>NC_142783.1:19090000-22017500 GCF_988280905.1 Pimephales promelas
TTTCTTAAACAGTGTTGTCTCTGACAACATGTGTACCAATACCAAGATGCTATTAGTTTTGCACCAGAAGAGGTTAATGACCTCACCGATGGCTATGATTGTGAATATGCAAACTGCGAATGAGGACCGTTAACAAGGCTGGCAAGTTTTAAACTAGTCACAGTTCAGTTTCTGGCTTTATCGATTTTGAACTAATAACATGTTGGGTATATAAGGATTTTTAATGTTTAATTGGTTTTAATTTTGACTTTTAAAAGACACAGTACTACATATTTCTGTCATGTGTCACTTTAGAGACAAATAATGGCGGAAATATTGCTGTTGGTGTCTAGATGTCACTGCATGTTCATTCAATACCCCAAGTTTGAAAGGACTCAGTCAAACATAATTAAATAAGATTAAGTTGTACATATGTTGCTCAACTCTATTAAAATCCATTAGAAAATACAATATATTGCTGTGGGACAACATTGAAGAAGCATTGACAACTCAGGAAACTGGAAAAGTTTTTTACTTCTAAAAAATACATTTTCTGATAGGTCTATAAAAATTGTTTAACTAACCTCGACTAACTTTCCTTGAAGTTAGTTTTTTTTTTTTAATGAACATTTTTTCCTAAAAATAATGAATACTTTTTTTAATACTTTCCTTAAAAAAAATGAATTGATACGTTTCCTAAAATGAATCTATACTTTTCATACAGTGAATCGATACTTCTCTTAAAGTAATTCAATACTTTTTCTAAAAAGAATTTGCTACTTTTCCTAAAACGAATCACTACTTTTCCTAAAAAGAATCGATACTTTACCTAAAATGAATCGATACTTTACCTAAAATGAATTGATACTTTTCATAAAATTAATCGATACTTTCCATGAAGTGAATCAATACTTCTCTTAAAATGAATCGATACTTTTCATAAAAGAATTGCAACTTGAATTGCAAAATTGAACTAAAATGAATCGATACTTTGAGACTTTTTTTAGATACTAGTTCTAAAATGAATCGCAACTTTTAATAAATTGAATCGATACTTTTCCTAAAATGAATTGATACTTTTCCTAAAATGAATCGATACTTTTCATAAAAGAATTGCAACTTGTCCTAAATTGAATCGATACTTTGAGACTTTTTTTTACTAGTTCTAAAATGAATAGATCCTTATAAATTGAATTGCAACTTTTCCTAAAGTGAATCGATACTTTTCCTAAAATGAATCGATACTTTTCCTAAAAGAATAGCTACTTGTGCTAAAAAATTTAATTTTACTAAAAAGAACCACACTTTTCCTAAAATGAATCGAAGCCTTTTCTGAGAAGACCCGATACTTTTCCAAAAAAGAATCGCTACGTTTCCTTATAATGAATCGCCACTTTTCCTAAAAAGAATCGCTACTTTTGATTAAAATGAATTGTCACTTTTCTTATAAAGAATCGCTACATTTTGTAAAGTGAATTGATGTGCTCTTACGAGAGGTTCTCTCGTTCTGCGCAATATCTCACGCTAGGGTAAAACCTCTTTTCCACAAGATATTGAAGCCAAAAATCATCCTTAATTTTGAATGAATGTAAAATTCATTGCGGCAGCGACATAGGCAAAGCGACTTAGCGTGCCTATTGGCTGTATTCACACCTGCCCAAAAGATATGCAACAAGAAGGGAAACGAACTTGAGATCGATTTAATCAAACCAAACAGAATACACAGTACTTTTTCTTTTCTAAAAAGGCCTAGTCTTCACCATTTGTGCAATCCTGGTTGGATGGATAATCAGCTGCCTGTTAGAAACTCAGTCTTGTTATAGGCCTACAATTGAAACTATCGTGGTGCAATTACAAATAATCATGTGGTGAGAAAACGAGAAACAGTTGGTTTTCACGCTTGCGTAGATGAAATTTGTCTAAATGAACACATGAAATGTACATCATTTCTCAGCACTAATTAAAGATGATTTATAACGGTAGAATAAACAATGAGCAGATGTTAGATTACAGTTTGATGGCATTGAAGTGATTTAGGTTGCTAGTTATTGTCATTATTATTCAGTATAATTCCATCACAGTCCATACTGTGGTGTGGGAGTCTGAAAGGCCTCAGTGGAGCGTTAACACTCTCATATACACACGCGCACAATCTCGCTCCTAGTATGTGTAATATATCAGTGGTGACAGGCTGAGAGAGATGTGTCTGCTTCTTTATTAGAATGTGTAATTGATTTACTGACCCTTGTATGGGCCATAAGACACCATCATTAGTCACAGAGTAGGAGTTAACACGCGTGCGTGAGGAAATGTGTCTGCAGTGACGCTTCGAGTTTGTGTGTGTGCGTGTGTAACGGGTCCCAGTATTGGATGTCGGACACGGTCATTAGTCAGACCGGACTCTTCCCCAGCAGTGACACACTGGGGAATCGGTAGAGAAATTCTGCACTAGCGAGGATGGATTCGCCCCTCTGTAGACTGCACTTTTGTGAGTGTGGTTTAGTTCACAGATCTGAGAACAGTGCTTCACTGCATTAATCACAGAGTCTTTTCACTTAGCGGACACTCAACATTAAACGCAGACTTAATAAAAACACTGGCGATAACGAGCTTCTTGATGTAATGGAAATGATGATAAAAGAGCACGAAGGGCGGCTGTTTATTTCCCAGAGTTCCTGGTTGTCCCTGATCATTCTGAAGCACCTGGACTTAGAAGTCCTGATTTAAAACTTTAAGCTGTTTTAAGGTCAGTAAACACAGGCTGAGACACTTGCTATCATTAATTCTGCTCTACCAATCATTAGCCCTCTACCTTTGTGCTATAGGCATGAAATATAGCTCAAATCATCAAATGTGGCTTGCTGAGGTGAACTGTGCTACTATCAGAGTTGGGGGTAACGGATTACAAGTTACGTGAGTTATGTAATCAGATTACTTTTTCAAGTAACGCATTAACATGCAACAACATATCTGTTACTTTTTCAAATAAGTACCGCAAGTTGCTTTGTTTTGCAATGCATTGACTTATAGCTCACTCTTCGCATGTTGAGATTAATCTGGATTAATATATATATATTTTATTGCTGAAGAGTGTTTTTGTTGTTGTTGTTATTAAAAAACAAACAAGCAAGCCAAACCCAGGTGAGAAAAAGTAATGTAATACATTACTTTCAGTAACTAAGTAACCCAAGTTACTTTTAGGGAGTAACGCATCTTGTAATGCATTACTTTTTAAAAGTAACTTTGCCCAACGCTGGTTATTAAGGTGATACAAAGAACAATTTTCATCTGAAAATACAATACCATTTAAAAGTTTGGGTTTGGCAATTTATGTTTTTGAAAGTCTAATCATGCTAATCAAGGCTGCATTTATTTTACCCAAAATACAACAAAACACTAAAATTTTGCAATAAAAAATTACAGAGTGGGTAGTTGATATATGTAGATATGACTCATCTAGTTACAAATTCACATTCGCTTTTTTACTGATTGGACTGTGCATGTGTATGAGTGTGTGGTTGAAAACTTGCTACTGTATGCACAGTGACTTTTTACTTTGAAGCGGCTGGCTCTATCTCAGCCGGTCCTGCCTTTATCATATTCAAACACGATGCATAATTCAATGCATAATTTACATTGATGGCAAATACAATCACAATATATACTTTATTATTAACAACACTGATACAGAATGACTGCGATATCAAACCTGTGCAGCATGAATATAAAATACAAACTGCACACAGGGAACTGAAGCTGAATTACAGGCTGTTTGCACACATGGAAAGTCATTCGGAAGTCAATATTATTAATCCCTCAATTATCAATTCCAGACGAGAATCAAATCTCTAAACTCACAGGGATTACATGCAAGTGTAAATTAAAAGGAACATGATGCAGATGAAATGATCTCAGGTGTAGAGTTCGGTGTTACAATGTTTTGCACACATTTTCACTTTAGATAATTCCGTTCTCATTAAAATGTTTTAAACCGGGGAAATAACCCTTACCTTAGCAACCATCAAAACACAGTATAGAAACAACCATCTAGCAAGTCACCCTGCAAGAACCACTCCGATTTTATTCCAAAAATCTAATTTACATTTGTCTTCACATTTAATAATTCCATACACATACAGTTAGACATTTTCTCATGAAAATGATCTGTAAATGTTTTAGATTTGAAGTAAAACATAGCAAGTAATAAATATAACTGAAGCAGATCAATCTCTTAGGGATGACAAAGTGTAAAATTGCACTTTATCCTTTTAAAATGGACATTAGTTTGAAATCGTAAAGCTCCCCCTAACTGCCTAGTAGTAAAAATTAGAATATGAATCCATAAAATATGGAACGCTCTCTCTAGATACACAGATTAACATGCAATAAACGTGGTCACATTAGCAACAAACAAATAAAATGTCATTCTGTAAAGTCTGAGGGGAAAGGAGGTTCCTGCAAATTTAAGCAAAATCATTAGTTTGATATCACTGAGGACAACCATCTCGTTTAATATCCTTTAATGAAGCACATAAAACAGAATGGCGTTTTATAAAGTTGGTCTATTGGAAGGTCACCATGGAAAAGGATATTTTCTATATCAGTCTCTCGCTTGGATTTGATCCAGTTGGGAGGCGAGCTGGCAGCTATTTTTGGCATAAGGGAATATATACTGTATTAACGCCTAGTATGTTCGATATTTATAAAAAATAAATAAAAAAAGTCAACTTTTCAGGAAATGCAAAGTATCCTGCTGCTCTAATGATGTTTTGACAACTCGGTGACATCTCATTTCATTGTATTTTTTTATTATAAAGGTCATGAATAATGATTGTGCATAAAAAAACGAACACGATTGTTTTTCTTACAATTACGCCAGTCAGAATGGCTCTGAAGTGAAACGGGCCTGATGAATGTGTCATGTGTGGGGTGAACTCCGTAAGTAATGACAGACGGAGGAGACGGAAGTACTCAAACCAAAACAGGCCTTTTTAATAATTCATCAGACATTAAATAATCCCTCTGACTTTATCAATGTTTCTCCATCTCTGAAAGCTCAGGATGACCTTTGGAAAATGTTAAATCTTTTTTATACGCGGCAGTGATGAGTCTGGCAGGAAAGGTTGAAACCTAAACAGTCCGTCAGCTACAGGAAGTACACACAAGAAATATTCACGCACACACATTCTCATGTGCTGACAGCCGAAGCTCAATCACCCTGACATAGATTCATTTTTCCAGACTTATAACGTGACAGCTGTCTGTCTTTTTCCAAAACTTAAAGTTACATGAAAGTTGAAATGCAATAACTGCAGAAAGTCTGAAACCTGAAGTTTACAGCAATGTTTTCTGGCTGACATGTAGTCTAATAAATGCTTATTCATTTTTTTTTAGCTATTTATCTACACACAGATTCATAAATGCACAAATATGGAAAATAAAATTGAATAAAATGGGCAAAGTACATTATTTAGTTTAGTTGAGCAGAGTGGGGAATTTTAATCAAACATTGCAAAACAAGTTTGCTCAATAATGTGAAGTACTGCGTCATGGGACATGCAGTTTTACAATTTACGTACAGTCTCATTAACTTGTAATTATGCCGGTCACATGTGAATATTGGCTGAATTTAAAGTAGGTTCATCACAACAAAATACAAAACACTTAGCGTAGAGAGTGCGGTGAGACATCCAGCTATTTTCTTTGCTGTTTGCTTAATCATAATGGTAAATGTGATACTAAGGGAAGTAGTAGCCTACAGTCCTTTGAGGCTAAGCTTTGTGTGCTTTACCATAAAATCACTCAAGCTCTCATGCTACCCTTCTCTCCCTTATCACATAAACATAGGGCTCCCTAGAATAGATAAAGCTAGCGTTGTTTCATGCAGAGAGCTCTTTGTCCAGGTTACTGAACTTTAATCTTCAAGTGCAACCACACAAACATAGAATAATGCTTTAGAGCTATAGAAACCGCTGGATATGCGAGTCGTCTGCGGTTTTACCTGTATGTGTGTGTGTGTGTGTGTGTTTGTCTATGTATGTGCGAGAGCTAAGAGAGAGAGAGAGAGCTAAAATGATGAAAAATATGACATTCTAAAGGTGGTGCAGGATATTTAGACAGCCTTTGTCCTGACCAGCAGCCTGCACATTTATGGATGAATATTGAATAGTTGTTTGCCATATTGAAGACTTTTATCTGTTTCATGTTTTGATTCACTCTCTGCGTACTCAAAGTATACTGAAACATGTCAATTGAAAGTTTCCTGATACAATTGGTGATTAATGGACTAATGAATTTCGTGAGCTTAGAATTATAAGGTTCTATCTCCGTTTAGGGTAGTTCTGAGATATTGAGCATCAAAGTTTTTACATCCCACCTGGCAAAACTGTAATGTAGTAAAATTTTCTATTATAGCTTTATCTATTAATCTTTTTTTTACAAAAATAACACCACACAGGCATTAATAAACACCTAATGGATCAGATTATGTCAAAAACTCAATTTCGACCAAAAGTGGAGATAGAACCTTATAATTCTAAGCTCACGATTTGCTCAATTAAATCTTGCTCTTATTAGTTGCACCACTGTTTGGGTCAGTATGATTTTTTAGTGTGTTTAAAAGTATAGTTTCATAAACCGACCAATATAGTGGTAATAATTTTTGATATATTTATATAATCAAAAATACAGTAATAAGAGTATTACAAATATTATTGTGAAATATTATAGAACTTAAAATAACAGTTTTTATTAAAATTTTAAATATTTATTTAAAATCTAATATGTTCCTGTGATGCAAATCAGAATTCTCAGCACAATTACTCCAGTCTTCAGTGTCACATGAGCATAATTACTATTTACTATTAGTATAATACTATTACTATAAGCATAATTGCTATTTACATAATTACTAATTACTATTACTATTATTAACAATAATTATAATTACTAAAACAAATCTTTTCCCGAGTCAAATCGTTCATTTCGTTCGTTGAATGAACCAAATGACACAAAAAGATTCTTTAATTTTGATAAACGAGTTCAAACAGGAGTCACGAACGCGCATCACAGAACAGAGCAAGGCGACCATTTGAGCTCATAAAACTTAAACTTTGATTTTGTTTTTTTAAAATGAGCGATCGTTTCGTTTGATAAGACCCTTGTTCATCGTCTGGAATCGTTTAAAGCCCTTTGAACAGTTTGCAGTTTGCACTGAAACTGTCTTTTGGACCTTGAACTGTTTGGTTTCCAGTAAAGTGCATTATATGGAGAAAAATCCAGGAATGTTTTCATCAAAAACCTTAATTTCTTTTCGGCTGAAGAAAGAATGACATGGACATCTTGGATGACATGGGGGTAAGTAAATTATCAGCAAAGTGAACTACTCCTACTTTAACTTTACTCCTAAAATGAACTTTTCACTAATATATTACTTTAAAATGTGTAGTCTTTCTTATCTGAGAAAATAATTAAATAAAGATGACTGATCCCGCACAACAGGTGTTTCACACAGCCATGTTTCAAGGCTGCGCTCTTCAATTTGTCCTACTCAAACTTCCTGTTTTAACAGGAAAATGTCAATATAGGCAAGAAACTGACAGTAAATACGTAGATTATGCTGAATCACAGTGTTTACTTTCATTTCAGCAGAGAGACTCTTTTGTTTCCTTTCATTTAGCGTGATCCTATTAAAGATTCTTCAGTGACATGGGTCATCTGCTAGACTATTTACTGGAGAAATGAAACAATAATGGATGTTTGGAAATTGCCTAGAAATTGGGACACACCGGCCATCCACTTATATAACAATGCCATTAAAATCCATTGTAAAGAATCAGTGGGCAGTCACTAATGCAAAAATACATTTATTCAGATTAAAGTGACTTTCAGTTCACAGTCAAATATAAAACTGGCTGTCAGCTATTAGCAGCAATGAAACATGCGCCCAAATGAGTATACTTCAAGGAAATTAGAATTGTAAATATGAACCAAATAAAGAATATGTTGCCATCTTACAATAATACACATTGCCAAGGCACAAATGGACACGTTCAGCAGATGAGGCGTCTACACAGATGAAGGTTCCAAACTCTATTTGTGCCATATACATATATTTGATCCTAAAACCATGCTCCTTATGACCTCTTAACATCTCACAGTCACTATCAATTCAGATGAGGTAAGCATCAATATAAACATACATAAAGCTATAAGCATATTTCAAATGATTAAATATTGATTTTCCTGTATGAAAGTGTAGCATATATGTCTTTTGGATTTTCTAAAAGTGAGCTGTTTGTTTACAAATGTGTTAATCTTAATATATCTACAAGTTAGCATGCAGAGAATGATCTCTTACTTTTACAAAAGGAATTCGGTGTCCCTGCTTAGGAAGAATAGAGAACAATTTTGCTAATCGCTTTAAAGGGGTCATATCATGCCATTTTTGTACAAGTTAATATGAATCTTTAGGGTCTGAATTAAAACTTTGTAATATACTTTCATTAAAAATTCTCATTAGTATTATAAGAAAACTCTAATTTTACCTGGTCATAAACAACTCTGTTTTCAGCACGCTGTTTCAGTGCATATGCCTTTAAATGATAATGAGCAATGCTCTCTCCGCCCCTCTGTTCTGTGGGGGTTTTGACACAATGCACGTAGACTGTTGCCTTCACAACAGTTGAGGGTATACTTTGGAGAAAGAATGGCAGCGGGAGTCTCCGAGGAAACATATATGCAAACGTATCAATTTGAACCGGAGTCGGACCCGGAACAAGATGAGGCCGCCTAGTTTGACAATTAAGGCTCGAACAGGACGTTTCTGAATGGTTGGTTAACGTAATGTAACTAAGATCTATGTTTGTATGCACTGGCAGGGTAGAGAAGTGAGATACGAACACCATGAACGCATTGATGTTGATTGGTGGGAATAAAAAATACTATAAAAATTGATGGGTGACTTGAATCAAGACAATAAACTCAGCCACTGCGTCTTCAGCGGTTAGGATTTAGGAACATCAAAATGACTTCTGTGTTCATTATTACACCCAAGAACAGAACACCACAATCGCTTAGACGCCATTCTGCTCCAGCGTATCAACAATAGCGGACTTTGATGACAGCTCACTCAGGGCGGGATTCGGGAATGTGTTTAAACACTACTGTCAATCAACAATCATGGGAGGGGCGTCCGCCTGTTTGACGTCATACGGTCAAACGGTTCGACTTGAGGCAGGGGAAAACATACAAG
Source organism: Pimephales promelas (assembly GCF_988280905.1). Taxonomy (NCBI): domain Eukaryota; kingdom Metazoa; phylum Chordata; class Actinopteri; order Cypriniformes; family Leuciscidae; genus Pimephales; species Pimephales promelas. The sequence continues at coordinate 19,099,233 of NC_142783.1, forward strand.
GAGATACAAACAAAAAACACTGGATGGATTTTTATCATTTTATGATGGTTGTGTACAGGCACTGCCAACACACATTTCAGTACAATCAACTTGTAAAAGTGCATGTACCATTATATGACCCCTTTAAGAAAGAATTGTATTGGGATGAAAGAAACTGCTACTTAAGAGCTATCAAAATTTAATTCTGATGTTTTCAGAAGAGATTTTGATTTAATTTACACCTATAATTAATAATAGCTTGATTAACACTTAAGGAATTGTTTATGTATAGAGTTCAAATGTAAAACATCACAATAATAAAAAAGGCATAAGCACCACAATAACAGGAAAAGTTAAGGGACAAAATGGAATAATTTTACATCCTATACAATTGATATTTCATCCTTAAACCTTACTTCATTTCAGACATTGGTGCAGTTTGGAATCTGTCTGGTCCTTAGCCGCTCTCCAACCCCAAGGCCACCTAAACGCACACACACACACACACACACACACAAAGCAGAAATTCACAGTAATTGCAACCAACAGGCAAGGGCAACTCTGTGATCAATGCTTTCCACCTCAGTGTCATGGGATCAGTCCTTGATTACTGTGAATCAAAAACACTCATAAGACAATCACCTTCCCTGACAGCAGAGTAATAAAAGTAGAATGGATGAATTGGGGTCCATCCGCTGTCCTCACGCTTACAAACAACAGATAGCCACAAAACAAGCACGTCTCTCTCCATGCTCTTTGAGCACCAAATCACATCTTTATAAACATTAAAGCGACAGAAAAGGACTTTGCTTGTGGTAAAAGTGCACATAATGGACACAGTATGTAGCTTCACTTGTAGTGTACTTTAAATCTTAAAAGTATATATTTTTTAAAAACTGTATTTTCAGATGATATAAAGGAAATAAAAACGCAACTCAAGTGTACTTAAAAAGAGCACACTTTCATGACGATTTCTGAACACACTTAAGCAAACTTCAAAAAAGTGCACTTTGTAATAATGTCAGGTACATCATTATGCTTTAAAGCAGAACACTTACACTCACCTAAAGGATTATTAGGAACATCTGTTCAATTTCTCATGAATGCAATTATCTAATCAACCAATCACATGGCAGTTGCTTCATTGCATTTAGGGGTGTGGTCCTGTTCAAGACAATCTCCTGAACTCCAAACTGAATGTCAGAATGGGAAAGAAAGGTGATTTAAGCAATTTTGAGTGTGGCATGGTTGTTGGTACCAGGCAAGCCTGCCGAAAGGTCACAATCTGCTGCACAAGTCTGCTCAGTTACTGGGATTTTTACGCACAACCATTTCTAGGGTTTACAAAGAATGGTTTGAAAAGGGAAAAACATCCAGTATGTGGCAGTCCTGTGGGCGAAAATGCCTTGTTGATGCTAGAGGTCAGAGGAGAATGGGCCGACTGATTCAAGCTGATAGAAGAGCAACTTTGACTGAAATAACCACTCGTTACAACCGAGGTATGCAGCAAAGCATTTGTGAAGCCACAACACGCACAACCTTGAGGCGGATGGGCTACAACAGCAGAAGACCCCACCGGGTACCACTCATCTCCAAAACAAATAGGAAAAAGAGGCTAAAATTTGCAAGAGCTCACCAAAATTGGACAGTTGAAGACTGGAAAAATGTTGCCTGGTCTGATGAGTCTCGATTTCTGTTGAGACATTCAGATGGTAGAGTCACAATTTGGCGTAAACAGAATGAGAATATTGATGCATCATGCCTTGTTACCACTGTGCAGGCTGGTGGTGGTGGTGTAATGGTGTGGGGGATGTGTTCTTGGCACACTTTAGGCCCCTTAGTGCCAATTGGGCATAGTTTAAATGTCATGGCCTACCTGAGCATTGTTTCTGACCATGTCTATCCCTTTATGACCACCATGTACCAATTCTCTGATGGCTACTTCCAGCAGACCATGCCACAAAGCTCGAATTATTTCAAATCGGTTTTTCAAAATGCTATCCTATCAATATGGGCCATCATTTCTAAAGAATGCTTTCAGCACCTTGTTGAATTAATACCATGTAGAATTAAGGCAGTTCTGAAGGTCTAGTATGGTGTTCCTGATAATCCTTTAGGTGAGTGTATTTTGATGTGTTGACTTACATACTAAAGCAAATTTACTTAATTATAATTTTAACTATAATTATAATTAAATGTTGTTTGTTATTACATTTAAAGTTAATATATTTTAAATGCACTACATTGCAAATTCATCACAAATATGTAATGATAACAAACTTTTTTCCAAAGATAGATTCCACAAAGTAGATAAATTCAACAACAACAACAACACAGCAAAGCCTAGAACAGATCCAGAGGAGGGCCAGAGCTTGCCTCAACACACCTGCCAGGACGTTTCTAGTATGTCTAGTAAGACCTTTATTGGCTGGTTCGGGTGTGTTTAATTGGGGTTGGAGCTGAACTCTGCAGGACAGTGGCCCTCCAGTAGCAATATTAGACATGACCTAGAACATACGCTGTGTATAGTTTGATCACTTCTCTCACCTGGGTTCTGAGCCTCCAGCTCTTTCTCCATTAATTCCCTCGGAGGTGGCAGATGGCTAAAGCTGTCGTGTGTTCCAGTGTTCGTGGGAAACAGTGTGTGTGTGGTGTGTGTGCTGCATGACGTAAACGAAGTGGCTGTTGTACGTGTGCCGTTCTTCTCCTGTTCGACAGCACTGATCATCTCAGGCTCCTTCTCATGGGTATCCTCTGTCTCCACATGGATCCATGGGATTTTACTGAGCAGACAGAAGCAAAAGTAGTGTTGTGGAAAAAAAAAAACTGGATGTACTTTTCTGTTGCTAATCCAAGCAGAGAAAACAGTTACTGGTGCCAGTAAAGTAAGTGATGATCATTTGTCAGCATTGGCTGGTATTTCCAGGGCATTTGAAAATAACAGTCCACCATGATTGGCCTATATTCTTTGAGCAGAAATGGAAGATTTGGGAGAGGTGAGGCTTACCGTTTGAATTTGTAGATGAAGAGAATGGCCAATCCCACTAGGCCCAGAGAAACAAGTAACAGCATGGCAGAGCCACTGGGGAGAACACTGGAGTCCACCAGAGGTGCTGCAGGCAAACAGCATAACGCATAACTAGTTAGTCTCAATGTCTCATCTCACAGTGTACTTGAAGCCCCTCTCTCTCTCTCTCTCTCTAAGAATATATATATATATATATTCATAATGTACAATCTATGAAAAATGCATTTTATGCACTTCATTTTAATTGTATGTTCTTGCAAAAAATGTATAATTTTAAATTAGTGATGGTTTGCCTAGACGCACATTGCGAGTTATCAGGCCAATTCTAAGGAAAAAAAGATTGACTTTTTTCCCCTCAGAATAGTTTATATCTCTCAATTCCGACTTTACAACAGGCAATTATGACTTTGTCATGCATTTCTGACTTTATAACATGCAATTGCGACTTTATAACACACAATTGCGACTTTATATCACACAATTCTGACTTTATATCTCGCAATTCTGACTTTATTTCTCAGAATTGCGATATATAAAGTCGCAATTGCCTGTTATTAACTCGCAATTGTGAGAAAAAAAGTCAGAATTGTGAGATAAAAAGTTCAAATTACTTTTTTTCTTTTTTCATTCTGTGGCGGAAACAATCTTCCATACAATCTAACAACTTTCAATATAATTTCCAAAATGTCCTCCTTCGTGTGACAATGCATTTATTTGTCTAGGAAAACTTGTCTGATTAACTATATACACAATTATTGATATAAAAAATGACTAATTACTATGCTTAATATTTCATACATTGGTTATAGAGACTAATCATACTGAAACCTCTGTATCAAATAGGATATAGCAAGTACTTGAATACATTTATTTCAAGAATTTTATATTTATATGTAATGCCTATTTCATAAGTTATTATGCCCATTAAAATAAAAACGAAAATATCAAATAATTGTACTGACATCATTAATAATTTCTCAGGGATTTCCTATTTTCCTATAACTCTTGCTATCAATGATTCTAAATCTTTCTTTTCTCACAAATAATCTCAGAATCTCATAAAACAGAAATAAAAAAGACAAAGTGTATTACTGCTATAACAACAACTGTGAAAACAAAACAAAAATCAGTTGACCACAAATCTCTTTGCTGTCTCTCAAAGCGTGTCCATTTCAGTAATTCTAAAAACTGTCTCATTCGTTCATCACACACACACACACACACACACGTGCGCACACAGCAGTCCATCCTTCAGCCCTTTGAGGGTTGACGCATGATGATTGTGACCTTTCGGCAGAATGCAGGAGGCAATCTGAACCTTTTCCTGTTCTGAGCAATGAAGACAAATGGCCGTGTCTGAAAAGGGTAGACTTATATGTGGCAGGGAGACACTCTTTATGATCCTGTAATATCATTTCCAACTCACTATATTGGTCATGCTCAGACAGGCTCCGCATTATCAATATTAATCTAAAGTCCAGGGTAGAGTATCTGTTCTCTAGGATTTCTAGCTCCAAGAGAAGTTTGAAGGATTTGACACAATGGAACGTCAGAAAAGTAATCATTTAGTGTATCTTATATAACCACAGAAGAATAAAGTCACCTCACATATAACCACAGGCAGCGCTGTAATTAACCACAATGAGGCTGCAATTAAATGCAGAACACAATGCGGTAGACAATTTAATGTAATTAATAACAAAAGACAACAGGCTCTATAACCACAGACAGAACCAGTGTAATGCATTTTATGTTCCTCTGGAAGGGTCATCTGAGAACATGGGTTGTCCTATCAAGTGTTCAGGTCTTACCCAGTGTGAGCTGAGACACAGACACAGTGACCCGCGTATCAGGCTTCAGATCAAACTGGATCAGGTTCTGATTTAAAGCGTTTATGAAGACCTCCAACATCTGAAACAAGAGGAAGAGGATGGTGAGTGATGATGATGAAATGATCTGAATTGAAAAGCCTTGTATTATTCGATCAGATCATTATATGAAATATTTAATACGCAATGTTACAACATTAAAGCGTTAAATGTGTGTAAATGATTACTAAATTGATTACTAAAGTCATGGTCATTATTTGAACATACACCATCATTCACAAGTTTGAGTTTGGCACGTTTTTTTATTTTGTTGAAAGTCTCTTATGCTCACCAAGGCAGCAGTATTATGAAATATTATTATGAATATTATTGAAATAACTGTTTTCTCTTTTAATATATTTTAAAATTGACGACAAAGTCGAATTTTCAGTTAATTATCATCACTCCAGTCTTCAGTAATCATTTTAATATGCTGTCATCTTATCATTATCAATAAATATAAATATCTTTACTGTCATTAGTCTTAATGAATAAATGTAGAACAACTTTTTTTTTGAACGGCACTCTATGTGTCTTGAGTTTATCAGGCTGGAAAAAGGCTTTGTTTTTAAGTATGAATCATTCGTAAGCCACTTAAAACGTCTTTAAATGATCATACTACATTTTTCTTTCGGAAAGCCGTAGGTCATCACCCTACATTAGCTGAAAATGCAATAAAAAATAGTGCTGTTTATAGCATAAATTTGAATGATTGTCAAGTATTAATTTGACTGGAGTTTTTATTTCCTTTTATGGTTGCTAGGCATTACAAATTCAGCCCATGACAAGTGAGAGCATGTATTTTTCAGCAGGTTTATTCGCTAGTGATAAAGCCTGTTTTTATTGCAACTATAATTTATTTAGCCGTCAGAGAATCATAATAGGTTATTTTAACAGATTGTATCAATCATCAGACCATGTCATTTGGCGAGATCATAGCAAAGCATTTTATTTCAATGTGTGTGTGTGTGTGTGTGGCTCTTACCTTATCAAGCTGCTCCTCTGTGTGTGATCTGAATACCGACTGGTTCGTCTCAGGTAGGATGAAGAGCTCAGCGGCAGTTGGAGATCCAGGAAACACAGAGACCAACAACTGATCCTTAGGGAAGCCACAAACCTAGGAAAACACACACACACAAAAACATACATTTTTCATCCACTAATAAACATTAAATTTATCAGCATGCAACATCCATGACGGGATCTAATTCATGCATAAAAGCTAGTCAATCATTTCATGCTCGTTTGCACATTAATAACATCTCAGATAATGTTTGCAAATGATAATAAGTCTATTCCAGTGAATCTTGAGATGGTTGTCATATTTATTATGATATGATTTTGTGTAACCATACCGAAAGCACTGTTCAAGTTGAAAATCCAGAGGTATTGGGAGACCATTATATTTGTGCTTGAGCGACTCGTTGTAAAGGAGTTCTGTGGAGCAGTTCTTTGGCTCTGTTCTTTAATTGGCTGACTGGCTTTAGAGTCTCTCAGTTGCCGCATCAATATTCACTCTGAACTCCTGTGATTCACTCTTGCCAGTAGCACTACATTACCCTATCTCTCGCTCTCAGACTGAGGGGAAATCAGATGGATGCGTGAGAGCACGTAAAGCCTCTCAGCCAAACACAAACCTCGCCAGAGAGCCCAGAAAGAGCCATCAGGCTTAAAACCAGCAGCGTTTGAGAGAAAGGAAAGAGAATAGCTGAAGAGAGAGGAAGCGTGGTGAGCTATCAGCAGCCTTTCAAGAAATTTCACGAGTTCTTTTCAGTAGTTCACTGACATGAACAGAGCACTCCTACAGGAACTGATGATGGACTTTAAGCTCAGTATACCTGAGAGAGCGTTGCCCTGACAACCCGCCCCACGTCCTGTCTCCACTCGGCAACTGACGGGTTGTGCTCTTCCAGGTTAGGAGAGAACGACAGCAGTAAAGAACGGAATAAGTCTAGAAACGAAAGAAATGGGAACACGGTTTATTCTTTTGCAGAGAAGCTCTGCCTAAAATCTTAATTCGGAGTATGTTTTCAATTCTCATTGAAGCTAAAAATATATCACATGCTGTATCTCAAAGAACACTGCAGTGTTTATGACTACAGGAGGTCTTCACCTTTGACAGTGATGATTTTCACATCCTGTAGGATTGTGCCTCCTGCCGACACCTGTACGGTGACAGAGTTAGGTCCCTCTCGTTGGAATGTGTGTGAAACGCTTCCTTCCAGGGTGATCAGTGGCTAAAAACACATATATGTGTGAGATGTTCGGTTCAGATTTAGCTAGGCAGAGAGACAGGAAAGTGAATCAAAACTGACTGATTCGTGAGTGGCAGAATCATTTATAGCATCATAGAATAAACCAGTTACAGCCCTACAAGACCAAACTCCCGCTGTGTTTCATGGTTCAGTAGTCTCGGGGCTTTCCGTAGATATATTGGTCTTGGAAATATTCATGCTTTTTCCTAGTATTTCGTAATATGCCACTCCGATTGTGAAATGTATTCGTAATAATATGGAGTGCTTTGCTGATCTAATTTTGTGGTCCTTTTGTCTTGTTCTGGAACATGATGTTGGGCAACAGCACTAAAATAGAATAACATTTATAAATGGCTTTTTAACATTCACATTCATTCAAAACAACGTGGTAACACTTTAATTCTGCCTAGTTTTTCATCGTAATGAAAGTAGTGGATACGAAAACATTGTACTTTTAGCCTATAAGGGTTAAGTTAATGCATTTACTTCACTTAAATTATTTACAAGTATATTCTTTTTTTTTTTAATATCCCTAACACACTGGAGGCTCTCCTTTTTGCCTGGCCGCACTCTTTGGTGTATATTATTGTTTTATTAAACATTAAATGAAACCACAAACAAAAACAACTGGCTTATAAAACAAAACTGGACTGCAAAACTAGGCAACATTTTTGATGCTTTTCAATGGAACTATGTCCTGTTTGCATCACTCTAAAATAATCCTGAAAGCCGGTATTATAATTAACAATAATACAATTACAATTATGTTTTATGAAGAGAATCTAAACAGGATATTCAATTGTAATACAAAGCTTCTGCAAGTGAGTATTTAAATGCTTTCAAACTGCTCAGCTCTGTGGCAGGGTTCCAGCAGGAAAACGATGCATAACCATTAAAAGCTGCACTGCCAGAAATGTTAAGTAGACCTGAACTGAATGATCTCATAGTGTGATTAGAAACACAATTAAGTGATATTTGAAAGCATAATTGAATAGGGATTCATATGCCAATAATACATCTATCCTAATTCTGCATGAGACAACAAACCAGAATAAAGTCAGTGATAATCTTGAGAACATTAAGCAATAATTAAAACAGAGTCCAAAACTAAATGCCAGCAATATTGCCAATATATTCTACTGTACAAAAGTTTGGAGTCTGTAAGATTTTTTCAAAGTTTTTTTTTTTAAAGAATTATCTTATGCTCATGCACCACAGCAGCATTTATTTGATTATTACAGTGAAAAAGAATAATGTGAAATATTATTTACATTTAAAATAACTGATTTATTTTTCAATTGTAATTTACTATATTTCTGTGATCACAAAGCTGCATTTTCAGCACAATTACTCCAGTCTTAAGTGTCATACGACCCTGAAGTCTGGAAACCACAATAGTTCCCCCCCCCCAGGACCCTTTAATGAACAAAGCTGGAAAGCACAACATTTATTTTAAATAGAAATATGCTTTTACATTATAAAAGAGTTATAAACTTAATTTACCCTTGATGACTAAAAGCTTTAAAAAAAATAAAAAAATAAAAATCATAGACTCCACACTTTGGAACGGTAGATTAAATGCCCAATAAAAAGTTGTCTTATGACAAGAGATCTTCAAATTCTATCCAACTTTTTAAATGGGAGCATTTTCCCCTTGTGTTTTCCCAACTATGCCTGTCATTCAACAAAAATAATTTTGACAGAGTTAGAATTTAGTTATTCTTTTTCTTTTGGTAGCAGGTGTTCATACTGCAAAAGGGAAAAACAGTGTCACAGTACCTCCCTCACTTAAACGTGGCTTTGCTTTTTACTTATTTGACCTCAATCCGAATCCATCCTAAAACAGGTTTAACTCCCTGACCCTGGCAAGCACAATAACTTTTGCAGAGCCCTTGCTTTGTTAGAGGTCAAAAGTAATACTAAAATAGCTGCCTAACTGATCTGGGCCTCTGGGCCACATGTATACAAATATTCTCAGAGAGTTTGAACCTCTGTGCTGTTATTGAACCACCAGTAGAAGGTAGTGGTCTTGGGCTGACTGGGCCACAGCACTGCTGTCAGGTTGGTCTCTCTTCCTCTTATGACGACCACCGGTGTCGAAAGAAAGATACGCTCCACGGGACCTAACATGACACATTGGACGTGATATCTCATCAGACACAATATGAAGTCAATAACAATCACATTTAGCACAGCACACAACAGCAATTTCTGTTTCTACAGATCATTTATTGAGAGCTGGTTCAGAAATAGATTGTCTAGATGTGTAGTGAGTGGCAATTTAGTGTGACAGGAAATATTTTTTTTTTTTTTTTTACACTGATGACAGTGGCTACTTCAAGAAAATTCTAATTCTTAGAAATATATGACTGTAGTCATGTACATACTAGTGATGTGCAGATAGACCGAGCTGCTGTCAGACCCCTGGCTGTTCTGAGCACGTGCGGTGACCCTGAATATCCCAGCGACCCTGTACGTGTGTGTGATGCTGTCACCAAGGCGACTTATATTGGAGTATGACACTGAGATGCCATCTCCAAAATCCACATGGAGACTTGTAGACAACGAGTCACCCTACAAAAAAAGAAAAAAAGTAGATGTATTCTGTTTTCGAGAGACACTGAGGCTGATTTAGTGGATCACAAACCGTGGGCCTTATTTTAACAATCTAAAACATAAGTGTCAAGCGCAAAGCGCAAGTAACTTTGTGGGCGGATCTCGGCGCTGTTGCTATTTAACCGGTTTTATAAGCTCAAATGGTCGCCTTTTTGATAAAAATTAATTTCTTTTCGACTGAAGAAAGAAAGACATGGATATCTTGGATGACATGGGGGTGAGTAAATTATCAGCAAAAGTTTATTTTTAAAAGTGAACTACTCCTTTAAAGTGGTCTCTCACCTAAAAATGTTTGAGAACCATTCATGTAAAGCACAACACCTTATTACAGTAGATTAATTACTTTGTGGGTGTGTGTGTGTGTGTGCAGCTGCTAACTCACATTTTGCAAGGCTACTCTGAAGGTGATGTTTGTTCCCAGTACAGCAGTGAGCTGAGAGTTGATTGTGCCCAGTTGTAGGCCACTTGGTGCTACGGGTTTACACTGTTGCATTCTGGGACTCAGTGTATCCTTCAGACCTTCTCTACAGTTATTCAACAGAACTCTCCTGTACCTGCACCACCAAGCACAAATACTTTATTAAACATCTCTGTTACCAGCAGAAACACAAAAAGGGACATGTAGTTGATACACAAACAATCTTATGCAGGCTATATATGGTAATCTAGGGCAGGACTGCTATTACTTTATAAGCTAAAGAGAACATGTCACAAAGAGATTCATATAGCATCTATGAATCATTCTGTAGAGTGTGTGAGCCTGTGTATCTGTGTGCATGTGTGTTACCCTGTGCTGTTGCGGAAACGCTGTCCATGGCTGCAGGTGTGTGCTGGTAAATTGACATCATACCAGAATGCAGGTGCACATTTTCCACTAGCCTGTCTTTCAAACCCATAATCACTGCAAGGAAATCATAAAAACACATCAATTATTCAGTTTGGTTAAGCTCCTCACTATAAGACCACAGCAGTCTATAGAGAGTAGTGGCTTGAATGTGACTGCAAAGTAAAGGGTTTTCAAGGTCTCTCATGCACCGTAGGATTAACTAAAAACCTATCTTTAAATTTGCACTGTATTATTCGTGTTGTCAATATGAAAGATTAAATCATCAGCTAAATAATCTGTTTATAACTTAGCAGTTAAAATCACTAAATTGCACTCGGAACAGTGTAATATTTAGTTTGAATTATAGTTAATACAGAACCAAATGGCATACAGCAATTAACAACAGCCGCAGGGACTCTCAGGAGGCCTACAAGTCATTTCAGGAAGAGAGACCCTCGAAACGGGAAGCAGTTCGTCGCACTCGACATGAACGGCCATAGTAGTATTCGAAATTCGAAAAAGTTTTACCAAAAACAACACTGACTTGGAATCAGATTGTCAAACCTATTTTGGTATTTAAAGGACGCTATTATAGTAAATGTAGCGTAGAATATGGGATCGGTTCATCATACTGTATAAAGCGGTCGTATCTCTTCAGAAAATTTGGACTAAACTGCTTAATTAATGTGGATTCGTTTTATGATCTCTTCATGAACTTTTTGAAGCGTCAAATTTGTAGTTGCTTAACTGTCAATGGAGGGACAGGAATCACCCAGATTCCATCAAAAAAGTTGTATTCCGAACATGAACGAAAGTCTTAGACTTGACTTGTGGGTTTACAACATTTAAGCTGCTGTAGCGGATCAGGGCTAAACTCAGTAACACCAGCTCCTTTAGGCTAATCAGATCACTGCCACATTTATCATCCATTTAAATATTCATTACTTATTCATTTGAAGATAATTAATCATTTGACATTATGCTAATTTTGCGCGCCTCTCATTCTCATGTGTAATTTGCCTAAGAGCAGACGACTCTAATGGAGCCTGTGTGCGGTACAAGAGAGATTTATGTCGTCGTTATGATCAGCGCAGTAGTGTCTCTCCATGTGCATCGTGGTGGGCTTGTAAAGACATCTCCATCAGTATAGCGATATGATTACGAAAGACCGATGTAAAACCAGGCTTTTACCTTGCCGCCTCAAGAGCAAACTAATTTAATGTAGCGACTGCAACATTATCATAAGCTGCACTGAGCAGACGTTTTACGAAGGACAGATGAAGAGAAAAACCTTGTTTTTTTACATCCAAATACCACTTAATTAATCTGTATAATTGGGTGGACCCCTGCAGCTTTTGTTCTCTGCATGCAACATTGAGTCCTTTGATCCGCAAGAGTCACTGTCACTCATTTCCTCCATTGGAAAAGCAGCTGCTCTGCATTTCGGCGTGTGTGCACGTATGCATGCCTGTGACTCACCACTCAAAGTCATAGAGGGTGCAGATGCAGGGCTCAGCTGAAACGACTCGAGAATACTCCCGACCCAGAGTGCAGCGTGTGCCGGGCTTCCTCTTCATATACACCTGTCTCTCTCCCATCACACACACCTCGTCCTTAAATGCACATAAACATGTCAATAATTCACAAGATTTCATCCAAAATAGGCTCGCAGTTTTCGAGCCTAGCTAAGTATGGCTACAATAGTAAAAAAAAGTGTATTGTGCTTTCCAAAAAAAAAAAAAAAAAACAGATTTGGCATGCAATTTAGGCTGACTCTGTAAAAACACAAGTGAGAGTCAAAGCTGATGGACAACATGTCACCAACATTATGGTGGTGGCTAGATCTTTTGCAAAAACACATTACGACCATTAATTTCCATTCTGCTTGGGCATGTTAAAATAATCTCACGTGCCACCCTAATTACTAGCAAATACAGTGCCAAAAGAAACTAATGTTGAATGTTGAGTGAGTGAATAAGTGTTTTGCTGTTGAGAGTGAGACCAAACAGCAAGGCTTGCAGATAAATGTGAGGTGACAACCTTGTTATGGAGGTGCCATGTCTGAAAGTCTCCGTCTGTGCATTTCCGCCCAAACAGGGAGCTGTAGTCAATCTTTATCAGCTGCCAGTCGGAGTGGTAACTAAAGTGCCCGAAGAAGCTACAAGGACAGAGGTGCTTAAGTACAACAGGATATGTTTACTTTTACATTCTTTACAGTTGCTAAGGGACCAAAAGGACACATTTTGCTATGGCAAATCTGTAAAGGACTAATAGGAAGTGTCAGTAAAACTACATTGCTGTCAGTACAAATAAGTGTGCAGGATCCTAGTCCAGACCTCCAAAAGAAAAGATATAGAGCCCCATCTTGCACCCGGAGCAAATTACTTTGTACACTGATGCATATTTTCATTTTCATATTTTGTACCCGCGCAAAGCAGGCTTTTCCCTCCACAGACGCATGTCACTAAACTAGGAAATGAGCTCAAAAAGTAGGAGTGTTCCGGCACAAACATTCCCTAGTGCTATTTTGCAGTTCCAGGAAACAATTCCGCCACTGACCAGGAAAAACCTAGTCGAAAGTCAGTGGCGCGTTGCACATTTTTAAGCATGCATGCTTGGCCATAATGTAGCGGGTGATTCTCTCATCAACACAGATGCAGCAGTTTTTATTTATGCAAATCATACATTATAACAAGGAAACATATTAACACTTGAGGGAAATCATTGTGGTGTCCATGAAGATGTAAAAAATGTAGGCCTAAATCTAGCTTACACATTTACCCAAATTTTTCAGGCTAATTATAGTAATATAGTAATTGTAGTAATATATGTTATAAATAACAATCCACCAAGGAACATGCGCACCTGCTCTTAAAGGGTATTTGGATGATGCTCTGATTGGTTTATTTCACGTTACACCCAAACCACACCTATGAATAATGAAGCTTTATCAGACCAACCCCTTTTAAACTTCATTTATCCCACCGGTAAAACAGCGCCCAAGACCCGAACACAAAGTTAATTGTGCTTCGCGCTTGATACTTGCGTTTCAGATCATTAAAATAGGGCCATTAATCTGATAATAATAATCCTAATCAAGTGAGGGTTCATTACTGACTATGGCAAGCCGTTTTAACGTTTAATCATTTTAACCTTCAAGTCTCTATTTTCATGCTACTAGTACTTATTTTTTTTAGATACTATTATCTATTTCATTAAGTACTAGTACTTATTCATTAGCTACCAATGCTTATTCTTTAGGTACTGGTGCCTTTTCTTTAGATACTAGTACTTATTCATTAGATACTAGTCCTTATAGTATTTATTCCAAATGTAACTAGTAAGAATTTTTATTTTACTAGTAAGATTTTTAAATTAATTAGTGTTTTTTTAATTACAAATTACATTACACTATTAGTGTAATTTTTAATTACAGTGGCCGTTCTGACTAGTTATAAAATAAGACTAGTAAAAATGCAGTTGTGACTAGTAAAATAAGATTAGCTACTAGTAACAATTACAAAAGACACTAGAGTCTAATAAATAGGTACTAGTATATATTGAATAAGTACTAGTATCTAATGAATAAGTACTAGTATCTAATGAATAAGTACTAGTATCTATTGAATAAGTACTAGTAGCTAATGTATAAGTACTAGCATCTATTTAATATGTACTAGTATCTATTTAATAGGCACTAGTACCTAATGAATAACTACTAGTATCTAATGTATATGTACTAGTCACAATTGGAATACATACTAGTCAGAACTGAATAGTTGATATCTGAATGACAGATCCCCATAGAAGTCAATGGCAAAAAATAAATAAATAAATAATAATCACTAATCACTATTGAAATAAGGACCAGTATCTAATGAATACGTACTAGTATCTATTTAATAGACACTAGTATCTAATGAATAAGTCCTAGTATCTAATGAATAAGTACTAGTAACTAATAAATAAGCACTGTTATCTAATAAATAAGGACTAGTATCTAATGAATAAGCATTGTTATCTAATAAATAAGGACTAATATCCAATGAATAAGCACTCTTATCTAATAAATAAGGACTAGCATCTAATGAATAAGCATTGTTATCTAATAAATAAGGACTGTTATCTAATAAATAAGGACTAGTATCTAATTAATAAGTACTAGTATCTACTAAATAATGACTAGTATCTTATGAATAAGTACTAGTATCTAAAGAAAAGGCACTAGTACCTAAAGAATAAGCACTAGTAGCAAATGAATAAGTACTAGTACTTAATGAAATAGATACTAGTATCTAAAACATAAGTACTAGTAACATGAAAGACTAATAGGTTAAAATTATTCAATGTTAAAACGGCTTGCCATATACTGACACCTCCTGGACTATTTAGATATGTTTGTCTGAGAAGATGAGATAAAATGATTCTTACGTAATGATGCGATTCTCAGTCTCTGGAGTCATCAAAACCCCGTCAACAAATAGGGGTGTAGATGAAAAGCTGAGTTTGTCCCACTGCCGGCCTTCATCCAAACTAATCCTAGACACACATACACAAATCTTTTTCATTTCACTGACAAAGCACATTAGGTTCATATTCTGATTAATATACTGTACAATGCACATTTGACAAAGGCATAAAAATAGAAGATGCATTTGTTCAGCCATCTGAGAATATTTAGCAGATCCACAAAAACAAGTAATTGCGGAGTCACTGCATTAACATTTAATGTGGGCTACATCTGCATAATTACATTAAAATCAAATCTAATATATGCTCATTGAAAAATATCAAGACTAAATTATTCACCATTGTGTATACATTACACTCTAATCATTATTAGTCATGTATAATGTATATTATGTCTCATTACACATTCAGTCCATTTTGCATTTCATTGTTCTGTTGCATCCCCTTATTCTGATTTCCTTCTGTCCTTTGCATTACATTGCATTATTTTGCTCTGTGCAAGTGCCTCTTCAGAGTGTTTTGTTTTCAGATCTTGTCCTTTCTATGAATGTATTGTACTTTAAAGTCCCTGGCTGTGTTAATGACATTTATTCTTGTGCGTTTAGAGCCCTCCTGTTTGTCCTATTATCTGAGCATTGAATGTTTAAACATTACACATTAGTTATGTGCTAGTTGTGTTCTTGGGGATCTTTGTTAACTTTAGATCAAGTTAATTTAGGATCAATTTGGTTATATACCTTCAATAACAAACTGCAACTACCTGGCATTGCCTTCATGGCATTTCTGCATTCATGATTTTATTAGTTAACACCATCTATTGTTTATACTCTATTCTGGAAATTTGTATAACAGTTTTTACAAAAAAAAAAATTTTAATATTTTTTTATTTAATATTTTTTTAACAAATAATAAAATATTAATTTCACAAAAGCATCCCACAGGAAGATACAAATTATCTTCCACAGCCTAATTGATCCTGACAACGTTTCAGAGCTTAGTACATCAAAGCTGCGAGTGTGTGACATGGCAGGAACAACATGTGAACGGAAGCCCACCGAATCCCACCTCGACTTCAAACCTTAACCCTCCCCAACATGAGCATAAAAGCCCTGGCAAACACAACCACCTGAACTACAAAGCCATGACAGGCACTTTCCGCTAAAAGGATTCCAAATGTTTGATATGATAAGACCTATTGCCTGCTGTTTATATCTGCCAGTCCCCGTATAAAAGCTGACGTTTAAGCGTGAGGTAACTTCAAAAACTTAGTTTGAATAAAAAAATATCCAAAAAGCTAGAGATGAACTGCAATGAACTCAAAAAATGGAGAAATAATCTCTCCAGTCTTCTGTATAACATACATATTATTTGTGAAGGCAGTGCTTTTATTAATCTGTGTGTTTGTATGCATTTTATCTTACCATAAATGGCGTGTAGGTACAGCAGACTGTGTAACAGCTAATAAAGCCCCTCCGTGATCCAAAAACCAGACACTGTGCTCCTCTTCAAAAATCTAAAGACAGTGTTTACAGAGTCAAAAACCTGCAAGGTAATTCAACATCCTGTCTCTTTGTGTTTCAGTTCATTTGAGTGGTGATGAGGGACCAGATGCTTTTATCTAATGACTGCAATACAGTCAACAACTCTGAGCAGGTGATCGGTTTACCTGTCTCCATGTGTTGCCGGCATCAGAGGAGATGAACATTCCTGTATTAGAGAAGGAAAGCTCGGGCCCAATGTTACCTGAAAGTAAAAATACTGCTGTAACTCTGACAGATGCATTATTATTAACCATAAATATGCTGGAGGAGAAGATTTGATTCAATTTCACATAATAGAATATAATAGAATTCCAAAAGGTAAAAAAAACAACTGAAAAAGAGGTCTGTGATATTCAGCATATTTGGGTAATTATGCAAACGCAAGCAAGAGCATAAAGCTCTATACTGCACTACGAAGGCAAAACTGTTGAATTTGAATTCATAAATTCTCACATTTAATCAGAAACTGAGCATAGCTGATCCAAAACTGTCAGTCACAAGACAGTTCATAGTCTAAGACAGAGGTTTTTTTTAATTCTTTGACACCAAATACTCCCACATATGATGTTGCCCGCATTATATTGTGTGACACTGTAAAGACAAAAAAAAAAAAAAAAACTGTTTCCAAAATTAATTAATTGGTAACACTTTACAATACGGGTGCACTAATAAGCATTAATTCATGCTTAACTATAATGCACAGATAATACTTAATTAATGTGTAACTAATGATTATCTAAGCAATTCATTAATGATTACCACATTAGGAACTAATTAAGAGTCTGTAAGGTTAATCTATTAGTTCATACATTAATTGTTATTAATTAAATATGTAATTGTGGATTAATTCCATAATAACTCATTTTTACTACTAACTAATTAATTACCAGAATGAGCCAAAGCATTGTATTTCAACTTCCAGATAATATGACAGGTACACTAATATGCATTAATACATGATTAATTACTTCATTGTTAGTGCAAATGCATGTGCAAATTACTACAATTACTAAATGAATAGTTAATAATGATGTGCCCCAACAAGTAAAGTCATTACATAATGATATACCTTTGCAAATCTTCAGCTAATGATTAATTAAAGGAGACAACTGGAAGTTGAAGTGCATAGCTTTGACTAATTGTGGTAATTAACACACTAATTTACACTATTAGTTAATAAAATATGTTAAGGAATTAATACATAATGACACATTGAATTATAGCAATTCATGTATTACTTAATCTATTAATCATATAGACTCTTTATTAGTTGCTGATGCAATAATCATTAAAAAATGGTTTAGTTCTTCATGAGTTATACATTAACTCATGATTATCTGTGCATTAGTTAAGCGTGAATTAATGCATATTAGTGCACCCGTATTGTAAAGTGTTACCAAATAATTTGCTTCTATATTATTATTGTACTAAAGCAAATTTGTGTATTTTTGTGTAGAGCATTTCTGAGATAAACACAATCGTTGTAACACATTTTTAAATCTCTTTTTCTCCAAATATGTTGCGCCCCCTTTGCCATCCCCATGGGTTAAATCATGGGTAATTTAGGTGAACTCAATTATGTTAACTCAATTACAGCAGTAATAATCCAGTTAAATCAATAATCTATGATGTCCTAAAGAATTCCTCATGCACATTGTCTGGTGGGGTTAATGTCAGTTGGGTATGAGTGCCCTGAAAGACCACAATCATCATGACGCCTCATGAAAAAACATTTGGAAAAGCTGCTGGCATTGAAAAAAAAATATATATATATATATATATATATATATATATATATTTATACACTCTGAGCATAGGAAAGTGATTGCGGAACAGCTGTCGGACATGACAGGTAATTATGAATGTGGAAGACACTGGTCATATTTTCTGCGTGCTCTGCATGGCTAACTTTTTGAGCGTGCATCTATCTATACTCATGCAGGAATCTATCTGGGCCTGAGTTTTGAAGATAACTTTATAATGAATCTGACAAGCAAAAGAACAGCGTGAAATGAGTTTTTGTTCCAATCATGCCAAACTCTGCAGCTGCAAAACAGAAAGATGTAACAACTTGAAAGCTGTGATGTGGCCACTTAAACTACATCTGCATTCAAAAGCACGCACATTTATATGTCTTCTTCACTCTAATTTATCACAAACACCTGGGAGGACCGTCCTCATGATGCCACAAGCATTAAAAACAATAAAGGAAGTGGCTCAGTAACACACACACACACCTGTGGCCACTATAATCCCTGGAGCGGAGTGTTTGGTGGAGATAGTGTCAGGTGTGTAGGGGTTTTCAGACATCTGCAGGTGAAGGTGCAGTGAGCACGAAGGCTGAAAATTAGAATATTACACAGTATTAAATTATATTTCAATACATTTACATTTATCTACATAATCTCCCCTACATCAACCTACTGTAGCATCAGGTTTCAAAAGCCTTGTAAATTAATCAGTTTCGGATCTCCGCGGCTTCTGTCCATTTTTAGTTTTCCTTACAATTAGTGTGACCCAGTTCTTGCGGAAACTAACAAAATTAAATGTTTGATATTAGAGCTTCAAAAAAATCATAACGTAATTACGCCAATTAGAATTCAGCATCAATACGGTGTCAAAAATGCAGTTAAACAAATGCAATCAACCACCTAGTGATTCAAAACTATTTGCATATGCAAGTAAGCAGCAAACTATTGTTCTCACAAGTTGGCTGTGTGTACAAGAATGAGTGAATGTGTGAATTCTTGTTCTGAATTCTTCTTGGTTGTTTAAAGTTGGTAATAAGTCCCAAAATACCCAAAGCACAAGGACTGGGGGGAAAAAATGTTTCATCTTGTGTTTCTAAAGAATGACAACACATGTTCAAACACAGAACCCACTGTCTTTTGGTGCAGCAGAAAAAAAAGTAATTAAGATTTTCTGAGATCTTCAGATAAATTAACTCCAGTTGTTCAATGTATGTCGTAATTGAAATCACCAATCTTCCAGAACAGTGTAAAACATCAGTGAAAGTCATTACAAAGATACAGAGAAGGTAGTGTGTCTTAATCAAACCATCAGAAAGCACTGAATTCAGAGCTATTGTGTGGTAGTTGGCGGTCACCCTCATCTCACTGTGAGACTAAAGGAGTTCCTCTGTACAGGGCTCCACTGTAAAAATGCATCAAACGTGAAATGTCTTGTTTTCATCTGACCACAGTCAAGTAGATGTGTCCGAGTATAATGTAATGTATATACTATAGTGGGTGTATCTTATTTTAATTAAAGTGAGAGTGGCTGTGGTTGTGACTAGGATCAACAATATTAATGGCTGTTTTATGTTAAAGAGCACCTATCATGGATTTTTGAAAATGACTGTTCATATAGTGTGGAATATAGCTCTAAGGAAATGAAAACATCCTGCAAAGATTTATATCTGAAAGTGCACCGTATATAAAGTTATTGTCTTTCAAAAGTGAGAGTCGACTCTTAGTCTATGAAATGAATTGTTTTTGAAACGAGTCATTAGCTGTTACATCGTGACGTAGAGAGGTCATTGGCCGCTCCCAACAACTGTGGGCGCAGACTTGAAGTGACGTCTAGAACACATTCAAATACTTCATCTGAATCGCGTCATGTCGAGAAGACGCTGTGTTCTACATTGCAACGACAGTTCAGCCAATTGTTTACATTGTCCAGGGACGAGCATGTGAAGAATCAGTGGTCAGAGTTCATATTTGAAACGCCCAAACCTTGTGTTCTCATCATTTTAATGATGAATCATTCAAAATTCAAAAACCTAAATGAATTCATATGTGGATTCGCAAGCCGATTGTTCCTGAAGGAGGGCTCAGTATCCAGTGTATATGGATCAGGTTCGTCCTCCTCCGAATCACAATCTGTAAGTAATATTAATAATGTTTGCTGTTATGTTTTCTGTAGCATGCACAATATAGTTATATTGTGTTGTGTGTGTTGTGTACACTCCGCGCAGCTTCTAAGCGGGGTAAAGTTAGTTTTGTTTTTGATATTCACCAGACATTCATTGAAAAAACGGCAATTACCTCCTAAACGACTTAGCTCTATATAGCTAAGTCGCTCAAAAGCCGCCGCAATGTGAGTATCGCCGGGAAAGCTTGCTCTTGACGGAGACGCGAGTAAGGGACCGTGTGGAAGTGCACTTTTTCTGACACGTTTGTTCAAACACTATGTACAAGTTTCAACACTTGACAAGCTATAATACTGGTTATGGGCGTTCCGTTGCTGACAGTCTCTGCCTACAGTTTACCAATAACAACTGACTGGGTCATTTGACCAATCGCTTCAGATTCGCGTCACTCAAAGGAGGTGTTTGGGAAAATGAATCGTCGAACGAATCATTTGGGAGTCGTTGAGCAAATCAGTTAAAAATAAATGCATATTACAAGACAAATAAAGTGTTTTTTATCCTTGCATGCATGTTTAACTGTTTTTGGGAACTCCTAAAACAAAAATAGGAACATTTCAAATGCTATGATAGGGGCTCTTAAAATAGTATTTCACCTACTTTTATTTTGGTGACGTATGCCTTTTTTGGCAAGGTCTCCATGGAAATGTATACCTGCATAAATTTAGCCCAGCAGTTCTCACCAGGTTGCAGACGATGTCATGTCCTGTAGTGTCTTTTGCCGGAGGCTGTAGTAATCTCCATGTCTGGCCTTTGCTGTAGGTAATATATGTTTTCATCTGCATATCTTCCTTTTTATTGGCTATGATCAGCCCACTAACACCTGCCACCTATAGGATAGGAAAAATAATCATTTCCATTTTCTGTGCTCAACATAATATGAATAAAATATAATAAAATATATATAAGAATTATTATTATTATTATTATTATTTACAGTTACATATATTCTTTGGATAGAGGCCAAGAGAAGAGAGTGAAAGGATTTCAGGTTCTACATTCTTACAGATTACCCTCTTTTCTCTTTGCATTTTTGCTTACGCTACAATTTCTGGATGTTTTCAATTGCGCTCATTATCAGATTTTCTTCTTTCTTTGTATTTATAGTCTTTAATGGCGTAACTTCAAACATTGTTGCTTTGTGCTGCATTACACAGTTCCCTGTTCTACTTTAGAAAAATTCCTGGAGAAAGTTTTTCTAATTGCATACAATGCCCCGGTTTCATAGACAGGACTTAGATTAAGCCAGGATTAGGCCGTAGTTCAATTAGAACATTTAAATAGCTTTTATAAACATTCCATAGGAAAAAAAAACATTACTGGTGTGCATCTAGAGACAAAATAATGGCACTGACATGATTTAAGATATGTCTGTGCAAGTTGCTTAAAGTTAAAACTGCTCAAAAATACATTTTAATGTGAGACTAGAGCCGCGTTTCCACCGCAGGAACTTTCCCCAGGAACTAGGAACTTTGGGGTGGTTCTCAAGAACCAGGGTCTAAATGAAGTTGACACACTCAAAACTCAGAACAAACGTGCAGACTGGGAGGAGCAGTCGCACAAAGTTCAACGTCACCATAATCTTTCCGGTACTTTAGTCCGTGGTGTAAACTCAGTAAGCAACCGGTCTGGGGCAAAACAAGTTCCAAGTTCCTGGGACAAATAGTTCCTGGTAATTGCGGTGGAAACGCGGCTTAGGTTAAAGCCTTGACTGTGAAACTGGGGGATATTTGTGAACATTCAAGATGGTAAACTTCTTTAATTTATTTTTCAAGCACTATCAGGCAATACATATGCGCAGACCTTGTAGACATCCACAATGAGGTTTCCTGCGAGACCGCGGGAAGTCCGGAGGTTTGGGAGCGAGCGGGTGAAGTAGACTCCAGGTGTGTCAGAGATGTACAGACTGTAGGTGTCATTTTCGTTCCATTCCTGAACTGCTGCCAACACTTGCCCCTCATCTGTACTGACAATATGCATGTCCTGCACGGGGAACAGCTGTTAGAGCCACATATATTTCATCTGACAACTTTTTGTGACAGCTAGTGCTGTGTCATATGTCTTACTTTGGGAAGGCAGTATTTAGGGAGCTGTATGGTCCTAAAGGGCC
Organism: Pimephales promelas; assembly: GCF_988280905.1. NCBI lineage: Eukaryota > Metazoa > Chordata > Actinopteri > Cypriniformes > Leuciscidae > Pimephales > Pimephales promelas. The sequence continues at coordinate 19,121,854 of NC_142783.1, forward strand.
CTCGCTGATAGGACACAAAGTATGTAGTTCTTCCTGCAGTGGTTAGCTGATACACACACAGACAGCATTTACAAGGACTTACAACAGAGATCAGCATTTTACACCAGTCAGAACACATGCCTGCTTGTCTATCATAGAAGTGACTTTCCGTTGCTCATGATCTGATGTTTTTAGCATCTCAGAGTGGCTGGTTCATGGTAAAAGCAGCAAACCATCTCAGCATTTGCCAACAAATGATTACAGCATTTCACTAGATTTTAACTCTAGATTTAAACTCTCGCAATTGAAAAATTGATGAAAAAAGTATTGTAAAGTACAAGTAAAATAATTCATACATATAATAATGTTTTTATTTTTGTGTGTATCCATGTGGGGTTGTTTTACATGCACACTTATAATAAAGCTACAGCATTGTTGTTTTTTTGACAATGCATAATTGCATAATTGAAAGATTAAATACATAGCTTTCTTTTAAGGCAAACGTACAACCTCAATTGTAGTCAAATTGTTGGATGAAGTTGAGATAATCACATAATCTAGGTCACAGCATTTTAAAGAAGCAATTTGGTAACAAAATCAAGCATCACGTTAATCCAAGCCGGCTATGTAGTCAAGCTCTGCAATCAGCTGTCATTAGCCGACTGGGGAAAAATACTAAACTGCCCACATCAGCTGATTCAAATTCTATGCACTCTATTGGCAACACTCAAATGAGGCGCCTTACTTAAATGAAGCTCATTCTGCTTGCTTGGGTGCTTTCACATGCTGTTTGCAACTCAAGCCCTCCCCAGCTCCTCCTCTAACTTGTGTTTAACTTTATCAATCTCATTCTGTTGCCATTGATGCATGCTCGGTTCTCAATGGGGATTTTTGCTGCTCTCCCAAATTAAAATTTGGGAGGTTGTACCCAAAAGCTGCTGCTGATCCCCATCTGAGCTTTCATGGAGCTTATGAAAAGGATGGGGAATTTAGAACAGAGCCGTAACTGCCAAATGCCAAAAAAAACTAAATTGCTACATGCGCAATAAAAAATTTGACTACAATTTTTGTCTTTTGTATTTTCAGGAAAAGTGGTCCTGACTGAACTATTGTCTTGAACAAACTTTTAAAGTGCATTTTGTTGGTGGACTCACACAGATGGACATGTTTTATACACTCTTATCAAGTAGATTGTTTTATTAGGTTGTAAACATAGCATTTTACCCTAATGCACTTCGATTGATCCAGTGTCAATAGAGCTTAGATGTTCAAAGAACGAGGCAGCGTGTGTGTGTTCATGTGTGTGTGTCCACTTTTACAGGGTGAGGATGGTGCTACACTGTGTTTTTCCTGCGAGAGGTGTGGGGTGTCAGCCAGTCTCTTGTTCCTGTGCTTTTCGAATCAATATCCTCATTATTCTCTGTCAACTCAAATCCAACAGCTTCAAGCAACAAAAGTCAAAAGAAAGTCACTTGTATTGACAGAGGAGAGTCCAGGTTTGCATTTCTCACTCAAGAACCAGTCCTGTCCTCCCCTGAACCGATGTTAAAGATGGAGAGGCTGGTTTTAGTGGTTATCACTCACTTACACGTCACTGACAGAGATAAAAGGAGGGCTATAAAAAGAGTCAGACAGACATGACACACAGACACACACACACACTTTTGGTATCTCCCACGTCTAAATCACATACACTTACACACTTTATGAAATGTACACACTTCTGTACCTGTAAGAAGATGTATTGGTCCTGCACTACGAGGGAGTTGGTGTCAATTCGGCCGCTGAATGGATACTGCCTACTCTCCTCTGAACATTTTTGTGCTCGGCAGGTAATATACTGCATTTCTGTGAGACACACACAGATTTATCAACACAGGATATGCTTGTGCACAAGAACGCCTTGATCTACACCAAACAAAAAACAGATGATCAATATCTCTCACTCTCTCTGGCGCACACACACACACAACAAACACAATCTAGAACCTACACACAAACTTCCCACACATCTCTATGTCTAGCCAAATTAATCAGTGCTCTCTCTCCATTATCAGTCTCTCTACTAGCGATCCATCCTCACTCAGAAGGGAGAGAAAGAGGGGGTGGGAGTAAAACTACAGAGAAACAAAGGAGAGAGCAACGGGAGAAGTAAAAAAAAGGCCCATACAGAAATAGCAGATTAGGATTATTACAGTACCTCTTTTTCTGAAGAGAGTTAATCACTTAACAGGTCACACGTATTAGGTGTCTTTAACTTATATACTTACATAAAAAATAAGTACAGTGCACTTGGTGTTCATGTTGTATAGCAGTTCTGGTTTGTTTCTTACGTAAAGCTCACAAAAAGCTTTACACAAATTATTTGGACTACTTTTAAATTAAACTTAACACATTTGAGATGCTGTCATTGTTAGTCAGTCACATACTGACAGTTAAATATTTCAACAAAAATTCAAATTCTGTAATTTTTTACTTTCTTTCTTCCATGAAACATGAAATAAGAAATGTTCCAGTATATACTCGCAAATTCTTGTCTAACCAGTGAAGCAGACTGTAAACAGGCACTGTCAAGCCCCCAAAATCACCTTAAACCAGGGGTGCGAAACTCACAGCCCATAAGAGTTTAGCTTCAGCCCTAATTAAACATACCTGATCAAGCTCATCAAGTCCTTCAGGCTTATTTTTTTAAAAAAAATAAGGTATTTGTGCATGAGCAGGGTTGAAAATAAACTCTGTGGGACAGTGTTCCTCCTGGAATTGAGTTTTGCACCCCTGATCTAAACCAACAAAGCCCCAGTTAATTGTGCTATATTCTCATCAATGCATTGCTTTGTTCTCTAGGTTTTTTATTTTATTTATTTATCTAGTTTAAAAGTTTATAGTCATACATATTTCATTATATCATCAGTTGTCAATAAATTACAGTGGAAGACGACTTCAGTTCCTAGAATGCATTACAATTGCAATTCACTAAATTCCTTTCCCTGTCATTTTAATTCAGCTTCCTGTGGGGTGTGGCCAAATGAATTAAATTTGCAACTTGTGAATTGAAAAGTCAATAATTCCACATGCCGGCCTATTGTCAAGGCATGAACAGATAAGATGGCCCATTAAATATGTCTGCAGAACAGACTGAAGGAACTGGCTTGATTACTAATGGGTCATTTCGTGTCAACTCAGCCAGAGGTCCCTGGCTCAATTTCTTTTTCTTTTTTTTTTTTTTGTAAACTAGCATAAATAGCGATACATTTCTCTCCTAAAATTTAAAGCCAAATTACAGAGGCGAGTAAATTACTTTAGAATGATAGCAGCATTGTTAGATTGGTAGGTCAATTAGTAAATTATGTTGTCTTCAACAATCTTTGTTGCACTATATGCCAATGGACAAAGTTGTTCAAAAATGTATGTGTCTGTAACTTAAAAAGAGCTAAAGAGTTCTCAATATCATTTTAGATGCTGGTCAACTTTTCTGGAGGTACCAAGAGTTAATAGACCCAAGTTTCATGTCTTTTATGGCAGTGTGGTTGCTTTCCCTAGGTCTATTAGCTCTTGTTAGCTCCAGAATCAGATAAAATAAACAAAAACCCTTCTCCCAAATTTCCCTTATAGCTGAATAAACTATTGAGAGAAAATGAATGTGCCTCATCTTGACCATTTCAATGAATTTGTGGCTCTGAAATAGTTAAAATTGTCATGTTCTTTGATAGAAGGAAAAAGATACAATTCTCGGTTAACATTATTTGTTCTTACGAAAAGTTCTTCAGTTTTGAAAAATTAACCATATTTGGTTATATTCCATATTTTACTGAACATGATTAAGGAGAAGTTTCCAGAATTTGGCTGATTTGACACAGAATGACCCTGTCTGAAAACTAAAGATGTTTTTGGCACCTTCTCCATTTGCCTGTGCTCCAAATTTAAATTGGTATAACCATGACATCACTCAAAACACATTTAAATGTATCGTTGTTTTTAAACTGTCCATAGAGCCTGCTGTGTTATGTCAGGCTCGTATCAATAGAGCTTAATGCACAACACTGTCCCACAAGGATAAAACATAAGCACAAGTGTCCAGAACCAAGCCAGAACCATTTACCATTGAATTTACTGTTGTCCACAATTCATCTGTTCATTTTTCACTGCGACACAGCAACAAACAAAAAAAGCATAGCAGGCTGGGGAGAAAGTAAGAAAGACAGGGAGAGAAAGGAAGGAAGGAAGGGAGGAAGAGAGAAACTGAAAAAGCAGGAGAAAGGAAGAAAACATTCTGAGGGGCAAAAGAGGGAAACGAAGGAAAAGAAAGAGACTAACGTCCACTGTCAGTTCGAGCCTCGATGTGCACCAGGTCTGCCTCTTTATCCAGACCACTCAGAGCCCTGAAAATGAAAAAAGAAAAGGACAGAAAACAAAAAAAGAACAGAGGAGAGGAAAACAATCAGGAAGGGCTCCAGTGGAGAGGAGATGAAGAAGGAAGGAAAGAGAAGGAGGTGCCAGCAGGGGACGACGAATGAGTACGGTAATAGCATGAGAGTGATGGAGTGATGGAAGAGGAGAGGCGAAGGATGGAGGAGTAGTGATGGACAGCATAATTCCACTGCTCCAGTAGGAGACAGTCTGTCTCCAGTGAATCCTTATTGTTGCTCAGATAGCAATTAATCACACACACACACACACACAAACCATTCTCCATCGCATACACACTTTCATTTCTTACCCATTCTCACCTGTAACGCACACACACATTCACTATCATATCACCTTTCACCATATCACCTGAGGTTTTTAATCATCTTAACGTCTTGTCTTTTGTTATCCATATTTTCTTCCAAGTCAGTTTGAACACGGTCACAATCTGATATTAAATCATTCTTACAATTCAAAATTAAACCTTTCAGTAAAAATCTGATATTCCACCTTTGCAGAGCCCTCATTTCTTGATATTAAGCCCCATTTACATTCTCAATCTCAGATTAATATTAATCCCAGTCTGAATTTGAACATCTCTCAATGAGAAAGATGTTCAAATTCAGATTGAGATTAATATTGTCTCAAATGAAACCCCTTCTTCTGAACTTCTCCATCAGTTCCAAAAAGTTTGTTAAAACATAAATGCGTGGTGATCTTGACTTGAATGGCTTCTATGTTCAGCTCTGTAGTATCTTCCCTATGGATCAGACTACTACATGAAGCTGCAAACTGCATAAGTCTCTGTCCCTCGAGTTGGCAGACAATGAAATTAAAGGTAAAATTGTATTCTCAATCTCAAGTGTCAGACAGTGATTTGAAAGTGGTCCATCACTGACAGACATTGAGCTATATCAGCTGGAATGAGTTCTTGATCAAAGTAAGACCAATTCAGTCATCTACCCTGAAGGGAAGCGGAGGCTGCGTGAAATGCTATGGGAACGCCATGCGTGAGTGTACCATGAAGCACGTATGGAATCAATCCAATGGCAAGACGGAACGTCATAGGCGGGTGATGTCATCGACCAAGAAACTATAAAGCACCCCCAAAAACACAAGCGCATCAGCTTCTAATAGGCTCAAGCAAGCGATCTCAGGCATGCTGGGAGTATGGCATAGACACGCAACGTCTCAACATACGTAACCACAGACATTCCCTATCAGGGAACTCAAGCTGCATGAAACCCTGTGGGAGCGCCAATACCCATATCGCCATACGAGAAAGTGTCCGTCGTGTGAAGTCAGAGTGAAGCCGTCTGCGCCCCTGGAGTGGAACTGAAGTAAAGGTGGTAAAATATGACGAATGTATGTGGTGAGAACCAGGGAGGCCTTCTAAAATGAACCAGGGAGAGGCCTTCTAAAACGAGCTCTGGAGTGGAGAATGGTCTCAACGACTTCAATCGAAAGACCAGATTCTATGAAATGAAAGCTTTAGCATAAGTTCTGCCAGGAAGACTTAATTACCCCGTCACTCGTTAAACTTCAGGTTATCCAATCACATTCTTATTCTCATGGTATGAAAGATCGGTACTTACACATGTTTGAGTTCGCAGATGCCGACGCGACAACAGCCTCCATCCTCCCCACCACCACCAGGATGGTCCTGTCTATACTTCCCCGTGGGGTCGGCTGCACCCCTGCCTTCATCTCCAGGCAGAAAATGCTGATCCGCTATCCTCGGATTACGATCTATGGACGGGGCCTACGCCAAAGAACTTTGAAAATAATTGCTTGCTGGGCTGTCAATAAATGGATGCTTTGTTACATCATTTTATCTCCCAAGTCTTTCTGGTAGAAGAACTGATACTAACCTAGATGCTAAAAGGTCTACCTCGGCATGACCGAAATGTTTCCAAAGGAGCTCCACCGCCTCGGGGTGGAGTCTCCATTCCCAGGGCCTCGGCCTCTGCCTCGACAGGATGTCTGCCCCCTGATTTACATACCCTGGGATATAAATTGCCCTCAAAGAAAGAAGCTTCCCCTGGGACCACAGAAAGTTCTGGCAAGCCAGTTTGTATAACAGCTATATATATATATATATATATATACTATATGCATGATATTTAAGTGAAAAACTCCTGCCTAGCAGCAACTAAGGACAGACAAAAACACAGTATTTGACAGATTTCACGCACAGAGCGGTTGCTGAAGTAACAGAAGCTGATGCGCTTGTGTTTTTGGGGTGCTTTATAGTTTCATAGTCGATGACGTCACCCACCTATGACGTTCCGTCTCGCCATTGGACTGATTTCATACGTGCTTCATGACACACTCACTCAGAGCGTTCCCACAGTGTTTCACGCAGCTCGAGTTCCCTCATGGGGAACACCCGTTTCAATTACAGTATTTGACCAAGATTAAACATCTCTTTCAATCCCAGGCAGTCGTTTACTGTAACTCAGACTTAGATAATTAAAGGCTGTTAAACATTTATCTCAAACACAGTCTGATACTGAGACCCACTATAGTCCAATGCTAAACTGTTCCATTTTCCCCTTCTGCAGTCACCAAACCTGACACAATAGGGGTTGTGACACAATCATAAGCAGAATAGCGTATGTCTGTTTGTGTGTTGCAAAAACCAGCAACAACAAAAAATATGTATTTGATATATACATATATTTGAAGGGAGGAATTTGAAGGAGGAATAGAAGAATGTGTGTGTGTGCAGAGGGATGTTAAACCCAGGGGTGAAGACATGTTGTTGCCCACCTCCACAGCTCATCGAGCATGTGACAGGCAACCAGTTATTCTGACTACACCCCACACAAACACACATATACACACCCAAGCTCACACTGATGGGATTAAAATATAAACCTGATCAAAATTCCACACATACGATAACATGAAGCACAGGGGAGAGGGAAGTGACATGACAGTGAGATAAATGGAGATAGATAGAGAAAGAGAGAGGGGAAAGAGTCATAGGAAGTGTGTGTATACGTTTATCAGTGTCAGTGTATTGGATGTAGAGAGTGGGTTTAATATTGTATTAATTTTGAGTACCGTTATGTGATATTGCGTGTGTGTGTGTGTGTGTCTGTGTGTGTGTGTGTGTAGGTATATTCTTGCAGTCAGATTAATTTTCAGTGTGAAATTATACAGTAGACGTGTTATATGAGATTGGTGATCAGTAAAAAAAATCTCCATCTGTGTGTGTATGTGTGTAAAAGAGAGAGAGAGAGAGAGAGAGAGAGAGAGAGAGAGAGAGAGAGAGAGAGAGAGAGAGAGAGAGAGAGAGAGAGAGAGAGAGAGATTGAGACTTACCAGTAGAATCGCCCTGGAGTTACTCTCTCATGAACAAGAATCCACTTTTTACCGAAGTCCACTGAGCTATACAGCTACAGCCAAAAGAGAAAAAGACACATTCACTGTAAGATCCCTAACTACAGCCAACAAAGGTAATTATCTCGCTCACACTTAATTATCCACATTATCTGCTTTTAATTGTTCGGTAGAACTAGACCCTCTCGAGGCTGTGCGAGTGTGTGTGTGTGTATGTTTATACCCTCTGATCATGGCTATAGGCCAGTATCCAATTCTCCTGCGTAGGGTGAAACAAAAGGCTCATGATATAGAAGTTAATATTGAACTTTTGAAAAGTGGCTCCTTCATCAGAACTGATAAGTAAACTACTCTCCACCTCCGGATCAGATAAAATTAGGATCTGAGGAAGAGAGGGGAGTGGGAGAAATAATTATATTAGCTGGATATTTTCTATCTGACAGTTTATACATCCATATCTCTGACGCATTTGAACACACTTACCTTCCTCTTATTGGTGGGACAGACGTACAGATAGCTCAGCATGGTTCTCATCATCACTTTATCCGTCAGCTTCTCGTATGTCGTCCCAAAATCTATTGACCTAAAAATACATCAAAAGCTCAATAAAGCGATATTTTTTGTTTATTAATTTATTTAAAAATACGGTAACACTTTACAATAAGCACCCATTAGATAATGTTAGTTAATGTATCATTGACCCACACAGACATTTGATTTCACACAAAGCACAAGCCAAAGTGAAAACACAAAAGAAAGAGAGTATTTTCAATTGACACAACAGGTTTCCTGTGTCATGTAATTTTTATTCCCTCACTAAATGTAAAAATTTAGTGCAAACTGAGTCATTATATGTAATATTGAATATACATGTGAAGTAGGATTTTGGACCAATGAGATTTCACAAAGCAGAACAGAAATATAAACCGAATGTCCAAAATGTCTTGTCGCACATCCTTTGTTGCCATCACAGCTGATTCGGACAAAAACCCTATATGGACACAGGCTAAAGGCTAGTTACATTAGACGGGTACAATAAAGGGTCACAGGTAACATCATGGGCCATGTTAGAACCCACATCACCCACATGAGCACTATAACTCAACGTGTCAGGAGCACGGCGCACCACAGCTTTAGTAAAGCTGAGATTTTCAAAAGTCATTGGCATAATTAACTGAAGCTGTTGAGTATGCAAGCGTCTCCGTTCCATCGGAACTCATTAACACCGTCTCTTCTCCGGCAGCAGACAGGAGAGTCTGCCGAACTCTTACAAGTATAATAATGTTAATGGTTTTAAGCCAGACAGTTGCGCGATGCGGTGCTCGAGAAGCACACGTGTACGTGTCGTCTGAAGCATTATCTCCTCGAGTGCTCATCTCTGAATGTGCTGAGAGTGCTCATACTCTGACACTTTTACCATCGGATACAATTACACAGCCGTTCTGAGCTGTTCAGGTTATTTGGGTTGTGTAAGCTGTAGAAGCACAGGTGAAGAGGAAGATGGTTCTCTGAGCACCCTCAAACGATGCCGAGTGCCTGCCCTAAAACGCTCCTCCGACGTTTCTGGTCCGGTCAGACCCCCTCTCTCTCCTCTGGCAGATCTCCCCTGTACTCAAGAGGACATTACTCCTCCTCTCAGGATAAATTCGCATCGGTTCGTGTGTGTAATTTAGCAATTGCATGGGAAGGCTGGATACTTTTTAGAACATGTATCTTTATTTTAAAACACACGAGAGCGTGATTAACTAGCTCCTCTGAATGAGCCGTGATTTGTCTTCATATTTTTTCTACCCTTTATGCCGCCTACAGCAACATTCATTAATCATTCATTCTGTTTTTACTGACATCATTTACTACAGCCTGCAAGCTGAGCTTTAACATTCACCTCTTTTAATAACACGGACCCCCCCCACCCCCCACTCCCTCTCTCTCTCTCTCTCTCTTTGTTCCTCATCTCTCGCTCATCAGCTATCCCATTCCTTTACTTTCCTCTTCTTCATTTCCTGTTTATGCCATTTCTGTTTGTGGAAGTTGGGTAATGGCTTTCTGTTTTTCTCTCTGTAAACCCCCCACCACCCTCCCTCTCTCCCTCTGAGTGACACTCACCGGGAGAGGAAATCTCATCAGGGCTTGCAGCCAAAAAGAAATTAAACAAAGCCTTCCTTCAAGGTGATTGCAGTGTGTATGTGTGAACGTTTGTGTGCATGTGCGGGTTTGCAGTGATGCCATGTTGATAAAGGATGATACTACGTATCTCCCCAAACATATCAAGCATTCATTTTAATTACTGCAATATTGTTTTCATTATTCTTTTGACAAAGTCCAACCAAGTATCAGCTGTACTGATGATGATCACGTTGCGCTTGTGGCCACAATTACTCTTTCGTCCATTCCATTTACCTTCAGGTGGTAATTATAGAATTTTGTGTAAATCAGTTTTAATAAGTGGATAATGATCAAACGCATAACTATAATAAATACAGAGTAAATTAAAACAATTACATTTAAAATGCAGAGAGAGCGTTATATTACAGTAAAACTGATGATAATAAGACTGATGATTGTGTTATAATTTAGGTTGCTTTAAATGAAAAAAAAAAACCTAAAACTAATCATTTTAGTTTTGTCCCAAAAAACAAAAACGATAAAGCATAAGAGGGAGTTTATTATTCCAGTAAGAACCAGTTAGCCATTAAAAAATTGAGGGTCTAGGGTTTTTAAATTTAATTAAATCGCAGTGAACTGTAGATTTCACTGGGAGCTTTTTAATGGATAAAATAGTTTGGATGTGTGAAACGCCCCAGTTGAGCAGGGAATTTTTAAACAGACCCGCTCAGACAGCCAGACAGAAATGCACTGCTGCAGTCTAATCTGAAACTTAAAAAAGCATACCAAACTACGAAGAGCTTCTTGAAACTTGTAAAAGGCTAGAAAAAAAATGTCTTAAGAATAGTGAAGGTTTATAAATGAGTAAACGATTGTTCTCTGTGAAGTAAAGTCGAAATTAATGGGGGAAAAAAATCAAAACGTGAGGTGCCAGAATGCACAGTCAGTGCTTTCTTTCTCTATGTATAAGCCTGCCTTACACAGTTACCTTGCGATTCTTTTCTTTCCATTGTCTACACTATGACAAAGAGAGAGAGAGAGAACCGGGTCATGGTACAGAGCGTCCCAGGAGAAGACAAGGATTAAGTACTTTCCCCAGGGGCATATCAGCAATGGTCAGTGAAAGTGATTCTGAGCAGTATTTCATCCCAGGTCTTTGCCATTCAAATAGTCCGGTGTACTTGCCACTAACGCACTTGTGGCTATAATGCAAGAATGCGTGTTGATTTGTAATGGGCTGGAAGCGTAATACTAATTCCACAAGGTTATCAGATCATTTAATTGAGGCTGGGTCAGCAGTGCTGCAGCAGTTAGTAGATACACCCCTATTTAAAGAATGCAAGCTTTGTGTTCCTACCCTTTTCCTAGCACTGATTTAAAATTTCCCCTGTGCTCTCATTGTAAACTACTGAGTAAAAAATGCTGAAAAATAAGTAAAAACTTGCCATATACCCACAAAGTATGGCAAACTTTACATACTGTAGGTGTACAACACAGGATTTTGTATTTCCATGCATTTATGATGAGCTGTTCCTTGTGTAAAAGAAGAGTGCTTGATTCTATTTAATGCGCATTTGTAGTGTACTTTTTTAAGCTGTACTTGCAGATAATATTATATCAACTAAATAAAAGTCCACTCAAGTGTACTTGAGTACAATCTCATTGGCTATTTCTTAACACACTTAAGTACACTTTTAAAAAGTGCACTCTAATAATGTCAAAATTGTCTTAATAATAATTTGTCATCCTTTCAAACCTGTCCTGGAGGACCACGAAACACTGCACGTTTTCTTTGTCTCCCTAATCAAACACACCTGATTCAACTCATCAGCTCATTATCACACGGGTTAATGAGCTGATGAGTTGAATCAGGTGTGTTTGATTAGGGAGACAAAGAAAACGCGCAGTGTTGGTGGTTCTCCAGGACAGGTTTGAGTACCACTGCTTTAAAGTAGTGCACTTGATGTTTTGACTAACATACTATAAGAACTATATTTTATAATTATATTATAATACTGTATATTGGCCTGTAGTGTATATTTGATATTACATTTCAAGTTAAATGGTTAGTTCACCCAAAAAATGAAACAGAAAACTCTCGGACTAAATCTAAAATAATAACTGTGTTCCGAAGATGAACTGAGGTCTTACAGGCTTGAAACAACATGAGGGTGAGTAATTAATGAAATCATTTAAATTTTGGGGTGAACTAACCCTTTAATTATATATTATATGTACTGAACTGCTAAATGTACCTTTAAAAACTATGTTAATTCATAACCTACAAGTTTCAGTAGAAATGGCATTAAAATATACTTCATTTAATTGCACTAAACATGCTAATAAGTGTCTAAAACATTCACTTTGTATTCAAGTATACTCTTTTAGTATAGTAATATATTTACTTATTAGGTACTTTTATTAAAAGTATGCTAAAGTGTACTTCCTTTTTTATAAGGAGTACCAGAGCACTGGTGGCCAAAGTAGAGGAGTGAATAAACTCAGTATTTCCTTTCACAGAAAAGGGTTTACCTCCAGAGCGAACTCTCCGTCACGGTTCCCAGGTTAAAGTCGAACAGTTTTGTCAAAATCAGGATCACCTGAAAGAAAAACACGCAGACATTTAACAAATCACCAAGCAATCTCCATTTACACATTTCCCCAGCTACAGCACTCTTAATGTGCTACTTAAATGATAAAATGTCTGTCAGGCAGCCTCGCAGTGATGGATGAGAGTAAATATTAGGTGTGAATTTTATTATCTTGAGATGACAGCAGAATAAGAGGCAATGCACTCAGAGCCAAGACAGCCTGATGGAGGTAATGATGATCAGGGGAAGAGGAGAGAGAGAGAGAGAGAGAGAGAGAGAGAGAGAGAGAGAGAGAGAGAGAGAGAGAGAGAGAGAGAGAGAGAGAGAGAGAGAGAGAGAGAGAGAGAGAGAGAGAGAGAGAGAGAGAGAGAGAGAGAAAAATGACGTTGTACACATACGCTAAAAACACAAACACACTCAAGCTGTCAAATGTCATGCTGAAACGAGGCAGGTAAAACGCTTTGCTCTTCCCAACTGACAAAACATTCTGAGCACACACTCATAAACAACAGTGAACAAACAAGCAGATGTCTTTCCACTGTGAGCTTTTACCATAAAAAGAAAGGGATAGAGAGAGACTTTGAATCAAAAGAAGACAGTAAGTGGTCCCTTTGCGTCCGCGTCTGTGTGAGAACACAGTCTTCAGTATCGCGTCCACTCCACACACCCACTAATGAAAATTAGACTAAAAGGTCCAATATTTCATTTCACACTCCATGATTGTTCCCTAATGAGCGTTCAGTCAACAGGAGTATTATCATTAACCTAAAAGAAAATCAAGTAATAATTCATGAAACAGATGCGAACGCAAACACGACTGTTATAGAAAAACCTATTATAGCCTATATCGGTAGTCTGTGACTTTACCAACGCCGCTATAACGAGTCCTATGTTTGCGTATGCGTGTCTGAGCAACCTTCACTTTTCACGGCCCCACCTGTGACGGGACGGCTTCATCTCAGGTTAATTAACCAATCAGAAGAGGACAAACTATTAGCATATCCAAATACAGCATATCTGAAAGAGCAGGACCCCAGTCAAACTCACTCAGCTTCCTGAACCAGCAAAACCACCGTGATACTGGAACTAATTACATCTCTTTCTTGAAAGAGAGAGAGAGGGGGAGACCAGTGTCCAATGGGCTGAAAATTAATATTAATTTCAAAGTCGAGGTTCCTATTGTCCGTTTCTATGAGGTCAATAATATGTGCAGGGATGTTATGGAGATTTAATTACATTTGCATATGAATGGTGGGTTTGATCAGTTCATGTTCAAGCTAAGATCAGATTCAGTTTAAACATGAATGACTTACTGTCATATTACAGTCAATGCGCTGGGGTCTGTTCAGTTGCGTTATTCTTCTAACCTCAAATACATGAAAAAGCTTCACCATTACATTCATCGTTTGTTCCTTTACCTTTTGTTCTCTCTGAAATAAATGTTTCATTACATGCGAAACATGTCAACATTGTTGAAGACCCAACAGTCTTTTTTCGGCTATGAGCTGGCGTGTCATAAAATCCGTATTACATGCTGAATCTTACAACCGAACATTTCCATTTCCATAATTCCCATATCTATTTCATTTACTTTATTGCATTTTACCATGAAATATGATTATCTAAATTGCAGCTTATAGTGCTGTGTATGGCCATTCTGTTGTGCTCTGCGTGATACCATGGAAACAACTCCTGCAAATACCAATCAGTTTCTACTGAAGGCTGCTCACTTGACAGTGACAACAAGTAGCAGTGAAATCAAAAACAATATCCGGACTAAGAACATATGCTACTAACATAGCTGATGAATCTTCCAGAGGAAGCTGACAATACTTTTTACAGGTTTAGTGTCTGAAATGGCAAGACAATATCACTTTAGGACTTTTATTTCCCCAAACTGGATGTTTACTCTATTGCCTATTACAATAAAGCTGCATTCTGGCGTTTTTCCTCTTTGTCGCCATCTCTGTTCGAAATCTGAAATTGCCGTCAATCGCGGAATTATCAACTTTCCGTGAGTTGTATTCAACACTCTCGACACGGCACAGTGTGGATGAACACAATGTTGGAGGAGAGTGTGCAGCTGTTAATCACCGCGTCGGTGTGGATACTGGCATTCAGAACCACAGATTATTCTTTTTTGAAAGTATTACCAAAATGATCATTTTCACCGGCAAAATGTCATCTGAACTAGTACGAAACAATTTCCCCACCCCCCAATGTAATCCCAAATTTAGCATTTTAATCAACAGTAACCTTTTACCATACGTCTTAATATCGTATTATGAGTTTGGTATCGTTATATGTATTGAATGTGACGAGGGTATAGACCTTATTCAGAGCGGCGCCATGACCGGTATGAAAGTGAGGCTGTGAGGGATAGACTTACCGTGTTTCCAATGGCATCCGCTGTAAAAAGCTGAATAAAGCGGCTAGATTACTTACAATTTTCCACAGCTTACATTGTCAGGAGTTTTTTGTCAACTGACATTTCTTGCAAAGATATTTTCCAGTGTTTCATGAGCAGAACAATCCGAAAACACATTAAAAAACAGTACAGCCCATTGAAGAGATGCAAGTCTATCCCTCACAGCCTCGCTTTCATTCTCATTAAAAATCAAAGATGGCGCTGCCGTGAATAAGGCGTTTGTTACACTGAATATCTAAAAGTGTACTGTATGTATATTCATATTGAACAAAAGACATTAGATGTACATAGTAAAAAAGACGAAACGTGAACAACATGATCTAGTTTATTGTTTTGAATTGAATATTAACCACGTTTTGGCTTTAAGTAGCCTGTAAGGTTATGAAGTCCACATTTTTAAACATAAAAAACACTAATAAACCTTTCATCTGAGGCCCAGTACTTTCAAATGTTTGAGTGAAATTACATGTGTGATTATATATTTCATTATAATAGAATAATTCAGAATATTCAGACGCTAATGTATGTGTTTCAGTAGTATCCATTAAGATCTGAAATCCTTTCTGTTTATGTAATTTTCATTTAGTCAAAATAACGTGTAGACAGTGGACTGAATAACAATGATGCCTGATTGGTCTTGATAGTCTTTTTAATCACAAGTAAATCAGTACAGAGTCTACGCCTGCAGAATTCCACAGATACATTTGCAGATTTTTTTGCAGAATTAAAACATAAACATTTTGCATGCTCATTCAATAAAGACTTTGGCTAATTGTATGATTCTTTCAGAAACCAGTAAAAGTGCAGTATTTATGCTCAATTTAACATATTTTGGCATATTTTAATAAACTCATTAGAGATCTGAATGTTTCCCCACAATTAAGTAAAAATGCAAATTCCTACATATTTGACCCATTCGCCATTATATTCGTATTATTTACATAAAAAAATGGCTGCACAACTAGCAGTAAAAGTGTCAGATTATATTTTTCCCCACACTGATTACAGTTTTCCAAGAGATCACCCTTCTAACATTATTCTGTTTTATTTATGTTGTTGTGGACCATGACATTTTGAAGAAGACTCGAGGCTATTCTCAAAGAGGACCATAAGCCTTTTAAAATCCACTCGTGGGAAATCATGATACACTTGTAAACGTCAGCTTTTAAGCTGTAACTTTTTAAAAAATAAAATAGCATAGAGTGGGACAGGTTGACATTTTAAATCAGTTTGTTGACTGAAAGTCTTACTTTCTCCATCTTTCTTTTGTAGCCATTATAGAATGTGGTATTCTTGCTTAGAATAAGGCCTATGAGGTTTTCTAGTTCCTTGTAGCCAGAGAACATCAAAATGCCAGACTATTACAAACTCTTGGTTTAACTACATGAACTGGGGGGTATGGCTGCATCAAAATACCAAAATTCTGGCTTCAGTACAATACCAGCCTCTGGCACCTCAACAAAAACAAAATCTTAAGCATCGCATTAACAGCCTCAGGCAACCAGTCAAATGAAACCAAACTCTGACTGTCAAATATATTCAAGTTTACATTTCATGAGATTAAGTGTCAAAAATTGATGAATAATCTCATAGTTTCACTTAAAAATTAAGGGTTAGTTCCGTGAACCCGTAAGACTTTCATGCATCTTCGAAACACAAATTAAGAGGGGTCATGAACTGGCTTTTTAAATTTTATTATATTGTTGTCTAAGGTCAATTTATGACGTTTGCTTGGTTTTTGCATTCAAAAACATCAAAATGAATAAGTAATAGGAAATTTTCTACTCTAGTTTTGAGCCCAGCTCAGAAATGCTGGGTTTTTATGGGCGTCTCGCACTGAAGACTTGGAAGTAAACGCCCACTGTTGTGAGTGGATAACAGTTTTGCATATTATAATGAGTTTCAACTCACCCGTCGATGCACTCTGGGGAAATTGTTCTGAAAACAATACAAACATTGTTGTAAAATGGCCACCGGAATGATTCGCCCATACATGTTCGACCCGGAGTCTGTGTGTTGCACAATTCCTGTCAGATCCAATGTAGACGGCACAGCACCGTTCTTTACTCTTAATTCGTCTGCAAATCCAGTCTTGTTTACAAAACTATCCTCAGTGAAATGAAGCGAACAGACCGACAATGTTTTACCCTCATCAGCTGGAACGTCATTAAAAATAAAGTTTATCCATGCAGTCCTATTGGAATCCAGAGGAAGCTCATGCAGCGACTGTCTTCTTCCACAACCAGGCACTGCACAATATTTTGTATTGCTCGGTAGCTCGATCCGGTTTGTCATCACGAAGTAGGCATCTATGTTATTTAGTTATGCGTGTATTGCGCGAATCGGTGGGCGGGGCTAAACCAGCCGTGTTGAAGTAGGCATTGATCTTCTTCTGCGGGGATGGTGTTTTATCCTCTTTGACATCATAGTTCCCCACTTTAATAAACGAGTCGTTTGCTGGGCCTGGTGTCAATAAAGGCTTTTATTGGACTAACAAGGACGTCTTCAGTTCTGAAACTTACAGGATATTCTTATAATATGATGACCTCTTAGATGTCAAAAGCTCAAGGAAAATTTGATTTCTCAGTTTATCACCCCTTTAATGAAATCTGTCCCTCCATTGACAGTCGACACAACTATCACTTTGTCGCTTCAAAAAAGAATCCATAAGAATCGAGTAGTTTAGCATTTTTTTGTTTTGTTTTTTGAGGAGACACGATTGCTTTATAAAGGTTTGAAACGACCTGAGGGTGACAGGTATTTCTGCAACTGGAAATGCAAATTCTGAACCAATGCAAAGTTGCAACAAGTTAATAACTTTACATAGAATTACATTAAATAATTCTGCTGTTGTCTGATAATCTTCAATAATGTGATCCATGTCTTTTGTAAACAGAGTCGTAATCTACTTGCTTTACTTTTTCTATTTCTAAACTACAAAATGAAATGGCTATAATGTCCGATTTGAAACACAAATGCTTTAAAAAAAACAACAACACATTTAATGAATCAAGTAACAATGCCTGAAATGCCAAACTATGCTAAAGAGCACACCATTGTTGACTGAGCCAGGTAACGAAATTTGCTAAATTACTTTTTTAGTGCCAGTATAACAATCAACTCTATTGGAGAGTAAAACACACTATAGAGGTTCACGATTCACCAGCAGGTTGTTTGAGACTAAAAGAAAATAACCTGCCTGCAACCGAGAGCAAACAGCGGCAATCTGGGATTGCACACACAACAAAGTAGGCTAAAAGTAAACATGAGGACCCATTTTAAGTTGTAATTTCGACGAAGCCCATAATTAAAACCGTTTCCGAAACCCTAAACAAGAAAATCACATTAACACAGGTAGGTGATTAAAAAGTCTATATGTTCTGAGTCAGTTTTGACTTTGTTTCCAAACACTCAGATGAATTCAATTAAAATAGTGAAATGAAATGGAACTACCTGCTCATTGTTCCAATAGCATTCCTATAGCTCAATGCTCTCAGAGTAAAGCACTGAATGTTCTACAGAACCCATATAATTCTGCATTGCAATACCTTTTCGCGGCAGAGTAAAGAGGCACTTTCATTGCGATTCTGCTCTCAAAGGAGTCATGCAGCACATTGTGACTTTTGTTTCTCTCTGGTGGACTTCACAGCTCATATCTCAGTATTTTTTGGCACTAATTTGTTTCTGTGAACTGTAATACACCCGCGGAGTTAGTGCCAAACTGAAATTTATGCTCACCATTTAAATAAAATACAAAGGACGGAGGAATCTTTATTTTCTCATAAATCCAGTGATCATGAACAGACTGGGTATAATATATCAGTTTAGCTCTAGTGGAATTGAAACAATCAGTTTCAATGTGTTCATGGAGTGTGCTGAATATCAAACCAACATTTCTTTTTTTTTTTTCATTTTACACTCTCTTTTCATTCCCTTTCCTAGTGTTTCCTTCTCAATCTGTCTTCTATTGCTCTCTGAGTATCATGTTTAGAAGCTGCCATATGAATCAATAAACCTCAAGGCATTAAAATATGGTGCAAAATAGAGGGAAGGGATGGAATGAAAAGTAGAATTGATTTTTTAAATGGTTTATTTTAATAAAAGACAGCTGTATTATTGTATGCTTCATATATCTGAATATAGAAGAAAAAAAGGTGGGGATGTTGAATGGAAGAATCATAAATTCAGTTGGAGTAATCTAATCTTAGTGCATGTTTATGTTTGTGTCCAGTGGTTTATTTGGGGCTGTAGGGGTCTCATACTCTATAATGATAAACCATCAAGGTAAATGAAAGACTCTGTGTTTTTTGTTTGATTGTGACTATGTCAGAGTTCTCACAGCATCATTAGAACTGCAGACACTCATAGCATGAAATTGAGTTTATGAGGATAATATACGCAATAGATGAATTTCAAGAATGAGTTTGTGCTTTGGGGCGAGAGGCATTTTCTCATCAGTCAAATAAGCGAAAGATGTGTGCTCTCACACATACACACACCTAGAAAAGGGGAATACTTATTCATATTTATGTTTTATTAATGCTCACTGCTTTGCCTTTGGAAAAACCACAAATCATCTCATTGCTCGATTGTGTCTTGCTGGAAATTTCAATCATTTTCATACACTTCTGGATCTTTTTTTGTGTGTGTGTGTGTGTGTGTGTGTGTGTGTTTATTCAACAGAAGGCCTGGGGGCCACACAGGACCATAATAAAACTCTGTACATTATCCCGCTCCTTAAACATAATCCTCAAGTACACATCTGCATATGAATATACATGTATGAATATAAATGACCTCCATAGACATCCCTCAGAGATGATCCTCACTTAGAGCGTAAGCAGGTGCACGTATCCGCACACATGCATACACAACCCACATACACACGCTGTGCACAAAGTTTCTGCTGAGGGCAGCAGCCTTCATAACGCTGCCAACAGCTGGGAGGTTTATTTTACTGCATGATATAAAAAGAAACCTTCATGTAAGCATACACATAAACACACACACACACACACACACAAACACACACACATTTTATGTGTAACCAAACTTAGACATTTTGTGCATAATGTTCAGTTATACGGCTTTATGTTGTATTCTTGTGCTTGTACTTTTTGTTTTGTTTATTTTGAGTGTTTCTCTAGATTTTCTACAGCTTAGAGAACTGGGCAAGTGTTCTGGTTGCAAAACTGTTGCGAAATGTTCCATGCTCCATTTTTCAGATGAATTACTTGCACATGAGCTTCTGCCAACATACATACAAACGAATCATAAAGCTAGTACTAGGCGTACTGGTTTTTGCCACTTGTGAGGACCAGATTTCTGATGTCTCCACAAATGTCCTCTTAAAACTCTTTTTTGAGAAAGGTCTCACGTGAAATAAACATCAATATCTTAATTAAACTCCCACTGTCACACTGTCACTGTTCACTGCCAAAAAAAAAAACATACAGTGAGTTGAATTTCAATAAACATTAATGCTAATGACAATAGTATTCCATATGCAGGAACAAATTGTACTTTATGAAATAAATGTCAAAGTACATAAATGTCAAGGGAAATCCTATAAAAACACATTAAACTGCCAGTAAGGACAAGTAAAATAAACATTTGAAATTTTGATGACAGCTAAATAAATGCTTTATGAAAATATCACTCAGTCAAACATGATGTCAAAAAAAAAACCTAACAAACACACAGCTGAAAGGATTTTCCAAATGTGTTGTTTGTTTGCTAACGAAACTAAAGCCAGATAAAAATAGTTTACCTAAGAAAGCTTAAGTAAACATATGAAAATACATAAATAATTCTCATTAATTCTCGCAAATGTGCATGTTTCTAAACTAAAGTATGTGACAGGACTCACAGGACAGCTTGCATGACTGAACAGGAATGTATTTATTTCTTATACATTTAACCACCCACAAGAGCATTTTGATTATTGATGTATATACTGACACAGACTTCAAATTATATTTCATTGTGGGACATTTCTAAAGACTAATATTGAACCCAGAGATCTGGACTGGAGTCTTTTTTTGTCTTTCTTTTAAATTAATGTGTTGGTTTGTAAAGACAAAATAAGAAATAAAATATTTCAAAACTACGTGCCCGTTCTTGGTGTATTTACATATTTATTTATTTTTGCTACGGACAGATAGCTTTGTTTGCAACCCATATGCTCAAATGTCGAGAAGCATGAGTCCAAAACAGCTATTAAATATAAATCATTATGAATTAGGAAAAAGAACTTTGACATTTTTAAAGTTGATTTATATTATGTTTACATTATATATTGATATCATGCAAGTTAAATAATATTTGACAGATAGATGGGGGTACGTAGCTTGCGTAATTTGCATAGACCGGCACTGATTAGCCAAATTTTTACAACAACAGAGTGAGGTCTTCACATTTGTACAATTTAGCTTAACGTGAACACCTGAAGACTTTATCTCACCAAAATGGAATGGAATTTAATTTGGAACATTAAAAATATACAATTCATCATGGTGTTTTTAAAACAATGTATTGTTAAAACACTTACATGTATAAGTGCTTAATCAAGAATTCAGGTTTTACACTTTAGTAGAATGACCTCATTAGACTTTCATTGTAAAAGCATTACAATCATAAATAAATGCACTATTTTAACAGACAAGTCAAAATTTATTTCTTAAAACAATCCAATTTTAGTCCTTTAGTCTTCAGACCAATGCCTTCAGTTACCATTTTATGTAGGGGGTGTATATCTGCATGTAAAACAGTAGATAGAATCTGCATTTAAAGAAGTAAGCATTCCTTCACAAAATCAATGTGCTTTTGAGTGTTTCTTTGTCCATAAGAATAGGACTGTCAGTCCTGTGAGACCATGTCGCCTCAACGATAATAAAACCACCAAAGAACCCCATGAGATACAGATCTGAAGTATTCACCCATACAGAGAAGGCCAATGCTAATCCTACACACAAGTAAGTGGTGCTTTAATGTTTCTAAAATACTGTATATATAAACCTTACTAGTGACTTAAAAAAAAGAAAACCACCTCAGAATAACCAAACTGATGCATGAGCCAAGATAATCAAATCATATTGCTATTAAACTATGGTGTTGTTCAGTAACAGTTCCATTTGTTAACTACATTAATTAACATAAACTAACAATGAAACAAATATTCTAAAGCATTCATTCATTTTAGTTAATGTTAATACATATTACTACAATTAAAATTTGTATCTGTTACCATTAATTAATGGACCTCAGCTGACATGAACTATAAATGAACAGCTATATTTGTATTAACTTTAACAAGGGATAATAAATGCACAAATAAATTGCTCATTGTTAGTAAATACATTACAATTTTAATTTTTGGTACTTTATTGTAGAGTGTTACCAGTTATTTTATATTAAATTAAAAATGTGTTATTCTAAAATACAGAACTGTAGATTTAGCCTAAATAACATTTGAAATTACTTTTGAATACAGGGTAAAAAAGGAAACCAACTGGCTACTTAATATTTGAACAATGCTTTTCATATTTTAAGCATAAAATAGCTTAAAATACAGTATATAGACTGATATATTGTAATGCTCCCAATTTAATTAAGTGAAATTATTTATTTTAAGGAAAATCAAAGTAAACTGCACCCCCTAATGGTTTTGTACTAGTGTACTAGAGTTACTTATGATCCTACATGAAATGTTTATCTATAGAGAATTTTAGTTTGTTTAAACAACAACAAAAATTACAGAACAAGACTTACAATTTCTTCTATAATGACTGCTTGCAGCACATCATATGAACAGTGAGCAAAAACAAACGTGAAGAAAAAAGCCTTTTTTGCCATCTAACTAATAAAAAGTCAGATGTTAAAAGTATTAGATAAACAATGAGCTGTTTAGCTCCAGAAAAATATGCTGTGAGATTATTGGCCCATATAAAGAGGTTAATATTAATGGCCCCTCTCCCCAAAATGTTTATTCAGAGGTGTTCGTCATTTTTAAAATCATATACTGTAGTGTGAACTTGGCTTTAGAGGAGATTTATTTTTCAGATCCGACATTTACCCCGAGCATTAGCACAAGCTGTCACTGGGGTTAAAGGGCGTGAAAAATGAGTGAAAGTTTTGCCACTGAAGTAAAAATAGATTGAACTGAGCTGCAATCTGAACAAAGTCAATAGAAAGAGAATGAGAGTAAAAAAAAAAAAAAGTTGCATCATTAGCATTAAAGACACAGAAGGGTTTTTACTTTGACATGAACGTATCTCCCTCTGAACACTGTTTCTGTGATGTCACTTCCTTTCTTTGGCAGAATTGGGTTATAATAGCCTGCTCTCTAAATTTTCTGTGACCTCTATGTTATGCCATTTTTATTTTGATCTGACTTCCTTTGTTTCTTTGGCTTCCTTTGCTCCTCTCTATGTCTTTCACAGCCGTTCTCTAGAGTCTGGATACCCACTCGACCTCCGCTGCCTCTGCCTTTAATTAAAAAGACAGAGAGACAAGCTGACTCTCTACAGACCAATAATTAGACACACGCACGGACACACACAGGTCTCAAAGACATTCACAGGCATACACACGCACACATCATTGCCAAACACATAAAATAGCCAAGCACTCTTGCACACACAGAATCACACTCTCTCTAAAGACCAATGACAAATGCTCTCATCTCTCATCTCCAGGTCACTTCTGACACTTGCTCTCTACATCCCTGGAAAGTGTACAATGACCACAATTAATCTGCATGCTCATTAATATTCAGTACTGAGACAAAGCCTGGATAGCTCATAATGAATAAATCCGTCACTGCGAATCCCATTGGAAGGAAAAACAGGTCACTGGTCTGCATTCATTTGAATGTGAAGGGTACATGGGCGCTTTCACATATCTTATTATTATTGAGCATATTTTATTGTTGAGATATGCAGTGGACCCCAAAATGTATTTGGACACTTAATTAGCTCTATGTGTCAAAAACGTCTCTATATAATGGCGTTTCTTTTAAAGAACTATAGTTCAGCATTTTTAAGCAAAACATTTTTTTCACAAAAATAAGCTTGTTAAATTTTAAATCAATAAAGATGTAATTCAGAAAGAAGACCAAACTGACTTCATCCAATACAATTGACCCAAATTGAAACTCAGGGGCAAAATAAAATATACTTCATAAAATATATTAAATTATTTTTTCGTTAACTATTTTCATTAGCTAAATATTCTTACTTTTACTGTAACTTTAATGCATATTTGGTGATTTTGATTAGATAATCATCAACCGCACTAAATTAAAGTCAAAGCATGCCAAGAAAAAAATGTGAGTACATGAAAATGTGCCCTGTCAGCACATACAACTTCATTTGGGAAAAAGAAATCATAAATCTTACATGCACTATACATCTCCATCACTCTTTATAGTCTAATATTATTGGTATTGCATAAGTATTAAAGGGATAGTTCACTTTGAAATTAATTTTTGATATGTTTTAGCTTACCTCAAGGGCATCCAAAATGTAGGTGTCTTTGTTTCCACAGTATTTTCAATTTTTATATTTTTTTGGTCAAACCGTTGTTGTCTATCAGTCATATAATGCAAGTTTAGGGGGTCCACCCTCGGTTCATCTCTTAAGAGCATGCACAGAGAAGTCAAAATTAAACATGATTTAATGACTCGTAAATGTAAGAACACATTGATGGCCTAAGACACGAAACGAGCGGTTTGTGTGAGAAAACGAACAGTATTTATATTTTTCGTTATTTTTATTATTTTTTTTTTCAGTATTTATCAGTTTTACCTTGTGTAACCACAACCATGTCCAACTGATCTGACGGCACGGCGCTTCATTTTCTCACACAAACCGCTCGTTTCGTGTCTTAGGCCATCAATGTGTGCTTACATTTACATTTAATTTTGACTTCTCTGTGCATGCTTTTAAGAGGTGAACCGAGGGTGGACCCCCTAAACCTGCATTATATGACTGATAGACAACAACGGTTTGACTGAAAAATATCAAAATTGAAAATACTGTGGAAACAAAGACACCTACATTTTGGATGCCCTTGAGGTAAGCTAAGCCATTTCAAAAATTAATTTCAAAGTGAACTATCCCTTTCATATAGATAGAATGTTATAAAAACACCACATGGAAATGATTTACCATTAAATTACTCATGTTCACTTTGACAAATTTTTAGGGTAAAAAAGAGAAGGGAGGTTATTTGCAGTCATCTAAGCTCTTTGTGCTTCATTTTCTTATCCATATATAATAAGATTTATGGTGATTTTTGGTAGGATCTATGCATGTCATGGCCTATCATGTATAACGGGCAATAGAAAGACCAAGGACAAATTTAGCACATTCAATATACAGATTTTAAAAACTGTCATCTCAAAAATCAGAAATATAATGTTCTACCCACCTCTGAAAATCCAATTTTGGTCAACCTCGAATTTAAAGAAGCAAAAATTACGGATAAACAAAAACCTAATCTACTCAGATTTAAATGACTGAATTGACTCAAAGTGTTGTCTTCACTGAACTTACCATCATGTGTGAGTTTCAGCAAATATTTGAGTGATGGAGTTTTGCAAATGTGTGCTGAAAAGAAGATCAAGAGTATCACAAGAAGTCGAATTATTTAGGTTTAAGAATGACTTTAAGGAACCATAGTCTTAAAAGATTGCCAAGCTTTACAACAATATTTTTTTACAATGACAAAAGAACAATTTTTTAATTGCACATATTTATAATCCATTGCTTCAGAAATAAGAGTCGTGCTGTTCCCTTGAATTTGTCCATAAATCTTTGTGTTGAGCAAATGACAACTTATTTTAGCTTTAAACTTGTATTGGTTCTGGATTTTCGAAATCTTTGGAATGGCTGAGTCTCATAAATCATAGGATTTTAAAATGATTAGCAACTGACACAATACATGAATCTGTAAAACATGGAGTTAACAAAATATATTCACATTGCTCTGGATTCTAATAATGATTATGAGATTTCAGGGTTTTAGAGAATAAATCCTGAGGTTATGCAACCAGCTTTGCACATTAGGTGACAAATTATTGTAGACAGAATGTGCTTATTCACTTCACATCATATGAATCAGGTAAATGGATACGACTTGCTGCCTATAAACAGCTGGACAAAAGCTGTAAAATCCCCCCCTGGATAATTACAGTACATTGGAAGTTAGGTACTGTATGGCAGTGGCTATTATAAAAAATATAGGGTGGATCATGTAAATAGAGGTATGGCTAAATCTAGATTTCATGAGCATTCATTCAAGAAACTAATTTTGGTATTAAAGCATAGTTTGTTGAAACTTCTTAAATTTTTCATCATCTTTGAACAAATGAAACAAACAAAGGGAATATTGGAACATTTTTAATATATATTTCAAAGGTTTGGGAACAGAAAGATTAATAATTTTGTTCAGCAAGGATAAATGAACAAAAAAGATTTGTATAATGTTACAAAATATATATATTTATATATAAATGCTGTTCTTATGAACTTTCAATTCCATCCTGAAAAACACCACAATGGTTTTCAACATTGATAATAATAAATGTTTCTTGACAAATCCGCAAATTAGAATGATTCTGAAGGATCATGTGACAGAATGTCGGAATAAAGTATTCGGTCAGAATATATTCTATTTTAAAATTATATAAAGTTTTAGCATTATATTTTATATATTGTTTTACAGTATTATTGGTCAAATAAACACCAATGTTCAACTTTACTTTTTTGAATAAACTTTTTTTGAAGTATCAGCAGTGACTTCAGCAGTGATCAGTCACAAAACTAAGACATTGGCTTCCTCCCAAACCGCTCTAATATCGCAAAAGTCCTTTAAAACTAACCAGGCTTGATGTGTCCCCGAGTCAGAGTGTGTACTGCTACAAGCTCAGCCACTCTGCTGCCCTGAGATAGATAGGACACAAACTCGTAGACACACAGGTCTAGAACGAACACACGCACACACACACACACACACACACACTTTGGCTGTCACTCCAGAGTGAAACTGTTGGGGGATGTGTAGACATTTGGATGGACAGCCAAACTCAAGGACATCCCATGCTCTCCGCAGGCCATTTGTACTCACATGAACACATGTGCACACACACCCTTGCAAAATTTCACATGAACGCACACACAAGCCCACACTTGGACATAGTTGACTGTCATCTTCCTAGGGCATCAACAGAGCATCAACACGAAACTCGAGCGCTATACAGAACAGACAGGCAAACAAAATAAACCCAGTGAAACCTATGATTGTACAGCCATAATCTGCGAGTCACTCACAGCGGGCTGGAGAGGGTTTTTTTAAACGCTAAAATCACTGCTTGATCGCAATCAAACTCCCATGGAGAGACTTCCCCTGGAGATCTGCTTCCTTAAGCAACATTTGCATAAGATCCGTTTTGTCTAGACAACTAAATACACAAACCCCACCTTTACAATGATTTCTTGCTCTGCGGGGGCTCTTCTCAGAGGAAATGTCAACGTGGACTTTGGAGGGCAAACTATGGATCAGGACCCAAGGGCAGGCGTTGCAGGGGCAGCAAAATGATTCTCTTGCATTTCCATCATCTTTATGGATTTTCATTGATTGTTTTTACAATTGAGAAAGCGGCCAAACAGCCTCTCAGTTGCCGTGAATCAAAAGTGAAAGCTTTCAGCTTTCAGTGACATTAGGCCTAAGAGAGTATGCTTTCAGCAGAACACACAGTTTCTTGCACACACACACACTCCTCTTCAGGAAAACTGCTGAACCCTGTGGATCAATTTGGTCGCTAAAGCCAACATCAAACTAAAGCAAATCCTTGCATGCTAACGTTACTCTATTTGAAAGGTGTAAAACATGAGCAAATGAGTACCATCATAAAATGCAGACTGTATTTGCAATGGCAGGGTCCCTAACTGCACCTACTCACCAAGTAGGGGATATCTGTTGAAGTTCACTTCACAAAATTAATTAATTTGGTACACCCTGCAAAATCATCACACATGAAAAAACCTGAGCTTTGCATTTTAGAGGAGTCTAACCTATGATAACATTTCTATCTAAATACAATAGAAATGACCACCATATAATGCATCTATGTTTATTTATTTAAATACAAATGTATTACTTTTTTAAATTCATATCTAAAAGCATTAGACCAAGTGATATGAAATTAATATAAAAATGTACTTTGGTTATGTTAAAATTGAAGAATCTGTTCTTCATATAAAGCCATCGTCTCCCCATTAGACCGCTTAAAATGGGTTTGTTTAAGAATGTGTTTATTATCTTTTTAGGTTTCCATTACCTGGACTTTTAATGGAGGGACAGAAACCTTCAAAGATTAAACAAAGTCTTATGGGTTGGGTTTGGAACTACATGAGGGTGAGTAAATGTTGACAATTTTCATTTTTGTGTGAACTACAGTATCCCTTTAAGATTGCACTTAGAAGTCTCTAATTCTTCCATGACATCATCACACAAACGTGCATATGATACCCTTGACTCTATCTGTATCCAGCTATTTGCATACTCTACAGGTATCTGTCCATCTGCTCTCACCTTCTGGAGCAAACAATGGTATTTAAGGCAGGCTGTGCTATAACAGTAAAAAGTATAATTATTATTGCACAATGCATTCTAGTGTGAAAATAGAAATTGTATGTGTGTGTGTCAGGGATTGAGTGAGGTCCAACAGAAGTGTGAAAGGCCAGACATTAGCTTTATCACTTGTGTGGTAATAAGACAGAGTGTCTACAGGAAGCAAAAGGAAAGGTTTCACAATTGATGAAAACTGGCATGACAGAGGGCTTCATTTGTTGCTTGCCTGCTGAGAGGCTACCGGTGTCATCTCTTCTCGTGCTAACATCATTTCCTAAACGGATCTTTTCAAAATACCATATGGGCCCCATTTTTCATATAACGTCATGATTGTGTATGATGTTTTTTAATATATTATTGGGTGCGTTATCCTTTAAACAATTTGGTGGTTCATTATGTATAGCAGTGTCAAATTTGCCAAATCAATACAACAAATGTTTATGTGCAATGGAGAAATGTGTGTATGTCAGGGTGAGATCGAGACACACAGGAAGAAAGAGTTTGTGTGGATGCTATCTTTTCTCTGACGTTCAGTTTGCGTCTGTGGCGTCGCAAAAACATCACTCATGCGGTTTGGTAAAAGATATACCGATGGCATCAGCAGCACTGCAGAAACGTGCACACACACACACACACACAGAAATCCTGCAGGTATTACCCTGCCAATCTTAAAAAGTATGCTGACAGAGTCAGTCATTTATATTTCAGATGAGGCACAGAAATTGTGAAGGAAAAGGAATGAAAAAAAGGCGTCACTCAAACCACAGCAGCATATGGAGAAATACAAGCAGAGGACCCATGGTGCTCTAGCAGATGCAGCAAATGGATTATTGATGAAAGAAATTGATTGTTAATAAAGTAAAGTGTTGCAGGCAAATAATTGACAGTCATATAATATATTAAAGAAATATTGATTAATTCTTCTGAACTGTGCACTGTGTTCACTTAAACTGCATTTCTGTAAAATGTTCATCTGAAACATCTGCATCCCAGAACGGATGCCCTAATGAAGAAGGCAACAAACACCAAAGGGGATGATGGCAAATCAGACTAAAGCTGTGTCCGAAACCCTATACTTTTTCAGTATGCAGTGGATCAGATAAAGAAAAAACGCATACATCCACCATGTTGACATTCTCTTTTGACCTATGATTTACTTGCAACACCCGCAACAAAATAAGGTGTTATGAACAATTTAGCCAACTTTTTTTTACTTGGTTCACAATTCTGAGACAATTTATTGTAATATTTCTACTTCTCTCAGCTCCTGAGGCCTTGTGGGACTGAATAGTGTCCACTAGCAGCACACTTCAGTATCTAAGCAGATGCAGTAGGTCATCCAGGTTTTGCTGGCCAACAGTTTCATTCTACACATGCTGGCATCCTACTCTTTTTGCACAGTGTGTAGTAAGGAAGTAAACATATGTACACATAATCGGGTGTAGGGGCAAATGTCTATGTTAGGGGAGACTAAAAACAAGAATTATTGTCTATCACATGAAATCACAAGGCACAAATAACAAACAAATGTTCAATCTAATCTTTCCATACAAAACTTCAGAGTTTCAGAGATAGTATGATCCTGTGATGCATGAACATAATGATAAGCAAAATGAGACTATTATGATCACACAGCTACTTAAATTCATCAAAATAATAGAAAAATGAATGGATGAGAACTTTCCAATAATCAATATACTTATTTATGGAAAATAGACATTCATTAAATGAATTCTAAGGGCAGACAGATTGACTTGTTTTCATTCATGGATTAATTCGTGGTCTGTCAAAAGCACGTGCGTTAACTTCCAGAATGTCAAAGAAATCCATCACGATAAAACAACAAAAAAATTACCCACTTTCTATTAACTTTCCAAGTATTATGGCTCTCTAAAATGTGATGCATGGATAAAGTTTAAACTCACGCTGCTGTTGTGTCCGGACCACAGCACCATGGCCTGGTTATGAGCAGAATCTCCAGACAACGCAAAGGTGGACGTAATCAGGTGTGGTTCATTCTGCCTCGGACTCTTCCCGGAACCGTCAACTCCTCCGGTACGCCTGAACTCGAACCGAGAAGCTGCCGCGCTGTCAGACGGAAACAGACTGCGCTTTTCCCTCCTGTTTACTTTGATTTCCTCAGGAAACCAGGTTGGATAAACTTTTCCGTCTTTTTCCTTAGCTGGGCTCGTCCGTTCCGCTTGAGATATGTGCGAGTTCTCCGGTGTCTCTCTCCAGGACATAGAAGGAGACTTTGTGTGCTCTTGAGGGGAAAGTTGAGCTCCATCAATTCCCCACTTCCAGATTTTATCTGTGCTGCCGTCCGGTACACTTCCAAAATCACGGCTGACAAAAGCCGTTGTCTGCACTTGTGCCTCATTTCGGCGTATTGGAGCAAAGCACGAGGTGCAAGTGATATCTGCGCGCGCTGGGAGCGGCACGAGAGCGCAGAGAAAAAACAGCGTCCAGTACGTCCAGCTACACTCCGTCATCTTAATCATCCTCACTCTCATTTTCACCTTTTACACCCTACCAAGTCCACGCAAGTTCCCTCACAATCCCAACAGAAACACCCAAAACAACTTTTCGCCACGGTAGTGACGTTGAGGGGATACCTGTATAACGGTGAATGTATCTGATGTGCGGATTCGGTCGGATGTGAGCTGGGTGTAGTTACCGGAGGGGTGGAGCTGCTGAGTGACACGCGCTCACTCACTCGCTCCGGCTTGGACCGAGCTCGGGAGCAGAGTGTGTGACAGGTGCGCGCGCGGGGTATAACGATGGCCCCGAGGGTATCCGCGAGCAGAGACATCTGGAGCAGAGTCGAGACGGCATCTTTTCATATTAATATGTAAGCAGGAAAACAGATAACCTCGTCTGCTAGCTGTCACATCAATGAGAGGCAGATTTGAAATACAGAAACAGCTTAATGAAAACCATTGATAAGTCTTCATTTTAAAGTAGAAGTAAAAGTGATTTACTGTGAAAATGAACGTTCTCAAAGAAACTTTTGCTTGTTGCAAAGTATTTTCATGATAAATGAAATATATCGGTCCTGGTGTGGCACAGCAATATTGTTCATACACCAGTGATGTTGTGATGTGTGGTATTGTGTTTGAGGAAATTGAGTAATCAGTGTCCCAATTTTAAGTTTATCAAGGTGGTGCCAAAATTTATAAGGACACATAAGGATCTAGAATGAGTCACATCAGAATGTATTAGTCACGTGGATTTTTATTTATTTATTTATTTATTGACGTCATTATAAAAACTGTCATTGTATAGAAAATATTCTTAAAAAATATATATATTTGTTGTGTGTTTCATTGAATGAATAACACCACAGGTTTGTATAGAAACCAGTTTCTGCCTCAGAAATTAAAATGTTAAATTGTGACAAAGTTTGAAATAAGAAATAAACTCACATATAAGTTTAAAGTGTAAATTGAGATATATGTGGCTTTCATACACAATAAGAAAAAAAAACAGAGAAAGTACTGGTATTTTTCTGCTAGGACAATTTGTTAAATTTACATTTACATTTACTTTAACCTTAAAACACAATACAGTATACAAAACTCACAATAAGGGTAAAATACCTGCAAAAATCAATATGGAAAATTCCTATACTGCATGTAACAAAGTACATTAGGCCCTATTGGGACTTTTCTCAAATGTTTGGAATGACATCAGAGTGAGAATATTTATTTTTAAGGAAAGAAAGTATGAAGAAAATTTGCATTTAAAACCTGTCGATAGCATGATTAGAGAGAGAAACAGACATTTGGGGAGGGGGGGGGGTCTTTCCTCTCCTTTGGGAAGGAAGTGGTGTGTGTTTGAATCAGGAGGGGGTAAGGATAGCTCTTTATGTAGTTGAGTTAAAATATGCACAATTATGAAATTAAACACTTCCACAAACAGACACACACACACACACACATATATATATATACATATACTGTATATATAGGCCTAATATATATATATATATATATATATATATATATACTGTACAAACATGCATGTTTAGCCTGACATAAGGAAGGTCAGAAATATCTGGTTTTATATATTTTTTTCCCCCCATGATTAAGACGGTTTGGAAATTACTCTGTCCATCACAGAAAACCCAGAGGATTTAGATAAGCTCCATAACTTTATTTTCCAGCCCTCTCAGCTGAACTCTGACCCTTTACAGCTAGAAAGATTTACTGAACTGTATTGCAGTTCACTGTCTTAACTCATCAACTTACCTACCTGTTCACTCGACCCGATTTGACTTATTAGCACATTCAAGGTGAATTTTATATGTATATTAAAAGTTATATAACTTTTGGGAAATTGCATATTCGCAGATCATTGCCTAGTTTTCAATATGGTTACCACCCTTTTTCACAATCTGGCTTTGTACCTCTTAACACAGACAATCATCTGTCTAAAACAAAACATTTTTAAATGTGATAAAGGTGTGTGTCATTTTGCATGAATAATTGCAGCATCAGCATTTTTAATGTGTTTCCTTCCACTTGTTGTCTTCATAAATCATTTGTTTGTGTTTTAAAAGCGAGCTTTTTCCTGGCGGAATGCCCGGTGTATTCGCAATGTGAAGGTGACTGACGGGAATGTTTTGCATGTATTGGATAATTGGCATTTCACTAATCACTTATTGCTGTGTCAATGCTTTGTCAGATTTTCTGACAGTTTCAAGGGAAATAAATCAATAACCTCTTCCTCTGTGACATTTTTACTTTAGGGCAGACTGTGTCAGGATTACTCTATTATTCCAGATTCCAGTCTTTCGCCAGCAACAATTTTTTTTTTTTTTAATAATATGCAATTCATAGCTCTTAGTCCTCTCACATCCTCAGTATATCACACTTCTGTCATACTCAAACACAAACAGACACAGTATTCTCTACAGTTTACAATATACTGCAGCAAAATATAGACGCTTAATGTCACATTCTTCAGACTGACTTATGTTCATGCACATTCAAATACATGTGTATACAAAGACTAGCAACCTCCAGGCAGTGTCCCATTTGCAGTGTTCTCAGTCCATGCAGGAGCTTGTTAGCTCTGACACTCCGTATGAGATCTGACAGACACTGAAATGGTCTCCTCCTGCACA
This sequence comes from Pimephales promelas, assembly GCF_988280905.1. NCBI lineage: Eukaryota > Metazoa > Chordata > Actinopteri > Cypriniformes > Leuciscidae > Pimephales > Pimephales promelas. The sequence continues at coordinate 19,155,476 of NC_142783.1, forward strand.
CACACACACACACACACACTTGTCTGGTTTGCTATCTTTGTGGGGACTCTCCATAAACGCAATGGTTTTTATACTGTACAGTCTGTATATTTTATCCCCTTACTCTGCCCCTATATGTACCCATCACAGGAAACATTCTGCATTTTTACATTGTCAAAAAAAAATATATATATCATTATGATTCATAAGCATACGCTTTACCTTTATGTCCCCACAGTAAATCGAGTCCCCATGAGTGTGTGTGCATTCAGGTTTAAGTCCCCACCGGGAAATGTACACACACACACACACACACACACACACATGTGAAAGAGAGTGCTGCAGAGCTTTTATCACTGCAGTTGCCATTGTGTGTAGGGGAAACACACACACACACACACACACGCACACACACAGTCACACTTTCATTGGTCCTAGTGCATGGGCTTCTCAGTTTTGCAGAAGTCAACAAAGAGAGAGAGAGAGACCAGAAACTGACATAATGAAGTAGCTATACTCACACTAGTTGGATATATTTATAATAAAAAAAAAAAAATGAAGGAAAGAGAGAGAAGAGCAATGAAATTCCTGACTGTCCTTAAACTGAATCATCCATATCAGATTAATTGTTTTTACGAAGACAATGTACTTTTTGTTCATTATGGCTCATTATCTGTGCAGTATTTTCTCTTCATGGCTCTCCTCTTGTAATGTTTACTGTCAAAACAAAATCTCCGGATTTCAAAGACAATTCAAAGAGTCTCAAACTCTTGACGTGATGAATTTTTAAAATACAGAGCCTGGAATTTGTTTGGAAACACATGGGCAAGTCTTCAACAAGGTCAGAAAAGGTCTAGCATGATCAACAAAAGCCTTTTTTGTTGCAGAACGGAAAAAGTGTGTCAGAGGCAATATTATTGAATGAGCTTAAGAGCTTTTTTTTTCTTTTGGTAGGGCTCAAGTGAAAGTCTGAATTAAGCTTAAAGTGTTAGTTCACCATTTACTCACCTGTCATCATTTACTCACTCTTACGTCACTCCACCTGTATGACCTTTTTTGTTCTCTTTAAAAAATCGAATTTTAGACTTCTAATTCGTGACTGGTGTTTTGTTTTGCTGTATAATCTACACTTCCAATTTTGTCAGGTCACACGTCACTCTTTTGTCGAAACTTGTGTACAGAATCCGGTGATTCTAGTTTATAAAGCTATAAATATAGATATTTATCTCACAAAAGCACATCGCTTTGCTTCGGAAGGCTTCAAAATCTCAGTTACCATTCACTCCAATTTTAAACCTTGAAAGAGCTTGGAATGTCCTGACATGTTTAATATAACTTGTGTTCGGCTGAAAGAAGAAAGTCATTTACAAATGCCACATTTACACTCACTTTTCATTGCACAAAACGTATTGACCCAATGACAATTAGTGAAATGATAAATAAAAGATCTTATTTTATTATGTAAGAAAAGTATCCAACGTGATTAGGAATAAGAGTAACTCAGGCACCTCTTACAATACATCGTATGTTAAATTCACTAAATATGAAAACAGTGACACATCTTGAGGCCAATAAACACAATCAGTATGAGACCATCAGTTACAATTACGCTGGTAAATTAACTGTTAATGAATAATGAAGACCACTACACACACAATGTGGTTTGTATTTAATGGGGTTTTGGAATCATTCTCTCTGTGTTTTAATGTTTACTCTCTTTCTCTCTCTCTCTCTCTCTCTCTTCTTTTCTTTGCTCTGCAATTACAGCTTCGCCGCACATAATCTTAATCAGAGAGCAGCCTATTCATTTATATTCGGGCATCCATGCATATTACCAATACAAACACATGCACACACACAAATATTCACAGGTCTTTATGGATCTGCTGAGTGCATTTGTTTATTGCCACTGGAAAGCAAACACCATCTGTTAATGAACAAACTCTCTGACCCACTTAGTTTCATTCAGTCTCTTTCAGTCTTCCGCATGCACTTGCTCCAAACAGACAGAGGTTCATAAGTGTGTCATTTGGGGCAGAAAAGAACGCTATTCTTCAAATACATAGCATAAAGTGAATCAGTTTGTGCCGTCTAATGTTTTTCCAAGGCACAGCATGAATCAATACTATCAGATTGACTTAGGCTCTTTGGGAAAACAAATCAATAAATAAGTTGTTTTCTATATGAGTCCCTTAATAGACATAAATCAAAAGAAGAACCTGAGATGTGCAATGGATTAAACGAGAGAGAGAGAAAAATAGAGAGAAATAGAGAGTGAGGTCTACCTCTCTGTTATTGAAAGACCAGAACAATATTTGTAAGAACCATCACTCTATATATTTACATAATAACCATAATTTAAATGACAATAAACTGAAGGTCCCCCAGGTTATATATTCAACAATGTTGGGAAAGCCACTCAAAATTTTGCTTACTAAGCTACCAACTAAACTACCAAAAAATTAGCTAAGCTAAACTGAAAGCTATTGTTTAGAGAAAGTATCCTTTTACACTACATGGCAAAAGTAGCTTCATATTTTTTTTTATAAATAATATATTATTATAACAGATTTCTGTAATTTGGTGTAATATTTATTACAAAAAAAGAAATAATAAAAAAAACTATGTTGGCAGTTGTGTGAATGAGGAGAGAAAGTGAATGGTAAAAAATGAACCAGATGCCAGGTGCATACTGTCACAAACTGCATTAAAAAAATAAACATAAATAAATATTCATATGACTCAGTAGAAGTTTCTCAAAATTGGCTTTCAAAAAGCAGCCTATATATTGTCACAGTACCATATCCATCAGATGCTTATACAGTACCTGATGCAAAATCATATTCATATTGATGTACCATGGTATTTTGATGGCACTTGGTGATGAAATAGTTATTTTTGTTACTTTAAGTGCTTCTGTGTTTTTGATTGATTGGAAAATGTTTTACTTGCACAGTCGTTCTTCGTGAGCAGCACACAGGTGTTGAACCTAATCACATCTTAATCTCTCTAAACAATAGAATGCATTTGCAGGTTTCAATGGATTACAGTATATACTGTAAATATCCACTTCATACAGTGCTCACATTATGTGTTTTTTTTAAGTATGCCATTACTGTAAGTGTGAACAGTCTGAATGATTCACATTTTGAATAATTCAAAACAGCTAAGCAGGGCCGGACTTACCTCATTTTGTGACAGGCAAAAGATATTTATTTATAAAGTTGTCTTACAGAGTATAGGCATTGGAGTGAAATAATAATAACGGAAAAATTTAATTTATCCTCATTGTGAGTTGGCCCTTCTGGATGTGCAAGCATAGCCTAGAATGCTATGCATAAATCCTGCCCTGCAGACAAGCAACTTTATTGCTGAAGGGAAAATGTAATGTTATATGGTCTTTGTCAGCTACTGCTTCATCAATAAAGTAAAGCTTATTCAGAAATGTAGTTAAACTAATTGTAGTGAAGCAATAGCTCATCACTGTTTAAAAAGGGCAAATATGTAAAACTTTTGGAATATTATGAAACTTTAAAGAGATATTTCACCCAAAAATGTAAATTACATCATTATTTACTCACCTTCATGTTGTTCCAAACCTGACTGACTTTCTTTTGCAGAACACAAAAGAAGATATTTTTGAAGATTGTTTGAGGTCCAAACAACATTGGACCTAATTGACTTTTTATTTTTATTTTTCACAGAAGAAACACATATTAGTTTGGAATGACATGAGGGTGAGTAAATGATGACTGAATTTTTTATTTTTGGGTGAACTATCCCTTTAAATCTGAATGACCCATCTATGCAAACGCATTTAAAAAGTTGCCCAAATTATATCACAAAGCTGAAAATGTTATTTTTGTACAAGACACAAAGCAGAGCACAGCACAAGATCTTTTGGAACAGCTCCTGGCCATGTAATGTGTCCTGGTAAAAGTCGTCCTTCTACCTGCCCTGATAAAAAGAAAAAAAATCGATGGAATCAGGCCCTAGAGTCCAGATCAGTTTAAACCAGTGCATGGAGAGAGAGAGATAGGACAGCGCAAATGTCAGTCTTTTAGTTCCTCTTTTCCACTCTCTAGATATCATGAAATGAATAGCAGAGAGTCATTTTAAGTTCACAGGAACTGAGAGGCTGATAAAAAACACCTAATGATTATTAAAACAACAGGGTGTTAAAAAAACAGACCCATCTGTTGCGTCAGTCTTTAATCAGTTTATTCCATTCTTGAAATCGGTTTAATCCACTTTTAAGACTTGAGGTTGAGACAGTGGGACTGATTTTAGAGCAGATGTAGCAAAGACTTCCAAGTTGCACGGAAGACTGGATTATTTTGTCACGCACTAAACAGAAACCTTTCTCATAACAACTGAGACAAATCAGACACAATTATTTGCTATATTTAACAAATAATCTTTAAAACTCACTCTGGGATCAATGGTCCCATCCCCCCAAAAAGGGCAAGAAGGGTCTTGGTTATCATGACTACGATCAGATAGGTTGGTTTTGTTGCTGTTAAAAATGTTGTCAAAAGTGTTGAAAAAGCAGAAGCCATAGAAAAGACCCACATCCCTTAAAACAGACTTTGATTGATTTATGGATGAACCGATCTATAAATGAATACACCCCAGGACACTGTGTGAATGATTTACTGTCTTGTGTAGTGTATATGATACTATTATGTCTTTGATACTATGTATTTTATGAGAGAACTACTAGGCCTAGTTAATGCAACCCCACCATATCGTGTCTCCTATCAAATTAATCCTCATTTAATGACTCACACTTTAGTGTACATCGCCTTCTCATAGAATGCAGTGTGTGTTTGTGATGTCAATCCGAGCATAAATGGACACAAATGGCAAGGCCTACACTTGAGACAGAGTCATTAATCAGTCATTAAACCGCTTGGAAATTCCCCCTTTCTTATTGGTTGAGCCAACCCTGAAAGGTAGGACCTTTCTTAGGCTTTAAATGGCCTTTACACAAGCCCTCCTCTCTTGGTCTTCTCTTGTACGTTCGGATTGCTGTCCTGCGGGGCCACACCAGGACCCAGACCCCAGGACAGCAGGCCTTGACTCACAACCAGCCATGTGCTCATTCAGGAGAGGAAGGACTCTCTCAACCACAACAAAATCAAGGACAACCTCAGGAGTTTTGCACAACTTCTTCATTTAATGCAGAAGAAGTTCATCACAACTCCAACCAACAACTCTTCCAACTTCCTTCCTTCTCCTGGTTGCTCTGTGGCCACCATCTGCGCTCCAGCCATGTACTCAAGAAGCAACATGACATCATGACTTTTGCGTAAACATACATGCCACTTTCAAGTTTTTTTTTTTTGGATGGTAGATGAAGACTCATAAATGCTATTAACCCCAGTGACGTGTAGGTTTAGGGACGGGGTTGGGGTAGGTCATATAGGATCAGCCCATTCTCACCCCCAAGACGCCGTGGGATCGCGTCATGTAACTGACGCTAAAGGGCGCCTAAAGCGTCAGATATTGAAGCATGGTCAAAAGGTGATGCCTTGGGGTGAGAATGTGTTGCATATATTTATATAGCCTATACAGTAATGTAACGTTAAGTCAACGGCGTTCATAAACATGCTGAAAAGTGATTATGCGTGTTGATAGCACGCCAAAAATGGAAATACGAATTGGCGTGTCATACACACGCCATTTCATGAGATCAGTCTGCATGAAGAGAGAGAACTTCCAACCAGGGGTGCGTTTTCCGTACCACGACGTAGTTCGCTGATTCACTACCATAGTATGATGCATCGTTGGAAAAATCAACTAGCTAGTCATGACTTTTTCCCGAAACCCAATGTCGCAAAGTATCGTTCAACCACGTTGGTTTCGCACGTGGTGGAGTAATAACTACTTTTAATGAAACTGTTTGAGATCCAATTAACGCTAGATTTGTTTTATGTAAATTACAGAAATGTCATCTGAGGACTATTTATAATTGTTCTCAGTTGTTTTGCTTTATTACCAGACTCAATATTTGGCTCGTTCTTACATAGTAGAGCACGTTCGCACATGCGCACTCTTCAAGCACGTTACTTCAAATCTTTAGACAAACTAAAAGACGTAAATAACATTTGTATGTATTCTAAATAAAAGACACCGGTTGAACTGAATGTCAGCTTGCTTATTTTGCTCAAGATAAGGATTTATTACCCCCAAATGTCATGCAATATAGAAACGATGCCTCTAACCATAGGTCGAGAGCTGTCGTTCAAACCACACAACTTTGCAATGCTGTTTGGAAATGTTCGTTGGAATGATTGTTTCGGGAAACACAGACTCGTTGAACTATGCTGATAACGACGGAACTTGCGACCATTGCTGGCTAACGATGCTTTCAGGAAACGCACCCCAGGTTGATTAATTGTAATATTAATTTTACTACATTAAATTAATTATATTACCTGATAGAATATATTCACAATTAATTATTACAAGTTATGATTGATTATTTATTCATTTTGAGCTAATTTACTACATTATTACACTGTACTTTTTAGCTTGTCAATGCACAAATGAGAAATAGATTTCAGAGCCATGGTTCTTAAAAAATGTTTTGCCTATACAGTAGCTTACATTATGAATTTACTTTATTGCTAGATTTTCCAAAATTGCTTGCCTAAAAGAGATGCCAGATGAGCTGTCAAGCGAAATTCAGTTCAAATAATAACAAAACAAAATATGTTGAAAACTTGATGCGCTGTACAGCTATTAGGATGTCCTTGAATTCTTTAAAAATTCATTTCCACAAATACTCTTAAAATATGAATTCTTAAAAGCTTTAAAAAATGAAATCGAATTTTGTTCAACAAGTAGTCAGTGAACAGAAGTATGTTGCCTTCGGATGATGTTGAGTGTCACCTTAGTGGCACAATATTAAATGAGCAGTTTAATTTTTCTATGTATTTTTAGAGGTTGCCGGTTTTACCGTTAAAACCTGAAGTATATATTTACATACCAAAAAAATACTCCAGAATGGGTAACACAACTTCTAAGGAGTATTGAGATCTGCTCGAGGATGTCTTAGGTCTTACAACAGCTATATGAGAGACTGTCTTGTGCAGAAATAATTCTCTTTCATTTTCCTTTTCAACTTTGTCTCTTTCTCTCACTCCTGTGAATATGAGAATGATAAAATGAGAGGATGAGAGAATCTTATGTATGTGTGCTGTGGGGGAGAACATTTATTTTGCAAAGACCATATTACTTTATGTGGGTCAAGATCTGTTGATTTAAAATCTCTTAATATTTCACTGTGGGGTTTTTATTTGAGCTGATGTGGTTATTGTAATGTTTACTGTGACCTTGTGCCATGCTTTGCAGGGCTGTTGCTCAGTCAGATTTCATATGCCTGAGACAGACACTACACTTACATTGTGCATGAACGTCTGTGTTTTTGTCCTCCTTAGAGTGATTATTGATGAGTAGATGCTGTTAAAGAGCATATGTGTGTAACAATGTTTTGATTTAGCTTAAATTATCATTGCCAGAGAGAAGGAGTCTAAAAATAATGTTTGGGTGTCAGGTTTTATGGGGGAATTTAATTGGGGAAAGTCATCTAAACTTTATATTTTTGTCTTGGGTTGAAGATTCAAATGCAGCTTTATTGGGACAATCCAGAATCGTAATCAATTTAAAAGGGCAAATGGTCAAACACACGGGAAAACAATGAGCAACAGTGCAGAAAACAAAGGAAAATGGATAATCAAGAGAATGGGCAAAAAAACAAGACACGATAAACCAGAATAACGCACAAAAAATGCCATGTAACAACATACAAGACTTCGAAAAGTAAAAGTGAATACACAAGGCTTAAATAGGCAGTATTATTGAGTCCAGGCAATGGATTATGGGAAATGTAGTTCATGGTGAGATAAAGCAGATGGAAGGAATGTCCTCTGGTGGAGATCATGAGCGCAGCAGCTGGTGGTTGTGACAGTTACATTAAAAATATATATGTTATTACAATTAATTAAAATCAATTTCAGCAGATTTAGCTAAAAGATTATCCAATTTTATTTAATTATTAAATTCAGTTGAGAAGCTAAAGGGTGGAATACACTATAACTTTCTAAAATCTGAACAGCTTTTAAAATACTAGCATACACTTTGCCCATTTTTTATTTAAAACACAATAAAACACATGTTATTAACATTGTTTTTATTTTATTTTATTTATTTTTTTCATTTAACACTGGGCTTTTTTACCTTGGCATTAAATGAGAGAAAACTGGTTATTGACGCCGTGTGTTTCTAATATGACGCCTGAGGGAGGGAAATCAATGTAATCTTCTGACCAATGTAATCAATCTCTCCATATTGAAACTCTTGCAAGTATCCTGTAAGTCGCTCTGCGCAGTGCTACAGGTGCCATATTATACCCAACAAAAAGTGCCATCCGGCAGATGGCACGTCCCAGTCTCTTTGTCCAGCCAGTTCTTCTTAACTCCTCCGCTGTGGACGTATGCCGTTATATAAGGCGACTGCTGACAAGATGCAGCTTTAGTTCAGGGCATGTGTAATAGCAGCCGTAGACAGACAACATCAGACGGCAACATGAATAACAGATAGAGCAGAGTGCTGTTATGTTCTATCGTCTAAATTCCCAAAACACCTTATACTACACTCTCTCTCCCTCTCTCCCCACCTCCCTCTGTTTTCCCCCCTTCAGCCTTTTCAATCTGCGTAAAGACATGTTGCTGCTCGAGAATGTCTGAAATATTACAACAGCTATATGATAGAATGTCTTGTGCAGAAATAATTATCTTTCATTTTCCTCCACTGACTTTATGTCTCTTTCTCCCACTCCTGTGAATGATAACAGTAGAATAGGAGAGTTTCTCCTAGATGCATGTACTGTGGGAGAGATTATGTATTTTGCACTAGCTTTATTATATGTGGGTCAAGATCTGCTGATTTAAAATTTCACTGTGGAATTTTTTTAGATGCCATTATTTTAATGTTTACTGCCACCCCTTGCCATGTTCTTCAGGACTATTGTTGGCATATCAGGATTTAATATGCCCGAGATAAGAGATTTTATACTTTGTAGAGAGATAGTATAGTGTAAATGAATATGTGTGAATGTGATTGTGAATGACTGTGTCTTGGGACACATAGAGAAATTATTGATGCGTAGATTCTTTTAGGCAGCAGATGAGTCTCGTCATACATAATTACATGCAGTCACACATTCACACACACACACACACACACACACACACAAGAACATTTGGTCCTTATACAGATGAACTTGCACTTATATCATATATAATTAGCCTCATTTAAATTACCAAATTTCTGACACTCATCTGACTTGACATGCGGCCACACACACACACTCACTTGGGACTCTCAAGGGATTTTAAAGTACTTTTGCCTTACCCAGGTGAAAAAAAAAAATCACTAAAATACATTTTATTTAAGTGCACTTAGTACACTTCCATAATGTACTTAAAGTGTTCTATTTTCACACACTTATTTTCAGGGGCGATTTCAGGATTTTAGAAATCAGGGGGCACAGGGGGGACCAAGAATCAGTCAGAAGAAGCCCATGGGAAATCAGAAAATTCAACTGGAAATAAATAATTGTTTAGAAAATATTAAGCACGATTTCAAAAAAAATGTCCAATGCCCAGTGCCCCAATATAAATGGTATTAAATGTGACACTAAACAATAGTCTGAAAATCAGACTTTTGTATTTTACAGGATTGGACCATCACTCAAAAAAAAAAAAAAAAAAAAAAAAAAAAAAGATATGTTGGCTTCAATTAACTTATTTATGTAAAAGGGGTCCTTAAATTAACTTTTTTTTATATCAACATATCCACATAACTGGGTTACGTTAAACAAACATAATTTGTTTATGTAACTTCAACACACTCAAAAAATGATATGTTGGCTTTAATTAACTTTTTTATGTCAACAGTTTCTGATATGTTGGCTTTAATTAACTTTTTTATGTCATCAGGTTCTGGTAAGTTAGCTTTAATTAACTTTTTTATGTCAATAGGTTCCACATAACTGGGTTATGTTAAACAAATTATTATGATATGTTCATGTAATTTTAACATAATGGAATTAAGTCATTTTAAGTGACCCAGGTAAACTCTAAGCAGTGTTAAAGTTAATGAGATAATTAAGTGAATAATTGAGTGATGATTGAGCATTATTGAAGACACCCGATGTCAACAAGCAAAATCACTGAAGGACAAAACCGGAATCTTAAGTCACCATGGTAACCAGTGTTTGTTTTAGTTGAGCTCTTGACCCTCACTTCATTGACTTTATATTATGTTTGGCTGCTGTATACCAGCCAGATGAAGAAATAGAAAAGGTAATTTGATGATGATGGTTGTGTTTTAACATAATTATTTTTATCACAATCATTTGACCTTAATCACTGAACTCATATAGCACCCAATTTCTGAGTTAAGTTTACCCCATGGATTATAGCAGCACCGCCATTGTAGAGCATACAGTTTTTAGCCTTCACGAAGAAATCCAAATAATGAAATCTATCAAAGAGAAACTTCAAAAAAAAAAAAGTAAAAAAAAAAATGTAGAAAACGCACAGAAATCAAGAATCAGACTGTGAATCTCAACAATGGTGACAATTACAAAGCATGTTCCAGTGCATTCTGGATGCCCCAAATCAAAACTCATTCATGGCTCCCATCATGCATTGCTGCATGAATAAATAATAAGTTTATGTTCAGAGGTGATCTGTTTGTCAGCACTGCTGAAATTCATACGCTAAGTCTGTGTGTGCCTGCATACAGTTGTTTGTATAAGTTTTTTTTTTTATTATTATAGATTTGACCATTTGGATTTCATTGAAAAGGCTAAAAATGGTATGCTCTACAATAATAATGCTGCTTAAATCCATAAGGTAAACTTAACTATATGAGTTCGGGTCAAATGATTGTGAAATGATGATTATGTTAAAACTAGGGATGTGCATGAATATTCTACTACTGAAAATTTTTAATAAAAATGTATTACAAAGTTTTCATTTAGACCCTAAACATATTAACTTGTATAAAAATGCCATTATACGACCCCTTAAAGTAAAAACGATCTATAGTTCTATAGTTCTATACTATACTTGTAACAGATCTGTACTTTCACTCAAGTAAAAAAGTTTGTCCACCTCTGCACCTCTATTGGGATGCTGTCTAAGTTGGTAATAAGGACGCATGATGGGTTTTAGACCTGTTATGTTATCAGATTCAGTGAGGTGGATGTGTATTTTGTATCCATTCTTTCTCAGTGTCTATCATTCCTGTCACCTGTTGTCTGTGTGACATCTTACTAAAGTTTAAATGACTATATTCAAAATATTTTTAAACCTTTAAATAATATATCATATTCTACACATACATTGTAGACCTGATAAGCTGCCAATCAAGTCCAAAGGCAGCAAAATAAAGAGCAGACTTTGATGTTCTTTCTTCTCCTTATCTCTTCTCTTTCTTGTGCGACTTTTGACAACAATTTCAACCTGTGGTGTGCCGCTGGACATGAGAAAAATCAGACACTATGGAACAGGAAATACAGAAAATCAGAGAGGAAGTAGCTCTGATGGAACTTCACAGCCCTGGAGGAGAGAATGAAAGTACGGAGAGGTTGTGTGTGTCTGTGAGAGACAGAGAAAATGAGTGTGTGTGTGCGTGCGTGTGAGCGGGAGTGATGGTCGGCTCCTGTCGTTCAGTCTCTGTGGATCTGGGAGATCAAACGCTGTTGAAAATGAATCTCTTTATATGTCTCTGAGGGTAGTGAGAGAGACGCTCTGATCAAGGAGTGTAAGATGTCTGTTGGCCGGATCAATAACAGACTCATTATGGTGCCAATTTTACAAAAAATCTACGAAAACAAAGATACAATTTTAGAATGTGGTGATAATTTTTACATTATATTTATATATAAAAAACTTAGATTTCTTAGTTTATTCAGAATTGAGTTTTTGCTGAATATTAATAATAAATGGCTATTCAAGTCTTTCTTGGAGATAAAAAAAAAATTGGTCCCACTTTATATTAAGTAGCTTTAAGTACTATGTACTTACATTGAACAATTAGTAAAATGTATTATTGTTTTCCTGTTGTATTGTAAAACACTTTTGCTGCTATTGAGGTGTGATACGGGTAAGGTTAGGGACAGATGTGGTGGTATGGGTCGGTTTAAGGGTAGGTTAAGGTGTGAGGGAAGGGTCAACTGTGTAATTACAAATGTAATTACATAAAGTAATTATAGCTGTAATTACATACTGGTATTTTTAAATATATAAGTACAATGTAAAAACATGTATGTACACAATAAGTCCATTGAATCAAATTATTAATTTCAATGTAAGTACATAGTACTTAAAGCCACTTAATATAAAGTGGGACCAAAAATTTGGATGATGGTTTGGATGTTCATTTCCATGCTGATACAATGAGCATAGACTGAAGCTTTCAAAATGAAAAACGAACATGAAAGTATTATAAATGTGGTCCACATAACACACATCCACAGCAGACTAGTGGAAGCAGCCTTGGCCAGCAACATGCCCAGCGCATGCCCACTGCCTATTTTGGAAAAAGAGAAGACAATAGCCTTTTTTCTTTGTTTTCTCTCTAGACAGGTACTGTTTTTCATTTTTTCATCTTCCTACTAGGCAGCCAAGTTTTACTGAAAGCCTATTTTGCCAGTGGTAAATGCATGGACCATTTCTTTTGTTTTTGTATTCTTTTTCAAAGCTTGTTAGCTTTCGTCTCCATTCATTGTATACATGTAAAACGATGACCAGTATGAGTAAAAAAAATAACATAATTTACAATCCATCCCTTTAAAACGATATAGAATTCTGAAACACCGCCGTTAATACATCCACGGCACATCTCTCCCGTGAACACCATCTAATGAGCGAGAAGCCTGGCCTTTAGCTCACTATAGCTAACACTCATAGCTTTCATTTCTGAAAATGTCACATGTTCAAAACCGACACAAAACAAATTGAGGTCCGTCGTTTCGTTGAGGTCTGCACTGAAAGATCCAGAAAGAAATGAAAGCAAGTGGGTTCCATTGATCTTTCGCAGTGTGAATGAGAGTGAATGAAATTATTATGACCTATATCCTCCAGGCCGGCCAAAAAAATAAAGAAATCATTCAATCTTATCCACAGACTGTCAAGACACAGGCGTGTGTAGCCCTGTTATTTTAGGATTCTTCTATATTGCCGTCAAGAATGAATTCCACAGGTTTATGCGTAAATCACAGTTCCGCTCTCTTTGATATAAACATTAAAGTCTTGATCTGTCAGAGCCTGAGGGGATGGAGAAGCTTACCCTCTCATTAAACACCCATCTGCAGAGTATCACCAGTCATTAGGATTACTTAACTAATTTCATGATAATTTAACAAATGAATTCACGGATGAAATATTAGATATTATAAGGGTAATGTCTTGAACCACTCAGAGTCATTTGGAAACACCCTGTTTTGATGAACTCTTTCTTTCTTTGAATGTGTGTGTAGACGTGTAAAACACTCCAGTGATCAATGGGAGGCTCAGAAAGCTGCGGTTCCTTAAAGCTGGAGGTATTTTGTAGCTTTAGGAAGCTCATAGTGTCTTTGAAGGGCTCTTCATATGCTAATGAGGGAACTTTAATCAAGGGTTCTCATTAAGGTCGCGTTTAGAGCTCTTGTGGGAGCTTGTTAAGGTAAACCTGCCCCAGGATTACACCTAATTAACAAACTCTAAACCAAGGGGAAAAATGACCAGCGTGGAAGACTAGCAATGGGTTTGTGAATGCAAAGGGGAGTTTTTCCTCTAAATATCTACTGAATATTAAGCTCCGTCTCCTGGGTGTTGTTTGAAATGCTCCTGTAGTTTTATCTCCATAATGACTCCATCAAATTACCTTAGCTCCGTGTTACAATTTCTCAGCTCCCTATAATCGTCTGGTTCAGGTGAGTTTGAGGGCAATAAAGGCAGCTAATGTTTATTTGTTTTTCCCTTGTTATCTTTATGCACCTCGGACGGGCATCCACACGCGTGCGTCGCTCGGTGGGTTCTCACTGGGTGTTTAAACCTCTCACGCCGTGGCTAATTCTGACTGATGTTCTTCAGCAGCACTCAAATATGTAATTAATTCAACTGAGCCAATTAAATCCTCATCTGACTTACATCTATAAGTGTTGTGCGTGTGTGAGACTCATTTTTGCATTAGACCCTTGGTCAGCATTACCGGAGCCTTTGATTTTTTAGGACTCCATGATCACAGGTTTAATTTATCCAAGGAATTTCGACTTTCTCCGGTCGGCTGCTTTGCAACGATTGTATACTGATGGATCTGCGATATGACTAAGTCATAAAGTAGAGGCAGCCGATCGCCTCGGGCTGACCTGCAGCGAGACTGATAAGATGGCTTACATATGGGGAATCATAATATCTCTTATACACATTCAAAAACAAAAATCAATTAGCTCACATTCTGTAAACATGTGTTTTAAATAAAGCACACCTTTAATTGGGAGCCTGATATTTTCCCCACGAATGTGAATCTTTTTACGTGTGTCAGTGTTGCACTTGTGAGTGAAGGCCTACGTGTGTGTGTTATTGATGTAAGAAACCCAAAAAGAGTTTTGCAGATCAATTCTGCATCTAGATCAACTCAATCTTGTCAAGTTGAGCCTTGATATTTGAGGTTTCTGCTATAATCACGATGACTGTAAATAAGCACACAAAAGTCTGATTTCTGGGACACAGAAATTTCTCACACCTCTGCATCCCCTCTCTCTGTATCACTCTGTTCTCTCATCCTTGAATCGTTTCATCACCTCATTCTTAGAATTCATCTCACACATCATTCATCTCTGGAAAGGGGAAAATAACAATATACAAATATATTTATGTGGCAAATTCTCACCCCGAGAGCAGTGAACCAAAAGCAGCATATCAAAAACCGGTGACAGCGGCTAAAAAGCATGAATATGAAATGGGTTCATGCTTACACATAGCATTGGTGTAGTCACACCAAATTTCATTTAGTTAATTGTGTCATTGTGAACATATGGCTCTCAGATGCTTTTGTGCATCATTGAAATGCAGATCCTGTCTTTTCAAAAGTGTGGACACTGTCAGTAAGAATTGTGTTTCATTTTCTTTAATTGAATCATTTGACTTTTTTTAAACGTATGTTTCATCCAGCTACCCTGCCGTAAATGTTTGAAGACGTTAACGCCATCATTTCTTACTGATCTCTCCATGTCTTTCTCTCATACGCAGTGAGCTGCCTCTGACTTCATAGGTGTGTTCCCGTCGTGAAGACTGTTCCAAAGGGAAGGCAATTTAATTATGCCTCTCCTCAAGATACCTCATTTGGCCAAATTCGAAAAGGGCGTTTGCACTAACAGTGATTTGCACTGTCAAAGACACATTCATTAATTTTGAAAGAGAGAAATGCTGATTTAAAAAGAAATAATTGAACAGCAGTCCTCAAAATTGGTTGGCTGATTTGTAGCACTGGGACTTCACTGAGGTATCACTCCACTACAGACAGAAGCTGTGCTTTATCAGCGAGGGATGTACAGTAACTCTTTCTGCAGGTTACTGATGTATTAAAGGGTTAGTTCACCCAAAAATGAAAATTCTGTCAGTATTTACTCACCCTCATGTTGTTCCAACTCCGTAAGACCTTCGTTCATCTTTGGAACACAAATTAAGGTATTTTTTGATAAAATCTGAGAGCTGGATCACTCCTCCGTCCATAGGCTTCTTGAGGAATTGAAACTTGCCGGACTCGAAAAGTTATTAAAGACATCGTTAAAATAGTCCGAGTGACTACAGTGGCTCAATCTTAACTTCATCAAACGACGAGAATACTCTTTGTGCGCAAAAAACAACAAAAATAATGAGTTTATTTCAACTATTCATTTACTTCTCTCTCTGCCTCGAGTCAGGTTACTAGTTTAATAAAGTAAGCTTCTGTTATTGTACGTCACATGCATCATACACATGACCAGCGTCGGCCAATAGTGAGCCTATACGTGTGACGTAGCTCTACGCTATCACGCTACGTTAATTGACTAGCGGCCCATAGAGAAGGAAGTGAATAGTTGAAATAAAGTCGTTATTTTTGTTTGTTTTTGCGCACAAAAAGTATTCTCGTTGCTCTCATGGATCTAATGGCAGTGTGAACCATATCTTTGGGATGAACGGACACCGAGGATAGCGCGGATATTGGGTCATTGACAGGCAATTTTTTTTTTTTTTTTACGGGACAGCCACTTATTTAAAATTGGAATTTATCTGAAATAAAAAAAAAATCTTTAGAGACTTTGGGGATATTGTAAGTAGTGCAGGAAATACATCACACAGTGCAAGTGATTTTTGGATATTTTATTACAAAATTATTACATTGTACTCTTATGGTCAAATAAATGCATATTTGGTGAGCATAAGAGACTTCTTTGAAAAAAAAAACCCTTTTGGTTTCATTTTATTTTGATGGTCCCGTTAATATGTTGACTATAGGTAACGTTGCACCTATATGTCAATTAACTCTCAACAGGATTGGTAGGGTTAGATTAAATTGACATGTAGTTGCAAAATTACTTAGTCATTAAAGTGTCTGTTGGACCATCACAATAAAGTGTTTGCAGATATTATGCATACAATCTACTAATACTATAAAAATATGAGAGTTAGTTGACATGTAGTTGCAATAGTCAACCACACGTTCAAAAGGGTCCATGAAAATAAATTGTTACCAAACTATTTTAAATCTTAATAATTTTTTACAGTTGTTATTGTTATTAACTTTCTGTTTGTTGAACTGCTGTTTAGGGTTAGGTTTGGTTTGTATATGATAGTTATGGTTTGGTTTGTATATTATATTATATTATATTATATTATATTATATTATATTATATTATATTATATTATATTATATTATATTATATTATATTATATTATATTAAAGATATCATCTCCTTACCTTTATGCTGCCTTTAATGGACAGAGAAACGGAGTGTTTTGTTCTTCAAATATTGCTTCTAATCCAGGAGGCTTCTTGTGGACTACAATACACTGTTGTTGTGCTGTGTTGTCTGAGATGGTGCTATGAATAAAAAGATGCTTTTTCTGTGAGTGTTTATATTTTTGAGTCTGTGTGTTTTCCATTTGGCAAGTGATGTTTAAATGGATGTCAAAAGAGAAAGCAGATGAAATGGTGCACTCTCACAGCACATCATGAACAAGCAACACTAAGTGGGTGTACACACACAGTTTTGTGTGGAAAAGACAGCAGGGGATGGAGATTATCACTCTTTAAGAGTATACACAGAAGAAAAAATCCTTCACTTTCATTCGCCAACATGTCATTAAAGGATTAGTTCACTTAAAACTTTTGCTGATAATTTACTCACCCGCATGCCATCCAAGGTGTCTATGTCTTTCTTTCTTCAGTCGAAAAGAAATTAAGGTTTTTGATGAAAACTTTCCAGGATTTTTCTCCATATAATGGACTTAATGAGAACCTTGAAGGGTTCAAGGTCCAAATGACAGTTTTATTGCAGTTTCAAATGGATTTAACGATACCAGACGATGAATAAGGGTCTGATCTAGCAAAACGATCAGTCATTTCAAAACTTAAGTTTTATAAGTGTAAATGCTTGCCTTGCTCTGTTCTGTGAGACCTTTTCAACATAATTGCGTATTATGTGGCATCATGTACGCGCATCACAGAACAGAGCAAGGCAAGCATTTGTGCTTATAAAACTTAAACTTTTTGTTATTTTTTTAATGACTGATTGTTTCGCTAGATAAGACCCTTATTCATCGTCTGGTATCGTTTAAAGCCATTTGAAGCTGCACTGAAACTGTCATTTGGACCTTGAACCGTTTGGGGCCCATTGAAGTCCATTATATGGAGAAAAATCCTGGAATGTTTTCACCAAAAACTTAATTTCTCTTCGACGGAAGAAAGAAAGACATGGACATCTTCGATGACATGGGGGTGAGTAAATTATCAGCAAATGTTTTTTTGAAAGTGAACTAATCCTTTAACAACCGTCAGAGCTGCAGATACACCACATACAGATTAACATTTAAGCTGTTCAGAGAGGAATATCAGTCTTCTGCTTACTGTGTAATGTAGCTCTATCTATCTATCTATCTATCTATCTATCTATCTATCTATCTATCTATCTATCTATCTATCTATCTATCTATCTATCTATCTATCTATCTATCTATCTATCTATCATCTATCTATCATCTATCTATCTACATATGTCTCTGTGCTTACACTCTATGTCCATCAGGGCTTCAGGGACATGGGTGCATCCAGCAGTGTTAGAGGACCACGATTCCTTTTGGTTTCATTGGAACCAAGATGTAGGCTATGTGTGTGTGTGTGTGTGTAAACCCAGCTTTATCCATTACAGAACTCATCGTGGTGGAGGCCAAAGGTTCCTCCTGCAGAGAGGGGGTGTAACCTGTTAAAAGCAGATAGAGAGAGACAAGAGAGGGAGAAATGGGAGCTGGTGGAGGGGGCTCTGTTTGTAATGAGCTTGGCGTGTGTCCAGTCTCAGAGCTGTGAGCTTAAAACTCTTTGTCGGGTTGAGTGAGGTTTCAAGGTGTGTGTGTGTGTGTGTGTGTGTGTGTCCATGTGTGTGCTTATGGTCCATGGGTCTGATCTCATCTCTGAATTACATAAACGCTCTCTCCTTCTATTCTATCCCAACTTCTCATGCGGTTCCCCCAACTTTTTATTCTCTTTTTCCAAGACAATTACTCTCTCCTGTCAGGACAGGCCCTCGTGTTTCTGCCCTTTTTTTATACTGTGCAATTCACCTGCCTGCTTGTCTGTCCATATGTCCATCTTGAAGTCTCCCTGCCGGATTGCTCACTGTGCGTAATTGCTTCTCGCCTTCTTGTTTTTTCTTCTTTTGGTGTCTGTGTTTATGCCCATGTATGTCCTGTCATCTCTCAGTCAAGCTCATTCTCATTTCCTCCACCAGTGAAATCACTGAGCCGCAAACAAGCCGATCTTAACAAGAAAATCTAAATTCACACCCACCCCCCTTTGCTTATGAGAGAGAGAGAGAGAGAGAGCGAGTACAAAAATAAAGGAACAGAAAAAGATGACAAGAAGGTTTTATGTCATGTAAAATGAGAGATTTATCCCACATTAAGAGTTTGCAGAATTTCCCGTCATCATGCCTTCACTCTGATCAGACCTGTCTGTTCTGTAAACTCAGTTTAGAGAAGCTTTGTGGGCTTTGAGATAAAAGAACTAACAGGGATAATCTTACACACACATACATTCTTTCCAACAGCCTTGACAACCCTGAGAATTTAAAAAAAATTATTTAATTATTTCACGTGTTGACTCGTGTACAAATCTGACATGTATTTTTTCCTAATGGAACATTTCTCTGCTCTGTATTTTCAGATAAGCTGAAGATGTGAGTATACTTGTCTATGCCTGTGTGTGAGTACCCAATGGTTAAAGCCTTTAAAATTTCATTGCTTTATATTGACCCAAATTTCTTGCCAGTTTTTTTTTTTTTTTTTTTTTTGACGATGCCTTGAAGTAAAGTGTAAATAAAAGACTGATGTCCTAATGCATAAATGCACCAGTAAAATTTCCATTTTATGGAGAAGGAAATCTAAAGGAATCACGGTCACTCACTATCTGATGCTATGAAACCTGTATTTTATGAGCCAACCTTGGCTGTGCAGTTGTTAGTGGTTGTGATTGATTATAGTTTATCTCGTATCTTTCTGACAGCTCTCTCTCTTAGTCTTTCTGTCTTTTCTACTTATGGTTCTTTTACCTTGAAACTTTAAAGACAGGGTGATAAAAGGCTTACAGGTAAATAGCCAACATTTCACACACCACAACATCAAACAAGCTCTTCTGGAGGAATCCCTAAGGGGAACGTCACCCGCCAGAAACGGTTCAAGCACTGACACCACACCGCTGACACACAAATGAGACATGACTTTCTGAGTTGCCTAAATTACTAGGGATTAAAGCATTCAACAAATGCTAATACAGTAAGAGAACACACAAGTCATTGAATAATTTTGTATATTCTGTAGTTCTGGTCTACAGCAAAATGAGAAATGAGTTCTGGCCTGTGATCATTTGTGTCCAAAGGGATAGTTCACGCAAAAATGAAAACTCTGTCATCATTTAGGCTATCCTCAACAATTCTTCTGTGCAACACACATTTTTCATTTTTTATTAGTATTTGTACACACAATAAAAGTCAAAGGAGCCCATTGTGTTTTGGACCCCATTCACTTCCATATATGGACCAAAAAAAAATCTTAATTATTAGACCAAAAACAGTAGTGTGTATAAGTCTACATATGACCCCTTTAACGTCATTTTAGTCCATAAACCAGTTGTTTGAAGGATTTGAATCATATTAGCCAAAATTGTTTGAAGGACTTTAATATTAGCTAAATTAGTTAACATGCATACAACCATTTCTGTCATAAACATGCCATGTTATTCCAGCAAAGTGTATAAAATCTCAAATGCTTTTCCTGTGATTCTGAGACACAGATGCCCTTTACCTGCCATCACTCATAAGATCAGTATCGTGCCTGCTAAAGCCTGTCTGGGTTTTGTGCATGTCACAGGCTGGCTCATAGCCTGTGGTAAAAATGAGGGGACACGAACGGGTATAGGCCAATCAAAAAGGTTCTTGAATGTAAACCAAAACAAATCATACCTGGAGGAGTAGAGAGAGAGATGAGATTGGTCAGTGAAGCAGCATGGTTACCCTGAGCCTAGGTGGCTCCAATCACTAATGACCCTCCTATGCCTGCAGGAGGAACCGCCCCTGCAAGGTAGAGGAGGGGCCATGACCATAGATATCCACAAAAAAGGCTAGATGACTTACAGCTGAGTTTCTATCGGCCGTCTGGTCACAGGCAAGCTGACGTAAGATGAGTGATCAGCACAAATCTCTTTCTCATTGAAATCTTGATGGATAACAGTTTGGTTTCTTCCAAACCCTATTAATTTGGCTATAATTCTGGATGATTATTTATTTATGCACTAATTATTCATAAGTATGCAGTGTCATAACTTCATCTCTGACGTTTATAACAAACTAAACCATTTGAAAATCGGTAAAACATTGAGCAAGTTATAGTTATTTAAAAAGTACATGCATGCACCATTAAAACACAATGTGACAAGATGGCCGCCAGGTGCAGACATCGACCTCCATTGGCCAGCAGCGTGGACGAGCTCTAGCCTTTATTGTGAATATCTATGGCCATGACAGTGCGTGATGTGTATATGGTTTTCATAGATCGCTGTAAAACAGGTCTGTCTGTCATTTCAGCACTGGTAAAAAAAAAATTTTACCAAATACATTTTATGTAAATCAGTTATTAATCATTTTTTGTCTTTTCATACTGCAGTCTGCTTACTTCCATTTTGTATGCTGTAACAGCATGCATAAAATGTCTATAAAGTATGAATTTCAAGATATGATCATCTCTTTCTGGGGTATAATTGGATATTTATCACTCAGTTGCTATAAACACTAAATGATACATTTTTGAATTTGTTTTTTTGATTGGTCTGTTTATGTCTGTTTCTAGATTAGTTCTCACTTTGTTCAGTTCATGTTTCCTTGTGTCTGTATTACTTTCACCTGTTCATCTATTATCTCTTTAGTCATGTCAACTGTATCTTGTTTCTTTGAGTAGTCTTTGTGTATTAAACCCTGTGTTTTTCGGTTCAGTCCGTGTTCAGTTCTATGTCATTATTGGTTGTTCTGTTTCTGATCCTTGATGTTTTTTTGTTTTTTTTTTGTGAATAATGGAGGTTCTTTCAAAATAAAGACAACTGCACTTAGATCCTGTTTCATCTCTGCTGCAACCAACTCTGACAGTAAATTATATATGAAACAGCTTGCATTAAAAAAGTAGTATGCTAGTATGCAACATGACCTATCACATGGGTAACACTTTATTTGAAGGGGTGTGCATAAGACTGACATGACACTGTCATAAACATGACATAACACCTGTAATGAACATGAAGGAGTCTTTATGAACGTTTATGACTTTTGTCATTAAGTGTCATTCGGTAAATTATGACGCTTAAGTTGACATTGTTTAAAATGTCTTTGTTATGACTAATTGTAATTCAGAATTCAGTGTTGGCTACATTGTGTACAGAGCAACATGCAAAGACCTTGTTTACAGCTTTTTAGAGCTTGCTTACGTTTCACTCATCAAGTTGCCACATTCTTGTTGTGTATATTACGTGTTCTTTATATTCATCTTTATTTCTAAAGTCGCCTCGCCAAAATACGAATAATACAGCGTTTTTAATAGTTTTCGAGAATCCATGGGAACAGGACAACGTTGTCGTTTGTATGCAAAAAACGCAATGGAAAAACGTGTCCGTTATTAGTACATCGTTGTCTTGTAAACATACGAAAGTGAGGCAGAGTCCAGGGTGTGCATGAACTAAACTAAATTTCCCATCATTCTCTATGGCAGTTCAAGCACATAAAATATAAATACTAAATAAAGAAACATTTGCGCATCGTATGTTTACAATTGTTCTTTATTTTGAAGCACTTTATTTTGAAGTTTATTTCACTTTTAAAATCCATCTTGTCCTTTTTTAGGAAGAGAAAAAAATAAATACATTTAAATGGCCCATCGAGTGAATTTTATTCCAACCAAAATCACACACACAGAAATACACATAATCTACAGTATCTGTTATGAATTTCATATCACTATCCATCACATTATACCTCGATCACTGCCACTGATGGAAGATGCAGAGCATGCACTGCAGGCCCTGCGAGTGAAAGATCCACCCTTGAAAGTAAACACTTCCACACCAGGCACTTAACATTAAAAAATGCAACATAACATTATGAGACCAGACAATGTGACAATGTTCCTAAAGTGCATTTGTGCATCACTTCTCTACTGTTAAGAAATTCATCCAGCCCACACACAACACAAATGTGCCTCGTGGTCTGTCACAAGCCACGACTGATGTTGTTTATGTATGAGGTTTATGAACAGCAATGTGCACTCAAGCAGCTGGCTAGGGGTGTGTGATATGATCAAAATCTTTATCAAGATATGAGTAATTTTATTTCAAAATAACTATATATATAATGGTGTAGAGAATTTGATGTCAAAATTCATATCACAATTTTCAATATTACAAAAAAGAATACTAGCATATTGACACGAAAGTGGTGATACAATATAAACAAAACAGATTACAAGCATATAGGAAAATAAACTACTATAAAAAAGACACAAATTAAATAGACCTACCTGAAAAGTAATAGTAATCAAATTAACAAAAACACTGCATAGTCTTCACTGTGTAAATTAAAGTAAGAGATTTTCTCTCTTTAGGTATTTGATTAACAGTGGGCGCCATGAGCTAGGCAGGCCACTGCCCTGGAAGATTTCACCTTGGGTGTGTCAAATACGTAGCCTACATGGATTAAAAATGAATTTTGTTCATTTCACTTCGTTCTTAGGAAAAAATCTTTTTTCATTCAGTCAGGTTCCAGACTGAAATAAAAGAATGGAATAGTGTTAAATTCACTTTATACAGTAAGCCTAATGAGAGTTTGTGCCAATAGGCTAATCTTTGAAAATAAAAATAAAAATTGCAGAGAGCAAGAGACAGATGCAGTTGTAAGCTTTTTAGCTATTTAACTTTTAACTGGTCTACAGCAACCGTTTGCACAGAAGTGCTTTAGATAACGATTTTAAATTCTTTTAGAGCTCCTTGGATTTAACCCACTTTAATTTCCTCATTCGCTTGAAAAAAAATTAAATTACATAGTAATAAACTGCATATTGTCACAGTCTGCGTCTGCACCATCCTGTCTGCGTCTCCTGCACTACACTTCCCATGATCCTCTCGTCTGCACACCTGAACTCACTCCCTCATCAGCCTCCCGTTCAGCGTCCTGTTTCATCTGTTTCACCTGTTTGCACCTCATTATGTTTGATTCTTGCATGTATTTAGTTCCCTCTGTTCCATTCAGTCTTTGT
Source organism: Pimephales promelas (assembly GCF_988280905.1). NCBI lineage: Eukaryota > Metazoa > Chordata > Actinopteri > Cypriniformes > Leuciscidae > Pimephales > Pimephales promelas. The sequence continues at coordinate 19,179,562 of NC_142783.1, forward strand.
CGGTCAATGTTGATGTTACCCTGTGTTTGCTCCTGTTTATCTTTATCCTTGCCTGTTCCTTTTGTGAGTAAAAGTTATATTAATTGAATCTGGACTCAGCCTGTCCTTCTGCCTGCACCGCACCGTGACACATATATACAAGTGTTTATCCATTTTTATTATAGTCTAATATATTAGATGGCCCGAGCATCAAGTTTGTGTTTTTTTTTTTTTTTTTTTTTTTGTCATGTACAATGCAGAAATGGTATTTGTTCCCAGGATATTAGCATGAGCAATATCTCTGTGTAAGGCTTCAGTAACATGTATATCCAGTTGAAAAATACAAGCACATAGCTACACACAAAAATTTTGGTTCTTCAGTGGTTTCATATTTTAGAAATTTATTATAATGTTTGTATGCGTGTTTGTGTGAAGCCTATGTTTTTTCTCTGACTTGTCAGCTCAGAATTTAATTGCTGTGGAAAAAAAATTAATTAAAAGTTTCAACGCATTCTCATCCCAAGGTGTCATCTAACTGAATATTTTGACCATGCTTCAATATCTGACGCTTTAGACACCCTTTAGCGTCAGTTACATCTAACTCACGCTAAAGGGTGCCTAAAGCGTCAGATATTGAAGCATGGTCAAAAATGCTTCCCAAGCCGTCGGATTTGTGGGAACCACTGTGTGGAAACAAATGACTATCATTCACTTTTTAAGTAATTGTAGTTGCCATTTATAAGCATATTAACATGTCTATAGGATCTGCCATGATTTAAGAATCCTACTAGGGCAAAATGCAAAAACAATACATGGCTCGTAATGGTTCCATAAAGTCCCATTTGAAAAAGCTCTTTAAAAATAGGTGCCATATACCACCACAACAAGTTCCCCTATGATTACGAACCAAAGTCACTTTACATTTATATCAACTCTCAGGAGAGCGTTTCTCAACTGTTGCTTCAGGATCCAGATTTAGGACTTAGACCTGCTGTTTGTGAACCACTGGCTTAAAAAATACCAATTACAGTTTTCAAAAGATGCAGTAGTAAATCTATTAAAAGGCATTAATCTTCATTGGAATCACTGTCCCTGTTAAAGTGCCAGTACCTGAATGTGATGCTGTTGCATAACCAGTTGAGACTGACAGCTTTGATATTTATGACACAGGCTGATGAAAGAGAGAAATCGGCACTCTGCATGGGTGCTGTGTGTGTGTGTGTGTGTCTATATTGATTGCTGGGCTCTGATGGGTTCGCTGTTGGTGGTCGTCTAAGACTTAGTACACACATCTCTGTTAATAAGGTCATACTAGCCACACAAGCATACACACACACACACACACACACACACACACACACACACACACAAACACACAGCACACATGCAGTGCTGATTGCTCTCTTTCAATATTGTTTTTTCATGCATGTGTTGGCTTTATGGGGACTTTTCATATAGATAGTAATTGTTATACTGTACAAACTGTATATTATATCCCCTAAACCTACCCATCACAGAGAACATTCTGCATTTTTATATTTTGAAGAAACATCACTTAATGTGATTTATAAGCTGTTTTCCTCATGGGAACCAAAAATGTCCCCAGAACCAACCACACACACACACACACACACACACACACACACGTGTGCGTACGCACACAGTCTTCTCTGATGCACAGCCTTATACAATAACATATAATTAAGCTCTTTCTATGAAAAACAAGATAATTTGCCTTTGCCAGCTAAACAGCACATATCTACTACGCTATTCAGTATTCAAACCAAATGTTAATCTCCCCCGCCTGGACAATTGTTAGATTATAAAAGATTCAGAGGGGATGTGTGCAAGTGCAAATTCATCAATGCAACTCAAAACATTTTTCACGAGTATCTTGGTGTTCTGCTCAAAGTCACGTTACAGTGAGAGTCTCGTGGAGCTTGTTGGTGGTGACATTTAGGCTTGTAAAAATCAAACTGCTTTTTAGTGTGAGTCTTTCCCCTTCGCTTGCTCTAAAATATAGTTAAACCGTTATTTGCTGAGAGAGAGAGTGAGAGATGGATGTTCCTAAATTGTCTGAAAAGATCAAAAACAAGATCTACTGGAGAAGAACAGTTATTCATCTGAAAAAAATGTATACTTCATATTCAACTTCACATTCTGAGAAACCATTACTGCTTTAAACATATTCATGAGTTGTCCGTACCATAGGATTTGTTTAACTGCAGCCTATAGGCCTACATCTGTTTAACTGCAGTATAATCTGCAGATTATACATATATAAACTGCATATATATAAACTTTATATATGCAGTTTAAGTTTATATATAAACTTATATATAAACTATAAACTTATACATGTGATTATACATGTATAAACTGCAGATTATACATATAATCATTATAATAATCATAATAATTAAATAAATAAAATGAAATAAATATTTAAGTAGTTTAACAGTAATTTAGTAATTATTATTATTATTATTTTTTTTTTTTTGCTTAATGTAATTTATAGCAGGGTGTCTATTTTTGGTTTGACTGTAAGTGTTCTAAAAAATATAAATAATTCATATATTAAGTAATTTAACATGACTTTAGAATAGTAATTTTTACACAAAAATGAATAGTCACAAGACTCAGTGTCTGGAATGTAGTCTCCAGTCCCATCTCCTGATACTGCAACTTTTCACTGCTTTCTTTCTCTCTGTCTTCCTCTCTTTCTCTCTGTATAACATTCATTCCTTTTACTTATTTCCTCTTCCTCTATCTCTTACTCTTAAGCTTCTGTATCTGTCAAGGCCTCGAGAGGCTTAATCAGTGTCAGAACGGCCTTCACCAGAGCCTCCAGCTGTGGACATATTAGTTTACACACACACACACACACACACACACACACACACACACACACACACACACACACACACACACACACACACACACACATACACACATATATCACATGTCTTTTGTTTCCCTGCAGAGGAAATTGTTCAAACTATCTGGACACAGAATTAGACTGTGTCTGAGAGGGTGCTGGGGGGCGCACAAGCACGCACACACAGACACACACACCATATGCACACATAATGAGATAACAGCTACATGAAAAAAATTTTGATATTTTGTCAAAGTTTACTCTTGGTAGAATCAATCAACCAATGTTGTTGACAGTGTTATTGATAAAATACAGAGAATATTGATGCCTCATAAGAACAGGTGGAATTGAAACGTGAACGGCCAGATGTTTAGTGAGTATAGGGCACCCTTCAGTGGACGAAAGAGGAACTGCCGCGTCGGATAAGAAATAATGTTGATCTTTGTTGCATAAATGACGTTTGAGATAAAACAAGTAAACATGACTGAACTTAATTTGTTTAATTTCCATGGCTGAGTAACAAAATACATTTTAATTGGTCGGTGGCTCATTCTGAACCGCTTAAACCATTGTAGAATTATTCTAATGAGTCATGACCCGATTATTACTGTTTTAGAAACTACAACGGGAACAAATCCAATCACTTATGACTCTTATGACGAGGTTCTTTTTTTGTCAGAGGGAAAACATGTGCTGCATTCGGAACCACATTCTAATATTAGCCTACTCTATTTTACTAAATATTTTGATGGCAGAAATGTGCAGTGTGCTGTTCCGAATTCAGCAGAGCTCTGTCACAAGTAGCCTAGGTAGGCTACACTTTATTTTCACCTGGGATATTTTTTATTGGGGGGAGATTTATTCTCAAACGCTATTTCTAGAACTTCATCAAAATGCTCTAAATTGGAGTGAATTCAGTGGCTAGTGGAAACGCACCATTCAGATTCTGGGATTGTGCTCCTACAGTTTCGCGTCCTTTCAATCAAAATGAAACTGCCTCGCACCGCGATGTGTGTGAATCAGACGACAGAGCAGCTTTCACTCACGTTGTAGGCTAATACTTTGCAAAAAAAAAAAAAAAAAAAAAAGTTGCAGAAACAGGCAGTGTAGCTAAAGTGAGTTTTTCCATTTTATTTTCTGTTCAAAACCTCACAATGTAGCCAACTGTAGCTAGATATGTTATTGCAAGACCAGTTTAAAACCTTGGCATTTGCATTTCATTTTTCGATTGTCTCTTTATCTAAATTGATATCGTGTCTTTAAGTGAAACAGATGTTTATTACGTCATGCCCGGAACTGTACAGTTCACAAGTTTAATGTGTTTAATAAAAATGTTTAATGTTGCATACTTGCAGCAGGTTATCTATAGCCTACATCTGGGTTCACAATTTATAATTTATCATTTGTAGAGTAGGCCTAGCTAGTAGCCTACATTGCAAAAAGGGGTAACCTGATTTTGTTGAGTTTTTTTGTAACGTTGATGACATTCTGTTGTCAGATAAATGTATAGGCCTATGAATTATTTTAAAGTATATTTAAATAATAATAATAATAATAACTGAATGTAAATATTCACATTATTTTATTTAGGATGGGGGGGGGGGGCACTCTGAAGAAAGTTTTGTAGAAAAATGACATCAGGCTATCATTAATAACTGTCTATGACAACTTGTCACACATTTTTGAGTTTTTCTACTGAAGAAATTTTCATAGAATGGCCAGTGCAGTAGTTGCAGGTGAAGTCTCTCCTGCTGACAAAACTGAATTCAAACACTTTGTGGGTGTGCTTTGCTTGTTTGTTCATGCAATCATGATGAGCTTAGACAAGAAACTGATGATTATATGTGTTGTCCTTTTTGACCTTTCACTGCCATAGCCTATCATAGCCTATCTGCAGGTAGGCTACACCCACTCACAGTCACAGAATAATATGTGCCTGTCTACTGATTTCAATTGAAGTGAAGCTGATTTGATCAAGAAACATCAGACCATCTGACTCCCACTCAACAAATTTCCCACTCTTATTTATGTTATTTTGTGATGCTATGCAAGATATTCTTGTGGTCATGTCCACTCTGTGTTTATTAATCGGGTGATTCAGACGTTGCTAGTTGTACAGTAACTTTCCGAAAACTTCTAGTCACCTAAGCCAATTCATTTTCATAATCCAATCCTTGACGAGTAGACCTCCCAAGCCCCGCCTCTTATGCTAATGAATTCGCTGAAGGGTTTTAGTGAATGGGAGCGCGTTTGCATGTGTACCGCCGCTGTACAATAACACACCAGCGAAGTATCTGACACATAGTGCGAGTTACTTTATTTTCACAGCTGTTGAAGACGTTTTTCAGGATTTCATTGTGTGAACATCGCTGAAATGGGTGGGCAAGTCACCCGTACCGCTTTAGGTGAGTGACAAGGAAACATGCGTGTAGCATAATCCATAATTTCATATTGACTTCGAGGAATCTTTGTGAACTGATATATAGAGCATTTTAATTATTTTCCAAAATACTTTATAAGGAAATATGACTGTATTTTCCCAAATTATCTGAATGAATTTGTTATCTGCCTTACATGAGCTATTTACCTTATTGTTAGCCTTAAAAACGTGATAAACAGAATAATTGTTGCCCAAACTCTTATCAAACATATTTGTAGGCTACTGCATGTCGATCAATAGGCTACCGATCAACAGTTTGTCTTTCAGGGAGCATTTATTGTTTTATATATAGGCCAATACAGTGTATATACATAAACTAATTATAATTGTTATATACAGTATAATTATTATAATTAACTCTAATCCAAACCTTAAAGAATATGTTTTGGTATTTTAATAATAATTACTGTAAAAACATTATTCACAGTTTTGAGCAATTTATATACAATTTTTGCCCCAAATGGACTATATTGTTCCCTATATTCATCAGACACCTATTCATAGTTTTAGATGTCTGTTGTATGTTTTGCTCTTTCTTGCTGTGAACAAGAAAAGTGTGCATTATAAACCATTTCAAGTTTATAACCACTTAGTAAAACGAAGCTGACACCGACTCAACCTGACACTTAGGCCAGCAATTGCCTACAGCACTGAGAGAACAAGTCCATAAATATAATGGGATATGACATTTTTATCAGGAGAAAATTCCTAACATCTCTTCAAACCAAGAGGCAAATAATGGATATTGAAATCTGTGATTAGTGACTATGAAAAATTTGTGATGGTTCTGAATGTGCAAAACGTGTAGTTATTTACATTTTTCAAATGTTTTTTTTTTCTTGGTTATGCAAATGTTAATGGAACATTCCATTTCATAATTTTGCAAACATAATGGGAATGTTACTTTTGAATGTTCTCTGAACATTCAGAAACATGTAACATAGCTGCAGTCTGTATAGCTTTTTAGGGGGTTAAAAATGATCCAAAATACATATTTGAGAAAATGCATAACCAGACAGTGTTCAAAACTATCTGCTTGCCTTAGCTCGATTCAAAGCGGTAAGATTGTAATGTTTCATGTGCCAAGTTTCAATGTTTCAAATGATCCAGTGGTACTGGTGGATTTCCGTGGGAGATTCGAGCATGTCTTTGGATCATTACGTCATATCCAAATAAAGAAGAGTCTCGGCTAGTAGTAGGCTATATTGCTCATTACGTCACATCTATATAAAGAAGAGTCTCGGCTAGTTGGCTATATTTCGTGTAAGGATACTGGAGGTTGAGATATAGCCTTTTCTCACACTTGATATAATTAAATTTATTAATTTGACGTTTAGTGTTATGGAATAGAAAATATCATTAGTTCAGTAAAACCGAATGTAGTTTTAAAATCCTCACCATGAAAACAAATATTGGTTGTCATGACAGAGAGCTCAGACTCAGAATATTATTTCTATTTATGTCCCACTTGGCTACGTGCGTGTGTGTGTGTGTGTCTTGATTCCCTATTTACTCATACACCTATAACTACATATCCTCATTTGCCCTCACAGAGCTTATGTGTGGAAGTAGAAGTATGCAGAATCTGTCTTGCGCTTGTGCAACTAAAGTTAAAGACCCACACCCAGTGAAATGTCAACAGCAGTTAATTAAAGAGAAAAATATCTCTGTAACAAGACTGTGTCCTTGACTTAATGCTTCGGAGAGGCCTGGGAAAATATGAAAGGGAGTTGAGGAGCAAGTGTTTGATCACAAGCCAGTTTCGTCTGTGAGAATCAATGTGCATCGTATATGTTACTTTAGGCTGTTTGTGTAATTTATTTATTGTCTCATTCATCATCATGGAATTGTGTAAGATCTACTATCCCAAACTGGTTTATTACATTTTATCACTCAACTAAAATACCTTGTACCTTTATACCATGCACAGCTGTTTTTAATGCATTATTCTGATTGGCTGACTGACATTCTAAGCTGTTTATACACATTTTATTTATTTTTTTCATTTCAATGACTTGCCTAAACGGTATGAAGTAGTTCTAAAACTGATCGTTGTACAATTCTAAATCACAGCAAATTATTTAAGTTATTCAAAATAGCAATCCTGTATTTGTTTGTTTGTTTGTTTGTTTGTTTTTGTTCAGTTCCGTAATTCTGGGTTGTACCGGACTACAGAAAAAAAAATACTTTAGCAATGGCAAAAAAATATTTTAGTAACATATTTATATATTTCACTTCAAGTTATGTTTATATATTTATAGCAGCAATATCTGGTAATTATACCGTTATAATATAACTCAGTAGACAACTGTATTCTGATAAAAACTTATAGTTGAAACAATGACATTCTTTACTGGTGAATTTGTAACACATTCAAACTGCTTCCATTCTCAAACATTACAATTGTGTCAAAACCTCAGATTAGTCAGCTATAACTTTGCCCTGGTAAAATGAGAGTTCATGACAACAATGTTCAGTAAACTGAGGCTTGCATGAAATCAAATGTATGACCAAAGAATGAACTAGTCTGATGTTGAGTTGAGATGTTTCTCCAATGTGTAAGTATTTGTGTGTGTGGAGACATAACCTCATTTTTGGCAGCCTGAATAGTTCTTTCTCTCTCTCTATCTCTGTGTCTCTTTTGTTGTCTTTGTTCTTGATAAAGATTTTCATTCAGAGATGGTAGACACTGTGATCTCTAAACACAGCACAAAGCTCTTAAGTAATAACAGTAGCTAGTCAGAATGTACAGTACATTGTTGCGAATGCCTAAATAGGCAATAGCCTTCATATTTAGCAATTTAACTCTTTTTTTTGTCCATTTCTCAGATGGTGAAACACTTCACTGCCACCCCTTGAAGGCGAGCATATACCCACAGGTGCCAGCCCTCCTGCCGCTCTCTTTCCATGCCAACACTAAAGGCTCTCAGATCATGATGGACAAGACACAGCGCAGCGTGTGCCGAATTGCCAGCTTCTGCAATGCCATCACCTTCACCAACCGGCCAATCAGAATCTATGAGCAGGTCAGGCTAAAGGTATGGTACTCTCGCCCGTTTCCTCATTCCATCCTGTGTGGTCCCAAAATAGCCCTCACATATCCCTCCTTCATATCACTCCATCTCAAACTTTCCAGACGAAGGGAAAACAGAAAGATAATGCTAAAAATGCTAACAGGTGAGGTTGTGCTGTTATCTTGTTTTGGTAAATGTGGTTGTTTGGGAATGAAAAAAGAAGAATCTGTTTCTGATAAATGCTTCTGCTGGTTTTTTGTAAATATTATTTTAAAAATGTGTAATTTTTGCTAACTTTCTCAGTTTCTTAGACGTTTGGCCTTTTCTTTTAGATCACAAAGAGAGAGGGATGTTGGAGTGGTGCCCTGCGTTTGGGTTTCAGTGCGGTGGACCCGTCAGACTTGTGTTCAGCGTGGCTGCCACGGTTCACCTGTCCAGATCTGGTCAGCGAGAGGGGATTTTGGGCCCGAGCACTTCCTGAGGAACAGTGTGAAGAAGGAAACATTCTTTCCTTCTGGTTGGATAACGAAGGACGAGTGTTTTACCGGGTTAACGGCGGCTGTCCGATCTTCTTCTTCAGCGGTGTCCCTGCCGGAGAGCCAGTTTGGGCGCTCATTGACATTTATGGGCTTACACAGGGAGTACAGCTACTTGGTGAGTTCACATTTCTCTTATACGAAATATCAAGTCCTGTCAAGTTCTAAACCAAGAAGTCATCAAACTGGCTGAAACTGGTTTGTCTGACATCTCTGTGAAATAACTCTCTATGCAGATCAGATGATGTGCCATTCAAAGTTTGCTCCAAGTGGAATTGCTGAGCTCCAGGTCGGCGTGTAATGTGGGCCAGTATCTGAGCTGCGCTTCACTGAGCTCCTGCTGATCGCTTGATGAGTTGTAAAGTTCACAGAGGCTAGTTTGTGTTCCCTGTGCCGAGCACATTTAAACCATTTAAATTCACAGCATTTAAAAATAGAATCCTAGATTTATACACTCTTATCCTAATTACAAAAACTGCCCAATGGAAAAAAGATTGGAGAGATTGGAAAGTTGCCTAGCAACACTTTCGCTTCAAAAATGAAAAACGTATGCTGGGGAATAAAACAAAAAAGTGAGACTGAGAAAAAACTATTAGTGTTGAACAAAATCATTGAAACTCAGTTATTCCATTCACAAGTTTTATTTAGATACTGAAACAAAGTCAGGTTTAATTAAGCTAATTAAGCGTTCAGTGAGCCTGCATGCAGATTCAGAATTCAGTTGTTTTTGTTGTTTGGTATTATTAATCAGCAAATTTTTAAAGGTAAAAAAGTTTTATTTTAGGTAATTTCTTCACCTAAAAAACTGATCGGCAGCTATAAAAGGTTAACAGTGTTTGGAAAGTGACTTTATTATATGTTAAATTACTGTTCTACTACCATTTTGCAAAATTAGTTTTCTTTTAGTTGTAATAGAATACCACCAATGCACAAAATTTACTCTAAATATTATCTTGCTTCATTAAATCTTACATTATTTTGTGTATCACTACCAAAAGACGACATAAAAAAACAGGTTGATGTACACTACCGTTTAAAAGTTTAGGGTCAGTAAGGTTTTTATATTTATTTATTTGTTTATTTGCTCACCAAGGCTGCATATATTTGATTAGTAACAGTAATGTTGTGAAATATTATTACAATGTAAAAAAAACTGTTTTCTAATTTCATATTGTTTTGAAAAGATCTGAGCTACTGTCACAGTCTCTCTCTCTCTCTCTCTCTCTCTCTCTCTCTCTCTCTCTCTCTCTCTCTCTCTCTCTCTCTCTCTCTCTCTCTCTCTCTCTCTCTCTCTCTCTCTCTCTCTCTCTCTCTCTCTCTCTCTCTCTCTCTCTCTCTCTCTCTCTCTCTCTCTCTCTCTCTCTCTCTCTCTCACATATGTTTGAGTAAAAATAAATAGTCAATGTTTCCACAGAGTCAAACAGCAGTTTGTGTGTGTGTGTGTGTTGAAATCAGGGGTCAGTATTGGTGTAACATCAATTAACCATGCTAGACTATTTTAACATTCATTATATAACCCGATCTCAAATTTAAAAATGTACTAGACACGTGCAATAAACACAAACATCAAGCCATATTTTGCTAAGTTCTGTTATCCAGCTAGCAACATCCTCTGTGTATTCTAGCTAATTTTCAGTTGCACTTTGCCTCTGCATAAATAGACAGTTGGTTTATAGATGAACCATCGTCACGCAATGTGCTCTCTCACATTACCTCTGCCGCTTCCAAAACGTGTTTAGTCAGATGACCAGATGCTGTGACTAAAATCGCCTCCTCTGGCATTTTGTCAAAGTGTTTCAATTTTAGATGGAAGGTCCCTTGTACTGTAGGTCATCACATATTACCTACAAGTAAATTTCATCCTGTGGATATAGGATTTTAATTGTTAAATATCAGCATGACAGAAATAGTTTAAAATATTGAAAAAGAACCAATGCACATGCCTCGTTCCTTCTTCCGTTTCATGACCCCAGTGTCATTGAAGCTTCCATGTCTCAATAATTCCTGTTCAGACTAGTCAGCGTCAGCTGAAGGCACTTTAGTGGATGGCAGCGACGTCAAGCCCGGAAACTAAAAACAACCCAGAGAGGAATATCTACTGCGTCTGAGGAGGTTTCTGCTGATGCGACTGCTGTGAAAGTTTAAGCAGACCAGTAATTTCCATCACTGAATCTCTGGTATTCTCATCAATGGCTGTGCAGCATGGATGGCCAATGTTCTTACTGACTGAGGTGAAGATGAAAAACTACCCAGTGCAATTATACTGATGTTGCTGATTACAGGCTATACATGAGCAATAGAGTTTTACAATATATGAAGAAAATATGAATTGTGCTTACCTATGCAAAACTTACAGCCACAGTGCTAGGGTGTTGTCGTGGATTTCAATATTGAAAATATTTGTGGCGCTCAATATTTTCGTGGAAACCGAACGTTGTCACGACAGAACTGGCATTAAATTTTTGAACGATAGTGAAAAATGTAACAATTGGGGAAACTAGAATGTAATTATGGTTGCTAGGGTTTTCTGGTAGGTTGCTATGTAGTTGCTTATTGACAAATGGGGTGGGCTCATGTCCCTTGTAAGTGTAATCACATTACTAAAAAAGCAGTGTTTGTTTGTTTTACAGACAGCAAGATTGTGCCAGCTGAATATCTTTGCCCTGCTTTGACTCATGAAGGGATGGATGAGTGTCATCTGTCAAGCAACTGCTCTGAGCTTGACCTCCAGGACGGTCTGCCATCCTTCTCAAGCTCCCCAAATGCCCTCAACTCAGTGTTGTCACGTCAGCTGAACGATGACTTGCATTTTCACTGTGTCCATGGCAACGGTCTACGTCTGCTGACAGAACACATAGCAGTGCGTTATTATAACAGACGTGAGGATTGCGCTCTAGTGTTCACGCATCGACCGTTGCGCTGTGGAGAGTGTGTGTTCCTAAAGGTCTCATTGAGGTCATCTGCCCTGAATGGATTTTTGTCTTACGGATTTACTTCCTGTAACCCGGCCCATATTAACCCTAAGCACCTGCCGGTCAACCCAGACGACCTGCTGGACCGCAAAGAATTTTGGGCTTTTAGCTGCCTGACTTCATCACTTGTGGGCGGGGATATCATCGGTTTCCGGGCAACTGCAGAAGGGGAGGTGCTTGTGAGTCATAATGGAGGGAGAGCCTGTAGAGAGATATGTGTGGATAATTCCACTCCTCTGTGGATGATCTTCGATTTACACACTCACATCAAGCAAATCAGCATTCTGGGTAAAAAATATAATAAATATTATATTTTTTTTATTATAATATAATAATTATTTTTGTACTGAACAACAGTCATGCATACAGTATGTTTGACTTTTTTTTAAAAATTAATTTTTTAATTTTTTTTTTAAATAATGTTTATAAATAATAACATACATCTTTTTTTTCTAGGTACGTCCTTTGGTTACACTGCATCCAGTTCAGAAACACAGAAGTCCATCTTTAGTGATGCCAGTCACACCTCAGCCAATCAGAGACACAGAACCGCAGTCATGGGCTTTACTGACATCTTTCAGCTCCGCCCACAGAGCCTCAGCAGTTCTGCAGGTGTGTTCCTGTCTCTCATTGTTATTCTTTTGTTGATTTACCAAATTCTTTAATGTATTACTCATTGCGGTTTTCTATGTGGTTGTTGTGATCTCCAGAGACAACATTCAGTTCTATGTCCTCAGAATCTCCAAATACCTCGTCATGCTATGCGATTGCTGGTGAAGAGTGTTTGATTTGCTGTGAGAGGGCAGTGGACTCAGTGCTGTACGCGTGCGGACACATGTGTGTGTGCTCAGTGTGTGGTGGCAAGCTGACGGAGATGTCAAACCCGTGTTGCCCCATGTGCCGCAGCCCAATCAGAGACATCATTAAAATTTACCGCAGCATGTAACCTGCCAACAAACAGGATCCCAGTACCTGGATGGTTCCGATGAGGCCCTTAACAGGTCATTGTCTTGTTCCAAAAGGATTTCCCACATGTCCATTTTAAAGGCTGCTTGTTTGAGCTCTGCAAGGAAGAGGCACTAAATGGCTGCTTAAAACGACTAACCAAAAATGCAAGAAAACCCAGAAGTGACTGTGCTTATGCGAATGGCACAATATTAATACATGACATTTTAATGCAATCTCAGATTCTATAAATCATAATTATTATTGCTAAATGTGCACAATGGAAAGTCGGGGTACTATGAGACTAATTCTGATTTTCAGTTTGATAATGTCCTAGTAACTTCATACAAAACTTTTCACATATTTTTTTTTCAATGTTTGTTCCTCCTCCAACTATTCACATTTGTAAGAAATAAATATTTGCATACTTTAAAAAAATCCAGGGTAAGAATCTATGAACTGATTTGTGGATTTGATCTGTTGCTAATTATTTATTTTTTTCTGCAAAATATTAAACTAACTAGAAATGTTTTTACATACCAGACATTCACAATAATGTAAGTGCCAATAACTTTTATCTATGCTCCTTGTGTAATAAAACCATTACTTCAATGATATTCAACAACAGAACTTGTTATTTTTTTGTTACTGTGAATATATAAATATAATTATAGATTTTTAATTAAGGTTTTTAATTGCATACAATTTAGTTTTTATTTTAAGCATTCTGTATTCTGTATACACGCTTATTTACCTAGTTTTTTTGTGAAAAATGCAGACTTACTGACTGATTTATATATCAATGCACAGAGACCATCAAGCTATTGTGATTAAGATGGAAAACAGCACTTGGACATTTATTATAAGACTCAGTTTGAAAATGAAGTGATTTAATAGGAATTAATAGCACCATGTTTAATTACACAAACGAAGAGACATTTACAGATAGATAGATAGACAGACAGACATTCTGAAAGTGCATATAGTCTGTAAACATACCTTGATATATTTATTTAGTAAAACAAAAAAACAAAGATATATTTTAAAAGAAGCTTTCTGCAGCACAAGACCAGCTAACTAAATAACTAAAATAACAATAACTAAAAGCCTGTTCAGTGACAATAACATCACATCATCCAGCAAAAGCGGGAGAAAACAGCATATAAACAAGGTGTCAATCAACAGTTGGGACTTGGTCTGTTTGCGTTTCCTTTGATTTTGTGAACAGAGACGGCCATGTCTCATATGAAATAAAAAGAAAACACATTTTGATTGGGGTCACGGTCAAGATAGAAGAGTGTTTAAAATGAATGGGAAATCATTTATTCTGGTATCCTTTTTAGTTTCTGATGGCAGAATCAAAGAACACTAACTCCTCCTCTCCAGGAAGTTGGAAGGCACCCATCCCTTGCGTGTTTTAGCCGTGTCGAGCACACGGCAGAACCACCATCCATTAGGGTTTCTCTCCAGGACCTCCAGCCTCGTACCTGCAGGGAAGCTCATGGTCTCTGCATCACCGTAGTAATCGGCAATAGAAACATACTCCTCGCGCAGGTTGTTGTGGATCAGATGAGGTTTAGGCTTCACCATTGACACCGGTACCTTACGCCTCATGCTCTCGGTATTACCTACACAGGAAGAGGACGTTTGGTCATTGTAGCTATGTAATGCGGCATGATTAGTCACCATGTCGTTCCTCCATCCTGTGGGAGTTGTGTGCGTATTAGTGTTGTCCTTAAGGACATTTTGAGGTCTGACGGCGAGCTGTTTCACGCCAACCCTGCAGTTCTGCTGGTTAGATCTGTGTCCGCCCTTCAGGCTTTGGTTAACACGCTGCTCGTTCTTCTCCAAACTTACACATTTACCCATCTTTCCAACATCTACCTGCACCGAAATCTCCAGCTCAGGAGCTGCACACCAAGACGTCTCGGAATTAACCTTCTCGGTGGTTTTGGCTTCTATACCACTTGCTTCCGTGCTTTTGATTGGCTGAAGATAGTAAGTGGGTGCCCATCCCTCTTCGTTCCCCCAGCGGACGAACCACCAGCCGCTCTCCTGCTTCTCCAGCACCTCCACCGGCACTCCTGCAGGAAAGCTGAGCTCACACGGCTCTTCTCGTTGGTACGCTGCAGTAGTCCGGTACAGGAGTGAAGATGGATCTGACAATCTCATCTGGAAATCATCCCATGAGCCATTTTCTGAATCCTCAGATGTGCAGGAGGTCCTGAACTGTCTCCGGCCTGGTTGCTCCAGGTTTCGAGGGCTTCTGAGGGAACTACAGTCTTGGTTTGCGGGTTTCGGATGCACGGATGGTTTGCATTTAGACTCATCAGCCTGCTGTTTGAGGTAAGGTTGCTTTGCGTGTGCGTAGAGTGTTGTATTGGTGTCAATGCCAGGCTCAATTGTAGGGGCGTCATATTCCGGTGGATCCCACATAGATGCCCGATGGGCCGTAGAGGGCGAGTATATATCAGAGTAACTGTCCTTACACTGTGGCACAGATCTAAAGCCACCGTTTGCATATATACCCTCATCATCCTCTTCATCCCCCTCGCCCAATGTGAAGGAAACGATGCGCTGACACAGAGGAGGGGGGGCTTTAGTCGGCGCATCTCCTCTGAGAAACTCCAGCTCAGGGTCAAATTCAGGGCCCACTGCTGGAACATCATATTCTGGTTCCTCATACACTCGTGGACTTGCTAGGCTAACATCCTCAGACTCAACACATGACAGTGAGTTCTGCTTTTTGATTGGTGGAGCAGGAGGTGGGACCTTGGGGCGGGTCAATGTACTGGTTTGCCGGTTCAAGGTGGGCTTCTTGCGTTTGTCAATGTAAGAACAAGGGGCCCAACCCTCCTTCTCTCCAATCTGGACATACCACCAGCCTCCAGAGTTCTTCTCAATGACCTGTAAACATACACAGCTTTTAGGTCTTCCATTTAGATACTTATATAGTGTTATTTGCAGCTAATTAGGAACAATTGGCTCAGATGTCACACTTTTGACACTAGTGAATATTGTACTTTTTTTTACACTGATATAGAATAAAAAATTTCAAAAGGCATTTTCAAAAACATCACTACTGTTTAAAAGTTTGGTTTCTGTAAGATTTTTAAAAATATAAGAACTTGTTTTTGAAAGAACTTTTATTATGCTCACTATGGCTGCATTTCTTTTTCATATTGAGAAATATTTTTATGATTTAAATTAACTGTTTAATATATTTTAATGTGATGTCAATGTCAACAATTACATTTTCAGCATTAATACTCCAGTCTTCAATATCAAATCATACTACAGTAATATGCTGACACATTTATTATCAATGCTGTTTTTGCTCCTAAATATCTTTATGGAAACTGGTACATTTATTTTAGGATTCTTTAATAATAAAAAAGTCCAAAAGAACAGCATTTACAATATTTTAAATCAAATTCATTTGTGACAATATAAATGTCTTTACTGTCACTTTTGATCAATGCATCCTTGCTGAATATACATTTTTTACTTTCAAAATAAACATAGCCTACTGACCTCAAATCTTTGAACGGTAGAGTATTATTCTACAAACCCCTAAACTGTAAATTAAAAATAATTCCATGTAGGCTACTGAACAGTGTCGTACGTCAGCTTTCTGTCCTCCGTTGAAACTGATCCCATCTGTCAAGCAGGACCGGAACTCAGCGATGGTGTAATACTCGGCTTCAACGGTAGGGGGATCTGGGGGCTGCGGTAACTGAAATCCCTGAACGAGACGAGAAAAATATGCTGTTCAGCATAATACAAACCACAAAATGACCTATTTGTGTGTGTTGTGTGCAATGGAGAGAAAGAGGAAAAGAAACATGGAGAATGGGAAAATGAGAGAGACATACTGACCAGGCTGTTTTCTCGACGGGGAGGTGGTTTTTGATTGTTTGATGGGGATCCTGGATTCAAAGGGAAAACAAATCAAAACACACTATCTTTAACACATTACACGGAAGAACAACATTGTAAACAATCAAAAGAGGTAGAAAGGAAAAGGGCGAGAGAAAGAAAGAATCTCACGGGTCTCAACGCTGTGGAATCTCTGAGGTGCGACTCGAGCAATGGCAGGAGATGTAGGGACAGTTTTGGTCTTTAGTGCGGACGGTGTTGAAGACACATTTGCTTCAGAAACAGATGCAGATACACACGCATCTGACACTGACACAGACACAGTGCTCTCTGAGACAGACAGACGCACACTTGAGTCTGTGTGCTGGTTGACCTGATCATCCGAGTCTCTCTCTGAGCTACTGCTGCTCATGTTAGCAGCTGTGCTAATGCTGCCGTTTCTGTCAGTGTGTGTATTGTTACTGTAAGCATCAGTCTGCTCTGCATCGCTGTTGTACTGTGTATAGGTGTCAGTCTGCGAGTGCATGTATGTGTTTGCTGAATGTATTAGTGTGTTGCTGTTAAGGTGTGCATTGGTGTCAGATTGTGTATGCGAGTGCCGTTCGTTAACGGGTTTCTTGTTCAGGAGGTTGCTGATCTCCATAAGGTTTCCGATGATTTCCACCTGACCATGGACAGCTGGTTTGTTTGTCTCTGTTGCCTGGTTACCAGCCATGGCACCATCTTGCATTTTCCTCAGGTAAGCAGCTGGGGCCCATCCCTCCTTACCACCATAACTGAAAGGGGAAACCATAGAAAGTGAGTACAGTTCAAATGTTTGGGGTCAGAAGTAAATATTTTTTTTATAACTATTTTTAATTATTAATTGAATTATCCGCTTTATTTAGCAACGATTAAATGGAACTTTCTATTCAAGAATGAGTCTATTCAACTTTCTATTCAAGAATGAGTCCTGAAAAAATGCTTTCAGATTTCTGTTGCCACATGGTTTCCACAAAAATATTAGGCAACACAACTGTTTCAACACAGATAATAATAAGAAATGTTTCTTAAGCACCAAATCAGCATATTAGGCTACGTTCACTCTACAAGCCTTAGTGCTCAGATCGGATTTTATTTCTTTTTTTGTATAGCTGTTTACATTGTTGTTTTAAATGTGGCCAATATCAGATTCCAGTGTGACCAGATCATGGTTTGACCTGGACTGTCCCGGATGCACACACACACACACACACACACACACACACACACACACACACACACACACACACAAACAAAAAAAAAACGATAACTAGATGTCACGCAAGGACATTAAAGTAAGTGATTACACGTTTATTTTATAGTGTGATTTTATGCGCCAGTGAATTTATGTGCAGGCAATATTAAAAACAAAGACAAGGATCTGAAAAAATGAGTTTTTAAAACTTCCTGATACCTTTCCAAACTGTCTTGATAACTTCAGGAGTGTAAAATGTTTGAAGTGACTCCCATGAGGCCGAATTATGATGAATGATGCTCTAGAGAGTGAGGTAAAAGTCGCATGAATTCCAGTATGACTGTTCAGACTAAGGTCGCATTGCAAAACATGACCTGAATCGGATTTAGTGCCACATATGGAAGTTGCGCAAATCGGAATTTAGAAATATCAGATTCCTTTCGCACTGCCATGAGAAAAAACAGATCTGAGTCACATGTGAGCAAAAAAATCGAATTTGGTCTAAATGTAGCTTTAGAATGATTTCTGAAGGATCATATGACACTGAAGACAAGAAGCACTTTACCATCAAATAAATTACTTCAAATAAATGATCATAAAAATTTCATTTTTTTTTAATATAACAACCTAGCATAATATAACAATACTGCCTAATATTTCCGATCTTTCATTGACTATAGTATAAATCAAAGAAGGTCAAAAAAGAGAGTTAAGAAATAAATCCTATTACGAGACAATTAAGTGAGTGTTTTTCTAGTTGTTTACATTGCTGACTGCTGACCTAGCACATTTTACAATCACATTTACTGTTTCTGCAAAAACCCAATAAATACAGAGTAAATTCCAGCAAAAGAAACCAAAGCAAGTAGCTCAAAGAGAAGAATAAACATGTGGAAGAAGAGTTTACCGTATGAACCACCAGCCCTCCAGATTCCTCTGGATGACCTCAACAATGACGCCACTCTCAAAGCCCAGCTCATCCTGACTCGAACTGCTGAAGGACTGAACTGTAATATACCACTCTGCTATGAACAAAAGAGGAAAGAGAGCACATTGTATACTGTCCAGCAACTTGATACACACTTAGACAACCAAATACAATGCTTAGACTAATTACAGGGGAGAAAAAAGCGTATAATAAATGCATTTTAAATCTGTGTAGGCGTCTTGCACGTCTATTCAAACTCTGAGGTGTATGCTTTGGTTCTGTTTAGTTTCAGTGAGTTTTAGTTTGGTTCTTTGGTTTGCCTGTGTTCTTGTTTTATCTATAGTTACTAAGGTGATATTTAACTCCTTAGTTTTTTCAGTTCTTGGTTCAGAGTTGTATATGAATTATGTGGTTGTGTTTTTCCTGAGATTTGTCATTAAAGACTACTACAGTAGTGTCAACTACTACAGCCACGTTACACATACAGTACCCTCAAAATTATGCAACACTTACAGTCACATTTAAACATTTCATCAGGCTTTTAACACTTAACATATTTAACTCCTAGTCATTCCCCAGATCGATTTCACACTTGCATAGTTAGAGGGAGTAAAGTTTAATGTGTATTTGTACGGGGGGAGGGCTCAGAGCTCGGAGTTCAGCCCGACCCAGAGTACTCCCCCCTGTATGTAAATGGTTAAGGACTAGAAGAGTGGAGAAAGGATGCTGCTAAACTGTTAACGAATTGAAGTGAGACTGCTGAATATATATACACCTATTACCATTGATTGCTGAGTGCTTTCCACTCGTGTTAAAGGCTCCGGCGCAAAATGATCCTTCAGTCTAATAGAGTGCCAAAGTGAGGATGTCACTTTGTAGGCCAACTCAGAAGTTATCGGCGCATGGGTTCCCTCGATCGAAAAGTTATGCATTTTCCCCATAGACTTTTGGAAAATCGCAAAAAGTGTTCAACAAAGAGTTGTGACCCTTACATGTTTTCTCTATAAATATAATCTTTACAAGTTAATCCAAAATGTAATCATTTTGAAGCCTATATAAAGTTAAAAAAAAAACACAAGCAGACACAATTATGTTTAGAAAAACACAAGCAGGTTATAACTGGTGTGTTTTATGTCATAGATCAAAACGTGAAAATATTTAGAGGCTTTGTTAACCACAGACCTTATCTCAGACGATTTAGCAAAAACACATTAAAAAAAAAACATAGACTGTTGCCCTGTTAACTCTGCAAAAGCGGTGCTTCCTTTACTTGCCATTAAAAGTTTAGATTGATGATAACCCAGGGTTAAGAAGTGTGGAAAATGTATTGAATTTTATATGCAAAAATCAAACCTTGTATTATATGCTACACCTTTTCTCCTGTAGTAAGTTTTTTTTTTTTTTTTGGAATTACTTCTTTTAACAAACTGGTCCTAAAGTCAGTGGATCTATGAAGTCATCACATTAACTATGAACATGTTCCACTGACATCTGACAACAAGAAATCCCTTTTGCCTTAATTTCGAACAGTATGTCTACTGTTTTATCATATAAAACTGAACAAACTTTGTGAAATGTTCTGGATAAAGGTTTGTTTGTGGTATATATTTAAAATACATTTGGTTTGATATTTTGTTGTCTAATGTAATAACATTCATACATAATTTAAGGCTACTTTATGTAATGCTTGTGTATTCAGTTTGTTTGCTATTTTCAATTTTCAGTGGAAAACCAATCAAAACATACAGACACTGCAGAATCTAGTCTCCACATCTAGTTATATTCTCTCTCAGTAATATAGGTCAGCGTGTGTTGTACCCAGTTGTACAGCAAAAGCCTTCTGGACCAAGAAATGGAAAATCTGACATCTTTGCTGGAATTTCCACTCCCAGGCTGTTAAATGCTCGAAGAAAAGTGTGTGTGTGGTGTGGAGTGAAGGGGTCCCTTGACTACGATCTGATGACTGAATGGTTTTCATCTAAGCAAGACTCTATGTGCTGACAAGGCAAAAACTTGCATCCATAACAGACTTAACCAACAGTTTTCACCCATAAATCTCGTGAAGCAAATGGATGGAAACATGTTAAGAGTTAAGGGTTGCGCAAGACAAAGAAAAACAGGACATTTGGCAGCTGCTTGTTTCAAAAAAGCCAGCAGCTCTGATATCTGCTTTAAAAGACGAGCCTCGTTTCTTTTTAAATCAGTTTAGCAGCAGCGTGGGTGAATAAATATGTAGTTTAGCGGTGTATTTTTGCCTTACTCTCTCCATTCGTTGCTCTGTGGCTGTCTCGACGTCCTGTGAGGGAGACAAGGTATGTTGCAGGAACCCAACCTTGTTCTTCAGCCGTTCTTACAAACCACCACCCTACAGAGAGAGAGAGAGAGAAAGAGAGAGAGAGAGAGAGAGAGAGATTCAGTGAGCGCATACCACTGATGTAACTGATTCCAGCTGTTCTTTTGAATTAGGTCACATCCTCTCTGTCTTAATAGTCCTGAGCACATCAACATAAACAAAAAGAAAAATCAGATCATTAAACATTATTTTTAAGGACAAAGGATTTGGAAAAATGCATCTGTGATTAATGTAATAGAAACCATTTTCAGGCCGAGGACCCCTTGGTGGAAAGCAAAGTATGAATATGGATGTTGTACCCCTTTAGTTACACTTGAAAGCTATGATGTCTTTATTGAAGTCTCATACTTGAATTTATTGGGAGGGACTATGAAACATTTACCTTCTTAATTTTCACTTCAGATATTAACAATATCAAATCTTTTTAATGCTTACGCCTTATGTTATACCGTTGAAAAGTTTTATGTTTTTATTTTTTAAGGAAGTCTATTATCCTCATCATTACGGCTGCATTTATTTGAATAAAAATACAGTTTAAACAAATTTGGGGAAATATCATTACAATTTAAAACAGTTTTAATGTATTTTCAAATGTAATTTATGCTGTATTTTCAGCATCATTACAGCTTAACTGTGCTACATTTTTTTAAGAATACAAAAACGCTAAAAAGAACAGCATTTATTTTGAAACAGATATTTAATGCATACTTACAAAATAAACGTATTCAGTTCTTTTTTAAAAAAAAACTGTGTATTTTACATAATTTACATTATATTTTACAATACATATTTTTAACCCATGAATCAATATACTTCACAAATGTTTAGAAAATACCCCCCAAAAGATAAAACCACAAAAATGTTTATGCTTATCACAAGAACGTTGTCACTATAGTTGCACATCCTGCCTTGAGTTAGTGCTCACAGTGTGAAAGACTCATTAGAGCAAACAAACTAGGTTGCCAGATCCTCAGTTTATTATGCTGTGTAAAAAAAAAATCTCTTAAGGACCTTTACATAGCATACATCATTTTGCAAAAGCATCATATACTGAGGAAATGTGAGACATATAAACATATAAACACCTGTTTGTGTGTGTGTGTGTGTGTGTGTGTGTGTGTGTGTGTCAGGATATCAGGATATTCCAAACAAATGTAAGATAGAAAGACATGTTAACAGAAATTAGAAGTCACTAATGAGGAAGAAAAATCAGACATGGCAAAAAAAAAAAAAATAAGAGTCAATTGAAAGAGAGTGTAGTGTATTAAGCTCATAATGACTTAAACATAAAGAGTTCAGCGACACACACTCACACAAAGACATCTACACAAACAAGTGCCCATACACATATTCTGCACTTTTTCTGCAGAGGAAATATTCTGGAGGATCCATTAAGACGGTCTAAAGACCTTCACTCAAGTACAACGCGCTGACTGTGGTGGGATTTTTCAAGACACACATATAGCTACACGCAAACTACTGCTCCAAAATGACACAATATCATTGGTTTCCTCACTACTGGTTGTTTAATTGTCTGTTTTTTGCATGTGTACGTTTATTTGCAAATTTCAATGCAGTATTTTAGTAAAAAGGTCATTCTGAATTCTTTCCAGATATGCTATTTGTTTAAAACACATTGTATGCTGAAAACTTTCCATTTCTAGTAAACCAAGGAATTGTTCATTTAAACTCTAGTAAACCAATCAATGTTTACTTAGAAATCTTGACAATGACTAACATTTTCCAACATCCAAATAGTTGTAAAGGCAAAATAAAAAGTTCTGTCCTGAAACTCAAGATGGCGCAGGCTAATTGGTCCATAACTCAATTTGTCAGCGATCATATTGTTAACTACATAGCGCAGTTGATTGGTCGCTGTGGCATCAGCAGCCAAATGAGCTGCGGCTCAACATTCGAAGGCTTGGCCTTGTATGTTGTTAGCGGTCTGGAGTACGCTTTCAAAAACCCCAGCTCCGCCAGTATAGATCTGCTATAGAGTTATTTCATGTATGTTATACTGTATTTGCAGCAGCAGCTTGTCTTATATGCTTACAGCAGCATGACTCTTTGCATGTCTTTTAAATTAAATTGGTGATTTTGTGGTTTTCATATATCCTTGTTCTCTCATTTAGCTTCCAAAAAGGTCTTAAACTAATTTAAAAAATAAGCACAACTGCCATGAAAGACGAATCGCAAAATATGCTGCAGAACAAGATTATCTGACTTTAGACAAACTTGTGGAGTTCATGCAGCTTGAGTGCTGCGTTAAGAGAGTAATGTAATGTTATTTATATAATAAGTAATTAAAAATGTTGCATTACATTATAAAATGTAAAATACAAGCATGTTTACACATGGTCTTGGACTTTTGGAGCCCACTGTACATATGTTATGGTTGTGTGTCACTCACCGCTCTCACTCTTTTCAATCACCTCAACTCTCTCTCCTGCTTTCAGGCTGATTTCTGTATTCTCTTGACGCTGATAGTCCGCCGTCACCACATACACACACATACACTCCTCTGCACCCAAGGCTTCTCCACGCTCTTTCCCTGAGGATGATGGAAAAAAACAGGCTGTGAGCCAGCTGCCTCCCCGCCCGTGTCCACCTGAACTGCGCCGCGCCATTCACCAACACCAACACAGCCCAAGCCAATCAGCACGTGGTAACAGATCAAGGGTCATCCAAGAATCAACAAAAACACAGGCCCAAAGAGGCTCAGATGTGTGGAGTTAATGTCTCAACATTCAAACGGTTCAGGTACAACAAATCCAACTATTCATCCCACATTAAAGTTCCAAGGTAAAAGCTTTTGAGCAAGCACAGTTCAACCTGAAGCACATCCTACCGGCCCCGGGCCCAGGGGACCAACCAACGACAAGACTCATAAGGGCTCTGGCATCTCCTCTAAGAGGTTCAGATCCCTTCTGCAGCAGGACACAGGCCTGACTGAATAAAGAAATGGAGCAAAGGGGGAAAAGAAAGACAGAGAGAAAAAGAAAAGGGGTAGCTGACGAAAGGAGTGAAAGATGAGATGAGGAAAATAAACCAAGAGCTAAAGGCTCAAGGGGCGGGGAAATTGAGAAAGTGGGAACAGATGCCAATCAAATGATGCTCCACCCCTTTAAAACTGTTTAAACAGAAACATATGGCCTATGAAAATAGAGCATACTCACACAGTCAGCACATACTCACATTCTCTCTAATTTTCGACAGATTCCCTGAAACACATCCTACTGCCAATGCTCTCTGACACAAAAAGGGCACATTTACATTCACATTTATTCATTTTGCTGACGCTTTTATCCAAAGCGACTTACAATTGCTATATATGTCAGAGGTCGCACGCCTCTGGAGCAACTATTGGTGTCTCACAGTGGATTCGAACCTGGGTCTCTCACACCATAGGCATGTGTCTTATCCACTGCGCCATCACCACCCCAACACTCATAAGCTTCTCTATTTTTAAGGGGGGTGGGACTATATGCCTAATAATGGTTATTATTAGCATTAACATGAATTGGTTATTATTAGCATTAACATGAGTAGAATTTATTAATCTTTAATGAAATTTCTGGAATGTATGCTATTTTGAGGGGGGCGAGGGGGATGGGGATATATATTTCATTAGAATACAATAACTGACAATAACCCACTAACCGAATATGAATAACCGTCAATGAAAAAATATAATAGTGTAGTTCCAGCATCTACCAGCAGGGGCTTTACAGTTCATGGTCATGACAGAAGGTGAAATATTGTGTGTGTGTGTGTGTGTGTGTGTGTGTGTGTGTGTGTGTGTATATATATATATATATATATATATATATATATATATATACTGTATATATACTATATTAGGGTCGGGCTCTAATATATATATTAGAGCCCGACCGATAAAGGATTTTGAAGGCCGATACCGATACAAATATTTGTTGGTTTTAAAATCCGATATTCCGATATATTTTTTTCCGAAACGTGCAACAAAAAATGAACAGATTTCCCTAACATTAGTTATTTGTAGTTATTTATGAGTTTTAACTAAAATAATATGATAATGCATTTTATAAAGAAACTTGTTTCTTTTATTGTCACAACAGAACAGACTGATGAATGAGTGCCCTCTGGTGGACAAACTATACAACTCCAACACTCATGACATGGTTCAAGCGTGTTTCGTCCGTTTTTATTTTATTTTTTAAATATTCATTTATCGGCCATTATCTGCCGATATATAGGTCTGGCTCTAATATATATATATATATATATATATATAGCTATTTCAAATAAATGCTGTTCCTTTGAACTTTCTATTCATCAAAGAATTCAACAAAAACAGTAAGCAGTGTTAAAATAAAGTTGTCAACATTATTGACAATAATAAGAAATGTTTCTCGAGCAGTTCAGCACGTTTGAAGGATCATGGAGGGAGAGTGGAACAGCTGATGCTAGGGAGAGGTAAGTGGTTGCTTTTTATACTTTTATACTATATAGCTGTTGATTGAAAGATCAGATTGGCTCGCTCCTCCCTAACTTATGTTTAGGAACTCAATTTTATCACTGATTTTATTTTTTATGGCCAAATCACAATCATGGTGATATTCAAAACAACAGCACGCTTTTATGTGATATTGCTTATATAAATTTAAATGATGTTAAAACTATTATAAACATATTCCGATTTGGAACATTTCTGCATGCTGTTATTCAGTGTGATCATTTCTTAAAATTTGTATTTTAGCCCTAATTTTTCAACCCTTCCCTCAGACAAGGAGTTTGATCAACTTTTAGTCTTCCATGTACCGACAAAGAAACATTTTATTCCCTTTTTTACAGTCCTGCTTTCTCTCTGTTTTGCTCTTAAATTTTTCTCTTTCGTTCCCCCCTATGGCTCCCCCTCTCCTCACTCCTCATTCCCCCATCGGACTGAAACCACTTCCTCTCTGCCACGTCAACAGCCTCCCTCTGAACTGCTTTTCCTGAAAAAAAAAATCACAGAATCCCTATCTCTCTCTCTGACTATCTCTTTTGTGTTCATTACTCTCTCACACACTCTCTTTCTGACCCCCAAATCATATTTTACATGGACTATGTCTTTTGTTGCTTATTTCTACAGGAATTCAGCTGACCCATGAGCAAACAAGTACAATGCACTTTCTTACATTATAAATCCTACAAATGTAATACTGCAAACTAAATTGCACTTATTTTATTACATAAATATGTTGCAACTCTGCTGGGTTTGACATGAAAAATGGAATGTGTGATTAAGTTGCGACTTTGCAACAAACTCAGGAAAAAGTCGGAGTAATTTTAGGGTATGAACACTGTATGCTTATGTGTGGTTCTGACCAACATATGAATGCTTTTTGGGACAACATTGTTGAAAATGTCTTGCTAGAATCACTCTAGAAGAGAAACCAGGGATCTCAAAATCTATTTTTAAAGCTTAGGTACTTTTTAAAGCTGAAGTACTTGACACACCATGTTAAAATCCAGTACTTATAGCTCTAAATGCTGGAAAACAAACGTGATGCTATGACCAATGACATCAGTCTGATTCAACAATTAATATTTTTGACTGAATGCACAAGCATGACTGAACATTGTTGAGTCATAAAAAAATAAATTGATGTGTGTTGTACAACAAACAATATATCCAAACTAATCTGAAGTAACTTCACAATGTATTTTAATTAACTTCATTTTGGGGCTTTTCTAAGCAAATTTTGTGATTAATTTGATCATACTTTTAATTGATTGGCAGCCCTAAATTAACATATAAAACAATTGTGGATAACTTGCAATGATCAGTACCAAACAGAAACAATTTACATAACACACACTAAAAACAACAGAGCTCATATTTGTTCTCATTCTTTCCAATCACCCCGAGCAGGAATTTGCACTGGCCTACATATCACATCCACACACATTATTATGTCTACTCTGTGTTCATAATGTTATATGTAACTGTGGAATAGTAAACAGATTATCTCTCTTTCTGATGCACACACAATAATATTGGGATAGCAGGCATGTACAATATACACAGGCCTTGATTTGAGGAAATAATTGCATCAATAATGGTATTTCACTGTGTAATTGTGCATATTATCTTGCAGAAGTAACCTGCATGCCTTTGACATCAGCAGTCCAGGGGATCTTATCAAGGACATTACTGTGCAAATTGATTCCAGCAGTTGAAAATATGTGCTTCCCATAATGTAATGGTAAAGCAGCATCTCTTACATGAGGTTCTCTCATATTGTGTAAGTTAGCTTACGCTATGGGAAAGATTAATCTTTTCGAGATATTGAAGCCAAATAATTATCCTTAATTTTTCTATTCATTGTCAACGCAGTGCAGCAGCTAGCAGACCAAGAGCAGGCTGTCTAGCGTGCTCATAGGCTGCCCTGTGGGAACTGCAGCAGCCTACCACTGAGCCTGACGTGACGTCACATCCAATAAAGGGCGCTCGCCCCTTTACAGCATCTAACACAATCTCATCCCAAGACGTCATACAACTGATGCTTTTGACCATACGTCAACATCCGCCGTTTTAGGGAATCCTGGGGCGTCATCCAACTGACACTTTACCTTTAACGTCAGTTAGGTGACAGGGTAGGTTTAGGTCTGGGGTAGGGTTAGGATTAGATAACGCCATCTAACCGACGTTTAAGGGTACTTTAAAATAGCGGATGTTGACGTATGGTCAAAAGCGTCAGTTGTATGACGTCTTGGGATGAGAGCATCATAGCCCGCCAGTATGGGTCTGGTTTAGCGTATATAAGCAGGGCTCAGACAGAGGCTGTTTCTCTGATTTTCAACTCTTCAGCAAAGCCCTTCGCATCGCTGGATCCGAGAGAAGCCGTGTCGCCGCCTGAGGAAGCGAAAAGCCAGCCTAGGACAGTGCCGAAGAAGCGGGTCACCACTGCCTTCAGCCATCCGTGCGAGCTACACTATCTGGCGTCGTATCCTTTTAAGCTCTGTTGTGTTCGACACTGCAACACCACGTCTATCTAAAAGAGCAGCGAGATGTCTTTTTAAAGATGCCTCGCACTTCCTGTGGCTCACGATTACTAATAAACACTCAGGTGATTGGGCATTGCATTCGAATGTAAGTCTCTTGCCCGCTCCCGAGCGCTCTCGGTTACTAATAAACGCTTCGCCCAGGGCGCCGCTCGCGCATCACAAAGTGATCAAAGAACATCTCCCCATTCCCAGCAATCGGAATGTCACACATGAAACATCATGCCACAGCTGTCAGCAAGCCGCCGTATCCAAGCACCGAGGGCGCCCGCGCCGCACCTGAACCTCCGGTTCGGTTTCTCTGCCCCACCCAGTGTGGCGATCAGAAAAATCAACCAACTAGGAAAATCCTCGCAAACGTTCGCCCGAAGAAACAGAGCCTGTCCAGCTGGATAGTGGACGCTATTGCTGCTGCTTACGCGTCAAAAGATCTGCAGTGCCCTTTGGGCATCAGGGCTCATTCCACTAGAGGCATGGCCTCATCGTGGGTATGGTCCAGCGGAATTTCTATTCATGACATGGCGACAGGATGGGCCACTCCATCTACATGTGTGAAACTTTATAACCTGGAAGTTCCTGCCTTACAGGCTAAACTTTTGTCAGTCTAATAGTGTGGATGATCTGCCCGCAGGCTACTATCACGTATTCTGGTTGAGCCGCACTATAATGTCAGACCGGCTATGCTGCTCTGCATTTCCCATGGGGTGATTATGCATGTGTCGGCCCACTTTGCTAGCCCCTATTTTTCCACTTATCTTGTTCCCTGACTCGGGGACTCATGGATTGGATGCTTGGCGCACACTGCATTGACAAAGGGTTCCCGTAGGATAAGCTAACTAACGCAATACGAGACAACCTCTCGTCAGAGTACATGTCGGGTACTTAACATAACCTCGGATCTCTCTAGAAGAGGGAACGAGTATTGCGTGACCTGCCGTGCTCGCGCCACAAGCGACATTCGCTTCAGTTGATGAAAACCAGAGAAACAGCCTCCAAGCCCTGCTAATATAAGCTAAGCCACGCCCATACTGGTGGGCTATGACCAGGTTCAGTGGTAGGCTGCTGCAGTTCCCGCAAGGCAGCGAGCACGCTAGACAACATGCTCTAGGTCTGATAGCTGCTGCACTGCGTTGACAATGAATACAAAAATTAAGGATAATTTTTTGGCTTCAATATCTCGAAAAGATTAATCTTTCCCATAGCATTAGCTAACTTATGCAAAATGTGTTCCCTCTTCTAGAGAGAACAGAGGTTACGTTAGGTAACCGATACATTATCCTGAGAAAACACTTTTCATTAGACATGCAGGACAACATACTGCTAGGTCATCCTGAAAAGGTTGTCAGACTTTCAGAATAATGGTAGTATAACAATAACCAGTAAGGTTCAGGATAATTAAACTAAGCTAAAACAGATAGAAATCATTATCAGATACAATCTAACTTATGCAAACACACAAGGAAGCTGCTAATGTTGAATGTGGGTTATTCTGGAACTGCCCTCAAACCAACATGATACAAAAATACCAAATAAAATAGCCTTACAAACCCTAGGTCAACTGCCAAATCTAAGTACAACAGCACAACCTAGTGTACAAAGAGTAAGACCAACTCTGTATATTCTCAACTCAAGTTCAAACTCATGTGTAGGTAAAACAATATGTAGATTGCTTTACACTCTTAAAAATAAAAAAAAATATTCAAAATGGTCCCATGGAAAACATAAATGGACCCTTTCATTGCACAAACAGGGTTTTTTTTTTAATGCATTACTGTGAGAGAGAGAGAACCTTTTGAAACTTTTTATTTTTACAAGTGTAGAATATTTTATATTTTTCTGTTAAATAAATCTGCTTATTACATGCCATAGAAGGTAAAATATAATCACAGTAGCCATTATCAGAGGAAGAAAACTGTACAGAAATTACAGTTATAGAGTAGTATAGGAAATAATCATTATTGAGATCATAGAGATGGTTGGCATTTAAATGTTCTTTTTTTAAATCCCTAAGAAATTAATTAAAAAAAGACGGGGTTTTTTATATATATATATATATATATATATTTCCAGAAAGTTGTATATGCTTCAATGACAAAGTCAGTGCACATATAGAACTGAGCGGTCATTAACAAAAATGATTCAAATGTGTAATGTGATAATTCCTCTTCCCAAATTGAGGTCACAATGTGAATCCTCACCACTTAATCAAAATTACACACTTGCTGTTCCAGAGGATTCCTGACCAATGAGTATGTTGTTGTGGTGACCACACTTCTTCCCACGACTAAAGCCACCAGAACTAAATACATGATGAGAATTGTGCTGCATCTGGCTGAGTACAAGACATTTGGAAATATGCAGTGTTCATGAATTCAACATTTTAATGTACAGTAGGAAATATGAACCGCCCTGGTAAATACTTCTATAACCTGGCATGAAAATTTGACTAATGATTAAACTTGATAAGCTATTATATTGGTCTAATATTGAATAATAAATATGTATTTGTTTGTTTGTTTTTATTGTTGGTTGTTGTGAGATACAACTCTTAATCGTCCATTTTTATTTATTTATTTATTTTTTTAGTATGGGCACCACCATATGACTAAACACAATATACAACCATCAGTTGACAAACTTCCAGGAAACGCAACAAAAAACTTTCATAGCTTAAGCACTTAGTGCATTTTCAGTACATTACATTCAGGTATGGCGTGTAAAACAAGATAATTACCTAATGATAAGAAAGGTCGGTATCGATACAGCAGTGAGTTTCGTAGCCACACCCAAGGGGCGTGTCATGTGTGACGACGATTCCTGTTTACATGCTTTTGGGCGTCACTGGCAGCATGGTGACTCAGAAACAGAAGGCTGATGTGGCTCGGTATTGCAATGAGGATTTTTTAACAACTGGATAATTTAAATAACCACAAGGACAAACAGGGTAAGACAAGACAGACGCATATTTATTATATAACCAGCAATTCCCATCCACAAATCACACTCATCCACTGTAACAGAGAACCAAAGTCAGATTTGTCAGTGCTTTTTTTCCGTCATTTGTAGAGTCGTTTGAGAGTCAATGCTTAATCTATGTATGGGATTATTTGCTATTTCTTTCTGTTTCCACGTGGATATAATGTACTCACCTTCACGTTGTTTGAAACTTCTTGTATGATTTTCTTTTTTCCGTGGACCGTAAAACCCAAAAAAATATGTTAAGAGGAACCGCCGACAGCCGTAGTCACCATTCAGTTTTGTAGCTTTTCCATACAATTAAATGGTGACTAAGACTGTCATTTTGTCTGGCATCTCCTTTTGTGTTCATTCATTGTTTGGTGAAGTGTCCATTTTAGAACAATTTGATGTTATTTATTTTTAAAGGTTATCTTTGGTTGTGCCTCTGGGACAGGTTTAGTTTCATAGTCTGTCAAAGTCAAGATAGACTCACGCGCACCCGGTACATCGGACACCGGAGCCACAGCTCGGAAACTGGAATCAGTGAGTGGCCAGTGGCCACGCTCAAAACGCGACTTTAATCAAGTTTAATTGGCTTTTTAATTTTGAAGATATCAAATGTCTACTAGGCTAAGTAACTTAAATGACGCCACTCGTGAGTTTCGCGGTCAGACGCAATCCTTTGTGTCTTTTGGCGCCTCTAGCGTCCGTAGTTAGTGCATCAACTTTCAAGATTTATTTGGGTGGGGATGATAAAAAATAGTTTATGTTTGCATTTTAAACTATTAAATGAGTCTCAATGAATGCTACCCACTTGTTGTCTGCCTTTCTTTCACTATCTAACCCAATTTTTTATTTTATTTTTTTTCTGTAATTTGTTTGTACACTTTAAACGTTTTGTTGACCTAATTTATTGTTCTGCAAAATTAACCTACAAAGGCATATGTCATGAATATTAAATCGTTTATCCAGAAGTCAATTAACATTTTTTTTTTTAAGTTTGTTGTTAGGAGCTCGAAATTAACTTTTGACATTTAATTTATTATCTTCATTCTGCTGCTGTCAGTTCCAGAATGTTGTTGGTTCTAATCCCCATAGATTCTATAATAATATTTTATTTTATTTAAAAAAAAACTGCTGATGTGAGATAAAACTCATCCAAATGCCTCTGGATTTGGTAACAAGAAGTTGTTTGTTCATGCAGTGTTGTGCAAGAGGATGAAGCTTCCCTGAATCAATAATTGCTCTTGGTACCGAGTGGCGGTATTCTTGTGTGTGTTTGTGTGTGTTCACACACACCCAATGACTGTAATCATTTTAATGTGGCGGTTTTAGTTGAGTATTATTTAGTTAAGTTGTTCCACTGAATGTCGTGATGTTTTTTTAGTCATTCTAGTTCCAGGACTTTCATGTGACAGTCTGTCATTAAGGCTCAACAGATCAGTAAAGTCTACTACCAAGACAGTAAACATGTACAAACAGTACATACCTGTCAAACGCATTACATGCTAAAGGGATAGGGCACCGAAAAATAACAATTCTTTCATCATCATCTATAGCATAGATAGGAATGTTGGCTTATTTGTAGCTCATCCTGTTGAGCCAGTAGGTCTAACAAAGGATCTAGGCCTACATGTGTTATGTAAATTCAGCATGTTTAGGAACATCGGTATAATCAGATCTTGTCTGTGTACAAATTGCAAGTCCTTTGGCTTGATGACAGGTGTAAACATTTGAACTCAAATTAAGACATCATCTCCGTAAACTCAAGATCTTAAGTTCCTTGTAGTTGTCTAAATGAGTATTTATTGAGATCATACAAGTGAAGAAACTAGTTCACAATGTTATTTAAGTCAGCAAGCACCAGTCATGAGGTTTGATCATTTAGATTTAATTCAGCCTAGCACACTGATCAAATTTTAGACATTCATTGAACTGATTACATTGGTTACACACAGTGATAAGATAGTGTCCTTTGTGTGTTTGTTAGAAACTCTGCACTTTAGCACTCAAGCTCCAGAATCAGCAGAATTTTGCATTGAAGATTGCATGAATGATACAATTACTACTGATTGTACACAGACCTTTGGATTCGGAGAGAGAAGTTAAAGATGTTCCGCTGTAGAGAGTGACTCAATGAGACCAGGGGTGTAAAAAGTGACTGTCTGCTTAGTCAACCCCACAAAATCTGTCATCATTTACTGTTTAAAACCTGTATGAATGACTTTCTTCTTATGAGGGTGAGTAAAAAATGACTGAATCTATCCCTTTAAGGAACCTCTGTGTAGTTAGGTTCGTTTTTGGCGTTTACATCACAAACAGAAAGACAGATTGCAAAAGAATGGAAAAGAAAGCAGGGAACATAAGACACTTCAAAATAAAAAGTGGAACCAGCTTAAAGGCGGGGCTATTTGTTCCAAAAATATTATTATTATATAATTATTATGCTGGTTGAAAGTCCTCACATCCTGATAGCAATCACTAAGTTTAGTGACTATTTATTTATATGTATGTATATACATCGTCTGTGTAAGGCGTAAAACCATAAAATGTTCGTCTATTGCATTCAGTCCGATACGATCTCCTACCGGCCTGCACCATGTTCACATAGACATCACACGTCATCAGCACGTCTCATGCTATGCAGAGTTAGACAGATACAGACACTGAGCAACACAACCGAAATCTCAGCCACCTTTTACAGTTCCTCCGGTACCAAAACATCGAGCTTATGCTGCGTTAACGCCATGACCACTGTAATTTGGGAGAGATGGAAACCCATGACATTACAGTATGTGCTTATGTGCTTTGACTCATGAGGTAGTTTAACGCCATCTTTCGTGATGCTTTTGAAAGCTTTTTCTCGTCCCTGCTGTTCGAGTTCATGTGTTTTGAAGGAAGTGTGGCATTTGAAGCGCTCTGAAGGAAGTTATGCTTTCAAAGTTAGCTTGCTATTGTTAGACTCTATGAAAATTGCCCACCCTACCTTTAACTTTCATGCAACACTAAGAACATAATGTCTGTCTCTGCAGGTATGCCGGGCTCCAGGTACGTTGGTGTGGAGAGTTGGAGCAGTAAGCAGGTTGCTGGCTGGCTTAGAGAACAGGGATTTCGTGAATATGTGGATCTCTTGTGCTCTAAGCACCGTTTGGATGGTGCCAGCCTGCTGTGTCTTACTGAGACTGACCTGCGGTCTCCTCCGCTGGAGCTTAAGGTGCTGGGTGATATCAAGAGATTGATGCTGGCTATGCGGAGGCTACAGAGACAACACACAGTCCTCGTGGATTCAGGGTCAGAGGTCAGTGCGTTGTCTCCCATACACACTGGCGGAACAGGCCGTGCTGTCTCTAATGGCTTCACAAAGCGAGAGTCAGGAGACCACCAACACTATAATGGGGCGGTCACTACAGTTGGTAGTGAACACACTTACTCAAACGGGAAGCGTAAGCAGTATTGTGGTCGGTTTGACCCGGAGTACTGGAAGACCACCCTCAGTGCTCTCTATGCCATGCTGGTGTGCGGAGTGACATCATTTGTCATGGTGCTAGTGCATGAAAGAGTTCCTGATATGAGGACGTACCCGCCACTTCCAGACATATTTCTAGACAGGTGAGTTATATATGGATGTATATGAGGTGGATGTATTTTTGGGATAAGTGTGTTATATTGCTCCATATATTTTAATTGCATTTATTTAAACCTCTTTTCCAAAATGTATTTCTATTAGGCAGTTCATGGCAGTGAATCAAACATTATTTAATCAAAATAAACATATAATGTTATTTAAAGATGTATGCAGTATATCTAATATAACTGTTACTATGCAATGATATAACTGTTCAGTACTTGGATAATGTACTGTATAAAATAATTGAGGATATTTTTAAATATTAATTTCTTAGGGATAGAATGGAAAACGATTCTGTATTTTATTTTACTGTTACTTCTTTTTTATTTTGAATGTGCTTAGCAACAGTGGGCAAAATTATGATTCCTCTGATCAAGACAAAAAAAATCGGAATTTTCATTTTAATCTGTGTTTATGATCAGTATCTTGTTTTAAAATTTGAGTGTTAACATCAAGAATTATGACTCTGTGTGTCAGTGTTCCCAGAATTCCCTGGGCCTTCGCCATGGCTGAAGCATGTGCAGTGGTGCTGGGCTCCATATTAGTGCTGGTCTTGTTGATGCACAAACATAGGTAAACGCACAGAAAATACCAACCAGCACTTAGTTTACTGTGGTCTGACAACTGTTGCATATTGTGTAAATATAATCTTCTCAGAGACAACACTCTTCTTTTCAGAAATTAGCTGGTACTTATGAAAATACTTCATTACTATATGACAATCTCTTGTAAATGTTATTTTCATGTTTGATACTCATTAAACAGAGAGGCTTTTTGTAGATGTAAGTTGATGGGTCAAATCGATTCATATTTTTAAAAAATCTTTTTTTTCTTCCCATTATAAATAATTTTGATGTTTAACAATCTTTGTTGCACACTGCACAGTGACTATTCGGTTAGAGAAAGGGTTTGCCTTTGCAATTTTGTTTATGTTGATGCACTTTAAAGCTGCAGTCCTAAGATTTTTTGGGGTTAAAAATGATCCAAAATACATATTTGAGAAAATACGTAACCAGACAGTGTTAAACTATCCGCTTGCCTTAGCTCGATTCAAAGCGGTAAGCTTGTAATAATGTTTTTAATTCCAGTGGTACTGGTGGATTTCCGTGGGAGATTCAAGCATGTCTTTGCATCATTACGTCACATCATTACGTATAATTAAACTTAGCAATTTGATGGCGGATCCAGAAAGGTTCAAACAACAATCGTCAATAACAACTAGAGACTCACCCGCTGTAAAATGTAAATATACTTTGTTCGGATTTTGGAGTGGCAACAGAAAAAAAAGAGACTTCAACCGGACCCATGCGAAATTAAAGGATACATAAAGGAAGGATATTACATGTAGTCAGGCAATGCTTGCTTACGTTGTTAACATTAACAATTTGAAAACAAAGTATAATTTGCATGGTTTTACATGATAACTTATTAGCAATTGTTAGATTTAATCAGCGTGATTTACTGCAATGTCAGAATCAGAACAAAAGTGGATGTTTCGTACTAGTTTTCATAGTTCCAAAAAGAATTATCTGTGATTCTGAATGCCAGTGATGATTCATCACGCCACCGACGTGATGATTGACAGCCTCACACTCTCCTCAAACACTGTGCTCATCCGCGCTGTGTCGTGTCGAGGGTTTTGAAGTACAACTCACGTAAAGTTGATAATTCCGCGAATGACTGCAATTGCAGATTTCGAACAGAGATGGCGACAAATAGGAAAAACGCTGGACTGCAAAATGCAAATATATATATATTTACAGTTGGAATCGTAAATCGAGTTTTTTATTCAAATCTATGTAGACTATAGTGTTTGGTTGATGCGTTTACAGTTACATTGAAGAGTTTGTTTTGTTTTTTCATTGTGGTAAAACAGTGAATTTTATATTATTGTTATTTTGCTTGTTTTGAACCCCTGATTTTTTTTAAATTCCCATCTAACTGTATCTTCTGTCATTGTGTGTTTGCGTGATAGGTCCATTCTGTTTCGCAGACTGTGTAATTTGATGGGCACTGTATTCTTGCTCCGCTGTGTCACCATGTTTGTTACTTCACTGTCTGTACCTGGTCATCACCTACAGTGTTCAGGCAAGGTGAGAAACATGCATGTATAGGATTTATTTTTGAAGGTGCATTTGGGATGGGCAATGACGTAAGACTTTTACTGTAGGTAGTCCCCGCAATATTTATTGGAAACAAGACAAATGCCACACAATGTTAATCTTGTTTCTCTCATTGGACAGAATTAAAGTTGAAATATATCATATATGTAATTTAATATGTAACATAATAAATGCACAAATTAAGGAGATTCATAGTCCGGCGTCTACATGATTGTGGTGTTCTGTTCTTGGGTGTAATAACGAACACAGCAGTCATTTTGATGTTCCTAAATCTGAACCGCTGAAGACGCAGTGGCTGAGATTTTTTGTTTTTGAAGGGAATATTCCCCACGATCAACATCAATGCTTTCAAGTTTGCGCGAATCATTTCTCACCAGACTGCTTTATAAACGAGGGTCATTATGAGCTGGTTTTGCTAAGAAGCTGCTCCTGAAAAAAGAATCAGTACCAACTATTAGTGTCCCTGCTGCAACTCCAGAAGTAGCGAGTGTAAAGTTGTATTAATCTTTATATTAATCTTTGCAAATCACGAAAAAAAGTTGTTCATGACTATTAACTGTAACATAAATCTGTCAACGAACTAACCTATACATCAGTATAAAAACTGTAAAAAAAAACTCTGGTTCAAAACCGGTTGATACGGTCTCTGATACCTCAGAGACTCCCGCTGCCATTCCTTCTCCAAAATATACCCCCAATTGTTTTCAAGGCAACACTCCATGTGAGGGGTTAGATAAGCTCATTATCATTTAAAGCCATATGCACTGAAACGGCATGCTGAAAACAGAGTTGTTTTTGACCAGGTAAAATTAGTGTTTTCTAATAATACTAATGAGAATTTTTAATAAAAGTATATTACAAAGTTTTCATTTATACCCTAAAGATTCAAATTAACAAAATTGGCATTATATGACCCCTTTAAATATATATATATATATATATATATATATAAACTAAAAACTAAAATTACTCTGTTACCTCTATCTTTTTATTTCACTATTTGTATCTCTCTTACACACTTCAGCTGACCATCATAATGTGTGTTTTGCAGGTGTACGGTGATACATGGACAAAAGTGCAGCGTGCACTGGACATCTGGAGTGGGCTTGGCATGTCTTTAACCGGGGTTCATACATGTGGCGATTACATGTTCAGCGGACACACTGTTGTTCTCACCATGCTCAACTTTTTTGTCACCGAATGTGAGTGTAAACAAAAAGTGTAGAGAGTTTTACTTATTTTTAAATAGATAGCACTTTTATCAGCTGTGATTCAGTGGTGTGGTCAACATATTTTTGTGAATTTGTTTTAGACACGCCACGTAACTGGAACTTCATCCACACCATGTCTTGGGTCCTAAACTTATTTGGAATCTTCTTCATCTTAGCGGCTCATGAACATTACTCTATCGACGTCTTCATCGCATTCTACATTACCACCAGACTGTTCCTGTACTACCACACGCTAGCAAACACGCAGGCCTACCAGCACAGCCGTCGAGCACGGATCTGGTTCCCTCTCTTCTCTTTCTTTGAGTGCAACGTGACCGGACCGGTTCCAAATGAGTATAGCTGGCCTTTCTCCAAACCCTCCTTCATGAGGATACTTCTAGGGTAGGCCATCTGTGTTTGTCTTGCTCTGACTTTGGCTTCACAGTCTTCAAATTTGGATTTTTGGGGGAATTATTTATTATTGTATTTGTTTTGTTTTGTTTAATATCTTGAAACTGCTATTTGTAATGCTTTATTCTCTCTAAATCAGAATGTCGTTTTGAATTTTAACTTTATCTTCTTATAATTTCTGCCTGTATACAAACTAAAAAGCACATCTCAAAATGCTTTTTTTAATACCTCATTATGCAGAATCATATTTTCCATTATCTGGTGAAGCAGGTTTGAGTTCTTACAATTGCAGATTTATCTTTCTCTAACCATTGGACACATAGTATTTCAGCTCCTGAACACTAACAGTATGTTTAACTGAGGAAAAGTGCTAATATACATTCAGTCTTTATTAAATAATGATGCCTCGTGCTGCCTATGCTACGTCCTTATGGGGCAAATTGAAGTCTTACAGCCACAGAGATATAATTCTTATATTTTTTGACACTTTTATTAATATGTGACCATTGTATATAGATAGTTTACAATTTTTATGTGATTCTGGGAATAGATTGCTAGTATGAAATGTTTTGCCAATATCTGCATCAAAGACACATTCAGCACTTTTATATGGACTTGAAGTACATTGTAAAAAAAAAAAAAAGGGGGAGAGCATTTTGTATTTGTATGTTTGTGTATTTTTGAATGTAACAAAAAATTCTTGTACTGTTTTCGTATTTGTTGTTTTATTTAAATGTAACTTGAATTCTGTCTTATCAGTTGGGGTACCAGGTAGAGGATACTTACTGGAATAATAAAAGTTTACAGATTCACTAAACACTCATATATATGCGTTTTTAATACACCAAATTAGCAGCATGACAAATGTCCAGTGTGTTGTATATTAGCTTATTATGACTGTTACTATTTATACAGTTAGGTGTGATGTATAAAGTAGCTTAGGATATACAGCACTGTTTGACGAGAGATTAAAGGATTTAACTGTCCAACGTGTGATCTAGATTACATTTTGTTTTTCAATCAGACAGACTAGTATACTACTGTACATATTAAAGTGAACTAAAAGAGAAAGCAATTTCAACATTTTTCATTTTAGTGCCAGGAATCATGCATTAAATATTCCATTTTGTTTAACAAGTAGTGTCACTATCAAGATTTCGATCACAAGGACTGTTAGAAACTTTAAAAAAAAAAAACAATAAACATGTGATCAACCAGACAACATTTGAATCATTGTTGATGATGGTAAATAAACCAAGAAAAATCACATGAATCACATATTATATCACTAACCCTTACATATTAATGAATAGGAATGATATGATATTACAAATGTGAACTTATAGTTATTCATATACATTTTAAAGGGATACTCCACTTTTTTTGGAAATAGTCTCATTCCAAAAAAAGTGGAGTATCCCTTTAAGTAGGATTTATGTGAAACAAATGTTATATATTTGCTTTAATTTTAACACTTAATATGTAAATTACTTAAAGATAATAACACTGTTGCCTTGTTTAACTCAGTTCAGTCTGATCTGAAATGTGTGCAATCAAAATGTAACTTGTTTTTAAAAAGAACTAAATATTTTTAAGTGTATATTTACTAATAAAATTATTTTTGTGGTGAAGTAAATACTACAGAAAAAAAGTAATTTACATGAAAAGGTTAGTTCAAAAAACCAAGTATATTCTAGTACTCAATTCAAGCGTGTAGAAATGAAAGCGTAAATATTAACATTATATTACTCAACTTTTCTGAAACTGGTGTTCCCATTATGCACTGGGCCTTGAGTAATTAAGGAGGTTGATTTTTTTGTTCACTGTTTTCCTACTGTATTTACACTGTTTTATCGTGAGTATTTTGTTGTTATGATTAGTAAATTCCCATTTTGTGACATTTGGAGTTTATTTTGTACTCAAAATGACACATTCAAACACAAAAACGATTCATCAAATGTTACCATCATTGTATTTTGTCTACCAAGATTTGAGGTCTCTGGTCTCTGCGTTCACACATTATTTACAAGATGAGTATTCTATTTATTACTAATTTATAAGATTATTCTTTAAGGGGTCAATGTTAAATTGTTTGAGCAAAGTGTTTTGCAAAGGAAACTTCAGTTAAACATGTTTTGCTCTATCTTTTACTACTAAGTTCATTTATGTATTTTTTTGTTACTTTCACTTAATTAAGGTAAGTAGACTTTACTTCATTTCATATGTGAAATTTACTTTAAAAATATGCGTGTGAAATTTACTTTAAAAATATTTGTGCAAAAACTTACTAAAGAAAAATGAATTAACTTGTTTAATTGTTTTTCAGTGTTGGCTGAACACTGTTGATTCAGTAGAGGGATCAAGAGGCTCTTTATTATTTATGTTTTATGCAGTTGTGATTAATGCTAACACATAAAAAATGAAGTGACATGATCAAACAGTATTAATTAATTCCTCTAGAGAAATTACCTTACCTTCCCATCATCTGGGAAAACCAGTTCCTATTTATTAATGTGACAAACTTGTCATTTTTGATTTATCACAGATATGGTAGGCTACGATATAAAAAGGTGTGAGGTTTTCTAATCAGCCACTAACTGCCCTCATCAGCACCTGCTTTGGCTGGATATTGCAAACATTCACAACATGGTACAGTATGATTCAGCCTTTTAAAAGTCTTTACAACAACCAAATACAACTTTTAGAATCTCTGTCTTATTTTACAATCGGGCAGTGTCTGTAATTAATAATTAGCCTTCTCAAAAATTAACATTGGTATTTCATTGGTGGAACATTAAATTTAATATTCTCTTTTTTTATTAGCATCATGTCTTGACATGTTTAACTGCCCAGTACTTCTCATCTTCTCAGGTGTGTTTGTTGAGAG
This sequence comes from Pimephales promelas, assembly GCF_988280905.1. NCBI lineage: Eukaryota > Metazoa > Chordata > Actinopteri > Cypriniformes > Leuciscidae > Pimephales > Pimephales promelas. The sequence continues at coordinate 19,220,952 of NC_142783.1, forward strand.
TGTACGTTCTCCTCTTCGTGGTGGTCTGCTGTAGTGCCGAGTGCTACATTCAGAAACCTAAAGTGGATTTGTTATCCCCCGAAGACATAAACCATCCACAAGGTGACTACATGTGTTCAAATACATACATACATATATAAATACAAATAAGTACATGTGGCGGGTGGTCACCACTTTTGAATAGGAAACAATATAGCCTAAGATATAGCCTAAAGTCTAAACTCGTCAAAACTCGGCGAATCTCAACAAGCGCATCGGTGAGAGAACACTCACTGCACATCGCATTTTTGACATTATTTAGGCCTACTGCTTTCAATCGTAATGCAACGGATAAATCAAGCCTTTAAATAACAGAGTTATTGGGCTGTTTGTTGCCACATATAGCTACAATAAAAGATCCTGCACAACGACAGGAAATTATTTATTTTTTCGGCTGAGGACGAATTATAGCTACGCACACACACGCCTATGACATCACACTCTGCGCATTAGTGTTAACATATAAATAGTCCTATTACTTTTTAAATAGCCCACTTAAAGTGTTTATTACAAATACATTACTAAATGCCTAAAATGAATAGCTAAAAATAAATAAATAAATAAATGATATATGATATAAATGAAATAATAAATGAGTTACATTTACATCAAAGCACTTCCCGTGCCCTTGGTTTAAAGAATTTTTTTCTATGTTTCTGCTATAAGTTATATTAAATATATATTTACTTTGAATGTTTAACATTAAACAGTATTTTATTACTATTTTATTGAATAAATGTAGGCCTATTTAGCTATCAATTTATAGCCTAAAAGGCCATTAGCCTGTTATAGAGATGTTTGGGTTGTAATCTCACCATCTAAGTGTCCTGTTTTAAATTATGGTTATCAATTATTATTTGCATACAGCTTTTCTATGGTACTGTGCATGATTGTTTATTTAGGTTGTGTCGACTCAGAGGGAGTAGCTCATGACTTCAACTCTGAGTGGCAGAATGAGTGTTACAACTGTCTCTGTACACAGTTTGGCATTCAATGCTGTAACAAGTAAGTTTTGCAGTAGTTGGCCATTATTTAGTCCTTTCATAAACCTTCTGTTTTCAGTAATAATACAAAGCTTATACATGGCATTGTGTGTGTGTGTGTAGGATCCCAACAGCAATAGAACTCCCTGATGAATGCAAGATGGTTGTTGATAAAACAACCTGCTCTTTCACCCTCGTACTTGTTTCAGACCACAGCAAACCATGCGAACTTGCCTAACACAACTGGAAGCAAACGCACATCTATGGAATAAGTCTTGTATTGGGTGAAAAGCCTTACAAATGATAAAAAAGGCTTAACTGTATAATCTGATATACAATAAAAATGATTTATCTGGCTTTCTCTGGATTTGAATCCATTGTAAATGTGCAGTAGGCTATTGTTCACAAATAATCTTTTGATGCAAATTTGCAAATATTATCTGCTGGTTGGAATGAATGTTACACATTACTGCATTTTTTTCTGATTCTCTGTTAATTTAAAAGTCAATGCGACATTTTTTTGTTTTCATGTTTTGTAACAGCAAGGAGTATGCATATGAATTATTATTGTATGGCTAAATAACTAAATAACCATAATTGGTTACACTTTATTTGAAGGTGTTTTGACTTAGTTAATGTAAAACATCAAGTTCCAGGAAATTTCTTTTTAAGTCTTTAATACACAACTAAACAAGGAATGGGAATTTTATCGCCATGAAATTAGTTTGGGTATAATTTTGTCATAACGGCATGCTGGAGTAGGATTTTCAATTTGAAGAACAATTTACACACATGTTGATGTTTAAACTCGTCCAACTACTACCACTAAAAACTATTACTCAATAAAATACAATGTACAACATGTAACAGATTAAAAAAAAGATCATTTGCATCATTGATATTATTATATTTTTTTGTAAATATTTAAAACATTTATAATATTTTATGTTTTAATTGTTATTTTAGTTTAAGTTTAAGTATGTTGTGTTTTGTCATTTAAATTATTATTATTATGATTATTTTGTCTTATTTTTAAAATATATCTGCTGTATGGTTTTTATTATGTTTGGTAACATTATTTTTGGTCTCCTTTAAACATTATGTTGACTAGGAACATTGCACCTACGTCAACAAACTCTCATTAGAGTTTTAGTAGGGTATTTGTAAAGTGCTTACCTGTTGTCTTGTTAAAACTGAATGAAATGATTATACGATCAAATTATGTATTTTGATTTAAGTTTGTTCGTCTCAAATTTATGTGTAAAAAATACACAATGCTTTGCATGAACAAATCATGATTCATCAGTACCGTTCATACAAAAATATATATATGTGTGTGTGTGTGTGTGTGTGTGTGTGTGTGTGTGTGTGTGTGTGTGTGTGTGTGTGTGTGTGTGTGTGTGTGTGTGTGTGTGTGTGTGTGTGTTTAAATTCACAAATAAAATGATATGCAACCATATGCAAAAATCATGTTATCTTGCCTTATAAATGTGATATAAAATTGTATTCATAGATTTGATTAATATATATCATCTATATAAAAGTTGTTATTCTTTCTTCAGCATTTTAATGGTTTTAATTACCATGTGACTGAAACGTAGATTTGTTATGTTACATTCTCAAAATCCCTTATCTGATTAAAGAGAACCACAAATAAATTCTTCTAGTTTATTTGAAGATACATATCAGTTATAAAAAATAAATTCTTCTGCAAACAAGTAACACATGACTAGACAAACACACCCACACCAGCATTGATGCAAAAAAATAAAAAAAAATAAATCATTGGATGTCAATAGACCTTTGGTGGGAGGAGGGGAGATTCATTTTTTTCCCCATTTTAAGTGATTGGATGTTTATTTAAAGCCATTAAAGAGAGTTTATTGTTTATAATTTATTAATGATCATTGAACATTTTGATTGGTCTTCTTACTCATCATGGTATAGTTTGTTTATTGCAAAGCGACAAAGCCAGCTTAGGACAGCACATGTCTTCGCCACCTTCAGCCGTCCGTGTGAGCTACACTATCTGGCAACATATCCTTTTTCCTTGCAAAACTTCTGACTAAAAGAGCAGCGAGCGTCTTTCTCAAGATGCCTCACACTTCCTGCGGCTTGTGCAGAGCCCCGCTCAGTGACGGAGACCACCATGTGATCTGCCTGGGCCAGGAACACGCAGCTTTCGCCCTCCCGTCAGGGGGTTGTGAGCTTTGAGACGCAGTTCCGATGCGGACTCCTGCGGGCTCGGCTCGAAGTGTTCAACCCTCAAGCTGTCACTCAGCCCTTTGCAGGACTGCGCAAAAGAAAATTCGTTCTCAAAGGCCACCGAAGCCTGTGGCCACCACGACTCCCTCCCTCGAGCCTCGACTCCCTGACATCGGGCAGCGAGGAGTGGTCGGTTTTTATCACTCCAACTCCACCTCGATCCAGGAATCTGGCCGGACTCGTGCTGGTGTGGACGCTGAGCTGATGCGCCTGCTGTCTCAGGCCGTTGACCGACTCGAGCTCGAGTGGTCACCCCTGAATGAGCCCACACCGAACAGACTCAAAAGCTGCTTTCTTCAGAGTCACCACCATCACGCGCCTGCAGCCAGGGCCGCCCCGTTTCAGCGCAGTGAGTGCACCTTTGCCCACCCTCCGTGAGATGGCACTCAAAGTCAGCCCTTGTCATCCGCGCATACGCCGCCGCAAGACAGACTTTTCCTGCCTCGATGCTCGAATTCCTCTACAGGCTGCTCACGTGACCAGCCGCCTGCACAAGCCATCACTCAGCGTCCAACAAAGCCTAACCAGCCTATGCAGCGATGTCAGGGTGGCCGCCTTAGGTCGCGCTCAGACAGCCGTCGCAGACCGCCGCCCCCCAGAGGGCCTCGGCAAAAGATTGCACTGAAGCTCGAGTACGCAAAATCCTCCTAGCGGCAGTAGAAAAACGGAAAAGGCGGTCGAGTCCCACTGCGGCCAGACCGCCGTCAAAGCTCATTTCCTTTTCAGTCCCCTTCACACAGGCTACTGCAGTGTTTAATTTAGCAGCCAATGAGCCGGTAAGACAACCCTTTTGTATCGGTAACCTAACGTAACCTCAGTTCTCTCTAGAGGAGGGAACGCGTATTGCGTAACCTGTCGTGCTCGCGCCACGAGTGACTTACGGTTCAGTCGATGAAAACCAGAGAAACAGCCTCTGAGCCCTGCTTATATACGCTAAGCCGCACCCATACTGGCGGGCTATGATGCTGTGAAGGCGCGAGCGCCCTTCATTGGACGTGAAGGCTCAGAGGTAGGCTGCTGCAGTTCCCACAGTTTCTAACTAACTAAGTTGGCTAAATTAGTTGGCTTTACTAACTAACGTTAGTTCAGTAGAATTAAATGTCCCTATTCCTTTAGATCCGTGGGACTCGCGTGTGATATCTGTCTCTTAGGCCCCGTCCACACTACTTTGTTTTCGTTTAAAAACGGAGACTACGTTTTTTTCTACTTTTGCTATGTTTACACCTCCCATCCAGACTAAAAAGGAAAAAAACGAAGACCTAAAAGGGAGAAGTTTAGAAACGCTCCAGCTCTGTTTTGCGGTTTGAATCTCCGGAGGGCATTTTAGTGAAGATGGAACAAAACGACGGACTTTAGAAACGATGACGCAGAGGCTGACGCTCGGCTCTATGATTGGGTGTCATCAGTCATGACGTATCCTTTCCTTATTCGTTAACCGCGCATGCCCAGTGTTGGTGAATGGTCACGTGATCCGCGTTTTCAGTCGTTTTAATGTGGATGGAGATCAATTCTAATACGCCGATAAAACGCTGGTGTGGACGGAGATCGTGTTCGTTTTAATTCTCTGTTTTTTAACGAAAACGCAGTAGTGTGGACGGGGCCAGCTTCATACCACTGTAATGTTAAAAACATGAATGTTTGCACTCATCCATAAACATTATTAGATCCATCAGCTTGACAGCAAAGTCCCATCATTCAGCAAAAAAGTAACCCGGTAAGTAACCCGGTTGCCTTAATTTTGAGTTCAGTGACAGTGAAATTATAATTTTTTTTTTTGTTAATACAATGGAGATTAGGTTAATCAACCGAATCTACAATTATTATGTTATCTGAACCAAAAGAATTATCAAATTTGATTTGACGAAAGAAAAATAGTGTGATAACAAAATGAAAATATTTTGACAGTGTAGGACTAGTTACAATTATTTTTCTTATAATTGAGGGAAGTTTCGTGCTGTGGATATTTTAGGTTTTTATCATATGGAATATGTCATAAGTCATATGTTTGTATAACCACCAAAAATTAACATTTTATGTAATTTGCATTCAACAAGTTCTTAGAAATATTTATCCAAGATAAATGTGTTTAATATCTACACTGACTCCACCAATGCAAATTATTTGGTTTTGGATAAGTGCTGTTTTCCAACAATTGCAGATGCAAAGTAAGTAGACCAATGGAAGCAGAAAATGGGGGTGGGGTTTATCCATTCATCAGCATACAGCTGCTGTTCACTGGTTGGAGGAAAAGATTATAGGTCATGAATATCAATTTAGAGTAAGTATTTATTGTAGCATTTCAAGAGTTCCTAAAGTGCATTTTGGTGTTTGATTGACCAGTCTTCTCGAATTTCTCATCACATCTCGCCATAACATGGTACTGTACAATTTTTATCCTAAACAGCACGTTTGTGGGGTCTCTTTAACAATTTGCTGTTTTTTATGGTCTTTTTTTTAATATGATGCCATGTGATTTTCTGGGGGAAACAGTATCTCACGCATGAGTCTTATGTGCTGTATGTTGTAGATTATAGAGTATATTGGTCATTTGTCTCCAGTTACGCATTTGTTATTTGAAATGCAAACTATGTATTTTTTGATTGCCTTTGTTATATTTGATTTTGTATATAATTTGCATCATATATTTACTTCAAATGTGATGTCAAATAAGTCCATATTAATCTCTTATTTGTCCTCTCTTTCAGTTTAGCGTGCTTGTGTTGCTTACAGCAGTGGTCTGCTGCAATGCCTGCCATGTAGAATATAACCCTCCAGATACCACTAACAGCCCAGGTGATGTTACTACCTTGTCTATTGGGAAAAATGTAACTCACATTTTTGCAAACCGTTAAATATATGGTTGCAGGTCCAAACTCTACGATTGACTAATTGAGATTAATTTATCGATCGATTGATTGATTGATTCAGAAATTGTCAGCACGTCCTATTAAAGCCATTGACATGACGCTGTGGTAGGAGGGCTTAAATGCACATTGAGTTCAGAGACCCATCAATGCCTATTCCAGTGGTATGAAGATTTGTGTGGCTTTTTATCCCTTTATCACATTCACTAATGATTAAAAAACGTGTTTTGGCCCGTATAAATGAATTTTTCTCATGAGATCAAGTTAAAAAATATTTCTGTGTTTGTGTGTATTTATGATCCTGGATGACCAAGCGATAATAATTGAGGTACATTTCTATTATTGATTCAGGTTGTACTGACTCTGAAGGAAATCTCCATGGATTTAACTCTGAGTGGAGCAACGAACATGAGACATGTGTCTGTGTGGATTTTGGAATCATCTGTTGTGGACGGTACAGTTATTTGCACACATCCATTTCCCTGTTCTATTTTTGTTTATTATAAAGTAATTATATTGTGACAGTTGTAGAAATTTTGCTGTGACGCATGACTGTGTCATTCAATTATCTTTTTCTTATTTGTTTTTTTTTTCTGTTTTCATAAAATTGCACGAAAGGCACTATATTAAATTATTATTATTTAAATATAACATCACTTTCACATTTATAGAGAAAATCTGTTTCCAATTTTCTTGCAGAAATCATGAAATTTGTTTAATTTGGTAATATGATCAAAATTATAACACTGTATAATTCTTTTTTCTATCTACTTTTTTTGTGCTAATGACTGGACAGATTTTATCATCACTTCCAAACTGAACCCACCACTGAAATATTTTATGATAACTTTGGAGCATTCACTAACAACGACATCGGAGGGAATGAAGAACCATCCCAAGGATCAGGGTGTGTGGGTTGAAGGAGAGACTGGGTCAAAAGGCTCCAATTCAAACATTTACTAAACTCAAACTGATACAGTCAGGCAAACAGGCAGAGGATACACACACTTTACATAAACGAGAACAGCCTAGGAGTGAGGGAGAACACAGGGTTTAAATACAAAGAGCACAGATAGGGGAAACAAGGCACGGCTGGGGCAAATAAACTAAACACAGGTAAATGAACTAAACAGTAGGAGGAGCGGGAAAATGGGAACAGGACTGAACTAAATACACAAAGAAAGGGGGAAACACAGGACACACATATACTGACAACAACTCTCTTGCAAAATCAAATCCGGGCAGTATAGTCTTATTATGCCATTTTGAAAATCAATGAAATGTATTGCATGTGCCGTTTTCAAGAAGCATTAATGCTTTGTGCAGTGGTTTGAGAAATGACATTATGCCAAACACATACTGTATGTAGATGACTGTGTGTATGTGTGTGTTTCAACAGTGATGAGGAGTAAGCTCCCAATCAGACGGATTCCTCAGACTCACCTGAAGTCATTGGTGATGACTTTAATGAGTCAGCTGAGAACAGCGAACAATCCATCCTGAGCAGCAAAAATACTCAAATGTAGTTTTTTTTTTGTTTTTGTTTTTTACATTTACATTAAATACAAAGCATTAACCTGTTGAATAAGCTGATATAAATTAGGCTTAATAAAATATACATACCCCAGCATACATTTGTTGTTGTTTGAGCATTTATGAAAACATTAGACCAGAACAGTAAAGCAGTATACTTCAAAGACACAGAAGTAGTGGCCTAATGAGCAAAGGTCGCAGGTTTGATTCTCATTCCCCCCAGTGTTCGATAGTAGGACTGAAAAAGGTTGATGTATTATATTGTATTAAAGTATTAGGTGATGGTTTATAGCAACGCATTCTCACCCCAAGGCTAAAGGAAAGGAAAGTGTCTGTTAGAGGACGCGGTTAGGTTTAGGTGTGGGGTGGGGGTAGGGTACACGCGATCCAGGGCGTCATCTTACTGACGATAAAGGGCGCCTAAAGCGTCAGATATTGAAGCATGTCCAAATGCTTCCCAATTAAGGCGTCAGTTAAGTGACGCCTTGGGGGTGAGAATGGGCTGTTTATAGCTAACCTTCCTCAATGGGGGTGTCGGTCAGAACACACTGTATTTGATCCGTTCCATGCAAAAGAGGTGTATTTGTTGACAATCTTTGGCTGTACACAACACAGCAGTACACAGGCTTTACATGGTTACAGTTTATAAGTGTGTGTGGTCTACAAAAGGAAGGGAATAAAGATATATTAACACTGAAAATACATTTTGGTCCAAAAATAACAAGAACTACGACTTTATTCAGCATTGTTTTGTCCTCCGGTTCTGTTGTCAAGTCACGTTCAGTTACGCTGATGACGTAAGTCGCTGCTGACGTGTTATCTTATCCGAGCTTCGTTTACAGTCTGAGGGAGTAAACTGTAGCGCTGTAAACAAAACAATCTTCGCAAACATGTCTAAGGATTTCGACACAGAGGAAGACTTGCATTTTTTTACCCAGCCATATTTATTTGAACCTGAATACACAGACACACGTCAGCAGCGTCTTACGCTATCAGTTTCACCGCGGACTCGTGAGCGCGGATTAACAACGGAACCGGAAGACAATACAATGCTGAATAAAGTCTTAGTTTTTTTTATTTTTGGACCAAAATGTATTTTCGATGCTTCAAAAAATTAATTAACTAATCCACTGGTGTCACTTGGACTACTTTGGTGATGTCTTTATTACCTTTCTGGACAAGGACAGTATACCGTACATACATTTTCAATAGAGGGACAGAAAACTCTCGGACTAAATCTAAAATATCTTAAACTGTTCCGAAGATGAATGGTCTTCAGATGAAGGTCTTACAGGCTTGGAACGGCATGAGGGTGAGTCATTAATGACATCATTTTCATTTTTGAACTAACCCTTTAAAGTTTACTTTAAAAAAAAACAACTAAATTTTACTTACCCCCATGTCATCCAAGATGACTATGTCTTTCTTTCTTCAGTCAAAAAGAAGGTTTTTGATGAAAACATTCCAGGATTTTTCTCCATATAATGCACTTTAACCAAACGGTTCGAAGTCCAAACGACCTTGACTCTCCTGTTCGAACTCGTTCATCAAAATGAATGAATCTTTTCCCGAGTCAATTCATTCATTTCGTTCATTGAATGAACCAAATGACACGAAAAAAGATTTGTTCATTTTTATAAACGAGTTCAAACAGGAGAGTCACGAACGCGCACTTCCTCAAAAACACATGAGCAGAGTCTGCAAAGCGTCATGAGAATCTGCGTTAAATGTCTCAAAGCACAAAACATTACAATAATAATGTTACATGTTTCAAATGACTGCTGCGGATTAATTTCAGCATTGATAGTGTTGCCATTGAAACATAAATCCGAGTCTGAGGACATGAATGGTTCTGAAACGGGGTGATGAAGAGAGTTTCAACCAGTATAACCAAAAGTGTTTCTGAATAACATAGCCTTCCCTACCTTTAAATGTATCGTGGACCAATAAGCATGCATTTGTGTGTGCTAGTGTATTTTTGAGGAAAATATAGGCCCTGAATGTGTTTTATTGTCTGTGTCCAATGGAACCTGATGCAGTACATGGTTCATGTCACACGTGGGCAGTAAACACAGTGCAATCGCATGAGGTTATGCTTACAGTGTGAAGCCCAGCAGAATAGTTACTACAGAGACGGCACATGCAAGGATGTGGGCTCAGAAGAAGCCCAGAGAGAGAGAGAGAGAGAGAGAGAGATGAATGTTGAGGTAGAACACCTGGAGTTGACTGAATCAGAGTGTTTATTCCCCCGACTGCCTGACAGCAATCTGCTGTAGAAGACAGGTGAGTGCAGAAAATGCATGTTTCTACACTACATAGCTATCAGTAATAATAAATGATCATATGAATACAATAATTCATATGTGTAATTATTTGTTTTATCTCCTTGTTTCAAAGATGAGAGAAAAGACTGAATTTATGAATGTGCAGTAGCAGGGTCACAGTTTATTCTGTAGAGCATCTTCATGTGTTTTAAGTTTGATTGTCTGTGAATAGTGGACACGATAAATTTAAGCCTCTGTGGATGCTTTTGTCTCTTTAAGTTGGAAAATTGTGTTCTATATTGTATTTTATATCTGATCAGTTTCACTTCCATATTGGAGACATTGTAATTGCAGCCCACATCAGCCATACATGCACATGCAAACATAGTTGTTCGCAATAGGTTGTGAAAAGATTGAAGTAACCCACAGTCATCTATTGGACATGTTGACATAGACTGCAGCTCTTTTGTGTTGCCATGAAGTGAGGACACATAGGCAATTTTCTCCCTTGCACACATAAATGCACACACACCTCCTCAGATCAGTATGTTTGTGCAGACGGGCAGTATGGCGACAGAATTTAGTGATTTTTTGGATCACATTTGAGTCAGGCTGAAAAGCTATGCCTCAGGGTTCAATTTTTTTTCTTTTTAACTTTATATAGATGTTCTGTTTCTGATAAGTCACTTCACACAAATGGGATGTGTGACCACAATGTTATGTGTTATGTGTGAGAGGATTTTCTGTCGAAAATTTGCAATAGCCCTTGACCAAAAAGAAGTTCAGAAGTCAGCACAACAGCATCTGTGATTTTTTTTTTTTTTTTTGAAAATGAAAATTATGTACTAACTATTTAGATAAATAACTAAAAGTTTAAACCAGATTTTAATATCATCTATAATACAGCTCAGGTTTTGTAATATTGTCAGTATATGAGTGCAGATTTGAATATTTTACAGTTTGGTCAGTGTGACATGTAAAACTGCCAAAGGGAAAATCCACACCTGTAGGATAAGAATAGAGAGATGATGTGAGATTGGGATGATTATGAAAGGGAGAGAAAAGAATGAAACTGATAGAGAGAAAGTGCTGGAAGATAATGTGATCTTCTCACCCTCCAAGTCCTATCACAGGTGAATAATAACATTTGATGATATAAAAGAAAAATATATCAGCTGTAAGTCAGGGTATAGCGATCACTCTTCCTCCTTTTCTCTCTTCATCACACGAAACACATTTGCAGTTATTATAGGCAGTTTTATTTACTTTAATTCAACTTTTTTTTAACACACATTAAAATGACCTGAAAACTGTTTTAGGGCTTTGTAGTTTAAAACTTTATAATTATTTCAAACTTTATAAAAATCCATTGTTGAATCCATTGATTGATAATCTAACCAAAGACTGAAATATTCACTCAAAAATCAAAGCACTTCAATGTTTACTGCGTTAAATAACTATCAACCAAGGTAAACACTGCATAATATATTTTTTTTATTAATAAAACATTATTATAATATTTTTAGAGCATTATTTCCAATCTGTAATTGAACCAAATTATGCTAAAAGTGTGAAAAATATTATTTGTTTGTTTGGAAACACCCACACATTTGACCACAACAAACTGATTTTCATCTCATCTTGGCTCTGTGTTTGCCAAGTTGCAGATATGTTTGACGATGAGAGAATTCTAATATTATAATATAATTAAATGAGGCACAATTACAACAGGAAGTCCAAAATTATCTCATTATGTCTATCCTCTGATTGAGAGAACGAGATAGAGAGAGACCAACAAAGAGAGATAAAGACAAATACAGCCAAGCATGAAAATGTAATTTGTTGCGCAAATAAAGGATGGTTATGCTCAGTGTTTCATAGTCAAAAGCTAAGCATGCCTCTGCCTTATAGACTAACCTATTCCGAGTTCAGCTGGCATATAGTGAGCAAAGCTGATGGCTCTTTCACATGATTTACAACAGGGCAAAACAATTAGTCCCACCACATAATAATATTTTACGCAAACTGTAAAGATCAACTGCTTTCAGTTACGCACCCATATGGAACACTAAAGAAGAATGCTGATCCTTCTCTTTTCAGTACAATGAATAATGACTTCGATTTCATTCTTTAGTTTTATTTAAATTATAAAAATATTTTCAAGATTTGTTATCACAACATATTTTCTTTTGTCAAATCAACTTTATAATAATTTATTTAGTTGAGATAACTTATTATTTTGAGTTTCTGATGATTAAATTAATCTCCTTCATTGTATTAACTCACTTTTTCCAGTTCAATCAACTTAAAATTTTAAGGCAACCCAGGTTACTTACTTTTTTAAGTTAAACCAACAATTTTTTTTACAGTGTAGTAATCACAACATTTTTTCTTTTGTCAAATCAACTTAAATAATTTATTTAGTTCAGATAACATATAATTTTGAGTTTCTGATGATTAAATCATTCTCCTTCATTGTATTAACTCACTTTTTCCAGTTCAATTAACTTAAATTTTTAAGGCAACCAGGTTACTTACTTTTTAAAGTTAAACCATCAATATTTTTTTACAGTGTGTGTATATATATATATATATATATGGGTGATTCTTCAATTGGGGGCTATTTTGCCATCTTAGATTTTGATTAATGAAATTTGGTTAAATTTTGTTAGAATTATGTCAAGACAATGTTTACATGTTTTGATGTAAAGATATAATAATGGCCGCAACTGAGCTTAAATATTATTTGAGTATTTTATATCTATTTGTCAACTGGCACTTCAAAATGTCATTCCCATCACAACATCAAAAAGTCTTATAACGCACAGAATGTTTCAAGGAGATCATTTAAACTCATTTATCTTGCAAATAGTTTTAACCTTTAACAATGCGTATAAAAAACAAAATGTTTCCACTCAGCGAATTACGGATATTTTCTTGTTCTTACCATAAAAAAGTATTTTTCTGTGTTCGTCAAAGCACACTTTTGTTTAATTTCTGGAAAATTAATTTTAGATGTTTTTTCTTTGAATAGGTGAATGAGTATTTTATTAGGCTTTTCATGTAGCACCTCAGGATTGAACATAAAACATTTTTAAAGGTACATTTGCTGTAAATTAAGCAACGTGGCGGTAATGACATACTGTTCTGGTAATGACATAGTGTTTTGGTAATGACATAAATGAAAAGTGCACTGATACGTAAAGCAAATTTAAAGGCTTAAAATAATGACTTTTGGTGAGTGTTGTTAAAAGAAATCGCCCTGGTTGCGTATGCAACCCACCGTTCCCTGAAGGAGGGAACGGAGGACGTTGTCGACTGTTGACTGAATGGGGATCGCGCCAGAGAGCCTATGTTCTTCGAGTACTATTGAACGAGCCAATGTAATTGGCGTGCGTGATTTGCATCACACACTCCCGTCACTGTAGGGACCGCAACGTATGGACCCAGCCTAACACAGGTTCCACACTGCTTATGAGTGGTAGGCCTAACACCGTCGAGCTGGTACTGTGTAGTGGAAAAATGCCTTAAAGTGTGAGATTACTTTAAGCTTTCCTGTTTCTTTTCTTCTTTTGTATCTTTCTTTTTCTCTGTAAACATACTGCTGATATTTTACAGGATCTCCCTTCAATTTTTTTCTATAATCTCTAGACCTTTCTGTTGATTTCTTGGAAGCCATTCTGGTTAAAAAAATAAGAAAAAATTGTTTTATGAAGTAAGACCTATCACTTAAGTTTCACTGTAAAACCACAGTATTATGCTTCTTTAACTTAATTAATAAACACACAATATGATATAGATAGTGACACGGAACATGTCATTACCACCATCACTTGTCATTACCATCACAACAAGTTGTGTGTTGGTAATGACGTGTTGCGGTAATGATATTTTTAATTTTTTTCAGGAAAAAAGGATGCTAGGTCATGGTTTTGCTAACATTACTCAACAGCTAGTACAAAAAACTTTAAATACACATAAATCACGTGAATGTATATATAAATGTATCAAAATATTGCTGCTACAACATTTATGGTAATGACGCTGAATAAGTCTACTCCATGATCAGAAAGAATTCAAGATTAAATAACTTACTTTTTCAGACATCAAATTTCACTGTTCTTTCATGGCTGACATGTGCTCCACTTCTAGTCTTCATTTCCATGGTTACGGCATAAACAAGTCTCACCCTCAGAAATATCCTTGTTGTAATTATAGACTGTTGCGGTAATGACAGTATTGTTGTGGACAATACTAAATTGTTAAAAATATTCACAAATTGCACAGATATTAACCCGAATTATGCATCAAGTGCCTTTTAAAGTTACTGTTTAAACATATATTGTAATTGTTTAATGAACTGATTACATTTTATCACATTTTCAGAGCAGACAAGTTCTGAAGTCTGGGTTGGGGACAAGGCCTGAATAGCCAAATATTAGTGATGAAAATAATTTTAAAAATGGAAATCATACTGATTTTTGTGTATAACATTTTTTCGTGGTACAACAAATATAATTTTAAATAACTAAACTGTTTATTTTATAATATTGTATTTTTAACATGAATGTATAACCTGGGGACATAAAAGTTCCCCTAATTGAAGAATCACCCATATATATGGTGGGGTTTTTTTTCCCGATTTGGAGCTTGACAACATATGGTTATCATTCCTTTTTATTGTATGGAAAAGAGCAGTGTAAACATCCTGCCTAATGCTGCCTCAACATGCTGCTGAAATTACCGTAATTATGAATTATCATAAAAAATATCACTTTGATAGATGAGTTTCCAAGCTGGGACTGGCTGTTACTTTACTATTGCTGCAGTAATCAATATGTTTTAATATGTTTTTCCCACAACAAGCCAGCAGCAATATCAACCTCTAGCCCAAGACTGGTTGCCCACCACTGAAGCTAAGCAGGGTTGAGCCTGGTCAGTACTTGGATGGGAGACCTCCTGGTAAAAAGTTACTGCTGGAAGAGGTGTTAATGAGGCCAGTAGGGGGTGCTCACCCTCACGTCTGTGTGTGTGTGTGTGTGTGTGTGTGTGTCCTAACACCCCAGTATAGTGATGGGGACACTATACTGTCAAAAAGCACCGTCTTTTCCGATGAGACATTAAACCAAGTTTCTGACTCTCTGTGGTCATTAAAAAAAACACGATTTCCTTTGAAATAAAAATAGGGATTTAACCCTGGCATCCTGGCCAGATTTGGCCATTGGTCTCTGTCCATCGTCACGGCCTTCTAATCATCCCCTTATACTGATTGGCTTCATCATTCTGTCTCCTCTCTACCAATAAGCTGGTGGCAGTTCTGGCGCAGTATGGCTGCCATCGCATCATCCAGGTTATATTAATAAATACTCTGACACATCCGAGCTTTATAATGGCAGTAGATTGCAACCATCAGTTTTGAACCTCAAAAAAGTGCATTAATCCATCATAAAAGTGCTCCACACGGCTTTGTAAGGAAAATATTTCTTACAAAATCATAGGCAAGAGTAAACCTGATTCCGTTTCTCTCTGAAGTGAGATAATGATAGATTTTTCATTTTTAGGTTAAATATCCCTTTAAGAATTAAGATTGTTGATGGATAGAATGTGAGGCGCTTTTCAGACAATGCTAAAAGTAAATCAAGAACAGTCTTGCAGTGGCTTCAATGAGATGAATATGAGTTAGTGTGTGTGTGTATTTATTCAGAACATCTATAAATCGTCCCTAGAACACTCAGATTGAAGCGAGACCCGAGACCAGTCTGTAAGCCTGTGGCCCAAGAAACACAAATAAAACACTAGTCTCCAAGACACTCTATGGATACTTTGCTGAAATGGTCTGATTGTGTTCTTATTATGAGCAATTGCAGGTGCCGGATCAATGGCCACCCCCAAAGGAACATCTATAATTGGATGCACAGCAAATCCCTCAGCAGGGTCACAGTATCATTCCTCCCACACACTTCTCTTTTACCTCTTTCCCATTATGTCCAACTACAGACAAAGTCAAATAACAAAGAGTCTGTCTTTTTATTTTTAATCAAATGTGTCAACTCATAGACATAAAGGTCTCAAAAGAACTGATAATAGCAGTGACTCTGTACGAGTCACTGTTTTGGATTAAGTAAAACCCTTGTCTTAATATCACCTTTAGCATCCTTTCACTTCTTGTCCTCATTATTTCTAAAATAACCAACTATATTCTCTATCACAGCTACTGAAATGCATGCAGAGTGCCCAAGGGGAGTGCACATCTAATTTAGATGCTCCTTTTTGTTATTTTCAGACTCCCAAGATGGCACTATCCTGAGGTGGCCAATGCCGTCGGCTCTCTTTGACATGCCGTGGTGGCAGGCGCTCTTAAACTCCACCCTCACCCTCAATCAAAGCAACAGTAGTTTGTTCCTGCTTGATGTCCCCTGCTGGCAATCAAGCGCCATGACGCTTACACTAGTGTTATGCTACTGCCTGGTGCTTATTTTGGGCTTGCTTGGTAACATCCTCCTCATTTGCATTATTATGCACCAGCGGGACCCTCCGAACGTCACTAGCATCCTCATTGCCAACCTTTCGGTTTCCGACATCCTGGTGAGTGTGTTCTGCCTTCCCTTCACTGTGGTTTACACTCTCATGGATCACTGGATCTTCGGTGGGCTGCTATGTCGCCTAATGCCGTTTGTGCAGTGTGTGTCGGTGACAGTTTCAGTCCTGTCTCTGGTTTTGATCGCACTTGAAAGGCACCAGCTCATACTGCATCCATCTGGCTGGAAGCCGAGCGTCCCGCAGGCATACATAGCCGTTTTGATTGTGTGGCTGCTGGCCTGCATAACATCATTACCTTTCCTGGCATTCCACATGCTCAGC
Organism: Pimephales promelas; assembly: GCF_988280905.1. NCBI lineage: Eukaryota > Metazoa > Chordata > Actinopteri > Cypriniformes > Leuciscidae > Pimephales > Pimephales promelas. The sequence goes on from NC_142783.1 coordinate 19,237,761, forward strand.
AGCGAGCCATACAGTCTGCTTCCCGCGCCGCTTAGCCAGCTACAGGCATGTCTGGAAGTCTGGCCTTCTCAGCAGCACAAACTAGTCTACACCACCAGCCTGTTAATATTCCAGTACTGCTGCCCGCTACTCCTCATGCTTCTCTGCTACCTTCGCATCTTCCTGCGGCTGCGACGCCGACAACGCATGCTGGAGCGCCAGTGCAGCCGCAATCGAGAAGACGAACACAGGCGCGTGAAGCACAGCAAACGCATAAATGTTATGCTTGCCACTTTGGTGGTTGCATTTGCTGTGTGCTGGCTGCCATTAAATGCCTTTAATGTGGTGGCGGACTGGTACCAGGAGGCGCTGCCTGTGTGTTACCACAATCTGCTGTTTTCACTCTGTCATCTGCTGGCCATGAGTTCCACCTGCATCAACCCCATCATCTATGGCTTCCTCAACAGCAACTTTCGCAAGGATGTGTCCTCCGTGGTGCTACACTGCCATTTTCAGCCAGTCGAAGACAGCTACGAACACTTTCCAATGTCCACCATGAACACCGATGTGTCACGGACATCACTCAGAAACAGTTCTGTGTAATTCTGGGCTTATTGCTTAATTAATCTGGACATCAAAACCAGTGTTTAGCTTAGATCAAGCTTGACTTCCACTACAGTGACAGATGCCATATAGTGGAAAGGTGGAAATAAAAGTACATAAATGTATTGAAAATGTAACTTGAATGGATTGATTATGGATTCTGATTGGTCCACGGAATGAAGTCGTGACAAATACCCATTTGATTTATAAGGATTGAATCCTATCCTTGTTGTAACATTGAGGTATGTTATGCACACTGATTATGTTTTAAATTTCCAAAAGCATTTTACTCTGCTAAAACTGGTGGACTATGTAAGGAAAATGCAGCAGAAGGTTTGTGAGCTATGTAGCTTTTTTGCCACTCAAACACAATGAAAGCTATAAGGAATGAATTGGGTGAAGGCAACACTTGCATCTGAAACATTATCTCTTCTTCCTTGAGGCACTGAGCTAGCTAAGCCCTAATGCTAACCCTAATGTCTAGCGTGATTCAAGCTAAAACCCACAATAAATCAGAATATACCTGTCAGCTTATATTGTCAGGCTGCAGCCTAAAAGGGGAAAACCGATAATATCCACTGGACAAACAAAACTGTGCTGGAGTTTTTCATTTTTCTGGGGCTTATTTTTGTGACTCATCCTTTCAAACACACACACATAACCAGCAGAAAGAGACATTGGCTGAAATGTTCTATCAAGAAACTATTAATTAATTTTATACGATGTTTAAACTCAAAAAGATGATTAAATAAAATTGTGAAAAATACATAAATGTCACCTTCATCATAAATGTGCTTGTGAAATATACAAAATGAATATCTGTTCGGTTTGTTGATCAGGTGTCAGGCCAACTCATCTGTCAGTCACATAAAGACATGATTGATGGGAGTAATAATTTTGTATGATAAACGGGCTCTGGTATAATACATCAATTTATTTTAAAGTGCTCTCCCAATAGAAAAGGCATCCACATTTCAAGATTACACCCATTTCATGACTTAGTAATGCAGAGTTATAACACACTGTAATCATAGGACTGAGTGCTTGTATCCTTGCCAGGCAAAACATCTTTGTCAGTACCTGGGGAATAGTTTGCCATAACTGTAATAGTGGGAATCAAACACAACAAATCCCTTATTCCCTTACACCCACATCATGTATTTATTTATATACCATACTGTTCTAATTGACATGTTCCTGGATCGACATCTTTTGTTGAGCCTGGAACAACAATCCTGTCCAAAAAGATATCTGGTCTAACCCTACCCATAACTTATCCTAAAATCAAAGGGACATAATAAATAACACTGATGTAGAAAGCATCTAACCCTGGTTGTAAGCCTAAACTTGACTGAGGCAACTTTAACTGTAAACCATCCCTTAAATCTGATTGGTTGATTGGAATGTTGTTCCAGGATCAACAAAGATGTTGAACACTTTTTATAAGGCGAAATCACGTTGACCAAGCAGGATTTGTTTTTGAATGCATTCAGCAGCAAGATTGTAACTGTTCAAACTTCTCTAGACATATTGTAATGCCTCAATTGAATGTGACTGTGTCTTATTCTAGTGTTATGTATTTTCAGGTTTTGTGAAACATTATAAACATTTACTGTTCTGTTTTGTATCTGTGTAATGTCATATCCATGGGTGGAACATCAATAAATCTCTTTTATGGGCAATTGGGGTGATACCAAATGTTGTAAAAGAGAAAAGCTGAGATTTAGAGGGAGAAGTAAAGAGAGAAGAGACGATAGATGAGTTTAATATGAATTTTCCTGGAACGGTACAGTTGGCTCATGCTATATGGTTCTCAATTGTGCATCTGTTTGCCTGTATTTTTTCACAATTGTTTTGATGTTGTTTAGTTTTTGTAAATGTGATAGAAAGACAGCACATACATTGCATAAAATGATTGGTTGTTGCAATGAATTTTATATTAAATCTGATGTCATGCATGTTTACATGTTCACACCCCTGGCTGCTCCTAATATATGTGCACTACCTTGGATGGATTAAATGCAGATGACATATTCCGAGTATAGGTTTCCTTACTTTGCCTTTACTTTACTTTGCTTTAACTTTAAATTTCTAATGACCAGGAATTATACTTTTATTAAGTAGGCCTATACAGATATGTGTTTCAGGCATGTTAATCTGTGCGCAAGTCAGCAAGTTTTTAAATGAGCACAAAATAAGGTGTAGGCTGTGTGCAATTTATAGGGATGGATAATATTTCGGAGAATTCAAAAACTAAACAACATCAGCATTTGTAATCTTGTCATTTCATTTGTAATTTCAAACACTGTCATAAATGTAAAACATTTTTCATTCCTCTTGAAAACTGTTCTAGGTGCTTGAATGTAAAAATTGGTTTTCATTGTGATCAACTGTTTCAGTTTCTTGGAGTTTGATTTTTATAGTAGTCTTGTGGTCTGACATTTAAAGCAACACCAAAGAACTTTTCCTCTGCGGTCACCCTACAGGTTGGAAGCGGAATTGTCCATTACTGCTGTCGTAAATAATTTACCGCATCCTACTGTGCCCCTACTGAACCACTGAAACGATTTTGAAACCATTATTTTAAGGTAAAAATTCTTTCTTGTTGCTTTAATGTGAAAGCAATTTTAAAACATATTTTCTACAAATATTCAAACATTCATCATCATATATTCATCATTGAACCTTGGTCCATTCACTCTTCTTCTTCCGGGAAAAAGTTAACTCAGCCTAAAATCAGCTTAGCTCACCGTGTCCTCCCACTTTTTTTAGTGGTGTTGGTTCCGGAAGTATTTTTTCCATTCATTTCTCCCATAGCGATTTCAGATAAAGTCTTTGTAAAAGCGAAGCGAACCCTTTCGCACGTTCGATCACAATGGTGTGATCAGTTTGGGTTGGTCCCTGGAACGTACGATCACACTGGTGTGATTAGAACATTAGAACGGTCAGTGCATCACGTGATCAACTGATAAATTCACACATGCCTTTGCGCATTGGCTGGCGCTGAGCCAGAGACAGTGTTGTCTTATTTCACAACTATTCTGTGTTTTCAACCACATAATGTTTATTTTAGGTTTCAGACATTTAAATGCACCTAAGTACTAGCAAAAAAAAAAAATGATTTTGAAAAAAAAAAATTTTTTTTTGAGTTTGTAAAATACACACTGATGTCTATGATGCGGCAAAAATAATTAACTATAGTTTTCAGTCCATTGAGTGCAAGGATAAATTAATACCAAATATATTTCCAAATATACAAATAAAGTAAAAGGTATAACAGCTTATCTTGCCTTATGCATTGTTTTTCCTTCTCCATTTCCCTCAAATAAACAAGGAGAAAGTACCTTTGGCGACAGAAACTATTACAAATGCACATAAGGTTTGCCATGCTGTTTCGTTTACATGTAGCTACCACAATTCCTTGCGCTCAGGTACTTTGGTGTGACTGCTACAAAGCCGTGAGTCGTGGTTTGAAGTCATGATTTACATGCTCAAAAACCTGCCTGGAATGCAGCAATACGCAGCATAAGTTGAGGAATTTAGCATATTAGCCCCCCAAAACCCACCTGTCCCTACATTGGATGCTAACTTATCTGAGGCGATTTAATGCTAACTGTTGCTGACAAAATTTATTGATGGCTTAATTTAAGAAATTTTCTATTTGCGCTTCTGATTTGGCTGGGAGATTATCTGATTTTGGGTGCGCAACAATGAGTTTGTCAAGTAACTCCAGTTGGAATCTTCACCTCAAAATGGCTGCCGCGCTATCGAAGCGCCGCCTAGTGGCTGTTACCAAAAAAGCATCGGAGTTTCTCCTCTTTGATGTGATAGACACTTTAATAATAATAATAATAATTCGTTACATTTATATAGCGCTTTTCTGGACACTCAAAGCGCTTCACATAGAAGGGGGGGATCTCCTCAACCACCACCAATGTGCAGCATCCACCTGGATGATGCGACGGCAGCCATATTGCGCCAGAACGCTCACCACACACCAGCTTACTGGTGGAGAGGAGACAGTGATGAAGCCAATTGGTGTATATGGGGATGATTAGGAGGCCATGATGGACAGAGGCTACTGGGCAAATTTGGCCAGGATGCCGGGGTTACACCCCTGCTCTTACGAAAGACATCCTGGGATTTTTTTTTTTTTATGACCACAGAGAGTCAGGACCTCGGTTTAACGTCTCATCCGAAGGACGGTGCTCTTTTTGACAGCATAGTGTCCCCATCACTTTGCTGGGGCGTTAGGACCCACACAGATCACAGGGTGAGCACCCCCTGCTGGCCACACTAACACCTCTACCAGCAGCAACCTGCCTTTCTCAGAAGGTCTCCCATCCAGGTACTAACCAGGCTCAGCCCTGCTTAGCTTTAATGGGCAACCAGTCTTGGGCTACAGGGTGATATGGCTGCTGGTAAGCAACCCATGGTGCAACAGGAGATAGGAGTTGTTGTTATATTTAAAAGTTGCGGAACCCGGAGACGCGGCAGTTGAGGAGCTTAGGGTGGAAGCTGGAGGAGCTGAAAATGCAGCATCAGCTGAAGCTTGGGCTTTGACCCTATACGCTGATTTCACGCAGCCGCCATTTTAAAATGGCTCCGGTGGGAAGAAAACCAGTCGCCTTTAATCAGGACAGTCAAGAATGCGATAGCGTATTGTTGTGTTTAATGTAGAAATTAGTTATTCTAAAACTGTTTCTTTCATACTTTAGATTACATATTGCTATTGCTACTGTATACATTTTGTCCAAACTTAATTTGATTGTGTTCAATCTGCTTAAATATATGTGACATTTAAGTTTACTTAATCCGTTTGAGTTGGATTACATGAATGATTTGTGTTGGATTAACTGAAACTGGGCGGTGCTTGTTTGTTCCCAGCATGCTTTGCATATGGTTGAATTAAGAGAGAATACATGTTAAAATTAAGTGTGTGTGTCAATGTTCATTCAAATAGTTATTTTTTGTGTGTACAGTGAAATTCATTTATAAATAAAATTATATATATATATATATATATATATATATATATATATATATAAAGAACGTAAAAAAAAAGAAGCAGGAACGAACTATATCCTACATTAGATATTAACATCCAATAGTGTAAATTGCAGCAGCAGCTTCAGGTTGGTAGTCCAAGGCACTGTTGTCTATCTGTACTTCCGGGGTCTATCTGTACTTCTGGGGTTCTTCCCACTGGAGCCTCAATTTCGATTTCAAAATGGCGGCTGCGTGAAATCAGCATATAGGGCGTTTATGTATTTATTATGTCTATGTTCTAAATAGACATAATGTTGCCTAGAAAAACTCACGCTGGGGGATCAGTTAGAATTTTTTTAAACTTATGTGTGAAAGGGTTAAGACATGACAAGGTAAATATTACAACATTAACATAACATTACAAATATTTTCAACATAATTTTATTTTATATTTTACTGTATTTTCTGCAAAAATTCTCATTACCGTAATGCGTCCAACTTAACTGAATGTTCTGAATGTAAGTTGTAATTTAAACAAATGAAAATTTAAAAAAAAGAAAAAATTAAATGGATGTTGTACTAGATTATTTTAGATGACAAAAAAATTATTTACTGAATATTCATGTATAATTATCATTGTAAAAAGTAGGAAAATGATGCATCCATAACAGCGGTTCTCATTCTTTGCAACATTTTTGAGGACTGTTAAAATGCACATTCAGAATTTAAATAAAGTTTGATTTTGAATGAAGAAGTACATGCATAAAGAGAACCACACGTCTCAAACAGTATTAAGGGAATGTCAGGAAAAAGAAAGTATGAAAATCAAAAGGTATGGGTGGGTCATAAAAGATAAGGTGAATAACATTGGAATTGGATCTTTGAACATCTGCCCAACAGTGTCATATCCAATCGTGCCTCCGTGGATGTTACAAGAATTGAATGTTGATTTAGAACTATTGGAAGTAGAAGAAAGATGGAGTGGATAAGTATGGGGTAAGCAACTATATAACAGGAAAAGACAAAGAGTGTGTAAAGGTTTTTACAGATGCATCTAAAAACACTGAGAAGAGAGTAGGGGTAGCTTATGTAATTCCTGAGATGGGCATAGAAATGGCAAAAAGGATAAATGATGACCTAGCAGTGTATACCGCTGAACTGGTTGCCATATGGTTAGCACTCTTGTGGCTAGAGTCTAACAATTGTCTGCAGGCAGTAATTGCCTCTGATTCAAGTTCAGCAATGTACAGTATTCAGAACTATCGGTCTGATTCAAGGGAAGATATTTTAATTTTAAAGAAATTTTACAGCTAGCAAATGGAATACAAGCATCAGGAAGGAGGGTGACATTCGTATGGGTTCCAGCCCATATAGGAGTGGAAGGTAACGAAATGGCTGATGAACATGCAAAGAGAGTAACAGATAAAAGCAATATAGATAAAGATGTAAAATACAGTAAAGCAGAGATAAAAAGCATAATTAAGGCTAAAACTATTAAAAAGTGGCAACATATCTAGGATAATGGGTGCTCAGGAAGACATCTATATAGGATACAAGGGAAAGTGGGAAAAGAAACACACATAACCAGATCAAGACAGGAAGAAATTGTGCTGACTAGGATGAGGTTGGGTCATACAAAGTTGAATAGTACAATGTTTTTAATAAAAAAGCATGTAGATGGAAAGTGTGTGTATTAATATACCTGAAACAGTAGAGCATGTAATAATGTACTGTCAGAAATACAATGAAGCAAGGCAAAGACTAGCTAATGAGTTTAAAGCAAAGAAAATGTCTTTAGAAACTAAAACATTATTGGACAGAAGTTCAAAGGAGAATTTTGATCTCTTATTTTCTTTTTGGAAAAGTACAGGCCTTTTAAAAAGGATATAGGAATAAAGTTTTTTTTTTTTTTTTTTATAAATAATTATGGAATTGCTGGTATATTATGTTTTTAATAATAGTAAAGAATAAGACAGTAGCTCTTATGCCTTACTCCAGTCCTGTGGTGGCGGTAATGCACAAGAAATAGTTGCCAACCGCCAAATAAAAGATTATCATCACCGAAACAAGTAGTTTTCTACATTTAGAAAATTGTTACTGTAGATTTACAATTTTATATAAAATTGTACTTCATTAATGTCTAATTATATGCACTGAGTAAAAGACTAGCAAAGTCATCATGGATTCTCTTGCAAAACATACCAAGTCACCTCATCCTACGAAACACCATTTTCATACACTGCAACCATTTAAAGGGTTAGTTCACCCAAAAATGAAAATTAAGTCATTAATTACTCACCCCCATGCTGTACCAACCCCGTAAGACCTTCGTTCATCTTCGGAACACAAATAAAGATATTTTTAGATTGAATCTGAGAGCAAGATCAGTCCTACATAGGATGCCTAAGGGACTGGCTCTTGACGGCCCATAAAGTCATTAAAGAAAAGGTTTAAATATTCCATGTGCCTACAGCGGCTCAATTATAAGTTTATCAAGCGACGAAACTACTTTTTGTGCGAAAAAAACATAAATAACGACTTAATTCGACTATTCTATTACTTCCTTCCTGCTCCGCTTAGGAGTTTTACCGCCCCCTACCGTATAAGATGATGTGCTGATATAGCTGGAAGCGCAAAACTTTCTGTTTACAAGCAGAGGAAGATGCGCGGTGTACATACGCTTTTCAATTAGCGTATTTTCCGCACTACAAGGTGCACTTAAAAGCCTTTAATCTTCTAAAAAAACGACAGTGCTCCTTATAATCCGGAGCGCCTTATATATGGATCATCATTTTATACGGTAGGTGGCGGTAATACTCCTAAGCGGAGCAGCCGGTAACAAAAAGTAGTCGAAGGAGAAGAACGTCCTCGTCTCAGTTCTCGCGCATGCGCCCATAAGGAAGTAATAGAATAGTCGAATTAAGTCGTTATTTATGTTTTTTTTGCACAAAAAGTAGTCTCGTCGCTTGATAAACTTATAATTGAGCCGCTGTAGGCACATGGAATATTTAAACCTTTTCTTTAATGACTTTATGGGCCGTCAAGAGCCAGTCCCTTATGCAGTCTATGGAAGAGTGATCCAGCTCTCAGATTAAATCCAAAATATCTTTATTTGTGTTCCGAAGATGAACGAGGTCTTACGGGGTTGGTACAGCATGGGGGTGAGTAATTAATGACTTAATTTTCATTTTGGGGTGAACTAACCCTTTAAGGCCAGTTGCGGTAGAGAAAACTTCTGTTTCGGAAAATTTAATCATTGTATACTTTTAAATATAGGCTACCGTATGAATTTAATATGAACTTAAATATTTTTTCTAACAGTTGATATTTTGCGTCATGATTTTCATTGTAGGCAGTAAGCAAGTGAGAAAAAAAGTTTTAGCTTAGTTTTAGCTAAGGCCAGGTTGACAAAGTCCAGGGGGAAAAACTACAGCAACCCAGAACTGCTCGAGGAGTACAGAAGGAAGGAGGGAAAGAGGTTTGGAGGTGAAGCAGATTTAATCAGCAATAAACACTCTACAGTGTTAGGAAATGTACATGAGCATATGCACACACACACACACACACACACACACACACAGCCTTTTAGCCACTACTAGCCTATAACAGGGCTATATAAATATATCTGCAGCAGTCTGTCATAAATATTAATAAAACATTTAAAAAAGCTGTTTGATCTCCTATTTACATCTGGAAGACGTATTTTAAAGAGTGTTTGCTCATCTGCAAGACGTCTATAGGACGTTTCCTGCAGATGTCAAATAGACGTTTAGAAGATGTCTCTAAGATGTAATGATTTAGAATGCATGTTAAACTGACATCTTATGAACGTCTATTTGACATCTGACAGGAAACGTCAGACGTCTTGCAGATGAGCAAACACTCTTTAAAATACGTCTTAGATGTAAATAGGACATCAAATACCCTTGTGCTATGGGTACTAGCTAACAGGGCTAAATAAATAAATCTGCTGCAGTCTGTCATAAATATTAATAAAACATAAAAAAAAAACCTTACTGTGACTATTGAATTCAGTTAATGCATTTAGTAAAAACGCATACATATAAAATATTTGTTTATGTCTCATTGTCTTAAAAAACGTTGAATATTAAATCTAATCAGAGCTTTACAAAACAACCAAACACTATCGCATGAAAACTCAACAGAAAACTCTGAGCTGACCGGCTCGGCTCTGCCTCCCCCTTCTGTTTACCAGAGGAACAGTCTTTCAAGATGCTGGGCAATCGTGCGAACCAGCAGTCTATGGTGCAATCACACCGCTTACTCAACTAGACAGTTGGTTAAACCAATGTCAAGATTGTTCTTTTCAGCTAAAGTGTATACTAAATTCAAATGTCTTTTCAAGCTTAATGTTTGAACAAGATGTGGCTTTCATTCATATTTTCAGGCATCATTCTTGAATCATGCACGAAGAGGGTGCTATTGTTCAGTTTAAACTATGTAAAATTATTACTTATTAGTAACAGGGGTGCATTTCCTGTTTAAACAGTTTCAGTTTTGAATCAGTTATGTTTAAATTTATTAATGACTGGCAATATTGTTTTTGTTTGTGTTGTGTCACAAGCAGGTTCGAATTACAAAGTGGCTTTCGGGGGAGCCCTATTTTCCGATCCTCCCTGACTGACTTAATGCTTTTTGGTGCATGTTCGGGCATTTAAAACAATAGTGTGATGCAAAAGGTTCGTTGTGTGTGGGTGATGGAAGGAGACACAGGGTCGGCAAATGCTGGAACTCGTGCACTTTTATTTACAAGGCTCTTTTACAGCGCCTGGTCGTGCTCAAATAACAGGCTAACTAAAAATATCAAAAAGGCAACAGAAAGGCAACCAGGTTGGGGGAATTGCACAGTACCAGAAAAAAACCATTTATGGACTAATAAGATAAATACATAAAATTAATAGAAATACAGAAATAAACAAATAATCTGGCACCATTGGGTCATCATGTCCACCAAGCCATGTTTTATCAGCCTTCAAAAATCTGTATGGTTTTAAACCCAATACATATTCATATTTCGATATTCCCATTCGTAAAATCAACGTTTGGGGGTTTGCGTCGTGCGCGTGCTTGCATCTATAATTCTATCATATAGGCCTATGTAACTGGTGAAAATTAACCTTTGACTTTTATTGTATTATTTTTTTTCTGTATTTTACTGTTTAAGTTTTCCTATTTTTGTATTTAGAATGGCTTAATGAACCTCACAAAATTTTGTTCACATTATTGTTCATGAGTAAGAGAACATAACGTTAAATTAGCGGAACTTTTCTCTGAGTGTTTGTTTGGGGAGGGAGCGTCATCGGTGGAACACTTCCGGGGTTTTTCCTCGTGCGGTCTGTAATAGCCACTTCTACCTGTGCGCGAGGCTCGTGAGCACACGCAATGTTGCTTCTCTCCATGAATGTTACTGGTATGATGATGTTTATTGTTTGAAGGCATAATTATTGCTCAATAATTGTGATTTGAGTGTGCTTAATCATTTGAGTGTGTTACTCGTGATGAATGTGTAGCATAGTAGTACGAGTTTATAAAACTCATCATGGTGCTAACTGATTATCTTATGCACAGTGTTACACGAGAGAATCTGCCCCGTTGATCCACTGATGATCTCTCTGTTTACAGGTGTGTTGTTTAATTAGTTCTGTTTTGTGAAAGGAAAGAGATCTGGTTGACTGTTAATAAATACGTACTGTATTAAGAGTGTTATCGGGGAATCGAATCAGATTCGTGCGTGACGCACGTGGTGCGCCCTGCATATGGTATGCTGCTAAATGTGCATTGAGCTTTTCTTTTGGATTTATGTTTACAAATTATATTATAATTTATTGGTTGTTTATCATAGCATGTTATTTTATATAATAAATATCTGAATTAATGCATATAAATACTTGAATTAATGCTTATGGTCATGTAATTTAGTATAAAATTGATGTACTATACATTATTGTAGTGTATTGATAAGAGTATTAATGTGATGTATCACAAGGAAGATTATGAATGTGTAACATTTATTATTTTATTTACATGTTTTATTTATTTTTCTTAAAAGAACTGTAATAGCCTCAGTCTACCTGTGCGCGAGGCTCGTGAGCGCACGCAATGTTGCTTCTTCCATGAATGTTACTGTGTTACACGAGAGAGAGAGAAGCTGAAGCCCCGTTGATCCACTGATGATCTCTCTGTTTACAGATTAAAAAGGAAAAACATTGGATCTCATCGCTGTGTGGTCGTGTGGTCATTTGGGTTAAAGAGTCCGTTCCAGACATGCTACATATATATATATATATATATATATATATATATATATATATATATATATTAACTGTTGACAAACTAAGATTAGTAGAATTTGTCAAATTCTTATTTTTACCTGGGTGCACTTTCCCATACTGTTTCCTTGTGTAAGCAGTTGGAACAATTATTAAACATGTAGAATACTTTCCAGAGCATTACATTTTATAAATTCAGACGTTTGTGATGTATATAAAAAAAAATAAAACATAAGATTATCTTTTCTAAATTAGATTGAACACGGAGCAGTTTTTACCTGTGAGCAGGGACGTGCACAGGAATTTTGAGGGGCAGTTGCTCTGACCTGAAAAAAGGGCCCCCCCCCCCGCCCCCCCCTTCCCCCTCACAGGCTATATGAAGGAATATATTCAGTTGAATTTGTCCCCTTCCAAATTGCCTTATCTGGCCGTGTTTATGTCCACACGCAATGCCTCATCTTATGTTATATTATGGTCTTATAATTATTTATAAAGATTGCAAAATGTCAGAGATGAGACAAATGAGCAAAAGAGTTCCTCATATTGTTGTTTATTGTTTTTTTAAATTATTATTTATGTATTTATTTATTTGAAAAGAAATAATCTGGATTAAATGGAAAAAATAAAAAACGCTTAGATTTTGGGAAAAAAATACAATTCTTTTTTGCCAATCCTGACCTCCCCCTGGGGCCCTAAGCAAAATTCTGCTAAGGGGCCCTCTACCTGATCTGTGATGCCGTGAGCCATGTAAACCATTTGCCATTGCCACTCAATACCGCCCAATACAATCCTCCCTCCTTTAAACAAAACAGTCAAAGAATAAGTACAACAACAGAATGAGGTTCAAACAAACAATATTTACTGAATAAAGCATTTTTATAGAATGTTAAGTGAATATTAACGTAAACATAAACAAGAAGAAAATAATAAAGTACAACCCTGAACTTTGGCTTTTGGGATTAACTTTGGTTCTCTCTATAGCCAGGGTATTTTCGGAATCAGTAGCCTATGATTTTTATTTTATTTTTATGCATGTTGAAGCAAATCTTGATTTATGGTTATTTACGGAGGGATTTGCATTCATATTGACCAGAATGTCCATCTAATCATCATTTTAAATTCAATATACCCTATAAATCAATAGTCAATCAATGTCAAATTGCCAATACATTGGTTTATATCTTGCATAATTAGTGCAGTTGTTTAGAGTTTTTAACTACACTGAGACTAGATAATCAGTGTCTTTATAATGTGTACTTTGATTGGGAGTGCCATCATTCACGTATTGTACGGTATTTCTCTGGTCTCCACATTTCTGCTTGAAAAATGCGAGTTTCATTTCGTGCACGCGCATATGAACGCAACACACGCGACGCGGTTTTGTTTTCCGAGCTGCAGTAAACAAACACTGTTGTTGCACTTTGTCGTTCATCAAAAACAAAACGTAATAAATAATGGTATTTTACTCTCACTTTTGTCAGGCAAAAAGTGATGCAAGAGATGCACTGCCTGCCCAGACAAACCATCAAACTTTGCTGACACTAGAGAGGAGAGAACACAAGTTTACCTGACTGCTGTTCCCGCAATTCACTCTCATGTTTTTCTTCTTCCTCTTTTCGTGACGAGAAGGATAGTTTCGCTTCATTTTGTCATGGACTTCTTACACATTAATTAGCGCGCGACACGAGATGGAGGCGCGGCCTGAGTAATTTGCGGTGCCTTACCGCACCGGTCGCGTGCAGTCTATGGTCTCGTGGAAACAGTTTGACTTTCACTTTTTTTTTTTGGAAGTGAATGAGGCTTTGCGATTTTTATATTATTTTTTTGTCTAGGCCTACGTGAAATTCTACATCCATTGTACGATTTTTTTTTTTCCTCGGAAGGGCAACCTGAGTCAAGAAGGGCATATGGGCAGTTGCCCGGGCAACCTGAGCAACCCCCCTGTGCACGTCCCTGCCTGTGAGTGAGACTGGAAAACCCGTAGTGGATTAGAGCGGAGTGATAACAGAACGCTTAGAGTGCAGAGAGGAACGGGCTTTTGCTCCAGTCCTGGCTTTGCGTCCGTGCCGTTAGGAGCTAAGCTCTAGATTGCGGTAAAACTAGTCGATCACGAGTGGCTCATCAGGTAGATCTATAGATAAACTCATCTTTCAGGGATTTGACCGGCCAGATTCACACTTCATCGTGGGAAATCGGGGGTGTGGCGTGAGAGCGTGAGAATTAGCTCAATTTTGCGTGAAACTCGCGCTCAATGCGTGAGAGTTGGCAACCCTGCAATCATGTGTTTTACTAGAGATCTACGGCATTAAACGCTATGCTGCTGCTGCGTCTCAATAAAGATTCTAGAGCGTTTTTTTTTTTTTTTTTTTTTGCCGATTCAGATCAACTCCAAAAAGGAGGACAAATGAGTGTCCGGCTTGAGGCTGCGCCGGACGCCGGACACGGAGCTTAAAATCCGGACTGTCCGGCCAAAATCCGGACGTATGGCCACCCTAGAGGAGGCTTCCTGAGGAGTCATAGCGAGGATACACAGGGTGCTTCTCATTTCTTATTTGTGCATCCTCGTTTCCTTTCCTTGCGTCTCAGCTCCACCCCCTGTAGGACGCGAGGAAAGGAAAGGAGGACAGAGGAATCGAATAAAAGATTTTTTATATACATTGGAATACTTGATCACTCGAGCGTCACTCCACAGTGTCATCAACAGAGCTAAAAGGATCTCCCCTTATGTTGTTGAAGTTTGGTTATTTAATAAATTCATAATAAATAATAATAAAGATAGGCTATCTAGACCCTTCCGGAGCTGAGATATTGAGATTTTTATAATGGCATAAATGCTACGTGGGATCTCAATATCTCAGCTCCGGAAGGGTCTAGAGCCTCCATTTTTGCAAACAGGTCTAAGTCTCATGGCCCTCTATCAGAATCCAGAGTTTCAGGAAGATTGGAGAAACTTATTTTTTCGCCTGAAAAAAAAACCCGAAAGGGGTACCACTGTCGTTTTCACGCGCTAAAACATGTGAAACCAACATTTCTATGGTATTTGAAAATTCACCCGCAGGCCACACTGACTGAGGAGGCGGGCCACATGCGGCCCGCGGGCTGCCAGTTGCCCATCCCTGCTCTAGACCCTTCCGGAGCTGAGATATTGAGATCCCACGTAGCATTTATGCCATTATAAAACTCTCAATATCTCAGCTCTGGAAGGGTCTAGAGCCTGCATTTTTGCACTCAGGTCAAAGTCTCATGGCCCTCTATCAGAATCCAGAGTTTTGAGAAGATTGGAGAAACGTATTTTTCGCCTAAAAACTAAAAAAAACGAAAGGGGTAACACTGTCGTTTTTTTTTCGGGTCGAAATTTTGAATTTTGATATCTCGGCTCTGGAAGGGTCTAAAGCACTGGAAGGGTCTAGAGCCTCCATTTTTGCACTCAGGTGAAAGTCTCATGGCCCTCTATCAGAATCCAGAGTTTTGGGAAGATTGGAGAAACTTATTTTTCGCCTAAAAACGAAAAAAAATGAAAGGGGTAACACTGTTGTTTTTTTTTTCGGGTCGAAATTTTGAATTTCGATATCTCAGCTCTGGAAGGGTCTAGAGCCTCCATTTTTGCAATCAGGTCAAAGTCTCACAGCCCTCTATCAGAATCTAGAGTTTTGAGAAGATTGGAGAAACGTAATTTTTTGCCCAAAAACGAAAGGGGTAACACTGTCGTTTTTTTTCGGGTCGAAATTTTGAATTTCGATATCTCAGCTCTGGAAGGGTCTAGAGCCTCCATTTTTTGCACTCAGGTCAAAGTCTCACAGCCCTCTATCATAATCCAGAGTTTTGAGAAGATTGGAGAAACTTAATTTTTCGCCCGAAAATGAAAAAAAAACAAAAAACGAAAGGGGTAACACTCGTTTTTTTTCGGCTCGAAATTTTGAATTTTGATATCTCAGCTCTGGAAGGGTCTAGAGCCTCCATTTTTGCACTCAGGTCAAAGTCGCACAGCCCTCTATCATAATCCAGAGTTTTGAGAAGATAGGAGAAACTTAATTTTTCGCCCGAAAATGAAAAAAAACGAAAGGGGTAACACTGTCGTTTTTTTTTCGGGTCGAAATTTTGAATTTCGATATCTCAGCTCTGGAAGGGTCTAGAGCCTCCATTTTTGCACTCAGGTCAAAGTCTTGTGGCCCTCTATCAGAATCCTGAGTTTTGAGAAGATTGGAGAAACTTAATTTTTTGCCCGAAAATGAAAAAAAACGAAAGGGGTAACACTGTCGTTTTTTTTTTTTTCGGGTCGGAATTTTGAATTTCGATATCTCAGCTCTGGAAGGGTCTAGAGCCTCCATTTTTGCACTCAGGTGAAAGTCTCACAGCCCTCTATCAGAATCCAGAGTTTTGAGAAGATTGGAGAAACTTATGTTTCGCCCGAAAATGAAAAAAAAAACGAAAGGGGTAACACTGTCGTTTTTTTTCGGGTCGAAATTTTGAATTTTTGATATCTCAGCTCTGGAAGGGTCTAGAGCCTCCATTTTTGCACTCAGGTCAAAGTCGCACAGCCCTCTATCATAATCCAGAGTTTTGAGAAGATTGGAGAAACTTAATTTTTCGCCCGAAAATGAAAAAAAACGAAAGGGGTAAAACTGTCGTTTTTTTTCGGGTCAAAATTTTGAATTTTGATATCTCAGCTCTGGAAGGGTCTAGAGCCTCCATTTTTGCACTCAGGTGAAAGTCTCATGGCCCTCTATCAGAATCCAGAGTTTTGAGAAGATTGGAGAAACATAATTTTAAACCCGAAAATGAAAAAAAAATGAAAGGGGTAACACTGTCATTTTTTTTTTCGGGTCGAAATTTTAAATTTTGATATCTCAACTCTGGACTGGTCTAGAGCCTCCATTTTTGCACTCTGGTGAAAGTCTCATGGCCCTCTATCAGAATCCAGAGTTTTGAGAAGATTGGAGAAACATAATTTTTCTCCCGAAAATGAAAAAAACGAAAGGGGTAACACTGTCGTTTTTTTTTTCGGGTCGAAATTTAGAATTTTGATATCTCAGCTCTGGAAGGGTCAAGAGCCTCCATTTTTGCACTCAGGTGAAAGTCTCATGGCCCTCTATCAGAATCCAGAGTTTTGAGAAGATTGGAGAAACTTAACTTTTCGCCCGAAAATGAAAAAAAACGAAAGGTGAACACTGTCGTTTTATTTGGGTCGAATTTTTGAATTTTGATATCTCAGCTCTGGAAGGTTCTGGAGCCTCCATTTTTGCACTCAGGTGAAAGTCCCATGGCCCTCTATCAGAATCCAGAGTTTTGAGAAGATTGGAGAAACTTAATTTTTCGCCCGAAAATAAAATAAAAAAAACGAAAGGGGTAACACTGTCGTTTTTTTTTCGGGTCGAAATTTTGAATTTCGATATCTCAGCTCTGGAAGGGTCTAGAGCCTCCATTTTTGCACTCAGGTGAAAGTCTCATGGCCCTCTATCAAAATCCAGAGTTTTGAGAAGATTGGAGAAACTTAATTTTTCGCCCGAAAATGAAAAAAAACGAAAGGGGTAACACTGTCGTTTTTTTTTCGGGTCGGAATTTTGAATTTTGATATCTCAGCTCTGGAAGGGTCTAGAGCCTCCATTTTTGCACTCAGGTCAAAGTCGCACAGCCCTCGATCATAATCCAGAGTTTTGGGAAGATTGGAGAAACTTAATTTTTCGCCCGAAAACGAAAAAAAACCGAAAGGGGTAACACTGTCGTTTTTTTTTTCGGGTCGAAATTTTTAATTTTGATATCTCAGCTCTGGAAGGGTCTAGAGCTTCCATTTTTGCACTCAGGTCAAAGTCTCGTGGCCCTCTATCAGAATCCTGAGTTTTGAGAAGATTGGAGAAACTTAATTTTTCGCCTGAAAATGAAAAAAAAAAACGAAAGGGGTAACACTTTCGGTTTTTTTTTTCGGGTCGAAATTTTGAATTTTGATATCTCAGCTCTGGAAGGGTCTAGAGCCTCCATCTTTGCACTCAGGTGAAAGTCTCACAGCCCTCTATCATAATCCAGAGTTTTGAGAAGATTGGAGAAACTTAATTTTTCGCCCGAAAATGAAAAAAACCCTGAAAGGGGTAACACTGTCGTTTTTTTTTTTCGGGTCGAAATTTTGAATTTTGATATCTCAGCTCTGGAAGGGTCTAGAGCCTCCATTTTTGCACTCAGGTGAAAGTCTCATGGCCCTCTATCAGAATCCAGAGTTTTGAGAAGATTTGAGAAACTTAATTTTTCGCCCGAAAATGAAAAAAAAACCGAAAGGGGTAAGTAACACTGTCGTTTTTTTTTTTTCGGGTCGAAATTTTGAATTTTGATATCTCAGCTCTGGAAGGGTCTAGAGCCTCCACTTTTGCATTCAGGTCAAAGTCTCACAGCCCTCGATCATAATCCAGAGTTTTGAGAAGATTGGAGAAACTTAATTTTTCGCCCGAAAATGAAAAAAAACGAAAGGGGTAACACTGTCGTTTTTTTTTCGTGTCGAAATTTTGAATTTTGATATCTCAGCTCTGGAAGGGTCTAGAGCCTCCATTTTTGCACTCAGGTGAAAGTCTCATGGCCCTCTATCAGAATCCAGAGTTTTGAGAAGATTGGAGAAACTTAATTTTTCTCCCGAAAATGAAAAAAAAAAACGAAAGGGGTAACACTGTCGTTTTTTTTCGGGTCGAAATTTTGAATTTCGATATCTCAGCTCTGGAAGGGTCTAGAGCCTCCATTTTTGCACTCAGGTCAAAGTCGCACAGCCCTCTATCATAATCCAGAATTTTGAGAAGATTGGAGAAACTTAATTTTTCTCCCGAAAATGAAAAAAAAAACGAAAGGGGTAACACTGTCGTTTTTTTTCGGGTCGAAATTTTGAATTTTTATATCTTAGCTCTGGAAGGGTCTAGAGCCTCCATTTTTGCACTCAGGTCAAAGTCTCACAGCCCTTGATCATAATCCAGAGTTTTTAAAGATGGGAGAAACTTATTTTTCGCCCAAAAACGAAAAAAAAAACGAAAGGGCTAACACTGTCGTTTTTTTTTTCGGGTCGAAATTTTGAATTTTGATATCTCAGCTCTGGAAGGGTCTAGAGCCTCCATTTTTGCACTCAGGTCAAAGTCGCACAGCCCTCTATCATAATCCAGAGTTTTGAGAAGATTGGAGAAACTTAATTTTTCGCCCGAAAATGAAAAAAAAACCGAAAGGGGTAACACTGTCGTTTTTTTTTTTCGGGTCAAAATTTGAATTTTGATATCTCAGCTCTGGAAGGGTCTAGAGCCTCCATTTTTGCACTCAGGTCAAAGTCGCACAGCCCTCTATCATAATCCAGAGTTTTGAGAAGATTGGAGAAACTTAATTTTTCGCCCGAAATTGAAAAAAAACAAAAGGGGTAACACTGTCGTTTTTTTTTCGGGTCGAAATTTTGAATTTTGATATCTCAGCTCTGGAAGGGTCTAGAGCCTCCATTTTTGCACTCAGGTCAAAGTCGCACAGCCCTCTATCATAATCCAGAGTTTTGAGAAGATTGGATAAATTTAATTTTTCGCCCGAAAATGAAAAAAAACGAAAAGGGTAACTGTCGTTTTTTTTTCGGTTCGAAATTTTGAATTTTGATATCTCAGCTCTGGAAGGGTCTAGAGCCTCCATTTTTGCACTCAGGTGAAAGTCTCATGGCCCTCTCTCAGAATCCAGAGTTTTGAGAAGATTGGAGAAACTTGATTTTTAACCCGAAAATGAAAAAAAACGAAAGGGGTAACACTCGTTTTTTTTTTCGGGTCGAAATTTTGAATTTTGATATCTCAGCTCTGGAAGGGTCTAGAGCCTCCATTTTTGCACTCAGGTCAAAGTCGCACAGCCCTCTATCATACTCCAGAGTTTTGAGAAGATTGGAGAAACTTAATTTTTCGCCCGAAAATGAAAAAAAAAACGAAAGGGGTAACACTGTCGTTTTTTTTCGGGTCGAAATTTTGAATTTTGATATCTCAGCTCTGGAAGGGTGTAGAGCCTCCATTTTTGCACTCAGGTGAAAGTCTCATGGCCCTCTATCAGAATCCAGAGTTTTGAGAAGATTGGAGAAACTTAACTTTTCGCCCGAAAATGAAAAAAAACGAAAGGTGAACACTGTCGTTTTTTTTTTCGGGTCGAAATTTTGAATTTTGATATCTCAGCTCTGGAAGGTTCTGGAGCCTCCATTTTTGCACTCAGGTGAAAGTCTCATGGCCCTCTATCAGAATCCAGAGTTTTGAGAAGATTGGAGAAACTTAATTTTTCGCCCGAAAATGAAAGAAAAAAAACCGAAAGGGGTAACACTGTCGTTTTTTTTTTCGGGTCGAAATTTTGAATTTCGATATCTCAGCTCTGGAAGGGTCTAGAGCCTCCATTTTTGCACTCAGGTGAAAGTCTCATGGCCCTCTATCAGAATCCAGAGTTTTGAGAAGATTGGAGAAACTTAATTTTTCGCCCGAAAATGAAAAAAACGAAAGGGGTAACACTGTCGTTTTTTTTTCGGGTCGGAATTTTGAATTTTGAATTTTGATATCTCAGCTCTGGAAGGGTCTAGAGCCTCCATTTTTGCACTCAGGTCAAAGTCGCACAGCCCTCGATCATAATCCAGAGTTTTGAAAAGATTGGAGAAACTTAATTTTTCGCCCGAAAACGAAAAAAAACCCGAAAGGGGTAACACTGTCGTTTTTTTTTCGGGTCGGAATTTTTAATTTTTAATTTTGATATCTCAGCTCTGGAAGGGTCTAGAGCCTCCATTTTGCACTCAGGTCAAAGTCTCGTGGCCCTCTATCAGAATCCTGAGTTTTGAGAAGATTGGAGAAACTTAATTTTTTGCCCGAAAATGAAAAAAAACGAAAGGGGTAACACTTTCGTTTTTTTTTCGGGTCGAAATTTTGAATTTTGATATCTCAGCTCTGGAAGGGTCTAGAGCCTCCATTTTTGCACTCAGGTGAAAGTCTCATGGCCCTCTATCAGAATCCAGAGTTTTGAGAAGATTGGAGAAACTTAACTTTTCGCCCGAGAATGAAAAAAAACGAAAGGTGAACACTGTCGTTTTTTTTTTCGGGTCGAAATTTTGAATTTTGATATCTCAGCTCTGGAAGGTTCTGGAGCCTCCATTTTTGCACTCAGGTGAAAGTCTCATGGCCCTCTATCAGAATCCAGAGTTTTGAGAAGATTGGGGAAACTTAATTTTTCGCCCGAAAATGAAAAAAAAAAAACGAAAGGGGTAACACTGTCGTTTTTTTTTCGGGTCGAAATTTTGAATTTCGATATCTCAGCTCTGGAAGGGTCTAGAGTCTCCATTTTTGCACTCAGGTGAAAGTCTCATGGCCCTCTATCAGAATCCAGAGTTTTGAGAAGATTGGAGAAACTTAATTTTTCGCCCGAAAACGAAAAAAAACCCGAAAGGGGTAACACTGTCGTTTTTTTTTCGGGTCGAAATTTTGAATTTTGATATCTCAGCTCTGGAAGGGTCTAGAGCCTCCATTTTTGCACTCAGGTCAAAGTCTCGTGGCCCTCTATCAGAATCCAGAGTTTTGAGAAGATTGGAGAAACTTAATTTTTCGCCCGAAAATGAAAAAAAAACGAAAGGGGTAACACTGTCGTTTTTTTTTTCTGGTCGGAATTTTGAATTTTGATATCTCAGCTCTGGAAGGGTCTAGAGCCTCCATTTTTGCACTCAGGTCAAAGTCGCACAGCCCTCGATCATAATCCAGAGTTTTGAGAAGATTGGAGAAACTTAATTTTTCGCCCGAAAACGAAAAAAAACCCGAAAGGGGTAACACTGTAGTTTTTTTTTCGGGTCGAAATTTTTAATTTTGATATCTCAGCTCTGGAAGGGTCTAGAGCCTCCATTTTTGCACTCAGGTCAAAGTCTCGTGGCCCTCTATCAGAATCCTGAGTTTTGAGAAGATTGGAGAAACTTAATTTTTTGCCCGAAAATGAAAAAAAAACGAAAGGGGTAACACTTTCGGTTTTTTTCGGGTCGAAATTTTGAATTTCGATATCTCAGCTCTGGAAGGGTCTAGAGCCTCCATTTTTGCACTCAGGTGAAATTCTCACAGCCCTCTATCATAATCCAGAGTTTTGAGAAGATTGGAGAAACTTAATTTTTTGCCCGAAAATGAAAAAAAAACGAAAGGGGTAACATTGTCGTTTTTTTTTCGTGTCGAAATTTTGAATTTTGATATCTCAGCTCTGGAAGGGTCTAGAGCCTCCATTTTTGCACTCAGGTCAAAGTCGCACAGCCCTCGATCATAATCCAGAGTTTTGAAAAGATTGGAGAAACTTAATTTTTCGCCCGAAAACGAAAAAAAACCCGAAAGGGGTAACACTGTCGTTTTTTTTTCGGGTCGGAATTTTTAATTTTTAATTTTGATATCTCAGCTCTGGAAGGGTCTAGAGCCTCCATTTTGCACTCAGGTCAAAGTCTCGTGGCCCTCTATCAGAATCCTGAGTTTTGAGAAGATTGGAGAAACTTAATTTTTTGCCCGAAAATGAAAAAAAACGAAAGGGGTAACACTTTCGTTTTTTTTTCGGGTCGAAATTTTGAATTTTGATATCTCAGCTCTGGAAGGGTCTAGAGCCTCCATTTTTGCACTCAGGTGAAAGTCTCATGGCCCTCTATCAGAATCCAGAGTTTTGAGAAGATTGGAGAAACTTAACTTTTCGCCCGAGAATGAAAAAAAACGAAAGGTGAACACTGTCGTTTTTTTTTTCGGGTCGAAATTTTGAATTTTGATATCTCAGCTCTGGAAGGTTCTGGAGCCTCCATTTTTGCACTCAGGTGAAAGTCTCATGGCCCTCTATCAGAATCCAGAGTTTTGAGAAGATTGGGGAAACTTAATTTTTCGCCCGAAAATGAAAAAAAAAAAAACGAAAGGGGTAACACTGTCGTTTTTTTTTTCGGGTCGAAATTTTGAATTTCGATATCTCAGCTCTGGAAGGGTCTAGAGTCTCCATTTTTGCACTCAGGTGAAAGTCTCATGGCCCTCTATCAGAATCCAGAGTTTTGAGAAGATTGGAGAAACTTAATTTTTCGCCCGAAAACGAAAAAAAACCCGAAAGGGGTAACACTGTCGTTTTTTTTTCGGGTCGAAATTTTGAATTTTGATATCTCAGCTCTGGAAGGGTCTAGAGCCTCCATTTTTGCACTCAGGTCAAAGTCTCGTGGCCCTCTATCAGAATCCAGAGTTTTGAGAAGATTGGAGAAACTTAATTTTTCGCCCGAAAATGAAAAAAAAACGAAAGGGGTAACACTGTCGTTTTTTTTTTCTGGTCGGAATTTTGAATTTTGATATCTCAGCTCTGGAAGGGTCTAGAGCCTCCATTTTTGCACTCAGGTCAAAGTCGCACAGCCCTCGATCATAATCCAGAGTTTTGAGAAGATTGGAGAAACTTAATTTTTCGCCCGAAAACGAAAAAAAACCCGAAAGGGGTAACACTGTAGTTTTTTTTTCGGGTCGAAATTTTTAATTTTGATATCTCAGCTCTGGAAGGGTCTAGAGCCTCCATTTTTGCACTCAGGTCAAAGTCTCGTGGCCCTCTATCAGAATCCTGAGTTTTGAGAAGATTGGAGAAACTTAATTTTTTGCCCGAAAATGAAAAAAAACGAAAGGGGTAACACTTTCGGTTTTTTTCGGGTCGAAATTTTGAATTTCGATATCTCAGCTCTGGAAGGGTCTAGAGCCTCCATTTTTGCACTCAGGTGAAATTCTCACAGCCCTCTATCATAATCCAGAGTTTTGAGAAGATTGGAGAAACTTAATTTTTTGCCCGAAAATGAAAAAAAACGAAAGGGGTAACATTGTCGTTTTTTTTTCGTGTCGAAATTTTGAATTTTGATATCTCAGCTCTGGAAGGGTCTAGAGCCTCCATTTTTGCACTCAGGTGAAAGTCTCATGGCCCTCTATCAGAATCCAGAGTTTTGAGAAAATTGGAGAAACTTATTTTTTGCCCTTAAACCAAAAAAAAAAACGAAAGGGGTAACACTGTCGTTTTTTTTTCGGGTCGAAATTTTGAATTTCGATATCTCAGCTCTGGAAGGGTCTAGAGCCTCCATTTTTGCACTCAGGTGAAAGTCTCATGGCCCTCTATCAGAATCCAGAGTTTTGAGAAGATTGGAGAAACTTAATTTTTCACCCGAAAATGAAAAAAAGCGAAAGGGGTAACACTGTCGGGTTTTTTTCGGGTCGAAATTTTGAATTTCGATATCTCAGCTCTGGAAGGGTCTAGAGCCTCCATTTTTGCACTCAGGTGAAAGTCTCATGGCCCTCTATCAGAATCAAGAGTTTTGAGAAGATTGGAGAAACTTAATTTTTCACCCGAAAATGAAAAAAAGCGAAAGGGGTAACACTGTCGTTTTTTTTTTTTCGGTTCGAAATTTTGAATTTTGATATCTCAGCTCTGGAAGGGTCTAAAGCCTCCATTTTTGCACTCAGATCAAAGTCGCACAGCCCTCGATCATAATCCAGAGTTTTGAGAAGATTGGAGAAAATTAATTTTTCGCCCGAAAATGAAAAAAAACAAAGGGGTAACACTGTTGTTGTTTTTTTCGGGTAGAAATTTTGAATTTCGATATCTCAGCTCTGGAAGGGTCTAGAGCCTCAATTTTTTCACTCAGGTCAAAATCTTGTGGCCCTCTATTAGAATCCTGAGTTTTGAGAAGATTGGAAAAACGTAATTTTTTGCCCGAAAATGAAAAAAAACGAAAGGGGTAACACTGTCGGGTTTTTTTCGGGTCGAAATTTTGAATTTCGATATCTCAGCTCTGGAAGGGTCTAGAGCCTCCATTTTTGCACTCAGGTCAAAGTCTCGTGGCCCTCTATCAGAATCCAGAGTTTTGAGAAGATTGGAGAAACTTAATTTTTCTGCCTGAAAATGAAAAAAAAACCGAAAGGGGTAACACTGTCAGTTTTTTTTCGGGTCGAAATTTTGAATTTTGATATCTCAGCTCTCCAAGGGTCTAGAGCCTCCATTTTTGCACTCAGGTGAAAGTCTCATGGCCCTCTCTCAGAATCCAGAGTTTTGAGAAGATTGGAAAAACTTAATTTTTCGCCCGAAAATGAAAAAAAATGAAAGGGGTAACACTGTCGTTTTTTTTTGGGTCGAAATTTTGAATTTTGATATCTCAGCTCTGGAAAGGTTTAGAGCCTCCATTTTTGCACTCAGGTCAAAGTCTCGTGGCCCTCTATCAGAATCCAGAGTTTTGAGAAGATTGGAGAAATTTAATTTTTCACCCGAAAATGATAAAAAAAAACCGAAAGGGGTAAAACTGTCGTTTTTTTTTTCGGGTCGAAATTTTGAATTTTGATATCTCAGCTCTGGAAGGGTCTAGAGCCTCCATTTTTGCACCCAGGTCAAAATCGCACAGCCCTCGATCAAAATCCAGAGTTTTGAGAAGATTGGAGAAACTAAATTTTTCGCCCGATAACAAAAAAAAAACGAAAGGGGTAACACTGTCGATTTTTTTTCGGGTCGAAATTTTGAATTTTGATATCTCAGCTCTGGAAGGATCTAGAGCCTCCATTTTTGCACTCAGGTCAAAGTCGCACTGCCCTCTATCATAATCCAGAGTTTTGAGAAGATTGGAGAAACTTAATTTTTCGCCCGAAAATGAAAAAAAACGAAAGGGGTAACACTGTCGTTTTTTTTTCGGGTCGAAATTTTGAATTTCGATATCTCAGCTCTGGAAGGGTCTAGAGCCTCCATTTTTGCACTCAGGTGAAAGTCTCACGGCCCTCTATCAGAATCCAGAGTTTTGAGAAGATTGGAGAAACTTAATTTTTCGCCCGAAAATGAAAAAAAACGAAAGGGGTAAGTAACACTGTCGTTTTTTTTTTCTCGGGTCGAAATTTTGAATTTCGATATCTCAGCTCTGGAAGGGTCTAGAGCCTCCATTTTTTCACTCAGGTCAAAGTCTCGTGGCCCTCTATCATAATCCAGAGTTTTGAGAAGATTGGAGAAACTTAATTTTTCGCCCGAAAATGAAAAAAAAACGAAAGGGGTAACACTGTCGTTTTTTTTTTCGGGTCGAAATTTTGAATTTTGATATCTCAGCTCTGGAAGGGTCTAGAACCTCCATTTTTGCACTCAGGTGAAAGTCTCATGGCCCTCTATCAGAATCCAGAGTTTTGAGAAGATTGGAGAAACTTAATTTTTCGCCCGAAAATGAAAAAAAAAACGAAAGGGGTAACACTGTCGTTTTTTTTTCGGGTCGAATTTTTGAATTTTGATATCTCAGCTCTGGAAGGGTCTAGAGCCTCCATTTTTGCACTCAGGTCAAAGTCTCACAGCCCTCGATCATAATCCAGAGTTTTGAGAAGATTGGAGAAACTTAATTTTTCACCCGAAAATGAAAAAAAACGAAAGGGGTAACACTGTGTTTTTTTATTTTCGGGTCGAAATTTTGAATTTTGATATCTCAGCCCTGGAAGGGTCTAGAGCCTCCATTTTTGCACTCAGGTGAAAGTCTCATGGCCCTCTCTCAGAATCCAGAGTTTTGAGAAGATTGGAGAAACTTAATTTTTCGCCCGAAAATGAAAAAAAACGAAAGGGGTAACACTGTCGTTTTTTTTTCGGGTCGAAATTTTGAATTTTGATATCTCAGCTCTGGAAGGGTCTAGAGCCTCCATTTTTGCACTCAGGTCAAAGTCTCGTTGCCCTCTATAATAATCCAGAGTTTTGAGAAGATTGGAGAAACTTAATTTTTCGCCCGAAAATGAAAAAAAAAAACGAAAGGGGTAACACTGTCGTTTTTTTTTCGGGTCGAAATTTTGAATTTTGATATCTCAGCTCTGGAAGGGTGTAGAGCCTCCATTTTTGCACTCAGGTGAAAGTCTCATGGCCCTCTATCAGAATCCAGAGTTTTGAGAAGATTGGAGAAACTTAATTTTTCGCCCGAAAATGAAAAAAAACGAAAGGGGTAACACTGTCGTTTTTTTTTCGGGTCGAAATTTTGAATTTTGATATCTCAGCTCTGGAAGGGTCTAGAGCCTCCATTTTTGCACTCAGGTCAAAGTCTTGTTGCCCTCTATAATAATCCAGAGTTTTGAGAAGATTGGAGAAACTTAATTTTTCGCCCGAAAATGAAAAAAAAAAACGAAAGGGGTAACACTGTCGTTTTTTTTTTCGGGTCGAAATTTTGAATTTTGATATCTCAGCTCTGGAAGGGTCTAGAGCCTCCATTTTTGCACTCAGGTGAAAGTCTCATGGCCCTCTATCAGAATCCAGAGTTTTGAGAAGATTGGAGAAACTTAATTTTTCGCCCAAAAATGAAAAAAAACAAAAGGGGTAACACTGTCGTTTTTTTTTTTCGGGTCGAAATTTTGAATTTCGATATCTCAGCTCTGGAAGGGTCTAGAGCCTCCATTTTTGCACTCAGGTCAAAGTCTCGTGGCCCTCTATCAGAATCCTGAGTTTTGAGAAGATTGGAGAAACTTAATTTTTTGCCCAAAAATGAAAAAAACGAAAGGGGTAACACTGTCGTTTTTTTTTTTCGGGTCGAAATTTTGAGTTTCGATATCTCAGCTCTGGAAGGGTCTAGAGCCTCCATTTTTGCACTCAGGTGAAAGTCTCACAGCCCTCTATCATAATCCAGAGTTTTGAGAAGATTGGAGAAACTTAATTTTTCGCCCGAAAATGAAAAAAAAAACGAAAGGGTAACACTGTCGTTTTTTTTTTCGGGTCGAAATTTTGAATTTTGATATCTCAGCTCTGGAAGGGTCTAGAGCCTCCATTTTTGCACTCAGGTCAAAGTCTCACAGCCCTCGATCATAATCCAGAGTTTTGAGAAGATTGGAGAAACTTAATTTTTCGACCGAAAATGAAAAAAAACGAAAGGGGTAACACTGTCATTTTTTTTTTCGGGTCGAAATTTTGAATTTTGATATCTCAGCTCTGGAAGGGTATAGAGCCTCCATTTTTGCACTCACGTCAAAGTCTCGTGGCCCTCTATCAGAATCCAGAGTTTTGAGAAGATTGGAGAAATTTAATTTTTCACCCAAAAATGAAAAAAAACGAAAGGGGTAACACTGTCGTTTTTTTTCGGGTCGAAATTTAGAATTTTGATATCTCAGCTCTGGGAGGGTCTAGAGCCTCCATTTTTGCACTCAGGTGAAAGTCTCATGGCCCTCTATCAGAATCCAGAGTTTTGAGAAGATTGGAGAAACTTCATTTTTCGCCCGAAAATTAAAAAAAAACGAAAGGGGTAACACTGTCGTTTTTTTTCGGGTCGAAATTTTGAATTTTGATATCTCAGCTCTGGAAGGGTCTAGAGCCTCCATTTTTTCACTCAGGTCAAAGTCTCGTGGCCCTCTATCAGAATCCTGAGTTTTGAGAAGATTGGAGAAACTTAATTTTTCGCCCGAAAATGAAAAATAAAACGAAAGGGGTAACACTGTCGTTTTTTTTTTTCAGGTCGAAATTTTGAATTTCGATATCTCAGCTCTGGAAGGGTCTAGAGCCTCCATTTTTTCACTCAGGTGAAAGTCTCGTGGCCCTCTATCATAATCCAGAGTTTTGAGAAGATTGGAGAAACTTAATTTTTCGCCCGAAAATGAAAAAAAAACGAAAGGGGTAACACTGTCGTTTTTTTTTTTTCAGGTCGAAATTTTGAATTTTGATATCTCAGCTCTGGAAGGGTCTAGAGCCTCCATTTTTGCACTCAGGTGAAAGTCTCATGGCCCTCTATCAGAATCCAGAGTTTTGAGAAGATTGGAGAAACTTAATTTTTCGCCCGAAAATGAAAAAAAAACGAAAGGGGTAACACTGTCGTTTTTTTTTTCGGGTCGAAATTTTGAATTTTGATATCTCAGCTCTGGAAGGGTCTAGAGCCTCCATTTTTGCACTCAGGTCAAAGTCTCACAGCCCTCGATCATAATCCAGAGTTTTGAGAAGATTGGAGAAACTTAATTTTTCGCCCGAAAATGAAAAAAAACGAAAGGGGTAACACTGTGGTTTTTTATTTTCGGGTCGAAATTTTGAATTTTGATATCTCAGCCCTGGAAGGGTCTAGAGCCTCCATTTTTGCACTCAGGTGAAAGTCTCATGGCCCTCTATCAGAATCCAGAGTTTTGAGAAGATTGGAGAAACTTAATTTTTCGCCCGAAAATGAAAAAAAACGAAAGGGGTAACACTGTCGTTTTTTTTTCGGGTCGAAATTTTGAATTTTGATATCTCAGCTCTGGAAGGGTCTAGAGCCTCCATTTTTGCACTCAGGTCAAAGTCTTGTGGCACTCTATCAGAATCCAGAGTTTTGAGAAGATTGGAGAAATGTAATTTTTCACCCGAAAATGAAAAAAAAAACGAAAAGGGTAACACTGTCGTTTTTTTTTTCGGGTCGAAATTTTGAATTTTGATATCTCAGCTCTGGAAGGGTCTAGAGCCTCCATTTTTGCACTCAGGTCAAAGTCTCACAGCCCTCGCTCATAATCCAGAGTTTTGAGAAGATTGGAGAAACTTAATTTTTCGCCCGAAAATGAAAAAAAACGAAAGGGGTAACACTATCGTTTTTTTTTCGGGTCGAAATTTTGAATTTTGATATCTCAGCTCTGGAAGGGTCTAGAGCCTCCATTTTTGCACTCAGGTCAAAGTCTCGTTGCCCTCTATAATAATCCAGAGTTTTGAGAAGATTGGAGAAACTTAATTTTTCGCCCGAAAATGAAAAAAAAAACGAAAGGGGTAACACTGTCGTTTTTTTTTTCGGGTCGAAATTTTGAATTTTGATATCTCAGCTCTGGAAGGGTCTAGAGCCTCCATTTTTGCACTCAGGTGAAAGTCTCATGGCCCTCTATCAGAATCCAGAGTTTTGAGAAGATTGGAGAAACTTAATTTTTCGCCCGAAAATGAAAAAAAAAACGAAAGGGGTAACACTGTCGTTTTTTTTTTCGGGTCGAAATTTTGAATTTTGATATCTCAGCTCTGAAAGGGTCTAGAGCCTCCATTTTTGCACTCAGGTCAAAGTCTCACAGCCCTCGATCATAATCCAGAGTTTTCAGAAGATTGGAGAAACTTCATTTTTCGATCGAAAATGAAAAAAAACGAAAGGGGTAACACTGTCGTTTTTTTTTTCGGGTCGAAATTTTGAATTTCGATATCTCAGCTCTGGAAGGGTCTAGAGCCTCCATTTTTGCACTCAGGTCAAAGTCTCGTGGCCCTCTATCATAATCCAGAGTTTTGAGAAGATTGGAGAAACTTAATTTTTCACCCAAAAATGAAAAAAAACGAAAGGGGTAACACTGTCGTTTTTTTTTCGGGTCGAAATTTTGAATTTTGATATCTCAGCTCTGGAAGGGTCTAGAGCCTCCATTTTTGCACTCAGGTCAAAGTCTCGTTGCCCTCTATAATAATCCAGAATTTTGAGAAGATTGGAGAAACTTAATTTTTCGCCCGAAAATGAAAAAAAAAAACGAAAGGGGTAACACTGTCGTTTTTTTTTCCGGGTCGAAATTTTGAATTTTGATATCTCAGCTCTGGAAGGGTCTAGAGCCTCCATTTTTGCACTCAGGTGAAAGTCTCATGGCCCTCTATCAGAATCCAGAGTTTTGAGAAGATTGGAGAAACTTAATTTTTCGCCCGAAAATGAAAAAAAAACGAAAGGGGTAACACTGTCGTTTTTTTTTCGGGTCGAAATTTTGAATTTTGATATCTCAGCTCTGAAAGGGTCTAGAGCCTCCATTTTTGCACTCAGGTCAAAGTCTCACAGCCCTCGATCATAATCCAGAGTTTTGAGAAGATTGGAGAAACTTCATTTTTCGCCCGAAAATGAAAAAAAAACGAAAGGGGTAACACTGTCGTTTTTTTTTCGGTTCGAATTTTTGAATTTTGATATCTCAGCTCTGGAAGGGTCTAGAGCCTCCATTTTTGCACTCAGGTGAAAGTCTCATGGCCCTCTCTCAGAATCCAGAGTTTTGAGAAGATTGGAGAAACTTAATTTTTCGCCCAAAAATAAAAAAAAACAAAAGGGGTAACACTGTCGTTTTTTTTTCGGGTCGAAATTTTGAATTTCGATATCTCAGCTCTGGAAGGGTCTAGAGCCTCCATTTTTGCACTCAGGTGAAAGTCTCACAGCCCTCTATCATAATCCAGAGTTTTGAGAAGATTGGAGAAACTTAATTTTTCGCCCGAAAATGAAAAAAACGAAAGGGGTAACACTGTCATTTTTTTTCGGGTCGAAATTTTGAATTTTGATATCTCAGCTCTGGAAGGGTCTAGAGCCTCCATTTTTTTACTCACGTCAAAGTCTTGTGGCCCTCTATCAGAATCCAGAGTTTTGAGAAGATTGGAGAAATTTAATTTTTCACCCGAAAATGAAAAAAAACGAAAGGGGTAACACTGTCGTTTTTTTTTCGGGTCGAAATTTAGAATTTTGATATCTCAGCTCTGGAAGGGTCTAGAGCCTCCATTTTTGCACTCATGTGAAAGTCTCACAGCCCTCGATCATAATCCAGAGTTTTGAGAAGATTGGAGAAACTTAATTTTTCGCCCGAAAATGAAAAAAACGAAAGGGGTAACACTGTCGTTTTTTTTTCGGGTCGAAATTTTGAATTTCGATATCTCAGCTCTGGAAGGGTCTAGAGCCTCCATTTTTGCACTCACGTCAAAGTCTTGTGGCCCTCTATCAGAATCCAGAGTTTTGAGAAGATTGGAGAAATTTAATTTTTCACCAGAAAATGAAAAAAAACGAAAGGGGTAACACTGTCGTTTTTTTTTCGGGTCGAAATTTAGAATTTTGATATCTCAGCTCTGGAAGGGTCTAGAGCCTCCATTTTTGCACTCATGTGAAAGTCTCACAGCCCTCGATCATAATCCAGAGTTTTGAGAAGATTGGAGAAACTTAATTTTTCGCCCGAAAATGAAAAAAAACGAAAGGGGTAACACTGTCGTTTTTTTTTCGGGTCGAAATTTTGAATTTCGATATCTCAGCTCTGGAAGGGTCTAGAGCCTCCATTTTTTCACTCAGGTCAAAGTCTCGTGGCCCTCTATCATAATCCAGAGTTTTGAGAAGATTGGAGAAACTTAATTTTTCGCCCGAAAATGAAAAAAAAACGAAAGGGGTAACACTGTCGTTTTTTTTTTCGGGTCGAAATTTAGAATTTTTATATCTCAGCTCTGGAAGGGTCTAGAGCCTCCATTTTTGCACTCAGGTCAAAGTCTCACAGCCCTCTATCAGAATCCAGAGTTTTGAGAAGATTGGAGAAATTTAATTTTTCACCCGAAAATGAAAAAAAACGAAAGGGGTAACACTGTCGTTTTTTTTTCGGGTCGAAATTTACAATTTTGATATCTCAGCTCTGGAAGGGTCTAGAGCCTCCATTTTTGCACTCAGGTCAAAGTCTCACAGCCCTCTATCAGAATCCAGAGTTTTGAGAAGATTGGAGAAACTTAATTTTTCGCCCGAAAATGAAAAAAAAAACGAAAGGGGTAACACTGTCGTTTTTTTTCGGGTCGAAATTTTGAATTTCGATATCTCAGCTCTGGAAGGGTCTAGAGCCTCCATTTTTGCACTCAGGTCAAAGTCTCGTGGCCCTCTATCAGAATCCTGAGTTTTGAGAAGATTGGAGAAACTTAATTTTTTGCCCGAAAATGAAAAAAAACGAAAGGGGTAACACTGTCGTTTTTTTTTTCGGGTCGAAATTTTGAATTTCGATATCTCAGCTCTGGAAGGGTCTAGAGCCTCCATTTTTGCACTCAGGTGAAAGTCTCACAGCCCTCTATCATAATCCAGAGTTTTGAGAAGATTGCAGAAACTTAATTTTTCGCCCGAAAATGAAAAAAAAAAACGAAAGGGGTAACACTGTCGTTTTTTTTTCGGGTCGAAATTTTGAATTTTGATATCTCAGCTCTGGAAGGGTCTAGAGCCTCCATTTTTGCACTCAGGTCAAAGTCTCGTGGCCCTCTATCAGAATCCAGAGTTTTGAGAAGATTGGAGAAATTTAATTTTTCACCCGAAAATGAAAAAAAACGAAAGGGGTAACACTGTCGTTTTTTTTCGGGTCGAAATTTAGAATTTTGATATCTCAGCTCTGGAAGGGTCTAGAGCCTCCATTTTTGCACTCAGGTGAAAGTCTCATGGCCCTCTATCAGAATCCAGAGTTTTGAGAAGATTGGAGAAACTTAATTTTTCGCCCGAAAATTAAAAAAAACGAAAGGGGTAACACTGTCGTTTTTTTTCGGGTCGAAATTTTGAATTTTGATATCTCAGCTCTGGAAGGGTCTAGAGCCTCCATTTTTTCACTCAGGTGAAAGTCTCGTGGCCCTCTATCATAATCCAGAGTTTTGAGAAGATTGGAGAAACTTAATTTTTGCCCGAAAATGAAAAAAAAACGAAAGGGGTAACACTGTCGTTTTTTTTTTTCAGGTCGAAATTTTGAATTTTGATATCTCAGCTCTGGAAGGGTCTAGAGCCTCAATTTTTGCACTCAGGTGAAAGTCTCATGGCCCTCTATCAGAATCCAGAGTTTTGAGAAGATTGGAGAAACTTAATTTTTCGCCCGAAAATGAAAAAAAAAAACGAAAGGGGTAACACTGTCGTTTTTTTTTTCGGGTCGAATTTTTGAATTTTGATATCTCAGCTCTGGAAGGGTCTAGAGCCTCCATTTTTGCACTCAGGTCAAAGTCTCACAGCCCTCGATCATAATCCAGAGTTTTGAGAAGATTGGAGAAACTTAATTTTTCGCCCGAAAATGAAAAAAAACGAAAGGGGTAACACTGTCGTTTTTTTTTTCGGTTCGAATTTTTGAATTTTGATATCTCAGCTCTGGAAGGGTCTAGAGCCTCCATTTTTGCACTCAGGTGAAAGTCTCATGGCCCTCTCTCAGAATCCAGAGTTTAGAGAAGATTGGAGAAACTTAATTTTTCGCCCAAAAATAAAAAAAAACAAAAGGGGTAACACTGTCGTTTTTTTTTTCGGGTCGAAATTTTGAATTTCGATATCTCAGCTCTGGAAGGGTCTAGAGCCTCCATTTTTGCACTCAGGTGAAAGTCTCACAGCCCTCTATCATAATCCAGAGTTTTGAGAAGATTGGAGAAACTTAATTTTTCGCCCGAAAATGAAAAAAAACGAAAGGGGTAACACTGTCATTTTTTTTTCGGGTCGAAATTTTGAATTTTGATATCTCAGCTCTGGAAGGGTCTAGAGCCTCCATTTTTGCACTCACGTCAAAGTCTTGTGGCCCTCTATCAGAATCCAGAGTTTTGAGAAGATTGGAGAAATTTAATTTTTCACCCGAAAATGAAAAAAAACGAAAGGGGGTAACACTGTCGTTTTTTTTCGGGTCGAAATTTAGAATTTTGATATCTCAGCTCTGGAAGGGTCTAGAGCCTCCATTTTTGCACTCACGTCAAAGTCTCATGGCCCTCTCTCAGAATCCAGAGTTTTGAGAAGATTGGAGAAACTTAATTTTTCGCCCAAAAATAAAAAAAAACAAAAGGGGTAACACTGTCGTTTTTTTTTTCGGGTCGAAATTTTGAATTTCGATATCTCAGCTCTGGAAGGGTCTAGAGCCTCCATTTTTGCACTCAGGTGAAAGTCTCACAGCCCTCTATCATAATCCAGAGTTTTGAGAAGATTGGAGAAACTTAATTTTTCGCCCGAAAATGAAAAAAAACGAAAGGGGTAACACTGTCATTTTTTTTTCGGGTCGAAATTTTGAATTTTGATATCTCAGCTCTGGAAGGGTCTAGAGCCTCCATTTTTGCACTCAGGTCAAAGTCTTGTGGCCCTCTATCAGAATCCAGAGTTTTGAGAAGATTGGAGAAATTTCATTTTTCACCCGAAAATGAAAAAAAACGAAAGGGGTAACACTGTCGTTTTTTTTTCGGGTCGAAATTTAGAATTTTGATATCTCAGCTCTGGAAGGGTCTAGAGCCTCCATTTTTGCACTCAGGTGAAAGTCTCATGGCCCTCTATCAGAATCCAGAGTTTTGAGAAGATTGGAGAAACTTAATTTTTCGCCCGAAAATGAAAAAAAAACGAAAGGGGTAACACTGTCGTTTTTTTTTTCGGGTCGAATTTTTGAATTTTGATATCTCAGCTCTGGAGGGGTCTAGAGCCTCCATTTTTGCACTCAGGTAAAAGTCTCACAGCCCTCGATCATAATCCAGAGTTTTGAGAAGATTGGAGAAACTTAATTTTTCGCCCGAAAATGAAAAAAAACGAAAGGGGTAACACTGTGGTTTTTTATTTTCGGGTCGAAATTTTGAATTTTGATATCTCAGCCCTGGAAGGGTCTAGAGCCTCCATTTTTGCACTCAGGTGAAAGTCTCATGGCCCTCTATCAGAATCCAGAGTTTTGAGAAGATTGGAGAAACTTAATTTTTCGCCTGAAAATGAAAAAAAACGAAAGGGGTAACACTGTCGTTTTTTTTTTCGGGTCGAAATTTTGAATTTTGATATCTCAGCTCTGGAAGGGTCTAGAGCCTCCATTTTTGCACTCAGGTCAAAGTCTCGTGGCCCTCTATCAGAATCCAGAGTTTTGAGAAGATTGGAGAAATGTAATTTTTCACCCGAAAATGAAAAAAAAAACGAAAAGGGTAACACTGTCGTTTTTTTTTTTTCGGGTCGAAATTTTGAATTTTGATATCTCAGCTCTGGAAGGGTCTAGAGCCTCCATTTTTGCACTCAGGTCAAAGTCTCACAGCCCTCGCTCATAATCCAGAGTTTTGAGAAGATTGGAGAAACTTAATTTTTCGCCCGAAAATGAAAAAAAACGAAAGGGGTAACACTATCGTTTTTTTTTCGGGTCGAAATTTTGAATTTTGATATCTCAGCTCTGGAAGGGTCTAGAGCCTCCATTTTTGCACTCAGGTCAAAGTCTCGTTGCCCTCTATAATAATCCAGAGTTTTGAGAAGATTGGAGAAACTTAATTTTTCGCCCGAAAATGAAAAAAAAACGAAAGGGGTAACACTGTCGTTTTTTTTTTTCGGGTCGAAATTTTGAATTTTGATATCTCAGCTCTGGAAGGGTCTAGAGCCTCCATTTTTGCACTCAGGTGAAAGTCTCATGGCCCTCTATCAGAATCCAGAGTTTTGAGAAGATTGGAGAAACTTAATTTTTCGCCCGAAAATGAAAAAAAAAACGAAAGGGGTAACACTGTCGTTTTTTTTTTTCGGGTCGAAATTTTGAATTTTGATATCTCAGCTCTGAAAGGGTCTAGAGCCTCCATTTTTGCACTCAGGTCAAAGTCTCACAGCCCTCGATCATAATCCAGAGTTTTCAGAAGATTGGAGAAACTTCATTTTTCGCCCGAAAATGAAAAAAAACGAAAGGGGTAACACTGTCGTTTTTTTTTTCGGGTCGAAATTTTGAATTTTGATATCTCAGGCCTGGAAGGGTCTAGAGCCTCCATTTTTGCATTAAGGTGAAAGTCTCATGGCTTTCTCTCGGAATCCAGAGTTTTGAGAAGATTGGAGAAACTTAATTTTTCGCCCAAAAATGAAAAAAAACAAAAGGGGTAACACTGTCGTTTTTTTTTTTCGGGTCGAAATTTTGAATTTCGATATCTCAGCTCTGGAAGGGTCTAGAGCCTCCATTTTTGCACTCAGGTCAAAGTCTCGTGGCCCTCTATAATAATCCAGTGTTTTGAGAAGATTGGAGAAACTTAATTTTTCGCCCGAAAATGAAAAAAAACGAAAGGGGTAACACTGTCGTTTTTTTTTTCGGGTCGAAATTTTGAATTTTGATATCTCAGCTCTGGAAGGGTCTAGAGCCTCCATTTTTGCACTCAGGTCAAAGTCTCGTTGCCCTCTATAATAATCCAGAGTTTTGAGAAGATTGGAG
Organism: Pimephales promelas; assembly: GCF_988280905.1. Lineage (NCBI taxonomy): Eukaryota > Metazoa > Chordata > Actinopteri > Cypriniformes > Leuciscidae > Pimephales > Pimephales promelas. Next base: position 19,274,392 of record NC_142783.1, read on the forward strand.
AAACTTAATTTTTCGCCCGAAAATGAAAAAAAAAACGAAAGGGGTAACACTGTCGTTTTTTTTTCCGGGTCGAAATTTTGAATTTTGATATCTCAGCTCTGGAAGGGTCTAGAGCCTCAATTTTTGCACTCAGGTGAAAGTCTCATGGCCCTCTATCAGAATCCAGAGTTTTGAGAAGATTGGAGAAACTTAATTTTTCGCCCGAAAATGAAAAAAAAACGAAAGGGGTAACACTGTCGTTTTTTTTTTCGGGTCGAAATTTTGAATTTTGATATCTCAGCTCTGAAAGGGTCTAGAGCCTCAATTTTTGCACTCAGGTCAAAGTCTCACAGCCCTCGATCATAATCCAGAGTTTTGAGAAGATTGGAGAAACTTCATTTTTCGCCCGAAAATGAAAAAAAACGAAAGGGGTAACACTGTCGTTTTTTTTTTCGGGTCGAAATTTTGAATTTTGATATCTCAGGCCTGGAAGGGTCTAGAGCCTCCATTTTTGCACTCAGGTGAAAGTCTCATGGCCCTCTCTCAGAATCCAGAGTTTTGAGAAGATTGGAGAAACTTAATTTTTTGCCCAAAAATGAAAAAAAACAAAAGGGGTAACACTGTCGTTTTTTTTTTCGGGTCGAAATTTTGAATTTCGATATCTCAGCTCTGGAAGGGTCTAGAGCCTCCATTTTTGCACTCAGGTCAAAGTCTCGTGGCCCTCTATCATAATCCAGAGTTTTGAGAAGATTGGAGAAACTTAATTTTTCGCCCGAAAATGAAAAAAAACGAAAGGGGTAACACTGTCGTTTTTTTTTCGGGTCGAAATTTTGAATTTTGATATCTCAGCTCTGGAAGGGTCTAGAGCCTCCATTTTTGCACTCAGGTCAAAGTCTCGTTGCCCTCTATAATAATCCAGAAATTTGAGAAGATTGGAGAAACTTAATTTTTCGCCCGAAAATGAAAAAAAAAACGAAAGGGGTAACACTGTCGTTTTTTTTTCCGGGTCGAAATTTTGAATTTTGATATCTCAGCTCTGGAAGGGTCTAGAGCCTCCATTTTTGCACTCAGGTGAAAGTCTCATGGCCCTCTATCAGAATCCAGAGTTTTGAGAAGATTGGAGAAACTTAATTTTTCGCCCGAAAATGAAAAAAAAAACGAAAGGGGTAACACTGTCGTTTTTTTTTTCGGGTCGAAATTTTGAATTTTGATATCTCAGCTCTGAAAGGGTCTAGAGCCTCCATTTTTGCACTCAGGTCAAAGTCTCACAGCCCTCGATCATAATCCAGAGTTTTGAGAAGATTGGAGAAACTTCATTTTTCGCCCGAAAATGAAAAAAAACGAAAGGGGTAACACTGTCGTTTTTTTTTCGGGTCGAAATTTTGAATTTTGATATCTCAGTTCTGGAAGGGTCTAGAGCCTCAATTTTTGCACTCAGGTGAAAGTCTCATGGCCCTCTCTCAGAATCCAGAGTTTTGAGAAGATTGGAGAAACTTAATTTTTCGCCCAAAAATGAAAAAAAACAAAAGGGGTAACACTGTTGTTGTTTTTTTCGGGTCGAAATTTTGAATTTCGATATCTCAGCTCTGGAAGGGTCTAGAGCCTCCATTTTTGCACTCAGGTCAAAGTCTCGTGGCCCTCTATCAGAATCCTGAGTTTTGAGAAGATTGGAGAAACTTAATTTTTTGCCCGAAAATGAAAAAAAACGAAAGGGGTAACACTGTCGTTTTTTTTTTTTGGGGCGAAATTTTGAATTTCGATATCTCAGCTCTGGAAGGGTCTAGAGCCTCCATTTTTGCACTCACGTCAAAGTCTTGTGGCCCTCTATCAGAATCCAGAGTTTTGAGAAGATTGGAGAAATTTAATTTTTCACCCGAAAATGAAAAAAAAACGAAAGGGGTAACACTGTGGTTTTTTTTTCGGGTCTAAATTTAGAATTTTGATATCTCAGCTCTGGAAGGGTCTAGAGCCTCCATTTTTGCACTCAGGTGAAAGTCTCATGGCCCTCTATCAGAATCCAGAGTTTTGAGAAGATTGGAGAAACGTAATTTTTCAGCCGAAAATGAAAAAAAAACGAAAGGGGTAACACTGTCGTTTTTTTTCGGGTCGAAATTTTGAGTTTTGATATCTCAGCTCTGGAAGGGTCTAGAGCCTCCATTTTTGCACTCACGTCAAAGTCTTGTGGCCCTCTATCAGAATCCAGAGTTTTGAGAAGATTGGAGAAACTTAATTTTTCGCCCGAAAATGAAAAAAAAACGAAAGGGGTAACACTGTCGTTTTTTTTCGGGTCGAAATTTTGAGTTTTGATATCTCAGCTCTGGAAGGGTCTAGAGCCTCCATTTTTGCACTCAGGTCAAAGTCTCGTGGCCCTCTATCAGAATCGTGAGTTTTGAGAAGATTGGAGAAACGTAATTTTTTGCCCGAAAATGAAAAAAAAACGAAAGGGGTAACACTGTCGGTTTTTTTCGGGTCGAAATTTTGAATTTCGATATCTCAGCTCTGGAAGGGTCTAGAGCCTCCATTTTTGCACTCATGTGAAAGTCTCACAGCCCTCGATCATAATCCAGAGTTTTGAGAAGATTGGAGAAACTTAATTTTTCGCCCGAAAATGAAAAAAACGAAAGGGGTAACACTGTCGTTTTTTTTTTTCGGGTCGAAATTTTGAATTTCGATATCTCAGCTCTGGAAGGGTCTAGAGCCTCCATTTTTTCACTCAGGTCAAAGTCTCGTGGCCCTCTATCATAATCCAGAGTTTTGAGAAGATTGGAGAAACTTAATTTTTCGCCCGAAAATGAAAAAAAAACGAAAGGGGTAACACTGTCGTTTTTTTTTTCGGGTCGAAATTTTGAATTTTGATATCTCAGCTCTGGAAGGGTCTAGAGCCTCCATTTTTGCACTCAGGTCAAAGTCTCACAGCCCTCTATCAGAATCCAGAGTTTTGAGAAGATTGGAGAAATTTAATTTTTCACCCGAAAATGAAAAAAACGAAAGGGGTAACACTGTCGTTTTTTTTTCGGGTCGAAATTTAGAATTTTGATATCTCAGCTCTGGAAGGGTCTAGAGCCTCCATTTTTGCACTCAGGTGAAAGTCTCATGGCCCTCTATCAGAATCCAGAGTTTTGAGAAGATTGGAGAAACTTAATTTTTCGCCCGAAAATGAAAAAAAAACGAAAGGGGTAACACTGTCGTTTTTTTCGGGTCGAACGTTTGAATTTTGATATCTCAGCTCTGGAAGGGTCTAGAGCCTCCATTTTTTCACTCAGGTCAAAGTCTCGTGGCCCTCTATCAGAATCCTGAGTTTTGAGAAGATTGGAGAAACGTAATTTTTTGCCCGAAAATGAAAAAAAAAAACGAAAGGGGTAACACTGTCGGTTTTTTTCGGGTCGAAATTTTGAATTTCGATATCTCAGCTCTGGAAGGGTCTAGAGCCTCCATTTTTGCACTCATGTGAAAGTCTCACAGCCCTCGATCATAATCCAGAGTTTTGAGAAGATTGGAGAAACTTAATTTTTCGCCCGAAAATGAAAAAAAACGAAAGGGGTAACACTGTCGTTTTTTTTTCGGGTCGAAATTTTGAATTTCGATATCTCAGCTCTGGAAGGGTCTAGAGCCTCCATTTTTTCACTCAGGTCAAAGTCTCGTGGCCCTCTATCATAATCCAGAGTTTTGAGAAGATTGGAGAAACTTAATTTTTCGCCCGAAAATGAAAAAAAAACGAAAGGGGTAACACTGTCGGTTTTTTTTTCGGGTCGAAATTTAGAATTTTGATATCTCAGCTCTGGAAGGGTCTAGAGCCTCCATTTTTGCACTCAGGTCAAAGTCTCACAGCCCTCGATCATAATCCAGAGTTTTGAAAAGATTGGAGAAATGTAATTTTTCACCCGAAAATGAAAAAAAAAACGAAAAGGGTAACACTGTCGTTTTTTTTTTTCGGGTCGAAATTTTGAATTTTGATATCTCAGCTCTGGAAGGGTCTAGAGCCTCCATTTTTGCACTCAGGTCAAAGTCTCACAGCCCTCGCTCATAATCCAGAGTTTTGAGAAGATTGGAGAAACTTAATTTTTCGCCCGAAAATGAAAAAAAAAACGAAAGGGGTAACACTATCGTTTTTTTTTCGGGTCGAAATTTTGAATTTTGATATCTCAGCTCTGGAAGGGTCTAGAGCCTCCATTTTTGCACTCAGGTCAAAGTCTCGTTGCCCTCTATAATAATCCAGAGTTTTGAGAAGATTGGAGAAACTTAATTTTTCGCCCGAAAATGAAAAAAAAAACGAAAGGGGTAACACTGTCGTTTTTTTTTTCGGGTCGAAATTTTGAATTTTGATATCTCAGCTCTGGAAGGGTCTAGAGCCTCCATTTTTGCACTCAGGTGAAAGTCTCATGGCCCTCTATCAGAATCCAGAGTTTTGAGAAGATTGGAGAAACTTAATTTTTCGCCCGAAAATGAAAAAAAAAACGAAAGGGGTAACACTGTCGTTTTTTTTTTCGGGTCGAAATTTTGAATTTTGATATCTCAGCTCTGAAAGGGTCTAGAGCCTCCATTTTTGCACTCAGGTCAAAGTCTCACAGCCCTCGATCATAATCCAGAGTTTTCAGAAGATTGGAGAAACTTCATTTTTCGCCCGAAAATGAAAAAAAACGAAAGGGGTAACACTGTCGTTTTTTTTTTCGGGTCGAAATTTTGAATTTTGATATCTCAGGCCTGGAAGGGTCTAGAGCCTCCATTTTTGCATTAAGGTGAAAGTCTCATGGCTTTCTCTCAGAATCCGGAGTTTTGAGAAGATTGGAGAAACTTAATTTTTCGCCCAAAAATGAAAAAAAACAAAAGGGGTAACACTGTCGTTTTTTTTTTCGGGTCGAAATTTTGAATTTCGATATCTCAGCTCTGGAAGGGTCTAGAGCCTCCATTTTTGCACTCAGGTCAAAGTCTCGTGGCCCTCTATCATAATCCAGAGTTTTGAGAAGATTGGAGAAACTTAATTTTTCGCCCAAAAATGAAAAAAAACGAAAGGGGTAACACTGTCGTTTTTTTTTCGGGTCGAAATTTTGAATTTTGATATCTCAGCTCTGGAAGGGTCTAGAGCCTCCATTTTTGCACTCAGGTCAAAGTCTCGTTGCCCTCTATAATAATCCAGAATTTTGAGAAGATTGGAGAAACTTAATTTTTCGCCCGAAAATGAAAAAAAAAACGAAAGGGGTAACACTGTCGTTTTTTTTTTCCGGGTCGAAATTTTGAATTTTGATATCTCAGCTCTGGAAGGGTCTAGAGCCTCCATTTTTGCACTCAGGTGAAAGTCTCATGGCCCTCTATCAGAATCCAGAGTTTTGAGAAGATTGGAGAAACTTAATTTTTCGCCCTAAAATGAAAAAAAAACGAAAGGGGTAACACTGTTGTTTTTTTTTTCGGGTCGAAATTTTGAATTTTGATATCTCAGCTCTGAAAGGGTCTAGAGCCTCCATTTTTGCACTCAGGTCAAAGTCTCACAGCCCTCGATCATAATCCAGAGTTTTGAGAAGATTGGAGAAACTTCATTTTTCGCCCGAAAATGAAAAAAAAACGAAAGGGGTAACACTGTCGTTTTTTTTTTCGGGTCGAAATTTTGAATTTTGATATCTCAGGCCTGGAAGGGTCTAGAGCCTCCATTTTTGCACTCAGGTGAAAGTCTCATGGCCCTCTCTCAGAATCCAGAGTTTTGAGAAGATTGGAGAAACTTAATTTTTCGCCCAAAAATGAAAAAAAACAAAAGGGGTAACACTGTTGTTGTTTTTTTTCGGGTCGAAATTTTGAATTTCGATATCTCAGCTCTGGAAGGGTCTAGAGCCTCCATTTTTGCACTCAGGTCAAAGTCTCGTGGCCCTCTATCAGAATCCTGAGTTTTGAGAAGATTGGAGAAACTTAATTTTTTGCCCGAAAATGAAAAAAAACGAAAGGGGTAACACTGTCGTTTTTTTTTTCGGGGCGAAATTTTGAATTTCGATATCTCATCTCTGGAAGGGTCTAGAGCCTCCATTTTTGCACTCAGGTGAAAGTCTCACAGCCCTCTATCATAATCCAGAGTTTTGAGAAGATTGGAGAAACTTAATTTTTCGCCCGAAAATGAAAAAAAAACGAAAGGGGTAACACTGTCGTTTTTTTTTCGGGTCGAAATTTTGAATTTTGATATCTCAGCTCTGGAAGGGTCTAGAGCCTCCATTTTTGCACTCAGGTCAAAGTCTCACAGCCCTCGATCATAATCCAGAGTTTTGAGAAGATTGGAGAAACTTCATTTTTCGCCCGAAAATGAAAAAAAACGAAAGGGGTAACACTGTTGTTTTTTTTTCGGGTCGAATTTTTGAATTTTGATATCTCAGCTCTGGAAGGGTCTAGAGCCTCCATTTTTGCACTCAGGTGAAAGTCTCATGGCCCTCTCTCAGAATCCAGAGTTTTGAGAAGATTGGAGAAACTTAATTTTTCGCCCAAAAATGAAAAAAAACAAAAGGGGTAACACTGTCGTTTTTTTTTTTCGGGTCGAAATTTTGAATTTCGATATCTCAGCTCTGGAAGGGTCTAGAGCCTCCATTTTTGCACTCAGGTCAAAGTCTCGTGGCCCTCTATCAGAATCCTGAGTTTTGAGAAGATTGGAGAAACTTAATTTTTTGCCCGAAAATGAAAAAAAAACGAAAGGGGTAACACTGTCGTTTTTTTTTTCGGGTCGAAATTTTGAATTTCGATATCTCAGCTCTGGAAGGGTCTAGAGCCTCCATTTTTGCACTCAGGTGAAAGTCTCACAGCCCTCTATCATAATCCAGAGTTTTGAGAAGATTGGAGAAACTTAATTTTTCGCCCGAAAATGAAAAAAAACGAAAGGGGTAACACTGTCATTTTTTTTTCGGGTCGAAATTTTGAATTTTGATATCTCAGCTCTGGAAGGGTCTAGAGCCTCCATTTTTGCACTCACGTCAAAGTCTTGTGGCCCTCTATCAAAATCCAGAGTTTTGAGAAGATTGGAGAAATTTAATTTTTCACCCGAAAATGAAAAAAAAACGAAAGGGGTAACACTGTCGTTTTTTTTTCGGGTCGAAATTTAGAATTTTGATATCTCAGCTCTGGAAGGGTCTAGAGCCTCCATTTTTGCACTCAGGTGAAAGTCTCATGGCCCTCTATCAGAATCCAGAGTTTTGAGAAGATTGGAGAAACGTAATTTTTCGCCCGAAAATGAAAAAAAAACGAAAGGGGTAACACTGTCGTTTTTTTTCGGGTCAAAATTTTGAGTTTTGATATCTCAGCTCTGGAAGGGTCTAGAGCCTCCATTTTTGCACTCACGTCAAAATCTTGTGGCCCTCTATCAGAATCCAGAGTTTTGAGAAGATTGGAGAAACTTAATTTTTCGCCCGAAAATGAAAAAAAAACGAAAGGGGTAACACTGTCGTTTTTTTTCGGGTCGAAATTTTGAGTTTTGATATCTCAGCTCTGGAAGGGTCTAGAGCCTCCATTTTTTCACTCAGGTCAAAGTCTCGTGGCCCTCTATCAGAATCCTGAGTTTTGAGAAGATTGGAGAAACGTAATTTTTTGCCCGAAAATGAAAAAAAAAACGAAAGGGGTAACACTGTCGGTTTTTTTCGGGTCGAAATTTTTAATTTTGATATCTCAGGCCTGGAAGGGTCTAGAGCCTCCATTTTTGCATTAAGGTGAAAGTCTCATGGCTTTCTCTCAGAATCCAGAGTTTTGAGAAGATTGGAGAAACTTAATTTTTCGCCCAAAAATGAAAAAAAACAAAAGGGGTAACACTGTCGTTTTTTTTTTCGGGTCGAAATTTTGAATTTCGATATCTCAGCTCTGGAAGGGTCTAGAGCCTCCATTTTTGCACTCAGGTCAAAGTCTCGTGGCCCTCTATCATAATCCAGAGTTTTGAGAAGATTGGAGAAACTTAATTTTTCGCCCAAAAATGAAAAAAAACGAAAGGGGTAACACTGTCGTTTTTTTTTCGGGTCGAAATTTTGAATTTTGATATCTCAGCTCTGGAAGGGTCTAGAGCCTCCATTTTTGCACTCAGGTCAAAGTCTCGTTGCCCTCTATAATAATCCAGAATTTTGAGAACATTGGAGAAACTTAATTTTTCGCCCGAAAATGAAAAAAAAAACGAAAGGGGTAACACTGTCGTTTTTTTTTCCGGGTCGAAATTTTGAATTTTGATATCTCAGCTCTGGAAGGGTCTAGAGCCTCCATTTTTGCACTCAGGTGAAAGTCTCATGGCCCTCTATCAGAATCCAGAGTTTTGAGAAGATTGGAGAAACTTAATTTTTCGCCCTAAAATGAAAAAAAAACGAAAGGGGTAACACTGTTGTTTTTTTTTTCGGGTCGAATTTTTGAATTTTGATATCTCAGCTCTGGAAGGGTCTAGAGCCTCCATTTTTGCACTCAGGTGAAAGTCTCATGGCCCTCTCTCAGAATCCAGAGTTTTGAGAAGATTGGAGAAACTTAATTTTTCGCCCAAAAATGAAAAAAAACAAAAGGGGTAACACTGTCGTTTTTTTTTTTCGGGTCGAAATTTTGAATTTCGATATCTCAGCTCTGGAAGGGTCTAGAGCCTCCATTTTTGCACTCAGGTCAAAGTCTCGTGGCCCTCTATCAGAATCCTGAGTTTTGAGAAGATTGGAGAAACTTAATTTTTTGCCCGAAAATGAAAAAAAAACGAAAGGGGTAACACTGTCGTTTTTTTTTTCGGGTCGAAATTTTGAATTTCGATATCTCAGCTCTGGAAGGGTCTAGAGCCTCCATTTTTGCACTCAGGTGAAAGTCTCACAGCCCTCTATCATAATCCAGAGTTTTGAGAAGATTGGAGAAACTTAATTTTTCGCCCGAAAATGAAAAAAAACGAAAGGGGTAACACTGTCATTTTTTTTTCGGGTCGAAATTTTGAATTTTGATATCTCAGCTCTGGAAGGGTCTAGAGCCTCCATTTTTGCACTCACGTCAAAGTCTTGTGGCCCTCTATCAAAATCCAGAGTTTTGAGAAGATTGGAGAAATTTAATTTTTCACCCGAAAATGAAAAAAAAACGAAAGGGGTAACACTGTCGTTTTTTTTTCGGGTCGAAATTTAGAATTTTGATATCTCAGCTCTGGAAGGGTCTAGAGCCTCCATTTTTGCACTCAGGTGAAAGTCTCATGGCCCTCTATCAGAATCCAGAGTTTTGAGAAGATTGGAGAAACGTAATTTTTCGCCCGAAAATGAAAAAAAAACGAAAGGGGTAACACTGTCGTTTTTTTTCGGGTCAAAATTTTGAGTTTTGATATCTCAGCTCTGGAAGGGTCTAGAGCCTCCATTTTTGCACTCACGTCAAAATCTTGTGGCCCTCTATCAGAATCCAGAGTTTTGAGAAGATTGGAGAAACTTAATTTTTCGCCCGAAAATGAAAAAAAAACGAAAGGGGTAACACTGTCGTTTTTTTTCGGGTCGAAATTTTGAGTTTTGATATCTCAGCTCTGGAAGGGTCTAGAGCCTCCATTTTTTCACTCAGGTCAAAGTCTCGTGGCCCTCTATCAGAATCCTGAGTTTTGAGAAGATTGGAGAAACGTAATTTTTTGCCCGAAAATGAAAAAAAAAACGAAAGGGGTAACACTGTCGGTTTTTTTCGGGTCGAAATTTTTAATTTTGATATCTCAGGCCTGGAAGGGTCTAGAGCCTCCATTTTTGCATTAAGGTGAAAGTCTCATGGCTTTCTCTCAGAATCCAGAGTTTTGAGAAGATTGGAGAAACTTAATTTTTCGCCCAAAAATGAAAAAAAACAAAAGGGGTAACACTGTCGTTTTTTTTTCGGGTCGAAATTTTGAATTTCGATATCTCAGCTCTGGAAGGGTCTAGAGCCTCCATTTTTGCACTCAGGTCAAAGTCTCGTGGCCCTCTATCATAATCCAGAGTTTTGAGAAGATTGGAGAAACTTAATTTTTCGCCCAAAAATGAAAAAAAACGAAAGGGGTAACACTGTCGTTTTTTTTTCGGGTCGAAATTTTGAATTTTGATATCTCAGCTCTGGAAGGGTCTAGAGCCTCCATTTTTGCACTCAGGTCAAAGTCTCGTTGCCCTCTATAATAATCCAGAATTTTGAGAACATTGGAGAAACTTAATTTTTCGCCCGAAAATGAAAAAAAAAACGAAAGGGGTAACACTGTCGTTTTTTTTTCCGGGTCGAAATTTTGAATTTTGATATCTCAGCTCTGGAAGGGTCTAGAGCCTCCATTTTTGCACTCAGGTGAAAGTCTCATGGCCCTCTATCAGAATCCAGAGTTTTGAGAAGATTGGAGAAACTTAATTTTTCGCCCTAAAATGAAAAAAAAACGAAAGGGGTAACACTGTTGTTTTTTTTTTCGGGTCGAAATTTTGAATTTTGATATCTCAGCTCTGAAAGGGTCTAGAGCCTCCATTTTTGCACTCAGGTCAAAGTCTCACAGCCCTCGATCATAATCCAGAGTTTTGAGAAGATTGGAGAAACTTCATTTTTCGCCCGAAAATGAAAAAAAAACGAAAGGGGTAACACTGTCGTTTTTTTTCGGGTCGAAATTTTGAATTTTGATATCTCAGGCCTGGAAGGGTCTAGAGCCTCCATTTTTGCACTCAGGTGAAAGTCTCATGGCCCTCTCTCAGAATCCAGAGTTTTGAGAAGATTGGAGAAACTTAATTTTTCGCCCAAAAATGAAAAAAAACAAAAGGGGTAACACTGTTGTTGTTTTTTTCGGGTCGAAATTTTGAATTTCGATATCTCAGCTCTGGAAGGGTCTAGAGCCTCCATTTTTGCACTCAGGTCAAAGTCTCGTGGCCCTCTATCAGAATCCTGAGTTTTGAGAAGATTGGAGAAACTTAATTTTTTGCCCGAAAATGAAAAAAAACGAAAGGGGTAACACTGTCGTTTTTTTTTTCGGGGCGAAATTTTGAATTTCGATATCTCATCTCTGGAAGGGTCTAGAGCCTCCATTTTTGCACTCAGGTGAAAGTCTCACAGCCCTCTATCATAATCCAGAGTTTTGAGAAGATTGGAGAAACTTAATTTTTCGCCCGAAAATGAAAAAAAAACGAAAGGGGTAACACTGTCGTTTTTTTTTCGGGTCGAAATTTTGAAATTTGATATCTCAGCTCTGGAAGGGTCTAGAGCCTCCATTTTTGCACTCAGGTCAAAGTCTCACAGCCCTCGATCATAATCCAGAGTTTTGAGAAGATTGGAGAAACTTCATTTTTCGCCCGAAAATGAAAAAAAACGAAAGGGGTAACACTGTTGTTTTTTTTTCGGGTCGAATTTTTGAATTTTGATATCTCAGCTCTGGAAGGGTCTAGAGCCTCCATTTTTGCACTCAGGTGAAAGTCTCATGGCCCTCTCTCAGAATCCAGAGTTTTGAGAAGATTGGAGAAACTTAATTTTTCGCCCAAAAATGAAAAAAAACAAAAGGGGTAACACTGTCGTTTTTTTTTTCGGGTCGAAATTTTGAATTTCGATATCTCAGCTCTGGAAGGGTCTAGAGCCTCCATTTTTGCACTCAGGTCAAAGTCTCGTGGCCCTCTATCAGAATCCTGAGTTTTGAGAAGATTGGAGAAACTTAATTTTTGCCCGAAAATGAAAAAAAAAACGAAAGGGGTAACACTGTCGTTTTTTTTTTCGGGTCGAAATTTTGAATTTTGATATCTCAGCTCTGGAAGGGTCTAGAGCCTCCATTTTTGCACTCAGGTGAAAGTCTCATGGCCCTCTATCAGAATCCAGAGTTTTGAGAAGATTGGAGAAACTTAATTTTTCGCCCGAAAATGAAAAAAAAAACGAAAGGGGTAACACTGTCGTTTTTTTTTTCGGTTCGAAATTTTGAATTTTGATATCTCAGCTCTGAAAGGGTCTAGAGCCTCCATTTTTGCACTCAGGTCAAAGTCTCACAGCCCTCGATCATAATCCAGAGTTTTCAGAAGATTGGAGAAACTTCATTTTTCGCCCGAAAATGAAAAAAAACGAAAGGGGTAACACTGTCGTTTTTTTTTATCGGGTCGAAATTTTGAATTTTGATATCTCAGGCCTGGAAGGGTCTAGAGCCTCCATTTTTGCATTAAGGTGAAAGTCTCATGGCTTTCTCTCAGAATCCAGAGTTTTGAGAAGATTGGAGAAACTTAATTTTTCGCCCAAAAATGAAAAAAAACAAAAGGGGTAACACTGTCGTTTTTTTTTTTCGGGTCGAAATTTTGAATTTCGATATCTCAGCTCTGGAAGGGTCTAGAGCCTCCATTTTTGCACTCAGGTCAAAGTCTCGTGGCCCTCTATCATAATCCAGAGTTTTGAGAAGATTGGAGAAACTTAATTTTTCGCCCAAAAATGAAAAAAAACGAAAGGGGTAACACTGTCGTTTTTTTTTCGGGTCGAAATTTTGAATTTTGATATCTCAGCTCTGGAAGGGTCTAGAGCCTCCATTTTTGCACTCAGGTCAAAGTCTCGTTGCCCTCTATAATAATCCAGAATTTTGAGAAGATTGGAGAAACTTAATTTTTCGCCCGAAAATGAAAAAAAAAACGAAAGGGGTAACACTGTCGTTTTTTTTTTCGGGTCGAAATTTTGAATTTTGATATCTCAGCTCTGGAAGGGTCTAGAGCCTCCATTTTTGCACTCAGGTGAAAGTCTCATGGCCCTCTATCAGAATCCAGAGTTTTGAGAAGATTGGAGAAACTTAATTTTTCGCCCGAAAATGAAAAAAAAACGAAAGGGGTAACACTGTCGTTTTTTTTTCGGGTCGAAATTTTGAATTTTGATATCTCAGCTCTGAAAGGGTCTAGAGCCTCCATTTTTGCACTCAGGTCAAAGTCTCACAGCCCTCGATCATAATCCAGAGTTTTGAGAAGATTGGAGAAACTTCATTTTTCGCCCGAAAATGAAAAAAAAACGAAAGGGGTAACACTGTCGTTTTTTTTTCGGTTCGAATTTTTGAATTTTGATATCTCAGCTCTGGAAGGGTCTAGAGCCTCCATTTTTGCACTCAGGTGAAAGTCTCATGGCCCTCTCTCAGAATCCAGAGTTTTGAGAAGATTGGAGAAACTTAATTTTTCGCCCAAAAATAAAAAAAAACAAAAGGGGTAACACTGTCGTTTTTTTTTCGGGTCGAAATTTTGAATTTCGATATCTCAGCTCTGGAAGGGTCTAGAGCCTCCATTTTTGCACTCAGGTGAAAGTCTCACAGCCCTCTATCATAATCCAGAGTTTTGAGAAGATTGGAGAAACTTAATTTTTCGCCCGAAAATGAAAAAAACGAAAGGGGTAACACTGTCATTTTTTTTTCGGGTCGAAATTTTGAATTTTGATATCTCAGCTCTGGAAGGGTCTAGAGCCTCCATTTTTGCACTCACGTCAAAGTCTTGTGGCCCTCTATCAGAATCCAGAGTTTTGAGAAGATTGGAGAAATTTAATTTTTCACCCGAAAATGAAAAAAAACGAAAGGGGTAACACTGTCGTTTTTTTTTCGGGTCGAAATTTAGAATTTTGATATCTCAGCTCTGGAAGGGTCTAGAGCCTCCATTTTTGCACTCATGTGAAAGTCTCACAGCCCTCGATCATAATCCAGAGTTTTGAGAAGATTGGAGAAACTTAATTTTTCGCCCGAAAATGAAAAAAAACGAAAGGGGTAACACTGTCGTTTTTTTTTCGGGTCGAAATTTTGAATTTCGATATCTCAGCTCTGGAAGGGTCTAGAGCCTCCATTTTTTCACTCAGGTCAAAGTCTCGTGGCCCTCTATCATAATCCAGAGTTTTGAGAAGATTGGAGAAACTTAATTTTTCGCCCGAAAATGAAAAAAAAACGAAAGGGGTAACACTGTCGTTTTTTTTTTCGGGTCGAAATTTAGAATTTTGATATCTCAGCTCTGGAAGGGTCTAGAGCCTCCATTTTTGCACTCAGGTCAAAGTCTCACAGCCCTCTATCAGAATCCAGAGTTTTGAGAAGATTGGAGAAATTTAATTTTTCACCCGAAAATGAAAAAAAACGAAAGGGGTAACACTGTCGTTTTTTTTTCGGGTCGAAATTTACAATTTTGATATCTCAGCTCTGGAAGGGTCTAGAGCCTCCATTTTTGCACTCAGGTCAAAGTCTCATGGCCCTCTATCAGAATCCAGAGTTTTGAGAAGATTGGAGAAACTTAATTTTTCGCCCGAAAATGAAAAAAAAAACGAAAGGGGTAACACTGTCATTTTTTTTCGGGTCGAAATTTTGAATTTCGATATCTCAGCTCTGGAAGGGTCTAGAGCCTCCATTTTTGCACTCAGGTCAAAGTCTCGTGGCCCTCTATCAGAATCCTGAGTTTTGAGAAGATTGGAGAAACTTAATTTTTTGCCCGAAAATGAAAAAAAACGAAAGGGGTAACACTGTCGTTTTTTTTTTCGGGTCGAAATTTTGAATTTCGATATCTCAGCTCTGGAAGGGTCTAGAGCCTCCATTTTTGCACTCAGGTGAAAGTCTCACAGCCCTCTATCATAATCCAGAGTTTTGAGAAGATTGCAGAAACTTAATTTTTCGCCCGAAAATGAAAAAAAAAAAACGAAAGGGGTAACACTGTCGTTTTTTTTTCGGGTCGAAATTTTGAATTTTGATATCTCAGCTCTGGAAGGGTCTAGAGCCTCCATTTTTGCACTCAGGTCAAAGTCTCGTGGCCCTCTATCAGAATCCAGAGTTTTGAGAAGATTGGAGAAATTTAATTTTTCACCCGAAAATGAAAAAAAACGAAAGGGGTAACACTGTCGTTTTTTTTCGGGTCGAAATTTAGAATTTTGATATCTCAGCTCTGGAAGGGTCTAGAGCCTCCATTTTTGCACTCAGGTGAAAGTCTCATGGCCCTCTATCAGAATCCAGAGTTTTGAGAAGATTGGAGGAACTTAATTTTTCGCCCGAAAATTAAAAAAAAACGAAAGGGGTAACACTGTCGTTTTTTTTCGGGTCGAAATTTTGAATTTTGATATCTCAGCTCTGGAAGGGTCTAGAGCCTCCATTTTTTCACTCAGGTGAAAGTCTCGTGGCCCTCTATCATAATCCAGAGTTTTGAGAAGATTGGAGAAACTTAATTTTTGCCCGAAAATGAAAAAAAAACGAAAGGGGTAACACTGTCGTTTTTTTTTTTTCAGGTCGAAATTTTGAATTTTGATATCTCAGCTCTGGAAGGGTCTAGAGCCTCCATTTTTGCACTCAGGTGAAAGTCTCATGGCCCTCTATCAGAATCCAGAGTTTTGAGAAGATTGGAGAAACTTAATTTTTCGCCCGAAAATGAAAAAAAACCCGAAAGGGGTAACACTGTCGTTTTTTTTTTCGGGTCGAATTTTTGAATTTTGATATCTCAGCTCTGGAAGGGTCTAGAGCCTCCATTTTTGCACTCAGGTCAAAGTCTCACAGCCCTCGATCATAATCCAGAGTTTTGAGAAGATTGGAGAAACTTAATTTTTCGCCCGAAAATGAAAAAAAACGAAAGGGGTAACACTGTCGTTTTTTTTTCGGTTCGAATTTTTGAATTTTGATATCTCAGCTCTGGAAGGGTCTAGAGCCTCCATTTTTGCACTCAGGTGAAAGTCTCATGGCCCTCTCCCAGAATCCAGAGTTTTGAGAAGATTGGAGAAACTTAATTTTTCGCCCAAAAATAAAAAAAAACAAAAGGGGTAACACTGTCGTTTTTTTTTTCGGGTCGAAATTTTGAATTTCGATATCTCAGCTCTGGAAGGGTCTAGAGCCTCCATTTTTGCACTCAGGTGAAAGTCTCACAGCCCTCTATCATAATCCAGAGTTTTGAGAAGATTGGAGAAACTTAATTTTTCGCCCGAAAATGAAAAAAAACGAAAGGGGTAACACTGTCATTTTTTTTTCGGGTCGAAATTTTGAATTTTGATATCTCAGCTCTGGAAGGGTCTAGAGCCTCCATTTTTGCACTCACGTCAAAGTCTTGTGGCCCTCTATCAGAATCCAGAGTTTTGAGAAGATTGGAGAAATTTAATTTTTCACCCGAAAATGAAAAAAAACGAAAGGGGTAACACTGTCGTTTTTTTTCGGGTCGAAATTTAGAATTTTGATATCTCAGCTCTGGAAGGGTCTAGAGCCTCCATTTTTGCACTCACGTCAAAGTCTCATGGCCCTCTCTCAGAATCCAGAGTTTTGAGAAGATTGGAGAAACTTAATTTTTCGCCCAAAAATAAAAAAAAACAAAAGGGGTAACACTGTCGTTTTTTTTTTCGGGTCGAAATTTTGAATTTCGATATCTCAGCTCTGGAAGGGTCTAGAGCCTCCATTTTTGCACTCAGGTGAAAGTCTCACAGCCCTCTATCATAATCCAGAGTTTTGAGAAGATTGGAGAAACTTAATTTTTCGCCCGAAAATGAAAAAAAACGAAAGGGGTAACACTGTCATTTTTTTTTCGGGTCGAAATTTTTAATTTTGATATCTCAGCTCTGGAAGGGTCTAGAGCCTCCATTTTTGCACTCACGTCAAAGTCTTGTGGCCCTCTATCAGAATCCAGAGTTTTGAGAAGATTGGAGAAATTTAATTTTTCACCCGAAAATGAAAAAAAACGAAAGGGGTAACACTGTCGTTTTTTTTTCGGGTCGAAATTTAGAATTTTGATATCTCAGCTCTGGAAGGGTCTAGAGCCTCCATTTTGCACTCATGTGAAAGTCTCACAGCCCTCGATCATAATCCAGAGTTTTGAGAAGATTGGAGAAACTTAATTTTTCGCCCGAAAATGAAAAAAAACGAAAGGGGTAACACTGTCGTTTTTTTTTTCGGGTCGAATTTTTGAATTTTGATATCTCAGCTCTGGAAGGGTCTAGAGCCTCCATTTTTGCACTCAGGTCAAAGTCTCACAGCCCTCGATCATAATCCAGAGTTTTGAGAAGATTGGAGAAACTTAATTTTTCGCCCGAAAATGAAAAAAAACGAAAGGGGTAACACTGTCGTTTTTTTTTCGGTTCGAATTTTTGAATTTTGATATCTCAGCTCTGGAAGGGTCTAGAGCCTCCATTTTTGCACTCAGGTGAAAGTCTCATGGCCCTCTCCCAGAATCCAGAGTTTTGAGAAGATTGGAGAAACTTAATTTTTCGCCCAAAAATAAAAAAAAACAAAAGGGGTAACACTGTCGTTTTTTTTTTCGGGTCGAAATTTTGAATTTCGATATCTCAGCTCTGGAAGGGTCTAGAGCCTCCATTTTTGCACTCAGGTGAAAGTCTCACAGCCCTCTATCATAATCCAGAGTTTTGAGAAGATTGGAGAAACTTAATTTTTCGCCCGAAAATGAAAAAAAACGAAAGGGGTAACACTGTCATTTTTTTTTCGGGTCGAAATTTTGAATTTTGATATCTCAGCTCTGGAAGGGTCTAGAGCCTCCATTTTTGCACTCACGTCAAAGTCTTGTGGCCCTCTATCAGAATCCAGAGTTTTGAGAAGATTGGAGAAATTTAATTTTTCACCCGAAAATGAAAAAAAACGAAAGGGGTAACACTGTCGTTTTTTTTCGGGTCGAAATTTAGAATTTTGATATCTCAGCTCTGGAAGGGTCTAGAGCCTCCATTTTTGCACTCACGTCAAAGTCTCATGGCCCTCTCTCAGAATCCAGAGTTTTGAGAAGATTGGAGAAACTTAATTTTTCGCCCAAAAATAAAAAAAAACAAAAGGGGTAACACTGTCGTTTTTTTTTTCGGGTCGAAATTTTGAATTTCGATATCTCAGCTCTGGAAGGGTCTAGAGCCTCCATTTTTGCACTCAGGTGAAAGTCTCACAGCCCTCTATCATAATCCAGAGTTTTGAGAAGATTGGAGAAACTTAATTTTTCGCCCGAAAATGAAAAAAAACGAAAGGGGTAACACTGTCATTTTTTTTTCGGGTCGAAATTTTTAATTTTGATATCTCAGCTCTGGAAGGGTCTAGAGCCTCCATTTTTGCACTCACGTCAAAGTCTTGTGGCCCTCTATCAGAATCCAGAGTTTTGAGAAGATTGGAGAAATTTAATTTTTCACCCGAAAATGAAAAAAAACGAAAGGGGTAACACTGTCGTTTTTTTTTCGGGTCGAAATTTAGAATTTTGATATCTCAGCTCTGGAAGGGTCTAGAGCCTCCATTTTGCACTCATGTGAAAGTCTCACAGCCCTCGATCATAATCCAGAGTTTTGAGAAGATTGGAGAAACTTAATTTTTCGCCCGAAAATGAAAAAAAACGAAAGGGGTAACACTGTCGTTTTTTTTTCGGGTCGAAATTTTGAATTTCGATATCTCAGCTCTGGAAGGGTCTAGAGCCTCCATTTTTTCACTCAGGTCAAAGTCTCGTGGCCCTCTATCATAATCCAGAGTTTTGAGAAGATTGGAGAAACTTAATTTTTCGCCCGAAAATGAAAAAAAAACGAAAGGGGTAACACTGTCGTTTTTTTTTTCGGGTCGAAATTTAGAATTTTGATATCTCAGCTCTGGAAGGGTCTAGAGCCTCCATTTTTGCACTCAGGTCAAAGTCTCACAGCCCTCTATCAGAATCCAGAGTTTTGAGAAGATTGGAGAAATTTAATTTTTCACCCGAAAATGAAAAAAAACGAAAGGGGTAACACTGTCGTTTTTTTTTCGGGTCGAAATTTACAATTTTGATATCTCAGCTCTGGAAGGGTCTAGAGCCTCCATTTTTGCACTCAGGTGAAAGTCTCATGGCCCTCTATCAGAATCCAGAGTTTTGAGAAGATTGGAGAAACTTAATTTTTCGCCCGAAAATGAAAAAAAAAACGAAAGGGGTAACACTGTCGTTTTTTTTCGGTTCGAAATTTTGAATTTCGATATCTCAGCTCTGGAAGGGTCTAGAGCCTCCATTTTTGCACTCAGGTCAAAGTCTCGTGGCCCTCTATCAGAATCCTGAGTTTTGAGAAGATTGGAGAAACTTAATTTTTTGCCCGAAAATGAAAAAAAACGAAAGGGGTAACACTGTCGTTTTTTTTTTCGGGTCGAAATTTTGAATTTCGATATCTCAGCTCTGGAAGGGTCTAGAGCCTCCATTTTTGCACTCAGTTGAAAGTCTCACAGCCCTCTATCATAATCCAGAGTTTTGAGAAGATTGCAGAAACTTAATTTTTCGCCCGAAAATGAAAAAAAAAAACGAAAGGGGTAACACTGTCGTTTTTTTTTCGGGTCGAAATTTTGAATTTTGATATCTCAGCTCTGGAAGGGTCTAGAGCCTCCATTTTTGCACTCAGGTCAAAGTCTCGTGGCCCTCTATCAGAATCCAGAGTTTTGAGAAGATTGGAGAAATTTAATTTTTCACCCGAAAATGAAAAAAACGAAAGGGGTAACACTGTCGTTTTTTTTCGGGTCGAAATTTAGAATTTTGATATCTCAGCTCTGGAAGGGTCTAGAGCCTCCATTTTTGCACTCAGGTGAAAGTCTCATGGCCCTCTATCAGAATCCAGAGTTTTGAGAAGATTGGAGAAACTTAATTTTTCGCCCGAAAATTAAAAAAAACGAAAGGGGTAACACTGTCGTTTTTTTTCGGGTCGAAATTTTGAATTTTGATATCTCAGCTCTGGAAGGGTCTAGAGCTTCCATTTTTTCACTCAGGTGAAAGTCTCGTGGCCCTCTATCATAATCCAGAGTTTTGAGAAGATTGGAGAAACTTAATTTTTGCCCGAAAATGAAAAAAAAACTAAAGGGGTAACACTGTCGTTTTTTTTTTTTCAGGTCGAAATTTTGAATTTTGATATCTCAGCTCTGGAAGGGTCTAGAGCCTCCATTTTTGCACTCAGGTGAAAGTCTCATGGCCCTCTCTCAGAATCCAGAGTTTTGAGAAGATTGGAGAAACTTAATTTTTTGCCCAAAAATGAAAAAAAACAAAAGGGGTAACACTGTCGTTTTTTTTTTCGGGTCGAAATTTTGAATTTCGATATCTCAGCTCTGGAAGGGTCTAGAGCCTCCATTTTTGCACTCAGGTCAAAGTCTCGTGGCCCTCTATCATAATCCAGAGTTTTGAGAAGATTGGAGAAACTTAATTTTTCGCCCGAAAATGAAAAAAAACGAAAGGGGTAACACTGTCGTTTTTTTTTCGGGTCGAAATTTTGAATTTTGATATCTCAGCTCTGGAAGGGTCTAGAGCCTCCATTTTTGCACTCAGGTCAAAGTCTCGTTGCCCTCTATAATAATCCAGAAATTTGAGAAGATTGGAGAAACTTAATTTTTCGCCCGAAAATGAAAAAAAAAACGAAAGGGGTAACACTGTCGTTTTTTTTTCCGGGTCGAAATTTTGAATTTTGATATCTCAGCTCTGGAAGGGTCTAGAGCCTCCATTTTTGCACTCAGGTGAAAGTCTCATGGCCCTCTATCAGAATCCAGAGTTTTGAGAAGATTGGAGAAACTTAATTTTTCGCCCGAAAATGAAAAAAAAAACGAAAGGGGTAACACTGTCGTTTTTTTTTTCGGGTCGAAATTTTGAATTTTGATATCTCAGCTCTGAAAGGGTCTAGAGCCTCCATTTTTGCACTCAGGTCAAAGTCTCACAGCCCTCGATCATAATCCAGAGTTTTGAGAAGATTGGAGAAACTTCATTTTTCGCCCGAAAATGAAAAAAAAACGAAAGGGGTAACACTGTCGTTTTTTTTTCGGGTCGAAATTTTGAATTTTGATATCTCAGGCCTGGAAGGGTCTAGAGCCTCCATTTTTGCACTCAGGTGAAAGTCTCATGGCCCTCTCTCAGAATCCAGAGTTTTGAGAAGATTGGAGAAACTTAATTTTTCGCCCAAAAATGAAAAAAAACAAAAGGGGTAACACTGTTGTTTTTTTTTTCGGGTCGAAATTTTGAATTTCGATATCTCAGCTCTGGAAGGGTCTAGAGCCTCCATTTTTGCACTCAGGTCAAAGTCTCGTGGCCCTCTATCAGAATCCTGAGTTTTGAGAAGATTGGAGAAACTTAATTTTTTGCCCGAAAATGAAAAAAAACGAAAGGGGTAACACTGTCGTTTTTTTTTTTTGGGGCGAAATTTTGAATTTCGATATCTCAGCTCTGGAAGGGTCTAGAGCCTCCATTTTTGCACTCATGTGAAAGTCTCACAGCCCTCGATCATAATCCAGAGTTTTGAGAAGATTGGAGAAACTTAATTTTTCGCCCGAAAATGAAAAAAACGAAAGGGGTAACACTGTCGGTTTTTTTTTCGGGTCGAAATTTTGAATTTCGATATCTCAGCTCTGGAAGGGTCTAGAGCCTCCATTTTTTCACTCAGGTCAAAGTCTCGTGGCCCTCTATCATAATCCAGAGTTTTGAGAAGATTGGAGAAACTTAATTTTTCGCCCGAAAATGAAAAAAAAACGAAAGTGGTAACACTGTCGTTTTTTTTTTCGGGTCGAAATTTTGAATTTTGATATCTCAGCTCTGGAAGGGTCTAGAGCCTCCATTTTTGCACTCAGGTCAAAGTCTCACAGCCCTCTATCAGAATCCAGAGTTTTGAGAAGATTGGAGAAATTTAATTTTTCACCCGAAAATGAAAAAAACGAAAGGGGTAACACTGTCGTTTTTTTTTCGGGTCGAAATTTAGAATTTTGATATCTCAGCTCTGGAAGGGTCTAGAGCCTCCATTTTTGCACTCAGGTGAAAGTCTCATGGCCCTCTATCAGAATCCAGAGTTTTGAGAAGATTGGAGAAACTTAATTTTTCGCCCGAAAATGAAAAAAAAACGAAAGGGGTAACACTGTCGTTTTTTTCGGGTCGAACGTTTGAATTTTGATATCTCAGCTCTGGAAGGGTCTAGAGCAGGGGTCGGGAACCTATGGCTCGCGAGCCATATATGGCTCTTTTCAGGATTTTATATGGCTCTCCCAATTTTCAAATGCTGACTGAAAAAGTCTCTCAAAAAGTAAAATATTAAGAGACAATTTGAGATGCACCATGCAGCACTTGTTAATCACTTGTTTATGATGCCCGTTTCTCAATTTGTGTGGTGTCATAACACCGGACGAGAAGCGTCTTAGGACAGAAGTATCGCACACGGACGAGAAGCGCGAGCCGCGTCTAGGAAAGAGGTATTGCACACCGGACGCGCAAGTTTATGACCGGCAATATTGTAATGTTTAAACTAAAGACATTATGGAATTAAGATAATGTCTGTACTATGTTATAATTGTACTGTACAATTAAATACAATCGTTGAAGTCTGCAGAACACTTTACCTCAGCAATTCTCATTTAAGCAGCTGATTTCTGAAAATGAATGTAAAAGTAAATATAAATTGCAGCACACAGTGAAGTCAGTATGTAGCCTACATTAACGACGGTTTGATACAAATAAAAGTAAATTTTATATAAAACTATGTAAATGGCGCTCTGTGGCAAAGCAGGATTTCGAACAAGGTTCTGCTGAGCCGTTGCTGGGCGCCGCGGACAGACACTGAATGTGCCGCCGGTCACCACTCCTAGGGGGCTGTTAACACCTGGCCACTTCATGCGTTTTCTCAGATCGGATAGCTATCTGATTTATCAAAACGATTCCATTTACACGCTGGTCACATAAATGTGTTTTTGCAAAACGGATATAAATCCGATCTTCAATTCACGCGCTATGCAGATTTAATGAAGTGCGCGTCACCGAACAGATATGAGCCGAAATTTGATCTTTGGCTAATTTCAAAAAAAGCAAAGACAGCAATAAAGAGAGCGGCAACAGTCCTGGTAAGATCATTTCTTTTCTTTAGACTACTTTTATGGTAGTGTTAATCGTCTGCATCTTACTTTCACTTTGATTTGCGATGCGGCGCGTTGGCTTGGCGTTCAGCTGCTCATCTGAGGTAATGCGTGTCGCAGTAGCATCGTCATATCTGACTAAAATAGCATGACATATAGCCTATAATACGCTCTCACACGTTTATTTCTTAGCATTTTTGGGAGGAGTAAAATTTACATATGTGGTTTCAACAACCAGATGCATTTACACATGTCCAGTTTCGTCTGGAATGCGGCCCAGACCACCTCCTGAAGTGGTTTGAGCGATCGGATTTAAATCCGTCTCAAATGCGTTTCGGGGGGCATTTACACCTGGTCTTTTCACGATCGGATCGCTTTCCGATCTCAGAAAACGCTTGAAGTGGGCAGGTGTAAACGGCGGAGTCATAGGGAATAAAGTGTTTGAATTTTAAATGAGGCGCTGCGCTTCTCGTCCAGTGTGCTAAGAAACCAGCATGTCAGTGAACAAAATATCAGAAATCCCAAGTCTCCCGGAAGCATATTGAGCGTCTCCGGTCTCCCTGATGCCCGAAAATTAGTTAAAATCTCCCGGAATAGAGCGACATAGAACATGCTGCGCGCATAACACGCGCGTTATGTGCCTCGCGAAAGCTAGTCAGCCCCACCCCACACACAATTTTTTTTTCAACAAAAAAGTGTTGTTGTAACGTTATATAACTACCAGAACTGCTACTAGTGCAAGTCGTATATTACTACTGTTGTTATTATATATTACTGTTGTAAATTTGTCTAATATACGAGTGTAAACTTTGCTCTGGCTCTTTTGAAAAAAATTCTCAATTTTGTTTAGTTTTTTTGGCTCTTCTTGGTAAAAAGGTTCCCGACCCCTGGTCTAGAGCCTCCATTTTTTCACTCAGGTCAAAGTCTCGTGGCCCTCTATCAGAATCCTGAGTTTTGAGAAGATTGGAGAAACGTAATTTTTTGCCCGAAAATGAAAAAAAAAACGAAAGGGGTAACACTGTCGGTTTTTTTCGGGTCGAAATTTTGAATTTCGATATCTCAGCTCTGGAAGGGTCTAGAGCCTCCATTTTTGCACTCATGTGAAAGTCTCACAGCCCTCGATCATAATCCAGAGTTTTGAGAAGATTGGAGAAACTTAATTTTTCGCCCGAAAATGAAAAAAAACGAAAGGGGTAACACTGTCGTTTTTTTTTTCGGGTCGAAATTTTGAATTTCGATATCTCAGCTCTGGAAGGGTCTAGAGCCTCCATTTTTTCACTCAGGTCAAAGTCTCGTGGCCCTCTATCATAATCCAGAGTTTTGAGAAGATTGGAGAAACTTAATTTTTCGCCCGAAAATGAAAAAAAAAACGAAAGGGGTAACACTGTCGGTTTTTTTTTCGGGTCGAAATTTAGAATTTTGATATCTCAGCTCTGGAAGGGTCTAGAGCCTCCATTTTTGCACTCAGGTCAAAGTCTCACAGCCCTCGATCATAATCCAGAGTTTTGAGAAGATTGGAGAAACTTAATTTTTCGCCCAAAAATGAAAAAAAAACGAAAGGGGTAACACTGTGGTTTTTTATTTTCGGGTCGAAATTTTGAATTTTGATATCTCAGCCCTGGAAGGGTCTAGAGCCTCCATTTTTGCACTCAGGTCAAAGTCTCACAGCCCTCGCTCATAATCCAGAGTTTTGAGAAGATTGGAGAAACTTAATTTTTCGCCCGAAAATGAAAAAAAACGAAAGGGGTAACACTATCGTTTTTTTTTCGGGTCGAAATTTTGAATTTTGATATCTCAGCTCTGGAAGGGTCTAGAGCCTCCATTTTTGCACTCAGGTCAAAGTCTCGTTGCCCTCTATAATAATCCAGAGTTTTGAGAAGATTGGAGAAACTTAATTTTTCGCCCGAAAATGAAAAAAAAAAACGAAAGGGGTAACACTGTCGTTTTTTTTTTCGGGTCGAAATTTTGAATTTTGATATCTCAGCTCTGGAAGGGTCTAGAGCCTCCATTTTTGCACTCAGGTGAAAGTCTCATGGCCCTCTATCAGAATCCAGAGTTTTGAGAAGATTGGAGAAACTTAATTTTTCGCCCGAAAATGAAAAAAAACCGAAAGGGGTAACACTGTCGTTTTTTTTTTTTTGGGTCGAAATTTTGAATTTTGATATCTCAGCTCTGAAAGGGTCTAGAGCCTCCATTTTTGCACTCATGTGAAAGTCTCACAGCCCTCGATCATAATCCAGAGTTTTGAGAAGATTGGAGAAACTTAATTTTTCGCCCGAAAATGAAAAAAAACGAAAGGGGTAACACTGTCGTTTTTTTTTTCGGGTCGAAATTTTGAATTTCGATATCTCAGCTCTGGAAGGGTCTAGAGCCTCCATTTTTTCACTCAGGTGAAAGTCTCGTGGCCCTCTATCATAATCCAGAGTTTTGAGAAGATTGGAGAAACTTAATTTTTCGCCCGAAAATGAAAAAAAAACGAAAGGGGTAACACTGTCGTTTTTTTTTTTTCAGGTCGAAATTTTGAATTTTGATATCTCAGCTCTGGAAGGGTCTAGAGCCTCCATTTTTGCACTCAGGTCAAAGTCTCACAGCCCTCGATCATAATCCAGAGTTTTGAGAAGATTGGAGAAATGTAATTTTTCACCCGAAAATGAAAAAAAAACGAAAAGGGTAACACTGTCGTTTTTTTTTTTCGGGTCGAAATTTTGAATTTTGATATCTCAGCTCTGGAAGGGTCTAGAGCCTCCATTTTTGCACTCAGGTCAAAGTCTCACAGCCCTCGCTCATAATCCAGAGTTTTGAGAAGATTGGAGAAACTTAATTTTTCGCCCGAAAATGAAAAAAAACGAAAGGGGTAACACTATCGGTTTTTTTTCGGGTCGAAATTTTGAATTTTGATATCTCAGCTCTGGAAGGGTCTAGAGCCTCCATTTTTGCACTCAGGTCAAAGTCTCACAGCCCTCGCTCATAATCCAGAGTTTTGAGAAGATTGGAGAAACTTAATTTTTCGCCCGAAAATGAAAAAAAAACGAAAGGGGTAACACTATCGTTTTTTTTTCGGGTCGAAATTTTGAATTTTGATATCTCAGCTCTGGAAGGGTCTAGAGCCTCCATTTTTGCACTCAGGTCAAAGTCTCGTTGCCCTCTATAATAATCCAGAGTTTTGAGAAGATTGGAGAAACTTAATTTTTCGCCCGAAAATGAAAAAAAAAACGAAAGGGGTAACACTGTCGTTTTTTTTTTCGGGTCGAAATTTTGAATTTTGATATCTCAGCTCTGGAAGGGTCTAGAGCCTCCATTTTTGCACTCAGGTGAAAGTCTCATGGCCCTCTATCAGAATCCAGAGTTTTGAGAAGATTGGAGAAACTTAATTTTTCGCCCGAAAATGAAAAAAAAAACGAAAGGGGTAACACTGTCGTTTTTTTTTTCGGGTCGAAATTTTGAATTTTGATATCTCAGCTCTGAAAGGGTCTAGAGCCTCCATTTTTGCACTCAGGTCAAAGTCTCACAGCCCTCGATCATAATCCAGAGTTTTCAGAAGATTGGAGAAACTTCATTTTTCGCCCGAAAATGAAAAAAAACGAAAGGGGTAACACTGTCGTTTTTTTTTTCGGGTCGAAATTTTGAATTTTGATATCTCAGGCCTGGAAGGGTCTAGAGCCTCCATTTTTGCATTAAGGTGAAAGTCTCATGGCTTTCTCTCAGAATCCAGAGTTTTGAGAAGATTGGAGAAACTTAATTTTTCGCCCAAAAATGAAAAAAAACAAAAGGGGTAACACTGTCGTTTTTTTTTTCGGGTCGAAATTTTGAATTTCGATATCTCAGCTCTGGAAGGGTCTAGAGCCTCCATTTTTGCACTCAGGTCAAAGTCTCGTGGCCCTCTATCATAATCCAGAGTTTTGAGAAGATTGGAGAAACTTAATTTTTCGCCCAAAAATGAAAAAAAACGAAAGGGGTAACACTGTCGTTTTTTTTTCGGGTCGAAATTTTGAATTTTGATATCTCAGCTCTGGAAGGGTCTAGAGCCTCCATTTTTGCACTCAGGTCAAAGTCTCGTTGCCCTCTATAATAATCCAGAATTTTGAGAAGATTGGAGAAACTTAATTTTTCGCCCGAAAATGAAAAAAAAAACGAAAGGGGTAACACTGTCGTTTTTTTTTCCGGGTCGAAATTTTGAATTTTGATATCTCAGCTCTGGAAGGGTCTAGAGCCTCCATTTTTGCACTCAGGTCAAAGTCTCACAGCCCTCGATCATAATCCAGAGTTTTGAGAAGATTGGAGAAACTTCATTTTTCGCCCGAAAATGAAAAAAAAACGAAAGGGGTAACACTGTCGTTTTTTTTTCGGGTCGAAATTTTGAATTTTGATATCTCAGGCCTGGAAGGGTCTAGAGCCTCCATTTTTGCACTCAGGTGAAAGTCTCATGGCCCTCTCTCAGAATCCAGAGTTTTGAGAAGATTGGAGAAACTTAATTTTTCGCCCAAAAATGAAAAAAAACAAAAGGGGTAACACTGTCGTTTTTTTTTTCGGGGCGAAATTTTGAATTTCGATATCTCAGCTCTGGAAGGGTCTAGAGCCTCCATTTTTGCACTCAGGTCAAAGTCTCGTGGCCCTCTATCAGAATCCTGAGTTTTGAGAAGATTGGAGAAACTTAATTTTTTGCCAGGAAAATGGAAAAAAACGAAAGGGGTAACACTGTCGTTTTTTTTTTCGGGTCGAAATTTTGAATTTCGATATCTCAGCTCTGGAAGGGTCTAGAGCCTCCATTTTTGCACTCAGGTGAAAGTCTCACAGCCCTCTATCATAATCCAGAGTTTTGAGAAGATTGGAGAAACTTAATTTTTCGCCCGAAAATGAAAAAAAACGAAAGGGGTAACACTGTCATTTTTTTTTCGGGTCGAAATTTTGAATTTTGATATCTCAGCTCTGGAAGGGTCTAGAGCCTCCATTTTTGCACTCACGTCAAAGTCTTGTGGCCCTCTATCAAAATCCAGAGTTTTGAGAAGATTGGAGAAATTTAATTTTTCACCCGAAAATGAAAAAAAAAACGAAAGGGGTAACACTGTCGTTTTTTTTTCGGGTCGAAATTTAGAATTTTGATATCTCAGCTCTGGAAGGGTCTAGAGCCTCCATTTTTGCACTCAGGTGAAAGTCTCATGGCCCTCTATCAGAATCCAGAGTTTTGAGAAGATTGGAGAAACGTAATTTTTCGCCCGAAAATGAAAAAAAAACGAAAGGGGTAACACTGTCGTTTTTTTTCGGGTCGAAATTTTGAGTTTTGATATCTCAGCTCTGGAAGGGTCTAGAGCCTCCATTTTTGCACTCACGTCAAAATCTTGTGGCCCTCTATCAGAATCCAGAGTTTTGAGAAGATTGGAGAAACTTAATTTTTCGCCCGAAAATGAAAAAAAAACGAAAGGGGTAACACTGTCGTTTTTTTTCGGGTCGAAATTTTGAGTTTTGATATCTCAGCTCTGGAAGGGTCTAGAGCCTCCATTTTTTCACTCAGGTCAAAGTCTCGTGGCCCTCTATCAGAATCCTGAGTTTTGAGAAGATTGGAGAAACGTAATTTTTTGCCCGAAAATGAAAAAAAAAACGAAAGGGGTAACACTGTCGGTTTTTTTCGGGTCGAAATTTTTAATTTTGATATCTCAGGCCTGGAAGGGTCTAGAGCCTCCATTTTTGCATTAAGGTGAAAGTCTCATGGCTTTCTCTCAGAATCCAGAGTTTTGAGAAGATTGGAGAAACTTAATTTTTCGCCCAAAAATGAAAAAAAACAAAAGGGGTAACACTGTCGTTTTTTTTTTCGGGTCGAAATTTTGAATTTCGATATCTCAGCTCTGGAAGGGTCTAGAGCCTCCATTTTTGCACTCAGGTCAAAGTCTCGTGGCCCTCTATCATAATCCAGAGTTTTGAGAAGATTGGAGAAACTTAATTTTTCGCCCAAAAATGAAAAAAAACGAAAGGGGTAACACTGTCGTTTTTTTTTCGGGTCGAAATTTTGAATTTTGATATCTCAGCTCTGGAAGGGTCTAGAGCCTCCATTTTTGCACTCAGGTCAAAGTCTCGTTGCCCTCTATAATAATCCAGAATTTTGAGAAGATTGGAGAAACTTAATTTTTCGCCCGAAAATGAAAAAAAAAAACGAAAGGGGTAACACTGTCGTTTTTTTTTCCGGGTCGAAATTTTGAATTTTGATATCTCAGCTCTGGAAGGGTCTAGAGCCTCCATTTTTGCACTCAGGTGAAAGTCTCATGGCCCTCTATCAGAATCCAGAGTTTTGAGAAGATTGGAGAAACTTAATTTTTCGCCCTAAAATGAAAAAAAAAAACGAAAGGGGTAACACTGTTGTTTTTTTTTTCGGGTCGAAATTTTGAATTTTGATATCTCAGCTCTGAAAGGGTCTAGAGCCTCCATTTTTGCACTCAGGTCAAAGTCTCACAGCCCTCGATCATAATCCAGAGTTTTGAGAAGATTGGAGAAACTTAATTTTTCGCCCAAAAATGAAAAAAAACAAAAGGGGTAACACTGTCGTTTTTTTTTTTCGGGTCGAAATTTTGAATTTCGATATCTCAGCTCTGGAAGGGTCTAGAGCCTCCATTTTTGCACTCAGGTCAAAGTCTCGTGGCCCTCTATCATAATCCAGAGTTTTGAGAAGATTGGAGAAACTTAATTTTTCGCCCAAAAATGAAAAAAAACGAAAGGGGTAACACTGTCGTTTTTTTTTCGGGTCGAAATTTTGAATTTTGATATCTCAGCTCTGGAAGGGTCTAGAGCCTCCATTTTTGCACTCAGGTCAAAGTCTCGTTGCCCTCTATAATAATCCAGAATTTTGAGAAGATTGGAGAAACTTAATTTTTCGCCCGAAAATGAAAAAAAAAAACGAAAGGGGTAACACTGTCGTTTTTTTTTCCGGGTCGAAATTTTGAATTTTGATATCTCAGCTCTGGAAGGGTCTAGAGCCTCCATTTTTGCACTCAGGTGAAAGTCTCATGGCCCTCTATCAGAATCCAGAGTTTTGAGAAGATTGGAGAAACTTAATTTTTCGCCCTAAAATGAAAAAAAAAACGAAAGGGGTAACACTGTTGTTTTTTTTTTCGGGTCGAAATTTTGAATTTTGATATCTCAGCTCTGAAAGGGTCTAGAGCCTCCATTTTTGCACTCAGGTCAAAGTCTCACAGCCCTCGATCATAATCCAGAGTTTTGAGAAGATTGGAGAAACTTCATTTTTCGCCCGAAAATGAAAAAAAAACGAAAGGGGTAACACTGTCGTTTTTTTTTTCGGGTCGAAATTTTGAATTTTGATATCTCAGGCCTGGAAGGGTCTAGAGCCTCCATTTTTGCACTCAGGTGAAAGTCTCATGGCCCTCTCTCAGAATCCAGAGTTTTGAGAAGATTGGAGAAACTTAATTTTTCGCCCAAAAATGAAAAAAAACAAAAGGGGTAACACTGTTGTTGTTTTTTTCGGGTCGAAATTTTGAATTTCGATATCTCAGCTCTGGAAGGGTCTAGAGCCTCCATTTTTGCACTCAGGTCAAAGTCTCGTGGCCCTCTATCAGAATCCTGAGTTTTGAGAAGATTGGAGAAACTTAATTTTTTGCCCGAAAATGAAAAAAAACGAAAGGGGTAACACTGTCGTTTTTTTTTTCGGGGCGAAATTTTGAATTTCGATATCTCATCTCTGGAAGGGTCTAGAGCCTCCATTTTTGCACTCAGGTGAAAGTCTCACAGCCCTCTATCATAATCCAGAGTTTTGAGAAGATTGGAGAAACTTAATTTTTCGCCCGAAAATGAAAAAAAAACGAAAGGGGTAACACTGTCGTTTTTTTTTCGGGTCGAAATTTTGAAATTTGATATCTCAGCTCTGGAAGGGTCTAGAGCCTCCATTTTTGCACTCAGGTCAAAGTCTCACAGCCCTCGATCATAATCCAGAGTTTTGAGAAGATTGGAGAAACTTCATTTTTCGCCCGAAAATGAAAAAAAACGAAAGGGGTAACACTGTTGTTGTTTTTTCGGGTCGAATTTTTGAATTTTGGTATCTCAGCTCTGGAAGGGTCTAGAGCCTCCATTTTTGCACTCAGGTGAAAGTCTCATGGCCCTCTCTCAGAATCCAGAGTTTTGAGAAGATTGGAGAAACT
The DNA here is from genome assembly GCF_988280905.1 of Pimephales promelas. Classification (NCBI taxonomy): domain Eukaryota; kingdom Metazoa; phylum Chordata; class Actinopteri; order Cypriniformes; family Leuciscidae; genus Pimephales; species Pimephales promelas. The sequence goes on from NC_142783.1 coordinate 19,305,163, forward strand.
TAATTTTTCGCCCAAAAATGAAAAAAAACAAAAGGGGTAACACTGTCGTTTTTTTTTTTCGGGTCGAAATTTTGAATTTCGATATCTCAGCTCTGGAAGGGTCTAGAGCCTCCATTTTTGCACTCAGGTCAAAGTCTCGTGGCCCTCTATCAGAATCCTGAGTTTTGAGAAGATTGGAGAAACTTAATTTTTTGCCCGAAAATGAAAAAAAACGAAAGGGGTAACACTGTCGTTTTTTTTTTCGGGTCGAAATTTTGAATTTCGATATCTCAGCTCTGGAAGGGTCTAGAGCCTCCATTTTTGCACTCAGGTGAAAGTCTCACAGCCCTCTATCATAATCCAGAGTTTTGAGAAGATTGGAGAAACTTAATTTTTCGCCCGAAAATGAAAAAAAACGAAAGGGGTAACACTGTCATTTTTTTTTCGGGTCGAAATTTTGAATTTCGATATCTCAGCTCTGGAAGGGTCTAGAGCCTCCATTTTTTCACTCAGGTCAAAGTCTCGTGGCCCTCTATCATAATCCAGAGTTTTGAGAAGATTGGAGAAACTTAATTTTTCGCCCGAAAATGAAAAAAAAAAACGAAAGGGGTAACACTGTCGGGTTTTTTTTCGGGTCGAAATTTTGAATTTTGATATCTCAGCTCTGGAAGGGTCTAGAGCCTCCATTTTTGCACTCAGGTCAAAGTCTCACAGCCCTCTATCAGAATCCAGAGTTTTGAGAAGATTGGAGAAATTTAATTTTTCACCCGAAAATGAAAAAAACGAAAGGGGTAACACTGTCGTTTTTTTTTTTCGGGTCGAAATTTAGAATTTTGATATCTCAGCTCTGGAAGGGTCTAGAGCCTCCATTTTTGCACTCAGGTGAAAGTCTCATGGCCCTCTATCAGAATCCAGAGTTTTGAGAAGATTGGAGAAACTTAATTTTTCGCCCGAAAATGAAAAAAAAACGAAAGGGGTAACACTGTCGTTTTTTTCGGGTCGAACGTTTGAATTTTGATATCTCAGCTCTGGAAGGGTCTAGAGCCTCCATTTTTGCACTCAGGTGAAAGTCTCATGGCCCTCTATCAGAATCCAGAGTTTTGAGAAGATTGGAGAAACTTAATTTTTCGCCCGAAAATGAAAAAAAAACGAAAGGGGTAACACTGTCGTTTTTTTTTTTCGGGTCGAATTTTTGAATTTTGATATCTCAGCTCTGGAAGGGTCTAGAGCCTCCATTTTTGCACTCAGGTCAAAGTCTCACAGCCCTCGATCATAATCCAGAGTTTTGAGAAGATTGGAGAAACTTAATTTTTCGCCCGAAAATGAAAAAAAACGAAAGGGGTAACACTGTGGTTTTTTATTTTCGGGTCGAAATTTTGAATTTTGATATCTCAGCCCTGGAAGGGTCTAGAGCCTCCATTTTTGCACTCAGGTGAAAGTCTCATGGCCCTCTATCAGAATCCAGAGTTTTGAGAAGATTGGAGAAACTTAATTTTTCGCCCGAAAATAAAAAAAAACGAAAGGGGTAACACTGTCGTTTTTTTTTCGGGTCGAAATTTTGAATTTCGATATCTCAGCTCTGGAAGGGTCTAGAGCCTCCATTTTTTCACTCAGGTCAAAGTCTCGTGGCCCTCTATCATAATCCAGAGTTTTGAGAAGATTGGAGAAACTTAATTTTTCGCCCGAAAATGAAAAAAAAAACGAAAGGGGTAACACTGTCGTTTTTTTTTTCGGGTCGAAATTTTGAATTTTCGATATCTCAGCTCTGGAAGGGTCTAGAGCCTCCATTTTTGCACTCAGGTGAAAGTCTCACAGCCCTCTATAATAATCCAGAGTTTTGAGAAGATTGGAGAAACTTAATTTTTCACCTGAAAATGAAAAAAAAACGAAAGGGGTAACACTGTCGTTTTTTTTTTTCGGGTCGAAATTTTGAATTTTGATATCTCAGCTCTGGAAGGGTCTAGAGCCTCCATTTTTGCACTCAGGTCAAAGTCTCACAGCCCTCGCTCATGATCCAGAGTTTTGAGAAGATTGGAGAAACTTAATTTTTCGCCCGAAAATGAAAAAAAGCGAAAGGGGTAACACTGTCGTTTTTTTTTCGGGTCGAACTTTTGAATTTCGATATCTCAGCTCTGGAAGGGTCTAGAGCCTCCATTTTTGCACTCAGGTCAAAGTCTTGTGGCCCTTTATCATAATTCAGAGTTTTGAGAAGATTGGAGAAACTTAATTTTTCGCCCGAAATTGAAAAAAAACGAAAGGGGTAACACTGTCGTTTTTTTTTTCGGGTCGAAATTTTGAATTTTGATATCTCAGCTCTGGAAGGGTCTAGAGCCTCCATTTTTGCACTCAGGTGAAAGTCTCATGGCCCTCTATCAGAATCCAGAGTTTTGAGAAGATTGGAGAAACTTAAGTTTTCGCCCGAAAATGAAAAAAAAACGAAAGGGGTAACACTGTCGGTTTTTTTTCGGGTCGAAATTTTGAATTTCGATATCTCAGCTCTGGAAGGGTCTAGAGCCTCCATTTTTGCACTCATGTGAAAGTCTCACAGCCCTCTATCATAATCCAGAGTTTTGAGAAGATTGGAGAAACTTAATTTTTCGCCCGAAAATGAAAAAAAAACGAAAGGGGTAACACTGTCATTTTTTTTTTCGGGTCGAAATTTTGAATTTTGATATCTCAGCTCTGGAAGGTTCTAGAGCCTCCATTTTTGCACTCAGGTGAAAGTCTCATGGCCCTCTATCAGAATCCAGAGTTTTGAGAAGATTGGAGAAACTTAATTTTTCGCCCGAAAATGAAAAAAAAAACGAAAGGGGTAACACTGTCGTTTTTTTCGGGTCGAATTTTTGAATTTTGATATCTCAGCTCTGGAAGGGTCTAGAGCCTCCATTTTTGCACTCAGGTCAAAGTCTCACAGCCCTCGATCATAATCCAGAGTTTTGAGAAGATTGGAGAAACTTAATTTTTCGCCCGAAAATGAAAAAAAACGAAAGGGGTAACACTGTGGTTTTTTATTTTCGGGTCGAAATTTTGAATTTTGATATCTCAGCCCTGGAAGGGTCTAGAGCCTCCATTTTTGCACTCAGGTGAAAGTCTCATGGCCCTCTCTCAGAATCCAGAGTTTTGAGAAGATTGGACAAACTTAATTTTTCGCCCGAAAATGAAAAAAAACGAAAGGGGTAACACTGTCGTTTTTTTTTCGGGTCGAAATTTTGAATTTTGATATCTCAGCTCTGGAAGGGTCTAGAGCCTCCATTTTTGCACTCAGGTCAAAGTCTCGTGGCCCTCTATCAGAATCCAGAGTTTTGAGAAGATTGGAGAAATGTAATTTTTCAGCCGAAAATGAAAAAAAACGAAAGGGGTAACACTGTCGTTTTTTTTTTTTTCGGGTCGAAATTTTGAATTTTGATATCTCAGCTCTGGAAGGGTCTAGAGCCTCCATTTTTGCACTTAGGTCAAAGTCTCACAGCCCTCGCTCATAATCCAGAGTTTTGAGAAGATTGGAGAAACTTAATTTTTCGCCCGAAAATGAAAAAAAACGAAAGGGGTAACACTGTTGTTTTTTTTCGGGTCGAAATTTTTAATTTTGATATCTCAGCTCTAGAAGGGTCTACAGCCTCCATTTTTGCACTCAGGTCAAAGTCTCGTTGCCCTCTATAATAATCCAGAGTTTTGAGAAGATTGGAGAAACTTAATTTTTCGCCCGAAAATGAAAAAAAAACGAAAGGGGTAACACTGTCGTTTTTTTTTCGGGTCGAAATTTTGAATTTTGATATCTCAGCTCTGGAAGGGTCTAGAGCCTCCATTTTTGCACTCAGGTGAAAGTCTCATGGCCCTCTATCAGAATCCAGAGTTTTGAGAAGATTGGAGAAACTTCATTTTTCGCCCGGAAATGAAAAAAAACGAAAGGGGTAACACTGTCGTTTTTTTTTCGGGTCGAAATTTTGAATTTTGATATCTCAGCTCTGGAAGGGTCTAGAGCCTCCATTTTTGCACTCACGTCAAAGTCTCGTGGCCCTCTATCAGAATCCAGAGTTTTGAGAAGATTGGAGAAACTTAATTTTTTGCCCGAAAATGAAAAAAAACGAAAGGGGTAACACTGTCGTTTTTTTTTTCGGGTCGAAATTTTGAATTTCGATATCTCAGCTCTGGAAGGGTCTAGAGCCTCCATTTTTGCACTCAGGTGAAAGTCTCACAGCCCTCTATCATAATCCAGAGTTTTGAGAAGATTGGAGAAACTTAATTTTTCGCCCGAAAATGAAAAAAAGCGAAAGGGGTAACACTGTCGTTTTTTTTTCGGGTCGAAATTTTGAATTTCGATATCTCAGCTCTGGAAGGGTCTAGAGCCTCCATTTTTGCACTCAGGTCAAAGTCTTGTGGCCCTCTATCATAATTCAGAGTTTTGAGAAGATTGGAGAAACTTAATTTTTCGCCCGAAATTGAAAAAAAACGAAAGGGGTAACACTGTCGTTTTTTTTTTCGGGTCGAAATTTTGAATTTTGATATCTCAGCTCTGGAAGGGTCTAGAGCCTCCATTTTTGCACTCAGGTGAAAGTCTCATGGCCCTCTATCAGAATCCAGAGTTTTGAGAAGATTGGAGAAACTTAAGTTTTCGCCCGAAAATGAAAACAAAAAACGAAAGGGGTAACACTGTCGGTTTTTTTTCGGGTCGAAATTTTGAATTTCGATATCTCAGCTCTGGAAGGGTCTAGAGCCTCCATTTTTGCACTCATGTGAAAGTCTCACAGCCCTCTATCATAATCCAGAGTTTTGAGAAGATTGGAGAAACTTAATTTTTCGCCCGAAAATGAAAAAAAAAACGAAAGGGGTAACACTGTCGTTTTTTTTTTCGGGTCGAAATTTTGAATTTTGATATCTCAGCTCTGGAAGGTTCTAGAGCCTCCATTTTTGCACTCAGGTGAAAGTCTCATGGCCCTCTATCAGAATCCAGAGTTTTGAGAAGATTGGAGAAACTTAATTTTTCGCCCGAAAATGAAAAAAAAAAACGAAAGGGGTAACACTGTCGTTTTTTTCGGGTCGAATTTTTGAATTTTGATATCTCAGCTCTGGAAGGGTCTAGAGCCTCCATTTTTGCACTCAGGTCAAAGTCTCACAGCCCTCGATCATAATCCAGAGTTTTGAGAAGATTGGAGAAACTTAATTTTTCGCCCGAAAATGAAAAAAAACGAAAGGGGTAACACTGTGGTTTTTTATTTTCGGGTCGAAATTTTGAATTTTGATATCTCAGCCCTGGAAGGGTCTAGAGCCTCCATTTTTGCACTCAGGTGAAAGTCTCATGGCCCTCTCTCAGAATCCAGAGTTTTGAGAAGATTGGACAAACTTAATTTTTCGCCCGAAAATGAAAAAAAACGAAAGGGGTAACACTGTCGTTTTTTTTTCGGGTCGAAATTTTGAATTTTGATATCTCAGCTCTGGAAGGGTCTAGAGCCTCCATTTTTGCACTCAGGTCAAAGTCTCGTGGCCCTCTATCAGAATCCAGAGTTTTGAGAAGATTGGAGAAATGTAATTTTTCAGCCGAAAATGAAAAAAAAGGAAAGGGGTAACACTGTCGTTTTTTTTTTTTCGGGTCGAAATTTTGAATTTTGATATCTCAGCTCTGGAAGGGTCTAGAGCCTCCATTTTTGCACTTAGGTCAAAGTCTCACAGCCCTCGCTCATAATCCAGAGTTTTGAGAAGATTGGAGAAACTTAATTTTTCGCCCGAAAATGAAAAAAAACGAAAGGGGTAACACTGTTGTTTTTTTTCGGGTCGAAATTTTTAATTTTGATATCTCAGCTCTAGAAGGGTCTAGAGCCTCCATTTTTGCACTCAGGTCAAAGTCTCGTTGCCCTCTATAATAATCCAGAGTTTTGAGAAGATTGGAGAAACTTAATTTTTCGCCCGAAAATGAAAAAAAAACGAAAGGGGTAACACTGTCGTTTTTTTTTCGGGTCGAAATTTTGAATTTTGATATCTCAGCTCTGGAAGGGTCTAGAGCCTCCATTTTTGCACTCAGGTGAAAGTCTCATGGCCCTCTATCAGAATCCAGAGTTTTGAGAAGATTGGAGAAACTTCATTTTTCGCCCGGAAATGAAAAAAAACGAAAGGGGTAACACTGTCGTTTTTTTTTCGGGTCGAAATTTTGAATTTTGATATCTCAGCTCTGGAAGGGTCTAGAGCCTCCATTTTTGCACTCACGTCAAAGTCTCGTGGCCCTCTATCAGAATCCAGAGTTTTGAGAAGATTGGAGAAACTTAATTTTTTGCCCGAAAATGAAAAAAAACGAAAGGGGTAACACTGTCGTTTTTTTTTTCGGGTCGAAATTTTGAATTTCGATATCTCAGCTCTGTAAGGGTCTAGAGCCTCCATTTTTGCACTCAGTTGAAAGTCTCACAGCCCTCTATCATAATCCAGAGTTTTGAGAAGATTGGAGAAACTTAATTTTTCGCCCGAAAATGAAAAAAAAAAACGAAAGGGGTAACACTGTCGTTTTTTTTTCGGGTCGAAATTTTGAATTTTGATATCTCAGCTCTGGAAGGGTCTAGAGCCTCCATTTTTGCACTCAGGTCAAAGTCTCACAGCCCTCGATCATAATCCAGAGTTTTGAGAAGATTGGAGAAACTTAATTTTTTCGACCGAAAATGAAAAAAAACGAAAGGGCTAACACTGTCATTTTTTTTTCGGGTCGAAATTTTGAATTTTGATATCTCAGCTCTGGAAGGGTCTAGAGCCTCCATTTTTGCACTCACGTCAAAGTCTCGTGGCCCTCTATCAGAATCCAGAGTTTTGAGAAGATTGGAGAAATTTAATTTTTCACCCGAAAATGAAAAAAAACGAAAGGGGTAACACTGTCGTTTTTTTTCGGGTCGAAATTTAGAATTTTGATATCTCAGCTCTGGAAGGGTCTAGAGCCTCCATTTTTGCACTCAGGTGAAAGTCTCATGGCCCTCTATCTGAATCCAGAGTTTTGAGAAGATTGGAGAAACTTAATTTTTCGCCCGAAAATGAAAAAAAGCGAAAGGGGTAACACTGTCGTTTTTTTTTTTCGGGTCGAAATTTTAAATTTTGATATCTCAGCTCTGGAAGGGTCTAGAGCCTCCATTTTTGCACTCAGGTCAAAGTCGCACAGCCCTCGATCATAATCCAGAGTTTTGAGAAGATTGGAGAAACTTAATTTTTCGTCCGAAAATGAAAAAAAACGAAAGGGGTAACACTGTCGTTTTTTGTTCGGGTCGAAATTTTGAATTTCGATATCTCAGCTCTGGAAGGGTCTAGAGCCTCCATTTTTTCACTCAGGTCAAAGTCTCGTGGCCCTTTATTAGAATCCTGAGTTTTGAGAAGATTGGAGAAACGTAATTTTTTGCCCGAAAATGAAAAAAAACGAAAGGGGTAACACTGTCGTTTTTTTTCGGGTCGAAATTTTTAATTTTCGATATCTCAGCTCTGGAAGGGTCTAGAGCCTCCATTTTTGCACTCAGGTGAAAGTCTCACAGCCCTCTATAATAATCCAGAGTTTTGAGAAGATTGGAGAAACTTAATTTTTCACCTGAAAATGAAAAAAAAACGAAAGGGGTAACACTGTCGTTTTTTTTTTTTTTTCGGGTCGAAATTTTGAATTTTGATATCTCAGCTCTGGAAGGGTCTAAAGCCTCCATTTTTGCACTCAGGTGAAAGTCTCATGGCCCTCTCTCAGAATCCAGAGTTTTGAGAAGATTGGAGAAACTTAATTTTTCGCCCGAAAATGAAAAAAAACGAAAGGGGTAACACTGTCGTTTTTTTTTGGGTCGAAATTTTGAATTTCGATATCTCAGCTCTGGAAGGGTCTAGAGCCTCCATTTTTACACTCAGGTCAAAGTCTCGTGGCCCTCTATCAGAATCCTGAGTTTTGAGAAGATTGGAGAAACTTAATTTTTTGCCCGAAAATGAAAAAAACCCAAAAGGGGTAACACTGTCGTTTTTTTTTTTCGGGTCGAAATTTTGAATTTTGATATCTCAGCTCTGGAAGGGTCTAGAGCCTCCATTTTTGCACTCAGGTCAAAGTCTCACAGCCCTCGCTCATGATCCAGAGTTTTGAGAAGATTGGAGAAACTTAATTTTTCGCCCGAAAATGAAAAAAAACGAAAGGGGTAACACTGTCGTTTTTTTTCGGGTCGAAATTTTGAATTTCGATATCTCAGCTCTGGAAGGGTCTAGAGCCTCCATTTTTGCACTCAGGTCAAAGTCTCGTGGCCCTCTATCATAATCCAGAGTTTTGAGAAGATTGGAGAAACTTAATTTTTCGCCCGAAAATGAAAAAAACGAAAGGGGTAACACTGTCGTTTTCTTGTTTAGGATATGGACGATCCTTTCACTGGATAAGACCCTATTCCTCAGCTGGGAGCGTGCACAGCCCTTTGAAGCTATTCAAAACCCTTTTAAACTGCATTGATTTGTTGCAACATGTTGCTTGAAGTCCATTATGTGGAGAAAAATCCTTAAAAGTTTTCCTCAAAAAAATTACATTTCTTTTCCACTGAAGAAAGAAAGACATGAATATATTGGATGGCACTGGGGTGAGTAAATTATCAGGAAATGTTCATTTTGAGTAGAACTAATCCTGTAAGTTAACTCAGAGATCATCTGACTGCAAACCGGAAATGTTTATAAGTTACCCGTTTTCCTGTTCGAACGCTATAACCCCTATATAGCATCGAACTAACTGGCTATTATACAAACAGCGTTGGCATTGGTTTACGTTCTTGATCAATTCGAAAAATAACGTCATAAAGTATATACATGAAAAATACATTTACAAAATTAGTACATATACAAATTCAGGTCCAAAATGTTTGTACGCGTTTGTCGTAGACAGGAAATAGCATAACTAATATAATGCATAGCTGGCATTTGATAAAACTGAAACATTAGGTCTGAAATTATACATGCAAATACATTTAAAATGATTAAGTCTTAGCCCACTTACAGGTTGTGGCCCAACAACTGCTGCCTCTGGTTTTAAAGTTGGAACTGCTTCATGTTTTAGTAACTTAACATTTTCTTGTTGAATCCGGTATTGAATTTGTGGAGATTCTGGAACCTGTCTTCCGTAAAATGCGCAGTACAGAGAGCTAAATTATGATTGTAATTTTCAGGAACATAATCAAACATAAATTGTATACATTGTTGACGAACTACAACGTCCACGGGAAGCCTGAACACAGAAGACCTGACAGCTGGATGAACATAACACACTTTCGAAATATGGCCATGCCCTTTTTTGCATATTCCGGAGGGAGGGTTGATGCAAATGTATGGGTTAGTGATGTCTAAAACCCAGCTCTAGTCCCAATCGAGTCGTTTTTGAAGGCATTAAACTTCCTGATTTTTAAAAGATGATATCTCTGCTTACACTGAACTTTCAGCGCTGCAACTTTGCCGATACTATTCATGCACCAACACCAACAGCAACATTACACACTATTTAAAATGAAAAAAGTGAAATCGCAATCAATTAGCCTTTGCTGCTTCAAGGAATTGAATTGAATCAAATCTTTTTATTGTCACTTAAAAATCAACAATTGTTACGGTACAAAACAAACACACTGAAATAAAACCAAAATACAGGTACATCATGGGGGACTTATAATTTTGCACCTTGTCAAATCGTCATTCAAAACTTCCTTGAAAGCAAGTCTTCATTCAAAAGTGGTGGCCTTTTCTTTACATTATTTAAAAAAATAAAATAATAATAATATTATGTATACATAATATATGATGGTTCTACAGCATATATCTCACTGACATATAAAATAATGACACTGGCATTTCAAATTTACAATAATATAAGATATAGTGTTGCCAGGGACCAGCCTGTTGAACAAATGTGGAGGATGACTCTGTTACCAGGTGCACACATAAACAGTACTTGAAGTCAAATAATCCAACACAGTCTTTCTGTTTTTATCTGGTTTTTGACTTTTTTTCATCAGCATATTATTGTATTTCTAAATGATTAACAATTAGAGATACATAACTTGCCGAGGGTATGTCTTAAAATCAAATGTGGCTAAAGTAAATACATTTCGAAATAAAGCCTTTCTCTAATGAAACTGGTGCCACCTTGGAATTGCATACATTAAAAGGAGATGATATGCAGGAGACCAAAAAAAAGTGGTTAAGTAGGAAAATAATGTGCAGACACTATTTAAAAGATTGCATTAAAGTGCATTTTCTCTTTGTTTTTAAGTCCTTGTCACTCCAGAAATAACAAAAGAAATCTTTGGATCTGTTTTTTTTTCCCCAATGGTTTTCATAGTAAGTGCAGTGAAAAGCACTATTCACACATTCTGCAGCCTTCAATCATGAATGTTCCCTAAACTATTGTATATATTAACAGGTTGGTGATATCATGTACAACACAGTGAGATCATTCATCTCAGACAGTAAAGTAACAATACAAGTGGTCTACAATAAAAGCATCTGTGTCCAGTAAACAATCTACAAAATATACTATTAGAAAACAATTTCTGCTATTAATTCAAGCCTCAAAAATGAGGCAGTCTTTATAAGCATCTAAGAAAACTTAATACACCCTCTCAAAAATAACAGGGTTCCTGGAAAACGTATAAAAATATATATCACATTGAAACAAAGAAAAAGGCACCATGAGAAGTCCCCTGGCAAAATGTCAGTCTAATCACCAGGAAAGAAAAGGAAGACGAGCTTCTACGTCCAACAGAATGTTAAGGCGAAGTTCAGTTTTAGACCTTGGAAATGTTGTTCAAGCCACAGAGGCTACTTTGTCACAATCAAGAATGTTGACGTCCTTTTCCGGGGGAGAATCTCCCTCCTCCGTCGTCCTGTTCCAGCAAGGCAGGGTGGCCAAAAATAGAAACAAACCAGACACTAAAACACAAGTGCCACTGAAGTAGAACGCCAGGTCATATGACTGAGTCCAGTCGAAGAACCAACCTATAAGAAAAGAAAATGGAGACAACATCAGTAAAAGAGCAGGGTTGTTTGAATGTTGTGAGATATCACTCCATTTGTGGAGCAAACAAGGGAAATCTAATTTTTTTATTCTTGAAAGCATTTGTCTTTATTTTTAACTGCACTGGAGTTGATAAGATGACTCTTCTTACCTACAACAGGTGGTCCAAGTGTGATTCCAAACCCTCCGAAGCACATGAGAATGCCATGAGCGTGACTGAGTCGTTCCATGCCCACTATCTTGGTAGTGATGTAGGATGTGATAGACCAATTTCCTGAGAAAAATCCCACCATGGCCGACAGAACTTGCAGACCCAGGTAGCTCTTAAAAACTGGGATGAGCAGCAGAGTCAAACCTGTGCCTGTCAGCGTCAGGGCGTACAGGTACAGGCTGTTCACCCATTGCATGTCTGCCAGCACACCCAAGACCAGCTTACCGATGCCTGTTGTCAAAGCAACGATTGAGACGAGGGGTATTAGTGCAATCCCATCAATAAGCCCCTCGCTTTGAGCTACGTCCTCCATGAAGAGAACAGGTGGGAACGCCCCAAAGCTGAACAAGAAGATGGCGATGCAGAAAGCCATGAAGACACGGTCCTGTAGGAGCTCTATAGTCTTGCACAGGTACCGTCTATAGGGACGCATCCACTTCTTAATGGCTCGTGATACTGTTGAACAGGACAATATCCCGCCATTTCTTTCCCCTTCACTTTCTTGCTGCTCTGTTGGTTCCATGGTGATCAACAGCTTCATGGCGGCTATGTTATTGGCTGAGCCGGGTGTGGTTTTGAGATCCAAGAAAGAGTCAATGATAATGGCAGTAGGTTTGGTGTAGAGTGGTTCTGGTTCCTCTGTATGCTGTAGCGCAGCTCTCTGTTTTAAGTAGTAACCGGGTAAGTTCATAGGTCGCATTGGCCCAGCACATGCCATCAGGTTGAGTGCCAGTGCTCCAATGATAAGCAGGCAACCCTCCAATCCAAACAACTCAATGAGCTCATTTTGGACTGTGGCGTAAATGAACCCGCCCGCACTTGTACCTGAGAAAGATGAAAAGAATCATGTGTCCCAATTTTGAAAAAATCAGTTTAAGGAAGAACATAAACATAGAGAATCTATTAAAACATGGTAATCAAATAAAATGTTTGTTTTTTGTTATCTGCGCCACGTTTAATGAAAGTTAAATAACCTAAATAAATATTGCATTTTTTTCATTAAATTTGCCAAAGCAAAAAATGCTTATGACAGGTAATCAATACAAACTAAGGTATCAATATAATATCATAATATAAAGGTTCTTGAGGATGTCCTCCCTACTATTGTTTTACCTCGTCAAATAGGGTTTATAATGTATTGCCAAATCTTTTTCAATTTCTGCCATTAACTTAATGCTAGAGTGGATTGGGAGTTCCTTGTCTTATTTTCAGAAAAATTTGGATTTAGTGCCATCTTTTTTTCTTGGATTAAATTATTTAGTGCTCCCTCCGCAGTAGTCCTAACTAATAGTCTGTACTCAGTCTAGACCATTTAATTTGTACTGTGGCACTCAGCAGAGCCGTCCTTTAAGCCCAACTTTGGCCCTACTGAACTTTAAGTTTTATGTTTGGGCAACAACATACGAAACACTGTATTGGTGGAACTAACACTTCTTGCCTAATAAAGATCATAGATCTAGATCATCCTGGTTGGATATGGAAATTCATGCTGATAAGCAAATCTCCCCTCCAGCACTAGACTACAACTAATTTCCAATATTCCTGCTGATTACCCAGAAATGAAACACTTGTTGAGGATTTGGAGCCAGTTGAGAAAATCATTTGGCTTTCAGGATTTCTCTCTTTTTAGCCCTATTGTGCGTAATCACCTTTTTCGCCCTCGATCTTGATGCAGGATGGATTAATTAAGGCCCGGTCCACACTACTGCATTTTCGTTTAAAAACGGAGACGATCTGCTACGTTTGCACCTCCCGTCCAGACTAAAATGCTGAAATGCTACAGCTCCGTTCTGTGTTTTGAATCTCCGGAGGGCGTTTTAGTAAAGACGGAAGAAAACGGAGGACTTTAGAAACGATGACGCAGAGGCTTACGCTCAGCTCTATGATTTGGTGTCATCAGTCATGCTGTGTCCTTCCCTGATTTGTCAGCCAGCATTTACACCGGCACGCGCATGCCCAGTGTTGGTGAATGGTCACGTGATCCGCGTTTTAAGTTGTTTTAATGTGGACGAAGATCAATTCTAATACGCAGATAAAATGCTGGTGTGGACGGAGATCGTATTCGTTTTAATTCTCCGTTTTTAAACGAAAACGCAGTAGTGTGGACGGGGCCTAAGAGTTGGTCTGATAAAGGGATACATGTTTCAAAGACTTATTTATTGACAATTAATTTTCTTCTTTTAGTTTGAACAGGGGATTGTTGAATCTGATTTGTGTTGAAAAATAATTTTAAAAAAATTTGAGAGAGAAAATATTATAACACATTCCATTCTATAGAGTGAAGTCACTTTGAAAAAGTGAATTTAAAGGCCAAACCTGTGGTAACAATACCCAGAGCTAGACCACGCCTCTTGTCAAAGTACTGGCAGGTTATGGTCAGTGTGGCAGCATAAACAAGTCCGCAGCCCATGCCTTAAACACAGAAACACCAATGTAACATTTCACAACTTTATTTACACATTTGCGGATTCTCTGTTACACATTTCTCTGTAACTATAAATTTAATGTCAATCTCAAAAGCCATAAATGATGCATACACACACACACACACACACACACACACACATACACACACCAATACAAACTAAAGGCCTTGTTGGCAATTATCTCAAATGAGGATAGGCTAGGCTGGATGGGTTTTTATTGCAGGTTTGGTTTTATTTGTTGGAAAAATAAATATAAAAATATAATTTGACACAAGAGGGCAGTATAGCCCTATTTATGGTTTTGTTAAACCGTGACATCTACACGTTTACCAAAGTGGACCAACGTGATTATTTCACATCTTGTCGTGATACCGGGTTGGGCACTTGAAGTTACAGGAGTTTCTTCCCGTTGCTAAGCAACGGAACTAGGTCTATTTAAAAGGTTATGGTTAACAAGGTTAACGCGGCTTACCGTCGATGTAATACGTTGTTTTAGCGTACCTTTTGCTCAAACGAGGAGCTGGACGCCGGAAAAATAGACATTTTTCTCGTTAAGCTGCTTCATTAAAAACGTGACATTTAGACGTTTTCTTCGGCGTGGATCAAGGCAAATGAATCCTTTTCACCTTGAAAATAATAAATGTTTTTTTGCATTATAAATAATAGACCATTTTTCAGTGATCGTCAATAGAACAAAATTACATTTTTCTTGGTTTAATGAAAACCAATAGGTCGTTATGGCAGAGGCGATTGCGTGTAGAATAGGTCAACACGGGTATTCCACCGGAGCGTTTTAACGCAAACGTGTAAGTTTCACGTTTGAGGGGGTTAAACCGTGACATCTACGCGTTTTCCAAAGTGGACCAACGTGATTATTTCACGTCTTGTCGTGATACGGGTTGGGCACTGAAGTTACAGGAGTTTCTTCCCATTGCTAAGCAACGGAACTAGGTCGAGTATTTAAAAGGTTATGGTTAACGGTTAACGTGGTTTAACGCCGATGTAATACGTTGTTTACGTTGCTGCTTCATTAAAAACTTGACATTTAGACGTTTTCTTCGGCACAGATCAAGGCAAATGAATCCTTTTCACCTTGAAAATAATAAATGTTTTTTGCATTTTAAATAATAGAACATTTCTCAGTGATCGTAGGCTAGCTGCTACATAAAACAAACAAAAAAATTTCTCGGTTTAATGAAAACCAACAGGTCGTTGGCAGAGGTGATTGCGTGTAGAATAGGTCAACACGGGTATCTCTCCACTGGAGCGTGTTAACGCAAACGTGTAAGTTTCACGTTTGAGGGGGTTCAACCGTGACATCTACACGTTTTCCAAAGTGGACCATTTAGGCTGCTTCATTAAAAACGTGACATTTAGACGTTTTGTTTCGGCGTGCATCGAGGCAAATGAATCCTGTTCACCTTGAAAATAATACTTTTTTTTTTTTTGTTGCATTTTTTGCATTTTAAACAATAGACCATTTCTCAGTGATCGTCAATAAAACAAAATCCCATTTTTCTCGGTTTAATGAAAACCAATAGGCTAAGTTTCAGTTTCAGTGCAAGTTTCACGTTTGAGGGAGTGAAACCGTGACATCTACACATTTTCCAAAGTGGACCAAAGTGATAATTTCACGTCTTGTCGGCTGGAGAAATGTTGTTTTGGCCACTTTGTTTGATATAATCACAAGAATTTAACGTAAGCAAGAAAGGGATTTGAACTTAGGTCTTCTTGATTAAAGCCCAACGCTTTATCAACTGAGCCACTCAGCCTGTTGAGTTCAAGGGTTTATTCTAGGGTGTAGGTAATGATGGAGTTGACGAGTCAATCAATAGTGCTAAATTTTATATAATTTCCTATATTATGTACTTCTGATTCAGGGGACAAAAGAGGTGAATATACCTAAACAACAGGATAAAAACACTCGTGTGACTGATCGGTTGATTGATAGATTGACTGGTCTATGTAAAACAACTCCACTGAACTGAATATGCAATGGTATTTGTGGGTAATACATTTCTGTGTGTTTGTGTGTATGCGTGTGTATAAGTGAGGGTAACGTGGTTTTAAATTATAAACTGTCAATGAAAAACAATTAAAAGCAACCCTGTCACAAACATTTTAACATATTCATCTGAAATATGCAAACTATTTAGCACTTACTGACAATCATGCACACAAACACATACAATCACTCTCTACTAATGCAGGGCATTCACACATTGATTCACATGTTCATACGAGATATGAAGATTTGAAGGTCAAACAAACAAACACATCTGTTTCTAAATACCAGTAAAGTACTATTTAATGAACACTAATGATGCTGTTATTTTCTTACCGACAACAATGCCATAAGAGAAGATGAGGAAAGAGACGCTCGGAGCAAAAGCGCTCAGCATCAGACCACCGGCCACCATCACACCGCTGAAGACGGTGACGGGCCGTGCACCGAAATTATCCACACAGACACTGCACACTGGGCCTATAGAGAAAGACACAGGAACAGCATCTTACTGAATGCAAACAACACAGAAGAATCTGATAAATTTGGACAATTTACCAAACAATGAAAAACCCATTGGAGTTAGGCTGCCTTCCACATAGACTTATGTAAAATGTAATTTAAACTTTCACTTTTAGTCTTTTTATTTGATCTTGAATTACTGCATGTAGTATTTTTGATAGAGTCAGATACAGCACCACAAATGCACATTATTTGTCCCCTCACAAACAAACAGCCCTTCTGTTCTATTAAGGTGTAAAGGTATAAGGTGACCCTCATTCCAACTGTCTTAACATATACTAAAATAGACACGGTCAAACTTCAGTGATGCAGAGAACATGTTTGTCTATCTATGATTAGAAATAACATCTGACGTAGTGAGTGGCTCCTAATATGGCCAAAATGCCTGGACTCGGAAGAGCATCTGGTGAGAACAGTGTGTGTTTGTGCCATCCAGACTAAATAATTTCCCCGTTTTTATTTTGATGGCTCATTAAGTTCTTTACTGTCTGGTATGGGAAACTTTATATCCCCTAACATCACTGCCAAATGCCCTCAAACACATTTAAGATTACTCAACACCAGCCATTACTCAACAATAATTTCAGACAAAGTAGAACTCTACATACTGACCAGCATTATCAGTACGAATGGACAACTCTAAAGCCGAATCAGAACCATCTAACCCATATTATATCAAACATAATGAGAAACTTAACTATATAATAGCCAATAGAACTAGTGGAGATGGCAAATATCTGCTCTGTTTTCTCCATGGAATTATCAGGAATTATTCAGATACTGTGTGCTGATGTGATGTGTGTGCTTCACAGGCTAGAAACAACTCTATTTTTCTGAATCAGCATAACCAGGGCACACAACAACATACTCCTGCTCTCAAATACACACCCATGTCCCTGCCAGTTCTGTCCAGTCATGATTCATGTCTTTCCTTGTCGTGACGATAGACTACACCGCTATGCCTGTAAACAAAACCTGACACCTCCAAAATATACAGACACATTTACACACACACATTCTGCCTGTGTAAACTTTTACTGTAGCTTATAAAAAAAGTTGAGAGAAGGATGCCTTTCTTGTCTTTCAGAAACGCACTGTTATTTCCTTTTTCTTTACGTTATAAGAGAGCTGTTAGTATTCCCATTAATCTCAGTCGTCGCAAACACTTCATTAACGGTTAAAGAACTGTATATGTTGCCTGCCCATTATAAAAGGCATAATTTGATAATCTGATTATGGCAAACCTAGACTCCTTGACCATATTTCTAAGTAAAGTTATTCAAGAAATTGTTATTCAGGAGGACTCATTGTCAATTTGACCCCTGCAACACAGACAGTAATGAATGACTGTAAACAAGTAGTTAATTACTCTGTCAGCGTGTCTTCTCGTGGAACATGAGCATTACAGAACTGAGTCAGCAGCATACTATGAGAATAAAGAGCAGTGCTGTATGGTTTAGTGTGTATGATTTCTATGTCCGATTATACAAGAAGCAGGTATATTAGCAAAGAGCAGTATAGTTTATCTCATTCACCTTGTTTTCTACTAAACATAGGCAAAGACCATTAAAACAAAATGTTTTTTACTTGTTTAAAGCATAAATCTAACAAAATGTAGAAAAAAACGAAATAATATTTACTAATAGGGTGAGGAAAAAAAGAAGTAAAACTTACATTACACAATTTGGCTTGCAAAGTTTTTTTTCTTGTTTTCTTTTTTTTATGTTGGAAACCCATTTGTGATCATGTGAATTACATACCCATAAGGGACTTTTTCTGTTTGCACATGCTGCTTTTTATTAGGAAACCTGTACTCTTTCTTTATCTCCCTCTCTCTCTCACACACACACACACACACACTGGTTTCCATATTTTATGGGGCCTTTTTATAGACATAATGCTTTTTAGACTCCAAACTGTATAGTATATCCCCTAACCCTACCCATCATAGGAAACTTTCCGCATTTTTACATTTAAAAAAAAATGCTCATGGGAACCAACAAAAATGGATGGTCCCCATAACATAAAGATTACCAGGTACACACACACAAGAGAAAAATGATCATTACTCACTGGTGATGAGCGCCATACCAGACACCATGGATCCGACCCAAGCCGTCATGCCTTTTCCTTCCTGGAAGGCACTGAGCCACTCTGGGTACAACACCCCAACGGACTGGGGTGATCCTGATGACAGGAACTGGGCCATGAAGGAGGCCACCACAATAATCCATCCCCATCCACCATCTAAAGCACCCTCACCCTTTACAGCACCCATCTCAGCACTGAGCTTATGCTGACTTCACTTGACTCAGGGGTCTGCAGAAAGAAGGGGTGAAACATGATAATACATCAAGCAGTGACAGCATATTATGACATGCCATAATTTATGCAAGCCTAATTTAAATATCATTTTTGCAGGAATGCTGTATGTAATTATATTTAATTAGAAATGCTCTATTTAATCTTGACACACAAATAACTATTTAGGTTTAACTTTAGCCTATATAAAAAGCTACAATGTGATTAAAATGAGTGAAATTGTTAATGCACCTATAATGTTCACTTTTGCATCAAATCATGATTGTTCCAGTGCGTGTTATTTGTTAACTCACACAAGAAGTGAAATAGCTGTGGCACTTACGACAGGTGGATGATGTTGCTCTTGCTTCCCGAGAGCGGTGTGCTGAACCGCTCGTGCCTGGTAGACCAGGCCGGTCTCACGAACTTCTCTGCTGAATACCTTCTCCAGATCAGTGACGCACGCCGCCTAGATTTAAACGCTTCTGGACACAGGCCACACCTCGAATGAGGCACCACTGAGCGGGCTGCCTTCTTATTCCCCTGTTTACTTTTATTTACGTCCATAACATAGATGGCATCCCACAGTCGCGAGGAGAACTGGTGTCGTTTGGAGCGCGTGGATGCATCTTTTTCTTCATCGCGCGCAGAACGGTGCAACGGAAGCGAGCTGAAGTTTCTCATTTTCTCTGCATGCGCTTTTCAATCCTGTGAAATAAAAGAACCGGTTTGAAGCTGTTTTCACCGGTCAGACTTGTGAAATCAAATGGATCAACTGTGCGATCAACTGGAAAGAAGAGCGTCCATCTCTGTTGCGTTTGCATTCTATTAGTATTTTATATTGCGTCCTAGGAAAACTGTACTGTTACAATTTAATAGAAAATAATAATTAATCATAATACCTTTATGATTATTATTATTAAAAAAATGATAAAAAATTATTATTGATATAGCATAGCATCAAAATGATTAAACTATGTTTTCTATGCTGAAAGTGAAAGTTTATGACTTATATAACTGAGACTCTGTGGACATAATATGACATAAATTTACTGTACAGTTTATACATATTCTGCAATTTTCATATGACAAAAAAAAACGTTTATAGGCTATATAGCCTAAAGGACACCTTTTTTGAGCAGGCTAAATATTTGGACATTTGAAATCAAGGTTATGTCTAATGAACAAATGAATGTCTTTGTTTTTTCATGGTTTTTATTATTATTATTATTATTATTCAGGTTATGCATCTCTGAAATAATGTGCAAATTCTAAACAAAAAATCCCAATACCTACAGCAGCTTGTGTGAACGCACCATTTTTATTTTCATTGAAATCTAAGTGTTTGGCGTCACAAAAGGCTTCAACCAGAATTCTGTTTTTCAGTCAGAGAGAAACCAAATAAGACCAACCAAATTTGTATTAAACTTGCACCTGTCTGCTAGTTAGCCATACCATTTAAAGATGATTACATATGGCATATCGTTCACAGTATTTATTTGAATGGAAGAATCCAGATGTTGCAACTGACCAGTGAGAAAGCCAGTGAACCAGTCAACACCAACACCATACTGGTCTCACTCCACTTTTAGGGAAAGTTGCAGAGAGGCTAGTTGAAAAGGCAACCTGAAATGAAATGTAAATATTGTCCATCTTTCTCTCTCTCTCTCTTCTATGGCTACAAAATTCTCTTGTTAAAATGTCTTTTTCTTGCATATTTATATTACCTCTTTGGGATTTAACCCATAGTATAAGTCAGCTGCCCTTTTTAAATACTCTCTGCGTAAACTTTTTTCTGCTGGTCCAGTACCCTGTGCAGTTTGAGTGTCATCACTCTAGCATGTTTCTGATTGGAGGAATAAGACTTGTTGCAACTGTCCCCTGTTGCAACTGTCCCCATTACACTTTAACAAAGACACATTAAAATAAAGTTAAAATATCTGTTTGATGTCACAGCTAAAGTTATTGAAGGACATATTTAGACTGTGCCCCAGAGCAAACTTCATAGGACTAGACTTCTGTTAGGCTAGTTAAAAAACTTCTTCCCACCCTTCTGTCTCTCCTCTCTGTCTGGGTGGTCAGCTGAACTTTTGTGCTGGGTGAGTGCGTGAGGGTCAGACGGCTTGGGCTTTAAGCCCACCGAGATCCTGTTCCTGTCCGAATGCTTGTACTCGTTCCCACACAGACATAAAACAAGGAGAGTCTTCCCCCACCCTGACTCTGTAATCCCCTCTGACATGAAAAGAGAGGGAACAAAAAGAAAGAACAGAACAGTTAATTGCATTTGCCTCATATCACTTTTTTGGACAACATCTCTTTTTATATATCGTGGCAGCCCCCAGAGATCTGGGAAGCCAATGGGATACTTCTGGAAGGAACATATAGGCTCTCGATTACATTTGGTTTAAAAAGTAAAAAAAAAACGCACTTGACATGATGGATATAGACCAAGTTCATCTACAGTACTAGTCAAAAGTTTAAACACACCTTCTCAAGACTTTATTAGCCTACTACTTTAGTAAACACAGTTAAGAATTATAGCAAAGTTGTCTGTGAAACAAGTATACACATTAAACAGTGGTTTTGTTTTAAATTCTTTAATGTAGGCCTGCTGTTATTAAACACTTGGCAATCTCTCAAAACTTCACAAGTAGCCACTTGAGATGCTTTCCCAACAATCTTGAAGTAGTTCCCATGCATGCTGGGTGCTTAATTGTTTTCCCTTCACTCTCTGGCACTTTTTTTTCTTTTTAATTAAAATGTTTGTTTCATAAATAAATTCATACAAAAGCACAATTTATAGTTGTCAACAAAACTAAAGGGCTTTAAGAACATAAGAAAGGTTAAACAGTTGAGTGTGTCCAAAGTTTGACTGATAGTTTACTATCTTGATTCTCCATTTGTGCAAGAGGGTCAGAGCAGACTGAATTGTAAAAAAGCTTTTGGTTTAATTTTGTTTTGTTGAATTTGCTGTAATGTTAATGAATACCATTCTTATTAAGAGGTTGTTGTTGTTTTTTTTTTTTCATTTGACTAAGAATTAGAGGATATCTGGAAACAAAAGCTGTGAGTGTGTGACATGATCCCCTTGTTTACTATGAGCTTTCGCTTCATAGGAGTGCTGAGGTAGGATTGTTCCATTATTCAATTGTGGATCTCTCGCGTGTTTGTGGATTGACTTGTGTGTGTGGATCTCTCGCGTGCATTAGTGGATTGATTTGTGTGCGTGGATCTGTCTGTCGCGTGCATTTGTGGATTGCTGCGTGTGGATCTGTCGTGTGCATTTGTGGATAGCTTTGTGTGTGGATCTCTTGCGTGCATTTGTGGATTGATTTGTGTGTGTGTGTGTGTGTGTGTGTGTGGATCTCTTGCGTGCATTTGTGGATTGATTTCTGTGTGGGGATCTGTCGCGTGCATTTGTGGATTGATTTGCTTGCGTGGATCTGTCGCGTGCATTAGTCTCTCTTAACAGTAGATAATATGGGTGAAAAGACTTGCCAAATAGCCTTCTCTTCCTTTAATGAACTTATTTGTCTATAACAACTTTTGACAGGCTCTCTGATTATAATTATTATAATTGTTTTTAATTAAAATTATTGACTTTAGCGAGGTTTTCTGTGATCGCTACCATAATTAATTACTTTTTATAAAAATTTTAAACAGATAATTTATTTTCTCATTATTATATTTTAATTGTTCTATAATTATTATATATAACCATACAGCCACTTTGGAATGATAGGGTTATGCAGGTTATCA
The DNA here is from genome assembly GCF_988280905.1 of Pimephales promelas. Taxonomy (NCBI): domain Eukaryota; kingdom Metazoa; phylum Chordata; class Actinopteri; order Cypriniformes; family Leuciscidae; genus Pimephales; species Pimephales promelas. The sequence continues at coordinate 19,327,332 of NC_142783.1, forward strand.
AAACTTCTGATCATTTTTGAGATGTCGAGCTTCAAAGTTTTTGCATTCCATTTGACTTTAGATATTTTTTATATTAGCCTACGTGAAAAATAATATTACATTATTTTAAAACAATTAAGTCATAATTTCTGTTTTAAAATTTACGAGTATTCCTAGTTGTTCCCTACCTGTTAATGCAGTCACACGATGTTAATTCTTTCAGAACCACAAACAGTGAACTGCATGACTTCAACTATTCTATTCCTCGAATCTGACTTGAGGGTCAGTTACACCCCCCTGACCACCCTAGCCTGACAAAACCAGTCTGAACCAGGTGAGAGTGGCTTGGCAGAGAGAAAGCAGAACAGGACAGCTTACGCTGAAATACTTCTGCAGGGATTAGGCTACCACACAGCTACAGGACTGTATGTGAGAACCAGTGCTTAGTAAGACATTAGAGAGGTGTTGGGTAATTAGAATGGAAAACTGTGGTGGGGGGATGATGTGCAGTGCCAAACAGGTGTGCAATATTACCGGATGTTGATGTTATAAAGTTGATGCACAATGTCTGTGCATCTAGGTATCAAGATATCTTGGTAATGACTGAATTTCCGAAATGGAATATCCTCAGAAACAGATCAATAGCACAGGAAGCACATATGGTATTATTTGAAAGCTTAGAAATTACATTTTCTAAAGAACTCCACTGATTCAACATTCTCTAGGTCTTTAATATCTTGTATTATCTTGCTCAGCGTTTCTCATCTGGTTTTAGAGCCAGATAGCATTCCAATGCAGAATCAAAACAATTTTCTATCATATAAAAATGAACAAATGTTCTTTCAAATTAAGCAGTGAAGTGTATTAACATTATTATGAACTGTATACTGTAGACCCCATGACATACAACATTATTTGCATGACATTCCTGAAAAGGAAAATATAAATATCTCTCGAGTTTTGGTTGTATTATGCTCTCGGTCCACAGAAATAAGTTAAGACTAAATATTTAACAGCCTGTGACAGTTTCTTAGGATCAAGACATTTGTTTTCTATCATAATATAACCTTTTAACTAACTATTTTTACCAGATAATAGGAGATCTATTAAGGGAACTTGGCAATTTATTGACTATTTAACAATATTTAAAAACTTTTTGGACTAGGGTTGTTCATCTTAAAAAGGTGCAAAACAGCAGGAAACATGACTAATCACTCGTGACTTCAGAAGCCTGACTTCCCCCCCTGGATCTGACTGAAAATGAAAAAAAAAAAAAAACTTTTAGGATTGCAATAGCCTTAAAGATTCAAAATATCAATCACTTGCACACAAATTTATGAAAAAAAAAAAGAAAATAAAGAAAAAACATTTTTATTTTCTTTTTTTGTACAAGCATTTAATCATGTTGAGTTATTGTTCAACAGTACCTTGTTTTGTTGCATCAAGATGTCGATTCATAGTTAGGTGTTATATGACACTGGCATTAAGCAAAATTCCCCATCTGAATAAGCATTCAGGGCACTCACTTTACAGCGAAGGCTCCGAGAGAGGTTGAACTGCTGATCAGAAACCAGTATTGACTTTGTTTTTGTAGCGGGTCATGTTTGGATTCTAGCAGGGAGAGACTGGTCCCCGACCAGCAGTCGTGGGAAACCTCTATGGCTGTGCAGAAACACAAACACCCGCACACACAAACACTATAATCCCACTATAATACACACACAGAGAGGCAACAAGTGCTGTTTCAGTACATTTCAGTCTGTCTTCTTTACCATCTATGCTGCCAACGAGAGACACACACATCTGTTTTACGAACAAAAATGGCCTAACATTCAAACACAATAAAACAAAAAAAGAAAAAATTTTTTACTGCCGCCCCCATGGCAAATTCCGTTATTTTTCAACCTTTGTGAAGACAGTCATTTGAGAGGAAAGATTTATCCAATCGGTCATTCAGTTGTTTATTAACTGTAAAATTTGGATTCGATATAACAGTCAATCTGTTAAAATGGGGGAATAGGAAAGACTTTCCACAAACAAAATGCAGACATACACAGCTGACAACAACCCTCTCGTACTCATCTTCTAAACCTTTCCCAATTGTTTCCTGAGCCAGCTTGATCACTTGGAAAAAAAAAAAAAAAGTCAAATTAAAGAAATTTAACGGCATGGGGCTGGTTATGGATCTGTCAGTCGGCCAAGCATCTACACATTCTCCCTTTTCACATTCCCAGTCCTTTGGTTCCCCAGTTCAACTGTCCTCTAATTCCATATCTGCTCCAAAAACCTTCCAACCTTTGCCCAGTGGAGGATCACTGAGTTGTTATCATTATAGTAGTAGTATAGCCTAGCTTGGAGCAGCCTAGCTTAAGGTAGTGCACGGTGCATGCATTAAGGCTGAGAGGGGGGATTCTGTGATGTCACAGAGTGGGAGGAGCCAGATTGAGCCATCGGCTGTGCGGGTGGTGGAGGAGGAGGGGGGTGCTGGGCTCCAGAGTGTGTGTTCGGGGAGGGAGGCGGAGTCGGACGCTTGAACTTATCCGGACTGGTGCTTCTCCTTGGGGATGGCCTCTGTGTATGGGAAGGAAATAAAAGACAACCTCATAATGTGATACTGGTTGTAAAAAAGTACAGGGTCATTAAATGTATTTTTTTTTTTAATTAACACTTTTATTCAGCAAAGTTTAGATGAAAAAAAGCATTTCTAAGGATACTGTTTTTTAGAAGGCAGCTGTCTGTATCTGAGATGAACAGAAACATGTTTTTTGTAATAAGCAACACATTATTGGCTGATTGATCTTTCGCCAGCCCCTCCCCCAAACTTGCCATTGTCCAATCACACATAATAGCAAACGTTACTATGAGGGCAGGTCCGTCAAATATTGACTCTAAGCAAGATGGTGAAGCGGTGCGCCCACGGCGTTAGTAAATCGAACACTAGGTACCCGAGAGATTGTCTGGAGGTTGTGTTCTTTCCGTTTCCAAAGCTGAAAACACAACATGAGCGGTGCCTACATTGGTTAAAACAGTGTGGACGGCCCCACTCCCAGTTAAATGTGTCGAACATGGTTAACTTGAGTGCAGCGTGCACTGAGATTAGTCAAAGAAACATGGAGAAAGCAGATCAAGAGGATCCACAAAGGAATTATGTGGGTTGTTGTTAACATGATATTCTCGGGGGGAAATGAGCAGCCGTCACGTGGCTACAGTTTAGAGGAGTGCACGCTCGCAACAGGGAAAGCATGAAGCTTACTTGACAACATTAGTTCATATATCAATATCGTAACAAATAGAAATAAACTTTAATGAATGGGTATCTGCCTCTTTCTCTCTCTTATGTATAGTTACTTTTTAACTATACATAATACAAGTGTAACCCATAAGTTATTCAAACAAAATTCGACAGTTTCTGACAATTGCGGTCATGCTTTTGCTGAAATCAAAACACACTTACACACAGAATGTGCATTGGTATAATCACCTCTAGTTTATTTAACACATGAGTGTTTACATGTGAAAACAGAGTGTGAAAGTGCAAACGTGTCCCCTTTGAGTGTGTTGGAACAGTCTGGCTCTGCTGTCACTTCTTTGGTTTATCAAAACAAGCGGACTTTTTCATGGCACTGCGGGACATGAAAGTGAGCCAACCACTCATCGCTAAAACAAACAGATCACTGTTGCTATAGCCAACACCGCCCCGACAGGAAAATAATCCACAATGTTCAAATGGGTATTGGGAAAGCAAAAATAATGCTAATTCAAACATGTCACTGAATATTATTCATCAAAAGCCTGAGGTGATCATCCATGTAGTAAGAAGATCAATTATGCTTCATTACATAACCAAATCAGTTCAGCTCTCAATCCAGACCATATCTGTTGAAAACTACAAGGGATGTTGATCAACTGACTGGATTTACTGAAAGATTGCTAATACTATTGCAACAAAAGAAAACACAAGCACATCTTAGATTTGTTTATGTCTTGATAACCTACCTCAGAAGTTTACCTAGAATATTTAAATTGCTTACAAAGGAGTCTTGTTAAAAGGACAAGCGCTCAGATGAAGTTCTTCCTTCTTATTGTTGATGTTTTTGGTTATTTAGATTGCTGTTAAAGCTTGCAATGAGCCATCCCATTATATAATGTGCTTACCTAGTCAGTCACTTCATCAAAAGTCTTTTCTGCTACATAGAGGGGTCATTTTTGTGCAACAGACATAAACATGATGACTAATTGCTGCTGCAACCAGGCTAATCTTACATTGTTGGCCTCCACTCAACTGGACAATATCCTAAGTGTGTTGCGGAACGTACATAAGGTGAAATTGAGACAGGTTAAAATGGTTACTTCACTGCTCTACATTTATAGATAACTTATTTATCTGCTAGTTAATATTAACCTGATAAAGTGATGCATTAAATCTGTGTTGCACCTGTCATTTTTCTCAAATGGTACAAAACAGCTTGAAAGGGCAATATACACTTAATCTGTGGTCTTAATCTACTGAAAAATATGGGGTCAGAAAGTTCTCTTTTTTTAAAGAAAAATGTCAAACTTTGATTCGGCATGGATGCACTAAATTGATCAAAAGTGACAGTTAAGACATTTATTTAAAAAACAATGATATAAAAGATTTCGATTTCATATAAATGCTTATCTTTTGAACATGCTCTTCATCAAAGAATCCTGTTCTTTGATGAAGAGCATGAAGAAAGCAGCACAACTGTTTTCAACATTGATAATAATAAGAAATGTTTATATGCAGTAGAGCCAGACCGATTTATCGGCAGGCCGATATTATCGGCCGATATTAGGCATTTTCCAAACTATCGTTATCGGCAGTTATAATGGCCGATAAATGAATATTTCAAAAATAAAATAAAAATGGACGAAACACGCTTAAACCATTTCATGAGTGTTGGAGTTGTATAGTTTGTCCACCAGAGGGCAATCTACACCGTCCCTGTTGGCAACACTCGTGTATAACGCGCCACACGTCCTGCAACCTGCTGATCCAGCCAGATAGTCCATTTTAAGCCAAAATGGGGGTCAACCTTGAAAAAATTGCAACAGAAGCAAACTCAACTGATTTTTGTATCCTCAATATGTCCTGAGAAAGGAAAAAAAGCCCCCGAAAAATCCCATCAGGGATTCTTCAAATTTATTCCATTCATTCGCCTATTCATTCTTTTTCTCACGTGAAAAGGGTAAAAAATTTAACCTTTAGATATCATCATGATCATCATTTTTTGCAATTGTTTAACATGGACAAATGGTGCATAATCTAATTACATATGTGCTAATTTGCATAAACCCAATCAGATCTAAACATTGGGTATATAGCAGGTGAAAATGTCTTGTAGAATTTTGTTAACATATAACAGTAAACTATTTAAGATTAAGGTCTGAATGGAACCCATTTAGGCAACCCAAGCAGCAGCCCTTTCATTTGGAAATCAAAAGCTGAAGTGTGACCTCAATTATTCTGCAGCCATGAATGACAGAAATGGATAAAGAATGTCTAGGTCTTGTCTCAGCTGGCATGAACCTGGTTATGATACACATATAGAAAAAAAGTAATTTTTAAACCACTTTGTCTGAATTTCATAAACATTATGAAAGATTTATTGTTCATTTTCACCCAACACTGAGTGTGAGTAAAAAAGCTGTGCTTTTACACTAATAGTCAATATTTAATCTCAGCAAAACCAGAGGCAAGATTAAAGAATAAAACGTGTCAATTCATCAACATACTCTTTTTTTTTATGTTCCTTTGGCAAAGTGAAATGAAATGAAAGAACATCCTGAATGGATGTGTTTAACACCAAAAAACATTTTCTTATAATTTAATTAATGTTTAATTTTACAAATGTAGAAATGTAGTCCATCATCACTAGTGATACTGTAGGTACATGGTGTATAAAAACACTGTGGATGTTTTTGTTCAGCGAGTTTGTTATCTTATCAAGGTTTCTGCATTATAATACAATTGAATTCAATTGTATATCTACAATTGAACTTTGGGACTGTGATAAGAACCAAGATCTTGTGTGGCGTACTAGATTTCCTATTGAAGGGACTACCTGCTATCTCTCCATCTAAAAGGTCAGAATACACAGCAAAAGACACAGCAAGGGAGGAAATGCAAGAGAAAAAGAGAATGCTGCTTTTGTGCTTTATCTTATTTAGATGGCTGAGGATTCCCGGAACTGGTCTATATTAACTTGAACATACAAAGGGGATGAAGAAGAGCACTCTGAGGTCGAGTGTTACCAGGTGATTCACAGATGAGTCATCTAATGTCCTGTTAGCAATTCAACTGAATGGTGTTACGATGGATATTAACTGAAAACAGGCCATCCATGATACACACTACTTCCTGCATGAAAACATCTTGCTGCTCATTGACATGAGCTTGTGCAAAGAGTGAGTGCGTTAAATATATATATATATATATATATGCTGGACATGTGCATATAGTGTACACGCACCTGTACAGCGTGTGAGGGTCCTGGGTGGATGTGTAGTCCGGGAGATGTGTAGTGGGGGAGTGGTGCTCGGCTCAGTGTGGCTGGAGGGGTGAAACCAACCGTGTGACTAGCGTAAGACAAACCTGAAAAAAAAAAAATCAGTTTTAGTGAGGTCCTTTATATAGTTGTTTTTTGTCACATCTATGTAATGTGCAATACATAATAATACCGTACTATAGATTTATAATATATATAGTATAATACTAATAATGTAATACATCCAAAAAAATATGAAACCTGGCCCACCATACTGACAGTATGCAGAACAAATATAAATAGCTCTTGCATGTCACTCCTCTGGGAACATGGGAAAATGTATAAATAACCGGACTCCTTTTTCAACGGACCCTAATGAAAGAAGTCTTTCTTTCTTTTCGAACCAGTCTTTCTCAGCAATAGAATATATAAAAAAAGCTTTCACACCTTCAAATGTGCACTGTTGTACTTTTCATCATGCATATGTAAATTATATCATCTAATAAACTAAAGCATGTTCTTTTTTCACATGATATCAACCGGTTAATGCTGTTATTAAAAACCAACAATAAACGGTACCTCTGAGCCTAAATAAAAACTTTTTTTTATTATTTAAACTCCTTATTGATATGAATATTTGGTCATTTGAACAACATTCACCTTTGATTTACATAACTTGATGTACTTGTTCATTGAGTACTTTTTTTATCTTATTAAAGATTGTTTTAGTTTATTATCTAGTTGATTTATGTTGTGTTTATCAATACCTGCAATATATTCAAAGCAAATGTACCACCCATAAACATCTACTGCATCATCATCGGTCTGAAATAATCTTTTTTGATCTCAGAATGGGATTAAAAGCAAGTCTTTTACCTATTACACCTTCACATCACAGCACAGTGCAACTTGTATAATAATTAACCCTCCATAAAAAAACATGTTTGTCTAATTAATTATAATCTTATGAACTGACCAGAAGGCTGTGTACCAAAAGCCTTGAGTGTTAAAATGTGGATCAAAGACAAAGCACATACAATCTGTTAATCATAAACACTTCAAAAGTCTGTACCAGTTTTTAAAGAAGTTTCTCACCCGCTCACCAAGGCTGCATTTATTTGATCAGAAATACAAGTATAACTAGTAAAACAATATAAAAGTATAAGTAACTAACACTAACATTGTGCATTATTATTACAATTTAAGATAACTATTTTGTATTTTAATTGTTTAAAAATATAATTTACTCACATAAACAAAGTACAGCATTTGTTAAAAAAAAAAATAATAATTGTAATTTTTTTTTTTTCGCAGACACGACTGTATGCTGAAATTCCGGAGTGAGCAGGCCAGTAAATTTAATGCGTCCTTGCTAATAAAAGTATTAATTCCTTAAAAAACCAAACAAAAAAATCTTACTGACACCAAACTTTTGAATAGTACTGTATATTTTGGTATAAAAAAAGTGATACATTTGCAAAGCTAATTGTATGGACATACCAGGGGAGATGGGGCGGCTGGAGGAAGGAGAGGGGGTGTAGGGGATTGGGCTGGACACCGTCCGAGCTCTCAGTCCCTGAGCAGACATCTCATTAAAATACCTAGAGAGAGAGAGAGAGAGATTCAATATAAATAAGATGCAATATCCAAGGTTTAAACGTAGCTGGGCTGCGTTTCCAAAAAGCATCATAAGCCTGAACAGATCATCGAACTATTGCAACCAATGGTCTCTATAAACAAAATTTAGCTAACAATGCTTTTGGGGAATACAGCCTTAAGACAAGGTTATGATTCCAGTCATCTTTTCTGTATGATTAACGCACCTCTCATCATCCATCTCAAGGCTGCTCTCGCTCTCTGACAGTTGTCTACACAGCGCCTCTCTTCTCTCCATTTCTCTCTGGAGTTTCCTCTGAAGACGAATGTTCTCTTCCCTCATCTGCCTTTCCTCCTCAATGTACTGAGCCCGCTTCTCTGTGTCTGGAGGGAGTGATGATGGAAAACAAACAAATGTTACAAAGATATACAAACTGTAATAAACTGAAGATGAAGATGATGCTCCTTGAATCATTTTCAAAATACATGATTACACAATCATAAATTTAAACTTTCAAATACTAAGACAAATACTAAGTCATTAGTCAAGAACTATTTAATTAAATTTTTCTCTTATTTTATGAATTAAAAATTATAATATCAGCATACATTTATAGTGCAGCTGATTTTATAATTTACATTTAAAAGTTTGAAGTCCACTATAATGTAATAAATTAAAATTAAGTTAATATTAATTTAACTTTAAATAATTAAAAAACACACACACACACACACAGTATAGCTACCTTAATTTTTTACATGCTAAGTTTTAAAAGCTTTTTATATCTACCTTTTTTGCTGACTCAATGCTATGTTGTGTTAATACCTGCTTAAAGCTTTAATGGGTGTGATGCCATGAGCTAGAGAGTAAGCTATGGTTGTCTTACAATGCAGATGTCTCCCTCTAGTGGCCATAACACAATTAAGCTGAGTATTAAACCAACTGTGTCACAATCTATACTACAAAAGTAAAACCATGTAATTCACTGGTCAGTATACATGACATGAGTACACCATAATGATGTCACGATCCTGGAATTTCTAACATCGATAAAGAAAAAAAAAACAAGAAAACAATCAGCAATAAAATAAAAACAACAACAAACTGCAAATAATAGCACAAATAAATAGATTAAAATAATGAGACAAAAACATGGCGTTGAGTTTTTCAGGTGGGTCTAACAATTGGCTAGTTTTCAGGCAAGCAATTGCAGAAAGTAAAACTTAAATACAGATTAATGCTTATGGTTAAAGGCACAAGAGCAGCGAGTGATTTTCTTTCTTTTGTTTAGTGCTGGGTATCAATCGAAATATTTAGATACCGATTCCTTGACTTTGAACAATACTTTTTTCGATACCAATTTTATGAAATCCGTTTTAACGAGATTTAATCCAACGTCTTTTTATTGAAGCATATGATTTAACATACAACTCACTTGTACATTCTGAGAATCTTTTTTTGACTAAAAAATATATATATATATTAAAAAAGTGCTATTTGTTTTCCTCTGGTTGAGTATGATGGCAGAAAGACAGGAGTGCGTACTGAGACAAGGACTCACGCTGTAGTTCTGTAGTGCGGAGGCTGCGCTTCAGCCTTTCCACTTCGCTCTTCAGGAAGCGGATGTGCCGCATCATGTTCTCGGGAGAGTCAATCTCCATGGAAACTTCACGTGGAGACGGAGGGGCTGACACTGGCTGGTCAAGCTTCTCCTGCAGAATCCTGCCAATCAGAGTGAAGAGGTAAAATTGTGAAATGAAGTGTGGTTAGACACATACAAAGTTTTTGTTTTTACTGATGTAAAAAGCACCAAGAAAAAAAAAAAAAAAAAAAAACACATTACAAGGGACATTACCTTTTCTCTGCCTCAAGTTTGTCCATGCGCTTCCAAAGCCGGTTTACCAGTGCCTCCTGCTCCTGTTCAAGAGTGTTTTCCAGATCAATCTTCTCACGCCGGAGCTGCACACATTACATGGAATTATAAAACAATATGGCATTTTAACAATACATGGTCTTAAAGGGATAGTCCACCGTTTTTTTATCCGTTCATATTAAACTATGTTATTCCCTTAACTAAGACGAGTTGACTACTCGACTTGGTCGAGTTACACTACTCGTGTAAGTATATTTAAATAGGGAAAACGTGGAGATGTTTGGTCGCTTCTCTGCTTGGATCCTAATGAATGAATTGGGCTAAGTTAAGTGCTATCAAACTGTCTCACATGCCAGAGCGATTAGACGAAAGAGATATGCATCAACTCCTCTAAGTTAAGGGAATAAAAGTTTAATATGAAAAAAAAAAACAGTGGAGTATCCCTTTAAGGAAAAATGTTGACTTTCCGAAAGTACAAATGATGTATTTGCTCATGAATAGCCTGTTCTAATCCAGAGCCAGGTACTGGCAGAAGCCTATGCTAACAAATAAAAATACTAGGTTATTGGAAGCACCTGTGCAACTGGTTTAGACCAATTGATCTGAAAAATTGTCTGTGCAATAGATGGTGGCCAGTCAAGAATAAGTGGTTTAGGGACGATCTTGTTCTACAGAAAGTTGTTAGAAGAAGGTACCTGCTCTAGAGTGAGCTGTTTGGTGATGGTGTCGTTCTCCAGTTTTTTGATCTTCTTCATCAGTTTATTGACCTGAAACTCCTGCTCCTGCTCCAAATGCTGCTCCAACTCTGCCTTTTCATGCTGAAGCTGAAAACGAAAGAGCATATAAGAGAAAAAAATGTCTATGGCAACAGTCCTGAATCAAAACATGATGGGCAAAGCCTGTGATGCAAAGTAATTATGTTATGTTGTCACATTTTACCCTGATGTCCAACCCATTGTTCATGGTAACTATTTTGAACGCTCATGCATAGTTGCTAGTGTTGCAAATATACTAGGGCAGTCCCTGACTAAAGATTTAAGTTGTCAGTTAGTCGTTCATTTAAGCCATTAGTCGATCAGTCGGGGGAGAAATACTCAACCTTAATAATGAATATTCAAAATATAAATGAAATGTTCCAGCGTTCTATAGCAAAAGGCTTGCTGCAAACATTGCATGAATTTGTCTGAGATTAGAACGCAGACAAAAATTCCCTATAAATAACAGCTTCATCTTAAAAAAAATTATTTAACAAAAATATTTTTTTGTAGGACTTAAATATAAATTATAAATAAACATACTGAATACCTTAAAAGAGAAATATTAGTGCAAACATAATCAGGTCAAAGAACAAAATGAAAACTCTGAAGTCTGAACAAAAACTAAATAAATAAACATTATATAAAAATGAGTAAGTAAAAATAATGTATTACAATTTGGCCAATCACTGATCTCCATCGTCTTCATATATTATGAGAAAGGAATACTAGTTACTTTCTAATGTCCACGTTGTCAGGAGAAGTGAGCTTGCTTACAATGAAGCCGTAACACTGGCTTTTTTTTAGATGATGCGCTCCGATGTTGTGGACTTTAAGTTAAAATAAAAAGAAGTTAAGTTATATGTGGTGCTGTAAGCGCCATACTAATTTAGGTTCCACAGCAATACTTGGCTATTCACCTAATATTAGCAGACATTTATCGAGAGTCCATGACAATTGGCTTACTTTAGACTACTTTGTTTTAAATCAATCATGTTTGAGGTTCCATGTCACCTTTTTGTGGTCATACATAAGTTGTTGTTTTTTTCTGTCCGACATATTTCCGCATGGACCGGCCATGTTAGCGATCTGTCACTGCGTGACTTTGCCAATTCATTAGGATTGTTATTCTGTTAGTACTAATCCACTGATTAAAATTTAGTCGACCAAGCCTCCTCTTGTCGACTAACATTTAGTTGACTATTAGGTGGCAGCCCTAGAATGTGCCATGCAGTTTACCACTGCAACACATTTTAACCAAAAGAATCTGCAACAGTGTTCTAAATTCAATACACCACAGAAAAACAAATGTTTGCAACTCATTAAAAACAAACACAATCAATGAGTATACCATATACTGACTACACAGCACTGGATTCTAACGACTGGTCCAACCTTTCATTGTTGAGCCATGTCTGCATATTTTATATTTATATCACTAGTAACATTTAAAGTCAGTAAGATTTGTTTTTGAAAGAAATTAATAATTTTATTCAGCAAGAAATGCATTAAATTGTTCAAACAGTAATCAGTAAGACATTTATAATGTTCCAAAAGATTTCTATTTCAAATAATTGCCATTCTTTTAAACTTTCTATTATAACAATATCATGATTTCCACAAAAATATTAAGCAGTTTTTTAACATTGGTAAGTTAAACACCAAAACAGCATATTAAAATTAATCTGGAGGTTCATGTGACACTGAAGAAACACATTTTAGAATATATATAAAACAAGGAAAACAGCTATTTCAAATTTGAGTGTTTTGTTGTATTTTTTGTAATGGCCACAACACCAAAACAATCTCTCACACGATTTAATCAGCTATTGTTCAGCAGCTTATTTTGGTTGCCACTGAACAATAACTTTGAAATAGATGTCTAGCATTATCTCAATGTGAAATTTACCTTTAGGAATGATTCTAAGGGCAAGCGATCAAATTCCCCACCCCTGACCTCGAACGCCACTGATGGGCTCTTTCCTTCTAGAGTTTCTCACCTGCATGAGCTTCCGGGATAAGTCATTGGTGAGGAACTCCTCTTCTTTCTCATAGTTGACAGCGAGCGTCTCCTTCTCTTTCTGCAGAGCCTGAATCTTCTTAAATAAAGTGTTGGAGATGAACTCCTCCTCTTGTTCTGCCCGTGCTTGCTGCAGAAAAAAAATAAAAATTAAATAAAAACAGTCATGCATTTGAAAAGGCAATTATTCGTAAAGATTTCTCTCGGAAAAAAATATTTGGCATTATATTTCCACATACTTCTGTAACCAAGTAATTAATATTTAATCTTGAAACATGATTTTGAAACTATGATTTACAATATTTTAGTTCACAAATACTGATTACAAAGGAAATAGGTATTCAGACAATAATTATTATTGACAATGAGAAATGTAATACTCTGCACAATAAATCCAGCAGAATTTACCCAGTTAACAATTGCACAACCAACAATAAACACATTCCACTATCAATTTCCACCATTACAAACTGCTATGAATGCAAACGCAATGGATAAAGTATCAGTGTTTCTATAGTGACACGAGTTTTGGCTCATTGTCTAAAATGCAGATGGTCTGATTCACATTCAGGATGTTGACGCATTAGAGCCAAATATTTAGAGTGCCAACTTCCACCCTGACACAGGCCTCAAATATGAAGTCCTGATGACAACCTCATTCGCTCAACACAAAGTATCAGACGTGCAAAAACACGTTCTACATTAGAAGTATGATGATGATGATGATTAAGCCTGTGGTAAATCAGTAAACGCCTTATGTGGTCAGTTTAAGTTACACACACCTGCGGAGTACTACTAACCATTAAAAAAAACGTTAAGACGAAAAACATACATACATATACAGCTACATTGTAGGCTAACAGTCCATGTTGAAATCTAAACTATTTTTAAGAAGCTGGCCTGTCATATAACGTTGCATTTTCACTGAAACTATTCACGTGCCATCTGGCTTTTGTTGGATATTTTCAGTTAGCTCGAAGGCTAGCAGGTTTAGCGACCTCTATTTCCCCACAAACAATTAAACTTGGCACCCCAGTGTGGTGTATAATGTGGCTCAGACGTATTTGCATGCCGTGATGGTGTTGTCAGGTGTGCTGCGGAGATTAAAGTGATAAAAACACGGGCTGACTCACGATGGTGACGCTAGCTTTGCGCAGGTCGCGGTTCTCCTCCTGCAGCGCTTTGCACTTCAACTTGAACGTCTCGAGCTCGATCTTCAGCACTTTGTTCTCCTGCTGCAGTGACGCGAGTCGGTTTGTCAGCTCCTCCAGTCGGGACTGCGAGATCACGACGCCCTGTGCTTTGGTGGCGGTGTTCGTTGTGGTCGTAGTGGTGTTGGAGACGGCCGCCGAGGTGCAGGAGGACTGCGGGGTGGCGGAGCTGCTGCTGCTGCCCGCGCCGTCCGTGTCGCTCTCGCTCGCGCTGTCCGCCATGGTGTCGCGCGCTCGTTACCCAGTGCTCACGACGGATTTCAATGGAGAGGAAGTGTGTTTCAGGGGCCAGGGAGAAAAAGGGATGGAGCAAGTGTGGCTACTAGACTGGAGAGGGAACGGTCCAAGAGAAATGACTGGGCGTGCTGAAAGTGCAGGCGAATGGGGAGGGTGGCGCCGTCATGTGGTGGAGAGGACAGTGTGTTTTTTGTTGTTGTTGTTTTTTTTTCATCCCAGTGACTCCAGTTTTTTTTTTTTTAATCCATTCTGCCTAAGGATTTGTTCAAATTCGATTGTTCGGCGGGCCTTACATTGGGTTACATCATTAGGCAATATGGAAATAAGGGAAATAAGCAGTCTTCTTGTGTATCGTGAGTGATTCTTTGAATCATTCACTCAACCATTTCATTAAACACTCACCTTTAAAATACACATACACACAGGTTCTAGAACCATTATTTGACCATCTTCTTCATGAATGACAACACAATTCTCATTGTTTTCCTCCATTTTCTTTCACTCATGGGCATGACTTATTTACAGTAAATGCACAACTCACACCACAATAGCCTTAATACAATTTAATAAAAAGTTGTTAATTTTATGGTGTCTAATTATTTAGAAGATTTACATGTTTAGTTAGAGCTAAATATTTACATTGTATTTTTTATGACGCCTTCATTGTATGCACTTAAAATAATTGTATACATTTATTTTTCTGGTGTTTTTTTGTTGCTTTATAGTCCACATCTGTATTTGTTAATTTGTGAAAGTGTTTTTATTCGTGTCTCCACTGTATAGTGTAAATTTTATGTAAAAATCTGTTACAGTGACTCAGAAAAATAAGCTGACTCTTAAAAATAAATGTCATTGCTGTAAATAACAAAATTTAAAACAGAACAACATTTATGCATATACAGCACATTTATAAGCAAAACATTTTACACTAATAATTTTAACTATAGAAAAAACACAATTTTGTGAAACTTTATGGTTGTCAAAGATATAGTAGTCATATAACCAGTTAACGGGTTGAACTACACATGTGATCTAGCTTTATTTGTTTGTAATGTAAATTCTACTTTTTTAATATTTTGTTATCAAATGCAATAAAGTGACATTCATTAGTAAGTGTTTTCTAACACACTGGAGAGAAAAAACAAACCAATTAAACTTATTTGACTTTTACTTACCATGTCAGTCTTCAGTTTACTAGTTCACCCTTAGGGATGTAATATTTCTATAGAGTGGAAAGGTGTGATCATTACCAATTGCACTGTTATTATAGACAGTGCCCAAAACATGTTTAGTTCAGTTATATTTTATGACAAAATGTTAGTTGATACATCATGATTGTTTTGCTCTGCAAGCTTTTTTCATGGTTCTGATTTCAGTAATGATATACTGTATGGAGCAAAGTTTAAAGAGAAATTAGCATCTGTTTGAGGTACAACATGAGAAATTCAAAACCTTTGTTTCACACATTTCCAAAGACAGCAGCCTTACTTCATTCTGGAAAGAAAGATTGTACGTAGCCCACAAAAAAGGAAACTAATCAGACATAGTCATCAGGGCATACTCTGTCAAAACTACAGATATGAATCCAGTTATGTTCAGTTACATAAAAAGTGTCTCATATCTCTGCAGACATTAATCATAATGTCATGACTTATGTAGCTAGATACACATTACATGCATCATACATTCTACTGTGATGTGGTGCACAAAATACATAGATTGAAAAAGATTGTCAAATAACAGTAAATAAAAAAGAATGCAGTAGGTTTGTAAAATCAAAGCGTTTATTTTTAAATCAGATTCTTATAAGACATTTGAAACATTATGGTGGCATCATAGCTGCTAGTTTCTAAAAGAGAAGACCTCTAATAACCAAAGTGCTATTATAGTTACATTTAAATGGCTTCACTCGTTGTAAGAATTGTACATCAAAAATGTTGCTTAGGTGAAAACATATTATATTAAACAAAATCAACCACTGGACCATGCCAGGTCCCTCCCACAGTTTGATTGACATATAACAGGGAAGCAGAACCACACCCCATCATGACCTAGTTTCCTTATAAAGTCTTTCAGATCTCATTTCCATAGCCAAGTTCAGCACACTTAAGGATATTTCACACCATACACACCACAAGCTAAAAAGACTTGAGCTCTATTGGAGGAAAACAAAACAAACAAACAAACAAAAAGTAATATCTAAAGAAAAATTCAGTATTATTAAAACCGATGCAGAGCACTGCAACACATTGACTCTCTGGTCTAAAATATATCACACATTTTCAAAATTGGAAAAGATTTCTTGTAATACTTTAAATTATAATGACCATCCAAGTGTGTGTCATTCGTAATACATAAACTATTAAATCTACAAGTAATAAAGGTCTAAAGACTTCCCATACATGTAAGGGTGACTCAGATGAAAAAGTTAAATATTCACCTAACCTGAAACAAATTGCCAAAATGTTAAGTTCAAAACCTCAGCAATCAAAATGAAAAGAAAAAAATGGAGACATTCCTATCATGATTACAAACAGCCTTAAGACAAAGAGAGACCTCTACATTGTACAGCCAATACACATGATACAGTGATAGTTGAACAGAGATGCTGATAACTAGCATTTACATTCTGAACACCTCATACTTGCAGCGCTCAGGCTTATATCAGCAGACACTCTCTTCCATACAAATGATAACGGACACTACACTGAAACTCCTAAGGAAGCAATCTGTTTAGAGCTTTTCACAATTAACCGTTCCTACACGATGGACACCTGTAGGGTGACATTTTGGAATATAAAAGTCGAGACATGTTAGAGTTGTATGTGTACACAAGAAAAAAGTCTTTTCTTATTTGTCTTTTTAAATACAGTGTTTTGCAAACTTAGAAAAAAGGTTCTTAAAATAAGGTGAACTGCATGCATCAAAATATTAGTCCTCTGTATGACTTCTTCACAGAATTTGATAAATTCCCATTTTGGGAATAGTTGAAATTCGCAGAGGATTTTAAGGAAATGTCCCCTGAAAACCGACCCAACTTTTCTCATATACAAACATACCTGCTATAATAATTAATTATACAAGAGCATGTGAAGTTTCACTGTCTTTAAAACGTCGAAAGCACTTATAAAGTGTATGTTTGCGGTGCTCTCGCCAAAACCTAACTACTAAATTTTATTTGATTTTTACATAATGTGATTTATGTACAGAAAAGTCAACCACATAATTTACTTTGTTATATAAATTAACAAAAAAAAATTAAAACACAGGGATCCTCCTCCTGATGTCATGGGTCCACGGTAATGTGTAAGGCGAATGTAAGGTGTGGTTCAACAGCATCTATTGTTTGTTTTTTTTCCCCCCTAAAACACGAAAAAGAGCTTTTGTGCCATCTTTGGTCACAGGGAAATTTGTGTGAGTATACGGTTTGAAGTTTAAGGGGTATTTTGAATATACCCCTTCACTTACGCGTCTGATATTCATGGCACACAAAACAGTTTCTGATTTCCTGATGGTCCAGGTCAGCATAGGTATTAACCAGCAAGAAAAATGAAGTGTGATCTCGTAGGTCCCCCAGAAACAGGAAGTAGAATTATATAGGACCCAACAGAGAGAGGAAGTAGAATTCGCCAGGACCCATCTAAGGAAGTAGAATTGATCGAGACCCCCTTGAAACAGGAAGTGTGTCAGCAGTGATGCATGCTCATGCGCAAGCGAATAGGCCAAAGTTCTGTCTCTTTGAAGACCATGCGTTTCAGAGTGGAAGCCATAGACGGTTTTTCAGGCCAAATGTCCCTTTTCATCTTTTGTGGCCCTGCCGCTCAGGAAACAGATCAAACATATACCTGCAAGCCTTGAGAGACACAAAACAGACCATAAAAGAAAATTGACCTCTAATTGTAATTAATTATATATAGTGAATGATTTGACATACAGAAGCATTCAAAAGTTTAGGGTTACTAAGATATTTCATGTTTTTGAAAAGAAGTCTCATGCTCCCCAAAACGTGTTAAAACAGTAATATTGTGAAATATTATTTGAGTCAATAACTGTTTTCTATTTTAATATATTTTAAAATATAATTTATTCCTGTGATGCAAAGTTGAATTTTCAACAGCCATCAGTGTCACATGATCCTTCAGAAAAAAGATACCTTGCATACCCCAAAAGTTTGAACAGTAGTACCAGGGGCAGACTTAACCAATAAGCAAGGTAAGTGGGTGCTTAGGGCCTCAGGGAATCATCTGAATTGGCGAAACAGATTTGGCAAACACTCAAGTGCATTTTTGTGCTCTGGAGAGCGTCAAGTTTCTATTCACAATGTGTTTTTGCAGAGTTGCGCAATGTAGCCAATCACAGACATATCTGTTGATTTCTGAACGCAATGACAAAAGAGAGGTGTTTAAGTTAGTCAGAATCCACTCACCACTCAAAACGGCAGTTTCTGTTGTTGTTCGGTGCTGAGTTCTAAACGCTCTTGAAGTCTCTCATTATAATAAACAAAGTATTGAGATTTAGAATGCTGTGTAGAGAGCTTCATTGATTATAACGAAACTTATAACACATTACATTTTCGGTTTGTGTTTCACCAAACCCTACCGATATGCCGTTAGAACACTTGGAATTCAGAGCGAGTTGCATGGGATAATTGTTTGCATAAGATTCTAGAAGGCCACATTCACTGCTATTAAATTGACAAGTGTATGATTTTTTGTGTTCTTTTGTAATCCAAAAAAATAAGGTAATATGGCTTTAGAACAACATCAGGTAACTAAGTAATTACTGAATTTTCACAATCCCAAAGACAAGTTATGAAGGGGTAAATAAGAGTTACAAAGTAAAAGAACACATACTAGCTGGTGTGTTGGGGCCCCATAACTGAATTTGCTTAGGGCCCCACATCACTAAGTCCACCCCTGTGTAGTACATGAGGAAAAGAAAAGAGAATAATTAACAATATAAATAAAAACAATAACAAACAGAGCTGTCTGAAGTGCTGTACCTGTCTATAGTGGTGAAGTCACATCTAAGAATGATGTTTTCTCTCTGAATGCTTTTCTTCCTTCTTCCTTGCCTTGGAAACGTCTCCCTGTTTACACATAAACAGAGAGAACAATCTGTATCAAAGAGATGGATAATTACATCAACAAATCTTTTAGGAATAAATTAAAGTTCAGAATCAATACAATCAACCTGAAAATAGCCAGACACCATCATTTGATAACAGTCTATCACTAACAATTAACAGGAAGTTAATATTAAATAGATCAGTTCAGTTCATGTTATTTGTTCCTGTAGGAAAGCCATTGTGAATAGAGCTGGAAGGAAGGAGAAAAAAAGGTTAGAAGGGAAGGAAAAGAAAGCCAAGACAAGTTGGAGGTTTGAAGAGTTATAGCTGAAGAAACATCAGTTTTGGTATGAACAGAAAAAATCTCAATAAACCTCAAACCCCCACACACATTCACAGCAAACACTTTTGGTTAATACTTCTGGTCTTCAGTCTGTGTGGATATAATGAGGATTTCTGGTATCCAAAACTGTCTACTAAGCCAGTATCATACCAAAAACCTCATGTGCAATCATTATTGTTTTATTATTACAGCACATACACAACTATTCAAAAGTTTGGGGTCAGTAAGTTTTTCTTTTCTTTGAAATAAATACATTTTTAATGATGTTATTCTGCAAGGATTCATTAAATTGATCAAAAGTGACAGTAAAGACATTTATAATGTAAAATTCTAATAAATGCTATTCTTTTGAACTTATTATTACTACTTACTAATTTATTTTTTTAAACTTACTAATCCTGAAAAAAATGTGTCACGGTTTACACAAAAATATTATGCTTTTAACTGTTTTCAACATTGATAATAGCAACAATAATAAATGTTCCTTCAGCATCAAATCAGCGTATCAAGGATCATGTGACACTGAAGACTAGTAATGATGCTGAAAATTCAGCTTTGCATCACAAGAATAAATTACATTTTAATATATACGAAAAAAGAAAATAGTTATTTTTAAATTATAATAATATTGCACAATATTAGTATTTTTACTGTAAAATTCAACCTTGGTGAGCATAAGAGACTTACTGTATCAAAAAAAAAAAAAAACCTTACTGACCACAAACTTTTGAAGCATATGAAATGCTTCTCGAGTAGTTTTCTTCACTGTGTTAATGAATTTCCCATTTCATGAAACAGGGCATATAGTTGTGTGAAAAAGAAAGTACACCCTCTTTGAATTTTTGTTTTTTACGTATCAGGACAAATGAAAAATCATCTGATCGCTAGCAGCAGCAGCTCTTAAAATGGGTAAATACAGCCTCAGATGAACAACAACACATGACATGATATTACACTGTGTCATGGAGAAGCAAAATGGAGAAGCACTGTGTGGAAAAAAAACGAAGTGTGTTTTAATAGCCTGAAGAGCCACCTTTAGCAGGAATAACTTGAGGAAATCTTTATGACTGTATGACTTTTCAGTCTCTCATCTTCGTGGAGGATTTTGGCCCACTCTTCTATACAACATTGCTTCAATTCTTGGGGGTGGGCAATAGTTTATGCACAGCTCTCTTAAGGTCCTGCCACAGAAATTGAATTATGGCCAAGCATCTTCACTTTGGTCTCATTTGTCCAAAGAACATTGTTCCAGAAGTCCTGTGGTTTGTTCAGATGCAACTTGCCGAGCTGCCATGTTCTTTCTAGAGAGAAGTGGCTTTCTCCTGGCAATCCTTCCAAACATGCCATACTTGTCCCGTATTTTTTCCAATTGTACTGCCATGAACTTTAACAATTAACATGCAAACTGAGGCCTGTAGAGTCTGAGATTTAACTTTTAATTGATTTAACTAAATTTTTTTGCACAGTCTGACCTAGGGGTGAATTTGCCGGGACATCCACTCCTGGAAAGATTGGCAACTGTCTTGAATGTTCTCCACCTTGTTAATAATCTTCTTCGCTGTAGAATGATGGACTTCAAATTGTCTGGAAATGGCTTTATATCCTTCCCAGATTGATGTCAGCAACGATTTCTTTTTTAAGATCATTACTGATGTCTTTCCTCCCTGGCAGTGTATTAATGCATACTTGAATGCTCTAAACCAGACGCTAATTATGTCCTGATATGTGAAAACAGAAAAGTGGGTGTACTTCACATGACTGTATCTCTTTTCAAAAATAGACAGTATTGTTAACTTACATCAAAGATATGAACCATGATATTAGGGAGTGGGACATTATCATGCTCAAAGAATTTTTGATCCATTTTCCCAAAAGAGATTTTAAATGTATCATAATATCAATATGCAAGTATCCGGAAAGAGAAAAACTCCACACAGACTGTGCAAACCTCAGCATGTGCAGCGAGGTGGGTGTGGATGTCAGGGACCAGGGGGGCATGGCTCTTCCCCAGGGTGGCAGGCTCTCCCTGTGACCCCATGCCACTCCCCAAGCCCTGGTTTTCAGGAGTGGGAGTGTCCACGCGGCAAATCACCTTTCGAATGACCTATGGATGGGTATTAAAGGTCAGAAGTCATCATGAATACTTGGCATGGAAAACTAAAAGAATGTGAGGAAAAACAGGAAAGGATCGGTTAAGGTTATAGAGGAGTGAGCTGCAAGAAAAATGTATAATGTATGCCTTTTAGTATATAATCTTTGTCTCACTGCCTCTAAATCAGATCTGAAGAGGTAAAGCTAAAAACTACAAGCAACCTAAGGGAGTAAAATATGTGGCTAAATTAGAAATGGATAAGAAAGTAGGAGAAAAAGATAAACAAAGGGAACAATGGAGATACTTTTCTGGTGATGATGTTTCCATCCTCATCAATAAACTGTTCCTCTGAAACTGACTCGCCAGGTATGTTCTGCACCTCCTCTCCCTAAAGCGAGATAGCGCTTAATTCAATATGCAGACACATAACCCAGGACACCTTCAAAAGCGGCACACCACACCTACAAGTATGTTTCCACACACCCAGAGCCATGTGACCCTGCAAGCAAAGCTGGAACTTCAACAAACCGTCATGCCCACCATCACCACCACAAACAAGGCATTCACAGAAATACACCCTTGTATGTGGATATATCACATTATATCAAACAAGCAAAAAGATGTAAACCCAAACCAAGCCCCTGTAAGCACAAAGACACACAAACTAAACACAGCAAGAATCAAGTGATGTAAAAATAAACATGCGATCAAATATCAGATCACACTGAGTTTCTAACTGGACAAATCAGATCCACTCCACCAGCTACACCGAAATCTGACTCTGACCAAAATCGAATCTTAAACCGGCCGTCTTGCAGTTTGAGGATACCTTAAGAATGAGACGTCTACGAAACACTTTAGTGGTGATGGTACGCTCTTCATCCAGCCCAGTCTCTGTTGAGGAGCGCTGCTAATGGATGCATATAAAATACATCTTAATATGTGCTGTATTTGTGTGATTTCAGTTCTCTCATTTAATTAGTCTAAATTGTCATCCGTGGATTCTTTTTTCTGTATTAGGATGTGAAGGATTTCACACATTCATTTAACATGAATTTGTATCTCATTCCACTGCAACAAAGTTAAGAGTCAGTTCATAACAGTTATCAAAGCTAGCTACTATATGGTTCTCTCACCTGGACTTTGTGCTCAGCGATCAGAGCTCCTTCTTGTTTGCCCGTCCCTGTCTTCACGCCACTGGCTGTTTCCTGAGACACTGAGCTGCGGGGCACGGCATTGGAGTGCTCACCATTTTGTCGAGGTTTGCCTGAATCACCTCTGGATGATGATGTCACAGAGTCGCTGGAGTTCTCCGGACTGCAAGAGGGTTGAAATGTAAACAATGCAGCAAGTTAGGGACAAATAACTTGAAAAGATACTGGTAAGAATTAATTAAAAACAAAACCAGAGTTGCCACTGCGTCATCCATCAAGATGGATTGACAAGTTCGCTACACGATACTATAACAGATGTTGGGACAGAATTCTTGTAATGCACAGAGAGAAGCAATTACACAACATTTTATGATGAAAAGGCGCTTTGGTTTTTAACTGTTATACCTAGCGTGCTCACTCACAAAATCAGACACTGCTGCATTTTACACAACACATTTCGTGTTATGAATTATGATACCGCTTAGTTCATTAATCCGTAGGGTTGGATTGCTTTCTCACCTCAACTGAACCACCCCAGAGTTCATTTTCAATCGGGCCGAGACCACCTCGTTCAGGCGATCTCGGAGCGATTGTTTTGGTGGAGATATGAGTGCAATTGCTTCAAATATGCTTAAACAAACTGAACTAACTGAAACAAACGCTCCAAATAAGCCAAGTGTGGAAACACCCTTAGTCTCAATAGACTTCAAACACACTCAAATTCTCAAATTTGATTTGTCAAGATATAATCCCTTTAAGCATAATAGTAACTGTGAAGTACCTGTTGTCCTGTCTGTCCATGTAGTCTGACCCATGGCTCCGCCCTGAAGTGGGCGGCTCCGCATTAACGTTCGATGTCTCAGTGAGCCAGCCTGTGGAGAGCGAGCACATCTCAGACTCAATTTGTTCAACACCTCTCACTACCTCTCTCACTTTCTCTTTTGTCATCTCCTCATTCACTTCCCTCTCCCTCTCTCTGACGTGGCCTCCTGACACCTCCAATCGCTCCTGTCTCTTCTCGGCTTCCTCCTCCTCCTCTTCTCCTGAGCCAGATTCCCTCAGGACCTCTGCCCAGGGTCGCAAAGGGGACGAATCGTGATCTTGGACCCCTTTCAGGGTCACTCTCTCCTGTCCCTTCATGTTAACATTTGGTTCTTCTAATGGTGATGGTAATAATGGTGATGAGGGACTCTTACACTCTTCTTTTCCCTTGTATGCTAGGTCAGTCTGTTCCACCGTAGGGGACGATTTCTGTTGGAAGTGAAAAGACTCTTTTTTCTCATTTCCTTCTCTCTGTTCCCTTTGTTGAGACTCCTGGTTCCCCTGTATATTGTGGTCATGTTCGGCCAGAGAGGGTTGGTCTATTTTTGGGACAGACTGAAGTGATACAGAGCAAACCGAGGGGTTTAGAGGAGGTTCATCATGGTCTAGTGGAGAAAACTCAGGGATAATGTGTGAGTCAGGGTCATATGTGACATCTGCAGGTTGTGTTGTGCATTTGGGGTTGTCGGGAGGGAGCTTAGAGTGTGTATGAGGAGCAGGGGAGAGTATGTGTGTGTGAATTTCTGCAGATATTTCAGAGAGAGTGGGAGGCTGGTTTACAGGTTTGGACAGGGGCAGGTCACAGGGTCTGGATGGGGTGATCCTGACAGACTCGTCCTCATTGTCCTGCACTAGCCCCCAGGAGGGGCAATAAGGGGGAGGATCAAAGGGCAGATCTAAGATTGCTTCAAGATCATCAGAACTAGAGGGGCAGATAGGGGGTGTGGTGGGGTTGGGGTTGGTAGTTGACTGCAGTTGAGCCAGGATGTTGTGGAAACCTGGGTGAGATGATACACAGATGGATGGACATGACAGGACACAATTACGATCACACAAGCACACTCACACACATATAAAGGCGAAAAAATTATAACAAAAAATATTTTCTGATTATTTCCTCAAGCTCATGTTGGTTTGAAACAGTATTCGTTTCACTTTTTACAAATGAGTCTTTGTGCAAATGTTCTTTTTTCATACGATGATGGATTGAAACAACATGAGAAAGAGTAAATATCAACAATTTTCATTTTTTGGTGAACTATTAATTTAAATGTAGACAGACAACCACTTAAGCCCAACTTGAAGAGAAAATGCAGTTTTAGACAAAATTTCAAAGAGCTCCAGCAGACACACAGGCCAACAAACACACAGTTAATACACAATGACAATGAAACCGATTCAGATTTCCAAAAACAGAGGGCTTGTGATTGCACATACACAACCATTCAAAAGTCTCTTTTTGATCTCTTTGATTAATAGTTTTGTTCACCAAGGGTGCGTTAAATTGATCAAAAGTTATGTAAAGTTATTCATAATAATACAAAATATTTCTATTTCAAATCAATTCTGTTATTTTAAAGAACAAGTTTCTACAAAAAATATTATCTGTGTTAATGGTTTCCACAAAAATAAACTGTTTACAACATTGATAACAATAAGAAATGTTTCTTGAGCAGCAAATCAGCATATTAGAATGGTTTCTGAAGGATCATGTGACACTACAGACTGGAGTAACGATGCAGAAAATTAATCTTTGCCATGACAGGAATAAATTACATTTTAAAATATATTCAAATAGAAAACTGTTATTTTAAATTCTAATAATATTTCACAATATTACAGTTTTACTGTATTTCTATACATGCAGCCTTGGTGAGCATAAAAGACTTTTGAACAATATTTATGTGTATATGTACGTGTGATCTCCCCATAGTAAAAGAGCTATGCGTGTTAACTTTGACTTTAAAAAATTACAGCATTAGAGTTAGCATTATAGTCTAGAATAATAAAAAAGTGGGTGTTATTTGTGTTAGTTGGACACTATTACATATGCTGCATAACTGCAAAGAAGCATAGTCTTAATTTCATAAACCAAGTTTCCATCCAGCTTTTGCACAATCGAAAAAAGTGAATATACATAAAGAAAAGTTTTCACAAATAATAGGCCATTTTTATTATTAGGAAACTATCATTATGAAATCTCTAATCAGAGGACAACAGTGATGTTGACAGGACTTCATGTAACTGGCTTTGTGAGAAAAAAAAAAACATGGGTTACTTTGGACACATGGCAGTTCATTTGTCCTGTATGCAAATTTTAGGCTCCATAAAAAAAAACATTTGCATTTGTCATGTAGCCTAGGACAGCTTCTGACCATAAAATTAAAACAGACTTACAATTTTATTAAATGTTTTATTTAGTCAGACACAAAAGTGTCATTTGTGTATTTGTGTATTTTATTTTTTTATTTTTATCATCACTGGAAACTCCAACAGCCTTTCTTCATTTAATAGATTTCCCATTTTTATTTTTGACAAGCTGCATAGATTTTCAAGATGCAATAGCCTATTTTCCACATCAATTTTAAACTGAATTGTATTTTGTTTATTAAATGTTGATCTGTGTTTTCACTAATCATCACTAATATAGCTGCTGTTAATTTTTCAAACTACTGCTCTACTATTCTCTTTTAAACTATAGGTATAGGTAACCATTTTGAAGTGCTAAACCATTTTCGCAAAGAAAAAAAACTTGGATGGAAACCTGGCAATAGTCATTGTCAAGATGTGTGTTGCAACTCAATATGAGGAGGACTCAAAATCTGGCTAAACAAAAATGACGATAATTATGTCTCTTCAGAGGAAGAGCTCAAAAGTAGAGGAGATAGGACAGAGGGATGGAGTGGTGAGGGGTGGTCCTGGGGGCACGCAGGGGCAGTGACAGCAAGCACAAGGGGGGTAATGGCGTGGGCGGTGGGGAGAAGAAGACGAGACACAGGCAACGGGATGCACAGAGGGAAGAGAATGGCAGGGTGAGGGAGAGAGACAAATTCTACGTGCGGAAATGGGAGATCCAAGAGAAGGAGTGAGAGAATAGAGAGAGAAGGAATACTTGAGAGGAGCACATGGGAAGAGAGAACTGGATGATGAGCCTTGGGCCAAATCAGGATACAGTTGTATGTGTTGTGTGAAAAAAAAAAAAAAAAAAAAAAAAGAACATGCAAGTTAGAAAGATATGGCAATGACTTTGAATGAGAAGAATGAACGGGGGTCTGGGAGGGGGAAATGAGGGATTGTACTGGGGGAGAGGAGAGGACATGTCATTTTGTAGCTTACAGAGGGGGGCATAGGAGATTGTCAGGAGACGACGACTACGGAGAGAAGGATGATCTCCTTCTTTCTCTTCTTTTTCCCCTCTCTCTTTTTATCCCTTGCTCCAGGGCAGGGGAGGAGAGGAGAGAAGGATAGATGGAGGAGGAAGCAGATCGACAGCTTGAGAGGTAGAGGACAGCTGAGTCTTTTAGCTGAGGCATGCGCTGTGGTCCAATATGTAAAAAACAGCTGATATATAACACTCTTAGAAACTAAAATCAAAACAGCTTCATCAGGATACAGCTGATAACAACATGCATTTGGTTTAGAAGTAACTCTTTCCTGTCCTTTCAAAAAACAGAATTAATGTCATGGATGAGAACAGTTTGTTTTTATGTTCCACTAGGAATATTCTCTATGGCATTCATTAAAACTGTAAGAAAAGTGTGTACATGTGTAACAGGAAAACAGTTTCGAACGGCCCTTCCTACACTTCTTGAGGCAAAGCATCATGCTGAGATTGCTTCACGCTACATGACCATATACATGCATGTTCAAACCAGGTCCATGCATATGGTGTTGGGAGGAAGGGAAAGGGGTAACAGAAATGAAGAGTCTCTGAATACAGAAAATCTTTCAAATAAAAGAATAGTAAGTGATTCAACACACTGTGTGTGTGTGATTGGGGCCTTTAAAAAGATGCTTGTGATCTGATCTTATATTAAATGTGCCAAAGTCAATGTCTGAATGTAGACTTCAAGTGCAAGATAGTTTCTATTTGTGGCCCATCTGTGATTAACACTTTGGCAAACTGCACAGGGAGGTTGTAGAGGAAAAAACACAGGTGACAATAATAAAGGAATGAGTTGGGGGGGTAGGGGGTGAGGTCAGGTGGGGGGGGGGGGGGGGGTCAGCTAGATGGGGCTAAACTTTACCATCCGCCTTTTCCTGGCACACAGCGCTATCATCTGCAAAACTTCTGGTGCCTGAAATGTTACCATAGTCAAATATGGGCCCTTCCAGCAGAGTCACAATATCCATCCGGCTCACTTTAGTCAGGACCGCCGTCAGTGCATCCGCTAAGAAAAAAATGTAAGTAACTTAATTTTATATGGTTAAGAAAGATATTACAAGAACTTCACAGTATGAGAAAGAAATGAAAAGAAAGAAACGAAAAAAAAAAAAAAAAAACAGGCCAGGAGAGATGGATAAAAAAATGATTCTCACTTGTGGCATTTTTCCCATCCCGACTGACCCACTTCTTAAGGAGCATAAAGCTCTGGGCTGTGAGAGAGTTTGGGTTCTCTGTGCGAATGTGGTTTATCTCATCTACAGAAAAATTCATCTCTCGAGCCAGCTCTATAGAACAGCAAAACACATCATATTATAACTAGCATCATATAACTAGCAGCATCTCTGCACAGACAGCTATTAAGAAAAAAATGATGTAGAGACAAATTAGTAATAAATTAACAAACAAAGTTTGTTGGAGATTTTATGTTTCTGACCTTTAAATAAACACTTGAAAATGTAATCAGAATCTGATATTTAGAAATATACAGTGAAGTAGTATACTGTCAGATGTGAAGAATTACGACTGCACTACAATACCAGGCACAGGCACAAGAGGGCACTACAGCAGTGCATTGTTGAGGATTGTTTCCCTTTGATTATTAGTTATCAAATTATCATTTGAATTGCTTCTTAAATATTTAAAGTTTCAAAAGGACAATAATAAATAATTAGCACAATGTTAAGTGGAATGTTAACTCAGTCACAGCAATCTTTGTCAGTCATAGCGAGTCCCACCTGTCCAGCTCAGACCCAGGTGATCAGCCACAATGGCCATGCGAAGGTCTGTTCTCTCACAGGGACTCTGTGGACCTGTCATGACATACAGAACATTGCAAACATGTTACTTATTCACTTCAAATGAAAATTACAGATGACGTCCTTCTTTTCTGGCCAAAACAAGGAAAAAAATTAACAAAACTATTTTTCTGAAACAGAGACTATGTACAGGAGTGGAAAAACTAAGAGACGTTTTTAGAATAGTACTGTGTTTGGCTAGAAAAGGAAGAACAGACAGATGGTGAACTACAATGTTCCAGCTACACAGTTGGTGCTCTGATTGTATATGTAAAACCAATTTTCTACAGAATCTATGCAGGCAATAACTATGAGTTTATACAATGATATAAAAATAAAAACAACATACCGGTAGTAACAAAAAAAAAAAAATAGATTTTGTTGAGATGAGGCATGCAGACAACATAGTATTGTACATTTTATCTAACAAAGTTCACAAACACTGAAGCAGATATAAATTCCTCCACAACGTTTGTTTAACCAACCCAGCACAGATACACTGTTCAGTGCCCCACCTCTTATTATGATAAATTATTTGTGGAAGGTAGGGGAGAGAGAAGGGGAGATCTGACAGGGACAGATACAGTACGGTACAGTCACACAGCACAGTGATGAGAGAATGACAAGAATGACAGCTATTGTTCACGCCACAGGCAATCCAATCAGTCACAAAGGCTCATGCAACTAAGGATCAAGTAAAGTTTTCAATAAAGTTTTACAAACTAGGCTTGATCTCCGCGACGGGGGGCGACCTGCGAGCCCCTTCGTTCTTACTGCCCTCCTTCCCTCCTCCAGTCCGCTTACTCCTCCTCCTCTCACTGCCCGCTGCCCTTGTGACCTTTGTCCTCGAGGGTGTGACCCTTCGGGAGGAGCCAGCGGAGAGGGAGGGCTGGGACTGAGAGGGGTCCGATAGTGAGGTGCTTCGTGATGTGCTGCTGTCCTCTTCCGATTGCGACTGCTCTCCCTGTGTCTGTTTCTCCTCGTCTGAAAGTCGATCAGCCACCTTTATTGCTTCTCCGCTAACATTCTTTAAGAACTCAATTGACTGTCTACACACCTCGCTAAAGTTGCCCCTACTTGCCTCGCTAACCGAAACACCAGAAGCACCAGATGACCTCTCTTTGAAAGGCAGCCTGGAGGGAGCTACTTGTCGGACTGATCTCTCTGAGTCTGTGGGCTTGCTTGACCTTGGAACTACCTGAGCTGTGACAGCTGAGTTAACTGCACCATTTCTTTTGATGTCCTTGACAGGAATTCTAGACTTGGGCTCAGGCGTTATGGATGTGGGATCCACTTTCCTTGCCTCTGGCCTCACAACCTGCTTGGGCTTTTGCTTTCCTGAAGTGTGTGTGTTAAAACTGAAGCCTGCTGCCTTGACTGGGAGTCTAGACTTTTGCTGCCTGTTCTCTGTGACTACTTTAGTCTGATGACTTTGAGTGCTAGCTTTCTCCAGTCTCTCCACAGACTCCCTACAAAACTGAGCTTCTATTCTACTAGCTTTCTGTAAGGTGGGTTCAGAAGATGACTGCAAATTGAAAACTACACTACCACACTGAATGTAGTTGGCCTGCACATTAGAGCACTCTAAGTTATTGTTGTTATTGTAGTTCTCTGAGGGGTAATCTTTTCTGCCGGTTGGGGGAGAGTTAGTGCTATCAAAGTGACTTTTAGATAATTGAGACTCCATGCTAATGTATTCCAGCATCTGACTGTCTGAGGACTCAGTTTTAACATCAGTCAGTTCAGCTGAGCCAGGGTCTTTCTTTATAGTAATGGAAGCTGCGATGCCCATCTTAATGGGGGTGCGTAATTTGGGGTCGACCTTGGAGGCTGTGACAGTGCATGAGGTGGTGTCAACGGATGGAGGTGCTTCCAGGCAGTCAGCACTGCCCTGCACTGCGCTGCCTCTGGATGGTGTTATATCTGTGGTTTCCTCTACCTTCCCCTCTACAGCTCTTTCCCCTGCCTTTGAGTGAGAGGTGACTACCCCCGCACTTCTGCCCCCTTTCCCCTTGTCCCCTGACTGCCCATCTGATGTATGCTCACCAATCTGGAAAAACTGAAGTCTCTCTTCAACAAAGTCCCTCTTGCTCATGTCAATAGCACCACTGCGGGTCATCTCAAACATCTTGCCCTCATGGAAGGGGAAAGGGTTGGGCTCACTAGTTGGGGTGCTCTCATCTGTTGGGGTTCTTGCAGGAGTGGTATCCGGCGTGGTGGCTTGCGATTTGTCGTCCACTGACAAAGCACAGGGTTTTGGATCTTCGTCTTTGTTTTTAGCATCAAAAGCTCCCTCCTCTCCCACATTACCAGACCATGGATCAAAATCCAAGCCTTTAGTAGCCACAGTTTTAAAGGTGGTGTTTATGCCCTCCTCTAGTTGGTGCTGGAAATAATTGTCTGCAAAACCTTGTCTATCAGGGTGTCTTCCCTCCAAAGAATAGATTTTATCCTCTTTCCCATTGTTTGATTTTTTCCCAGATGACCGCTTTGTTTGTGCCTTTTCCCCTGTTTCCTCATTTGGCAGGCTCTCCTCTTCAATCACTTCAAGTTTACTCTGGCTGAAAGACCGATCTCCTGCTTTTCCCTCATTCGACATGCTGGATGTTTTAGGGTCACTCAGTCCATCATCCTCATCTTGTAGGTCATACCCATCAAGAGAATCTATCTCAGTGGCATCTGTATCATGGGAAAATTCAGCAGTTGTTGCTAAAGAGCAATCAGTGATAGATTGATCATTTCCATTCTGTTCACATTCTACCTCTTCTCCTTTCACAATGCCATTGATACCTGACTCCTTGTGATGTGAGCCGTTTCTCTCTGGTTTCCTGGGCTTAACACGTTTCTCACACTCCTCAGCCATTTTGAAGGTGTACTTCTTAAGGGGGGCAGGGTGAAAAACAGATTCATCATCACTAGAGTCACTGTTGTCAGCTCCAGGTGGGAGAGGGGAAGGAGGCTGAACTCTGATTATTGGGTCTGCAAGCAGATGCCTGTCATGTTCCTCTTGAAGGTTTACCTCAATCATCTCTGTTTCTGCTTCTGAGGAAGGACATGACCCCCTCTTTTCAGGGTCACCATGTTCAGTCTCTAAAGGTGGTGGTGGAGGGAACTCGATGTAAGCTATGCGTTTGTCTTTTGATCTTTTTCCAGACGAGTCTTGTTTTCTTTTTGAAGATTCTGATGATTGAGTGGCAGGTTTGGCTTTTTCTGCTGGTAATTCCTTGAAAATGAATGTCTTCTGCTCCTCTTCCTCAGACTCCTCTGGGATTGGGCTAGGCATGCCAGCTATGGAACCAATGACAGGCTCTGGTGCCCTGGAGTTCAGATCGTAGCTGACCTCCTCTGATGTAGGCGTCTCAGGAGTTACCGGACTCTTCCCTGAACTGTCTATAATTGTCACCTGTTCTAGCGTGTCATCTTCAGGGCTTCCCTGTGGAGATGGCGGCTGTTTCTGTTTAACAGAATAAAACGCTCCACGTGTTTCATGCACTGTCCTACTCTCGTGGCTTACTACTTTTTTGTATGTGCTCAGCTGTCCAGTAGCAGTTTCTTTCTCATACTGTTTACCCACTTGAATGCTGACATACACAGGAAGAGGTTTAATGTCCGCAGTGACACCTGGGGTCACTTTTTCAATATACTCAACTTGGTTATCATCTACACCATTACAGACAATATTAACAATCTGCCTACTAGAATCTGAGTTCCCTACAGATGACAATTCACTAGGTGATTTGCTGGCACCTGAATTAGGGTGCTGTCTATTTCTGGCTATGTGAGACCCTGTTCTTTCGGATTTAATGGAGGAATCTAACTTTAAAGTACTACTTTGTTGATGATCTATAAAACTAGATGACACCCTAACAGGAATTTGTGATTCCGAGTTTTTTTTTAGAGCACCGTTGCATTTTTCAGCATTACCTGGGTCTTCTCGAATTACCAACTCTGTGTAAATTATCTTTTTAGTTGTTTCTTCTTTTGTAGTATTTCCATCACTCAATGAGTGCTGCTCATTCTGTGTGTCATCCTTTTGCCTATCATGCACTAGGGTATGTGTGAGCTTTGTCTTTTGGCCTTTCAGTTGCCCATTGCCATGGTTTTCCCAAGTTTTGTATATTTTCCTGTCTTCATTGACAATTTGCTCCTTACTGTAAATGTTTTGGTGATGTTTTGGTGAAGAGCTATCCGACTTATTTCTCTGTCTGTCAATCTGATTTTGGGCAAATGCTTGAGCCTTTCTAACATTATAACTATGGCCACCCTCACTATCTTTTTTGAGGCTTCTCTCATTCTCTGAAGATTCTGTTGACTTTGGGAGATTCCCCCCAGCAAAAACTTGGTAAACTGGTAGCTTACTTTCCTGCAGCTTCCTTACGGGGGATCCTGAAGTTTGTCCCCATTGTGGACCTTTATCTTGTTTCTGGGCCTCTGATTCAAATTTCATTCTTACTGAGCTAACCTTAGATGATGAGGGTTGGAAATATTTAGATGATTCACTTACACTGCTAGCAGATGAGCAGTCGCCCTTTTTTGGGTCATCACTGTATTGAAGCAAGACCCGTCTTTCAGGACTGCTTGGTAGACTGGCACATTTTCTGTCCTGGGATCCATACTTATCCCTAAACCTGTCTCTGCTCCAGTCCTCTCCAGTCCCTCCATTTCTATGAACTGACCTCTCTGGGCTACTACAAGTTGAGCTGGGCCCAGAACGAGTCTCCCTTGCATCTTGTCTGCGATGCTTCTCAGGGGATTGAAGCTCATCATTAAGTTTTTCAGTTTTATCACGAAAGAATTGCGAGACTTCACTAAGTTTTTCCTCTGCCTCTTTGACAGTTCGGTCTACTCTATCCTCATATTTTTGCTTCTCTCTGCTTTTATTCTGCCCGTCCTCAGAAACTCTCATCCAAATAGACCTTTTTGGACTATCAGGATCAGAAGCATACTGCAACAAAGTGAGTTTGTCATAACTGTCATCATCTGATGATCTACCTGACATATCAGGCTTTAGCATAAATTCTCTAATAGAGCCACCTTGTGCTCTCTCACCATAGTATCGAGACCGGTCAATCACAGATTCGTCTGAGTCTGAATGGGATGAGTCAAATTTTTCTGACAGGAGCATTTTCTCTGCAAACTTGTATGATTCTCCCCTAGTTTCGGATGATTCATCATCATGGTACTCCACTGACTGCTGACTAAGCAATTTCAAGGTCTTATCATTCTCCACAGAGACAGGCATATGTATTCTGGAGTCCAGATAACAAGGAAGAGATTCTTCAGCTTCTATGTTGTCTTGTTGCTCATTGCCCATCCTGTTTTGTATTTCTTTCATGCCACTTTTGCCCTGAAATATGTACATTTCCTTCTCAGGGTGATTTTTTGTTTCTCTGATAATTACTTCAGTTGGTTCAGCTTTGTTGCCTTTCTCAATGTGAACCTCAATGATGCGCTCGACTTTGGGCATTGGGTCTAGAGGCCTAACAGATGAATTTGACCCTTCACTGCTGCTTTTGTGCTCAAACAGGCCTGTTAACTCTCTGGAAGGATCCTTTCCAGACTGGAAGGCCTTCATTATGTCTCGTACAGACATGGTTTCCTCCATCCTCTCAGATATAGCCTCTTTAGCAGGAGGTTTGTGGTACACCATTCTTGTAGTTGTTGTTATGTGAGTTTCCTCTTTGACTCGCATGCCTTTGCCCATCACATCATCCTCTGCATTGACTCTGGCTTGGTAAGCTTTAACTCTTTCTTTGATAGACCCACCAGGTGATCGGGGCTCAGTGTCTGCACAACGCAGTGGAGGCTTTGTCATTCTAGCATCTTCCAATGCTGGGTCCTTAGGATCGTCTGGATGCTCATAGCTCCGTATGACATGTACAACCTCAGTGCGTGTTTCAGTGATGACAGGGGGAATCTCCTGAAAGAGGCCTTTGGGCCCCATTCCCTCAGCACTTTGGGGAGCTGAGGGGGTTCTCTCACTGCGAGTCTCAAATCCACTGTCGGAAAGTGGACTCTTGTCTTGGTCATGGGAAACGTCATCGGGGGAGTCCAGTGCTATTTCAGGACCAAACAATGCATCAGCTAACTTTGAAAATTCTTTTTCTGAAGGTGAAGGGCGCATGTTAGTTGGAGGCATTTTGAGCTTGTTCTCCTGTAATGCCATTGCAGGTTTCAGGACACGTTTCTGTTTCTCCTCTCCTTCTCTTCTTGCTTCCTCAGTTCTTTGTTTAGCCTCTACTATTTTAGAAAGAGAGCTTGTGCCAATGTCATTAGTTAGGTAATCAACAACTTTAGCAAGATTAAAATCTCTGTCAGATACTGGTTTTGTTTTCACTTGAGGGGCTAATGTTTCATATCGAGGGGGGCATCTCCATTCATTTTGTTGATTATCATCTATGTCATCCTCTGGGACATCTTCTATTTTGCTGTTTTTAATATTTGCCTTACTCTCTCTCAAAACATCCTTGCTAAGAATTTCGCTGACTTTGACCAGGTCCTGTTTTACCTTCTCTACGATCTTGAAAGGCTCCTCATCGTCCACTTTATGTTCCTTAGAGTGACAATGATAACCTTTGGAGCTTGAATTTGTATCAGTTTGTAAAATTGCAGACATTCTGATTAGGTCCTCCTTCATGTCAGCAACATCTTTTAATATCTCCTGACTGTTCGACAGAGGGGATGAAGAGTTCGCAGATTTTAGTGTTCCTGGGGACATGTGCAGGGGAGTCTTGACAGGAGACAGAGTTCTGGCAAAAGAGGACTGAGTCTGGGTATTAACCTCTTGGGGCATGGCCTTTCTGGGGGACAGGAGAGCAGCTGTTGACTTGGAGACTTCAGGGAGCTTTTTAAACTGGTGTTCTGGTAAGACATTTATAACAGAATAGACAGGAACTGTAATGGTGCTGGAAGTTACAGAAGTGGTAGAATTGGGAGGGGATCTGAGGGAGACATACAGTGAGTTGGACCCAGAGGAACGGATAGACTGGTAAGAGGATGAGGGAGTGGAGGACACTGACTTTAGAGTGCCGTAGCCAGCAGAGCAGGAATTAAAAGTTTTTTCCACTTCATCAAAGGCTGCATTCACATTTGTTGTTGCTGCATTTGTTGTGGCTTGAATTCTTTCCTGCAGGGTGCTGGTAAGATGGGTTGTTGGGGAGGAGGAGCGATATTTAGTTGGGGAAACTGTCCCATTGATCAGCGCAGCTGCTGTAGTGGCTGAGCCGGATTTCAATGGTGAGGAGAGGGACGACAGGAATCCTCTGGCAGAGGCATCAGTGTTGGTTCTGATGGAGGAAAAACCAGGGACAGTTTTAATGGGGGAGCAGGTTGCTGGAGGGTTTGAGGTTACAACAGACTTGTATGGCAAACTTGAGCTGTACATGTTTAGTGAAGACTTAGGTGAGGCTGGAGGGGTCATAGAAATTGAGGATCTTTCCAGCAAGGTCCCGCCAGATGCTACTGGTGAGGTCCTGGCTGAGAGCCCTGTGAGGCCTTTAAGTGAAACTGGGTCAGGGGAACTCTTCCCTGGAGAGGACAGAAGGGTGGGGGAGGCTTGGACTGGATACTGAGCACCTTGAACAACAGTCTTTATTGGAGAGGAGATTGTTCTGTAGGATCGAATCGGTGATGCAATGTCGCTGGCAGATTTGATGGAAGACGCTGGTGAACCCCCAATGATGGATTTTATAGGAGAAGCAGAGTTCACAGACCACACCGACCTCAGTGGAGAGGCTGAGGGGGTGTTGGATGAGGAGCTGGAGAGGGAGCCAAAACCAGACTTGGTCTGGCTGGGGACATTGACGGGAGAGCTTGTCGCCCAGGCCTGGTAGGTGCGCGTCGTAAAGACAGGCTTGTAAGCGTAGCCAGAAGGCTGCGGCGTGGTTTTTGGAGTGGTGTTATGGCCTCTTTCAGCTGTTTCTAACATAATCAAATTAATAAAAGTAAACAGAAATAGTTAAATAAGAGAGAAAAGAGAAACAAGATTTAGTCAAGGAATAAATCCAGAAACAACCAGTAGAGAAAATACTGAAAGTGTGGAGGCTTTTGACAATGGAGAGCTAAGTGGGAAAATAAAGTAACTAATGCCTGTGATAAATGGGTGGAGATGCAAAATGATGGTAAAATATCAGCCACTTAAATAAGATAACAAGCTCTAAATATTCAGAAAATATGTTCAGATTTTAATTGGAAAACAATATAGTTTTCCAATTATAGTCTCTTCATTTATACTTAGGAAAGTACCAGTGCTTTGTAAAGAGTGCATTTAATTCAGTCAATAGGATTTCGTAAAGAGTAGATTTAGATTCAGTCAATAGGATTTATATCAAACTAGATCTGTGTAATAGGCCTATGTAATTTTTAAATTACAATCGATATATATATATATATATATCGATCCATTTCCATATCCATATATATCCATATACTGTACACAGTTGTGGACAGCATGAATATGATGATAAATCAAAAATGGCTGTAAAGAATAAATCTGCATTGTTTATCCTTTTGATCTTTCATTCAAAAAAATTTGCAAAAATCTAACCTTTCATTGAAGAAAAAGAATTGAAAATGGGGGGTGAAATCACATGATAATAATTATTTGATAACAGTCGGGGAGCCAATACTTATGACCAGCGTGTTTTGGAGAAAAGCATTTATTTCACTTTCAATTTTTTTGAATGAAAGTTTAGATTTTTGCTAACTTTTTAATGAAAGATCAAAAGTATAAACAATGCAGATATATTTTTTACAGCCATTTTTTGATTTATCATCATATGTATATATTCATATATTTAGCCATCATATTAATCGGGGGTAACATTAATGCTGTCCATATATATATATATATATAATTTTTGATCATATACCACTCATTCTGACCACAACTATATATATATATATATATAAGTACCGCTGCTAGATCTGTGCATTAGGCCTTGCAAGTGTAAATGCAGACCTGCCACTTTTTATTAAATAGTTAATATTAAACAAAAATGACAATAAAAATGATAAACTCACCGATCACAGCTGGGTAACTTTAATACATTTAATATTTACATTAATAATTACATTTTAAAATAAAGGAGTGTGTTAAATAGTTAAATAGCCGATTAGTTAAATATTTATGAATACCTTATAAATCTGAACAATTACAAGGCAGTTTTAACAAGTTACAAAAAAATACATCCTAAATAAATGAACAAGCAAGTGGTAAAATACTGATATTGAGTTCCATGGCTTTTTTATCATGAGCAATTACAAGAACTGTCAATAAAACAAGTTCTTTTGAAAACAATACAATAAATAACAATAAAAAATAATGATGGGTTTATTCAAAAACATAACAGGCAATACACAACCTGTGTAGACAATGTGGTAGCAAATGATATAAAATGTCAAACAATGGAAAAAACAACACGCTACAAATAATAAAAAAAAAAAACATAGCAAAAAGCAAGCAAACAAATGTAATTGTTTATGACTAATGTACACAGACATGATATACTGGCAGTTCTGTTTTTGAAAATGGTAAGATATGAGATTATTGTGCCTTCATATACATGCCTGTATCAGATGCCTATGTATGTGTGACATGTATGATTATGTCATGCTGATGTTTCAACAACAAAGAAAATGTAGGACTCACTGGATGCTGGATCGGCCAGATAGCTGTAGCGCTTTCGCAATGCTAATGAGGCAAAGGTATGTCGTCGATCTTTGTCATTCTGCAATAACAAAAGTAAAAATCCTATGTAAGAACAAAGTGACAAAAATCGCAGAAAAAGTGGCTAATTACTATAATTTCCTTTTGATTGTTTTGAAAGTACTGTATCAATGTTGGCCCAGATTTATTTTTGAAGGAATTATTATTTGATGTGGTGCATTTAATTTAGGATATCAGTAAAACATTCCAATCGCTTCAGTTTCTGTAAGGAATGCAGTGCTACATTTCACTTTGAAATGCGTTCTCCTGAGAGAGGCTCAACTATGCAAGCACTGCCCATTTGCTAACAGTGTGAAAGGTATTTTCCAGTGAAACTGCCTAATTGCTTCACTTTGAAATAAAATGAAATAAAAAACAAAAATCAAATCTGCAAAAGAGAAATGTGAAAAATGTTTCCAATAAGCCACAAAAATAACAATGCTTTAAATCTACTGATAAACACAAAAAGGAGGCATGCACTTTTTGCCTGACCAATGACCTGGAACAAAAGCTTTTGACCAATCACATAAATAAGCGCATGATCACATAAGCACCACACTAAAGTCAAAGGTGGACAAGTTATGAAATATGTACCTCATCATCAGGATCTGACTCCATTTCCTACAATTTCCCACGATGCATTGTAGCAATACATAATGGAGAGGCAGCAGCCGAGGATGGTGAGTATGTGAAGATGGCGTTGAAAGAAGAGGAGTAAGAGAAAAGGAGTTTAAAGATGACAGTAAGAGAGTGGAAAAGGTAAAAAATGCAGATGCAGATAGATTAAAAGAGAGCAAGACAAAAGGAAAGGCAAAATAAAGTTACAGCTAAAGCAGCAACACAAATAGCTCTGTGACAATGTATAATAGTCCAAGACTCTAGATAACACTAGAGGAAATGTCACAGAATCATGTTTATGTATGTTCTTCTTACCTTCCTGTGAGTTGGCAGTGTGAAGTTGAGGTTGCAGATTGCACTCTGTGGCAGGCCTTTTGCGGTTTTAGGTTCTCTGAGGAAAGATATTCTCCCACATGGCTCTTGGCCCATATCTCTGACCTACAAAATCCATACACACATATAGAATGACAAAAAATCTTCCCACCGAATTCGTGGGATCTGCTGTGTCGAGATCACATGACCAGCTAATAATAATTATTTTCTTTAATTTAATTTATCCATTTTGAGACCTACTGTATAGCAGGAATCAAATTTGAAATTAGCTTAAACAGTTTAAACATTTGTTATGTTATCCATGTTATATTGTGAATAAAATATTGGCTCGTGATCTGAAAGTCTTTTAGTTTTCACTTTATTCAAATTTTTAAAAAAAACGTCCCAACTTTTCCAGAATTCGGGTTGTACATACACCTTTAACTTACTTTGTATCTTCGATTTTCGCATTTCAAAATCCAGATTTAACTGTTTAGCTGATTTACGTTATTATACTCGTTTAGCGAAATTCTGTATGTGCATCTTTACAGTTTTTTTTTTTATCGATTTGACATTTCTCCAAATAATTGTGGTTGCTCTCAAAACAATTAAAAGCAAACTAAACACTCTCTTGTTTGCGAAACAGTTCAATTTTCACAAGTCTAAATATCCATACTTGACATGCTTGTACCTCAACTTTAATATGCTGGAAGGAACACCAAACAAATACAAAATATCACTCCATTTGCTCCTGCTTACCCTGCAGTTTAAAAGATGTGTATGGCCCAAAGACAGTATTGTGTGACACACAGCACAGCACATACTGTATAGTGATCTTTGATTTTTAACAGGAATGAAAGCAAGGCTGTGAGGGATAGACATCTCTTCAGTGGGTTGTTCTGTTATTTAATGCGTTTTTGGATTGTTCTGCTGACGAAATCCTGTGAGAATGTTCAGATCACCGTGTTAATAGTTTTGAAAGCAGTGATCTGAGTTTGGAGAAACGTGTCAAACCGACTGAGAAACACTGTAATAGCTGGAAGAATTAGGATGAATGAGCCACTGTCTCTCAAACCTTGATGTTGAATGGGAGTCGGTTCTCTTTGAAGGCATAGAAGTTGAAGATGAGTTGCTGGCCACTCTTTGCCAGAGGAGAGATGTTACCGTAGAAATCTACATGAATGGGCTTACCCTCCAGAATCTGACAAAAAAAAAAAAAGGACAGATCATAAGAAGCTGTACATTTATGTCTTTATGTAGTCAATAAATTATCAGAAAAGTGCTATTGTTTGAATATAGGATAATATAAACGTGTGGGTGTTTTTATGAATATGGACTGAATGACAGGTACATCTTCTGTCATGTTTTTTTCTTATATGTGTAAACATGAATATTCACAAACTCGTGATGACTCACTGTTTCCAAACACTGACAGTATGTTCATCGTTAATTATTTATGTGAAAGTGTATAGTGTTGTGTGTGTGCATGTGTGAAGGCTAGAGTGTGAGTTACAGTTGCACACCTCAATGTCTTTGCTTCTTGCCACCTCCTCAAAGTTCTCCTGCTGCTCCAGAGTTTTGTCGACTTTGTCATCAGTCATGCAGAAGCAACGGAGGCGGGACTCTACAGGGTCGATCATTTTAGCAAACACCACAAACTTGGCCAGGTACGGAACACAGATCAGCTCTCGGTACAGCTGAGATGCTAAACCCACCGTCTCACCGATCTGCTGACAGTCTGCCAACCAAAATCTACAGAAAGGAGAAGAGAGGGGTAAAATTCTCCCCAATTCTTAAATTTTTTACAAATATTTACAGTTCTTTTACTGTTACAACTCCACCGGATGAAGAATCTTAGTTCTAAGATGTTTACATGACATAAGTTATGGAAATAAAATCTCAGCTGTTTGACACAAACAATCAATGTGTGTACCAGTGGTGCTCAGCGTGTCAGTCAAAATCCCCCAAAAAAAGACCACAAATCTATTCTGATTGTTTCATAGACAAAAAAATGCAAAAAACAAAACAAAATACGACTATAGAAGCATTTCTTTAGTATAAGAAAATAAATATGCTAATCAAAAAGAGGAAATAACATATCTCACATATTTTGTTGTTGATGATGTCAAAGACTGTGCGTACAGTATATACATTTTTTTACATAAATTAATCTTATTAGCAGCTAGTCAAATTAGGAATATCCCAACATGAACATGTTGTATGACATGCATATTCCCAAAAACAACCAACAAAAAAATGTAACATAATATAAAATACAACCCAAACTACATTAAATGCAGGGTCAGTGGCAACGTGATTATGCATGGTTTAATTTTGCATATTGCTGGGCTTATGCAGTTCAAGGTAATGGTGTCAATTTATGTTAATTATTAATTAATAAATGTTTATTTTTAAGAACATTATTCTTCGGAACTG
The DNA here is from genome assembly GCF_988280905.1 of Pimephales promelas. NCBI lineage: Eukaryota > Metazoa > Chordata > Actinopteri > Cypriniformes > Leuciscidae > Pimephales > Pimephales promelas. The sequence continues at coordinate 19,369,245 of NC_142783.1, forward strand.
ACATTCACAAAAAAGTGATTTGTATATTTAGAGACATTTGAGCAGAAAGATAAGAATATCCTCACACTATTTATAGAAAAGGTGTCTGTTATTTAATGACCTTATGTGAACCTCTTCTCACTAATTCATTTTTCTAGGCAACAGTCTGCGGTCATATTTAAGTTCAATCGGTATCTGACTTTGCAGAGGTGCAGATGAACATGATTAGAATGTTATAAATGAATCTAGGGCACAAATCCTCCACTGTCTCCCACTCGGAAGCAAATGATTAGAATCTGCATGTGATAAAGTTCAACATCAACTGAGACTCACCTGGCAGACACATTTGTGGTGAAGGAAACACAGTCTGTGACAAAGGAGAGAGGAGTGGTCCCAGTGATGTCTTCCCACTGTGCGGGGGATGTTCCACCTAAAAAGATGCAACACTTTTAAACACGGGTATCGGGAATCACTGCAGAGCTTGTGATATCTGTTGGGTATGATACTTTATTTATTGGTCCTTTTTATTCGATAGCAGCATGGAATTTGAAGTCACTTGCAAATGCATGCTTTATCTTAGGATATGTTTACACGACAATGATATGCTTAAAACGAATAAGTTTTAGTTCCTTGAGATTTCCATGTAAAGACAACGCCATTGTTAAAACGATGAATACACGAAAATGACTAAAAATCCTGTATATGCATGTGTATGACGTCATCATCTTCAGAGATTTGTGTTTGTGTTGTTTACACAGAGACTGTTCTCAAAAACTTGGACTTTGAAACCTGTTTTCGAAACTTTGAATTTTCACGAACCCAAAAACATCATTGTCATTTAATCAAATGGGCAAAACACATAAAAGTTTTACGTTTTTAGTTGAAAACAGTGTTGAGCCCCAATTTACCTGCTCTTTTAACTCTATTAAACCAAGTGTAGCCAAATCTCAAATTAACGTGCGTTTGTTGTTGCATATTCATTAAGCCATCATGATTCATTGATATTTCTGCTCAAGAATGAAAAAAACTCTGAAGTTTAAGTATTAAAATCAAAAAAATTAAACCTGACATTTTCACCCCTATCTCATTTAAAATACACATACATAAACTTTCACTATTCACATGCCTGTGATGCTACAGAGCAGTCTAAGGCAGGGGGCAGGTTCTCCTTTGCGTCCATTAGCAACAGCCTCTTTGCATCTGGGCGGTACAGGGATTGTCATGGTGATGGGCTTGTGGAATTTCCTCCTTCTGGGCTCCACAGTAACAATAGGGCTGAAGGACGCACGGTTACCAGTGATGGTCCGCACCAAGTCCTCTGGCACTGGCTGTGCCTGAGAGAGAGAAACAGACAGAGAAAAAAGCAGTATTAACAATAGAAGAAAAAAACAAATAACATCTATATGCAGAGCATCTACACCGTACAAATTCGTGCATGCATGCTGTGTGTTTGTTGTTCATGTCTCTAGGCATATGCTTCTAACTAATTTTCATTAGAATGTGAATAGCTTTTTATTGCTTTAGTCTCCTCACTTGTTTGTGTAATGTATACATTCTCCGTTTCTATGTTACAGGCATGGGTTGTCTGCCAGGAAATGTATGTTGACCACTATTAGAACAAAAGGAATCCCTAAGTCAAAAGAATAGATGATATTCTGCTAATTTGTGTGTGTGATGGGGGAGGAATATTCTACTATTGTGTGTGGAGGAGAAAGAAAGTTGCCAGAGCTCCTTGAGATGAGAAAGACAGACCAGTTTAATGTAATTACTTTATCTGAAAAATCCTTCCGATCATTCTGTGAACCAGTTAGACAGACTCAGACAAAACAAATCGAACATTGTTTTAGCTTTTAAGTGAGTTTTCATCTACACAAGTTCTTCAATTAAATATATTTACTATAGAAACATCCTTTCCGGTTCCTGAAAACACCATTTTAAAATTCCCTTACATTTCCTGTTTTTCCATGACCTTGGAAACCACGTAAAAGTAAAAAATTAAGCATGACTAAATATAATTTGACAACAACCATCTTGATAATCCTTTATACCTGTAGTCCAACACGAATCTTCTTTGTAAGCGCTCCCTGGGGAAAGGCAGCCTTCACCATGGGAACTGCCTCACTACTCAAGACTCCGCCCTCAGGTCCCATGTGATCACTTTCTTGCTTGATGCGTGACACCACCGCAAAGTACTGTGGGAAATCTTTTGTGATGATGCGGCAGATACGTTTTTTCTCCAGCTCTGCTTGACTGTCCATCTCTGTAATCACACATGAAATCACAAATAAACAAAATCATGAGAATTAAATGAAAGCTCCCCACGAGTTAGTTTTAGTTATGTCATCAGCTGTTTGCACATTACCCTCATCCATGCCATTGAGGATTGAGGTTAGCTCTGTTACTTTACAGTCATAATGATGTTCTTTCCAGGTCTCTCCATTATCACTGCGTAGGACGATCAGCTCTCTCTCCTTTCCCCGCATAGAGCCGAAATGAGGAATTTCTACTATAACAGGCCTGAAAATGAAGTGAAGATAATAAAGGGGTGAACAGATAGTGGATTCACTACAACCAAGCACTCAAAACCGAACAGCAAGATGGAGAATTGCAAGAGAATTGCTAATTTTAAGAGATTTAAGTGAAGGAGAGCATTTAAGATATTATAGAAACAGTCTGATTTAAGTCCCCTTAGAGTTGCTTTCATGATTGATCTGCTTTTACTGTGAAACTAGATATTTTGAGCCACCTCGGAGGAACTCATACCCCAAAAACTGTGCCCCGGATGGCCCCATCTCCACCAGTCGGCTCACAAGACCCTCCCCCTCCACCATAGGGGGTGGGTAGGCCAGGCGGTGGCGCTTTGCTAGGCGGCAGGTGATTCGTGTTGGTGCTGGACACTTCCTGGGTGGAACGATTATGCGCATACCATCATGACGACTTCCTCTCATCGACCCGCCTCGAGCGTCGACCATGAAACTCACTAGGAACCTGTAAGAAGAGAATGAAGGGATAATGAAAGAGAGAGAGGGAAGGAAATTAAGAAAGAAAGAGGGACACCACGCTAAAACCACTACACAGACACGAACGAGTGAGAGACGATTCCCATGCTGTGATCACTGTACACCCAACACACGTGGTGAGGAAAGAGAGAGCGAGAGAGAAAGCAAAGGTCTAAGCAGGAAGGAGAAACAGAAAGCGAGAACAGACCATTACAGCAAGAGAGATAGAGACAGAGGAAAAACAATTAAAAAGAGTGACAGTGCTTCGAGCTGTTAAACCTGGCAGCATTTAATCCCTCATTCAACAGCAGCAGAGACACTTAGAAGGTACACAAGGGATTCCTTGAATATTGACTCACCAAAATATTATCACAGTCACTGTATTCATGACTCGGAGTCAAATGCTATCGCGTTACTGCCAAGATCAATTGTTTCGAAGCAGAGATCAGTGATCAACAGTGTGACCAGAAGCCCCTCCACAGGTGGACAGAAAACCCAAAACACCCATTATCTGTTAATGTGAACTCAATTGTGTCTTTGTTACATGCACATGAGATCCCAACACTGGATGTGGGCTGGGCAGTGCAGCTAAAATGCGAAATTGTGATACTGATGAAATCAAATATTCCGCTCAAGATTTTGAGGTGTTTTTGAAGTCTCTTATGTTCTCTTTTTTTCACCAAGGCTGCATATATTTGATCAAAAGTGCAGTAGAAATAGAAATATTGTGAATTTTTATTACAATTTAAAATAACGATTTTCTATTTTGATATTTTATAAAATGTAATTGAATTAGTTTATTTTAAAACTTAATTCTTGTGATGGCAAAGCTACATTTTTTAGCAGCCATCATTATGCCAGTCTTCAGTCACATGATCCTTCAAAAATCATTCTAATATGCTGATTTGGTGCTCAAGAAACATTTCTTATTATTATCAATGTTAAAAACAATTGTGCTGCTTAATATTTGAGTGAAAACTTTTTTTTAAATTTATATATATTTAATTTAACTTAATTAATTTGAAATTTATTTTTTGTAACAAGTCTTTAATGTCATTTTTGATCAATTTAATTCATCCTTGGTGAATAAACGTATTTAAAAACACTCTTGAAAAACTTCAAAGTACTGTACTCTGATACATTTGCTCTAAAATGGCTTGAAAGTATGTTTATGTTTTTGTTGTCAGAGGGACCATTTTGACCAAACATCCAGTGAATTACAATTAAAACTGTTTAATGTAGGCACTAAAACGGTAAAGTCAATGATGAATACATGCTTTTCACATTATCATTATTTTCAATAAATAAATAACTGAAAATCTTTTGGAAGAATGATATTTAATAATTTCCTTTTATATGGGTCAATATAAAAATAAATAGTAAAACAAACTGCTTCGATATCTATAATAAATATATATTTAATATACGAGATATGTCACCTCAAGAATTCCATGAACAATGTTGAGTGATGACGTAAACAAGTTTTTGAATTAGCGTAAACTTTAAATCAGGGACACCCTAAACGCTCTCACACTAACAGGACAGGGACAATGTCTAATGGTGTGAACCAACCGTGTCACCATCATTGTGAAATTCAAAATTAGTTTTAAATGATAAAAAACTATCACAAATACATTGTAACATTTCAATATATTGCCTATTCCTAGTGAAAAAAAAAGATGATTTCACACTGAGAAGTGAAAAACATGACAAAAATCTCCCTTTCATGACTCATTTCCTAATGTGCTGATGGTGGTAGTACTAGTGTGTGTAATGAGTGATCTGCAATTTATTTTAGAAATGTGCTGAAGTTGCTGATCTCTGAATGTAGCCTATGTGAGGTCCATTTTCCACAGACCGGCTATTCACACACCCAGTGTGGAGGAGCGCTCACACAGATGAGGAGATAAAACAGGGAATAAAACAACGGAGAACAGGAAAGAGATAAAGAGTGTAAGAATACAGGAGAGAACAGATGAAAAATATAGGGAAAAGACAGGACAGAAAGCTATAGAAAGAGTGATGTCACCGGACTCAGTTTTCACCTGGAGTCATACTGAGGAAGCGGGGAGGAAGGGCTGCAAAAGGAAAATTAACAAAAAGAAAAAAAGAACAGAAAGCAGGAGGTAAAAATAAACAACATTCATTATTACAGTTGCTGTCATGGTAAAACAGCTGACATACAAGTAAGCAAATCAAAAATCAATTATGTGCAATGCAGAAGGAAGTGTGTGCGTGGATTGGGGGGAATCTAAAGGAAAACAAAATGTGCTTTATGCGAACAACTCAATGAAGCCAATGAAAAGCTTTTTGCATGCTTGCCCAAAACAGCATTGTGTTTGCAGATTGGTTGGGTTAAATCATCTTCCACAAATCATAAATGGTATCATTATACACTAGTGATATATGCTCGGCCCCCCCTTAGGAGAAATAGGTGGTTAAAAGTAGGGAGTCAAGTTTTAGAATCGAAATGATTGGCAATGTTGACAGAATTGGCACTACTGGAAATGATTAGACCTTTAAACTCTCATAAATAAAAGAAAATTCGACTGTGAAATAAGGGGGGTTGAGCACTGCCGTTCAAAAGTTATAGGTCAGCAAGAACTTTTTTTAATTTTTTTTCAAATTAAAATTTGCATTAAATTGATTAAATGTGACAAAGACATTTATAATGTCTTAAAATACTTCAATTTCAAATAAACGTTGTTCTCTTGAATTTTTGATACATAAAAAAACTCTGAAAAAATATGTATTAAGGTTTCCACAAAAAATATTAAGCAGCACAAGGATAATATAATGCAGAAAACTGAAGCAATAGCAGCTAAAAATTCAGCTTTGCCATCACACGGGACTAAATTATAATATAAATTACAAATTTTATTCTAAATTATTTATTATATTTCAATCAGTCATTTTAAATTAATAATCACAACATTTTTCCTGTAATTTTAATCAAATAAATGCAGCCTTGATGAGAATAAGAGACTTCTTGCAAAACCATTCAAAAATCTCACCTGACCCAAACTTTTGAACAGTAGTGTATAATAAACATTATACAGTATATAATCAAAATATAATAATGTGGAGGCTACTAATGTGTTTGCATCTTTTAAAATCGTGTTAAACAATCTAAACACAAAACCGTATTCTTACCCAGAGTGCACAGGACTGCACGCAGCGTTGTGGGAGTGGTCCACTGTGTCAGGGGTCCAACTGTACCGCCGCATACACTCACTGTTGTATTCACGAGTCACTGCGAGGTGCTGTAAACACATCCAAGCATTATGATATGGGGTCAGGAAAGTTGCTTACCGCCTTTTAAAGGTGTGTGCAGGTTGTTAAATTACAATATTTACATTTAGTAAATGTAAACGTTACATTTAGAAATCAAATTAAATTGTTATATATTTTTTTAATTCAATGACTCCAAAGGTCTCCGAAGATGCCTTGTAAAACCAATGCCAAGATATGAAGTTAAGAAAACAACGTCTTCGGAAACACCGTATTGATGCATGTGGATGAAACAGGGCTTCAAACAGGACACTCAATAAGAAAAGAAAAAAAAAACACAATGAGTGAAAGACCATGAAATAAACACTGACATGGCTGCATGTGGGGGTGGAGCTTATATTTATAAACAAACAATAACACACACATACCAATGAGCGACTAAATGAGAGAAAATGAGCGTGTTCGGATTTTTTGGTTATGAAAGAATGGAAAAAAATGGAGAGTGATGACTAACATGGTCACTATCAGGAACCTGTACCTTATTCTGAGGGTCCACCATGTAGGAAATATCTTTAAATACACTCTGAAGCTTTAAAAGAAAAACACACATACAGGCATGTTTATGCTACTTGCTGTAAAGGAGGAAAGGGTGATCTTTGCTCTACCAAACAAAAAGAGAGGAAATAAGTAGTGTGCAAAAAAATTACAAAGTCTTTATCTGATGTTGTTTTAAACCTCGTGATCTGTCCACCTAATCGAACCTAAAATGAACACTTGAATGATGCCCAAAAAGATGTCAAGGCAGGCCGCTCAATCACTTTAGGAAGAACACATCTGACACTGAAGGAAAAATAAAAACTGTTTAGTATGCAGTATCGCACTCTCTCGCTTGCACTCTCAAGGAACTCTCAAGGCTGTATGAATACTAAACCTCATAACACTTATTTTTAGTTAAGGCTCATATTGTCATATTTGATGTGCATAAGTGAATCCAATTCAAATTTTAATCAAACAAATTCAGTGGCCTAATAACTACAGTATATCTCTATGTCAACCTATATCAAATTCAAGAATTGAATTTTTCAAGAGTCTGGTGTGAACATTTTGCTCCTGAAAATGAAAAGCACAACCGAACTCTGAACAGGAAAACACATCATGGAAAAGCTTGACAGAGTCCAAGTCTGACTCTCCATCTCTCTCTCTTTCTGCCAGCATCTGTTTATGGATAGATTGAGGTCAAGCATTTTGATTATTAGACTAAAAGTCTCAAGTCTGTCGAGTCGCAAGGCGCATTTGGAAATGAGAATGAGAGACACTGGAGAAAAGAGAAGAGTGTGATTTTTTCCATGTGGATAGGGACCGGGCATTCGCAAACCCCATGGGACCCAACACAAATATACCAGGACATTTTGCTGTGTTGTGGAAAGTCCCGAGGATGAATGCCAGACAATAAATGAAATAAATGAAAGTGTCTTTAACTAATAATAATAACATTTAAATTAAGCATTTGTTGTTACATGATTGTACTTTTATTTACAAATAAAATACCTGCATGCAATTACAGCAGTAATTAATTTCGGTAATGACATATATATTTACACTTTTGACCCTTCCCTTACACCTTAACACAACCTTAAACCAACCCATACTACCAAACCTAATCCTAACCTTACTGTATCCCACATCAATAAAAGCAAAAGTTTTTGCAGAATTTGCTAACTGTAATAAGCTAACATTTTTTATGCAAGTACATTTGTTAAAAACACACAATTATAAATGTTAAAGTGCATCATTTCTAGTGGTGACCAGTCAGTGTTGATGTCGATCAAGTCTGATATCTCTGATATACAGTATAAGTCAATTTAAATATATTTTCTCAGTATTGAATGAATGAATAAAATATATTAATTGTTGTTACACTTCACAACAGATTCAATCCTTGTTTAATATTGGCCAAACAACATTTAATTCAAATGTTTACTTTATCTTTCATAATTGTACACTGCTTTAATAAAAAAAATGCTAAAGACACTTTTCTTGAACAGCAAACTTTTTCTATAAGAATAATATGTGGACAGTCAAACATGCAAACTCAGAGAAAGGGTTTAAACATATATTTTGAAATCATAATAATCAAGACGCATATTTAGAAACATATTGACGTATTCTCCTGTGTTGGTGAAGGTTTACAAATTATTTCCCTCAAATATCAGATAAAATGGCAGACATTGCATTCCCAGATATGGAGTTTGAAATGCTCCATGCATATAAATGATAACAGTTCATGTCGAGCAGCATTTAGTGTGAACTAAACTAAAAGCTCTGAGAACCTAATTTTAACCCGCGGGGCATATATTTATTTAATTGAAGCACTACGCTATGGTATGGTTTAAATACACTGTGCAGGTCTAACAATGCAGTTTATGGACTCTCATCCGTGGAAAGGGCCACTTTGCAATCACTTACTCTGTAACTCGACAAGGGTAGAGAAAAAGCAAATGAAAATTACAATTGAAATAAAATTACTAAGTTGAAGTACTAAAATTGCTAAATATTTTTAAAATATTTAATATTTGATTTTTAAAATATTTAATATAACTGACTAAAATGAAAATATAAAACATATAAAAAAATATAAAAATAAAAGCTAATTCAAAATAGTAATAAATAGTAAAGTAGTATAAAATATAATACAACACTGTTTATAAATATGATTTTTTTTTTTTTTACATCATTTTTGATGTATTCATCACATTCTAGCATTCTAAGTATTCTATGATTGCCTTCACTATGGCGTATTTGGCAAAAAGAAAGATAAAAATAAGAATTTCTTAATTCTTACTGCTTTCTGTAAGTATGACACAGAGTATAACAATCCTGAATGAGAGTGAGAGAGATAAAGAGAGTAGGGATTCTCACCGTGTCTTTGGTAGGCGCCAGCATCTCTTCAATCATCATGCTGTCTCGGGCGAAGGAGCTTCTGTTCAGAGTGTTGGACCTGTCTGAGCTGAAGGAGCGCAGACTGGAGTGTGTAAGAGGTTCACATATGTACACACGCACAAGCAGATACACACAAACATAAAGCAAAAGACACAAACAGGGACGAACAAACAAACACAAAACAAAAACACAAAAGTTACAACATGCAACATCCAGGGAGAACAAAAGCAAACTCTTCAGAGAAGAGTGGAGAGAAAGGGATGTCTGATGGACAGAGAGGAGGAAGGAAGTACACCGAAATGGGCAGACATGTAGAAGAGATGTTGAGTCGGCAACAGGGATGCTTACAATTAACTGGTTTACCCGTAGTCGGCATTTTGACCGATTAATACTGTCAGTTAAAATCAGTTATCAGTTTAAAAGTAATTTAAGTAATTTTTCAAGATATTTTAAAAATGTTGCTGTGTGGTTAAAAATATACTACACGCACGTGCAAAAAGTCGTGTATAAGACGCATTGTATTATTTCATGCAAAAATAATCTAAAATACCTGTAAATAAAGCAAAATGGTTACAAAAATTATAAACACTATTTATAAAAATTATTTAACGCTATTTAGAACAGAACAAGAATGAAAAATATAAGTAGATATAAATGTCAAACTAAAACTAATTCATTTAAAACATAACTGAAACAGAAACCAGCGTTGGGTTCTCGTAGCCTCCCTTATATTTGATGAATATTTAGAAGAATCTCTTTCTAAAAACTCTTACAGACCATAAACTTTTGAACTGTAGTGTATATTTAAGTTAGCAGAAGTCTTGCGCTTTGTATGCTAGTGCTAGTTAAATTAAAAGGTTTTTAAAAAACGATCCACTAAAAGCAGTTACAGCAAGCACCACTAATAATAAACAGACAATTTGAGCTCATTTCAAATGTATGACAGCATGTGCATGTGTGCACTCTTCTGCAGTGCTCTTAGAAATGCCTGGATCTCTGCAGGACAGCAGTCTTGGGTTGGTTGTACACTGTGTATGAGAGATTGAAAATTCTGCAGCAATCAGCAGGATTTAAAGGTACAGCACTGTAGCACACACAGCAGAACTGCACGACGGTGTGTTTACAGAAGAAACTGTGTTGGTTTGTGTGTGCTAGTCTTTGGATGAATGAGTTTACTCATTCTGTGTCTTCCTCTCGCACGTCAGTTTCGTTTGTCCTGATCGGCATTGTTTTTTATGGTGCTATAGTAATGGAGCAGCTGAATCACCATTCTCTGCAGTCTCTCATTTCCCTCCACTGCATTAACTTATCTCTTTTTTTTTGTTCTTCATCATTTTCCTCCTTTACTATGCACTTTTTCTCTCTGTCTAATTATATCATTCTGAACAGAGACAGAATTTTGAAAGAAGGCTGTACTATGGTTTTGAGTGCATTGCATGTGAAACAGCATACAATGAGATGAATAGTTGTTCTCTTTTCCTAACAGGCTTAGCTATGTTATAATCACTTGCCTATCTGATGATTTGCGATCAACGTGTGCTTGGAATAACTATTCTCTCTACGCTTGTCTATCAAAAGCACACTAGAGATTATTATAACCAAACATGCTTAGAACACCATATCTATTCTTTTGACCTGTGATCAATGTTGTGAGTAATGGCCAGGCAATTAAACGTGGTATTGCAACTGCTGAGTGATCAGCTTGAAGCTTTTGTCCCTGGATGTTACATCGAGCATCACAACTGAAACAACAGCAACACACAACATATATAAACACACAGTCCATGCCACACAGAACAAAAACTCAAAGCAACCAAAATAGAATAGTTAACACACTAATCATTAATATTTCAGCATTTAAAACAATATTTCACAACACACACAACTACTGCCCGCTTTTCCTTTTATTGAAAAACTCCTCACATCTTTTCAATTTATAATCCGCCTTCAAAAGTGTTAGATGGCTTTTGCGTAACCGATAAGAAGCTCAGGTTTGTCTTCGGAGCCAGATAGAATAAATCAAACGTCATCACGAGAGGAGTTCAGAGACCAGAACTCCAGTTGAGATGCAGGAATTTGAGGAGCTCAGGCCTCAGTCTATGAAAGGGATGAGACTCCATAGAAACGCACTGCACCAGATGACATGGTGGAGCGAGGCATGATGGGAGTTGTAGTACGTATGGAAAGGGGCAGTGACAGAAACGACAGCTACGGAGAGAGAAGGCGAAAGGCACAGAAAGAGAAAGGCAGAGAGTAAGACATCACTCTTACCTTATCCTGGGGCTAGAGAGAGTGAGAGAAGCGAAGAAAGAGAAAAGAGTAAAATGTACTGGACGTGGCAGAAGCAGTGAGAGTTAAGCATGGCACTGAGGCTCTGCCACAGCATGTGTTGTGCTCCTAGAAAGGACTGGGTGCGACATTGGTAGCCCAATCTAAGAGCAAACAATGCCAGGCTGATGTTAACAAAATAAAAGAGGCAGAATATGAAACTGTAGGGTGGAATATCATTAAGAAACATCAAAATAGTAATACGCATTTCTAAAGCAATTCAAACTAAATTTCAGACCTGAAACACAGTGTGTCTTACCTTGACGAAGCTGCTGGGATACTGAGTATTTTGCAAATGACTTTAATCTAGCAATAATCTAATTTGACTCACATTTGACTATTTAATACCTCTTGTGTCAATATCCAAATACAGCAAACCATAGAGCTAATTCTTCCCTCTGAGCTACACAAGTCCTGAGCACAAATTGAAATGACCAATAAAATAAATCCATCATAACTACAGGTGATAACTGGAGACTGAAGGTCTGTCTCCATCACATCACACCTTCACGATCACACAAACGGAGTCACGCACTCTCCAGGCTTTGTCACTCAGTGTCCCCTTCCCTGTGATGACGTCATTGTTTTCAGTTATTTATTCTGCCTCCTCGAATGCTATGACAGCACACAAAGGCCAGCCAATCAGAACTAAATGTCCCGTGCAACAACAGAAAATTAGGCTCCATTGTGCCACATAATGCTTGCATGACAGGACTGGTACCTTTCCATCCGAGTGTCCCATTTCTCTCACCTACACTCATCATCCGTCTGCAATGACAACCAGATCCTGACGAGATGACCTCTTAAATGGGGATGGGAACAAAACACCACAAATGTGTGTTATCTGCACTAAACCTTTCTGAGAAACGTAGCTAAAAAGGTACTGAAAAACATTGTTCAAAATGTTTACCTTTAGGCATACAACATCATGTGGCTTTTTTCTAAAATGTGTAATATCTGATCAGATTCGGTGCTTACAAGGACATCATCCTTGTTATGAAGTATCCTCAAAGCTGTCAAAGATTCATTTGATCATGTTTCATTAATCATTAACAAAACATATAGACTACAATTAGTCATCCAAGTGGAAATAACCACATACGTAAAGCTAGGAAGATCCAGTATATATATATAGGGTGAGTAAATAATAATAATTTTAATTTTTGGGTGATTTATCCCTTTAAGTATCCACTATGTGTACTTTCTTAAAGCTGAAATAGAACTAGCAGTCATAATCCTCTATTCAAATCTGTTTACATTGTACATCTCCAATCAATCTTACAATGTTTTTGCTGTGAATTACAGTATACTAATGTGTCTGGTTTTCAACAACTGGGAACTCTACTGTCATTTTTTAACTGTTTAATAAAATCAGTTTGCAACCATGAATTATTACTATTTTTTGACAAAAGTTGCCCAGCAGAATATGCAACAATTTCAAGTGGGATAACTGTATGATATTACCTCTTTAAAAAAAAAAAAAAAATGAAATACTGTTAAGATTTATGTCTGCACTAAAAGCACTAACTATTTGCATAATTTCTCATAATTTTATCCTGACATCTAAAAACACTTTAACTCGAATGGCACATGGTGAGTTGAATATGTGTAGTGGGAACAGTTTCCTGAGAACCAAAATGCCAGTTTTTTTAATTTATTTCCAGTAAACAACAGGATATGAAGACTGACAGCTCTAAATGGAGAGTGAATCTGACCGAGATTTGGCTTTCTCTCTTTCCTGATGTTTACTGCCATATTTCTGTTCTTGAAGCATTTTACTAATGCAGACTGAAAGTCAACGCACAAGCACAATGTCCTGTCATTAAAAGAAAAAGCCCACAGACTTGGTGTTTTAGTTTGTTTGCTTACTAGCACTCCGTAACATGCCTTTTAAGACTGTAGGCCTAATGCTTTTAGAGAAGTCCAGACAAACATTATTTCCCTTGTCTTACTCCACATCCTAAATCTATCCATATCATCCTTCATCCAAACATCTCCAAACATCTACACCTGCCATAACTTGCAACACCATGGAGAACCAGTGAATAGGTAACAAACAGCTTCATAAAAAAGCAAGCATCCATATAAATAAAGTATATACAGTGAGTGCAGTTACCTGGCAGAGCGGGCTCCAATACTGAAACCCATGTACCCCTCCTGCGGCAGGGAGTCATCCCCCAACTCCCTCAGGTCCTGTGGACGAAGATACTTCTCAGTCTCGCCAGTCATTGCATCTTCACCTGCAGGGATGAGACGGGCCTAAAGTGAACTCACTTGAAGGTGAACCAGGTAAGGTGACCTATCAGCAGCTGCGGCAATCATCTTCGAATTAAATAAAACCCAAGTTCAATTATTGTCAAGACAGTCCCACTAGAACAATCTGAAGTTAGGTGTCTTGCTCAAATTCACAATGGTAATAATTTGTGCATCATCTCTTGTGGTGTAAATCTACCAGCCCACACAGTCTTCTTGTGTCATGCAAACATCCAGCTCGCAGCTTCTAGATTATTAATCTAACACCTGGGTGTTTTTCTGTCCCCGCTGTGAATAACAGAAGCTTAGTTGGCAATATTTCACTAACACATAGAGAAAACAGTTATTGCTGCATCAGGACACCACTGCGTCTCCTGCTTTAAAGCATGTTTCCATCACACCCCTAAGAGTTTCTAAAAGCTGATGAAAAACAGCTAAAACCAGGCTATCCTGGAGGTCTCTCACACACAGCATGGTCTGTTTACTGTTTTAGGGGTTTGAAGCAAGCTGGGATCTTTCTAGCTAAAATAAGACTAGCAACTCATCTTAGACTGGCAGCTTTTAAGTGAAATATGACAATACAAAAATATTATAGATCAAATATTAAGTTTAATAGTTTAGTTTTACATATGATTTATGCTAGTCAGTATCTGCTTTTATTCTGGGCTTTTTAACACACCTAAGATGGTTTGCTGTTCTGTTGAGTTTTAACTGGGTTTTGGGTACTTTTGAGATAGTCAGCAGCTTGAAGATATAGGCCTAAACAGTTAAAACAGGCTTGCTAGTTTGTATAGTTTAATGACAGATTTAATTGTAAATGTTTTTTGTATCTGTCAAAATGAACAAAGCTGTTATATTAAAAGCCACTTGCAAACAAACAAACAAATAGTCACTATGACAAAACAAGCAACGACTGCGTCTTAAAACCTCGTTAACTGCTAACTAGACATTTCATAACATTCAACGCCATCTAGGCAGATATCTCCTATGGTTTTCAGGGTGTCGTTATTTTACTAAATTAGGGCGCCTACGATGCACAAAATGACAGGTACTGTATGCAATGTTCTCAAGGTTTTGAGCCACAGCCAACATCTTTTTCGTATCTCTCATAAACGCGACTTTTACTTGTCCTCCTCCTCTATCTCTCTCTCTCTCTCTCTCTCTCTCTCTCTCTCTCTCCGTGCTGCAGCCCCTCCCCTCCCGGCGCTTCAGAACTCCTCCGTTTCCCTAACCGGCTCACTAATTCCTTTCTCCGGTACCGAATTAACGACTTAATGACAAAGAACACTCATGACAAAGACAAATAGATGATCCCGTCTAGAAATAGAAGACACGGCATTTTACGTCATTCGGAGTTTTAAAAGTGTAACGTTACATCTGAATAACAAATCCGAGCAGTGTCCAGCCGGTAGCACACAGTATGCAGCAGAGCCCCAAAAACACCGCAGTATTCTGACACAACGACTCACATAAAAGCGCTGCCATATCCCACTCCGATATTGATATATCCGGTATTAGCGTATTCCCCCGATACTTCGTTAAGTTCTCAATGAAGTCTGTATCCTCTGAGAAAATAACTGATGGTGAGGTTGGTCTATTCCGGTTGATCAAGTGAGAGTCGGTCGTCCCGAGTCGACCAGAACTCTCGTGGCTTGATGTGCGAAATTTACATCCGTTCATTCGCCCGGTAAAAGTTAAATCACAAGGCAGCCTGGGTCAAGTGAAGGAGGATCTACCAAAGCTGCACTCTCACATGTCAGGGAAGCTCTGCTCTTTTTCCAGCCTCCCGCGTGAGCGCGAGTGCAACGCACACGCACGCACACACGCGCGCACACACACACACACACACACACACACACACACTGAACACGCGCGCGCAGGAGCAGGTCCTGTGTATGTACTGCTGAAGATTTTGCACGTCTAGCAGCAAGTGCAAGGTGGTAACAAGACACCAAGTAGGCTACTGTCATTTCTCTCAGGAGAATGAAGGGAGGGAGACAAGCGCTTCTCTAATGAGCGAGTGTGTGTGTGGTTTGGCTAAAGGGGTCAAATTTATAAAAGAAAAGAAAAATCCTCACAAATACAGAATGTTGAAAACTAACTTTTGGAAATCTGAAATGGTCCTCGCTGTTTGAGATGCTCACATCTCAATAATTTTATGCTTTAACTTTAAAGTAGGCTATTGTATTGATAAACCCTAATGAAATCCACCCCAGAATCGTACAAAGTTAACAGGTCTGTTCCAGTGTTATTATTAACTCCAACTGTGCAGTGTTATTATTAACTCCAACTTTTAAAAAAATAAAAGTAATAATTAGAAAATATAAAAATAATTTAAAAATAAAAACTGAAATACTGCTGAAATATGTTTAAACGTTAATAGGCTACAGCAGTTTAAATGCTAATACAAGTCTTTGCGGTAAAGTTTTATCAGCTAATGTCAATATAGGTCTCTCAGGCACACATTCAGAGTCATGGTAGAACATTCTACTCATTACAAAGTGATAAAGAACAGTAGCCTACATAACTGGAAGTGCAATTTTCTCTGCAATTTTATTATGTAGCCTACACTTATGTGGATTTTGATGTATTTGGCACTGTGCTCTTTTTTGTGTGTGAAATCAGGCTTTGATGTTTGTCCCCATAATGACAATTAAATTGACCTACACTGTGATAAAATGTTGTTGTTTTTTGTTGTTGTTTGTTTGTTTTGTGTTTTTTTAATGAAGGGATTAAATACATGGTTCACACAGCCCCGGAAAATATATCTGGGAATTCAAAAGGTATGATTACTAGGCCTGATACTAGAGTAAATACAATTTTAAAACATAATTAAAAAATTAAAAATTATTTTTATAGTCATTATAAATTATATTTATGACAATAAAATATAGAAAAAAAAAATGTTATTAAAAAACTACATTTTTTAAAATAACAATTATGATTTTATTGTATGACACAAAGCGGTTATATTAATTTCATATTTAAAGAAAATAGACAATTATCGCTATATATTTTTTTTAATTACATATCCAGTCATTACAAATAACTGGAAAAAAAATATAACAAAATTAGAAATATTGCCTTGAGTTAAAGCAAAAAAATTACTAACTGGAAATAAAAAGAAACTACAACTAAAATAACATTAAAAAAAATCCAAAATAGTAATATAAACAACAAAAATAAATAAAAAGGGACATAACAAATTGATTAAAATTAACTTAAAATTCAAATTAAAACAGAAAACACAAATAAAGGCTAATTCAAAATATGAAAAAAAAACTATAATAGCATTTCAATAATACGAAAATAACTGGTTAGAAAGTAAATCATCTAAATTAAAATCGAATGTAAAAAGGTTTCTGTAAGGAAGGTTATTATTGTAAAATAAACAACAATAGACGTCATTAGTCAGTCTCGACCATAATATGACAACAAACAGGTGTGTTATAAAATCAGATTGGAGATCAAAAGTGGAGAGGTCATTGATTCTGACAGACATAAAGCCTGCCTTCACCACTCAATACACAGACAACTAACAGGATAACCTATAGATATATTATAGGCGTCTGCTGCCAACAAACACACACACACACGCGCACTAATGCACTTACTGCTCAGACAACAGTTTCAACAGTAGACTTTTGCGTTTTACTGCTTTATTATATTCCAAGATTGTCTCTCTATCTCTCTCAGGTAGAGGGGTGAAACCTGTGGGTCAAGTCAGTGTCACCTGCATGATTCTAAGTGTATCTGCTGACACACATGGTAACCGTACACCCTTAGCTCTCTGTGTAACCATGGAGAGGGGTGCAAAGAGGGATGCTCATGAATATTTCAGTGTTGAACCATGAGACAAGAGAGAGAGTTTGGCATCATAGTCAACAACACGTGGAGTGTTTTCTTCTCCTCCTGATCCACAGCACATCAGCTTCACTGCATGTATCCAAGGCAACTGAGTCACACACACAGGCTTGTGTGGGCATGTTATTGTGTTTCTATGTGAGAGCATTTATAAATATGTGTTTAAAGTCATGGAGGGGAAGAAAACTGTGTGTGTAAAGTTAGCATTCGCAGGAAATCACAGCAATCACACTCATGGTTAAGTACATACAGACTCAAGAAAACAGACACAGTGCACTGCAAAGCCAGACAAGAGGAACGCATCAAAGCCGAGTGAGTGTGTGCGTGAAGTGAGGGATGATTAAAAAGGAGCGAAAAAACAGAACTGTGAAAGCGTGTACCTTCTTCCCCATCATTCTGGGCTTCATGATCTTTCACAACTGTCAAACATGTGCACAGCAATAGGTTAAACATAAACGCTCTCTCTCTCTCTCTCACATACACACACACACACACACACACACACACAGATTAATAAAGGCATTTAAGTGTTAGCCCAGTGATCATTGTGCAAGCTAGAGGGGAAACTGTCAAAATAACTAAATTTGAAAATACCACTGGATGCAAGACTATAGTTTAAATGATATTTCAACAACTGCCTCACTGACATAAGTGTTCATATAGTCACAGCGGAGTAAAGAGCTCTTTTCCGCATTATAAACCTGTATAGTTCACAAAGAAAGAGTGAAACATTGTGTGTGTGTTTAGATCAGTACTAGTTCAGCTGTACCTTCATCATCAGACATGTCAAGGAACTCATTCATGGTCTCCGGGACATTGATCTTGTGTTTCTCAGTTACAGGCTGGGCAAAAATGAAAAACATGCAAAATACAACAAAAGTTAGAGGCACTTCCGTAAGAATAAATAGTATAAAGTAGCAAATTATATTGGTAATATGACATAATATGACAACTTTAAAAAAAAAAAAAAATCACAAACTATCAATGTAAAAAAATGATGTTATTTTCATGTTATGGCCAATAATCAATAAATTGCAGATTCAAAAATATAACAGTATAATTATTTAAAATTTTCAGCAAAGGTAATCTAAATGTAAATAGAAGAAATGAGCCAGAATGAATAAATATCCAATATAGATCAAAAGATTCATCTAATATTCTAATTGAAGTGTAATAAAGATAAAAAAAAATAAACAACATGGACTGAAATAAAGAAATAATGTACTCAGACACTATGCTCAAAAGTGATTTGCATGATGCAGTTGTTTGGTATTCTAAGTTTATTGTGGACATTGTTGCTGCATTAGAGGATGTTGAGGGAAGTGGAAGGGGTGCTCAGGAGACAGATAGTGAGTATGTTACCGTGGCAGTGAGGTTTTCATCCGTAACTCCTCTCAGTGTGTCCACTACGGAGATGTACCCAAGTCGGCGAGCAATGGAGAGAGCCGTGTTCCCATTCTGCCACACACACAGGCACATAAAACATTACTGTATACTAAATTATCCGTAAATGAGGCGTTTCTTATGTACTATCATTACAATAGGAGAGAGAAGTGAGAGGTACACTACTCTACACTACTCTATTTTAACTGTACGTTTTTTTAAATGCCTCAGTACTCACCAGAGTGAGCTCATTGGCCGAAGCTCCGTACTGAAGCAGCATATTAATGATGTGGGTGTGGCCTTGCTGTGCTGCCTGGTGAAGAGGTGTGTAACCGTTCTATGCACAGAACGACAACAAGAGTCAGTTTACATGCAAAACAAGATAATGTATCTTTTGACAAGCTACACACAGACTCACTTTTGTTTTGGCATTAGGCCTGGCCTGATTCTCTAACAGGAAGTTAGCCATCTTCATGTTGCCATAGTGACATGCCACATGCAACGGAGTGTAACCACTCTATTAGGAGAATAAGAAGGACAAATGAATATCAGACACAGCAGTTGACAATGAACCTCTGAATGAATCAGTCTGCTAGTGCTGGTTATGCATAATGGAAACGCTACAAGTTCTGACCCCTGACCTTGGTTTGGGCATCAATTTCTGCTCCATGGTTTAACAGCACTTCAGCAACGCCTGCCCTGTCATCCTGTGCAGCCATGTGCAACGGCGTGAGACCGTTCTGTTTTACAAAGACATACAGTACAGTGAGTCAAACTACTTTTAATCTACAATATTGTGCTCTGTGTGTATATGCGAATGTAAGTATGTTTACCTTATTGCCCATATTAACATTTGCATGTTTGGTGAGCAGCAGGGAGACAATGTCCACACCGCCCTCCTGTGCTGCCAGGTGGAGGGGGCTGATGCCCTGCCGGGTCACTGTGTTACACTCCGCCCCATATTCCAGCAATGTTGTCCCAATGTCCAATTTATTCTTCTTAGCTGCAATGTGGAGAGGTGTGTAGCCATTCTAGAGAGAACGAGAGACAAATAAGATGCAAAGATGCAGTCATTTTTTTACTGTAGTATTTTTTTTTTTCAGTACTTTTCTTGATTACTCAAACCAAGCAGAGACTATAAGAAATCTGTCAGAAGTAACCAAGCACTTAATTCCCCAACAAATACCCAACCTGTTTTCATGGAGATTACATTTACATCACTCAAGGTACATGAACTCTGGGAGAAAAAGCAAGCCATTAAATTTAGAACTGCAAAAATCATATACTCAATCTACATTTTTGTCTTGTTTTTCATAAAAAAAAGTCTACAATTGTAAAAACAAGATCAATTTACATGAGATTTGTTTCCTCCTTGAGTAAATCAAAAGGGACTAGGCCATGGAAAAAATATGAGATATGTAGGAGGAAAAGTTATATTTCAACGCTTTTATGTTTCCTTCGAAAACTTTTGCATTCACCCCGAGAAACTTTGTATTCACTCGCAAAAGTTTTGTTCCCCTGGGAATCTTTGCGCTTAATCCCAAAAATGTTGTGTTCCTCTGAGAAAATTTGTTTAAAAATGATCAAAAAAGAAACTGATTTCTGCAGAGCTCAATGTGAGAATATGGTCTGTTTAACAACTCTTCCATGCAGTTTGAGTGCGTTTAGTTTATTTTGCTTACAATTTTTAATTAATTAATTTTTAACAGATTTTTCAGCCTTCATGACATCCCTTTACAAATGTGATTTGAACATGGCAACAAAGTCACAAACAGCACATAGTAACTCTTCAGATTTGATTTGGTACTGTATGTAGGTTCAGTAACTGCTTTTAAATGGTAAACGGCATGGAAGGGTTAATCCAGAAACCCAATCTCATACCTTCGCTGCAGATTGAGAAGATGCTCCCTGGTCCAGCAGTAACAGAGCCACTCTCTGATTATCATAGTGAGCAGCCACATGCAGCGGTGTTAACCCAGTCTACAATATACACACAGTCCCCAGCATGACCACAAGCACCCACGCCAGCATGCAACACACATACACACAAACAGGACGCACACACACCATGTTAAAGTTAAGAACAAAGAAATCCCATCAAACCACATTAAGATTATGGAGGATCAAACCTGCAGAAATTGAAAATAAATAAATATATAATATGCATAAAAATAACAACATTAAAATAAATAAAATAATAAATGACTTAATAAGCCAACTATTTTTTTATTGAATTTAATCGTGAATTTATTTTTGTGTTACTTTTTTCTTACTTTAATACTTTTTTTTTATTATTTTTAATTTTTGTTTATTTATTTGTCATTTATTTATGCATTATTTTATTTTTATATTTATTTATTCCCACAAGGATTTATATTTATACATTTATTTATTTATCTGTGCACAACATATAAATGAGGGAAGCTGTCCTTGCGTAGCTCCAGTGCATCATTGGTTGAGAGGTTTGCGACGGGATGAGGCAGATCAACTGGTGAGTTGTAAGTTATTTTCACCAGTTTGCATTACGTCGAATTATTTTGTAGTGACCACTGTTTTCCAGAAATAGAAACACGAAGCTGAAGCTAGCAACTAATGTGATCCTTCCTTGCAGCATTGTCATCAAGTCGGCAGATTTTAGATTAATGACACCCAGTTGCCACTTGGTTTCTAATTTTTGTGTGTGTGTGTGTGTGTGTGTGTGTGTGTGTAATCACAGAGGAAAACTTGTCTAGGTTTACTAGGTTTATTTGAACCGAGGTTTGTGATGCCAGGAGGAAATGCAGCCCTGGATAGGCAAGATTTTCTCAGGGAAACAAAGTAATAAAAAATTAATTCAGGATTACATTCAATTCAAAAGTATATTTGTTTTATTTACTTATTTTCCTATTATTACATTATTATTATTATTATATTATTACTTATCTATTTATAATTTCTGCTGGTTTGGGCCTCCATATTAAGCAAGCAGCAATGAGCTCACACATATGAAGTAAAAAAGGATGGTTGTGCCTTTCCTTAACACAGTTTAAGCTTCTTATATTTCTGTATACTATTGTTGTATGTATTAAAAAGCTTAATCTTTGTTAAGGAAACCAGACCTTAAGTGGATGACAGTTAGTTCAAGAATAATAAGAGGAAGGAACCATTTGCAGGAAGGTTGACACAGATGAACAGACAAAGACAAATGAAGGTCCTGTCCCAAATGACGCCCTCTGTCCTTGTGGTTTAAGGAGGCGTCATGGTTTGGCTGTTTACTGTGGCCCAGTTACAGTAGCCCCTGCTTGTAGATGTTGTTGTAACTACACCTTCTGGCTACAAAAAGCAGGTTTCTCCATTGAAGGACATTCAAAAGTAGCCAAGTATTCTGATCGTTTGTTTTTTGCAAGAAAAAGTTCAAATGTAAATATTTCATTATGATTATTAAATATTATATTTCACCAATGACTAAATGTTGGGCTTGTATGGACTTTGCCAAGCCCAAGTGAAGTCCACATCAAGTGCACACATTTGGGGTAAGACCAAGCTGTATTATGAAATGCATTAAGGTGACTCATATAAATGTTGCATCACTATACAAATGTGCAACAATGTGTGCACCAACCTTGCCTGCTGCATCCGGTGCAGCTTTCTTCTGCAGGAGGAGATTGGCAACTTCCAACTGCCCATACTTTGCAGCAACATGCAGGGGAGTGAATCCTTTCTGTGGATGTATATATGGGCATGAAAGAAGAAAAAAGAGCAAAAAACAGTGAAAAGTCAGCTTGAATCATCTGATCAGGATCAAATGTTTGAACCCCACTGTGTGCGAGCATACAGCACAAACATAAACACACACACCTTAGTTGCTGCAGAGAGGGAGGTTCCCTGCTCCAGCAAGAGAGCTGCTATCTCCTGATGGCCTTCGCGGGCGGCGAGGTGAAGAGGGGTGTAGCCGGAGGTGGTGGCAGCATTGGGAAGTGCCCCCTTCTGAAGCAACTGCTGCACGATATCCAACTTTCCCAGACGGCTAGCTATATGCAGGGCTGTTTGGTCATCCTAGAAATTGTTGTTATGGAAATAGAGAGTGGGAGAGAGAGATGAAATGAGAGGCAAAACTGCAAAGCCCATATATTATCTATCATGTGGCTGGATGTGCACAGAGGTTTATTCAAATTTGAGCTTGTGCGTGAGTGTGTCTCACCTTGGCTTTAATGTCCACTTTAGCACCATTCTGTAGCAGGTATCTGACAACATCAGCCTGGCCGGCCCTTGCTGCCATGTGTAGTGCTGTTTCACCTCTCTACAATGCAAAATTTGCGTCCAAAACATTTCATGATGTGCATGTGATTTGCAAGCTTTAATATATAAATTCAAAATTAGTTCTGAACTCATTATATAACAATATAATTCATGTTATGGAGTACTTTTATGCCAACAAATTCAAACGAGTATATGAATTTTGTTATTCAGTATGCCAGTACAGACAATTATAAAAAATCTGCTAAAATATTTGTTTTAAAAAATAAAATGCTATCGACCAAAACCTTCCCATTACATTTTGTATTGATCTTCACATTCAGATAAATCACACACATAGATACATACACATATTTGTATCTAAAAATATCCACCCCAAAAGAGAATTTTTTGAATTAGAATTTTTTTTGCATTCATTTAGATTGAGCAAAATGCAATACACTAACACATAAAGTTGTGTGTATGACAGAATGTATATGTGTAGAATATATATATATATATATAAAATCACCTTTATACAAGTAAAAGTTTCACAGAATGTATGTCTGTGAGTGACTCTATACTAAAAGAGGAAACGTACCACGTTGGTGGTGTTGGGTGAGGCTCCGTGATGTGTGAGTTGTTTCACTATGTTCTCATGACCCATAAACGCAGCAACATGGATAGGCGTCAACCCCGACTACAAACAATAAAAATAAAAGTTAAAAATAAAACAAAAATGATATAAAATAAAAATTCAAAACTAGACAATACAGTTCTAGTGTTTTTATGGCACTTTATCATATCACATATGTTTTTGATAAAATTTCAATCATCATATCTCTCTCGTACCTCAGTGACTGCCTGCATTGATGCTCCATGTTTTAGCAGCAGCTCCATTACCTTTACTCTGTTCTTCTTACAGGCAATATGAAGAGGTGTGAAACCATTCTGTTGATGTGAACACAAACACATGCTCTGTTCGACTGAGATACCACCACACCCACCTTTATCAGAAGTGAGAACCCACAAAAACCTCCCTTCGGTTGAATGAACCCATGGCATTCAGCAATAAAGCTTTGTGATCTTGCTCATTTTATCTATTTTAAACCTCAAATCAAGTTATTTCTGAGGTTCAGATTTATTTTACAACTGTCATCAGAATGTCTCAGTATTACTATGGCAACACGCACAACTGTGTATTGTAGAGTGGGAGATTAGCGTTCATACAGCTGCATCTGTTAACAGAGGAAAATTAACCCTGTAACCCTGAGAAAGAAATGCAGAGAGAGAAAGGAAAGAGCGAGAAGCTATTTTATGAGTCTGATTGTATATGGGTTTTTTTTTCCCCCTCTGCTCTCACCAGGGCTTTAGCGTTAGGGTTGGCCTTCTTATCAACGATGACTTTGGCCACTTTATAATGTCCGCAGTGAGCGGCCACGTGCAGTGCCGTCAGGTAATCGTTGGTGACATCATCCACGGGGGCATTGTGCTGGAGGAGCAGTTGGACACAGTTCAGGTGATCCCCTTGGGTCGCCATGTGCAGAGGAGACAGACCATTCTATGGCAAAAAAAATGGTATTTAACAAGATAGTGGTTGATCAATACAGATTTTTTTTCTTGGCAGAGTGTGGCCAATGGCCAATATACAGCCAATATTAATTAAATCACATCACACTATTATTTTTACACATATAAACCCATGAAGTGTGCAATGGGAATCATATTTTCTCAAATAAAGGGCAGTAAAAGTAAATTTATATACAGTATACAGTGAATATGACATGAATATGAACACATGAACACAAAGATTTTCCAAAAAGAAAAACTTATCGGCCATTGGCGATTATTAAAAAATGCCAAATATTGTCCACTATAACCAGCTTTGACCAGCCTTGATCGGTTACCACTAAATATCAATTCAAATAAACTTGCAGGCCATTTTAAAAAAGGGCCATCGTTTATTGTCAACGAAGTGGCAATTTATAAACCACAGCTCACAAAGAAGTCACTTTCAAAACAAGAAGTTGTCTGTTGGTCAAAGGAGATAATTTAAGAGATAATGGAGATAATGGAGATAAGGAGATAATGCATTAACATTAATGAATGAACGTGAAATCTGCATGGTAAAATTTTCACTCCAAGCGAAATTCCTGATCGCCTGGATTGATTCCTATTGAAATGACCGGATTTGACAGCGAAAATTTGCCGAACAATGGTAAATGTCACCTTAAAGGTGCAGCGTGGGATTTTTAGCAGTATCTAGTGGTGAGGTTACGGTTGCCGACAGGAAAAGAAGTCGTCGTCTGAGTCAGCAGAGAGCCATTTAAGCAATAAAGTTTCTTTACAAGGTTAATTATTCAGTAAAACGATACGTTATTGCGAATATTTTTGTTACTTGTTCATCATTGTGTCAGTGTTTTATTCGCTGACTTTAACTAGCTTCTTTGTATGAAGAACAACATAGTGACGAAACTACTTAAACTACTTAACTGTAGAAACATGGTGGTGGAAAATTGATATTTCCATGTAAGGGGACTCGCGGTGTATGTACATAGAAACGGCTCAGTCTATAAACATAACACTTCATTATGGAAGGTCTTTATACACCACTGAAAACATAGTTATGTATATGATATTGCATCCTTCTAAACATTACACAATGCCCCTTTAACTGTTCTCTATAAAACGAACGGTTCTAGACAAAACTTGCAGGATTGCCTAAAAATATCGAATGTGCAAAGAGGGCCAATGTTTAAAAAAGCTCATACACTATGTGACGATATTGATGCATTTATGTTACCTGCAAAACCCTCCTGTTTTGGCACCTAAATCCACAATCTATTGTGAAATGATAGTGAAGAGAAAGGGGACCTGATAAATATGTTTTTGCTTCTGTTGAAATGTTGGCCACATGGGGGCAGTCTTAGGCATGGCCAGACATTAGGGGTGTACCAGCCAATCACACCTGCATATCTACATTTACACACAAACGGGCTGAAATAACAAATAGGGTAAAAAAAGTAGATGTCTTACTTTCGTCTTGGACAAGATGGGAGCTCCCCTGTCCAGCAGCATCTCAACAACCTGCTCGTGTCCACTTCGTGCACCGCAATGCAATGGGGTTAAACCATCCTATAATAAGCACACACAGATACACGTATTGAATCATTGAATTGTGAGCCTTTAGAAATTCTAAACTAATAAGTAACAAACTGTTGACAACTTGACATATTTACAAGGTGCATAATGTTCTCTGAAACTTGGTCTCATCTGAGACATCCCTGAGGTAAAAGGTCAAAGGATGACTTTCTATATATAACAGTAGGAATGTCCTAAGAAGCTGTCTGACATTTCCCTTAAGGTAAAGTACACTGAAGTAAAAATTCATTCAGGCAATTATACTTCTTGTTATTCCTTTACGAATAGTAAATTTGATTATAATGACTTCATATTTTATAGTAGTAGATGCCCATTGCCATATTTGTGCATAAACACAACAAAAGTCTACATTTGTGGCGGGTGGTTGTTATTCAACAAGGATAGGCTACATTAAATTGATCAAAATTGACAGTAACAATGTTACAAAAGAGTTGAATTTATATTCATTAAAGAATTCTTCGTGAAGGATCATGAAACACGGAAGTCTAGAGTAATGGTAGCTGAAAGGATTTTTAAATATATAAAAGTAGAAAGCAGTTATTTAATTTGTAATAACATTTTACAATATTCCAGCTTTAACTGTATTTTTAATTAATTTTAAATACAGCCATAGCCAGCATAAAATACTTTTTTTTTGTTTTGTTTTTTCAAAAATTACCTTGGTCTTGGCATCAATTTTTGATCCTCGGTCCAACAGCAACTTCACCATGTTTCCATTTCCTCTCTTAGCCGCCACATGCAGTGGAGTGATGTCATTCTGTATGCGACCCACACAAACATCATAAGATACACAGCGGGTACAAAATATGTAGTCACAATCAGACTTCACAGAGAATCGAAATTACACTTATGTCTAAAATAATAATATAACAAAATTAATAATGATAATAATATATTTTAATGGAAGCATACACAATATCCTGAAATGCATTTGAGATGCATTGCAACTGTGTGACCCTCGGGCTGAAGAAGATTCATGCATGCGCTATTGTGCCGGCCATATGACAGTTTAGAGGCTTCAGTCGGTAGGGCATTTGGCAGATTCCCACCCACACACACACATACGTGTGCATACAAAGAGCCATAGGCAGATCATTTAGCTCATTCATCAAAGCACTTATGGGGCATTTTAGGCTTCAGTCTGGTTACAATTCTGTTTACAACATTAATGCAATACTGCCCCCATCTGGTGCTCATGGAATTGCATGTCCACGGTCAAACTGAAACCAGGTCTAGCTGCATTTTAAATGGAAATCAATGCACCTGAATATTCTAATATAAATGTGTGGAGTGGACTCAGTAAATAATTTGGGAAGAACTTTTTGCCCTATAATCTGTTATCATTGTCCACCAAAGCTTACCCTTGCCATGAAGTCCACTGCTGCTCCTCTGTTTAACAGTAGTGTTGCAACGTTAATGTTTCCATAATGGGCAGCAATGTGAAGAGGAGTGAAACCGCTCTGATGAAGAAAAAAAAAGGACAAAGAACAGAATGGTTAAAAAATAAACTTTCACTATATTAAATCACCTGCACTTCTTATGTCAAATGTCTAGACATTTGCATTGTGTTTGGGATTATCTAAAGACAGTTGCTGAGTCCGAATTCTCGTTCTAGTAGGAACTACATTTGGTTTGAAACTTACTTTGCGACCATTAAAAGACTATGTCCTATGAATGTGTGTAGTATGAATGAAATAATCGCAGAGTTGTCCAATTTTTACAGAAAAGTGGATATTATATGCAAAATCCTCATGGTACTAAATACTATCTTCTCTTTAATGGTTAAATGAAATTATAGTCATATTATAAAGGCTAATGAAAAGATTTAGCTATTTATACTGTATTCGCTACATTCTTTAATAGAAACTGGATCTGAGTGGCTAGATCTGAGTTATATCAAAACATCAACTATTTTTGGACTATAAGAACATTTTGAATATGAGACACAGTTGTCAAGGCGAGATGGAGGTGTCTTGTAGGCTGCATTGCCGCAAAGGCCTTCCAGTCATGGAGATTTCCATCTCAATTAGCCAATAATCCGACACAAAGCAGGTGGTTCTCAGCATAGCCCTTTCCTTCTGTTTGCTCACTCATCTCCAAGGGAACGGGCTCCACCCATTTTGAAGGGAATTATTGCAATTATTAGCCACAGGCGTGAATGGAAAAACAGCAGGAGTTTAAACATTTCCAGTTGCACACTAATAATAAACCAGAGACAAGAGACAACACATACTGTCACCTATTCTCATTTATCACCATAAAGTAATCACAACCAATGCATTCAAATTTCTATTCCCACACAAAACCCTTTTGTAGATAATTATACAGGGAATTAGGAATTCCCAGTACATTAGGAATATGACTTTTTAGTTTGCAATTTGGCAATGCTCTCTATCATGCAAAATTGTGAAATATAAATCTACACAGTCAAACTGCTGTTGCTTGCCATGTGGGCAAACCTGACCATGCACATGTGCAGATTCTTTTTGCAACATTGCAACAATCCTAAACAGCTAGATTTCCAGCTGTTTAAGTGAAACCGAGGGAGTTTTTGTCTAAAGGCCCATGCACAAGCCCCAGGGAGGAGGACTAAACTAAAAGACCGTCTCATCTCTGTAGCTGGCCAGCCGGGTTCCTCTTTCTCAGCCAAACCAAGTGAAAAATGTTGGAACAACATGCTTCTTCCAGTTAGTATTAAAAGTTGTTTAAAAGGTCAAACTTAAAATTGTACAGTTTTCTCACTTCTACAGTAGCAGGATGTGTCAGTGAAGTGACCTTTGCATTATGTAATACTCTCATTCTAATGAATTCTCTTTGAATCTCCAAAAGGCCAGATGACTTTCACAAAATAAACGTTTTCACACAGTCCAAAATACTGTATTGCAATGATTCTTATTTTTCATAAGAAAATATTAAATGTTTTTAATTGTTGGTTTGACAAATTGAATTACTGCAATATAGACTCTTTTAAAATTATTCTTTCACAAAGAGTTAATGGTTGGAAAAGAAAATATGTTAGCACAACCAATCCAGACCCCCCAAAAAATCGTGAGAAAATATTTTATTGGGCAAAAATCAACATTTTGGAGGACAATATAAATATTTTGGCCTGTTTCCTTTAAAAGAGAATTAAATTAAAGTGCATCTGCTTAAAGTTATTTTTGTGACTAAACCCACGAAAAAAGCTCCAATTATGATATCATGTTATCTTAAAATGTGGCAAAAGTTATGACCATGTTTGATCTAGGTAATGTCTAGTCTCAGCCTACCACTGTCTGAACATCTGATGCATATGGCACACTCAACTGGAAAGACTTCAGGATTTTCAATTCGTCATCTGATTGGTTGAATTCTACAATATGTCCGGGAGAACTGTGTTAAGTGTTCTTTAACGGTCCGCCTGGCAACAAAGATGTTGTGACACCAAAACTCATCACCACCAGAACGCCGACGTGTTTACAACTGTGACAACGAGCGCTTATCAGGATCAACTAAACGCTGGATTTTCAAAATAATGTAAGGCATGTTAAGTGGCACAAACGCTTTAAAATACATCCAAGAGTTTTATACACCAGTCTGTTATTGTAAGTACATCGAAATTACATTTTTACACCCCTAAACATGACACGGAAAAAAAACAACTGTGATTGTTTGCTGTACATGTTAGTCAGACAACCTCTAGATCTTGACTGAGTGAAAATCTCTCTAAAACAGCAGTATCTCAGATCGAAGGGCTCTAAAAACTGAAACACTTGAATCAACAGTTTATTTTCACCATTATCAACATCATTACCAGCAACTAAACAAAACCCACTGATTAAACCCTTTAACCAATCAGAAAGCTGCATGTTGAGAGTTGTGGAACCACGGCCCATAGCTGCAGAAATCAAAGCATGCTTCAGCCCTCCACCCAAAGCACGGTCTCATTCCTCCATCCCCAAAGAGCAAATAAGAGAAGAGAAAACAGGAAATGATACGAAAATAGAGATGGTACAACAAGGGTGGGGGCAACACTAGGGGTGTTCTAGGCAAAGCAGGAGGTGGAGGTGGGGGTCAACAGCTTAATGTTTATCATGGGTATACCTCTGTTGTTCTATTCACCATCATCTACGTTGATTTGTGAGGAAAGGAAAGAATGGGCAGTTAGTGAACACTGACAGGTAAACGAAGGACAAGTCACATGTACCTAAAGACAAGACTAAGTGTGCGTGAGTGTTTAGTTACACTTTATTTCGACGGTCCACTTTAGACATTCAACTAACTATAAGTAACAATGCAACTACTGTACATGTCCACTAACTTTCATTCATTTGCAACTACATGTCAGCAAATTTTCATTATAGTGTTAGTAGACTGTTAGGTTAGACTGCAAAGTTACTTATAGTCAGTTGAATGTCTGTTATCACAAAAAAAGTGTTAACATATATTACGCACACAGTCTACTAATACTCTAATGACTGGTAGTTGACATGTAGTTGCAAAGTTACTTATGAAATGTCTTAAGCGGGCTATCAAAATAAAGCGTTAACAAGTGTTTTTAAGGAAAAAAATAACACCTAAATCACATTTAAAAGCTAAACATATAAAGTATATGGTGAGGTACTCTTAATTACATTAAAAATATGAGAAACAAAAATGTAGGAAAGTAAGTGTGTGCACAAGAGAGTGTGTGGGTGGTACAGAAGTATATTTGACCAGGATGGTGCTGTTTCAGTAAGAACATTTGGAATTAAAGAAAATAAGTGATAGACAGACAGAGTTTCTGACAGACCTTGGACTCAACATCTGCGTTGTGGTCATTCTGAAGAAGCAGAGCTGCAGATTTGGTGTCGTCCTTGCGGGCTGCAATGTGGAGCGCAGGCAGACGGACTTTACCTTTCGTGTCATTCTCTAACAACAGAGAAACCACCTGATCATGACCCTGCTGCAAGGCTACGGCTAACGGTGTAAAACCATCCTAAAAAGAGAAAGAGCAACAAACAGGCTTGATTATATATTCATATACTCTAGTTTACTTTACATATATTACTGCATTGTGCTTCATAATATATACACATTCGTTCAAAAGTTTGAAGACAGTAACATTTTTTGAAAGAATATTTTTATTTAGCAAGAATACATTAAATTGATGAAAAGTGACAGTAAAGACAAGGTGCTGAAAGCATTCTTTAGAAATGTTGGCCCATATTGATAGGATAGCATCTTGCAGTTGATGGAGATTTGTGGGATGCACATCCATGACACAAAGCTCCCATTTCAACACATCCCAAAGATGCTCTATTGGGTTGAAATCTGGTGACTGTAGGGGTCATTTTAGTACAGTAAACTCATTGTCATGTTCAAGAAACCAACTTGAAATGATTCTAGCTTTGTGACATGGTGCTTTTTCCTGCTTTATCCTGGAAGTAGCCATCAAAGGATGGATACATGGTGGCCATAAAGGATGGTCAGAAACAATGATCAGGTAGGCCGTGGCATTTAAACTATGCCCAATTGGCACTAAGGGGCCTAAAGTGTGCCAAGAAATCATCCCCCACACCTTTACACCACCACCAGCAGCCTGCACAGTGGTAACAAGGCATGATGGATCCATGTTCTCATTCTGTTTATGCCAAATTCTGGCTCTAGCATCTGAATGTTTCAGCAGAAATCGAGACTCATCAAACCAGGCAACATTTTTCCAGTCTTCAACTGTCCAATTTTGTTGAGCTCTTGGAAATTGTAGCCTCTTTTTCCTATTTGTAGTGGAGATGAGTGGTACCCGGTGGGGTCTTCTGCTGTTGTAGCCCATCCGCCTCAAGGTTGTGCGTGTTGTGGCTTCACAAATGCTTTGCTGCATACCTCGGTTGTAACGAGTGGTTATTTCAGTCAAAGTTGCTCTTCTATCAGCTTGAATCAGTCGGCCCATTCTCCTCTGACCTCTAGCATCAACAAGGCATTTTCGCCCACAGGACTGCCACATACTGGATGTTTTTCCCTTTTCACACCATTCTTTGTAAACCCTAGAAATGGTTGTGGTGAAAATCCCAGTAACTGAGCAGATTGTGAAATACTCAGACCGGCTCATCTGGCATCAACAACCATGCCACTCTCAAAATTGCTTAAATCACCTTTCTTTCCCATTCTGACATTCAGTTTGGAGTTCAGGAGATTGTCTTGACCAAGACCACACCCCTAAATGCACTGAAACAACTGCCATGTGTTTGGTTGAATAGATAATTGCATTAATTAGAAATTGAACAGGTGTTCCTAAAGTGATCCTTTAGGTGAGTGTGTATTCTGTGTATGAGAAAAAGTGAGTTGGGCGGAGGACTGAGGCAAGTAGAAAGCACTTACAACTCAAGGTCACCCAGGCTCACCTCAATAATCAATAAAAGACTCGCACACACCCACAAAAACACTCAAACATACACACACACACCTCTGTAGCAATGCTCTGGCTGGAGTTGTTCTCCAGGAGGAACCGTACCACATCCAAATGGTTTTCCTGTGCGGCCATGTACAGTGGGGTAAAGCCATTCTGAAAAAAACATTACATTAATGTTATATACACATTTAAATTATTAGTCAGTCAGTATTTTTCTCCCTTTTTTCTCACTTTTCCCTTTATTTATGCTAGTTTTACTATTGCAAAACCTATATTTCAAGCTGCCATTTAAAAAATGACGTTAGCACTGAAACTATTCCCATAACAGTGCTTCGAAGCATCACAGCATTTTAGATCCATGTGATATGCCCTGTAATATATATCAACTGAAACAACAAATATTCTAAAAGCCATCAAGCAGTCCTGAGACTCTAATTGAAATGCACAAAATTTATTGTTTCATAGACACGCTGTTAACCCCAGCTACACTCTGCTGAGCAACCCACCCCCTCCTCTCGGCGAAGAAAATTAACATTTTTATTTTGAATTTCTTGATAATCAGTATCTTGATGTTGTAACTAGACATACAGGTTACCATGGCAACTCTGTCATTCTTAATATTTTTTTTAATCAGTGGAGATTTCCCCAGAGAGGACAGACCCCATTACACCCCCCTGCCTTAACCTAAGTGACCCTGTTCCCATGGCAACACAGAGATGCTGACAGTGCAGGTAAAGAGAGAGCAATACTTTGTGATGATGGAGCATCAAGCAGGGACACAGACACGATCTCCCTTCATCATCATGTTTTACCCATTCTATGTCTTAGCACTTTTGCTTTGAGTTCAAAATTAATTTCATGTCATTTTATGCATATATGTGTAATTCTAATAGCCCTGGATTAAAAATGAAAGGAATATGTGAAGGAAAAATGGAACTTGCTGCTTTTAAAAAAAAGATTTCAATCTCCCATGTAGACATACTCCCCCGCAAAACATGATCATTCTAAAGGTCAGAGAGAGGGTTAAAAAACTGTCATAAAAAAAACTTTAATTTATTTGGCACAAAAATTCTTGACTTACTTTATAACTGTAACATTTTTGAAAAATAAAATGCTAAAAATTGCAGAATATTTTTACGAGTGTTTACATCTGTATGTACTGTGTTGAGCTCAGAGCAGCTCCTGTTATCCTGGCACACCAGTAATGTAGGTGGGGTGGCCTTCATAACTTACTGAGCTCAAATTCAAAGCAGTGTGTGTGTGTGTGTGTGTGTGTGTGTGTGTGTGTTTGTGTGTGTGTGTATTTGGGTATTTATTGACTGGTCATCTAAAATAGCAACAGATTGAGAGTATGTGCGCTGCCTTGTAAAAAAGCTGTTTGATCCAACTAAATGATGCATGCATGTGCATGTGTATTCCCTGCAAGAATTTTAATTTTAAATTTGCCATCCATCGCCACAATTTTTGATTATTTTCACAAAACTTTCATTTCAAAACTTTTGCTGTATGAATATATTCATATATCAAAAGGAAAAAAAAAACAGAGCCTCTGCTTCTAAACAAAACAAATCATTTTATTCTAGCTTTATGTATTTTTTTAAATCAATACCTGAGTGTGGGTTGAGCAAATCAAGTTTTTTAAAAGACTGCAAAAGTGCCAAAGCAATGCTTTTATCTCTTGTTCCTGCTTCTTTTTTCCCTGTGTTTTGATCGAGATGTTCTGTACTCTTTCAGAAGAAACACAGTATAGCGCCCCCTACCGTATAACACTGAAAACACGGAAAGACGGATAATTTCGTCAATGGAATGGCCGGGAAAGAGTTAAAAGTGTGTCTGTGGAGTATGAAGTTTGTACCTGGCTCTGTGCATTGACGCTGGCCCCATTGGTCACCAGCTCTCTCACCACATCCGTCTGCCCTGCCAGTGAGGCGATGTGCAGCGCCGTGTTTCCTTTCTGGATTAGAATACATAGAGAAATAACAGCGAGAGAGAATGAGTGGCATATCATGTTTAATCCTCTACCACCTGTTTGTGTCACCCCATCCAAAGGGGTGTTTTGTCCCACTGGCATCCCACCACCACCACCATTATGTCCCCTTTGCCAGAGAGGTGTTGTTTCCGCTGGCCTTTAAATTACCACACACACTTCATTCCTGCAGAGTGAATACAGCACTAGAGGCTTTTTATACCCAGTGTGAACATGCTCACAAAAATAGAGAACACCATGTGATATCAAACACAGATACAAACATCTCATCAAGCCGTGTGTGTATGTGTGTCAAACTGACCTTGGTTGCTGCATCTACGTCGGCACCCAGTTTGAGCAGCTCAGCCACCACCTCCACATGCCCCTCTTTGGATGCCAGATGCAATGCATTCAACCCATTCTGAAACACAACGCAAATATTGTAAGTACTGTACTCAAAGTCTTTAGTCACGTGATCCATAAGAAATCATTCTGATTTGGTGCTCAATAAACATTTATTGTTATCAATGTTAAAAACATTTGTGTTTCTTAATATTTTTCTGGAAACAGATACTGTACATTTTCATCTGGATTTTTATATAAATAGAAAGAATAGCATGCATTTGAAACAGAAATCTTTTCTAACATTATTAATGTCTAGACTGCTTAACGCTTTATCATTTTAATGCATCCGTCCTTAATAAAAATTTCTTCCCAAAAAATAAAATTAAAATGATCAAAACTATCTACGTCATAGACATAAAGAACAGCATCTGAACATCATCTGTGTATTCTAACAGTAAAAAAAAACAACCATCCAACAGCATCACAAAACAGCAACCTATGGAAATGATATTTTGTCACACTGTAAATTTGACAGTCATGAGTCATTAGTTATGATAACAATATTGTTACATCCTGCTATATAGTAACAGAAATAATTCACACCTGATTACAGATGTTGATGTCGACACCAGTCTTCAGGTAGTCAAGGACCTTCTCAAGGTTCCCTGCCCTCGCTGCCCGCAGGTAACTGGCATTGCTGTCCGGCTGCAAGCAATGAGAGAAAATGCAGAAGTTTATTATTCTGATGACAGGGTTAAAAGGTCAAATCCAGGGCAACTGAGGTCAAATGAACAAACATATTTACAGCTTTCAGCTCTTTGAAATACAATGAAAGAATTCATACCAACTCCATCTTTAATCACAGCCATTTGTCTCCACAAACACACATCCAGGGAAACATCAGCTTTTGTTTACAAGTCAACGTCCTACAGAGACGCTACAATTGTAGCGTGACATAGGATCAAAGTTTCACCGAACACCTAGAACAATTAGCAGTCCTTTGCTGAGCTGATATCCCATCGAAAATCCAGCCAAAAACACCTCTGGTCTCTCATCAACGGATCCGGAACAAAACACTAATAACAGCTATTACTCTGACACAGGTTTCCTCCCACTATCCCTCTGATCTTTCAGTCTCTTACTCAGAATTATTTTTTCTCTTCTCAGTCGTATATGAGGAACAGTGCATGATTTGGCGAGAAAATATGACGTGTTTGCATGCGTGTGCCTCGTGAATGTGTCTTCTTTTGTCAGCCTCAGTTGGATTCAGGGACACTGCTGTTGACAGAAGAGGACACACAGCAAAATTTCAGTAAAGTTTACCTCTCTCACACATAAGCACTCATTCTTTTTATAAAGAATAAGACCGGCTTATCTCAGAGACACACTCACATTGGGGTATTCCTCTAAATGAGCAGCTATATTTAGATCTAACTAAACCCAGGACAAACTCCTCCCCATATCTACCATCAATGGGTGTATGTATGTGTGTTGGCAAGAAGGTCTGGAAAGAAAGGTTCACTTTCCAAAAGTAACTCATATGAGTTTGACAAGAAGAAGCCAAGCTGGCATTTCCCAGAGTTAAATGATCATTTAGTGACAAAAACTCAACATTTTGCTCAGAAAATGACAGATGTGTTTTTGTAACGGTGTTCTTTTGTGAGATTCACAGTTCATAATGAACTCTAAGCTCATTAGCGAGTCATTTATTCGACCTATTCTGCTGGGAGAACCTCCATTTCCTGTGTGCACTTGTATCATCAGACACTTACAGTCTGTGCTGTATGAAATGATGGATTAAAATCACATGCAAAAGATGCCTTTGCTCAGAGGGTTACGCTTACGGTAAACAAATTCTGCCCCACACATACACAATAAAAAACACTGAGAGAGAAAGGACATTTTATGAGTGTGGTGGTCTTTTTTGTGATTTCTCCTCTTATCTCTGAGTTAATGAGTTTTTCCAGCTTGTCACCCATAACTCTTTCCCTGGAGGATTCTGTCTGGGAAAATAACACCCATCCACACCCACTTATATATTTATATATACAATCACAAAGAACATAATGTGAGTGCTGGTGTCGTATTGGATAAGATCTGACTTTCTATGTGTTTGATTCGAGTTATCTGTTGGCATTGAATAGGCAGGACCTCCTGTCCTGTTATCACAGTGACCTTGAGAAAGACTCTTAACCCTTCATTACAGTGCTCTGCACTACAAGTTTGATAAAAGCTTTGGATAAAAAAAAAACATGCTCAGCAACAAGTTCAAACATTTAAGATTTTTTTTTATGATTTTGAAATAAGTCTTTTATGCTCACCAAAGCTGCTTTTATTTTGTAAAAAAAAAAAAAAAATACAGTAATAACAGTAATATTGTTACTGTGATGGCCAAGCTTAATTTTCAGCATCTAAACTCCAGTCTTCAGTGTCACATGATCCTTCAGAAATGTTTCTATTATGCTGATTTACTAAGGCATTACACACCAAAGGCATGTGTCTTATCCACATGCGCCATCACCACCCCTGCTTAATATTTCTTTTAATATTGTGATTTTATTCATTATGTTACAAATAATTTTACTGTCATTTTTGATCATTTTAATGTATCCTTGCTGATTAAAAGTATTAATCTCTTTCATACAAAAAATATGCACTGACCCTAAACTTTAGACTTTGAAGCGTAAACTAATGCCGAACCCGCTAACCAGTCCTTAACTCTTTATTCATAGTAAAATTAATAGTACACAGCAAACCATTCACGCAATCCACAAACATGTAAACATTCATATACAACCTACAAAGTAGCATCACAGAACACCAACAACATCCATAAAACATTTGACTCTAAACTTTACATAACCTTAACACTCATAACGTGAACACACCCTTTACTCCACTCTTGGTAATTTCCACAGCATTCAGGCATTTATCTCCATCAGAACAGATCCTTTATCTTTTGTATCACTTTAGTTTTACACAAAACCATACATAAGTCACCACAGAAGATAAATACTTTCTCAGTAAGTAAAACAGCTTTGTGGGATGTTGTGAGAAACTAGGTAAAAATGTATGACTGAATGCAAACTCAAAAACAGTCCTGTCCTACTGTTGACACACACACAAGTCATGAATTGGCATTGTGTGAAGATTACACAGCAAGTAACTTTCTGTAAATGCTAAGAAAAAAATCTTTACATTTACAGGTTTATGTTTCTTGGTGTTCATACTGTAATATAATGCGCAGACACAGAGCACATACAAAATTATAAGTAAATAAATATTTCCCTGTGACACTGGTGTTAGTAACCTGTGTCAAGTGTCCTGAACCATTATAAATGCTCCTGTTGTATAATTCATCTCAATGTGAAAGGCCTCCCTGTTTTAAAATAGTAAAACATCAATATTTCATTGTGGGAAATCCAGTGAACACTTTATGCATGTACAGTACACACACGGTACAGTGGAAACGCACTGTGCAACCTCATTCACACAGTTTCGGACACACAAACACACACACACAATAAGACAAATCTTACATAAGACATTCTCTAGGGTACAGCTGTTATTAAAACATCACATATACTGGACTGTAAGGAAGACATGAGGAAAGAAGAGAAAAGGTCATAGCTGATTAAAATGATGTGACACTACTTATGAAAACAAAATGGTAATGTCTGTATAGCTATTGTTCATAAAAGAAGAAGAGAAGGAGAGCATTTAAATAGTTGACCCAATAATACCCCAGTCTCTGCCTCTCTGTCCTAGTGTCTCTTCAGTTCCTAGATAAGCAGTGAGCTCGAATACTGCATGATTGGCAAAAAACAAAGCTACCCGTCAGTGTGGCTGCAGACAGGGTGACTACACACACACACACACACACACGCACACAACATGCCTGTCCTTTGAACAGACAACATCAGCATCATTATACGCAGCTACAGTCAAACAATTGATTTACGGTTGGATTGGACCAGTTGTGGTTGGTTTTGCAATGGTGGTGTTGCTCAGTTTAACCATCTGGGTCGCGCATAATTGCCACAAGTGAAGTTGTTTGGTATTTTTTTGCTTTAAAATCCCTCCTCGCTCCTTTTCAGCCTGTCCATTTTGATTCCCACTTCAACCATAAACCTAAAACCAACTGGTGACTGAATCATATCCATTGTTCTTAATTAAAAATCTATCATTACATGCACACAGCAACTCATGTGGACTCTTAAAGGGGAAGAAGTAGAAACTTAAAGAGCACCTATCATAGATTTTTGAAAATGACTGTTCATATAGTGTGGAATATAGCTCTAAGGGAATGAAAACATCCTGCAAAGATTTATATCTGAAAGTGCACCGTATATAAAGTTATTGTCTTTCAAAAGTGAGAGTCGACTCTGAGTCTATGAAATGATTTTTTTTTTTAAACGAGTCATTAGCTGTTACATCGTGACGTAGAGAGGTCATTGGCCGCTCCCAACAACTGTGGGCGCAGACTTGAAGTGACGTCTAGAACACATTCAAATACTTCAGCTGAATCGCATCATGTCGAGAAGACGCTGTGTTCTACATCGCAAAGACAGTTCAGCCACTTGTTTCCATTGTCCAGGGACAAGCATGTGAAGAACCAGTGGTCAGAGTTCATATTTGCAATGATACCACAACAGTATAGCCCGAACCTTGTGTTCTCATCATTTTAATGACGAATCATTCGCAAGCCGGTTGTTCCAATCTGTAAGTATTATTAATAATGCTTGCTGTTATGTTTTCTGTAGCATGCACAATATAGTTATATTGTGTTGTGTGTGTTGTGTACACTCCGCGCAGCTTCTAAGCGGGGTAAAGTTAGTTTTGTTTTTTATATTCACCAGACATTCATTGAAAAATAGCCAAATATGACTTCGCTCTATATACTGCCTACGGTTTACCAATAACAACTGACTGGGTCATTTGACCAATCGCTGCAGATTCGCGTCACTCAAAGGAGGTGTTTGGGAAAATGAATCGTCAAACGAATCATTTGGGAGTTGTTAAAAATCAGTTAAAAATAAATGCATATTATAAGACAAATAAAGTGTTTTTATCCTTGCATGCATGTTTAACTGTTTTTGGGAACTCCTAAAACAAAAATAGGAACATTTCAAATGCTATGATAGGGGCTCTTTAAAGAGTTAAATATTTGACATAATCTATCACAATTCATTACTGCTAAAGTCGATGGAGATCTAAATCTTAATAATGGCCAATATGACTGACCAACAGACAAAAAGATCCAAATCCAGGACTGCAATGTCTTTCCAGCCTCAGCATCACAAAAAAAAAAAACTGAAGACCCAGAAGTCACAATAGCTTAGAGGTAGAATCATTCAGTCATAAATGTACTACAGTGTAAAGCTTTGTTAGGTAAATGACAGATAAAGTAGTCTAAGTAGTGAGCACGGCAATCACTCTGTGCTTATATTACCATGCATGCACACATGCATCAAGGTCAATAAAAAAGCACTAGAGCAAAGGTAGGGTTGTAGCGCCATGACCAACATGAATGTCGACACTAACACTAACAAACATGAAGCAGATATAAATTTTGGATGTGATTCACCTCAACAGACAACAGAGCCAGTTATTCTCTAATGTCTGTGAGGACTTCTAGCTCTGCAGGATTCTGCAAACAAAATCTGGAAATCTGAGCCCAGCATGACCAATAGAGCAGACTTTGCACCATTTAAACTGCAGAGGATCTAGCAGAGAGTTTCAAATGACCAAAGTCGTGAAATATATCATATATTCAAGAAATATGTTAATGAAATGTTTGAAAAACAAAATCTGACTCAATGTATAGCAGATAAAGACCAAGAGCATTTCAGGGTCTCTTACACAATGACCCAAGCATCCAACCAACAAATCTTAAATTTTTCCAACTATTCCCAACAGACATATTCAAAAACAACACACACTTCCCAACCATTCCCAGTCATATTTGTAGAGTACTTACAGAGGTAAAATAGTCAGCAGCCTCCTCCACCGCCATTTTTCCTGCAGTCCCACAGAAACCCGATCACTTACTTCTTTAGCTCTGCGGCCAGCAAGGTGCCATTCAGTCATGTGACGTGTAAAAAATGCCCTGGCAGCAGGATGCTCAAAGACACACTTCCACCTGACGTGTGTGTGAGTACGGATTCAAGGATACAAAGCTCTCCAGTACAACAATAAATACAAAGTCACTTTGAATCCAACCTTCTCTGTTCTTCCTCTCTCTTTTACAACTTGACGTCTCCTTCTGCATCAAAGAAAACTGACCTCTTGGTTTTCTTTGACTGTTCACAATCCTGTCCAAGACGATCTCTCTTTTTCTATTTATCCAATGGGCACCAGCTCCAATCATTCAACATGGATCAAATGTAATGTTTTATGTGCTTTCCCACTACCTCTCCGATTGGACTCTCTCTCTATCTTTTTCTGTCATACAGAACACAGAGGGTGGGGGTCTTTTGAATAGTGATACGAGGTGTTAAGGGGGTCCAAAAATAGCAGCTGATTCCAATGCATTTGCAAATAGGACTATGGCAGACTCCCTTTCCCTCCATTCTGCAGTCTCCCCCCTGCCGGCAAACCCTCATGTGCTTGGTTTGTATTGTCTGAATGCTTATCTACTCCCCTTTTTTGAATTAAAAAGAGCGTGTGTTTAGGACCGCTGGGGGTCAGTTTATTAGGCTGAATGCTGGGTTCATGGTGCAGCTTAAAAAGGATTAGGGGGCATTTCCCCCCAGCATTAGGGCCACCGCTCCATCATGTAAACACGCACCCCAGCTGTACCTCTGACAAAGGGATGGAGCGTGTCACACATTATACAGTGACACAGACTGTGTTGTTTACATACTGTGCTTGCGCTGTGTGTATCTTAGTGTCTGTTTGAATACCGTTCTGTTGAATGTACCGTTGGGTGTTTGTTTTTTTCCGTGTATTATAAGTATGAGTTTGTGGAAAATGGGAGTGACTTAGAGCTGTGTGTTAGACAGACACACACTGTGTGAACATATGGAGAGCTAACCAGCATTGATTTCATTTTACAACAACAACAAAAAAATTACTCTTGGGATTGTTCATTATTGAGATTTAACCATATGAATTGTAAACCTTGCATCAAGAGATTTTTCATATTTTTAAAAAATAATAGTGAATTTTTTTAACAACAAACTTTTTTTAAAGGTGAATCTCAAAAACATTCTCACTGATAATTAAAAAAATGTTCAAATAAATTGCATAAATAAATGTATAAGAAATGCTACCATGATATATGGATTTTTTTAAATGCAAATTGAAATAATAGCATCAATTTAAAAATTATATTTATTTAATTCAAATATACAGAATTAAAACATTTGATCTAATTTTAAATTGTAATAATATTAAAAACAGTATTACTGTTTTAATGTATTTTTTATCAAATGTATAATATAAATATTTTAGTGATCTATTTATATTTATAATATAATGTGATAAAATGTTTTTGCTTTAGAGTAATGAAAATTAGATTTATAATCTGAAAATAAAGATGTTAATAGTACTAAAAACATAGATCATGTTATGCAAAAAAAAAAAAATAGTATTTCTTGTTCTTTAATTTTGATTTTAGGTGTGAAAAATGGAAATGCTTTTGAAAGGCTTTGTTGACATTTAATAGCTACTTCTGTAAACCCCTCAAATACTCTTTAGACATATTTCCTGTTACACACCACATCCGGAACACTTTTTTATTTTTTGCTGTGATTATTTATGTATGCTGTGGTTTCATCTTTCATTAAATTCTCTCTGTAAAACGTATAGATGCAATAGACATGCACTTGAACATACAGGCATTCACACACACATACACACACTTTGATTATGCAGAGAGGCATCCCATGATGCTTTGGGGTGCATCACAGGTCTCCTCGTTCTGGGATGGTGGCGTTGCTATGGCAACAGAGGAGGAGGGGAAAGAGAATGTGATCTGAAGGAGCTCAAGATGTTCGGTAACCGTGGTG
The DNA here is from genome assembly GCF_988280905.1 of Pimephales promelas. Classification (NCBI taxonomy): domain Eukaryota; kingdom Metazoa; phylum Chordata; class Actinopteri; order Cypriniformes; family Leuciscidae; genus Pimephales; species Pimephales promelas. Next base: position 19,412,289 of record NC_142783.1, read on the forward strand.
ATGGTTTCCCTCAATGACCTCCACCTCATCAGCCAATCACGGAGAGTGTGTGAGAGTCATCATTCTCCCTCTCAAATACAGTCAGACACAGCGGTATTCACAAGGGCTACACCTGCTTTAAACCCATGGGCACTGGAGGATTTCCACGCTTTCAGAAATAGGCCATCATTGTACATTCTGGAAAGATAAATGAGCTTCGCTCCTATGACGAAATGCCAACACAGACTGGATGTAGCAACACAAGTATACATTTTCACTCTTTCAGTTTGTTTGTAAGTGAGTGATGTGTCAGGCTGTCAGGACTGTGTCTGGATGTATCTTTGTTATTAGTGATGATGTTGTTTGTGAGTGTTCACTGTGTTTGCTGAAAATGTGAAATTTAATGCCCATCTGCCACAGTCTTCTTACATGTAAAGCAGGGGCACGGCAGGGAGAGGTCTACGTCAGACACAGAGATGAAGTGACCAGTGCTAAACACAAAGTGACTGCAACGAAACATCAGAAATGATAACATCACCAGAATGTGCCTGACATCCAGACTCACACCGGACCCTAGTGGAGAGATTCAATACTACTGACTCTACCTAACAGAAACACATCTATTGTCCTGTTTGTTACATTTGAAATGGCAAAATGTTAAAGTACACATGAAATCAAAACCTTTTGACCGTATTTACTTTCCTAATGCATGGTACAGGTCGAATTGTGAATGATTAATCAGAGCAAGCTATTCCAAACAAATCAGCGTAATCTTAAATCAGACATAAGTAGGAAAATGGGCAAGACCCACAGAGTGAAAAAAAAATGTCATTGGATGTCAAAGACGCCCTTTGAAGCTAAATGCAGATGTTTATGGTTGCAAGCCATTAAAAAGATAAGACTGGACTGATGAAATTGTGGCGATTACCTATCTATTAATGCATGAATTTGATGTAAACAATAGGTCAATATTCACATATGCAGTTCATAGGGGGCAAAATCTCACAATTCTGAGTTTTTTTCCCTCACAATTGTGAGTTCATGTCTCATAAGTTCATATGTGAGTTTATATCACAAGAAGAAAAAAAAGTCAATTACTGGATATAAAGTCTAAATTCTTAGAGGGGAAAAAGGCAGAATATCAGTTTAAATCTTACAATTCAGATTTATATATAAATCTATAAGGTATAAACACAATTAAGTAATATCCCCAAAATAAAAATGGTTACAAATGACAATTCAGGTAGACTTTACCTGTCAGCAAGAGGGCAGGAATACACGAAGACGATGACAATGATAAGGATGATTCAAAACACAACGTTTAATAAAAATCCACAAAGTAATTCACATAATGTTCAGACTGACGCAACTACACACGCTAACTTAAACGTAGACCAGACCAACACTGAGTTAAAATGAGGAACTAATAAACACATGGAGATGAACTTAACAACAAACAGCTGTGATGAGGATTAGTGTCCATGGAAACAGATGAGTGGCGAAAACTCAAACAAAGCAACACATGTGATGAATGAAAACTAAACTAACAAACACAACTGATATATCGTGACAGCAATAAACAAGTTATGACACTTGATGATAATAATAATAATAATAAAATGTAACCTCCACATATTATGTACTGCCAATTTACAATTTCATTATACTTATTAATGATTATTATTATTAATTAACTAATTTAGCAAGTTTACAATCAGCCAATCAACAAATCATAGATGTACTGAATAGTTCATGTGAGTTTGGGCAGCTGGAAGTGCATTAAACTCTCTCCTGTTCTCTCTGAGGGGCATCAGTTAATGTGTGCCGGCATGCATGAACTTGCGAGTGTGTGTGTGTGTGTGTGTGTGTCTGTGGGTCTCTGGAGGCAGAACAGCAGCGTGTGACCCAGAATCATGCTTCTACAAGGAAATTATCATTACAGACCCCAACCATTGTCCATAAAACCATATCGGACACACACACAGTGAGGGGTAAAATGTTAAAACAAATTTTCTGAAAAAGTGTGTGTGTGTGGCCTCAGAACCCAGGTGCAGATAGCCTGCAGATGTGGGATGTAATATTGTACACACGCACACATCTTTCTTACTTAAGTCTGTTGTGATTGTAATTGTAATTTTTTTTTTTTTAGATATTTAATTTATACTTCATCTAGAATCAATAAAAATCGCTTTAGTGGTATGATATATAGATCATACATTAGAGATATTCTTAATAATAAATACAGAGTGTAATTTTCAATGCCATCCCAACAAGTGTTGAGGAGGACTGGAGGTGTCCATCCATCTGCGGGACTGAGATTAGCTGGATTCATGGATTATAACTACACTGGGAATTTAAAATCAGGTGAGAAGGATAATCTCAACCCCCGTCAATAGGACAGAGAGAAAAGAGAGAGGTTAACTGAGTGAGCAGCGAAGACACAAAAAGTATGGAGGTAAAAAGGCTCCACAGGGCTTACAAGTGTCTTAAGATATCGTAGTATGAAACACTGTAAATCTGGATTAAAGAAAAGCAATAAAGGAACTAAGTGTTGACAAGACCATGCCGTAATGTAATGTGGGTCTGTTCAATCATTTGTGATTTAGAGAGACAAACAGTATCCAAAGTGCCACAAAAAGTCCAGAAACACTGTACTACATTCAATAGCCGCATGATATAATGCTCACAGGATATTGATTTTAAATAAGAGCCACTTCCACGGGGAGTACTACGAATTACGAAACACACTTTTTCCAGCAGATGCTTTTAATTGATCATATAAACTGACAGAATTCATCAAATCAAATAAATTCTGTTCTTTCTATTTGTAAACGTTCTATTCCCCCAAAGAATCCTGAACAAAATGTATTGCGGTTTCCACAACAATACTTAGCAGCACAATCGTTTTCAAAGTTGATAAGGATTAGATACGTTTCCACGTATTAGAATGATTTCTTTAGGATCAGGTGTTACTGAAGACTGGAGAAATGACTGATGCAAAGGTAAAACCTGGCCCCAACCAGACAAAAGTAATCAAATAAAAACCAAGTACAAATGTTCAGCTGAATCAGAGTATGGTTGTGAGTCAGAATTTAACCAAATGCTGACAGAAATTAAAGATCAAATGTCTCATGCCCTTTACTTAAAGATAAGTAACCACATGCTCCGTTTCTAACATATTCTAATGCAGAATACAGGATCAAATCTGTGCACATGCTCGATGAATGACTGTCACACACTCCTCCATTTAGAAGTGTGTGTGTTTGTGTGTGAGAGAGAGAAAGAGAGATATTATCTGGCACCCAGACTGTAGCAGATGAGAGAGGAGGGAAAGGCCATCTGCCTGTATCACTCCCCCCTGTGCCCTCAAACACCCCCAAACACATACACACACCTCGAAATATCTCAAATGTACACACATGCTGTTTGAAGACCATGAGCCAAGATATTGCATCAGTCCCTTGCTTTCCTCCTTAAGCAAATGGTCGTTCTGTAAAACCTGAATCGAATGACACACATTTTCCTTTGTGTCATTGAACCGAGTGACAAGTCTAAATTATTCCATGCAAGAGATTCCCGCATCATTACTTTAAACAGACCCCACCAAGCACCAACTATATGTTAAATTGTGGAAACGGTTAAAGATACCTACGGTACACAATGTAACTTTTGCCCCCTTTAGCGATTAAAAAAAAAACAACAAAACTGTTGTTTTAAAATAGTTGGATTAAAATATCCAAAAACCACTAAAACAATGCTAGGCCTATATATTTTGGCCAAATGTTTCCAACGAATCCAGAGAAATCAGCTGTTTTAACCAATGTTACAGCCCAAGTCATTCCGTCGCCTGTCAAAGACGCCATACCCACACAACCCTTGATTTTCACAATCACAATCCTGTTAGTCTTATTGTTTGAATCTCTCCTTTTCTTGATTTGCAGTGAATAACAATGTCAGAAACATCACAACTTTGTGAAGTGGCTAATATAGCATAATCAGAAATCAATCTAGCATACTACAATGTGCAACAAGCATCTCATAGCTGCCATTGAACGAACGCACCAAGTAACGTTATAACAATGTTCAACACACTCAAACATATTTAGTATGATTGTTTTGCAAAACAGAGATGCGTAACCCCACAATTTTAATTCGTCAGATAAAGTGACAACACATTCTCATCCCAAGGCGTCATATACAACGCTTTTACCAAAGCGTAGACATCCAACACACATGGCACCCTTTAGCGTCAATATAACGCACAGAGTATAGGTTTAGGTCTGGGGTAGTGTTACACCACTAGGAGGCGCCTTCTGCCCCATATATATATATATGCGTCACATATTGACGCTAAAGGGTGCCATGTGCGTTGGATGTCTACGCTTTGGGATGAGAACGGGCTGAAAGTGACCTGTATAAGTAGTTATTTAGTTATTCAATAATTCTGTTTTATTCCCAGGCTCTCCACCCGCCATGCTTCATACTACACAGAAATCTTAATTAGCTCACCCATGAACATGACTTCTGCATGAGACCCTTCAGATTGCTTTCCATCATCTGTGGAGGTGAAGACAACAACTCCCATGATTCCATACTCATTTTGACTTGAATAAGCGACCTCTAGTGGCAAAACTTACATACTCTGCCTTTAAGAGGTATAACCAGTTTAGATGGAACAGATCTCAAGCTGATTAGCTGAAGATGGTACTGGACATATACGCATTAATCTTCCTTAAAAAATCAATTCCAGCACAGCGCTTCAACAACCCATAATGAAATGACACTTTACAATAGATAATGCTTTACAGTGAACTAACACAATGCTAGATGCTACATATGGCAATTTATCTGTTCAGTGAAATACCTTGGTCACCTGCTGAATCAGCGCAGTCTCATCCCAAGACGTCATTTAACTGACGTCTTGGGACGTCTTTTGACCATACGTCAACATCCGCCTTTTTAGGGTACCCTTAAACCCCAGACCTAAACCTACAACTAAACCTACCCCGTCACCTAACTGACGTTAAAGGTAAAGCGTCAGTTGTATGACGGCCCGGGATCGTCAGCTAACCGACGTTGGGTACCCTAAAAAGGCAGACGTTGACGTATGGTCAAAAGACGTCCCAAGACGTTAGTTATATGATGACTTGGGATGAGACTGTGTTACAGCGGCTGAATAACAAAAACGTCATCTCTGCGCCGCTCTTACAACATTTCAAATCTCTCAGTTCTCGCCATCTCTAACACGCCAAGCCAATGTTGATTGTTGTGTTATTACGAGCTCTGTCACATTCTCTTTTTGCTTTTTTTAAGAGGTTTAAGATGTAATGCACAACATGTTAACCTTTTTCAGATGTTGTGACAACAAACCTATGGCACTCCCACACCAAACACGCGTCAAAGTAGCTGGAGAAACTTTTCTCAATTAAAGGATATGATGAGACACACATGGAAAAGAGGAGTATGTATAAGAAATTTCTCACACAAAAAAAAATCCATGCTTTCATGACATAATGATGCTTTGACCAAACTGCGGAGCTCGCGAAGCTTTGTTCTATGTTGTCTCTTTCAGATAACATGCAACAACTTTGATAACTTTGAAATAGCATGAATAGACAATGAACAATTGGATTTTTGTGAGCAAATTAGACATTTTTGTTAAGTACCTAAATTGTTTCAATTCAAACCAAACCAGAACTTGTGATATTGTCATTCCAAGTCATATCAAACAACTTAAAGCTTTGAGGACTTGCCAGCTCACTATAAAACTTTAAAAAGATATATAACCTTTCAAAGACACGCACACACGCATGCATCTCTGTTGAGTTTACAGTAAAGAAGTTTTATAAGGGCAGACAGTCTGGCTGCTGCCCTGAGAATGTACCAGAGCTGATATAACAACACTCTGAACACGATCAATAGAGAGCTGCTGGGTAATAGACCATTATCAGACAGAGTACCTTTGACTGGCATTTACAGCATAGAAGCAAAAGTGATCTAAAAAGAATTACAGTGCAGAGAGAACGAACACAATAAGATGGACAGAAAGAGCAAGAGAAATATTTACAGAAACACTCTGTTTTGATTTTTCTGATCTCAAATAAATGATGTACTTTTAAACGTTTTATTCCACAAAGAATCCTGGAACAAAAAATCGTGTAAGCAGCACAACAGTTTTCAACACTGATAACACTGGACAAAATGCTGAAATGTAGTCAAACTTTACTATGTCTAGGTCACTGAGAATGAACATGATGCTTTAAATGGTTGATTTTTGCTATTTGACTGAATGGCGGAGGAAAGGTGAGTAATAAGGGAAGGGATCTCAATTTAAACCAGAAATGACTCAAAAGCAAGTAGTAAATAATTAAGAGGAACAAATAATTATTCATAGATCCAGTCAAATATGTTTTCCATTTAGGTAACACTTTATTTTACGGTGTCTCTTATACAGAGTAATTACTGTAAATATTAGTAAAGAGTAAATATGTAATAAACATGTAACTAAGTTATGGAACAGCCTGTACTTACAGATTGTAATCACACTCATGTAATAGTGCAGCTACTGTTACACATGTAACAGGCCGAGTCAGTTACATACGTGTTACCGACTTGGTACAATGCAATTATATAAGAAAATTCTTTGTACTACTCAATGTGACAAGTACTTAAATATGTTACTAAGGTAGTTACAATGCTCATTTTGTTCCTTCTGTACACGTGTGTAACATAAAATAGTGTATCAAGGTTGTACTTCAGTGTACTTCATATACATAACTTATCCATCTGAATTAAATACAATGCCATTTTTTACGAGTAAATATGAATGTTTAGTGTCTAAATGAAAACTTTGTAATATACTTTTACTAAAAATTCTCATTACTATTTCAAGAAAACACTAATTTTACCTGGTCAAAAACAGCTGTTTTCAGCATGCTGTTTCAGTGCATTTACATGATAATGAGCTTTGCTCACTCCGCCCCTCTGTTTTGCTGGGGTTTTGACACAACGCACATGGAGTGTTGCCTTGACAACAGGCGACAATCACCCTTATTACTGTTTTTACTGTATATACATCCCTACAGACATAAACTGAAGAACATATTTGTAAGGTGACATATTTGTAAGGTTAGCAGTGAACTCATTGACAAACATGTTTTGTAAGTATGTTGACAACTCAAAGACAAACGTTCACTCACAGAGGAGACTTTCATATGATCTATATTGAACACGACATCAGAATTAATAGTAGCTGAATATAATTCCAAAATGAAAATGCGGGAATTTCCTGAATAATGTGTCACAGAGAAAGACAAGATAAAATCAGCCTTTTAAATTATGAATAAATGTCACAAAAGACTTTGTTCAATTAAAAACTCATGACTGGATTTCTGCATTTCAAAGTCTGAAACATTTTTTTATTTTCATTTACAGTATTTATTCTGTTCTTATGTGTGATTGATTCTAATGATAGTTTGAATCAATCTTCAGTAGTGTTCCCAGACGTTTTACAGAGTAAAACCTTTTACAGCGCAAAATGTCAAATCCGTTCATATACACTACCATTTAAAAGACTGTGTTAATTTTATCAAAAATACAGTAAAAACTAAAAAAATAAAATAAACTGTTTTCTATTCAATATATTTTTAAATGCATTTTTTTCTCATTTTCATTTGTATTTTACATTTGAATCTGTGGAAATGGCTGTAAGTATATGGTTGTGAGTGTGTGATCTGTCAGCAGGAACTGAATCTCTATATGGAGCCTCAAGCATGTATCAACCTTTGACAGACAACCGATACAGCTCATAGACCAACACAAACACTTGAGGAAATGTCAAGTGATACAACTGTAAAATATGTTGTTTATAGCTTAATGAAAAAAATAGAATGCCCAATTGCATAAAAGCCATGGATTTCTGTTGACTTCTGTCCAATAAACATAACCCTCACACAAACATTTCTGCAGTTAAGCCATTTTCCTCATTGGAACATCAATTTTTACTGTCCTTATGGATACATTTGGTAACCATGTAAGCAAACACACTCACACACACACACTCACTTATTACCATAAATATACTTATTTACACCTATTCTCTCCTACCCTGGACACCTTAAACATCTGCCACTCATGTATCACTGAATGAATAACAGACAATCTTATAACTGCAACAGACATAGTTCATCCTGAAATGCCTGAATACTGCAACACACCTGCATTTACAGGCAAGCATGGAAACAAAGCGTGAAAGAGAAAGAAAAAGGGAGTGAAAGACACAGTGATCTAGGCCATAATTGATGATCACATGATCACAGAGAAGAACAAAGCATCTGAATAGATGGATAACGGGGCCTTCTCCACCTCTCCAACAAAATCACCCTCTTCATCTCCCCCTCGATGTGTGTGTCTCTCTCATGCGCTGCATGCTCTCTATCACCCCCTTTCCTTCCCTTCCCCCACACCATTCCTTCTTCATGTTTGTGTGTGTGAGAAAGAGAGAGAGGCACACTATTACACGGCTTCTCTCATTAATGGAGTGGAGCGAAGCTCATTCTTCACACTGCCCTGCTACATGCACATATGTGACTGTATATTCTGCTGTAGGGGCTCCACAAGGCATGAGTACTCACCAGGGACAAACCCCCCAAAAAGTATTTAACTCCTCTGACCTCTCACCTATATATATATATATATATATATATATATATATATATATATATATATAAATATATATATATATATATATATATATAGTTTTAATATAATCCTTTAATGCTGATTTTTTTAACTGATTAATAAAACATGATTAATCTCATGATATCCAGGCATCTTTATAAAGTTAAAAAGATATAAAATGAAAGTAATAATATCAAACTTTGTTTAGGCATTAAAATGACAGCATAAATCATTTTATGACCAGACAGTTTCTGGTCTCATTGACTTCCATAGTAGGAAAAATATATACTATGGAAGTCAATGGGACCAAAAACTGTCTGGTTGATATTCTTCTAAATATCAGAAAATCGGCTGAATGGATTCGAAAATGATGGGAGGGATGATGTGGGAGCTGTAAAATGAGCCTATATTTCCAAAAAAAAGTGGAGTATCCCTTTAAACTGTCAGTACAACGTTCTCAATGTTTCGGTTTGCATGTAGGGACCCTCATTATGCTACAGTGGTTATTTTGAGCCTTGTTAGTGGTATTAACTAGCGATTTTTATTTTTCATTACTCTATGGCCTATACAGTTTTTAGAGATAAAATTCTTTACATTCGATAGAGAACGGTTGACTAGGAACCAATGTGTTATTAGACCAAAGGTTAATTTTGCGCCGGAGATGTCCTTTAAGGTCTGGACTCAGAGGTGCAAATTTATCATGTATGAAAATGATTCTGATGAATCTTGACATTGTCATCCTGGAATATTTCTTCCTACATGCTTGTTTAAGAAATTAAAAACTACACTACATCAATAAGGGTTAGAAGAACTGTTGCCAAGCATATAACATGCTAGAAACATAACAAACACAGCAATAATTATCCAATAGACTCTTAAGCATTTGCATTTTCCATACAGCACCTTTTTTCCTGGGCACTGGCAGTGTGTTTGATACAATATAACATTTTAAGAGAAAAAAAAAGTTTAATCAAAGAAGAAACAATGTAAATTAATATAAACTATAAACTACATTTAGCTGACATTTTTCAGCTGAAACAAATGGTAGAGAAGAAAAAACAAGATAACAACTCTCTATCCTTCCCCTAACTAATATCTATAAGGAATGCACCATCTCTTAAACTGAACTTTTCTCAATGATTGTCCACTCAAAGACAATTGTGAATAATAACTGGTCAGTGAACTGAGCTCAAACTTGATTTAAATGTCCTGGAGGATCCAGCACGTTCACTTCTTCATGAATGAGTTCTACAGTATATCAGGATTCACTGTCCCGGAGCACACAAGTATAACATCTAACCTTCATATGACCTCTGCCAATGGCAATCAGCTGGTCTCTGTGCTTCTACCTCTCTCTGTCATTTAACATTCACTATCTTTATCCATTTCTGTAATGTAAGATGAAGGTGTTCTACACCAGGTGTAAAAGAGGAGGATGAAGCTCTAAGACCACAGAAACACCGTCATGTAACAGATTTCAAGTGTTTCAAGTCATTTTAAATACATTTGGAAAAAAACAACAACTTTCAGGCATGCACATACAAGTTGTTGTGAAATGGACACCAACTTTGACCCCTGAGAGATGAGGCCTTCCAAAACAACACCCTGTGGACAGATCTGAGATCAGGTCAGTGACACTCCCAAAGCACAACAGATGTTCCCTGTTCCCACTGCAACCCTCAGCATAACCTGGGATGCAAAAATCTATGTTGTGTGACACTCTGTAGTGCTGTGTTTGATTTGCACACTGAAATAAACAGAATCCAACTCTATGAGGAATAAACCATTTTGATACCATTGTACTAAATAATAATTTTATATTCATATAGACCTTATGCACTAGAGAAACGGCTTTGAACTTACGTTTTTGCGGTCGCTCTGTATATTTCTATGGCATCGCTGTCGAGGAGTAATTAGCTGGTGAAGTGGATTTACTTATTGTAGAGTTAACAAAAGTTATCATGAGCATTGTAATGTTTATCATAAGCATTGTAAAGCAGAAGTCTTAACAAATATCGACCAGGATTTTTTTTTTTATGAGCAGTTCATGCATACCTATGCAAGATCACTGTGAAAATACAGACCGGAAGTCAAAAGACAATGAGCGCAACACTAAAAAAGGGGCGGGGCTACATAAGGTTTATACCAAGGTATTAACAGGGCCACATCCACCATAGACATCGAGAGTGACACATGTTCCTGAATATTAAAATTAAATCTCGCTCAATAGGTTTTTTAATAGTCAGTTCTTCAATCATTACATCTGGTTCCCAAATTTGGGTATTGCCATGATACACATTCAAAAAAAAACAAACAAAAAAAAACATGGTATTACCACTGAATGTGTTATAGTGGGCTAGAGGTACTGGGATAACCTGATTGTACATGCAGACAAAATGACCACCCAGAACCCCACATAAAAATACAAAAATATCTATATCTTTGGCAAACTAGTCTTCCTAATTGCTCTATTAGATGCATGTGATGTACTTGTGTGTGTATGCCATATGGAAGTGTGTGTGTGTAAGCACATGTGTGTCTCTGTCCCACAATGCCAAAGCAATTACCTCCTCTATGCAAGAGTGCGACACAGATTAACATCCATCTTTATGATGTTTTTCTGTTCGTCAGTCATTGGTAGAAAGAGACACACTGTCCTCTATTTTATATCATACTTTCATTTTATCACTCTACCTCCTGACACATTCTTAATTCTAAAATAAGAAGAGATAAAATTCCTTTTGTCCAATGTCATTATGTATTATTATCTATAAAAAAAACTATCTTTCTCTAATAATTTATCTGTCAAAGTATTTGATTAGCATGGATGTTTGCATACAATTTTACCAAAGCATCAATAGAAAAAGGTCAAAAGAAAGAATGAAAAAAAAAAAAAAAATATATATATATATATATATATATATATATATATATAACATGATAACAATAATGGAAAGTAAGAAAATAAATATAAGAAAATAAAACATAGGGTGTCATTAACAATTCTGAAAATAATAAAATGAAATGCAATGAAAATTTAAAATCAACAAAAGAAAAAAGAAAATAAATAAATTGATAAATTAAATAAATTGATCTAATAATATATGAAGAGTTCAGATGCAAAAGCCTCTAAATGCCATTTGAAATTTTCTTCTTTAATGATGATTTTTATCAAAATTGTATATTTAAGTTCAGTAATTTCACTTAAATGGCAATGATAATTACCTATTAATTGTTATTTAAGTGAAATTACTGAACTTAAATATACAAGTTTGATAAAAATCATCATTAAAGAAGAAAATTTCAAATGGCATTTAGAGGCTTTTGCATCTGAACTCTTCATATATATATATATATATATATATATATATATATATATATATATATATTATTAGATATTGATATTAGAAATTAGATATACTGTATATATACTGTATTATTAGACAATATATATATATATATATATATATATATATATATATTATTATTATTATTATTATTATTATTATTAGATATTGTTGAATGTCAATTCTCTCTCAAACCTTTTAAACGTTTCAGTTTCAATCCTTTGTTGATGTAACAAATTCTGGTACATTAGTAACAGCAAAGGTCTACAGATGTGAACATAGCTCGGTGTGTTGATCACAGGTAAGACACATGTTAAAGGAGACAGAAGGCAGCCACTCTTCACTAACACAGAGATCCTTCATGTCTCAAACCACATCACAAAACACACTCCATTTTAAAATGACAAAGCAGCAACATAACTACAAATAGGAACCGCAGAGATACTGCTGAAGAAGATCTGTCTGGGTGTGGTGGATATAGGTTGTGTGTATGTGTGTTCTGTATATGAAATGATAGACAGTTAGTACGGTTCACATCTGTATTCTTCATTCCACCACTCTACAGAACAAACATCAATAAATCAGTATGTGATGTATAATACACGAGTGTCTGTGTGCATGCGCGCACACACACACGTTTCAGAGGACAGTAAAATCTCTCAGAACATGCTGCAGTGGGATGCTCTCGTTTTTATCCTGAACGCATAAGAGGATGGACAGACACACACACACACACACACACACACACATCACGGCTGGTTGTTTATGGGACATATGCGTGTTTATGTGAAGACGAGCGGTAAACGGTAAGTGTAACCTTGGCACTGCAGCACAGATTTAACACACTCACACATACACACACACACACACACACACACTAAACTCACTGGCAGTAACAGGCGAGATGCTGTCGTCCCACAAACCCAATCAATCTCCCTGTAATAACACGTATATGTGCGGGTGTATTCCCGGTACCTTTTTCTTTTGTTCCCGCAGTAGTTTCTTGCTCTTCCTCTTCTTTTCCTTTTCATCCTCCAGTGCATTAATATCCACATCTTTATTCTTCTTAATCTGAGACGCTGCATGAGCCATTATCAAGCATCAGCCACGTCCCCACAGCAACCACACACACACACTCACACAAATATACTGAGATGAACGTCCAGAATACAGAAGATTTCCAATTCCCTAAAATATTCCAAAAAAATCCCTCCAAGTGGAAGAGAAAGATCCCATCCAGAAAAAAAAAGAAAACTCCGTGTGCTTGCCTCCAGCCTTTATCATTGGCAGTTCAAGGAACCATATCCAGAGAGAAGAAGATAGAGGGAAAAAAAGAAAGAAAGAGGGTAGGAGAGAGAAAGAGAGATGGATGGTGACACCAACATCACCAGGCACGAGTGAACGACTGAAGGAGAGAAAGAAAGAGAGAGAGGGGTGGAGGAGGGCAGCTGGGGTGGTTACTACGGAAACCACGTTCTCTTCTCAGCTGTCCCCAAACGGTCCTATACCTGAACCGTGTACACGACAACCAACATCAGTGTATGTGAGTGTGAATATATGCGCATATATGTAGCCCCCCACCAGCACAGTTTGTGTGTGTGAGAGTGTGCATGGTGGTTGTAGGGGAGGGGTGTTGCACAATTTAGCTCATGCATGTGCGATCACTCTCGCGCGCACACACATTATTCGATGTGAGGGAGGGTACCACTACTACTCCAACCCAATTATGTTAATGGTTGACCCAGACAAAATGGAAAAAAAAGGTATTTTTGATTATTAAACTGGTTGTATATCCACACACACTTAGACATGTTGACAATATTTTGTGCATTGGTAATGCATCATTATATTTGGATCATATTTATTTTGGATTCATGGTTAAGGCCAGCTAAAATCGGTGTGTCCATAAAGCCCAGTGTCTTTCCCATTAGGAAACAATGAACACAAGTGAAAAAACAACAACCGTGGTTCACACACACGACAACTCTCGTCTTCTCTCTGATGTCATTGGCATTCTGAGTATGGAGTGACGGCAGCCATGTTGGTTTTCGTCTGCGTTATCAGCCACCTGAGTGCAGCAGGGTCCTCTGCAACTCCAAGACTGCCTCATTCACTGCCTGTACAAAACACCCTGCACTTAACGTGTGCGTGACAGAGGGAAAAAAATTTTAAAAAAAAACACCAAAAAGGCCAATCAATTTCCCTCTATTGAATGACACACATTGTTTAACTACATGCTAAACATGTGGTAATGTCTTTGAGGGAAAGTTCACTTTAAAAAATAAAAATTGTGTCATCATTTACTCATTATATTCCTTATAAACTATATATGACTTTTTTTTTTCTTACATGGAACAACAAAGAAAATGTGAGGCAGAACGATCATATTGCTCTTTTCAATGAAATGTACGCAAGTGCAAAATAATATATGAAAACTCGACCTTAGATCTTTTGTTCTCCACAAAGAAAAGTCTTACAGGTTTGGAATGACATGAGGGTGAAGTAAATATTCACCCTATGTAATATTGGTCTTCACACGCTGAAGCTCATTAACTCATGTGTTATATTCATCTGATATGAATTTATTTTTTAAGAACAATAAACAGAACCAGCTATAAAATTAATGTGTTATTTATATAGTCTTTACTGAGATTTTTTACTGAGATACAATTGGTAAAATATCAATTGGATGAATATCAATTAAGTAAATCTCTTTCTATTTAATAAAAGTCTAAAGTGATATTCATAGATAATATATTTAACTGAAAATCAGTTATAATATTTTGTGACCATCATCTTATTTGCATCAATGTCTCTATTTGAAAAAGGTACCATGCGGTAAAAAAAAAAAAAAAAAAAAAATCTATTTTACTACAATACTTCTCTACATAGTCTTAAAGTCCCAGTCAGACTGAGCAAGTGGTCTGTTTTGGCTCACTCTCAGTCTGGCTCAGTTCCCTTTGCTCTGAATACACTGTTACTGCCACAAACACAACTCAGAAGGGTCCATTTACCAGTCAGACTGGGCAAAAAGCCCAACACATATACTACCTCTGTCTGGGAGCACTGTTTTTAACTTAATGCTTTTGTTTTTATAAACACACATTATCTTAGCAAGCTTTTTTGTACCCCTCCTCTTAAAAAGCCTAACCAAATATTCATCAAAACTATGACCACTACCAAATAATTGGTTGTAAATGTGCAGCTCCTAGACCATCAGAGCTGATCACAGCACTTTAGAGTCCAAACGATTCCTGAAAAGCTGATTCATAATTCATTGGCACACTGAGCAAAGCTTGTGCTCATCCAGTCACGGGTTCCCTTTTCCCTTGGGACAGTGTGTGCACATTCCCCGCTCAACCGTATCAACAAAGGGACCATTTCCACCCCATCACACCTTGGGGAATTACCCATGATGCATAAGTGCTAAGTTGATGAACCCAGTGACCTCTGCAGTCAGGCACCAGCAGATATACACCCCTACGCACCTCCACCAAAAGTGACCAGTTCAGCAGGCAATTCAAACTGACCAGTCATAAGTGACAACAGCTGGACCAGTCAGATAAGATAACCAAGCTGAAACTATCAAATCAGCTACTTTCAGATCAGACAAACAAAACAAAATCAGTAGTTTCCATTAAAAACACTCTGCCAATTAAAGCGTGGAAGAACTGATAAATAATAAGGACCATTAACTCCCACAAAATCTGCCTTCAGTACAGAATAGTCAGATTACGAAGAGAGACAGGTATTGCTGGTTAGCAACTATCTATACTCACGGCCATATATGTTAAGTCTCATGTTAATGTCTTTGCTTTCACTTTTGATCAATTTAATCATGCATCCATGTTGAATAAATGCATTATTATTATTATTATTTTTTAAAAACAAGTAAATAACAAATAGTTCATTATATTTTCATTAGATGTGTTTTTTGTAACCATTAAAGGAACTAATTTTTTTTTATTTTTCCCCGTCTACTGCCATTGACGTCACAGGTTAGGACAGTCGCCATGAAGGGTTCTGGACATATATAGTCCAGCCAAATTCAACATTCACAATGCCAAATTTAGGGCAAAGACCATTGTGGTAGGGAACATCCGGAAAGGTTATCCTCAATGTGTTCAACTAACAAAAAAAACAAACAAAAAAAAAAAGTGACAACTTCAAATTGACAAATTAAATTATTTTAAACCAATAAATTGAATAAAATAAAAATTAAGTTGATTACTCAAAAAAAATAAGTTGCTCCAACTAGCCCTAGAACCAATTAATCTACTTCAGATAAAATCCATAGCTATCATAGGACTTCTTTAGCATGTTTTTGACATATTTAGTCATATTTAATGAACAAGTAAGATATAATGTCACTGACATTAATGCAGTCATTGCTAATAAAGTCTCTTCAGCACATTGGTAACACTAACATGTCTTTCCCTTTACTAAAAACCCCCATATAAAATAATACTTAATTTCAAAATGTACTCTCCTTATCTAATCCTATGCAAAGCATGCTGGCAACTAGAAATTCACTTTACTCAATTTCCAAAGTTATCAAGAAAATTGTATTAAGTTACAACAACTTAATTTTTTCAATTCAATGAATGCAGACATTTTAGTTAAAGTACACACAATATTAAGCTATTGTAATAATCTAAATGCAATAATAGTAAAGTAATTACTTTTAAGAGTGCGTCAAATTAGCATTTGCAAAACATTTGTGTCCTTTGCGTGTAGCTGCTTTAAATTTCAGTGGGGACCCTGCCCTAAATTCGCATTTAGACAAAACGTATAGGGATGAATTAAAAATAGTGTAGGGATCATTTAAAAAATAAAATCCTAAAAGTTGTAAAATAGCAGGTTTAAATTCACAGCTGAACACTGAGGGCAATAACCAGTGTATATAAATGTTACTGCTTACACGTCGCACAGCACATATATGCATGCAAATCAATTCTCAAAAGTTGGTATACAGTACTTCAATATCCATTTGCTCCTGATCCTAGAGAACTTACAGTGATGCTCTACTGCCCTCTTGTGGTTTGAAAAAGAAATTGAAGCAAAATGGAAAAAAATATATACATATTTTTAACTACAAATAAAAAATAAATATAAAAATAAAATGAAGGCCAATTTGAAATAACGGACAAAACTTGCTCTACATTATACTTTGCTCCTCCTATTAAACAATAGTATGCATATTTACAATATATATATATATATATATATGAAGAGTTCAGATGCAAAAGCCTCTAAATGCCATTTGAAATTTTCTTCTTTAATGATGATTTTTATCAAACTTGTATATTTAAGTTCAGTAATTTCACTTAAATAACAATTAATAGGTAATTATCATTGCCATTTAAGTGAAATTACTGAACTTAAATATACAAGTTTGATAAAAATCATCATTAAAGAAGAAAATTTCAAATGGCACTTAGAGGCTTTTGCATCTGAACTCTTCATATATATATTTGTCCACCTTCCATAAAAACATACTGTGCAATGCATGAAATCATTGAATAAGAGAGAACTAATGTAGTCAAAACATATGATGTAATATTGTGGGATGTATTATGTAATAACATAACAAAAATGTTATTTTGAAAGCTGTTGACATTTCTGACACAGTTTAAAGGTGCAATGTGTAACAAAGTTGAGTATCTATTAACAGAAATGCAATATGACATCCATAACTATGTTTTCAGTGGTGTATAAAGAACTTACTTAATTAGCCGTAATGTTTTTATTACCTAGAATGAGACATTAATAGCTCCATAACCGAGGGAATACCCTTCTATGAAGGTCGCCATGTTGTGACGTCATATTCCTACCGTAGCCGAACGCGAACAAACAGCGCTACAGAACGCGTTTCATCACTACCTTGAAAGAGAAGTAGCGGAAAGCTGGAAGCTAGCCTTACACTCCGTGAGTAGTGACTTTTCCCTTGTGAGTGGTGTAAAATATGTAGTTGGGATTGTTTCATGTACCTTAGTTCTCCCTCGCTGTGTTATGGTTTGTTATGTTGGGGATAGATGTGCTGTTACGTTCGTGAGACAGCTGATGATTAGTATTCATGTCATTGACCGTAAAACAGTACGTTACAGGAATTACTAACCCGTCGATAGAGACTTTTACTAAAGTCTTTTATCACTAAAGTCGATCGCGAAGAATTTTAAAAATCAGAGAAAAAAGCCTATTGTGTGTAGTAAATAGTATCTATGGGATGCGGAGATGACATGATTGTAACAGCGCGCGCAGTTCCGACCTTTGGACTCATGCAGACGCGTCCCAGCTCAGCCACAGTAACAGCTCATATTAGCCAGCTAAACTATTACTACCCTGTTAGAAAGAATATATAGCTGCTCCCTCGCTGTATTATGGGTTTGCTACAGTATGTGGGGAGAAATGTGCTGCTGGTTACGTTTGTGATACAATCAGCTGATTATTATTTTATTAAATTATATATTAAAACCCTTGATCCTCACCTGACTATGGCTTTTTAAACAGACAGTATTCATGATGTGGTTTATAATGGACTGTGGTACAGAAACAGTGACAATGTTACACACTCTTGGCTTCCTATGGCTATTCTCTGCTGTCTCAGCCGACGAGATGTTTGTCCCGTTTTAGCAACCGTAGCTTCTTCCAAAGGGAGGGGTGAGCAGTGGGCTGAGCCCTTAGTGCAAACCTGGTGCAAACTCGCAACCGAACCACTAGATGTCGCTAAAAGTCACACATTGCTCCTTTAAGTATAGCATAAAGAGTGTGATTCACAATCTAATTTCATATTCTTCATAACTTGTTACAAAATAAAAATTCTCTCACCTCAAAAAAACAAACTTTCCTGACCTGTCAGTCATTGTAATGTGCTCGCGGCACACACTGAGTAGGCTATCACCTCACTACTTAAAGAGCGAATAAAATTACAAGCATGCAAAGACGTAGTTACGGTGTCAAACAAGTAAGACATGAATAAGAAAAACTGCCAATAAATTACGTAGGCCAAACTGGTTTGTGTGTTAGCTGAATGATTTGCATGCAGGTACTGTATGATAGTCATTCCATTCATCAGGGTCAGTTTCCATATGTTTAAGGCCTATTAACAGTTTATTAGTATTGTGTTTTTACCATGGTAACTGTAGTTTATGTAACCTTAACCCAAAATACCAGTTTATTTTCATTTTGTGTTATTTTCTATATTTTTTTTATGAATGTGGTATCTCATAGGAACTTACTAACGTTATTGTATTAACAAAAACTAGTTAAGAACTTCTATTGATTAGCCTTGCCTTATACAGTTTATCCATCAGTGTAAGTGAAATTGTAACAATGTATTTGCTTGTGCTTGTGTTTGTGTTTGCTTGGTTGAAATTCCTAAAAATTCGGGTCGTGGCTAAGCGACCATGGGAAAACCTGCTTGCACATGCCTTTATAGTTCACATCTAGTCAAAGGTGAATAGTCAACTTGTGTTAGTGTAGTGTTACAGTCATTTAACGTGCAAGTGGACACCTGTTCAATTCCTGACCTATTATAATTTTTTTGCTTAAATTGAAAAAAAAAAAATGTCACATGAACTTGACAGCCACTTCAAACGGAGATCCAAAAATCCAGGTCTCACATTATACATGGAAAAAAGTGGATTCCCCCCTCTCTCTTAAGATTTTATATGTTTCTCTCTTTATAATGAAGCCAGGTCACACTCCATTACTTCCTCTTCTCTCTTGAGAGATGACAGGTGACATTAACTCTCTAGCTCTAAATGTTAACCCACTTTACACACACACACACACACACACACACACATTGGATTTTCTTGTATTATGGGGACGTTTATAGACATGATTTTTAAACTGTTAAAACTGTATATTTTAACTCTAACCCAACCCATAAACTTACACATCGCATTTTTATATTTTCAAAAGAACATCATATAATACGAAATAGAAGCATTTTTCCACATGGGGACCAAAAAATGTCATCTCCACAAGGACATGAATTTAAGATATTGTCATCTTTGTGGGGACATTTTGTCCTCATAATGTGACACACACACACACACACAACTGGAAACTATTACCTTACTTAACCACAAGGGGACAGAGAGTGTGTTACACAGGGTAAATGTCACTGTTTCCACGTGCCTAAGCATAATACACACTTCAAGGCCTCAAATTTCTAAATAGCATTTATATCTGAGGGTTTGAGCCTTCTTGACATATCAAGCTCAAGTTAGCTCAAGTTAGCTGTATCAAAATAAAAAAGATCCCTAAAATCTTATGCAACATTAAAAGTAATGGATCGGTCGTAAAGTGGACCCTTTCTATATAGCAAATACAATTTCCTGTCGCCATAGTGATGCCACCCAAGTACTTTAAATGCTATTGGTGCTTTTTGCTAACCATTATGTCACAGTGACAGAAGTGTCTATGTAAAGTTAAACACTGCAAAGTTGGAGAGGACCAGTTTACATTACCATTTAAGACCTTTTTATTTAGATGATTTTATTTAATAATTTTTTCTAATGTTTTTGAAATTCTCTTATGCTCACCAGGGTTGCATTTATTTAATCCAAAATACAGTAAAAACAGTCATATTGTGAAATAATATTACAATTTTAATAAAATTTTCAATTTTAAACATCTAATCCCAAACTTTAGAATGGTGGTAAATGCAGGAGTGAATTTCTATAATAGAGGATACTTCCAGGCTATCAAATTTTAGCTAGTTAGCTGGTTTAGCCAGTCAAACGTTAGCATTCAGCAGGTCAAAACCCTGTTCCTCCTCTTAAATCAAACTGCCACTGATCTTACTGAACAAATATGGGCGGCTTTGCTCTTGGGTCCTAAAAAAGTATGTTTAATATTTATTTTTTTTTTTTAAGTTAAAATGAAACAAAGACAAAAATGATTACCATAGCATATCTATTCCTATTGGATCACTTTTCAAATCCATTACTTCAGTATGGCACTAACAATCTCAAGATGGCCTGCAGATGTGATACTGTTTAAACTTTCCACCCGTGATCATCCAGATGAAGAAACTCAAAAAGTGAAGAGAGAAAAGTTTCCCCAATTATTAGCAAAAAAGGAAATGCAAGGAGGAAAATGGAACAATTTTACACTCTGGTACAGCTGTTTATTTCAGTGAATAATGATGAACTTAGAGCCGGGGTTTGTGTCTGTGGAAAGATCCAGTAAGGGAGGACATTCAGAAATGCAAAAACCTGAGGTACTCAAATTACATTAAATGCAAAACCTAATTGTGTTGTTGATGACGATAGAAAAATGATGCAACCCAGCTCCACTCCTAACATGTTGAATCTAAATATATGCTTTATGTATTAAATAAGAAATAATTTGTGAATGCAAGTCTGCAGTTTTTCTATGTGTGTGTGCGTGTGACATCTTTGAGTGTGACCATATGTGTGTGCCCATCAGTGGGTCTTGTATGCCATCTGCTTGCTTGTGCTGGCACAGGACTCAGGAGTTTGCTGTCAATTTCACAGCCTCGATCCACACACTTACACGGTGCTATTTGACAGACTAGGTAAGCTTTATACAGTATGCAAACTCCAAAAACTTTAAGAAAACTTACTGGCTAGCTTATAGCGTATGACCTCTGCTCCAGTTCGGTGTATGCACATGTAAATGTGTGTGTTACGCATGTGTAGGTTTTGAGTGGTGTCACTTGTATCATATGTTCAATATATGTCACTGTGGGTCTGAACCAATATTGCATTACACACTCTCACACACACACTAAGCTTTGCCAAGTCAATCACCTTCACCACTTCAAAGCTGAATTTACTTGACAGAGATGCACCTCAGGCAGTTCATCTCTACAGCCAATCTTCTCAATTCAGGCACGTCATAACACAGATATATTCAGAGAGGGCTGATTACAAATATGCAAAAGCCAGTTAGTCCTCCTTCCTGTGACAGGTGGCAAGTCCCAAATAAGTCCCACTGATGTCCCACAAGTTCCCAGAACTATAGGTGTCTATCACATTTTGAATGCAGGGCACAATTCTCTCTTTTACACAATTCTAAATAATGTCTCTTATATATGGCCTCATTAATTTTAGAAAAACAAAGTCTTTTTAAAAGTCTTTTTTTTTAGCTTTTAATTCTTTGTGATTTCAAGAAAAAATATTTTCAGATTCAATAAGTCCTTTTTTATATTCAATAAGTCCTGTTTTGTCTGGTTAATAATGGTTTTTATTTCCTGGAACATCACTTTGATGTTTCCTAGTGGTCCCAACTTAGTTAAAAGTTAAATATTATTATGATGGCCACTAATCCTAAAAAACATTTCAGAGGACACACATGCAAACACACATTTATCTCCAGGCTATAATTATGAAAATAGTCTAGCTAAACAAGTCTGGGGCTCACCCTGTCATCTTGTGTTCTGCTGTGTCACAGATCAATCTAGTTTGCTTAATTAAACACACTGGCAGTGACTAAACTGACAGCTGGAGTCTGAGTTAGCATATAGCCTACATGCTAACAACAACAATCAGAACAAGACTGTTAGCGTGCTAATCGCTAATCAGTTTAAGAGATCAGAGGATTAATTTCACTAGCTAGTCAGAGCAGAGACAGAAAAGTGCATGCAAAGCTAGGCCTCTACCTGTAGGAACAATATCAAGGCAAGATTAGGGATTCAGTTGTACTGTCAAATGATAAAGAACATTGTGATAAAGCCATTACATACATTTCTCGTTTAACAGAACTTGTGCCGTGTTTTTGCAAAACATAGGCTAAAGTTGCAAATTACAACCAATTTGGAAACCTAAAAATGCAAGCATTTGTTTATCAAATGGTATAATTATAATACACAAATGACAATGATATTGATTATACTGTATATTACACCTACTTCTTTCCCTGCTGAGGAAAAAGAAAAGGAAAAAAGCAATTCAGCTTATTATGGCCATTTACACAGATATCCGGCCGCACTGTATCCACAAGCTCCCGGTTTTTTCTAATGGGACAAATTTGGCAGTGGCAGAACAAATCCCATGTGAAAGTGGCAGTGCTTTCCAAACTCTTGTACAAAATCAATGAAATAGAATTTAGCTTCTATGTGGTAAAAAAAATTGACATGGATTAAAAGCATAGTTCTCCAAATCAATTCATCATTTGATCTGAATATGAGCTAGCAAACTGTTAGAAGGGTTTTTGCAGACAAAATGATTGTAGAAGCCTGGCATGTGTCACCTGAGAGACGTCTGCTATATTAAAAAGTCAAAAAAATTACAAAGGTTAAAAATATGCAAGGATGAATCATTCACAATTAGATATGTAATATGCAAAACAAAACAAAAAAACTATGCAATTAGAAAATAGAATTTGCAATTCAAGATGATGATATGAGTGATTGAGCTTACATAAACAAGCATGTCTACGAACCAATTCATCAGTATTCGGGCTTATAAAATCGTCTCTCATGTATGTTCATATATGAGAGAGAGGGAGAGAGAGAAACAGCAAAGGAGAGAAGCGACTGCTGATATTTAGTCTGAAACCCCGCCCCAGGGTCGTCAAGGCAACGGACACAGGAGAGTAACCAATGGCGACACAAATAGAGCACCATGAAAAACACACTCACTACACAAACCAAATACACAACCTTCTTCCATAAGCTAAGCACATTTCACACACTCATTAACAGCTTAACAACAACATTGTAAATCACCCAGACATCTCAAGATCATCTAGACGCAAACACATACACATACAGGCTACAAACTTGAAAACGGGTCACGATTGTCCTTGCTTCACACACTTGCCCTTTTATTCCCATCTCACACACACTCCTAATCCTATAATATGGCTGCCAGCGTGCAGCCGTCTATCTATCTGTGTGACAGACTGCTTGTTTCAGCGCCTGTATCTGTGCGTCTTCGTGTTTGTGTGCAGCCAGACTTCAAAGCATCTCGTTCCTTCAACCTGCCAAGAAGATGAATCCGAAGCCTAGAGCGAGCTATGCCAGTTTGCACATCTCTGTGTGTGAGTGTATTTCTGGGACGGCCCTTCTCGGGGTCAGATAGCACTGTGGAAAGAAGGAGTTGAGAACCTCGCTGTAGCTTGATATATGAATATTAATGGCTCATTTACAGTGACAGTGATTGTCAGCGACAAAGCTACAGAAATCATTCATTGTTAATGTGAATATGTGGTTTGAGTTGAACATGAGCAACAGACTATGAGCGACATGACAAAGATGGGGATGATGCTTACGAATATAGAGCATGAATATACCGGTAGTTATTATTGATCATAAACAACTGCCAAAATCAAGTAATTTAATTGCTGTCATTGTTAATGCAAAATCTAAATGATTGTCTTATGGTTAAGGATTATCAATAACTAAGCTCCACCCACAAAACAGCTTTACTTCTTCCATTTACTCACCCTAAGTTGTTCCAAACCTGTATGAATTTATTTATTCTGCTAAACACAAAAATCTTTTAAAGAATGTTGGTAACCAGAGTTGATGGGCATCATTGACTTCATTACTCCATATTTTTTTGTGTTCAGCAGAAGAAAGATATCTTGAAGGTATCTTGAACTGTCAACTCTGTTTTTGACTCATATTTAATCAGCAGTTTGGAAAATGGATGGATGGATGATTCAGCTGGGGACGCCATCTTCTGTCGAGACACTGGAATTCATTCGACATGAGCCTTACAGTACATTATGGGTATTCTCTAGCCCTTGAGTGTACATCAGTTGTACACTAAATATTGCGGTGCATTATGGGATTGAATGAGTGCACTCGATGACGTCCACTATGGTTTCGGACACCACTACAAATAGCTGTCCCCTAAATACTGCCCTATTTGAAGGTGGGTGATTTCAGACACAGTCGAAGTGTGGAATGTTAGACACTTCACGCACTCAATTTTCGCAGCTTTGATTACGTAGCAGAAGGTGAGGGGTGATCACACTCAGCTTAATGAAAAAAAACTCACAAATTCATAAAATTCATACACTAAACAGTTGAGTACATAGTGTATAAGCACATAGTGTACAAGTGCACAATGTACAGTAGTGCGTCACTTGGGACACAACTAAAGTTTGAAGCTTCATATTATTAGCATTTCCTGTGATATTGCCTCCTTAAGATGAATCGCTTGTTGCATTCATTCCTCATTTGTATTTTGCTTTGAAAAAAAGCTTCTGCTAAATTAATAAATGTGAATCTATTTTATAATTATGATGACACTTTAGATTAGGATCCAATTCTCAATATTAACTGAATATTAACTATGACTTTTGCCTCAAACTCCTAATTACAGCTTATTAATAGTTAGTAAAGTAGTTGTTTAGTTTAGGTATAGGGTAAGATTAAGGGATCTAAAATATGGTGATGTAGAATAACACAGTTAATATGTGCTTTACAAGTACCAATATACAGCCACTATACTAGTAATATGCATGCTAATAACGGTAAGCAACAAGTTAATAAGAATTGGACCCTAAACTGAAGTGTTACCATACATACATACATATATATATATATATATATATATATATATATATATATATATATCCTATATATATATATATATATATATATATCCTATATATATATAATACACAATTTTATAAAATATAAATGTAATGTTATAAAAATAACATTGTCAATACATATAAAAAGTATGTGTTGAAATTATGTATAAAGAAACATTAAATTATGAATTTATTAACATAATTTGTAGGTAGCAAAGATGCAGTCCTAACCTATAGATAACTTAACGCAAAGACATTTTTCGTCCAAAATACAATCAATCCTATAAATTTAATCCAGGCCCACCCTATATTATCCTGTTTCACTCTGAAAGATATCATATTATGGAGGTTCCTAAACACTGTTTTGTTATTTATAACCCAAGAGAGAACAATATCTAGGTCTAAACCACAATATTACCAGAAGTCAAAGGATGGTTATTAACCACATTAAGAGCTGATATACACAGACACATGCTCAGCCATCAGGGCAAATCAACTGCTACTTCCCATCAATGTAATTCTTCATCAGTTCTCCTTTCTGCGACATGACCACACACTCTTACACAGGGCTGATAATCTCTTATGAAAAGCTATGCTTCATTTGGTTATTCTGGCATAAGCCTTTGATGATTAATTGAAGATTAATAACCTATCTCTCTATGCGTTCATTTAGCATATAATCGTCAATCTCAAGTAAGCTCAAGGCCAAACCTGATCCGACATCTGTTCAGCTCATGAAATGAACGCAGACGTGCATAATCTGATGTTTTTGCCATATTCTTAACAAAAATTCAATATCCCATTTGTGTGCAAGAGGGAGAACGTACATTGTGTGTGATTGATGGATTAGACAGATTGCATATAGAGAGAAAAAAAAGGTCAATATGGCCAAAAAAGAAGGTTTTTCCAACCTTAGACCCGTGAAAGTACTCTGGAACAACAGTCAAACCAATGACTTCACACCTGTGAACTCGTACTTAGCAGTAGCATAAAACAATGGCAGCCCATGGCATGATTCTGCAGGCGGTACACGGTGAGAATACTCTTTAGGACAATAAAACGTTTTTTTTTTTTTTAAATAGAAAATAAAACAATTTTTCAGTCCATTGAGTGAAAGGATAAATTAATACCAAATAAATTTCCAAATATGCAAATTAATTAAAATAAAAGGTATCACAGCTTATCTTTCCTCATGCACTGTTTTCCCTCCTTCGTTTCCCTCAAATAAACAAGGAGTAAGTACCTTTGGCCAGTGCCGACAGAAATTATTACAAATTCAACGGTCACCATTAATTAACTTTGCCTGTGGCGAGCAGGACGAGGCTAGGTCCGCGGGAGAACGGCGTGAGGCCGGTGGCGTGATTACCAATGAGCGACACCTATGAGACGCACCGGTCTCGAGGAGTCAAAACGCACATCAACCAGTCACTTATTTAACGTTCATGTAAACACTACATTCAGATTCACCAATCGGAATGAATTCAGTTAGAGATTCAGTTAGATGCCGGACATTTTGTACAATCTCGATGGCCGGACATGTCCAGGAAAAAGAGGATGGTAACCCTTACTTCTCAGCTTTCTCCACAGAATAAGAGCCTGCTAACTTAGCTTCCAAAAAAAGATGGCTGACACTGTGTACATTCTGTGAGTGAGATCCCACCCTCTATGGGCGGGTTAAAACATGCGGGAAAACATCTCTCGTCTCAGGGGGGTATGAGCGTGGAAAGCATGGTAATTTGAAAATACAACAGGTTTCCTACTAATACAAAGCTTAATACTAAATCCTGAAGTATCCCTTTAAGGTTCAGGGATTGTAACTGTAAGGTTTTTGGGTCAATCCGCATCAGTCATCACCACTCTGCCCTTAAATAAGGCACTTAGCCCCAAGTTTGAGATGCTTTTTAAACGTGGCAGGCTATATAAAGTAAAGTTTATTATTATTATATAAGTTTCTCAGAGCATACTGTCCGTGTAATAAGCTTATGGCACCATCCCACAACAAAATTTGCAGAATTCACAGCTCCTGTTCAACCCTGACTCTGTACAAATAAAGTGTCCACTTTTCAATGTAAACTACATTGTTAAACTTGGCCATTGGAAAAAAAATAACTTTTTCTCTTCTCACATAAAAAACAACAAACTTTGATTTTTTTAATCCTGTTCTGTGCACTTCTCACCTAAAACTTTTATAACCAGACCAACAGAGAGTCTGTGTGTGCGTTTGCATGTTGATGACAGTGTGAGTTTACATTACTGTGTACTTCTAATCTATTCCGGTTCTGTCTGCACAGCCATAAAGTAATACCGAACACTACTTTAAGAGAACAACAAAAGGAAATATGTGTGTACATGCACACAATGACATCCACAAGCCATGTTTATATAACTCTTTTCAGTCATGTGGGAGTTTCTCATTTAGTCCAACATAATACACCATTAGCACTGCCAAGTCTTTCTCTTGAACTTCTGCTGTCTTTGTGAGGGTGATCGCTGGTCTCAGGTGCATTTCTGAACTGAGATTCTAGCGCTGGAACATGGCCAAGACAGAGAGAGGGAGGAACAGGCAAATGTAGGCAGATCTCTGGTGATGTTTCTGAAATAGAGCTCTCTAAACACACGCTCAACTACACAGAAGCCCTTCAATCATTTCTACATCTTCAAACAACATCATTTTGTCTTTTTTTCTACTCCAGTTCTCCAAGTATTCTCATTAGATCTTTGACTGTCACAGGACATTTATTTTGTAGACAACAGATTATCTAATTATCAAGACTGTTAGAGCCAAACTAAGTTCTCTAATATGTTCTTGATTATATTAAAAATATTCATTATAATTTGAATTGACTATATTTGTTAAAGGGGTCATCGGATGCCCATTTTCCACAAGTTGGTATGATTCTTTAGGGTGTTCATGTAAAGTTTATAATATACTTTGGTTAAAATATCTCAATGGTTGTGTAAAACAGCACCCTTTTTCCCTCCTCAAAAACAGCTCTGTTCACAGTGACCTGTTTCGGTACATGTCTCTTTAAATGATAATGAGCAACAGCTCGCCCCACCCCTCTCTTCCATGGGGGGTGTCGAATGGCTGAGGGCAGAAATATGTTTATACGGGACAGTCCATTGAGAGTGAATGGATTTTTTTCACTGTATGGAGGTTGTGTCCACACACTGCAAAGACACATTTATATGCAAAGTGAATTTTGCATCCGAAGACCCCTTTAAGATTATGTATTTCAAAGATTAGTATCACCATACCTAATAACAACAACAATGTACAAAAGTCACACAAACTAAATAAAAAACCATTAAGTGTCAGAAATCTTTCACTTCTGTCTTGGCTGACAGCGTTTGCCACACTCAGTTTAACATCTTTATGCAAGTACGCACACTACAATGTAGCTGTTTTGAGTGGGGCATGTCTGTAGTCTCAAATGGTGTTGCATTTACACGTTCGCACCATCATAGTGGATATAAATTAAGCAAATC
This sequence comes from Pimephales promelas, assembly GCF_988280905.1. Lineage (NCBI taxonomy): Eukaryota > Metazoa > Chordata > Actinopteri > Cypriniformes > Leuciscidae > Pimephales > Pimephales promelas. The sequence goes on from NC_142783.1 coordinate 19,441,307, forward strand.
ACACTTCTCACCCACAAACACACATTTGCCGCATCCATTCTCAAAAGACACAAAAACAGAGGCTCTCTGATGAATGTTTCTAAGGCCAACAGGATTCTCTGATTGTTGAATCTGTGAATTCTAACTTTTATTCTAAATTTGGAATACAAATTGAAGATTATTTATTAATCATAATTTCTGAAGAAAATGTTTACACGCAGGTTTTTTGCACAAATACATATGAACAATCAGTGCATGATACACGTTGTTGATTTATTGTGAGTCAAGAATCACTGGTGGAGCAAGTGCACATCAAAACAACTCATTACAAAGGCACAAACAACTATTCCAGTAATTATAAGTAGTAGTTTCAGTACACAGGGTGTGTAATGGAAACTCAGGTAAAATTGTTCTTCCTCTCTTATGTATAGTGTTAAACTACTGTTATTGCAACACCGTGGAACTAAAAGTAAAACCTCAAACAACAACAACCGTAAGATGTGCTGATGCAATGTTTACACACCTATAATTATCTGTTCTGTAATGTATTCAAGGCTTTCAATTATGTGTCTTTCAAACATATGCGGTGTGTAATGGTAGTTTAATGTTTATTGATTTATGCTATTAACCCAAAGGTTGTAGATTCAAATCCCCATGAGGGCTTCCCTATACCCACGTGCCCTTTGTGCAAGGCACTTAACCCCAGGTTACTCCAAAGGGACCGTTTCTGTTGTAAATGTAGTGCACTACAAGCTGTTTTGTATGATAAATGGAAACGAAGGCAACTGCTAAGTATAATCTATCTTTCTGTAAAAATGCTTGAGTTTAGTACAGTGTAAGTAAAAAAAAAAAAAAAAAAAAGTCAGTTCACTCTGCATTGCAATCATGCTGGTAACAGCCCAGACAGTTATAGGTAATAGGGTAAAGTTTCTATTTACAGTACTTTACTAGTGAAGCTCCCGTCTACTTAAATGGGGGCATGGGAACATTTTGACATATACTAGTTTATTGATCAGGTTTCAGAACCGAATACAGTACTTAAATACTGAAGAGAATTATTTACGTTCCCAGCAGTCTGTGCATTAAGGGTGCAGACAGAGCAATCCGTTGTCCAGATTGTGTGATATGGGCCAAAGAGCTTCATCTCTGCCAGAAGCTCTAGTACCCAGACGGCCTCGTCAGCACTTCAGACTGTCACAGCTCACTAATGCTGCGGACTCTTTCCTGAAAGAGTTATATCAGTTGCTTACACATAACACATGGATTCACACTTGTTTGCATACACATAAACACAAATACGACAATGCGCCATATCTAGATCTGCTGTCAATAATTCTGTAAATAACACCGTTTAACACCAGGGCTGATAACAAAGGTTTTTCATATGGATTTGCTAATTAATCATGTTAATTAATATTAATGAGTGTTAGGTGAAAATATAGCCTGAAAGCCAGAAGACACATTACCCCAAGTGTAAGACCTGTCTTGCAGTATGCATGGGGTCTTACTGCACTCGTTCAGTCTCTCTCTCCCTGACAGGTGTACAGTTTCTCTCCTCTCCGATCTGTCTCGGGGCGCCCTTCCGCGTGCTAAATATTTCTCGGGGCTGGCGTTTCGAACCGGGTGTGTGTTGGATACTCCAGCAGACATCAGAGAGGCTGGGGAAATGTCTGTTTGCTCAGGAGTGGGATTAGGATTACAGAGAGAGCGACAGAAAGTTTTTCTCGAGTATCAGTCACACTTTCCCTTCTAACCTACATTTACTCATTTACTCACCCTCATGTTGTTCCAAATGTTTATGTCACCCTCATGTTGTTCCAAACTTTCTTTCTTCAGTGGACCACAAGTCAAAGGGGTCACTTTCATCACTCCATGCTTGAACCCTTAAAGCTACACTGTGTAACTCTTTTAGTTTATTCTTAGCTAAAAACACGTTCTTTCAAATATATATGTGCTCATTAATGTATATTTACTTCGTTCAAGTAATAACGTATTCTCGTGAGTGTATAATATGCCATTGAAAATACATACGGGTAAGGGGTTCTAATGTCGGTCGCCATGTTGCCCCTCCATCTTGAAAGTACATTAGCAAAAGAGGGACATACTCGTTAATTCAAGCATCGCCTTTCACGTTTACGTTTGAGTTAACACTCATGGACGAGGTCGAACTGGAAGCCATGTTAATCTTGGACTACATTGGCCACCGTAGGAGTTCGAAATCGGAATTGAGCCACTAGATGGGGGTAAAAATCACACAGTGTAGCTTTAATTAAATGTGTTCTTCAGGAGTTGATTAGACACACTTTGTTACAGTGTTGAGAAAACACTTCTTAAACGTGAAATGATTTTGGTAAATCCAGTGATCAAATGCCGTGCAGCTCTCAGTTTTCAGTGATTGGCTCATTGTAGTATCTGGTCTGTGTGTGCGATTCCACAAACCCGGAAGACCTTTTGAACGTATATAATCAGTAGGTTTTTAAAGAAAGGACATTTTTATTGTGAGAACAGCATGTTCATGTTATCAATCAAAAAGTAACTGTATAGTCTGATTTTAAAGCGTAACATAATCTTATTACAAGTACTTATTTTTAGGAATATGATTACATACTCCACACACATAATCAGTAACTACTCAGCACTGGTTGTTGTGTTCCACAGAAGAAAGTTGCACAGGTTTAAAACAACATTAGGATGAATAAATGATGATTGATTTTGGACACTTTAAGGATGATAAAGAGTGGTATAACAAGAGTGATGAAGAGTGGTGCTTTCTCTAAAAAAAATTCAACATCAACACAATTAAATCAGATACATAATAATCATGAAAGCATGAGTGTTTTCATGATTATCTCTCAATATGTTAAGATATTATGCTAATATTTAGATTGCCACAATATTTTCTGTTGATTGCAGCAGCATTTAGGCCAGTTCAGTTTAAATGTGACTGTATTCACATGTGAACATGTGTCTGCGCATGTGTAGTTGAGCAGACTGATAGATTGCCCCCTCTGCCTAAAGCTCCATGGCAACGGTTTTTCTGGCTGTTATGATTTAGTGCCCTCAGCCCCTTTAAATACACTGTCTCTCCATTTAGACTAACCCTCCCTCGCTCTCTTTGTTTACATCATCTCCTGCTCTCACACTTATATGTTCCCATGCTTTCTGTCAGCACTTTAAGTCGAGATCTTTTCGGATTCTCTCTACCTTCATCAAAAGAAAAGCGGTTATGTTCTCTTGATCCCTCTCTCTTTCAGAAATCTCTGCTTGCCATTTCTCTCTTTCATTCGGTTCTCACACTGGACTTTTCTTTCCTATTGATTTTTTTTTCTTTCCTGGCTTTCTTCCTGCTAGCATACCAAGTATCTGTCTCTTCTTCCTTCTTAATTTTCTTTCCTCCAATCTTTAATTTTGCTTCATCCTAGTATTAATTTTCCTTCCTCCTTCCAGTGTACCAACAACCTTCCTTCCTTCCTTCCTTTACTTTCACCATACAAACACACTTTATTTCCCTCTGATCTCTCTGGCCAGAGTAGTCGGATCTCCCCAAACTGAATTCACATCTGTGTTTCAGTCATGATGTTCATAGCCGCTGCAAAGTGCGTGTCTGTGTCGTGTGTGTCAGCCAGAAGGACATGACGGTGGCAGAGGGGCAATAATGGAGCACCACACCCCATGTCAGAATCGCACATCGCAGAATCGGAGTCACTTACATCCATGGACACACAACTGTCAAAGCACACACTCATACAAGCACAAGATGTGAGAAAAGTGTAGTTGTGTGTGGCTGAGAGAGATGAAGTCAGAGAAAATTAGAAAATGAGGAACCATCCATTTGTGAAGGAAACAAAAAGTAGAAAATATGGAGAAGAGAAAAAGAGAAAAATGTTTGCTGTTTTTAAATATAATATATTAGTATGACTGATTGGGCTGATGAAGAAAAAAAGAAATATCTAATTTTAAAAAGCAAAATATTTCATATGACGTCAATATGTGCTATTTAAGGGTTACATTGCTTTTGTACTTCTTTGTGTCTGTCTGTCCTGTCTAAATCTCTCTTTCTCTTGTTTCCATGACTACAATCATTAACACATGGTTATTTCACAGTGTAGTAACAAAGCAGGCCAAGACACATGCACGCACAGCACAGGCACAAACCATTAAAACGCTGACAAAATGCCTTCCGTGCCAAAACCTTTTACTAATGGCTGAGGTAAATGATGTCAGTCTGAGGGGTAATGAAATATCATTGGAACCTGCACAACACTGCACAAAAATCATCATGTTAACCATAAAAATAAAATACGATTTGAAAATAGGCAAAAAATAGAATAAAAAAAGTATTCTTGAGTAAATTTTAATCTTCTTTTAATGATGAAAACAAGACAAAAAATTATCAAAAAAGCAAGAAAAAATGCAGTGAAGAAAGCTTTAGGCTTATTTTGTTCTTTGGCTAAATAGGATTGCGACAACAAAGACTATCATTCAACATTTGTTTGTGTAATGTGAATATTATGCATAAGTGTGGTTCAGCTGCTCTCAGTTTGTGTTTTTAGATTTCAACATAAGAATCTCCACACACCACATGACTCATTAAGAACAAGTACACACTCAAACACACACAGAACTACAGCCAAAAATGGAGGGACCACTGGCAATCGGTGAAAATCCTTTAATTGTTGAGGTATGTTTTGGAAGGGGTGAGTTGTTCCCTTGCAGGCACAAAGATACCATCAGCTTCAAAGCCAAAGAAGAGCAACTGCTTTAAAGTATTTGTGTCAAACATCAGATACTTGAGTAACTGACATGCTGATAATCAGGTTTGTAGATGATGTCAAAATATGCGTTTCATTTCAGTGGCATACCTAACTCCTGGGTAAAGTAATCTTTTTTTCCCCTCAAATTCCCAAATAACTGAATGATAGGACCTGTCAATCACACAGCATTCCACAATATGCAAATTCAGATATAGAGAGACAAACAAATGCACAGATTTGCAAACATGCACAAACTTGTGCTTGCACAAGTACACTTCTGAAAAGAGCACAAAACAAAGTCTTCAGTGTCTGATAACATCACACAAAATAAAGCTCAGCACACACAGCCTCATGAGATTGACATGCCGTCACGAATGCATGAACGTTTGCACGTCCTCTTTTCATCTCACTTGCACACACGCCTCCAAAAATTAAGTAATTCTTTTCTTTTTTTTAAATATAGGCTGATCGACCTATTGACCTAAACCACACCCACTAATAACCATCTTCTGACATACCAAGAAATCATCTAGCAAAATGGTTAAACACGCACATGTATGCGAACACACACCAAAAAAGATTCAATATTAGGCTATGTTTTGGTAAATACAATTTTATATATATATATATATATTGTTATTATTATTTTAGTTAAATATACTGATTGACACAAATTCACAAATTACAATAGTCAATGCATTGGGATAGCAGTCTTCAGATAAAAAACAAGAAAAAGAAAAAAACAATAAATACAATCAAATACCCATAGTTCCCAATCAAACGCCTGACATACATCTCTCTTATTGGCTTTTGAAGCTCTCAGTGGGTTTAAAGCATCTTCATCGATCCATCATGAGCACTTGAGCAAACAACAGCCAAAACCACAATAACACAACATTATGCAATTCTATCTTACCTTCTTTCCTTTCTTTTTCCGGTGTGCTGGTTTGGAGCTACTTTTTTCTTTGGCTTCTTCACTCATTTTGGGAAAGCTGATCCAATCAGACACCCTGAGTGATCCTCCTTATTCCAACATCCACTCGGATCACCGCGGACCAGGCAGAGAAGTCCATTAAAGCTTCGCTGATGGTGTTTGTTTATGAGAGAGATGCTGAGAGGCGAGCGCACGCTCTCTTGTGTGAACTCTCTCCCTCTCTCTTCCAGAAGACTCGCCTTCTTCTGTCTGGTGTTCCCCAGAAAGGGTGTGGAGAGATAGTGGAGCAAAAGAGAGAGTGAGGGAGAGAAGGAGGGGACACAGAGAGACAGAAAAAAGAGATGAGACGTTGATGGACAGATTAGTTTAGATCAGAGAAAGAAGAAATACAGGGGAGTGTAATCCTGTTGAATAGCCTACCTACTTTGATCTGTTAAGGACACCCACACAGACGCTCCTAATATTCATAGAGAGAGAGAGAGAGAGAGAGAGAGAGAGAGAGATGGGGGAGAGAACACTTTAAACAAGAATGAAACAAAACGAGGTGTAAACGAACAATTAAATGACATGACAGAAAGAAAGAACAATAAAATGACAGAGAAACTCTTATTCTCACACAGTAAATGGAGATCCATTCAGATTGCTGCCAATAGTCCGCTCATGTGCTCTGAGAATGTGTGCGCGTTTGCAAGTGTGCACGGAGTGAAATATTAAATGTGACACCTCTGTGCTGTGTACGTGTGTGTAAACGTCTGTGTATGTGCAGGGCTGGACCAGCATGCATCAGGTCCTTCCAGAAAAGGAAGACTCCTCCAGCACGGTGCCAAGAGATCAGCTTACTGACAGGGAGAGAGAGACAGGGAACAGAGAAAGAGAGAGCGATTAGAACATTTATGCAGTGAAAACTAAAGAGTTTTATTTTTGCTTTTATTTTATTGATAGAACTACTTTTTATTATTTTGTTGTAGATATGGTCTACCGTTTAAAAGTTCAGGGTTGACGAGATGTTGTTTTAAGTGTCTTATGCTAACCAAGGCTGCTTTTATTTTAGTAATACAGTAAAAACAATATTATGACATGTTTCTATTTTAGTATGTTTTGTAATTTATTTATTTATGTGATCAAAAAAAAGAATTTTAACCAGCGATTACTTCAATCTTCAGTGCCACATGATCCTTCAGAAACCATGCTGATTTGGTGCTTAAAGGGGTCATGAACTGGCTTTTTAAATTTTATTATATTGTTGTCTGAGGTCAACTTGGTTTTTGCATTCAAAAACATCAAAAGTAATAGGCTATTCTGTACCCTAGTTTTGAACCTAGCTGAAAAACGCTCAATTTTTATGGGCGTCTCGCACGGAAGTAAACGCCCACTGCTGTGAGTGGATAACAGTTTTGCATATTATAATGAGTTTTAACTCACCCGTCAATGCACTTGGGGGAAATTGTTTTGAAAACGTCCAATGTTGTAAAATGGCCACCGGAATGATTTGCCCATACATGTTTGACCCAGAGTCTGTGTGTTGCACTATTCCTGTCAGATCCAATATAGACGGCACAGCACCGTTCTTTACTCTTAATTCGTCTGCAAATCCAGTCTTGTTTACAAAACTATCCTCAGTGAAATGAAGCGAACAGACCGACAATGTTTTACCCTCATCAGCTGGAACGTCATTAAAAATAAAGTTTATCCATGCAGTCCTATTGGAATCCAGAGGAAGCTTATGCAGCTACTGTCTTCTTCCACAACCAGGCACTGCACAATATTTTGTATTGCTCGTAGCTCGATCCGGTTTGTCATCACGAGGTAGGCATCTATGTTATTTAGTTATGTGTGTAATGCGCAAATCGGTGGGCGGGGCTAAACCGGCCGTGTTGAAGTAGGCGTTGATCTTCTTCTGCAGGGGTGGTGTTTTATCCTCTTTGACGTCATAGTTCCCCACTTTTAAAAACGAGTGGTTTGCTGGGCCTGGTGTCAATAAAAGCTTTTATTGGACTAACAATGACGTTTTTCGTTCTGAAACTGACAGAATATTCTTATGATATGATGACCTCTAGATGTCAAAAGCTCAATTTGATTTCTCAGTTCATCACCCCTATAAAAACATCAATGTTGGCTGTGCTGATTAATATTTTTGTGGAAACTGTGATACATTTTTTTAGGATTCTTTTATTTATTTGAAATAAAAATCTTTGTAACAAAGATTTGATCAATTTAATGCGTCCTTACTGAATAAAACATTTTATTTCTTTAAAAAAAAAAACGGGAACCAAATTTATTTTCTTATTTAACAGAATTATTTTTCCCCCTTTCAGTTTGTGTATATTGGTAATATGCTATCTAATAAAATACTTTAAATTGAGTCTGAATTCTAAAACACCCCAACTATTTTTAACAATTATTATTTAAAATTTAAACAACACATACATGTAAATTCAATACGCACTCTCACACATAGGCTGCAGTTTCTAGCATGTTTGGTAAAGGCAAATATTGGCTAATTATTTGGGAACTCTCTCCCATTTACCCGATGGGCAAATGACAACATTGTAATTTTCCAAGGAAACTATTCCTTTAAGAATCACCCAATAACCTGAATATTTACTAGATGTATCTGGTGGTTTATCCTTGCTTTATTTGTTAGAAAAACATGTATCTTTCTCAAGGGGTTTGTGATATAACGTTCCGCATATTATGATATGAGAGTGCACAGACATGGCGGCCCAACAGCCAGCTTATTTTCTCCTCCTCTCCATTTGAGTAACAAAATCATCAACAGAGAGTGATGAATACAGAAAAAGAGAAGAGAGAGGGAATGGGAGGAGGGAAATTGGAGGAGAGTGAGAGAATTAGCGAGTGTCCAAAAGAGAGAGGAATCGGGGGGGGGGGGGGGGGTGAAGAGAAAGACAGTAATCTGGTCACAGACGGCTGGGATTGGCCAACCAAAAGCTTCTAGCCCTACAGCACATCACTGACAACACACTCTCACACACATAGTCGCTCCACCCACAGTTTCACACACACATAAATGATCTCCACCATCCGAAAAAAAAAAAAAACAAGCTCTGTTTATCTGTAAGGCGTTAGTCAGTGATTTTGCGTGTCACTGTGACTGACTTCCACCTCTCTCATGAATAATTTATAATGTGTGTATGCATCTCTTTGTATCTGTGTGCGTGGTGTGATGTACACAGCTTATTGCTGGGACGTGAGGGACTACCCCCAGTCGGCAGTGATCGATTCTGCTCTCAGGCTCACACACAAACCCAGCTCTCACAAATTTGCTGCCTCTTTGTTCCGCCCTCTGGTGGTTAGTACCATAAATAATAAGTGTTCTTCAAGACTGACCTGTCCTAAAGTGTGGCCAGCATCCTGCGAGCTGTAGAGGAAGCTGAAACAGCCTCAAAGACTGTCACTCTATGTCAACACAGAAGTAGTATATAAGCACTGTCGCCATCCCAGCCTCCAGACATCACATCTGTGGATTGCAACTGTCTAACTGATTGTAAAAATCCAGACTTAGCCATACCTGACAATGAGAAACAGAACATAAGAAACATCAGATTTGAAAGGTTTAGGCTTAGGTATGGCTTAAATCATTACCGTCTGTTTTACAGGAATGTTGTTTTAGGACCTGAAGAATGAAAGCTCAACACTGAACGTGCAAAATCATCAATCATCTAAATAATCATGGTTACCAGCATTAGAGTGTGATTCAGTTCCTAAACCTGACATTCAAAATGTTTCTGACAAAAAGTAAGTATACAATCATACATGATCAAATACAGTTGCGTGCAGATGTCAAAATCTTCTCTTCAGGTGTCTCTGCGGTTAGCCACAAATTACAGGGCGTATCTCCCAAATAGCAACAGCACCATATAATTAATGATCACTTGAATTTACGTCTTTTGTTGAAACGTGTGGTGTGGCGAAATTCTGGCAGTCTGTTGCCAAATTTACATTAATAAAACCTTCTAAATGACAATATATCTAACAGGTTTCCCATGATTAATGATTTAACTTAATGATTTTACAAAATAGAATATAACATCAGTTTGTGATTAAGAAATATCCCACAAACAATTTGGCTGTAACTGCGATAATCACAGTCATGCTGATGTTCAGAGGCTTGTTTCAGTTCCTACCAACGTAAGTTTGAGCAAACTTTTTTTTTTTCCGTTTGTTTGTTTAATTGTAAGGGGGATGTCATAGTAACGTACGCTACAAAGCTTGTTTTATTCTGGATTAGAGATCACAGACCAAAACTGGACCAATCAGCTGTGAGTATAGTATATTTGATGCAATAAAGCCACTCATAGCGTCTCCTAGCCAGACAGCAGCAGTGTATTTTTCTAAATAAATCTGTGATTTTGAACTAATAGGTTAAGTAAATGATTCAATGACTCGCTCATAAAGATAGTCACGTGTTTCGTACCTGAATGAATCAATAATTTGAAAAAAATAGGATGAGTGAATGATTAAATTACTCTATCGTATAAAGACTGGTTTTGTTTTTAAATGAATCAGTGGTTGATCGAACCGGCTGAATTAATGAATCGATGGGTGTATTAACACCTGTCTGTTTGGTTCAATTGAATCAAAGTCATGTTTGTTTTCCTCCTTGGTGCGTTTGGGCAGGTGTGCATACAGCAATCGCACTCGGATGTGGACCAAACAACCGTAATCCGGTTCCAAACAAGTTCTGGTGTGGTTCGAATTCCAATGAATGGATGACCTTAAGCACATATGTGGTTTTGTTTACAAATTTTGGTACACTTGCAAAAAGGGCAGTGCTAAAGCAAACCACAAAAAAACATTGTATTTGGTCTAGACTGTATTTGAACCTGGTGTGAATACACCCTATTACTCATTTATAAAGCAAGTCACTTGTTGCCAGCAACAGGCATTACAATGTAACATACAGAAAGACACTAATTCAGTCTATTTAGAACGGAAAGTGACGAAAACAGTGAACATTCCCAGTTTATGTACATCTGCCAAACAAATTGGAAGAAAAAAACTAAGGGAAGAGAGGAGAGAAGGATATATTTAGAGAGGGGGACAGAGTAAATAGAAATGAGTTTTCTTCTGGATCTAAACACACGTCACGTAACTCTTACAACAGAAGTTCTAAGAGGTCAGTAAAAGTAAATGTAGTTACGTGACGTGTGTTAAGAAGAAAACTCATTTCTATATGTGTGTATATAATACAGCCCTGTCTGTCATTCATAAGTGTTGACACAGCCAAGCCAGTTGTACACATTAATGTGTGCTTTTCTCATAGCTTGTGCCATGTTTGGCTGAACTCAGTTAAATAAAACCTTCATTTAGACACTCTAATTCTGTTCACATCATTTCATACCAACATTGGGAAGCTTTGCCATATGTAAATGCTTCACGAATTTCAGCCCACTCAGTGTGGCCACCTGGGCACCCCAAACGACAGTTGCCGTGACAACGTGACTAATCACCGAACTAAGTGACACTCTCTTCTGTTGTTCATTGGCTTTAAGAAACAGTACACATATAACTAATATATCCAAAACTGGGACTGAATTTGAGTTTAGATGTACTGTGATGGCACTTCCGTTTATACTTAACCATGAAAAGTTAATTTGTGCAGAAAAGGTCCCATTATATTTCAATATAGTTTGAAATATTTAATATGGACTGGATGACATTATCTAGCTCAAACAGGACAAATTAATTGCCATGGCAATTTGGGCCAGAGTGCCATGTCAATTTGGGCCAGAGTAAGCCCCGGTCCTGTCTCAAACATTAGAGATCAAAGTAAACCATCAGATATAAATCAGCTTAGCAGCTTTTAGCAGCATAATGACATGCCACATAGAAGCTCAGTCTACAACAGTGCTTGACAACTGCTCGCTTGCTCTTCAGAACACTAAAGCTTTCTGAATTCTCAGTCTACTGATAGATTCCTCTCTACCTCATGATCTGGAAAGCTCCTCTTAATCAACAGTGAAGGGGGATCCTTGACCCTTTAGGGGGACACTCTCGTGGCAGTATTATATCGTGGAACAATTTTACTCTGCAAGAAAAAAAGCTCAATTAAAGTAGCAAGTATGTGTTTAAATAAATGTTATGCCACACAAAAGCTTGCATGTTGATTAATAGTTTTGTGACCCTGCAGAATACCTATATTCAGCAAGTAAATTGATAAAGAAAATAACTGAAAAGATGTAACCCCAAAAAAATCTGTTTCAAATACATGCTGTTCTTCTGAACTTTCTATTCATCAAATACTGTTTTCAACATTGATGATAATAATAAATATTTATTGAGTATCAAATCAGCATGATTTCTGAATGATCATGAAAATTCAGCTTTGCATCACAGAAATATATTATATTTTAAAATCTATTAAGATAGAAAACTTATTTTAAACTGTAATGATATTTCACAATATTACTGTTTTTACTGTATTTTTGATCAAATAAAAGCAGCCTTGGTGAGCATTAGAGACGTCTTTCAAAACATAAAAAAAAAAATCTTACAGGCCTCAAAGTTTAAAAGGATAGTGTACATAACTGGCATTTCTTAAAAAGACCACCTTACATCAGTGGGAATGCACCGATATTAAAAATTCTAGAGGTTAACTTTTATTATTTTCCTGGCCGATAACTTCTTCTAAATGGTCAAATATTACAGCACAGAAAGGATACAGCAGAGTTAAATTGTCCTTATCCTAATTCATCAGCAAAACAAATATTATGACATGCCACCTGATGCCTCACATCACGATTCCCCCGGGGGTCCAAGATTTGCATTACACCACTGGGCATCAGAGCTCTGGGTCTGTCTGTCCTGCCCACTTCTTCTCCAGTGAATGTCTGTGATTTGATTCAGCCTTTTTCGCCCCTTCTCTGAAACAGTGTGGATATCCAGAGCTTATTTTCCAAAGTGACCGCCTGGCTCTGCCTCAGTGCTCAAGTGCCCCGTCAGCTGTGTAAGAAACACACACACACCGAAATATATTGCTTTTACTTATAAACTCGCTCTTAAGCACACGTACACAAATCTTTCTATCTATCGTTTATCTCTTCTCCAAATATCTATACTCAACCACTCCACATTATGGATCTTTATTGTGTAATCACAACAATAAAGAACACAAAAGTTGGATACAACTGTATTAATAGCACAAGTACTATGAGTACTCTTGGTTCAAAATGATGGTGTACTTGTACTTCGTTCTTCAAATAGTGTCTTGAGGGCATACTAAGCTGATAGGCTCATTTCCTTTTGTGCTGCTACTTTTGGTTAAAAATACATCAGTCTCTGATTAAGTGGTAGAGAGGAATTGGCCAATTACAGACACAGAGAGAGACATAATCACAAGCCTTGTTAGTCCTTCCATCCACCTGTCAAGCCATGTTGCTACGGTGATCACTCCATTACCCCATCACCATGGTTACACTCTCTTGCCAGCCCACTTGAATGCTTTTGGAAACCTGTGAATAATGTGTGATTCTCCCTAGAGAGAGAGAGGGAGAGAGAGAGACAGTCACATGAAGAGTGTCAGGATGAACAAGAGATGGCTCTTTCCTCCTTTGGAAGATCTGATGCTGCAAAAAAGACAGTAATAAAAGAAAGGAACCAGTGACTGTGCTTTTGGATTTCCAGGACAAGAGATGTCATGGGTAACCGTGGCAACAGGCATTACTACAGTAATAGACAGCCGTGAGAAAAAAACACTGAAACTCTTTTTAGTTCCACTGGTTTTCTCACATACATCAGAGCTGCTGCTCACCGCTCCACACTTTCACCCGGTGTTACCATGAACCATGTTTGCTGATCAATATATTTACACAGACTAGATACATGCTGGTATGTTATACAATGATGTGCTGTGAAATAGTAGATCTTCATGAGATTCAATGTATTATTTAACAAAAAATAAAACATGTTTTGGTGACCTTCGTGTGACTTCGTGAAGTTGTGAGAAATCAAGATTAACAAAAACGCGACAAGAAATACAACGCCAATAAAAACCATCTGTGTACTTTCTTCACTGAAATAAACATCTCTGGTGATGTGATGATGTGAAAGCAACAACTTCTAGTTACGACTCTAGTAATTAAAAAGCTGACTAACTGAAGAAGATGTTGCCATTAATGGGCATGGTGCTTGCTTGAAAATAATTTCCACGTACAGTGCAATAAATAATGCTAACTCCATATCCAAGTCCCCTTAAGACTTTTAGTTGACTGTAAATAATGCTGGACCTAGAATTAACTCTCATTAGAATATTAGTTGACTTTTATGTTATGGGTACTCAGGGGGTTCGGGTTAGTGGAATAAGTTACTTGAAAAGTTATACTCTGTAGAATGTCTGTTGGGGGAGCATCAAAATCAGGTATTAGCTGATATTAAGCACACAGAGTCTACTATATATTCTATGAGACAGTTGACATGTTGTTAAAATGTACCTTATAGACAGACAACAGAATGCCTAAAGGGGACCTTTAAAATAAAATGTTACCATCCAATGTATCGGCTAGAACAAAATTATTTTGGGGGGGGGGGGGGGGGGGGGCAAGAGAATATCTTGTAATATGAATGTAAAAATTGTGTATCGTGAGGTGCGATAAAGACTTGGCAATAGGCTAGTTATTAAATTAAGTGCAGTTAAGTGCCTACTTATTTTTTTTTTTATAAAGAAAGTCAATAGAACGCTTATTTTGTGACTCTAATATGAGACTATTGATGAGCAGGATTATTTTTTAATGTTCATTTTGTTGTTAACAGTTATAACAAAATATGTTTCCTGTGGCAGTGACCTCTGAAGGCAATGGTCCACCATACTTAGCATGTTTATTACCTCAGGCATTTCTCATAATCACTGTCCAAGCAAGATTCTGCTTCCTCAGCCGTTCTGCTCTCCTTTAACAGGCTAATTAAACCCTCTATAATTCATCATCAATATGAGGTGTAAAAATGAGAGCAGAAATGATAAAGCTGGCCAACTCTCTGTGGGCGGGGAAGTTTTCAGAGCAGTGCTTTAAGGATAGGAGTGGGAGGTCAGTTTGAGAATCCTAACAAAGCCTTCCCAACCTTGCTGACCTAATGCAACACAACTCTCACAGCGCTGAACAACCTAATAAAGCACTGTGTACGTGTGCATGACAAAGGCCAGGTAGATAAAACAGAGCGGCTAAGAGGGCTGACCACAGCAGAGCACAAAACGAAATACATTGGTCTGTTCTGTCTGAGAGAGAGAGAGAGAGAGAGAGAGAGAGAGAGAGGGAGAGAGAGATTCAGAGTCAGCTAAAGCTAGCCTGATTAATGTGTGCCAAATGTGTTTGGTCAGGTCAGAGAGTAGAGCAGGGTTAAGACACCCACACAGACAAATGTTTAAGAGGAGGAAAGGAAAGAAAAACAGAAGATAGGATAATTTCATTCAAAAGTCAGTAAGATTTCTTAATATTTTTAAGTCTCTTATGCTCACCAAGGCTGCATTTGTTTGATTAAAAATCATATTCAACTATATTATTGATCTCCCTTGAAGGTGGATGATGACGAAATTTTCTTCTAGAAACAAACTTTGTTGAATTACTTTCATCACTGTGAAGCTGCTTTGATATAATCTCTATTGTAAAAAGTGCTATGTAAAAAGCAGAGATGCCCAGACTTCCCTCTCCCTAGACAATTCCTCCAGCTCTTCCGGGGGGACACCGAGGCGGTCCCAGGCCAGCCGGGAGACATAGTCCCTCCACTGTGTTCTAGGTCTTCCCCGGGGTCTCCTCCCTGTGGGACTTGCCCGGAACACCTTCCCGGGAAGGCGTCCAGGAGGCATCCGGAACAGATGCCCGAGCCACCTCAGCTGACCCCTCTCGATGTGGAGAAGCAGCAGCTCTACTCTGAGATCCTCCCGAGTGACCGAGCTTCTAAGAGAAAGCTCATTTCGGCCGCCTGTATCCGGGATCTTGTCCTTTCGGTCATGACCGAAAGCTCATGACCATAGGTAAGAGTAGGAACGTAGATCGAGAGCTACGCCTTAAGGCTCAGCTCCTTCTTCACCACAACAGACCGGTACATTGACTGTATTACTGCAGAAAATGCACAGATCCGTCTGTCAATCTCCCGTTCCATCCTTCCCTCACTCGTGAACAAAACCTCAAGATACTTAAACTCCTCCACTTGAGGAAGGATCTCTCCACCAACCTGAAGTGAGCAAGCCACTCTTTTCCAACTGACGACCATGGCTTCGGAATTGGAGGTGCTGATTTTCATTCCAGCCGCTTCACACTCGGCTGCAAACCGTCCCAGTGCATGCTGAAGGTCCTGGTCTGAAGGGGCCAACACAACAACATCATCCACAAAGAGCAGAGATGGAATAGTGTGATCCCCAAACCTGATATCCTCCGGACCCTGACTGCGCCTAGAAATTCTGTCCATAAAAATAATGAACAGAACCGGCGACAAGGGGCAGCCCTGTCGGAGTCCAACATGCACTGAAGAAGTCTGACTCACTGTCGGCAATGCGAACCAAGCTCCTGCTTCGGTCTCACAGGGACAAAGCAAAGGACCTTGGACCCCATACTCCCGGAGCCCCCTCCACAGGGCGCGAGGGACACAGTTGAATGCCTTCTCCAAATCCACAAAGCACATGTGGATTGGTTGGGCAAACTCCCATGAACCCTCCTGCATCCTGTAGAGGGTATAGAGCTGGTCCAGTGTTTCACTGCCCGGACGAAAACCACACTGTTCCTCCTGAATCCGAGGTTCCACTGTCGGCCGTATTCTCCTCTCCAGTACCCTGGCATAGACTTTCCCAGGGAGGCTGAGAAGTGTGATCCCCCTGTAATTGGAACACACCCTCCAGTCCCCCTTCTTAAAAAGAGGGACCACCACCCCGGTCTGCCATCCCAGAGGCACTGTCCCCGACCTTGACTCATATTGTGAATTTAAAATAACTCTTTTCTATAAGCCTAAATTTTAGGCTTAGTCAGAAACAGCGCAGTCTCATCCCAAGACGCCATACAACTGACGCTTTAGACCATACGTCAACATCCGCCGTTTTAGGGTACCCTTAAACGTCGGTTAGAAGACATTATCGAATCCTAACCCTACCCCAGACCTAAACCTACCCCGTTACCTAACTGAAGTTAAAAGTAAAGCGTTAGTTGGGTGACACCCCTAGATCGTCATCTAACTGACGTTAAAGGGTGCCCTAAAACGGCGGATGTTAACGTATGGTCAAAAGAGTCAGTTGTATGACGTCTTGTGTTGTCAGAAAACGTATATTTCACATGTAAATCAGGCTGCCTTTTCACTTTTAAATCTACAGTATGTCCTCACTGTTGACTCGCTCACACTCTTTCCAAATGCATGACACTCAGCAGGGAAACACTCATGCACGCAAAAACAAAACCTGAGCCCACATACACTGCATGCTACAAGATTACTGAAGAGGAAGTGACCTTTATTTGAGGTCAAATGGACAAGCTGAGACAGAAAGAGAGGTGGAGATAAAGTATGTGTTGATAGAAGTGTTAAAAGGACTTCCGTTGTTCTGGCATGGTCAGAGCTCTCAAATGTACTCCACAAACCACAAACAACATGCACCATGCACACTGAATACACAAATACACCAACTAATAAGGTTGTCCAAGGTTGTCCAATGATCAGGTATATGTGAACACTTACACCTTGTGACAGAAACCGTCTGAAACCAGCTGAGCTGAGAAAAGATAAAACTGATTTAAAGACTGATGAATTTGTTTCAGGAATGACATGGTTCCCTCAGTAGAAATATAAAATGTTTGGCCGAGATACACAGGTTTATTTTTGTCCACTTCACAGTAATATTAAGAACACCTGCTGTGAAGAGCCTTTACAAATCACACACACACATACACACGCACGCAAATACAAAATAAAGGACAATGATAAGGCTAGAAATTACCAGTACATTACTGCTTAATGTCTTTCAGATTGCCATTTAGGGTAAATCTGCAGGCAGTGTGAAAATTATTTATGGAGCTCAGTTGAGCTATATCTCTACACATATATCTCTAAAACATTATAGCCTATGGGTTTTAATTGTCTTGGAGCAGGATTTTCAGTCATTTCAACACTTTAAGAATATTTTCCTTTTTTTTTCATAAACCAAATGCCAATGTGCTGTAAAACCAAATTATAAATTAACACTATTATAAATTGTTATTAAAATCAAATTCAAATTATAAGTAGGCTATATCTTGAATTGGAATTTGAAAACATTTTTCTTACTCTTTTGACCAAAGATTTCTGTTTTAAGCATAAACCTCACAAACATTTATGCTTACATCAATAAAAAATTAAATGTCAATGGGGTATAAGAAACAAGAAATAAGAAAACTGTAAAGAAAAAAAAACTTGTTTTCAGTTTAAATATTTTTAGTGGGGAAAAACAACACATAATATAATAATAATAAAAATGTGCATTTTTTGCACTATGGATCATGCAATTCTAATATATAAATACATAAAATCAAGGAAATTACCAGAATATTATTCAGAAATCATATTACATTGATAATGATGTAAAAAGCAATGCCTGAAGTGATAAAATGAAAATGATCTACCAAATTGTTTTTCTCTAAAAAAGCATCTACCAAATGTATAAATGGGATGAAATGAATAATCCTATATGCAATTGTGATCATTTGTATCTCCGAATACTCACATTACCAAATAAAACAACTGTAGGAAAAACTTGTGGCTAATCATTATCATTGTTTTACACATAATTAAAATGTCATTTTAAAAAAATATAGTCTTATTTTCCCCCGTTAAGGGTGTTCAATGAAATAATAACCAATATCAGCTAGGTAAAGGCCATAAAGTATTTCTGGATAAATATTTTTTTAGCTTCAGTGTTAATAGGAAATAGCAGTAGAGAGATCACATAACAGGATCTCACATGTTGTTTTACCCAGGGGCCATTCAATAAGACTGCTGTCGTAATGAGTCTTGTTAGCACTAGTGCGTGTTTCCTCAGGAACCTCCTGATAAATACAAGCACAAGAAACTCATAATGTGCGCATGGGGGCGGCCGGGTGAGTGGGTGATATTATATGCCCGTTAGCTGATCATTTCTGCTCAAAGTGCACTCGTTTGAACAAATCTGTGTGTCTATGTGAGGTGAGAAAAGCAATATGGTCACGCTTGCTGAAGGTCACCCTGAGAAAACCTTCATCCTCATCTGAAGGGAATCAAGACTCATCAACTGTCCTTTACACAGTTACACCAACTGCAGGATCCTCAGCAGGGGAGACTGACAATCGCAGCGAAAGACAAAAAAAGACAGTGATTGAGAGAGAGAGAGAGAGAGAGAGAGAGAGAGAGAGAGAGAGAGAGAGAGAGAGAGAGAGAGAGAGAGAGAGAGAGAGAGAGAGAGAGAAGGAATAAATCATGAAAAGACACGTGTATGATTGCTAAAGAAATGTTCAGGGAGGAAATCCCCATGGCAACGCCAGGAAACCACATGCTTTCACCATGGCAACCAAGCCTGGGTAGGAATGCTAATGTCAGAGAGTCTTCAGAGCAGGGAGAGAGAAAATGGACAATATTCAATACAGAATACTTTGATAGCTTTACAGCATTATTTAAATGTATAGCCTATATACAGTATATATATATATATATATATATATATATATATATGGTACTTTCGGTTAAAAAAAAACGGAATATGCGACATTAAGTGTGTTTACAATTTTCGATTATGGTCAACAGTGGCCTATACGGTCATCAGCATAATGTCAATGTTATGACCTAATCAGATCTTTATAATTAGCCAATTTTCAAATGCACTTATTTATTGCTGTAGTTTTTCACACATGAAGGTCATGTGAAATCTAGGTGAGGGAATCCTCTTTGGTCCTGCATTTGCCCTACATTTGACACACACATTCAAATAAAATCGCTCAAACACACAACAGCCCTCCCTTGCCCCAAAATCTCAGTGTCCTAAAAACTATTTGTAGCATTTGTCCACCCCCCCCCAACCCCCACCCCCCTGTCAGTACCTCACTCTCAATCCCCTTTATTATGACCTCTTTCTTTTCTCTTCCTCTACAAGCTCATGTAAACATACACACATCTCTCAGACGGGACACAGAATACGCAATGCTCATCTTCCTCCCTGAAGACTGCTTAATACGTGTTCATGTGTTTCAGACTCTCTCACAGACGTCAGACTACTGTATTAACATGGTGGAGGTAATAATGTCATATGCCTCTCTGGAACGGCCATTATACTTAACTAAAACTTGAAATAGAATTTCACCTATAACCAAAGAAAGATATCTCATATTATTTAGTTTATCTTAATGTGCCAACATAACTAAAAATCTAAATGAAAAAAAAAAAAACTATATAGAAATATTAAAACACTAGAAAAAAATCTAATTTCACTAAAATAAAAATGAAAAATATAATAATAATAACTATTTCAATATAATAATGAAAATAGTCTCTCAATAACTGTAAAATTACACTAAAATGCCTGATTCTGATTGGCCAGTGGGTTCAATCTGTGCCAATTATTTTTCTAAATGGCCGCTGTATCATCGACCATACAGTCTATAGCACTCAGAATAAAATAATTTCAAATCAAACCAATGTTTCATGTTCATGGTGGCCATGTAATAAGAGGGACAATGTACAGTCAGATCATTATGAGATAAAACTCAATGGAGTGTTACAAATCTAGCATAAAATACACTATCCTTTACATCAAGTAAATATAGAGTGATGGCATTATGCGGTGAATTTGCCAAGCTGGATCAATTTTGTTAATCCTAGTAGTGGAGGAACATTCCTGTCTGAAAATTCCTAACCCTATCCATAGGTTATTCCTAAAATCAGAGGGGAATGATTGGTATACACTGATGTAGAAGCACTTAATCCTGTTTGTAAGCCTAAACATAAACTGTAAACTTGTCCCTCAAATCGGATTAGTTGATTGGACCACAGTAACAAAGATGCAGGAACACGTTTGGTTAAATCACTTAAAAACAATGACAACAACAACACTCATCATCAGTTTGATTCTCCATTCCACTTAACGTTTTGGTCTCTTCAGCCAATCAGGGTGACTCAAACATGCATCTTAATAATTTGTCACTAATCACTTCTTTAATTAAAGTCTCTACCTCTGAGGATTTGGCTTTTGAATTGAGATTTTATCATGGGGACTAAGCCTCCTTTATTTCTCTGTAATTAGACAGCCTAGTTATGCTTCATTGGCCTTTTGAGAGTTTTTAAATAGCTCTTTTGAGGAGAAACTTTATTACAATTTTTGTTTTCACTTTGAGTGAAGATGCGTGCTAAGTAAACTAGTATATGTACATACCATGTTAATTTTTTTATTGTACATCACACTTTTTTCTTTCTCTTAAGAATGTCTAGAGGAAGAATAAAATGTTTTTTAAAAACTAAAAAAAACTAAAAAAAACTAAAAAAAAAAAAAACAGTGCTCTCTCTGGGGCACATCTGTGCCTAAACATTAACTCATCCTACTAAATACAGCGGTCAAACAGTGACGCCAAGTGGTCAAACAGAGGATTGTATGCTTGAATGTGCATGTGTGCCTACCACACACTGTAGAAAAACAGATGTGTCCAGATCATACTTTATATTTGAGCGAATATCTCTGAGACCATGCCACAGTCTGGATGTCCTGTAAAGAGCACATTCAGGGCTTTTCAGAGAAACCAAATGTTTGGAGTTTCACAATGACTGCCATTGACTAAATGATAAAGCACTCTTATGGAAAATTATAATATTTGTCCTAAAGAGAGTTATAAAATATATATTATATATTATAAAATATATAATATCAATATCAAATCATTCTGTTATATCTTTCATAACATAGAGAATCATCTTTATACAAAGTGTGAACAATAACAAAGACTGAAACCTAAAAATTTTGCTAATATCATGCCATTTTATTTTCCCAATTTAACTGGGGGGGGGGGGGGGGGGAGCATGGCGTGCCCTTTTGAAGACGATCCAGTGGAAGCACAGATTGCATGGATTATATATATATATATATATATATATATATATATATATAATTTGGAAAAACAAAAATAAAGTGCTCCAAAAAAATGTAATGAAATACAATAATCATAAAAAAATATACGAGGGGCAGATTCAGTGTCCTTGTAATCACTGAATTTGTTTTTTGTATATTGGAAGGTTTATGGAATTAAAAAAGTGAGACAAGCACCACTGAACGTCATCAAGTTTTAGTCTGTTGTATTGGGTAGTCTGTCTTTTAGGACAACCTATTAAAAAGAGAAAAGGTTTTCCTGATGTGAACACTAACTTACCAGCGATCTTGTAGAAGCGAACATCTGCCATTGGAAAAACCGGGAATATCACTATAATTCCCTACCTACACAATAAATAAACAAACCACTGGGCACGCGCACGTACTGTCTGACAGACGTACGCTCCCGCTCCTAACCGCCCTAGCATCTGATTGGTTGGTTTGAAGTTCACCGCGAACTCCGATTGGCTGCTTTGAATTACGTCTAAGCGGCCAGTTTGAATCTAGGAACTCGCAGTTCAGCAGCGGTGAGATACAACATCCGCACGCTCTTTCTCTTCTCAAAAACTTGAATCATCAAGATATTTGAAGAAAATAGGAGGGCTTGGATATTCATCCAAATTAGATATAGTTACAGAACCGGTGAGTTTTTAAATATGAAGATGATTGCCTGTTATCAATCTTGATTCTCATCGTTGAACGTTTTTAAGTTGATTGTTGAGGCCCCACTGGCAAAAAATACTACAGACTAACGTTAGTCATTTAAATTCAACATGCAGTTTATACTTGTAAATAATATTTAGTTTGATGTGACTTACAAATATCGTTCTTAAATAAAAGCAGATCACGGTCTTTGTCGCCTTCCCTTGGTTTTAGCACTTGTTTCCGTTGCATTTTCAACGTGGTCACATTTTCATTTGCAAAACATGGATCTAAAAAATGGGACTTCTTGTTTTCATAAGCAAAAAAATATGGCTCAACAGAAATGTCACTGTGTGTTATGAATATATTAATGATGTCAAAGCTAAAAGTTGTTAAGTTAATGGATGTTCAGAAATGTGTCCAGTCAGTCTTTTATACATCATGTGTAACTTATTTAAGTAACGTTAAATGTATACATGCATACTACATGTATAGCATTCTATATTAGATAGTGTATTGAAATAAAAAATGACCAGTTTGTCTGTCACTAGCTTTTTAAGGTGAGTTCCTTTTGGCATCAGTATTGAGTAATTACTGTAAATTTACTTTTTTCAACCCTTTGTTTTTCCTCAAAAAAGACTGTTGAGAGAAAATGGATGACTATCTGAAGATAGAGAAAATTGGTGAAGGTAAGTTGGCCATTTTATATTGTTCTCTGGCCTCTCTCTCTCTCTCTCTCTCTCTCTCTCTCTCTCTCTCTCTCTCTCTCTCTCTCTCTCTCTCAGTGTGCAGTCAGTCAGTTTGTTTCAAGGCAGATTATGAAATTGCATTTGAGTTCCTGGTATTTTTTTCTGTATATGTCTTATAGAAATCCATGTATGTGTTCTTTAGGTACATATGGTGTGGTATATAAGGGCAGAAATAAAACCACTGGACAGGTGGTGGCTATGAAGAAGATCCGCCTGGAGAGTGAGGAGGAAGGTGTGCCTAGCACTGCTGTCAGAGAAATCTCCCTCCTCAAGGAGCTTCAGCACCCAAACGTTGTACGGTATGAGACGGAGAGATTTCATAACATCTTTATCTACACAAAACAGAATAAAATCCTCAAAGTTTAGCATGATGTGTTTCAATTCAGTCAGATTTACTGAATAGAAATTGCTGATTGCGTGCATGTAACTGATTAGATATCTTCTTACTTGTTTTCTCTCTGTCAAAAAAGCGTAATGATTTTACTTGGATTTTTAAAAGGGGTCATATTATGCTATATTATTATGGGAAGCTTCTGTGGACATCCGGGCTTCTACTCTCACAGGCTCAGGAAACTGTCTTCCATAAAATGGGCTGCACACATGGAAGAGTTTGGTTGTACTGTTCTAGAACAGTGATTCCTCAACCACTTCTTAACCTTCTGATTTCCAATTGTGTTTACTTTCGGAAGGCCAAATAAAGTGCTTTTGTTTTCGAATTAAAATACACAACATGGCGGCGACAACTCTACTGACAACCTATAAAGCCATGCCTTCTTTCTTTGCGTGTCCATTTAGACAACATTATGCAAATATTTACACATAAAGGGACTTCGAACGAGGTGTTTTAGCTGGGTCTGGATCTGCCTTTAGAAATGAAGTTATTTATGGGCAGATCTAATACATGCACTAACAGCTACATAACACACCATAGGAAAACATGAAAATGCATCATATGACCCTTTTAAAAGTCTTTATTAATTGCTAGTTGCGTATACTGAAACATTTATCGTGCAAATACTTTACATTTGTCTACTATGTAAATCATAATACACCCCTGTATTTTTTTCTCTGTTCCCCTTTTCACAGCCTGCTGGATGTACTGATGCAGGAGTCAAAGTTATATTTGGTGTTTGAGTTTCTGTCCATGGATCTGAAGAAGTATTTGGACTCCATCCCATCTGGCCAGTTCATGGAGCCCATGCTGGTCAAGGTGCATTATATTGTGTATAAGATGTGTTCACATGATCAATGTCACACTTTGTGTGTGCTTGGGTGCACACTTTTATTTAATTAACAAATGGTGCTGAATCATATTTCTGTCATTTACTTTTTTAACATGGACCTTTTAACCCCAGTGTACATGAAAACTTAGCCCACTTCAGCGTAGAATGATTTCTGAAGGATCATGTGACACTTGAGACTTCAGTAATGATGACTGAAAATTTGGCTTTGCCATAACAGGGATATATTAAATTAGAAAAGTTATTTTAAATTGTAGAAATATCTCATAATGTTACTGTTTTTACTGTGTTTTTGATCAAATCAAACTTTAAAATAATGTATGTTCAACACTGCCGATTATTTCGCATTTGAATGAATATGTTCTTTTACTTTTCTGCAGGTTTTATATTGATTTATTTCTGTCTTGTACAGCAGGTCCCATGGTTAGAGTCTGTACCTGGAAGTAACATTAACTGTGTGTCCTCTTTATAGAGTTACCTGTATCAGATCCTCGAGGGGATTCTGTTCTGCCACTGTCGCCGAGTTCTGCATCGTGACCTGAAGCCCCAAAACCTGCTGATTGATAATAAAGGTGTGATCAAGCTTGCAGACTTCGGGCTCGCACGTGCCTTTGGTGTCCCGGTCAGAGTATATACACATGAGGTACATACACACATCTCAGTGACAGCAATTTCCCCCTGCTCAAAGCGTTATGTAATCAATTAGGCTAACGTACTTCTACTCGCTGTGTGTTTGCACAGGTGGTCACTCTGTGGTACCGAGCTCCTGAAGTCTTGCTTGGGGCCTCACGTTATTCCACACCTGTAGACGTCTGGAGTATTGGCACCATCTTTGCCGAGCTTGCCACCAAGAAACCACTCTTCCATGGAGACTCAGAAATAGACCAGCTTTTCAGGATCTTCCGGTAGGCCTATACCAGAGGTGTCCAAAACTCTGTCATGGAGGGCCTGCAGAGTTTAGCTCCAACTCCAACACAGCTGCTTGAAGTATCTAGTAAGACCATGATTGGGGTTGAAGCTGAACTCTGCAGAATAGTGGCCCTCCGGGAGCAGGACTGGGCACCCCTGGCCTTTACAGACTTCTGCACCTGCGCTACGCGCGTGTTCTTAAAGAGAAAGACGTGTCTTTTCAGCTTGCCGCTATAAATCGCTTTTTTTCAACACTAATCTAGTGAATTTTCCCCAAGATATATGAACAAGATGTTATAGAATAATAATTTATTGAAAACCCAAATTTGACAATAAACTGACATTCAATCTATTTAGACTTTACTGAAAATGTACAAGCGCACATCCGACGGGGTTTCCCAGATCGCATCACATATATTGGTTCCATTGTGTTTTCTTTTCTTGTTCTTTTTTTATGTACCTGTGCCAGTTGATATTGAATGTTTAATGCATGCTCTTTTCTTCTATTTCTACTTTTCACATCGTGTTTGCCGTCATATAACTGTCACTAAATGATTTTTTTTATAGTATAAATTAACTTAAATGATTGAAATTAATTCATTGAAATTTAATCTCTTTTAACATAATAAATGTCTTTACCGTCTCACTTGCTGAAACAAAACTGTATATTACTGTTATTTGGCCTTGAGATAGTGTGCAGCTTCAATGCTGTGAAGATGCTACAATTACTGGCTACTTTTATGTAGTTTTCTCCTCCCTTGGTTCATTTGTGTTCAGGACTCTGGGAACCCCTAACAATGAGGTCTGGCCAGATGTTGAGTCACTACCAGATTATAAGAATACCTTCCCAAAGTGGAAATCTGGGAATCTGGCCAACACAGTGAAAAATCTAGACAAGAATGGCATCGACCTGCTCATGGTAAGAGGGCGTCCTGACATACTGGTGTCCTACTTATCTGTTTGTGTTTATCTCCCTCTCTCTCCTCACATATTTTCATCGTCTCTTTTGTTTAGAAAATGCTGATTTATGACCCTCCGAAGAGGATTTCAGCACGGCAAGCAATGACACACCCGTATTTTGACGATTTGGATAAGAGCAGTCTTCCAGCCAGTAACGTCAAGATATAGACGCACCTCAGATCTTATACCCCTGTCTGCACACATCTATACTAAAGCAATGTGATCTTAGGGGTCATAATAAACTGACTCTAGACTTCTGGGAGTCCAGATGTACTCCTCCAACCTGCAGTAATGCAATCTGAGTCTTTTGACAATGCAATAATTAACCTTAGGTTTGTTTACTGGGTGGTTTTTCTACTTTTGTTTGTCTATTTTTGTATGTCCTCTTCCTATCCTGTTTTATATGTTGCATAAAACACCCGTTTGTAAATAAAACATATTTTTTTGTGGACCTATAATGATATTACAAGAATAATCAAAGTTGTTCTCAATAAAGAGCATTTGTAGATCCCATCATGGTCTGACTGATGTCTTCTGTAGTAATACACTAATACATTTGATAACTTGTTGTATTTACCATGGGGCCTGGTCTGTACAGATCAGGCTCTGTGGTTCGGCATGCGTGTAATTTCTGAATTAGTTGCAAAGGTTAACCATCATGATGTGAAAGTTTATAATTTAGATGTGTTTCTAAAGCTGGGTTCACACTTTGCAAATCCTAAGACTCCTCTCATCGTATGCTAAAATCTGAACTCTTTGATCCACATGTTCACTGGCAGCTGATTGACCATTGCAATCGAATTTTAGCTCCAACGAAATACTGGAAGTATCAGAAGATTTGACTCGTAGTCCTGCAGTTTGACTTCTACAATGGCCGTCAAATTGTCTGACCCAAATTAACAAGGGATTTCTTTGTTGCCCTCATTTCAATCCCACATGTAAAAGTTGTTTGCTCAATTGTAGTTTTGTGAGTGAGGTCTTTAAGTACGTCTTGACTAATGAGCTCAGGGTTTATGCGCAACACCGTTTGATCATCTGTAAGGAATCAGATCTGAATCTGCAGTGCAGTGAAAAAGATCACTGGAGAACAAACACTCAACCCATTCATTTTTCTTTCAGCATGAAAGCATACTATTCTTTTGCTTTCTGGGTTTTCCAGGAATTTTCCCATAGTGTTGGCCAGAAAAATATGGAGAAAAAAAGCATTTGGTAATATTCCCTCGTGATATCTTTTGATTCTCTATTTCTAATCGTTAAAAAGTAGAATACCAGCAGCTTCACTACAGATCACACCATGTTTTCTTGTCATATTAATGATGTTTTTTCTGAAATGGATCGTTTCAGTGATTGAGTGTAAGAGAAATCTTTACACTGGCTCCAAAGATATCACTCCAAATGTCATTGCACAGCAAGCTCTAAATGACTGTTCATCAACCCATCCCCTTTTTAAATAACTTTGGACACAGAAATATTGCAATAAAAGCAATATTTAACCAATATAACCAATTTCTTCTTCAGCTCCTAATTGTACCATATTGAATAATAAAGCCTATTTTCATGTCCCATGACTAACAGACAGTCTAGTCTTTGAAACAGCATATTCAGCATATTTATAGTAATTTAATTCAGTCACATTGGCATTTTAGACTTTTCTCAGAGCTCTGCAATGTAATGATTCACAAAGGGTGCTATTGAGAAAAGACACACTCATGAATATGCATAAGGTTGAGAGCAGACTAGTCCACACTACTGTACAGCCTTTTCAGTTAACAACAAAACCCATGTGCATTTATTCCTTAAATTATCACAGATGTGTCAAGTTTCATTAATGCAGGGTACTTGTGGAAACGTCAAAAGGCTGTAAAATATAATTAAATAAAATCATATTTAGTTATCATTCAGTAATAAAAAAATGTAAATATAAAAACATCTTACATTCCCTTTTACATTTACACTCACCGGCCACTTTATTAGGTACCCCATGCTAGTAACGGGTTGGACCCCCTTTTGCCTTCAGAACTGCCTCAATTCTTCGTGGCATAGATTCAACAAGGTGCTGGAAGCATTCCTCAGGGAGTTTGGTCCATATTGACATGATGGCATCACACAGTTGCCGCAGATTTGTCGGCTGCACATCCATGATGCGAATCTCCCGTTCCACCACATCCCAAAGATGCTCTATTGGATTGAGATCTGGTGACTGTGGAGGCCATTTGAGTACAGCGAACTCATTGTCATGTTCAAGAAACCAGTCTGAGATGATTCCAGCTTTATGACATGGCGCATTATCCTGCTGAAAGTAGCCATCAGAAGTTGGGTACATTGTGGTCATAAAGGGATGGACATGGTCAGCAACAATACTCAGGTAGGCTGTGGCGTTGCAACGATGCTCAATTGGTACCAAGGGGCCCAAAGAGTGCCAAGAAAATATTCCCCACACCATGACACCACCACCACCAGCCTGAACCGTTGATACAAGGCAGGATGGATCCATGCTTTCATGTTGTAGACGCCAAATTCTGACCCTACCATCCAAATGTCGCAGCAGAAATCGAGACTCATCAGACCAGGCAACGTTTTTCCAATCTTCTATTGTCCAATTTCGATGAGCTTGTGCAAATTGTAGCCTCAGTTTCCTGTTCTTAGCTGAAAGGAGTGGCACCCGGTGTGGTCTTCTGCTGCTGTAGCCCATCTGCCTCAAAGTTCGACGTACTGTGCGTTCAGAGATGCTCTTCTGCCCACCTTGGTTGTAACGGGTGGTTATTTGAGTCACTGTTGCCCTTCTATCAGCTCGAACCAGTCTGGCCATTCTCCTCTGACCTCTGGCATCAACAAGGCATTTCCGCCCACAGAACTGCCGCTCACTGGATGTTTTTTCTTTTTCGGACCATTCTCTCTAAACCCTAGAGATGGTTGTGCGTGAAAATCCCAGTAGATTAGCAGTTTCTGAAATACTCAGACCAGCCCTTCTGGCACCAACAATCATGCCACGTTCAAAGTCACTCAAATCACCTTTCTTCCCCATACTGATGCTCGGTTTGAACTGCAGGAGATTGTCTTGACCATGTCTACATGCCTAAATGCACTGAGTTGCCG
This sequence comes from Pimephales promelas, assembly GCF_988280905.1. Classification (NCBI taxonomy): domain Eukaryota; kingdom Metazoa; phylum Chordata; class Actinopteri; order Cypriniformes; family Leuciscidae; genus Pimephales; species Pimephales promelas. Next base: position 19,470,640 of record NC_142783.1, read on the forward strand.
CCATGTGATTGGCTGCTTAGAAATTAAGTGTTAACGAGCAGTTGGACAGGTGTACCTAATAAAGTGGCCGGTGAGTGTAGATACCCTGTATTGCTTAGATAAATAGGGGTTGTTGTTTCATAAATGCATCCACAGGTTAATATTTTGCTAACAAAACTGTGTTCATCTTCTGAGAATCAAAGTTCACAGTGGAGCAGTGTAACACAGATTTCTTTTTCATAAATAACATATACACGTATAGTAGGTTAAATAGCCATGGTTGATTTAAATCTAACTTTCTTTGCTGGTATCCTGTTTTATTCCTGTGTGGCTATTTCCTGTTTCCCCTACTGGATAAAAATAGAACACTGGTCCCTCGTCTAATTAATGAAGTAATGTGTGTTTTCCTGCTTTGGGGATGTGTGTATGTTTCAGGAACAGCCTGATTATGGGGACAGACACAACTACCCAACTCAGTGTGTCTACTTTGAAGTCAATCAGGAAACTCAGAGAGTCTGTGTGGGGGGAAAAAAATCTAATTTTCCCCCACAATGTTAAAAAAAAAGCCATGGAAACCCAAAGGTCAGAAATCCAGCATAGATCTTCTCACATACATAAACATGAAGAATCCAGCTGGACCCAAACTAGACAAAAATATTGTACCTATATGTACATGGACAGTGTACTTACCTAAGAAAGTACTGGGTAAGATAACTACATGTGTTAAGGTTAAGTTTATGGGTAGGTTCAGGGTTAGTACCTAGTTATTGTAATTACTATAAGTGCATAGTATGTACATGGACAGACAAATAAAGTGTTACAAAAATATTTATATTTTGTTTCCAATATTTGTTCTAATAATTTTTTCTATTAGGTAATGATTGGATAGGTTCACAAGCATTACTAGATGCATGCTGGTTACTGCTGTGTAACTATCTGGTTAAATTGTAGGTTACTTTGAAAGGCTGATCTAGGACCTGTTGTAAAGCAACTACAGACTCTCCACTAAAAGGTCAATAATTTCTGCCTGATCTCAGATCAGAGTGACTCAAAGAGTCTGGTATCAGAGTCATATCTGAATGCACACAAGGAAGATAATCATGCATGGGCAGACACCTTTTAACACGCATGTATGCAACAGATAAATGTGCATCTGCCTCTTTGTATTCATAACACACACACACCCACACACAAAATGAGTTCTCTTAATGTTTTTGAGTCAAATAATCTTGTTCACAACACTGACTGAATGGTATATAAACAAATGCTAAGTCAAATGCTAAGAAAGCTCAATTAAAGTACTATTTTAAAATTATGAACCAAAGAATAAAAATCTATTGGGCCAAGTTTGGTTGTACAACATATTCAAAATATACCAAACTGTCGTGACCCATGAATGTGTTTTTAAGCAGTCTAAGCCAGGGAACTTTCAAACTTTTTAGATGCCATGGACCTAAATATATTTGTCCTGGTGCGAGGGCCACCATCCTAAAAAGAAAGTTATTTATTTTAATGTATAAATTTAAACTAAAAAACTGCTATTACAAATATGTGTAAATTGTTATTTAAAAAACATTTAGTTTACTGTACTGATTTACATTGAATATTTCTCTAAAAAATGTTCTAACTAAAACTATTAAAAAAACATCTTTGTTACTTCAAATAAATGTTAATTGAAATAAAACATAAAAAATTGAAACTTTTTTTTAATTTGTTGTACTAAAATAGCTAAAACAGAAATAAAATTGACAAAAACTATATATAAAATAACTAATGAAAAACAAAAATTACAAAACTGTAAAATGAAAATGCAAAAATATAAAAATTATAAAAGTATTATCTCATTTAGGCCATTGTATCATTCCTTAAAGCTAGGGTATACGATTTCAAAGATTGTTCATTATTAATATCCTCGTTTAGATGCTGGTTATGGTTATATAGTACAATCCTAACAATGTGAATAGAAAAAAGAACGAAAAAAATCCATTCACTCTATTGGCTGGACAGCCGCAGAAAAGTTGACCAATGTAAGCTGTGCGGCCACACAGCTTATATTGGTCAACTGCTCTCATCCAATCACCAGCTCCACTTGAAACTCCGCTTGGCGCTCGCGTCTCCAACCCAACCGCACCCGCCCCCGCCCCCCTCCATGCGTGAGCAAACAGCTGACAGACTGTCTATGGTAGCTAGCTGGTAGCGTCAGATCAGCAATGGATAAAGCAATGGATAAAAATATAAACGACAACAGCAAGCGGCCCCTGCTTACCTCTACTGTAAAGTTTGGACGCAAGAGAAAGTCTGTGGAGGAAAGATCAGAGATTAAAAAAAAATGTGAAGAACGCCGGACTCTAAGTAGGATAAATATAGCGTCCTTCATTGACCATTGGAGAAAACTTCAGGGAGATCTGGGGCTGAAAACGACGCTGACACGGATGACTTTTTGTTGAGCAGGTAAACATTTATTTATTCTTTTATGGTGTGACGTGTTACGTGGCTTTTTATCAGTTTGACAACTTGCTCATGCTGCCGGTCGGCATTAGAATGTTAGCCGTTTAGCATCGCCGATCGCGGTTCAAAGTAATTATATTTCTTGTTCGAGGTTTCTGTTCGAGCCGATCGGAATTTGAACAAGATGCGCTGCGTGCTGCATTAACAATTACTGAAAACCTTAGCAATACTAGTAGTATTATAATGGTGGTGGGGAGTTTAGAACATTTCATGTGTTGCTTATCTTGCGTTGACGTGAACTCAAACGTGACATACGTCAGGGATCAGGTAGCACAGAGGGGAGGGGGTGTGTGTGGAGGGGCGGGATGAGTTTTTTAAAACTTCCCTACCGTCTCGACCGATTTTTAACATCGTATACCATAGCTTTAAGGGTTTTTTTTTTCAGCCTGATTCTTCATTTTACATTCTGGGGAATAAAATTAAACAGCCTGAATATTCAATCTCTAGTGGGCAGGGGAATAAAAACCCTTTCCGCTGATTGGTTGACTAAAGATTAAACCATGGCGTTATCAGTTGTTACGCGCAACAGTACCTCCAGGTGTAAACGGGGCCTTGCGTTTTGTTCAATCAGATCACAAGTGAATGACGCTTCTAAACAGCGTCTAAAACGGTTTGAGCTCGTCCACTTTAAGTGGTAGACGTTCTGCATAGTGTAAACGCTCATGTGGTCAAAATGCGTTCGAACAGCCACAAAAGAGAGAAGGGTTTGTCTTACGCCTCCCACCAAAAAAAGCCAAACAGGTGTGGATGACCCTGACTAAAACAATTTTTTTTAAGTAAAGTATTTTTATGTTTTATGAATCAAATGTTTGTACTGCTAACTTATATTGAATCTTTTCAAGTTTGAAATAACAGCTATTAGTTAAACAAAATAAATTATACTATAAAATTATCAATGACTCAAAAATAACACTGCCAAGCAATGGAATGTGGCCCGCTGGGAGCCAAGTTCAAAAACCTGGTATTAGCAAACCATCAGGCAAAGTTAATAGAATGCATTGGTAATATTAAATAAGTTAAATGTTGTTAATTTTAACTTTTTCTTTTTTTTTTTCAGACTGTGGGAGAGGAAGATGTTGATGATGGTGTTGGTTTATAGTCCTGACAGATGACAATAAGCCTGTAGAGGTTGAGGACGACCACTAGGAAGTTCTTGATAGCAAAGAAGACCAACATCTGGTGGAACACATCAAAGTATATCATAACAATAAGACGCACCACGAGAAAGGGCCCATCCTGGATAAACAAACTCTCAACGATGTTCCAAATATCTGTACTGTGTCTTGACAAGAGCAAGATGCAGCAGCCTTCTCCACCCATGGGCTCATCTGGGTTCTGCGGCCGAGATGTCACAACTGTAACATACATGAAAGAGAGAAACAAAAGCTGTGGTTTTGAACTTAGTATTCATCAAAGAATCCTAAAAAACAAATGCATTTCCATTTCCCGCATAATATTCCAGTTTCCACACAAATATTAAGCCGCACAACTGTTTTCAACATTGAGAATATATGTTTCTTGAGCATCAAATTAGCATATTAGAATGATTTCTGAATGATCATAAGACAAGACTAGAGTAATGATACTGAAAATTCTGCTTTGATCACAGGAATAAATTATATTTTAAAATATATGAAAAAATAATATATGAACTGCCACCTTAACGTGGTGGAGGGGTTTGAGAACCCGAATGACTCAAGGAGCTTTGTTGTCCAGGGTTATATGCCCCTGGTAGAGTCTCCCAAGGCAATGGGTCAGACTAAGAGTGGTTCAAAAAACCTTATGATTAAAATTAAATCGAAGCTGGGGCTTCACCCTGGAGTCAGGCCCGGGGTTGGGGCTCGTATGCAAGTGCCTGGTGGCCTCCCCCCACAGGATCGGCCGGGCTCAGCCCGAAGGAGCGATGTGGGGCCGCCTTCTTGTAGGCTCACCATCTACAGGGGGAACCGTAAGGGGGCGGTGCTGAGAGGATCGGGCGGCAGTCGAAGGTGGGGGTCTCGACAACCCCATCCCTGGACATGGAAACTACTTGGAACGTCACCTCGCTGGTGGGGAAGAAGCCTGAGATTGTGCATGAGGTTGAGAGGTTCTGACTAGAGATAGTCGGGATCACCTCTACACATGGCTCGGGCTCTGTAATAACACTCCTTGAGAGAGGATGGACTCTTCACCACTCTGGAGTTGCCCATGGTGAGAGGCGGCGCGCTGGTGTGGGTTTGCTTATAGCTCCCTAGCTAAGCAGCCTTGTGTTGGAGTTTACCCCGGTGAACAAGAGGGTCGTTTCCCTGCGCCGACGGGCCAAACGGCAGTGCAGAGTACCTGGCCTTCTTGGGTCTCTGCGAGGCTTGCTGGAAAGTGCTCCAACTGGGGACTCAGTCGTACTACTGGGGGACTTCACCGCCCACGTGGGCAGCGACAATGACACCTGGAGGGGTGTGATTGGGAGGAACGGCCTCCCTGACCTGAACCCGAGCGGTGTTCAGTTATTGGACTTCTGTGCTAGTTATCGATAACGAACACCATGTTCAAGCATAAGGGTGTCCATCAGTGCACTTAGCACAAGGAACAACCTCAGCCGTAGGTCAATGATCAACTTCGTAATCCTTTCATCTGACCTATGGCCGTATGTCTTGGACACTCGGGTGAAGAGAGGGGTGGAGCTGGAACTGATCACCACCTGGTGGTGAGTTGGATCTGATGGCAGTGGAGGAATCTGGACAGACTCGGCAGACCCAAGCGTACTGTAAGGGTCTGCTGGGAACGTTTGGCCGAGTCTCCAGTCAGAGAGATCTTCAACTGCCACGTCTGCCGGAGCCTCGACCGGATCCCGAGGGAGGCTGGAGATATTGAGTCCGAGTGGACCATGTTCTCCACCTCCATTGTCGAAGTGGCCACTCAGAGCTGTAGCCATAAGGTGGCCGTAAGGGGCGTGATTGGGAGGAACGACCCCCCTGACCTGAACCCGAGCGGTGTTCATTTATTAGACTTCTGTGCTAGTTACAGTTTGTCCATAACGAACACCATGTTCAAGATTATGGTTGTCCATCAATGCACATGGCACCAGGACACCCTATGTTGATGATCGACTTTCATCTGACCTATGACCATATGTCTTGGACACACGGGTAAGGAGAGGGGCGGAGCTGTCAACTAATCACCACCTGGTGGTGAGTTGGATCCGATGGCGGGGGAGGAAGCTGGACAGATTCGCCAGACCCAACCGTACTGTAAGGGTCTGCTACTGGGAACGTTTGGCCGAGTCTCCAGTCAGAGAGATCTTGGAGGAGCCTCGGCCGGATCCCGAGGGAGGCTGGAGATATTGAGTCCGAGTGGACCATGTTCTCCACCTCCGAAGCAGTGCCTGTCAAGGCGGCCTTCCTGGGAACATGTTCTGGCCACGTCCCACTGGGAGGAGACCCCGGTGAAGACCTAGGAGGCAATCTCCCTGTCTCTCTCTTGAAACCAACACTGAAGTGAATTAAACTGCAATTCATCTACTGACTGCTTTAGGCAGGCTGCAAAAGTGAGTCAAATCTGCATCTCCCCCATGTTAAATTGCCCAACTTTACAGCAGAAAAAAAACATGTTTACAGCCTAAAGCAAAAAGTGGTTTTGGTCTTTATAGTTTATTTTGCCCTTCATGACAACTGTTAGGTGGGTGAATTTTTTACTACTCATCCGTTTAAAATTATATTAAGCCTGAATAATTAAGGGCATGGCCACTTGAGTGACAGGTGGATGGTAGCCGTTTGTCTGCTGTCTGTTAAAGTCACACTCAGCTAATTCCAGCAGCTGCTGTAAATACTTGCCATCTCTGCCGCATTTGTGCTATTTCCGGGATTATTTCATAGAATTTAATACACGCATTATACCTTCGCCCATGCCGTAGGATTCCATTGTTGTAGAGTATGAAGAGAACAACCAGCGCTTTGTTTCCAGTTGTTTTTCTTGCATACATTAGCATTAATGGATGTCTGACAATTTTGTTGCTAAAAAGAGCTGGAGGAAGTGTCTAGGGAGAAGGAAGTCTGAGCATCTCTGCTTAGTCTGCTGCCCCTCGACCCAGCCCCGGATAAGCGGAAGAAGATGCATGGATGAAAAAAAAACATTTAAAATTGTATTAATATTTCAGAATATTACATTTGTAAGTTCAAAATCAAATAAATGCAGCCTTGGTGATCATAAGAGACTTTTTTCATTAAATTTATATTTTAATTCAGTTGCTTGTGTACCAGAGAATCTTGGTCTACTCGCCAAGTTTTAAAGGCTAATTGCTCGGCAGGAAATCATGTTTTGTATACAGTTCATGTTTTCACCAGTTCAATAAAAAGTTACTTTGTAAAAATGTTAATTTTTTTATAGTTGAAGATGCTGGATTTTACTAGAGTTGAAAAGGCGGTCTCTTCAGTTTTGGCAGAGGGCCACAGAGCACTTTTCTTGAAATCAATGACTAAATTTTAAACGACCTATATTTGATTTAAATGAAATTTTGTACAGAGCATTGAGCAATGCAAGTTTGCAGAAGTGAATAGTCTGTTGCACTTATGGAAAACATGTTGCATTTATGGAAAACATCTCAAAAGATCCGAGAAAATTCACCCCTTTCTTCTTTCTATGGGGTTTGGTAATAGATACTGTACATGTACTGTAGTTGCCAAAACTCTCATTCCTCAAAGGGGAACAGGAATGAAGCATAACTAAACAAAAACACATGCTGTGGATCTGCAAATGACTGAAGCGCTACTTTGAGTTACATCCCAAACCTCTGGTTTGTGTGAGATCCAGGGGTAAGAAAAATACTTTTGATGGAGCAAGATGAAAGATTCCACAGGACAGCAGGGTCATTTGAGGGATCCTGAACCATTTTGAAGGTCATTTTCTGTTTTTCAAAGCAGTATCTGTGACGTTTGATGGTGGGGTGTTAAAGAAGCACGTTAACACAGTTAAACACGTTATCACAAACCTGCCAGGTGCAAAGGAAACTGCAACATACTCCACGTCCACACTGCCAAGATTACATACACCAGCTGATGGTTGTTCTCCCTATAACACAAAGTGAAGAATGTGTTATGCAGATTTGCACAAAATAATGTGCAAGCATTTACATGTGAGTCTAACTCTTATCATAAATATTAGTAGGAAATTATGACTGGTATAACAGAGAGCAGATTCGCAGACACCAATACTTACAGTCTCTTTGTTTTCTACCAAACAATTAACTCTGAATATCACAATACATGACCATTTGTGTTCACATGACACATAACCTCAATGTAGTCACATTATATCTGTCAGCGTTTTTTTTTGCAGCAGAGAATGTAAAGAAAAATGAAAAAAGTGGAGTTTTGTGGATTAAATATACAGTAAATACATACAAAAATAAAGCCTTTTTAAATATAACATAACAATTTGTCTGTTTTTTTCCTAAACCGGTTATCTGAGAAAATGGCAATTTTTTATTTGTCTCATAAATATACGGTACAAAAATATTGAATAATGTGGTGTAATGTAATATTTGCTAGTAAATGCCAGTTACATTAGCCTTCATTTTGAACTTAACAGGTCTGACATTCATTGTACAAAACACAAATTGCATTTACATTAAATCATTTAGAAGATGTTTTTGTCCAAAGCGGCTTACAACTGAGGAGAACAATAGGGGCAACAATATGTAAGTGCTGTAACAAGTCCCAGCTAGTCTAGCACAGTGCATTTTCTCCCTATAGAATAGAATAGAATAGAATAGAATAGAATAGAATAGAATAGAATAGAATAGAATTAATTAGTCAAGTGTTAATGAAAAAGATGCATCTTGAAAGCGGCTAAAGACTCACAGCTCGGGTTGAGTTAGGTAATGGCAGGTCATTCCATCATCAAGGAACAGTCAAGGTAAGGGTTAGTGAAAGTGATTTTGTGCCTCTGCACTGGCACCACAAGACGCCGCTCACTTGTCGAACACAAGCTTCTGGAGGACACATAAGACTGAATAATGAAGTAATGAGTTTAGTTATAAGGGGGCAGAGCCAGTGGTTGTGTAGGCAAACATCAGTGCCTTGAATTTGATGCTATTGGCAACCAGTGCAAAAGTTTGATAGAGAAATGTCATTGGTTTTTATTATTTTTTCAGTTAAATTGTGATGAGTGATTTATGACAAATATGATTTATTGAATGTTCAGTGACAGCAGTTTAAAAAACAAACAAACAAAAAAACAAATGCTGATCTTTTCAGGCACAAATGGCACCTGAGAATGGACTGGACAAATAATCATCATTGAAATCCAGAATACAGCATTGAGCACACAATGCACCCAACATCAATTGTTAACTTTTTCACGACTTCACACTTACATAAAATTAGAGTGGATAAGATTAAATGTGTATTTGGAGTGCTGTCCTGGGGGAGGGCTCCTAGCTCGGAGTTTGGCCCGAACTAGTGTTGTCAAAAAACTCGGTACTTCGGTACCAAGTCGGTACTAAAAAAAAAAAATGTTACGGTACCAGCTTTTCTAGGTACCGAGTACCAGGTTAATCCAGTTCTGTTCTAGACGCGATGTCTGAAACGTGCACAGTTGCGTCCTCTTCATAACGCTGATATGGCTCTCTCTCTCTGAATCCACTTGTTGAAACGAAAGGAGGAAAGAGACACATATGGAAATATTTTGGATTAGGCTAATGTCACGTTGCCATAAGAGGCCGATTACATGCAAATTCGCAATTTCAAATATAGGCGTGATTCAAGCGCGCTCATAATAAAAACTCGTTGGCGTTGCATAGCAACGACAGACGCCGCGTGAGAGCAAGCGCTTTGGAAAGAATAAGCACGCGCAAAAATATAATTAAAAAACACGCGCGACATGTGAACGGCCTCTAAAGTGCTTTCGGGGTAGTTTTACGAGTACACGAGCACAGTAGTATCCACCCGACACCAGAGTACTATGGTATTAGTATTGTCATTTAATGTCAATGCCAGTTCTAGGCGTATTCTTGCCTTTATAACTCAGCAGGTTTAAAAAGCCTTTTTAAAATTAAATATGAATGCAGTTTTAGATTAATAAAAGGACAGTCAAGTCAAATAAAACATGTTTTATGGTAATGCTACAAAGATACCATTCATCAACATTACTTAGTTATCAACACATTGAGTGAACAATATATTTTTACAACATTAATTCATGTTTGAAAATGTTATTTATTACAAACACCTGATTGTTCATGTTTGTTCACTTAATTCATTGTGCATTAAATAAATAATGGATTAAAACTTTACAAACAACTTTAAAAATGTGTTAGTGTATACTACTGTTTATTTTAGGTCATTTTATCTAATCTTTTTGTAAAGTGTTTATAATACAAATGTACAGTTTCCATACTTGTAACCGTGATAAACACTTAAATATATGTAAATTTAAACTAAGCTTTGGTACCGAAATTGGTACCGAGAACCGTGAATTTTAACTGGTATCGGTACCGAATACTGAAATTTTGGTACCGTGACAACACTAGCCCGAACCCAGAGTACTCCCCTCATTTAAGTGTTTAGGACTGGAAGTGTGGAGAAGGGGTGGTGGAGGGATGCTACTAAACTATCAAAGGAGTGAGGTAAGATTGCTGAATCTATATACACATCTTATCATTGATTGCTGAGTGCACTCCACTCGTGTTAATTAACTGAATGTGCTCCTCCTGAACTTTGTTAATAAAACATCATTTAATATACTTTAAAATGTAATGTATTCTTGCTAATATGGCAAAGCTGAACTTTCAGCATCATTACTCCAATATTCTGCATCACACGATCCTTAAGAAATCCTTCTAATATGCCGATTTGGTACTAAAAAATATATTTCTTACAGCTGAAAAAAATGTAATACTTGTGGAAACAGTGATCAATTTTTTTTCAGGATTCTTTGATGAATAGGATTCTTGCCTTCAGGATTCTTGTTTGAAATAGAAATAGTAACATTAGAAATGTCTTTACTATCATTTTTGATCGATTCAATGCATAAACGAAAGTATTCATTTCTTTAAAAAAATAAATATTGATATAATTTGAATGGTAGTGCCCATCAAAAATAGTATGTGAACTGATATTCAGACAACCTTTTGTCTATTGACTAAGAACAGGAAGTACCCACTTGACATCAGAGAGAGTTTCACTAGTGAATTCCAGAATGTCTGCCGCCGTGCCAACGAAGATGAGCAAAAGCTGAGACAGCTCGTCACGTGTTACTCCGCCTCCTAGTGGGAGGAGCCACTTTCCAAGGATGAGAAGAATAAGCAGAACTTGATGAAGAGCAAGAATCCAGTCATTCGGACAGACAGATGTGAGCATGCGCTCCAGGTGCTGAAAAACATAACACAATATTATTGTAATATTTTTGTTTAAAGTTGACTTTCACTGTTTCCAGATCAGTTTTCTTTTCTCTGTGTTTATTTGTTACCATGGTTTTTGATTTGCCCTCATGTGTCAAAACGATGTACCTGTTTTTAATTAACTACCTCATTTCACCCCTAGTGTTTATATATAGCCCTCATTTTCAGTAATCTGATCTCGTCTATGATATGTGGCTGTTCTATTCGCTATTTTAATTATCTATTTGCTGAGTTTATTCAAGAAAACTGCATGCGTATAGATCCTGCCTTTATTTTACATTTTATTGCAACCATATAAAATGAAAAATGTGACAATAATACAGACACAGACATAGGGCTGGGCGATATATCGCACGATATTGTTATGCGCATCTAATCAGTAAAGCCGGTTCCTTGATTAGTAGTAAATCATCTTCACCTGCTTTCAAATTGACGATATGAGTGTTAAATTAACACTCAAGAGTGTTAAAGTTAATGAGATAATTAAGTGATTAATTTAGTGATGATTGAGCATTATTGAAGACACCTGATGACATTTATAAATTGCTAAACATCACAACACTGAACATAAAGAGGAATAGTCACCAAGAAACATGAATTGAAATTCACAAAGGTATGAATTATATTAGTAAAGAAGATGATTCAGCACTTCTACACTTGCATTCAGAATGCAAGTTACTTTGGATAAAAGCATCAGCACAATGGATAATTTGTATTTTGTATAAGATCAAATTTACAAGTGAAAGAGAAGGAAACCCAAGAAGAGAAAATATCTAGTTTTCCTGATCTCTGGACCAGCAGAGAGTGGCTAATAAGGTCCAAAAATCATTGGAATGTTGAGATTTAAATCTAAATATTTTATTATCTATTTAAATCTGAAGTAACGTTATATTTTAATTCTATAAAAAGACAGAGGAAGTGAAAGGCAAGACAATGCTAAGGAAAGAACATTTCACAAGAAATGAATGACATCACAAATTAGAAGCACATGTGATTTTACACATAGCAGATAGATTATAGTCAGAGTGTTAGTTACTTTTTTTAAAGTAATACAATAAACCGTAAATTAAAAGCTTAAAATAAAAGATTACCTTTAGCGTTTCATTAACCTTAGTGCCATTTGAAGGCAATATGCTCTTGACATTCTCCCAAGAGTCCAGTTTCCTACACTGCAAGACACAAAAATTACAGAGAAGAGTTTAAGGAGAGGAAAAAGACACTCAGAATATAATCTTATATATGAGCATGATTAGGTTAAACTGACTTTGCATATGCATAGAGTTAGTCTACCTAAAAATTAAAGAAAAAAAGGGAAAAAAGCTATTTTGAAGAATGCTGAAAACCAAAGAGTTTTTGGTTCCCATTGAAATATGACCGAAAAAATAAAGTGGAAGTATATGGGAACTGAAACTTATCAACATTCTTCAAAAATATCTTCTTTTGTGTTTAGCTGAAGAAAGCAAGTCATGCGGGTTTGGAACGACATGAGGGTGAGTAAATGATGACAGAATTTTCCTGTCATCATTTTGTCCTCACACAAAAATGAGTCAGAATAAGAATGTGAATAAAATAGTGTTTTGGTTAGTACACATGTTAAGGGTTTACTAAAAAACAAACAAAAACAATACACATATTTCCACATAAAGAAAGTCATAAGTTTGGATCGATAAGAGGAAAACACGTCAAAAGTCCACTGAAAGAATGTGTATGGAATAATACCTGAGGGTCATTGGCTTTGTTTTCCTGATGATGTAACTCTAGAATCCATATGGATGGAATAATGCTGATGAGGAACAATAGAATGGCTGGAGAAAACCTGAAAGATGACAGAAGATGGGTTGCATAATTTTTACAGAACATACATAAATAGGCCTACACTTAACTGGGATGACATTATCTTATTGCAATTGTTTCTTTCAAGCGGATTATGATTAAATGGATAGTTCTCCACAAAATTAAAATTCTTTCATTAATTACTTACCCTCATGCCATTCCAAACTTTCGTTTAAGTTTAAGACTTTCATTCATTTTTAGAACACAAACACAACAACAACTAACACCCTAACAATTGCCTTAAATGCATGATATTAAAATGATATCAACAGACAAGTGAGACTGAAGAATTATTTCCCCCCACCCCCATTTCATCTCATATCTGGACATGAGGGTGAGTAATTAATGACAGAATTTTTATTTTTGTGGGAACTAACCCTTATCATTGCTGGAGACCACTCTGATTATACTAAACTAGAGTCATGGTGTCTTACATCCTTTACTCAGTCAGCATTAACAATAGGTCTAGCAGGATGTTGGTGAGGGGGAGGGAGGGAGTGAGGAATGTCGATAACTTTTTAGGAAAATTGAATTTAAAATGTTACTAAAACATGAGCACAGCACAAGAGAAGTAGAATAAAAGCCATGTAACATACATTCAGATATTGAATAAAAGTAATTTGCACCAAGAGTGTGAATCCATCCAGCAGAAAATGATCAACAGCTGTCGTGAAGCAGCTTCTGTCAGCAGCACTGTAAATCGAGTATAATAATGTGGTGTCACTCACCATTTGTAGTCTTTCCCTTTCCTTCGTTTTAAAGTGACGAACATCTCCACGACCAGAGGAAGGTAAAGTACAGTCAGTAACCAGTACATGTTGTCATTTTTCACCGTTTTCACTCTCCAGACGCCGATGAGAGAGACCAGAATGAATAAGGACCTGGTTATGATCGCGCACACGAATTTAACTAAAAATATAGCTGCAAGCAGCCATTACCGGGGCCAAGCGCAATAAGCGGCCACATATGCCAAAATGGCAAGGAGTGGCAGACCAACTGCAGCAAGGAGCAATTACGGGCATTTTGAGAGAACTTTGGGCAAATGGCTAAAAAAATCACATAACCATTAACTTATAAGATGATTTAATGGGTTATCACTTTCGAACAATAGGTGGCGCAGTTACGAAATAGATGTGTGGTCAGAGTGAGGTGGCAATGACACATGCACAGTTTGGTGTCAAAATGTGAAGGCATTGCAGAGATAAAGCCTAAATTGTAATTTTGGCAGCATGCCTAAACTTTGATGCTGTGTTATACGAAAACAGTTTCGTCTATCGTCACGCAATCCATAACTTTTAGTCGGCACGGTCTGGAGATGATACGATTCAATTTTCGTGAAAATCGGACAAACGGTCTAGGAGGAGTTTGAAAAAGAAGGTTTTTCAAAGAAATAAAGACGGCGGACAGGAAGTTTGGCTGATTATGCAAAACCTGATATCTATGTTTTCGGCATAACCCAACGAATCTATTAAGATCAGTTTCATTGCAATAAGCAAATTTATTCAAAAGTTATTAGCGTTCTCAGAAATTAATTATAACTTTTGACCAACAGGTGGCGCTGTCTCAAAATCCTTTGAGTACCTTCAGGGCATGCTGCTTATGGCACACACTGAGTTTCGTAATGTTAGACCAAAGCATTTATTTAGTATAGCATTGTATTTCACAAAACTGTATTGAAGTCAATGGGAATTTCACGTTTTGTTCTATTATAGCGCCACCAAGAGGCTCAGTCCCACAATTTTTTGTGTGTGTCCTCAGAGTGAACCCATACATATGTGTGTCGATTTTGGTGAAAATATCTCAATTCGCTTCCGAGTTATAAACATTTATATGAAAAAACACGTAAAAAATGACTGACACATGACTTTGTTTGAATTTTACTACCCCTTACTATCAATATTTTCGCATTTGGGCATTAGCATTTAGTTAACAAGCTATGATTCCGTGTTTCTGACGATGGTTTCGTCTCGATCGGAGCAGCGGTTTCAAAGATATTGCCACGTGTTTTTTTCGCGCTAAATCGCTATGCTACGCCATCCATGAGACGAAACCCGACATATTTGGTATCGTTGGACTCGGCAACAATTCAGGACCTCAGAAAGATGACTCCCATGAAAATAAGTGTACCACACCCAAAGTTATAAGCGTTTGAAGAAAAAAATTCACCACTAGGTGGCGCTGTTTCGAAACTTCTCAGGCTCCTTCAGGGCATCGTACTGATGACCCATACCGAGTTTCGTAACAATTCGTTCATGCGTTCAAAAACTACAGCATTTTAGCACATAATTCAAAATGGCCGACAGCCAAAATGGCCGATCTGGGAAAATTGGATATCAGTCGACTCGGCATGATGCCCTGAATCTAACAAGATGAAGTTTATGATTTTTGGACAAACCGTTCAGAAGTTACGAGCAAAAATAGCCATTTTTCATATCTCCGGACCACTAGGCGGCGCTGCGCCGAAACGCTGCATGTAGCCTCAGGTCATGCTTGTGATTACATGTACCAAGTTTGGTCTGAATAGGATGAAGCGTTGCGGAGATACAGCCTTACGTCTTTTTTCGCAAGCGTTACGTAAAATTAGTTTGTGCGTTTATCAAAAACCGTTAGGCGAATCATCTTGAATTCCATAACTTTTTGTCAGCACTGCCTGGAGATGATCCGGTGCGATTTTGGTGAAAATCGGACAAACCGTCTAGGACGAGTTCGCAAAAGTACGTTTTTTAGAAAATTCAAAATGGCGGCCATGTTTTTATGACGGAAAATGACGTCATAGGGTGCGATCGAATCGGCATGAGCTCAGGAACAAGAGGAAAAAAGAATTTTGTTGATAGGCCTTACGGTTCAAAAGTTATTAGCATAATAAAAGTGAAACTTTGGACAGTTGGTGGCGCTAAAGGGAATGAGTTAGAGACACCAAAATTGGTGTATTTAAAGTTGGGTCTGTCCTCTATCAGAATGTCAAACCAAAACAACTTTCCCGCAAACCGGTCTATGGGCTGCCATAGACGCCCAGTCGGAAGAAGAATAATAATAATAATAATAATAATAAGAACCGGAACAGATACAATAGGTGCCTCCGCACCTTCGGTGCTTGGCCCCTAATCATCGTAAAGACAACACAACAGTGTCCCGGCTTTGTGCGGTGTAAAGTGCGCTTTTGGAGTCCAGTTGAGTCCCCGGTTTATGTTGAATCCTCCCACCAGCGTCAGTGTGTGAAATGAAATCGGAGGTGAACTGTCCTGAAGACAATGAACTGACACGTTTTGTATACAAGGTCAATAATGTACTTTTATTGTAAATATGGATGATGTCTCTTTATATTTTAGCATAAAAAGAAATAATTTATACGTTTTTATTTATTTATTTTTTTTTTTCAAGATCCTCCAAGTAGTGGCCATTTGGGGGGTTGGGGGTGGGGGCATTTGTCGCGGCTGAACTTCAAGCTCCACTCATTGGCTCAGTAAGCAGCCAAAACGAAACGTGTTTAATTTTATGTGACCGGTAGAGGGCAGCATTTAGATTTCTATGGGCCAATGAAGTGCACAGATTTCTATTGATTTCTCTTAAATTACGGTCAAATAAGATTATTGATCTATCATTTAGCAGTGTGGAGACAAAGTACCCCTCTCCCTCCTGTGGTGGTTGTCATAAAAACAACCGCTAGATAAACACAACACCAATAATTTATTACAATTACATAGATTATTACAGAGATTACGAGATAAACTTGGAGTTACACAGATAAACTTGGAGTTACAGAGTGGTGGTGGTCAATAGCCTATGTAAGCATTTTTTTTTTTATTGTATGCAAGTATTCCCTGTCTTTATTGCTACTCAATATATGATGATGAATGTAAATGTCAAAATATGTCATTTTAAAGGTGAATTTCTACCACAAAATTTAAGGAACTCTTCCAGAATCCCTGTGGGTTAATGTCTTTAAAATAAATGCTTTAAAAGTTGTCATTAAGGAATTGCCGTAACGATGTTTCATCTAGCCTGACTTCGCAATATTCTGGTCTGAATGTGAGTCTGAAACTCCTCCATCGAGCAGTTGAACAGGGTCGTTGTGGTTCCCTGTTCAGATTAGCTCAAGAATAGTCCGGACTAGAGAGCTTCATGAAATGGGTTTCCATGGCTGAGCAAATGCATCACCAAGCGCAGTGCAAAGCACCGGATGCCGTGGTGTAAAGCACGCCACCACTGGACTCGTGTTCTCGAATTATGCTTGTCGAATCATGCGAATTATGCATAATTATGTCAAAGTATGCTTCTTTGTCTGGCAATCCGCTTACCAAGCTTACCAAGACATTTTGGACAATTTCATGCTCCTAACTTTGTGGGAACAGTTTTGGAATGGTTCCAGTGTGTTTATGGTAATCCAAGTTACCATTAACACACTCTTAAACGTTGTGGAAAGCATATGAGCTGAAGCTGTTATAGCTGCAAAAGGTGGGGCAACTCCATATTAAACGCTACAGATTAAGAATGAGATATCATTAAAGTTCATGTGCATGTAAAGGCAGACCAGACGTCCCAAAACTTCTGGCAATATAGTGTATATAAAGCTTATAAAGTATAAAAATGCACAGATGACTGCAAAAAATTGATTGAAGTGTACACATTACATATAAACACACAATATAGTCTCAATATAGCTGAATGATGATCTTTATTGAACAGTCACATTTTGGTATTCATAAACATGGCAACAAGAAAAACAAAAATATTTACTGAACATGTCAGTTTGAGGCACATTCACACAGCGGGAACTTGATTTGGGTGCATGAGTCGCTTGACCTTTGCATGAGTCCAAAGTTGAACTATTGTTTTCTACAGTCAGATTGGTGTAAGTTGATAAAAAAAAAAGTTATTAATGTGTGAAGTCAATACATTTTTTGTTTCATTTTCATCCCTCTTAGATAGAAGATAGAACAGACTTCCTCTGCCAAAAGACAAGAGTATTACAAATTCTTGAGCTAAGTAAATGGCAGCTGCTTATCAGTCAAACACTCACATCTCCAGCTGACACAGCACACTGAAGTCTAATCATTTCACACACTAACAAAACATGCACACACACACACACCCAAACACACATATAATCAGAACTCCCAGAAAACACAAAACACATTCACTACTGTTCAAAAGTTTGGATGTAGTAATTAATATTAAGCAATTAATACTTTTATTTAGCAAGTTTTCATTAAAATGAAAGTGATAGAAAAGAATAATAAAATAAATATTGTTCTTTTGAACATACTATTCATCAAAGAATCCTGAAAAAAATATGCATCACAAAAAACAGCTGTTTTCAACATTGATAATAATGACAAATGTTTCTTGAGCACCAAATCAGCATATTAGAATGATTTCTGAAGGATCATGTGGCACTAAAGACGGGATTAATGATACTAAAAATTCAGCTTTTCCAACACACTAATAAATCAAATTTAAAAATATTTCACATCATATAAATGTAGCCTTGGTGAGCATAAGAGACTTCTTTCAGAAACATTAAAGGGGTAGTTTACCCAAAAATTAAAATGATATCATTAATGACTCACCCTCATGTCGTTCCAAGCCCGTAAGTTCATCTTCGTAGCACAGTTAAAGATATTTTAGATTTAGTCCGAGAGCTTTCTGTACCTCCATTTAAAATGTATGTACGACATACTGTCCTTGTCCAGAAAGGAAATAAAGACATCATCAAAAAAAGTTTTGGGTGAACTAACCCTTTAAAGAATCTTTTTGACCCCAAACTTTTGAACGGTAGTGTATGCGAATATAGTGTAGAATTGTTTATAATAAAATGTTTAGTTTTGAGCAAAAGCTACATGTTGGCCACAGGTTTTAGGATACTGGCAGCTAAGAGTTTTCAGAAATGAAAATAAAATTGTGCATCGCTGTCTGTTGTGACTGGCTTCTATTTTTCTTCTAAGTAACAAGTTCAGATACAGTACAACACAAAGTCTTAAGCATGCATCTGTGATCTTTTTCACAACCAGAGGGCCTCTAATAGGACAGTGCAAACCCTCAAGAACCTGGACATAGCAATGGATTTGTTCAGGATATATTTTAGACAAATCAATTCTACTTCTTGATGTTCTATCAGGAATCAACATCCACCATTACTACTGCAACGCACATTCTCTAAAAACCAAACATAATGAAACAAGATTATCAAAATACCATGTTCAATGAGTAAGAAAGGTTAAAGGAGAACTGCGATCAGAGTAGAAAATGAAAAGACTGAGGGTAAAAGAGGTTTCAAGGCTAAGGTGGCATGTAGGTGCTTAAACGACTGGTTGGCATATAACTCCAGTTGGATAATGTAATAATAGCCTACTGTAGGTAGTATACTGTACATGCAGTAGAAGTCTGAGGCGCATGTCAAAGGTGAATAGAGGCACATAGAAATGCAAGTGGCCAAAGGGGAAATGATCTGTGTTAGATAAGAAAATCCCCTTTTAGAAAGTTTAAAGGGTGAGGTGGCATGTACTGTAGATGCGTAAAGGATCAGACTCCATGTAGTACAAGTCTGACATATGAAACAAGGGGGGTTTGACGGCCTCCGTGGAAACTGGGCAAGACATCTTTGTGTTTTTAAAAAAAGGTCACAAATGGTTTGAGGATAAACAGGGGTCTAATTATCGAGCAGAAAAAGCACCAAGAACACATATGAAAGATTCACAGTGGGGTTCAAGTTTTTGGAAAAGTAGCTTTTACTCTTTTTTAATTTTTAGTCTTGATATGCCATCTTTTTTTTTTTTTTTGCCTTGAATCTGTTTTTTGTCATACTCTGTTTTCTGTTTTTTTCTTCTTCTGCTGTACAATAATGTATTTTTGATTTATTTCTATTATTTTAGAATGCTCAGTTAATCAAGCACAGAATTGTCTAGCATAAGCTGGGTTTCTGGGAAGCCCCCAAGGGGTTTGAGCGCCACATGGGCATACATACTGCATATGGAGGATTGTGGGGGCCATTTTTCTTGGGGTTCTTCTTTATCTGGTTCTGTAACATACCATTTTGATGGGTCTGATTTGTTCAGTTGTTCAGGAGGGCTTCAGATGCACAGTTGGGTCTGTGTGTGAGTTAGCGGCCAACACTGATGTTGCAGGTCTTGCAGCTGGGGTCTTTCTTGGCGTTGATGGTTGACAAGCTCATCAACTGGTGGCCGCTGATCTGAGAGACAGTCCCTTGAGCCAACGGCACCGGCTCAGTATAAATCAGCTCCAGAATCACATCCTGCGCGTGCTGAAACACCACCTGCCCATCCTCCCCGCACACACGTGTCAGAAAGCGGTTGTTGGTCACATCCAGCTCTGGAAGGCGATCGCTGCAGTAAAGGTCTCCGCTCGAGCCACGAGGAGCCAGGACAAGGATAACGTAATGATAGGCAGTATACATGCAGTAGAAGTCCCCGAAGTAGAGGCGCGTGTCAGGGGTGAACAGAACCTCGGCAGGCACCTGGAAGCGGACGCGGCCGTACGGGGAATCCTGTGGGGGCTGACCTGTGTTAAACTCTGTGTTGCAGCTGAAGAAGACCCCTTCCAGTTTACCACTGAGAGGTGAACCATGACTACCGCTGTTATCCTTTACTGACGGCATCATTCGACTGCCAAGAACATCTCTGAGGGAAAGAGAGACAATTATCAATTTCTTGCTCACCAAGTAAAAGCAGTGAAATGTGAAATGTTAATTGGTGCTCAAGAAACATTTTTAATTATCAATGTTCTGAGGCTTAATATTTTTGTGGTAACTGTGTTTTTCATGACTTTTTTTGATGAATAAGAAAGTTCAAAAGAACAGTATTTACTTGAAATAGAAATCTTTTGTAACATTGAAAATGTCTGTCACTTTTAATCAATTTCTGACCGCAAAAATGTTAATGGTGTAAGTGAATTAAAAAATGTGGTTCACAAAAACCTGAACATAAACAATTATGAGGATATTATTGCACAAGAGGGAGCCGTTTGCTTCCTAGTGACAAGCTGAATCTCAAGAGCGAAGAAAGATTGTCATTGTCGTCATCCACAGCATTACTTCACCTCTTTCCTCTCCGTCACTCATATCCCAAATTTTTTTACTGAGGTACTTTTTCCTAAATCACCTGCAGTGCTGGAAGTATTCCTCATGCTGATTCCGGTAAAAGACAGAGAACTTGAGCATCCTGCCAGCAATGACTTCAGCCTTCTGCAACAGCTGCGTCAAATGCACAGAGGAATAATCTGGAAAAATTAAGGGAAATATTTTTGTGTCATCAATTTCCACAAGCTTTTCAATTTGATCAATGTTATCTACCTAAAAAGCTGAGCAGTAGCTAGCATAACATTTTGTTTTCTCATTTTCTATCTCTTATAGCAACATGACATCATGACTTTTGCGTAAACATATACGCCACTTCGAGTACGCCACTTTCCGCGTGTATGCGTATATGTCTACGCCATTAACGTCCGCGTCATTCCGCGTGTCCGAACACGCAGTCAAATCTCCAGTCATAAATGCCATTAACCCCAGTGACGGTTAAGTTTAGGGATGGGGTTGAGGTAAGTCATATCTTTTTTTTTACCTAGGATGGTAAGGGAACAGTCATAAATGCCATTAACCCCAGTGACGGTTAGGTTTAGGGACGGGGTTGAGGTAAGTCATATATTTATATAACGTTAAGTCAACGGCGTTCATAAACACGCTGAAAGGCGATTATGCGTCTTGATAGCACGCCAAAAATGGAAATACGAATTGGCGTGTCATACACACGCTACTTCATGAGATCAGTCTGCTTATAGTAAGTTATTTTGGTGTTAGGTTTTCATTTCATTTTTATACTTTGTCTCATTGTCAATATATCGCATTTGAATTATTTGAATTACCATTGTGTACCGTGTAAAAAAGAAAGGACACCCTTTTGAATTCTATCAGGACATACTTGTACAAGTCATTGGTCTTTAGCAGGTTTTAAAATTAATTATAACCTAAGATGAACAACAACAACACAACATATTGTCTTACACAATTATAAATCTCTCACATTGTTCTGGAGGAATTTGTTCCCACTCTTCTCCCACTCTTCTTTACTCTTTCTTTTCATCACCCCTCCATCAACGTGATGACAGTTGGTATGAGGCGTTTGTGCTGATATGCTGGTTTTCACCAAACTTGATGCTGTGCATTGTGGCCAAGCATCTTCACTTTGGTCTCATTTGTCCAAAGGACATTGTTCCAGAAGTCTTGTGGTTTGTTCAGATGCAACTTTACAATTGCATCTGTGTGAGTGATTCTGAATTCCTAAGGAAGCAATAAGGGTGTACTAAGTTTGTCACATATGGGTTCCCAAACTGTGGCCAAGTAGTTTTTGTTAAAAAAAAAAAAAATAATGATGTCATGTGTTGTTGTTCATTTGAGGTTGTATTTACCTAATTTTAAGACCTAAGGACCAGATGATTTTTTTTTATTATGTCCTGATACATAAAAACATAGAATTCAATAGGGTGTCCTTTCTTAAACTATTACATAGTTTTTTGTATAAGTGTGTGCTTGGCTGAATAACCTGCTGTACAAAACTCGACAATGTCACTCCATTCTGATACGGCATAGTCTCCGTCGGTCTGTTTGGAAGCTGTTTGCACGGCAACAGTGTATTCTGTCCGTGGACTCAGGAACCAATGGCCTCGCACTGTCATGGGCAATAGGACTGCCTTAGCAACAAGCTTTGTAGGCACATCCTAAAGACAGAGAGGAAAGAATTTAATATTTAGTAGTATTTCGTTCATTTTATATGTTTTAGTTATGATGAACAACAGCACCAATTGATGCTAAAACCCTCTCATGAATAAAGCTGAATAAAGTTAATACTCACATACTCAAACTAGGCTCTGTTGAGAAATGTTAATGAATGTAAATATTTTGTGTTGTTGTGAACTGAATCACTGAGTACCTTGTGTTTGAATTTGTTAGAGTTCTTGTTCTCCTTCTTGTTAAGGTCAATAAAGTAATGTGTGATCTTCTCTTTGGTGTGGGGATCCATATCCCAGCAGATCTTAAAGGAGTCACAGGTGATGTTACTAATCTTGATGTTGCGAGCAACAGGTAACTCCTCCATTCCTACCACTCCAGTGTCTTCAGCTTTACCTGACAGAAAGAAAGCATATTGTCTGAAATCAAATATTTATAGTGTTTCTCTATAAATACAAAAATACTGTTACGCATGGCTACCCTTCAGCCCACAAATACAATCACACACACAGTGAGAAATGTGCTGTGTTGCATTGGCATGGCTACAGTGTGGGCGCTGTCTTATCGTAGAGTCCAGAGATGCACTTAACAGGCATGTGGAATTCCAGAATGACACACACACACACACACACACACTAAACAAAGCACAGTGAAAATTAATAAAGCTTCATGACAAAGCCTCACTGTACAATAAGCACCCTCAGTTTGTTAACGATGAAACCTTTCTCTTCTAAACTGATTTCTTTACTACTGCTGACATATTCCTGTAGAAAGAAATTACTCTAAAAGGATTTTAAAGAGTATAATCATCACAAATTATCCTGTTTATTGCACAATTCATAGGCAGATGCTCTTTCATTAAATTAATTAGTGAACACTAACTTTAAAAAAGTGTATCAACTGATTTTTAAAACATTATTATTATAATAAATGTTTCTTGAGCATCAAAATCAACATATAATTATTTCTGAAGGATCACGTGACACTGAAGACTCAAGTAATGGCTGCTTAAAATTCATTTTTTTTAAATAATATTTCACAATATTGCTGCTTTTACTGTTTATTTTAATCAAATAAATACAGCCTTGGTGAGCATAAGAGATTCTTTAAAAAATATTAAGAAATTCTTACCGACCTCAAACTTTTGAATAGTAGTATTTATTTCATGCACCTCTGTTATGAAAATGACCACAGCACTCTTCTGTTTTATTTACCACAGCACAATCATATATGAAAGCCTGTTTCTGTCTTTGAGGAAAAAAATTGAAAAGGTAATTGTGAGATGAAATCTAAAATAAGTAATTCAAAGTTGTGAGAAATAGTCACATTGTAAGATATACATTTGCCATTACAAAAATAGTTCAAAATTGTGAGAAATAAAGCCAAGATTTGAAGTCACATTGTGAGATAAAAGGACATTTGTGAGATAAATTGCAATCAAAGAAAATAAAGTCATAAAAGTCAGGTTAAATAAAAGTTGCATCTCAAAGCGGTTTAGAAGAAAAAAATAAAAAATTACAGAGTGAAATCAAGCAATTAAATTAATTTTCAGAATAATAACAATATTATCACATAAAAGGAACCTTAACAAATAAGTTTAATAGAAGATGTAAAGAAGATGTAAAGAGGGAAGAGTGTTCCATAAGTTTTCCATAGAAGTCATGAGCGGATGTTTGTATAGAAATAGACGTTTTGGAAAATAAAGAAAGGGTCTTGCAAGAAGACAAATGCACAAATAAAACAGTGTAAAGTCTTGAAAATACTGGCACTCACAACATTCACCTCTGTTATATGTTCCTGCACTAACACTACTCACTCCAATCCTTGCCTCTGCCAACACAAACAGCACGTGTGTGTTCATCAGACATCTTCCCACTGCAGAATTTGCTTTCCTTCATGCTTTAAGAAACTGGTTCGATGTACCATAAGTTCAGCATAAACAGACTAACAGCATTTTTAACGCATGTTAACGTAATCTTTTTGAAGCTAGTCAAACAGTGGTTAATACTTTTATTTACATACTATTTATTTTAATACTTTTAATACTTTATTGTTTGTACCTAAAAGCAAGTATAGGACCAGCAGAATACATCTCTCTAGAGTGCCAGCTTCGAAACACACCCACAGGTCTTTCAACATGCTTTAACAAAGACTGCAGTTTCCATGGAAACAAATCAAGGCCATTAATCAATGTATTATAATTTAAAGAGGAAGATGGGCAGAAGCTTTACATACACATGATCTCCAGGTGTAAGATCTTAAACAAAAGTCAGATCGGGAAAAGAGACTGAACCGTGATGCTGGGAGAGAAATTATTGTCATAGGTTCTTGCAGTTATATAAATAAATAGACATATATCATTGAAATAGAAAGATTTTAGTTTTCTTTTAGAAAGATATCAGATCCTTGCCCCAAAAAGCTTACAGATCTTCCGTCTTAAACATTGAATTGTCTTCCGGTTCTTTCCGCAACCAGAAGAGAACCGGAAGACAATACAATGTTTAATAAAGTCGTAGTTTTTGTTATTTTTGGACCAAAATGTATTTTCGATGCTTCAAAACTTCTAACTAACCCACTGATATCACATGGACTACTTTGATGATGTCTTTGTTTCCTTTCTGGACAAGGACAGTATACCGTACATGCATTTTCAATGGAGGGACAGAAAGCGCTCGGACTAAATCAAAAATATCTTAAACTATGTTCCGAAGATGAACGAAGGTCTTACGGGCTTGGAACGGCATGAGGGTGAGTCATTAATGACATCATTTTCATTTTTGGGTGAACTAACCCTTTTAAAGGGTCTTAATAAAGGAGAATGTCATTAATTGCACCTTCATGTCGTTCTAAACCCCTAAGACACATTACATATCACATACATATACAGTAGGTTCACCTTCAGAAAACAAATGATATGTAATATAATATAACAAATGTTATTACCACTTTCAAGGCCCAGAAAGGTAGTAAGACATCATTAAAATAGTCCATGATGTGACTACAGTGGTTCAACCTTAATATTATGAAGCGACGAGAATGTTTTTTGCGCGCAAGAAACAAAACAAAAATAAGGACTTTATTCAACAATTTCTTCTCTTCCGTGTCAGACTGATGCAGTTTACGTGAGGACCATGACGGATACGTGTAGCCAATACTGAGCCGGCGTTCTGACGTACAACCTGGAAGCACTGCACTGTGTTTATAACGTGAACAGAATCTATTTGGGGTTAGAAAGCTCTTGGATTTCATCAAAAGTATTTTAATTTGTATTATGCAGATGAATGGAGGTCTTACGGGTTTGAAACAACATGAGGGTGAGTAATTAATGACAGAATTTTCATTTTTGGGTGAACTAACCATTTAATGCGAGAAAACAGCACTGCCACATGTGACTACAAAAGAGTAGTGTGTCTTTGTGAATAAAAACAAGGCTTGTATAAGCTTCAATGCAGAGTGAGATCACAGCTTCAAGCTGCAAACATCTCTGTACTATGGCAGAATGCTTATCAGTGTTTAGAGTTTGTTGAATGAACTCTGGACCCACTCCAAAATGCAAGTTGAACTGCATATTAATACACACAAACATTAATACGCAGATTTGTCAATTGCAGTACAACAAGCTCATGCTTATACATATGAAGAGTTCAGATGCAAAAGCCTCTGAGTGCCATTTGAAATTTTCTTTTAGAATGATAATTTTTATCAAGCTTGTATATTTAAGTTCAGTGATATCACTTAAATGGCAATGATAATTACCTATTAATTGTTACTTAAGTGAAATTACTGAACTTAAATATACAAGTTTGATCATCATTAAAGAAGAAAATTTCAAATGGCATTTAGAGGCTTTTGCATCTGAACTCTTCATATATAGGTCTGGGTAGATTGGATAGTAAGCAAATGATCAGGTCACATAATTGACGTGTTGGATGTAGGACAATAGGCAGGAATAAAGATCTGAGTGATCTTGACAAGGGCCAAATGGTTATGGCAAGGCAACTGGGTCAGAGTATCTCTGAAACGGCAATGCTTGTGGGTTGCTCCCAGTTAGCAGTGGTGAGAATGTACTAACAGTGTCATGAGGAGGGACAAACCTCAAACCATTGACAGGGTATTGGCCGCCCAAACTGGCCGAACATGATGAAGAGTTCAAAGTGTTGTTCTGGCCAGTTGAGTATTTTATAAGCTGGACCAGCAAGAATGACAGAACCTCCCATCTAACTAATATGAACTAGCCTAGTTAGTGATTATTAAAAATATTTAGCCTATCTACACAAAATAACTGTAAATTTAACTTGAAAGGATGATAATATTATTATATACAAAGCAAACCATTCCAACGATTCACGCAAAAGCCTGGTGGTCAACGATTAAGGATGGTGTATGGCATGCTGTTTTATTTATCTAGCAAGAGTAAAAAAAAAAATGTTGTGTGGGAAAATCTGCACAGAACATATTCTGTTTATCTCTGCCAGCAATAAAGACAACACATTTACTTTGCAATTAACTTTTGCTGAGATGAGCTGCAGAGCTCACAACGAGCGCTGAGGTTTTCTAGTTTATGAGCCCACGGCTTCTCTAGGGTGGGGAAAATGAACTCAAGCAACATATCATAATTACAGCACTTAATCATACAGATTGAATTCTTTACATTTGATTAGAGATGATTTCACAAGCAGTCTCCCTATTAATTAAGCTTGTATGTCTGTAATTCCAAATCAGTTAAAAACAAATGTATTTTGGTATTTCCTTTCCTTTTAAAGTGTTTTGTTCAGAGAGTTTAATGTTTGTTAATCCTCTCTTAATTTCATTGCATTCATCAAAGTCTAGGCCTCATTAATGCATCATGTATACTTATTTTCATTGGGCACAATGGTAAAAAAACAAAACAAAATTAAAGTTCAGTCACCTCTAACTGGGATCAAATCTACAACTGTTTCATTACAAATCCAGATCGAATTACTTACTAGATAGGCTCACTTTACTGTCTTAATCTTTATGTAATTTCTCTAAATATATTTGTTCTTGTGTTACAAGCTGCTATTAGGAATTCCCAAGGGTGTTCACGGTGTCCAAAGTCCTGCATGGAACAGGTTCAGGTTTCTAGCTAATCTGATTAAGATATTTACACCAAGCACTCAGGTGATGGGTTAGGATTGGCCAGCACTAGCAGTTTCAAAAATCATCTGAATGCATATGTCAGCTAAAATCTTCTTTTATAGCATAAGTTTTGCAAAACATTGTCTTGTAAAGATCTTAAATAAGGTTGTTTAAGATCAGATGCAGCTGAGTTTGATAAGGACATCTGTTGGCCGATGTTTAAAGGGAATCTTTTCCTTCATGTCTGAGAATCTCACTCATGTTAACCAATTATAGAGTTCAGTTAGTCCCTAAAAAGTATGCACTCCCTCGGTTTGTTGCAATTAAAATGAAACTGATGTATGTGGTAAATCAAAAGAGATAAGAGGCACTGCTTCCAGCACAGCACTCCATTCAAGCTAATTAATGCTGATTCAAATACATTCATGCAGGGAAGATAAAAACAGTGCCTCCTTCTCAAATCCTGGTGAGTCATTGTGCCCTTGGCTTAGAAAAACTCTGCATTCTTCTGAAGGCTGCCAAATGTTGTATCTGCAGGTTGTTGCCTAGTCATTCTTAAAGATGATTGACATATTTTGGAATTTTCAAACACACGCTCACAATTAAAACACTGATGATTGTAACGCGTTAAACGCTTCCTTCAGTTAAAATGGATTTACATTTATAAGCTTGTAATTCCACACAAACAAAATGAGATGGAGACATACAGGCAAGGATCAGTTGTTGAAAGACAAATACTGTACTGCCTTTACATCAAGCATATAGCCTACCTTTGAAAGCCACAGCCTGTTAGCATACATAATGTGTCTTGTTCAGTGTGTGTGTGTGCAAGTACATAACTTAACCCTCAGCCATTAAGTCTAAAACCATTAAGTTCATGTATTATTTGGGTATGAAGTATGTACAAGACCGAAAAAACACAGTTAAAAAAACCCTCACGCCCTGCAACATCAGCATTTTAAAACGTTAGGCAAGGATTAGTTGTTGAAAGACAAATACTGTACTGCCTTTACATTAAGCATATGCTAGCCTACCTTTGAAAGCCACAGCCTGTCAGCATACGTAATGTGTCTTGTTCAGTGTGTTATATATCATATATATGATTTTTATTATTTTCTCTACATGTGTTTACAATACCCGTTTCTTGGTTTCAGCTTGACTGGCTGATAGTAAAACGAGATTAAAAGTGAAAAGGTAGCTGACCGTAAGAGGGTAGTGTCCATGGTGCTGAAATGAAACCCTCTCACAGACAGCAGAGATTTCACTCTGAGATACCACAGCCAGCACACACAAAGCCAGCCTGCCTCACTATTCCGCTTTTCATGGATGAAACAGGATTTTCTACATCAATGTATAATCCAGTATTACTATAGTGATTTAAACGCTCATTACATGACACACAAACACATACACACACAAAACACGTCCCTTTAAAAATATGTGTTACCGGGGGAAACCGGCGGAGATAAAACTGTCGAGTTAACGGTCACTCGCAGTGTGTTGCAGCGGTTTCTTACCGTCTCTTTCGCACAGCTGGAGCGACTCCAGGCTCACGTTCTTAATCATTCCCTCACGCGGGCTGAGCGGGCTCGCGACCCCGTGTGCCAAACTCGCCGCCTCCATGTCTGTAGAGGCTTGTGGATCTCTGTGGAAATATTCTATATCTTTGGCTCGAAAACCAAACAGAGTGAGTCTAGTGCTCTATCGCCTTGATCCCTCTCTTTCTCTCGTTTCTTTTCTCTGGTGTTGAGGTGGAAAACGCGTCAGCGGGTCGTCAATACTGGACATAGATGCAAGGACAGAAGCATATGCTATTTCCTTCTAGTGACTCGATAAAATGAACTTAGTTCTCATCATCTCGAGAAATAGAATGTATCTTTCGATCTGACGAAAGCCACAAGTGTTTTCGGAAAACTGGAATATTGTGTGGAGCAACGGATAGGCTATACGCGAATGAACTGAGTGACGGCGCATTCAATGAAGGGTTATGTAACGAAATGATATTCTACACTAGCCTACCGTTATTTCACAATCTCAGCACACTCTATACCCGCTACACATTTGCTCCCACCTCTGAGCGAAAAGACTCCTTATTCCTCCATCCATCCATCTCACTGACGTCACTCCAAGCGCTCGAGCTCATGTCCTTATTTGGTACCGAATCGGCCCCTGCATGAACAGGGTGGGGATATCGATTCATGCCAGTGACTCGAATCTTTTGAAAACGCACCGAGTCATTCAAAATTGAAACTAGCTTCACTCTATACAGATTATTCACACATTGATTCAACAAAATTAATCAGAGCATTAATGTTAAATGCGTTGCCTATTATAGTCCTGCAGCAGGCAAGAAATTAAAGCCGTGATTAGTCTTTTGCATGGAATCAGATTTAGATACATATAACCTAATAAATTATGAAGTTTTTCCTCCAAACTTTAGCAAATGGAATAGCACATCTCTTGTTGGACATTCAAGCAAGTGCAGTAGGCTTGCATAAAGCAAATGGCGCCATCTGCTGTGTACATTACAAATCAAAATATCTTGACCAAAAAGATGTCAATTAACAGGATTACATAAATGCACACTCACGTTTGCTACCATTGGTTTGTGTTAAGTTAGGAGGCTGTATGTTGTTTCAATTCTTCAATTCTACACTAAAAATAGACACCAACACAATATAGCAGAGCTGTTTTCCCCTTTCATGCATCAGTTCTTCTTTCTGTCTAGCTCAGGGTGGTTGGTGTCCCATGACATTAAATTAGCTAGTTTTAAAATAAAGCCTTGAGGTTCAAAGCTTTGTTGCTTGTTAATTACGCACCGTTTACGCACCGTTCACAATCCCTGTTCCCTCTCTTATTCACAAATGGTTCCAGCAGCATTTATACAGGCAGATGTACATTAATATGCAAACAGCATTAAAAACACACATAATTACCCATCCCTTTGCTCATACTTTCAAAAGAGCTAATGTCATCAACCCTCTCAACTTAGCCAGTTACTGTCATTTAATTTGCATTCAACAGACAATAGCTACACATTTCTCTTCCTCTTTCACACACTCCCTCTCTTTCATGTGATTGATTGCATACCTAAATCAATGAACTAATAAAAAATTATAACAAAAATAAAAAGCAAACTTGATTTGGCTTGCAAACATTTTTATTTTCTAGAACAAAACCATAAAGAACATTTCAAAAAATATATTTTTTTGTTCTTTCACTTTTGTTTTAAATCCTTTTCCCCCTGTTACTTCCAGAGAGGAAAAACTCTGGCAACACTTTAGGAGACACTGATTTGGATTTATAGAACATTCGTATAAGGCACAAACATGAACATGGTTCCCTTTGTCAAAGACTTAAACAAAACAAAATAAAAACAGTACTCCTATTATGCTCCACTCCAGGAGGAAGGTAGCACAACCAAATAAACAGAACAACACAGTTGTTCTCCCAGAAAAAATAAAAATAATATATAAAAAAAATGTATGACACTGTTAAAACAGTGAAGTTGTTTCAGATGACAAGCGGAAAATAACTGAATGAACACATGATTTGTCAGATGCAAAAAATAAAAACAAATCACTAACCCTGCTCAGTAACCATATACACTGGTTCCACTACGGTATACATTTAATCTCTACAAGTCATATGCAGACATATTTTGCATATAAATCTCATGAGACTTTCACTTTGGATCTAGAATCAAGCAATTAATAATATAACAAGACAAGTACCACAAGTGGTTTGTGCAATATTTTAGAGACTGTCATTATTTTCCTGTCATAAAACAAAAATTAAAGCATATAAAACAGATTAGCATGGTTTCTAATAAAGTATTTCACAACAGATGATGATTTCAAAAAGCTCTTCCTACGCGTTATACATTCATCTTTGCAGGCTGTACCGTAAATGCACTACAGACCTCATATAAATTTAAACAAAGAGAAAAAAAAAATTGGGTAACACTGATTTACTGTGAATACTTCTATTGATATATACAATCTGGCTGAAAATAAACAAAACAAAAACTTTGACAAAATGAAAAAAATATTTAGTAAGTAACCCAGTAACCCTTGAGTTTTATTTATGGCTTTGAGCTAAAGGACAAGCCCACACACACGCAGGCGCACACACACAACCCTGACAAAACACCTGCCAGATAGACATATGTTTTGCACATACAAAGAAAACTAATTCCATTATACATGCAAACAACTTCACAAGTACCGAATGCAGCTTAAATTTGATGTTTGTGCAACAAGTACATGCAAATAATGATATTCCAAAACATTTTACGGCATTCTGCTCTTCGACAGAAAACCAGAGACTTCATTTACACCAAAATGATGACTGACATCTGTTTGAGATGACTATGAGGCGTTCTGATTAATCAGACAAAACAACAAACAGTCAAAATAAAAAAAAGTTAACTGATAATGCCTTTTAAAAAGATTAACATAAAATATGAAAACTATAAAATAAA
This sequence comes from Pimephales promelas, assembly GCF_988280905.1. NCBI lineage: Eukaryota > Metazoa > Chordata > Actinopteri > Cypriniformes > Leuciscidae > Pimephales > Pimephales promelas. The sequence continues at coordinate 19,502,656 of NC_142783.1, forward strand.
ATGTATTAAAATACAACAATACCACAATAACCAATGTATAATTAAACACTGAACATGAATACAACAGTCTGGTAAATAACATAAGCATCAGCTGGTTGTGATGATCTTTGTGTGTGATCTGGAATTACCTGCTAAATAAGTGCACATGTTTGGCTTTGGCACTGGACAGTCTGACGTTACCAGCAAAAACAGCAGAGTTTACAGATTAAAGTGCTAGACACCAATACCGAAGCGCTCTTGCTGACAGTATGGTTAGTTTTAAACTCTGTGCTCTCCCTGTTCTCCCAGAGTAAATGCAAGACCATATTAGTGGAACATTCTCTTAACAATATTGAATAAATTCCCTTCATATATTTTTAGGCACAACCTTATTGGCATCCCAACACATTTGTTTTTAGATCTGCAAGAATCTGCATCACTTTTTGGCTTTCTATATCAACCAGAGTCCAGTATGAAGTGGTTTGTGGTCCAGAATCCTGCAGGTAAGACATCACCAGCGACCACTGACACTCGCCATGTCTGAGTGGTACTGGCGCGACAGGCGACCGCTGGCCCCGCCTTCTAAGAAAGACGAACGAATGTTGGGCATGTCAAAAAGCTTCCTCCTGCTCTTATTCAGATCTGAGGAGACATTCAAATATGATCAGTAATCCATCAAGTAAACACAAACAAAACACATTAGGTAGCTACACTAGGACAGACACTAACACACATTACACCAAGAAGTAAATGATTGACTTTCTGTTTAAGGGGACCTACGATAATATAGGTAATATACGTAAGTCCCAGAATGTGAAGTTTCAGCTCAAAATATCCCACAGATCGTTTATTACATCATGTCATCATTTTTGAATGCATTAAAGTGAAAGCAGTGTAATACAGTACCTACAGTTATATGCTGTTAATGTGAATCAAACAACGAACGAAAATCCCTCACTGCTATTTTTAATTAGCTTTAGTAGCTTTAATGAGAATACATTTACTTGAATGCTGCTGTTAAATCTTCTGGCGAGGAGATAAACAAACTGTGTACAGCTCACTTAGGGTGGGGTCTATGCTAATAGGGCGGAGTCTGTCAGGGCGGGGCCTAAGCATTAGTGATGTCAAAAAAGCTACAATTCTGAGACACTTCTTGGGGATTAAAACAAGAGTGGGTGGATTTTCACCATTATAGGGTAATTGTGTATGCAAAAGTGGATTTCGCATAATGATTATGAACCTAGGTCCCGTTTAAAGGTTTATTTATTACTTTAAAATGCTGTCTAGGGAGGTAGCTAACTATGTTTGGAGCAAAGATACTAAATAGTGTTCCAATTTCATATAAATCTATGATGTACATACATACATACAAGTACAACACAAATCATATATGCATACATACATACACACACACACACACACACACATATATATATATATATATATATATATATAAAATCTCAGAAAAAAAGAGAAAAAGATCCTTTTTTCAGGATACTGTATTTTAAAGATAATTTTGTATAATCCAAATAATGCTATAGTTCTGCTACAGGGAGGCATGAAGACAGCAGATAAACTGTCCGTAAGAAAAAAAAACCCTTTTAATCAGGTTATTGTGGTAAACAAGTCTGTTGTGTCATCCTATTCTTTCCACAACCTTTGATACTTGCAAAGGCATTTTTACCGACTCAGTTCATGACTCGCGCGCACTATGAGAGAGGCTTCATGTGTGCGCGTCTCTCAGACAGTTTATTTTTATTCATTTATTTTGGTTTATCATTTTTCCCCCTTTTGATCTGTAGCTTAGACACAAACACTAAGCTGACTGACCTGAGATCGCCAGTATCATTTTCCTGCGAGCACCAAATGTTGTGATTCCCAGTTCCTTCAGATCGGGATCCGTTAATGTAACAAATGTTTGCAGATCAATCTATCAGACAACAACACAGAGACATACACTTATAAAAGTGCATTTACAAAATGTAGAGTCTATATCCACTAATCCACATTTGTTCATTATTTTTGCATGCAAAGAGAACTTTTATTTCCAATTAGATTAATAAAGATAAATAATCAAGGCAACTTTTCTACACGGTTTCACTAAATAAACACAAAGAATAATTTACATTTAAATATATGTTTTTGACTAAAACATTTTAATATAGTTTGAGTAATGATGCAAACACAAATTATAATTTTTTTGCATTGCAAACATTGGTATTTTTGCTTTTGTACATGCAAATCTAAAATAACCTCCTGCTGTTGGAAGATGTCTGTATATTTTCCGAGACCGAGTTTGCTGAAGAGCTCTGGGAGATCTGTTCCTTTGAGAGAGCAGCCATTACTGCCAGACATAGAGATACTGTCCATATAATTACTGCTGCTGAGATACTGCTCACCTACTGACCCAAACACACAGATAAAGAGAAAGACAGAACAAGTGAGTAGGCAGTAAAGTTTAGAAGAAAGCTTAATGAGTACAAAATCTTTAGTCTTACAAGATTTGTTCTTCATTCTCTTTGGGCTGCTGATAGCAGGGGAAAATTCAGAATTTCCTGACAGTCCGTTCCCACTGACGTTAACATTCCCATTCAAATCCCCCCAATTATCGGATTTGGTGTCATTCCCCAAACCCTCCTGGCTCCCAGACATTGACACAGAGAGATGCGGGTCCTGGAAAATACACAAAAAAAGCAACTTTGAAATTAAATATTTATTTAAATAAATTTTGAAGAGATCTTTCATTTATTCACTTCATTTAAGCTGAACTGAATTGCGGCTGCACGTGACTGTGCACCGGTGAGTTTGTACCTCATACGTTGTGCTCATGCTGGGTTTATATGGCACATGGTGTGCCCTGCGTAGCTCTTTCAGGCCCTCAGCTGGCATTGATTTAGAGAAGCCCAATCCACTCCAGGTATCTGTGGGTGTTCGAATCTCTGTCACAACAGGCTTCTTCAGCATGGCTATACAAAACAACACAACTGTTTATCAACAACCTAACCAGTGATCTGATATTCAGATATTATTTGTGTACATTTTCACATTAAGATGTTAAATTAAAGGGACAATGTGTAGGAATTTCTCCCCTCTAGCGGTGAAAATGTATTTTGCATTCAAACGAACTGTGCTCTCCAGCGCCTCGCTTTTTCAAATGCGTGTTGCATCTACGGTAGCCATTATGTCCCAAAAAACTATGACAGGATGTCTTCTAATAGCACTTCGTCGAGTGTTCCTTCGGGTGAGCAGGTTTGTTATTTCAAACAAACAGCAACTTGACACAACGAACAAACGAAAACATGTGAAAAACATGAATTATTGTAATAAGGAGTTATGCCTTCTTTATTCGATATATTTTCTGAAGTACGTGCATTGTTAGATATCATCATCAATTTTTAACTATATATGTTCATCTGTCGTCTATAAAATAAAGTACACAACCATGCAATGAAAAAAGCTTGTAATTAAGACTGTAACATTGACTTACCCGTCAAGAAAAAGCAGGCAACTTCAGCGTCTCCTTTGAACTCTTTCTCCTGCATTAGCTATATCCACCTGGAAAAAGCTATCCCGACATTAACTCGTGTTTTTTGTAATCTCCGGTCACGTTTCCTTTTACGGTCTATTTTGGAGACGAGGATTTGCAATCAGCCTTTTAAATTTGCTGGGGCAGTGAAGCGCCTCTCACTGCTCTGCTCCTCCACTTCTGCTGCTTTCAGTTACGTCACGCTGGCTCTGAACGAAAACGCGTTGGCCTACTATTTTTTGTCCCTGTCTGCTATTATAGATTTTCAAGATGGCGGAACTACATGGAAGCCTCCGTGGACCTACCCATCTCATGTTTTTAAAGATAATAAATTCTTCGTTTACGAGGATAAGTCAGATAATTGGCAGAGGTATTTGTACACCATTGAGGATATATTTATGAATAAAAATATTGATTTTAAATAAATTACATTAAAAACTACACATTGTCCCTTTAAGAGATCAAGTCTTTGTTCACCTTTAGTGGCCAGTAGCTTCTTTTTCTCATAGTCATAAGCCTGAAAAACATTCAAACACAAGGAACGTGAAAATATTTTACATTTTTGAACACTTTTATATGAGTGTAGTGTATGTGTGTGTCTGTGTGTATAAACCTGCATATGTGGTCCTAGTCGCCTTTCTGCAGCTCTCTCACTTCCTGGTGCCCTTTTATCAGCCACTGGATTCTCACAATCAGAATCGGCCAACACACACTCAACACTGCACATGCAAGCAAAATTTAAGCTGTACAACAGAGCTGCAGTGTAACCTTGTTCGATAAACTTTTTATATAAACAGAAATGTCATGACAATGCAAGGTCATTTTATGACTGAACATACTGGAGAAGTGAGTTCTTGGTTCTCTGCAGAAGTTCCATCGTATGCCGTTTCCCTGACGACACCGAGGCCAGCATCTGCTTCAGATCACTCCCATTGGCTGAGTGAGACGGACTTCTTGGCATGCCCACTTCGACAAAAGTATCTGAGCCTACACATATTATGTGACGAATATTATGTCTATGAATATTATAATGAATCAATACTGTACACAGTGAACCAAGGGTCCAAATAATGCTATGACAGATAGATAGAGACACATAGATAGACAGACATATAGATAGATACACGTAGACAGACACATAGATAGGCAGACAGACAGACAGATCGATAGATCGTGTTCTAATCCGTACCTTCATCTGTAGATTTATTGGAAATGGATTCTGATTGAGTGTGTCCAATGACTTCCTGGGCTGTGTCACAATGGGTAGGGTTCAGTGCTACAGAGGAGATTCGGCTATACACAGAATTTGCGAGCTGCAACAAAGCATCCAGCAAAAACATACACAGGAACCTTAGTGAGTTTAAAAACAAAACAGATGCACACATAGTAACTCTAATTAAGAGAAGTTCCTTACATGTCCATTGAGATGTTCTGCATTGGGTGGTTTGTGTATTGGTGTGAGTCCAGGTGGAGGGGACGGTGTGTGAGCGTGTGCTTGACTCTGGACCCCAGAGAGCAGAAGACCACTGAGAGTCGTCTGAGACACTGACTGCAACATAAGGTCTGTGGAAAACCCTGAGCAAGAGACAGTGAGGGAGGGTTATATAATAATCATAAATAATCTATGAGGTTTACAAGAGTCTGCACTCACCTGATGTGTTAGTTGTTGAACTAAGCGCACTGGCCCATAGTGAAGCAGTGTGACCCGGAGCATGTGAATATGTGTGAGCAGATGTGTGTGGGTGGGTGTGAGCAGATGTATGAATGTGTTGCGTGTTGTTCACTGCTCCTTTCTGAATGTTCAACACAGATCCGTGTCCATTAAGAACACAGTTTGGGTTTGGGGAACCATTAGAAATGGGACTGACAGACCTTAAAATACCAGCTGAAGAAATAGAGACAAAAGAAAGAGTGAAAAGTTGATATCAAAAGTACTGGCAATCAGAATTTTTAGTGCATACATTGTATACATTTACATTATTATTCATTTATTTATTTAGCTTCAAAGCAACGTTCAACTGAGGGACAGCACAAGAAATTTCAGGAGACAACAATCGATCATTAGCATACTAGTAGGACCTGCCTGAAAAAAAGCTTTTACCATGACTAAAGAATCTAAATTCACAACACTTTGTCATCCGATTTTATTACTGATTTTATAAACAATCCTCAAACATTAGCATGTTGCTAAGCTAATAATTTGATAAAAACACAGAAAAATGTTGGGTGAAATAGTACATTTTAAATTATAAAACAAACAAATAAATGTATTCTGTATTTATAATTAATAAAATTAATTATATTATTATTTGGCTTGTTAAATAATCTTTGACTATTTTTGTTGTAATATATATTCTGACATTGTCTTATCCATAAATTACACATGTGATGCTGCCTTGATTTGGTCAAAAAGAGATAAATTACAAGGCAACATAGTTTAACCTACCATGTTATAAAAGTTATCAAGGTAGGACAGCTTGCTAGGTTTTGAAACAAAGCTATTGTTACCAGCATGATTGTTAACTTAATTACTATTATCATACTGATCCTAAATGTAACTTCCTCTAAACATGCACAACTAAGTCTGCGTCTTGAGAACAACAGAGGGGACTGTTTTAAGTCACAAATAGTGTGTGAGTGAATGTGGACCACAAGCAAACACACACACACACACACACACACACACACACACATACACATACACACAGCTGTAGCTAAATATGGAGCTGTCTGGCAGCGTAAGTTGTAATCTGCAAACACAGACAGTAGTAATTATAGTGACTGCAAAGCTAAAGCAGGAATGTTGTATTAATACAAAAAGGCCTTGCTTAGAATACACTTTCAAGAAATTACTTTTAGATCATAAATGTACCTTACACTGTGGTTAAGTCATATATATATATATTTATATTATACACACACACAAACTACATTACCCAGAGTTCTCAGCCTCAGTTCAGCTGAAGCTAACGTGTCCAGTCCAATGTAGCCAATCAGGGGAGGGGAGGCAGGAGCATGTCCGTTAACAGTGACATGGTTGAAAGAAGAGGGCGCACTGCTGGACTCCAGCCCCAACAGGATCTTGCGCACCTCATACATACTCCCAGCATTTCTTTCCACGCTCTTCACTATCACAGACTGTGAAAAAAAAAAAAGTATAGTCAGTGACAGAGTCTAAATGTGCCACAGATACACAAAAGAGCTGGGCTTTTGTTACCTTGCCTGGTTGTTTCGGTTTCGGTTTAATACTGATGAAGACGTCTAGCTGCTCCATAAGTGTAGTGACGACCTGAGATGCCACCTCCATCTCCTCCTTAATGTCAAACAGCAGCACCAACGGCAGACAACCCTAAAATATACATGGATTCAAACACCCATACAAATCAATTCTGAAAAATCACAACCTTTTACCTTATTAACTGATTCAGCCTAATTATATAATAAATGTACTGGGTTAAACTCAACCCACATTTAAAAAAAAAAATATATATATATATATATATATATATTATATATATATATATATATATATATATATATATATTTAATTATTATAATTAATATAATATAATGTATTTATTTCTAATTATAATTATTATTTTACCACATATTTTTTTCAATAGTTGTTCTAAAAAATTTAAGGTTATGAGGCACGTACAATAGAAGTGAATATAAAAAGTGGATATAATTTTACACAGAAATGATTAGTCAGTGATTTTATCACAGAAAAATCATGTTAATATTTATATTGTTCACATTTTGTGGCTGTACTATTAAAAGGAGTATTGGTATTGGTAAAATGGTATTCGGACGAGCCCTATCACAGATTTTATCATTTGAAATGGCAGCGTGGCTAATTCTGAAAAAAGAAAAAACAAGATCAGAGAGGAAAAAAATCTGGCAAAAGTTTTCAAATCCCTCTGGTCGGGCAAGTTGCTAAAGCCTCGAAGTCTTCATCCAGCCCGGCATGAGTCTCATCATCTGTCAGTACTTACAGACTCTCATCGAAACATCTCTCTCAATGTCATCTCTTTCAACACAACATGTGTTCTGTTTGGCAGACTGGCCACAAATATGGAGGGAGATATTAAACTAAAGAGCAAAAGACAGAATAGAAAAAAGACAAATAAACTGTTGCCATACCATTAGCTGCTGTCTAGCCGCACATACGCCATCAACACTGCCCTGTATGTAGACAGCAGAGCGGCTAGTGTGAGTGTTGTGCTCGGGGAAGTGAATATTGGCTCCGGTGCGCTGGGAAATGTGTTTGACATTGGCTCCGTTGCGGCCCAAAAGGAAGTGGTGGTGCTGGGGCGCGATGTCCAGTTGTGTGCTGACCAGCACTGAGCCGGCCAAAGACCCAGCGAGGTGCTCCAATAACAAAGCCGTACCGCGCTGAAACACGCAAACATGTTAGCAGCACACACTAGCTATATCTCTGCAGCAACACAAACACACACAGGGATGCCAGCATATAAGCTTACACATACTCACACACTAATAAAAGCGTCACCCATCTCTTGTAATGCCTTATATTATGTGGTGGAGGCTGCTGTTTTCAGTTTAATTTCTGGCAGCTCTACTCGAAAACTAAATCTCTCCATTTCATGAAATGACCTAGTTTCATTGCTTCTCCTACTCAAGAGCTCGCTCATTTCAGATCTGCTAATGAATGCCACTTCAGCAGGTTTTGACTCAACTATGTGCACTTTTAGGGGATCACTTTCACTAATAAATTTAGATTTTACCATTTTATTTTTTGACATTGACATTGGAAGGTCATTATGTTAAAACTGTTACCATGCGTTTACCATTTATTTTAGTAAATTTGAAATGGTTTTAATACTATAGTTCAAATGTTTGTGGTCACGAAGATTACAAAAAAGAAAGAAATTAATACTTAGTCAGCAAAAATGCATTAAACTGATCAAACATTCTACACTATACTTCCACATTTTTACCAGAGTTTTTTATTCTTCAAAGAATCCTCAAAAAATATGCATCAGTTTCCACAAATATGTTAAAGGACAAATTTGGTATTTTACACTTAAAGGGTTAGTTCACCCAAAAATGAAAATTGTGTCAGTATTTATACACCCTCATGTTGTTCCAAACCCTCTATGTGTTTATTTGTTCTGCTGAACACAAAGGAAGATATTTCGAAGAATGTTTTAATCAAACAGATCTCATTCCCCATTGACTACCATGGTAGTGACCATGGTAGTCAATGGTAGTCACTACCATGGTAGTGAATCCAGAAGGATCATGAAACACTGAAGACTGGAGTAATGAAAGTAAAAGAAAATTCAGCTTTGTCATCGCAGGAATAAATTCATTTGTATGTCTCACCTTAACACCACTGGCATTGTTCTGGTTGCCACGGACGATGGCAGTGTTGCCATAGAGACGGGAGGGTGCTTTGAAGGAGATGGAGACGTTGTAAGTGTGGGAGATATGCTGAACTACAGGAGAGCTACAGTCCACATGCTGCACCACCCCACTGCATTCAAACATCAGCATCAACGGCAACAGCTCCTACAGTGAGGATGGGGAAGAGTGATGCTTTTGAGTTGAAAACAACAGACGAGCTGGAGACAACACACAACAAGAAGTTATGACATTTTTAACCACTAGGGTGCAAGACATAAAGCCCCTAATCTATGATTGGCCTTTCAAACTGGGCCACAAGGGGGCGTTAGAGCAGAAAATTAGAAAGGAAAAACAGTGTATTTAGTGCTGTCCAGCCTTATAAATCAAATAGCTAAACATCTTAATTTAGTAATATATTGAAATGGCTTTGAGGGGGGGGGGGGGGACGCTTTAAGGCAAAATTCTCTGCAAAAGTGTTGTTATAAGCACTTAAAAAATACATTTAATTTAAAGTGAAGGGTTTCTCTTCAGGTTAATACATCTAATAGTGGGTAGAAAAAAAGATATGTAAAACTTAATTGTGAATATTTGCAAGTAAATATTTTAGGATTTAGAGCAATCACTAACAAAAAACAATTATACATTTTTGGAGACATTGTCTTTATAATGTAATCCTTGCTACATTATAAATGGTCCTTCATCATATATGGGGTTCAGTGGGATCAAAAAGTTTTTAAACCTCTTGCCTGCGCACATAGTGACAAGTGACCATGAAAGAAAAGAAGAAAGTAAGCTCATAAACGGAGTCTCACCCGTATTTTAACTCGCGCTGCCTCAACACCAGTCAGCTGCCCCGCAATCGACACCTGACAGAAAAAGAAGTGGACAAAAAGACGATTGTTCTGATTTTTTTTTTTTCATAATAATGTGCAGCTGTTTATTCCTTTCTCTCATCCTGTAAGAATTTTTTTAATAGGTTGCAATGTCACATCCAGAAACCTGATTTATTACCAATTGAAACATTAAATAGGAGTAAGTGTGTGGCAGTCTGCCAGTCTAAAAAACCTTAATTAAACATCCTGCTGTTTTTTTGTTTTATTTTTTTCCTCATCATTTCATCTCGACGACCACACGTTTAATCAAGGCCTGTGAGAATTAATCCCGGTTTGGAACGAGGTGATTCGGCCCAGTTCAGAGAGTCCATCTGGTTTGGCTCTGAAGTCGGTGTTTGTGCATGCGTGCGCTTGTATGCTTCTAACATTCCAAACTGTCTGCACGCCTCGTCAGACCACTCAGCAGTCTATTTAAACCTGAGAGCCATCCAACAGCCAATCAGATCCATCTTACTCCAAACCGTTCTCATCCTCCGGCCAATACAAACTGCCTCGTGTCCCTCGGCCAATAAAATGATTCAGCTAGAGTTCAGCCACTGCTGGATAGTCAAAGTTGGCTGGATGGAAGAGATTTGCTGTGTGCTTGCTAAATTAGCACAAAAAACTAAACACATTCCCATAGTAGTAGAAATTCTGGCATTATGTATTCACCCCCTCATGTATTCAAGTAAAAGACCAAAATGTCAGTAATTATTTGCTGGAAATCCTCCCTCTGTTGTACCAGTACACCACAGTGAACTTTGAATAAATCACTTGAAAATGGGTATGAAAAAAAAATGTATGACTTGTTGCTGGTCTTGTTGGTGTGTGTGTCTACCTGGTTGCTCTTCTCTCCCTGGCTGTGCCTGTTGGAGTCTGGAAAGTGTATGTGACAGCCCGTCTCTTCCATAACTCGTTTGATGTTATTCCCTCCTTTCCCAATAACATGCGAGTGTTCTGTGTGTGATACGTCCATCTTCAGGGTCACTCGATTACTCTGTGGGTGTCAAAGGTCGTAACACAGCATTCATGTAAACCTTTCATAGCTCAATTAAAATCATTTAATCCTGTTCATAACTCTCAGTAGACTGCATTCAGATACACAGACGTTCAAAAGTTTTTCCAAAACATTTTAAAATGTTCAGTAATTTTTTTTTTACATAAAGAAATTCCTATTTTTATTCAGCCAGAAGACTTTAAATTGATCAACATAGACAGAAAAGAACTTTCTATTCATTAACAAATCCTGAAAAAAAGCAATCACACAAACATATTAAGCAGCACAACTGTTTTCATTATTGATAATGCTAAGAAATGTTTTTGAGCTGCAAATCAGAATATTAGAATGAGTTCTGAAGGATCATGTGACAATGAAGACTGGAGTAATGATGCTGAAAATTCAGCTTTGCATCGTAGGAATAAATGCCATTTTAAAATAATGTATTTATATAAAACAAGGTTCATTGTAACATTACACAATTTTACTATCTTCTGATTGGTCATAACAGCTTTGCTATATATTTTGCCAGATTTTTATTAAACAAGAAATATTTATGCTGAAAACAAGAAAAAAAATTCTCAGTGTGGTAAGAAAAATACATTTTGTCTGCTAATATCTTATGCAATTTAGCCTTTAAAGATGTTCGTATATTAACATCCTTGAACTATACTGACTTATATTTTTTTTTTATATATAGTGAACCCAAATGGTACCTGCAGTTACCATGAAAATCATATGTTTAGTGCTTACCTTTGTGTCAAGAACGGACATTATTGTCTCTTTGGCCTCTCGCACATCTTCCCTCTTTCCGCTGACCTTAATATGTGGATCTGTGTGGAGGACAGGAAGAAAGCAGATGATGAGTAAAGGACAGGAGAAGGAAGTCATTTATTAATAAAAGGTGCTTCACAACACAATTTGCGCTTTTATGTTACACCATGAATGAAATCACAACTGGTTTCAAAAGCAGTGTTCTCAAGATTGAACACTTTTCTCTTTCAGTTTTCCACAAAGACACCCCCAACATACATCATGAGAAATAGCTGCTTTACTGCTGCTCTCTAAAAATAGCTCTAGTAGTGTAACTTGGAATGTTTGTTATTCTCTACACTTATTCTCTGACTTACTCACCCCCCAAAACACTCCCACAAACTACAGGATTTGGACCTAGAAGCGCAGGGGGGATGAAACAGCCAGGAATGATCACTGTCTTACACAAGCATACAAACGCAAACACACATACACACACACTGCACTGTTTCTGGGGGATGTATTATAGTAACACCAGTAGGGGTCTCCTAGTCCAGCCCACCACACTATCCTCTTCCTGCCATGTGGTATTCATCAACTCCAGCATGTGTGTGTTTGTGTGGGGTTGCATGTGTGGCATGTGTTATGAAAGGAGAATGTCTATGCATGTCTGTGAAAAATCGAATAGTTCATGCGTGCATAAACAAGGTTAATACATCAACACCAATGTCTGTCTTTCATTTGAAGTTCTCAATATAAGGGTTTATCTGTACAGTATAAACACACACACACACACACACACACACATCTATATCTATATATATGGTTTTGAATATATATATATATATATATATATATATATATATACACACTATCATTTAAATGTTTGGTCAAAAATATAGTAATAGTAATATTGTGAATACTAGAATATTATTACATTTTTTAAATTAAGTGTCATATATTTTATTGTATCTTAAAATGCACTTTATTCCTGTGATGGCAAAGCTAAATTTTCAGAAATCATTCTAATATGCTGATTTGCTGAAACATTTCTTATTATCATTGTTGAAAATGGTTTTGAATATTGAATATGTTTTCTTTAAACCATGATCAGTTTTCATGGATTATTTGACGAAAATTTCAAAAGAACATTTATTTGACAGAAATGTTTTTTTGTAACATTATAAAAGTCTTTACTGTCACTTTTGATCAATTTAATGTATCCTTGTAATAAATGTATTAATTTCTTTCATAAAACATAAATCATACTGAGACCAAACTTATAAATCATAGTTTATATATGCATATACAAACACACATAGACACGGTAAATGGTAAATGGACTGCATTTATATAGCACTTTCACAGACCCAATGGCCACCAAATCACTTTTTGCATTTTGCCTCACATTCCCGGTGGCCGGATAACCTAGTCACTTATTCCTGTCGTCAAAAAAAAAACTGTCTGGTCTCTCTACACTCCAGTAGAGACTGATTTTGTTTTGTCCGACAGCCTCATTTAAAAGTGCTTTACTGACTCAGGACAGAGTGGAAACGACATCTCTCAGATTGATAACATCTGTTACAGAGGCTGAAACATTTTAAAAGGAAAAAAGGGAAAGAAAATGAGAAAACAGTTTGAGACCTGGAAAAGTAAAATATAGTTTTGCATGTGAGTCTAACCGTTAACCATAACAGTGACCATTATTTACAACAAGATCAACAGGACTTTACAGAAATACAGAAATCAGGAAAAAAAACAAAGTAGGGAAAATGTGCAGAGATGAAAAGAAAGAGAGATCTTGGGCACATCCAAAATGACTGATTCTGAAGAAATAATGGTACTTTAAAAGGGGTCATCGGATGTCCATTTTCCACAAGTTGGTATGATTCTTTAGGGTGTTCATGTAAAGTTTGTAATATACTTTGGTTAAAATATCTCAATGGTTGTGTAAAACCACCATTTTTCCCTCCTCAAAAACAGCTTTGTTCACAGTGACCTGTTTCGGTACATGTCTCTTTAAATGATAATGAGCAACAGCTCACCCCACCCCTCTCTTCCATGGGGGGTGTCGAATGGCTGAGGGCAGAAATATGCTAATACGGGACAATCCGTCAGTGGTCGTGGGCAGAGCATGAGCATTATGACATCATAGTGCTCAGAAAATCCAAACGGCCAAATTATTGAGAGTGTCTAGACTTTTTGAGGATTATAAAAAAGGAGTGAATGGATTTTCGAATTGTTTTTCATTGTATGGTGGTTCAGTATATTTAGTAAAAGTTTGCGGCCGGTTACCAATATAATTTTAGAAGTGTTCATTAAAAGTCAGTTATCAATTTAGACGAGCAAAAATGTCGAAATTTTGCTGTTGATCTTATCATGGCAGCGCCCATGAGGTGACGGATAAGACAGTCTTCATCTTAAAACACACTCTTTGAGTCTTTTAGTCATGTGGAAATGAGCCACATAAAGAAAAATGTGTGCAAACTGGCAGACAGATAAGCACAAAAACAGCTTCACAAAATATTAGCAACAAAAGTACATTCATATATCGTCAGTTAGATGGAAAATTAAGAGCCTGTCATCTTTTGAATAAGACTTATGATTACAGCAAATTGGCCTGTCTTTTAAACATTCAAGGTAGCAAAAAACATTAACTAATTTAGAGAGACCTAATCCATCCAGCTCCATGTCACTCTTCACCCACACTAGATTCGCCTAGTGTTTGCCTAGTGTTGCCAGATCCGCTCACATGAATCATTAGGAAAACCCTTATGGGCCTGATTACATTCTATGGCTTTTTAAAGCCAACATTTCAGTCTGAACTGTTTCCACAGAAAATTACAGACTTGCTATACCTAATCTCTGCTTCATAATCAGATGTTAGTTACCTTTTAGGTTTTATATAAAATGGAAATGTTTTAAAAGCTCACCAAAAAGCTCACCAATATAATAAAAACAGTAATAATGTGAAATATTATTACCATTTAAAATGCTTTTTTTTATTTCAATGTATTTTAAAGCATAATTTATTCCTGAGATGGCAAAGCTGAATTTCCATCAGTCTTCAGTGTCACGTGACCCTTCTAATCATTCTAATGGACCATTTTTACAGACTGTGATGATGAGTTTCCACAGTTATCATCAACATTGCAAATCTAGTCAAGTTTATCCCATTTTATTTTGAAAAAATTTAATATAAATTTATTTAGCTATATGTTGTTTAATATTAAACTAAAATAAATTACAAAAATAAATAATAATATAATAAATAAAATAAATAATATTAAAGCTACCGCGAGTGTTTCTATTTCAACAGCTGAGGGAGTGACAGCAAATTTTCACATCTTTCTCTCTTCTGACTGCCATAATCAATCTCTTCATATTTTTCCCTCTTTGGGAAAGTCATAATGATTTTTTTTATTTGCTATTAGAGCAAATGGGTATACAAAAATGATATGTGCTGCTGTCTCCTGTTGGATATGATGGTACATATGCTGATTTTATGCTCAAGAAACATTTCTTATTATTAATGTTGTGCTGCTTAATATTATTGTGCAAACCATAATACATTTTAGGATTTTCTGAGAAACAGAAAGTTCAAAAGAACATTTATGTGAAATAGAAATCTTTTTTTAACAGTATAAATGTTTAATATGTAATACAAGTGCTAACTTGGAGAAAAAAAATCAGACTGACAGTAACATATCTTTGATCAGGGAACAAAGAAAATGCAGTTCCTAGATGGAAAATCAATGTTGGGCATCTATCGAAAATCTCAACTACCGGTACCTTTTTAAAGCTGTAAGATATTCCAAACAAATGACCAACGGACAGACAAAACACGATTGTGATACTGAAAAAAGACAGCAGGACACCAACTGAATATAACCATATTCTAAATTAGACATGGCTGCTTGTGAACAGATTGTAAGTTTATGCTGTGTGACTAGCGCAGAGACTTCTGCCGTAACTATTGTCTGTCTGTCTGTGTGCGTGTGTATACCTTTTTTGGACTTTGCTCCAATCTTCAGTTTGGATGGCCAGGCAATCTGAGTATTTGTTTCATCCATGACCTTAAACACAAAAAATGAACATGAGTGGATGCGAATGCAATGTAAAACACTCTAATATGCATTAAAAACACATAGGCTTGCTATGCTAATATTAGCAAATCAATGTTTTGTCATTCTCAAACAAACACAAGAACTTTTTCAGTTCTGCTAAAATATTCACACTGACAGAAATGTTCAGGCTGTTTTAACAGAGGTCTTACAATCATCACTCTCTCTGGCTAAAACATGCCCTACTTTCTCAGTTTCACACACATACACAGCTGGCTCAAAAACCTGTGAAACATGTAACAGCCAGTTGGCAGCGAGCCTTTGACAGGCCTAGCATGCTAACCAGTAGCATATGTGAAGGAAAAGAGAGAAAAAGCAAGAATGGCAACGGGTTTTAAGTCCATTTAAATATACAAAAGAGAAACTTATGGTAATTTGCAAGCTACATGAATATACAGGTTCAATGTTTTATAAAACTCTGCCAAGATTTTGCCTGGAGCTCAATACTTCTCTGGAAGAAGGCAGAGAGCGCTTCACTACTTTTTAGTGGTCTTGTCTTTCATGTAAATTCATTTTTTAGAGAAAACCGCAACTTTGGAAACACACTCCTTTGTCTCCATAGAAAACACATTTCTTTACCCGTTTTGTGCCAGACTCTCTATCTTCCTGCCTTTAAAAAACCCTTGGCTTTCGTGGTCAGCAAGGCTTTACTGTACAGCAGTTCTCATGAGAAGTTTTGGCAACAAACCCAATTTCTTTCAGGAAAAAAAAAATCTGAGCATTAAACTGTAGCAATTATATATATATATATATATATATATATATATATATTTAAAAAAAACAAACTCAAGTGTAGTTTTCCACAGGAACTTTAGGAGAATGTCAGCCTCTGGGGCTGGGCTAATACTAAATAGAGTTTATAATTGATTTTTATATTTTAAATAAACGTGGCATAGATTGGCACCTGCTCCTCAGACAGATTGACTGTACTATAATAAGCAGTCATTTAGGCTACTGAATTATTGCTCATTTATTGTGAACTGGTCACAGTGGTGAACTGAAGACGGCATACGGAAGTAAACAGGCCACTGAAGTCAGCACTTACGTATGCATTTCTAAGGTGATGTGCTTTGGAAGCTAGTGAATTTGTGCAGAGAAAATAAAAAAAGACACCGACGAGGAAGAGAAGGAAAGCAAAGATTGCTTGTATAGTTTTCCGTTTAGTTTTGCTTGTATAGTGCGTTCACCTTAATACTGATGAGTATAACTAACTTCGCTGCCGTCTTCCATGTTTACAGAGTGACCAAAGTTACAGTATGTAAAATCTTTGAAATGACTTCCATCAGTGCAGAAATGTGACGAATGTCGGTCTATTGTAAATACGTCAAATGACGTAAAAGTCGCATTCAATTGGCACTAAGAGGCCTAAAGTGTACCAAGAAAACATCTCCCACACATTTACACCACCACCACCAGCCTGCACAGTGGTAACAAGGCATATGTGTAATCACTTACTACTGTATATTGTCCTTCATGTTTACTAGTGTGCTGCTTGATCTTTTTATCATTTTTTTTTTGTACATGTGGGTCACTCCAGGACCATGATCTGTTTACACTGGAATCTCATAAAAAAAAAAAATAAAAAAAATAATAATTGAATAATTTGTATCTGAGCATTAAATTGGAAAGTGGTCCGAATCAGAATTGAAAATATAACATTACATGTGGTTTGTGTTGTTTAGTCTGTTATGAAAAAAAAAACACATCATATAATCACATAAATTTCACAAAAAATTCTGAATTGGGCCACTTTTGCCTGCAGTTTGAATGTATTCTCATCCATTATACACACAATCTCTTCAATGGACCTTAGAAATGGTGGACAGAAGTGAGTGATGTCATAAGACAGTTACGATCATGCACTTATTGCATGTTTACACCCAAGCCTGCACATGCTCGCGCATAAACTGGGAACGCAGTCTCACATGCTATTCTAAAATTTACGGCCCATACTTTTCCAGGTTTCATTAGTCTTGGACCCGTGGTTCAACAGCAGGCTTCAGTTTATATTTTGTTTTGACACCCTTAAGGACAAAAGAACATGAGAATGTTTTTTAACTTAGGGGAACAAGTTTATTAATCTCTCCAGATCTTCTTAAATCTGTAAATTACATACACAGCTGTGACACATCCTGTGATTTATAGTTGTGAAATTATAGTTTGAAAACAGCAGAGTTCAGCAAAGCTCCAATAAAACAGTAATGTTCACATCCTTGATACAGTGTGCCTGCTTGCATTTACTTCTATATTACAAAATGCAAAAACATTACAAACAACTTTACACAATTCTATACTATTAAGCCATCAAAATATTTTCTCTCTTTGGCTTTATGAAATTAAAGCCTTTTCAAAGAATCCAAAAAATTTAGGGTATATCATGTTTGATTCTGCATCATTCTGCATAATGTGACATGATGAACAAAAAATCTACCTCTTAGGTTCTTTGATCATCATGTGTTTCTATGTCTTGCAAACATAACCACTGATTTTCTGAATGTATTGTACCATGTTGTTAGAAATTCTCCTGATTTGAATCTCACTAATGTAACAATATGTAACTAGCTAACATAGCAAAACTGCAAGAATTTTTTTTAATACAGTAATACCAAATAGAATTATTATTTTATATTGTATTCATTTATTATAATTGTAAATAACAGTAATATTTTTTTATTATTATATTTTTTTCCCCTGCAGTTTTGCTATGTTAGATATAGACAATACAGTTGAGGTTTTTTTATGGTTTTGTCTTTTTGAATAAATTCAGCATTGGTGATTTTTTATAAAATTATTATATTATAAAAGTGAATTTTATCCAAAGTCACTTGTAGACACAAGACACTAGCCACTTGTAAGATAAAACAATGTAACTTTATGACTGCAGTAGAAAAAGCCACACTGTAATATTAGCTTGTCCGTACCTTTCAGTTAAGTTTAAATAGTGTTTCCGTTAAGCAATGCGACAACGTCAAAACTCTCTACACTGATGACCTTGAACCAAACGAAGACACAATCAAACATGCCTGAAGGAAAACTGAACATTTCAGATGGGATGAAAAGGTAAACGGTGCTTAAAGTTTGTACAGGCAGAGAGCCAGATCCCATTTCCATTCTGTGTGTTTGTGTTGTGCTGCAATGCTGCTGTGCATTCTATAGGTCTTTATTCCCGACCTGCTCTCACTTTCTCTCGACTGCTTTCTTTGGCTCCGCTCTGCAGATGAGGGAGATTTCTGACAGACCACACAGCAGTTTTGGGGTTTGTGGTTTATTTTTGTGACAGACCAGCACATACCTCTCAAATGGGTCAGACGATTTCAGAAAAAAATGTGGGTTAGCTATACATTTGAAAATGTTACTTTCCTATTCCCCCACACCCAATATCATCCTGTCACAGGAATCTATACACCCCACCGTTTACAGGAGAAAGAATTTCAAAAGGCAGTGACTTCAAAGTACCAGAGTCACGCAGTCTCTGATCTTCATTAAGTCATTAAAAACGGGCACAGTTGATGGAGAGCAGAGTGTTTGTATTTGACAAATGATGTGTACGAGAGAGAGCATGTGTATAGAGATCTGCTTCCTGTTTCCTTTGTTGATTCAGCTGAGGAGCACTCAGGAGAACAAGCTAAGAAAAGAGGTGTGAGAAGCAGAAAGGGAGGGAAACGGAACGAGGGAAGGGTTGGGAAAGCCTTTACTTAATGGAGGCTAAACTGCACAGGTGTGCACTCTGAAAAAAAGAAAACAAATCCATTACAGACACTGCAATATATTTACTGATCTGTAAGATTGGTACTAATGTGCCATTGGGAGTTTAAGGGATAATCCACCCAAAACATTTCTGGGTGAGTAAATGATGACATAATTAAAACTTTGGGGTCAACTAGTTCTTTAACATAGTGTTTGGTTTGACAGATAATTTGGTTTATTATATAAAATCATCATTCAAAGGTTTGGGATCAAAAAGATTTAAGAAAGTAATTAATACTTTTTTCACTTAATATTTTTTTGCATTAAAATGATCTTTTTAACGTTCTATTCATAAAAGAATCCTAAAATAATTGACATTTTAAAGTGATTTATATTAAAATTTATATTAAAATAGAAAAGTTATTTTAAATATTTGTCATTAAAAAAAATAAAAAGTATATTTCAAAATATTGTATATTACATATTTTTTTTGACATTTATTGATATTGAAATGGTAACTATGCCTGCATAAATGTAATTCTTTTGTCATGTTAGATTCTGTTTTAAAAAAAATTGAGTAAATGCAACAGTAAAAGTACAGTGAAAAGATTGGCAGGGACTATCGCTGTGGTGATGTTTCAGAAAATGATAATGATGGAGACTGGAGACAAAGACAGAGACAGAGAATGGCATAAGTCCAATTCAACTCAACAAAAGTTTTAATCACTGAAATCATTACTCTCAACTGCCCCCAAAAATACCACTCAGGTCACCACTATCAAAATCATCAGACATTTGTGAGTTTCCTCCATTTATCTTTACTTGTGGCTGATTCAGAAAACCACCATTAAATAGACACCACCTGACGGGACAAAATAGCGACAACCGCTGGACAGAACAAAGCTGCTGTTCCTACTTTTTTGATAATCCATTTCACTTAGATGGACGTCACAATGATCTGCCACTACTTCCGTTTCATTGTGACTTTAAACAAAAAAAAACCTTCACATATTACAGACCAACCCACAAACTGACAATAAAGTGATCCTTGCATCTGCATTGTTTACGCATGATAGCCTACATGAAGAACAGAATCATGAAGATTATTTATCTGCTAGACATCATTGCATACAATAACGAGGATATACCATTTTAGACTGCCTGAGAACTGACATTTATAAAGAAAAGATTACCACAGAAGTCTCCTGGATCAACCATGGAAAGACTAAGCAAAAGTGCAAGTGAGGACAGAAACCAGTGATCATATCAATTCTGCAACATGAGTAGTGCTGTTCATAGACTACATGCAAACCTCAATCATCTGAGCCAAACCAAGAATATTTTGACAATTTCATTGGCCAATGTTATCTCTGTTTATTAGAAACCTAAGCAGGGATAAGTGTTTGGACCAAATCAATCATCACTCTGAATTGGCCCCTTCATCGAGCATCTTCGGTCAGGTTTATTATGTGTTTAAAGAAGCCTCACCACAAGCTCTCTCTCACACACAAAAAACAAAACGCCAGCATGCTACTAGAACAAGAATGATGGTTGAGATTTATTTTCCTTTTCTTTTTTAAATTACTGACCTGAAGAGCAGGTACACCTGAGATCTCATGGAAATAAGCAAAAATAAACAAATGTATTCTCACCTTCTGAAAAAAATCCTCTCCTCCATTTATCCTTCCCTCACTGGCTGCTGTGTGAGAAAAAGAGAGAGAAGTTTACATTACCAATAGCAAGAGAAACTTTATTTCACAATTATATCTGTTTACTAAAAAGCACAGAAGTTTCAATCCCAGGTTCACAATCACATACTTACACAAAGATTTACTCAAACACAACCACAAAACACACACAAGAATAAGGCAGCTGCATTCTCACAGCCTTTTTAAACTAAACATATTTCATATGTCACACACATGCTTGTCTTTTACACACAAAAGCAGCTGTATGCACACTATCACACTAACTCACACTATCATGAGTAATAGCTGACATAAAACACTTCATAAATCTTCATAAACACGCACTTTCAGAATCCTACACAGGGTTGAATGCTTGCATATGACTTAAGTCCATTTACATAGTAACTACTACAATGATCTAGATTATTTTTTCGACCATTATCAGATTTCGGATCACTTAAATATGTAATACGAAATTAAAGTGTGATTTTGGAAAAACTAAAATGTGTAATGACTCAAAGTCAGGTGGGATAAAAACATTGGGTTCACAGGAAAATCTGAGAATTTGTTTGCTTTGGTGGGACGCGGTGTCTCCAGATGTTTGGTTTAGATCGTCCTATCATATAAAATTAAACATTCTTGTGTATGTTCCTGCATAGAGAGTGATTTATCTGACAGCACCAAGCCCTTTCCTGCATTTTCTTTACCTATAACGTTGAAATATGGTTTTCATAGAGAGTTCAGAAAAACAAACCCCAAATGGCAGGAAATAAAAGGGTTAGAAATGAGATAATCTTGTCATCTAAACCTCTAAATGACCCTAAAATCACAAGCAAAAGCACATCCACCCATTTCTCCATGAAATTCACTACATTTCCAGATCAAAACAAGGATAGAAAGAGCTACAATTACAAGAAGTTCTCATCTCATTAAACCAAAGTGTGTTGAACCCCTCCTTCAAAAATCATAGCAATGTTGGTATTTATATGGCAATGCTGAAATGTTTGGATTTTTAATCATCACAATTTCACATGATCTGGCATGTAGCCGAGAAAAGGAGAGATGAAACAACAGTGACAGAGAAGTAGACATAAAACCATAGAAACCAGACATAAATGGTTTTAATCTTCCAAACCCAAGCATTCCCAAAACAAAAAATCTATTCAAATATAAAAATTTTATTTGTTCATTTTCTATTTCATTTCAAGCTGAAACACTTTGATTGTACCCAGTTTTAATAAACAAGTTATTTTCCAGATAACTAGCACCAACAGTGTAAAAAAACAGCATGAAAGGTGAATCAATCAATTATTAATGATTCATAATTAAAATCACATCATGAAATAAATGGGTTTTTTTTTCTCCAAATAGGACAACAGTTATTTGCCCCATTTTATGAAATACTTTTTGCAACCTCCTTTTTCCAAGAACTTCTATAATGCATGATGAGTTTGGAGAACACCTGACAAGAGATCATCAGAGACCAGAGACAGATGAAACAAAAAAAGAGAGAACTTTTTAGCAGCAAACACTTACAGGTTTGGTGCACACAGGGATAAAAAAGTACCCCATGTGTAAAATGAAATACTCTTTAATGCTGTGGGCCTAATTTTCTGCCAGAGGTCCTGGACATCTTGTTCAGATACATGGCATCATGGATTCGATCAAATACCAACAGATAACAAATCTAAAACTGACAGCCTGTGCTAGAAATCTTATAACGGGCCATATTTGGATCTTCCAACAGGACAGTGATCCAAAAACAAACATCAAAATCACAAAACATCAAACATCTGCAATGGCCACCCCAGTCCCCACACCTGAACACAACATGGATCTAGGAATCTGGAGAGATTCTGTATGGAGAAATGGTCTCTGATCTCTTGTCAGGTGTTCTCCAAACTCATCAGGCATTGTAGAAGGAAACTCAGAGCTGTTATCTTGGAAAAAGGAGGTTGCAAAAGGTATAAAAGTGGGCAAATAACTGTTCCAAATGTTTTTGTGAGAAAAACATTTATTTCGTAATGTGATTTTCCCCCCCCCCACTTTATTCCCCATCCCCGTTATTTTTACTTCAATAAAATGGTTTGATTTTTCCTTTTTTTTAAATAAAATATCCAAAGGATTTACCATGCAGATTTATTCTTTACAGCCATATATATATATATATATATATATTTAATCTTTTAACAGACAGACAGACAGACAGACAGACAGACAGACAGACAGACAGACAGACAGACAGATAGATAGATAGATAGATAGATAGATAGATAGATAGATAGATAGATAGATAGATAGATAGATAGATAGATAGATAGATAGATAGATAGATAGATAGATAGATAGATAGATAGATAGATAGATAGATAGATAGATAGATGTATGGTTGGTCACACATCTGTAATAAGTACAGCATGTAACTGAACTGAATCTGTCCCTATACTACTAGACAGACCAACACAAATGACACTATGTTCCAAAAAATATATTTTTTAATAAGCACTAGAATGCTACTTCAATATCATACAGCTCTGATTCTCTCAGATATGACACTCACTTTCTAACACACACACACACATCCAATTGAAAACATGTACTGAGGCACACACAGAGGAAAATATGAAAATAGCAAGTCTTAAACCAGACAGAATGTTAAATGGAGTGTGTGTGTTGATTTCAGCTCTTTCTTGTGCTCCATTTACTGTAGGATGTGGGTCACAAAAACTCCACAGCTCAGTTTCAGCTATAATGAAACAGCTTCACGCACAGATTTAGAGTAGAGTATTTGATTATAGCACAGCTCCTGTAAACTATGTGTGTGTTAGGAATGTGATGAGTAAGTGAGTGTAAGAACAAAGCTGTATAATTTTAGTGTATTTCTCTCGGATAATCCTGGAACTTCCCTTCAACTCCAGAGCTCAGAGAGTGGGCGACTCGAGGGAGAGATCAGAGAAACAGACCCACGATCAGCATCTGGATTCAAATCTTAACTATTAAGAATTGAAGCCATTTGCTCAGCAGTCAGATGTGTCACTCACGGCCTATACCAGTTCAAACGTTTGTGGTCAGTAAGATTTCTTTGACAAAAATTAACAGTTATATTCAGCAAGGATATTAAATTGATCAAAAGTGACAGTTAAGCCATTTATCTTGCAAAAGATTTACATTTCAAATAAATGCTGTTTTTGGCTTTCTATTCATCAAAGAATCCTGAAAAAAAGTATCACAGTTTCCACAAAAAATATTACACAACTGTCCTCAACATTGATAATAATTAGAAATGTTTCTTGAGCAGTAAATCAGCATATTAGAAAGATTTCAGACGGATCATGTGACACTGGAATAATGGCTGCTATAAATTCACAGGAATAAATGATAAAATTTTAAAAATATACACTGTGTATATATATATATATATTATATATATATATATATATATATATATATATATATATATATATATATATATATATATATATATAAAATCTTACAGATCAACTCTATAATCTCATTGGTTCCGGCAAAGCCTCATGTAAGAAAACATAAATCATACTACAAATAAGTACAGCCCTGTCAATTAATAAACTAAAGTAAACTAAAGCCACTTGTGCAAAAGATTCTGAGCTTTTATCTTTTCAAACAATTTATTCGCCATGTCATTACTTGAGATTACACACACACACACACACACACACACCGCTGACAGCACATATATTGCAGACTGGTTGTACAAAATGAAAGTAAACTCACTCATACTCTAGAGCTCAAAGCCAAATGCCTTTCAGAAACAATGTGTACAACCACTACTAAAAGACAAGTCTGTGAAATTATTACTCAATTAAAGATGGAAAATAGCACAATATTGTGTCCATATAAACAGCAAAAATATTTTGGATTATAAAATACAGATGTGCCGAAAACACATTCAAGACCTCTTCGAAGGTATTGACTGCAAAGGATT
Organism: Pimephales promelas; assembly: GCF_988280905.1. Lineage (NCBI taxonomy): Eukaryota > Metazoa > Chordata > Actinopteri > Cypriniformes > Leuciscidae > Pimephales > Pimephales promelas. The sequence continues at coordinate 19,527,616 of NC_142783.1, forward strand.
AGGCTATAATGTGAATTAAATAATGTTGTGAACATCTCATCTCTCCGTGCCGAGACTAGAGAATGAAACTGTATCCTTGTATGACAGGTTATGAACATAGATGAGTTTGCAGCCAAACTAAAATTCTCTCACACCAGATTTGAAGTATTTCTGCCAAACACAAGTCTTAGTAATCCAATAAATCAGTTCTTTAAGATTTATCTCTCAAGTATTAAGTATCTTATTAAAATAACTGATGTATTAAGTCCAAGAATTGGATTTACATTTGTAAACATAAAAACAGAAGGCTTCTTAGAAGAAAACTACACCAATTCTAATTCTACAATGGATTCTAACACTATAAGAGTGATTAATAATTCATAAATACCTCATTGTCTGTTTTATTTTGATTTATTGCTTAAACATATAAATTAAAGGGATACTCCACCCAAAAATAAAAATTCTGTCATTGAATTGTGGCAAACCTATATGAGTTTCTTTCTTCTGCTGAACACAAAGGAAGATATTTTGAAGAACGATTCGAACAAAGCGGTTGTTTGGCACCATTCACTTCCATAGTAGAAAAAAAAAATACTATGGAAGTCAATGGAGCCAAAGTTCCAATCGTTCTACAAAATAACTTCCTTTGTGTTCACCAGAAGAAAGAAACTCATACAAGTTTGCAACAACGTAAGGGTGAGTAAATGATGACAGAATTTTCATTTTTTGGGGTGGAATATCCCTTTAAGATGCAAATGTGCCTTTTAATATTCAAATTGCACATGCACACATAAAAAGAACTAATAAGAATGTAAAACGTGTAACTTGAAACGTAAGTCGCTTTGAATAAAAGAATCTGCCAAATGCATAAATGTAAATAAAGAAATCAAAATCCAAGGTAACAGACTTATGTTTCCCTAGCAACAGAGCACTGAGCCATAAGCACATTCCCAAAACACAACGCACTTCCTGTTGCTTCACTTAACATGCCAGACACATGAATGATGCACTTAACATGCACTCAGACGAAAATATACTCAATAAATACAACCCACATGTCAGAGGACACATGCATAAGCAAATGAATAAAATACAAGCAAACTTTTGGTGGTAACAAACCCAACCCACACACACATTCACACACAAAAACAAGGATTTAACTGACAGGTGTGAGATGTATTAACATTTAAAGCTTAATATATAGATTCAGATCCTGTGACAGAGAAAAACCCACAATTTCGATCACATAGCTACTGGGGGGGGGGGGGGGGGGGATTTGATTTCCATAATGTGCCGGAATAAACTCTGCTAAACAAACACTACATTCTTTTTAGAATTTCTTATCACACAGAATAAAAGGTCAGGCTAACACACATTCCTCTTTTTTTTTTAATCAAAACCAGACATCTGATGTAACAGCCATTGGGGTAAAGAGAAAACTGCACTCTAATATACTTACAAACTATTACCATAAAACTTAGTGAGAAAAAGAAAAAGTATGAGAGAGGAAAAACAGTCATTAAAGTGCGTTTGCATGTTTTACCCTTCTAATTTCCACTTGCATGACTGATTATTTGACATTAAGAATGACTGTCTTTCTTTGGAGCTTTCCGACAAAACCCTAAAGCTGCTCAGATTCCCTTACGTGAACATGAATCATAGGTGATGATCCACTTCCTTCCATTAGTCTTTCTGAAAAAGTCTATAAAAATGAGCTGATTTATAGCTGTGGTCTGGCCAAAGGGGAAAAGCACAAGAATGGGTCTCCTCTCTCTTGCTACCTCACCACGTTCACCAATGTTATTTTTAAGAAAAATGGTTTTAATTGTAACCCTGTCTGTCTTGTTTCTCTCAGCCTCTCTCCTATTTCCCGGAAAAAGGGAGCAAAACTTTGCCACACAATAAACCTTCACACAAAAAACACACATCACTAGATTTATGATCACGCCTACTGCTCATCCAACCAATCAAAACTACAACCGTTCAAACACCTCCAGATGTTGCACATCATCCGGAGCAAAGGGATGATTATGAGTCACTGAATCATAGGTGTGGGAAAAATGTCCACATCACTACAATAATGATTGTAAAGGAAGTATATATGTTTGTGTGGTGCTGTTGAACGTCTCGAAAATGTGGTAGCATCGCTATGGATGTTTTCCTGGTGCTCTTGAGCTCTCTCATGCTGAACTGACCTTTGGCCTGGGTTCCAAATGTCAGGGAAGCATTCACTCATGCAATTGCACACATGAACACACTCAAATGTGGTAGAATGGTGCTGAGGGTCTTAGTTTTTCCATGTTTCCCAATACACAACTACGTGGAATAAATAAAATTCACATACACATATAAATGAATGTCAGTGTATCTATGGGCCGAAATACACTGAGTATGGTTGGTTTGAATACATGTTAACAAAAGCAGTCTTTGTAAACTATAGGCCCTGCTATAACGGACTAGAACTTTTGTAAATGTTTAGAATAGGTCAATACCAAACCACTGACTTCAACTTGTATTACTTAAGCTTGTTTAAAATTCGAATCTACTGAAGTTACAACAAAAGAAAAACAAAACAAACGGAACATTATTCTGCAGTGAAGTAAACTGTCCATTGCTGACAGACTGATGGTAGAATATGACGCAAGTGTTAATCGAGCTTTAATCATTTGTTTGTGTTTTGTGTACAGGTTTGGCGTCACATTTGTGAAAATGTCCTCACAAATTTAGTTATATGACTTGTGAAGTGGTACTTACTGTTTGAAATAAATCATAAATCAGCCAAAATATATATTACTTCACACAAACCTGTCTTGTTTAGGATTACAATGTACCGGTAGCAGTGTTTTTATATAGGATAATGATATTTACCATTATCCTATATAAAAACACTGCATACCGGTAAATAAAAAGGTATAATATACATGAATATAACTTCATATATATGAATATAACTTCAAAGTATGTGTTTTTAAGTATTATTATGCATGTGATGTCCAAATATTTGAAATAAAATTCTCATAAACATAGTGAAACATGTTAGAAATTGACTTGAGAACATTTTTAAGGGGTCCTCAATATTTGACACTCATACAGTAACTCAACAAAATCATATTTTGCTTCAAATCTACAGACATAAACAGGTTTTTAATGAGGGATAGTTCAACCGAAAGTCAAGCCAAGCCAAGCCAAGCCAAGCCAAGCCAAGTTACCTTTATTTACCATTTATAGCGCTTTATACAATACAGATTGATTCATAGCAGCATTTATGGTGATAAACAGGAAAATAATAATAAAAAATAAAAACTGTCCTTTCAAACCTGTATGAATTCTTCTGTGGAACATAAAAGAAGATAATTTGAGAAATGTCCCCTTACAAGTCAATGGCAACCAAAACAGTTTTCTTAAAAATATATTGTGTTCCACAAAAGAAAGTCAGTAATATTGATTTCATATTCATCATATCAAATAAGCAAGCATTTCATGTAAATGTTTCATGACAGTTATGTTCAGTTATGAAAGTCTAACCTCAACATATTTGTGCAAAATGAACGTGAGAAGCTTATAGAGTGCATGCATGAGCCTAAGTTCAAATGCAAAGTTCCCAAAAAATATTGTTGGTTCATTTGAATGCCTGTCGTACTTCAAATAAAACATCCCAATACTGCCCTACATGCTCTACACAACAAGCAGCGTAGTCAACACATCTCCTTCAAGATGTAGCCTACCTCGAGGAAACATTGTGATATTTTTAGACAGAAATATTTATGTGACTCGACGCCAAGCAACACTGCAATGTTAGCTAAAAGTATTTTCAATACATCAAGCGGTCTTCACGGTTCTTTTGGGGAGTTTTTGAGAAGTTAACATACCCAGTAACATAGTTTCTAGTTTCTTGCGGTCAACTCGAAACCTCTCCTCGGTCCAGTCTGGGTCAGGCGGGGAGATGTGGCCGCAGTGGCCGCTAGAGTCATCCTCAGACACGGCAGACGGTGAGTCGTCGCTCCGCTCGCTGCTGGAGCCATGATCATGATGCATGAAACTCAGCGGCTCAGCCATTGCACCCATAAAGTGTTTCAAACTTACTTAACGGGGTTCATATGTAAAACAGGTAAACGGAAACTCAACAGGAGAAAAACATTCCGATTTCCAGGCAAGTTTTTTTAAGTCCTTTAAAGTTACTGTCCCCGAGAAAATCAAACTGCCCGTTAATTCCGCTCCCCTCCACTTTTCCTCTGACTCCTGGACCAGAACACACTATAGTTGGAGGACATGGATGCATGGATGGATTCTGCTCCTATGGGAGCATTCACGTGTCAGGATAACCGCCCACTCTCCTCCCAAACTTTCTCATCATCATATCCAGTTCGCGCGCCTAGTTTCTCATGCATGCGCGGAAAATAAAATATTCGTAGGCCTGCGAATGTTTCATTTGCCTGGAAATATATAGCCTACATATATTTTTTAATTTATATATAAAAGAAGAAATCTTACAAAACCACTTTGCATGCACCTCTTCAATGATTATGTGATTAGCATGATTTCTTTTTTTTTTAAGGGGGGGGCAGTGGTGAAGTACTATTTTTTTAATTATCATTCACTTTATAAAATACTAGAATTATTTAAATAAACGTTTAAAGTGCGGCCTAACTTGTTTTGTCATATAAGAGGTTACCATAACATAGACAAAAAGATTATTCTTCTATCAACTTATCGTATATAGTTTTTTTTTAAAAAAAGATGTAATTATGAGGACGTCACTGAAACCTGTATATGAAAACAACCTAAAAACACATTTATAAAAGCGTCTCATCTAGAAATTAAGGGTGGTTAATTGAGATTTAACTTTTTTCAAATAGTGTGTATGTTCCTGTTTGTGCATGAATGGTATCTGCAAAGTTGCTGTGCTGAAAGTTCAATGTAAGTACTAAGCATATCTCTTTTAAAAATGAGGAAGTTTAATGCCTACAAAAACGACTCAAATGGGACGAGATACTTCCCGGGTTTTAGACGTCACTTACCCTTAAATTTACATCAACCCTCCCTCCGGAATATGCAAAAAAGGACATGGCCATATTTCTGCGGCTCATCGTGTGTTATTTTCACCCTGTCATGTCTTCTGTGTTCAGGCTTCCCACATGCTGTAGTTCGTCAACAATGGCTACATTTTATGTTTGATTATGTTCCTGAAAATTACAATCGTAATTTAGCTCTCTGTGTTGCGCTTTTCATGAAAGACAGCATCCAGAATGTCCACAAATTCAATGCCAGATTGAACAAGAAACTGTTACTAAAACATGAAGCAGTTCCAACTTTAAAACCAGAGGCAGCAGTTGTTGGGCCACAACCTGTAAGTAAGATTTAATCATTTTAAATGTATTAGCATGTATAATTTATTAAAGCATGCTATTTATTTCGTGTATCTATGACAAACGCGTACAAACATTTTGGACCTGAATTTGTAGCTATTTATGTACTACTTTTGTAAATGTATTTTTCATGTATAGCCTACTCTATGACGTAATTTTTCGATTTGATCAAGAACGTAAACCAATGCCAACGCTGTTTGTGTATTAGTAACCAGTTAGTTCGATGCTATTTTGTGTAAGACAGTGTATAAAGTTGTAAAAAATTATAGGCTTTGTAATTGCAGGAAACTTCAGCTGCTGTTATCAGTGTACAGTATGGTTTTAACACAGCTGCCACATGTAAGCTACACCTAAATAAAACGATACACTGAGTAAACTTTGTGAATAGATAAATGGTTGTTCATTATATCGATAAAACAACAACTTTAAAAAACATGTATTCAGTTATATTAAATGTTTAATTAGGAGAAAATCTCAAAAGCTAGCAAGCAGCAGCATCAAGTAACAATATCGAAATTCTTATATAGTAGAATAGAATAGAATAATATTTTTTTTTAAAAACTACCATTCAGAAACGTTTTGTAAGAGCCGTGTTTGGGGAGGTTCTGCTTTTGACTCTCTTCATCACCGCTTTCTGATAGTGTTGGGTCTGATTCTGACTCAAACTAATATGGCAGTATTGACAATATTATTTACATGGAGCACATGCGACTCTCGCCCGTAAAGGTATTGGGCGTGAAGTTGCCGGACAAGGAGCACTAAGCACCCAGATAGCAGCTGACTCTGGGCCGGATCCGGCCGCGATTCCGTCAGTCGGCGGAATCGTTGTTGTTCTGGCCCGGCCCGGGGCCGTTGGAACGAACGCGCGAACTGTCATTTCATTTGGATCTTCGGACTGCAAGCTCCGTGTAAAGAGTTTATAACGGTAAGTTGAACGATATCAAACAGTCAAACAGTTTAGTGTGCTTGTTTTTAATAGCGGTGTAATAGTAAACATGTTTGTTATCAACATTTCGGAAAGTTTTGACCGGGTTTTAACTTCTTACGATGGCTATTGAAGATCACCGTACGCTTTTTAGCTGGGTTAGCTAAATTAACAGGTAGCTAGCTGCTAACGTTAACTGAATGAACTGATAGCTAAGCTAGCAATAAACAACTTTGTGTGTAGCTAGCTTAAACATTAATGCTGTTTAACGTTAGTTAACTTACAATGATGTTGTAGTTTTGAACAGCACTAACGTTAATTAACAGCACCTGTCTTCCTTTTTAGGTTCAATATTTTCTTCACCCCTGGCTGCGAGAGCCCCGGATTAATAGGGTAAGTATTTTTTTCCGGCTTTGATTTTATTTATTTTTTAAATCCATATCCTGCTATGGTAAAGCACAAAATTATGAAGTTATGATAGGTAAAGTATTAAAATCAAAGCTAGAAGAAATTAGAATTTTCATCTGACATTAATTATAAGTTAATTCATAGGTGTAAATTAATTCTTTACTAAGTTCACTGTCAAATTATGACAAATATAGTTTAGCCAATTACACAGGACCAATTATCCAATCTGAGCCCATTCCCTGTTTCTGGGGGGGTGGTTTCATAGTAATCCAGTCGTTCAAATGACAGAGGAGAAAGCAGCTTACAATAAAGGTGAAGTTTATGAAAAATAAAACTTATTTAAAAAGAAAAACCACAAAGACATGTTATATTGCAGCCCAAAAAACAGTAAACCACCCCTTTAAATCCTCATGGTGGGAAAAAAAAATGGAGGAACATCGCCATCTAAAGGCACAAATCTACCGTGCAGCGTGAGCAGTGTAGTTTGATCCCTGGTGTGAACCAATTCCTTATTACACACACATATGGAAAACATCTTATTCTCCCTTTCTTTCTAATAATGCTAATCAATCATCATAAAACAGCTGCAGCCAGACACATTTTAGAATAACACCTTTTAATGCAAAAACAATAAAAATGATCCAGTATTGTATTTATTTCTATACAATAAAATTACTAAAATGTAGCTAATCCATTTGAAAATAAAACAATATTTTTTTTATTATGTGTTAACTGACACATCCTGGTTGTTCCAGGATGCCTTTGTGAACAGAGACAAGTGACTCGGCCTCCTGAACAAGGATTTTCCGTATAGTTGTGCGTGTGTGTGTGTATGTATGTATGTATGCATATGTGTGTGTGTGTGTGTGTGTGTGTGGTGGGGGAGGTTCATCTGTTGGTAAACGTTGTAGAGCCGTGCAGTAATAATGTCCATGTGCAATCTTTTCAAAATCTTGCCGTCCAGTTACATTGCATACTTCTGAGTCCATTCCCTTGCCAGTCTGTTATACCTAAAACACAGGAATAGTCATCTTCATCCAAAACAAAAGCACTCAGCTGATATTAAAATACATATTCATGAAGTGCCAGCTTTAAAGCTGAAAAATGTGGTACTTAAAAATTGTATGTATTGTTTGATGATAGTAGTAAAAGAAGAAAGTGTAGAAAAGATATGAAAATGTTGTATGGTTGAAGAAGATGGTTCATGCAGATGTAGTTATTTTAGCAATAAAAACAGTGAAAGAGAGAGAGAGAGAGAGAGCCATACACACAAGGTCACTTACTTATCTTTGTCAGATTTGTAGATGTGTGCAATATCTGGAACTAAAGGGTCATCTGGATTTGGGTCACAAAGTAGTGAGCATATGGATAATAAAACTGGGAAAACAAAAACAGAAAACAGCAGAATTGTTGAAGTGGTGTTGATAAAAGTAATGTGAATACTGCTCATATTTTATGAAATAGTCACTTTTTTATGCTGAATCCCTTTTAGGTATGTATATTCTTTTCAAGGATAAACTTTCCAATACAAATTCATGTTTCAGTTAAACTTACTGTTGACACATTTTCCAGGTTAAAAAAAAAACATTATTACTTGCAGTATAAATTTTTTTTTTTTGGTTTTATATATATCATAATGTTTGTAATTATTATTCTATAAAGCTGCAGTCCATAGCTTTTTTGGGGTTAAAAATTATACAAAATACATATTTGAGAAAGTACATAATCAGCCAGTCTTCAATGCTATCTGCTTGCCTTAACTTGTTTTAAAGCGGTAAGCTTGTGATAATGTTTTTAATTCCAGTGGTACTGGTGGATTTCCGTGGGAGTTTCAAGCATGTCTTTGCGTCATTACGTCACATCTGTATACATAAAGAAGAGTCTCAGCTAGTTGGCTGTATTGCGAGAGAGGATGTTGGAGGTGGAGATTTATAGCCTTTTCTCACTGCACTTGATATAATTTAACTTATCAATTTGATGGCGGATCCAGAAAGGTTCAAACGACAATCATCAATGACAACTAGAGACTCACCCGCTGTAAAATGCAAAAGACTTCGTTCGGACGTCGGAGTGGCTACAGAAAAAAAAGAGACTGCAACCGGACCCATGCGAAAACAAGGATACATGTAGGAAGATGTGACTACTTACATGTAGTGACTACTTAGTACTTTGAGGTCTGGGAAAGCGCTCAAAGCGCTTCACATGTGGTTGAGGGATTCTCCTCAACCACTACCAATCTGCAGCATCCACCTGGATGATGCGACGGCAGCCATATTGCGGCAGAATGCCCACCACACACCAGCTTATTGGTGGAGGGGAGACAGAGTGATGAAGCCAATTAGTATATAGGGATGATTAGGAGGCCATGATGGACAGAGGCCAAGGGCCAAATTTGGCCAGGATGCCAGGGTTACACCTCTACTCTTTTTCGAAGAACATCCTGAGATTTTTAATGAGCACAGAGAGTCAGGACCTCGGTTTAACGACTCATCCGAAGGACGGTGCTCTTTGACAGGATAGTGTCCCCGTCATACTGGGGTGATAGGACCCACACAGACCACAGGGTGAGCACCCCATGCTGGCCTCACTAACACCTTTTTCCAGCAGTAACCTAGTTTCTCAGGAGGTACCCATCCAGGTACTAACCAGGCTCAGCCCTGCTTAGCTTCAGTGGGCAACCAGTCTTGGGTTACAGGGTGATATGGGTACTACATTAGGAGTAATGAGCAAATAGCCATTACACAAAAAAAGTAGTAATATGGCTGAACTTACTCCAAGACGTGTTTTTGGAGCCAGCATACCTTGAGTGAGCCAGTAATGAACCGGGAGTTCAGTGTATGTTTGATGGTCTTTAGGATTACTAGAACGGAAAATGTATTGCAGGAAAGTGTTGAAGTGTTGTCTTGAGGGCCAGGGTTGCCCACCCAGTCATGTAGATGATATCAAATTGGACACGTTTATGATGAAAAGACCATCCATATTGGATAAGAGTGCTCTCTAACCTTTGGATACCGTGAGGGCAGGTGACCACTGGGAGCGCAGAATGTCCAAACAGATGCTTCCATTACTGTTGATATTTGGGTGGTAAATTTTTGTTGTGAAGGCAAGCTGTCAGAGAAACATTCAGAGTCAAAGCTGTCTGAGTCAAATTTCTAAGAACAAATAATCTATGGATGAGGTAAAAACAGATAATTCTCACCTTTGGTGGTTTAAAGGGATAATCAGTGGGGAAATGGATTGTGAGAAAGAAAACCCCTCCTTGATATGGACTATCACCCTAGGTGGGAGATAAAGAAAGAGTTTGTGTATGACCGAAGCTCTTTTTTTTTATTGAACCAATTACTAATTCCACAAAATAAACATTGACCTGAAATTATTAATGTGTACTTACTGGGCCCATTATTGTCGCCTGCCAGTGAAACACTGAAAAGGCAAATAAAATATATTGAGAAGACAAAGAATTGAAGGCCATAATTGAGTATGTTGTAGGTGGACAGGCTTACAGTCCTCTCCGAGTGGTCCGGCTGAGCATTGTGAGGGTGGATCCCGTTGCAAGTCCTGTAGCTCCTACAAATACAGTAGAAATGGATGAGAAAATTTATATGCGTCAAAAACAGATTTGAGAAGCAAGGTTTCAACTCAAACAAGGATAAAGGTTTACGTGCATATTTCTGACAGTTTAAAGTGAAATCAAGTTGATATATTCATATTAACATTCGCAAGCACCAAACCTACTCTTATAAATGCTTTAGGCTTTAGAAATAATTTTTTGTAAAATTTTCTTTAGTTTTGTTTTTAATTATTTCTATTTAGCTTTATTTTATCTTTATTTCTGCTTTAGTTTAAGTAAATTTCATACAACATTATATATATATATATATATATATATATATATATATATATATACACTCTGAATATACATACATATGTAAGTTACACACATTATATAATGTTGTCAAGACGTTCACATTACATTTATTTTAAATATAACATAACATGTTTTATGGTAATATTATTATAACGTAACATTATATTTAGCATATTTATGCATTTATGTTTTTAATGTACTCACTGTCTAAACTGACTATTCTTTCTATTTAAATATGGCTAACCTTAGTTAACTACAGCTGCTTAAAACATCCCTCGTCGATGGCATACTTACCAACTTTATAATTTTATATTTTCTGATGTCTTAAAACTTGAGTTCGCTTTGTTTTCAACATAAAGATCTTCATCTGGCCGAAAAATAAATTCTTCTGATCTTCCTACTTTACATAGTAATGTGGACAGAGAGATAGTTCACTGTATCTGTCGTGTGTAACGTTAGATCTCTTGGATCGCCTTAAAGCTAGTCTACTTTTAAGACATTTATTCTATTAAGAAATAAAAATATTACCTTCTGAATCCTTTTCAAAGCCATCAGTGAGATCTCCGCTTCTTTTATCCGCCTAAGGATGTGAAGAGTTCAATAATAAGAGAGCGAACATGAGGGGAGCTTAATTCAAAATAAAAGTCCCTATAACCTGTTATGACCATGGTTATGACGAGGGAGGGAAAGTGAAATTCTTCCGAGTTTTCTCCATAATAATAGCACATAAGCGATTTGGCAGACGATCCGGTGCGTATCTGTGTTTGCGCTCTGAATGTCAAAGGTTTATTTACAATGTGTTCTGTTAATTTCGTGAACGCAAAAGCTAATTTGAACTTAAACTCTATTACAAAATAAATTAAATGAATAAAACTAACTTAACTGTGTCCTGTTATTCAATGTTACTAGTAGTAGTAGTAGTGCTATAAGCAGGGTGATACGAAATACGAATATAAATAGGAGAGAATATCTAGTTTGTGTGTTATTTTATTTATTTATTTTTTTGGAATTAGTAATTTAAGGTAAATGTAACCCGTTTTGATCCCTTTATGGTCTTGATACACATGTAGTGATGGGAGAAACAATTCGCAATCGATTCACTGTTACAAGCTGGTGACCCCTGTATGGAGCTAGGATTTTGTCTTTATTACATGCGAGAAAAAAATTATCTGAGAGAAAAACAAAATGTTTGACAGAAAAAGTTATCACACTGATAGCAAAAAAAAAAAAGCATTTTATGAGAGAAAAAAAATATTTGAGAGAATGTTTTCATACCAATAGCAAAAAATAATAGTATTTCAGACTAAAAAAGTATTTTCTCATAGAATAAGAATAATAAAACAAAGAATAATTTCGCATGAAAAAAGAACACCTGCTGAAAAAAAAAGAAGTACAGAAAGAAATTGACCATGCCCGTAATAAAACCATCAGGATAAACATCAGATGGGCATTTAAACGATGCAGAGATTTACGTGATTTATTTGGGTTCAGGCTGGATGCAGAGCTTGCAACATTTCTTCTCGACAAGGAATTGGCTTTATGCACAGCTACACTACTTCCTGAACTTGTCTGCCATTATTGGACAAATTGATTAGTTCAGGTGTGCCTGACCTCAGTAGTCACGGCAACAATAATCAGACACACCTGAGTTAATCAAGTTCAGCCAATAATGGCAGACAGGAAACAAGGAGCTGGCTTAAGTTCAGGAAGTAGTGCAGCTGTGCATAAAGTCAATTACTTTATTTCTTAGTGTTATGTTAATAATCTAAGTATGTTTGCCCAAATGTCTTGGTATGGAATGGATAGCTAACGTTAGCACTTTGTGAGCAGGTTCGTTTTGTTTGCATGCACTGAAATCCGTGTGAACATAACTTTAGGTTGATGAACTAAAACTGTTCCAGATGAAGGAATAAAGTTAGACTTTTGCATATGGCGAGCAGAAGGTCCAAAAACAGGACTAATGATAGCACACAGAGCAACTACAACAGGTCTTCCTCTTCTCAACATGGATTGCCTGTTCCCGGGGGTGGGTTTTATGTAAATTTTAGGGTTAGTGATGTCATTACCCTGGAAGGAAGCTTGTGTAGTTCCTACCAGAGGTTGTTGTAGTATAAAAAAAAAAAGTATATCCCTTTGCTTTGAAATTTGACCATAACTTTGCTGATGTTGTTTATGCTCAAACAGCAACATTACACACAAGTTAGAACATTGAAATCATAATCAAACACCTCTTTAGCTATTTCATGGAAATCTATTTAAATGTAAAGCGGAAGCCCATCTCCTTGCTTCTCCCTACATGTTCCTAGTAAATGATAAATTATATAACTGTATACCATGAATACACTAGTATAAAGTGATTTAGATAAAATCATCTGCCAGAATAATGCATGTAGATGCAATCCCAAATAAACAGGAAGGAAAGGGGACTGGAAGGGCGGAGTGTTTAGTGGATGGGTGGTAAGGGATTACTGTAGGCCTAATTCATTTTTGATGCAGGATGCAGATGTTATGTGTGCTAATCGCAAATTAGAGCTAATCCCAATAAACAACATATCAGACAGAATTACTGCCTGCTTCCTCTGCTGTGGACCTTACTTCACTGTGGTGTGTGAGTTACATGTTTACTGGTTGAAAATAATCTGCTTTTGTTTGTGTGGTTTGTGTCCATATCTTTCATATCACTTGTACAAGTGAGAAAAAAAGGTACGAAAGCTGTCACTGGGGCGGTACCTTTTCAAAAAGGTACACTTTTGTACCAAAAGGGTGCATATATGCACCCTTTAGGTACAAAAGTGTACCATGAAGGTACCAATGTGCACCCTTTAGGTACAAAAGTGTACCTTTTGAAAAGGTACCGCCCCAGTGACAGCTTTCGTACCTTTTTTTCTCCCTGTTCAGAGATAGGCCTAGTTTCATGTAGCCTAATATATGTTACTCATACGGGAGTAAATGTTTTCTTTTGAATATTAACTAGGATTGAATAGGCTAAGAACTTTATTTTATTTCATAGTTTGTTTTATTACATTTATTATATAATGTTATATTATATACACACATTCTCAGATTAAGCGGTTTAACTGATTTATTTGATTTATTGCAGTTGGGCTTGAGGCATCCTTTCATATGGCCACTAGATGGAAGTACTACAAGACCAAAACCCCGTCATTGCATCATGCATTATTCATTGGCTTTAGATTCTGGACATTGAAAAATTGTAAACAAACATATTAATATGAGATGTATTAGTGTATTTATTTACCAGTTGAGGTGGCATGCAATGCACAGATGATGATGTCTAATAGAGAACCTTTAGCAGCTGAACGGCAACATGGCTGGCGCCAGTGCTTTAGTTCTGCATTAAAATGCCAAATGGTCTCGCTTCAGACAACCTTGTCAACTTCATCAGGAAAACGCTGAACCAAATCAGCTTTGTTCAGATATGTGATTCCACTGGGCTTGCCAAAGGACTGTTGTGTGCCAAATGCACATCTGTATGTTTAGAGCTCTTTGCGCTATAAGCCACTTACAAATTAGCGATGGACATAATATTTTCTATTCATCATTATCATAAACATCACAGCTTTGATCTCTACCAATCCCTTCAGCGTTCTCTCTCTCTCTCTCTCTCTCTCTCTCTCTCATACACACGCGCGCGCACACAGAAAGTACAACAAACATGGCTAATTTACAACTAGTGCTTGGCTCTGAACTGGAGCATCTGAAAATCTCCTGTTTGAGGTCAAAGTTAAGCCTATTACCAGAACAGATGCTGCATTGGGATATATATATATATATATATATATACATATATATATAATTATTATTATTTTGTTTTGTTTTGTGTGAATCTTTTGGAGTAGGAGAACGTGGATGTTTTTAGTCACGCGACTGTCTGGAATAGGCCTACTTGATTCTTTATTGTTCAATAATATTTTGTCTGATATTTCGCTGTACATCATGTTATTGGGGCTACTGTCAGAAAACGAAAACGATAACCTTGCCACAAGTCACACTGTGCGTACTGGTGTTTATGTAACTCCTCTATTCCCTAAAATCAGGTTATTTTGTTTTTCATTAAAGGCCATTTCCAACAAGGCAGGATTATCTTCCTGTCTAAACCTGTGCATAATAGTTTAAAAAGGACCCATCATCTATAATTGTTATTTTGTTAAGGGCAGTTGGCACGAAAGATTATTGGGATCAGCAGTGATTGATAATATTTTAATAGATTTAATTCCTATGTCCTGAGCTTGTCTCAGGCTGAAGTGTTTTAATCTCTGTTTTCATGCCCCTCTCCTCTGCTAATCTGTTTTTCTATTATTCTCTTTAAAGCCCTGACAAAACAATTACTTTCCTAATGTCATATTATTGAGATTAGAGACTATCAAAATTGTTTATTTAGCCATTATAAATGATAATAATAAATGATAGTACATCTCTTACAAACTTTATACTAACATGTCAATTAAAATAATAATCATTATTATGATCTTTATTGTTATTATGTTTATATTAAAGACTATTAAATTAATTGTAAATTGTTTTGTATTTGTGATCTGATGATGATTATGCTACGGTGTTAGAGCTAAACCATTAAACAATTGGATAATGAAATAATATTTATAACTAATGATAAACTAAATTTGATAACATAACAAAACATTATGTTTATCGGTTTCCATTGACCTTCGGATGTGACTAAAGATCTAAATAAAATTCCTCATTAAAATGAACTTGGTTCAAATGAACAAGTGCCACTTCTGTTGTGAGGTGATGTTCTTCCAATGGTGCACTTAACAGGCCTGCAGTGGAGTAGAGCCTTTGTTGAGTTTTAAAAACATAAAAAATAAATATCTTGCTCATAAAAGCAGACTGACATGAATTAAAGATGATTTGGCTATCAAATAGTCTGACAGTTTCTGGGAAACAAATCGCTTAACCTAGTTGTTGTTTGGCTTAAATGTACCTTAATATTTTTCTTCCCAGATGGTATTTGTGTTACAGAACATGTAATGGGTCAGCAGCATCCATACCGAAAGCCTTCTTTATGCTTTTTCATGCCCTTTGACAGCAATAACTGGCCCTAGTGATGAAATTAGCCAATTTCTTATCCTTCCATGTGGCAAATCTAATTGCCAATCTACTAATTTTAATATGACTTATTCTCTATGGCACATTTTTGAACAAAGAAACAGAAAGTCGTAATCAAAAGCATAAAATGTTTAATATTTTGTGATGTTGATTTGTTTTTACTGGTAATATATTGCTCTGATGACATTGATCAATACAAAACATTCATCATCACAGCAGGTAAAGTGCTTTAAAAATCATTTTGGGAACTTTCTGTTCCCCAAAAACATGTCATATTACAAACAGGGAAATATTATGACATTCACAATAGTGGTGCTGAACAAGTGGTCACCCTGAAGCGGCTGAGATTTTTTGACAGAAAAAGAAAAGGATAATGCCCATGAACGCCTCATAAAACATGTAATTTAATACTTTTTACAATAATAATTATTACACATCAAAGATAAAATCATTCGGAATAAAACAGTCTCTAGTATTCAAATATTTGATGAACGACAAAAAAATTAAAAAAAAATAACATAACACAGGAATGCTGACATACAAAACCATTGTCAAAAGGTGAGATATTGTAAACTGATAGTCCTTGTATGTGCACTTCAAAATTGTCCATATTCGTTTGCACATTTAACTCTCATTTTCAGAATCGCTGCTGTCTCTTGTGCGAGGGGGTGATCTTTTCAAAGTGCTTTTACTCTCTTGTTTCGAAGTGCTGGACAAGTCTATTGCCATGTCCTCTGAGTCGTCTGCTCCATTGGCTCCACTTGACCATGTCATGTCGCTGTCTTTCCCCTTGTGTTCCTCTGAATACGAATCGGAGTGTGTCGATTCAGGTGTGCCGGGAGGTTTTTTCCCTATTTCCAGAGACTTTTTGTGCATTCCTAAAAAGAATAAAATGCCGACACGATTAGTTAAATATTTATAGCTCTTCATTTAATTACAATAACAAGAGGAATTTTAAGTCAAGCCTAGGGCCTGTTTAAGCCTAATTCACATATATTTAAGTCTAAACATTCAAGTATGGACAACATCAGACAGACGTTCACAAGACACCTCAGCTATGTATTCAAGTGATCAAATACATATTTGAGTCTTTAAGTACTAAATAGGAAAACCACCTGCTGGCTCACCTAGAAGCCAGGGAGCGCACGAGCCCATCATTCCATTCTTGGCCGAGTTGATGATGGATTCTGGGAGTGGAATCGAGTGACGGACCATGGCACCGTACAGCCCGTATTCTGCCATGACGCTGCTACGGCCCCAGCACTTCTCTCTTTTCCTCCACTTAGCACGGCGGTTTTGAAACCATACCTGGAGAGAAATAAACCTGGGCATTAGCTTTTTGAGAGAGCGAGATATCAAGAAAGGAAAACAACTGTCTTTGTGGAAGTCATCCTACCTGTATCCTGTCCTCTGGAAGCTCTGTCTTCATGGCCAGCATTTCTCTTGCGTAAACATCTGGATAGTGCGCTTCATGGAAGGCTTTCTCCAGCTCCTCAAGCTGATGTGAGGTGAAAACTGTCCTAAAAACCAAAACAAAATGTGTCGTTGAGACACTGATACACCAGATCCTTATAGAATAAACATTAATGTAACATTTTATTTCTTCACATACCTGTGCCTTCGCTTTTTCCTCTTTTGAGAGTTCCCTGAGTTTTTTCCATCATTGTGATCCCCGGAAAGACAATCATCATCTGTAAATAAATCAGCTCTTTGTTAATAAAAAATAAATGAACATAGGAACATATTTTAGGGCAAAGGGTAGACAAAGCTGCATCAAATAAATAAAAAGGTTTTATTTAAAAAAAAAAAGGTTTTATTTAACTAAAAAATAAATAAATAATATTACTGAGTTATGTCCTGCAGATATCTGTAAAAGGTTACCAGTTTTCAAAGCGTATTAACAGGGAGAGAAAATACAAAATTGTAGTAAACAAAATTATTCGTTAATCAAAAAGTTTCCACTGCCAGTAAAGAACCATAAATTTGAAGGGCCAGTTTCAGCACCAGCAGTTGTGGACAGCTCTTCGGCTCATTCATAACCAAATAAAGCGATTTGTACCGGAATAGGCGTCCCGTTGCTGTTCCATATTCTGCATGAAATGGCTCTCTGTCCGTGACTGCAGGAGCGGGATGTGGCTCGGGAGAAAACACGGGGCCCCGGGAGGTTGTTGTGCCGCCAAACTACAGAGAAAACCCAAGCCGAGCGGCAAAGAGCCTCCCGGGAAGGCAAATCCTCCGACCGCCGTGCTCTGCCCCTCTCCATTGACCACTGCGCCCGGACCGGACTGATGCGGCTGAAGATCCGACTCCAGACCGAGCAGGTCTGTGATTGCGAAACCTTTGGACCGAAATCCAGATCCATTGAGGCGTGATTTGTCGATTCCAAATGAGGGATACAGTTTAACCTTAGGTTTTTCGTCTATAGCCTCTTCTCTTCCTGTCATGATGGCAGTTTGTTTAATTCACTTTCTCTCTGCGGAGGTCAGGCTGGTGGGACGGTTAAGCGCTCTGGCGGGACCATTTATCCTTCTGTCCAATCCAGCAGATCATCGCACTGTCCAATCAGATCTAACCTCAGATATGTCTTCCAAGAGGAGGCGTTTCCCTTTTTCAATCACAAAGGATTAATTGCCACCAATTTTCCTTTTAATCCGATAAGGATTTTCCTCCGCTGAATTGGTCCTAAGTAGTTTTTCCCTTTGGATGGAAGATTTCACTCATGTGCGCATGCAGCCTCTCGTTATTGAAAATGTTTAGCCTATATGGGGCATTTCAGTTGGAATCAGAATATAAAATTATTAGAAACAAGATCAATGTTCAACATTTCAGTGGCTAACTGTGTATAGTCTATATACTATACTGTGTATATAGGCTATAGGCCATAGGCTAGTTTCGTGATATTTGATATTTAGCCTAGGCTTTTTTAAAATCTAATTTTACTTACTTTGCTTTTTTTTTTTTACTTAATTACTTTGGTGACAGAAAAAAAATCCTAATAAAGGGGGGAAATACGAAAAACTCAGTTTCTCCTCATAGTCTTTTATTTTTACATAAATTAAGAAAAACATTAATCTCATTGCTCAAATCTCAAAAAATTCGCTGCCTTACAAATGCACGCTGCACAAGCCCATTAGAAACGAGCCAGACATTAACGTCTAAAACAATAAGAACAATGGGAAAATGATTTTATGTTGGTTAATAATAGCAAAATAATAATAAAGTATTATAGTATTTAGCCTATTATTATTATAATATTTTGATATTTACTGATAACAGCTTGTTTAATAAATTGCTTAGCCTATAATAGCTATACGTAGCCTATCATTATTTAATTAAACTATTATGTATCAGTGAATCAACATTAATGAAATAATATCAATTATATTAATTTAAGACTAGAAAACAACATCTAAAAAATTAGACCTAATATGCATTTATATTTTACACAAAACGTTTTGGCCGCTATTGCTTTTTTTAATATTCGCAACATGATTGACACGTGTAGGCTCACCCAGATACTTTCAGGCAAACCAGTCTCAGTTATAGATCTAATAATGCCATCTTTAATTTTCTGTTTGGACAGATAGGCTATTGGAATAAAAAGCGTATGACGTGATCACAGAATCTGCTTTATTTCATTCACTGAATTACAGTGCATCAATGAGGGAACATGAAGCTCCCAATCACCCAGTGAGTAAGTGGGTAAAATATGTTTTGAAATGAGGTCAGAGTGATACTGCTGTCAGAGGACATCCCAGGTGTTTCACAAACAGGCAAAAACGTTCAACATCTCATCCGGTCTGTTTCGAAAAGGAGCAATTAGAGAAATCGTCTTACACAAGATAATTAAATGAAGTCCATTAAATTCGTTTACAACATTAATCTGTCATATAAAGAGCTCGACTCTGTAAAATCTGCTTTTAGGGCCCGTTTCCACCAGGACGACCTGCCAGCATTTTAACTGGCATTTAAGAGCTGCTGCAGTAATCCTCATAGCCGATCACAACGTTAACTAAAACTGAATGCGATCATTCCAGAGAAAAAGGAGGGAGATCATAGTGATAATGATTAAGAAGAATATCTCTGGCTATTACATTGCACTTATTATTATTAGCCTATGTTTTAATAGCCTATGCAACGAATAATAATTTATTAGGCTATGTTTTAGCTAAAAAAAATAATAGCTAATAATATAAAGGCTGTGTTGCTGGTCTATTAACTTTATACGAACTGGCTACGAATTACGAAAACATAATGAATAATTTATTATTTAATATTAGCCTGTTTCTTACTTAAATCAACGACAAAATATATAGCTATCAATGATTTTATTTATTTATTTGTAGAAATTATTTCACATAGGCCTATTATGAAATAACGAAAATTTCCTTAACGAAAATTCAAGGATGATTTCGCAATTTTTTAATATGCCTATTTATTTTTGCAGTGTTTAATTTAGCCTATTGATTATACATTAGGCTATGAAATCCTTAATACTCGACTGTATTTGCTGGCCATCAATTTAACATTGCATAAACAGTCTTATAAATTGTCAAGCAAAATAGTCAATTAAAATTTTTTGTTAAATAATTCTAAAAAAAAACAAAAAAACATTTCAGTTCAGAGTAGGCTAGACAAAACTTGACCGTTGATTTCTGGTCATTCTATTGTTTTTAAGCAGACTGGAACAAACAACGCAACGGAAACATCCTTCTAATTCATGGCGCTAAGTAACTGAATCTAAAAACACGCTTAAACTGCGCTCGCTGTAAAGCGAGGAAATAAATTATGTTATTTTAAGGGCCAGATTACAAGGCATGGGTTTCATGGTGTCATCAGATAGGATAATCCCGGATTAAACTAATCAGTAAATGTTTCTCCACTCATTATTTTCCAGAGAAGATTTCCAACCGATTCTCTACCGCCAAGATTATTAATCTCTTAAAGAGCGTAACATCAAAAAATCGCTCTTTGCTCTAATTTCCTCTGGCCGTGGCGCGCGGCACATGGAGGTTGTTTGACTAATAGACATGCCACGTGCCCTAATTCTGAGCAGGATCCCGCCACTGGGAATCACAGCAGCCCCGCACGAGCTCAAAACATCACATGCCCCGCCCAACTCTGACGAACTGTCCACTGGCTGCCAGCGATTTCATGCAGATTTTACATTTGATTTGATGGGCAAGATGTAGATTTTATAAATAACAAAGTAGAACAAATGTTTTATATAGCCATGCATTAATAAGGACCACTTCCTCCGATGTTTCTTTAATAATGGCTTTTAGGGGGAAAAGATCACCCAGAAACTTAATCATGGATTCCCCTTGTCACTGATGCTTTTTGTCACTTTACAACATTGGGCAGATGTTCAAATCTAAATCTAAATCCGGGTAGCTGTGTTCTCAAGGGTCAGAGTTCTTGTGCGTTTGTTGTGCAAACATCTGGGCCCTTAGATCCCCAGATGTTTCACCCAATCTATTAAGATCCCAGCTGATTTGTAATCATCACAACACACCGCCATTTAAACCGAGTCTGACCAGAGTGCATATCACTACGTCTTTCCGCCGCTCTGGCACTCACTGCTTTTCAACAACACTGGATGATCCCTCCAGACAACTTGTTTAATGTTCCACTAATACGGCGTGAGGATAACTCGGTAGTCTAAGAAATTCAGTCAGAAGAAAGCGGCAGTCTGTTGCACATAAGCTTCATCCTGAAACGGCAAACAACCTGTAACCCTGCATCCCATTTGTCCCAAATCAGGACAAAATAAAGCGTATATTAATTGTAAGCAAAATGAAATGTCCTCATCCCAACCCTATATAATCTTTTATATAATAATAAGAACGATGAAAAACTGATGCAGATGTCCATTCGGCTGCTTTCAAACATGCAAAGGGAGACCAGCCAGATAATCATTTTGCTGTATTAGAGAACAGGCTTAACAGCATTTGTGCACAAAATTTCGAACTTACAGAGGGCAACGATTTGCGTTTTGACAGGGTAATATTTTGTAAGCTGCTGATCATTTTTTTGGAACTTATGCCACATTAATGCCGTGAATTGTAATCACACCAGTGAAGTATTCATCCTCGAGTGGTAAATAATTTATGTTGAGATTAGGTTTTTGCATTCTTAGCTCTGCTGGCAGCTTATCTGTCGATGCACAAATCTATGAGATTTAGTAATTCATTTTCTCTGTTTTCGAAATTTGTTTGGCTTTTGTTGTCTCCTTGCATTTACTCTAATGAATGCTCGTAGGTGCCTGCCGTTTATTTCTATTGGATCTTTTGAAAGTCCAGCAATAAAAGTTGTTTTTTCAAAATATATTTTTTAACTTCCACAGAAGAAGTAAAAAAATCTGTCATACAAGTTTAGAACAACATGAGGGAGAGTAAATGATGACTGAATTTTCATTTTTAAATTTCTATGAAGTTAATGTATGAGGCTGAGTTGTGGGGTAATGAATACCTGATGACTTGTTGATCACTATTAAATTTGTTTCCCGTTTTAGACAAACACCTTTAGAATCTGTTACCAACCACTGAGAGCAATGAACAAATGCACATGCACCCACTAACACCCTCAAAAAGAAGCATTGTGCGAGGACGTGTGCAACAGAGGCGTTGGGACGCGGTTTTCTCCCTCTAGGGATTAAGTACAAAAGGGCACAAGAGCCCACCTGGGACTATAGAGAGCCGGGTTAATTAAAAACCTTCCGCAAGCACACGCTCATATTCACACGCAGACACAGAAGGATATCAGAGGTCATCTGATCAGTTACACACAAAAGCAAAGAGAAATTGGCCAGTCAGTTAGAGCTGTGAATCACTTATGTTGTAAATCTACCCCTTGGGAAGACACCCCCAAATTAAGTTGAAATGCTGCTTTAAAATGGATTTTTGTGCACCCATGCTGGAGAATATTAAAATTCAGGTTAGTGATGTCTAATGTAACTTGCTACTTTTAGTTAAATTAGCTGCAGGCCTTATCGTTTCAGTAAATTGTTTTATAGACTATTAAGTGTTTTTTTCTAGTTTGTGTTTCACCGAAGAAAGAGATGCATACAGGTTTGGAAAAACACAAGGGTTATAGCCTATATGGGGCAGTCGTGGCCAAATGGTTAGAGAGTTGGACTGGTATTCGAAAGGTTACTGGTCAGATTCTCAGCAGGAAAATGACTGAGGTGCCCTTGAGCAAGGCACCTAACCCCAAATCGCTCCCTGCATGGGAGCCACAGGAAAAATAGCTGTCCACTGCTCTGGGTGTCTGAGCCCATGGTTTACAGTGTGCGTGTTCACTACTCACTGACTATACTCCCAATGTGTGTGCACTAACTTAGATGGGTTAAATGCAGAGGACAATTTGGGTTACCATGCTTGACCTTCATATTTCAATTCACTTTTTCACTATTATTTTTGGTGAACTATCCTTTTAAAGGGATAGTCCACCCATAAATGAAAATTCTGTCATCATTTAATCACCCTCATGTTATTCCAAATCTGGGGTGCATTTCCTGTACAACACTATAACTTGTTGAACCATCATGCATCGTTGTAGAAATTAGCTATAGTCACAACTGTTTCCCCAAACCTGTTGCTTGAACAACGTTAGTTCATCAATATAGGGCTGTTGTTAATTGTGTCACATGCAACGGGGGAGTAATTTCTTATGCTAATTACAGTTTTTCTGAATTGCAAAACACTAAACCCCATATTCTCTGAATCAAATTTGCATTAGTCTAAACCAATTTGTTGAAAAAATCACTCTTTCTGTAAAACATTAAACAAGCTCAGTTAAAACACTGTTTTGCAAATTATTCACCGTACTGTAAGTTGTCATTACCATATTTTTTATATAATGGCAAAATTTGTTTCAGTATCTACTTTTTTTCTCTAGGCCTATGCATGCTTTGGATTCGGTGTTCTCCATTTTTTTGATCTAGTGTCAACAAATGATTTATAGTCCTTATAATTTTGACTCACTGGGCCATAAATTCCACTGACGCATGCATCATTCGTATTTTTTACCCGCGCAAACTATATAAAGCAGGCTGTTCCCTCCAGTAAACTAGGGAAATATCAAATATTGTTTAGGCCACTTTTGTTTGATATTATGACAACAAATTAACGCAAGTACGGGAATTGAACTCAGGTCTTCTTGATTAAAGCCCAACGCTTTATCAACTGAGCCACTGCATCTGTTGAGTTCAAGGGTGTATTGGACGGGGTTTTATTGCAGGTTTGGTTTTATTTGTTGGAAAAATAAATATAGAAATATAATTTGACACAAGAGGGCAGTATAGCCCTATTTATGGTTTTGAGTTTAAACTAAACCGTGACATCTACACGTTGAGCGTACATTCAGATGCTATGTTTTAAGCGCGCATGCTTGGCCATAATACAGTGTGAACAACACGCATATGTAGATGATTCGCTCATTACTTTTTGCAATTGATACATTATTATAAGGAAAAAAATATAAACACGAGGGAAATCATTATTATGTCCATAACGATGGGAAAAATAAGCATAAAGCTTACACATTTACCCAAATTATTATATGCATGTCTAACCAAAGCTAATTTGGGCAGGGTTGTCCCATCCCCAATGTCACTTCTCTTTCTTTTAAAGGAGTAGTTCACTTTAAAAAAAACTTTTGCTGATAATTTACTCACCCCCATGCCATCCAAGATGTCCACGTCTTTCTTTCTTCATTTGAAAAGGATTTTCTCCATATAGGCCTAATGGACTTCAAGGTCCAAATTAGAGTTTCAGTGCAGCTTCAAATGGCTTTAAACGACACCAGACGAAGTATAAGGGTCTTATCTAGGACCCTTCGAGTCATGACTCGAAAAAAGATTTGTTCATTTTGATGAACGAGTTTGAACAGGAGTCACAAACACTCATCACAGAACAGAGCAAGGCAAGCATTTGTGCTTATAAAACTTAAACTTTTTTATTTATTTTTGAAATGACCCTAGATAATACTGCCCTACAAAGGCAAAGTGCAGTAACTACGCAAACAAATAAACGGAGAAAAAGGGCTTTGAAGTTTTTATAGCCAGTCAAACATGTTATGAGTAGATTGGTAATGCATCTCCGAAACGGGACATAATTGAACCCAGATTTTTTTTTTTTTTTTTTTCACAAGACAGAACACATGTCATAAAGCCCATTACAAGTCTTAACTCATTTTTGGCCAAATGTGTAGTTACTGTGCTTTGCCTTTGTAGGGCAGAATAATTTTACACTCTTC
Organism: Pimephales promelas; assembly: GCF_988280905.1. Taxonomy (NCBI): domain Eukaryota; kingdom Metazoa; phylum Chordata; class Actinopteri; order Cypriniformes; family Leuciscidae; genus Pimephales; species Pimephales promelas. Next base: position 19,552,511 of record NC_142783.1, read on the forward strand.
AAAAACAGTAACCAACATTCTTCAAAATATTATGTTCAACAGACGAAAGAAAATCATACAGGTTTGGAATGACAAGAGGGTGAGCAAATAATGACAGAATTTTCATTTTTGTATAAAGTATGTATCACTGCACATAGCAAGATAATTTATAATTACATTCATTAAAATATCCTTCAACAGAATCAACATAAGCTTTTATTGTTTAAAGAAAAGGCAATATGGCAGATGGGAAAGGAACTGTTTCATAATTTGGATCTTGCATGTTTGCGTGGCACACTGTAAACGATAGCAGTAATTGCTATAATTCTATATCCAGACAGTGATTATGTCCTGGGTCATGTCCAACAATGCCCTATAAACACCAGACCCAACTGAGTTTGTTTTTCAATTGTTTAGCTGGTCCATTGTTTATGCTAGATAAGGGGACAACAATAGTCTGGCCACGCGTCACCCCCCACCAATCACCCCCCATTCATTGCCTCTGGCCCACTAATTATTCAAAAATGCACATTTATGCAAATAGCCCTCCTTGTAGATTAACCTAATTCAGTGATGTAAACAACGGGTAGTCGTGGGATTAAAGTTTAGTAAATTAGTCAAGGCCACTAATGATCTCTGAAGTCTGTAAATCTGGGGTTTTGGTCTCCTTGGAGTAATGGTAATCTCACATCCGAAGTGAGGCCACGCCACGCAAGAAGCAAGACACGTTATAAATCTGTCAAAAACATAAACAATGTAACTGCACTCGCCGTTATGCGTAACAATTCAGGATTAAAGATTACTGGTGGATGCACAGGGTCAGAGGCGTTTTATAAACATTGTTAAACCTCGATTAGCCTTCCTTTGTAATTATGTGCGTTTATATGCAAATAAGCCACGTGCCATCCGTACACAGCTAGATTCAAGCAAGAAGCTACTTTTGAAAATGAAAAGGATACACTCTAAACAAAATTGGTGCTATATAGCACTAAAAGTGGTTCATTGGCTTGTAATATAGGTGAACCACTTTACTTATCTTTATCAAATGGTGCTATGTAGAACCATAAGAGGTGCAATAGAGCACCTTAACCACCCCAGGGCCCAGAGAACCCCTGAAGAACCACTGAAGAACCGCTGAAGAACCAAACTGGGCTTAACAGGTTCTTTAAATGGTAGTGGTTCTATATAGCACCATGACCACCGCAAAGAACCCCTGAAGAACCGCTGAAGAACCTTTTTTTTAAGAGTGTAGTCCACCTAAACTGAAATGTACTCCATCTCCTGTTTTTCCAAACCTGTATGACCTGTATCCTTTCTTCTGTGGAACACACAAAGAAATTGCTTTTTTTTTTATGCATATTTACAAATACACACACACACACATACACTTACATTATCAATATATATGTCAAATATATACTTTTTTGCAACATATTAAAACACAAGTCATACTCACAGGTAATCAGGGAGTAGTTCTGATTGTGTCTTTAATCCTCTGGCCCATTGCTTGAGTCTCCCTACTTCAACACTTTCGCTAAAGCTGCCCATCACAGCTTGGGTCATCCTGAGTCACACATGATTAGCAAAGCTTTGTGAACCTGATATGCACCCGTTAAATAATGAAAAGGGTTTTTTTTGTTCAAAAATTCATATAAACTAAATTAAGGGCTGAAATAGTGGTTGTGACATTTATGTCTGGCAATTTTAAAGCAAATACTGGGGAAGCAACTTACTGAAGCTTGTCAATTAAGCTTATCATAATTGAAATTTACAGTTAAACTGCCCTAGTGAAAAATTAGCTACAAGCTACTAATAAAAACGACCTAACACCAAGACTATATGTTTTAAAAAGCTCTTAATGCATTTATTTGATCAAAATATATTTTGATAAATTGAAAAACGATTTTTTTCTATTTTAATATAATAAAAATGTAATGTATTCTTTTGATGGCAAAGCATCAGCGTCACATGATCTTTCAGATGTCATTCTAATATGCTGATTTAACAAACAATCGTTCTTTCAATGTGAAAACCGAGAAACATTTTGTTCTTTCATCAATAGAAAGGGGTTTTTTTAAGCATTTATTGTAATTTTGAATGTTTAACTGTCACTTCTGATCAATTTAATGCTGACCCCAAACTTACTTAAAGCTATCACATACAATTGACATTACTATTTGTAGGAAAAAGCAGCTACTGTAGTTATTGGACAACGATTTGTTACTTCATATACTTACACTCAAACACTGGTTAATAGTTACCAGACACTTGATTTCACTCTTTCAGACAGAAAATTAGAATAAGCTGTGGGGAAAAGCAAGAAGGTCAGACAGAAGGGAAAAGATAAAGGTAGTAGGAAGTACAATACCATATCCACCAGTTGAGCACTGGCTTGTGTAACGCATAGGCCAGTCCACTAATGACCTTTTCAGAGTCCTGTTCAGTTAGCCTTGCTAACAAAGACACTATTCACACACCATCACAGGCCTGTCTGACTCACTTAACCTATTAGACAGTGATCACTCTCTTTTTATTTTTCCCACTCCATCTCTCTCCCCCTCACTCCTATCGCGCTCTTTCTTTCTTTCTTCACTTCCTTAAAGTGTGCTAATTAGAAGGAATCAGGTCAATTATAAGATGCATGGTGTCTCATTATGAGGCTGTGATCAGGGACACATTGTGCTGTCCAGACAACCAACCGTCATTGTGCCGCACTTTAGAGAAATAGAGATGGTTTCACTTTATTTTGATCATTCTGTTAACTACGTTGCACCTACATATTAGAGTGTTGGTAGAGTTCTGGTAGGGTTAGAATAAGGTGACGTATAGCAAAGTTACTTTTAGTCAGAATGTCTGTTGCGGGGTCATCACAATAAAGACTGACTTGATATCAACACAGTCTACTAATACTCTAATGAGAGTTAGTTTACATGTAGTTGCAAAGTTACTTCTAGTCAACAGAATGTTTAAAAGGGACCATCAAAATAAAATTACCAACGAGCCAATGCACTCTTTACCTAAATGAGGCATAAAAAGAGCTTCTGTGTCAACTATCTCTGGTCTAAAATTAAATCACAAAATCAATTAAAAAATAAATAATTTTATATCAACTTAAATCAATATTCCGTACTTATGCTTACACCAAGTGATGACAAATTTTCATTTATATACTAATTTGTTAACTACCTTGTTAACTACTTAGTTAATTTTAGTCAATATTAATTTCAACATTTACTACATTATTAAAAACTAAAGGTTTTATTTGTTAACATTAGTTAATGCACTGTGAACTAACATGAACAAACAATGAAGAGTTGGATTTTTATTAACTAACATTAACAAAGATTAATAAATACTCTGATGTTTTGTTCATTATTAGTTATGTTAATTATTAACGAATGTTATTGTAAAGTGTTACTTTTATTCAGGAAGGACACACCAAATTGTTCAAAAGTGAGAGTAAAGGCATTTATAATGTTACAAAAGATTTCAATTTCAAACAAAATGGTGAAAACAAAACTTTGATGAAAACAAAACTTTGTATTCATCAAAGAATCTTGAAAAAAGGTATCATGGTTTCCACAAAAATATTAAGTAGCACAACTGTTCTCAACATTGATAATAATAAATTATTTATGAGCACCAACTCAGTAGAATGATTTCTGAAGGATCATGTGATACTGAAGACTGAAGATTTACTTTTAATGAATTTTTTAATTAATGCACATTTACCTGCACTGCATGAACATTTTATATCTTCCCTGGAAATCAAACCAACGACTTTAGTGGAGCCAGCTGCATTTTCCAAATAAAAATACTTCTTTGCTCTTTAGTCACAGTATGAGGTAGAGCCTAGAGACACAAACTTGAAACAAATAGACTTTCAGTATGGTTTTAAATTTTGCAGTGCAAGGCCAGATGAACTAAAGATGTACATGTTTCACTATTAGAAATTTGGAAAAGCTGAACTTTCGACCCAATGCGGGTGAATTGTCCACAATGGGAGGAGAGGAGGGGTTTAGCTTTAACTGGCAAGGACTTTTCTGAAAGTGATAGGGAGAAATCATAAGAGTATTATAAAAGAACAATGAAAACAAAATCTGCCTTGGATTTGAATAATAGTTGTGATATTAAATTGGACGAAGGGATTATTAAAAGAGTGGAGCGACTATTGTCCTTTTTTATGACCATCTTAAAAATAATCACATATTTTATGAGGCATATGGTTCATATGAAAAGAAAAGAGCAATCTAGAACATGGATTACCAACTTATATCTGTAAGTATCTTTCCTCGTAATAATGTGACTGTAGTTCAACAAACTGTCGATATTGCATTCTCCAATGGAGGGTTAAGAAATATATTTATATTTATACAAATAGATCATATATATTTTAAATAATAATATAAAATCACCTGTCTGAGGGCAGAGTAGAGATACATTATATGATATGAGAAAACTTAAGGAATGAAACAAATTCACATGAACTACATTAATTAGGGGAACATGGCGCTTGGTCAAGTGCCCTAAGCCCTCTGGCGTTTGGTGCTGAGTGGCAGATGTCATGTGCTAACATTCAATAACTAACCTTGAGGAGTGGGACAGCCTTGCAAGTTCCTATCCCGTGTCAGATCGTCTCCCAATCTGGCTCCAATCTGTCACAGAGATGCAGAAGCTCCATGAATGCACATGCTTCCCTTTCCCCAAGGCCATCCCCACCTCATTCTCAAACTGTAAGCGCTAAAGAATAGCTAAATAAGATATAAATGCATCTTTTCTCCAAGAATGACAAGATAACTGAATGATTTCAGACTCTGGATTGAGTTTCTACAGCCTCAGAATTCACTTAAACTGCTTTTTCAGAACAAATTTAAACAGGACCTTAGAGCGATGATACTTTTAAAATAAATATTATCTGAATAGTAAATACGGCTCTAAAATCATGCAGGAAAAGAAATCTGACGGTGAGTTGCAAGCAAATTCTTGCATTTAAACCAACCCGAACCCATATGTTTGAGGGCATGTACGATACATTCAGCTCATTTTCTCAGCTAAGTGCCATTAGCCATAATCCACCATAAGCACTGGAGAGCGCCTGTCGCAGTGGCCCTCTGAGTCCCTCTCACCCTGCTTTACCACCATCCACTCACCCGCTGCTGCCACCCCACCCTCTGTGGTGGCAGGATTAGGCCAAATGAGGCTAAGAACAGATTGAAAAAAAGGAGGAAAAGGAATATAAGAAGAAAATCGGTTTTAAAAAATGCAAACATTGATTCACAATGGATGACAAATAAATCATCCCTTCCACTCATTTAAAAGTTCAGCATATGGTAAACGACGAACACACGTTTTTTTTTCTAAATTTCTACAAAGAAGGGTTAAAGTTGTCTTGTCAAGGTCAGGTGAAATGTCAGCAAAAAAGGATGATTAACTAAACTGGGAGAAAACATGACAAGGACAAGGAAAAGTTGCTCTATACCCTGCTATATAAGTATAATCAGATTAAATCTGATTTGAAAGATATTACATTTTAGACTCTTAGAAGAAAAGGTTCTATATAGAACCTTAAAAGGTTCTATCAGCGCTACGTATTTGGAACACCTAAAATGTTCTATACACTCTTAAAAAAAGGGTTCCTCTGGGTTCTATATAGAACCCTGGGGTTCCATACTTGGCCAATAGAACCTTTTACCAAAAAAAAAAATGGTTCTATATAGAACCATTTTGGAGTTCCATATATGAAGCAGGGGATGGAACTATTTCTGGTTCTAAATAGAACCATTTCTTCTAAGAGATTGTTTTATATATACAGTATGTACTGTTTACAGTACATGCGTTGCATTTTTATTTAATATTTGATTATAGTCACAAATTACTAATAATATGAATCACTATTAACTACAATTTTTAGAGTTAATCACAGATTGTGCATTTGTGGTGAAAATGTCCTTCTGTTTATAAATGTGTTCATCTTGTAAAGAATGTAAAGTTTTTGTTAAGCTATTATTTATACAAAAACTTTGTGTTAAATGGTCCTTCATCGGTAACTCAATCACTGACTCGAAATCACTGTTGTTGTCGTGTGTTTAAGGTGCTTACATGTGTTCGTGTGTTTACGCTGTGTGTCACTGTAATGAACAGTATGAACCTGCATTTCAAACCATAAACTTTCCCAACCATGTAGTAGATGACAAAAGAAGTAGTAGTGACAAAAGAATTCACAGTCATGGATATAAAGGCTATAGATGTCTAACGGCGGAGTCTCTATCGTCATCACCGGTGGCCATCTTGTCACAGGCAAGCTCACTGGCGGTCTCTGTGGTACCTCATGTAAGATGTGTGATCAGCACAAACACAAATAATCTTATCTCGTAGAGTATAGAGAGAGTATGTGACATATCCAGTGTTGTGCAAGTTACTTCCAAACTGTAATACATTAGGTATTACTTGTTACTGTTATTTAAAAGTAATTCATTACCTTACAATATTACTGTCTCAGAATTGTAATGCGTTACATTACTCATGTATTACTTTTGAGTTACTTTTTTAACGAAATAACTAAGTAGAACAACTTTTTTGGCTGTAACGATATGCAATATGAAACCGAAATCACGATTCGCTACACGACTCAGATCCACGAACCTACAGAATCGCGACACACCTCTTCCAACTCCAGCGTTATTCTCCTTACCGTCCATATCCAATGCTGCCTTATCTTTAAATTAGGCTATTAGTATTATTTGAAGTTAACATTATAAAATACGTAGACCTACACCACAAAACTAGTTGAGGATAAATTATTTAAAATTGAGGAAGTCCAGCATTATGGACATGACATTTGCAGTCAAAACTTGAAATAAAAATTCTCAGAAAATACATGTATTGAAACGTATATAGGCTACTTCCTTAAAGGACTCCAGACATTAGACAAATATCAGTCTATGTTTTATTTTTAATATTAGGGAAAAGACACACATTCATGCGTGACAAAAAAATAGGAGGCAAAATACATTTTTTGTAATTCTGTTAATTACACTGCGCAAATCGGATGAGGAAGGGTTGGCTCTCCAGTCTCCATAGAACTTAAAATATTCATTTTATTTGAGTTTTCGTGTTCGCATTTATGAGGAAAAAACAATGTTACAGACGCGACTGTTCTGAACTGGCACTAAAAGACTGCTTTAAAACTTTTACATAGTCTGTTGCCTTTAAGAAGTAAAAGCAGACAATACACTGTAATACAACTGTAATACAAGCCTCACTGAACATGTAACGAGTAAAATATTACTGAAAATTGATTAGTAATGCCTTACACTACTGCGTTACAGCAAAAAGTAATATGTTACTGTAATGTATTACTTTTGTAATGCGTTACTCCCAACACTGGACATATCGCTAAAGTTCTGACAACCGGTGTTTAGAGCACGACATGGATCGTTAAATGCGATCAAAAAATACTTAAATTAATCACTTGTGTCAGGGCCTCAATTGTGACAGATCTAATTAAAATATAAGGGAAAAAAACAGAAGTAAAAGTGAGATAATAATAGATGGATATAGAAATGGGGTAATAGATCTGGTTCCTTTTCATGTTTCCAGTGAGACAGCACTAGCTGTGGCACTGGTCAGACTGCATGTCTGTAGTGCGGTCTGCAGGGTTGGCTTGAGGATGCAGTGGGGCATGCAGTTATGGCAGCGTTAGAGACCCGTCTGTCTCCCTCCCTGGGGTAAGACAGGCACTCTGTGGCTAATTTTGCGCATATGCTCGATGACAGGCAGCCGGCGTCCTTTGCAGCTGCCAGGGTAGAGAGATGGTGATCAGGCAATTTATGAGGGTTTTTTTTTCTTGAAGGACATTCTGCTGTGATTATAATATTATTAATGTGAAATAGGCCATGCATGATATGGCTTCAAAACAAAAGAAACACACACATGGTGCAGTAGGGATGTTTACAATACATTTTCTTGTGCTACCATTCAAAATTTTTTGAAAGAAATCAGTAGGATGAAGGAGAAATCAGGTCAGATAAATAAACTGCAGGATCTTATATGTTGTGGGCCTATTTTATTCTGGAGGTCCTGGACATCTTGTTCAGATACATGGTATTATGGATTCTAGCAAATACCAACAGATCAAAAATTAAAACCTGACTGCCTCTGCTAGAAATCTTATAATGGGCCGTGATTGGATCTTTCACCAGGACAACAAAGCAAAACAAACCTCAAAATCAACACAAAAAATTTGTCACTGAGCACAAAATTAGCTTCTGCCATGGAACTCAATAGAATTCTACCCAATAGAAAATGAGTGGGCTGAACTGAAGAGAAGAACATGCAACGTGGATCTGGGAATCTGAAGGTAGATTCTGCCTCTGATCTCTTGTCTGGAGTTCTCATCAGGCATTAGGATAAAACTCAGAGCTGTTATCTTGACAAAAGGAGGTTGCAAAAAGTATTTAATAAAAGAGTGCCAATAATTATGTTACGTAGCCATGTTCCGTATTTGACGCGCATGCGCCCTCCGGCGCGCGGCTCGTAATCTGAATTCAGTGAGGTTTAACAAGACTTGCTTGCAAAATGGAAATACTCCCGGGACTTTATAATATTTACAGATAAGGCTAAACCAGGTTATAACCAAGTTATGCTCAGAGGAAAACACGTGGAGGTGAGGTACCGCTATTAAAGAGCACGCGCATCCGTCAAAGCACAACAGGTCAAGACCAAGTGCTTTTAAATTAGAAATATAAAACATTCGCATGTTTCGGACAACTTGAAACACCTTTCCCCGACCCCTGAGTAGCTCACTCTGTGTCCTCCACTATTTTGGCGATAGAAATGGAATATTCACTAATAGCCTACTGTAAAGCGAGATGACTGGCTGACTGATGTTTCGGTGCACAGATCGCAGATGCGACTAATCGATAATTAAATTCGGTGTCGATTATTTTAATGTTATTATTTACTCGTGCACGCACCAGTAATAGCTAATGTATGCCCATTTTGTTTAAAAGAATGCATGAAATTCACTATGAATTATTCCTTGTGTGTACAGTTACAAAAATGAAAGCATATAGGCCCTAGGCCTATGAAAACAAGCATTTCCCTTTGATAGACTAAAAGCCTGAGCCTGCAGATTCTTTCACTGTGTGCATCAGAAGCTTGCATCATCAGCGATATTTAAATATCATAATGTCAATGATAAAGAGTATCTTATTGATAGAATATCCATTGGAATATCACTTAATTTGATCTCATTGCAGACCAGAAATCCAAGTTAACACGGATTAAAATGTCACAGGAAAGACATCAGGAGGCAGACATCTCTGAGTTAATCTTCTCACCCACTAATGAGTCTTCTACTGGATTGCTTAAATTAAAAGCAAATGTGAAGAGTGATTTGGCTGGCTTGCTGAGAGCCTGCCCCACTCCGTAACGCATTAAGTGATTTGATTTCGCTCTCATTACTGTAATAAAGCCCTGTTAGGACTAAACAATCAAATGACCAGGTTATCCGGATATTAAACTGTTCCGAGCTCAATCAGCGTTAATGACAATAGTGTTGCAAAGCCAGCTGAACAAAAGAATAAAGACTTTGAGGGATATAAGATTTAGGGGTTAATACTTCTCGAGCTTGATATTATTTCAAATTTATTGACTTTGAATAGCAATACAAATTGTTTTAAAAGATTTGGGGAGAATTAAAAAAATTAAAGGGGTGGGGGATAAACATTTAATTCAAAACAGAAGATCTTGTTCCACTGCAGTAAACTTTACAATGTCTTTAACAAGCTCTGAATGCATTTTTTCCTCAAATCTGATTGGAATGGCTTTTCCAGTGAAAACTCCTCTCCTGTTACCCTTAGTATTAAAAAACACTGCAACACATGGACAGGTGTGTTAGGGATCCTTATTTAAGGCCTACAAAGCAGAAATATGCCTTTGTTATACTTCTGATTAAAGTTGAGGTCAGATGATTTCTGCTTTAGTGCTGATCTTTGTTCAGTTCCCCTTTTCATTTTAGAACAAAGAACAACTAATCCTCATAATTTTATTGCTAAATATTTCCCCCCCTTTTTTCTCGTTGTAAAATTAGTAGGGAAAGAGATGTTTAAGTTGACAGACCATCAAATATATTTTAGGTTGTCCATGATGCATAGCACTGCAAAGGAAATAATAATAATTTTAAATGACAGAATTGTTTGAAAAAAATATTTATTTATTATGCCAGAAGCTAATATACATATTGTCATTTTGTTTTTTCAATTTATCAAGTTCATATTTAAATAATGTAACTCAATTGCCAATACAAGGTCTACTGTTTTTTATCAATGGTTGTTATGACAGAATAAGATCTATTGCAACCAACATGCAGAGGGCAGAAAAGATGGGCTAAATTCGCCTTTGACCTCTGGACAATTCTGTTTATTCTTCATGTGGATTTCCTCAGTGTTATCATCTTCAAGTTTTTCAGGCTTTTAGTGTGTTTTGGTGGTTGGTCAGATAATGTGCATATTATTCCCCCTTCCCTTTTTGGCCGTTGTTTTTTTTTTTTACAAATAAACTAAAGTGATTGGTGGTGAGAGAGTCAGAGAGGATTTACTAGTTGGGATTCTCCCTGTTTTTGTGATTTTACGGAGCGTTTCCTTCAGATTAGCCATGCCCACGCAGAGCACATTAACTAAAGTAAATTTATTTAAATTATTCCATTATTTTTATTATAATTCCCCTTGTCTGCCCTCAAAAACATTATATAATGAATCAAAAAGGCATTAACTGCTTTATCCTTTTATTTTCCATCTATAAAAGGTAGTATGTTGGTGGATGAGAATTGGATTTGAACAGGCTAATGCCATCCATAACAAATGAGAGTCTGGATGAGGTTTTAATGTACAACAGAGGATCATGGGAAAAGTAACTAAAGCTAAAAATGTGCTTTCTTATTGACTTTTACTGTTCTAAAGTTCTAACAACATACTGTACAACTTTCAGGAACAGGAAAGTTAATGTTGATAGAGCTTTTCTATTATGATACACAATAATACAAGTTAATACAAGTTGAACCACAGGCATAGTTTTTAATGCTAATACCAAAGCATTGTTTTCCCCCATTTTTTCTCTTGTTGTAAAGCATGAAATTTGTATAAATGTATGCTTTTCAATAGTCATGAATAATTAAATTGTTATCAATCTAATAACTGCAATCTAATAATTGCTTTTTAAAAATTACTTTTGTACCTAAAGGGTGCATATTGGTACCTTCATGGTACAAATTTGTACAATTATGGTACCAATATGCACCCTTTAGGTACAAAATTGTACCTTTTTGAAAAGGTATACCGCCCTAGTGACAGCTTTTGTACCTTTTTTTCTGACAGAACAGCATATTATAAATTCAGTCAAGATAGACATTTTAAAAAGCAATGAAACCTGCCTTTATTTTTTACTGTAAGACTTCTTTGACTTTTAGTTTATAATTGTTAACAATTACAGGTGATTGAATGATCTCAGATAACATTACATCAACCTTCTTGCAGTGGTGGTCAAAACCTTTGAAATGCTTTCAGAATGGGTTTCAGTTAAAAATCTCTCTGCCGTTTAAAATACATCTATAAATACTTTGCCTTAATCAGAAAATACTGGAAGGCGGGCAATACCATGTGACTCCCCCACTCTTCACGTACATACATGTAATACACATGATCCTGTAAGGAGGATTATTAGAAAGGATTTAGAGCAGGATTTTAGTGTATTCAAGTATATTAGAATAATTGTTAATCGATGACTCCTATTACATCTTTTAAATCCTCAGTTGGAGAACATCTGGACACGAGAAATGTCTAATTTCTTCAATTTATCCTAAAGTTATTGTCCACGAAGGACATATACACAGTATATTATTAAATGTGAGTAAGCATGTTTTTTCATGTTCAGATATGTGGTGGTACAGTTTGGTTGTAATTGCTTCGTATCTGCTCATTCTGTTACATAGAGAGCAACAGTGTTAGACAGTTTCTTAAATGAAAGTATTTGAAAAGACAAAAAAAAAACATGACCTAATCCCATTGGATTATTTACGCAGCTTTCTACACGATTAAGCTACAAAAATGAAATTAAAATGTGTGTTCAATGGGATTTTCGGGGAATTTCCAGCAACATTGCTTTAAAAAAAAAAACACTGATAATAAGGAACAATAACTAATTCTGTTATAGTAGATCTGATGTTGTTTCGCCGGCCCTCCAAACATGCACACACTACGGCACCAGAGTCTTGTATTCTCAGATTAACAAATAGCAGCAGGATTAGACTATTGTTTCATTCTATGAAGATCTTAGATAATGTCTTATTTTTTGTTTGTGTAAAGCTGAAAAAAAAGTAATCTAAGCTATTATGAAACAAAACAGCCTGTAATAAAGAAATAAGAATACAAGGGAGATTAATGTATGAGGGTATATCGGTGAAGGTGTAAGTATTTCCACCCATTTTACTGTACGTCAGTTGGGTCAAAGTGAACTGGATTAGAGGTCTTGCTATAGAGAGTGGCTCTTAAAATGGTACTGTAATTGCTATGAATTTGCTTTTAATGGTTATGCAGACCACATCACTAATGGTCTAATCATTATTGTTAAAAATGTGAGGGAGAGATTAAGGGACCATTAAACATTAAATTGCTAAAAGCTATTAAGAGCTTATGTTAAATAAATACACTCTGATGCTCTATAGAGGAATTTTGGCATTTGTTTAACCTGTTAACTGTCACTGGTTGCAATTGAATGCTTTGAAATGCACACTCTTAAAAGTTTTAGTTGGGCAGGGTTCTTGACTTGAGGGTTCCAAAAATATAAAGAGAAATGTTTAAAATGATTGCGCAGCATTTTTTCGCAGCATTTTTTCCATAAATTCTGTAAGAGAAAGCAAAAAATGAAAGTGTAAAAATGTTATAAAAGTTTACTTAAAAAAAGCAAATGTACTGAATAATCATAATTATATTAAAAAATGATATATACAAAAATATTAATAATTTGGACACTAAAATTTCTAGAAAATCAAAGCCACATGTTATGTTGTTAAAGCTTTTGAATAATACCTACTGTATGATTACTAAAATATGTGATATGGATAAAAGGTGATACAAAAATGCACCAAGTGTCCTGCTACCAGGACCTGAGAGTTAACAGGCTTAATAAACACTTTTTTGGAAGATTAATGAATGCATCTTGGGGTGGAAAATATTCAGCAAAATATCACTTCAGCTAGAAAAATGAACAGGAGAAGCTTTGTATTACTAATACATATGTTGATCTACCCTCACAGTCCCTGTGCAGTATGCAAACTGCCACTCATCCCATTATTGAGTAAAAAGACAGAGATCAGGTCATTTATTAAGGGCTGAGTGGGGACCAGGAGGGGGCGTTTTGCTTTCTGCTGCAACTGTTGAAGTACGTCTGTAATGACTGCTTAAGTTATAATGGGGGAAGTCATGTATGCATCGCTCTTTGAGGGGGCGGTCAGAGTGCAACAGTTCGGAGGGATGGCCATCGTCCCCTTCCCCCTTAAAAAGTCCACCCACATTGATTTTTGATAAGTGAGAATGGTCTTATTTTAGGCGGGCTGTTGCCCCTCACCCCCTGGTGGACCTTGTGTCCTAGATAGATGCGCTCACACACATACCCTCATGTAAAAAGAGAGCATATGGTCCTTTCAAGCTTGCACTGTGTTCGCAGACACTCTCAATGGAAAGCGTCAAATGAATATCATCAAAATCATCTCCACCCCCCTCGCAGGGACCTCTCATTATAGGTCACTCATTGGCTGAAATTCAAGCTCAGATGGGGGTGATGCATGTTGCATGAGAAAGTGTAGGGAACCACAGATTGGTCCATATAGCAGGCCTAATGATGGTTAATTAAGGTAATGAATGGAGATGTGCCACAGGTCATGTATAGCTGCCACAGCCTGGTAAACTTTAACAAAACTCACTGGGCCTCGGTGGAGAGACCAGCTGGTGCCATATTGAAAACAGCACAATGAAAGTGTAATTGGCTCTGTCTCAGGAGGTTGAAGCATTGAACTGAACAGTCGAAATGGGGCTTGAAAACGGCATTACTGCAACTGTTGCTCTTATAACAAAAAACAAGCATGTTTCAAGCAAAATATTTCATAAATAGAAGATTGATTGGTTGTCAATCACAAAACTATAGCTAGATGTAGGCCTGTTCAAGATGAAGACAAAATGTATTTGGACTAGTGCCATAATTTGTTTGCAGTCAAATGCCACTTGGTTTGATGTTTTATTTTCTAATGCAATGCAAATTCATATATTTTAAATGTGGCTATATGTCCAAATGCTTCTATGTCTACTTTACTTGATTCAGATGGAATCAGATCAAATTTAATGAATTATCAAATGATTCAAATTTCAGCCAAAACCATATGTAAGTGGACCTTTTTGGATAGGCCTACTGCAATTCAGAACCAATTACTTTCCTAGGGATTTAAATTCCGTAGGCTAAATTTGATCTTGTATTTCCTTAACAAAAACGAATAGGCTCAAATGGGAATCATAAAGAAAAAAGTAGTTAGGCCGATAGGCTACAGTAGCCTAGTCTTTATGTAAACCATTTATTTGGAAACTAAATAGGCAAATACATTAAAACTAACATTATTAATGTTACATGAGTGCCATGAATAGACTTTAGGGAGGGAGGGAGGGAGGGAGCTAAGTAACAACATTTAAGCCGATTTAACAACTACATTTATGGATTTCCCAAGCAAACGGATTTTAACGTAACAGGGAAAAAAGAGGAATATTATTGTGTTTTCATAAAACAGCATTTAGCCTATCATTAACATTGCAGCAAGCGTCACTATGTGGTTGTGTGAGGGCGCGTCTGTCTCTCTTTTGTACGTATTCGCTCCACGTCATCTCCACGTCGCACGCTTGCAGGACACTGACGTAATCAAAACGAGCCCAGTTGAGTTTTGACAATTTTCAAAAGGAATATTACGTATCACAAAATCCAACCATGGCTATTCATCGATACAGAAAACACGACTCGGATCCGAAGGAATATGATCTTGCTACAGAGAACTAGGTATAACGATCTTATATTAGAAAAATGGAGAATGACATTGTTGTTTCATATGAGATTAATCTATCTGTTCTCACATTATTCTTGAGACATGAGACAACATTAAAATAAAGTAACGTTACCAGTGTTATATAAAGTTATTATTTTAGATGAGTATTCTCACCATGTTCTAAAGTGTTCACCTGTGTTCTCTCGTTTGTGTTTTCCAACTCAATGTAACGTTATGTATTCATTTAATGTTTTGAATATGTGTTCTAAATATGGATGAATCTAGAATTTACTTAAATTATTGACTTAAATAGCTCAATTTATTGAACTGTCATCGCAGTCAGAAAATATTACAATGTTGACAAAAATAATCATATGTTGTGGCTAGGTATTAGCCAGTGGGTAATTTCTTTACAAGTTGTGTGACGTCATAGTTGTGGCAGAAAATATAAGGACATCCTTTGTTATATTTGAATTTATTTCGTGTATTGTTTTGAGTGAGAACAGGCATGTCTTGGCTTTGACTTTGTATTCACTTTTTACATTGTGTGTGTGTGTGTGTGTGTGTGTGTTTCTGTAGGTAGTGGAGAGAACTGTTGAGCCTGCTGCATTGGGAAATTGACTCCACATCATGTACCTCTGTCTGTCATTATGAGGTTCCCAAAGCTAGCTTTCATCTTTCTGTTTGTGGGATGCCTGGTGGTCTACCTCACCTATGTCAAACGTCATTATGATGACTCCAAGCCACCGGTATCTGACCAGCTGCCTCAATATAGGGTGGAGACCCATAAACATTCGACCTCATTTCAGGTGGTCAGTGAAAATTTCCAGTATGGTATAATGTTTGATGCTGGAAGCACTGGAACCCGGATTCACATCTTCAAATTTCAGATGGAGCCAAATGGTATGTTCAAATTTAAGAGGTATTTGAATCCACTCAAAGACTAAAAATCGAAAAGTTCCAATTACTGCTAAGAAGACCACATAATAACCACATAATTTCACATAATAAATTATGATTATGATTTTGTAGTAGTGACAATAAATATGGCCATGAGGTTTTGTTGAAAATTATAGTTACTGGTAAAAGAAAAATATAAGGGCTGGTTAGATCACTTTAACTATTTATATAAAATTTGAAAACTAGTAGCCTACTACTACTAGTACACTGAAATGCACACATATCTAATTATTTATTTATATTAAATCACATGGAATTTACATGGGTATGTTGACTGTGTGGGTGTTACCCACAGATATTAGGTTTACTGCCTAGCGCAACCCTGATCTTCCAATGGCTTAGTTATTGTATCCCAATTCTGAGCTAAATCAGTTAAGTGCTGCTTTAGCCTTTATTGTTAAACCTATGATTGTCATATTATAATGGACGTCAAGTAGTCTATGTTATCATCCACGCCCTCTCTCATGCACACATCCTAGCTAAGCCTGGTGGGTCAAAGGTCTCACCGAAGAGTATGGTTAGATTTAATCAGTGGCTGAAACATTTGTTCATATTGTTTATTATGTAAACTTTGGCATAAGGAACCCTACTACTGCAGTTAATCAGTGTTGCAGATATCTTTTTATGAACAGTTTATATACTACTGTTCAAAAGTTTGGGGTTGGTCAAATATTCACCAAGGCTGCATTTATTTGATTAAAAAATAAAGTATAAACACTAATATTGTGAAGCATTATTACAATTTAAAAGAACAGTTTAATACATTGAAAATGTAATTGATTTCTCTGATGGCATAGCTGAAGTTTCAGCAGCCATTACTACAGTGTCACATGATTCTTCAGTAAACAAGCTGCTGCTCAAGTCTTCATTATATTTTTTTCAAGCTTCTGAAGACAAATAGAAAGTGCGAAAGAACAGCATTAATTTGACATTTTTACTGCCACTTGATCAATTTAATGCATCCTTTCTGATTAAAAGCATTAATTTCTACAAAAAAAATGTTAGTGTGTAAATATATTTTTTATAAATCAATGTTATTATATTTCAGTGTTGTAAAAGCTAACATTTGTCTTTGTGTGTTAACAGAAGCTCCAAAATTAGCCCATGAGACATTTAGAGCTATAAAACCTGGACTGTCTGCATATGCTGATGACCCAGAAAAGGTAACCAGTAAAATGTGATCAAGTTGTATAGTTTTGAACCCTTCGCGAATGCCTTTTTAAAAGTTTTGTTATAGTATCTTTTCCATCTACAGTTTGATGGTCATATTAATGTAGCCAGTGCTGTTGTTTTACAGAGTAAAGAGGGGCTGTTGGGACTGTTAAAGGTTGCTAAAGACACGGTTCCTGAACCGTTATGGAGTTCTTCTCCTCTTATGCTCAGAGCCACGGCAGGCCTCAGACTCCTGCCTGGTGAGAAGGCCACCATCCTGCTGGACAAGGTCAGACACCCATCAGTCATCAAACAAACTTTCACTGTATAGAGTGGTATAGGTATGACGTCAAAACCCAGAAGACGAGTGGCTCCCTCGAGATTTTCCTATGGGGTTTTTCAATTTATTCATAAAATAAGGTCTGTGTGGTAAACATAACTTGGTGAAACTTGAACATTTTGTTCTACAATGTAAATTTTGAAGCTCTTATTTCTTTTAAACAACATAGCCCATGTTTCTAACAAGTCACTACTAGATAAGAACGCTTGTAGTTCTTTCTTTTTATTTAAAGCAGCTTATAAATGAGGAATACTTCAACCCAATTTTAAGGAGACATTGATATTAGACATGCAGTACAAAATCACTGTAAAGGGTGGAGTAAAAGTTTTTTTAATACACTAAAGGTTTAATAAGGTTGTAGAGATGAGAGCTGTCTTCAGGAGATTCTTGTTTTTCAGCCTGTCATCTCAAGTATTTCCTAACCATGTCTTGTCATGTTAAACCTGAAATATCTCTGCTGCAGGTGAGGGAGGTGTTTAGCCAATCCTTGTTCTTCTATAGACCGGACAGTGTGTCAATCATGGATGGCGCAGACGAAGGTACCTTGTTAATTACTCCTTTGCCGAGTGTTCGTTTTCAAATTGTAATAAAATATTCTACAACTTTTAAGCATTTTGTAGCCTACCATATATTGAAAGGAAAAATCTATTGCAGTGTCACTTTTTTAGCGTAATACCAAAAATTTAATTGTATGCATTCTGCTGTAACAAATTAATACATTTCTGTCATACCACTTCCGTCACAAAGTATAAAATGGGTCTCGAGGAATTAAGTCCGCCATAACATTGGTCCCACTTCGGATCGATGCCATCAAGCGGTGTCTCTGGTCCTAATCAGTCATCAGAAGAATGCTAGCGTGTTATTGGCTACAACAACTCAACCTGTAAGAAATCGAAAGGACATATTATTGTTTATTCTACTTTCGACCTATAACCCATGTTGAACTTTCAAAACCTACAATCAAATCTGAGATTTCTCAACGGCAATTGGGTGAAAAAGACAAACTTAGCCGTCTAGCTCCATAGACTCCCATTCATTTTACACTCGGACGATCGCCCCCAGTGGAACTGTGATGGAATTACAACCAAAATTCGTACAATAGGACTTAATTGGGAGTGGCCAGGCTTTCCGTAGACGGGACCAGATTTTTTTTTTTGCCTCAGCGAGGGGACCAATCACAGAACGGGGAACGAGCAGCAAGACGATGTCAACGTCTATGCGACACACCGAAGCAGTTTGTTTATACCTAGGGATCAAACATGGCAGCAGACACAAATTTCCCTTTCGATGCAGCCTTAGATACATACGCCATCGTGTACACATAAACTCAACTGGGTTTAGTTTGACAAGCTACTTTGAACATTTTAGGGTTATTTTTTTTAACATTATTTAGGAAAACTGAGGAAGCACATCCTGAAAGTTCTAACAGATGACAAAGGTTCTCGTTTCTCTGATTGTAATGATGCTGTGTTTTGCTGAGCTATGATCCATGCAGAAGTCTGTCAGTCTGGAATGTGAAACTGACAGATGTTACTGTATATCTCCAGCTCTTCAAAAGCTTTTGGCCACTGCGGTCAAGCGTTTGCGCTTCTGGCATGAAGATATAAGTTGTAAATTGAAATTTTCTTCAGTAATGGCTTGAGCTGTGTGTGTATATTAATGATAGATAATGCGTATATGGGACTTTAATCCAATCCTTTAAAATAGTTCACACAAGTAATAATGAGCCCAGAGGATAATGTCCCGTGTGCACTATAATCTCAGCAAACAGATTAGCGGCCATTAATTTGCTAGGCAGTAAATTGCTTTTAAAGGAACAAAACTAGCATGGGCAAACGGTGTTTAGCAAAAGCCAGGTTAATAATACTGTTTTTTTTGTTTTTTTTTTGTTGATATACAAGTTGTCTTTGCTTAATGGATAGCAATTTGTGTTTGAAATTTTGTAAAATTAATGCTTAAACTCCTCAGGTCCCGTAACCGGATAATCTCAGTCTCATTATCAGCGTGAGTCTAAACTCTCCTGGACACACAAGCTTACTCAACCAGATTAGTCCATCACAGCAAATCATACAGACTTATTGTTAATGCTATGCCTAAGTGGTATATGTGAGGGAACGGGATGGAGGGATGGAGTTTAGATACTAAGTGAGTTTGGTTATTTCTGAGAGCTAAAGCCCCTTACTTTAAGAAGCAATCTACATTCAAAACAAACATACAGTTTATAAAAGTTTTAGCACAATGATCCAATGATGCACTCACTCGCCAAAGTCTTTGTGATCTGGCCGGACCATGACAATATGTTAACGCTAAACTCTCTAAATGTGTGGAATCCACCGGTATACGATGTACAGTACCGTTCAAAGGTTTTGTATCAGTATTTGGTTGTTTTTTTTCAGCATGGTCGGATTAAATTGATCAAAAGTGACAGTTTATTTATAACATTTATAATGTTAATTAATATTAGACTATTTCAAATAAAGCTGGTCATTAAAGAATCCTGAAAAGAAATAGCAGTTTCCACAAAAATATTAAGCAGCACTGATTTTCAACTATCAATAAAGCAAAGTTCATCCAAAAAGTCATCATTTACTCCTGTATGAGTGTCTTTTTTTCTGTTGAACACAGAACAACCAAACTGTTGGTAAACAAACAGGTGACATTAGCCGTAGTATTTTTTTTTTCTACTATGGCTACTGTCAACTGTGTGTAGGTACTAACATTCTTCAAAATATCTTCTTTTTAGTTCACCAGAAGAAAGAATCACATACTGGTTTGGAACAATTTGAGGGAGTAAATGATGACAAAATTAACACCAAATCGGCATATTAGAATGATTTCAGAAGGATCATGTTACACTAAAGACTGGAGTAATAAAGCTGAAAATTTAGATCTTGTTAAATAACAGCTTCTCGTTTCTGATGTTGGGATCTGTTGGATTGATCAGCATAACTGTAGGGGATACACACAGCCAGGAATTATTCTTATTGTATGAACTTTATTACAGGCTTTAGGCCCAACAACAGGACATACACCACACAAAAATCTTCTTCACAGTTTATTCTTAGAAGTAGTTTATTTTGTGTTAAGAATCAATCTTTCCCTGTAGTATATCACTGGTCCGGCCATAAATGTGTAAGTGTGGGTAATAAATGATTAATGTATTTTTCTGCCTGAATTTTTAGCTTATAGTAGGACTGTGAGAAAGTAGTATTTTTTTATAGTACAATGAACTAAAAAAGTTTAAGGAAAATGTAATTATTGCACTAACAATTAATGCACATTTGTATTTACACAGGGATGTCAGCTTGGATTACCATAAACTTTTTAATAGGTAAGCAATTTTAGTAGTCATGTTATACTGTATGTCACAACAATGTAATCAATGAACATCAACAGAACAATAACAAAGATTAATCTGGACACAAATATATGATTATTTTATACCTTTCTACAGTCACATTGCCCACATGCAAATGTTTTACATTTGTTTTCTTCTTTACTTTTACTTGAAGATGTTTGGTTGATTAGTCAGAGTGATTTAAAAAGTCTTTCCTTCACAGGTAGTCTTCATGGCACTGATACTCCGACAGTAGGCATGCTGGATTTAGGAGGAGGCTCGACCCAGATCACCTTTGCTCTACAGGATGAAGTGAGCCGTGTACATGCATATATATATATTCACAAAATTCTTTGTGTATGAATAATGCATCATAAATAATAGAGATTGGCATGGTTTTATATCAGTTAGCCTAATAGCTGGTTTTATTTGCATTGTAGATAATGCTATGGAAAGTACCCCCATGCCAATCTCTAGGTATGGTGAAGGGTGTGTGATGATGTGGGGATATTTTAATTCCAAAGTTCAAGGGAAATTTATCAGGATGCATATTATACTCGATCTATTAAATAACTGGCCTTTAAAAATAAAAATCTGCCCGACTCTATGGGAATTAACATAGGGGTGTCTGTTTTTTTTTTTTAAGGAAGAACATTTATTTATTTATGATACATTATTCATACACAAAGAAAATTGGTGTCCTTAAAGGTTGGAATTTTCCTCATTTTTCTAATTAAGGCATTATGATCAATTTTTTTAATACTCTTTTTAGGCAACTATAGCATGGGTGTCCTAACTCATTCACATCACTGTATGTGTACACACACACACACATATCTTCTGTATACCCATTAGGTATACATTAGGGGTGGTGATGGCACAGTGGATAAGACACATGCCTTTGGTGTGAGAGACCCGGGTTCGAATCCACTGTGAGACACCAATGTGTCCCTGAGCAAGACACTTAACCCCTAGTTGCTCCAGAGGCATGCAACCTCTTACATATGTAGCAGTTGTAATTCGCTTTGGATAAAAGCATCAGCTAAATGAATAAATGTAAATGTACCCATGTTAATGAAGTCATGTCTCTCTTAACAAACTACTGTGATGTTGTCTCATCCCATGCATTAATCCGCAAATGTCCTGGTAATCCCATGGTAAGGCCTTTTAAATGAAGGTTGTTGTACATTGGACGGAGAGAGTTAGAGAGATTCTTTCTCTTGAACTAGGTCAGGTCCTGTACAGGCGGTTTGGATTGAGGACCAATTTATTATGTCATTACACAGTTTCTCCGAGAGCTCTAGTTTCATACATGAGCTCAGAGAGGAACTGCTCTACAGATTGGAGCTTACTTGTAGTTGCTGACAGATGTTGTGTTATAGTCTGGACTTACATTAGGCAGTTGCTGACTAATGCTGTTTTGAAAAATTATACTGGACAAAAAAATGCAGTGATGAGACTAGTACAAACTAGAATTATAATATTTGTCATTCTACCAGATTCCTTCTTAAGACGTTTGGAATGCTACCTTTAACATCAATATTGCTTGTGTTTTGTTCCTGTACAGAAAACCATCCAGATCTCACCCATTGATTATGTGACATCGTTTCAGATGTTCAACATCAGTCACGCCCTCTACTCGCACAGGTAAAGGCAGGCATGGCATAAGTTAAAGTGGTAAAGAATGTAGCGAATAAAGCAATATACAGTATTATTCTGTTGAATTCTGTAGAAGAGATCATTCTGTAAAATCTTTTAACACGTGTAAAAAAATAAGGACATTTTTACATGTACGCATTTTTTTACATGTACACATTCTCACTGAGCAATCTGAGAAATTAATTGCAAGTCAATTTTAGGCATTACAGCATTATAACACACAGCATGAGAAATGGATATCCATTATATATTGGTTGAAGGTGACTTTTTTTTTACATTAAGTTTTAACTGTTTTTAAAGATTAACATTTAAGTGAGATTTTTAGAGGATGGTAATATTAAATGTAAAAATATAAAAAATGAGCACAAACAACTAAATATCCAATATCCTCATGCAAGTCTTTAGTACATCCATTTTAAGTTATAGTTATAGTTTCAGCATATTACTGTTTAAATGGGTCCTATTATGCACTTTTATGAAGTCTTGATTTTATTTTGGGGGTGTACTAGAATATGCGTTCATGTTTAAAGAATGCATTATTTTTCACATTTTACGTTATCGCCAATTCCAATGAAGCCGCTCCTACTGAAATACGAAATGTGCTATGATTGGTTAGCTGTCTCAGTGTGTTGTGATTGGCAGCGTTTCGCCCGTGTTTGGGAAATGTCCCTCCCCTCCATAACTGCAAGTTCTTCTCTAGTGTAAATATGAAGAAGGATGGCATCAATTTCGAACCAGTTTGAGCCCGATTCAGATCCTGACAAAGTTGACATCAAGAGGATCGTGCAGAACTGATTTCATGGACAGATTTCATAGGACGTTTCAGAGTGGTTTTTTTATGGTTATAGATATGATGTTATCCACCATTTAATGGGGATATTTGTCAGAAAACTAAGATCATACAAACAGTAATCGAACACACACAAAAATGGTTAATTATCCTATGGAGCGGTAAACCGTCTTACAAAAGAGAGAGCTTACCAAAGCAACAGAAAACAAGCTGTTCACCATAAGATGTGCATTACACAGATAAACATTGGGATTATAATGTTTAGGAAGTTTTAAAAATAAATTTTAACAACCAGCCTTGGGAAGGTCAAACAAATATTTTTTTTTTTTTGGAAACTGGGTGAAAAAAGCTATATCCTTGCGACTACACTGTCTTTAATGCAGTTCAACCAAGGTTCAACCCCTTTTTGTGTATTCTGTGGGCGGATATTATTTAAATGAGTAACATTACGACTTCATAAGATCCGAAAAAATAGTGTTGTACTCCAAACGAGCCGTTTGTGGTGTCTCTCTTTAAAGAGGACTTTGAGCTTTGCAACCTTGCAGATCTTTTTTATGCTCAGTTACAGCAACATTACACTAACTAAAGTTAAAAAGTGGAAAAGCATAATAGGACTCCTGTAAAAAAATCAGCTTCCTCAGCGGCCCAACAACAGTGATGTTACGTGACTTGCAGTCATCTCAAAGCTCTGCCCGATGTTTGACACCACCACCCATTGGTTGCTGTGCTTGGTCAGGTCAGGGTTGTCCAGGGCTTTCTAGGTTATGTTAGCTCAATGATTAGTGCATGACAAGTGTTTATGAGGCAGTGTGTGTTTGCCTCGTCTCGCTCTCCTGATTAGAGTGTAATCACACAAGCCTCCAATTACAATTCCATCGTGGGACTCATCTCCAGATTACTAGAATTACTAGTTATTCACTGCAGGAGATTTGACGCAGCAGAGACCAACCAAACAGAGTCTTTGCTCCTTGATGTTTTAGTGTTGGATAAGGAATCACTTATGGTTTATGACTCTTGCTCCAAAGTGTGCAATCTCATATCTCAGGCATTCATATGAAATGCTGAAATATTTGTGATTTATAGTTATATGTTATAAAATATGTAAAATATCTAAAAGTTTAGGGTCAGTAAGACTTTTAAAATGCTTTTAAAATAAGCCTAAGTTCACCAAAGCTGCATTTATTTGACCAAAACAGTAATACTGAAATATTATTACTATTTAAAATAATGGGCTATATGCACGCATAAGTTCCGCATTTGACGCAAGGATGCTCGTCCATTTCCGGTTGTGGAGATTAAAGCGGAGGAGAACCGAGAAAAACAGGATTATGGTAGAGTCTTCAAAATTTACTGTCCTCCCGACTTTGAAACGAAAGGTACATACGTTTAGATGTAAGTTTATATATAGTTATGTTTATTTAATATAATTTTAAAAAGAAGCATAAACACAACGAGGGGTGTCTGTTTTATCTGTTTTTGTGACTAACGTTTCTTTATTATAACCATGCAGTATAAAATTCAATATAAATTCTCTGTATTGCATTGGACTCTACGATCGGTGGAAGTTATCGAGCATCCTTAATCCTTCACCGGAATTACCGCCGTGCATAGAGCCCATTATTTTCTATATTAAGATGTAATTTATCTTTTATTTATTAATTTTCAGCATCATTACTCTTGTCTTCATTGTCACATGATCCTTCAGAAATCATTCTAATATGATGATTTTCTGCTCAAGAATCATTTCTTCTTCTTATTAATGTTGAGCTGCAACACAAAAGTATTTTTGTGGAAGCTATGATACTTTTGTTCAGGATTTGCACTTGAGAAGTATTGATTTCTTAAAAAAAAAAATGAATTATTATTTATTTTTTTGTATCTTGCATTTTCATCTCTTTTATGTCTCTCATCTTTCTCCCTAGTTACCTTGGCCTGGGCTTGATGTCAGCCAGACTTGCTGTGTTGGGAGGGTTTGAAGGACAGCCTTGTATGTGGTCTACAATCTCTCTTCATCTCTGGCTTTTAAAGACCTCATTCACTAGATAAATAAGCCATTATCTAATCTCTTAATAACGCACTGAAGATTAATTCCTTGGTGGCCAGCTGTTGGACTGATTTAGTTGAAGCCAAATAGAAACTGCCATCAGTGCAATAGTTTCTATGCAGTTTACTGCTGAGATTTACATTTAGCACTCTACTACAGATGTAATCAGATTTCTTTGTTTATAGTTTTGTCTGTTGTATGAGTGTATCCCGCTTCTCTCTGAGTGGGTTTTAAGGTTATTATGAGCAAATACATGACATACATGTATTTGTGTAAACGTGCTTTTATGTTTGGCCACCGGGTGGCACTGCAGAACTCATGTTTGGAAATGTGTTCCTCAGCAGTGTCGCACTTACTCCACATAGTGGCAGTAAAACCGCTAATATGCATAAAAAAACCTTCTTCTTTTTCTGTAGCAGGACCCCAAGAGCTGATTAGTCCATGTCTAGCCTCAGATTACTCTGGACAGTGGGAGCATGCAGAAGTACTCTATACTGTGAAAGGCCAGAAAGCAGGTATGAAATGTAGTCTGTATTGGTTTGGTTTTTGGATTTATTTAACCTTTAAAGTCCCCCTGTAATCAATAATTGTATCCCTTAAACTCATCTTTGATCACTGCACCGTCTCCACTCAACTTAAGCTCAGAATACCTGGTCAACTTTACTGTAGCAAACCCTGCACAATGGCAAGTGGAAATGCTGGTTTCAGACATATGTTTGACCCAGAAACTGATTCAGACGAAAAAGTGGAAGAGTGAATTATAGGGTCGTCTACAAGTCGATGGATCAGAACGTGCCCACCGGCACGTTGACGTGATTGTTTCACTGCAGTTTTAAAGAAAACAATACTCAGCAATGGTGTTGACCTATGAATTTGTCTTAAAACGTATTAAAAACACAACATATACATAAACAACATTTAAAAACTTGATTTTTACCACAGGGGAGTGTTTAATTACTCCTCAGAATTGTATCATACATAAGATCTTATATATATATATAAAAAAAAAAATATATATATATATATATAATGTGTGTTTGTATGGTTGTGTGTAATGTGTATAATAAACAGTCCTGTTTATCAATGAAGAGTGAACCTGTGTGTGGTTTATTTGAATCTATTGTGTATGTGCTCTTTTCCAGGGGAGCCCATCTATGAGTCTTGCCTTAAAAAAGTGGAAAAGATGATCTACAAACGGGTGAGAAAAACAGAGGAAGTAAAAGACATAGACTTCTACGCATTCTCTTACTACTACGACAGGGCCGTGGATCTGGGCCTCATTGGTGAGATTAGTCTGATTGCTGTCATTTGATCTGATTCAAACATTGTCTGTTTTATTCTAAGATTTAGAAAATGAGTCATTTACAAATAGTTTGTCTCTGTCTTAGATGAAAGTAAAGGGGGAACTGTCAGAGTCAGTGATTACATTGAAGGCGCCAAAAAAGGTAAGTGTTTTGGATGTGGTTTTATTAGTCTGATTATATTTGTGCAAGTAACACTACCATTCAAAAAGAAAGATTTCAGAAAGAAATTAATATTTGTATTCAGCAAGATGCATAAATTGATAAAAAAGGGACTGTTAAGACTTTTACATTGTTACAAAAGATTCCAAATAAATGCTGTTTTTTGAATTTCCTATTCATTTAAAAATTCTGAAAAAATGCATCACTGTTTCCACAAAAATAGTTTTCAATAACAGTGAAGACTGCAGTAATGGCTGCTGAAAATCACATTGCCAGCGCTGGAATAAATTACATTTTAAAATATAGAAAAATAGAAAACGGATATTTTAAATAAAGGCAGCTTTTTTTGAGAGAGAGAGAGACCTAATGACTTCTTTTAAAAGGAAACAAAATAAATCTTACCAACCCAGTGTCGTGGCAGGTATACGTTATGAGGCTGTCATTATTGCTGTAATAGATTTAAAAAAAGATTTCACTCAGTTTAGCTCTACAAAAAATGTATCCATTTTCTTCTTTGTGTTGCAGTGTGCAATAACATGTCAGCCGGAGGAATAAATGAGACTCCATTCCTGTGTTTGGATCTGACCTACATCTCTGTACTTCTTCAGGAGCTTGACTTCCCGCCTGATAAAGAGCTGAAGGTGTGCTACTCTTGATTTATGATTCCTGACTTAATAGGACTGACTGTGTGGTGACTTTTGTACACAGATTGCAACACACACATATATATATATATGTTCAACTACAGCAATGTGTGATTTATCGGTTTAATTTTGAGGAGCAAATTTCCTGACTAATGGGAGAACTGTGATGTCCTTTTAACCATATCATTCTGTTTAAATTTCAGCTGGCAAGACAAATAAATAATGTGGAGACTAGCTGGGCCCTCGGGGCCACTTTCCAGTGCATAGAGTCACTCCGTAAGCACGGAACGTGCTGAAAACACACACTCACAACGTTGTAATTTTCCACAACCCAGTAAAGCACTGACTGGTTTTAATTCTCTGGGAAAAAATATCTACATTGATTGTATTTGCCATTTTGTCATTGAACTTATTGAAAATG
Source organism: Pimephales promelas (assembly GCF_988280905.1). Classification (NCBI taxonomy): domain Eukaryota; kingdom Metazoa; phylum Chordata; class Actinopteri; order Cypriniformes; family Leuciscidae; genus Pimephales; species Pimephales promelas. Next base: position 19,580,379 of record NC_142783.1, read on the forward strand.
TGAGTTTTTATACATACCTCTGACTTTCTGAATGTTTCTTACTTGAGTGTTAAGTTATGTGTGAAGGTAAAATGTATGTACTCGTCTGGGTGTTTACAGCATGTCAGAATCATATCAATCAGGGTTAACTATACATAACTGATCAAAAAAATTATTTCACTCAAGTTGAAGTTATTTCATTTGTATCTTACGTTTAATTATTTTTTAGCTTTTAGATCGGTTTAATATATTGCATATGTAAAAAAAAAAAAATCATATACTTAAATATTTACTCTCAGAGGGAAAGGGATTTTTTTCCCCCTTTTGGTAAGAACAGACCTGAGCTGTTGCAGTCATGTCCATGTATTTTTCTCAGATGAAGCTGTTTGATGAGGCCATGTTCTTTATTATTTAATGTATTAAATATGTTTATATGAAATGCCAAAAAAAAAAATGTAACCTGCGTCTGTTGAAAACTTTGCTTCCAGTATTGAGAAAGTGCAAGTACACAAAGTTCACAAGAAGGTTATAAAGTGAGACAGCAGGATGTGGTCTGGCTCCAGTCACGTCCTTCAACTGTACAAACTTGCTGTTGTTCGTTCTTGGCACCAGCAGGTGTCGCAACACTAAGGCATGCAGAGGTTGGGCTGGGAACGTCCGACATGTCACAATATATTACTCAGAAGGATGTTAGAAAAGACACTTCATTTTCTAATCTGTATAGCATTTACAAAATATGAGTTTCCTTGTCCTTGTCTGTGAACATAACTTGCCTATCTTTGGAGCAAATGATATGCAATAGAAGTCATTGACTATATTTTGAAAACAGTATGAAAATACAGTTCCATGTTCCTGAGAGCACATCAACTTGCATTCCTCTCTGAACCCCATAAAACAGGCACTTTCAGACTCTGGTTCGGAAAGGAAATACTGAGGGTCTGTGGAATAGTTTAATAAATAAATAATATTAAACTAAATTTTTTAATGGATTTAAATAAATAACACATCTACGTCTACAATAATGCAACATAATAAACAAGATGCCTTTACGATTTTAATTAGAGGTTTGCATTAGGATAAATGATCATCTGGGGGTCCATGTATAGTTCATCACGCTAAGTGCAAGTCAACCACCCACATACAGTACTTATCCGACTTCTAGGGCTGTAGAAGGCTCCATATTGTGGATCGAAATCAATCCCGAACTGTATCAATTAGTAAAAAAAAAAATATATAATAATGGAAACTCGACTCGTATGAAGCGCACGGATATGAGCGTAGCTACGAGCTGAAAAAGGCAGTTGGGCCAGCAAGTTATTATATAATGTAGCAATGCTACATTATATAGTAGTTACTGGCCCAGATGCAGTTGATTATACACTAAAACGGCAAAATTCACTCAAACTGGATCACCTAGGTCAGAATGCATTAAACCTGGTCCTGTAGTAGTAGCACCATAGACTGTAAAGAGAGCCTGCGATGCATGGATGATTGACGTCTCACGCAACCTATGGAAACGCAATTACGATAGTTTCACTGGCCAATAAACAGGCGGGATTTAAGCCCGCCCACCCTCTTCTCCAGTTGACAAAGGGGTGTGTCTCAAAAAGCAGCGAACAGTGCGTGTAAAGTCCTACTACCTTTACCGCACAAACCTGTGCACAAGTCAAGGGTCCAAATTTTCATTCTTTGCTTTTTAAAGGCATTGGCAACATGTCCAAACCTCTAACTGATCAGGAAAAGCGCAAGCAGATCAGTGTTCGCGGTATAGCTGGACTGGGGGATGTTGTCGAAATCAAAAAGAGCTTCAACAGGCATCTTCACTTCACTCTAGTGAAGGACCGCAATGTGGCCACCCCACGGGATTATTACTTCGCCCTGGCCCACACGGTGCGGGATCACCTGGTGGGCCGCTGGATCCGCACTCAGCAGTATTACTATGAGAAAGACCCGAAGGTACGGTACGGATCGCTTCCTCCTCTTGCAGCGAGGAAGTGGCATGTTTGTGCAGTAGTGGGATAAGTTACATGAAATGCACTTAATGTGGAATTTATGCTTACGAATTTAAACCTTTAGTTTATGCATCTGGAAAGTTGGGTCCTCCATAATTGCATTACTGGAGAATTGCACACTGCTGCATGGCACAAGGGCTTCTTTAGTTAAAATTTTTGCACAAATCATTATTCTCATCCCAACTCATTTATTGTGAGTCAGTCATTAATTTCACTGTTTTCTAGTGACAGTTCAAGAACTGTATTTGTTTCCTTCTAGCTTGGTGTTCTATGCATTGGCCATACATTGACATTGGGTCAGCTGTTAAAAAGTTTGATCACCTTGTCATATTAGGGCATCATTAGTTAAGTATTTTGCAACAACTTATTCTCTGTGCTCACTAGGGCAAGTACAGATTGCACTATACTGTCAAACCCAGTTGAAGATAATAGGTTTTATCTAATGCATTGACATGGTCCATGTACAGCATTACTTGTGGCTATTAATAGACAACTATTACATGGGTTCTTAATGAGTTGGGAGGTCATGATGGTTTTTTGGAGAGTAACTTGGCAAAAGTGCCTTTTTCTTTGTCTTTTGTGGCTCCATTGATGTGGCTGTGAAGCTTAATGTGACTTGTTTGTTGATGAACATGGAATCTAACTATGGAAATGATTTATTTATTGAACGTTCCTGTTCTGGGCTTGACTGCTTTCCAGAGATGTGTGTGTGCTTAATTTCAGCTGTCCTTTTTGAACCAATAAGGAAAGCCTGTGTTTTCCCTCCTGGCTGGATATCTCTTAATGGAAGCAGATAACTTTATATGGTTGAGCACACCAATATGTGAAGCATTTCCAGGAAGTTCACTCTTGTAAAGCATGACGCTTGTTGAAGTTCAGGCACTTGGAAAAACAGTAAAACACTGTCACTTTATTTAAACCCACGCTATGCACTATGCTGTGATTATTAAGCCCCATCTCAGCAGCATGCATTTATTTGTTACTGTGGTATTCAGATGTTGTTCAATGTGTATTTGAGGCATTCAGCAGTCTGTAAACTTCTCCCAGTGCAGACATCTGATGAAAGAACCAAGCAAACAAGATCAAAATAGGCGTGTTGTACTTCAGTAACATACCAGAGAGTTTAAGTATGCAGTAAACCTTATAAAAAGTGTGAAAATACAAACTTACACTCATTTTAACAAATAAAATCTCACTTCTAACATTAGAATTAATTCATATTTGAACTGTTTTTTTTTTAATCTACTCCAATCTTATAATATTTAATTTCTTAAAAAATATTTAATAACAGGACAAAGCAATTGACAGTTAATCGCAAATTAACATTGACACAATAACATATCACATTAATAAAACAATAAATAGTGAAGTTGTGTTATTGTGTCATTTGTAATTTCAAATTTCATGACAAATTAATTTATCTAAGAGTTGATTTAATTCAAACATTTAACATATTTGTCTGTGGGCAATGCACATTTGCTGTTTTCAAATATTTGTATAAAATATTTTAATGTCATAATATATTGGATTAAATTCATTTAATATAGGCTAAACAGTCAATTTTAGGGAAAAAACAATGTATTGCTTGACCTTTGTTTCAGTTCATATACTGATTAATTGTAATGTTATAAGGGAGTATAATGTTATAATTTTATTAGACAGTAAAATGCTGTGTCTTCTTATCACTGTAAGCTTGTATTGTCACAACTTTTGTGCCTACATGATCTGCTAGTTCAGATATTTCTGTGCACATGCAGTGAGGTTTTATTTGTGTGTGTTTTTTTTGTTGTTGTTGCAGCGCATCCACTATCTGTCTCTGGAGTTCTACATGGGCAGAACTCTACAGAACACCATGATAAATCTTGGGCTGCAGAATACCTGTGATGAGGCCATCTACCAGGTAAAATGCATCACTGACATAGCAAACTTAATGATCTTTTAAAGCATTTGTTACTGAATTGCAGAACTGGCCCAGAGCTCTGTTACTTAAACATCCTGAAACTTTAGAAACAGCTGTTGTTTTTCCCCTGCTCACCCACAGAGTGCTCATGGGGGATGTAGACCAGTTGCCACAGGCTTGCAAAACTGTTAGTCTAAACCCTTCCTCGTTTGAATTAGAGAAAACACGGAAATTGCCGAAACATTAAACTGTATGAAATAAGCATAATCTGTTGAAATTTTGTTGCCCAATGTGAACATTTGTCTTGTATACATGTTTTTATTGTGTGTGTGTGTGTGTGTGTGTGTGTGTTTTAACATGATCTGTTCTGCAATCTATTGATCTTCAGCTTGGACTGGATTTGGAAGAATTAGAGGAGATTGAGGAGGATGCAGGGCTGGGAAACGGTGGGCTCGGGCGTCTTGCAGGTACCTACAGTACATTTAAAACTCCCTACATCCTAGTAAATGTCCCCGTCTTATTGGATGTTTGATGTCTGACTTCTCTCCCAGCTTGTTTCCTGGACTCAATGGCATCTCTGGGTTTGGCGGCATATGGTTATGGCATTCGTTATGAGTTTGGGATCTTCAATCAGAAGATCACCAGTGGCTGGCAGGTAAACTAAAATTGAAAAATAGAATTTATAATGTTAATTTTCAGTATATGTTTACCATTGCATTTCATTTTATTTAGTTAGTAGATAAAATATTGGAATTTTTTGTTGTTGTTTAGGTTGAGGAAGCTGATGATTGGCTTCGTTACGGTAATCCTTGGGAGAAGGCCCGTCCCGAGTACATGCTTCCTGTGCATTTCTATGGCCGAGTTGAGCAAACTCATGAGGGACCAAAGTGGGTTGACACTCAGGTCAGTCAGTAATAATCTAGTGCTGTGGGATATCAGTGGGGAAACATGGCTATAAAAAAAAAACTGCAACCACATTCACTATCATTCAAAAGATGGTTGTAATATTTCTGAAAGAAGTCTGTTATGCTCATGGGTGCAGTGATTTGAACAAAAATACAGTAAAACAGTAATATTATTTCTAAATATTATTAAAATATTTTCATTAAATGATTACAATAAAAAATAACTTTAATACTTTAAGAACTTTAATCTTATTGTCAGCATCATTACTCCAGTCTTCAGTATCATATTCTTCAGAAGTCATTCTAATATGCTGATTTGCTACTAAAGAATCTTTTTTTTTTTTTTTTTTAAATTAATATAAATGTTGTAGTGCAGCCAAATAAGTTTGGAAACTGTTATACATGTTTTTTTTCAATGGAAAGGTAAAAAGAACATAGTTTATTTAAAATAGTTTTTTTTGTAACATTTGATTAAGTGAATGCATCCTTCATTTCTTTTAACAAAAAAAAAAAAAAACCTTACTGAGCTTTTGAATGTTACTGTAATTGTGGATAAATAGGATGGCAAAATTAAAGTTAGTCGTGTCTATATTTTACTGTACCGCTCTGTCTTTTCTTTGGCAGGTGGTGCTTGCAATGCCTTATGACACTCCTGTGCCTGGTTATAAAAACAACACTGTGAATACTATGAGACTGTGGTCTGCCAAAGCGCCTAATGATTTCAACCTGCAAGAATGTGAGTCAACACAATGATCAGCTCACATGATCAGCAGTCTGAGCTCCAGTATAACACATTTCTGGTTTGGTTCTACTTTTGGCTGAATCACTGAAATTAAGTGAGCTTCTCTGTTCTGGTTTGTTTGGAGGATTCCAGGTGAGCTTTGTGTGAGCTCAGATTATTACATGCTTGAAATTTCCAGTTGCGTGCAGTATTATTGAAATAGTCTTTTATATTACTGTTAGTTTGAGTTTACACTTACCTTCTCAGTTGAGTTTAAATTAAAGTGAACTTGTTTCCTGGGAGAATGGTTTCTGTGTAGAATACTAAATATAGGCCTCTTCACCAGAGCAATGCATCAGCAGCACAGAAACAGGAGAGCAGCTGGCAACAGGCCAGTGTTACCCAGAGATACGCCTGCTTTTGAGAGTCCTTCATGATTCTAGGGCCTCTGGGCCTCCACAGTCAATGTCTCATTCTATATTAGACACATACACTTAAAGGGATACTCCACTTTTTTTGGAAATAGGCTCGTTTTACAACTCCCCAGAGTTAAACAGTTGAGTTTTACCGTTTTCAAATCCATTCAGCCGATTTCCGTATATTTGGAAGAATAATCAGTAACCAGACAGTTTCTGTTCTCATTGACTTCCATAGTATATATTTTTTTTCCTACTATGGAAGTCAATGAGACCAGAAACTGTCTGGTTACTGATATTCTTCTAAATATCCGAAAATCGGCTGAATGGATTCGAAAACTGTAAAACTCGACTGTTTAACTCTGCGGGAGTGGTCAAATGAGCCAATTTCCAAAAAAAGTGGAGTATCCCTTTAATGACAGAAAGCATTGGGCTTATTAGGCTGCTGTCACTTTTAGGATATGACGTGCCTCCCAATTTATCACAAGTCTTTACGTTAATTTAAGACTCCATTTATGACTGCTGGTGAGGAATACTTGACAGAATAGTCATTTTCGCATGTCATTTTGAAATACTCTCTCTTAATTGTAGTCAATGTGGGAGATTACGTCCAGGCTGTATTGGATCGAAACCTGGCAGAGAACATCTCCCGGGTGCTCTACCCCAATGACAATGTACGTACACTCACTTTTCAATGCTATAAAACTCTCGCTGAGGATGTTTGATGGACAGAATGTATACAGAGAGAGAGAGAACAGAGAGCAGGAATTTGAACATGATGTGCATTAAGTTACTATAATAACAAACACTGACAATCATATATGTGTAAATTTAGACTGTGTCAATGCTGGTATGTAAAATATGCTTTAGCTCATTGACTGACATGAGCAGATTTCATCAGAGAAAACTCTAATCTTATGCAACAGTGCCACTGACATGTGTAACACATTGTGGAAGTTTGAAAATGAAAATTTTATGAAGTATAAAATGTGTCATAATACAGTAGTGTATATTGTTTTTATTCACTCAACTATTAAACTAAGAAAACAAAATGCTTGGTTATTCTGTCCGAAAAAAACGTACAGTAAATGGAATGTTTTGCTGTTTGTAAAGCTTTCAGTGTGTCTGTATTAATATGAATGTATTCCCCTTTGTATGTTCATGTGTTAGTTTTTCGAAGGGAAGGAGCTCCGTTTAAAGCAGGAGTACTTTGTGGTGGCTGCTACTCTGCAGGACATCATCAGACGCTTTAAATCGTCAAAGTTTGGCTGCAGGGATCCCGTGCGCACCTCTTTTGAGGCTTTCCCTGAAAAGGTTATATGATATGATTGAAAACATTAATTGACTGAATTTTCAGACACAAATCCTCAAAGGTTTTTTCTCTCACGAAGAATAACGGTTTCAACACCACTCTTTCAGGTGGCGATTCAACTGAATGATACTCATCCAGCTCTGGCGATTCCTGAACTCATGAGAATCCTGGTGGATATAGAGCGGCTGGACTGGGAAAAGGTGTGGTGTTCAGGCCGTCAAAATGACATAAGATAATTCCGTGAAAGCTGTTTTGTTGTTCTGCCTAGTCATGTTGACATGAGTAATAGATAAAGCATTGCTAATAATGTAAAGTATTGTTCATTCAGCCAGACAACTTTTTTTACATACAATTTTCTCAGAAGTTATTTTATTCATTTTGTTATTTTACTTATAATAGAACTTTCCAAAATCCGCATTGAAGTGTGCATGTGTGTGTATGTAGGCATGGGAGATTACGACAAAGACGTGTGCGTACACAAACCACACGGTGTTACCCGAGGCTCTGGAGCGCTGGCCTGTCTACATGTTTGAGAAGCTTCTGCCACGACACCTGCAGATCGTCTATGAAATCAACCGTCGCCATCTGGATGTGAGGATACACACATTGGCGAACTCAAATTCATCTTAGTTTTTTCTGGTTGGTCTGATGGACTCTCTGTTGTAGAGAATTGCTGTGCTGTATCCAGGCGACCATGATCGCTTGCGCAGGATGTCTCTGATCGAGGAGGGCGATCCAAAGAGGATCAACATGGCTCACCTTTGTGTGGTCGGGTCACACGCCGTCAACGGAGTTGCACGGATTCACTCAGACATTGTCAAAACCACTGTGTGAGTAGAGTGCATAAGTCTATATACAAAAATATTTGACAGCAAATGAATTTTCCAGGGAGCCAATTTTAATGCTATTTAGGTCAATTGTATATTGACAATTGTATATTACATTTAAAACTTTCATAAATTAATTTATTTTTTAAACTGATTTAAGATTTAAGGACTTTTTTGATGTTGAGCCGGAGAAGTTTCAGAACAAGACAAACGGCATCACACCTCGTCGCTGGCTGCTGCTCTGCAACCCTGGCCTGGCTGACATCATCGCCGAGGTGGCCGCCTTAACTTATTATTCATGCAGTTGGTGTAAAATTGTGTAGTGTTTTATTTAAAATGTTATTATTTTATTTTATCCAGCTCTTGCTTGCTCTACCTCCACAGTTTTTTTCTCTCCCTCACTATCTTTCCCTTTCAGAAAATTGGTGAGGACTTCCTGACGGATCTGTTCCAACTAAAAAAACTTTTGGATTTCATCAATGATGAAATGTTCATTCGGGATGTGGCTAAAGTGAAGCAGGTCTACATTTAAATTATTATTTTTTTTAAATAAATACATACATACTTTGACAAGATTTTGATGATTATAATGTATAGGAGTCTTTTTCAAACTTTAAAAAGACAGAATAAAAAAAATGTTCTTCATGTTTAAATTTTTTGTGGTTGTTTTTAGGAGAATAAGCAGAAGTTTGCAGCTTATCTGGAGAATGAGTACAAAGTAAAGATAAACCCTGAGTCCATCTTTGACATCCATGTCAAGAGAATCCATGAGTACAAGAGACAACTGCTCAACTGCCTTCATGTCATCACTTTATACAACAGTATGAAAATACATAAAGAAAAACACAGCAATGTATTCAAGATGGAAGATCACTGCCACCTATCTGAGCACTGACGAACTGACCAGATAAAACATTGCGCTTTTTGTTTTTGTTTTATAATAATTATTTCATAGATCATATTTTTTAAATGGCCCGAATGAATTAATGATTTAATGAGTGAATCTGATTTTATAATTTATTTTATTCTGCACTTTTCTAGGGATCAAGAAAGAACCAAACAAGAAGTTTGTTCCCAGAACCGTAATGATTGGAGGAAAGGTAAGTGAATTCAAAAAATGAAAAAAAAAAAAATAATAATAATAATAATATATAAATAGTCATTCTAGAATCAGGGCTACATTCCAAGTTTCCCAGGTAAACCTTTTATTAAAAAAGAAAACAACAAAAAAACTTTTGAATAACAACACAAATTATAAACTATCTCTAAAATGAATGCTTTATGTATATATAGGAAAAAAAAATTATTGGAAATACTCAAATATTCAGTCCAGTGCTAAAAGGCTTTTATCTCTGATCCTACACTGCCTCCTGCAGGCGGCTCCAGGCTACCACATGGCAAAGATGATCATTAAACTGATCACCTCAGTGGGGGAGGTGGTCAACAATGATCCTGTGGTGGGAGACAGACTGAAGGTCATTTTCCTGGAGAACTATAGAGTCTCATTAGCTGAGAAGGGTGAGTAAATGCATTAACAGCTGTTAATGGATAGCTATAAAAATATCAGATTATTAGATATTTGTCAAGATAATCTAATAATTAATTTTGCTATAGCTGCATCATAGTTATTTTATTTATTGGATGTCATGGGTTATAAAGTCTTTTGAATTTGTCATGTGCTTTGCTCTTCAGTGATCCCTGCTGCCGACCTATCCGAGCAGATCTCCACGGCAGGCACTGAAGCCTCCGGGACGGGAAACATGAAGTTCATGCTTAATGGCGCTCTGACCATCGGCACCATGGACGGCGCCAACGTGGAGATGGCAGAAGAAGCTGGAGAGGAAAACCTGTTCATCTTTGGCATGCGGGTTGAGGATGTGGAGGCCATGGACCAAAAGGGGTGAGAAAGAGTGGTATACGTGATGCAATTACTAAGTGATTGCGTTATGTGATTGGATTATGGGTAACCAATGATTTTATACTTCAGACAAACCCCCTCCCCCCCCCCCCCAATGCATTTAAGTTGACCCTTAAATGCATGTTTTCATAATAAGGTCATACAATTGTGTAAAAACTACTATTTTACTCAAACATTTGATGGAAACATGAATATTATGCTCTACTGCAACAAAAATCAATAGAAAATGTGATATCATGTTTCTATTTTCATAATTGGGTTGTTTTTATTTTGTCACAATTTAGTTGGATGAGACAGTATGATTTTGGCTTATTGGGATAGTGCTTTAAAGGCTTTGCTGATTAAGAAAATTACCAAACTTGCAATAGAGAACCATTGATTATTCATTGATTATTGATTTTTTTTTTCATTTAGGTTTAATTTAGGTAATTTAGCCCAATTTAGTTTTTTAATGCTTTTTTGTTTTTACATATTTACTTTTTCATGAGTCCATCTTTTTCAAGTTTTTTAATTTGTCATCTAGATACAATGCCAGGGAATACTACGAGCGCCTGCCTGAACTTAAACAGGTGATGGATCAAATCAGCACTGGATTCTTTAGCCCCAAAGAGCCTGAACTCTTCAAAGACATTGTCAACATGCTCATGAATCATGACAGGTGGGCAGCAAAGAGTGCACTGTAATTTATTCCTTCACTCCTTGTTTGAAGATAGCATTTTCTAGTGTCTTACAGGTGTATCTTTTGTATCTCTATCTGTGTATATTTTTGCATTTCTTCTGTTGTTTTTAATCTCTCAGGTTCAAGGTGTTTGCAGACTATGAATCATATATCAGCTGTCAAGAAAAAGTTAATGAACTCTACAGGGTGAGTTATGATGGTTTGGATATTCATTAGAGGTCTACCAACATGGGGATTTCAGAGGCTATTTCATAATTTGAACATTTTAAATATTTTTTTTCTTTATGATCTATCTACTGTATATTAAACCTATAATATGTCATTTTTAATGATATCTTGTAAACTATAATTATATAAAACATCTGAGAACAGAAAGTGTTTTTGTAATTGACAAGTGGGCACCAACACTCCTTTTAATTGTTAGCTGACCAAGTAGATCAATCAGCCAATAAATGGAGTTTGTGGACTGCTTGTTTCCCAATAGCAACTTTTTTTTAAAGCTTTGTTTATTCAGTATAAGTACAATCCCCCACTCCTTTTTATTTATTTACTCAGAACCCAAAAGAATGGACCAAAACAGTGATCAGGAATATTGCTGCTTCTGGAAAGTTCTCCAGTGACCGCACCATCACGGAGTACGCCCGTGAGATCTGGGGAGTTGAGCCGTCGGACGTCAAGATCCCGCCCCCTAATGAGCCACGGGAATGAGGAGTTGGGAACACTGGGTCTGCTTGCCTGTTCCTCAACCATTCCCAGTGTGTTGGTGTGCCTTCAGGTTTCTCTCACTATGCATAACACCACATGAAACCTCTTTGAACTTCACAACTGTAGTGTACCTTCAATATACACACAAACTAACTCCTTCATGTGCACTTACACTGTAGTACATTTTAAATTACTGTCAACTTTCACTTGCCCATACTCAATTTTCATGGATTCTGTTATGCCAATTCAATTTGTTGCATATCTGAGACTAATTTATTGAAGCTTCATTTAGTTAAGCCTAGCCTAAGTTTACTGCTGTATTAATGCATGTGTAAATTCTCAATTTTGGTGCATTCCTTTTATCATTTTTAAGGGTGTCCATTCTGACTGATTATAACAGAGATGCCACTTAAGTTTCAATAGCCAAGACAATAGTTCTGTCCCTGTTTTATGTATTTTAGGAATTGAAATCAGAAACTGGAAAACAGACAAGTATCCTGGTTTCTTAGTAGCTTCGGGAAATATTTGATCATCAGCCACCTTTGGTTTGTTTAAATCCAGTAGAATTAGTCTCCCTGCCCTAAAATACAATATATAACCAGTCAGAAACAACCATCTCAAAAGTGGCAAACAGCGTTAATGTAATGACTCCAGAACGCATGTGGTTCAGTGTCCAAATTATCTTTTTATTCAAGCTTTCTGACGCAGGTTTAAGGGTGCCTTGTGTGTATACTGTGCAATATTAACAACAATAATGTAAATATTTCATAAAACAATGAGAATAGAAGATATATGGCAGCTGGCTGATGTAAACTCACAGGAATCCATCTAAACTTGAACTATGACCCTTTTCATAAAGCAAATTCCAAACAGCATTTAAGATTCCAGGCTGTCATTTGAACGTATGCTTATGGATGTCATCTTTGAATATTCACACTTGTACTGAGGCCTTGTTTTCTTGCTATTTTTTTACACAAGTACTGTAAGGAAATTACCATGTTAACAAATAATAAAATAAATAAAATCAGTATGCTGTTGACTTACTTGACTAAACAAGGCGATTAATTGCATGTTGGAGATTTCATGTTCATTGTTGTAAAGATTGAAGGGTGTTGTCATGTTACAATTCACTCAGTCACTATAGTAAGGAATGGCTTGAACAGGTGTTGGGTGAGGTACAAGTGAAGGTATGAATGATAACCTGATGCATAAAAACAAACAAACTTGAAACTAACCCCAAGCTTTCCTGTTATGTAACTAGTTTAAAGGGTTAGTTCGCCCAAAAATGAAAGTTAGCTCGCCCTCATGTCGTTCCAAGCCTGTAAGTTCTTCTTCGTAACACCGTTTAAGATATTTTAGATTTAAACTACGACTTTATTCAGCATTGTATTGTCTTCCAGTTCTGTTGTCAAGCCGCATTCAGTGATGCTGATGACGTAAGACGCTGCTGACACCCGAGCTTCGTTTACAGTCTGAGGGAGATGCACGCTGTAAACAAAACCATCTTCGCAAACATGTCTAAAGAATTTCGACACAGAGGAAGACTTGCATTTTTTGCCCAGGCATATTTATTTGAACCCGAATACACGGACCCACCAGATACACGTCACTGCGGACTCGTGAACGCGGATTGACAACGGAACTGGAATACAATACAATGCTGCATTAAGTCTTAGTTTTTTTATTTTTGGACAAAAATGTATTTTCGATGCTTCAAAACATTCTAACTAACCCACTGATGTCACATGGACTACTTTGATGATGTCTTTATTTCCTTTCTGGACAAGGACAGTATACCCTACATACATTTTCAATGGAGGGACAGAAAGCTCTTGGCAGTGGTGGAATGTAACGAAGTACAAATACTTTGTTACTTTACTTAAGTACATTTTTCACGTATCTTTACTTTACTTAAGTAGAATAAATAGCGCATCATTTTTACTTTTACATCATTACATTTTGCAGCAATTGTTATAGACCATTTTGCAAGATGTAAACAACACTGGTCCAGAAACACTTCCTGTTTCAGTTTGTAACTGTTTTCTTTATTTCACATGTAAAGAAAACATCTTAAAGATGTTACTTAACTTTTTGATTCAGTTTTACATGTTCTGTTGGTTGTATTTTATCCCAGCTTTTTTGTAGTGTTAAAAAAACTGCAACAGGAAGTGCTTCTGGACCTGTGTTGTTTACATCTTGCAAAATGGTCTATACTTTCTACTCCACTACATTTCTACAACTTCTGTTACATTTTCTGATTAGTTTTTCCCCTGCCACAACGTAATCTAACTGTCCGTTGCACGTTTGTCTCACTAGTGATGTTTGATTGCCATAGAGCCTCCATTTTTGCACTCAGGTCTAAGTCCCATGGCCTTCTATCAGAATCCAGAGTTTCAAGAAGATTGGACAAACTCTGGATTCTGATAGAGGGCCATGCGACTTAGACATGAGTGCAAAAATGGAGGCTCTAGTCTAGACCCTTCCAGAGCTGAGATATTGAGATACCACGTAGCATTTATGCCATTATAAATATCTCAATATCTCAGCTCTGGAAGGGTCTAGAGCCTCCATTTTTACCACTAGGGTCTAAGTCCCATGGTCCTCTATCAGAATCCAGAGTTTCAAGAAGATTGGAGAAACTTATTTTTTTGCACAAAAAAAAAAAAAAAACGAAAGGGGTAACACTGTCGTTTTTTTTTTTGGGTCGAAATTTTGAGTTTCTCTGATCTTCTTGAAACTCTGGATTCTGATAGAGGGCCATGAGACTTAGACCTGAGTGCAAAAATGGAGGCTCTAGCCCCTTCCAGAGCTGAGATATCGAAACTCAAAAATTCGCCCTGAAAAAAAAAACGACGGTGGTACCCCTTACGTTTTTTTTTTTTTTCGGGTGAAAAATTAAGTTTCTCCAATCTTCCCAAAACTCTGGATTCTGATAGAGACTTAGATCAGATCAGGCCATGAGACTTAGACCTGAGTGCAAAAATGGAGGCTCTAGACCCTTCCAGAGCTGAGATATCGAATTTCAAAAATTCGGCCCGAAAAAAAAACGACAGTGGTACCCCTTACGTTTTTTTTCGTTTTCGGGCGAAAAATTAAGTTTCTCCAATCTTCTCAAAACTCTGGATTATGATAGAGGGCTGTGAGACTTTGACCTGAGTGCAAAAATGGAGGCTCTAGACCCTTCCAGAGCTGAGATATCAAATTTCAAAATTTCGACCCGAAAAAAACGACAGTGTTACCCCTTTCGTTTTTTTTTTCCGTTTTCGGGCGAAAAATTAAGTTTCTCCAATCTTCTCAAAACTCTGGATTATGATAGAGGGCTGTGAGACTTTGACCTGAGTGCAAAAATGGAGGCTCTAGACCCTTCCAGAGCTGAGATATCGAATTTCAAAATTTCGACCCAAAAAAAAAAAAAACGACAGTGTTACCCCTTTCGTTTTTTTTCGTTTTCGGGCAAAAAAAAAAGTTTCTCCAATCCTCTCAAAACTCTGGATTATAATAGAGGGCTGTGAGACTTTGACCTGAGTGCAAAAATGGAGGCTCTAGACCCTTCCAGAGCTGAGATATTAAAATTCAAAATTTCGACCCGAAAAAAAAACGACAGTGTTACCCCTTTCGTTTTTTTCCGTTTTTGGGCGAAAAATTAAGTTTCTCCAATCTTCTCAAAACGCTGGATTATGATAGAGGGCTGTGAGACTTTGACCTGAGTGCAAAAATGGAGGCTCTAGACCTTTCCAGAGCTGAGATATCGAATTTCAAAATTTCGACCCGAAAAAAAAACGACAGCGTGTCAGCAGCTTTAAGCAGTCCTGCGCTGCACGAGTACATACTACACTTATGAACAATATAATAAAATCTCTATCAATTGCCAGGATATTTCGTTTTTTTTCCGTTTTCGGGCGAAAAATTAAGTTTCTTCAATCTTCTCAAAACTCTGGATTATGATAGAGGGCTGTGAGACTTTGACCTGAGTGCAAAAATGGAGGCTCTAGACCCTTCCAGAGCTGAGATATCAAATTTCAAAATTTGGACCCGAAAAAAAACGACAGTGTTACCCCTTTCGTTTTTTTCCGTTTTTGGGCGAAAAATTAAGTTTCTTCAATCTTCTCAAAACTCTGGATTATGATAGAGGGCTGTGAGACTTTGACCTGAGTGCAAAAATGGAGGCTCTAGACCCTTCCAGAGCTGAGATATCTAATTTCAAAATTTTGACCAGAAAAAAAAAAAACGACAGTGTTACCCCTTTCGTTTATTTTCGTTTTCGGGCGAAAAATTAAGTTTCTCCAATCTTCTCAAAACTCTGGATTCTGATAGAGGGCTGTGAGACTTTGACCTGAGTGCAAAAATGGTGGCTCTAGACCCTTCCAGAGCTGAGATATCGAAATTCAAAATTTCGACCCGGAAAAAAAACGACAGTGTTACCCCTTTCTTTTTTTTTCATTTTGGGGCAAAAAATAAAGTTTCTCCAATCCTCTCAAAACTCTGGATTATGATAGAGGGCTGTGAGACTTTGACCTGAGTGCAAAAATGGAGGCTCTAGACCCTTCCAGAGCTGAGATATTAAAATTCAAAATTTCGACCCGAAAAAAAAACGACAGTGGTACCCCTTTTGTTTTTTTTCCGTTTTCGGGCGAAAAATTAAGTTTCTCCAATCTTCTCAAAACTCTGGATTATGATAGAGGGCTGTGAGACTTTGACCTGAGTGCAAAAATGGAGGCTCTAGACCCTTCCAGAGCTGAGATATCGAATTTCAAAATTTCGACCCGAAAAAAAAAACGACAGTGTTACCCCTTTCGTTTTTTTCCGTTTTTGGGCGAAAAATTAAGTTTCTCCAATCTTCTCAAACCTCTGGATTATGATAGAGGGCTGTGAGACTTTGACCTGAGTGCAAAAATGGAGGCTCTAGACCTTTCCAGAGCTGAGATATCGAATTTCAAAATTTCGACCGGAAAAAAAACGACAGTGTTACCCCTTTCGGTTTTTTTCGTTTTCGGGCGAAAAATTAAGTTTCTCCAATCTGCTCAAAACTCTGGATTATGATAGAGGGCTGTGAGACTTTGACCTGAGTGCAAAAATGGAGGCTCTAGACCCTTCCAGAGCTGAGATATCGAATTTCAAAATTTCGACCCGAAAAAAAAAACGACAGTGTTACCCCTTTCGTTTTTTTTCGTTTTCGGGCAAAAAATTAAGTTTCTCCAATCTTCTCAAAACTCTGGATTCTGATAGAGGGCCACGAGACTTTGACCTGAGTGCCAAATTGGAGGATCTAGACCCTTCCAGAGCTGAGATATCAAAATTCAAAATTTCGACCCGGAAAAAAAATAAAGTTTCTCCAATCCTCTCAAAACTCTGGAATATGATAGAGGGCTGTGAGACTTTGACCTGAGTGCAAAAATGGAGGCTCTAGACCCTTCCAGAGCTGAGATATTAAAATTCAAAATTTCGACCCGAAAAAAAAAACGACAGTGTTACCCCTTTCGTTTTTTTCCGTTTTTGGGCGAAAAATTAAGTTTCTCCAATCTTCTCAAACCTCTGGATTATGATAGAGGGCTGTGAGACTTTGACCTGAGTGCAAAAATGGAGGCTCTAGACCTTTCCAGAGCTGAGATATCGAATTTCGAACCGAAAAAAAAACGACAGTGTTACCCCTTTCGTTTTTTTTCGTTTTCGGGCGAAAAATTAAGTTTCTTCAATCTTCTCAAAACTCTGGATTCTGATAGAGGGCCACGAGACTTTGACCTGAGTGCAAAAATGGAGGCTCTAGACCCTTCCTGAGCTGAGATATCAAAATTCAAAATTGCGACCCCAAAAAAAAACGACAGTGTTACCCCTTTCGTTTTTTTCCGTTTTCGGGCGAAAAATTAAGTTTCTCCAATCTTCTCAAAACTCTGGATTATGATAGAGGGCTGTGAGACTTTGACCTGAGTGCAAAAATGGAGGCTCTAGACCCTTCCAGAGCTGAGATATTAAAATTCAAAATTTCGACCCGAAAAAAAAACGACAGTGGTACCCCTTTCGTTTTTTTTCCGTTTTCGGGCGAAAAATTAAGTTTCTCCAATCTTCTCAAAACTCTGGATTATGATAGAGGGCTGTGAGACTTTGACCTGAGTGCAAAAATGGAGGCTCTAGACCCTTCCAGAGCTGAGATATCGAATTTCAAAATTTCGACCCGAAAAAAAAAAACGACAGTGTTACCCCTTTCGTTTTTTTTCGTTTTCGGGCAAAAAATTAAGTTTCTCCAATCTTCTCAAAACTCTGGATTCTGATAGAGGGCCACGAGACTTTGACCTGAGTGCCAAATTGGAGGATCTAGACCCTTCCAGAGTTGAGATATCAAAATTCAAAATTTCGACCCGGAAAAAAAATAAAGTTTCTCCAATCCTCTCAAAACTCTGGAATATGATAGAGGGCTGTGAGACTTTGACCTGAGTGCAAAAATGGAGGCTCTAGACCCTTCCAGAGCTGAGATATTAAAATTCAAAATTTCGACCCGAAAAAAAAACGACAGTGTTACCCCTTTCGTTTTTTTCCGTTTTTGGGCGAAAAATTAAGTTTCTCCAATCTTCTCAAACCTCTGGATTATGATAGAGGGCTGTGAGACTTTGACCTGAGTGCAAAAATGGAGGCTCTAGACCTTTCCAGAGCTGAGATATCGAATTTCAAAATTTCGAACCGAAAAAAAAACGACAGTGTTACCCCTTTCGTTTTTTTTCGTTTTCGGGCGAAAAATTAAGTTTCTCCAATCTGCTCAAAACTCTGGATTATGATAGAGGGCTGTGAGACTTTGACCTGAGTGCAAAAATGGAGGCTCTAGACCCTTCCAGAGCTGAGATATCGAATTTCAAAATTTCGACCCGAAAAAAAAAACGACAGTGTTACCCCTTTCGTTTTTTTTCGTTTTCGGGCAAAAAATTAAGTTTCTCCAATCTTCTCAAAACTCTGGATTCTGATAGAGGGCCACGAGACTTTGACCTGAGTGCCAAATTGGAGGATCTAGACCCTTCCAGAGCTGAGATATCAAAATTCAAAATTTCGACCCGGAAAAAAAATAAAGTTTCTCCAATCCTCTCAAAACTCTGGAATATGATAGAGGGCTGTGAGACTTTGACCTGAGTGCAAAAATGGAGGCTCTAGACCCTTCCAGAGCTGAGATATCGAAATTCAAAATTTCGACCCGGAAAAAAAACGACAGTGTTACCCCTTTCGTTTTTTTTCATTTTTGGGCAAAAAATAAAGTTTCTCCAATCCTCTCAAAACTCTGGATTATGATAGAGGGCTGTGAGACTTTGACCTGAGTGCAAAAATGGAGGCTCTAGACCCTTCCAGAGCTGAGATATCGAAATTCAAAATTTCGACCCGAAAAAAAAACGACAGTGTTACCCCTTTCGTTTTTTTTCGTTTTCGGGCGAAAAATTAAGTTTCTCCAATCTTCTCAAAACTCTGGATTCTGATAGAGGGCCACGAGACTTTGACCTGAGTGCAAAAATGGAGGCTCTAGACCCTTCCTGAGCTGAGATATCAAAATTCAAAATTTCGACCCCAAAAAAAAACGACAGTGTTACTTACCCCTTTCGGTTTTTTTTTTTCGTTTTCGTGCGAAAATTTAAGTTTCTTCAATCTTCTCAAAACTCTGGATTATGATAGAGGGCTGTGAGACTTTGACCTGAGTGCAAAAATGGAGGCTCTAGACCCTTCCAGAGCTGAGATATCAAATTTCAAAATTTGGACCCGAAAAAAAACGACAGTGTTACCCCTTTCGTTTTTTTCCGTTTTTGGGCGAAAAATTAAGTTTCTTCAATCTTCTCAAAACTCTGGATTATGATAGAGGGCTGTGAGACTTTGACCTGAGTGCAAAAATGGAGGCTCTAGACCCTTCCAGAGCTGAGATATCTAATTTCAAAATTTTGACCAGAAAAAAAAAAAACGACAGTGTTACCCCTTTCGTTTATTTTCGTTTTCGGGCGAAAAATTAAGTTTCTCCAATCTTCTCAAAACTCTGGATTCTGATAGAGGGCTGTGAGACTTTGACCTGAGTGCAAAAATGGTGGCTCTAGACCCTTCCAGAGCTGAGATATCGAAATTCAAAATTTCGACCCGGAAAAAAAACGACAGTGTTACCCCTTTCTTTTTTTTTCATTTTGGGGCAAAAAATAAAGTTTCTCCAATCCTCTCAAAACTCTGGATTATGATAGAGGGCTGTGAGACTTTGACCTGAGTGCAAAAATGGAGGCTCTAGACCCTTCCTGAGCTGAGATATCAAAATTCAAAATTTCGACCCCAAAAAAAAACGACAGTGTTACTTACCCCTTTCGGTTTTTTTTTCGTTTTCGTGCGAAAATTTAAGTTTCTCCAATCTTCTCAAAACTCTGGATTATGATAGAGGGCTGTGAGACTTTGACCTGAGTGCAAAAATGGAGGCTCTAGACCCTTCCAGAGCTGAGATATCAAATTTCAAAATTTGGACCCGAAAAAAAACGACAGTGTTACCCCTTTCGTTTTTTTCCGTTTTTGGGCGAAAAATTAAGTTTCTTCAATCTTCTCAAAACTCTGGATTATGATAGAGGGCTGTGAGACTTTGACCTGAGTGCAAAAATGGAGGCTCTAGACCCTTCCAGAGCTGAGATATCTAATTTCAAAATTTTGACCCGAAAAAAAAAAACGACAGTGTTACCCCTTTCGTTTATTTTCGTTTTCGGGCGAAAAATTACGTTTCTCCAATCTTCTCAAAACTCTGGATTCTGATAGAGGGCTGTGAGACTTTGACCTGAGTGCAAAAATGGTGGCTCTAGACCCTTCCAGAGCTGAGATATCGAAATTCAAAATTTCGACCCGGAAAAAAAACGACAGTGTTACCCCTTTCTTTTTTTTTCATTTTGGGGCAAAAAATAAAGTTTCTCCAATCCTCTCAAAACTCTGGATTATGATAGAGGGCTGTGAGACTTTGACCTGAGTGCAAAAATGGAGGCTCTAGACCCTTCCAGAGCTGAGATATTAAAATTCAAAATTTCGACCCGAAAAAAAAACGACAGTGGTACCCCTTTCGTTTTTTTTCCGTTTTCGGGCGAAAAATTAAGTTTCTCCAATCTTCTCAAAACTCTGGATTATGATAGAGGGCTGTGAGACTTTGACCTGAGTGCAAAAATGGAGGCTCTAGACCCTTCCAGAGCTGAGATATCGAATTTCAAAATTTCGACCCGAAAAAAAAAACGACAGTGTTACCACTTTCGTTTTTTTTCGTTTTCGGGCAAAAAATTAAGTTTCTCCAATCTTCTCAAAACTCTGGATTCTGATAGAGGGCCACGAGACTTTGACCTGAGTGCCAAATTGGAGGATCTAGACCCTTCCAGAGTTGAGATATCAAAATTCAAAATTTCGACCCGGAAAAAAAATAAAGTTTCTCCAATCCTCTCAAAACTCTGGAATATGATAGAGGGCTGTGAGACTTTGACCTGGGTGCAAAAATGGAGGCTCTAGACCCTTCCAGAGCTGAGATATTAAAATTCAAAATTTCGACCCGAAAAAAAAACGACAGTGTTACCCCTTTCGTTTTTTTCCGTTTTTGGGCGAAAAATTAAGTTTCTCCAATCTTCTCAAACCTCTGGATTATGATAGAGGGCTGTGAGACTTTGACCTGAGTGCAAAAATGGAGGCTCTAGACCTTTCCAGAGCTGAGATATCGAATTTCAAAATTTCGAACCGAAAAAAAAACGACAGTGTTACCCCTTTCGTTTTTTTTCGTTTTCGGGCGAAAAATTAAGTTTCTCCAATCTGCTCAAAACTCTGGATTCTGATAGAGGGCCACGAGACTTTGACCTGAGTGCAAAAATGGAGGCTCTAGACCCTTCCTGAGCTGAGATATCAAAATTCAAAATTTCGACCCCAAAAAAAACGACAGTGTTACTTACCCCTTTCGTTTTTTTTCGTTTTCGTGCGAAAATTTAAGTTTCTCCAATCTTCTCAAAACTCTGGATTATGATAGAGGGCTGTGAGACTTTGACCTGAGTGCAAAAATGGAGGCTCTAGACCCTTCCAGAGCTGAGATATCAAATTTAAAAATTTGGACCCGAAAAAAAACGACAGTGTTACCCCTTTCGTTTTTTTCCGTTTTTGGGCGAAAAATTAAGTTTCTTCAATCTTCTCAAAACTCTGGATTATGATAGAGGGCTGTGAGACTTTGACCTGAGTGCAAAAATGGAGGCTCTAGACCCTTCCAGAGCTGAGATATCGAAATTCAAAATTTCGACCCGGAAAAAAAACGACAGTGTTACCCCTTTCTTTTTTTTTCATTTTCGGGCAAAAAATAAAGTTTCTCCAATGTTCTCAAAACTCTGGATTATGATAGAGGGCTGTGAGACTTTGACCTGAGTGCAAAAATGGAGGCTCTAGACCCTTCCAGAGCTGAGATATTAAAATTCAAAATTTCGACCCGAAAAAAAAAACGACAGTGTTACCCCTTTCGTTTTTTTCCGTTTTTGGGCGAAAAATTAAGTTTCTCCAATCTTCTCAAAACTCTGGATTATGATAGAGGGCTGTGAGACTTTGACCTGAGTGCAAAAATGGAGGCTCTAGACCTTTCCAGAGCTGAGATATCGAATTTCAAAATTTCGACCCGAAAAAAAAACGACAGTGTTACCCCTTTCGTTTTTTTTCGTTTTCGGGCGAAAAATTAAGTTTCTCCAATCTTCTCAAAACTCTGGATTCTGATAGAGGGCCACGAGACTTTGACCTGAGTGCAAAAATGGAGGCTCTAGACCCTTCCTGAGCTGAGATATCAAAATTCAAAATTTCGACCCCAAAAAAAAACGACAGTGTTACTTACCCCTTTCGGTTTTTTTTTCGTTTTCGTGCGAAAATTTAAGTTTCTCCAATCTTCTCAAAACTCTGGATTATGATAGAGGGCTGTGAGACTTTGACCTGAGTGCAAAAATGGAGGCTCTAGACCCTTCCAGAGCTGAGATATCAAATTTCAAAATTTGGACCCGAAAAAAAACGACAGTGTTACCCCTTTCGTTTTTTTCCGTTTTTGGGCGAAAAATTAAGTTTCTTCAATCTTCTCAAAACTCTGGATTATGATAGAGGGCTGTGAGACTTTGACCTGAGTGCAAAAATGGAGGCTCTAGACCCTTCCAGAGCTGAGATATCTAATTTCAAAATTTTGACCCGAAAAAAAAAAACGACAGTGTTACCCCTTTCGTTTATTTTCGTTTTCGGGCGAAAAATTACGTTTCTCCAATCTTCTCAAAACTCTGGATTCTGATAGAGGGCTGTGAGACTTTGACCTGAGTGCAAAAATGGTGGCTCTAGACCCTTCCAGAGCTGAGATATCGAAATTCAAAATTTCGACCCGGAAAAAAAACGACAGTGTTACCCCTTTCTTTTTTTTTCATTTTGGGGCAAAAAATAAAGTTTCTCCAATCCTCTCAAAACTCTGGATTATGATAGAGGGCTGTGAGACTTTGACCTGAGTGCAAAAATGGAGGCTCTAGACCCTTCCAGAGCTGAGATATTAAAATTCAAAATTTCGACCCGAAAAAAAAACGACAGTGGTACCCCTTTCGTTTTTTTTCCGTTTTCGGGCGAAAAATTAAGTTTCTCCAATCTTCTCAAAACTCTGGATTATGATAGAGGGCTGTGAGACTTTGACCTGAGTGCAAAAATGGAGGCTCTAGACCCTTCCAGAGCTGAGATATCGAATTTCAAAATTTCGACCCGAAAAAAAAAACGACAGTGTTACCCCTTTCGTTTTTTTTCGTTTTCGGGCAAAAAATTAAGTTTCTCCAATCTTCTCAAAACTCTGGATTCTGATAGAGGGCCACGAGACTTTGACCTGAGTGCCAAATTGGAGGATCTAGACCCTTCCAGAGTTGAGATATCAAAATTCAAAATTTCGACCCGGAAAAAAAATAAAGTTTCTCCAATCCTCTCAAAACTCTGGAATATGATAGAGGGCTGTGAGACTTTGACCTGGGTGCAAAAATGGAGGCTCTAGACCCTTCCAGAGCTGAGATATTAAAATTCAAAATTTCGACCCGAAAAAAAAACGACAGTGTTACCCCTTTCGTTTTTTTCCGTTTTTGGGCGAAAAATTAAGTTTCTCCAATCTTCTCAAACCTCTGGATTATGATAGAGGGCTGTGAGACTTTGACCTGAGTGCAAAAATGGAGGCTCTAGACCTTTCCAGAGCTGAGATATCGAATTTCAAAATTTCGAACCGAAAAAAAAACGACAGTGTTACCCCTTTCGTTTTTTTTCGTTTTCGGGCGAAAAATTAAGTTTCTCCAATCTGCTCAAAACTCTGGATTATGATAGAGGGCTGTGAGACTTTGACCTGAGTGCAAAAATGGAGGCTCTAGACCCTTCCAGAGCTGAGATATCGAATTTCAAAATTTCGACCCGAAAAAAAAAACGACAGTGTTACCCCTTTCGTTTTTTTTCGTTTTCGGGCAAAAAATTAAGTTTCTCCAATCTTCTCAAAACTCTGGATTCTGATAGAGGGCCACGAGACTTTGACCTGAGTGCCAAATTGGAGGATCTAGACCCTTCCAGAGCTGAGATATCAAAATTCAAAATTTCGACCCGGAAAAAAAATAAAGTTTCTCCAATCCTCTCAAAACTCTGGAATATGATAGAGGGCTGTGAGACTTTGACCTGAGTGCAAAAATGGAGGCTCTAGACCCTTCCAGAGCTGAGATATTAAAATTCAAAATTTCGACCCGAAAAAAAAAAACGAAAGTGTTACCCCTTTCGTTTTTTTCCGTTTTTGGGCGAAAAATTAAGTTTCTCCAATCTTCTCAAACCTCTGGATTATGATAGAGGGCTGTGAGACTTTGACCTGAGTGCAAAAATGGAGGCTCTAGACCTTTCCAGAGCTGAGATATCGAATTTCGAACCGAAAAAAAAACGACAGTGTTACCCCTTTCGTTTTTTTTCGTTTTCGGGCGAAAAATTAAGTTTCTTCAATCTTCTCAAAACTCTGGATTCTGATAGAGGGCCACGAGACTTTGACCTGAGTGCAAAAATGGAGGCTCTAGACCCTTCCTGAGCTGAGATATCAAAATTCAAAATTGCGACCCCAAAAAAAAACGACAGTGTTACCCCTTTCGTTTTTTTCCGTTTTCGGGCGAAAAATTAAGTTTCTCCAATCTTCTCAAAACTCTGGATTATGATAGAGGGCTGTGAGACTTTGACCTGAGTGCAAAAAAGGAGGCTCTAGACCCTTCCAGAGCTGAGATATCTAATTTCAAAATTTCGACCCGAAAAAAAACGACAGTGTTACCCCTTTCGTTTTTTTTCATTTTCGGGCGAAAAATTAAGTTTCTCCAATCTTCTCAAAACTCTGGATTCTGATAGAGGGCTGTGAGACTTTGACCTGAGTGCAAAAATGGAGGCTCTAGACCCTTCCAGAGCTGAGATATCGAAATTCAAAATTTCGACCCGGAAAAAAAACGACAGTGTTACCCCTTTCGTTTTTTTTCATTTTTGGGCAAAAAATAAAGTTTCTCCAATCCTCTCAAAACTCTGGATTATGATAGAGGGCTGTGAGACTTTGACCTGAGTGCAAAAATGGAGGCTCTAGACCCTTCCAGAGCTGAGATATTAAAATTCAAAATTTCGACCCGAAAAAAAAACGACAGTGTTACCCCTTTCGTTTTTTTCCGTTTTTGGGCGAAAAATTAAGTTTCTCCAATCTTCTCAAAACTCTGGATTATGATAGAGGGCTGTGAGACTTTGACCTGAGTGCAAAAATGGAGGCTCTAGACCTTTCCAGAGCTGAGATATCGAATTTCAAAATTTCGACCCGAAAAAAAAACGACAGTGTTACCCCTTTCGTTTTTTTTCGTTTTCGGGCGAAAAATTAAGTTTCTCCAATCTTCTCAAAACTCTGGATTCTGATAGAGGGCCACGAGACTTTGACCTGAGTGCAAAAATGGAGGCTCTAGACCCTTCCTGAGCTGAGATATCAAAATTCAAAATTTCGACCCCAAAAAAAAACGACAGTGTTACTTACCCCTTTCGTTTTTTTTTCGTTTTCGTGCGAAAATTTAAGTTTCTCCAATCTTCTCAAAACTCTGGATTATGATAGAGGGCTGTGAGACTTTGACCTGAGTGCAAAAATGGAGGCTCTAGACCCTTCCAGAGCTGAGATATCAAATTTAAAAATTTGGACCCGAAAAAAAACGACAGTGTTACCCCTTTCGTTTTTTTCCGTTTTTGGGCGAAAAATTAAGTTTCTTCAATCTTCTCAAAACTCTGGATTATGATAGAGGGCTGTGAGACTTTGACCTGAGTGCAAAAATGGAGGCTCTAGACCCTTCCAGAGCTGAGATATCGAAATTCAAAATTTCGACCCGGAAAAAAAACGACAGTGTTACCCCTTTCTTTTTTTTTCATTTTCGGGCAAAAAATAAAGTTTCTCCAATGTTCTCAAAACTCTGGATTATGATAGAGGGCTGTGAGACTTTGACCTGAGTGCAAAAATGGAGGCTCTAGACCCTTCCAGAGCTGAGATATTAAAATTCAAAATTTCGACCCGAAAAAAAAAACGACAGTGTTACCCCTTTCGTTTTTTTCCGTTTTTGGGCGAAAAATTAAGTTTCTCCAATCTTCTCAAAACTCTGGATTATGATAGAGGGCTGTGAGACTTTGACCTGAGTGCAAAAATGGAGGCTCTAGACCTTTCCAGAGCTGAGATATCGAATTTCAAAATTTCGACCCGAAAAAAAAACGACAGTGTTACCCCTTTCGTTTTTTTTCGTTTTCGGGCGAAAAATTAAGTTTCTCCAATCTTCTCAAAACTCTGGATTCTGATAGAGGGCCACGAGACTTTGACCTGAGTGCAAAAATGGAGGCTCTAGACCCTTCCTGAGCTGAGATATCAAAATTCAAAATTTCGACCCCCCAAAAAAACGACAGTGTTACTTACCCCTTTCGGTTTTTTTTTCGTTTTCGTGCGAAAATTTAAGTTTCTCCAATCTTCTCAAAACTCTGGATTATGATAGAGGGCTGTGAGACTTTGACCTGAGTGCAAAAATGGAGGCTCTAGACCCTTCCAGAGCTGAGATATCAAATTTCAAAATTTGGACCCGAAAAAAAACGACAGTGTTACCCCTTTCGTTTTTTTCCGTTTTTGGGCGAAAAATTAAGTTTCTTCAATCTTCTCAAAACTCTGGATTATGATAGAGGGCTGTGAGACTTTGACCTGAGTGCAAAAATGGAGGCTCTAGACCCTTCCAGAGCTGAGATATCTAATTTCAAAATTTTGACCCGAAAAAAAAAAACGACAGTGTTACCCCTTTCGTTTATTTTCGTTTTCGGGCGAAAAATTACGTTTCTCCAATCTTCTCAAAACTCTGGATTCTGATAGAGGGCTGTGAGACTTTGACCTGAGTGCAAAAATGGTGGCTCTAGACCCTTCCAGAGCTGAGATATCGAAATTCAAAATTTCGACCCGGAAAAAAAACGACAGTGTTACCCCTTTCTTTTTTTTTCATTTTGGGGCAAAAAATAAAGTTTCTCCAATCCTCTCAAAACTCTGGATTATGATAGAGGGCTGTGAGACTTTGACCTGAGTGCAAAAATGGAGGCTCTAGACCCTTCCAGAGCTGAGATATTAAAATTCAAAATTTCGACCCGAAAAAAAAACGACAGTGGTACCCCTTTCGTTTTTTTTCCGTTTTCGGGCGAAAAATTAAGTTTCTCCAATCTTCTCAAAACTCTGGATTATGATAGAGGGCTGTGAGACTTTGACCTGAGTGCAAAAATGGAGGCTCTAGACCCTTCCAGAGCTGAGATATCGAATTTCAAAATTTCGACCCGAAAAAAAAAACGACAGTGTTACCCCTTTCGTTTTTTTTCGTTTTCGGGCAAAAAATTAAGTTTCTCCAATCTTCTCAAAACTCTGGATTCTGATAGAGGGCCACGAGACTTTGACCTGAGTGCCAAATTGGAGGATCTAGACCCTTCCAGAGTTGAGATATCAAAATTCAAAATTTCGACCCGGAAAAAAAATAAAGTTTCTCCAATCCTCTCAAAACTCTGGAATATGATAGAGGGCTGTGAGACTTTGACCTGGGTGCAAAAATGGAGGCTCTAGACCCTTCCAGAGCTGAGATATTAAAATTCAAAATTTCGACCCGAAAAAAAAACGACAGTGTTACCCCTTTCGTTTTTTTCCGTTTTTGGGCGAAAAATTAAGTTTCTCCAATCTTCTCAAACCTCTGGATTATGATAGAGGGCTGTGAGACTTTGACCTGAGTGCAAAAATGGAGGCTCTAGACCTTTCCAGAGCTGAGATATCGAATTTCAAAATTTCGAACCGAAAAAAAAAACGACAGTGTTACCCCTTTCGTTTTTTTTCGTTTTCGGGCGAAAAATTAAGTTTCTCCAATCTGCTCAAAACTCTGGATTATGATAGAGGGCTGTGAGACTTTGACCTGAGTGCAAAAATGGAGGCTCTAGACCCTTCCAGAGCTGAGATATCGAATTTCAAAATTTCGACCCGAAAAAAAAAACGACAGTGTTACCCCTTTCGTTTTTTTTCGTTTTCGGGCAAAAAATTAAGTTTCTCCAATCTTCTCAAAACTCTGGATTCTGATAGAGGGCCACGAGACTTTGACCTGAGTGCCAAATTGGAGGATCTAGACCCTTCCAGAGCTGAGATATCAAAATTCAAAATTTCGACCCGGAAAAAAAATAAAGTTTCTCCAATCCTCTCAAAACTCTGGAATATGATAGAGGGCTGTGAGACTTTGACCTGAGTGCAAAAATGGAGGCTCTAGACCCTTCCAGAGCTGAGATATTAAAATTCAAAATTTCGACCCGAAAAAAAAAACGAAAGTGTTACCCCTTTCGTTTTTTTCCGTTTTTGGGCGAAAAATTAAGTTTCTCCAATCTTCTCAAACCTCTGGATTATGATAGAGGGCTGTGAGACTTTGACCTGAGTGCAAAAATGGAGGCTCTAGACCTTTCCAGAGCTGAGATATCGAATTTCAAAATTTCGAACCGAAAAAAAAACGACAGTGTTACCCCTTTCGTTTTTTTTTCGTTTTCGGGCGAAAAATTAAGTTTCTTCAATCTTCTCAAAACTCTGGATTCTGATAGAGGGCCACGAGACTTTGACCTGAGTGCAAAAATGGAGGCTCTAGACCCTTCCTGAGCTGAGATATCAAAATTCAAAATTGCGACCCCAAAAAAAAACGACAGTGTTACCCCTTTCGTTTTTTTCCGTTTTCGGGCGAAAAATTAAGTTTCTCCAATCTTCTCAAAACTCTGGATTATGATAGAGGGCTGTGAGACTTTGACCTGAGTGCAAAAATGGAGGCTCTAGACCCTTCCAGAGCTGAGATATCGAAATTCAAAATTTCGACCCGGAAAAAAAACGACAGTGTTACCCCTTTCGTTTTTTTTCATTTTTGGGCAAAAAATAAAGTTTCTCCAATCCTTTCAAAACTCTGGATTATGATAGAGGGCTGTGAGACTTTGACCTGAGTGCAAAAATGGAGGCTCTAGACCCTTCCAGAGCTGAGATATTAAAATTCAAAATTTCGACCCGAAAAAAAAACGACAGTGTTACCCCTTTCGTTTTTTTCCGTTTTTGGGCGAAAAATTAAGTTTCTCCAATCTTCTCAAAACTCTGGATTATGATAGAGGGCTGTGAGACTTTGACCTGAGTGCAAAAATGGAGGCTCTAGACCTTTCCAGAGCTGAGATATCGAATTTCAAAATTTCGACCCGAAAAAAAAACGACAGTGTTACCCCTTTCGTTTTTTTTCGTTTTCGGGCGAAAAATTAAGTTTCTCCAATCTTCTCAAAACTCTGGATTCTGATAGAGGGCCACGAGACTTTGACCTGAGTGCAAAAATGGAGGCTCTAGACCCTTCCTGAGCTGAGATATCAAAATTCAAAATTTCGACCCCAAAAAAAAACGACAGTGTTACTTACCCCTTTCGGTTTTTTTTTTCGTTTTCGTGCGAAAATTTAAGTTTCTCCAATCTTCTCAAAACTCTGGATTATGATAGAGGGCTGTGAGACTTTGACCTGAGTGCAAAAATGGAGGCTCTAGACCCTTCCAGAGCTGAGATATCAAATTTCAAAATTTGGACCCGAAAAAAAACGACAGTGTTACCCCTTTCGTTTTTTTCCGTTTTTGGGCGAAAAATTAAGTTTCTTCAATCTTCTCAAAACTCTGGATTATGATAGAGGGCTGTGAGACTTTGACCTGAGTGCAAAAATGGAGGCTCTAGACCCTTCCAGAGCTGAGATATCTAATTTCAAAATTTTGACCAGAAAAAAAAAAACGACAGTGTTACCCCTTTCGTTTATTTTCGTTTTCGGGCGAAAAATTAAGTTTCTCCAATCTTCTCAAAACTCTGGATTCTGATAGAGGGCTGTGAGACTTTGACCTGAGTGCAAAAATGGAGGCTCTAGACCCTTCCAGAGCTGAGATATCAAATTTAAAAATTTGGACCCGAAAAAAAACGACAGTGTTACCCCTTTCGTTTTTTTCCGTTTTTGGGCGAAAAATTAAGTTTCTTCAATCTTCTCAAAACTCTGGATTATGATAGAGGGCTGTGAGACTTTGACCTGAGTGCAAAAATGGAGGCTCTAGACCCTTCCAGAGCTGAGATATCGAAATTCAAAATTTCGACCCGGAAAAAAAACGACAGTGTTACCCCTTTCTTTTTTTTTCATTTTCGGGCAAAAAATAAAGTTTCTCCAATGTTCTCAAAACTCTGGATTATGATAGAGGGCTGTGAGACTTTGACCTGAGTGCAAAAATGGAGGCTCTAGACCCTTCCAGAGCTGAGATATCGAATTTCAAAATTTCGACCCGAAAAAAAAACGACAGTGTTACCCCTTTCGTTTTTTTTCGTTTTCGGGCGAAAAATTAAGTTTCTCCAATCTTCTCAAAACTCTGGATTCTGATAGAGGGCTGTGAGACTTTGACCTGAGTGCAAAAATGGAGGCTCTAGACCCTTCCAGAGCTGAGATATCGAAATTCAAAATTTCGACCCGGAAAAAAAACGACAGTGTTACCCCTTTCTTTTTTTTTCATTTTGGGGCAAAAAATAAAGTTTCTCCAATCCTCTCAAAACTCTGGATTATGATAGAGGGCTGTGAGACTTTGACCTGAGTGCAAAAATGAAGGCTCTAGACCCTTCCAGAGCTGAGATATTAAAATTCAAAATTTCGACCCGAAAAAAAAACGACAGTGGTACCCCTTTCGTTTTTTTTCCGTTTTCGGGCGAAAAATTAAGTTTCTCCAATCTTCTCAAAACTCTGGATTATGATAGAGGGCTGTGAGACTTTGACCTGAGTGCAAAAATGGAGGCTCTAGACCCTTCCAGAGCTGAGATATCAAATTTCAAAATTTCGACCCGAAAAAAAAAACGACAGTGTTACCCCTTTCGTTTTTTTTCCGTTTTCGGGCGAAAAATTAAGTTTCTCCAATCTTCTCAAAACTCTGGATTATGATAGAGGGCTGTGAGACTTTGACCTGAGTGCAAAAATGGAGGCTCTAGACCCTTCCAGAGCTGAGATATCGAATTTCAAAATTTCGACCCGAAAAAAAAAACGACAGTGTTACCCCTTTCGTTTTTTTTCCGTTTTCGGAAGAAAAATTAAGTTTCTCCAATCTTCTCAAAACTCTGGATTATGATAGAGGGCTGTGAGACTTTGACCTGAGTGCCAAATTGGAGGATCTAGACCCTTCCAGAGCTGAGATATCAAAATTCAAAATTTCGACCCGGAAAAAAAACGTCAGTGTTACCCCTTTCGTTTTTTTTTTCATTTTTGGGCAAAAAATAAAGTTTCTCCAATCCTCTCAAAACTCTGGATTATGATAGAGGGCTGTGAGACTTTGACCTGAGTGCAAAAATGGAGGCTCTAGACCCTTCCAGAGCTGAGATATTAATATTCAAAATTTCGACCCGGAAAAAAAACGACAGTGTTACCCCTTTCGTTTTTTTTCGTTTTTGGGCGAAAAATTAAGTTCCTTCAATCTTCTCAAAACTCTGGATTCTGATAGAGGGCCACGAGACTTTGACCTGAGTGCAAAAATGGAGGCTCTAGACCCTTCCTGAGCTGAGATATCAAATTTCAAAATTTCGACCCGAAAAAAAAAACGACAGTGTTACCCCTTTCGTTTTTTTCCGTTTTCGGGCGAAAAATTAAGTTTCTCCAATCTTCTCAAAACTCTGGATTATGATAGAGGGCTGTGAGACTTTGACCTGAGTGCAAAAATGGAGGCTCTAGACCCTTCCAGAGCTGAGATATCGAATTTCAAAATTTCGACCCGAAAAAAAAAACGACAGTGTTACCCCTTTCGTTTTTTTTCGTTTTCGGGCGAAAAATTAAGTTTCTCCAATCTTCTCAAAACTCTGGATTATGATAGAGGGCTGTGAGACTTTGACCTGAGTGCAAAAATGGAGGCTCTAGACCCTTCCAGAGCTGAGATATCAAATTTCAAAATTTCGACCCGAAAAAAAAACGACAGTGTTACCCCTTTCGTTTTTTTTCCGTTTTCGGGCGAAAAATTAAGTTTCTCCAATCTTCTCAAAACTCTGGATTATGATAGAGGGCTGTGAGACTTTGACCTGAGTGCAAAAATGGAGGCTCTAGACCCTTCCAGAGCTGAGATATCGAATTTCAAAATTTCGACCCGAAAAAAAAAACGACAGTGTTACCCCTTTCGTTTTTTTTCGTTTTCGGGCAAAAAATTAAGTTTCTCCAATCTTCTCAAAACTCTGGATTCTGATAGAGGGCCACGAGACTTTGACCTGAGTGCCAAATTGGAGGATCTAGACCCTTCCAGAGCTGAGATATCAAAATTCAAAATTTCGACCCGGAAAAAAAATAAAGTTTCTCCAATCCTCTCAAAACTCTGGAATATGATAGAGGGCTGTGAGACTTTGACCTGAGTGCAAAAATGGAGGCTCTAGACCCTTCCAGAGCTGAGATATTAAAATTCAAAATTTCGACCCGAAAAAAAAACGACAGTGTTACCCCTTTCGTTTTTTTCCGTTTTTGGGCGAAAAATTAAGTTTCTCCAATCTTCTCAAACCTCTGGATTATGATAGAGGGCTGTGAGACTTTGACCTGAGTGCAAAAATGGAGGCTCTAGACCTTTCCAGAGCTGAGATATCGAATTTCAAAATTTCGAACCGAAAAAAAAACGACAGTGTTACCCCTTTCGTTTTTTTTTCGTTTTCGGGCGAAAAATTAAGTTTCTTCAATCTTCTCAAAACTCTGGATTCTGATAGAGGGCCACGAGACTTTGACCTGAGTGCAAAAATGGAGGCTCTAGACCCTTCCTGAGCTGAGATATCAAAATTCAAAATTGCGACCCCAAAAAAAAACGACAGTGTTACCCCTTTCGTTTTTTTCCGTTTTCGGGCGAAAAATTAAGTTTCTCCAATCTTCTCAAAACTCTGGATTATGATAGAGGGCTGTGAGACTTTGACCTGAGTGCAAAAATGGAGGCTCTAGACCCTTCCAGAGCTGAGATATCTAATTTCAAAATTTCGACCCGAAAAAAAACGACAGTGTTACCCCTTTCGTTTTTTTTCATTTTCGGGCGAAAAATTAAGTTTCTCCAATCTTCTCAAAACTCTGGATTCTGATAGAGGGCTGTGAGACTTTGACCTGAGTGCAAAAATGGAGGCTCTAGACCCTTTCAGAGCTGAGATATCGAAATTCAAAATTTCGACCCGGAAAAAAAACGACAGTGTTACCCCTTTCGTTTTTTTTCATTTTTGGGCAAAAAATAAAGTTTCTCCAATCCTCTCAAAACTCTGGATTATGATAGAGGGCTGTGAGACTTTGACCTGAGTGCAAAAATGGAGGCTCTAGACCCTTCCAGAGCTGAGATATTAAAAATTCAAAATTTCGACCCGAAAAAAAAAACGACAGTGTTACCCCTTTCGTTTTTTTCCGTTTTTGGGCGAAAAATTAAGTTTCTCCAATCTTCTCAAAACTCTGGATTATGATAGAGGGCTGTGAGACTTTGACCTGAGTGCAAAAATGGAGGCTCTAGACCTTTCCAGAGCTGAGATATCGAATTTCAAAATTTCGACCCGAAAAAAAAACGACAGTGTTACCCCTTTCGTTTTTTTTCGTTTTCGGGCGAAAAATTAAGTTTCTCCAATCTTCTCAAAACTCTGGATTCTGATAGAGGGCCACGAGACTTTGACCTGAGTGCAAAAATGGAGGCTCTAGACCCTTCCTGAGCTGAGATATCAAAATTCAAAATTTCGACCCCAAAAAAAAACGACAGTGTTACTTACCCCTTTCGGTTTTTTTTTCGTTTTCGTGCGAAAATTTAAGTTTCTCCAATCTTCTCAAAACTCTGGATTATGATAGAGGGCTGTGAGACTTTGACCTGAGTGCAAAAATGGAGGCTCTAGACCCTTCCAGAGCTGAGATATCAAATTTCAAAATTTGGACCCGAAAAAAAACGACAGTGTTACCCCTTTCGTTTTTTTCCGTTTTTGGGCGAAAAATTAAGTTTCTTCAATCTTCTCAAAACTCTGGATTATGATAGAGGGCTGTGAGACTTTGACCTGAGTGCAAAAATGGAGGCTCTAGACCCTTCCAGAGCTGAGATATCTAATTTCAAAATTTTGACCCGAAAAAAAAAAACGACAGTGTTACCCCTTTCGTTTATTTTCGTTTTCGGGCGAAAAATTAAGTTTCTCCAATCTTCTCAAAACTCTGGATTCTGATAGAGGGCTGTGAGACTTTGACCTGAGTGCAAAAATGGTGGCTCTAGACCCTTCCAGAGCTGAGATATCGAAATTCAAAATTTCGACCCGGAAAAAAAACGACAGTGTTACCCCTTTCTTTTTTTTTCATTTTTGGGCAAAAAATAAAGTTTCTCCAATCCTCTCAAAACTCTGGATTATGATAGAGGGCTGTGAGACTTTGACCTGAGTGCAAAAATGGAGGCTCTAGACCCTTCCAGAGCTGAGATATTAAAATTCAAAATTTCGACCCGAAAAAAAAACGACAGTGGTACCCCTTTCGTTTTTTTTCCGTTTTCGGGCGAAAAATTAAGTTTCTCCAATCTTCTCAAAACTCTGGATTATGATAGAGGGCTGTGAGACTTTGACCTGAGTGCAAAAATGGAGGCTCTAGACCCTTCCAGAGCTGAGATATCGAATTTCAAAATTTCGACCCGAAAAAAAAAACGACAGTGTTACCCCTTTCGTTTTTTTCGTTTTCGGGCAAAAAATTAAGTTTCTCCAATCTTCTCAAAACTCTGGATTCTGATAGAGGGCCACGAGACTTTGACCTGAGTGCCAAATTGGAGGATCTAGACCCTTCCAGAGCTGAGATATCAAAATTCAAAATTTCGACCCGGAAAAAAATAAAGTTTCTCCAATCCTCTCAAAACTCTGGAATATGATAGAGGGCTGTGAGACTTTGACCTGAGTGCAAAAATGGAGGCTCTAGACCCTTCCAGAGCTGAGATATTAAAATTCAAAATTTCGACCCGAAAAAAAAACGACAGTGTTACCCCTTTCGTTTTTTTCCGTTTTTGGGCGAAAAATTAAGTTTCTCCAATCTTCTCAAACCTCTGGATTATGATAGAGGGCTGTGAGACTTTGACCTGAGTGCAAAAATGGAGGCTCTAGACCTTTCCAGAGCTGAGATATCGAATTTCAAAATTTCGAACCGAAAAAAAAACGACAGTGTTACCCCTTTCGTTTTTTTTCGTTTTCGGGCGAAAAATTAAGTTTCTCCAATCTGCTCAAAACTCTGGATTATGATAGAGGGCTGTGAGACTTTGACCTGAGTGCAAAAATGGAGGCTCTAGACCCTTCCAGAGCTGAGATATCGAATTTCAAAATTTCGACCCGAAAAAAAAAAACGACAGTGTTACCCCTTTCGTTTTTTTTCGTTTTCGGGCAAAAAATTAAGTTTCTCCAATCTTCTCAAAACTCTGGATTCTGATAGAGGGCCACGAGACTTTGACCTGAGTGCCAAATTGGAGGATCTAGACCCTTCCAGAGCTGAGATATCAAAATTCAAAATTTCGACCCGGAAAAAAAATAAAGTTTCTCCAATCCTCTCAAAACTCTGGAACATGATAGAGGGCTGTGAGACTTTGACCTGAGTGCAAAAATGGAGGCTCTAGACCCTTCCAGAGCTGAGATATTAAAATTCAAAATTTCGACCCGAAAAAAAAACGACAGTGTTACCCCTTTCGTTTTTTTCCGTTTTTGGGCGAAAAATTAAGTTTCTCCAATCTTCTCAAACCTCTGGATTATGATAGAGGGCTGTGAGACTTTGACCTGAGTGCATAAATGGAGGCTCTAGACCTTTCCTGAGCTGAGATATCAAAATTCAAAATTGCGACCCCAAAAAAAAACGACAGTGTTACCCCTTTCGTTTTTTTTCGTTTTCGGGCGAAAAATTAAGTTTCTTCAATCTTCTCAAAACTCTGGATTCTGATAGAGGGCCACGAGACTTTGACCTGAGTGCAAAAATGGAGGCTCTAGACCCTTCCTGAGCTGAGATATCAAAATTCAAAATTGCGACCCCAAAAAAAAACGACAGTGTTACCCCTTTCGTTTTTTTCCGTTTTCGGGCGAAAAATTAAGTTTCTCCAATCTTCTCAAAACTCTGGATTATGATAGAGGGCTGTGAGACTTTGACCTGAGTGCAAAAATGGAGGCTCTAGACCCTTCCAGAGCTGAGATATCTAATTTCAAAATTTCGACCCAAAAAAAACGACAGTGTTACCCCTTTCGTTTTTTTTTCATTTTCGGGCGAAAAATTAAGTTTCTCCAATCTTCTCAAAACTCTGGATTCTGATAGAGGGCTGTGAGACTTTGACCTGAGTGCAAAAATGGAGGCTCTAGACCCTTCCAGAGCTGAGATATCGAAATTCAAAATTTCGACCCGGAAAAAAAACGACAGTGTTACCCCTTTCGTTTTTTTTCATTTTTGGGCAAAAAATAAAGTTTCTCCAATCCTTTCAAAACTCTGGATTATGATAGAGGGCTGTGAGACTTTGACCTGAGTGCAAAAATGGAGGCTCTAGACCCTTCCAGAGCTGAGATATTAAAATTCAAAATTTCGACCCGAAAAAAAAACGACAGTGTTACCCCTTTCGTTTTTTTCCGTTTTTGGGCGAAAAATTAAGTTTCTCCAATCTTCTCAAAACTCTGGATTATGATAGAGGGCTGTGAGACTTTGACCTGAGTGCAAAAATGGAGGCTCTAGACCTTTCCAGAGCTGAGATATCGAATTTCAAAATTTCGACCCGAAAAAAAAACGACAGTGTTACCCCTTTCGTTTTTTTTCGTTTTCGGGCGAAAAATTAAGTTTCTCCAATCTTCTCAAAACTCTGGATTCTGATAGAGGGCCACGAGACTTTGACCTGAGTGCAAAAATGGAGGCTCTAGACCCTTCCTGAGCTGAGATATCAAAATTCAAAATTTCGACCCCAAAAAAAAACGACAGTGTTACTTACCCCTTTCGGTTTTTTTTTTTCGTTTTCGTGCGAAAATTTAAGTTTCTCCAATCTTCTCAAAACTCTGGATTATGATAGAGGGCTGTGAGACTTTGACCTGAGTGCAAAAATGGAGGCTCTAGACCCTTCCAGAGCTGAGATATCAAATTTCAAAATTTGGACCCGAAAAAAAACGACAGTGTTACCCCTTTCGTTTTTTTCCGTTTTTGGGCGAAAAATTAAGTTTCTTCAATCTTCTCAAAACTCTGGATTATGATAGAGGGCTGTGAGACTTTGACCTGAGTGCAAAAATGGAGGCTCTAGACCCTTCCAGAGCTGAGATATCTAATTTCAAAATTTTGACCCGAAAAAAAAAAACGACAGTGTTACCCCTTTCGTTTATTTTCGTTTTCGGGCGAAAAATTAAGTTTCTCCAATCTTCTCAAAACTCTGGATTCTGATAGAGGGCTGTGAGACTTTGACCTGAGTGCAAAAATGGTGGCTCTAGACCCTTCCAGAGCTGAGATATCGAAATTCAAAATTTCGACCCGGAAAAAAAACGACAGTGTTACCCCTTTCTTTTTTTTTCATTTTGGGGCAAAAAATAAAGTTTCTCCAATCCTCTCAAAACTCTGGATTATGATAGAGGGCTGTGAGACTTTGACCTGAGTGCAAAAATGGAGGCTCTAGACCCTTCCAGAGCTGAGATATTAAAATTCAAAATTTCGACCCGAAAAAAAAACGACAGTGGTACCCCTTTCGTTTTTTTTCCGTTTTCGGGCGAAAAATTAAGTTTCTCCAATCTTCTCAAAACTCTGGATTATGATAGAGGGCTGTGAGACTTTGACCTGAGTGCAAAAATGGAGGCTCTAGACCCTTCCAGAGCTGAGATATCGAATTTCAAAATTTCGACCCGAAAAAAAAAACGACAGTGTTACCCCTTTCGTTTTTTTCCGTTTTTGGGCGAAAAATTAAGTTTCTCCAATCTTCTCAAACCTCTGGATTATGATAGAGGGCTGTGAGACTTTGACCTGAGTGCAAAAATGGAGGCTCTAGACCTTTCCAGAGCTGAGATATCGAATTTCAAAATTTCGAACCGAAAAAAAAACGACAGTGTTACCCCTTTCGGTTTTTTTCGTTTTCGGGCGAAAAATTAAGTTTCTCCAATCTGCTCAAAACTCTGGATTATGATAGAGGGCTGTGAGACTTTGACCTGAGTGCAAAAATGGAGGCTCTAGACCCTTCCAGAGCTGAGATATCGAATTTCAAAATTTCGACCCGAAAAAAAAAACGACAGTGTTACCCCTTTCGTTTTTTTTCGTTTTCGGGCAAAAAATTAAGTTTCTCCAATCTTCTCAAAACTCTGGATTCTGATAGAGGGCCACGAGACTTTGACCTGAGTGCCAAATTGGAGGATCTAGACCCTTCCAGAGCTGAGATATCAAAATTCAAAATTTCGACCCGGAAAAAAAATAAAGTTTCTCCAATCCTCTCAAAACTCTGGAATATGATAGAGGGCTGTGAGACTTTGACCTGAGTGCAAAAATGGAGGCTCTAGACCCTTCCAGAGCTGAGATATTAAAATTCAAAATTTCGACCCGAAAAAAAAAACGACAGTGTTACCCCTTTCGTTTTTTTCCGTTTTTGGGCGAAAAATTAAGTTTCTCCAATCTTCTCAAACCTCTGGATTATGATAGAGGGCTGTGAGACTTTGACCTGAGTGCAAAAATGGAGGCTCTAGACCTTTCCAGAGCTGAGATATCGAATTTCAAAATTTCGAACCGAAAAAAAAACGACAGTGTTACCCCTTTCGTTTTTTTTCGTTTTCGGGCGAAAAATTAAGTTTCTTCAATCTTCTCAAAACTCTGGATTCTGATAGAGGGCCACGAGACTTTGACCTGAGTGCAAAAATGGAGGCTCTAGACCCTTCCTGAGCTGAGATATCAAAATTCAAAATTGCGACCCCAAAAAAAAACGACAGTGTTACCCCTTTCGTTTTTTTCCGTTTTCGGGCGAAAAATTAAGTTTCTCCAATCTTCTCAAAACTCTGGATTATGATAGAGGGCTGTGAGACTTTGACCTGAGTGCAAAAAAGGAGGCTCTAGACCCTTCCAGAGCTGAGATATCTAATTTCAAAATTTCGACCCGAAAAAAAACGACAGTGTTACCCCTTTCGTTTTTTTTCATTTTCGGGCGAAAAATTAAGTTTCTCCAATCTTCTCAAAACTCTGGATTCTGATAGAGGGCTGTGAGACTTTGACCTGAGTGCAAAAATGGAGGCTCTAGACCCTTCCAGAGCTGAGATATCGAAATTCAAAATTTCGACCCGGAAAAAAAACGACAGTGTTACCCCTTTCGTTTTTTTTCATTTTTGGGCAAAAAATAAAGTTTCTCCAATCCTCTCAAAACTCTGGATTATGATAGAGGGCTGTGAGACTTTGACCTGAGTGCAAAAATGGAGGCTCTAGACCCTTCCAGAGCTGAGATATTAAAATTCAAAATTTCGACCCGAAAAAAAAACGACAGTGTTACCCCTTTCGTTTTTTTCCGTTTTTGGGCGAAAAATTAAGTTTCTCCAATCTTCTCAAAACTCTGGATTATGATAGAGGGCTGTGAGACTTTGACCTGAGTGCAAAAATGGAGGCTCTAGACCTTTCCAGAGCTGAGATATCGAATTTCAAAATTTCGACCCGAAAAAAAAACGACAGTGTTACCCCTTTCGTTTTTTTTCGTTTTCGGGCGAAAAATTAAGTTTCTCCAATCTTCTCAAAACTCTGGATTCTGATAGAGGGCCACGAGACTTTGACCTGAGTGCAAAAATGGAGGCTCTAGACCCTTCCTGAGCTGAGATATCAAAATTCAAAATTTCGACCCCCAAAAAAAACGACAGTGTTACTTACCCCTTTCGTTTTTTTTTCGTTTTCGTGCGAAAATTTAAGTTTCTCCAATCTTCTCAAAACTCTGGATTATGATAGAGGGCTGTGAGACTTTGACCTGAGTGCAAAAATGGAGGCTCTAGACCCTTCCAGAGCTGAGATATCAAATTTAAAAATTTGGACCCGAAAAAAAACGACAGTGTTACCCCTTTCGTTTTTTTCCGTTTTTGGGCGAAAAATTAAGTTTCTTCAATCTTCTCAAAACTCTGGATTATGATAGAGGGCTGTGAGACTTTGACCTGAGTGCAAAAATGGAGGCTCTAGACCCTTCCAGAGCTGAGATATCGAAATTCAAAATTTCGACCCGGAAAAAAAACGACAGTGTTACCCCTTTCTTTTTTTTTCATTTTCGGGCAAAAAATAAAGTTTCTCCAATGTTCTCAAAACTCTGGATTATGATAGAGGGCTGTGAGACTTTGACCTGAGTGCAAAAATGGAGGCTCTAGACCCTTCCAGAGCTGAGATATCGAATTTCAAAATTTCGACCCGAAAAAAAAACGACAGTGTTACCCCTTTCGTTTTTTTTCGTTTTCGGGCGAAAAATTAAGTTTCTCCAATCTTCTCAAAACTCTGGATTCTGATAGAGGGCTGTGAGACTTTGACCTGAGTGCAAAAATGGAGGCTCTAGACCCTTCCAGAGCTGAGATATCGAAATTCAAAATTTCGACCCGGAAAAAAAACGACAGTGTTACCCCTTTCTTTTTTTTTCATTTTGGGGCAAAAAATAAAGTTTCTCCAATCCTCTCAAAACTCTGGATTATGATAGAGGGCTGTGAGACTTTGACCTGAGTGCAAAAATGAAGGCTCTAGACCCTTCCAGAGCTGAGATATTAAAATTCAAAATTTCGACCCGAAAAAAAAACGACAGTGGTACCCCTTTCGTTTTTTTTCCGTTTTCGGGCGAAAAATTAAGTTTCTCCAATCTTCTCAAAACTCTGGATTATGATAGAGGGCTGTGAGACTTTGACCTGAGTGCAAAAATGGAGGCTCTAGACACTTCCAGAGCTGAGATATCGAATTTCAAAATTTCGACCCGAAAAAAAAAACGACAGTGTTACCCCTTTCGTTTTTTTTCGTTTTCGGGCGAAAAATTAAGTTTCTCCAATCTTCTCAGAACTCTGGATTATGATAGAGGGCTGTGAGACTTTGACCTGAGTGCAAAAATGGAGGCTCTAGACCCTTCCAGAGCTGAGATATTAAAATTCAAAATTTCGACCCGAAAAAAAAAACGACAGTGTTACCCCTTTCGTTTTTTTCCGTTTTTGGGCGAAAAATTAAGTTTCTCCAATCTTCTCAAAACTCTGGATTATGATAGAGGGCTGTGAGACTTTGACCTGAGTGCAAAAATGGAGGCTCTAGACCTTTCCAGAGCTGAGATATCGAATTTCAAAATTTCGACCCGAAAAAAAAACGACAGTGTTACTTACCCCTTTCGTTTTTTTTCGTTTTCGGGCGAAAAATTAAGTTTCTCCAATCTTCTCAAAACTCTGGATTCTGATAGAGGGCCACGAGACTTTGACCTGAGTGCAAAAATGGAGGCTCTAGACCCTTCCTGAGCTGAGATATCAAAATTCAAAATTTCGACCCCAAAAAAAAACGACATTGTTACTTACCCCTTTCGGTTTTTTTTTCGTTTTCGTGCGAAAATTTAAGTTTCTCCAATCTTCTCAAAACTCTGGATTATGATAGAGGGCTGTGAGACTTTGACCTGAGTGCAAAAATGGAGGCTCTAGACCCTTCCAGAGCTGAGATATCAAATTTCAAAATTTGGACCCGAAAAAAAACGACAGTGTTACCCCTTTCGTTTTTTTCCGTTTTTGGGCGAAAAATTAAGTTTCTTCAATCTTCTCAAAACTCTGGATTATGATAGAGGGCTGTGAGACTTTGACCTGAGTGCAAAAATGGAGGCTCTAGACCCTTCCAGAGCTGAGATATCTAATTTCAAAATTTTGACCCGAAAAAAAAAAACGACAGTGTTACCCCTTTCGTTTATTTTCGTTTTCGGGCGAAAAATTAAGTTTCTCCAATCTTCTCAAAACTCTGGATTCTGATAGAGGGCTGTGAGACTTTGACCTGAGTGCAAAAATGGTGGCTCTAGACCCTTCCAGAGCTGAGATATCGAAATTCAAAATTTCGACCCGGAAAAAAAACGACAGTGTTACCCCTTTCTTTTTTTTTCATTTTGGGGCAAAAAATAAAGTTTCTCCAATCCTCTCAAAACTCTGGATTATGATAGAGGGCTGTGAGACTTTGACCTGAGTGCAAAAATGGAGGCTCTAGACCCTTCCAGAGCTGAGATATTAAAATTCAAAATTTCGACCCGAAAAAAAAACGACAGTGGTACCCCTTTCGTTTTTTTTCCGTTTTCGGGCGAAAAATTAAGTTTCTCCAATCTTCTCAAAACTCTGGATTATGATAGAGGGCTGTGAGACTTTGACCTGAGTGCAAAAATGGAGGCTCTAGACACTTCCAGAGCTGAGATATCGAATTTCAAAATTTCGACCGGAAAAAAAAAAACGACAGTGTTACCCCTTTCGTTTTTTTTCGTTTTGGGCGAAAAATTAAGTTTCTCCAATCTTCTCAAAACTCTGGATTATGATAGAGGGCTGTGAGACTTTGACCTGAGTGCAAAAATGGAGGCTCTAGACCCTTCCAGAGCTGAGATATCAAATTTCAAAATTTCGACCCGAAAAAAAAACGACAGTGTTACCCCTTTCGTTTTTTTTCCGTTTTCGGGCGAAAAATTAAGTTTCTCCAATCTTCTCAAAACTCTGGATTATGATAGAGGGCTGTGAGACTTTGACCTGAGTGCAAAAATGGAGGCTCTAGACCCTTCCAGAGCTGAGATATCGAATTTCAAAATTTCGACCCGAAAAAAAAAACGACAGTGTTACCCCTTTCGTTTTTTTTCGTTTTCGGGCAAAAAATTAAGTTTCTCCAATCTTCTCAAAACTCTGGATTCTGATAGAGGGCCACGAGACTTTGACCTGAGTGCCAAATTGGAGGATCTAGACCCTTCCAGAGCTGAGATATCAAAATTCAAAATTTCGACCCGGAAAAAAAATAAAGTTTCTCCAATCCTCTCAAAACTCTGGAATATGATAGAGGGCTGTGAGACTTTGACCTGAGTGCAAAAATGGAGGCTCTAGACCCTTCCAGAGCTGAGATATTAAAATTCAAAATTTCGACCCGAAAAAAAAACGACAGTGTTACCCCTTTCGTTTTTTTCCGTTTTTGGGCGAAAAATTAAGTTTCTCCAATCTTCTCAAACCTCTGGATTATGATAGAGGGCTGTGAGACTTTGACCTGAGTGCAAAAATGGAGGCTCTAGACCTTTCCAGAGCTGAGATATCGAATTTCAAAATTTCGAACCGAAAAAAAAACGACAGTGTTACCCCTTTCGTTTTTTTTCGTTTTCGGGCGAAAAATTAAGTTTCTTCAATCTTCTCAAAACTCTGGATTCTGATAGAGGGCCACGAGACTTTGACCTGAGTGCAAAAATGGAGGCTCTAGACCCTTCCTGAGCTGAGATATCAAAATTCAAAATTGCGACCCCAAAAAAAAACGACAGTGTTACCCCTTTCGTTTTTTTCCGTTTTCGGGCGAAAAATTAAGTTTCTCCAATCTTCTCAAAACTCTGGATTATGATAGAGGGCTTTGAGACTTTGACCTGAGTGCAAAAATGGAGGCTCTAGACCCTTCCAGAGCTGAGATATCTAATTTCAAAATTTCGACCCGAAAAAAAACGACAGTGTTACCCCTTTCGTTTTTTTTCATTTTCGGGCGAAAAATTAAGTTTCTCCAATCTTCTCAAAACTCTGGATTCTGATAGAGGGCTGTGAGACTTTGACCTGAGTGCAAAAATGGAGGCTCTAGACCCTTCCAGAGCTGAGATATCGAAATTCAAAATTTCGACCCGGAAAAAAAACGACAGTGTTACCCCTTTCGTTTTTTTCATTTTTGGGCAAAAAATAAAGTTTCTCCAATCCTCTCAAAACTCTGGATTATGATAGAGGGCTGTGAGACTTTGACCTGAGTGCAAAAATGGAGGCTCTAGACCCTTCCAGAGCTGAGATATTAAAATTCAAAATTTCGACCCGAAAAAAAAACGACAGTGTTACCCCTTTCGTTTTTTTCAGTTTTTGGGCGAAAAATTAAGTTTCTCCAATCTTCTCAAAACTCTGGATTATGATAGAGGGCTGTGAGACTTTGACCTGAGTGCAAAAATGGAGGCTCTAGACCTTTCCAGAGCTGAGATATCGAATTTCAAAATTTCGACCCGAAAAAAAACCACAGTGTTACCCCTTTCGTTTTTTTTCGTTTTCGGGCGAAAAATTAAGTTTCTCCAATCTTCTCAAAACTCTGGATTCTGATAGAGGGCCACGAGACTTTGACCTGAGTGCA
Organism: Pimephales promelas; assembly: GCF_988280905.1. Lineage (NCBI taxonomy): Eukaryota > Metazoa > Chordata > Actinopteri > Cypriniformes > Leuciscidae > Pimephales > Pimephales promelas. The sequence continues at coordinate 19,624,549 of NC_142783.1, forward strand.
AAAATGGAGGCTCTAGACCCTTCCTGAGCTGAGATATCAAAATTCAAAATTGCGACCCCAAAAAAAAACGACAGTGTTACCCCTTTCGTTTTTTTCCGTTTTCGGGCGAAAAATTAAGTTTCTCCAATCTTCTCAAAACTCTGGATTATGATAGAGGGCTGTGAGACTTTGACCTGAGTGCAAAAATGGAGGCTCTAGACCCTTCCAGAGCTGAGATATCTAATTTCAAAATTTCAACCCGAAAAAAAACGACAGTGGTACCCCTTTCGTTTTTTTTCCCTTTTCGGGCGAAAAATTAAGTTTCTCCAATCTTTTCAAAACTCTGGATTATGATAGAGGGCTGTGAGACTTTGACCTGAGTGCAAAAATGGAGGCTCTAGACCTTTCCAGAGCTGAGATATCGAATTTCAAAATTTCGAACCGAAAAAAAAACGACAGTGTTACCCCTTTCGTTTTTTTTCGTTTTCGGGCGAAAAATTAAGTTTCTTCAATCTTCTCAAAACTCTGGATTCTGATAGAGGGCCACGAGACTTTGACCTGAGTGCAAAAATGGAGGCTCTAGACCCTTCCTGAGCTGAGATATCAAAATTAAAAATTGCGACCCCAAAAAAAAACGACAGTGTTACCCCTTTCGTTTTTTTCCGTTTTCGGGCGAAAAATTAAGTTTCTCCAATCTTCTCAAAACTCTGGATTATGATAGAGGGCTTTGAGACTTTGACCTGAGTGCAAAAATGGAGGCTCTAGACCCTTCCAGAGCTGAGATATCTAATTTCAAAATTTCGACCCGAAAAAAAACGACAGTGTTACCCCTTTCGTTTTTTTTCATTTTCGGGCGAAAAATTAAGTTTCTCCAATCTTCTCAAAACTCTGGATTCTGATAGAGGGCTGTGAGACTTTGACCTGAGTGCAAAAATGGAGGCTCTAGACCCTTCCAGAGCTGAGATATCGAAATTCAAAATTTCGACCCGGAAAAAAAACGACAGTGTTACCCCTTTCGTTTTTTTCATTTTTGGGCAAAAAATTAAGTTTCTCCAATCCTCTCAAAACTCTGGATTATGATAGAGGGCTGTGAGACTTTGACCTGAGTGCAAAAATGGAGGCTCTAGACCCTTCCAGAGCTGAGATATCAAATTTCAAAATTTCGACCCGAAAAAAAAACGACAGTGTTACCCCTTTCGTTTTTTTTCCGTTTTCGGGCGAAAAATTAAGTTTCTCCAATCTTCTCAAAACTCTGGATTATGATAGAGGGCTGTGAGACTTTGACCTGAGTGCAAAAATGGAGGCTCTAGACCCTTCCAGAGCTGAGATATCGAATTTCAAAATTTCGACCCGAAAAAAAAAACCACAGTGTTACCCCTTTCTTTTTTTTTCGTTTTCGGGCAAAAAATTAAGTTTCTCCAATCTTCTCAAAACTCTGGATTCTGATAGAGGGCCACGAGACTTTGACCTGAGTGCCAAATTGGAGGATCTAGACCCTTCCGCGGCTGAGATATCAAAATTCAAAATTTCGACCCGGAAAAAAAACGTCAGTGTTACCCCTTTCGTTTTTTTTCATTTTTGGGCAAAAAATAAAGTTTCTCCAATCCTCTCAAAACTCTGGATTATGATAGAGGGCTGTGAGACTTTGACCTGAGTGCAAAAATGGAGGCTCTAGACCCTTCCAGAGCTGAGATATTAATATTCAAAATTTCGACCCGGAAAAAAAACGACAGTGTTACCCCTTTCGTTTTTTTTTCGTTTTTGGGCGAAAAATTAAATTTCTTCAATCTTCTCAAAACTCTGGATTCTGATAGAGGGCCACGAGACTTTGACCTGAGTGCAAAAATGGAGGCTCTAGACCCTTCCAGAGCTGAGATATCAAATTTCAAAATTTCGACCCCAAAAAAAAACGACAGTGTTACCCCTTTCGTTTTTTTCCGTTTTCGGGCGAAAAATTAAGTTTCTCCAATCTTCTCAAAACTTTGGATTATGATCGAGGGCTGTGAGACTTTGACCTGAGTGCAAAAATGGAGGCTCTAGACACTTCCAGAGCTGAGATATCGAATTTCAAAATTTCGACCCGAAAAAAAAACGACAGTGTTACCCCTTTCGTTTTTTTCCGTTTTCGGGCGAAAAATTAAGTTTCTCCAATCTTCTCAAAACTCTGGATTATGATAGAGGGCTGTGAGACTTTGACCTGAGTGCAAAAATGGAGGCTCTAGACCCTTCCAGAGCTGAGATATCGAATTTCAAAATTTCGACCCGAAAAAAAAAACGACAGTGTTACCCCTTTCGTTTTTTTTTTCGTTTTCGGGCGAAAAATTAAGTTTCTCCAATCTTCTCAAAACTCTGGATTATGATAGAGGGCTGTGAGACTTTGACCTGAGTGCAAAAATGGAGGCTCTAGACCCTTCCAGAGCTGAGATATCAAATTTCAAAATTTCGACCCGAAAAAAAAAACGACAGTGTTACCCCTTTCGTTTTTTTTCCGTTTTCGGGCGAAAAATTAAGTTTCTCCAATCTTCTCAAAACTCTGGATTATGATAGAGGGCTGTGAGACTTTGACCTGAGTGCAAAAATGGAGGCTCTAGACCCTTCCAGAGCTGAGATATCGAATTTCAAAATTTCGACCCGAAAAAAAAAACGACAGTGTTACCCCTTTCGTTTTTTTTCGTTTTCGGGCAAAAAATTAAGTTTCTCCAATCTTCTCAAAACTCTGGATTCTGATAGAGGGCCACGAGACTTTGACCTGAGTGCCAAATTGGAGGATCTAGACCCTTCCAGAGCTGAGATATCAAAATTCAAAATTTCGACCCGGAAAAAAAATAAAGTTTCTCCAATCCTCTCAAAACTCTGGATTATGATAGAGGGCTGTGAGACTTTGACCTGAGTGCAAAAATGGAGGCTCTAGACCCTTCCAGAGCTGAGATATTAAAATTCAAAATTTCGACCTGAAAAAAAAACGACAGTGTTACCCCTTTCGTTTTTTTCCGTTTTTGGGCGAAAAAATAAGTTTCTCCAATCTTCTCAAACATCTGGATTATGATAGAGGGCTGTGAGACTTTGACCTGAGTGCAAAAATGGAGGCTCTAGACCTTTCCAGAGCTGAGATATCGAATTTCAAAATTTCGAACCGAAAAAAAAAACGACAGTGTTACCCCTTTCGTTTTTTTTCGTTTTCGGGCGAAAAATTAAGTTTCTTCAATCTTCTCAAAACTCTGGATTCTGATAGAGGGCCACGAGACTTTGACCTGAGTGCAAAAATGGAGGCTCTAGACCCTTCCAGAGCTGAGATATCAAATTTCAAAATTTCGACCCCAAAAAAAAACGACAGTGTTACCCCTTTCGTTTTTTTCCGTTTTCGGGCGAAAAATTAAGTTTCTCCAATCTTCTCAAAACTTTGGATTATGATCGAGGGCTGTGAGACTTTGACCTGAGTGCAAAAATGGAGGCTCTAGACACTTCCAGAGCTGAGATATCGAATTTCAAAATTTCGACCCGAAAAAAAAACGACAGTGTTACCCCTTTCGTTTTTTTCCGTTTTCGGGCGAAAAATTAAGTTTCTCCAATCTTCTCAAAACTCTGGATTATGATAGAGGGCTGTGAGACTTTGACCTGAGTGCAAAAATGGAGGCTCTAGACCCTTCCAGAGCTGAGATATCGAATTTCAAAATTTCGACCCGAAAAAAAAAACGACAGTGTTACCCCTTTCGTTTTTTTTTTCGTTTTCGGGCGAAAAATTAAGTTTCTCCAATCTTCTCAAAACTCTGGATTATGATAGAGGGCTGTGAGACTTTGACCTGAGTGCAAAAATGGAGGCTCTAGACCCTTCCAGAGCTGAGATATCAAATTTCAAAATTTCGACCCGAAAAAAAAAACGACAGTGTTACCCCTTTCGTTTTTTTTCCGTTTTCGGGCGAAAAATTAAGTTTCTCCAATCTTCTCAAAACTCTGGATTATGATAGAGGGCTGTGAGACTTTGACCTGAGTGCAAAAATGGAGGCTCTAGACCCTTCCAGAGCTGAGATATCGAATTTCAAAATTTCGACCCGAAAAAAAAAACGACAGTGTTACCCCTTTCGTTTTTTTTCGTTTTCGGGCAAAAAATTAAGTTTCTCCAATCTTCTCAAAACTCTGGATTCTGATAGAGGGCCACGAGACTTTGACCTGAGTGCCAAATTGGAGGATCTAGACCCTTCCAGAGCTGAGATATCAAAATTCAAAATTTCGACCCGGAAAAAAAAATAAAGTTTCTCCAATCCTCTCAAAACTCTGGATTATGATAGAGGGCTGTGAGACTTTGACCTGAGTGCAAAAATGGAGGCTCTAGACCCTTCCAGAGCTGAGATATTAAAATTCAAAATTTCGACCTGAAAAAAAAACGACAGTGTTACCCCTTTCGTTTTTTTCCGTTTTTGGGCGAAAAAATAAGTTTCTCCAATCTTCTCAAACATCTGGATTATGATAGAGGGCTGTGAGACTTTGACCTGAGTGCAAAAATGGAGGCTCTAGACCTTTCCAGAGCTGAGATATCGAATTTCAAAATTTCGAACCGAAAAAAAAAACGACAGTGTTACCCCTTTCGTTTTTTTCGTTTTCGGGCGAAAAATTAAGTTTCTTCAATCTTCTCAAAACTCTGGATTCTGATAGAGGGCCACGAGACTTTGACCTGAGTGCAAAAATGGAGGCTCTAGACCCTTCCTGAGCTGAGATATCAAAATTCAAAATTGCGACCCAAAAAAAAAACGACAGTGTTACCCCTTTCGTTTTTTTTCGTTTTCGTGCGAAAATTTAAGTTTCTCCAATCTTCTCAAAACTCTGGATTATGATAGAGGGCTGTGAGACTTTGACCTGAGTGCAAAAATGGAGGCTCTAGACCCTTCCAGAGCTGAGATATCAAATTTCAAAATTTCGACCCGAAAAAAAAACGACAGTGTTACCCCTTTCGTTTTTTTTTCCGTTTTCGGGCGAAAAATTAAGTTTCTCCAATCTTCTCAAAACTCTGGATTATGATAGAGGGCTGTGAGACTTTGACCTGAGTGCAAAAATGGAGGCTCTAGACCCTTCCAGAGCTGAGATATCTAATTTCAAAATTTCGACCCGAAAAAACGACAGTGTTACCCCTTTAGTTTTTTTTCATTTTCGGGCGAAAAATTAAGTTTCTCCAATCTTCTCAAAACTCTGGATTCTGATAGAGGGCTGTGAGACTTTGACCTGAGTGCAAAAATGGAGGCTCTAGACCCTTCCAGAGCTGAGATATCGAAATTCAAAATTTCGACCCGGAAAAAAAACGACACTGTTACCCCTTTCGTTTTTTTTCATTTTTGGGCAAAAAATAAAGTTTCTCCAATCCTCTCAAAACTCTGGATTATGATAGAGGGCTGTGAGACTTTGACCTGAGTGCAAAAATGGAGGCTCTAGACCCTTCCAGAGCTGAGATATTAAAATTCAAAATTTCGACCCGAAAAAAAAACGACAGTGTTACCCCTTTCGTTTTTTTCCGTTTTTGGGCGAAAAATTAAGTTTCTCCAATCTTCTCAAAACTCTGGATTATGATAGAGGGCTGTGAGACTTTGACCTGAGTGCAAAAATGGAGGCTCTAGACCTTTCCAGAGCTGAGATATCGAATTTCAAAATTTCGACCCGAAAAAAAAACGACAGTGTTACCCCTTTCGTTTTTTTTCGTTTTCGGGCGAAAAATTAAGTTTCTCCAATCTTCTCAAAACTCTGGATTCTGATAGAGGGCCAGAAGACTTTGACCTGAGTGCAAAAATGGAGGCTCTAGACCCTTCCTGAGCTGAGATATCAAAATTCAAAATTTCGACCCCAAAAAAAAACGACAGTGTTGCTTACCCCTTTCGTTTTTTTTTCGTTTTCGTGCGAAAATTTAAGTTTCTCCAATCTTCTCAAAACTCTGGATTATGATAGAGGGCTGTGAGACTTTGACCTGAGTGCAAAAATGGAGGCTCTAGACCCTTCCAGAGCTGAGATATCAAATTTCAAAATTTCGACCCGAAAAAAAAAACGACAGTGTTACCCCTTTCGTTTTTTTTTTCATTTTTGGGCGAAAAATTAAGTTTCTTCAATCTTCTCAAAACTCTGTATTCTGATAGAGGGCCACGAAACTTTGACCTGAGTGCAAAAATTGAGGCTCTAGACCCATCCAGAGCTGAGATATCGAAATTCAAAATTTCGACCCGACAAAAAAACGACAGTGTTACCCCTTTCGTTTTTTTTTTTTTTTCATTTTTGGGCGAAAAATTAAGTTTCTCCAATCTTCCCAAAACTCTGGATTCTGATAGAGGGCCATGAGACTTAGACCCGAGTGCAAAAATGGAGGCTCTAGACCCTTCCAGAGCTGAGATATCGAAATTCAAAGTTTCGACTCGAAAAAAAAAACGACAGTGTTACCCCTTTCGTTTTTTTTTTAATTTTCGGCCGAAAAATTAAGTTTCTCCAATCTTCTCAAAACTCTGGATTCTGATAGAGGGCCATGAGACTTTGACCTGAGTGCAAAAATGGAGGCTCTTGCCCCTTCCAGAGCTGAGATATCGAAACTCAAAAATTCGGCCCGAAAAAAAAAACGACAGTGGTACCCCTTACGTTTTTTTTTTTTGGGCGAAAAATTAAGTTTCTCCAATCTTCCCAAAACTCTGGATTCTGATAGAGGGCCATGAGACTTAGACCTGAGTGCAAAATGGAGGCTCTAGCCCCTTCCAGAGCTGAGATATCGAAACTCAAAAATTCGGCCCGAAAAAAAAAACGACAGTGGTACCCCTTACGTTTTTTTTTTTTGGGCGAAAAATTAAGTTTCTCCAATCTTCCCAAAACTCTGGATTCTGATAGAGGGCCATGAGACTTAGACCTGAGTGCAAAATGGAGGCTCTAGCCCCTTCCAGAGCTGAGATATCGAAACTCAAAAATTCGGCCCGAAAAAAAAACGACAGTGGAACCCCTTACGTTTTTTTTTTTTGGGGCGAAAAATTAAGTTTCTCCAATCTTCCCAAAACTCTGGATTCTGATAGAGGGCCATGAGACTTAGACCTGAGTGCAAAATGGAGGCTCTAGGCCCTTCCCGAGCTGAGATATCGAAACTCAAAAATTCGGCCCGAAAAAAAAAACGACAGTGGTACCCCTTACGTTTTTTTTTTTGGGCGAAAAATTAAGTTTCTCCAATCTTCCCAAAACTCTGGATTCTGATAGAGGGCCATGAGACTTAGACCTGAGTGCAAAATGGAGGCTCTAGCCCCTTCCAGAGCTGAGATGTCGAAACTCAAAAATTCGGCCCGAAAAAAAAAAACGACAGTGGTACCCCTTACGTTTTTTTTTTCGGGCGAAAAATTACGTTTCTCCAATCTTCCCAAAACTCTGGATTCTGATAGAGGGCCATGAGACTTGGACCTGAGTGCAGAAATGGAGGCTCTAGCCCCTTCCAGAGCTGAGATATCGAAACTCAAAAATTCTGCCCGAAAAAAAAAACCGACAGTGGTACCCCTTACGTGTTTTTTTCTTTTTCGGGCGAAAAATTAAGTTTCTCCAATCTTCCCAAAACTCTGGATTCTGATAGAGGGCCATGAGACTTGGACCTGAGTGCAAAAATGGAGGCTCTAGCCCCTGCCAGAGCTGAGAAATCGAAACTCAAAAATTCGGCCCGAAAAAAAAAACGACAGTGGTACCCCTTACGTTTTTTTTTTTGGGCGAAAAATTAAGTTTCTCCAATCTTCCCAAAACTCTGGATTCTGATAGAGGGCCATGAGACTTGGACCTGAGTGCAAAAATGGAGGCTCTTGCCCCTTCCAGAGCTGAGATATCGAAACTCAAAAATTCGGCCCGAAAAAAAAAACGACAGTGGTACCCCTTACGTTTTTTTTTTTTGGGCGAAAAATTAAGTTTCTCCAATCTTCCCAAAACTCTGGATTCTGATAGAGGGCCATGAGACTTAGACCTGAGTGCAAAATGGAGGCTCTAGCCCCTTCCAGAGCTGAGATATCGAAACTCAAAAATTCGGCCCGAAAAAAAAAACGACAGTGGAACCCCTTACGTTTTTTTTTTTTTTGGGGCGAAAAATTAAGTTTCTCCAATCTTCCCAAAACTCTGGATTCTGATAGAGGGCCATGAGACTTAGACCTGAGTGCAAAATGGAGGCTCTAGGCCCTTCCCGAGCTGAGATATCGAAACTCAAAAATTCGGCCCGAAAAAAAAAACGACAGTGGTACCCCTTACGTTTTTTTTTTGGGCGAAAAATTAAGTTTCTCCAATCTTCCCAAAACTCTGGATTCTGATAGAGGGCCATGAGACTTAGACCTGAGTGCAAAAATGGAGGCTCTAGCCCCTGCCAGAGCTGAGATATCGAAACTCAAAAATTCGGCCCGAAAAAAAAAACGACAGTGGTACCCCTTACGTTTTTTTTTTCGGGCGAAAAATTACGTTTCTCCAATCTGCCCAAAACTCTGGATTCTGATAGAGGGCCATGAGACTTGGACCTGAGTGCAAAAATGGAGGCTCTAGCCCCTTCCAGAGCTGAGATATCGAAACTCAAAAATTCGGCCTGAAAAAAAATGACAGTGGTACCCCTTACGTTTTTTTTTTTTTGGGCGAAAAATTAAGTTTCTCCAATCTTCCCAAAACTCTGGATTCTGATAGAGGGCCATGAGACTTAGACCTGAGTGCAAAAATGGAGGCTCTAGCCCCTTCCAGAGCTGAGATATCGAAACTCAAAAATTCGGCCCGAAAAAAAAACGACAGTGGAACCCCTTACGTTTTTTTTTTTTTGGGGCGAAAAATTAAGTTTCTCCAATCTTCCCAAAACTCTGGATTCTGATAGAGGGCCATGAGACTTAGACCTGAGTGCAAAATGGAGGCTCTAGCTCCTGCCAGAGCTGAGATATCGAAACTCAAAAATTCGGCCCGAAAAAAAAAACGACAGTGGTACCCCTTACGTTTTTTTTTTCGGGCGAAAAATTAAGTTTCTCCAATCTTCCCAAAACTCTGGATTCTGATAGAGGGCCATGAGACTTGGACCTGAGTGCAAAAATGGAGGCTCTAGCCCCTTCCAGAGCTGAGATATCGAAACTCAAAAATTCGGCCCGAAAAAAAAAACGACAGTGGTACCCCTTACGTTTTTTTTTTTTGGGCGAAAAATTAAGTTTCTCCAATCTTCCCAAAACTCTGGATTCTGATAGAGGGCCATGAGACTTAGACCTGAGTGCAAAATGGAGGCTCTAGCCCCTTCCAGAGCTGAGATATCGAAACTCAAAAATTCGGCCCCAAAAAAAAACGACAGTGGAACCCCTTACGTTTTTTTTTTTTGGGGCGAAAAATTAAGTTTCTCCAATCTTCCCAAAACTCTGGATTCTGATAGAGGGCCATGAGACTTAGACCTGAGTGCAAAATGGAGGCTCTAGGCCCTTCCCGAGCTGAGATATCGAAACTCAAAAATTCGGCCCGAAAAAAAAAACGACAGTGGTACCCCTTACGTTTTTTTTTTTTCGGGCGAAAAATTAAATTTCTCCAATCTTCCCAAAATCTGGATTCTTGTAGAGGGCCATGAGACTTAGACCTGAGTGCAAAAATGGAGGCTCTATCCCCTTCCAGAGCTGAGATATCGAAACTCAAAAATTCGCCCCGAAAAAAAAAACGACAGTGGTACCCCTTACGTTTTTTTTTTTTTTTTCGGGTGAAAAATTAAGTTTCTCCAATCTTCCCAAAATCTGGATTCTGATAGAGGGCCATGAGACTTAGACCTGAATGCAAAATGGAGGCTCTAGCCCCTTCCAGAGCTGAGATATCGAAACTCAAAAATTCAGCCCGAAAAAAAAAGACAGTGGTACCCCTTACGTTTTTTTTTTTTCGGGTGAAAAATTAAGTTTCTCCAATCTTCCCAAAACTCTGCATTCTGATAGAGGGCCATGAGACTTAGACCCGAGTGCAAAGTGGAGGCTCTAGCCCCTTCCCGAGCTGAGATATCGAAACTCAAAAATTCGGACCGAAAAAAAAACGACAGTGGTACCCCTTACGTTTTTTGTTTTTTTTTCGGGCGAAAAATTAAGTTTCTTCAATCTTCCCAAAACTCTGGATTCTGATAGAGGGCCATGAGACTTAGACCTGAGTGCAAAATGGAGGCTCTAGCCCCTTCCAGAGCTGAGATATCGAAACTCAAAAATTCGGCCCGAAAAAAAAAAACGACAGTGGTACCCCTTACGTTTTTTTTTTCGGGCAAAAAATTAAGTTTCTCCAATCTTCCCAAAACTCTGGATTCTGATAGAGGGCCAATGAGACTTGGACCTGAGTGCAAAAATGGAGGCTCTAGCCCCTTCCAGAGCAGAGATATCGAAACTCAAAAATTCGGCCCGAAAAAAACAACAACAGTGGTACCCCTTACGTGTTTTTTTTTTCGGGTGAAAAATTAAGTTTCTCCAATCTTCCCAAAACTCTGGATTCTGATAGAGGGCCATGAGACTTAGACCCGAGTGCAAAAATGGAGGCTCTAGCCCCTTCCAGAGCTGAGATATCGAAACTCAAAAATTCGGCCCGAAAAAAAAACGACAGTGGTACCCCTTACTTTTTTTTTTTTGGGGCGAAAAATTAAGTTTCTCCAATCTTCCCAAAACTCTGGATTCTGATAGAGGGCCATGAGACTTTGACCCAAGTGCAAAAATGGAGGCTCTAGCCCCTTCCAGAGCTGAGATATCGAAACTCAAAAATTCGGCCCGAAAAAAAAAAAACGATAGTGGTACCCCTTACGTTTTTTTTTTTCGGGCGAAAAATTAAGTTTCTCCAATCTTCCCAAAACTCTGGATTCTGATAGAAGGCCATGAGACTTAGACCTGAGTGCAAAAATGGAGGCTCTAGCCCCTGCCAGAGCTGAGATATCGAAACTCAAAAATTCGGCCCGAAAAAAAAAAACGACAGTGGTACCCCTTACGGTTTTTTTTCGGGCGAAAAATTAAGTTTCTCCAATCTTCCCAAAACTCTGGATTCTGATAGAGGGCCATGAGACTTGGACCTGAGTGCAAAAATGGAGGCTCTAGCCCCTTCCAGAGCTGAGATATTGAAACTCAAAAATTCGGCCCGAAAAAAAAAAACGACAGTGGTACCCCTTACGTGTTTTTTTTTTTTTCGGGCGAAAAATTAAGTTTCTCCAATCTTCCCAAAACTCTGGATTCTGATAGAGGGCCATGAGACTTAGACCTGAGTGCAAAAATGGAGGCTCTAGCCCCTTCCAGAGCTGAGATATCGAAACTCAAAAATTCGCCCCGAAAAGAAAAACGACAGTGGTACCCCTTACGTTTTTTTTTTTTCGGGTGAAAAATTAAGTTTCTCCAATCTTCCCAAAACTCTGGATTCTGATAGAGGGCCATGAGACTTAGACCTGAGTGCAAAAATGGAGGCTCTAGCCCCTTCCAGTGCTGAGATATCGAAACTCAAAAATTCGCCCCGAATAAAAAAACGACAGTGGTACCCCTTACGGTTTTTTTTCGGGCGAAAAATTAAGTTTCTCCAATCTTCCCAAAATCTGGATTCTGATAGAGGGCCATGAGACTTAGACCTGAGTGCAAAAATGGAGGCTCTAGCCCCTGCCAGAGCTGAGATATCGAAACTCAAAAATTCGGCCCGAAAAAAAAACGACAGTGGTACCCCTTACGGTTTTTTTTCGGGCGAAAAATTAAGTTTCTCCAATCTTCCCAAAACTCTGGATTCTGATAGAGGGCCATGAGACTTAGACCTGAGTGCAAAAATGGAGGCTCTAGCCCCTTCCAGAGCTGAGATATCGAAAATCAAAAATTCGCCCCGAAAAAAAAAACGACAGTGGTACCCCTTACGTTTTTGTTTTTTTTTCGGGCGAAAAATTAAGTTTCTCCAATCTTCCCAAAACTCTGGATTCTGATAGAGGGCCATGAGACTTAGACCCGAGTGCAAAAATGGAGGCTCTAGCCCCTTCCAGAGCTGAGATATCGAAACTCAAAAATTCGGCCCGAAAAAAAAAACGACAGTGGTACCCCTTACGTTTTTTTTTTCGGGCAAAAAATTAAGTTTCTCCAATCTTCCCAAAACTCTGGATTCTGATAGAGGGCCAATGAGACTTGGACCTGAGTGCAAAAATGGAGGCTCTAGCCCCTTCCAGAGCAGAGATATCGAAACTCAAAAATTCGGCCCGAAAAAAAAAAACGACAGTGGTACCCCTTAAGTGTTTTTTTTTCGGGTGAAAAATTAAGTTTCTCCAATCTTCCCAAAACTCTGGATTCTGATAGAGGGCCATGAGACATAGACCCGAGTGCAAAAATGGAGGCTCTAGCCCCTTCCAGAGCTGAGGTATCGAAACTCAAAAATTCGGCCCGAAAAAAAAAACGACAGTGGTACCCCTTACGTTTTTTTTTTTTCGGGCGAAAAATTAAGTTTCTCCAATCTTCCCAAAACTCTGGATTCTGATAGAAGGCCATGAGACTTAGACCTGAGTGCAAAAATGGAGGCTCTAGCCCCTGCCAGAGCTGAGATATCGAAACTCAAAAATTCGGCCCGAAAAAAAAAACGACAGTGCTACCCCTTACGTTTTTTTTTCGGGCGAAAAATTAAGTTTCTCCAATCTTCCCAAAACTCTGGATTCTGATAGAGGGCCATGAGACTTGGACCTGAGTGCAAAAATGGAGGCTCTAGCCCCTTCCAGAGCTGAGATATCGAAACTCAAAAATCCGGCCCGAAAAAAAACGACAGTGGTACCCCTTACGTTTTTTGTTTTTTTTTCGGGCGAAAAATTAAGTTTTTCCAATCTTCCTAAAACTCTGGATTCTGATAGAGGGCCATGAGACTTAGACCTGAGTGCAAAAATGGAGGCTCTAGCCCCTTCCAGAGCTATCGAAACTCAAAAATTCGGCCCGAAAAAAAAAACGACAGTGGTACCCCTTACGGTTTTTTTTTCGGGCGAAAAATTAAGTTTCTCCAATCTTCCCAAAACTCTGGATTCTGATAGAGGGCCATGAAACTTAGACCCGAGTGAAAAAATGGAGGCTCTAGCCCCTTCCAGAGCTGAGATATCGAAACTCAAAAATTCGGCCAGAAAAAAAAAACGACAGTGGTACCCCTTACGTTTTTTTTTTTCGGGCGAAAAATTGCGTTTCTCCAATCTTCCCAAAACTCTGGATTCTGATAGAGGGCCATGAGACTTGGACCTGAGTGCAAAAATGGAGGCTCTAGCCCCTTCCAGTAGTGATGGCAAAATGAGGCTTCCTGAACCACTGAGACCTCGCAGCCCATTGCTTCACCCAAAGGTTCATTACTCGAAGCTTCATTCATCATTGCTCACTCACTAGTGACATCTAGCTATCGTGCAAAGAAATAGCAGACAAATTAAATCATTCTGAACCCATGACCCACCCCCCTCCCGCTCTGTTTTATTTATTTATCTTCTTCTCACTGTTAATATCTCTGTAACCTTTCATTTGCAATAATAAAGAGATCTGTGCAAACTTTTGTCCATTGCCTGGATATTAAATAAAACGTGTATCTTTCTCAGTCTGCATTTTGTACAGAGACAACTCTCACACCATAGACTGTAAGTGTCACACACACAATTATTATTTTTTTTAAAATGGAGTGACAGTATGAACAAAAAAGTGACAGGTGTTGAGTGCAGTGCTTATGGTGGAGTGACTCGAGGGAGTGTAATAAAGTAAGCAAACTGCAGTAAACACTGCAGTTTGGAGTGGATGAAGGAAAGGGTTACAGATTATTATTTATTTTTATTTTTTTTGAGAAAATGAATTCTTTTAACTGTGTTGGGGTTTAGACAATTCCTCTTCTTGGACAAAACCTCTCCACTCTTGGAAAAACATAATTTCACAAGGAACAGAGGACGTCAGTGTGTCAGCGGGTAAAAATGAAGATGCTGATGCTTCTGTTTAGCCCAGACAGGGTTGGAATTCCTCTTTCTTGCTGGCTCCATTACCATGAAAAAGGAAGATGTCATAAAAAAAAAAAAAACAAATCCAAAAGGGCAATCCAAATCAAAAAGCAGTTCAGTCCAGTCCAGAACCAAAAATCCAAAGCAATCGAAATAATCTTGTTTAATTAATATAACAAGACTATAATATAGTTACTATAATTGATAATGACAAATAATAATTATTATTAATAACTATTCTAACCTGATATAGACTAGTGTAGTAATATACAGCCCTAGCACATATATGGCACAATAACGATAATGAGATTTCTCTGACTCTTGACGCTACTACAACTGCTTCTTCTGCTCATAAAACAGCCACAGGGTGGCGCGAGCCGAACCGCAGACCGAACCGATGACGTTTTTACACAAACCGAGGCCTCGTTTGTCATCAGTCACGTGATTTTCACGGTAACAACACAAGCCTCGAATCGCGGCTTCATCTGGCACGCCCATTTTTTCTCGACACAAGCTCCGAGGCCTCGGTTCATATGTCACATCACTACCTTCCAGAGCTGAGATATCGAAACTCAAAAATTCGGCCCGAAAAAAAAAACGACAGTGGTACCCCTTACGTGTTTTTTTTTCCGGGCGAAAAATTAATTTTCTCCAATCTTCCCAAAACTCTGGATTCTGATAGAGGGCCATGAGACTTAGCCCTGAGTGCAAAAATGGAGGCTCTAGCCCCTTCCAGAGCTGAGATATCGAAACTTAAAAATTCGACCAGAAAAAAAAACGACAGTGGTACCACTTACGTTTTTTTTTTTCGGGCGAAAAATTACGTTTCTCCAATCTTCCCAAAACTCTGGATTCTGATAGAGGGCCATGAGACTTAGACCCGAGTGCAAAAATGGAGGCTCTAGCCCCTTCCAGAGCTGAGATATCGAAACTCAAAAATTCGGCCCGAAAAAACGACAGTGGTACCCCTTACGTTTTTTTTTTTCGGGTGAAAAATTAAGTTTCTCCAATCTTCCCAAAACTCTGGATTCTGACAGAGGGCCATGAGACTTAGACCTGAGTGCAAAAATGGAGGCTCTAGCCCCTTCCAGAGCTGAGATATCAAAACTCAAAAATTCGGCCCGAAAAAAAAAATGACAGTGGTACCCCTTACGTTTTTTTTTTTCGGGCGAAAAATTTAGTTTCTGCAATCTTCCCAAAACTCTGGATTCTGATAGAGGGCCATGAGACTTAGACCTGAGTGCAAAAATTGAGGCTCTAGCCCCTTCCAGAGCTGAGATATTGAAACTCAAAAATTCGGCTCGAAAAAAAAAAACGACAGTGGTACACCTTACGTTTTTTTTTTTCGGGCGAAAAATTTAGTTTCTGCAATCTTCCCAAAACTCTGGATTCTGATAGAGGGCCATGAGACAGACCTGAGTGCAAAAATTGAGGCTCTAGCCCCTTCCAGAGCTGAGATATTGAAACTCAAAAATTCGGCTCGAAAAAAAAAAACGACAGTGGTACCCCTTACGTTTTTTTTTTTCGGGCGAAAAATTACGTTTCTCCAATCTTCCCAAAACTCTGGATTATGATAGAGGGCCATGAGACTTAGACCTGAGTGCAAAAATGGAGGCTCTATCCCCTTCCAGAGCTGAGATATCGAAACTCAAAAATTCGGCCAGAAAAAAAAAAAACGACAGTGGTACCCCTTACGTTTTTTTGTTTTTTTTTCTGATAGAGGGCCATGAGACTTAGACCTGAGTGCAAAATGGAGGCTCTAGCCCAGGGGTCAGGAACCTATGGCTCGCGAGCCATATATGGCTCTTTTCAGGATTTTATATGGCTCTCCCAATTTTCAAATGCTGACTGAAAAAGTCTATCAAAAAGTAAAATATTAATAGACAATTTGAGATGCACCATGCAGCACTTGTTAATCACTTGTTTATGATGCCCATTTCTCAATTTGTGTGGTGTCATAACACTGGACGAGAAGCGCGCGCCGCGTCTAGGACAGAAGTATTGCACACCGGACGAGAAGCGCGCGCCGCGTCTAGGACAGAAGTATTGCACACCAAACGAGAAGCGCGCGCCGCGTCTAGGAAAGAGGTATCGCACACCGGACGCGCACTTTCTCAGTTTATGGCCGGCAATATTGTTATGTTTAAACTAAATTCATTATGGAATTAAGATAATGTCTGTACTATGTTATAATTGTACTGTACAATTCAATACAATCGTTGCTAAGTCTGCAGAACACTACCTCAGCAATTCTCATTTAAACAGCTGATTTCTGAAAATGAATGTAGTATGTAGCCTACATTAACGACGGTTTGAGACAAATAAAAGTGAATTTTATATAAAACTATGTAAATGGCGCTCTGTGGCAAGGCAGGATTTTGAACAAGGTCCCGCTAAGCCGTTGCTGGGCACCGCGGACAGACACTGAATGTGCCACCGGTCACCGGTGTACACACCTATAGGAGTCATAGGGAATAAAGTGTTTGAATTTTAAATGAGGCGCTGCGCTTCTCGTCCAGTGTGCTAAGAAACCAGCATGTCAGTGAACAAAATATCAGACATCCCAAGTCTCCCGGAAATTCCAGGAGTCTCCCGCATATTGATAGTATCTCCGGTTTATGTTACCGCTTACGTTTTTGTTTTTGTTTTCGGGCGAAAAATTAAGTTTCTCCAATCTCCCCAAAACTCTGGATTCTGATAGAGGGCTGTGAGACTTAGACCTGAGTGCAAAAATGGAGGCTCTAGCCCCTTCCAGAGCTGAGATATCGAATCTCAAAAATTAGGCCCCAAAAAAAAACGACAGTGGTACCCCTTACGTTTTTTTTTTGGGGTGAAAAATTAAGTTTCTCCAATCTTCCCAAAACTATGGATTCTGATAGAGGGCCATGAGACTTAGACCTGAGTGCAAAAATGGAGGCTCTAGCCCCTTCCAGAGCTGAGATATCGAATCTCAAAAATTAGGCCCAAAAAAAAAAACGACAGTGGTACCCCTTACGTTTTTTTTTCGGGCGAAAAATTAAGTTTCTCCAATCTTCCCAAAACTATGGATTCTGATAGAGGGCCATGAGACTTAGACCTGTGTGCAAAAATGGAGGCTCTAGCCCCTTCCAGAGCTGAGATATCGAAACTCAAAAATTCGACCAGAAAAAAAAAACGACAGTGGTACCACTTACTTTTTTTTTTTTCGGGCGAAAAATCAAGTTTCTCCAATCTTCCCAAAACTCTGGATTCTGATAGAGGGCCATGAGACTTAGACCCGAGTGCAAAAATGGAGGCTCTAGCCCCTTCCAGAGCTGAGATATCGAAACTCAAAAATTCGGCCCGAAAAAAAAAAACGACAGTGGTACCCCTTACGGTTTTTTTTTTCGGGCGAAAAATTAAGTTTCTCCAATCTTCCCAAAACTCTGGATTCTGATAGAGGGCCATGAGACTTAGACCCGAGTGCAAAAATGGAGGCTCTAGCCCAGTGGCGGCTGCTGGTCTTTCAAAGAGGGGAAGCTCTTCTTTTTTCTTCTTCTTTTTTTTTAAACTCGACTGTCAGGTGTGGGGATGGTGAAAAGAGCGAGGACTCGATGGGCTTTATTTTATTGATAAAAACAACAACAAAAAAACAAGGGGAATAAATTGGGAGCAAAAAAGGCAGGTAATGAGGGAGGACAGGTGGGGCAAAATAACTAATAATCAGGAAACAAGATGGGAGTCACAATGACAGGAAAGCACATATGGCACAACAAACACATGACAAGAACAAGCCATGTGCTCATACCAAACATGACAAAAACACATGACCAATAAAACAAATTAAAAAGCAATTGTGCTCACACAAAATGAGACCTGAAGAACGATGAGAACACTCATAAGACACGTGTTCACACAGAACATGACAACATGAAAGCACACAGCTAGTTTAAAACACAAGCTGTGTGCTACACAGCACAAGACAAAACATGACATGAAAGCACGCGGCCGATGTAAACACAAACCATGTGCCACACAATACACAACACACTGAACAGAGCGAACACGACAAGACAGAACGCTAACGTTACGCATGAGTACGACCATAAGGTCATCCTGTGCACTCACAACCGAAAACAAACACACGGAGAATGCATGTCCGAATCCCAACACAAAAGTGAAACCAAACTAGACAGATGTGCCGTGATTCAAACACCACGCCCGCACATGTAATAAGACACCTGACATCGACGGAAGAAATGTGGGAATTAGGTTGAACTGTGAAATATCTGAAGAAAATTGCAAAAACTAAGAAATATGTTACAGTAGTTCGTCTTTCGAGTAAAATACACACAAAATTCGCGACGAGACTGAGCACGAAGTCTTTAAACTAGCTTCCGCGTCAGCGTTTTTTTTTATTGGGTGAAATCACTGTCAATCAAAAGGAGATGCAATCCTCCAATCATCACGCGGACGCCCGGACGCCAGGCCAGCCCACTTCCTTATTAACCCCAGAGACGCCCGGCGTCCGTGGGCGGGACATAATCGCAGCATTTATCCAATGACCGTCTACTTTAACAGCACTGAAAAAAACTGTTCAAAGCAGCCCCATTGAAGTCAATGGACGCCGAGCTTCAACGGGGAAATGCCATAGGAAAACGCAGGCACTGTGACGCGCTACAGGAGGCGCTGCATGAGAAGGAGATCAAGTCAGCCGACCTGCTATTTGTTGCTTATTCTGAACGAACTCGTCTTCGAGATTACCGTGTTCTAACGCATTTTTACTCATTAAAATGTTAACACAATAGTACACATTTGATCATTATTTGTTTGACATTATAGGGGAAGCTGAGCTTCCCTTGCAGTCTTAAAGAAATCTCCACTGCTCTAGCCCCTTCCAGAGCTGAGATATCGAAACTCAAAAATTCGGCCGAAAAAAAAAAACGACAGTGGTACCCCTTACGTTTTTTTTTTTCGGGCGAAAAATTAAGTTTCTCCAATCTTCCCAAAATCTGGATTCTGATAGAGGGCCACGAGACTTAGACCCGAGTGCAAAAATGGAGGCTCTAGCCCCTTCCAGAGCTGGGATATCGAAACTCAAAAATTCAGCCCGAAAAAAAAACCCGACAGTGGTACCCCTTACGTTTTTTTTTTTCGGGCGAAAAATTACGTTTCTCCAATCTTCCCAAAATCTGGATTCTGATAGAGGGCCATGAGACTTAGACCCGAGTGCAAAAATGGAGGCTCTAGCCCCTTCCAGAGCTGAGATATCGAAACTCAAAAATTCGGCCCGAAAAAAAAAAAACGACAGTGGTACCCACTTACGTTTTTTTTTTTCGGGCGAAAAATTACGTTTCTCCAATCTTCCCAAAACTCTGGATTCTGATAGAGGGCCATGAGACTTAGACCTGAGTGCAAAAATGGAGGCTCTAGCCCCTTCCAGAGCTGAGATATCGAAACTCAAAAATTCGGCCCGAAAAAAAAAAAACGACAGTGGTACCCCTTACGTTTTTTTTTTTTTTCGGGCGAAAAATTAAGTTTCTCCAATCTTCCCAAAACTCTGGATTCTGATAGAGGGCCATGAGACTTAGACCTGAGTGCAAAAATGGAGGCTCTAGCCCCTTCCAGAGCTGAGATATCGAAACTCAAAAATTCGGCCCAAAAAAAAAAAACGACAGTGGTACCCCTTACGTTTTTTTTTTTTTGGGCGAAAAATTAAGTTTCTCCAATCTTCCCAAAACTCTGGATTCTGATAGAGGGCCATGAGACTTAGACCCGAGTGCAAAAATGGAGGCTCTAGCCCCTTCCAGAGCTGAGATATCGAAACTCAAAAATTCGGCCCGAAAAAAAAAACGACAGTGGTACCCCTTACGTGTTTTTTTTTTCGGGCGAAAAATTAAGTTTCTCCAATCTTCCCAAAACTCTGGATTTTGATAGAGGGCCATGAGACTTAGACCTGAGTGCAAAAATGGAGGCTCTAGCCCCTTCCAGAGCTGAGATATCGAAACTCAAAAATTCGGCCCGAAAAAAAAAACGACAGTGGTACCCCTTACAGTTTTTTTTTTCGGGCGAAAAATTAAGTTTCTCCAATCTTCCCAAAACTCTGGATTTTGATAGAGGGCCATGAGACTTAGACCTGAGTGCAAAAATGGAGGCTCTAGCCCCTTCCAGAGCTGAGATATCGAAACTCAAAGATTCGACCAGAAAAAAAAAACGACAGTGGTACCCCTTACGGTTTTTTTTTCGGGCGAAAAATTAAGTTTCTCCAATCTTCCCAAAACTCTGGATTCTGATAGAGGGCCATGAGACTTAGACCTGAGTGCAAAATGGAGGCTCTAACCCTTCCAGAGCTGAGATATCGAAACTCAAAAATTCGGCCCGAAAAAAAAAACGACAGTGGTACCCCTTACGTTTTTTGTTTTTTTTTTGGAGCGAAAAATTAAGTTTCTCCAATCTTCCCAAAACTATGGATTCTGATAGAGGGCCATGAGACTTAGACCTGAGTGCAAAATGGAGGCTCTAGACCCTTCCAGAGATGAAATATTGAGATACAGCATTTATGCCATTATAAATATCTCAATATCTCAGCTCTGGAAGGGTCTAGAGCCTCCATTTTTAGCACTAGGGTCCAAGTCCCATGGCCCTCTATCAGAATCCAGAGTTTTAAGAAGATTGGAGAAATGTATTTTTTCGCACAAAAAAAAAAAAAGTCAGTGAGTTACTTAAAAATAATTTTTCTGTCCTGGGATTCAGTATAAAAGTTTTTAAAAATTGGGATATCAGAGAGCCATACATATTTCTTTTCCAGTCCTTTATTGTTTACAAACAAACATAATGTACTTACATCTGTGCATGTGTCCAGTAAGGTTTAGCAGCTTAGAATAAAACGAACACTGTAAACCACTCATGATATAGTCTGCAAAAAGTAACAGTTGCTGTTGAAATAACTGGGCAGTATTTCATTTCATTACAAAAAAAAAAAAAATATATATATATATAAGTGTTGAATTCAAATATGCAAAGTTTGGTCAACATCAACGAAGGTCAGAGCAGTGACATCCAAATATACTGTGGTCCATTTTTACATTCTAACACAACAAGATACATAATAGAGTGGCTTCATTTATACCTCTATATATAGTTTGTTTTGGTCTTACATACAGTATGGTTGTCCTTCGGCTTTAGATAAGATTATTGCACTTCTCTAGGACCTGGGGGTCTCACTAAAACTTTCTACATAGTCCTTTGCAAACTAAGAGATTTTGGTTGTTTTGCTTTCAGTGTATCAGTCCATCTTGAGCTCA
Organism: Pimephales promelas; assembly: GCF_988280905.1. Lineage (NCBI taxonomy): Eukaryota > Metazoa > Chordata > Actinopteri > Cypriniformes > Leuciscidae > Pimephales > Pimephales promelas. Next base: position 19,645,687 of record NC_142783.1, read on the forward strand.
CACTGACAGAAGAATGCAAAAAATATTGGGATGCAATTTCTATCTGAGAGTAACATTGACAGTGTACAAACAGACCCTTGAGACGATCCAAGCTTGCATGCTTGCACACATGACCTCCCTATCATTACCAGCCCCAAAAAACGTCTGACAAATATAGCAACAATACAGCAGATCTTGATTTTCAAAAGGCCTGTAAGATTAACTTGTTCGCAGATAAGAGTTATCAGATGGTCAGTGCACATTGGGAAGAAAATATGTTAATCAAATATACATGACAAGATGTCAGAGCAAATCAAAAATATGTGTTGTTATTGCTCAAAATTTGAGAGAACACTATAAAACATTGGAAGATACATTAAAAGTGAAGTTTGGGTCAGAATGAACTTGTTAGAAAAAAAAAATATATATTTTCAATAACTGTAAACAAAGTATACTACCTGTTCAAAAGTTTTGGTTCAGCATGATCTTTTTTCTTTTGAAATAAGTTAGCAAATAAGATGCATTAAATTGATCAAAAGTGACAAATGTTAAAAAGATTTCAAATAACGTGCTATTCATAAAAAAAAAAAAACGTGGTATACAAAATATTAAACAGCACAACTGTTTTCAACACAGAATAAGAAATGCAGAAAATCAGCATATTAGAATGATTTCTGAAAGATCATGAGACACTTAAGACTGCAGTAATAAGGCTGAAAATTCAGCTTTTGCATCACAGGAATAAATTATATTTTAAAATGTTGTAATATTATGCAATATAATATATTGTAATACAGGGTTGCTACACATTTTCTATTAAAAAATTATGAAAAAATTCAGACCATATTTAACATAAAGGGTGCATACAACACTATTTTCAGAACTATATTTGTTACACAGTAGTCATATATAATTAAAATTTTTGACAAGATGATGACAAGAAACCTCTGACAGTTTTATACTGTAAATGTGGCATGACCACCAAACAGCAAAGTACATTCTGATTTAAATATCCTTTATCTGGTTTGAGTGACACACTCTTTTAATGAGCTTATGGTAAAGGCGAACAGTTTTGTGTCATGAAAATGTGCACCTTAAATTCATTCCGTCTCTGTTAAGACAATCACAAACTGATACATTTTGCATCTAAATTTTATATTTTTCCATACTTTTCCAAACTTGGAAAATACTCAAATCAAATTCCATCCTTTTCCAAACTGCCTAAGAACCCTTTTACAATATGACTGTTTTTACTGTATTTTTGGTCAAATAAAAATAGCCTTGGTGAACATAAGAGAAAAACTTACTGACCCAAAACTTTTGAACAGTAGTGTACATCAGTGATTTGATTTATATAAGTTTTTTTTTTCTTGGTTCTATATTAAAGGGGATTGCACAAATTTAATGTAATATTAATAAAAAATAAGTTATCAAGATTTGTCACTAGGGTTTTTGATTTAGGCATCCAACATATTATGGTAACAAGGAATTATTGTTTTTAATATATATATAAATATATATATATATATATATATATTGGAATGTGCAAAGTGAGTATAAACATCAAAGAAAATATATAACCCACATAACAAAGAAAAGAAAATGATTTTGCATACAGTTTTTTCTTTTGACAGTGCAACAATCTTTTTTTTCCAGTAACGCATGCAAACTAGCATAGCTCAACCAAATGCATTAAAATAATGAAACATTGGGAATTTGGGGAGGGAAATGTCATGTCAAATGCTCATTCAGTTCTGATTGCAGTTGTGTTGCATATGTATCAAGCAAACATTACAGCATAAACACAATACACAATAAACCCCATAAAAAAAGTCACAGAGTTTTAATGCCAAGGCAGCACAAAAATCTGCACTTAAAAATCATTCAGGAGACACATCATTTAAATGGGAAGAAACAAAAAGAAAGAAGACATTTTATTGTACATGATTCAAGTTCAACCTAAAACAACTCACTGTTCACATTGAGTGGATTTCAGGTCCATGATACTGTTAATAAGTCGGTTATTGTGTGTTCGTAAACAAAACAAAACAGTGAATCGCAGTCAGCAAGCACTGACGGTGACATCATTATAGCATGTTGTTCTGATTCGTCCCTTTGACTTTAATCCTCGTGTGGTCTTCTCAGTGCCATCGTTAAAACTTCATCTGTACTTCTTTTTTTTTTCTTTAAAGAGGCTCGTTGACTTAAGCATTAATTTCAGTGTGTATTTGCATATTATTTTGCATAATTTGTACTCCAGCTGCCCCTTCAGATCTGTCACCATGACAACAGGAGGCAGTGAAACAAATCACCCAGTCCTGTCACACTCTCAAAGATGATAACTTTCTCCCTCCGTGGGTTGTGTTAACAAAGTAATGCAAAAGGAATCATTGCATCTTCAGTCCATGCTCGTGTGTGTGCACAAGTACACATGATGTACACGGTGCGGATAATGTACATTGTGTGTGTGTTTAACTGACAGTGTGTGAGAGAGGGCAGTCAGGTAAAATGATCTTGACTACATGTGAGGAAGCGTTGCACTGAGAAAATCACTGCGACAGAGAGACAAAGAACAAAAAAGCATTAGATTTCTCAAAATAGAAATAAAACTTGACCGGGATTTGCTACAGTTGTAGAAATGCTATTGTTGAATTAAAGAAAAAATTACATTTAAATCAAAATAAACTACATTAAATGAATCTATAAAAAATGTGATGTGTGCATATATATACACAGAAATATGTTTAATAGTATATACAAATATCAATTAAAGTATTGAAGGATTTTGATGCTTTAGCCACACTTCACTGTCATATGTAAAGAAAGATGGCAAAATATTTCAGACAAGAATTGTAATGTTTTCAATTATAAAACCATAGATATACAGTTAAAAATTAAGATATATTTTTCTAATTTGTCTAGGAAACATAACCTTAGGAGTCGGACTAGTTGTTCAACAGTAATTGAAAAAGAAAACATGTCCATGAAAGGTAGTTAGTTCTAGGAAAAATTCTTGCAGACTTTAATACATAAAGTTTAAGAGTTGTCTCAGTGTCCAAATATATTGAGGTGTATTTAATATATAATAAAAAGTTAACAAATTAAGATAACACTTAAATCAACTGATTCAAAAGAATTATTAAATCAATTTAATACATTTAGACAACTAAAGGTTACTATAAACAAATGTCTGTAGAGAAGCGCTTCCTGGACTGGAAGTAAATAAGCTTGAGCTGCTCTTTGGATAGGAACATGTAGAAATCAACAGGAATATCCAAGGCACTCTTTTTAGAAAAGGTAAAAAGCCTTTATTTCTAAAGGCTAAAGGTTATTACTTAAAATATTAGGCTATTTCAAATAAATAATTTTGATCACAGCGGTTCAGTTGACAAAATGTTTGAGAACGCAACCTCTAGTGTCTACTAAAGAAATGTAAGGTCTGTCTCCCTAAAGAAATCATTACCAACAACCCCCATCTCAAATAAAACCAGATCTGTTTGTTGGTTCAGGACCAGCACAAACTGGAACAGAGCAGAATGACAGAGATTTATGGATGTCAGAATTACTATTGCCTCGTTGTTGGTCAGGGACCTGGAGCAGAATGTCAGAATTACACCACCTGGCACAATCCTAAAAATAGCTTGTATTCACACCCAAAAAATAAAAAAAATAAGAATAACTGTTGCTGAACTGTTCTGTCAGCACTGAGCACTGGGAAAAAGTACAGATGGCAGCAGTTTGTACAGTATACAGTACATACCTGAGTATATTTGGTAGCTGTGGGCTCTTGTAGATGAACTTGTGTCTGTATCCCAGAGAGCTGGAGAACGGGATGAACTGAACCTTATGTCCATTCAGACTCTTACTCTGAGCCGCCAAATCATACAGCTGTGGATAAACAGAGACAACAGCATCTTTCAAACAAATGAATTAGGAGGTACCATTTTATATGATTAAACAAAATAAAATTGAGAAATATTGCTTAAGCAACTAGTTGAAATAAAATACATTTAAGGTTTTTATATTTTATTTATTTCAGTTAATTTTTACTTCAAGTAACAGATTTTTTTTTTATGGTTTTATTAAACCATAATAACCCTACATCAAACAGATATAAAGTAACATAGTGGTTGTGTTCTATATCGTATAATAATGTTAGTTAATATTTAAAATAAAAACAAAAAGTGATGCCAATGGTTTGCAATGAAGATATATTTAGGTTTAGGTTATTTATGAACAAAAAAATATTTTTACTGCAACTTTATTTGGTATTTGATTTTGTTTGACATGTAACATGTTGTTTAATACACATCCTCACATGTATATAGCAAAACTTGACCCTGTGAAACATGGCAGATAAAGTAAAAAATACCATCAGACATGCCATATGTGCTTTAAAAAGCAGAAATTAGGTTTAATTATAACAAGTGAACAAATTATTGTAATTCAAGTATAATGAGCATATCTCATCCAATCAGAATTTAGAGTTTTAACTATCCATTCTACAGTTTTAAATAAACCCTGCCATTGTTTGACGTTGATGCTTTACCTTCTTTCCCAGCTGGAAGGGTACGACTGTGTCATCTTCGGCATGCAGGATCAGAACCGGACAGGATATGTGCTTGACACTAAGAGACAGACAGACAGACACATTTTCAGGTGTTTGATTTACTCAGAGGTCCAACCTTATAGGGATTTCATAGGTCTCGTCTTAGAACTTAGATCATAGGTCCAGTCTGAGAACTTGCACAGGAGGTCTGTATAATGAATTGCATAATCACTGCACCCATGTCTGAAGAATCAACGGTCACATGGGGCTGAATACTAAAGTGCTCGCTTTACAGTATACAAGCATTCACATTAAACGTGTTTCTAAAACAAATTCTCAGTGGAAGATGAAGCCTCCAGCATGTGAAATGCTACAGTAAATGCTGTGTAAACACTCAACAGCTTCCCAAGTTGGACACAGGGTAAACAAACAATCCAGAGAAACAAACTAAACCTACTTCTCATCACTGGCAAATCGGATGTCATTTGCAGTAATTGAATCCAGGAAGAACCAGTCAAAGCCTGGTAGATACCTGTAAACCTGTTACACATATATAATAAATGAACATACAATATATCAATGTCCAAGGTCAGTTCTGCTTTTATTCATGGCAATACATGATACTTTGAGAGTGAACATGGACTTGATTTCTCACCATAGAGAAGGGATGGCTCTTGGCTTCCTCTCTGATATTGGTAAAGGGTGACTCTAAAATCAGCGAGTCAGGGGGCGTTCCTGTAAACACAGAGGAAGAAAGTCATCATTTTTTCAAGTTTTGTAACAGCAGCTTAAATACAGGCTTATGTAACAAAGACTTGAAGTGCTTGCCGATTACATAAATTCACTCTTAATCTAGTCCGTGCCTATTAAAGCTTGTCTATTTCTGAAACGTCAAATCAGAGTCGCAGCTTCTTTACTGACAAGAAATAAAGAAATTATATTCCTAAACTCTTGTTGGCGAGCAGGGCACTTTAATTTACATTCATCATTCTTTATGTGAGCCAATTATAATTATTATTAAATAATATTAACAAATGTTTTTTTTTTTTTTACATTTAGGGTTTCCGCACTTTCTGGCCAATGCTTTTCCAGAATTTAGCCATCACTTTCCCACTCATTTGTGAGGATTAGAAGGATTTTGAAAAAAGGCTTGATATAATAATAAATAAATAGATTATAAACCTAGTATTATTCCAATTTAAAATAACTGTTTTTTATTTTAATATATATATATATATATATATATTCCTGTGATGCAAAGCTGAGTTTTCAGCATCATTACTCCAGTCTTTCAGTGTCTCATGACCCTTTAGAAACCAGTATACTATGGTGATTTGCTGCTCAAGAAACATTTCTGGTTATTATCAATGTTCAAAACAGTTGTACCACTTTGTTTGTGGAAGCTGTGATAATTTATTTCAGGATTCTTTGATGAACAGAAAGTTCAAAAGAACAGTATTTACTGAAATAGATTTTCTTTGTATCATCATAAATGTCTTTACTGTCACTTTTGATCAATTTAATGTAGGGCTGTCAAACGATTGATTGCATCCAAAATAAAAGTTTGTGTTTACATAATATAAGTGGGTGCACTGTGTATAATTATTTTGTATATATATATAAATACCCACACACACACGCATGTATATTTCAGAAAAAAATATTATTTATATATAAAATATTTATTTACATATCATATAAATTATATATAAATCTATATACAGTACAGACATGAAAATATTTCTTAAATACATACAAGCATGTGTATGTATTTATATATATAAAATAATTATACACAGTGCACCCACATATATTATGTAAACACAAACTTTTATTTTGGATGCGATTAATCGTGATTAATCGTTTGCCAGCCCTAATTTAATACCTTCTTGCTGAATAGAATTATTGATTGGCCCAAAACTTTTGAATAGCAGTGTATATTGACTATAGAAATGTCCATGATCTTGTAAGATTGTATTAATTTCCACAAATTTTACGGCTCTGGAAATAACACTTTTGGATTTTCAAAAGTTTACAAGAATGTCTTGAATCATGAAAAGTAATGAGGTGAACATAGCATCCATCCCTTTATTCAATGTGATTTCTTAGAAGTAAATGGGTGCTAGCCATTGAAGGATAAAGTTTCAAACGGCTGCAGCCAGCTGTCGGAAGTTTCTACTTGGTCTCAAATAATTGTAGTTTTACACTGCCGGCTATGGTTTGTTCTCAGTTTCAACATCCCAGCCCAAAAGTATACACAAACTAATGATCACGTACCCCTGTCACACAGCCGTCTCACTAGGTTAGTGGCCACTCTGGAAAAACAGGAAAGTACAGCATCAGCAGCAGTTCAAAAATGCCACAGGGAGCAACACAATCAATTCCTTTATGTCAAATGAATGCCAAAATATTATTCCAAGAACAAGATGTTCCACTTCTAGACAAAGGAACGCTATCCTCAGAGCTCTTTGAGATGGCTCTGGCGAGTTCATCTCACCCTGTGCCGAGTGAATGACCCCAGATGTGCAGGGGCTTCTGGCCAATCCGCTGCTTTATCCACTGGTAGAGGAAGAGGGCATCTGACGTCATCCCTTTCTCTGAAGGGCTGCCCTCAGAGTCACCCCAACCTGCACAAACAAACAAAACCACATAGTGCTTCAACTCGGCACTGGGTAAGGGATTCTGACTCCAATAATAGGATAATGCTTTAAAAATAACACCAAACATACCTCTATAATCGAATGTGACTACATGGTAGCCTAATGAACTAAGGACCTACAGAGACAGGAAAACAAAATGTCTGAATTATTATTGAAATCATTATTGAAATAGACCAAAAAAGGGCTCATTATCCATTAAAAAAAAAAAAAAAAATCATACTTTTCCAGACACAAATTTCCAGACTTTTTTGTCAAAGTGTCTCTCCAATACTGCATTTATTTGATCGAAAATACAGTAAAGCAGCAATATTGTGAAATGTTGATTTGATACTCAAGAAACATTTTGTTGATGTTGAAAATAACTTTTTTTCAGGATTCATGGATGACTAGAAAGTTCAAAAGAACAGCATTTACTTGAAGTAGTAGTCTTTCATTTAATGCATCTTTGCTGAACAAAATAATTCATTTAATTTAAATTTTATTTTATTAAATAATACATTAAGGAAATTGCTTTTTTTTTTACCTTGTAGAGCTGAACTCTGTGATCTCCTCCTCTGAAACACACACACACACACACACACACACACACACACACACACACACACACACACACACACACACACACACACACACACACACACACACACACTTAAGTAAATTGACCAAACAACTGAATCTATTGAACTGCATTTGACAGAATACTTATAAAGCCTGGAATACCCTACATGACTTTTCAAATTTTAACAGATTTTAAACCATCAGCCATCAGACATTTGCCGACTTAGTATGATGCCCATTTTCTCTGTTACCATTTACAATCATATCACATCATGTTCTGAACACAACAAACTCTCTAAGAAAGGGAGACCCAACAAACATGTTCAATGTGAGAAAACAACGGCAACAGATGCTGACAAAACCTGACAAACTGTTGGTTCAGTGTGAATTTGCTTTTAATGAACGTCGGACAATGAATCATTTTTGAGATTGAGAGGGCTTTAGAAAGTGGAATTGATCCCGTGTCCCTGAGTGTTTGTGTACCTTGTTCCAGCATTACCATGGAGATACAGGATGACAGGGTGACTGGACTGGAAGCTTTTGTCGTACCATTCAGGATCTTTTGCCTGAGCCTCCCTCCACATCACTGTAGGTACTGTGTGCCTGACAGAGAGAGAGCATACATCTGTTACAACGCTGCTTCCTGCACTTGATATAGTGAAAAGGTTTGATTCACTAAGTAGGCATGTGCTACTATTCAAAAGTTTGGGGTCGGACAAATTTTTACTGTATTTGAAAGAAGTTTCTTATGCTCACAAAGGCTGCATTTATTTGATAAAAATACAGTAAAAACTTTAGTATATTTAATTTATACTGAAATATTATTTCATAATATTACTATGTAATTTATTCCATTTATTATTAATTTTCAGCATCATTACTCCAGTCTTCAGTGTCACATGATCCTTCAGAAATCATTCTAATATGCTGATTTGCTCAATAAACTAATATTATAGTTGTCAATGTTGAAAACAGTTTTTTTCAGGATTCTTTAATGAATAGAAAATTCAAAAGAACAGCATTTATTTGAAATATATATATATATATATATATATATATATATTCTTCTTAAAATATACATATAAAACATTGTCTTTACTGTCACTTTTATGATCAATTTAATGCATCCTTGTTGGATTATTAATTTCACATATTAGTTTCTTTCAAAAATAAAAATAAAATCTTACTGACTTCAAACATAGTAGTGTACTCTTTCAGGACTTCACCAAGAATTTATTATAAAAGACTCTCCTACTCAATATTGAATGTGACCAGTACACAAATGAGCTTATTTATGGAGAGAAAACTATATGGCCCTTTCCACTGTTACTCAGTGAAAGTCAAACACACACATTCACAGTCACACCCAATGGCCAGCAGCCACGGGCCCGTGCAGTCCTCTGTCACTACGGATTTGCATACTTTGGGCCACAGGCACTTTTTCAATAAGTGCGCCCTTCAGAAAGACAGCCATAGCCATAGGCAGAGAGAGAGAGGGACAGAAACTGTAGGGTAGAGAATGTGAGGACAGAGAGACAGAGAGATAGTGAGTGGAGGTAAGCCAGGCTGTGTCTGTATTTTAGCTGTGTCTGTTCTCTCACCACACTCCAATGTTGATTCCTTCCTCCGGCTGCAGGTAGAAGTTGTGAGTGTGATTCAAGCCCTGATCCTGTGGTCTCTTCAGATCTATAAAATACGGTACTCGCACTGAAAGAGAGTGAAACAGAGAGAAATCAGTCAATGTGAAGCTGATTCTGATGCATTTCTCAGTTTAGCAGGATATTCCATGGAAAAAGAAAGTAGGTCAGAATTTTTTATTTTGATTTTATCCAACGGGAATTGGGATCTTGGAGAGTCGGCATCAGATACCAGAATGGAGTCATCAGTTGAAATCGAAATAAGTTAAAATAGTGTACATTTTTATTACATGTTACCTTTAACATATGACCACTGGGATTTATACATCAATGATACCAAGAAACTTCTGCATGACTCAGTTAATATTAATGCATTTTAATTTTGTATTGTGTTACATAGAAGCAAATTTTGTTTGATAGATTTATCAACTTATCTAGACATCAGCTTTATCTATACCAGTACATGTATATTATCCAGTCATAACAAACATAATGTACACTACCATTTAAATGTTTGGGATTAGTATAATTTTTTTTTTTCAAATAAATGAATACTCATATTTAGCAAGGATGCATTAAATTGATCAAAAGTGACAGTAACGCATTAAAAATGTAACAAAAGATTTCAAATATTATTTTTTTGTCTTTATTTTTTATCAAAGAATCCCGCAAAAAAAAAAAAAAAAAAAAAAAAAAAAGATTTCCATAAAAATATTAACTGTTTTTCCTGTACATTTGATCAAATAAAAAACGTAAAGGTACAGAAGCAAAAAAAAAGTTTAGTAATTATGCTGGTAAATCATTTCATACGAAGATTTTTGCAATTCTGCAAGTCTGGTCACAGGAAAAGACAGGAAAAGAGTCATGTGAATCTATATAATGACTGTCCGTGTACCAGCAAATAACATTTAAGAACTGAAAGTGTGCCACAAGCCTTCTCAGGAGACTGATGACTAGACTAAATTTACCAACTTTAGTCACAGATTTCTCTCTGAGTAAAGCAGACACAGGGATGCTTACAGTTTCACTTTTACACAGAGTCTGTCCATAATTAGTTCAGACTGCAAACAGAAGCAGAACATAGTGTGGGGAAACACATCAGCTGACAGAAGTGGTGTGACAGCTGACAATGCTAATGCTAACATCAGCTCGAAACACCACAGAATCATGACTAATCTCAGGGAAATGAAACTATGACGTGACAACATAGGAATAATCTGATAAGACCGAGAGACATGTGAGAGGCTGTTGAAGTGAGACAGGATCTCAGCGGTGAACAGAATGGGCATTTAAACTGGACTGATGGATGAATGATGGCTTTGTTTGGTCATAACAACAAAAGGCTGACTATAAACCCAAACTGCAACTGTGCATCCAACTTTAATGTTTGAAATGTCTTAATGTCATGACGTCCAGCAGAGTCTGTTCTGTAATGGACAACACTTTTATATGCCAAAAGACATTGTTGCAAAACGAGTGCTGAGGCTTCAGTCCAAGAGGACAAAGTCCAGTCTGTGGATCAGCGTTACTGAACACAGGTACACTACCAGTCAATAGTTTGGGGTCAGTAGGCTTTTTGAAAGAAATTAAGTTTTATTCAGCAAGGATGCATTATATTGATCAAGTAACAGTAAAAAGTACAAAATGTCTCTATTTCAAATGAATGCTGTTCTTTTAAACTTTGTATTCATTAACTCTTTCCCAGCCAACATTTTTTAAAATAGTTACCAACCGCCACCAGTATTTTTTAATAATTTTTGATAAAAAGCCCATCTTATTCTAGCTTCTTTAATTTTTTGTTTTGGAATACTTGATTTTGGGTAAGTTTCATAAAAAAGCAACATTTTGAACAAATAGCTGAGAAAATATATTTTTTCCAAAGACTACAACATGTGCATAAGGAATAGACCATTTCACAAGATGTAAACAACACTGGTCCAGAAGCACTTCCTGTTTCAGTTTGTAACTGTTTTCTTTATTTCACAGGTAAAGAAAACATCTTAAAGATGTTTGTTTAACTTTTTGATTCAGTTTTAAATGTTCTGTTGGTTGTATTTTATCCCAGCTTTTATGTAGTGTTAAAAAACTGAAACAGGAAGTGCTTCTGGACCAGTGTTGTTTACATCTTGTGAAATGGTCTATAGAGTGGTGTAGGTATGACGTCACTTTGTAGGCCAAAAACACAGAAACAAGTTAGCATTTTAGCACTTCAGGTTCCATCGTCCTGAAGTCAGTTTTTATTTTAATGGGATTTTGGTTAAATGGCTGAAATAAGATCTGTTGTGAACAAAAGCTCAAGACACTTTCACGTTTTATTCTGCGACATAAAATACATCAATATTACCCCACTCGTGATTTTTTAAGCTGTTACGCGTCTTGAAAAAGGCGGTTGCTAACAAGTGGATAAATGGGACTACAGGGGAGATTAAACGTTTTTACGCCAAATAGGTCAACCTAGTCCACTTTATTATGGTAATAATTGTGCTCTTATAAACTTCTAACTCAAACTTTCTGGGGAATGTTTTAGATAAAAACTGAAAGAGTTGTCAGAAGCTTAGTGGTGGTTATGTTGAAGTCGAGGGACCATGGTGTAGTACGTTTATAGCCTAGCTTTAGCTTTTTACTTATGGCGACTGCATTTAGGCTTCAAAATGAATAAAAGTTGTGTTAATCTGTGATAATTATCTTGATGGACAAAACGTGCAAGTATCATTAACTTTTGTAGATCACAGATCTTGTTTTTACTGATAAACCAAAAGCCTATGGAAAAATCCTATTAGGTTTTTGTCAAGGAAACCAGTGAGATGCAAACTGTCCGTTGGCCTAAAAAGTGATGTCATACCTGCATTAACATTACATTTATTCATTTAGCTGACGCTTTTATCCAAAGCAACTTACAGTTGCTATACATGTCAGAGGTCGCACACCTCTGGAGCAACTAGGGTTTAAGTGTTTTGCTCAGGGACACATTGGTGTCTCACAGTGGATTCGAACCCGGGTCTCTCACACCAAAGGCTTGTGTCTTGACTCTTATCCACTGCACCTGCACCACTCTATGCTCCAATGGCAAGTTTCTGCTTCTTTTTCGCCTGTGTTTGAAATGCAGCAAAAGGCTTGGTGCAATTTGTAACTCAGATTAGCCCAAATGTTGAAGAACCTCAAGGCTTCAGTATTATGTATTTTTCTAAATGTTGGGTTTAACATATCGGTACATATTTTACTCATATGATGTTATTGTATTGATTATCTTTGAACTGATTATGAAATTGGCATGACATATTTACCTGACATAATAAATTGTAAACATTTGATTTTATTCTAACATTCGCTTACATTTAATGATGCACAGATATCATTAAAACCTTTTCATTTATGGAGTCAGGTGAAATAACGAGTTAGTACATGAAAAAATGTATATTATTTAATCAAATTACTTTGCCACATGGAAAGACCGTAACGCTCATTAGTCAGGCTTACAGCACCCCCTAACATATAACAGTAAAAACATGGATTGATGGAATTTTTGGTCAATGGTGGGGAAGTGTTGAGTCATAAATGACAATCAATGGCAGGGAAAGAGTTAAAGAAACCTTAAAAAAAAGAAGTCTGCAGAAAAATATTTACTTTGCTAGTGCACATTACTAGTCATAAATTAAGGTACATAAAGTAAAAATTAAGACAAGACTAAAAAAAATTCACATTTGTATCCAAAAAGTTTACATAAATTTGAAAATGCCACAGTGTGTTATTATTTCTCACCTCCGAAACAGGAAAATTATTTAATTTTATGAAGATGCACTACACTGTTTTTATTGAATGACTTTGAGTGTGTGTGACTGAATGTGTTTTCAGAGTTGTTCTGAACATGCTGAATATTTCACAGGGGAAAATGCAGTGTAACAATCTCCTTGGATACTAAATTCCCTTGAGGTGAATTGCCCTAAGCTTGTCCTTGCAGCAGCAGATAATAATGGAAACTGACCCATCAAGTTACTGTATTAAATTATACATCAACAGAAACTGATGCAGCAACCCAAATAATGACAGCCTACATGGCAGCTTTGCTTAATTAACAAAATGCAAAAAGATTGGTCTGGGCATTGCAAAACATATAAAATACTCACAAGAATTAGTTTAGTTTAAAAATACTGACATGAATATCAAAGTTTACAAAGACTGACCACTGTATATCCACACACACACACACACACACACAAAAGAAAACCTTGTCTAAATGCCAAAGTAAACAAAGAATGTCCTAAGTATTGGCAAACTTCTGGCCTTCATACCAAAATGTACATATAGTTTGGCCAAGCTGAAAAGATTGGATAAAAAAAAAACTCACCAAAGTTTAAAAATACTAATTTTGCTTGTATTGCTGGACAGAGTTTGATGATAACAGGGATAGCGATGTAAATTCCCAGCACCCAGATCAGTATCCTCCTCAGCCTCCACATCAGACCACCCCTGCGGACAGAGAGAGAACTGATTATATAAAAAACATATTCCTTTAACACACATAATGCATTAATGTACTACAGATTAACAAAAGAGATCTCAAAATAAAAGTATACACACAGCAAGTTCTATTTTGTCCTCCATAATTGGTTAAGAACAACATTCCCTCACATCTGATGGGCTACAACACTTCAGGCCAGTTATAATATATTATGGAAATATTAAAGCATGTTAATATGTTTTTTAGGCTGGGAATAAACAATTATTTTTTAAACAATTAATCTAGCAATTATTTTTTCAATGCATCGATTAATCTAACGATTCATTTTTCAGTTCTGATTCAATTTCCATTTGATTTTGATTATCTCCCCATTAATTGAATAATAGCAATTTATACATGTAAATGGTAAATGGACTGCATTTATATAACGCTTTCACAGACCCAATGGCCACTAAAGCGCTTTGCATTATGCCTCACATTCACCCATTCATACACACATTCATACACTGTTGCCGTTTATCTATATGCCTTCTTGTCTGTACTTGTGGACTTGTGAAACATCATTAGCCCAAGTACTGTCCCAATACACAAGTTTGCATTTTGGCAAGAACGGTTAAAAATCCCAGATGTGTTCTTGACACGCCCATTTTACTTGTGTGAACTTGACGGCAAAAATATCCCATCATTCATTTCGGCATTCGAGAAAGGAGTGGGAAGGTCAATTTTAAGTTACCTGAATATTACCGGCGTTTTTTTCCCGCCGTTGGCTAGTGATGTACACAAACAAACAACAGAAGCAGAATTAAAATGAGACAGGTGTTGCTTTACTGTTTTGAATATACATTACATTGTAGTGTATGTAGAGTAATCCTTTAAGCTGAAGGTAGGCTTGGGCGATAAAGCTTGGCTGTTACCGTCAATAATTCTCGTTATTTTTGGGCACTGCAGACGGCGTCTGTGCGGGGGTACTATTGCGCAATACCAGCAAGAACACATCGTCTCAAACTGTCAGCAGCGTTCAGTGTGCTCGTCACCTCCAATGAGTTCATTCTTCCAAGAACAACTAGCAAGAGCTTTCTTCCCAAGAACACAAGTCCGTTCTTTGCATTCTTGGTTTTGAGAAACACCATGCAAGGCGCCATCCAGCTCGTCGGGAGCAACTGGGGTTAGGCGTCTTGCTCATGGACACCTCGACACTTGGCCAGGTGGAACCGGGGATTGAATTGCCTATCATTCAAATAGTTCATGAATCGCAAGCCCTGATTTCTCAAGAGGGCTAGAGCCGCGTCCATGCACTTCGTGAATGTACGGGGTGCTAAAGACAGGCCCAAGAGAAGGATGGTGTATTGATATACCTGACCGTCAAAGGCGGATCTCAAGAATAGCCTGTGATGGTGTATTATAGTATCTCAGACTCCCTCATATCAGCAAGCGTCAGCCAGAGGAGCCTCTCTGTGACGGTTAGCGCAGCCGCGCACCTTCCCAAGGCCTGAGCTGCGGACTAAGTAGCACGAAGGGAAAGGTCCATCATGCTTCTCAGGTCCATGGCGGAGGAGATCAGCTTGAAGGATCTGTAGACGCGGCCTATCCGGCGGCGGTGGCGGCAGCAGCAGCAGCATACGTGCGGCCGACAAAGCAGACACATTTTTTTTTAAACGACGCGCATATTTTGCATCAACATTTTTTGCGTCAACGACATCGATTTAGTCTACGCGTTGTCCCAGGAGTAATGTTTTTGTAATAAATATCACATGGAAGGTTTACCATGTGTAAGTACAAGATGTGATCAAAAGTGCTGATTTGGAAATGAAGAATTAATGGTCCTCATAACAAGGCCTGCCTCTCACGGTCTCTCTCACACTCAGAGGTCAAACAGTGTGCATCTTTGCAGCCAGTGGTGACCTCTAAATTGTGCCGGGGAGTATAAAGTGTCAAATTAGAGAAAGCATGAGATAGATCACTTAAAGGGACAAACTCACCCTGTCTGACATACTGCTCTGAGCGCTACTGTAAGATATGTGCGTGTATGTGTGTTTGTGTCTGGCTGATATATACAGATTAAAGTGTGACCTAGTACTAAGGTTTGTGGTGAAAAGCTGCTGTTTCATTTCAACTAGTTTCATTTCCTCCTTTGCATCTTAAACTGAGAAAAACATTTTCCTAGCTAACTAATGACCATCAGATTACTTAAACTCTCAAATACTAACACACACACACTGTTTACTATCTTTGTGGGGACTCTCCATAGATGTAATGGTTTTTATACTGTACAAACTGTATATTCTTCTGTCCCCTTACACTAACCCTATCCCTAAACCTATCAATCACACAAAGCAAATATATATATAATTTAGTACATTTATTAACCTATTATTAACCTGGTCCCCACAATATAATATAAACTTGTACACACACACACACAAATTCCACGAAAAAATATTAAGCAGCACAACCGTTAATAACATTGATAATAATAAATGTTTCTTAAGCAGCAAATCAGCATGTAAGAATGATTTCTGAAGCATCATGTGACACTGAACACTAAGGTAATAGTGGTTGAATATTAGCTTTGCCTACATTAAAACTGTAATGATAAAATAAAAAAAACATAATGTTGTAAAATACTGCATGTTAATCAAATAAATGCAGCCTTGCTGAGCATAAGAGGTTTCTTTTAAAACAATAACAAATCATTCTAACCCTATTTTTTTTTTTAAAAAGTAGTGTATACTACTAATTTCTTTGCAGTAAATGATACCCATAAGGATGCAGTCATGTGGAATCTAATGACAGGACATAAAGATAGGTGAGAGAGCATCCCAGACAGGGGGAAAGAAGAGTCAAAGCAATAATCCAGGAAGCAAGCCAGAGCCGAGCATCCGGTTTGATCCGGCTGATCCTAGATCAGTTTCACCCCAACATCCCTACAACCTTTCCTCTGCTTTCTTCAGACCTGCTAACTTTGATTAAATAGTACTGTAGATGACTATTATGAAGAAACTAAAAACAGGTTTATATTTCTACTTACAATGTTAAACTGGAACAAACTGAATAATAGAATCAATTGTTTAGTGCAACATTTATGGAAAGGGGTAGTAGAGAGAAGACCGGAAATTATGCGAGTGAGTTCTCTATCCTCTTCTCTCATCTTAATGTGTCAGAATGCCAACAACCAATAAGCCACAGCTCTGACTGCATTATATACTTGAATACTTTTTCCAGGTGATTAATGCAGCAAGAGGCTAATCTCAAATTCCCTGCAGAGATAAGACGTTTGGTCACCAGAAGGTCTGATCTGAGCGTGTGTGTTTGTGCCAATGTGGTCCGTTTGAGAGTTTCACTTGTGTGTGAGAGTGCAAGGTGATTGTGATAAAGAGAGAGAGCAAGACTATTGTGTAACAGCAGAGCTAAATACAGCACACACAGGCCGCACTGAGACTCATTACTGTACAGTTCTTACATAGATATTGCCATTGTGCCGTTTATGTGTGCTTGTAACCTTTCAGGGTGTTGCTCATTATATACACATTATTATCTAGTTAGAAGAACTATAGTCATTTGTTTGTCTAAGTGGCTTGATAGATGTTCAAGATGTGTTTACTGGTTAGGTTATAAGATAAGACGTGCAATTCAGGGTTTGTACATGCCGTTTTTGCAGGTTCATGTTCGCACAGAGCATCCTAACCAGAGCTTTAAACCTTCAGGGTAACACTAATATGTTAAGCCATGCTGATCCAATGCCATATGGACATTATTACGGCTGTCTGGGCATCGGGAGTCCAGTCTGCACTGGGACAAAGAGTTTCTGACTTGTGCATTGAGCAAAAATATGGAAAGGAATGAGAGATGCACCAAAATTTCAGCTGAGAAAACATGCTATAACGGATAACAGAAAGATTTTCTTCATTTGAATTAAGTCTCAAAAAATGTATATGTAATGCATATCATTCTTTTGGATACTGACAGATTAATAAAGAATGGTTCACATTCTCAAACAGTCTGCACACATACAATACACTTGTCTGCCTTGTGCATTATACAGAAAGTGTATCTGTAAAACCACAATCTCATGTAATATATTGTAGGGTACAAAAATATAAAGCAGCACAACTGCTTTTAACATTTATAATGATAATACAATTTTATTGAGCAGCAAATCAGCATTTTAAAATGACTTCTGAAGGATCATGTGGCACTAAAGACTGAAGTAATGATGCTGACAATTCAGCTTTGCATCACAGGAATACATAGAAACAGTTATTTCAGATTCTAACAATATTTTATAATATTGTTGTTTTACTGTACTTGTAATCAAATAGTAGCAAGCTTGGTGAATATACGAGACGTCTTTCAAAAAACATCTTAGCAAATGCAAAATTTTGAACAGTAGCGTACTTGAAGAGATGCGAAAGTCTACTTGGTTTAACATGACACCTTTGAGCATCACACAATGATTCATTTCTGACCTGCTTAGAGCACCAACTTGGTAATTTAGTTCTATTTGTGTGTATGTGTGATTCAGTCTCTGCATTGGACAGGATGCAAGTCTCTAAAAATGATCACCACCAACACACTACTCCCACACACCCAAACACTCTCAAACACAGTAACACTTTACAATCTGAAATCCCCAAGTCAAGCGCATGTCTTAAAATGGAAAGGAGATTTTAAATATAAAAAAACACACAAATGAGTTTATTCAAAGTCTGCAGAGTGGCAGCAGTTGGCTGCCTTCAAACCCTATTTTTGAAGACATCAATCTCTATATCACAGTTATTCAATAACCCCTTAACAACTCATTAGCTATTAATATTTATAAGAGAATACATCCACATTTCATTGATCAGTCTAAACTCCTAAAGTGACATGAGTAATGCTCAAAAACTATGCATTTGTTTGACTACCATTTAGCCATTTTAGTGTAAATGTATATACTTGGCATTAACCATGCAGGAAAAGTGAAACCCTCAATGCACATCTGATTCTACATGAATAAATGATTAGGTCATTTTCAGGTCGACATTTGACAGAACAGATGCACGATTCTGTGCATTACCCGAGCAGACAGGCAATACGATCCTGCTGTACTAAACGATAAGCCTACTTTAGGATTAACTTCAGGACTGAATTACACAAGAACACTGAAGTATGCAAGAAAATTATGAGCAACATTTCATACCCATACTACAACACAACACCATAAACATAAGAGAAGCACATAAAAGAAGATATTTTGAAGAATTTTACCATCCAAACACTGGATCGCAATAACTTTTTGTTCAAAACAGCTTTTTTTGTGTTCCACAGAAAAAAAAATTCAGTTCTGCAGATTTGATGTGTTCTTAAAAGATCTCAAGGGCTTTAGATTCAAAGGCATCTTTCTAAATTCAAACAAAACCAGTGTATCCCCTCTGCCAAACTCAAACTGTGAGCCCTTACTTCATGATATCCACAGTTAGATCACTTCCACTCAATTCTAAGAAGCCAGATTCAAAACTTCTCAGGAAAACTTTTTTGTTTCTTCCTTCTCTTTTTGTCGGACGCCAAAGGCTTGTCTCGTGTCTTCGGGCACCAGACAACAGCTATTAAGTGTCAGAGGATATGCTTTCAGAGCTCTCCGCTGCAGCTACCCAAATCAATGTCCTAAATATCCTGATCTGGTTGTAGACCACCAAATGCCAAATACCTGCTCTATCAGTGACCATGATCGCTTAGTAGTCAGAGTCCTGACTGACACAATGTCTGGAGAGACTTAAGAACACATATACAAAGTTCTGTCATGAAACTCTAGGTCCCTAACTCAACCTACTTACCCTAACTCAATCACATCATCTTTATAGTGCACAGCTGATTGATTCCATTTGCCTTAGCAGTGCAGCACACTGTCTCTTGGGCTGCTTTTGCACTGGCACAACAAATAAAAGTTCTTATTCATGTCTGACATACTGTAGAGTGTACATTGTTGCACTGTAACATGGTTTGTTATTCAGGGAAGGACTGAATAATTTCACAACTTTAATCATATAAAATGAACAAACACAAAACAAAAGTAAAAGCGGCAGCCCCTCATGGACGACTACTCACACACACAAACAAAACATTACGTCAAATATTCCAGGTCTGGTCCTCTCTCATCCTTCACTGTCATCACTCCTCCTTTTGTGTTTCCGAAGCTCCTCTTTGAGAAACGAGACCGGTGTGGCGTGCTCATTACAGGTCACGCCACTGGCCTATCCTCGTTCTCACGGCCCACTGCCTCGTCTTGCTTGCCACCACAACAAGCCGCACAAAATCTAATTTTCTTTACACGTCTGAGCCACAACCCAAATTGCCGAAATTACCTTTAATATCGTATTATGAAGCGGACATGCTCATACATGCTCCAGCAAACTCGCAGCTTCTTATGTAGGTAAGAGAGTGTGCACACACAGAAACATACAAACTACATTTTAGCCACTGCCCTACAAAAACATTAAAAAAAAAAGCTTTGCTACTGAAACTACAAAAAAAATTGCAGCAACAAGGTGATAATGTTGTAGACAATCACACACAACCTTTTTCTCACTAATACATTGAAATTGTTCAAATAAATGCAACCTTTCTGCACTACAATATTTCACTTCAAAATCATAGATACAATAACTAATAAACATTACCATTATTTGTATCTGTTGTTATTTTATTTTTATAACACTTTGATCTGCAAGCATAATTGACAGCTTTAACTTGTCCATACTGGCAAGTGATCATGGTATATAAAGGATAAAACACTACTAGCTGTGCATTAAACTAAAACTAACCACCTGACGTAAATTATATAAATAATCGTATTAATTTTAAACGGCACGGACATTCAAAACCCAACCTTGTCGTTGAAAGCAATCACAGATACTGGATGCAAGTTGTTTTAAGTGATTATAAACAAATGGGGGAAAAGATCTGATCTGTGCATTTTGCTTTGCAGTTTAAACGCAACATTAGAGACTGTATTTTTTTTTATTAAAAAATACAGTAAAAATAGTAAAATTGAGAAATGGTGCTATAAATTAAATTACTGCTTTATAATTTAATATATTTGCAAATGTACGCCATTCCAAGTCTTTACTATCACAATTTCTAAAACTTCTGATTGAATCTGATTGAATTCTGACAGAAATAATAATAAAAAAGGACTACACATAAGACAAAGACAAGCTTGCAATTGAAGGGCAAACTGTGAAGAATGAATGCAGAAGAAGCAGTAGAAGTAGAGAAAAGTGGAGCCCTTTCACCAACATGCAGCTACAACTACGTGTAATAGATTATGACAGGTCTGAGGGACAGGACTCTCTGTGAGCACTCCTAAGAATAGGACACTTAATGCCTTCCTGCTTTTAACACAGCAAAAACTGCATCCTCTAGTAACATTATACAGAAAGTTAACTGTTAGCTTCTCCCATTAGACAGAATGAAATGGTATTTATAATACATACTTAGGTGGAAAAAAGCTGTAGGGTTTTAATTACCCTCTTATTAAACACTTTGTTTATTGGAATGAATCAATCATGGCTGAGTGTGTATAGAGCCTTTCTTGTTCACAACTAACAAACAAGGTCACAAACAAGACCAATGACATTTATTAAGGAAGTAAAAAAAGGACAAGTTTTGATTCCCTGTGGTTTTTAAACAACAGCTGATATGGAATTGCAAGACAAGTTAAACAGAATTACTATTCCACAATAAGGCAAACGGCCTGAGATGAGTTTCGTCTGGACGGGCATGTGAAGGGTGTGTGAAACTGTAGACACTGCACTCTTAAAGGACAATTTCAGTATTTTACACTAAAAGGCCTGTTTTAAAATCATACAGTTAGAACGGTTAAGATTGAAATTTGGACACATGCTGCTGGCCCGAGAATTTACGGTTTCTGTGATTTTTGTGTGAGCATATCAGTGAACACCCCAAACAGGGCGATCTTAAAACAGGGCTTTAAGTGTAAAATACCGAACTTGTCCTTTAAGAGTGCAGAGTCTACAGTTTCACACACCCTTCCCCCTCCCTCCCTCCATCCTTCCTCCCTTTCACTCGCCCTAATGAGTGTCTCTGACCGCTCAGCAGAGGTTGGAAGAACAGTTTTGACAGTGATGCCAGAGTTAGTTACCACTCTGTCTAAAACAAGATTAGTCTTCTTCAAACCACCCTAATGAAGAAACACCACCGCCATTTCACTAACCCAGTTTGGGGAAGTGCAAAACTACATATATTCATAATCAACAAATCAGTGGGTTGTCTGAATGACTAGTCAACCTAAAGGAAGCCTGTAAAGACTGGTTTCAAGTCACTTGATGTTTTTTTTGCGCTCAACAGCTAGAAAAAGCGGATGGAACAAAATGGAGGAGTCTTTAAAAAAAATGCTGACAACTTTCTTAAGAAACCCTGGAGAGAAGAGTTAGTTTCTCCAATAAGTCATTGTCAAGATCTGTTATTAGTCTTCCTGAAATCTAAAGAAAGATTTCAAAAGAACAAACCTTGTCAAGACTTCTTTTTCCAATCAAACCTGACATACTTTCACAAGAAGATCTAAAATAAGACACCAAATTGTCACGATTAGGACGCCTCTTGGGTCTACGTTTGATCTAGAGCTCTTGATCCCAGGATGCAAGAAAAGAGCAGAATTTCAGGTTGAAATGTGCAGAGTGAATAACTGACATGGTTTACAGGCATTATTTAGGCTGAAGGCTAGCCACCCCTTCTGTCTTTATGATGAATGTCTTTAAGAAAAAGGGAATGCAAAGACCCTGTGAAATCAAGAGATTTCTTTATGTCTTTTAGCTGTAACGAAAATAGCAACAGATCTTTTCGTCCATTTTGTGATGTACATCTGAATTAAATGATTCTATGCATCCGTTGTTGATCCGTTGTTGGATGGAGGCAGATCTGAATCCGAGCAGTCTACTATAAGAAAGGGGAAGTGGACAAAATGATTAAAGTCCGGCATGCATCACAAAGAGAAGTCTGTTATTTTATCGAGTTATATTATCGAAAATTAAGAGTCAAAAGAAAATTTCCGTGTCATGGCGACTTTAAGTCATCTTGGGCCAAGTCAACACTGTCAAGCAATGTACCGGTAATGAGGTCTTTAACTTCCATGTCTAAAATGTTACATGGGATTCCAGCTAATTTACTTAATTTCACAGATCCTGTGAATTAAAGCTGATCTGACCCTGTTAACCTTGAAACCGGCTAGCCACACAAAGGTCACTGCAACCAGACTAATCAGCGGCAGCTCCTGTGTCGGACACATGACCGGCTCCAGCATCCAATACCCCAGACCCATACAGCACCGGAGGAGAGTCCGATTACTGCGGCATCGGATACAGTGCAATAGTAGAGTGTCATTTCAGTTCAAATGAGATGTGATGGTAGAACTATATACCATACCATTTCCTGCTAGAGTTTCGTGCTAATTTGACAAATAACGTTTTCTATAACAGGACATTTTACAGGTTAGTTACAATATTTCAGTTGAAGCTAACTGCAATCATTTGTAACATTATTGTAGTTAAGAGCTGTAAGCGTTTCCCTGTAAAGCTAAATCCCACAAAGTTTGCGGTCGGTAAGATGTTTTAAATGTTTTTGAAAGAAATCTCTTATGCTCACAAAATCTGCATTTATATGAACAAAAATAAAAACAGCAATATTAAAGAACTATAAAACAAATGTTTTCCATACATATTTTAAAATCGAATTAACTCTTGTGATGTCAAAGCTGATTTTTAGCATCATTACTCCAGTCTTTAGTGGGACATGATCCTTCAGAAATCATTCTAATATGCTGTGCAGGAACTCAAGTCATATTTATTTATTAATATCAATGCTAAACCGGTTATGTTGCCTAATATATTTGTTGAAACTTTGATATACTTTGAACTGTGAAAGTAAAAAGAAGATATGAAATGTTTTCTAACATTATAAATGTCTTCACTTGAATGAAAGTATTTATTTCTTTAAGGAAAAAAAAAAAAAAACTTACTGACCTCAAACTTTTGAATGGTAGTGCAACATTAAGCAAACATGAGGCATAGGCCTCTAACTGTCCTCCAGGGTCAAAGGTCCCAGGCAATTCACTTAAAGGCATTGTGCATTTTCCACATGATGTGGTATCCATGAAACTAATACAATCCTCTAATTTTAAAAGCATTTTGGGGTTGCGACCCACCAGCTGAGAAGCATTGATCTGTAGGAACTCCTCCAAGGTTCCCAATCAGCAATATGTTCTGGCAGTACTTATTGTTTCTTTGCTGAGTGTACAATTTTTTAACACCATATTGCTGGACCGGAAAGTCCAGTAATGCCCAACCTTCCTCCCACTTTGATCTGCAAAGCAAGTACTGGCTGAGAGAATAAGATCACTAAACACACCTTAGTTATTTCTTAGAAATTTCTAGAACCTTTGTATTTAAGGCCTAATATTTTACATTTACATTTAGTCATTTAACACATGCTTTTATCCAAAGCGACTTACATCTGAGGACTAAACCAAACAAGTCATCGTCAAGAGGCAATAACAACACAAGAAGTGCTCAAAATACAATGTTCAACATTGCCCAGAGTAGTATAAACCAGACAAGTATGCTGCTAAGGATTTAATTTTTTTTTAAATAATTAATATCCCTTATAATCTGAGCAGAGATGTGGCAGGACAACAGCTAAACATGACTACAGTCTACAGATGATATCACCTTGCTACCACTTAACCATGCATTAGAAAACTGACACTCTTTTTGCATGCAGGGGATCTCTTTGACAATTCTTTGCTACCATGTACAAGGTCAGTGCGTTAAAAAAAAAGGTAAAGATTGTGATCAGTGTCACAAAAAAGAAATGAATTCCTCAAAAGCACAATATTTAAAATTTTGAACAACACATTTCTAAACAATGGAAGTGTAAAAGAACATTTTAGGATTTGCAACATGATACGAACAGATCAGACCTCATGAAAGTTGCATTCTTGTGACATTTCTTACTGAGACGGGATGTTTGGACAATTAATGATGGTCTTGTGCCTTATTAAATAAATAAATAACCCAATATGATTGGACAAAAATCAGTGAAGAGCAGGGCGAGTCATCGAAAATTTTGGCTTTCTTATAAATGTTAAATCCGCATATCTGTATATTTTGTGCAACACGTGTATTTAGTCAACATTTAGGAGAACATTAAAATGGCCTCAAAGCTGAAAGAAAAAGCTGCATTGACTACACATGGATTTTAAGCTTTGCATAAACATCCCTAACTTACAATCACTTCAAACTCCACCCAGAAGTCGCTGAACTAGTTTTGCAATGGAGCAGCCTAGATACCCTTTAGAGCAGAGGTCTTCAAGACCACTTTCCTGGAGAGTTTTACTTCCAACTCTAATCAAACACACCCGAATCAGCTGAACACACCGTTCGTATTGTGCTGAAGCAGGCTGGAAGTAAACTCTGCAGGACAGTGGTCATCCAGGAGCAGGATTGAAGACCTCTGCTTTAGAGTCCCAAGAGAGTCACATGGGACTGTGATTCAATCATAGAGAATAATATGTGGCTCCGTGCCTCATAAGAGTTTAAAACCACAAGGACATCAGAGGAATGCCAATAATGCATGTAATATCATATTAACAAACATCAAACGGGACTCTATGCTAAAAATACACATGATAATGCTGAAAACACTCAAGTTAAAAACCACTGCGAGCCAAACAAGAGTCATCGGAGAAGATATGATGTGTATCAGGTAATTTGTACATTAAAAAGTTCCATGCCATTATTTATGCACTGATCTCTAGCTAAATGCATCATTGTTAATGTTCTTATCAAAAGTTATACAGCTACATTTTTTAAATACTAGGGTTCCCTGGTACTGTATAAGTTGATGTTCAGCAAACATAAGTCCTGAGCAAGGTTTCCAGAAACTTGGTTTAGAGTCAGCCACAGATCATCAGTGCCACATAACATGTGTACCATCAGTCTCACCTCCTGCAGCGTCTTCCCATCGCTGTCCCAGATCCTCCTGGATCAGAAGCAGCGTCTGTCTTTTTGTGGCACTGCTTTAGATCGGAGCCATCCAGTAGTGTACCCGAGAACGAGTTGTCATGATCTTCGTTGTCTTTTCGCTTTCGCATCACTGAAATGTGAAACAGCAAAGGTAAACAATAACACAGATGAGACTGGAAATATTATACTGCAGTCCTGCGCGTATCCTCTCTGAATCAGGCGGCAAGGCCGGGGCAAATCTTGCAACCGTGTTAGATCCGGTCGTTCCGCAACGGTTTGTGTGATCCGGTGTTTCTCCTCCCGGCAATTGTGTCATTCAGCACTTTTTCTCCCTACATTGTTTTGTAGGAGTCAGATATCTGCAGAGACCAGCTGATCAGTTCAGCCTTTCCCCCTCCGTCCCTCCACGCGGCCAATCACACACCGCCGTTCGGCCCACTCCGTCGCGTCAACAGCCAATCACACACCGCTCTGTTCCGCTGACCACAAATCAAAGAGCTGTAGCGCCCCCTCTTGTTCAGTTAAATCGTGAACTGTAGGGTTGCCATGTCGGTTCTGTTGTGTATATTTTGTCACTGACACATCGTATGCTCGAAAATTAAATGCTTGCATTCTAGCTCTAGAGGTCGCTGCACGCTTTCTTAATGTAAAAGTGTTATATATTTACAAAGCAAATAGGTGTTTTATTTTAAAAGATCTGGCAACATCCCATCTGTCCAAAAGAGACTTCCGTGCAGACCAAACCCGTTCATCCTGCTTTACTGTGTTACTTTAAGCATGCCAGTCTACAACGTGTAATTAAACAATAAGAGATCTTGGCACTTAACAAACAAGTCTTAGATTTCCGTGTAATTTAGTAACTACATGAGCTACATCTTTTAATTAATTTACCTGTCGAAAAAAACTGTCACACGCGGCGGGTCCATGTTAAAACAAAGAAATGCACACTGTAATGCATATATTAGAGAATAATTATTTCCGAAACAGCCGTAACGTATCAATGTCGAAGCACAAACCGACAGGCATGTAAAAACAGTAAACACCCAAGTCCATACATGTGCAGAGTCAGGATCTCTGTTATTATATAAATCATAAAACCTAACCTGGCCATTCCAGCTGATGTGTTTTGACACGACGCGTGCACCAGAGCCGCAGCACCACCACTGATAAGTTTAAAACGAGTTTCCTCTCACGTGACCACAACAAACAATTCAGCGGAAGAAACATGCAATCACTTTCCACAATCCACACCATTAAAGCAATGGCAAAATCAAAGTTCTGTGCGTAGAAATTTAAAGGATATTTATTTTGAGAGAGGGCTATGGGGACCCCGGTTGTGCAGGAAGCATTTACGATTTGTAACATTTTTAATAGCATGAATTAAAGTGTGTAATTAGTGTTAGCTATCTTAGCCTTTTTCAGTGCATTAGTTATTATTAGTGATTTTCATTTATCAAAACACTTACATTTGGTACCGTTTTGGAGAGAAATTGGGTATTTTTTAATCTCTCCATTTAACCCATCTCTTGGTGTGTGATGCTAAACTATCATATGAGTTTCTAAAGGTTTTTGAATTCTTTGCACAGTTATGAATATTGATATTTTATGTGCAACAACAGCATGCTCAGGCCCAGTGGCTTTTCACCTAATTTTAAATGCTTTGTTTTTACCCCAAATAATATGATTTAAATGGTGATGAGTGTACTGATTTGATGCATTTTAAAAAGATGGATGATAGATATTCTTTAATCTTTCTTACAAAGAACAAAATATAATGTGAATTACAGCATATGTGCATTTTTTAATTGATAAATTGTAGTGCACAGTGTTTATTATAAGGGGTAGAATCCGCGCCTCAGTACTCACTACTCACTACTCATGAGTACTTTTAAATAAGCTACTTTTTTACTCTTAGTCAAGTAGTTTTTTTTGAACAAGTACTTTTTACTCTACTCAAACTACATTTTTTGGAATGTAATGGTACTTTTACTTGAGTATGTTTTTTCAGTACTCTTTCCACCACTGGTAGTGGGTGTTCTGGTACAAAATATGGCTGCCATCGCATCATCCAGGTAGATGCTGCACATTGGAGCCCCTTTGGTGAATTTGGGTGTTTCTGTGCACCCATCCCAGCATCTTCCCTTCTTATAACACATTATTTGCCATTTTGAGCTATTGTCCAATACATCCTTGAAAAGTACCCCTTATTGCACAACGTTTTCCTAAGGCAACAAAAAGAAAAAGAAATAATTTTGTGAACATGTAAAATAAAAACTTTATAAAACCTGCCAAATGGCTTCTCTACACCTTCATACACACACAATTATTTTTTTTATATACAGTTTGTGTCAATTTAAATAAGATTACTAAAGCAAATATCTTGCTCTCTTCTCAGACTAGTCTCCTCCCCCCTATTAATCCCCCCCCCCCCCCAAATTACAATATTAATACAGTTTATTTAAATTGCTGAATTTAATCAATCATTTTAATAGTAAATAAACATTTTTCACATGCATGGCATTTTTCACATTTTTTTTCACATGGCATTTAATGATTATTGCCGCTAGATGGCCTTAGCGAGATTTAGAGGACACAACTGGAACATTGAGAAAAGTATTAAGGAAAGGTCGTGAGTAGTTGATATTACTTGCCAAGCTCTGATTTCTGAGAGATGCAGAAATCAGAGCTTGGCAAGAAATCAGAGCTTGACGCATAGACGGATTTGTGCTTGTTTTTATTTGGACTCTCACTCATTCACATCACTAATTTTTGCATAGAGATTAGATAAGGTATTTGGCTGGAGGAACTACTCCAGTAAAAAAAACACGTTTTTTTTGCTTCCGACGCCCATGGCCTAAAAATATTATATATTATTATTATTTTCCACCTTTACCAAGTTAAATCTTTTAACCAGCATCAGTCCTCATCATAATTACCAAAAATGTATTCAATTTCGGGATTTTAACCCTTTAATTACCAGTTTTGGTGGCGAAACCATCGATTTGTATAAGAGGAAAAAACACAAAAATTCAATTATTTTCAGTAAACTAAATGCAAAGAGAAAACTTTAGATTTGGATTATCACAGTCTTGAATATGTCAAAGATTAGCAGCAACATTATTTCTGGTGCATTTAAAGATTTTGTGTTATGTCAGATTTTAAAAAAAAAAATCACACTTAGCACATTAAAGACCAAAAAAAAAATGGCCACATATTAAACATTGCCTAAATATTATATATTATTATTATTATTTTCCACTTTTACCAAGTTAAATCTTTTCACCAGCATCAGTCCTCATGATAACTACCAAAAATGTATTCAATTTCAGGATTTTAATCGTTTAATTACCAGTTTTGGTGGCGATACCATCAATTTGTATAATTATTTTCAGTAAACTAAATGCAAAGTGAAACCCTTGGCTTTGGATTATCACAGTCTTGAATATGCCATGAACATGAATTGTTACTTTTTCTCTCTCTAAAAAAAGTATTCTATAAACATAAAACATATCAAAACTTCAAAACAAAATGGGGTCATTCTTCAGCTCATTTGCAGGAGCTGCAGAATTGCAATGCATGCTCCTTACAGATGTAATCATCATCAATCGGCTGCGAACAAAACGGGTTTGCAGTCGGTCACAAGTTTTCTCCACTCGATTCGATTACTAAGGGCTCTTTGCATCTCGTCAGCTGTTAGTGGCATGTCATTGTTGATTAGTTTGCAGTAAGAAGCTATGACTTGTTACTTACCAGTGTCCCACCTGCCTGGTTTGATTTGGTTTAATATCCCACATTTTAAAAATGCTAATGAAAACTGTCTGAATCTACCAAATGTACAATATCATATGGCAAACATAGACCCTAAACGTCTTCTACTTATTGCTTCCAAGCCAAACAAACAAATACTATTTTATTTGTGATTTCACAAACCCTGACTGATGGAACACACAGTTGTGAATGAATATATGCTGATTGATTTATGAGTTATAGGGATATAATGCTCAGTCGACGTAAGGAAAGAATGTCTCCCATCTATTAGCTCTTATGCTTTTCTCTCCTGAAGCCATTCTTCTCATTTAGACTGTTTTTAACACCCAAATTAAAAGCAGTAACTGTTGTTCATCTGAACGCTGCTGTATGTGACATGTGGGTGTATGAGCCATCCATGTCCATTGAAGCCTCTGTTCCTCTGTCTGCGTGATAGGGTTGACGTGACTCGCGAAAAGACTCTCCATATTGACGATGACAGAATTTCTGTTGCTTTTGTGCAAACAGCAGTCAGATTGGGCTCTAAATTACATGTTAACGGTCCTCTGATCCTTTTCACATCTCCGCTCAAAGTGCAAGCCCTCTTTTAATGTCACACGCATGAGTGTCATTTCTAAAGGCTGCTTGAGTGGGTATGTGTGTGACGCACTCTCATTAATCTGTCCCATGCTGCTCTCTGCTTTATGAAGTCCTGATTGCCTGTTCATTGTTTTCTCATTCACTTGTTTGAATACCCAACCTATAATCAAAGCTGTAAAAATAAGGCATTAAAAAGGCATGCTGCCATTTTCATGGTGACACTAACAAAGTACATTTGCATTCACACTGACTTTTTACTCATTTAAGCCATCAAAACTCACAATACCCATCAGCACAATCTGCAGGCTTCAGCTCCCAGTAAAACTGCATTATGGTATTAGAATCTGAATTAAACTGTGGCAAGTGAAGAGGAGGGGTTCAATGCCCTCAAACTTGCACTCATCTCTGTCTCTCTCTCACACTGTCACTCGTTCTCTTCATTTTTTTTTTCATTCTTCATTGCGCACAAAGCTAATGGTAACATTGAGCTCTGATTCCAGTAATTACAGTGGCTTATCAGAAAGAATATCTGGATGACAGCATCTATGTTTGAATAGAAGGATGGGAAGTTTGAAAACAAGCTTCTGGACGATTTGTCCAGGCTTTGCAACGGTTTCAGTACTCTTAGTAAAACGTAATGTTCTGTGGTCAAGAGTATGGCAGAAGGCTACGCTTTAGCCACACTTGAAGAATGAGTGCACTGTATTTATATCTGCAATATCAAATTGAGCTTTTATTTTTTTAAGGATGCTAACCAGGCTTTTCAAGCAGAACAATTCAGAAAAAAGATTCAAGTCAAACATTCTAAATGTCTGAATATTATTTATTAAGGCCAATTGCATTATTGATTTAAAACTAAAGTGTTAAAAAATTGGACTCTAAGAAAATGTATGTGATACAGTATATGAAATGACCTCAAGATAATGGATTTAAAGTTACTGTACAGAAGTCACTGAAGTTTTGAGAAAATAATTTGTTCACATATGCCACTTGTTTTGATATTTTGTTTCTGCATTGAAACTCATTTCAAATGTGACTTAATATTCTTAAAATAGACTTAAAATTGTTTATATTAATAAGTGACTTAAAAGTCCAAATATGTATTGGGGCCACAGTATATTTAAAGTAGGCCTATACACAACCGTTCAAAATTTTAGAGTTATGTTTTTCTTTATGTTTTTGAAAGTGTTATGCTCACTGAGACTGGGTTTATTTAATCAAAGATATAGTACAGCACCATAGTAAACAGTAATATTATGAAATATTATAGCAGTCATTATTAGTCTTCAGTGTCACGTGATCCTTAGTTCACCCAAAAATTATGTAATAATACTCACCCTCATGTCCGTTCCAAACTTGTAAGACTTTTGTTCATCTTCAGTCCACAAATGCAGATCTTTCTGATCATGAAATCGGAGAGCTTTCTGTCTCTCCATTGACAGCTTCGCAACTGAAACTTTGGATGCTTCAAAAAGTTCATGAAGTTTGTGAAACTAGAGTTTCAAACTAATCCATATGAATTGAGCGGATTAGTACAAATTTTCCGAAGAGACACAATTGCTTTATATGATAAACAGATGGTGAATTTAGACTTTTATTCACATATTAAACATTCATCAACTGTTGTGGTAAATGGAAGATCCTGCTTGACATGCGAGAACCAAAGAGGTTCATTCTCGTGTTACGCAGCACGTTTGAGCTTCTGTTTTGCTGGTAAATGTTTTTCTGTGAATAAAAGCCTAAATCTTTTATCGAAGAATATAATCAAGTCTCTTCAGAAAATTTGGAATAACCCGTTCAATTCATATGGATTAGTTTCACAATTTTTTTATGAACTTTTTGAAGTGGCCAAGTTTCAGTTGGAGCAAAGAGAAAGCTCTTAGATTTCATCAAAAAGATCTTCTTTTGTGTTCTGAAGATGAACGAAGGTCTTACGAGATTGGAATGACATGAGGGACATTACTCTAATTCCATAATGCAATGAACATGATATCCAGCTCTGTTCTGACAGTGTGCTCACCACTAGACATACAGTATAGGCCTACAGAAGGCCTAATGATTAATGATGTGTAGCTTGACTTCTGATACTGTATGCTCATGTTAAATCATTTCAGCTCTCATCTCTGTTTTCAAGGCCCTTGTATTGGTTAGTTGTGGGTGTTTCTGTTAAATAAACAAATAATCAGACAATAAAATAATTACAGGATTACCTGATAGAGGGGCGAGAAACATGCTTCACAATGCTGAAAATGTGTCAAGCGGCCACTTCTGCAGATCATGATTCTGTTGGTGACAGAGCTGTATGTGGGCAGGGGAATTTTCAGAGAGATAGGCTACACCACCCTCTCACTATCACCCTAGCAACCAGCCCAATTCTGACTGATGTGCCATTCTGATGATCTCACCTCTTTGGTAAGCTTCCTAAATCTCTCTCTCATACACACACATTCACAGAGAGACCCTGTCCTGTTTGAAGTTGAGTGGTCCTCCACTCCCTCCTCTGTTAAAATAACACATACACCCCTGCCGCTTGCACAAATTGAATCAGAAGTGCTTTGCGTTTAGACTCATATTCAGATAGGGTGGGATCCTGGACGAGGGTGCTTGAGTCTAACTATAATTGCTGAGTTTTCATAATAAAATCCTTTTATTAATACTTACCTGCCGCGTAACGGTGGGGACTAGTGAGGATGATGTTTTAAGTACTCTCTGAGCCCTGGAAAAAGGACCCACAAATGGACAGTGAATGATATTAAACTAGCCTACCTCACATCCGTTTTTTTTTTTTATTTTTTTTTTTTGGTTCTATACACTTGAAATCTCAGTTAATTCCACATATAGCAAAAGTAGCCTATAGCTAGTGTATGTGTTTTTGTTGTTTGTTTTGTATCGATATATAATATAATAATTATATAAAATTGTATATTATTATTAATCTATTTTTAAATACATTTTATATTTTTATTTTTTCGAATCATCCCGCAGTAGGCTACTCGCGAGTCACATGTTTACACATAACACTAGGGGGCAGTGTTGATTTTTTAAAAATTATCTTTGCCTGAATAGTCAAATGTGGATTAGCTGCTCATTTCATCAGATTTTATTTGTCGGGAATTACCTCTATACAGAAATTACGTTTAATAAATAACGAAGCTGAGTAATTATTACCCTAAAGTTAGGCCAGAGTTTAGTTCAATACATAAATGCCAAATTTGTATTTGGTGTGAGGGGAGACGGAAAGCTTGCACATTTGGGACGGACCAAACGAGCCTTTTGAAGTAGCCTAAACAAGAACATTTCCTTGGATATGTTGATTTAGCTGTCATTTAATATTTTACTTAATCAAAATAATTCTGCCATAACCATGACAAGTCCCAGTAGATCTGTCACTCTTCACAGCCCTGAGCTCTTCAAGAGTTTTAATAGTTCATAAGCTGTACACTCAAATTTCAGCACAGGGCTGAGGCCTAGCACCAAAATGTCCTTGATTTCAAATAATAAAATTATACATTAGTGCTGAAACAAGAAAACAGTGGCATTTCTCTTTTGAACTGAATCAGTCATTCTTTGCAGGACACAAGAGTTAAGTGGCCACTTCGGAGTATAAAAACCTTCCTGAATGGAACAGGTTACAGTTCAATGTCTCATACATCATAGCTCATTGCTGAAGGGCCTAAAATGTACTCTCGCCCCACCAAAAAAAGGACCCTTTTCCCTTTATAAACAAAAGCATATACTCTTGACAGATCCATAGAAAATTTATAACGACCTCTAAACTCTTAAAATCTGGTGCCATTATGTACTTTAAGTTGATGTGTCAATGAACTAAATTAAAGTCTGTGAGAATATTGCTTTTATTTGTGTATAGAATGGTAGAATTTACAGATGGGAAATAAGGCTTCATAATTGAATGGCTTTTTTTTTTTTCAAATAAGAACAGTGCCATTATGTACATAGGCTGAAGAAACACTGCCATGTTGATATCCATCTGGAAGAGATCTCAAGTCAAGGTCTCTGACTAAATCTTCATGATTTAAAAAAAAAATCTTCATTTATAATTATATTTTTTTTATTTTTACCATTTAGAAATTATATGTAAAGTGTGTCAGTTTAAACCAGCAGCATCTAGATTTTTTAAAAACCTAGCAACCTTCATGATGTAACCTTCATGATTTCTTTGTTTAAATTAGTTCAAAGTTAGATTTAATGTAATTATACCTTGACAACTATCCATCATTAAAAATAAGCTTCAATCATGATCTTATGCGTGTAACCAGTTGTTCCACTCTCACACAAGTAAACACATTATCAGAGAAAATATGTCATTGCAAGAGGGAGGGGAAATATAAGCAGATATTAATTAAAATAAAACGTGTGTATGGTTACACCAGTCATAATAATTCCATAAAAAAATAATAATGGTAAATTCTGATTTCATGAATGCTTAATTTTCTTCTAAAAATGTTACATTTCTGTAAAATTCTCATATGTTGTAACATGATATTATCGTTACCTCGTAAAATTTGGGTGGTTAAAATTATGCATAAAATGCCAATAGGGAAGTTCCATTAATGCGCATAATGGGTGATTTTCATATTTCCATTCCTCTTTTCTTCAAGCGTTTTCTTCCATTCATAAATGGAATTTATGCATTCATTATGTCTTTTAAGTGCCTGCAGAATTTGGTCTTTATTTTTAACTAAGAAAAATTAAATATAAGGTTCATGAAGTAATAATGCCATTTTTAACTCTTAAGAAAGAATCTCATTGAAGAATTAGCCCCTCTCGGATTTAAAAGAGAAGAATGATTTAGCACAAGGTCACTCATTTCATACACAAGGAACTTAACTCGGCCGTTTTTTTTGAAATAACACATACTTTTTATTGAGTGACATTTTGGCTGTTAGTACTTGGCATTAATTGAAATACAGCTGCAATTTTCTTTTGATGTACATATGACAAGAGCAGTGAAACTTTATCCAATTAATAAAAACAACCCAGTAGGTATACTCTAGGGGTGAGCAGCCACCTTGGATCTAAGTGAATGACTAGGTGATTTTCAAGCATTTAAAGCACAGAATCTAGCAAACTGTGAAATTCCTTTGTTTTGTTTTTTTTCACACCCTTTGACCTGGTCCACTTTTAGTTAAACCAAGTTAAATAACATAATGCTGAAAAAGCAATCAAAATCAAATTCACAGTGAATTTATAGCAAACGTCGCCCCAACAGGGCCGAGCATTTTAATACTTTAAAAAGAGTGAAGAAACCGAAAAACAAAAAAATAGTGCTTTTATGTGATTTTACAAACACATCATAGTGATAACTACATTTTATAAAGAGGCTATACATTGTGTCATTAATAAAAAAATAAAAAATAATAGCAAAGCTGCCCATGAAACGGTATGGTGCAAAACAAGTTAAAACAAAAGCAAAACTTTAAACCAGCAGAACAATATTTTATGTTTTAACATTCACCCTATCAATACTCTCAGAGCAAAAAAGGTGTGCTTACTTCACAAATCTGCACGTTTGTAAAGTTGTATGTCTATGTGTGTACATATATACTGTATCACACGCGATGACATCCCTGCCTTGCACAGCCAATGATGAGAGAGTGATTTGTGGTAGCTCGGGTTTTATTATCCAGAGATCTATTTAGTTTAAAATAGAATATTTAAATGAACCAAACCAAAAAAAAAAAAAAAAAAAAATTTCTCATATTTATTTGGTCACTCATGCGAATCGTGCAGAGCAGATGCAATTATTTGCAATTAATCACATGAGCAGCAAATTCAGATTACATTACGATAAGCCTTAGCATTTAGTGTGTTGCTTGCTATTTTTCATTTCCAATGATATTACATAGTTTGATGATATTTTATTCACAATCTGGCAGATGCTCGTGTGACTTTTGATCCATCATGTTTTTGATCCAGGATCTGTGCTTTATCACAAATTTTACCTGTCCTGTGCAAGAATGATTTGGAGCTTCTCGTCTTACGTTGCTATGCAAATCTGTAGAAAAGCAATTGGCTGACGCATATTTTTCCAAGAAGGCCAAAAATGCTGTCTTTCAAAGAACATGTGAACATTTTCATCGTTTTTTTTTCCACCTCAATGATCTAAAAATGTTAATTAATACAATTTCATAGCAACATTACAATTTTGCAGCTGAAGCTTTGACACAGACGGCACACTGGCAGAATAGCATGATGGAGCAAGTGGGAATAAAATGTGGAATGTCACATTGCAATACTTTATTGCTTTCATTTAGCGTTGCATTTATCTCAGTATATTCCAAACCAAAAGCACAACTATTGCCTGTGATTTGTGGTATTCGTCTACAGATTAAGATCTGAGTCACCTCATTTCCCCAGAACAAAATATACCACAATGTTACATGTCTTATTTAAAATGATAACTGCGAGTAAAGTTGTTAAGGTCAAAGGTTTTCAAGTCTTGTGATATTCAAAATGAGCAACAAAAGGCAATTCACAAAGCCGCATATGAGATTTGGGAAATGGGAATTGCAAGTTAGGAATCACAGGTTTGTTTGGGGTTAAGATAAAGAGAGATTTGTGGTTTGGGTTAGGGTCAAATCTGAATTTACTATCCATGTGAAGGCTGGTGAGAGTGGAAAAAAAAAAGAACGTGTGCTCTTAAGGTCTGCATACACACACTGCTCATAAAGCTGCTAATGCCAAAACAATGCTAGAAATCTGTACAATATCTTTAAATACTGTATATACAGAAATAAACACTTTCATTTGACACATATTCTTCAAAATAATCTCCTAAATAAAAATACTAAATAAAAGGGAAAAAAATCAGTGGCATCTCTTTCTATAAGAGCAGTATTAAAGGCAACTAGCATATAGCGATGGCTATCCTTTCAAATTATGTTTAGGTGCAGCTAGCAAATACCATCTCTGCCACTTCAAATGATGATTTAAATTCACATTCTAGGATTTATGCTTTCTCATTCCGCTTAGAGCGACATACTGACCAACAATATGAAAAGATATGCTGCATTTTGGGACAAACGGAATGGCGCCCTAAACTAGAGTCAACGCAAGTGTCCAGAACTCCTAAAATGCCTTGACGTGCATAAAAGAAACACATAATCAAGATAATGAAACGTAAGAACAACAACAAAAAAAAAAATTAGATTTATGTTGTGTTTTGCCGCATAGCACTAGTAATTTTGTCATGGACATCAGCACCTTTGTGATGTGTAGCGGTACCATTCTTAAAGTTCTGTTTCAGACTAACAATTTGGTCACCAGTCCAGCAGCTCAAACCAACTGCTTTACCTCCTCATTGTAACCTAAATGAATGAACTGGTTCTGGACTGGGCCTTGGAGGTAATAGGCCAGAGTTTCAGAGCAAAGCAGTACATTTCGTAAGAGAACAATGTTATATTGTGAGTATAAGACTGACGTAGCTGCCTTAACCTGAACTCGACTTGCTAAGTTAATACAATATGCTATCCCAAATTGCACTACTAGCAATACGCAGCTGTATTTTGGCTCTATCCATGCAGAGTTTGCATCTCTGTGCAGAAAATAGCCATAGCCAGACTACACAAATAGATAATACAAGCATACAGAGAATATCGGACTGAGTCTAGACGAAGAGAGCGTTGGTAAAAATGAACATAATGAACTCAACTTTGGCCAAAGGAGAAATTCTTTTCTTTCTGAAGTTGAGTCCAGTTGTGCATCTGGAAATTGAAATGACTAAATAAAATAACACGAATGGCACAGTTATTCAAGCGAATGTCACATAGAAGGTCGGCAAACATGGTGTATTAGTTGAGACTCCAAACCTACAAATCTCAAGATCAATCTCAATCTCTATTTTTAGTTTTACCTTTCTTTTCTCTATCCTTTTACACTGCAAAACAATACTTTTAATCAGTATTTGGTCTTGTTTTCCAGTCAAAATATCTGAACATCCTCTAAACAAGAAATATTGACTTGAGAAGCATAACAGCATGAGATAAAGACTTTTTTTTTTTTTACCATTTTATTTGTATTACCCTGTCGTTTTCAAGTAGAAATCTACAATTTAATGATGTTTATAACAAGAAAATAAAACAATTTGCAAATAAATATAATTCAATACGCAACTGATTCAAAGTTTGGGGTCAGTACATTTTTTCGAAAAGTCTGCATTTATGCGATCAAAAATTTTCTGTAATTGTGTAAAAATATAAATAATATTACTATTTTTAATTTGTAATTTATTTATGTGATGGCAAAGCTGTATTTTCAGCACCATTACTCCAGTTTTCAGTGTCACATGATCATTCAGAAATCATTCTAATATGCTGATTTGCTGCTTAAGAAACATTTCTTGAAAACGTTTTTTCTGCTTAATCTTTCGTAAAATTATAAATGTCTTTACTTGGACTTTGTTGGGACATTTCACTGGAAAACTTGACTAAAATACGGAGTTTCTGCAGTGTTGTTTAGTCATCCCTCATCTTTTTTTAGTGACTAAGGAAATCGATGCTAGCTTTGACACTGCGAGAGGTTGCCACATCAATAGCCATGGCTCTTATCTCCGTGTCTCCGAACTGCATGAGCGTCTGGATCTCTCTTCGTGCCGCTGGGCTCTCAGTACCGCTCACATCCAGCTTCAGCGTACCGCACTTTCTCACACCTGGGTCTGAGATGAAAATGGCAGACTCCTTTTCTGAGCAGTAAACGTGGATGACAATCACCTGCTGCGACGGCTTCGCCGGTGTGTAGCTGCGTTTTACCGTTTCACCCAGCGCCACCGACTGATCGGCAGAGATGAACGTATCGAAAACATCGGTGCACCAGCGCGTTCCGTCTTTTACAAGCATCTTCTCGGGCGGGTGCTTCCCTTCTACGAAACGGTTAAGGACGCCAACGCCGTAAGTGAGCGGAGAGCGCCGCACCTTTATGATGCTAGGATCCAGGCCGAACAACACCGCCCCCTTGAGGATGGTCAAACCCACATCATGCGGAATAATAATTCGGCTGCGGCCCTGAAGCATATTCTGAACCGCCTGCTGCAGCAGTGGAGACTCTGCGAATCCCCCCACCAGGAAAAGGAACTTGATGTCTGTCACCTCCGGCCTGTCGAATAACTCAGCTGGAGAACAGAAACAGGATTTTGACAAATGTCATTGCAAGATTTATTACTACAAAATTGAAATCTTTGCATGTTACACATTTACTCCGGTTTTCATCAAAATGCCAAAAAATGAAGTTCATTGGCAGGGTTGTTTCTGCTCGCAGTTTTTGTTTGAACAGATCGCAGCTGTAACCAACATGAGAGCAGTGGGACTGAGTTCTGACCCAGTTCTGTGTGTGCTGGAGTATTTTGGGCAGATGGTCGAGACTCCTCTGACTGGGCCAACGCATGCCCTAATTGTGCTTTCCAAAAGCTCATTAGTTTATACAGCTTTACAGATTCTACTCAAGGCTGGAATACACAGCACAACTTTTGCACAGATTTTTACCCAAATTTGCAGTCAGGAGTAGTCAATGCTAGCTGTCGAATATCATAGCCAATATTGAGCAGAGAAAATTACGAAGTGTATGAAGGACACAGACTACAATTATTTCGCTTCAGACTATAGACCAATTCATACTGCACCAAAAGACACCGACCATCGTGAACAATGACCAGATTACAGTATATGTTCAATACATGTTCAATCCAATGCTAATAGACGGTGACCGGGGTAACACACGATTTGTTGGTGCAGTGTGATTTGTCCTTTTGATTCCATTCCAACACAATGATCAGGCTCTTATTCATGCAAAAGCTTTTAACCCATTAAAGCACGATAAAACACAAATGAGAAGGCAGCACAGTGCTGGTGCGTCTGTGAATCTCCTGTCGGTGTGACACACACATGACTTGTGTGCATTGAAAGCTGCTTAAGACAGCACTTGAACGAACAAAACCAAAAAATTATGCCAACATGCCAGGCATTTTTCATGTGCGCCATGTTTTAAAGTGACAGAAGCCTAATAAACCAGCTGCTGTGTCTGTCAGTAACGATAATCAGAGAACAAAAGAAAAAAAGATGTCATTAAACAAATATTTAAAATGTACTGTATTTGTTGTTTCTACGTTCTTTTTGAGATTAAACGTGAAAATATTACCATATAAAAATATGCAAGAAACTTTAATGTTAGTTGGGATTAACTAATTAAATTGCATATTTTTCTGTAATATGAATTGATTTTCTTTTAATCGATTGACAGCACTAACATAAAATATATGGAATTCAATGCAGTACATTTTTGTTATTTTTTTATATATAAAAAAACTTTATGATATTATATACAGCGATGTTATTGTAAACTGAAATTAAAAATATTGGAAATTATTTTCAGCAATTGAACTTAAAAGAAAAGTTTCATATTTGCTTTAAATAAATAAATAAATCATAATTAGTTTGTTACATATACGTATTTTTCATTCCTGTTCTATGCTGAATACTGTTTAATTCAAAAGTATTTTCTGTGGGATTAGGGGAAATATACAAGTTTATAATGTTTGTTGCAGTTTCATTTTATTTACAGGTATTTTTCATTAGCTCTGATCAAATGTAATAATAAATTGTGACCTATACACAGATGCAACTTATCTGTTTTTTACTTCCCTCAACAATGCAATTTTGACCCGATGTGAAAGTAAGGTGCTGACATAAATCCAGAAGCAGCACGATCCCCATTAATGAAAATCCCTTAAATATATACATTCTATTAAATATTGTATAATTAAATGACATTTATAAAACTTGTTATTAGTTACGCATGTATCCAAAGCACATAACCTTCCATCAACACCCAAATCCGAACAACAAACACTCCCATTTCACAAACAACTCCAGAGATGTCAATCCTATCTGAATCGGTACATTACATACAGGCATAGTCTGTCAATAATTGTAACTCATATGGCACATTGTTCCAGTAGAAAGGGGCGAGTACTCACTCAGGTGCTGTATAATGTGGTCTATAGTTGGTTTGAACAGTGCATTCATCGCATCTGGACTCATTCTCAGCATTCCCTGCGAAGACCACTTCACAAAGTCCACACTGACGAAGAGAGACAAATAGAGAACCAGTGAGAGTTATAGACTGAAAATAAATAAGTGTCCTCATGTGGCCTCGGTGCAGTTTAAAAGCTTTCTTCACATTTAGAAGACTACTGTACTGAGAAACCTGATATTATTGAGATTGCATTATTAGGTTTTACACTGCTATAAAAGTCAGTAGCTGTGTTTTCCAGTAAGCAGTTGCACATATTCCCATAATGCTGTGCAGTGCAGTGTAATGCAGGGCTGAACGAGTGCTCAGACTCGCCTGCATGTTGGAAAAACTCTCCCCGGAGAGACATAAGAGCTCAAAATCTATAACACGCAAGTTAGAGTAGTCTTACTCGTGGTTCTTGATTGATTACCTCATTACTGTGTCGAGGAAAGAATAAATTTAACTCTTAAATAATTTAACAGCATTACATTTTTTTTTGCAAAAATGCTAGAATGATAAAACTAGATTCTGATACCATTATAACTAGTTTTAGAAGACTACTATTTTAAGTCATTTTCGGATAATCTTTTTGCTTGGCTGTGAGGTGAAAAAAAATGTAGCCGGTGTTCTGTCGATTTTTGCTGCCTTGTCGAAAAATGCTACCGTAGCGCGAATTGATCACAGAATGCCGATTAAAGTCGTATGAAATACAATTTTAATACAATTCTAAGTTATGAGTAGCTACTGTATATGTAAAAAAAAAAAAAAAAAAAAAAACTGTGAGTCTGCACATGCGCATAACCGGTAAGTAGGAAATCTCAATGGGTAGCATGAATTGTCAGAACACCGGATCTATAAAATGACAACTTTAAGACCAGACAGAAGCCTCCGCAAGCAATAATCTAATCTGATAAGCGCTTATCATGTCCCCATGTTCCTATGCTCTTGATTATGAAACACTAGCACATAGTCAGCAATCACACACACAGACATGGTATTCATTTAGCTGACTTGGCCATCTTTATACAGGGCATGATGGCTTATTGAATGCCTGTGTATACGGTATTGACAACAGTCATGAATAGACAGATTAACTCTCCAGGGGCTGTAGGTCACACATGCTCGACCTCAAAAGAGACAGACAACAATTACCGCAAAGGCAGAGAGTCAGCAGGAAACAGTCACCCGTTTAAAGCAATGGAGAAAACTATAAGTGAATCAAATCCTGACCTTTATGGTGTGTGTGTATACACATACATCTATATATATGGCCCTTCATCGCTGCTCGCAGATATATATATATATATAATGTATATACACAACTTGACATTAAATTGTTGCTCTCCAGCCACTGTGTCTAGTAGATTCCCATATTTTCACTGGCCATCAATCAATATAATGGGGAAAAACTGCCATAGAGATCTTTTTAATATCACCTCATAATTTTTGCTGCACAATCCTGTTACACATGTCTTCTTTCTCTTTATCCTGTTATACTGTTATATATGTTTTCTTTCTCAACTGTTTACATTTACTTAAAACATAACTGTGTGACAGGCATTTTTGCATTATTCTGTGTGAATTTGACGGTTCAAGTGCAAAAAGAAACGAAAAGAAACTGCATTTAGAGGCGGCTTTATGTGTGCGCACTTTGGGTGTGAGCACAAAATCTACAGGAATGAATAAAAGTATGCGCAATACGTGCAATCCTACGACAAAATTCAAAACCCATCTGTCAATTCAATACAGATTATTTATTTTCCAATTAAAAAAAAAAAATAAGTAATAATAATAATTAAAAAACAAACAAACAAAAATATGAGGAACTCTTCTTCTCATGTGTCATTTTGGTGACATTTAACATATTGTTAATACATTTTGTATACTGTTTACAAAGTCATAAACCAGCCCATCTCTGACGTTTTACAATCTTTATAAATAAGACCACAATATGAGTTTGGAGATAAACGTTGTCAGATAAGGCAATTTGCCATTTTTAGTAGTAGCTTTTTTCAGGTCAGAGCAACTGCCCCTCAAAATTCCTGTGCACATCCCTGAAAAGCAGCTATTCCAAAAGGGGGAAAAACATACATGTTTCAAGCAGCAAGAAAGTGGATAGATAATGACGAAACTGAAAGTTTGGTGGAACCTGACTGGACTGTGATCATGGGTGATTTCTGCCACATTTAGACACTCACTTGCTCTTCCTCAGTGCATGCTCCACACTGTGTCCTCTGAATTTCTTGTAGTAGTCGATGAAAGAAAAGGGCAGGTTAATATTCAGCGGGTTGCTTCGGTCAGGAGCTGCGGCTCTCTTACGAGACTCAAACGCGATCATCAGATCCACCCAGGCGGCTGGACGCTTGATCTTAAACTGGTCGATGAAATCCTGCCCGAATATCTTACACAGGAGCTTCTCAAATTCATAATCTATACCGATAGAGCCGTGCGGGCCTCCTACGGAGAGGATGGAAAGAAGAAAATGACTTCAGATGATTGGAAATAGGATTTTCAGATATTACATATTTCAGAATAGCAGTTATCTTTTAAATAAAAGCTTCTTTATATTAAGCTAAAATGTTAATCTCAAGCTACTAGCCATAAGAGTTGTGCCTTGTACCTGAAGCTTTGTAAAGCTCCTTCAAGTGCCCTTCCGGCAGCCGGATCTGATGCACAGTGAGATCCACTGTCCCTCCTCCACAATCCACCACCACATAACGGTCACCTACAGCAGCAGAAACAACATTTGAGGCTCACCAGGAAAAAAGAAATTAGTGGATCTATATCTTGTCTGGTGACATTTTATTCTTTTCCATAAACTCTCTGCAGATGTTGGATGGGAGTAATGGAAAAATGCTTTTGCAAGGTGACCTACATTTAGAGCTCACTGGTTGGGATTTCAAATAGAAGCCTTTGGAATTAAAGTTTTATGTAGGTTTTGTATATTATTTACTATATACAGTTCACCCAAAAATATATCTCATTATTTACTCTCTAATGATGGTCCAAACCATAATGAATTCCCCCCCAAAATAAAAGTAAGAATCTAGAACATTCTGAAAAATATCTTCTTAAAAACATACAGGTGTGGAAAAACAACAACATTCAGGTGAGTAAATGATGACAACTTTCATTTTTGAATGAACTATCCCTTCAACACTGAAAATGTAGTGAAATTTGAAATGATTTTAAAAAACTAATTTGCATGGAGGTTATTCCAGCAGTGATGAATAGGTGAAGTTTGCCGAGGAAATTGACGGTTGAGCCGCTGCTAATTCAGACAGCAGAATAAGTCCGGGCTCCCTAAAGCAGGGCAGGATCTTCCTTATGCTCTCAGCTAGGGTGCATCTAGTCTCAGTTGGCACATCCATAAACCACACTCACTGACTTTATTGCATATAGCACAAAAATGCCAATCTGATTGAGTGGCTTGATACAACTTATTATGTGAAATAATTATCAAGTATTACTTTTGGACAGACGAAAATTCTAAGGACA
Organism: Pimephales promelas; assembly: GCF_988280905.1. Classification (NCBI taxonomy): domain Eukaryota; kingdom Metazoa; phylum Chordata; class Actinopteri; order Cypriniformes; family Leuciscidae; genus Pimephales; species Pimephales promelas. The sequence continues at coordinate 19,690,416 of NC_142783.1, forward strand.
ATGTCTATACACATCAGTGCATTAAAAAAAAATCATACTGTAATCTGTTGTTTGACGTGTGAGTCAGTCTCTTCATATCTGATTGGATGATTCTTAGCCAGAATAAGCTGCATCAAGGTCCGTTTGTTTTTTTTTGAAAGGTCTAGCTATTTGAGACTAGAGCATCCTTCTTAAGAGCTTCAGGCTTTCTTAACTTGACAGCAGCATTAGAAACAGCGGGAGCAAAATACTAAAAGAAAAGTGTGAGAGAAGACAAAGACTCTACCTTCAGTGAGTTCAGACCAGAGCTCTCCTATGACATTCTCCACCAGAAAGGTGCGGCTCTGTCGGTTACGGCGCACATGCTCCTTGGCTGGTTATTGACAGAAAGAGACAGGAAGTGTGTGTGAGAGGGAATGCAGCGTGAAGCTATTTGTGTGTGTGTGTGTGGCATTTCTATAGGCAAGGCGACAGGATGAGAAAGGAACATGGGCTGCATGTGATTTCTTTGAGCAGGGTGATGCTGCTGGAAAAAAAGCAGACTAAATTTTAGGAAATTTATGAAATAAAAAAAGCAGTAAAATAGCTGGCATTTTTATGTTATTTACTTATTTGACAAATAAAGAAGTGTGAAGTCCGCACACTAAAAAATGAATGCTCCAAAGTATTTATTAAAATGCAACGTTTCGACCCTCAGGTCTACATCAGGCATTTTTCATTGAAAGACTTCCTCTCTTTTTCACTTTTGTGAACTTCCTGTCTGGAACCGGAATGTAAAAGTCTGTTCCTTCACTGCAGAGGGGGAGAGTGTCCTGGTCTGATAAAGGGCAGTTGGTCTGATGACATCAGAGGATAATGGCCATCCTGACAGTTGTACACATTCCCAAACAGGAAGTGTTAGCTCTAAGGGAGAGTGACTGCATGGAGACTGATGTCAGATTGACATTTCCTCCAACTCACAGAAAACAATGCAGACATTTTTTTTTTCAGTACATGGCAAGTTCTGATGGGGCGTGGGAGACCTAACAACTGCTCCATCTAACAGTGTTTTTAACACACAACAGACCCACATCTGAAATTTTACAGTCTATTTTAGATTATCGAAATATCAAGGCAAGGTAGTGAAAAAAAAATGTACATTGTTTTCACAAAAATATTAAGCAACACAAATGTTCGCAACATTGATGATAACGCCTGTTTCACACTGGTTATAGTGTGAAGTGAAGTGATGGTTGTACCCAAGTATTTGAAGGTTGAGTATGCAAGCCCATTGGCTACTGATACAGCAGGAACGAATCAGCTGTGCTCTATAGATAACGATGTGATTACAAGCAGGTTGAGTTAAGGATCCATTGGCCCGCACCATCTAGAGTTTCTTCTTTCTCAATACATTGTATTAATCTTTAAAGTTAAGATTAATACAAAGTTAAAAGATAGTAACATACTTATACTGTGACCCCTTTCACCCTTCAGATCTGCCTAATTCTACGTGGCATGGATTCAACAAGGTGCTGAAAGCATTCTTCAGAAATGTTGGCCCATATTGATAGGATAACGTCTTCCAGTTGATGGAGATTTGTGGGATTCACATCCAGGGCACGAAGCTCCTGTTCCACCACATCCCAAAGATGCTCTAGTGGGTTGAGATCTGGTGACTGTAGGGGCCATTTTAATACAGTGAACTCATTGTCATGTTCAAGAAACCAATTTGAAATTATTTGAGCTTTGTGACATGGTGAAGTAGAGGATGGGTAGGCCGTGGCATTTAAACTATGCCCAATTGGCACTAAGGGGTCTAAAGTGTGCCAAGAAAACATCCCCCACACCATTACACCACCACCACCACCCTGCACAGTGGTAACACAAGCTATCAGCTTGAATCAGTCAGCCCATTCTCCTCTGACTTCTAGCATCAACAAGGCACTTTCGCCTACAAGACTGCCGCACACTGGATGTTTTTCACACCATTCTTTATAAACCCTAGAAATGGTTGTGTGTGAAAATCCCACTGAACAGATTGTGAAATACTCAGACCGGCCCATCTGGCACCAACAACCATGCCACGCTCAAAATTGCTTAAATCACCTTTCTTTCCAATTCTGACATTCAGTTTGAAGTCACACAACGGCTTTCTGTTTCAGAAACTCCTAAAGCAAGCAACCATGTTCAAATATACAGACTATCTAAGCACAAATACTACTGCTAAAATAATCAATAAACATGTCATTCATCCATTCTTTTCAGCTCTCTATTTATAGAACAGCATATGCAAAGAGAGCACATGCAATTTTAGACTTTTTCACCACAGCACCATTACTTCAATAATTGCTGTTATTTTCATCTTTACTGCACAAAATCTATCAGGTCAAATTCTTACTGTGTCACTTCTTTTGTAAGGTTTACAGTTACAGATGTGCTTGCTGATGTCATTAGACTGAGGTCACTAATATCACAAGTCCCCTGATATATATATATATATATATTTTTTTTACAGGAAAGATAGTTCGGTTTCAGATGTAGCATCTAGACCAATCAGACACAAATAAATTAATCATTATATTTAATGAACAATTTCACTCTTCCTACAAAGTTCTATGAAACTTCCCCCACAAATGATGCCTACCAACTGGCAGACCTGTTACAGGACACATTGAGCCTGATAACAAGCTTTACGACCCAACAGAATTAAGAACTCTTTTAATCATATATATATATATATATATATATATATATATATATATATATATATATATATATATACACACACACACAACCATTTTCCATCTCATAATTTTCCTTTTATGTGGTTTGGTCTTTCCTTTATGTGGTTTGTGGTTGTTTCACTCTCTCTTCTAAACTATTTTGGTCTGAAACATGACTTGCATACTATGGTTAACCAAAATCATATGCGTAGCATGTTTATTCTCTATAAAATCCAATCTTCGTTCCCCATGTTAATTTACATTACATTTGGCTAACTTTGATGAATTAGTATTATAAGAACCTTGAAGATTCTTTTCGTAAACACTCAATGAAATTAAACATTCAAATGCCCTGCTAGAAGGGGTCATAAAAAGTCCCATCCAAAGGGATGGCTTCGCATTGGCTCACGCACCTCCAGAGGGTGTGACATTTTCACACTTTAAAAATCACTCATCATCAAGATCAGCTCTCTCTCAAGGCTGCGGCCTTGTCATTTAATTCACAAAGATCCTCTGACTCCCACTGATTCTCTCTCATCAAGAGCACATAAGCAAAGATCAACTGGAGCCTCAACAAATTGCATAAGGACAGTTTAATACAAATGGACGAGACATGCAAGTATCAAAATTAGACTCATTATGTGACACATAAGTAGCCTTACTTACCCCTTTTCAAGAAGGGCGTGTTAGAACTAAACTGATGGTTTGCTCAGGCTGTTGATCTGCTGAACTTCAAACAAATAACTTATTGCTTTCCTGTATTCTGTCTGTAGCATGCATGTATGTGTTTGTTAGCGTAGTTTAAATGTTTAGTCTAGTTAATAAAATCTTGTTCTTGTCACACGTAAAGTTGTCCGTGTCTCAAGCTCATATCTGGAGTCATTAATCATAGATCTTGACTACTTGCTCTTAGTAGTATTTAGTTAGAAAGACATCCCCCATGCCCCGGAAATGCACATTTCTATTAATCAATTAATAACCAATATTGAGTGTTCATGGGATGAACTGAGTAATTGGCTGTAATAATGTTAATGTAGCTTAACCCGATTAACTGATCCAAATATTCATAACCAATTATAACAAGTTATGATTGATTATTCATATTTCATAGAGCTAGTTTGCTACACAGACATACAGTTAAATGGACCAAATAACATTCTTATTGTAAGTTAACATTCTTAAATGTTGACATCAACCAAAAATAATTAAACTCTTTACAAATGTGATTAATTGTACAAATGGTCCAGAAACAGATTAACATTTTTGTTAACATTTTTTGCTATAATTAAAAATGTTTTCTTTCCAGGGGAATGAAAGGCATGACCTTACACAAATTACATGCTTATGAAAAAATGTGCATGCAAACTTCAAGAGAGAGAGAGAGAGAGAGATGTATGCGACAGGGGGATTGTGAATTTGTTTTAGCCGTTTCTCATTCTGGCATCACCATTCAGCAGTGGTCCAAATGACTGTTGCCTTCTGAATGCACATGCAAATTACTTTTCTAAAATCACAGACCCATTAAATACAATGTACAAGTCTAAAAATGCTTTTTTTTAATACAAAGCAGACTGTGTGTACATGCGCCGTCAGTCGGTCATAAATACATGAGCAGGGCAATGGAAGTGAACTGGAATGGACTGGAAGGGGAAAGGAAAACATGCACTCGGCTCTGCCTCTATACAAAAGCACTTTTACTTCTGAGGTTTGAATTTGACGCATTTACATTATACTTTAGTGTGACCATTCTCAGTTGTAACTGAGTTATGGTCTGGAAAAGCATCATAGACAAACAATTTCCAAAGGGCGTCACCAACAGACGTAGCTCAAATGCCTATGGGCGCAATTGGATAGACCTAAAACCAATCAGAGATGAAGGAGATGACATATGCAGAGCGACTTTCGATTAAGTTCGACGTTCGATTTCCATTAAATAAAGCACACACAGGAAACAAAACCTTAACAAAAAAAAAAATCTTACAATGAACTTTGCAATTTAGACGCGCAAACTGCGTGCCGATGTGGTGAGAGTGATGTACATGCTCGGGCAGATTCGGCTTTGTTTTTCTCAATTTATAGCACTGTTTTGGGGAAAGAGTGGATGTTGTAAAAATTGTGTCTTTTTACTATACATAGTAAAATATTTTTTTATCTTTCTGGTCTTTCTCACTCTCAAAGACACAACGTGACTTGCCGAACAACTACAGCCCCCTACAAACTGAATTTTCAACCATACTTGATAACTAGCCTCCCTCAACAGCAGCATGCCCAGTTTCTTCACTCACTATCTGAACTTTATCTGCCAAGCAATAATTTGACTGGCTTACTATACACAGTAACTTATGCCTTTTGAAGAAGAACTAATCACTGGCCAGGTTAGTGGCATCAAAACACATGGCCAACATTATCCACAAGAATTATTTAAGTGCTATCGCATAAACTTGAGCATAACTAAAATGAAATGAGTGTCATTTGGTTTGTCCTCATAGCAGGAAACTTGTGTTGCACCTGTAATGTGGTAAAAGACTGACTGGGTAGCTTACCCTGGGTCATTCCACTCCCAACGTTCTCTGTTGGGCTGTAACCATTCTGGGCTGTTTTGTTGCTTAAATCAACCATTTGGTGGAGGCGTAGCTTCCTGCAGTAAATGGACGCAGCCTCTGGTTCCAGAGCAATGATCAGCTGATCAGGGTTGTCACGAGAAACCAGACCAGCCTAGGTGAGTACAAAACACCAAATGACAAGGCATTAAACCAGGAATATGAAACTCAGGCTCATATTTGCTTAAAAACATGTGAATGAAGATAATTAATTTTTAGTCATTAACTGAAGAGTATTCAAGACTGCATTAAATTCACATTTACTGCAATTTATAAATAGATAGTCTTCCTACAGACCTTAGTAATTATCATTAACTAAGTTGTTAATTGAGATAAAGCTGAAATAAATATCAGATTAAAAAAAGAAAGAAAGAAACGACACAAAAATAAAAAATGTTGCCTTGGCAACTAACTGAAATAATAAGTTTAAATTAAAGCATTAAATTACTAACAGGAAATAAATAAAAAAAACAATAATGTAATATTTAATCATATTAAAATACATAAAAATGACGAAAGCACAAAACAAAAATCAATCACTTCAAATAAAATGATAACTGAAAAAAAGAAGAAGAAGAAGAAAAACACTATTTTTCTAATAAAACCATTTCAGAAGCACCCAAGCGGTTTTGCAGGTTTGACCTCTCAAGTGTGTATATTTTTCAGTATTTTATTTACCTCCGAGTTATTTTAAATTCATATAAATAAAACAAATAAATGTATTGACAAATTGAATGTGACACTGCAAGATACTGCTGTTATTGACTGAAGTCAACCAACTATAAAATCTAAAACAGTTATTGCAGAACAACCCAAAACAACCCCACCTAAATGAGTGACACTGTTTGCTGTGAGTAGGATTGCAGGATTCGGTGAGATATGGGGAGGTGATGTAAGCAAAAAGTGATGCAGAGAGCATGACAGAGGTAAGGGTGAATGCAGTGTCCTTTCTTTAAATTCTCCTGATCCAGCAGATGAAGAGCTGAGTCACTGTGTGCCCCTGCACACACACACACACACCTCCTGAGGCAAGCTTTGCAGGAATTCCCATTGCAGATATCAAATGTTGCAGGCTGCCTATTTTTCTCCGCTCTCTTTTTCCCACTGTTCTCTCTTTTCTTGCTGTGTATTGATGAAGCTCACCCGCTCTTGCCTTCCCCACCACATTTCTTCTTTTCTTTGGATTGAGATGAGAGACGCTGAGCCACACCCTGCTCTTCCACCCTTTCTGTCTCTCTTCAGTGCGAGAAAATCCACGCCTCTGTTTACTACTTACTTGTCAAACAATCACTTCAGGCTTTACATTGCAAAAAGAAAATAACAATTTGGCCTAAAAAAAAAAATCTTCACAAAGCATCTTCAATATGACTGATATGAATGATAAACTGAAGCTGCATATCAAAACCAGGAGTAAAAAGCAAAGTCTCACCTGACCACTTGTAATCACTTAAATATCTCAATAATGCAGATCATATGACTACCATACACACACACATAGGCCACATGTTTCGACTACAGACCACACAGCGATATAGTACCACATATATGGGGGTCTCTATAGGTGGTCCACTTAAGTGACAGTGAAAACAAACATACAAACAGAGGCTGTATCTAAGGGATGAGATAAGTGTCTTTCCTTTTTCCATTAATCTCTGCCTTTCCTCTCTTTCCATTTACATCCTGTATTTCTGTACATCTCATTCTTTTTATTATTTTATATTGCCAGCAAAACAGTGCTCTTTTACTTCCTCTATTTCAATTTAATAGCTCAACTAAAGTGTTACAGTACCTTAAAACACCCACCAGAAACTGTACAACACATACTTCAAACGTGTGATTAATGTATGTGCTTTCAATTAATGTAATGATTCAAGGGTTTCACACAGTACACATAGACCTCTCTCCAATTTCAAACACACAGTAGGTTGTTTATCAAAGCAAGACGTGCGGCTATGAGAAAGAAGCGTTATACCTTATACGCTGCCTCTCTCATAAACTGCTTGGCCGGCATCTTCCAGATGGCCGGTACAGTGATGACCCATCTGACATCCGAATTTTCAAAGTCCCCCCCTGCTTGATCGCTCAGCTCCTGTATCCAATAAGAAAAATCCATTTTAAAGCTTTTATTCAGGAAAAACAGCTTAAATTGAAAGAAAAGGTAACAGTAAAGACATTCCTATAAAGGATTTTAATCCTGAAATAAAATGTATCATGGCTTCCTCAAAAACATTAAGCAGCACAACTTTTTTCAACTGTGATAATAATAATAATAATAATAATAATAATAATAAAGAAAAAGAAATAGTTTCTTGAGCACCAAATATGCAAATTGGAATGATTTCTGAACAATAATGAAGACTGAAAAATCAGCTTTGCATCAAAGGATTAAATTACATTTTAAAATATATTTAAATATAAAACAGTTGCATTAAATTATAATAATACTTCACAATATAACTGTTTTGTATTTTTGATATAACAAAATTAATGCAGCCTTGGTGAGCATACGAGACTTCTTTCTAAAACATGTTAAAATGATGTGAATTGACTGGGTTTAACATAGCATTCTGTATGATCATGTGAGTAAGACATACCTTAAGAGCCTGCTCCTTAAAAAAGGCCAGCGCATAAGCAAAAATATCCAGAGCTTTCACCCTTTTCCCATTGGCCGCATGTAAATCCGTATCAATGGATAGATTCTGCAGAAGATAAAATGACAATAAATGCCTCTCAGATACAAGAAAGAGATTGACAAGTCAAATCAAAATGTATTTGTACTTCAATAGACTTTAATAAAACTAGACAACTCATTACCAGCATTGCTTCAGTGTTTTAAAGCTTTGATAGGTTCACCAGTTAATAATGAGTTTGTTTGCATTACTTGTTAAGTTCTGCATTAGCATTTTGTTAAAAAAAAATATCGTAGGAATGTGTCCTTACAGCAGTGGTGTGTAGCTTCATTTTAAACTTCTCCAAATAGAGCCATTGCTTAGACTCGGTGGGATCCAAGTCATGGTAAAAATCTCGGGCTGCATAACCAAAACTGTGGAACTTCTTGTCTGGGGTCAGTAGAATGGTAGTAGGCGTCTTCTGATTGGACACACCTGGGTCTCCACCCTCCCAGCGCCTAGCAACAAAGGAAAAACAACCAATGAGAGTGTGAATTGGGATATGATGGGATCATGAAATAATTTCATTGGGTAGAAGCATTTAGCTTTTCACTTCTCCTAATTAAAGGTCCCCTGACAAAATTTCACTTTCTGAGGTTAATATTAATGAGTTCCCCTGTACATGGTTCCCCACTGGCTGTGGTGTAAACCGAGCTTTGGCTATCTTTCTCTGGCTTTGAGAAAATGAAAGCTCAGACGGGCTGATCTTGAATCTCCTCCGGATGACGTCATACGGAGGAAAAGTAATACAGAGCTGGCCTCGATGAAGGTCTGAAAATAAATCGATTGAGCTACAAGGCAACATTTTCTGATGCGTAGCCTAATTGTTCAAGTTCAGACTGGTGATCTTTCTCTCAAAATCATTCAATACTGTTGATAAACAGTAAACAGAAACAGAAAACACTGGACGGATTTTTATCATTATATAATGGTTCTGTACAGGCACTGCCAACACACATTGCAGTACAATCAACTTGTAAAAGTGCATGTACCATTATATGACCCCTTTAACCAACTCAAAGCAGCTGTCTCCTTGACTATAAACAGATTTAGTAAATGAGTTTTGTGAGCTTTTTACAAGGAAATCTGAGTTTATGCGAAGGTTTAGGGACAAGACTATCAGTCCAACTCAAATAATCTGAGACCTTGGGCTATTTGTGCTTGTAAATCTGTAGCAGCAGTCAAAACACATTTCGAATTAACCAGATTGAAGCAAGCCACTGTTTTTTTCCATAGAAGAGCAGTCTCAATTTACCTCGTTCCCTTTCTCGTCCTCATCACCCACTCTCTCGTTGTCCACATTTGACACAGTCAAAGATCCTAAATGAATACTAATGCCGTGGACAACGGAATGCCAAGGGTCCTTGTCAGACAAAGCTAAACATATCTATACTGTATATGCAATGGCCTTCTTGTTTCAATGGAAAGCAGTAGGCTTATGTTTACATTTTTTCATGCCTCTATTCACACTTGTATTCATTTAGCTGTTTTCAAACCATCTTTTAATATGTGGATATATGTGCGCACACCGTCTACAGCTGTACATGTGCGGTTTAACAAATAGAATCCCATTTACAAATTTCATAATGAATCTGATGCCTAAATGAAAACCACATGCCTATTTGGGCGGGACACACGTGGCTGACTCTGCCCAGCAGGTACTCCGGAGAGCTGACCTTAGAGTCAAAAGCCACATGACCAAGTAGGTCAGGTCAGGGTAGCAGAGCAGCTGTGGGTTTACTTTCATATACAACGCACGCACCCACACAAATGTTACATGGTTTTAGACCATACACACAGTGGGACTGTATATATCTAATGAGTCTTAATGGGGCATCTAAGTTCCTAGAGAGGAAGACACCTGTACGTTTGACTGATATAGAGACATGACCTTCTAATGGCCAATCATATTAATGTCTTCAGAAGAGATGGACTACACATACAGGAGTACACTGTTGAACACAGGTTTTTTGATGCTCTGCTCGAACATAATTTACTCAAAAATCTACTGAAGGATTAAATAAATAAATAAAAAAGGTACTTTCTGCATAAAATGATGCTACTCCAGCAAAATAAATAAATAAAACATATATTTAAAATTTAAAGGAATATTAATAACTACTTTTATATTATTTTAAATTATTTAATAAATAATCATTTATATTTAATTATACAATTATATTAATAAATAATAATATATAAACCTGGAAGAAAACTACATTTTGGCCAAAATAAGCAAAAAATTTCCTCATTTGAGCTTTTCTTTTACAGGTAAACCCCCACTCTATCTCTCACTCTCTCTTTCTCTCTGTCCCTTTTGTCTCACCTCATAGTGTGAATGCACTCTGGTTCTTTTTTGAAGGCATATGCGTAGCCACTGGAGGTGGTGCCAAAGTCGATGGCCACCACCACCACATATGGGTGCCTCGTAGACTCATTCTCTTCTGAGTCATTCTGTAGAAAAACAAAAGGGAAAAGAAGCAGAGGGAAACAGAGACATGAAAAGAAGTAGAGAGATACTGTCAAGTATATGTCAAGCATTACATTATTGCATGTAATTGCAGCTCAGGGTAAATAAGACGATCCATTAAGGCCCCATTTGCACACCGGACATTTCCTTCATGTAATGGGTGACGTCATGCTGGCAATAAAAAGCTGAGCTTACCAGTACATGTGTGGGGGAAAGTGGCGTGATGCCTGGGTCGCCCATACTCTTGGCTGGAGATGGAGTAGCCATTGCATCTGCAAAGTGAAAGAAAGAAGAAAGAACAAACAAAAGAAAGAAAGAGAGTTTAACATACAAAAGGCAAGCCTATATTCAAGTTAACAATTTAGTGCATTGTTGGGCTTACACAGATAATGATAGTATTATTAATACATTTTAGTGTTTTAAAAGACATGTTTTGCCTTTGTATAGTAATTTTTTTTTTACTGTTTGGTTGTCAGTTGAGAAACAATGTATTAAGATAAAGCTATTTTAAAGTGCCATTTGTGAAAAAGTCTATTGTTCATAGTGTAGCGATATATATGAAGCACAGCTCACACCAGTCAGTTTCAAACCTAGCAGAGTTCTGTTGCTCAATCTGTGAATCCCGGTGAATACGCATTACCAACTTAAAATCTGTGGCCAAATCTTTCAACCCCAGGAGTGATTGGGATCACATGGAATCAAATTTAAATGAAAATTCCCCCCAAAAACGTATTATGACCACTCAAAGTTAAGTGTTCCTTAGTAAGTTCTCCATTTGAATGTTTTTCCCAAACACGTTTCTCTGTTTTATAATGCGTCTGTTGGATCTTTTTGAAAATAAGTCAAAATACTGTAATTCTTAAAGATAACCCAAAATTAATTAAAATACATTTAAATGGCATTGGGAATATCAGAAGCACTCTAAGGTGCAGTTTCATGGTCACAGATGGAGAACAGGACTAAATGGCACCATCAATGGTGATTCTTCACCGGAAATTATTTTCAGTGGGAACGAGACTTAAAAGCCTCAATTAATGTTCAGCGAATTCGTCTGAAAGACCATTCATTTGACCATACTTTTATTTATAACATTGCTTATGTCTAACATTTTACATGATTTGGTCATAAAATCATCAAATCCTTTAAGAGCTTTAGACCACTACAGCAACAGCTGCTCCCCTCCACACTGACATTTGAATCGAATTAGAGGTTGTATTTGTCCATTCCCGTCGTCCTCATTAGCCGGGCCTAATAGCTTCACTAAAACACTTGGATGCTGAGCACCCCGAACACTAAACGAGCGCCCGGGTTCCTCGCTCCGCGGGATGCCACGTTTTTCTGAGCATTCATCCTTTTTTCCCACCTTTACCCCATACTGAGCGGCAGAGTGAACAGAAAAAGCGTGGCGCTCTTCAGCGAGTAATTACGGGTTGAGTGACAGGCTACCTGCAGCTCGCACTTCATTTCAACCACTCACCACATGCACAAGCTCCCAGCTACCGAGATTAATTTTAAAATGGGACAATGGAACGTCAAAATCAATACTGAAGGAGTAAAATGATTGTCTATAATGATAAATGCCTATAAGTGAAGTGTTATTCAGAAACACACACTTGACCGTCTTTTTATACTTTTCCACGAATGGATTTGCGGGTTAAAGGAACTTAAGTTTGTTTACATGGCAACACGGCTCACTGTACGGGGACTTCATTATAACACATTAAAGTTGCGTGAGGGTAATTACACAACATCAATGGCGACCGTTTCCCTGGTGTCTAATTGAGAGCTATACTTGATTAGGGCTGTGATTGTGTTTTGTATGTATGTGTGTGTGTGTGTGTGTTACATGTCTTTTCAATAACGCTCTTTAAGTAACAACAGAGAATCCAAACATGCGTGGGAACTGGAAAGCAGAAAATGGGCATAAACGGTGGGAAATTACTTGCATTATGACCAGAGTGTGAAACGGACCAATTCCTTTGATTTTCCTGCTGTTTTAAAGACTTATTTACACATAAAAGAAGAATGAAAAGAAATGTATCTACAGACTAGCCTGACCTGAATTGATGTACCTTGAATTGTTGTCAACAAGAAAAAAAAAAAACTATGTAAATCAATTCTTTTACTCAGGATTGGCTGACATAATGAGCTGTTTTAACAAAACTTACACAATAAATAAAATACAATACAATATAGTAAACTATCAAGGTGAATTTATCACTTCAAGTTGTTGGCCATTTAAAATTTTGAAAGTTCACTCAGCAGGTTTTTGGAAAAGTTCAAATCCAACTCACATCTAAAGTTTCAGAAAACACAGAACACAAAAGGACTCTTTTAATGAGGTGATCATATATACTAGAACCATTACAAATGCGTTGATCCAAGCAGCAAAAAATAAACACAAATGAGAGAGAGGATGGAGAGAGAAAAAAGTATCCTGTTTTCACCCCTCCTCTAGTCCACATGAGAAAGGGAGTGAATAAACGGGGTGTTCGCTCCATTCTGGAATGTTATACAAACTTCTGACAGGAAGCAGGAGGAGTCAGAGGTCATCCCTCCTCTGTGGAATTACAAATTCAGAAGAATTCCAAGCAGCCCAGTACACAGAAATAAGAGAGTTCAGAGACATTTGGACCACTGACATGCACAGACAAAAGCGATCTTAGGTCTGGAATCTATTATGTATAAAATATGCAACATTGTGATATAGTTGAGTCAAAGTGAAGAGTGAGAATCAGGGATTTTTTTTTTTTAAATATGAAGGTTGTACAATCAACTCAAAATGCCAGTCTTCTCACTTTCCTGTTTATTTATTTATTTATTATTATTATTGATAATTAGAGTTAGATATTGAGCATCTCTCAAAAAGCATTCTGATTCTTCCAGTTTTTGATTGGACTTCCAAAGAGAGAAATAGCTTCAAGGGCCTTCAATCTGGTTGATAATTTTATTCCATGGCTAGCACACACAGATACAAACATCTGTAAATTATTACAACTCTGGATCAAACACTACAGTTTTGATCCTTTATTAATTATTATTATTATTTTTTTTTTTACAGTTCTCAAATCTCAACATGTCAGAGACAAATGGCCTCTTACTCTATAACATTTGGTCTGAAATTTTTCCAAAAATAATAACCAAATGCAGAGATAAAGAAAAGCAAATCCATCATGATGTCAAGTAGAGAATTCCCTGGTAAGTGAAAACAGATCAGGGAAAGGGAAAATGCAAAACGTTTTTTTAAATAAATATAACTTTCCAATGAAGTTTCCAATACAGTTTAAAACTGAAGCTACACTGTAGTGTGTGAACCCGAGTTGTAATACTTTACAGATCCCTTTGTCTGTGTATGCTAGCAATGACAAATTCAGTAACTTGACTGAAGACACTTGAAGCTAATTCTCTCTTTAGAAGTTCAAAATACAAGTACCTAAGGTTGTGTAATGTTTGAATTTTAGCGATTTTTGATTCCAAATCCAATTGTTAGTCGCTTCGGATAAAGGCATTTCCGAGTCCTAAGTGATTAAATATAAATGATTTTTAAGGCCTGAAAGCAAAACACACTGAGCTCAGTTATATACTATCAAGCCGCTATACAGCCATCAAGACAAGCCATCTCAAAGACATGCCATTGACAGGGCAGGGCTGCTCCAGTTCACATGTATGTGAAGGTCCATTCAGAAACGCAGCACTATAAATGCCAAAAACACAGCCAGTCGGTCCTCTCACTCACACTAACTGTGTCCAGCTGCCCCTATTCACTCACAAACACAAATACACACAAATAAACACTCACATTCATACACAAACATTCCTCCCACACACAGTGGGTGAGAGAAGACACACAACAGCTGCTCTAATCGTATTACTTTCTCTCTGTCTGTTAGGGATGATTAATCAATGATCGTACCGTAGTTACATACTATTATAAATAATAACGTCTTGAAGCCATTCAATGGATTAGGTATGCTAGCAGTTTATTTTGAAACAATGAACCAAGGGTCCAAAAACCCCTCCAAACAAGTAATTTCAGTGAACATAAGAACTACTTAGTGTAAACACCACAATAAAAGTACATCGAATAAACAAATGAGTGGTGATCTTCAAGTGCTTTTTCAGCTGTGCGCTCCAATTCTATGGTGCATAGTAAATCAAGACCTGACAATCTGGAGTGTATTTCCCAAAGCCAACTATGGCCACAAGTTCCGTGGTTATCAATACAATTCAACAGAACTTGCGACCTTAGTTGGCTAAAGATGCTTTTGGGAAACGCACTCCTAAGTAATCCAGCTGTAAAACAGTGTCCAATTGGTCTCTACACAGCGCCCCTATCCACCTATATACCACACCTGAGATCCAGGAGAAATGTTAAGCAACCTCAATTATTTTCACAATGTTTTTCTTGTGCCCCATATTGGAAAAAAAAATGAGGATTATTTAGTGTTAAACTAGTTAACACGCTACTTTATTGCACTCCAATATATCCTTGGTAGAAACCATAGACTGTAAGGTAGAAACCCCAAAATCAAGAAAAATCACATCGGACAGGCAAACATGATCTCGTGCATTCAGTCGCTTTGCTTCTAAAATGCTCCTGGTGTGAGTTGGCACCACGTGGACAACAGAATAAAATTTTTGAGCCGTAATACGCTGCAGACGTGTACTGTGTACAAAAGGGGTTGAGAACAGTTCAGACGGTACTCATTTATTGTTATCTTATTCATAAATGTTTAGAAAAACACTTAAAGGGATAGTTCACCCAAAACTAAAAATTAAGTCATTAAGTCCTCACCCCCATGCTGTACCAACCCCGTAAGACCTTCGTTCATCTTCGGAACACAAATGAAGATATTTTTGATTAAATTTGAGAGGTCGATCACAGCTACATAGGCTCCTAAGGGTTCGAAACTTGACAGCCCAAAAATTTATTGAAGAAAATGTTTAAATATTCCATGCGACTACAGTGGCTCAACTATAAGTTTATCAAGCGACGCAAATACTTTTTGTGCAAAAAACAAAAATAACGACTTTATTTGACTATTCCTATTCTTCCTTCCTTAGGCTTGAGACGAGAGTTCAAGAGATTTTAAATTATTCGTAATTTTAAACAATGAGCATGAACAATTTAAATATCCAATATTGGCCAATATATATCGGGCCTTCCTAGTCGAACACATTACACTTAAATCTATCTAGATTTTAGGAAAATTTGAAGACTGATAGGCTTTAAGCTAAACTATTATATATAGCCGTTGTAGCTGATGATTCGGTTTACTACTAGATGCTAAGAAACATAATTAACATATCTGCGAGTTTCAGACTCAGCCAGGCTGGATATGAAAGTATGCGCCTGTAGGATTTCCTGGAATGTGACGTTTGGAGAAAAATTAGAGGGTTTGAGGAGAGCAGACAACTCCCATTACATTACCAAAGATACAGAGTGGACGAGTGTTTTGACATCTGCATCTACAACTCTGTCCCCACCCTAAACCTAAAGCCATAACTCATAAATAGCATTACAAATGCTTTTTTCGACTAGGGGCATACGAGACACATCATCTCATACGAACAACCTCAGCCTCCTCCCAAATCAACACCAGAGCCCCATTACCTCAGAGATACATGATACATGGCCTACTGAGAGGAGCAAAAAGAGAGAGAGAATTGATTTTTTGCAGTGCTGAATAGAGAAGTTAACCCACAAGTGCATCTACACAACAGAGCAGCTTTCCCTATGCAACGTTATACTAGAATAGTTGAGAGATCAGAGTCGCCTGTGAAGTCAGCAAGATCCAGCAGCAGTGTCAGTCAAATGGAGCTGTGTAAGCTCTGTGGGATGATGATACTGCAAAACTGCCATCAGCTCACTAGGTGGGTTCAAACGGAAGATGAGCAGCATTAGCTAATATGTCAAGCTACGCAACTGACACTGATAATGACAACATCGCGGATGTAGTGCGTCCAGATTTTATTCATACTACAGACACTCATTCTATATAGAACATACGTTTTTAACGGTAACAAATTAAGTTTTTAAACCAAATGAAGTACCAACTATACAGTATGGGATTTCAGATTTACCAAAAGTGTATCGCTCAATGTACGCTGGGAGAACGGTTTAGATCTAAACTGTCAGAGGAGCAAGGCTCGAGTCAGTCCAGAACAATAAAGAGTCTTTTGAAAGAGAGGAAGACACCCAAAAGTTGAAAGTCTAAGTATTTCTGCGTATTTGTGTGCTTGTTGTGTCTCCGTAAGGAAATTCTAAAAATAGCCTCTTGGAATTACAATAGTCTTCCTTCCTGTGCATCTGGTTTTGGACAGCCTGATTACAGCTCACAAGGCGTAAAGAAACCTCTCAAACTCAAACAATCACAATTCACAAATGACACAATCTACAGAAAATGGTAAATCAGCAACTTTCAGATGTAGTCTTGAAAAACATTTAGTTCAACAAATGTTTTGCATTCAAAACAAGTCAAACTCTTTATTCGGTGACATTGTCGATTACCTAAATCAGGCCTAAATCAGTTTGATTCGTTTGAAAGTATAGCCACAAGAAAGACTAAAGCGACATTATAGGCAAGCCTACATTTTAACGCAAAAGTAGTGTGATAAAATTGCTTACAAATCTTGTTGGAGCAAAGTTTAATCGTTCAACCCCAGTCATAATGATAGTTAAAGCTAAAGTCCGTAGCTTTTTTGGGGTTAAAAATGATCCAAAATACATATTTGAGAAAATACATAACCAGCCAGTGTTCAACGCTATCTGCTTGCCTTAGCTCGATTCAAAGTGATAAGATTGTAATAATGTTTTTAATTCCAGTGGTACTGCATGTCTTTGCGTCATTACTGTACACATAAAGAAGAGTCTCGGCTAGTAGGCTGTATTGAGAGTGTGAGGATGTTGGAGGCGGAGATTTATAGCCTTTTCTCACAGCACTTGATAATTAAACTTATCAATTTGATGGCGGATCCAGAAAGGTTCAAACCACAATCACCAGTGAAAACAGATTCACCCGCTGTAAAATGCAAAAGACTTAAGACTTCGGAGTCATTACAAAAAAAAAAAGAGACCGGAACCATGCGAAAACAAGGATACATGTCGAAAGGGCATTAGATGTAGTCACGCAATGCTGATGTTGTTAACATTAAAGAAGCTGTTTGTAAGATTGTGGCCAAGACTGGTACTGCAATCACTTTCAAATTACTGTAGAGTGTATATATATGCGTGTTCAGTGTGCAATGTTATATATGTCTCAGTCTGAGACTCAGGGGCAGCTGCTGTGTCTTCCCCTGAGACTGAAGGCCAGACACAGCTTGACTGGATTATTGGCATTTCTCTTCACGCTGGAGGGGTTGGTTTTCCTCACATAGTGAAGTCAAGCCCACAGGGAATACACTACAACGAATCAAAGCTTCCAGGCGGCATGTAAAGGTTTCTTTTTAAGCCCACCATTTGCAGAAAGATACAAAAATAAGACCACAATTTCGTATTAAAGGCATCTGAGGCAACTCAAATGTGTCAATAATAAAATTTTGTGATCCAGATAAATATATCAATGTCAATTTTTATACCTAAACTGAAGATAAATTTGTGTGGCTCGTCACACACCACCTCTCTCGATACTACCAAAAGGGGTACCTGAATTATTCACACATGTGAAATTATTCAAACCATCTCCAATCTAAAGTGAACCACCAGCACAGCATGACAGACCCAGTAACTCTGTGAGTAATAGTCTAGATTTGGGTCATAACTGAGTTAGGTCATACAAACCAAATTTGCTCTCAAACACACAGTAAACATATATGAGTCAACAATCTACTAAGTTATTCTAAAGTGCAAGAAGGTTTTATTCACTGCGTTTGCGTTTCGGATTTTTGTTTTAGTAAAACTAACTATATATATATATATATATATATATATATATATATATAACTCACTGGCTAAAACAACACTATCTCACGACCAATTCGTACGAATTCGACGCATGATTAAAAAGTGGCTAATTCGTACTAATTCGTACGACCTCACTCGTACTAATTTGTACGATTTGTCTAAACCCACGTGATGGTTAGGTTTAGGGGCGGGGTAAGGGGTAGGTCATTCGTACGAATTGGCCAATTCGTAAAATATGTACGATTTAGCAAAATTGTATTAATTCGTACAAGTGAGGTCGTATGAATTGTTACGAATTAGCCACTTTTTAATCATTCGTCGAATTCGTACGACTTGGTCGTGAGATCGGGTTGGCTAAAACCTTTCTGTACTTCACGGCACAAAAAAAAAAAAACACTTAATACCTGATTAAAAAGATGCCATGGTAACACAAATACAATAGATATTTTAAATGTAAAAGGAATAAATCCCTTTTTCTGAGTTTATTGAATACATCATATTACTGTATCCTAGGCTGTGCTAGTAAGTAATGGGTTAAGCAGACACATCTGCAGTGACAATTTAGAGTTTTTTTTTTTATTATGTTCTGACATATTGCACATTTTTTCAGGCACTTTTGTATTTGAACTGAAGTTTAATTTCAAATATAACATTCGTTAATTAAATATAACGAATGTTATATTTAATTTCAAACATAACATTCGTTAACATTCAACAATCGTTCAGACTTAGAATATGTGCTTTTAAATACACTACTGTTCAAAAGTTGAGTCAGTACGTTTTTCTTTTAAATGTTAAAAATAAATACTTTTATCTAGCAATGATGTAATGTTTAAAAAAAAATATTCCAAATAAATGCTGTTCTTTTGAACTTCCTATTCATCAAATAACCTGAAAAATAGTATGACTAATAGACCCCTTTTGCGCCGACGTCACAGTTACGTCACGGCGCTAGCTGGAGGCAAAACAAAGTGAAAACTGGAGGCGGCCAATGCAAAGCAGCACAGATTCGGCTACATAATAAGGAGCTTAAATTACTTTTATTATTATTAAATGTCATCGTATTGTGTTGTTTGATACAAGTATCAATAAAAAATGAATATGCTGTATCTGGACTTTTTATTTCTAGAAAATATTCACATGATTAATATCACACCGTAATGACACTCTTTATATTGTCGTCTTCTCTGCCCTGGCTCGGCAGAACTGTGGATCATACACACAAGTCTTGTACAGGACCATTCAGCACATAGTTATAGGCATCTAAAGATTTATATGCCCTCAGTTTCTCTTTACGATCGGTTTCTCTATAAGGTAGGTGTAGAAATCAGGCCACTCAACCGAGGTAAGGTAACGTCAAACCTGTCAGATCGTCCATGCAATGAGTGAGCGTGTGAAGGCTACGGGTCGGCCAATCTGGTTCTGTCCATTAAAATTAACTTTTGAAAATGACATTCGTTGTCCTGGACAGTGAGTGACCTTACACATTAAGATAAAATCTGATTTTCTCCAGTCATTGTTAAAAAACAAGCTAATAAAACTTGCTAACTAGCATTAGTGAAGCGACCAAAGGGATCGTTCTGCCTCCACCTAAGCTCCGCCCACATAAAAACGTCACCATGTTTACCAACTGAAAAGGTGTCTATACAGCCTCAAATAGTTCAGGTACACGGCCAAGTTAATTTGTGAAACTGCCTAGATGCACTTGATTTACTGAGCTGACAGTCACAGATATCACAGATGTACAGCAGAGAACATACAGTATGTGCTGGGTGGAGTTTTCTTGGCCTGAATGTCTGTCTCTTGGCAGACGAGTATTGTAAATAAAAGCATGACTTTGTGTATAAAGGGTGCTAAAAGTGATTTATTTTCAGTTGTGAAGACTCATGTCATGAGTTTTAATGGAACATCCAAAAGGTGTAACATTCTCATGATCACGTAGATGGTCTGTTGACACAAAAGACGCCCCTGCTCCCCCTTTTTAAAACTTCTCTCTCCTTCTCTTTGGGAACCGAGGCAACCGCAGCTAATACCTATACCATGATGTAATGCCAGAATGGAATTTTTGGGCTTTTTGTTAGTGTTGTAGCAGGTTTCCAAATATCTACATCATTCACAGCACGTTTATCAATTTAAAAAAAACACCATCCCATCTGCAAGTTTTTATGCCTCAAAAATCTATGGATATAGTCAATAAGATTTGTATTTTAGCTCAAATATGTTTTAGCTTACCTCAAGGGCATCCAAGATGTAGGTGTCTTTGTTTCCACAGCATTTTCAATTTTGACATTTTTGATTTTGACTGAGATTTCGGAAGTTTTACCTTTCACTAAACATATTAGATATACGGGAAATCGCAATGGAAGACGATTTCGATATATCTAAATATATTTAGTGAAAGGTAAAACTTCCGAAATCTCTGTGTAAACAATGCGTGATGTACATACGCACGCGATCACTTCCGGCGTCACGTTGGAGACGGTTCAGTTCGGTTCAGTTGGACATCTGATTCGGATCAGTTCGACGGCCGTTAACAAGAGGTAAAAGCTATATAAATGCTGTTCGTTTTCTCACAAACCACTCGTTTCGTGTCTTCGGCCATCAATGTGTACTTACATTTACAAGTCATTAAATCATGTTTAATTTTGACTTCTCTGTGCATGCTCTTTGAGGTGGGCTCCATAGACCTGCATTATATGACTGACAGACAACAACGGTTTGACCAAAAAATGTCAAAATTGAAAATGCTGTGAAAACATACACCTACATCTTGGATGCCCTTGAGGTAAGCTAAAACATATCAAAAATTAATTTCAAAGTGAACTATCCCTTTAAGGCGTAAATAACATTTAAAGTTTTCATATAAAATTCCAAGTCTAAACCATGATATAATAAACATTTTGGGGATCAAAACCTTATTCTAGCACTGATTGAATTAAAGGAGAAAGGAATGAGTGAGAGAGAGAGAGAGAGTTTGACCTACACAGATGCTGACCACAGACAGCACTCATCAAATTGAGACACTCAAAGCGAACGTGTGTGTGTGAAGCTAAAAGGCATTGAGCTGACCTCAAACAGAGACGCTAATGGCTCCGCTTTAAATTATATCACTGTGTCGTCCTGCCTCTCCAAACACACACCCAGCCCAGACACCCCCTGCCAGCTAAGGACAAGACGTGCAACTGACTCGCAGAGCAGATGATGAATGCAGAAAATATTGCACTGGTTATTTAAAACACACATCCAGCAAAAAATATGTTTGCATGTCTGTGCATGTAAATAATTTATTTGCTCATACATTTCTAAAGACCAATACCATCACTACGTATTCTCTCCTCAGCCATGTGTCTGGACTGTGGCTATTTAAACAGATGTGGATCCACATCACGTCTTGTGGCCACACCCTGACAGTGGACATTATCACTGCTCCCTTGGTCACATCATACTGCTGAGCCCAGAGTTATAGGGATCCGGGCATGCATGTGTTAGTTTGTTCATGTTTATTTGCCACAGCCACACACGTGTATTTGTGGTTAGCTGGTGACAGTTTGTGTGTGTTTGCATGCACGGATGCTGCAGACAGGAATGAATACCCCCCATCTCATCCATGCTGACTAAGCAGTCCTGGCCAAGCCACGTGCATCAGGCTGTTTAACTGCACCAGGCAGTCCACTGCAACCATGTTCACCGTTGCAGTCCACCCAGTGTACTCCAAATGCATGCTGTTTTGTGACTAATGGTCAAGCACCCTGGGTGATTCATTATAAAGGTTTATTAAACACAGATTCACATACTTCTTAAACAAATACATAAAATGCAATCTTCTCTATTAATAGTTTATACGCAACAAACTTCAATTACATTAAAATAAAATTATATTCATATTTGTACTGCTCAGAGCCCAGATGCAAGGCATCAAAAAGAATGATCAAATAGACCTTTAAGTGACCATTTATAGGCAGACTAGTGAAAATGTCAACTTTAGATAAACATATATTGGATTCCAGTAGTGAAAAGTCCTGAAGAAATGTATCTAAAGTCTGAAAGACTTTGTTTGTTTACATAAGGCTTCCAACAAGCAACAAACAACCATCTAATAAACGATTTATTGAGTCTACTCTTTTCTTCTGTACCCACCTCTATGTGCTACCTATGAGGCCTTTTCCCCTTTACTCAAACAATGACTCCTTTATACTCCAGCCCGAAGTGGCACCGTGGGAATGTGGTGGGGGTGGGGGTTTTTTATTCTGCTATTGGCACCCTGACCAGAGGCTGCCTACGCAAAGGTTAAAACTGTTACACACAAACACTCAAGGCTGTAGGTGTGGACATTATGGAGTTATTTTGCACATTTCAACAGGCAAATGGTCCAAAAACATTTGGCCTCAAGTTGAATGTTCCTATGCAAATTTCCCAGCACGTTGCAATTAGCACGCCAGTGTCGCATCTTCAACTCAAACGTTAACAGTACGACTCATTTAAGCTAATCGATTCTTCAAGAATTATCAAAAATGATTCAGTTATTCAGCTCTACGACATAACTGCGTTATCACGTGGTCTCCGATATGTGCCCTTAAAACATACAATAAATACGTATGAAAACAAATTGCTGGTAATTTGCACTCGTAAAAACTTAGAACCAATGTGTGTTACATCTCTTGTTTGAAAATATTTTGCACTTTTTAATAAACTATTTATTAAAACACAACTTTAGAATGTGTGTTGATAAAACTAACACAATCAAGTCATAAACATGCATTTAATACATTTTATTTGTAACTGCAGCAATCAAAAATAACTTTTAAGTTCATCAAATCACACTCATCAGTTCTCGGTTCAAAACGAACCGGTTCCCGGTTTAAAGAGTTAGTGATTCGCTCGGACACAATTAGTCCGATTTAAGAACGATTCAACCAGACAGAACCGGTTCAACCGATCTAGTCAAAAGATCCGATACAAAAGAACGATTCATTCACAATTTGTACGAAAAGACGGCAATGTCGTGAAGATATACGCATCTTCGAATATCAACTTGATGCTGCCGTCTAATGCTGTCTTACGTTAGTGCACAAACAGGCTCTAGGAAACAGTCATGATGACTATCTTACAGATGCTCTTCTTGCTGTGTCAGAGATGCGCCCATCCTGAATCATATTACATCACATCAGCAGTCAAACTGACGTCCTTCCTAAAGGACAGACAACAAGCAATACATGCGCAAATTTACCTTCCCATGCGCAAAACCGCCAGAAACATGTCAAACCTTGAAGCAAGCAAAATAAACATCCGCGCGCTACTGTAGAAAATGCTGTTGTGATCCGTGGCATGTAAACGATCGCATTACTACATTTCTCTGCATTGCGATTATTCCGTGTCAAAACGAGTACTGAACCGTTTTAATATGCGTTATGAAAGTCTATTTAAGCTCTTTGGTGAGTTTGGGACGATGATTGAGGAGCCCTACCTCGTTCCGGCTTCACCTGTGATGATGATGATGGTGGAGCGTGCTGACTTTTGCTGCATTGACTCAAAGCTCCCAGGAGTGAGACCACGTGACCCAACTCTGCACCGCTACTATCTCAGTCACCCAAGTCCACAATGCGCTTTTAAAGTCACAAACAGATTTTCCCCGGCGAAGACATTATTACATGCCATAGCGGCTACAGATTCATGCAGGGAATAAATGTCTCAAAAGATAAGCTTAATAATGCGCAAGAGGTGGAATGTTTACACCCATTCCGATGCAATACAGATTGCAGCGTGCAGCAAGCTAAATGTGCTTTCCAGGAATAGGCTACACTATAGAAAATGTTCAGCCTACGGTAAAAGCTGCCAGCTTGCCAGTAGGCTACATTATAAAATACTGAGACGACAATAAATGTGTCATTAAATCATACAACTAAGGCTAGGTCTTACTTATCCAAAAGTTAACCTATTTTTTGTAGTAGCCTACTTTTAGCCCATTTTTACATTATATCCTTTTTAAATTAACGTACGTTTTATACAATGTATCTATAGGCCTACGCCATAAAATAAAGCTAGCCCATCGCAGATAAGTATAGGCTACGACATTATTAAAAAGCGGTGTGTGGATCTTTGTCATAAGGGTTTGTGAACGCATACAGTGCTATGACATCAGTGTGGGCTTTGATAATGGGTTGCGTCATTGACTGCTCAAACTTTCTAAAATGCGATTTATCTCACCTGTTAGGACGTCGTCAATCACCAACACTTTCTCTGTCATTATTCAAATCTTCAGGTTTTCTTATCCGTAAAGATCCCACTTAATGTCTAACTTTGTGCGCGGTTCATTAGATTCTTTACAGAAAGCTTCTCAAGTGTGCTACCCCGTCCCGTTACTCTATTGCTCCCAGCCTCCCACCACCAAACTTCCAGCCCCGAACTACGCGTTGGAGCGCATTTAAAGTAAAGTATATCGAGTTTGACCCAAGACTGAGTTTTCCAGACTGTCTGACATCCAGAGAAAGGAAGTGTACAGATCCAGACTTCACGTCTGTTAGCTCTATCGGGCCCCGCCCTTCAGCCCGACTCCATGTGCAAGACTAGAAACAGAGTAAACAGAGGCCTCGAACACAACTAAAACAAATTGACACCTAATTATGAGATGGATGATGGCAAAGATGGCAAAAATGTGTTCATCCATCTCATAATGGATCAAAAATGTGTTACGGGTCTAGTACCGTGGCAACGGCACGGTGAACAGATTGACTCCTAACACAAGAGAGAAAATTGGGACTGTGTGTCAGGTTCGAGCTCTCTGCATTAATTTAGGCTATATAAGAATTTTCTTCTGAAAACTCATCTATAGGCTATTGTTAAAGTCAATTCATGTTTCACACAGCTATTACATATTCAGTGTCCATGTCAATACAAAATCTATATAAAATAAACCTCGAAATACCAAATGCATGTTCACTTACCATGTGCTTATATTTTACACTATTTATCAAAATAAAAGACAAATATTCACCAGCTACACTTAGGCTATGTTTAGGATGCTTAGCAACTTCTATTCACAGCATTCTATCAGTATATACAGTACTGCAAATCATGCTCAGGAGTCAGGACTAATAGATAGTGTAACTTTAAACATAATTTTTAACAGTAACCATTAATGTCTAAACTCATTGAGAAAAAAACAAAAACAAAAAAAAAACATTTTGAACCGATGGTGGGTAACATAAAGTGAGCTAATCAATACTCGTTGATATTGCAAGCTCATAAAATACCTTTGTGTGTATCAAAGCCGGTTCTAGACATTTGGAGGCCCCCACCCCCAATAAAAAAACTCTTGAAACAAACTATGATCCCAAACCTTTTAATTTATATAACATTTAATTTTAAATGTTGTATATTTTTACTTTCACAGTAGCCACATAAGTTTGGACACATTACTATTTTTAATAGTATCTTAGTACTTTTAATAGTACTATTTTTGAAAGAAGTATCTTATGCTCATCAAGCCTGGATTTATTTGATCAAAAATGATATATAGTGAAATATAATTAAAAATTAAAATAATGGTTTTCCTATTTTATCATACTTTAAAATATATTTGATGCAAGCTGAAGTTAGTGTCATGTGATGCTTCAGAAGACAGAATATTCTGATTTATTATCAAATGTTAGAAATGGTGCTTAATATTTATATTATAACCCGTGATACTTTTTTCTGGATATTTTGATTATTAAAAATTTGTTTTAAAAAAGTCTTCACTATCACTTTTTATTTAACACATCCCTCCTGAATATTTTTTTTTTCTGTAGATCAAATAAATGCAGGTTAGAGCATAATAAGAAACTTCTTTCAAAAACATTAAAAATAGTAATTGGTCCAGACTTTTCACCAGTAGGCTACTGTATGATGAGCTGAGTACCTTCATGCAAAAGTATGGCTCAGTTAAACGTAATTGATAATTGATGATCAAACTTCTGAGTTTGGTATTACCGGATCTAAAAAATCTGTTGCAAGTTCTGGTAGGTATACCTGGATGTGCTTTATAGCCACTGCATTAGAGAGAGCAGGATAAACCTTGTTCGAATCTCCACAGGTATCAGGCAGTGCTTAAAGTCCTTGAAGCAAGATGGAGGCAAGCTAGCATGTTAAATTGATGGGGAGTATCCTTGAGGTTGTGCCTTCTAGGAACACAGTCCTGAATGGTTCAGCTTTGGGAACATTGTATGGAGAAGTAAGTAACTCTGAACTGCCATCAACCCCATTACTGCATGAAGTTAAAAACAAGAAGGGTATAGCCTTCTAAAAAAACGTAAAATATAGCGGTTGCTGCGGTTACTTGCAATCATCTACGGTTGATATGTCAATAGCGGTACTACAATATTGTGGTTATAGCGACAGCCCTACTCGAAGATAGTCAAACCTCTCACGGGACTCACTGAAGGGTACCTTCCACTTCGTAGGGGCTGCAGTGGAAAAGGAGAGGGGGGTGAGTACTTACACCAAAGTAACACCAAAGACCAGGACTACATGTCAGGATGCCTTTGATGTTATCATTTCTAATCTGACCTCTGCTCCTGTCCTGGGATTTGTTGACCCCAAGCTCCCGTATATGCTTCACACTGATGCCAGTACTACGGGGCTTGGCGTGGCACTTTAGGAGCAGGACGAGCAGATGCGAGTGATAGCGTTCACCAGTAGGGGGCTGACAAAGAGTGAGGCAAAATACCCAGCACATAAGCTTGAATTTTTGGCATTAAAGTGGGCTGTCACAGCCAAGTTCAATGATTATTTTTATGGTGCAGACTTCACTGTTGTAATCCCCTAACGTACGTGTTGACCTCCACGATACTTGATGCCACCAGCTACTGCTGGTTGTCTAGCATGTCGACCTACACCTTTAAGCTCCAATAGGGCTGGGAGTCAGAATCAGGGCACAGATGGTCTTTCCCGGCATCCGCATGGTGAGCCCTTGGGTGATCTAATCTCTGAAAAGAAAGAGAAAGGATTAAGCAGTTTACACTTCACCACCTTGCAGATCTTGGAAACGGGTCTGATGTTCTCATGGTGGATTTAGTGAAAGCCATTTGTGAGAGGCATCAGGTGATTGGTTTGCCTGAAGTCCCTGGTTTGGCACACTCTCCCAATCCCATTACATTGGTCGAGTCCCACATTCATTGTGTTGATGCCTTGCAGCCGAATGAGTTGCAATACGAGGCAGAGCATGGTCTACCTGATTTCCCCAATCTCTCAGAGACCACATTAGCAGAATGGCAAGGGAAAGATGCAGAGCTTGAAGTAATAATTGAGTGGATGAGGAGTGGGACTAGGCCAGGTACCCTGAGGAGCCAGCCACCTGACATAGTATTGTGGCTGAGGGAGTGGAGTCGACTTGAGCTGAGTTGAGCTGAGTTACCAGCTTGGCTAAGGGAAAAGGTGTTGCTTACTCTCCACGATGACATGAGGCACTTGGGTATTGAGAGAACCCTAGACTTGGTGAGGTCCAGGTTCTTCTGGCCCAGGATGTCCCAGGCAGTTGAGGGAAAGATCAAGACATGTAAAGCTGCATGCGCAGATAGAGGCCTCCTTACAGAGCAGCTCCTCTGGTCAACATTCAAACCAGTAGGCTTGGAGTTGGTCTGCATGGACTTTTTGCTGTAAGAACCAGACCACATCAATACTAAAAACATACTGGTTATCACCAACCATTTCATGAAATAAACTAGGGCATTTCCGACCCAGAACCAAACAGCTCGTACAGTCACAAAATGTCTGTGGGGAAATGTCTCGGTACACTGTGGGTTTCCAGAGAAGCTGCATAGTGACCAAGGGCACGATTTCAAATCCTACACAATTAAGGAATTGTATTAAGGAAAATTAAGGTAACCCGGTAGAACATTTTAAAGTCCCTGTGAAATCAAAATTGAACCTATTTACTTTGTTACCGCATATTACTAGTCTTGTGGTGAAAAATTAATCCGTGCAAGTAAAAATATATTAAAAAAATGTTTTACCTTGGTAATCTTTAATCAAAATCTGAAAAGTTACTTCCGGTCTGGAACGGTTTCTTTTTCTGATGACATAGGTTTCACAGCTTGGGTGGGGAAACGCTTAACCACTCCCCTCAAACCGTTAGTTTGCTATGAGCGAGAGATGGAGAGGAGGAGCGCTAGAGTAAAACCCTGCCCTCTGTTCAATATTCCGTTTCACTTGGAAATACGTAACAGCACTGGAGAAAGATCGTTTGCAACTTCCGGTTCACGGGGACTTTAACCGTACAATTTTCCAAATGTTGGGAACGTTAGAGAGCGAGAAAAAGTTGTGGTGGAAGGAGTTTGTGAAGCCTTTACGCGTACAATTGTACCCACAACGATACCACTGGGTATGCTCCTTATGAGCTTGTGTTGGGCGACTGCCCCGCTTGCCGGTAGATCTAGCTTTTGGTTTGCCTGCAGAAGCTCAGGCCAAGTCTCACTCCCAATACGTGAAAGATTTCTGCAAGAGAGCGAGAGAACTTTTCTGCGAGAGAAAATAAGAAAATGTACAAATGAAATCCATGAAACTCATTTAGAAAAAGAGAACCAAGGTTACAAATTAAACTTGAAGTAATGCAGCGCTGTTTCACTTTTACACTATCACACTAAACGGCATTTGAGTGTGTTGAATGATGTTAGTTAGGTTGTTTGTTGGCTGTATACACTAGCAGTAAGCTAGACCAACATACAGATCATTTTTTGAACTATGTTGAACTAAATAACATTAATTAGTTTTATGTACATTTGCTCACCTGTCTAATAAAGTAACTGTTAACTGTTAATGATACAAGGAACACCAGTGTCTCTGTCAAGTTGAAGTAAGTTGCAGACTTGGAGCTCTCTGCATCTCGAAAGATGTTGATCTTCGTTTTAGTCCTTTTGTGTCAAAGTCTGCTTGCCATGGTCCATAATGTTTGAACAAAACAACAAGTAATCAACTAAACAAAATATACAACATTGATTGCCCTAGTGTTTTTTTTTATATTTTACAACAAAAATCCTACATATTGTACCTTCAAAGAACCTTTCCATTGCACAAAATGTTATCTTACACTAAATAATGGTTAAGCTAAGTCTGAATTAATGTCAATTAATGGATTAATTCAGAGTTTAATTGCAGTGGTAGATTCCCATAGACAGTGGGAATTTTCCTGATATCAAAATACCACAGAACACATGCATCTCTTCAGTAGATACTTTCACTTTCAACTCAATTAAGCAGAATCTTTTAGTGAAACATTTACTTTTAGATGTCACTCAAGAATGAAGATGTTACTATCAGTCTTGCATAGGCAGAAAAAAAGTGTAATTCAGCATTACATTCAGCGGACATATTAGAAATATTTATTTATACATACAATATGATCACATTTTTAAAAATGCATTATTAAACTAAACTTCAGCTGACCTCAGGATATCAAATGGACGTTAGAAGAGGAAGCCAATGGCCAGCTTTGGTCACCTCCCCTGGCACTGAAGTTATAAAAAGGCTCAATACCCCATCTAGTGGTCAATATTAATTTGACCCACAAGACCCTGAACCTGCCAATCAAACCTCAAACAAGCATTGCATTTACACACCTAATCTAAAGATTTTAAATGTTCAAAGCTTCCCTGAACATAAACATTACATAATGTTGTTCATATTCCTATATGCATTAAAAAAAATCCTATTTTTTGATGGTTTTCTATTCATTGAAGATTTCTTGCTGTTTCATTTCAAGGAGCTTCAGGTTATTACATCAATACTAACAATCTAAAATCAAATTGCTGCCCCATTAATGCCAATGCTAAAATTAAAAAAAGTCACTGAATTAGACTTCACAAGCTCACACTTGCAATTAATTAGAGACAGTAAAAGATATGCATATTTGGTGTGCTATCTGAGGGAAGAGCTCCGAGCTTGCAATGTGGCCTGAACCCAGTAATCCATGTCTGGGATAGGAACTATAGCAGAGTGAGGAGTTGGGGTGGCGGAGGGATGCAGAAAAGACTGTTGAGGAACGAAGGTGAGTCGGATATAGGCCTCATCATACTGATTGGGTATAGATCATTTGAACTAACACCGAACTTTGTTAATAAACAATCATATGTTGAACTGCACACTGTGTAATATATTATTGTTGGTTTAACTTAAAAAAGTAACCTTGCCTTAACATTTAAAGTTAATTGAAATAAAATAATAATAATAATATAAATACAATGAAGATTGGTTTAATTCTTGGAAACTCGATATTTTGGAAACTCAAAATAATATGTTATTTGAACCACTTAAATTATTAAGTTGATTTTTTTTTTAAACTACAACAAATATCAGCAGTGTACTCTTTCACTTTAGAAACATTGGTTTATGAACAAATCTGCAAACCTCTCAAAAACAGTTTGGAAGTCCTACAGTATCCATAATTTGTTGCAAAGACTGGATCTTAACCATACTTTTGGAGAGGTTTAGGAGATGTTTCATCCATTGCTTATTATAAGGAAAGTCAAGGTATATGTTCCCATCTTTTAAAATGTGCCTGCATTTACAATTCACACATTACAATTAATGCAATGACCAATACAAAATTCCACCAACTGACAGCTATTTCCTTGCCCAACTGCAGAATTATGTAATTCATTGATATCTATTCTGGATTCAGCATGATTATGCAGGGACTTGCCTCCCTGTTTAGATAGCCCAATCACACAGTGAAGTTATTTAGTTGTGAGATTGTTCATTTGAATTAGCTTTGTACAAAGCAAAAAAAAAAAAAAAAATACAAAATGCATAGACAGGCCTAATAATCAACAAAATGAAAATAATAAATAATTATAAAAAGACACAACTAACTAGCCCTCATTATAGTTTAAAAACACACAAACCATCTTAGACAACAGTTTTGTTTGTTAAATTTGTATTTATTTGTTAAATTTGTAAAATGTTAAATTTATATTGTGACAGGATGTTGGCTACACAAGACTTGGGTATTGTTTACGTTCATTTGGAATAATAGGCTATGCATAACTTGCGAAAATGATCATTTGTGTTATGACATAAATCGTTTCATAAAAGATAAATAAAAAAAAAAACATCAACAACAACCACTTTCCAAAAACAACTCAAAGCCTTGACATTATGACAACTCGCCCTCAAGTCCACAAGGGGGAAGTGTTCATACATAAGGCTTTGTACATTTTAGGTATCTTCAAAATAAACAAACTGATATAAGTGCACCACTTTCACTCTTATTGATAACGTCAAATGCACAAGAACTAGGCCTAAATAACGTAGAGTTCCGACATCTTTCAGAGAAGGGTTTTATGCTAGACCTATTATGCTAGACCTATTAAATCACCTGAACATCACGTCTCTCACAACAGATTCTCTCAATCGATTGACTGGTTGTAGCCTATAGACGGTTGTGGCAATATCATGCGCAATACACTTCTGCACTGCTGATAGCACTTTTTTTGACTAATTCCAGCGGCAGGATGCTGAACTGTTTAAGCCACAAAAAACGTGGTTAGTTCCACAGTTCACACACACACATTATCGCACGCTCATTTCCATATTCACTTAGGCTCATTAGACTAGAAGTAGCCTACAGTTAATGCTGGCTTTGTGGATTTTGTAGGCCTACCTTAAAATGTTAATGTCATGTCGTAAGTTTTAAAATAGACACAACGTGGATCATGGCTATAAGTTATTAGATTGAGGCCGATTTAACTGCGGTCATAATGATCATGAGCCTGCTATTCATTTCCTAAACTTTGCACTTCGTTTAGGAACCACATGCTTTATTTCAACCATTAAGGCTACTTGTTTGAGGTGCATGACACCTGCTTATGAGGAACGTTACATTTAGGCTATACTAACTATATTTTTTATATATTTATTTAAAGAAAGAATGAAAAAAGACAGACGAGAAATTGTTGAATTTGTAGGCAAGTTCATGATTTCTTTGATGTCGTCAATACGATTTATTTATAAAATAAATAAATAAATAAATAAATAAATAAATAAATAAACGAATATTTATGATAGGCCTGCAGTTTTTGATTTCTTTCCCAACTGAAATGGGTTTAAATAGCCTAGTCCTCTTCTTTTCAACTAACACTATCCATTTTCCAAGTTAATAAAAACACTCAAGTTATAGCCTAGATGTGTTTTGAAAGATTCTGTACGTGACTACGGTTTTTTGTCCTCAGTTGTCATTGTGCACAAAGTAGGGTTAAATATCACTTGTCTCTTATTTTCCCAGAAAGAAAATGCAGGCTACTCCAACGGGTAGCCTATAGGTTAAGGGTTTAAGCTTACTTATGTGTTTGCCAGATGGCAGCAAGCAAAGAAAAAAGCGAATAATTCAACAAATCTCTCTCTCTCTCTCTGGGTCCAGGTATAGGCTACAGAGCAATGCGCGCGACCTGTCCGTGAACCCTCTTTAGTGAGCCTAGGAGAGTGACTTAAACGAGATCCGCTCATTATGGCAGGAACTCATTAAGGCAAATCTGAAGAGTAGGGTGTTTCAGAAAAAAAATGTAATCAGTTTTATACGTAGGCTACAACAGTTTTCCACCGTCTGTTTGCAGATGTTGTCCTCATTTATTTTAACCGTTGTATTTTATGCTATCTGCCAATTATTGTTGTTTAGTTTATAATGCACAATATTTATATGTTTTAGTTTTTTTATTATTAAATATATTTTACACAAGCCCTTAAAATGTGGTGTTTCTGAAGAGTGTTAATTATGTGTTATTTCTCATGCTATTTTAGGATTATATGAATTCATATACGCCACCAAACGTTAGTGAAGTGGGCCTATACTTACACTTAAAATGTGTCTATTGCTAATCCATGGCATGGATTGTTTCCAAACCCCAATAGCTTTTGCTAAATGTAGCTAATTATTATCTTTAAATTATTAATAATTTTAGTTTGAGCTCGAACAAAATAGCAAACTATTTTAACGAACAAAATAACGTTTGAATAATGACCTTTAGTTATACAGACGAATGCAGGGGGTTGGGGTTTGGACGTTTAGAACGCATAGGCTATTGCTGTAAAATAAAGATAAAAAGTTAGGAGCAAAAATTTGTTAGTTTTGTAAGAGGTCTGCATTACCAAATCAAAACAAAACGCAATTCTTAAGTTATAAAACACCACAAATCTTTAGTGAATGGTAAGGAATTCATCATTGAGTCATTGTGGTCGTATTATTTCAGGATGAAACACAAACTGAAAAAAAAAAAAAAATCTATTGGTGTTCATTCAGATGACACCTGGCAAAGTTTGAAGACATGACTAGACAAGTGCGCGGTTCTGAAAGCATTAATCAGGGCATCTGGTGACGAATCTGGCGATTTAAGGATGAGAGAAGATGCGCTAATTAGGTAGAAATTGCCCTTTTCCCCCGTGACCCACGGGGGACCCTTGGAAAGCTGTTTAACGTTAGTTAAGCAATTAAAACGCCTAAATGCTAATGTAGCTTTTGGTGAAAGATCCGGCCGTGGGGTAATGTGCATTATATTCCGTGTTTGTTATGATCCCACATGATGCATGCGTTATGAGGTCACAATGTATCCTATTATGACGGCATGACAAAAACGCAATCACTGGCATAACAAAGCAACAAGTGGCTGAGTGTGAGATATGTGTTTGGCAGGAATAAATAATCATAAAACGTTAAAATTAGGCTACTTTCTAGAACCTTATGAAAACAAAATAAATGCACATGTGACAACATTGTTTTAGAGCTTCTAAGAGGAACAAAACAGGCTTGCAAATGTCTGGGAGTATCTGGGAGTGTCTGACCCACTGGCAGTCACATGTTTTGGCAATGTGGATGTTTCCAGCTCTGACAGTGCTGAGAAGCCTGGACTTCTTTACAGGGCCCAGCGGTCTCCCCAAAACTAGCAAAGGTCTGTTTAAACAGGGTACTTTAGCCACTGCTTAGCAGGGTACGATTAATCTGTGTTTGGAGACTGATGTCCAATTGTGCTTTTTACAATTCTCTTATGCAGTAGGCTAGCCTTGAGCTGGAGATATGGACTTGGATTGTCTGTATCACCTTTCGGGTTGTCCTTAAGGGAGTGTCTATGGATGCATCATCAACAAAATGTAAGTCAATAAACATTATTAATTCATTTAACAGTAGTGAATTTTAATGTATAACAAAGTGTTGCAATTGTTGCAATAGCTTAGTCTAGTTAATTAAGAATTTTTATTATAGATTATTTAGGCAATTGCTTAATTTGGGTTATAGGCTACATCTAATCAATCACTGCAACCTAAATTATTATATTTATCTAGGACTATTTGTATGGCAATTAACCTGAATTTTGTGACGCGCGTTCAACGTAAAATGCGCATGTTCTCGTATGCGGGATAATATATGAAAGAAACTACATAGGCTAATGTAACAATGATAGCTTTTGAGTGAATGCGTATAGCTATATATTGAACTTGAGAGTGAGCATACGTGACCGGCTGGTGGCGACAGACATGTAGGCATGCTCACTTGAACTCCACTGTGACCGCATAAATGAATCCATAAATGCTTTCTGCTTATATAATTTGGGTCAAGAAATAGATTTGAAAACTTTTATGTTTAAATACCATCATTTTTTAATTTTAATTAATTTGAATGGAATAGTAAATACAGAGGTGTTTTCCTTTCATAACTAAGCTACTAGACTGCATCCTAACTAATTCCTCTGTGAATGTTTACTGCGCAGGAAAACAATGCATCGATACCAGATTCCTCTAAAATCATACTGCTTTTGCTCCTTGCGGAA
The DNA here is from genome assembly GCF_988280905.1 of Pimephales promelas. NCBI lineage: Eukaryota > Metazoa > Chordata > Actinopteri > Cypriniformes > Leuciscidae > Pimephales > Pimephales promelas. Next base: position 19,725,526 of record NC_142783.1, read on the forward strand.
ATACGATGAAGGCTCGGTTCATGCTTATAGGCAAACATATTTTGTTGTGTCAGATATTATTTGTATCCACCCCATCTGCACTAACGCAGGAAAAGCCAATGAAACGCGCTCTAGTGCGTGACGTCAGTGACGCTGGTGCCCTCTCGATGGCTTCCTGTCCTGGAGCGACTGACCTCCGCGTGAACCTGAGACCGGTCTCGAGCAGAAGCGCGTGCCACACAAGCATTTCATTAGGAAAACGGAGATTTGGAGATTGTTTAGACTTCATATGTTCCATGTTAATAATGCTCTCAATTCATTCTGACAATGAGATTATGAGGTTAGTTTCCTCCTAATCTCTTTTAATAATAAAACCCAACTAATATCTAGCCTAATGCTTGTCGCGAAAAAATAAAAACCATAAACTCATTTTCCCCCGTTCATAAGACCTTTACCTTACTGAACTAACAACAACGCAAGTTCATTTGTAGGCAGCTCATAATTTTCTGCAACGAATTCTAACTTGGGTGAAAATAACTTTAAAAATGTTATAGGCTATTTGGCAAATATAGCCTATTGTAAATTAATTCTAACTTTAGCTCGTATAGGCCTAGGCTATATGATAAAAGTTTGGATAGAAAACTGTGCCGTTGACGCCGCTGCGCTCTCATACCTTAGGCGCATCTTGGATTTTGGGACAGACAAAGTAGGCTAATAGCTCACAGCAGACTACATTTTTTTATTAATGCGGCACAGGGAACACCGAAAACAAAATATAAAATATCCTAAATAACAAAAGTGACAAAATAAATATTAACAATATTAACAAACCTCTCTCTCAAAACATGTCAAATAGCCTAATACAGGCTACGTGCTAAGTTATTAATAATTCCCATAATTTAGGCTACACTGCATACAGAATTGTATAGGATATCGTTAAAGAGCTAAGCACTCAATACATGTTATGTTTGAAGAAATTCATGCAAATGCATGATTTAAAATGTAGATTCAGAAAGAGCCTATACAATTTTTTAATTAAACTATAGGCCTACCTTCAAGTTTAAAGTATAAAATAATATTTGTAATACTTCATACTTTATATTGGACTTAAAATTAAACGCTTTGTTTCATAAACGTCCTACTGAATTTAAAAAAGGAACCAAAACAAATGTAGCCTATTCATATTGCACTTGTGTGAAACTAGCGATTAGATGATATATATTTTCGCACTTCATAGCTAGCATTAATGACAAGTTATTTTGTTTATTTATTTTTAAACCTTTTAAATATTTGAAAACAAAACGCATTAAAAGTGCCGAAACTGAGGTTTAGGCTAAGCCTATCTTTTCAGACATGTAGCCTAAATATATTTTATAAAATGTGGAGTGCAATAGATTCGAAAGCCTATACAATAAATGATTTTGTATAGCCTATACGCTTACAATAATAGGCTATGGGCTAAGCAGAAGCAACAAATCCTCACTTTAATGCACTTAATAATAATAATAATAATAATAATAATAATAATAATAATAATAATAATAATAATAATAATAATAATAATAATAATAATAATAATAATAATTTCTGACTATATTATGACTTTCGCTGTGTTTTTATTTTATTTTTACCTTACCGACTTTTTCGTTGTTTTTGTTTTATTTTAACAAACTAGAAAAACCAAATTCATTTTTTCCCATTACAGTAAAATATTTAGAGATATTTAGGCTAGTGTCTACATGAAATACCTGGTGAAACAACGCGTTAAATTTTCTATAGACATTTTACTCACGTGAAATTTAAAATGCTTTATAAACCTGGAGCCCATAGTCTAGGCTACTGATAGTGACAGTGACACGACACCAGTAAACTATGGTATCTCTGATAACATTATAATATTTTTACATAAACAGACGTTCTCTTGAAAATTGAATAAACTTTAATGCACTTTTTGCGAGTGTAAGATTAACGTAAGTGTTAAATCCGCAGATTCCGTAAAGCTCAAAAACAGCCTAACACTGAGAACCAGCATTTTTTGCGGTCAAATATTTTGATATGGTGAAGTTTTATGGCTCATGTTTTTCTGAAATAGAATAGCCTAGAAATAAACAATTTATATAAATAAATAAAATATAGGCCACAAATGACACTACTAAAACTATTTTAGCCTAGGCCTAATTGTTAAGACTAAAAGAATGGTGCCAGTTCTTCATCTCAACGTTTGCGAGTAGTGTCGTATACCTAGTTTTTTTTCTTGAATTAAGTTTGATAATGCATTATCAGATTATCATTAAAGCCTTGCGAAAGTAATATTTATCATATTGTTACTAGACATTATATTTAAAGCCTAAAACACTGTCCATCAATGAACACAGCATTTTACGTCAAGAGGGATGCACGGTCCCGTAGATTTATTGAGGCCCAACAGCGTCAAAATGATATTGAACTCGTTTTAAAAGAGAAACACTATCTCAATTCTCGCGGTGTTACATCTGAGGTTGCCGAGCAACCACAGATCATCAACAAACCCTGCCAAGACTCGCACATGACAGCGAAAGACTGTAAACAAATGCAGAAATTCTGTCTTAAACGAAACAACCATGTCATATAAAGGATTCGCGAGCCACAGCAGAGTATCAAAAGAGGACCAGGAGTTTTACGACTTGAAAAACAAAGCCGCAGAGTATTACAGGTCCAACGGGGTGCCTCAGAAGATAGAGAGCGTCTTGAACGAGATGTTTTGGCAGAAGCCCGATGATATCTACGGTTTTCTGGTGGGACAAATCAACATACTTATGCTTTTGAGATGTGACAATTGTAAACGTTTTATCTCTTAAAAAATAAAGATAATGTTATCCGTTTTAGAAATACGGATAACATTTTTGACATTACATCTAGGCTAGTCCATTTTATTGTTATTCTTCCAGAATGAAGTCAGTGCTATTTATGTAGGTCGGATCCCCATCATTACACACCAACATAATGATGCGAAATCAATAACTGCTCTTTCAGGCAAACTATTTTTCCAGGCTTTCCTGTTCTCCAGTGATTAGTAAAATCACAGGAAGGCAGGTGTTTGACGGAAGAGGATTGACAGCAGTTCAGACCGAAGTGCACTGCATCATCAGAAATGAAGAAAAGGTAGATTCTGAAATCATCCACGTTTTCCCTGCATTTCAGAGCAGCTTTGTCACATGGATGGGGTTTAGGTGTATTACAGTAAGCAGGCCTAAAATAATGAAATTAACATCAGTCAGATGTTGATTTTGTAGACAACAAGGTGGATTTCAGATCTAAGTATAGTTTTGATGGTTATGGGGAACCAGAAACTGGCCATCCACCATGGAACCTTTGCACAATGCTGTACAGTTCACAGGAGAAATTTGTAGTGACAGTGATGAATTTAGGTCACAGCGTGTCCACATACTCATGCACACAGACAAACAGAACAATTAGAGTAGGAGCGTGTGCGTTTGGTCAGTGACGCACGTGCCTCAGCAGCCAACCACTATGTGTGACCATCAGATCACTCTCTGTCTCTTATTCTCCATCTGTTTTGATCTCGCTCTGAAGCTCTGTTTGTGTTTGCGAGGTAAGCATTATGCCTTCTGGAACAGTGGCCACATTGCAGTTGAGAGCACTGCTGTTTTGGTTTGGCACAATCAGAGCTTATGACGCTAATACAGTGGGACAGGGAACACCCGACTGTAGGCATGACCTCCTGGGGGGAGGAGAGGAGAGGTGAAAGGAGGCAGGGAGGAGAACAGCACATAAAAGGGGTAAAAAAGTTGGTTTGAAAGAGAGGATTGCAAACACTGCCCAGGATCAAATTATGTTTTGGCGGTATTGGAATGTGATGGCACAATAACTTCCTGACCTTTGCATTAGCATTAGCCAAACCCAAACCCAAACACACTCATTTCAGCTTCAACTGAAGCTCTCCTTTGCAAAGATTGGGAGCAATCGCTCATCTTCAGCACTGTTTGGTATGGATAAATGAAGCATCCTCATCACATTCAATCTAAGTATATTTGGCACTTTACCGATTGTAAGAAATGCATTGGTTTCAAAGTTAAATCCACACATTTTGACATCAAAATCCAAAAATCTTGACATCAGTAACAAACACCAGTTGACATTATCAACAGCTCATGTGCAGATTATTATATTCAGATCTTCAGATCTTGGTCTTTTCAGTGTTTTCATGATCATTCACCTGTTTATTAATTCAGTTTTTAGAAGAAATAGCAGGATATCTCTTAAAATTCTGAAGCTTATGCACAAATAAGTGTTGTAATGAACCTTTTTATTATATCTTTATATTAAGATTATTGTTGTTGTTTTTATTTTAAAATTATTTTTAGAAATTATTTTTTAATCTATACAAGAGCACTTTTTCTATAACCATATTAAAACACTGTCCACGACTCTATTAAAATGGTTTTTGGTAACTAAGATAAAGCCAAAATAAAATATTAAATTAAAAACTACTGAACAATCAGACTAATTAAATATGACTAGAATTAAATTGAATAACCAGATTTTTCAAATACAGTGGAATTAATTACAGGGGCACATTTTGAATTTTAATGAGCTTTTGTGTAAATCATAGATGGTGTGCAGTGCGGTGATGGGGGGGCCTTGTGATGGTCTGGCTGAGTCAGGAGAGGACCAGCAACATCTGTCCAACACAACAGCTCTGAAGTGGATCAGAGAGCATCTCAGTCCAATGTTGCAAGGCTTCAACCCCATGGACCAAAACAGTGTAGACAAAATACTCAGGTGATCACAGGAAGATCCACCCCAATTTTGACAAGAAGGTTCTTAAATGATAACCAAGTTTTAATACATACATGCAAGACTGAGGTTGCGTATGTTCTGCAGAGATTTCTTCATGGCACGTTACCTGGAGCACAAGGACAGTCTTAACAGAGAGAAGGAGGAGGAGTTGAGTGATGAAACAGTGTCTGAGGCTCCGCCCCAAGCCACTCCCACACTGGCTCCTGTAAAAGACAAGAAAGGTGGTGATAAAAGTAATGAGTAACATGAGTTCTCACAATAAACATTTCAGAATAGTGGGATCAGAGACAGCTGAAAGGGTTACTCCACTCAAAAATGAAAATTCTGTCATCATTTACTCACCCTCAAGTTGTTGCAAACCTGTATGAGTTTCTTTCTTCTGCTGAACACAAAGAAAGATATTTTGAAGAACGATTGCAACCAAACAGTTGTGGGGCACCATTGGATTGGATTGGATTAGCCTTTATTGTCTCCTAATGGAGAAATTCATCTTTGGCCTTCAGGAAACAGATGCAACACAGTATACATTATACATAACACATAACACACAAACATGAATTGCAGATTATATTAATGTTAAAAATTAATGTCACACCGACATGATTAAACATAATTAATGTCACACTTAAATTCTAACCCACACACCCTAGTTGATCGTTCAGTATTTTAATAGAGAGCGGTACAAATGAAAATTTAAACCTATTTAATCTGCAGTTTGGTAACCTGTACCTTCTGCCTGAGGGCATCATCTCATACTCACTGCATAGGACATGATTCGGATCATTGATTATTTTAAAACTATCTTTCTTTCTTCATTGACTTCCATAGTATTTTTTTTTTTTCTACTATGGAATCAATGTTGCCAAACAACTTAAGTGAGGGAGCCAAAGGAGGACAGCAACCCATAGTTCAGCAAGTCATGCCTGTGGGATACAAAGAAAGGAGGTTAAACAAGATTCCAGCCAATCTCACTGATCTGACAGCTGTTGTAAAACGCAGTCTGAAGGATTCCACACTTCTCTTTCATAGAAACCCTTCTGGGAGCTGCTTTAGTTACTTGAGTAGTTGAGTAGCAATCTATGTGACGGTGACTCTACTTCACCTTTCCATTTAATCCCAACTATTTTAGAGAAATCCCAGATATATTTAAATATGCCCAAAGAAACCTTTCCTACTGTAGAAAACCTTTTTCGCCTACAGAAATGAATAGTACTTTTGAACATTTTGTTTGAAATGGTGGCCCTCAGTCATATTAGTGACCTGGAAAGAGTGGTTTTATTCTAAAAGGAGTGGGTCATATCTCGTGTTGACCGCTATGTCGACATCACACGATCAGTTGAATGCTCCTCACTTAATCTCAGTAAACCTGCTATTATTGGACATTTCTGCTTGAGGAATAAATGAATCATATGTCACAAATATGCCTGAAATATTCAGTAACTGAAACCTTTGATGCTTCATCTCTTTTTTAAGATTCAGGTGATGTATGATAATGATCCTTTAATCTGACCTCTCCGTCCTCTGCACTTTCTCTTGCTGTGTCTATGTCTTTGTTCCCAGGTAAAAAAGGAAACAGCACAGAGAAGCTCCTCCCTCCTGCAGAAGCCCCAGAGCCGAGGCTGCCAGGGGCCACGGCAGTTGCTGTTGTTTCTTTGGCGGTGGCTAAAACCGCGGCCGGACTTTTAGGAGCGCCCCTATACCGACATATCACATCATTAAGAGTCCAGCAGGTACAAAAACGTTCAAACATTTGGGGTTGGTTAGATTTTATGATCATTTTTAATGCTTAAAAAGGCTGCAGTTATTTAACCAAAAATACAGTAGCATTTTTATTATGAACAGTGCTGTGATTGTTAATATTTTTGTGGAAATGTTGATAATTTTTTTTAGGATTTTAGAATTTTCTTAAAATATTTTGTTTTTGTAATAATATAAATAATATTTCATATAATCTTTCCTGTCACCTTTGCTCAATTAATTTATCCTCGGTGAATGCAAATATTAAATTATTAATTATAGAATGAAGTCAAAGGTTTAAAGTGCGTGTAAATACAAACACACATGATACATGTTTTAACCGTCAAGTGGATATCTGTGTACTTGAGAAGAACTGCATTGTGGTCTGATGGAATTATACAGAAATGTACTGAAACTATACTAATGTAAATATCCCTTTTATCCTTTTCCTTCACATCTCGTGAACTGCTTTAGACTCAGAATGGGATGCACTTGCCCGTGCCAATGATTACAATACTGAGCTGTGGAAAGAACTCTGTGGGTAAACTCAACCTTCTGGAGGAGGTCATCCTTATGCCCAGCTTGTCGCAAACAGTCAGAGAAGTATGCATATGCTCAAAGATCCCACCTTTACACATTAAAACAAACAAACACTCTGACGGCAATCCATGTTTTCACTGTTATATGGTAAGAGACGCTATTACACATCTTCTGAAAGAGTACAGAATCTCTGGATCAAAACACAGGCGAAGAAAGAACAAAAACAAGTGACATGAGCGTTTTGATCACCGAAAATGTTCAAAATGTTGCTTTTTCTAGTGATATGTACGTACCCTTACGTACCCTGTTGATGTAAAAGAATGCATGAAGCACGAATAAAAAAGTTCAAAAGTTCTTTTGATATATTTCATGTTCAGATATTCATATAACAAAATATTCTGGGGGCCATGAAAGTTTTGCGAAAATGATAAAAACTGATCTGGCTGGCAACTTTTAAAATAGGTGGGGAAAGAGTTAAAGGAGCATACAATATTATGAAAACATTACTTTTGAATGTACTGAATTTTTAGAGTAAAAAAACTAGAGGCTCTATGAACAATGTGTTATTAATGTGTCTTTGCTAGCATTATTAAAGACGAACATTCTTTTAACGTAACTGGAAAAACGCTTTGAGGGAACCTTGCCAGAACGTTAGCCAACTTTTTGAGAACGTTCCCTATTAGCTGGGCTTTCATGGCTCAGCTGTGTTAATACTGTGCTGAATGCTCTCACTTCCAATATCCCTACTGTTTGTCTTTAGTGTATATCTGTGTTGGCCTTGTAGGTCATTGGCATGGGCCTTGAGCTGCAGTGTGAAATGAGGAGAGTTTTGAATGGATCGGCATATAAAGCAGGGGTAAGGATGCTCTCATATGGTTTGACTCAATGACAAAAGGAACATAATGCTCTATGCTCCGGCTCACACAAAAGCATCAAGCAGCACACAAATTATGTGATTTTTTTGATGCTTTGATGGGATAATTATCTGCACATCACCATCTGAATGAAATAAACAGGCCCAAATCATGTGCAGGGCTTATGAATGGTGATTGAACCACTTAACAGCATGTCACACAATAAATATATATTTATGTTTAGATGGGAGGCTATTACTGGTGAACTGTGAATAGCCTCGGTAAAAACCTTCATAACATTCTGAAATTCTGAAAGAAGTATCATGGTTTCCTCGAAAATATTAAGCAGCACAATTGATACTATTGATAATAACAAGAAATGTTTCTTGAGCATCAAAACAGAATGATTTCTGAAGGATCATGTACCACTAAAAAATTCAGCTTTGCCATCACAGAAATAAATTATTACAATACACAGGAATAATATATTAAAATCTAAAACAGTTATTTTAAATTGTTATAATATTTCACAATGTTACCGTCCTTACCATGTGTTTTTAATCAAAGAAATGCATCTTTGTTGTGCATAAATAAGAGACTTAAATAATAAAAAAATCAAGCAATGAACTTACAAATCTTAAAAACTGTAGAGCACGTGAACAAATAATTCTGTGAATAACATGATTCATTTTTAAGAAATTTTTTCAGGTTAAGATAATGACCCCAAACTAGTAGTCTGAAACCTTTCAGTTTTGCCACACTGTAAAAAATATTTTCAAGATTTGTTATCACAACATATTTTCTTTTGTCAAATCAACTTTATAATAATTTATTTAGTTGAGATAACTTATTATTTTGAGTTTCTGATGATTAAATGAATCTCCTTTATTCCAGTTCAATCAACTTAAAATTTTAAGGCAACCCAGGTTACTTACTTTTTTAAGTTAAACCAACAATATTTTTTTTACAGTTTAGTAATCACAACATTTTTTCTTTTGTCAGATCAACTTAAATAATTTATTTAGTTCAGATAACATATAATTTTGAGTTTCTGATGATTAAATCATTCTCCTTCATTGTATTAACTCACTTTTTCCAGTTCAGTGAACTTAAAATTTTAAGGCAACCAGGTTACTTACTTTTTAAGTTAAACCATCAATATTGTTTTACAGTGCATATGTTCCTAATATTATGAGACTTTTTATTTCTTTTCAAGATCATATTCCTCTATCACTCACCTGTTCTCTTACTGCCTCAGTCTATAGGTGTATCCGATGAGGGAGCGTTACAGGTGGGGTTTGAACATCCCGAACAGGCCCTTGATCTGGTCACAGAGGCGTGTGCTAACCTGGCATTGCCTCTCGGTTCTGACCTAGGCTTGGCCATAAACTGTGCAGCACACGGCCTCATGGACTATGTGAGTGATTTAAAGACAGAACATGGAAATGATTAGGCTCATATTCACGTATTCAAGTACTAAATTAGACACAACACGTTCAAAATTAAAGTCTTAATAACATACAGTAACCATTTCAAACATTTCTCTTGCTGTCTTCTAGTCACGTGGGAAGTATGAGGTAATGTCAGGCTGTCACAAATCCCCAGATGAGTTGGTGGACATGTACGGGGGGCTGATTAATAAATATCCAGCAATCAAATCTCTCATTGATCCTTTCAGGAAAGAGGTGCGTTTAAAAAGACATGTATTTAAACCCTTTAAGCAATAAAAGTGACTTTACCAAGTGTCATCTGGTAGACCAAGGAATAGTTGAACTGACGGCGTGTCTCTGAGTTTAGGATGTCGAGCAGTGGGAGAGACTGGCCTCAGTGATTGGGCAAACTTGCTGCCTGATTGCAGATGCTGCATTCAATCTTTCTCCACACTGGAGTGATGCCAAACCCCTCCCACCTGGGATCACGGGGGTCATTCATAGGCATCACAATGATATGACCATCTCTGACCTTATAAAAAGCATAGCAGAGCAGAAAGGTAAGCTCCAAACATAAAAGTTGTTTTCACAATCATTTGTAAAAGTACAATGTCCAAGTCTAAATAAATTGCCTGTAATAAGTGCACGTCTTTCCTATGTGGATTGATTGAGATGCAGAGACGATGCTGGCTGCAGGATGTGGCGATACATCAATTGTTGACTTGGTGGGTTGGTCATACTTCTTGAATTGTTTCTTGTTAGAGAGTTTATTTCTCAGTGACATGCATGTAGTATCTTGACCATGTCTTTTAATAAATAATAATAGTGAAATCATTTAGTTCCTGAATATGTGCCTATTGAAGTCCATGAAATTACATTTTTATCATACATTTGAAACGAAATGTGTTAAACACAATTGTTCTAATTAAGTAGAAACATTTATTACAAACTATTATCTTAGCATATTTGCACAAAGAGGGCATAAAAACTAAACGATTTTTGCTGATTTGATTAGTGACCAATAATGCAGAGTCTTATATTTTTTTTTACATTATTCAAAGTCCTAAAAGTTTTCTAGTTTAATTACATTTTGAGGCTCAGGATTTTGGACCTCACCCTTTGTACGTGTTTAAAGGCTGTAGGGTCAGGCGTGTCCTTTCTTAAACTGGGCGGGTTGAGAGGAGGGGAGCGAATGGACAAATACAATCGTCTGATGGCGATAGAAGAGGAACTGGAGCAGGAGGGGAACCTGGGTACGATTCTCTCTTTCACATATTCTCACACTCACATAATGGAAACCGCCATTAGTAGCATCTATATTCAGAAAAATAGTGTTTCAATGTACTTTTATGTCTTGCAGGTGCTAGAGAAAAAAACAGCCTCTGCCAGATCTTTCCGAATCATTTAACTCTGGAAGCGGCTGTGACCGTCCCTACTAAATGATGTCTTGATGTTACTTCATCTCCTGTATGTCTAACATTTTCACAGTAGGGTTCGAATGACCCGACTGACATCAAAATTCATATCAATTTTATTTTCACGACAAAATGTTTTTTTAGGCGCAAGATTGTAAAATGACCCACCTCATCTAGCAAAAATATATTCTTGTGTGATATTTTAGAGCTAATAGATGGTGTATACATTTTTGAAAAACGAACACTATTAAATAAACATGTTTTTTTTAAATAAAGCCCACCCATTGTTTTTAAATATATTTTAATATTTTTCACAGTAAAAATTTCCACATATACCATATAATTATTGTGATAGAGGTCAAAGTATGCCCACAAAACTAATTTAATTAAATGTGTTTGTCAATATTTCTCTTCCTGAGGTCTTTTCCATTCCTTGTGCTTCAGATTTACCTGCAAGATAAAAAAATATAAATTATTATTACAAAATGAATCCAGTATTAATTTGTTATATACTGGGACCTATTTACAAAAATAATGAAAAACTAATATATTTTTTATTTTAAAATTAAATTTGCCCTGTGAAATATTACATATTATTTTAAATACAGAAATTCTGCATTTAATTACATAAATTAAATATATACATACTTAGTTATTATTAATTTAAATTCTAAAAAAAACCTCAGACAATGAACTCCCACATTTATTCTAAGTTTTTTTTTTTTTTTGAGAAATCAAAAGCTCTTCTTCAATTATGAAGAGGCATAAAACAACCATCACTTCCTTCTCCACATCCTCTTCTCACTATATACAGACAACAGATACTGACACACATAGTGACTGAATGGGGCCAATTATCCAGCCTGTTCAAAAGGGCAGCAGTGTCCGCTTCGTACAAGTGTTTGTGTGTGTTTATGTGTTTGTGTGAAAGAGTGTGAATGGACTGTTTTGTGTTAACAAGTGAGAGAAAACACAAACCCACAGCTGCGCTGCGAAACTACAGAAAACTCTCCAAGAATGTGATGCGTTCAGCTCCCAACCAACTCACAACATGTTCGTTATCTTGTTAACCTCTTAACTGATTTACATAAATCCTAAATTTACTAACATTTAAGGAGAGAAACGCATCTCAGAGAAAGTGCACCAAAGTTACATGATGCAGAGCAGACAGCATTTTGACAGCAAGTGTACAATGGTTGACATCTGCGAAGAAGAAAAAAGCTATTTCCACACGGCAGGAGCGGAGGGGGTTGCTGGAGACTTACTCTGGCTCCCCACCAGGCAATCATTCTGTTTGGAAAATAAACAAAATGACTAACAAAACAGATGAAATTAAGTGTTTTTCACATACACACACACACAAGCTGGGCTCTAATTTGAGGTTTTGTGTCGTTTGACTAGGGTTTTGAAACAAGTATTGCAGGACACTATAAAAAAATCAAACATACAGTAAGACGGACAGAAACGGCAGCAGAGCAGCCTCCCAGCGTGGCGTTTTATGATTAAAAGCTTGTTGAGATTGACAGAATGTTTAGTGTACATCGATTAAGAGAAACATGTAGCCAAGAAGATGATGGAGAGACTACAGTTAAAGAAGATATTTACTCATTCACAACTTGCATCTTCAACAAATGGTGAACTGGAAACTTCAACAGATCAAAACACATAATAGCAATAGACAGAATAGCTAGTGAAAGTGTGAGTTGATTATCGATTGTCTTGAGCTGCTGGGGAACGGTTGTTGAAATTGATGAAAAACGTTCTCAATATAAAAGGATCCAGATGCTTTCCAGAATATTAATCATCCCAATTCCTGATCTCATCTCATCCGCGTCTAGTTTGAAGGTTGTGTGCGTGTGAGTGTGTATATATATTTCACACACAGTAGTGGCATATAGAGAAGAATTAGAACTAGTATAGTAGTATTATATTCTACAGGATATTAAGCAATGATTACACAATCAGGGTTCCTACACCTTGGTTAACTTTAAATTCAAGGTCCTTTCAAGGATTTTCCAGGTTCAATACCCTCAAATTTAAAGACTTTATCTAGGACACATCTGTTGTCCAACAAATAACATTGAGATTCCATCGTAGTAGTTTTGTGCGTCATGGCAACGTTCAGCACAAAGTACCTCACGCAGAAAACACTTAACGAAAAGCGTAAATGCACATGTAAATCAAGCAAGCTAGTGTTGCAAGTGTTGGAAAAATATTAATATTATATAAAATACAAATACTATGGATTTTATTCCAGAAAACTTCTTTCACAAAACAAATTCAAGCACTTTCAAGGACCTATATATTTTTATTTTCAAAAACTTTCCAAGGCCTTGAATTTTTTTTTTCAGATTCATAAACTTTCAAGGATTTCAAGGACCCGAGGGAACCCTATGAGGAATATATATTTAAATATTTAAAAATGTTTTATATAGTATTTAATACAGTGTCACTGGACCAAATTTGTACTTAAACTGTGCCCCAAATTTTTACTAGATTTTTTATATACACTAGAATTTGTAATTTCAGCCAATCATAAGAAGCTATTTTAATTTGATTAAACATTACCATGTATTGTTAGATATGAAGACAACACGCCTATGAACACCTCAATAATAAAGGTGTACCACTGGAAAAATACATCATAGCCTTTACAAAAGACTTTAAAACTTAAACATATCAGCTCTAACACATCGCCTCTATCCATGCTATATACACAGTCTAATGAAAAACTGTCAAAATATGATTGTTTTCCATGAAAAACAGCAGTTTAACGAACATTTATTGTTGTTTACCAAATTCACAAGTGAGATAAATCTGAAAAAAAAGCTCTTTTATTCACAATGCCAAAAAAACGATTCTCAAACACAGCCTTGAATTGGGAGTGTACAATGAGTGTTATTCTCTGTTGCAGACCAGGGTCAGGTGAGGAACAGAGTAAAAGGGGAGAAAGAGAGAGAGAGTGAGTAGAGAATAAAGTTTCACCTGTGTCCGGGAAGATTTAACCCCATGAAGAGCTCTAAGCCGCACTGGAAATTGTGCCTAAGTGTGTGAAAGCGTCACTGAGCCTCAGCACAAACGCGCACATCTCTTGTTTCACTGCACAACAACAACATCACAGCAGCTGCAGCTCACCGGAGGAAATGAAATCCTGTTGTGTAACGAGGCATGAAAAACGTCACACCATTGTATAAATCTGATCTAGTGTGCGTTTAAAATAGAATAAAACGCTTGTCTGCGGAATGGATGAGAAAAGATACAAAATTTCAAGGATCAAATTCACAGCGGAAAGGTGTTTATCGAAAATGCCAATGAATGAACCAAGCAAACACTTAATCACTGACCTCAAGTCAACAGCAGATGCTTCAAACCCATCCTGAATGATTTTCCAGCCTTGTAGACTATCAAAAAGACCTTTCGCATCAAGGTCTTAAAGATCGTATAGCCTTTATTAAAGATCGTAAACCTTGGTTTTATTTATTTGTTTAGATTATTTTTACACATACACTACCATCAGTAAGATTTTTGTTTCAAAAGAAATTAATAATTTCATTCAGAAAGGCTGCATTAAATTGATCAAAACAAGACAGTTAAGACATTTAAAATGTTACAAAAGATTTTAATTTCAACTAAATGCCAAATTTACCAAAGAATCATGAAAAAAAGGTATCACTGTGTCCATTAAAATGTTAAGCAGAACTGCTTTTTTCAACTTTGATCTGCATCAAATCAGCATTTCACAATGACTTCTGAAGGATCACAATATTACAGTTTTACTGTAGTTCTGCTCAAATAAATGCAGCCTTGGTGAGCATTAAAGACTTTTCAAAAACATTAAAATATTTTTTTTCTTTTTTTTTCTACTTTTTTCTAGTAGCTTTAATATATATATATATACTAGAAATACTAGAAATATACTAGGGTTGTACTAGAAATATGCAATCACTTAAAAATCATAATTTGACGGCATGAACATTTTGAACTCCACACTAAAATGAAATATCATGAACCTTTCAGAAATGGCTCCTTCCATTGACGAAAGAAAAGTCTATTTAGTGTCTGGCTCCAGAAAAGGGGTTCATTTCTATCTAAACCAAAGTATTTTTCTATATAACAACACCTTACGAAAGTCTGCCCTTAAATGAAGCATTTAGAATCACAAAAATCCGCCGCCTCTCACAATGTCTCTTCTGGGCTGCCATAAATGAAACCTCCTCAGGCCCGTGGCTATACACATGCTTTCAGAAAGCTTCAGCCACCCATTTAAACTAAACTGCTTTATATATTCTATTCAATAGCGCTTTATTGTCATGTTGGCATATGGACAATTTGAAAAAGAATAACACATTTCATTACAACTCAGTCAATAGATATATAAATAGCATCAATTCACTGTCTGTTATTTTAAAAATTTGTCTCAGGAATAATAGTCGTGTGTGATTGATGACCTGAAATTGTTTCTCTTCTCTATTGTTGGTGAAAACACCAATTTCTGTGAGAAAAAGACCAATGAAACAGTAAAAAGATATTTAAAGGGGGTTAAGTTCACACCAGTGGCTTGTAATTACAGAGTGGGACATTGCAAGGTTATTACTACTCTAGCCAAAGCCATTTGAAAACACACTAGGTTGGCACATGTTCAAGGCTAGTCACCAACGCCCCTCTAGAAATGCTTCTCACACAGACAAAGCATGTGTCAATAACTTTGTTCAGTGGTCCTTTGGTCCTGCCAAAGTACAAGACTGTGGGACCGAGGGGATTTCGTTTCACTACTATTAAAAAGTTCATCACAGCCAAGAAAATAAATCAAACATTATACCACTAAAAGATTTGTGCATGTTCTCAAGCTAATACAACTTCACTAATATGTTTTTTTTTTTTTTTTTTTTTGCAAACAAGTTATTTCTCAGGGTTTGCTCTTTCATAGCTCAGGAAGATAGATTTATCAGTTGTCTTTCATTTAAGTTTCAACTTTGTAAATGCTTAGGATGCAGTTTAGATATTTAGGTCTGTGAAGAATATTTGAGTTATCCTCAAACTGTGCTCAAATTTGTTAATTAACATTGTTGAGATTACTATAACAACATCTGAGATCTCATCCCGATTTTTTTTTTCTCATTCAAGCAACCTCTTGCAGGGGCGGACTGGGACCAAAACGTGGCCCTGGACTTTCTGGCCCACCATACGGTGGCCGAGAAAGCTCAATATGCTGCAACTAAAGCAAATACTTGCAAATAGAAAAAAAAAAACCACCTGCAAATTAAAAAAAATCGTCATCAGTTTCACAACACATGTGTGCTCCAAATACAGATATGCACTGCAAATAACACAGACCACAACGGAAATGTTTCCAGGTAAACCAAATAGGCCTAAGTGACGAAGCGCTAAAATATGTGTGCATGTGTGTCTCAACTTTAAAACTTTGGACCCTACATTAGGCTACCTAATATTTCTTATGAAACTTTTCTTTATTAAAAATTACATAAACATAACATAAAACATTATGGTTGAACTTCTGCAGTATTATATTTTAAAATAATATGTAACAAGGCATTTGTAGTCACATGTTTTGTTAGTTTGGATGAATTGTGCTGCTGCAGGACGACATATTTTGTTGGTGATGTATTGTATGGCACTGCATAATAGAGCAGATACTCACAACCTATGAGCTCCTATGAGGGCTTGAGAAGGTCAGTGCATATTGTGGTTGGTGTGTGTAGTGGTGTGTCCTGTTCCCTTGTGTCCTGCCCTGGTTCTGGCTGGGTTTGCTCAATCTGGGTCAGATCCGAAACACTACTGGGATTCGCTGGAAGGGAAGGGTTGAAAAGATAAATGAATGATCTGGCTCAAGAGACGTGAAATGTGTGTGTGTGTGTGTGTGTGTTTGACTGACAGTTATTCTTTGCAGTCTTCAATGCTTCCCTCCGTTTGTGCAGGGCTTTCTCTAGCTCAGACTTCGGAGATGGTGATGGAGGGCGTGTCCCATGCGAGGAGGAGGGGCCAGGGCGCTTGGCGGAGGTCTTAACAGAAAGATTCCATTACCATGCTAAGAGCTAACTTTTAATTCATTAAATTGTTTTTTTTTTATTACAAATGTATACTTTCATATAAAATATATATATTTAAGTGATTATAATAATATAATATTCAATTAGAAAAAAAAAGCAATCCTGACCAGGATTCCCTGAAGTTCCTGTATGGCAGAATTTGATGGTGTTCGTTCTTTCTGCAGGGAAACCCATCAGAAAAATTAGCATGTAACAAAGTAGCATGTCATGAAATGAAAGACTATGTAAGTGGGTGTTATTATTTTTAAAATAATAATTTTGTAATAATAATAATAAAAAAACTATTGTATGGCCTTCTCAGCATGGCTGCATTATTTGAGCAAAAATACAGTAAAAACTATATTATGAAATATTATTACAATTTATTCATGTGATGCAAAGCTGAATTTTCATCATCATTACTCCAGTCTTTATTGTCACATGATCCTTCAGAAATCCTTCTAATATGCTGATTTGCTGCTTGAGAAACATTTATAGTTGTCAATGTTGAAAACAGTTTTTCTGCTTGATATATTTGTAGAAATATTTTGTAACAAGTCTTATTTACTGTCACTTTATAATTATATATAATTAGATTTGTTTATATAAATCTAACTAACCCCAAATAAGAGAGTTCACCCAAAAATGAAAATTCTGTCATCATTAACTCATTAACAAGTCATCATTAACAGGACACTACAGGCTTGGAACAACATGAGGGTGAGTAAATGATGACAGAATTTTCATTTCTGGGTTAACTATGCCTTTAATTGGGAGTAACTTGATCAATTGATTGGCAATCATATAAGTAATTAAATTTAATTACAATGATTAACTGTGTAGAAAAGTAAGTTAAGAGCAGTTAAAGTGGAGTTTGTATGTCAAGTTGTTTTCAGACTGTGAGTGTTTTGTTTTTATGAAACGTGTACCTGTCCATGTCTGGTTTTGTTGGTTGTCTGGCAAACACGTCGGAGTTGAACTCCATTTTTGATTCGCTGCATCATCTCATCCACGGCTTGCTGTTTGATGTCCTTCTCTGTCAGATTAAAACACACACTCATTGCCTGAATGTTATTTCAGTTATAGAATATGCAGATGCACTTATGATAAAAAGCATTTATGTAGATAAATGCACGGCTGCTGCTTTTCATCAGCAGTCAATTTAGACACTGAATAATATCAAACATACCGACAGAACTCAACAGAATTGCGAGGGTTTTGCAAGGGATTTGAGCTTGCAGGCATATATATATATATATATATATATATAAATCAAAAGAAAGTTAATCTATGATGTTTATGTTTGTTTAGTGGCCTTGGAAAACTTTTAATCATTCTGTCATTAACTGGAACAAAAATGTGAATATTATCTGCTTACCAGTCTGATGTTTTTCTGACATGATAAATTTTTTTAAAAACATTCTCTTTTCCAAACACACTAAATTGCCAGTGCATTTCAAAGCTCACTTTAGTCCAATAAAAACCCTCTATTCATTTGAGGTCGTACAAATTGACATTAACAAGAAAAACTGAAATATTAAAAATAAATAGGGCTGGGTTTTTACACAAATTTCACAATTCAATTCAATTTCGATTCACAAGCTTGCAATTCGATTTGATTTAGATTCCGATTCGATTCAATATTGATTATTTTGGATATCACATACAATACATGGCAAATTTTCTCAAGGAAAACAAATCTCTAAACTAATGCTATAAACTATGAGAGTCAGCGATTAGACTACTATAATATTGAAGGTAAAAATTAACTGTATACAAACACTTAAATTACACTTATTTGTTTTTGTTATAATAAAGTTATATGAAATATAAACATTTAAATGGTGGCTGTCATAAAAAAAACTTGCCAGATTTATTCAAGCATGCATTAAATATTGAAGAACATTACATAATGCATACATAATGAATATGTTATATTGTGCATATACTGTATTTAGCAAAATGGTCCACTCTAGAGTTATTTGTTATATCTGACTAACGACTTTATGATCACTGGATATGATTTTTCAGAGGTAAATGTGACATTACATGACATTTTTTTTCAAGCTGTTTTATTGATTTCGATAAGGTTTTGTACTCTATCTTTTAACACACTTTCAGATGCTCAATCATGTTGATTTCATGCTGTATTATTAAGGCAGAAGAGAAGCTTCTTGAGCAGAGCTACACCAAAGCAGTATTTATGTTTTTGAATTAAAAAAAAAAAAAAAAATGGATGTAATTTTAAATCTGACACTTTGTTTCATATCAATAGTAACAAACCACAAAGATTACTGGGATTTATTGGATGGGATTCACACTACAATGTTTCATTCCTTCAACAACTGAAAACAGGATGACTAGCCTAATCAATTCTTGGTATTTAAGAATCGATATTGGTTCGTAAAAATTAGAATCGATTAAAATGAAGAAATCAATACCCAGCCCTAATAATAAAGTTCACAATTGAAATTCTATAAACCTGAACATTGTGCCAATAATTGAAGAATTGTTCGATTTTTGTTAGCATAAATGGGTAATTACTTATCCAAACTCTATCCAAACGTATTTGCCCTTCAGCAAAAAAGCTGCATGTCTTCTTTCTTCTTCCCTTCTATTTTTTTTAGTACAAGGCTGAAAGAAATGGCTCAGGACAAACTTGAACTTGACCCAGATATTTTATCATTTCCCACTGCTGTGATGAGGAACAGAACTTTACTTTGTGCGGAATAGTATATATTAATTACATTCCGTCTGTTTGAATACACTGACGCACCTTAATTAACACTGGTCCAAAAGGTCAAGATAAACATATGAGATCTTTCACACGGTTTGATGGCGAACACCCTCTTATAATTACGGTGCTTTTAACAGATCAATATATGTAATCTTTGCATTTATGAATTATTACGCGCATCCTTCAAACAGCAGAACTTTTAACCTGAGTATATTTATAGAATGGAAATGGAATTGTGTCAGAGCTTTGCTCTTTACCTGGGATTTTCTCAGAGGAGTCTTTCTCCACTAATGCAATTTCAGCGCTCACATTTTTTTTCTTACGAAGTATAGAGAGTAATGAGCTGAAACAGACAGAGACAAAAGACAGAATTAGCAAAAAATAGCTACTGGTTATTAAACAATGAAAAAAGAGAAGAAAAAGAAAAAAGGAAAAGCCCTTCAACATTTCCTTTAAACGTCCTGATTCAACAAGAACGATATGGGGGTGGTGATGGTGCAGTGGATAAGACACATGCCTGTGGTGTGAGAGACCTGGGTTCGAATCCACTGCGAGCAAGACACTTAACCTCTAGTTGCTCCAGAGTGCGACCTCGGACATATATAGCAATTGTAAGTCGCTTTGGATAAAAGCGCTAGATAAATGTAAATGTCATTGAGCAAACAGCTCACTGACTGCAACCAATTTTCATCAGATTTTTGGGGATTTTGCCAAATGCTAACTCTCATAAGAACATGTTTACACTCATTTCAGGGGTTTGGGGCACAAACAGACACTCACCTGAGTGGGTTGCTTGAGGGGGCAGGGGGTGGAGGCGGAGGCGGAGGAGGTGGGGGAGGCGGAGGGGGTGCTGGGGCAGCTGCTGGTGGGTTGGAGATCTGCTGGAGCTTCTTTTTAAGCTCCTCCACTGCAAAACACACAGGGTTCTCAGAGATACAAACACATGGTTTGGTGTAAGTGTAGCATACACTACTTGTTTTTAAAGAAATAAAATGAATACTTAAGCAAGGATTTATTAAATTGAATAAAAAATAACAATAATAATAAGGCAAGATATTTATAATGCTACATTTTTTTATTACAAATAAATGCTGTTCTTTTGAACATACTATTAATCCAAAAATCCTTTTTTTCAACATTGATAATAATAATAACAGTTTCTTGAGCACCAAATCAACCTATTAAAATGATTTCTGAAGGATCATGTGACACTGAAAACATGGCTGCTGAAATGACTGCACTAGAAATAAGTTATATTTTAAAATATGTTACAATAGAAAACAGCTATTTTAAGAGCTATTTTGTAATAATATTTCACAATATTAATGTTTTTATTGTATTTTTGATCATATAAATGCAGCTGGAGGCATCTGTCCTCCAACACAACTTCACAACAGACGAGACCTGATGAAGCCCTATATGTGGTTTATGAAATATGTGAAACTGTCAGGGTTGTAAATCTTTTTGAATTTAGAATGCTTTTTAAATTCCAGCTCAATTTAAGAATTTTAACAGAGGTATCAAACAATATCCAGACTTTAATTGAATTGGAATGAATTTAAAACTCTTTCTTCGACTCTGAATTTATCACAACACTGGTACCTGTGAATCTGAGGTCTTTGGCTTCAGTTTCAGCCTTAGTGTGTTTGTGCTGCCACTCTTTTCTCTCCTCCTCCAGCAATTCTGTCTGTCTCAGTAACACTGTCAGCTGCTTCTTTAATTCACTGCCGTGTATCTGTTCTTCAAGCGCTTTTACCTAGATTCCACCGAAATACACAAAGCACAACAATCAAAGACAAAAAACAAAACAAAACATGGGTTGTTAAAATGGAATGTGACCTTTGAACTGTAAAAATGTAAATCCGTCATCATGTGAAGATTATGTCATGAAAATTAAATGGTGACCAGCCTCTCTCCCAGACAAACGCTCTCAAAGTAAGTCAAGTTGACTCCAACCATTTCCCCTAATCCTTTAATCATACATTAATGATTATTTAAATGCAGAATACTGATACATTTTTCTCATTTTATACAAGCAAGTAATACACTGCATGTGTGAGTTTTTGAGAGGCACAGGGAGGGGCTGGTGTGGTTGATTTGATTGGTTTGTCTGTTATTATTTTAATGACATTTAGTATTTACCCTCTAAGGACACTGTGGGGATTAGTTTGTGTGTATGTGTGCGTATGTATGTTACCTGCTGTTGATGCTCAAATCTCTGCGTCTCTAGAGTGTGTGTCAGTGTGTTGATCTCTGCCAGAGCTTTCTGCAGAGCTTCTGCTGGAGACACATTCTGGATCAACATCTGGCTTTGTCTTTTCAGCTTCTTCTGTTCTACTAGCATCTTCATACACCCACAGAGAGAGACAGAGAGAGAGAGAGAGAGAGAGAGAGAGAGAGAGAGAGAGAGAGAGAGAGAGAGAGAGAGAGAGAGAGAGAGAGAGAGAGAGGGCACATAAAGAGCACGTTCACACACCACTTAATTAACATATTCCAGAAATGCACATAAATATTATGCATAAATATTCACAGTTCCTAGAATGTCTAAAACATTTCATTAATTTAATTAATTATGAGATCAAATCAAATTGAGCTTTCACCTCATGTGCAAACTTCTCTGCTTCAGAACGCAGGTCCCTCTCAAGCTTTAGATCGTCCTGTAAGGCCTCAAACTCATCTAGAGCATACTTAGAAACTACACAGGTAAGGATTCAGATGGTTAGAGTTTGGAGCGTTGATGTCTTTCGCAAACAATTCAATCACACAATCAATCTTTGAAATGCTTATGGTGCCACGTAAATTCATACTCGACTTCTGATGTAGTCAGAACAGGGCACTCAGTAAATGCCTGGCACAGAATTTTAAAAGCATTCAGGGTGTAACCTTAGGTGACCCTTACCCATAATTCTGCTGTCCTCTTTAGAGGTCATTTATTTACACTACCATTCAAAAGTTTGGGGTCAGTAAGATTTTAGTCTCTAATGCTCAGCAAAGCTGCATTTGTCTAATTATATATTCTGAAATATTATTATAATTGAACGTAACTGCTTTCTATTTTAATATATTTTAAAATGTCATGAATCTTTCTGATGACAAAGCTTTCAGCAGCCATTATTTCAGTCTTCTCTTCAGTGTCACAGTTGCACTTTTTTCAGGATTCTTTGATGAATCAAAAGTAAAAACAAAAACAAAACACAATTTATTTAAAATAAAAATATAATGCATCTTTGCTGAATAAAAGTATTTCTTTAAAAAAAGAAAATAAATTAACTCCAAACTTTTGAACGGTAGTGAACCAAAACAAAATTCAACATGGCTAAAGAAAGTAGTACCAAGTGCCTTTCAAATTACCATTCTCTTCTATTATAGGTAACACAAAAATTGGGAAAATTGGAAATAATTGCATAAAATACTGTAAGACTTTTGTCATTGTAATAACAAGACAAGAAACACAGTAAAGGCTATGAATGAAGATGTAACAACAGTGAGTGTGAGTACAGAGGTTAGGATCAATGAATGTCTGGATTGGAAAGCAGTAAAAAGAGAGAGAGTGGTTGATGTAAGAGGATATAGTAGGGAACAGGAGCACAACTGACCTCTGTTGTATTTTCCCAAGAGCTTCTTTTGTTGGAATGTTTCAGCTATTAAAACAGTATTATCATGTTTCTCTTTCAGGAGCTTAGGAAGAAAGGGAGAGCGAGGGCTTCACTTATTTGGGTATTACTGGTTCATCTAAAACATTAAACAACATGACACAAAGACAACCCCCTCTTTTCTATTTAATGGTTATTATTCTGAGTGAAAGCTACAGTGAAACATGGCAAGCGTTAACACTAAAGACATTAAGGAGGAGGATCAAAACAGTTCCGCTTTGAGAGGTTTTCACATCCATTAAAAAAAGTGAACAATTTTAGAGTGTATATGCTAGGCCTTTTTTAAAATTATGTACAGAAGATCAACCTTAAAGATGAATATTGGATCATTAATACAGTAAAATCCGAGATTAAATGCCCTTTTCACATACCTCCTGTCTAGTTTGGCAGAGCTGCTCTCTTGTTGTCTCCAGATCGATCAAAATCTGTTTCTTCTCAGCCAGGATCACCTCCAATTTATCTCTCAGCTCTACCACGGATGAACAAGAAAAGTTTTAATAAAAAACCTACAGTACAAAACAGCCTAAACTGAACAGTCTTGTAACCAAAAATCATGAACTGAGAACTGCAGCGGAGGGGGAAATTATTAGTGAAAAATAACTTAATTTTCGGTCTGTTTCTAAACAAAAAAATACTGAATGCTTGTAAGACTTGGAATAAAGCACGTTGAATGGACTACTTTTACAATGTTTTGTGTTGTATTATGTATTACTTGTGTTATGTGTGTGTTTTGTTTCCTTTTCGGTTTTTGAAAGCCTATGGTCACTTTGATATACATACATACATACACATAATATCTCAATAGATAGGTGAATAGATAGATAATATATTTTTTGGATAAAATAGTATTAAGTAACATCAGAAGAATCATGAAAACACAACCACACAACATATACGATACAGGACAAGGAACTAAGGATAACTCAGGGCTTAAAACACAAGAGGTAATCAGAACTGGTGTGTAGAACTAATTAACAACCAACGAGATTAATTACTGAACATAAGACAAATGAAATGACAGAAACCATTGTTTGACTTAAAATGATTTCATGAGGAGCCAATGTTGTTAGGCCCAGTTGAGCTTATTCTTTAGCTGCAAGTGGTGTAGAAATTATATTTTTTTAATTTAAATGATATTGACCTTTAATACGCAGGTACAAAGCATTAAGTGAAAAAAGTGAAGTAATACATTGTGGGGCAGTGCATTGACCCACCTGTGATGACAATCTGACAGTGGGAGGAGCTGCAGACACCTGACTCCTCCTCCTGTGGGTCTTCTTCATCCTCATCATCAAGATTGATGTCAGCGATGACATCGGCACCAAGACGGGATATATAGAGCATACTCTTCCTCTTCAAAGAACGGTTCTGTCTATTCAACTGAAAGAAAGATATATATTAGTATAGTGTGTTTTTGGCAGACGCATTTATCCAAAGTGACCTAGAGAGCTTGCAAGGTATTCATCTGAACCCTATGACCTTGGTGGTGCCAGTATCAAGTGGTACCTATTAAGCTAAGATAACAAAATGTTATTTTTCTAAGTCTTGGTAAAGAGAACGAAAATACAGTGTCTTTTGACAGTGCAAAAAAAAAAAAAAATATTGCAAAACCAGCACAAGTTAATCTAGTGAGGGCAATGTCTTCACATTTATAGGAATAATCAGAGATCAAAATGACACCTGTAACACCACAAATGATATGAAACCCGAGCCGGTGATTTTCTGCATTTGCCTCAGAGTGAAAAGATATGAGAAATCAAATCAGCAGCATGTAGACAGACCAACCCACTGGAACCCCAGCAGGCGCTCACGCAATTCCCCTCAATCACACAGCCAAACACACACAGCAAAAACACTCTGGAAAAGAGCAATAATCAAGGGCAAAATAATAGACATTTCATTACACGTATGCAGGGGCAGCAGCAGCAGACACTCCTGTTTTCATAAATAATTACAGCATTCTATCAGGCACGGACACGAACCCCCCACCATCGCAACATGTACATAACTGCATCCGAGACATTTTTACCTTTTTGAACATCCAATTAAAGTAATTTAAGACTGGTCATTCACACTTCAATTAGGGAGTCCACCTAATGGAAATTCAGAGAGCCAATGGGGGTGGAGGTATGTAAATTAGTACCGGATGACATTCCGGTCAGAAAAGAGAAAAAGAGTGGGAGGCAGGGATAAAATGGCCCGTCTTTAACGAGCCTCTATTAATGACATCCAAGTGAGGACACACAGCACGTGAATCCATTTCCTGATGGCATCCTTCCTGCTGAATGCATCTTTTAAAAACGCAATCAACAACACATAATACGGGTATAAACATGCAGAAACACATGCACGCTCGCTCTGTGATAATCATCCGGCATTGATGAGAGCGCAGCGGCAAAATTACACAGTGGCAGAAATCAGACGTGCGTCCCGAGGTGGCCAGGCCCCTCATCTCCTCTGATCACACATCAAAACAAAATGTCATGTGTTTGGATTGCACTTTGATTTGACTGCCACCACCCTCTAACCCTCATCCATTACTGCTTTTTAATTCAAAATGTTCCAGAGTTTAAGAAATTGATTATGATTTTCTTTTTTTTTAGGTAGATGAGGTGTCTGCCAGCCTCGGGTTTCTTGGCAGACAAAATTACAGCCATCATACACAATAAATCATACAGCTGAAATGTAGAGACTTTTTGAGACAATTCTGCTCACCATCTTCCAGTCACACCAACCAAAATTTTTGGACTCATTTAAATGTAAATTTGGAACGAGCCAATGCTGTAATTTTCACAACGTATCCTTCGCATTTTCAGGAAGAGGTGAGATTTATTTTCCACCATGCATACTGAGATGCAAATCAAGTTTTCCACACTTGTTTTATAGATATTCACAAGATTACTTTACACAAATACAGCAATCAGCAAGGCAATTTCAATATTTAATTTCCAGTTATTCATTTACGCTATACGTGGGATAATATACAGTCTGCTGGTCATTGTGGCAAAATAAACCCAAGGAATGCACCAATATTGCAATTCTGGACAATACTGATAAGGCGATTATTATCTTCATGTTAAGGCAGGTAATAGATAAATGTAGAGTATTGCAATTTTAGAAAATTGTATGTATATAAATTAAAAACAAAACACTTATATGTACATACAGTATATATAAAATTAACCACTTTTAATGCTTTAACTGATACAATTTATGCATCACAACATTATAATCTCCAGTATGAAAATGATATTGAGTTTAAGATATGCTAATGATTACATTTAACATTTAAATTATTAGTGTTTTTAAAGATTAACAAAGATTATAGCAATTGTAAAAACAGAAGAAATCAGTATCAATAATTAAATAAGCAATATCGTCCACTACCACCAATAAATAAAAAATATATATATATATGGTACCAATACAATGTGCTTTTCTAAATGGGAATGTTTTGTGATGACCGGCTAACTTTATGTATTGTATACATAACCGTTCAAATGTTTGGAGTACGATTTTTTCCTTTTCAAGAAATTAACACTTTTATTCAACATGTACGCATTAAATTAAAATTTTTGAATGTTACAAAATACTACTATTTAAATAATTACTTTCTATTCATCAGAGAATCCTGAAAAAAGTATCAAGGTTTCTACAAAAAATTTCAAAGCAACACAACCATTTCCAACACTGATAAAAATCAGGAATGTTTCAATGAATGATTTCTGAAGGATCATGTGACACTAAAGACTGGAGTAAAAGCAGCATTTAAAAAAAATGTCCTCACTGTCCTCAAATGGTAAAATAAAACAAAACTTTTGGGAAAATCAACCAGTTTAATGCAATAAAACTAGAACTTAAGAGACCAGTACAATGCAAAGTGTTTCCTGGCTGCCTTTCAATAAAGACAGATGAGGCACTTGAGATAATTCAGCTACGGTATATGCTGAAAGAGCAACTAGTGACAAAAACAACTGCATCCTCAATCAGACATGTGTCCTGACAGATAGAAGTTGAGCAAACCTGTGGAGGCCAGAACCTTGCTGTTAGTTCCGAATGGATCGGTGTGGGGGTGTTCACAGAGCAACCAGGACAAAGGGCATCTGTACCGGTTTTCGTGCACAGTGGCCACCGGCCAACACAGAACAAGCTGGGCTGTGCATTTAAGGATGTCAGGAAACCATTGATTGGTTAAATCGAGCTTTTATCCAACACATAATGCTGAGGCACAAAACGGCCCAGCTGCAGGTCTATTTCCTCCACACAAATGAAATGCTCCACCGTCTTCCTCAACCGCAGCTTTCAGAAATTGTGACGTGACATCTGTGATGGCTTCACATACTTCAAGGGAAAAAAAATGACACCTCTAGAGAATTCTCTAGAACTACACTAGAAAGTGATTTTCAAGAAATGGCAGTGACAATAATCTTTGACCATGCTAAATAACCGAGAACCACAGGTTTTGGTCATCTTAGTCAATTTTGTCATATTCAAAAATAAAAAGTCCGTTTTCCTTTGCATGGTAAAACGTCTTCTTTTCTTGGAAAAAGAAAGAGGTCACACGACAGCTAGCCTGCTTCTAAAAACGCAGGACAACAGTGTCCTTTTTTTAACCTAAAGACTATTTTCTCCTGGTCTTTATCTCTTTTATCTGTGTCTTTAATTCTTTTCACTACTACTGTTCTCTCATTTCTCTCTCTGTGTGTGGTGATCAGCGCTCATCACCGACAGACAGCAGAGGATAGTTGATTCATCCATCAGATAGACGGCAATGAGCCGGTAATCGTTCCCGCTAATTTGCCTCACACCTGGGCTTTTAGAGATCCATTTACCTGCTGAGCGTTCAGCGTAGATGCCACTTCACATTTCAGACCAGACTGAGCGGCGGACCCGAAACCCGACTAAACAATGTGTTGAGCAGGGACTGATGGTAAATTGAATACTTCTGTAATGAGCGGGACCAGTGAGGTGGGCAGGCAGTCAACACCAAGATGCAGGTACATGGGAGGGAAATAGTCTCAAGATTGACTTCAGCATGAACTCAATGGAGTGACTGCCCACGTGGAGTACAATTGTGATTACTTTGCTCAGGATGGAGGAGGAAATAAATGGATGGAATGTTGGATGGATGGAGGCATGATGGATCCCAGCCTATTTACCATGAAAGCACAAGCGAAAAAATGAGTATATGATTCTAGAAGTAATGTTCCTAAGAAGAGTAGAGCAAAGAAACTGAAGAAAACGAATATTAGAATAGAATTTATAATAACAAACCAAAACCAAAAGAAGAGAAAAGAACCAAAAGAAAACAATTAAATCAAGCACAGAAAAATCTAATCAAATAAATAAGAACAGATTCAAATGAATCAGAACAGAAGAAAATAAAAATGAAAAACAACAGAATGGAATCAAAAGATACAGAACAAAAGAGAATCACAAGAAACAGAAGATAATCAAATGAAAAGAACAGAAGAGAATCAAAATAAACAGAACAGAATGGAGTAAAAACAACAACAACAAAAGAGAATAATATGAAACAGAACAAAAGAGAATTAAAAGAAAAAAAAAACTGAATCAAATAAATAAGAACAGAACATAATCAAATGAATGAATCAAATCAGAACAGAATGGAGGAGAATCAAATAAAACAACAGAGAAGAATCAAATGAAACAGAACAAAACAGAATGAATCAAAACAAAATATATTCAAATGACACAAAACTGAATCAAACACACCAGAACACAACAGAATCAAATTAAAAATAACAAAAAAGTTTCAAATGAAAAATCATTTGAATCAGAACAGAACAATGGAGAATCAAATAAAACAGAACAGACGGAATCAAAAGAAACTGAATCACATGAAACCGAACACAAGAAAATTAAAGCTGCAGTCTGGCGTTTTTCCTCTTTGTCGTCATCTCTGTTTGAAATCTGCAATTGCAGTCATTCGCGGAATTAACAACTTTACGTGAGTTGTACTTCGACACCCTCGACACGGCACAGCGCGAATGTACACAATGTTTGAGGAGAGTGTGAGGCTGTCAGTCACCGCCCCGGTGTGATACTGGAATTCAGAATCACAGATTATTCCTTTTGGAAGTATGACCATCTGAACAAGTAAGAAACATCCACTTTTGTTCTGGTTCGGACATTGCAGTAAATCACGCTGATTAAATCTAACAATCGCTTCTGAATTATCCTATCACGCAAAACCGTACGAATTATACTTTGTTCACAATTTGTTAATGTTAACAACGTAAGCAAGCATTGCGTGATTACATATCCATATCCTTCCGATATGTATCCTTGTTTCCGCATGGGTCCGGTTGCAGTCTCTTTTTTTGTTTGCATTTTACAGCGGGTGAATCTGTTTTCACTGGTGATTGTTGTTTAAACCTTTCTGGATCCGCCATCAAATTGATAAGTGTAATAATATCAAGTGCTGTGAGAATTTCCACCTCCAACATCCTCACTCGCAATATAGCCTTCTAGCCGAGACTCTTTTATGTGTACAGATGTGACGTAATGACGCAAAGACATGGCTGGTTATGTATTTTCTCAAATATGTATTTAGGACAATTTTTAGCCCCGAAAAAGCTACGGACTGAAGTTTTAAATGAAAGAGATTCAAATCAAACAAAAAAGAACAAAATCAAATGAATCAGAACATAATCAATTCACACAGAACCAAATAGGAGGAGGAGAATCAAATACAATATAGAACAGACAATCGCAACTTTATTGTAAAACCCTCACCTTAGAAGCCAAAGCTTCCACACTCTCTCTGCATGTCTTCTCGATCTCTAGATTCTCCTGAATGTTGTTCACCTCCTCTATTACCCTGTGTGACACTAAAGACAAGAAATATGTCAAATATTTTGATGGTTTCTTCAATGCAAACACACTACAATTGTCACTACAGGCAAGCACACGGCTAATTTTCACACAATGTCATGCACACACTGAAGCAGGATCAGAACAGTACAGCATCATGACACAGGCAGGGTTCTTTGTGATTAATGTGTGTTGCTGTACTGGACTGATTGTTTATTGTTTTTTTGTATGAATCTTGTAAGGTGTCCATGAGTGCCATTAGAGGCACCTTTAAATAAAATGTATTTGTATTATTATTATTCATAGACAAGGTCACAACATCATGCAATTACTTTGTCCAGAGCCTTGAAACTTAGAACAGACTCCTTTCACACAATGTTGCCTGGGGACATTTGGTGTACAAAACAGGAGCTATACATGGTGGACACACAATCTCAGTAAGGATTTGAATGGTTTGAATAGTTGCTGTCACAACACTCGAATCAGTCTTCTGTAGTGTGACACGTTGTACTTCATCTAAAACTAAAAATCATTCTAATTCTTATATCGTTCTAATTCTAAAAATCGTTCTAATTCATGCATTTTCTAAAATCTAATGTTAATTGAAAGATTAATACGGACTTGAATTTTGTATCCACTCATCTGTTACTCTATAGGACAATTTCAGTTTTCCAGCATCTGCTGCATATTTGAACTTTTTCCAACAGTGATTATATGATTTTGATACATACATATTTTCACACTGGAGACAATTGAGTGACTCATCATACACAATAATTACAAAAGGTGCAAACTTTTACTGATGCTCAAAAAGGAAACATGATTAATTAAGAGATGAAGGGTGATCATCAGTTTTTTTTAGTGGTTTCATAATTTGATCCCACTATGTGTGTGTGTGTATACAGTAAGTGTTTTTAAGTTACGTGATAAAAAAAACTTTTTTTTTAAAGGGTCATGAAACCCAATTTCTGAGATTTTAACAGAGTTACGTGTTGAACACCATTAAAGACAATGTTAGAATCTGTTAGATTTAATAGTAGGGGGAAATGATTAAACTTTATCGTAAACTTTAAAAGGTAAAATCTTCATCGCAGTGGACTGTGAGTGCTTTGATGACTCATCGGTGTCTCTTAATTATTCATGAGACTGAGTTTTCTTATCTTATGAGAAGACAATGTCTCTTAATTATTCATGACACCACGTGGATCTTTCCAAATGACTGACATGTCAAACTGTGATATCGCGTAGTAGATGGAGATGGTCCTTACTGCAGAACACGAAATCCAGGGGGAGGAGTTGGATACAAATACAACTCCTAAACCTACTCATCTCTGCCCCCTGACCCCTAACCCCACCCCTAATCCCGCCCATCTCCACCCCTTAGATCTGGATCCAACTCCGAGCCCTGGATCTCGTATTCTGCAATGAGGCGATACTGAGTAGATGAGCAAAAGTTCCAGTGCTTTTTATAAAAGCTATAATGGCAGACAGGAAACAAGGAGCTGGGTAAAGTTCAGGAAGTAGTGCAGCTGTGTGCATAAAGCCAATTTTCATTGAAAGAGTCTGAACTAGCCTATACGCTTAGCTCTACCTAACGATGAATCGCGCTTAAAGCAGGCAGGCACACAGCTATGCAGTTCGCATTTACACTTGCGTACATGACGGGCCTGTGCGCGGTTCGCGTGAATGTGAAAGCAAAACGGACTCGAGAGCGCACTTGTTCAGGAAGTAAAGTGACCTGCGCATGCGTTTTAGCTGTTTATGATGTATTTAGTTAAATAAAAGACATGTAAGGGATGATAGTGTTGATGATACGAGCGAGAGAGAGAGTCTGCATGAGCGTGAGTGTATTCGTGCATAGTGCGTGGAATCAGGGCAACACATTTGGAAATCCACTGGCTACTCAAAAGAGGCTGTTTGCAAGCAGCAGAAGGCCACCTTATGCGACACACGCACCTGTGTTGTTCACTCAGCTGCGCATAATAGCACAGAATAAAAAAAAGTGTGAAAGCACCATCACCTGCCTCCGCAATTTTTCATATCAAAGCAGTGAATGAGGGGGAGGGGGAAGGAAAAGGATAGCATATTAACCAGCAAGGCATGCACAGCGCACAGACTGGTGTGTGGAAGTGAATTACAGTGAGACGTTTGAGACGGGAGACCAAACATAAATAGGCGGTCAATAGTAAAAGACGCGTCGACTAAAAGAAATTGCCATCGACTAATTTGCATGGTTGATTACATAAGCAGCACTAACATGTAGAATGCAACAGGACATTTCTGAAAGGTTAGCTGATGTAGAATTAACTATCTTCATTGGCATATTCTGTCAGGATAATCTATAAATCGCATTTCCGGGGTGGGGTTTATGTAAATTTTAGGGTTAGTGATGTCACTAACACATGAAGAAGATAATTGTAGTTCTTAATACTTTTTTAAGGATTCTTTAATGAATAAATATGAACAGAATTCATTTGTATTTATTAAAGGTGCTATATGTATTTTTTAGGGGCCCCTAATGGTGATGTTTCAGATTACAACTAATTTTTACAAGATCGCTCATGCTCTTGCGCATGCTCGAACAGAAGAGTGAGCACTCATGGTACACGGCCACATTGAGACTTTCAACACTCCCACTGCAACGTTACAATAATAGGCGACTTTTATCAGCTTGACATTGAACTAATGCTCCATGCTCGTACCATGATAACGTTACATTTGTGGTGTTATCTAGCATAAGGCATTTCACTAACTATTCATGTATCTTTCACGATCAGCAATGTCAACATACAGTAGGTGAATGTATAAAATGATAACGAAAACGGTCAGTGAACTAGACTGAACAATTTCAGTGTAACAGTAAGATCGTAGGAAGTAACATTACTGTACTGAACGTGTCTGGAAATGTCTATTATAAACAATATGAAAGTAGTGGGATGAGTGATGTTAGACAGTAAATCTAGTACATAAAATTAAAGTTACATCCTAAAGCACTGGAACAGTCTTTTGTGTTCATTTCACATCTCATTTATGTTATAGTTTACCTTGCTATTTCATTACAGTTTACAATTATTTCCGCTCCGCATATCTGAAAACGTATCTAAAATTTATCACACACTCTTAGAAGAAATGGTTCTATTTAGAACCAGAAATGGTTCCATCCGCCGCTTCATATATGGAACTCCAAAATGGTTCTATATAGAACCATTTTTTTTGGTAAAAGGTTCTATTGGCCAAGTATGGAACCCCAGGGTTCTAGAACCCAGAGAAACCCTTTTTTTAAGAGTGTATCGAACCTATTAGGGGTTCAAATACGTAGCGCTGATAGAACCTTTTGTAACTCTTCACTGTCACTTTTTATCAATTTAGTACATCCATGATGGTGAAAAGTATTCATTTTTTTCTCTTTTTTAAAATCGTACCACAAATATTTTAAATGGTCTCAAGCAGCAAAAACTGTTTTTAAGATTGTAATATTTCACAATATTATTTTTTTTTACTGAATTTTTATTAGCCTTGGTGAGCATAAGATACTTCTTTCAAAAAACGACCCCAAATATATCTTGGTGCTGAAAAAAGTTCATGTCCATCTTATATAGCAAAATCTTTTCAGACTCTCTTTTCCGTTGAATCACCTCTTCACCTTGGCCTTCATACAGCTATTGTCTGCTGTCTAGATCTGTTCAAGTCAGCTAAGTCATGCCCTTCATACAGATCCTATAGGAATGGGAGACTGAGATCAACGCATGTATGTCTAGCCGAGCTTATTGTTTGGATTAATTGAGTTATCTCTGGAGTGTTCTCTGCAAATACAAGACCATTCAAAGGCCCACCGTGTCTCTAAACATTCCTTCCTTTCGAAAATATTTGTCTCTCGCGCAAGGAAACTTTCAAAATTCAAAAAAGCAGTCAGTGTGACGAGCAGCCGCAATCTATCAGCATCCAAAGAGGCGGAAGATGGGGAGATGGAAGAGGCAGACGCTCTTAACGCCCGGAGCTCTTACCTTATTTGTGTCCGTAATCACCAGAGACTGGCCACGGACCAGCTCACAGCCTCTTAACTAATTACACATTGTGGTTGAGAGGCGAAAACAGGAATTAGCGCCATCACGGCCAGCGGCTGCCTCCCAATGACACCTAATTAAAACTTGATGAACGCCCGTGTCTGCGATATCCAAGTTCCCGTTGTAAGCCTTTCCCTGTCACTCATTAAACAGTACTTAGCTGCCAGTTGGTCTCCCTCCACCCCATCTTTCATCTCTCTCTCTCTTTTGGTAGTACTAGCACTAAGTGACAGGTTAATTGTAATAGCAGCTACACATAAACCAGGCTAAGTGTGAGGCAGTTGCGGAGCAGGAGGGGGAGACTTCACACGTCAGGCTTGGCAGCTTTAATTGTAAGTTTTAGCCTCCCCATCAACGTTACATCTTCAAATCTCTTTCTTCTCGCACTGTTCCTCGTGCACGCGTCTTCTCAGAGACAGACAGTGATTGCGTGCACGAGGACGCAGAGTATAATGCTATCGGGCCTGCGTGCTGGAGAAGTGAATTAGAGCCTCTGATGCTGTTTCTACAGCGCCGAGCTTGATGAGGGGGCAGATGCCTTTGTGGTCTTATCATTAGAACACAATGGTCATGTTGTCATCAACCTTGCCATCTCCAATTGAAAAGACATGATTGTGTGTTGGGGGCTTTTTCCTTGCTCGCTCGCTCACCACTTCCCCCCCACCTAGCCAGCCTCCCTCTCGGTCGCTTTGCGCTGAATAGAAGCAATTTTCCGAGAGCTATGAAATCACGTAATAGCTCCTAATATGCAGCTGCTCTGCTAGAAGCTGCAGCCACTATTTAAGTGGAAGTCATACACAATACACATTTATGGCGGAGGAAACATGAGCAAAGGCCAAGATTATTCACAAAAACACACACTCTTCTCTATCAAATAATGACCTATTTTGTGCATTAAAATGAGAATGTAATGGATTTTTTCCCCTCCTCCCCAACTCCGGCAGCCATTTGTTGTGCTTTTTAAAATTTCGCCTTTTAATTCACGTGTTTGAATTCCATGTTTCCCCAGGGAAGAAAAAGAAGGTGACGTTTGTATAGATGTGCGAGAGAGGTGAAGTGCGGCGATTTTGCGAGAGAGGGACCGCAGAAAACCCCATTTGAGACTAAAACCTGTCGCTTTCCCCCTCATTCGGATGTACCTGACTGATATCAACTAGGGATGCTCCGATCAGGATTTTTGCAGCCGATACTGACTACCGTTTTCTTGTCATCGTGATCGGCTGATACCGATCCCAATCTTACAAGCTGTATAAATGACATGTAAGCTCTCAAGAGGCATTTCAATTTCAATTTTAGAAGAAAAAAAGATTTTGACCATGTTTGGAGGTTCTTATGTTACTACACTGCTGAGAAAACCCCAGAAGAAGTGATGCAATTTATTTTAAGAGTGTCTTGTGTAAACACCAAAAAACATTTAAAAAAATGTATTACATAAGTCAAAAGTAATAAGATACAAACACAAATCTGCATTGCATTTATTTGTGAACCACTTTCTGTGCATTTGTAAATCCCCTCACGTATTTGTGGATTTTGAAACACTTCTAACGTAGAGTGAAAGAAATCCACAGTGGACTCCACCCACCGTTTCCTCAAGCCAATCAGATAACAGCCACATTGAGCTGACCAATCAAAGCACGTTCTCACAACAGCCAATCAGGCCCATAACATTACTACAGCAAAATATGTTTAAAATATGGATTTCGTTAGAGATGGACCATTAGACTGTGTATCAAGCCAAGACACATTTATATAAGCCTTTGAAAATACCAGAGAAACAGCGCGTACTGTACATCTCTGTTATGGGAACAATGCATTATGGAAGCGTCACGTTTTTTCATGATAAAACAGAAAAACATCAATAAGTTGCTGACTAATGAATAGCTGGATTCAACCTTGTGATACATTTGTGTAATATGGGTGAAATTACTGACCCAACAGCTTTTCCCACTTCTTCAGTCAAGTTTTAAATACGCAGGAGGTCCGTCTACCCTGTGCGAGTCTAACGTTAACACTGGACAAAGCAAAGGTGCAAATGATGTGATCCTCCGTGTAGCCGCTACTTCAGAAGAACGGGCATCCATTTACCATCAATGAATCATCGTGTCGCGCTGCGCCGTGTCCAGTGTATAGCCTATATATTATCACAAATTATGCATGTAGCACTAGTCAAGAAGGAAGATTAGACACGTCATATATCTGAAGGTAAGAATACATCATTGGCAAAATGTGTTAACATTACAAACATGTTAGTTTTACATTATTTGAAATTGCCACGGCAGTTAATGAGAAGATAATGGGCTATTTTATGCTCGGAATGGTGATTATAATTATAATTGCAATCCTGATGGAAATATAAAAAAGCCTTAAACTCAAACAACCTTTAGGAAACCATACAAACAGCTCAATTTGAATGAAGCACCCATAGTTTACAGCTCCATTTCAAGGGTGTAAATCTCTTCAAAATTAATCAGTTCCCGCCCCGAGTGTAAAGCCTAATCTGAGAAGGTGCTACGATTGGTCAGCTCATCTGATTGGCGCAAGGAAACGGTGGGTGGAGTGTTTCAAAATCCACAAATGAGTGAGGGGATTTCCAAATGCACAGAAAGCGGTTCACAAATAAATGCCAGGCAGAGTTCTGTTTGTGGCATGAAAAACATTTGTAAATATATATTTTTCATTTGCAAATCTCATTTTATTTATTTTTGAGTTTTATAATTATTTGTGAAACTCTTTACTTGTGGATCTTAATCTATTTATTTGTGAATTTGATACATCTCTTTGTGTGAATCTCATAATCTGATAAACCAAATTAATTGATCATAATCTATTTATGTGGAATAATGCAACAATTCTCACCCCATACAACATGTTTTGAAATACATTTTTACATTGCATATTTTCATAAACTCAAACTTCTACAATTTTTTTCAGTTTCTTAATTTATTTCACTAATAAAAAAATCTGCCAAATGTCTTCTAACGTCAATAGACCAATCTTACGTCAATATTCCAAATCATTCTTGAATTACAACCATTTAAGTTTGGAATATGCATTTTCATGTCTATGCAAAAAAGAGGGGGTGACATTTAAGGGGTTAAACAACAACTCCAATTGCTTAGATTTATAGCAGTTTGAATAACATTAAAACATGTCTTGTTGGAAAACAGGGAAATGGTGGTTATGGAATAACTAGGTGTGTCTACAGTATATGGAACAGTGTCATAGTTCTTAGAAGATTCTGGGATCAAAGTTCAAAAGAGCAAAGCGCACAACCAGTATTTTCCACAGAAATTGGAGCACTCTTTAGCCACGTTTCCACTGCAGGAACTTTCCCCAGGAACTAGGGACTTTGGGGTGGTATTCTGTGTGTTTCCACCGCAGGAACCAGTGTCTAAATAAAGTTCTGGGTATGTCCCCCTCTAAAAGTAACTGCTTGCCAGGTAGTACTTTTTCTTAGAAGTTCAGTTTGGGACTTGGGTGCTGAACATGCTGATTGGTTGAGTTCATGCCACATTTTGATTGGTTGACTCCACGCAGCATTTTATTTCAACCAACATATATTTTTTTTTGCACAGTGCGTGCAGTAACAGTTGTTTGCTATTCGAATCAACAATGGAGTTTAAAAAATACGACCGCTGTACCGGCGACGAGGTTCAGGCTTTATTAAGCTTAAATTCAGAGGATGAAATCCAACTGTAAAGTAATGCATCGCAGTCCTACGTCATCCAGACTAATTTGCCTAATCTTTACGATACTTTTAGACTGCGGTGGAAAGGCACTGCAGACAGCAACATTTCTGGGGAAAACAAAAGTTCCTGGGACAAATTGATCCAGTAATTTCGATGGAAACGGAGCTTTTGTAAATGTTTTAAAGATGAAATTTGAGAAAAGGTGGTATACTAAACTAAAATTTGAGAAAAGGTAATATAACAGTTGTATTTTACGTTGAAAATGTTGTTTTTGTAACACAGGCGCACTGGCATGGTAAGCTACTCCATTGCCTACCCACACCAGCAGAGCAGCCGTAGCTTGTAAATAGCTGACAGCTTGTAACTAGCTGACATGGCTAAGGAAACAGAAACCTGTAATAATGAATTGTATAGGGTTAAGGCAGCTGGGGTTACCATACATTTTCACAGGCTAACTTTGACAAGGAAACCTGCCCTCAAGTCATGGCTAGCTGCCTTAAAACTGTCTAGTCCTCCGTCAGCCCCTGGATTTTGAGTCTGTAGTGAGGATTTTTTAGCGACAGACTATTTAGAGATATGTACTTTCGGCAATGAGTACATGGAGCGTCTGACAATGTCTGCATCAAATGTTTTATTTAGCCAAGTTACAAGTTCAACGCATAATGTTACTCGAATCCTTGATATTAGGCTGAGGGGAAAAGATCCCTGATGTACAGGATGAGATCGGAATCCTATTCCTCCTTCCCAAATTCCCCTCGCCCATAGAGTTAACTGCCAGTACGCTGTTAACCTAAACAGTTTGAGAAAAGGATATAAAAAGTTAGCCTAGTCCAGTCGCCAATTCGTAAAATACCCTGCTACTTATGGGGCACTCCAGCGTCTCAGCTCGGACATCCATTAGAGATAGTATAGCCACCTCCAACACGTCTCTCTCACCGGACAGCATCCGAAATTAACAGTGCATGGTCATTCATTCTTTGCCGATCAATAAATGTTCCAGGTTAACCTCTCTGAGTGTCCATGCTCCGGCAGCGCCCGCGCCCACACCAGTCACTTCCCCCCAAACGATCCTGTACTGTAAGTGGGGCCTAAAACTGATCCTCCTCCATGCCAGAGACACCATCGAAATTTACTTTTTATACTCTTATTTACCCGAAATTGACCCTCTTATACTAACAAGCGCAATTTTTGTGTTGCTTAAAAAAAGCTATATTAATATTTTTTTATTAAAATTTTTTGTCATGTACTTTTAATTGTCATAAACATGTATGCAATGTCGATTTTTTTCAGTTCAGTTCATCTTTAATGTACTAAACAGAAGTATGTCACTGGATGTTATAATGAGTTAAATCTAAGATCTTTAAAACCAACCTTGTTCAAATTCTTTCAACTTCCGTAAGGCCTCATCTCTCTCCACTTGCATTTTTTTACACTGAAACAAAATAAATTAAAAATATACAGTATATTACACTGATAGAACAGATTTTTTATTTAAAAGAACATCTGCATTTATTTTATTAAAAGCAAACCCACCGAAAATATCATTTTAAATGTATAGATCACCCAAAAATGTAAATTCTGTCATCATTTACTAAACTTAAAGGAATAGTTCACCCAAAAATTACAATTCTGTAATCATTGACATTTACTCAACCTCGTGTAATTCCAAACCGTGCTGTTGAATATTTTTGTGGATTTTTTCAGGATTATTTGATGAATTGAAGGTTCAAAAGTTTTCGATAGACAGTGCTGAAAAATATTTAAAGATAAAACTACTTGTAAAACTAAAAACTATTTAAAGATAATTTAAATATTTTTAAAATTTACTTGGGCAAACTATCCTTTTAAGATGTTTAAGATGCACACACAGATGTTGTAGAAGTGCAAAGAAAAAAAAAACCACAAAAGAAATAGGTGAAAGAAAGGACAGCATGACAAACAAAGGTCTTACCTCCTTTTTGATTTTCTCATGTTCTCTTTGGAGGCTTTCATACTGGAGAAGTACTGCAGAAATACAAGGGCGCCAGTTAAACATCTCACAAGTCACAACTTCCCAAGAACTACACAGTCAGTTAATGCAATTGCAATACATCAGGGAGATCAAACTCAAGAGGAAACCTTTACTGCAATAACTCACAACTCATGTCCAGCATGAGGATTGCTCATGGAAACTAACACTAATATACCCAAAAGTATTTTTAATGTTGCAAAAATATATAATTACAAATAGAGGAAATTCTCTCCATGGATGAGACATACATTTGCTGGTCAAGACAATGACAGTTCCATTCTGTCTAAATGCCGCCTGTAGTACGAATCAGCACCATCTCTACTAAAATTCATTTGATCTGTAAAGGGTTTACAAACCACACTGTGTCTAGGTTATTAATGTCACAGTGCGACAGACTATCATGGAAAAGATAGTCTCTTCAGTTTAATTTGGTAAATTTTCAGATTACAGCAGAAAAATGTGAATAATCATACTGTTTTCTACCTCTATTTATGAGGTCTGCAGGGTGCCTTGAGCAAAAGGATATAAAGCAAACCTTGCCTGAAGATGTCTTTCAGAAAGTTGTTTATAACCCACTTCTAGAGGGAACTTGTACAGCAGTCAGGAAAATTGATTAATTTAATCCTAACAGTAACATTTGTGGGTTCAAAAAGAATTGAAATTAAATTGCAGATGGTCTTAATGGTAGTTAAGGTAGTTGCAGATGGAAGTTGGATCCATCCCCCTGGATTTCGTGCTCTGCAGTGAGGACCATCTTCACAAATTTTGTGTCCACTGGAAAACCCAAGCCCTATTCTGAATAAGTACTGAAACTGTATGTTATAATATGGCAGATTTCTACGTATAGCTACATTACAACGTACTAGTATAACTATTTACTTATTACAACTAATTCATATAAAACATTTGATAAACTGAGAAATTAGTTTTTCACTGGTTACAAACATAGACTGTAAAAAAAGGATACAAATTGTGACCAAAGATAAAGCATATCATTTATAACCTTTTTTATTTTTAATTAATTTATTTTTATTTTATTTAATGCAGTTTATTTTATTTGGCTATACAATAAGTAAAATACATGTGCTCACCTAAATAGGAAAAATGGAATTGCATGGGTAACGTTAATCAAAAAAAATATAGCTGTCTTTTAAGACAGATTCCCACTGCACACACATCTTTACATGAAAAACAAAAGAAATGCCAAGATGTTCACCAAAAATGTGTGTGCATGTCGAAACAAGTCTCTCAAAGCTAGAGTTTACAGAATCAAAAGGCTTTACAATGTTTTCCTCTGCATGCGGAGGGGATTTAAAACCTACACAGAGACTGTAATTTTTGTTCCACTTCAGAGTTTGTTGGTTGGTAATACATGTCAGATTGTATTCCAGATTTCTACAAGAACTATAATGTTTTTTTATTTATTTCTGGTAATAAGGATAAAATCAAGTTGATATTGAAATGTCTGCTTTAACAAGAAACAAAACGACTTTATGTAGGCCTACTATTATAATACATGTAGCATGGTGTGTAGTGTTACAGACAGTTACAGCAAGCAACACAGTTGCAGTATTTATGCATTTGACACCATCACCCTTAGCCCTTACCTTGGTTGGACCGTTCTGAAATCATTTTCACTTCTTTTTGCTGTCCGGTTGACGCCATTGAGAGTTCCTGTGGTAGGCTACTGATTCAAAAGTCCGATTAAACACAGCCTGAGCGACACAGGAAATGATACCTGGACACACCTACTGTCACTCGCCCGTACCGTTAAAGTAGCCTACCTACACATTCAACATGTTAACGCTTGTTTTCACTCGAATGCCTATTCCAGAAATAAAGAAGGAAAAAACAAACAAACAAACAAACAAAAAAAAAAAAAAAAAAAAAACATTCACATGGTATCAGCAAAATGGCATTAATATAACTGATAAAAATACACTCTTTATTTTAGTGTTTCTTCAACTACGGCCAGTCAACTAAAGTTTCTAACTCAAGTTAATTTATAGTAATGTTAGTTAAAAAATCCGCAGTGGTTATTATATGTATATAGATGTATAAAATAAATAAATAAATAAATAAAAATTCTAAACTATTTCCAAATCTCCAATTAGTTACGGAATGGGTTTAACAGCATTCGGTGCCTGAAAATCCCCTGTGATATTTGTTTAAAATAAATAAAAAACTAAAAAAATAAATAAAAATCGGTGAGGGAAATGTAAACATTTATGGCAGTATAAATATGAAAGCTATATATGCTAATAGACAAATGTATGGCTAAATGGGAAAATCACACAAATTAAAAAAAAACAAAGTTAAAAATGTATATGTACCTTGATTGTTCTCTTCTTCACCCATCAGGTGTCATATTTAATCTCAAGCATTCACTTCACTGACTCCTTCCCAAACAAGAAAACTAACACAACTTTAATAAAGGGCTCTCTAATAAAGGTGAAGAGACCACCACACCTAAGCGACCAGTGATTTGCTTGAAAAAAGCAGCAGACAGCAGAACAAATTGTAATTTGACATTAAACATGACATTTTTTAATTTTAGTAAAAACAATCCCTGTGGCAAAGAATTGCCAGAAGTGAAAAAAAACACTGAATAACAGAAAGTACTACATATTGATGTGAAAACTGGTATCTTGGTAGAAAGTCCCGCCACACACAAATTAACGTTACTGTTGTTATTATTATGACAAAAAAATAAAAATAAATAAGCAGCCAGCCAATCACCATATAACAATATAATTTAATTCATCTGAGAGGTTTGACAGGTTTAAACAGCAAACAAAACAGGTAAAACACATTTACACATACAGAGTAAGAGGGGAATGTTTAATCAGTCTTACATTGCAGAGCATATTTCAAAGCACAGATGCTGTAAACATCCTCCATTCCTCCTCTAAAAGGGAAATAACAGCTGTCAGGTGACAAGCACACACACTATATGATCATTCAACACCTATAATCACCTGTCTAACAGCATAACAGAAACTAAGTTTGGTTTGCAAGTATTCATTTAAATGTGTTTTTTTTTATATTAAAATAAATAAAAGCAAATATTTCCAAGGGAATAAGGCCCA
This sequence comes from Pimephales promelas, assembly GCF_988280905.1. Taxonomy (NCBI): domain Eukaryota; kingdom Metazoa; phylum Chordata; class Actinopteri; order Cypriniformes; family Leuciscidae; genus Pimephales; species Pimephales promelas. Next base: position 19,768,408 of record NC_142783.1, read on the forward strand.
TAAATGAATTTGTAAATCAAATATTCTCATTACTTACATTGGAATGTTTGGAAACGTTATTTTTACGTTTGTTATAGTGATTAATGGAGGACGTGATGTGCAAGTGAGGACAAATGTGGACAAATGTGCAAGTGAGCCCTGAATAATTCCCTTTGAGCGCAAATGTTTTGTAATATTCTCTTTAGGCTTCAGACAGTGAAAAAGCTTACACAAAAAGAAAAGAAATGAACTACAGGACAGTATGCATCTCCAGCACAATTACACATCCTATCAACATGATACAGTACACACAAACATGTATAACACAACAATGGGGGACACTGGAATAATCTCTGGAGGTCATAACACATGAGATGACAACATGCATGTTTATGAAATAATTTAATGCATGATAAATGTGTATTATCCCAGAGTTATGCCTTGTAATCCTAAATATCACTTGTCAGGCTAAAGGTGGACACAAGGGTTGAGATTTGTTTTGTGGGAGATTTGTTTAGCCCAGGCCTCCAAAAGGTGTAGTGGTCTTAGGAGGCTCAGTGGCGGGCAGCGGACTCTCTCGGGTAGAACTCGGCCAGTGTGCTCTGAGGAATTCTCTTCAGCATTTCTTTGGGGAAGATTCGGAGCAGCTGCCAACCAATATCCAGTGTCTCGAATACAGTTCTGTTGTCATACGGACCTAGAGAAATGGACACATTTCTCATAACCTCATTTAAGTCACATGACATAACATACAAGCTTCCATTATGCATCATATATATATATATATATATATATATATATAAATGTTAAAATATAGGAATTATAATCAGAAGTTTTGAAAAAAAGAAGAAAAAACCAAATGCAAAAGAATGTCTTAAAGAAATCGACTTTATAGCCTTGTATTTAGCTTTAATGGTGAATTTCAGTTAAACAGAAAAAATTATTTACTTGAAGGAAACACTGTATTGTTCTACAAAATCAATGGGAAAGAAGTAAAAGCATGTTTAGTTCTCTGTAAATAGAAGCAATAACTGAGATCCATCTGTTTCTTAAGAACATAAACAATGTCTTTTTCTACCAATGACACAGCGATTGTGTGACAGACACAAAGAAAGCCGAGAGATTTCATCCTATATTAAACTAAATTTGAGCAGGGATGTGTTCAGGACAGAACTCTTATCAAACATGTGAAGCTGTTTCTCCAAAGTAGATAGTTAGCTGAAGCAAGTACTTTCACCCATGTAAGAAAACACCAAAATAAAAAAGGTCCATTGATTGACCAAAAAGGAAACACATTCCTCAATCACAGGACCTTATAAAGACAAATGGAATAGCCCAAGAAAGCCATTGCTTCCTCTATCCACATGCTTGCCAACTTCTTAAGGTAAATACTCATCTATAAAAGATAATCAGCGCCCCCTAATGGTATAGAGAAATAACATCCAAGCAGTGTTGTGCCTGAACGCGTTCAATGAACGATAGTTCATGAACTCGTTCATATTTTGGGCTAACGTGAATTGAATGTACTGTATTACTGCCTGATGAATTACTGCAGCCGAGGATACGCCCTTTGACGAAAAGTCAAGATCTTCACAATTTAACGTTGCAAGTCTTTAAGATTACACTTACCAAATTTGAATATGATCAGATTAAACTGTAAGAGTTAGTTAAATTACGAGGCCTGAAAATGGCAAAAACTGCACAAAAATCGGAGAGGAAGATCAAAATGTCTAACTTCCTGTTGTGTTTAGGGATACGCTCCAAGAGACTTTTTTGTAGGTATTGGGTCTTTACATGCATGTACCGAATTTCGTACATGAACCTGAAATGCAGTGAGGTGCACTCTGTTTTAGGTGGCGCTATCAAGCCATTTTGCCCCGCCCAATTCTGAAATGCATATCAGATGTAAATTTTCGCACGTTTTGATGCGTGTGCAAATTCGTGAGTTTTTGTGCATATTTAGGCGGTCAAATGTGATTCATTTCGAATAATAATAATAATAAATATAGCTGCAAGCAGGGATGACGGGGACAATCGGTGGCACCGCAACCCCAGTTGCCACCGGCTTTGGCCCTTTCATCGCTGCCCGCATATATATATATATATATATATATTTATATATATATATATATATATATATATATTCTGGGTGTTCTGATGGTTGCTAGGCAGTTGCTAATGTATGTTGGGTGGTTGCTAGAGTGTTCTGGTTGGTTGCTAGGTGGTTGCTAAGGTATGTTGGGTAGTTGCTAGGGTGTTCTGGGAGGTTTCTATGGTTTTGCAAGGGTGTTCATGGTATTGTGGGTGGTTGCTATGATGTTGCTAGGGTGTCTGGGTGGTTTTTATGGTGTCGCTAAGGTGTTCTAAGTGGTTGCTAGGGTGTTCTTAGGTATTTTGGGTGGTTGATAGGGTGCTCAGTGTGGTTGTCAGGCAGTTGCTAGGGTGTTCTGGTGGTTGTTAGGCAGTTGCTAGGGTGTTATAAGGTATTTTGGGTGGTTGCAATGGTGTTGCTACGGTGTTCTAAGGTATTTTGGGTGGTCGCCTTTTCAAGGCTTGGGGCCCTAATTATAATAATCCTTCGGAAAACAATAGAGCCTTCGACTCTCACAACCCAACTTGGATCCAACTTGGACATGCCTAGGATTTCAGTAAGTTGGCTCTCACAAGCCAACTTAATAATAATAATAAGTTCAAATAGGATTTCAGTAAGTTGGCTTTCTCAAGCAAACATAACAAGCTTAAATATGATTTCAGTAAGTTGGCTCTCAAAAGCCAACTTAATAATAATAAACAGAGCAATTCTAAAAGGGTCCTCACACCATCGGAGGTCGGGCCCTAAATAGGGCTGCAATCAATATGAAAGATGTGCATACTTCTTTTTAATTGGAGGATTTGATGGAGACAGAGGGCATTATACAGCAGCAGCATTGAGAAGAACATTCATTGAGGTAAAGTGCTTTGTGGCAGAGCAAGAGCAGTGGCTGAAATACTGTCTAGTGGTTTCCAATGTAGAATGTAAAATGGCAGAATAGTGTACATGCGCAAGTCTGTAGAACCTTGAATTTTAAAAAAAGTCTATAAAACTGCTCTGTGTGGTGAACTGTGCTTTAAAAAAAAACATGCGTTCCATTTATCAGAGAAAGACTGAAATAATTGGATCTTCCCAAAGTTTCCTTTCTAGTGCAAAAAAAAAAAAAAAAATCAGTTTAAAATGGGAGTTTAATATTCCTGCTTATTTCAGACCTATCAAGAGTGAATGTGCCTATGTATTAGTGAAAACCACACACTAGGGGTTTGTACCTTGAGCAATGAAATTCTTTTCAAACTTCTGCAAGAACTCCAGGTACAGCAGGTCATCTGAGGTCAAAGCTTCCTCACCAACCACAGCCTTCATGGCCTGAACATCTTTACCAATGGCATAACATGCATACTATGGGATTGACATAGAAACAGAGTGATAATTAGCAACAAAAAAAAAGACAAGAAAAAAAAAATCACATTAAATGGAATTCTGTTGTAAGAACATGCTACTTCTTTACCAGCTGGTTAGAGACATCAGCGTGATCTTTGCGGGTCATGCCCTCTCCGATAGCAGATTTCATCAATCGAGAGAGAGATGGCAGTACATTGATGGGAGGATAGATCTTTAAGTGGGGAAAAAAAGAACACCAAAGAATACAGTTTTGAAGAATTATACATTCATATTTATCTGGGAATCAAGTCAAGTGTGCAAGAATGTGTGAATGTACACAGAATGTATAGTTTGGAGACTAAAATAGTCCTCAGAAGTGACCTAAATCTTGCTTAAGGAACATTAGGGGACATCCTTATATGGAAACATTGAAAATAAACAGACAGACGTCTGTGACTGACTAACCAACTAAAATATCTAAATAAATAATTGAAATACCAACTGAAAAAAAAAAAAAAACTAAATTAAAGCTGCAATCCATAACATTTGGCGTTCTAATAAACAGAACTGCACGTGTCTGGCGGAAGAACATTGTAGCACTTCTCTCCGTTTATATCTATGATGAGTCACGTAGGTACTAGGCTACTCCGCAGTGGTACAACCCGGACCAGTCAGGATAAGACAAAAAGATGGTTTGGAAAATCTATTCATGATGTGCTTGCTTATATAAATTTTGACAATTCTGAACAACAACAAAAAAAAGTCACAGACTGCAGCTTTAACTAAAGAACAATAAAAAGTTTCAAAGAAACTGTATTCTAGCTTCACAAAGAATATCTAAAAGACGAAGTATTAAATATTAGTTCTAATAAATGAATGTGTATGAAACATTAATGGGTCCTTCTGTACTTTTGCAGATTCTGAAATGGATCATGTACCCCTTTCATCATATTTCCTAATAACAAAGCTTTCCAGCTGTTTGTTATGACTGGCAAAACTTCTCACCTGTCTGTTATGCAGTTGTCTGTCTACATACACCTGTCCCTCTGTGATGTAACCAGTCAAATCAGGGATCGGATGGGTGATATCTATGTGAAACGGGGAGAAAATGAGAAATTAGCAGATTTGAGCATTTATCTTTTTTTTCATTTTTATTATTCAGTCATTTGCTCATTCTAAATAATGAGATTTATTAGTTGTTCATTTCATTTGCAGCATCTGTATATTGTGGTGATGTGATGCCCGAGATAAAAGGGCAAAGAAAGCGAAACGAGAAAGAGGTTTCCTGGTGCTGTTATAAAGGGGAACACCCATTCAGAAACACACACGGGCCCTTCACAAGGATGTTTCTATAGTAACCAAAGCCATCAAGACTGCTAGTTACTGGCCGCAGTTGTTGTGTCCGGCCAGAATACAAAATAAAGACTTAAAATAACAAAATAATTAAATATTAATGCTGTCAAATCGATTAATCGCATTAACATAAAAGTTTATTTACATAACATGTTGTATATTATTACATTTATACATACATACATGTGTGTGTGCGTGCGAATGTCTGTGTATATCTACATACCCACGTATATTTGAAGAGTTCAGATGCAAAAGCCTCTAAATGCCATTTGAAATTTTCTTCTTTAATGATGATTTTTTATCAAACTTGTATATTTAAGTTCAGTAATTTCACTTAAATGGCAATGATAATTACCTATTAATTGTTATTTAAGTGAAATTACTGAACTTAAATATACAAGTTTGATAAAAATCATCATTAAAGAAGAAAATTTCAAATGGCATTTAGAGGCTTTTGCATCTGAACTCTTCATATATATACAGAATACATATAAATGTAATATACATACACACACACATTCACAGATTATTAGGAACACCATACTAATAGTGTGTTTGACCCCTTTTCACCTTCAGAACTGCCTTAATTCTATGTGGCATTGATTCAACAAGGTGCTGAAAACATTCTTTAGAAATGTTGACCCATATTGATGTGATTCGAGCTCGAGATGATTCAAGCTGTGTGATATGATCCATTATCCTGCTGGAAGTAGCCATCAAATTCTGACTCTAGCATCTAAATGTCTCAACAGAAATCGAGACTCATCAGATCAGACAATATATATAAAATGTATGTGCGTTTGTGTGCGCATATTATGTAAAGACAAACGTTTATGTTAGATGTGATTAATCGATTTGAAAGAACTTTTAAATATATTTAAACAAATAACCTCCAAAAATACTGAACTAACTGAATAAATAAACTAAATAACTGGTAGGGCTCTATTTAACAATCCTGTTCCCCATGAACATAAGATGTACCTTTTTAGTACAATAACTGGATAATAACTAGATACTAACCCTGAACATACACCTAAACCTAACCTTAACCTTTATTTGGAATAAAGCAACCATTCTCACCCCATATAATGCACACTTCTAAACAAATTGCACAGTTTCATAGCTCAAATATAGGATGAGATTCACACTGAAGTTTATAGTATATTACAGTACAGTTTAATGTTATATAAAATAGGTTGATGGTCTAATTTAGGAAACTAAATAAATGTGTATGTGCTTGTACCATCATTAGGCATGGTTAGAATGGGAATCTGGGTGATTGATCCATTTCTGCCCTCCACTCTTCCAGCACGCTCATAGATTGTAGCAAGATCAGTGTACATGTAACCTGGGAAACCACGACGACCCGGCACCTCTTCACGAGCAGCAGACACCTACAACCCGCAACACATCAAGATAAAATTGGTGTTTAACATCATGACAAGAGAGGTTCTGTGTGTGTAAAAGTTTTCCATTGTCTCCTGTGAAGTTCCACAGAAGCATCTTATAAAAACGAAAGAGTAGCATAGCATCTGTTCCACAACAAGCGATCAATGACAGCCTTTTCAAGTCAGTCAAATGAGGTTAATCTGTTTTCGACTTGGTGCATCTACACACAGGCACTTTTATAAGCAGAAAATACACCTCTTCTCCAAAGGTTAAAACGAATGTTGACACCGTTCTTAGCCTCACCTTTACCAGGCTGAATGGGTGAGGGAGTTAAATGTTAATGCTCCCGTAGCTCTTTGAAAGTGGTTGCCAACTGCAGAAGCCAAAGCATGCAGCTTTGATAGGACTGAATGTATCCCAAGGTTACAGAGGCACAAAAGCAGGAGAGAATGGTCCTTTCACATGCAATCATTACCATTTAGAATGAGCATTATGCATTTGACACGTTTAGACGTCAAAACATGTTTGTGGCAGAAAAACGATAAATCACTGGCATGAGGGGGGAAGAAAAGAGATGCTGCCCCCCAAAAAAAGTATCTTGAGGACGATGAGGAACAGAGTGGAATGAAGTGTACACAAATGTTATTTTGTACTAATCTTCTGTTTATATAATGCCCCACTGTTATATTTGGAATGGCATACTACCTTACTACTACTACATATGTATATTTTTTGAACTCAATAGATTTACCAAACTGTGCCCTATACAATATAGTATTCCTAAAGCAACACACTCCATTTCCCCTATCCTTCCAGTGTGAGAAATAAATCAAAAGCAACATCAACCTTGATTTTTTAATTAAAAACATCCCCATCTTAACTCGTGATTTAAAAAAAAATTTCTTTCATTTTTTTTCCCCTTGTAAAAACGTTCTCTCTAGCCAGTCTGATCCAATCACGTCAAGAAAAATGTATGAAATATTGGTCAGCAAGTTGAGCACATTGCATTTCGAAATAGTGTGCTCTGGAGCATACTATTTTGAAATGCAATGTACTCAACTTGCTGTCCTTCCTCTAGTTTATGCTACACATTTTGCCAAATGTAGTAATGTAAGGTCCTTGATGGATTTCATGCATACAGAAAATGTCCATACTTTGCACAATGTATATACAAAATTTACAGAAGAAACAAAATTAGTTGCCAATATGCTATTCGGAACAAAGACAATGTCTTGGTTTCTCATCGGGTTTTGTTTAAAACATGATTCTTACACTTTGGCAGATGGTGCTGAAATCCATTCATTACGATTGGACACAGTGGCTCTTCAACATAAGCCACACAGGAAACAAGATACTAACCGTAACGCTGGCCATTGCTCCAATACGGTTCCAAATGTCAAGAGGAGGTTACTCTCCTTTTGTTACACGAGATTGTGCTCTTTTATAGCCATCATAGCGGTTTTCTGTTTGAGCGGTTTTCACTCCCAAACATTTGGAATTTGATATGATGGAAATGGCTCTGTACATGCACAAGTCAACAACTCGTATTGCTAATGTGACTTGAGAGGCTCCAAGTAAGGTTGTTACATACATACATAGCCTGGATGCCAACCCGAACCCCGCCAACAACAATTTATTGGTTTCGTTTCATTGAGGACTAATTATGATCGGTTCAGAATTAGTCGGGCCAATCAAATTGCCAGGGCGGGCTTTATACTATGATCTGCAGTTACGTAATCATTACGTTATCAAAGAGCGCTTGGGATGAACTGATTTCCCTCAAAGATGATTGCAGCTGGAGAATTGAGATGTTTCCGCTATTGCATCTGTTGTAAAATAAATTGAAAGCGCATTCATTTTAAAAGATGGACAGAGAAATAAAATCAAGGCATTTGGCGATCGGAAAGATGTGTTTGCCATCCTTCCTACGGGATTTGACAAAAGTTTAATTTATCAGCTGGCTCCAATGGTCGCTAAGAAGATGGGACACTATGAAAACCCTGTGGTTGTTTTGGCTTCTTCTTTGATCGCACTCATGGAGGACCAAGTAAAAGAAGCAACACTCATTATTTTACTACTTCCAGTGTGCCTGTATTCAACTTTGCTTAGCTCTTAAAAAACCTACTGTGTAGGTTTTTTTTTCCTGGTTTGGTTAAGACACGCCTCATAATCAAAGCCCTATGGAGCAGTATCAAACTCACATTCTAACTAGAATATGAGTATGACGAAGTTTGTTTATTGTTTATTTGACAGGCTAATACATGTATGTATTAGTCAGGCTAATGCATACATATAATGCAAAGTAAATGCGTTCGCTGTGCATCAAGTCTAAGAAGTGCACAGAATAATGGCTGGGAAATCATAAAAGGATAAGAAAACCAAACAGAGAGACTTAGGATAATTTACATGACAAGGTCAATTATGCTTAAGCAGATATGAAATGTAAATGGCTAACAACATGATACATCATAAAACAGGGTACTGGAAAAAATCCCTACAAAGCAGAGAATGTGTCGCAGATTTGTCTGCCCTTGCAACTAATGGAAAAACCTACTTGTCCCTTGAAAGCTTTCATATCAACAGGAACTGTTTATATGAGGTACATGTGCATTATGCCCTTGTAAAAGAGACCTTACACCATGTTTGTTGAAAAGGCTGAAGGTGTAAGATTTATTAAATAAATAAAGACACACATGGTTAGAAAACGCACTGAATGAGTTCTTTTAGCTCGTCCGCTTACCAATGTAAACTCGGAAGACTGAAATTCCTTCAGTTTATTCATTTATGGTCACTATAGTCTATAGGGGCAGTACTAGAGCAGCATTCATTGGGATGTCAAATACTTATTTCTTTTGAAGGGCCATGATTTTAATCATCTTATTTCAAAAACAAATGTAAAGGACAACTTCTGTGCTCAGTAAGGCAGCATTCATTTTGATCAAAAAAGCAGCAAGAACAGTAATATTGTGAAATATTATTATAATTTAGAATAACTGTTTTCTATTTTAATAGAAACTATATGGACAAGTATTGGGATCACACCTCAAAATGATTGAATTCAGGTGTTTAAATCAAACCCATTGCCACCGGAGTATAAAATCAAACACTAAATTATGGTCTGCATTTACAAACATTTGTGGCAAAAAAAATTGTCCATTTTAAAAAGCTCAGTGAATTAAAGTGATCGGGTCACAAAATCAGTTTGTGAAATTTCATCCCTGTTAGATATTCCACAATCAACTGTAAGTGGCATTATTGGAAGGTAGAAGAATAGCAGCAATGGAAAAGCAGCAACTCATCCACGAAGCGGAACGGAAGACCACTTAAAGTCACAGAGCGAGATTACAGAGTGCTGAGGTGCATGGTGCGTGAAAGTCACCAATGCTCTACTGTTCTAAACATCTACTGGCATTAATAACAGCACAAAAACTGTGCAGTGGGAGCTTCATAGAATGGATTTTCATGGCCGAGCAGCTGCATGCCAGCCTCACATCGAGTACAATGCCAAGCGTCAGATGGAGTGGTGTAAAGCACACCGCTACTGCAGTGGAAACAAGTTCTGTGGAGTAACAAATCACACATCTATTTGTCCAACTGACTTTGGAATTGCCAAAAATTCCCACAGGAACACAAATCTTGTGGAAAGCCTTCCCATATGATAAACTATGATACTTTTTTTTTTTTTCAGGATTCTTTGATGAATAGAAAGTACACAGCATTTATTTGAAATAGATTTTGTAAAAGGCCCTTGCTTCTTATCAATATGATATGGTCCTCACCTCTCTCAGGGCCTCTGCATAGGAGCTCATGTCCGTGAGGATGACCAACACATGCTTCTCACACTGATAAGCCAGATACTCCGCTGTGGTCAAAGCCAGACGCGGGGTGATGATGCGTTCAATGCTATGTAGAAAACATTACAATAGTCAATACGTTATACAAAATGCATTACATAAGATGATGGAGGTCATTTTAATTAATTCTCACGTAGGATCATTGGCCAGGTTCAGGAACAAGCACACATTGTCCATAGAACCGTTCTCCTCAAAGTCTGATTTGAAGAAGCGTGCAGTCTCCATGTTGACCTGGAATTAAAAAAAATAATAATCTGAAGTGCTAAACAAACCCAAAGTCACTGTTATTTCATTAGAGGCTGGAAAAACAGACAATGTCAGGTATTTCTTGTTCATTGTTAAAACAAAATCTCCACAATTTAGTTCAAAATGACCTCTTGAAGTACACTTCCTGCTAGGAAGAAAAATCCTTTTCCCTTTACATTTTGACCACCCTGCACATAAAATCAAGATATAGAGTTACAAGGTGTCAAAAGCGAATGCATTAGCTTTGAGTCCACACCGGGAGCCCAGTGGCCACAGGACACAAGGCTGGGTCAGTGACATTTCAAGCATGGGTTAATGGAAGCCCTCCAGACTTGAATACACAGGTGAACCTGACACCTGATGCAGGTAATACATGTCTGAGAGGACAGACCGCAGCCACTCAGGTGACAATAACAAAGGTTCGGAGAGGAAGCAGACAGCTGAGGGCAGAAGGTTAAGGTGGTGCTGAAGAGCAGGATTAAGTCACCTATGAGGACCAACATTCACCCACTCACACAAAAAGGACACAATTTTACATTCCGTCCACTGAGAGGATCATTTAACACAAGCATCCTGAAATTCATGCAACTATTTGACTCATGTATATTAGAGACCTAGATGTAAATCAGGATTTACTGTTGTAAAGAAAATGAACACAGAAGGAAGCTCGAGTAAAACAAGCATTTGATTACTGTAAGAAAACAACACACAAGAAAACACATAATTGGACACCATGGCAGAAAATAAAGGCACAGAAAACCACTCACCCCCATAGCAGCAAAGACGATGGCAAAGTTTTCTGAAGTGTAGTCCATCACATCTTTGGATTTCTGAACCAAACCAGCCTGGCGACAGATCTGGGCAGCAATCTACCAGTAAAAAAATAAATAAAATAAAAATAATTAAAAAAAAACATCACAAAACCAAAATTAGTTAGCCTTGTACATAATCGGTTTTTATCTTGGAACACAATTTAAAAATTATTTTGGAATAACATTAAAATACACAGAAATTAGGCATATTCAGTTCATCAACAAGTGCATGTCATAACAGCACTGCTGTACTAGTTGATTCACAAGCTATAATTATTTTAATTTGATATTAGTTAAAATAATCAATACTATTTTAAAATACTGTTCAAACCCAACACCAAGGCTGCAATTATTTGATCAAAAAACAGTAATACTGTGAAATTTACAATTTTAATATATTTTAAAATGTCATTTATTCCTGTGATGGCTAAGCTAAATTATCAGCAGCAAATACTCCAAAGTAAAAAAAAAGTTGTGCCACTTAATATTTGTGTGGAAACCATGACACATTTTTTCCTCTGTATTCTTTGATAAATAGAAAGTTCAAAAGAACAGAATTTAATTAAAAAGGAAACTTTTGTTACATATGTAATGCACTGTTTATGGGTGCGGATTCCTATTTGTGTGTGCATTTGCAACAAAGAGATTAAGACTATAAGCATGAGGAATTTCACGCTTATCACTTAATGTAATGGTCCTGGATGTCTAATCCGGCCTGACCCCTGACTGAACTCTGACCCTGAACACCTGTTTCTCTGAGTGGATAAAGCTGTCTGTGACCCCATGACTCCTATTTAATGAAACGAGAAACATTTATATCACAGCACAGCGCCTTCATTAGTGAGACACTGAAACTTACTTTACACTTGGGCTGGTGGAAGTTCACACCATTCAACCTCGGCTTTTGATCACATATTTTCATAACTGACAATCGCTGGAGCTTTATTCTCTCTTCACAGCCAATATACTGGGCAAACTACTGTCCTAAACTACTCTTCAACTTTTTATCTTGTTGCCATGACAGAGTTCAAAACTCTTCCTTGAAGCATGTATTTGATGGTTCTGCAAGGGCAGGACTAACCTTGGTCAGAAGTCAGTTTTCATAATTTTCTTTCTTTAATCAGGGACAAAAGTTTTCTTAATACAGGGTTTGAAATGACATAAACTTAGGGTTAAGAATAGTGTGAAAAGCACCAAAGTGTTATGGTTTATTACTATTGCCTGTGTGTGTGTGTGTGTGTGTGTGTGTGTGTGTGTGTGTGTGTGTGTGTGTGTGTGTGTGTGTGTGTGTGTGTGTGTGTGTGTGTGTGTGTGTGTGTGTGTGTGTGTGTGTGAGAGAGAGGGAGAGAGAGCTTAAGGGTGTTAACGGGAACTATCTTGTTGATGGTTTGAAGAGAAGCTTTCTCTCTCGAGTGTGTTAAAACCTCAGGGCTGAGTGAAACAACCAGTGACGTTCACACAAGAGAATAGTTGTGCTTGCGGTAAGAAAATGTACATAAAGCGTCATTTGCCAAAAACGAATGTCAAGCAATAAAGTGGCACATCTAATAAAGATTTGAAATATCCACGACTGGACCTAAAAAAAAATATTTTAAATGAAAATAAGTTATGCCATTCAGATAAAACATTGTATGGTATATATTTGATATAAATATTTCAAAATCATTATGTAATATTTATTCATAACGGTCTGACAAGACAACATATACTAAATAAATGTCCCGTTCATGGCAAAGCATTAAAAGAAAAGTTCACCAAAAAATTTAAAAAACAAAATAAATAAGAAAATTTTGGATGGCCACAAAGCCCATAAAACACTAACATATACAGACAAATTAAAACACACATACAGTCATAGAAATAATAGACAATGCTTTGCAAATCATTCATTTTCGTACTTGGAGTTCAGAGCAAATGACACGTGTTTGAATGTTTGAGGCACACTTGACTAAAGTTGCTCGCTGTAATTTTATAATTCTAAACAATATCTCAAAACAGCACCTAAACTGAGGGTGAAATAATGGCACCGAGGTTTACAAATTATTTGACCTTGAATTACTAACAAACTACTTCACAAAACCTTCATTATACAAAATTAATTATAATTATGAAACTAAACCAGAGTCTAAAGGACTATTAAACTTGACTGTGATACAAAATAGTAGAAAATAGTCATGATTGACCTTCTTAGAGTGCTGACGTATTGACATATTTTTGACGTAAAATGACGTATTTGTACGGCAAAACCCAGAAACATGTTAGTATTTAAGGTTCCATTGTTTCGAAGTCAATGGGATTTTGGTTAAAAGACTAGAATAAGTTCTGTGGCCAGTGAACACAAGATCGAAATATTTTCAAGTTTCATTCTATGATAAAACACACCAGTTACACCCCACTTGTGACATTGAATTCAGGCAAAAAGGGTGTATTTCGTTCCAGCCTAGGATTAGATTTTTATGTTTTTCTGACGATTGTATTTAGGCTTCAAAATTCATAAAAGTTGTGTTTATTTGCGAAAATTATCTTGGACAAAACATGCAGCTATCATAAACTTTTGTTGAACACAGAGCTTATTTTTCATGATAATTCAAAAACCTATGGAAAAATCCATTGTTTTTTTGTCAAGGGAACCAGTGTGATGCTAACTTCCGGGTTTGGCCAACACATTTACTTCATCCCTGCAGCACTCTACACAAGGCAGCCAACTTATATTCTTAATAGCTCATGTCATGGGTTACAACGTCCATTTTCCAGCCTGACAGCAGATAAGTTTGGCAGCTGAGTCACTCACAGTCAGTGGTATATGTAGTAGCATAACCTACTAAAAATGCGTATTTATGACCTTTGGGACAGAAATTACTAAAGCACAAGCAACCTATTATCTTTGTGGTGTTGTATGCTTAGAAAGCCCTTGCAAAAACACACTAAAGTTTCTAAAAAAAAGTATGTTTCCATATGCGTGTTTTCATCTCCATTGTTTAAGTGATAAAAAGCTGATGGCAAAGATATTGACTGTGAACTCTACCAATGTTCTTTGAAAGTTTGAGGAACAAATTTAGAGTTCAAGAATCATTTTGTAGTTCTCATCATTTAGTTCAACCAGGACATTACACTTATCTTAGACCTTAACAAGCCATGTGACCTCAAGCAGGTTCTGCACATATTGATCATTACTAAGTGGTTGGTTTTGTTTGGGTACTCTAGAGCTCTCGAAATCATACCGGTCCTTCCCACATTCACACGAGAGGAGAATGTGATGAAACGAACCCTGACCCACCTCACTGTTTCCACAGAAACACCACAGGCTGAAATCAATTACAGATCCCTCTCAAATTAACGTTAATCACACAGCCTTGTCTCGCTCGCGGGTATAATACAGAAAATAGAACTGTGGCTGCCTCGGTGCTAAACAATAAAGTGCTAAATTTGATCACAACACTTCAAATGAGGGAATTTAAATAAATCCCTCTAGGTTTCATTAAAATAATTTAAACACACTGGCAAGCAGCATGGTCTGTATTGTATCATCGGTTCTTGAATTGGGCTCTGGATAAAGACAGATTCCTGTGGAGCATTTCAAGGAAAGTTAAAAATCTGGCTGGATGAACGCAAAAACAAGGTGAATCTTGCTTAAACGCCACAAATGTATGCTAGTTGTAAAACAATATGTGACCCTGAATCACAAAACCAGTCACAAGTAGCACAGGTATATTTGTGGCAATAGCCAACAATACATTGTATGGGTCGAAATGATCAAAATCCTAATTTTTCTTATTCCAAAAATCATTAGGATATTAGGTAAAGATCATGTTTCATGAAGATATATTGTAAATTTCCTACCATAAACATACAAAACATTTATTTTTGTGAGTGAATGCAGTACAATCGCGAACATAAATAAACTTTAACGGTGATTTTCTCAATGATTTTGGATTTTTTTGCACCCTCAGATTCCAGATTTTCAATTAGTATCCAATTAGCAAAACCATACATCTATGGAAAGCTTATTTATTCAGCTTTTAGATGAAGTATTTAATCTCAATTTAAAACAAATGACCCTTGTGTCTGGTTTTGTGGTCCAGGGTCACACATAATGGTCATACAATAATCTCAACAAAAAACAAAAACAAAAAAACTAATAGAATTATGCTTAGATATGCCCATTTGACCAATAAACAGAAGTAATAGTTATTTTTAAAAAAGTGAACTGCCAGCCTCTAAAATGGATAACACACAATTTATGTTATATTATATTAGTCTATATTATTATATTATATTATACAAAACAACAAACCACACCTCAAAATATTATAAAATAAAAAAATATTTTAGTCAATAAGTCATCCAATAATTACAATGGTGTCTGGGAATGATATTAAACGGTATAATTTAATAATTTTACACAATCTAGATATTGGCCAAAGAAAAGTTCATATTGGACGACAAAAGCCAACCTGCAGAACAATCATTTCTGTTGTATAATGAGTTAAACACACCTCATTATGTGGTAGTCCAGCAGCACTAAAGATGGGGATCTTCTGCCCACGGGCAATACTGTTCATGCCATCAATAGCAGAGATGCCAGTCTGAATCATTTCCTCAGGGTAGATACGACACTGAGGGTTGATGGGCTGACCTAAGGGGAAATCAAAGTGAGAACAGTGACTTTACATGAGTAGAAAAGATATCTGGTACTTAAGAGTCTACAAGGTACAACTTCTATTTCTAAAGGAGGAAAACGATTTTTTAGGGCAAAACTACCCACACTGACCACTCATGGCAAATGATCAAGGCTCATATTTTAGAAAAAAAAAATCTCATCAAGGCATATCAGCATTCTACACACCATTTGGAGTGGTATGACCTTGAAACCTGATCAACCTTTTTTTACGCCCCCTCTTATCCGTTTGGCTCATTCAAACGTTGCTTTGAGTCCCCATTGTATACCTTTGATAGCTCAAAGGCTCACCTTTGCCATTTCAGCTTAGCAGAGATCAGGGTCATGAGGTCAGTAAATGGCTTAGAAAGCACACAAAAATTCCCTTTCAATCTCTCAAAATATTCAAATACTAACAAGGAGGAATTTTAGGCATTTATAAACATATTACTGGCCATTCAACTAAGCTGCAGACAAGCTGAGCACATACTGACAAAGAACATTCAACATGGTTCATGGTAGCCAAATTGGTTAAGCTGTGCTGCTAAATTTTAAAGTTTGATACCAAAAAGACCCAACATTTAGAGTAAATGAGTCCAACAGTAGTGGTCAGTCATCTATGCGCCTCTCGAGAAGACATTTGTTCCTGCAAATGTTATATAAAGCCTAAAAAAAAGAAGCCTCTTACCCATGATGTCCAAATAGTCCTCAGCCAGAACAGTAGGGCCCCGGTCAATGGGTTTACCCGACCCGTTGAAAACACGTCCTGAAATAAAATGTCAAGTTCTTCATGACATCTGTATTGGTCATGTAGAAGACACATAAAGACAATGATTACATAGGCTACATGAGCATTAGTCACGTGCTTACCAAGCATATCCTCAGACACAGGTGTGCGCAAGATGTCACCAGTGAATTCACATGCGGTCTTCTTAGCATCGATACCTGAGGTTCCTTCAAACACCTGATGGGCACAAAATGTAAATATTATACTTGAGATAGTGTAAGTACTGATTCTAACAAATATTTATAGAGAACAGTTCGATTTTAAAAGAAAAAAATGATTTCAGTGCACCTGGACGACAGCTTTGGTGCCCACGACCTCCAGAACCTGCCCACTCCTCTTGGTCCCATCAGGTAAGGTGAGGTGCACAATCTCAGCATAACGTGGGAACTAGAGGAGGGCAATAAAGAAAGATGAAGAAGAGGATCAATATATACTACCATTCAAACCCATTCAGTTTTTTGGGGAGAGAGAAAATATTATAAAAATAAAACATTTTATTTAACAATGATTCATTAATCAAAAGTGACAGTAAAGACAAAAAAAAAATTGTTTTCCACAACAATAATTTAGAAATTTTTCTTGAGCAGCAAATCATCATATTATACTGATTTCTGAAGGATCATGAACTGGAGTAATGATGCTGAAAAAAAAAATCCTGCCATCACAGGAATAAATTACAAATAATAAAAAACTTTTTCCAAACTTAATTACTCACCAGTATGTTCTTACATAAATATAAATGGCCAATAAAAAGGAATAAATCATTTTAATTAAAAATGTAATGCTCAAAAGTTTAACTATAAAATTATTTTTTGTTTCTTTTCTTTACTACAGTTGGAAAAAAATATCCTTCTTTCCATTTTCTTTTACATATGGAACCTAGGACTATTTTTTTTGTATTGTCTTGACTAAAAATTAGAGGGTTAAATGCTACAAATTAAAGGGCAAAACATAACTATTATATTTTTTTCCTCTGTACAGTCACTATAAGAAGTTTAAAACAAAAGAAAGAATAAATCTTCTCATATTTTGAGATACTTTACATGTTAAAACATGGAAATAGGTCTTACTTTGACATTGTCCAAGATAACCAGTGGCCCATTTACACCAGACACAGTAGAGTAGGCTGAGGATGACAAAAACAACACAAAACATAAAAATATACACAATAAACCTTTTTACAGAATCTGTACTGCTTGGAAAGGATGCTATATGTAACACCTCATAATTAATATTAAAATTTACATCTTCAATTTGTATTTTTATTTGACCATTTGAGACACCCTAAACAGTAAACATGCAATTACTAAACAGATATATGGGAAACTTTTATTGATTCTAGGTTGCTGCATGTCTTCTTGACAAGCATGAGAGTGCACTGCAGACACACACACACACACACACACACACACACACACACACACAGAGAGAGAGATGCTGTGACCAATAAAGTGCATGATATTTGCTACAAAAGCCCACAATCACATGGAAATGAGGACTCTTTCTCTTGACACCTGTGCATCTAATTGTACACAGTGACCTTTACTGGAGTATTCTAAATGGCTTTCATAAATTTCCATGTCCAAATGTCAGGGCTACAAGAACATAGTTAGCACATTCAAGGCAGCTTTTTCGGCAGATGTCACGATGGGGGACGACATGTTCACTCTGTTCCGTGAGGGACAATTACTTGCCTCAGACTATGGTAATTTATGATGGTTCCAGGTGCCCAAAAAGTCTCATACAGTCTATATAAACAATTACATTCATTTTAGGGAGACAAAAATAACTATCTTTGGGTCGAACAGGCCAAGCAGAGTGGGGCACAGAAGTGACTTTAAGATGACACTCTTTCCAACATGACTGAGGTTCATGTGACTCCTGATTCACTCTTGGACAGTCTGTCTTTAACAAACTCTGACTCAGAGATCAGGCATAATATGCCCCAAATGTAAAAACAAATACATCAGATGGAGGGAAGAAATTCTGCTAATTGTTGGAGCTGTGGTCCACACACAGCACTCTTACGGAGTTGTGGTGCTCATATGAGTAAGGCAAGTTCTAGTCTGACCTGCAACATGTCACAATACATTCTTTTCAGCCCAATCCATCGGTGTAATCATGCAGAAGCAAGAAAATAAAAACTAGTATTGATTTTTAATTTCATCGATATGAGCTTTTAAAATTTATTTTAAAGAAAGAATGTAATTATTTGTACAGAGACAGTTTTTATTTATTTTTATTTTTTTTTTACAATCTCTCCCCAACCAGTACAGACCAGTATGATCAAGTAGGGATGGGCGATAGGGCAAAAATTGAATAGCACAAATATTTTCAGGAAATTTCAATTAATTTTGGTTTTACCAATACAGCCAAATTAAATTTCCTATTTTGCAAATGTAGTTTTACAAGGTAACAAATAAAGAATGACAGACAATTAAAGCCAAATTAGGGGTGGGTTAGGATGAATAATGAAATTCATTTCATTTTACCTTTGTTATTAAAAATACAGATACAATATTATACACAAATGACAAAATACATGCTTTATTTTTACAGTAGGTGTATTTAACAGTAGTATTCAAGTAAGAAAATGAATACATGTCAAAATTATTATTCTTATTATTAAAAAAAGTTATTCAGTGAAGAGCAGTAAGTGATTTTTTCAAGGTTTATTAGGCTGTTGTCACTTTGTCACATGGATCAACTAGGTATACAAACACACATTTGGATTTCTCCACCTGGTTTACTTTCACTTAAGGCATAATCGGTTGTGTTTATGTACACCTTGTGTGTATTTGATAGTTTTAGCACAATAAGACGCGAAAGATAACTTAGTTTAGTATTCATGCGCTGTTTAACAGCCTTTTAATGTGTGTGTGTGTGTGTGTATGTGTGTTTGTATGCTGTGAAAAGCTTCCCAGAACAGCCTGTGAATTAAATCAATAAAACCGACAAGGCTTATGCAAATAATACACTTTCGTGATTGTGAATAACTGCAATGTGACGGGAATGTAACCCTATCTATGCATTAACTTGTGATGTGAACGTATGTCACGTACTCCCGTTGTACAGTATATTGGGAAGGAGGCTCCAGAACTGCAAATGATAGAACGTACATTTTATGTTGTTCTTCAAAAGCAGTTCGTTCAAGATCAAAAATCGGGATATCACATACCCCTATGAGCAAGTATTTTTGTTTTTGGTCCAGGGTCCAGGTGCATGCTCAGGGTGGGCCGTCATTAGGAGCAGAGGGTGTGGTCTCCTACTTTGGCCTTTTACTTTGCATGGGAAAACATTAGCCGCCCTGTCACAGGAGCCAATTTGGTGTGTGTCCTTTCACTTTGTTTCAGCATGTGTGTATACGTGAAAGAGAGAGGTGGTGCTTGCTAGATGGAGAAGAGTCCGCTTTGTCTTCTCTGGGTCGTCCATCACGCCCCAGTGTGTCGGTTTTGTGTACGCCATCAGACTGCGGTCTGATATCAAAGGCAGTAGGAAATAAGAATGGACCATCTCTAACGCCCAGCACAGCAGCCCCACGGGGAGCAGACACTATGCCACTAATTAGGGCTTCAGAAAGCAGAATCATTTGTCAATGCACAGTTGCCGTTTCCCACACACACACCTGCACATCGTGACTTTCCTTACTAGCTGAGGAGAAATGGAACAGTAAAAGAGGGCAATGTGGTTCCATCCTTTTTGTTGTGGTATCCCTTTTCAGTTACTTTTCTTTATGGCTTACATTTGTGTTCCATCTTTGTTTTCATAAAAAAAAAAAAATTAAAAATGCAGTTACCAAATGACAGACGTCTGTTGCGGTTTCCTCTCTTATGCCCTGTGGTATTTTCTATAAAAAAAATATTTTCAAAATTGATGTAATGCATATTTTTAAGTCAGGAACAATGCGTTTAAACAAGTTTTAATTGTTAAAACATTTCAGTGTTTAAATTAATTTTTTTTTTAAATAGACTTTTTTTTTGGTCAGGTGGTAAAACCAAATATTTATAAATATATATTTTATAGTGAAATTTTATAGTGAAATCTTAGCAATGTAACCCTTAGAGTGTCTACAGTGCTTACACATACTTATTTTGTGGTTGTGTGTTTTATGCATATTAATTTATAATTATTGCACTCTAGTGGCCAGGTATTTAGTATATTTAGCATCCGATATTACTTAAAGACAAAAAGATGATCATACACGCATACCAGTAAATGCATTAAATACAATAACTGTTCACAATCTAGACATTTGTTCACTTTGACCTATTATTTGTTGGGTTTAAATAAAAAAATTAAATGGTTTCACCAGCTGATGAATATCACTTGTGCCTTCTGACAATGAATTGAAAGTAAGAAAATTTCAGGATTCAGCATATTCACTGTCATTACTAATTACATACACACACACACATATATATACAAATACATATTATACATATATAGATGGAATGTTGAATAAATCGCATTCATAATGTAGGAACTGGAATAGGCTACAGTGGAAGAGATTATATGTAATTGAAGGTGATTGTATAACAACAAAGAGAGTCAGTCATGTTTTATATTGACGCCAAAAAATAATCAGCTTAAGTCAGTTTAGAACTTTAAATTAAAATATCAAAAATGTATTCATCAAATATCAAAAAATTAAATTCATAGCAACTTTAATTGAACACTAATACCTACTAAACAAGATTCATGACCTCTTTTCTTTTTGCAAAATATACTTTTGCAGCCAGATCATTGTAATGTGCAACACCCAGTATAAAAAAAAGTGTGACAGATTTTTCTTTACTTGATAGTGGCATCTATTAAAAAAATATCGAATTATAATTATTAATAAATGTAAAACGCCTAATTTAAAACTAACATTTTAGAACAATAATAATAATTATAATAATAATAGACAATCTTAGCACAATCTATTACTTAGGCCTACTTGGCTAAAGTAAGTTTTTTATTTCATTGCAGTTGCACCGACTTCCTGGTTGCGCCACCTGACTTTTGCAAAACTCGCACTCCAATAAAACGGTTACTTGCAACTTTAATTTACTTACATTGAAATGAAATAATTTTTATTTTAATATGGTTATCCAAAATCCTATTATACAAAATGTTTTTTTTTTAAATATGTCTAATAAAACAAGAAATCTCACAAAAAAAGATATTAGAGGCACAGGTGAAAGACTTAAGCTCCCATTATTGTGATTCCCAGAGCGAGACGTCTTCCCTAAATAAATGATTAGTCTCATAATTGCAGTTATTACGGTGAAAGAAAAACAGTAGTCAAATCAACACTGAATATTCGCGCTCTCTCAACAAACAAAAACAGATGCGTTCGGCAAATTCGCGAACACACTAAAATGCAGGCTTCCTGCAAATTCCATCATTTTTCAAGACATTATGGCTTTTCCTTCCCTCCGTCCTTTTTGCCTCAGCCCAGACAAATTGCAGTATGTGCTTCACAGGGAGGTGCTTATAAAATGGATTTAATAGCTACACTTACCCTACAAATTGCCCATATGTTTCAAAGGAGATGCATGTCTATTTACTGAGAGGTGATCATAATTACGAGGCTGGAAAATTGCGGCCTTATAATTGTACATCAACCCCTTAAAAGTCTCTCGAACGCAACGCAAACTGCTAATGGAAAATAGTGAGGAGATGAAATCTTTACTCAAACAAAGCTCATGATATGCTCTGATATTGTGCACAACATTAGACGAACGCTAAATTAAGACACGCAGGTGCTAATCTGCACTGCCAAAGCAGGACGCAGCTATTTTTTAGCCAAACAACGGAAGCAAACATGTTAATTTGTTATATCTAAATACTCTCGGGCGGGGGAAAGACACAAAACGGGCTGTACAAAACAAATACACAGAGTAGGAAAATCGGATCATAATTAAGCAAGACGAATTGCTTAATAAAAAAGAAACATAGGGCGATGAAACAACCCTGCCGATCCATGAGCCAATCGCCGTCCAGCTCTGTGATGAAGATGGCGGCCCACTTCAACTCCACACACAGAGGACTCAGTGCCGCATAAGAGGCCTTGTAAAATAAAGATTAAAAAATGGCTATACATTCACATGGTGTGAAGTAGCAACATTTCCCATTAGGCTTGAAAAACTTTCCCCACCCCTCCCAGGACACTTGAGTTTGAGTGCGCCGGTCCGAGGGCTAGGCATGCAACACCAGCGCGGGTCAACGTGAGGCCTGCGGAGCTGCCAGGCCCTATTGTGTGCCGAGATGTTAATTGGTTCTAATCCGGCGGTAGAAGCTGTTTTGGTAGCCTGACCCCGCGCCCTGAAGGACACCTTGGTGTGAAATACTAAAGGGCCCATTCAAGTGGTGCTGAAAGGAGGCATGGAGCATTCCAACACATTTCCATTTCTGCTGTGAAAGAGAAGCGCTGACGGAGAGGGAGGGGGCGCATGGTGGGACAGGCGTTTTTTGGGCCGGCCGCTAGCGTTGCGCTGGAACTGAATTAACGATACAAAAGCGCAGGCAAAGGTGCCAGGCTTCCCTCATTCACGCACATCCTCCTGCATTTCTTCTTTTTCTTTTTTTGCAGAGCATCCACATGGTGGTTTCCCATAAGACGCTATAAAAGAGTGCGCTAATTGCCCCATGTTTGGGATCAGATGGACACAAATGCAACTGTCATTAAACAGACAAACAAGCCTCACACAATTCCGCCATGACACCCGCTAAACTTACCCCGTAAGGCCCGCATATTAAGATTTGATAATGAATACGGAGACACTGGGCGTCTTTGATACCGTAACTGAAAAAGACTGATCCTGTCGGGGGGGACAGTGGTATCCATTCAACTTTTTAAAATGTAGACTGACAAGACAGAAACTATTTCATTTTTTCTAAAGAAATTCTAAGAAATCTAATTCGTGCATTTAGGAAATTTAAATTGTGGACACAAAATCGGAAATCAGCGACTGACAGTGGATTTTGTTGCAGACCTGCAATGTTGGCAATGGCTTTATAGCTCATATTCATCATTTGGAGACTGAAATGACTAATAGTTTGATATGACACCTCTTTTTTCTGACTGAGAGAACAATGAATAGACTGTTTAAACTGTATAAGTGAGAAAAAAAAAGGTTCAATGGTAGAATTAAACAAACCACCTGCCAAAACACTACAAATTACGCAGCTATTCTGCACGTACGGACAAGACCCGTCGCCACCAACATAAATGGCAAAAAAACGTACGTACTGTGCTTTTGATTAAACACACATTAGCACATTTCTGTGAAAATAAATAATAATTGCGACAATAATTGCGGCTGCAGTCCTGTAAAGACATATAATAGCTGCGGATTCTAAACTCAATGTTATGCCTATTCAGAAACACGCTGAACAAATGTAAAAACTCCGGGAACAATAAAATGTTTCTTGAAGAAAATGAAAGAGAAACGTTGGATGACCAATAGATAGACATGTGAAAGACAGTGAATCAGAGCTCACAGGGGACCTTGATGGTATTCTCTAGGACTTCAATGCTATAACAGAGGGAATCCAATTATGGCACTGACAGCACAATGTGCAGTACACTCAAAAGGGCAGTTTTCGGATTTAGACCACGTATCAAAATAAATTGAGCAAAATCAAAAAAATGAAGGATGATCATTTCCAATGTATAAAATATTAATGACAAACTAAGGATATTGTTTGGGGGGCCTTCATGATTTAAGGATTTAATGCACAAACACATGATTGTAGCCTTTTTGAATAACCCATAAGTGCCAAGTAATTAAATATGAACCTTCCCAGGCATAACATTGTATGTCATTGTGAACAGAAAAGTTAATAAATGAAAAAAAAAAAATTAAAAAAAATGGAGAAAACCCCCCCCCCCAAAAAAAATTATAAAAATAAAAATAAAATTATATTAAGTATTGAAAATGTTCAATTACAAAAAAAATAAATAAATTATAATGTAAAATGCAAGATAAATCAAAATTTGCCATGTTTTGGCAAAACAGAGCATGAATATTCAGTTCAAAATAGTGGTAACACTCTACTATAAGGCTCCATAACTAATATTAACTAACAATCAGCAAAACATTCGTTTTGTTAACATTAATTACAATTGTTAGTTCTGGTTCATAATGTTAACAGATAAAAGTAAAAGATTAACATTAATGTAGTTAACTAATGCTAACAAATGAAACCTTATTGCAAAGTGCTACCAAAATAATAATGTAAAGCCCTCTTTAAGTGCCATTTAAGAGATGCGAAGAGTCCGTCTTAAGTTACAATGTTTGGAATAACGTGACGATGACATCAGGATTAAATGCGACGAGAAAAGGAATTAACTTGACATGCTATCAAAAACTACCAAACAAAAAAAGTCCCCTACAAAAATAAACAAAAGCAAGACCTGCATGGAACACACAGACAGTCTGATAAAGACAGGCACACACACAATCGTGGCTGTTCATCTGTCCTAACAAAGACCTCCACAGTGATGACACCCCCATCAAACAGGAATGCTTTTAACCCCACAGGTAGAAGCAGAGGCTGTAACGGAGGACTCCCCACACACACATGCACTGATTGGGTCGTGTGTAATCAGAGGACTGCGTGTGCGTGTATGAGGGTTGGGGGGGGTTTAACGGTGGGAAGAGCTGTAATCTGTGTGTGTTTCCTGGCGGGATGCAGACTGAAGGGGTGACAGCTAAACTGAGACAGCTGGTTAACCCCACTGCCTCTCGAGGAGAGGTTGCAAAGTGGTGCAGTTACAATAGATCGAAACAGCCGTAATGCTACTGCAACAGTTTGAGAGTGATTTGCAGGGATAGGCGGGTTTTTTCACTCATACGCTGCCTAGCAACAGATCTATAACAAAAGTCCATAGCGGGCCCCCAGTATGACAAGCCAAGTTTACACTTGTTTGTCACATATCATATTAGAGTCGATATGAATGGCGTACTCAAGTTACTTTGGTGTTGGAAACAAGACAAGATATTTTAAATCAAGAAACTTTTTATTATCTCAGAATCTCCATATTTTATAACAAAGATACATAAAACTGTAAGCAAAAGTTCTCGGGTTAATAGCGCATTTAGACAGCTAGCCTATTATTTTATGAACATGTACACTGTGCAATAAAACGCATATTTATGTAAAATGCATATTTAAAAATGCATAAGACGACGACAATTAGAAGACTTTAGTAGTCATTTTTATGTAAATATTTCATATAAATAATTATCCACAAAATGTAAACAAAAATATATAAATTCAAATAAATTATACATTTAATATACATAAATAGACATACTTAGTAAACATTTTTTCATAAACACACAAGAACAACAAAAAAATAATAATAATCTGCATTTAAGATAGAACCAAAGTTCTGTAAAGAAAAATAGTGTGTCATACTGTATGTGACGTGCATAATGGAATAAAAGGATTTTTTTTTTTCCATTCAATTTAAGTGGTCCATAATTTTATATACTTGGATACTATTTTTGAAAGTTGACTGTTCTATACTTGTCTTTCATTTACTTTTCTTTGATGGCAAGATGAAGTCGAACGCCCACCACGGGCTTTCTTTTTCACTGTCACGACAATTGATTAATTACAGGCGGACAAAAGGATTAGCAACAGGAAACAGTGGATAAAATAAAGGAGGGCTGTGACATCTGAAAGATTTGTTTATAACCATGTCATTACGGGTAATTGTTTCTTCACAG
The DNA here is from genome assembly GCF_988280905.1 of Pimephales promelas. Classification (NCBI taxonomy): domain Eukaryota; kingdom Metazoa; phylum Chordata; class Actinopteri; order Cypriniformes; family Leuciscidae; genus Pimephales; species Pimephales promelas. The sequence continues at coordinate 19,794,622 of NC_142783.1, forward strand.
AAATACCATTACCGTGCTGAATGTCTTTTCAGCACATTTAAACGTCTATTCAGTATTAAAACAAAGCGAACAGACAGTCTGGGTTAATTGCTTTTGTTGCAAATGACGTGATTAAGACAAAAAAGGCCTTTACTTCCACAGAAAAGATGAATGCACTGTACGTTTACTTTGTTTGTTTGTTTCTTCAGGCATCTTCGAAATTTGACTGGGCATAAGAATGCTAATAAAGTATTTAAACGCACTAGCCGACGACGAAAATGATGAGAAACAGAAAAATACGTGAAAAAAAAAAAAATTCTCTACATACCAAACATTTGGTAACAAAATGGCAAAATACTTTCCGGCAGCTTCTCCCTTTCAATGGCCTCAATTTTGGTTTTTTTTAAATTTGAGATTTAAAAGTTTTAAACTTGAAGGTCTTTTCACTGTGTTTTTGAGCAATTTCTAAGGACAAAGCAGGGCCAATCAGACCTGCGCTGACGGCCACGGCCTCTTGACTGTGACGGCATATCAGGCGTTGCCGGGACTCATGTACAGATCTATGTGTTTGCCTTCCCATCAGTCTTCATTGCCTTCAATCACAGCCCACTATCAGCATGCACTCTGCCACTGATGAGGCACAAAATGGTGCTGCTATCTGGCATGCCTACATTAGAGAGGCTGTTTTTAACAGTATGCTGGGGGGGGGGGGGGGATCAGATCGGGGGTCTTTACACATGCAGCTTCTTTGGCTTTCAGAAGGGAAGGCTTCAATTCTTCCATTAAGTCATTTATTTTCTTCCTGGTTTGCTAAGAGGCTTTCAGCCTGAGCTTTCCTTTGACACTTTTAGAAAAAATATAACACGCTACCTGTGCGCCCCTGTGAGACAGTGTGTTTAGCGAGGTCTAAATTAATGAGATTTACACTGATAATACACATGAAGGGGGAAAAAATGAGAGAAAGATGCCAGACGACCGGTAATTTTTGTAAGGTTCTCCATTAAAGGGGTAAACAAAATTAACTACTCAACTGCTGAAACATCATACACAAGAGTCAAATTATGTTATTGAAGAGATGCCGGTAACGCATTATGACTGTGCAGAGTCATCTGATGTTTCAGCAGGTTGAATGCAGGATATTTCGAGGTTTTGAGAAAAATTGAGAGAACGAAATATAGGGTATTATTTATAAGAGAGAAAAAAAAAACAAACAACGACAAATCTACACATATACAAGAGATAGAATAGGAAAAAAACTTCACTGTTCAGATCTTCTCAGCCTGAATGTTTGGCTCATGCCTACTTCCCCATAAGAGAAATGTACACTTCCTCTGCAATTTTTAAGCAAGACTAAATCACGAGAACACGAAAAAAATCTCAATGGCAATTTGAAGCTATATTTTTAAAGCTATTTATGAATTTAAAAAACAAAAATATTAATCAGGACAATCATTTTCAACATTAATAATATTAAGAAATGTTTCTTGAGCAGCAAATCAGCATATTATAATGATTTCTGAAGGATCATGTGACACTGAAGACTGGAGTAATGATGCTGAAAATTCAGATATAATAAATTACATTTTAACATATATTCAAATAGAAAAGTGTTGCTATAAATTTTAATAATATTCCAAACTGTTTGGCTGTATTTTTTATCAAATAAATGCAGCCTTGGTGCATGAGAGACTTCTTTTTTTTTTTTTTTTTTTTTAATCTTAGCAAGACCAAATTTTGTGAACAACAAAGACAGGAGTGGAAAATTCACTATTTTGTAACTGGAATACAAAAATATATTATAGGCTGCTTCCTCTATTTGACCATCTATTGCATTTCACTGTTTTTTTTTTTTTTTCATTTCATTGCAAATGCCAGGTTCAAAACTGACCAAACAAATATACATGTTGCACTGCACTACATAACATTAAAATTATAATTCAGATCAGCCATCTGTATCCAGTGAACGTCTAAACATTGAAAAAATACACTTTTAGCATATATTAAGATTTAAAATTTACAGTCTGAGAGGTCACACTAAAAATGTTGATGACTCATTCATGGGACAAAGTGCCCAAACACTCAAGAATGAGAATGCTAAACCAGTCAGTGTTAAAACCACCTACCACCAAATAGGAAAACAGGTGAACCCTTTAATGTCACATTCAAACTTAATAGGAAATATGTCAACACAGCAGGGAAACTGTGCTTTTCATAGGGTTTTAAACGATTTGCGATGTGCTATTAGGTGGCGGCTGACTAAGCAAACTACTTGACAACAAAAAAACCCTTGACAAAAAATGGAAAAAATGGTTAAAAATAAAATATAAATATACATGATGGAAAGGAATGAAAAGCACTTCATAATAGAATAAAACAGCATCAGCAGATTCAGAGATGGATCTGTAACAGTATCCCACTGTAAAATTAAGAGTCCGGCAAAAAAACACTTTCTGATGTATATCTTAACTTAACTTCCAAACAGAATCATTATGAAAAACACTATTCTGCGACCTGGCAAAATATGGAATATTCCAGATGACCATGAAAATGCAGAGAAGAAAGCTCTCACTGCAGCATTTGAATTAAAATATTATGTTACCATCCACTCAGTAACAAGATTTTAAATAATAAAAAAAAAAATATTTGCAACTTTTTCTGTTACAAACCAAGTCACATGATTTGTGTGGAGCTGAAGGTTCCTCATTGCTCTTTATTCACCAGCTCAGCTGGGTGTCACGTGATCTTGTCACATGAGAGGGATCATCCCTCCATCTGTCTCTCTTATTGCATTACATACTGCGTGAGAATCGAAAACAAATTCATAAAAACGTCCGTTCCCATCACTAAATACAGACCTACACTGCATATTTATATAAATTCAGTCATACTATCAGTATTAATCTAATAAAGCTTAATAAGCCACTCAATAGATGGAGCCTTAAAACACTTAACGTTGCATCTAGCACAGTTAACGTTAAATACCACCTCTAAGCAATCTGTGACATAAAGGTACGGTTTATTGTAGTTTTGGATGAAGATTCCATATAAGACAAACCGTTCTGCCAATAAATATCACGATTTAGCCCTGCTTGGTTAGCTAGCATGTTTACGCTTAGACTTTCAAAGACACCAAAGGTTATGCACTTTCTTATAACAATGAGCTTACATAACACCTTTAATTTGTTTATTTACACAATGGCCTTTAAAATTGGCAAAAATAAATAAATTAAATAAATTAAAAGTGATGAGCGATGACCTATAAACAGCTCTAGCTACTTTTAGCACGATAGCAGTGCTCTATTGACTCAAATCTGACATTGACAACACCAGCGGTAGATCAGCTCCGTCCTGGCGGTGTTAACCTCTGATCAAATCCAATTCAGATTAAAAAGCAGTGCAGAGAACTAGACGAGAGAGAGAAACGCCAGATGTGTTGCTGCTGTTAGCTGTATGAATGAAATGTAAATGTCACTCACTCAGTCTGGGCTGGGAGATGTAGTTTCTGACTACGGCTTGCGCGTGCTGGCGAGCCGCTGCTTCAGGGCCGTTCAGATCCACGGGTCGATTAGCTACTAATGTAGACATTATTGTTATTTTTCTTAATTAAACTAAACTGTCTATGTGTAAACAGATCTACGCGGAGAGCGGATGAACAGACGGAGTCATATGACAGCGTGATCAGGAAGTAGAACTCGTGCATGCTCACGTAAAAGACGTGTGCTTTACGAGCGCGTGCATGAGTCAGCAAGAGTCATGGTACAGTCAGTGCCGACGAATGGACAATTTCTACAAATTAGGCTACACTTTGGTGTTCCATGATTTATTTTCTTTTTTAACACAGCCTTTTACACAAATCCCCCGTTGTTATTTTTTGATGTTGTTGTGAGAACGATAATGATATTCTAGGCATTATCTAACATAAACATAACCTAACAATGTAGGCCTAGCTTAAAGGGTTAGTTCACCCAAAAATGAAAATTCTTTCATCATTTACTCACCCTCAGATTGTTCCAAACCTATGTGTTTATTTGTTCTGCTGAACACAAAGGAAGATATTTGGAAGAATGTTTTAATCAAAAAGATCTCAATCCACTGTGTATTTTTTCCTATGGAAGTCAATGGGGATTGAGATCTGTTTAATTAAAACAGTCTTGCAAATATCTTTCTTTGTGTACAGCAGAACAAATAAACACACATAGAGGTTTGGAACAATTTGAGGGTGAGTAAACAATGATTGAATTTTCATTTTTGGGTGATCCCTTTAACATTTTAAGAGATGCAAGGGTTTTAGATTTTACGGTAAAAATATAAAAATTAAAAACAATCATTTGATAAAAGATTCACCCCCTTGGCCCTTTTCCTATTTTGTTGTTTACAGCATAATGGACATAATTTGACTTCCATCCTGACACTGATGGAAAACAGACTAATGCCAAAGTGAAAAGAAAAGTAGATCTCTACATAATTAGCCTATCTAAAACAATTACAAATAATTTATTTAATAGGTATTCACCCCCTCAGTCTGGTGTAGTTATTTAGTTTGAGAAATCACATAAATATTAAAACTGCACAGATTCAAGGCTGTAATCGCTGACAAAAGTGCATTTAAAAATTAAAAGGGGATGACTATGTAGGCAAATGAATCTGTAATAGCCTACATTTTGACCAGTGTGTAAAAGGAGAAATCCCTTTGTCATTAATGACATTTTTTCTGTTGATCAGTGTCAGAAAATTCTAATTAAATCCTGTGGATCAATGTTGTAAAATGTTAAAACTTATAGAGGTGAATCATTTTTATAGCCACTAAGTGATTTGAGAATGAATGAATCACGAAGCACCTTAGGTGAAGGCCTTTCATATGAAATTGCAGCGCATTGTTAATTAAGACTTGAACATTGAAAAGTAGACGAGCAAAAATTTTTAGTTTTTTATAGTAAATTTGATAGTATTCTGAACTTCATTGACATTACCAACTCACATATGTTGTGTTTCTCAGGCTTATAATTGTATAGTCTTTGCACAAACATCTCTTTTGATTGATACATGCGTTAATGAAAAACACATCTATTATAAGGAACACACACAATATGTGATATCTTGTTAGACAAAAAACACAACCTGCAACTTCTTCATTGTTGTCAAGGTTTCTTATTTACTCCAATAAATAAATAAATTGCAACAGCATTCCAGAAGTAAAAGTGCCACTATATCCTATATATAATCAAAACAAATGATTTCTAAGCAAAATGTGAATAATAAATTGTTACATTTTTTTTTGGTGATGAATTACATTACCCATAATCCTAAAAAAAGCCCCACCAATAGAACACTGTTACCATGGAAATGCAAATGGCAGCAAAAGAGCTCAGCTAGAACCACCCACTCCCAAGAAGCACTGTGAATGACATAATCAACTATAAATCTGTTGTTTTTATATGAATCAGTGACTGCAAATCAGTATTTTTATATTTGACATTTAACATATTTCAGCATTTTGATTCGATTACATCATAATATGCAGTGCTCCATGAAGCAAATAGTTCCCTAAATTTCGCTTTGAATCAAAGTGTGTATTTGATTCATCTCAGAGCTGATTGATTAGGTTTATGGAGAAAACAAATTAAAAAGTGAACGTTCATATTAGTTTGTGGAGAATGCACTAATACAGAATTACACAGATTATTCATAAAATATCTCATAGTGTGAATCACAGGTGCACGGCCTTGGTGGAAAAAAAGGGATTTTCTGTCATACCATTGTAAGGGATGCCATTATGAGGCTTTTGTCATATTTGTTCATAAAAGCTGTATCAATTTTTTAGAAGCACTTCAAACTATTTCTGGCTAAACCAATGGTCATCTAGTCATGATAATATGAAATCCAATTAGAAAAAAAAGGTAACCATAACAACTTTGTTTTAAAGACTATTTCATTTTAAATGCATGCTCACACAACAACACGTTAAAACTATTTGACTGATGTACAAAAATATAAAGCCTTATGAATCAAATATTTTGAGACGTCCTTAAAGCTTTATCCTTTTTCAACTAGCTCTTTTATTCTGAGCACATTGGATCACATTGTCTAGTTACAGTTCTTTCTATCTTAAAACCTCACTCATGCCTGGAATCAATTTAACTATATAAAGCATACCTGAAGCAGTTTATCAAGGTTACAAGTTTCTCAGAATGGGGGATTTTCTTTCAAGAATCTTATGTATATTTAAAAGGATAAGTCACAAAGAATGGACTTTTTCTCGAGTGTCACTTTCAGGGACATGTAGATCCAGCTGCCAATGCTTCTATCACTCTATCACTGTCTTTCCATTTAGGCTTCACAGTTTTAAGCTACTTGAAAATGCTTAAGACAGAATAACACATAAAAGGACCTAAAGACCTTAATGAGGTGACTTTTTTATATGGCAGGAAAATAAAAAAAAAACTGCCCAGCTCCATACATTACATTGCGCTCTACGTTTTTGCAGCTTTGCCGTTGCACATTATGAGAGAGTTATGGTAAATGCTTTTGTAATCCGGAAATCTGGTTAGAAAGTTTGATGACATGCACTTTATTTTAGTGTCTGTCATGTACCACAGTAATAACAGTAAATTATTACAATCAACTAACTCTCAACCAAATCCTGATCCTACCCTAACACTCTAAAAATTGCTGGGTTGTTTTAACCCAACTTTGGGTCAGATATGGACAAACAGGCATTGGGGTAAATTTTTGAATTACATTTTTAACCCAACTTTTGATTTGTCCATATTTGACCCAAAGTTGGGTTAAAACAACCCAGCATTTTTAGTGCGCACTTTCCCACCGGAACACACCGAGTGCATTTATTAGTTTAACTAAAGGTTGGACTCGATTTAGTGATCCTTACAACTTAGATCCACACTCTAAAAAAATGCTGGGTTGTTTTAACCCAATTTTGGGTCAAACATGGACAAACCCAAATGTTGGGTTAAACTCAACGGCTGGGTTTGTCCATGTTTGACCCAAAGTTGGGTTAAAACAACCCAGCATTTTTTTAGAGTGTAAGTACATGTTGTTAATTGCTATTACTCAGTCAGAACTTTAATATAATTCAAAAAGTCATCTTAAAAAAAGTATGACCAAAAGTTTTTCTAATCCCTATAAAGCTCAAACTTTGAATTAAAAAATAAATAAACATTGCGAATGCTCTGTAAGCAATCTAAGTAAAAATAAATGAACGTTTTGTTATTTTTTAGTCAGGGTTGATAGTTTGTGTTGTGTGGGGTTAGTATGAGAACAGTTATGGTAAATTAATTATATTGCCTTATACTTATTCAACAATTGCTATGCTTTGGTTATCAAAGCATCGTGTTGGCAAATTAGCATTTACTTAATTAGCAATTAAAACTGATACAAATATTTTAAAAAATATTTAGATTGACATTGCATCATAATTTTAAGATAAAGATATGAAGCAACTATTTCAAATCAAGAGCAATTTAAATGTATACATTTGTGAGTATTAAACATCTGCCACTTGCTTACTTAAAATGTATTCTGGTTTGCTGAATGCATGTTGTTCCAAATCGGTTTGACTTTCATTCATGCAATGAACTAATTTAATAATTACAAAGGAACTGAATCAACACTGAACTGACTTCAGCTGAATAACAGCAGAAATGCATCATTTGTCTTAATCTGCTTTAATCTGTTTTGTATAAAACGCTAAATTAAGGTGACTTGGCTTGACTTTCTTCTGTGGGACATAAAAGAAGATATTTATAATTCTAAGAAAAACATTTGGCGAGTGATTTGAATGGGCGTTAATGATCTGATTGTTTTACAATCAACACGTTTTTTTTTACCTATTTTAATTATTAATTGTGATGTATTTTTGAGCAAAATGGAATGCTCAGATGAAAGAGACGTGATTTTATTGTCTATTTTGTTAGTTTAATTTTTGATATTTTGTGAATTGACTGAAAAAAAAAGTATTACTTTTTCTGGTCCCCATGAGGAAACCGCTTATAAATCAGACTAATTTATGTTTTCTTTTTGTTTTTTTGAAAATGACCAACTGTAATGGGCAGGTTTAGGGTTAGGGGATCAAACAGTTTGTACAGTCCCCATACAAAACAAAACGTGCGTGTGTGTGTGTGTGTGTGTTGATTAAACTTTTTTCTGTCATTCAAAATAAGACCAAAAATGTGCATTGAAAACTAAAAACAGGGTCCATTTTCATTTATTTTCCTTTTTTTTTTGTCCATGACGGTCAATTCAAGGAAAGTTTTACTTTTGTGGAATCCATTTGGATCTTCATCTGCATGTGTAACTTTCCACTCAACTATTATTACCGTATCACTCCTCCTTACTGACAGCTACACTAGATGTTTGAACACACTCTTCAGACACTTATCTGATTTTCATTCTCCCACTGAATTCATCTCTCTCTTCATGCAGCAAGTACAATAGGTCCAAAACTCAAATCTAATGTTTGAAATTTGAAGATTTGAACCTCTGCCCTAACACACACACACACACACACACACACACACACACACACACACACACACACACACACACACACACCCATACTGTTTGGATATGAGTATACACACACTCTACGGTGTGAAACATGCTGGCAGGGAAAAGCACTAGAGTTTGGAGTGGGTGGGTGTTGTGGTGGTGATGCTGCCGTTTGTGAAGTCTCTTGAGAGTCAATCCAAATGTTTCAGACAGAATGCAAAAAATAGCAAATTAATGCCCCTGAAGTGTACCCACCCACTGGAGCCGTGCCCTCGCTTAAAATACATCTGTTTCACAATCCGTCCACACACACACACACACACACACACACACACACACACACACACACACACACACACACACACACACACACACACACACACACACACACACACACACAAAACCATCAAGGCTTTGTGGTGCGGTTTGGTTCAGGTGGAGGGAGGTTGGATTGTTGATGTATTTATTATTGTTCGTTTGAAGCGACCTTGCTCCATGCAAACGCAAATTGAATCAAAACGCTGTGGGAAACAAATCCTCTGCTAGACAATTGTGCTATTGTTAAAAAACAAGTGATTTTTAATTGCATTAAATATTACACAACAATGCGAAAACATTATGAAATGGGCTATTTTGGTGTAGTGCCACTCACACGGGCCAACCAAACCGATTTGGCTCTCCAACGCCTCAATGAGATACTTGTTGCTTCTAATGTGGCGATTAATGGTGTTTATACCACCTGCATAATTGCTGTTTGAAACCTGTGAGATTTGATGACAACATCTGTATTTAATCTACCACAGCAGGGGCCATCACTGGCATCGCTGATTATTATCGTTTCCAGACGTCTGCTGCTGTGTCAGATATGTAGCTACTAATAGGCTTAGTGATATGCCACTAGTCAGCAGGTTTCTGTCATAAACCGCCATATGCATCTGTAGGCAGTTAATCAGTAAATGATTAGATTGCTTCAAATTGACACAAAAAACTACATTCACAACCCATTTTATTTATAAAATGTGAAGCATTTCTGAGCGAGAAGGATGCTTAGAGGATGGAACTTGATTTTATTTCAATTGTGTTTAATTGAATCGTGAAAAGTGGTAGGTTGGAAATAAAAGACTCAATAATGTCAGGAAATTGGAAATTTGTTTCAGAGGCCGAGTGTGTTGATGAAGTATTTTATTTATTTATTTATTTATTTATTAATTTCAAAACAAGACCAGACATTTGCATTAAAAACTATAGGCTTAATTTCAATGTTTCATGAAATCCAATTCAAAGAAAGTCTTACTTTTGTAAAAATCAGTTTCAAAGCTCTATAAAAAAAATATTTTCATAATTTGTAATCACAACATTTTTTTTCTTTTGTCAAGTCAACTTAAATAATTTATGTAGTTCAGATAACATAATATTTTGAGTTTTTGGTGATTAAATCAAACTCTTCACTCATTGAGGTTCTATATATGAAGCATAGGGTTCTTTACTCAACTCCAAAGAACCTTTTATGCTAAAAAAGGTTCTATAATGACAAGAAAGAACCCTTTTGGTCCTAAGGTTCTTTATAGGCTATTATTCATATTACATTATTCAGCACCATTTTGTAGTTGTAATTAAAGTATTGTTTATTAAACTGTTAATATCACATTTTAATCATGCTGATTTTTGGAGGAGAAAAACTGGAATGGAACTCTTCGTGTCAACTACAATGATATAAATATATACATTTTCTAACCCCCATATCTTGAATTTTGTGATCATTCACATGCATTCATGAATCCATTTTAGGGTCTTGATGTTTGTCAATAATATGAAATATTTAATCCGGAAAGGACAAAACAAATGATAATGAATTAACCAAAAAGGTTCCATATAGAACATATAGAAATATAGTGTTTCATTGTATTAACTCAATTTTTCTATTTCAATGAACTTAAAATTTGAAGGCAACCAGGTTACTTAATTTTTTAAGTTAAACCAACAATATTTTTTTCAGTGTACATTATGTATAACTATTATTTTCCTCTGATTATGCTTCCGAATGTGAATTATTCATCCTCAGAAGACAGATATCTGAAAGTGTTTTCTTTTGGATTTTCTAAACTAATTCTTAGTCAGCAATAGGCATATTGAACTAAGGGCCCAGGCAAGTCTATGTGCCAAAGGTACCAGCGTGTTGCTGCTCAGCTTTTCAAAATCCCCTGATTGGTTTATTGGATCATTTAGTTGCAAAAGCCTGTCAGCATGTATGACACTTCAGGGAAAGGCCGGGAAAGCCATGACAGGATTTAACGCTCTCCAGGACCATCGGGGTCACGAGTCCACTCTACTCTTGTACAAGGTTCTTTCACAGCGTGCGTTTACGCTCTGATCACCATATGTAAGCACAAATAAAAGAGGAAGTGAGGGATGCACAAAGAGCACAAAACACCCACAGGATGCTGCCTTTCCTCCCTCTGTAGGCCGGTGTTTAAGGGCTAGTCATGTGACGCGGGGAACGTGTTGGTGGTCTCACACAATCCCCCCCTTCCCTCTTTCACACTCTCCCCCATCGTCTCCACCCGTTCCCTCACCCCCAACCACAATGCAGCTCGACCTTCAGCCTAATTGGGCTGTGAGGGAGGAGAAATAGAGCGAGGGGGAGAGGAGGCCAAGACCGTTGTGTTTTTTTTTTTGAGGAAGATTCCCAAGACTCAGAAGGGCAAAGACTGCAAAACACTCCGAGTAGCAAAGTGACAAAGGCCTTTAGTTAGAATCTTCCAATCAGTGCACGCATATAAACACGCACACAAACATGCGATAGCTCAAACCCGAAAGCTAAAACTGGCATGTAATCAAAGAAATGTCAAACTTATTTCTTTTCAAATTGTATTATCAGCAAAACAAAGTAATACAAAAATCATATAAATTGAACAAAATTCCAAGTTACTTTGAATAAATATTAACCTGTCTTTTTTTAAATGAAAGATTTTCAGTTTGAATGGCATCAAAAAACTAAGATCCTGGTTTTCAAATGCAGATTTATTGTGGGGTTTTTTGCCCTTGAGGAACTCAGTGTTGCAAAACTTCATCTGCACTGAGAAGTTCTGCTTTCATTTGGCTAGTCATTGCCATTCCACAACCTTCAGACTTTGCTCAAGCTTACATTTATAAAATCATTTTACAAATAAAAAATCCCCTCTCTCTACCCTGTGTATGCCAAAATCTTTTCTATAGTCTCTGTCTCTTTTATAAAATAACTATGCAACAACACCATAATGTTCATGCAATTACAAGGACAGATTTTTCTTTTTTCTTCTTTGAAAAACAGAGGTGTCTGGTCTACCTCCCATCCCACACCTCAATAAATTATTAAATTCACCTCATTTCACTTTTCTCATTTAAAATCACTGTCTCACCCTCACTCATCGTTTAAAAGTCTTAATTGTGTTGTAAAGAAATGCAAAAATCCTAGATATTTCAGATTAATATTTCAAACCACCTTTAAAATCAAACACTTTGATTATTTACTTCCAGTAATATCACAGTTAGACCAGTAGATTTCTCACAAACCCCCTCCTGTTGTGTTTGCTACACTTGTTTCTATGTCTTCAAGGAGTAACTCTGGGAGATGTTTCTGTCCAAATGAAATAGAATATATTAAGAGCAATTCCAGGATGTTCAGACACATTCATTCACGCAAGGTTGAACTCCTGTATGTCTCTCAAACAGATGAATTAGAAAACCAACTGAACTCGGTTTACAGTCCATCCCTCGTTTCCGGTTGTCTAGTACTGTCTACTGCTCCTCGATTATAAAATTCGCTATCTCTTACAATACGTAATAACTCATCTGTGGCTACATTCAAGACCCAGTTAAAAACATATCTATTTAACATCCATTTTGGATAATGTGATCATATGTATCCTATGTGACTGTTATATTTATGTGGGTGTCTAAATGTATTGTAATGTACAATGTAAAGCGACCTTGAGCTTTGGAAAGGTGCAATATAAATAAAACAACTTCTTCTTCTTCTTCTTTAAACATCCCCACAGCACACAATGTCAGCGAGCGCTGTGACAGAACTGGCAATGTTAAGTGACCTTGGACGATTTGCACTGATGCTGAGAACGCCACATGAAGAAACCGTCACATCATTTAAAATTTACACAGCTAAGAAAGATGCAATGAAAGACTGAACAGATTGGTTTTGTTTTGACTTTTTAGTTATATATAATATATCCACACTCATACCACGATTCACAAACTTCAAGATATTTAACAACAACACCACCCGAGCTTTGATTGGCTGTTCAGTCAGACCCCCTCCCCCCCAATACATTCATTCTTTCATTATTTACAGATATACTAAGGATCTATTTATTACAGACGTGAATAATTTACAATAAAATAACATTTTTAGTTATTCAATCTTTTATACTACAGTAATCGTACCCTGTTCGTCCATCAGAGATCTGCCTCGTTTCATGTCTGATAATAGAAAGGGCGTAGAATTCTTCAGGAAAACTTTGCCGCATTGGTACAGGGTTTGCTGCTCACGGCAAATCGACTAGTCCGATAATGCGAGGTTCTTGTCGACACTCAGGAGCTTTGACATTTCAAATTTTCTCGTAAGGTTTTCAATTAAACAAGCACCTACACATGAAAACCAGGACTACAACTTTAGTACCAGCACACACACACAGAGGAGAAAAACTGCATATTTAAGACATACAAACTCACAAACTGGGACTGCCTTCAAAACTCGTTTTGGGGAGCACCCTCACAGAAACCATGTAGAGAACAACACAGGACTATTGGACTATTTAACGGTCTGACAGCATTTTCCTTCGATTTAGTCAGAACATCTTTAACCCAACGAATACAAAATGGTATAGACATCTGATCTAATAGCTTGGTAGAGCAAACTGTGAACTGTGTATATAAAGCCACAGTATGACTGTGTATTGTATGCTAACTTTTCGAAATGAATTCCGATATAATATATATATTTCATTATTTGAGACTCGGCAAAACCAGCTATGCAAAAATCTCATTTAGATCGCTCTTCAAAGTGAAACCATGAGCAGTTTTGAGTTCAGTTTTTAATCAGGGGGTCTATGTTCTGTACTACTGATTTAATAGCCAGCAGTTTTCAGATTCGTTTTTAATCTGAATACAACTGTCCAGCTCCAAAAAAGCTGTACGGGAAAAAAGTGCCCCGAAAATATTGCCTCAGAAAGCATTATCTCTCTTCCCCTCCATAATATTTTGCTACATTCCTTCCTCAAGCTCTCGTTTGTGTCAAATTTGGAGAAACTTTGATTTAGTGCAAAAAGCTCTGAAAATCCTCGTTTTTGAAAAGTATGAGTCCACCTTTTTACAGTTCTGAGTGGAATCAAGTGTGCAGGTTGATGACATGAGGGAAAAAAAACACAACAGCAATGATGTGACAAAAGGGGCGAAAGTTAATAAAAAAAAGAGAGAGATAATCAGAGCTCAAACTAATTTCAAAACAACAACAACAACAACAACAAAGACAAAAAGAAACCCCTAGTGATCATTCCAAAACTTTCTTGTCTAGCACTTCTTTGCCATCGGTCCGCGAGTAGGGCTCAAAGGCGGAGGAGCTCAGGTAGCGGGCAGAAAGTTCCTGCAAGTTCCCTGCGAGGGATCCGGCCATGCCGAGCGGGGTGGAGGAGATGCGTGAGGCGACCGACCCAAGTAGAGAGGGCATAGGAAAGCTAAACAGCCCGTGGGCAGGCGGAGATCCCTGCAGCCCCGTGACTGTCCCCGAACTGGTCACCGCTGGTAGCGGCGGGCTCCCCCCGGCTGTGCCTGAGCTAGCCGCACTGCTGCTACTGCTGCTGGAGGAGCCTCCGTTTGCGGTGATGCCCAGAGACGGCCCACGCAGGGCTGAGCTTAGTGACGAGCTCCCGCAGTGGGGCAGCAACCCTGGCAGGCCAGGGGGGGTGAGGAGCCGGCCCTGCTCCAGGAGACGGAGGACGCTGCATGTGGCGGCTGTCTCGGAGACCACGGAACGCAGCTCTGAATCCTTCCCCTGATCCTTCTTCTGCTTAGTGCGCCGATTCTGGAACCAAACCTTCACCTGCCGAAAGACGGAACGAGAGAAAACAGCTTAAAATGGAACACAAAAAACAAAATCATGAGGGAAATTGTGTGATTTTGCATAATACTAATGCTAGAATTGGTTACAATTGTAACAAATAAATAAATATAAAGTTAAAAAAAGTAAAACAAATTAGATTTTTTTACAAAAAATCTCGAGAAAAAATCATGATTTCGAGAAGTCTATTTGTAGAAACTAAATAAGGTAAAATGTGATTAGATTATATATATCTATGGTAAATCTGATTCATTTTTGGAGCAGTAAAAAAGTTAAGTTAAAATCAATAGTGTAAGTGAACCTTATTTTGAAATTAAAAAAAAAGGTAAAAGTAAGTGTTGATATCAACTTATTTAATGAACACAAATGTGTGCTTTTCTTTTGAAAAACAGCACAACACAAGCTCCTTTTGCAAGGACGGATGAATCAATACTGTTTTGAACCACATAATTGTACTGTATCCATTTCATTTAGGTTTAAAAAGAAAGAGGAATGGCAATTTCCAGATAATACATGTTTAGCTCAAGCTCTA
The DNA here is from genome assembly GCF_988280905.1 of Pimephales promelas. Taxonomy (NCBI): domain Eukaryota; kingdom Metazoa; phylum Chordata; class Actinopteri; order Cypriniformes; family Leuciscidae; genus Pimephales; species Pimephales promelas. Next base: position 19,809,747 of record NC_142783.1, read on the forward strand.
TGACTAGCAAAACAAAGTCATTATATATATGTATTTTCTATAGAGAAAAGGAGGTGCGCTTCATATTCACTGTACTTAAAGTGATCGATGGATTCAGAGCAATAAGAACAATGAAGAATGACTAACATCTCAGAATTGTGTCACGCAGTTTAACTGTCACATTAAAGGCATCGCAATGGCGGTCATATTTAAATGTTTAGTGCAAAATTATTAAAGAACAAATATGCAGCTCGCTGTTAGTTACGCAAGTACATACCTTAACAGTTCCATTAGTGTTGTAAAGACACGCTAATTATTGAGTTATCAGATTAAACCATACTTTTCTAACATATACATTTGTATTTGTTTAATCTTGCAATGTTTTCTTGATAACATGAATCGGAAGGTCAAGGAAAACATTGAATTACCAGCAGTTCTACACGCACGCATTCTTGTTTTTGTCTTTGAGAAATAAAAAAATGCATTGCTGGAACACTTTCACGCAAACTTTCACAAGGACTTTCCTTGTTTGATCTTTCCACAGAACATTTCGCGTCTCTGAACACAATGTTAATTTCATGATGCCGTCATTAAGGAAGCACTTCACCGTCCTCATCAGGCGGCCAAGAAGAGACACGGAAAGCTTTAATGTAATCAAGGCATGGATTTGAACTGCACTGCATCACGGGGCATTAGAGAGGGCATTAGTGAAGCTAACTCTATTGTGCTCCCCGTGTTAGCAGCACCGATCTGCCTCGGGGCTTCAAATGTCGTAATTTCGCCCCACAGGAGAGCAGAAGAATTTTAAAGTCGTTAGTGGGGTGATGATGTGATAGAATGTGACACAGTTCAAATGGCCAACAGAATTAGGAACATTGAGACAGCTTTGGCGGTTTGCAGGTGTTCAAGGAGTTTAATTAGGGGAGGCCCGATCAATAGTAACAACATACGATTGAATAATTGAGAAAAGAAGATTTGTGAGCCTGACATTTCCTTAACAAATGCAGTACTTGGTCATGCAAGCATGTGGTATAATGAACATGTTCACTGATGAATAAACAAATAAAAAACGTGGGCTCCAAAATTAGCCTTACTACTGAAGTCAGAGTTTCCCCGCACTGCAGATTATCCAGGGAGACAAGCCGAGAGAGAGAGAGCGAGAGAGAGAGAGGGAGAGAGAGAGAGAGAGAGAGAGAGAGAGAGAGAGGATAAAAAAAAGGCCGCCATAGAAGCAGGGGGAGAGAGAGAGAGAGAGAGTGCATGTACAGTTCAGTCATGTAATCTCAAGCTTGTGACCTCTTACTGACCCCAGCGCAAAGCATGTGCTGCAAATGCATCTCTGGGCTTATTTTTGTAAAGCGTCTAACAAACATGCGACTAACAAACCATCAAACTATTGCAAAAGGGAATTATCCAGGAAAATGTCAGGAAGATGCAATCGGACCATTGATGTTTTAGGTGCTCTGAAGGGATGCCACAGGATGATCAGAATGCAAATAAAATAAAGATCAAATCGTATATTAAAAACATTGTTACCAGGTCGCTGTGTGTCTTTTAAGATGGTACAGAGTGAAAAAAATGCATTTTTACACATCAAATGCGTCAGACGTGTCAAGGATAAATATTTTTGGGAGAGCTGAATGTGTGTGATGCACGTCTATGATTATTTTTGAGTCTTTATAATTGATTGTTTTGTGTATTTGTCATTGTATTTGTGTATCGATATGTGTATTTGAGTGTGTACCTGAGTTTCAGACAGGTTAAGTTGTCGGGCAAGTTCGGTTCGTTCTCGTCCCACAACATACTGGCACCGCTGAAACTCCATCTCCAGTCTGTACAGCTGTTCTGCTGTGAACGAGGTCCTAGTGCGCTTTGGTCGGTCTAGATCCAAACCCTTGGGGAGAATAATCTCTCGAATCGAACCTTTGGCATCTAAATGTCAAGGGGAAAATGTTTTCAGTAAATATACTTGCTATAAGATAACACTTTACAATAAGGTCTCATTAGTATTAACTAACATAAACTAACAGAGAGCAATATATTTCTTACAACATTTATTAAGCTTTGTTAATCTTAGTTAATAAAAACAGAGTTGTCCATTGTTTGTTCATGTTAGTTCACAGTGCATTAACTAAGGTTTACAAATAAAACTTTTGATTTTAAAAAAATGTATTAAATGTTGATAAACATCTACGATCAATAAATGCTGTGGAAGTATTGTTCATTGTTAGTTCATGTGGTTAATAATGTTAACAGATGAAATCTTATTGTAAAGTGTTACTAAAATACCAATGAAATATTTGTACATACAATTAGTAGAAATCATTATATAATAAAAACATGCTAAAAGTATAACTTTTTTGAGAAATTAATAAAGATAGTGATGCAAAACAGATTAAACTGTACAAAACTTGGTGTTTTAATCAAGAAAACCTTTTTTTCCCCCAAAGACCGTAATGTTTTTGTAGATATGGCATGGCATATAAATGACTAGAACTTATTATTTATTCATAAAAAAAATGGTCTGCGCTTTTAAATACTAACAACTTCTTATTTATGAAAATAGTGTTGTGTAAAATAAAAATGCTATTAAGTTGCATAAATCACAAATACACAAAAATCTATCAAATCAAACAGCATTTCACATTTCAGTTATAAATATTTCAAATATCTCAAGACAGATTAAATGGTTACTAATAACTTTTCGTAATAAAATGAACAAAGTAAATGAAAGGAGAAAGAGAGATGTGTGATCTGAAAACTATAAATAATAAATATTTAAAAACACACCAAACACGTTGGCTGTTTTTTTATATTTAAAATCAACAGTCTTTTTTCTTTTTTGTTATTAATGTTGGAAATCCGCGCACCAGCATGCTTATTTTTTTCTTATCAATAAATACATTCTTTTTAAAATAAGTTAAGTTTTGAGACAACTTCAAAATCATGAAACACACACACACACACACACACACTGGTCTACAAATTATTCAAATCCAGATACTGAATTATTGTATTGGCTGCGAAATTGTGACTGAAGAAATGACACAATAATTTCATGAGGTTAATTTCCTCATATTTCAACAGGCCTCTGAGAATGACCTAGATTTAGCTTCACAACCTAAATAAATTAATGGAGCTGATTGCTCTCCAGAATTTTACAATCAGCTGACAGTAGCAGGAGGGGCTTCACAACTATGTTAGTAATTTGACACAAATCGACAAACAGTTTTTAGCCATTATATGAAAACATTATAATAGCTTTTCTGAAAATTAATGTGAAACATTTTCAATTTACAAATAAATTGTTGTACATGCTCCACAATCTCAATTACATTGTTTATGAAAGAAAAAAAAAAATCAGATCTCCATTCCGATACCTTAGTAATTTTTCCAATGAAGGACAAAAAGCGTTGAAGCTCATAATTATAAAAAGCAGAGATCATAAGACCATATAAAAATTATAAGCAACATAATCAGTTGTGTAAATAAAAAGTGAAATTATCCTTTATGTGCAAAAATAACTAAATTTATCCTTAAACCTCTCAATCACAGAAAATGTACTTTAAACTACTAAATCTTTGTCAATCATATAATACCAGAGCTAAAGTATTTTCCAGCTTTGATAATGAATCAATTAATTTTAGTGTTTATGTCTATAATGGTAATATACAAATATTTGCATCTAAAAGGCAGCGGAAAAGTTGGATCATTAAGCTATGACACACTATAACAGCTGATAAAATAACAATTAAAATTCTTTTTCAATAATACAAAACATATCAATTCGGCGTACATCAATTTACACTTGTGAACGCTCAAATGGAAGACAACAAAACCAGCGACACTAGCAATAAAAGCCAAATTAAAAGTTAAATCGATTTCTTTTTTTTTTTCTTTTTTTTTTTCTGGAGTGCAGAATTTACTGAAAGCTCCAAAGGAGTGTTTTTGAACTTACCTCGAACAAGAATCCTTCGGCAGTAGTCAGGATCCCCTGAGCTCGTCCGGCTCTTTTCGCAGTTTTCCACTGGTCCGGATGGAGAGAAGGACTCCTGCTGGTCCTTCAGGAATGTTTTTGAAATGTTCCCCTGAGAATCCTTTCCCTCTTTCCCCTCTTTTAGTCCATTCTTCAGCAGCATTCCGGACTCCGAGTCTTGGCCGTAGCGGACATCCATAGTCGCGAAGATTTCTCCTTTTTGGGAAGGAATAACTGCAAGGGTTTTTGACACAGCCTGCTTATTCTGGGTAATATAGGTTTGGTCTTTCTGTAAAACAGCAGCTTGGAGTTGGAGTCAGATAGCTAATGTGCCACCAGCACTTGCCCAGTCCAGTGATCTGCCCTATTATCTCTGTGCAAACTCACTTGCCCAATGATCATAGACTTCTCACCCAAATTCAACAGCAATTTAACAGCTCCTCTCCTTGTAACATTCACATCAGGCTAATCTCCGGGTAATCAGAGCTGTGGACGGACGCATGCTCGCCGCTTCAATTGATTACGGTAATTTTGCTGCCTCCACATTTGCGTAACCTCATGAATACTCTAAACTGTTTGGGAAATACACATTGTCCTGATAGAGGGGTCCACTCACTCCGACCCCCCTCTCCGCCCTCGTTCACGCAGGATCAAGGGAGATGATTTGCCTCGAATCGCCACCACGCACAATTACGGAGCCAACGGACCGCCAGAAAAGTTCCACTTCATTCCTCGATGCCCCGGCAGTGACCGTTCCTCTGCTCTCAGGCTGTAGTTCGGTCGGGCTAACTTTACGCGCAGGCTGTGAATCTCCCCCGGATAACGGCCCGATACCACGCACTGCACCCTCGGAGCTAATACAAGCAAAGAGCGAAAAAGAGAGAGAGGGAAAGATCGGTAGAGAGCGAAGAGAGAGAGAGAGAAAGAACGAGAGAGGCGGAGAGACCTGAAATACGAAAAAAAAAAATGGAATCCACTTCGCTCGGAAACTGTAGTGGTAATGAACACGGATTCACAAAAGAAAGGAGATGAACACAAGGGGGGAACTCTGTCAAGCCGAGGACAGTGTGCAACAACCACCCAGAGTCAGCCAGCACCTCAAATACAAACCCCAAACGAATGCTAGGAGGATCACTCAGCCCCCTCGCCCTGAAAGAAACCTGCTGAAGCACCGCTACAAAACTCAACCTGTCCGAGATACCAACGCTAAAATCCAAAGCGGCCCCCTCCTCCTCCCCTCTCCCACTCCTTCCACACCACTACACACCCACCCACCCACTCAGTCTCGCCTATTTTCATTGTCAAAGCAACAATATCTGGGGGAACAGCAGTGGTCTGTAATCCAATAAGACCATTGATTAGGCTACAATGATTCAATTCAAGCCAATGGTTGTGAGCATGGAACAGGCTCGGACCCTTCTTGTCACCTTGCAGGGCCAGAGGCCCTCTTCATGCTGAACTCCCCCCCCCCTCCCGGAGCCATTCAGTCCTTTATGGGAAACGGAGAGCAAAAGGAGTGAAAGATGGCAATTATCTAATTGGACTATTAACAAACAATTCTGTGAGTGTGTCTGGTGGGGAGCAGAAGAGGATGGGGAGGGGGGGTGCTGGACTAACTTCATTTAGCGAGTGTGTGGGGCAGCCTGTTGGAGAGAGGGAAAGGTTGTTTAAAGAAAAGATGAGAGGGAGGGATTGTTTAAAGAAAAGGTAAGAGGAGGCTACGAAAAGGGGCCACAGGGGCAGAGGGGCAATTCTACGCCAAGCTTGGGAAAAAGAGTTTGGTGGGACGCGTACCAGCTGTGGTCCGAGACAGTCCAGGTCAACAAAAGATGAAGATGTCCTGCACGGAGACTGTAGGACACGAGATTGTCTCGGTACAGAGGCATCTTCAAATATCTGTTGCTTTTCAAAACTGTCGATAATACCTCTCACAAAAAACAAGGTCTGTGTTCAACAAAGAGTTGTGACCTTTACACGTTTTGTCTATCAAGATAATCTTGACAAGTTATTCCTTGAAACAAGTTATTCCTTGAAGTTATTCCTTGAAACAAGTTATTCCTTGAAATTTACAAGTGAAGTTAATCCTTATAGCCTCTAAATATTTTCACGCTTTGATCTATGACATAAAACACACCAGTTATATCCTGCTTGTGTTTTTTTAAACTTTATATAGGCTTCAAAATGTATAAATTTTGGATTAACTTGTAAAGATTATCTTGATAGACAAAACGTGTAAAGGTCACATCTCTTTGTTGAACACAGATCTTATTTTTTTTGTGATTTTCCAAAAGTCTATGGGGAAAATGCATAGCTTTTCGATCGTTGGGAACCCCTGCGACGCTAACTTCCGAGTTGTCCTACAAAGTGACGTCATAACTTCGGCACTCTATTGGACAAGGAAGAAGACGATGGGTAAGAGATTTATGTGTACATGATGGCATGTATCTAAAGGCCGTTTCACAACGCATATCTTTTTCGGCGTGCATGTTAATCAATAAGTGCATTCTCACCGGGAAAAGGAGTTTCGAGTGAGCAGCAATGAAGCGGGGGTTTCGGCGTCGAATCTGTTTTTTGCTGCACTGCTCACACTTCAATTAAAGTGAAAGCACAGTTTTGATGAACAAAAATAAAAATAAAAAGTGCCCAAAATGCACAGAATAAGTTAGTGAGTTTTTAGTGAGTTATTTAGGCTACCTGGGAAAAACTTGTTTTTAATTATTCAGTTTGGGTGAAAGATGTGTATTATATATATATATATATATATATATAAACAAATCACACAAATTAACCGTATATTTATATATATATATATAAAATCTAAAGTAAATTAGCCAGAAAATATTATATATAACCGTTCTTTTAGTTTATGTAACATACAGACAGCTACATAGGCTAGCACAACCCAAATCAAACCCGAGTGCGGGGTTAATTTGTGTGTTATCCGCAGAGTTCCAGTCTTATAAATATATCGAAAGTACAACTGAAACTAATAGATTGGAGCCATTTTCTGGGATGTTTTGTTGTTTGACATGTATATGCGAATATACATAACTTCGTGTCTGCTGCCATGTCGGATCCATAGGTATAAACAAACTGCTTCGGTGTATCGCATAGACGTCGTCTTCGTCTTGCTGATCCCTCCCTGTTCAAACCTCAGGAGAATCTCAAACCTCCGAAGAATTTTCTGTTTTAAAAGACCCAGAACAGATGAGAGTTTACTAGCAAACAGAGAACGTGACGGAGCTCGTAATAAAACAAGAATCAACATTGGCTTGGCGTAGCCAAGAGATAGCGTATTTATACTCAACAGAAAAATTTTAGCTCTATATGTATATAAATATGTAGTCATTTAATGGAGTTCATTGTAAAGTATTATATTGTTAAAGGTCATTTCATTTGGATTTTTGTAGCGCTGTGCTGAAATTTATTTTCAAGGAAGTACTAGTGGTGCAGCTACTGTAGCGTCTTCAGCTAGTCAGCTTGAGAGACTTTCCATCTAAACTGGGTGGGTATACAGTATACTATCTCCTTTAAGCTTAGCATGTTTTATGAACAGAAGGATCATTTCTCTTGCTTTCTTTTTAGTCATGAGAAAGAACTATATTGATGGTTTTTTTATTTTATTAAAACTAAATCATATGAATTGAGCAGTTTATTCCACATTTTCTGAAGAGACACGATCCCTTTTATATGATGAGCATATGAAGAGTTCAGATGCAAAAGCCTCTAAATGCCATTTGAAATTTTATTCTAAAATGATAATTTTTATCAAACTTGCATATTTAAGTTCAGTGATTTCACTTAAATGGCAGTGATGATTACCTATTAATTGTTATTTAAGTGAAATTACTGAACTTAAATATACAAGTTTGATAAAAATCATCATTAAAGAAGAAAATTTCAAATGGCATTTAGAGGCTTTTGCATCTGAACTCTTCATATTTAGTTTTATGATTTTATTCACATATTGATAAGTAAACAGAAGCTCAAATGTGCTGCGTTACATGAGAATGAAGCACATTGATTCTTGCATGTCAAGTGAACAGGTATGAGTTTCAGTTTTCCAAAACTGTGTGGTGATGAATATTTATATGTGAATAAAAGTCTGAATTCAATCTGTTCATCATATACATAAGGCGATCGTGTCTCTTCAGAAAATATGGACTTAACCAATAAATTCACATCGATTAATTTTGCGATCTCTTTGTGAACTTTTTTAAGTGGTAGTTGCGTAGACTGTCAAAGGAGAGAGAAATCTCTCAGATTTCCGTAAAAATATCTTCATTTGTGTTCTGAAGATCACAACGACACAAGGGTGATTAATTAATGACAGAAATTTTTTTTTTAATTTTTGGGGGTGAACAAACCCTTTAAAGTACTAGTATGTATATGTTAGTGGTAGATAATGCACAAAAGTGAACCTTTGAGGGCACTGCCCCATTGACAAGAATTAGCATGTAATAATTTAATTTTTTTTAAAATTTTTTTTGACAGTGAAGGCTTTTCAACTTGCTTAACCGAGTATCCCTTATATACAAGCTGCCAACATGACTGAACAACATAATTTGCAATTTCTATACTGGTCCAATAACTAGATGCTGGGCAGACAATGGCAAAAGCTTATAGCAAAGAGTGTACTGCTGAGGAGAAGAATGGGATTGGACTCAAACCTAGTAAAGAGCCATCAGTTTTTTGATGTGCTGAGCATGTGCACAGTCCACTGCACCTGGCAACATTTTAGAAAATATTTGACCCTGTAATCATGCAAATTACTAAAAAAAAACTTTTGATAGCTATTTATAAATTATAAGTATTTAATTAAAGTATGTGGTATAAAGGAAGTATTATTTGAAAATGCCTCAGTAGATGCAACAATTTAATTATTTGTGTTGGAATTAAAGTCCTGACCTTCAGTTTAGACATTTCTATCATTAACAAAAGCAGTCATTACATTGTGAAATGCTAATATTTTTCGATGGGACATTTTTGTGCTTTCATCATGTTTTTATTTTATTTTACATTTCTGTGCTAAGGTTATTCAGATATTTCCTTAATTAAGTAGCTGTGAGGATCCTAGGACAATATGAGTGCCTTTTCCTCTTCCTCTGTTTTTCTCCATTGTGTCACTGCTGGTATAGCCTCCCATCAGATGGTAAGTGAAGCCCACAGTGTCAGAATGGCAAAACTCACCCACCTCATTTATTTAGAGACAACAAAACACTTCAGCGTCAAAAGAGAAGAGGGACAAAGGGGAGATGGGCGGATAAACATAGATAGAGACAAAAAGACAGATGGTGAGACATATCAATGTATAAATAAGAAACAAGGCATGCCGTGACAATACCTGAAGATGGGAAAACTCATTTTGACCAGGTCCTTTGAGTCTAGGCAATGCACCATTTGGGTTACACAGCTATCAGAACTCCAAGATTTTACAAACCTCCTGAGCATTATGGAGAAACAAAACAGGCACGCATAAGAAGGATGGAAAAAAGTCAGAACTATGATCACTACTTTCATTTTAAATATAGAAAACATGTTTCATAAAATGTCTCTGTGGGGGATGTTATGAATATGTGGAACTTTTCAGACTCTTATAATTAAACATTCATACATTTTCTGCATTGTTAAAAAAAAAAACATTAAACTCATTAAATGCTGCAAATTAATTTAGGCATCATAATTTGATATATACAGTACAAAGTATATAGTATGACATTTAACAGTGTTATTAAATCAATGTTAAACATAAAATAAGCATGCACAACTAAATATCAATATCAATAATATGAAAAATAAAACTCTTATATTGGCTGTTAAACTGATATGGTAGTGATATGCTTCTCTAATTACTAATTAGTTTGTAAAACTACATCGCAAATCTGTGACTGGTCAGTCTAGAAATAAAAATAAAAGGCACAAAAGTATAGGTACTATTCATAATAACCTAAATATATTCCCCCTATTTCAGCAATGAATAATATTACTGTAATAGGGTAAAACATACATCAATAACAGATTCCACCTGCCATTTCCAATAGTGTGTTCTTACTCGGCTGATATACAGACAAAGTGTGTTTTGGCTGTAAAAAAGGCTGAGGGGGGAGAGACTTGAGCCCTATCTTGCTCTTAATAGCTCATTACTAGAGCTAAGCAGGCTCTCTTCTGTATCGCTAGCACCTTTATTCTGCTAATGTTCCCCGTACCTCTTTCTGCCATCTACAACATGTCCAATGTGCATGGAGGCAAGTAGCGCCAAAACCTGGGAACAGTTTCAAAACATACCACGCTACTATCAGAGAGGGGTTGATCGGAAATTATATATATTTTGAAAAGCTCATCCTCTTGCACAAAGGTTGATTGTTGTTTATGTTTGGGGGTGAGAAAGTAAGGAAGTTCAAGAGTTTCAACCCTCACATGACATGCAAACATGGCCTTAAACTCTTAAACTCAACACCAAGAGGCATAATGCAATGTCTAATAAATCCACGCCGTAATAATATGGCATTGCTGCTTGATTTAATGGCACATAAAACAGGTTTGGGTTTTTTTCTGCAAAAAGACATAATGTGTTTAAAGCAAATTAAAATAAATGAAATGAATAGAGGTGTTTGTATCTGTGCATGCAGCATAATCAGAGGAGCAGAGGTAATACATAATAAAATAAACATTCACTCATATTTAATTCACCAGTACTGATTGATTGATTATATGTAAAATTGTAAATATTTATATAAATTATATTAAACAGCATACAATATCTGGTTCACCTCGACAGAATAGTATATGCTACAAAAATAACATTTAATATGCTATAGTGGATGACAATCAATTAAATAATTATTTGAAGTCTGGTAGCCTATTACGGCAAGTCACATATTCTTATATGTAACGGCTCAAAATCATCAGAGGTTTTTTTTTGTTGTTGTTGTTGTTTTTTATGTTCGCAAGGATTAGAAAAAGACCTGACTATTTTTAAACAAGTGATTTTCAGATAATTGTTCTGGAGAGCATGTGGTCAATGTTTTCTTCTCTTTCTCTTCCATCATGTTACCTATAGAGTAAAGCCTCTCATTCAGATTTAACAAATCAATACCATCTCTCACCCTCTGCTCTCCTGTTCAAACCAGTGCTACCATCTTCAAATCATAATAAACCACATAATACCAGCAGAAACCTATCTGACCTGGAGTCTGTGGGTGTTAAGTAGGATTGTTTACGTGCTTGTGCGGGTGTAAGCTACACAGGCGTGTTTGTATGTGTGTGTGTGTGTGTGTGTGTGTGTCTAAGTAGCCTACACAGGCTAAGGTTTCTTATCAGAGCACATCAAGTCTGATGTGGGGTTTCAGAGCCATTACAGGTGGAAAAGGAGTGTTTATAGCCATCATCACTCTCATCTTTGAGACATAATCTCAGACAATCACTCCAATTAAATAAGCTGGGCTGCAAAGAGATGTGGAATTTGTTCATGTTTTTGGTTTTTCTTTATGTTCAGTGGGAGCTTTATAATTTGTTTGCCTTTAACAAAGGCAAACACGTCCTAAAATTAAAAAAAAGTTATTAAAAGTTTATAAAGAATTCAGAAAGCACACCAAAGCTATGCAGTCTTAGAAAACATGAAAGAAAAACAATTTAATCATTTAAAAGAAACTGTAAACATAATCACACACATTTAATTATTTTCTTTTCTCTCACAAAGAAAATCAACCATGACGTTTGCACTGATAAATCATCTATCTAAAATAATAGATTTAAAATAAATATCCAAACAAATAGCAGAAATATTATTTTCCCAGTGGAACAATGTGCACTTATAAAATGTCATGCAGAATTTAGGCTTTTTAGGATAAAGATTTCCCTTCCCCCTCCAGTGTCCCACTTTAGCTTGGTTTCAGGATTTCATCCACAAATCTCTACTTATAGAAGCATGCTAAAGACTTCAACCTAGAACAGAGCAGTCAGAGTCTGAATGTAAATTAATGTGTGGGAGGCATTTGGGGAGGAGGATATTTGAACGCTATATGTGAATGTCTGAGCAAAAAAATGTTATTCAAACTGCTAACGACAAATGCAAAGTCTGGTCAAAACACATTTACACTTATCTCGGGTGTGTTCTAATATTTCTTTTAGCTATGCACGTGAGCAAAAACTGGGAACACATAGCCTACCATGGGGAGCGTCCGGCCCTCTCCCTCGAGCCACTGACTGGATAGGCCTGAAAAGTATCTAGAATCAAATGTAGCCAGAATAGGAAACATATATAATAAAACTGGTTTACATAACTGTGTAAAATAGAAACAGACCATCATCACATTAGCCGTTGTGTTTCCAAAGTGTGTGGGGCAAGCGACGCTTCCTCAAAGTCTCCTATGGTTTAGCGACTGGCGCCATCTTCTGGTGGTTTAACGACATCACATGCTAGTGACGACTGGATGGCTGGATGGAGGTGTCCCTTGGTTATGTCACAGACGCATGCGCAGAACCTATCTCTGGGTTAAAATTCGCATGCGCTGGTCTTAAGCGACATGTATGCTCAAAATTGTTACCAAGTTAGAACATCATCTCAGTACAATTTTGAGCATACAGTGGTATGAACTATTAGTGGTACTGTTAAATAGTTATAAGTAATTGTTGATGAATAAGTAATTATTTACAAAATGGTATGCTTAAAGGAGAAGTTCACTTAAAAAAAAAAAACTTTTGCTGATAAATTACTCACCCCAATGTCATCCAAGATCAAAAAAAGGTTTTTGATGAAAACATTCTAGGATTTTTCTCCATATAATGCACTTTACTGGTAACCAAACGGTTCAAGGTCCAAAAGCCAGTTTCAGTGCAAACTGCACTGCACAGCTGTGCACGATTCGCCGGATTTACCGCATGACAAATTTTGTTTTGTGTTTATTCTCACACCTTTAGTTCCACTAAAGCTCACAAGTTATTTTTTTAACAGTAAACAGTCTTTTCATGTAGTCGCGATGTTATATTGTGTCACGTTTATCAAAATAAAACTGATTGAAAAACGTTGACTCCACTTCATTGATAGGCTTATTTTGAACTTTATTCTAGTTCAAACAGATGCTGTATGAAGCAGTAAAATATTGAATGAAAATGTGTCTGAAATATCTGCATATTTGGCAAAAATTGCATTTACAGCATTTCACTTGAACTGTTCTGCATCTGTAACGATGCAGGCAGCAATGAAGCGGAGAGTGAATCCAATTGCAGGCACATTAATAAACAAACAAACAAACAGGTAAACCAGGGTAAACAACAGAACACTCAGAACAGGAACAGGGAACTCTGGACGGGAACAAGGAGAAAACAACAAACATTACAAGATCAAGAACTCACAAGAACTGAACTTAAACACAGGGCTTAAACACAAGGGAACACAAGCTAAACAAGATAACAAGGGGGCGTGCTTAAACTGAAACACTTGGGAAGACCAGTCAACACAATAGACCTTATTCAGAGCTGCGCCATGACAGGTATGAAAGTGAGGCTGTGAGAGACTTACCGTGTTTCCAATGGCATCAGCTGTAAAAAGCTGAATAAAGCGGCTATACTTACAATTTTCCACAGCTTACATTGTCGGGAGTTTTTTTGTCAACTGACATTTCTTGGAAAGATATTTTTCCAGTGTTTCATGAGCAGAACAATCCGAAAACACATTAAATAACAGTATTGAAGAGATGCATGTCTATCCCTCACAGCCTCGCTTTCATTCTCATCAAAAATCAAAGATGGCGCTGCTGTGAATAAGGCATATGGGGAACAGCTGAACATGGGACAAGACACATGGCAGGATCACATGACAAACAGGAAATCACATGACAGACAAGAACAAGACAAAACCACAAAACGCCTTGCATATGGTCAGACAAAGGAAATGTGATTTACTACATTAACAGTGCAACATTTTTAAAGAGTGCCATTGAACAGAAAATATACAAATTATACAATATAAATTGAAGGAATTTCAATGACCAATGTCTATTTCAAACTTTCAGCAAAGCAGTTATAAAATATAAATAAAATATCTATAAACAAAATGCAAAAAAATAACGAATAAATAAGTAATATAAAATCTTTAAAGGACCTATGGGAACTGTGGAAAAGCATATGTTTTAATAAAACTTATTTGTGTAATGCAGTTGCAGTAATTAGCATATTTGTAAATTATTAAAGATATTTTATTTGAGCTAAATAACTATGCAATGTCCATAATATGGTTGTTTATTTGGAAATTATAACATGTAAAATCATATATATATATATATATATATATATATATATATATATATATATATATATATATATATATATACATATATATATATACATACATACATAAATGGACTATGCATATATTACAATATATTGGACAATATAAATATTAAATCCTATTTATGGGAATATATTGCCTTATATATCACATGGTATTTTTTTCCAATATACTGCAATATATTTTTCGTAAGGGAGGGCCCTTTCATTGCTGCCTGCAGCTTTAATGTCCTATAATCACTGTAAAGCTGCTTTGAAACAGTCCATATTGTTAAAAGCGCTATATAAATGACTTGAGTTGACGTTGCTCAACTGGTGGAGTCAGTTGACTGAGACTGTTTCTAAATATAAAAACATATTTAGGTGAGCTCACCACACACTCTCTGACTTGGACACCTTGGGAAGATTTGGCACGTGCAGAAAATAATGACAATGCTGGCAACATTCATTAATAGCAATGACAACATGTTGAGTACGTAATTTATATAATAGCCTTTTATGGGATTAGGAAAGTCTGGTCAAAGTTAATTAGGCATTTAAGTTTTTTGTATTTGTTCAATTAAGATCAAATGATTATCTGAATGAACAGTAGGCATAATTGTGTGTTGCTCTTCATTCTCATTTTCTCTTTTCATTTAAATCTATTTATGGTGAATAAACTCAAAGTGGGATGTGCATTTTAATGACTAAGAAAAACATTTTGCTGAATAGGTTGACAGCTCTAATCTCTTACCATGTGATACATGCTTGAAAGAGGAAAGGCACTGATACTTCACGATTTATTGGCAGACTCGCTGACGGATTCTTCTAAAGCAACCTTGCATCCATTTACCTGGTTGAGTATCTACTTAAAATCCATAGAAAAATAAGTCAGCAAGTGAATATACCAATCTAGATGCTGAAGACTGAAATAATGCAACTTATAAGCAAATCATTTTAGAAATACAATAGAGGAGGGGACAAACATTGCAATATGAACACTACATACGTTTAAAAATAAGACTCACCTGGGTGAAACATCGACAAAGAGATGACAGCAGTGTAGAGGAATTTGATGTCCAATTCCCATTGAGGTGAATATATGCTCTCCTGTTACATAATATACAGTATGTTTTATCAGTTCACATCTGTCATGGCATGTCTCATCAATATTTTTGTTTTCATGAAAACCTGTCTTTGGTATGCAGTCAAAAAGTTTTTGTACTGCACGATGAATAGATAAGCAGGAAAACTAGCTTTTCAAGCTGTGCTGTACTACATTTGGCTCTTACACTCTTACACATTTGTGTTTGCAAAGCAGCTGGATCCACATCTCTGCACAAACCCTCAACAATGCTTAAGGTTAGCTTGTCTTTTCTCTTTTAATTTCTTTAAAAGACTTGACTTGTAATTGAGATTTTTGTAATCAGATACTGTTTGTCAAACACTTTACTTTCCTGAATTGAGGGAGTTATGATGCTTTATGTTAACCATCTATGTGAATAAACAGTGTAGATCTTGGTATTCAAACACTTTTGTAATCCAAATGGCATTATTTCTCAACTACTTAATTTTCTGTTTCTTTCAACAGAGAGAAGTCAAGCCATACTGGAATCTGTCTGTCAAAATTTTACATGCGAAGATCCATCGGTCTTATGACTACGGTGAGACAATCTCATTTCAAATTCATTTACAGTACACATTTAGCAGAAGTGTAAACCTTACAGCAAACATGTCTAAACCTGTTTGCAGTTTTGAAGAAACATTTTTTGTGTTTTCGTGTGGACCATCTCTGCTCATTACATGTGCCTGTTTATTATAGAGCGTTCTCTTTTGATGTAATAAATAGAGTAGAATAATTTTTCCAATCTCAAATTCTATGTTAGTATACAGTACAATCCTTTGCCCACCTAACAGATTTTTGAAGGCATTTCTGGGATATCTAATAACTGACACAACAAAAATCTCTCTTCATTATTATCAAGGGCTGTGTACTGTATAAATGGATCAAGGATTATTTCTCACTGGCGACTTTTCCAACCCCACCTCCATTTTTCTTTAGTGTCTGCATCTGACTGCTATGTGATCCTCAACTTGCCCACAGCATCGGTCCTTACAAATCGCACCAAGACTATCCCAAATAGCGACAATCCTGAATGGAACGAAACATTTAAATTCAGGATCCACAGCAGCGTCAAGGTAAACCACTAAAATATTTGCCTGATCTAAGATTGTTTTCTTATACTGTTTCCTCGTTCTAGCTTTCACTTATACAATTCATGAACGTATGAACTAAAAATGAGTTGTATGAACCAAAAAATGTTACAGTTCTTTCTTCTGTTCTCCTACACAGAACATTCTGGAGATCTTGCTCTATGATGATGACCTATTTATGAGAGATGACCAGTGTGCCACTATCTTTTTTGACATCAACAACCTTACACCTGGGAAAAAGGAGACCAAATGCTTTATTGTAAATGATTTGGTCAGTGCTATTTTGAGATCTTCGATCTAAACTGACATCACAGCATTATAAAACAGTCACTTGACAGAGCACTTGGTATTTGATTGTGAATTTGTGACTATTATACTTTTCTTTCTCAGACCAAGGATGAACTGTGGGTAGAGTTTGAGGTCACTAAGAGGTGAGGGAGATTGCCTTTCTCATTAACATTTGCAAAAATAGGTGCCAAGTGCATGTCCATACACATAAATATGAACTGCATATGTCTCTATTGTGTCTTTATATGTATTGCAGCTCTGAGACACCAAGGCCATGTGTATCTAATGGAGTATTGGTGGTACGAATCTTTACTACAGCTTTCTTATCTGTATCATGAGTTGCAGTCATGGTTATTCTATACCACAATTTAAAAACAAAATCTAATAAAACACCATAAAAATTAATCAGATGAGCTTTATGCTTTCTCACGAAATCAGGCAGGTCCTTTTTGTGAGCTGAATGTGGAGGTAGACAAGCTTCTCAATGAGTCTGAAGGTAAATATAGCCATTTTCATTAAAATTTGCACAGATAACAGATGGCTACTGAAAACACACCGGAATTCGATATTCAGAAATAGATGTAATAAGAAATAAAGTGTTAAATTACTCTATTGTTTACATTCATTTATAAAAAAAATAAGTAGTGTAAAAATAAACACAAGTGTGATATAATCTCAGATTTGGGGGATTTTTGCCAATTCTCTTTGTGTTCCAGCAACGCAGAACATGGTGTTAAAACTTAAAGGAGCCTACAAAGAGAACTTTGTGATCTCAAATTCTGAGGAAAGCTCCAGCTTCCTGAAAACATTACGTTACTACATCAACCGAGACCTGGAAACTGAACTTAATCTGACCTCTGAGACTGTTGTCAGCACAGAAAAAGTAGGTCATTGATGTGCAGATGTGCAAGAGACATTCCTGACTGACATTGTTAATTGAAAACTACTGGAAAAACTACACATTCATTCTTGATATTTGGTGCCATAAGAAACAGTATGCATATGCATGCCTCACATGTGGGGTTGTAGATTTATAAAGCACCTAAAACAGAAAGTGTGCATCAAAAAGTTATTAAATGTTTGTTTTTAACATATTTTCTCCAGGCTGGGACAGTAGTAGTTGATGCTGTTGTTCCAAACCATGTAGACACTGAATTTACTTCTTTCCCTTTAAAACCACCACCGGACAAACACCAGCTTACTGTCTCTTTGCCTCTAGGAGTGGTGAGTACTGTAAAAAAAATTGGTTGATTAATTATACCTGAATGTGGCTTTCCAAAAATGGTTTATTGATAACATCATAACTTAAATGAGTATTATAAATTGCTTTCCATCCTCTCTCATAGTATAATCAACCCGGTCTCATCCCAAGACGTCATAACTGACGTTTTGGGACGTCTTTTGACCATACGTCAATATTCGCCTTTTTAGGGCCCCTTAAACGTCTGTAGATGAGGTTATGGGATCCTAACTCTACCCCAGACCTAAACCTAACCCTAAACCTAACCCGTCACCTAACTGACGTTAAAGGTAAAGCGTCAGTTGTATGACGGCCCGGGATCGCCATCTACCGACGTTTAAGGGGGCCCTAAAAAGGCGGATATTGACGTATGGTCAAAAGACGTCCCAAGACGTCAGTTATATGACTTTTTGGGATGAGACTGTGTTAGTATAATATAATAATTAAACAATACTGTATTTTTATTCATATTCTGTGTATTTATCTAAGTGGACCTTTCTTTCTTTCTTTTTTTCCCCAAAGAATAAAGTTGATCTGCAACTGAAAACAGATGATCGGTAACCGTGAATTCATTTACACTTATCCCCAGTAATAGTTTGATAGTAAATTGTTATTTGGAAGTATAAAACAAAATATTGTAAGTTTTAATACTATTTATCAGGTTTCATTTTGTTGTTTATTATATATGTGGGCAATTGTAACAAAATCAATAAAGTATTACAGAACTGAACTGAACTGAAATCCATCCTATTGTTAGAGTAAGGATATTTTTTGTGATTTGTTCTGAAGCTCTGATAAAGAGCTGGATGTGCGTCTGGATTTTGATATCCCAGAGGAGGAAAAGAATTTTCTGGTGAAGAGAAGAAAAGTCGTGTCACAAGCTCTACAGAAAGCTCTGAATCTCAGCTCTGCACCTGAGCCCAGCGAGGTAATGTAGATGCAAGCACAAAAAATCCAGACACTCAGCAAAGAACTGAAGAAATTGGGATGTTTTACTATTGCTATACTGTAGTATGTACACAAAAATAGAATTTTGATTCCAGATCTGTGTTTGATGTAACTTCTCAGGTCCCTTTGATGGCTGTGGTGTGTTCTGGGGGCGGGAGCAGAGCATTGACATGCACGTACGGTAGCCTTCAAGGTCTTCGGAAGATCCAACTTCTTGATGCAGTCAGCCACATCACAGGGGTTTCAGGTGCCACTTGGTGAGATCGAGGAGCATCAATGTACTTTTAAACATGAGTATCGCAACTCATAATGACTTCCAGGGAAAATGGCTTGCTGAGCATTTAGACTGATAAAAACACAGCAAGCCATTTTCCCTGGTAGTCAGCCAGTCAGATCAAGAGTACCGGTTTTGTGTGTAGATGCATCAGACAGACTGGAAACATAGTTACAGTATGTATGAAGAGTTCAGATGCAAAAGCCTCTAAATGCCATTTGAAATTTTCTTCTTTAATGATGTTTTTTTTTTTTTTCAAAATTGTATATTTAAGTTCAGTAATTTCACTTAAATAACAATTAGGTAATTATCATTGCCATTTAAGTGAAATCACTTAACTTAAATATACAAGCTTGATAAAAATGATCATTCTAGAAGAAAATTTCAAATGGCACTTAGAGGCTTTTGCATCTGAACTCTTCATATTTACCCTAATTTCAGAACAAAATGATTTGATGGGTTGAATCTGAATCTTTTGTGTGTATTTCAGGGCTTTAACCTCTCTTTATGAAGACCCTAACTGGTCACAGGGTGGCCTTGATAAGTCCATGGAGTCTGTAAAGAAGGAAATCTCTAAAAAGGTGCTCAGTATGTTTTCCCTGCAGCAACTACGGGAATACAAAGAGAATGTTGAAGAGCGAGAGAAAGAAGGACACCTTGTGTCTCTTATCGATATGTGGGGTCTGGCTTTAGAGTATCTTTTCCAAGGAAAGGTAAAAAGCAGCAGGTGTTTGGCTCAGTATTAACATTAGTTACACTATACAGTATATAATATACTTTCCTTTTATAGAAACGCATGGGTACACTATCTGAAATGCAGAGGACAGTGTCCGACGGCCAGAACCCTCTACCAATCTTCACAGCTGTCAACCTGAAAAATGGCAAGACAGAAAGTATAGTAGATGCAGGTATGTAAAAGATAATGGCCACTCAATTTCTATTCTCAGATTAAGACATGAGGAAATAAACATCCCACAGGCAACAATTTTGCAATACAGCTGTGTTCTTTTCTGTACATGCTATACTGCTATACTGGTGACACTAGTTAGTCGCGTGTCAAGTTTCACAGAAGCGAAAAACAGAAATCTTTATTGTAAAAGTGCTGTGAGGCTCTTTAGTTATAAAAGTCCAAGGAAGCTATACATTGTAATTTCATACCAGGGCAGTACTCACAGGTGTCATTCTGTCATTTACTCACTCTCATGTCATTCCAAACCTATATGAGTTTAGAAAGAAGAAATTTTAAAGAATATTGGTTACCAGACAGGTTATGGCACCCATTATGCTGCACTAAGGCAAAAGGTTGTAACTTTAACTTTAATGTAATTTTAAGGACAAGAAACATAAGTTCCCTTTTGAACGGTCACTTTGTATTTGCGTAGCTACACGCAGTTGGAAAAGATATAAGCGCATGCAAATTATTTTCTTATCCAAACAGTTACGGGACGTTTATAATAGGTTCACTGTTTGGTTAAGAAAGGAGATAATAAAAAACTAGCTTGTAGCTTGATAGTGTTGCGACTAAATGTGTATAGCGGATGTTTATTTCTGTTCTCTATTTAGAATGGTGTGAGTTCACCCCATATGAGGTTGGGATTCCCAAATACGGTGCCTTTATACCTGCACAAAACTTCGGGAGTGAATATTATCTTGGTCACATGGTCAAGAAACTTCCTGAGACAAGGTTGTCCTTTCTTGTGGGTGAGTGCATGTGTGTTTTTGCACATAATGAAGACTGAACTAAATGTCATAAGGAAGAGAAAGTGGCCACTAGGGGGATACGCCTGATCCTGCGCTGTAAGCAAACAGTGGATCCAGTCACCATTACTAAGTCCAAACTCTTTGTGTGTTTATGAAGGAATGTGGAGCAGCATTTTCTCTGTAAATCTGACTGAGATCTGGGGTCTTGCCACAGGAGTCGCCCCCTCCTGGACCCCTTGGTTTGGTAAAGCAGTAAACACAGGTGAGAGTTTGGGATGCATTTTAAACCCAATGTACGACTAGTTTTCGAAAGTTTGGGGTCATTACGATATTTTTGCATTAAAGGATGCATTAAAGTGATCAAAAGTGACAGTATATACATTATTGATTCTTTTTTTATCGATTCCCTTTTTTGTCCATCAATGAATCCTAAAAATCTACAAAAATAATACGTTTTGGTAACACTTTATTTTACGTTCTGTGATAGAGTGATTACTTAATTAATTACTTAGTAGTAGACATTGTAATAACATGTAACAAAATGTAATTAACATGTAACTAAGTTATGGAATAACCTGTACTTACAGATTGTAATTACACTCATGAAATAGGCAGCTACAGTAACAGGCCGAGTTGGTTACATACATGTTACCGACTTGGTACAATGTAATTATATAAGAAAGTACTTTGTACTACTCAATGTAACAAGTAATTAAATATGTACTTTAAGTACATACTGCATAGGTTTGTAGATATACATGTACACTTAAGGACAATCTTGATACAATTTATTTTACGTAGCTTATCCCTGTGTAATAATTGAAATGCAATTAGGAAACTATCCGTTTAGCCGATTTTCTAATATTTAGAAGAATACCAGTAACCATGTTTCTGGTCCCATTGACTTCCATAGTAGGAAAAATATATACCGTACTATGGAAGTCAATGAGACCAGAAACTGTAAGAGACGTAAGAGAAAAAAAATCTTAAAATTTTTTTTTATGATTGACATGATTATTGTCTTCTTGTCCTCTTCTGTAAAGAGACTGATAGTAAACCAACAGCACTTGGGACATACCTGATCAGTCCTGTGACTGACATTGCTAAAATTCTGTGTGGCTTTATGACCAGCCGCCCAATTGTCAGCCAGATGTACAACTTCCTGAGAGGCTTCAACCTGCACAGAAACTACAATAAGAACACGGGCTTCATCTCATGGAAAGGTCAAGAGCTCCACTTATCCCATTGACCTCGACTTATCTACTTATACCAATTGTATTACTTTAATTCTACGATATCTTATCTCTGCTGATAGTGTTTGCAGTCTTGAATAATATTCTTACTGTCTACAGACACACACCCAGATGCCTTTCCCAACACTCTGACACCAACTGATCCTGTGCTGAGTTTAGTAGATGCTGGATTTGCCTTAAATTCAGGATTCCCTCCTGTGGTTCGCTCTCACAGACATGCGGAGGTTATTCTGTCTCTAAACTACTCCTGGGAACTGGATCAGTTTAAGGTGAGGGAGACCAAGATTATGTCAGATTTGGTTGAAATGCACATGAAACTTTGACAAATGAACAAAATATATTTATGCATTGTTTTTGCCCAGTAGGTCATAAAGCAAACTCAGGAGTACTGCACTGATCGCAAGATTCCATTTCCGAAGATCGATTTCGAGAAAGTGGAGTCAGAGCCACTGAAGGAAGTCTATGTGTTTGAGGATAAAGAGAATCCAGAAGCTCCCATAGTGCTTCACTTTCCCATGGTCAATGTCTCATTCAAACAGTTCAAAGCACCTGGTAAGCACTACCAATTCATAGGCCAACCCTAATGCCATATTCTTAATAGAAATTACAGTGCATGTAAGGCAGAACTGTATTTATGTTCCTAAAATATTCTGGTTAGATATTCTGGCTATACATTACAGTATATAAACTTTTTAAACCAAAAATTTAATCAATACACTTCAAAAGCTTGGGGTCGGTAAGATTTAAAAAAAAAAAAATGCTCGCCAAGGCTGCATTTATTTATATTATTATAATTAAATACAGTAATAAAGTAAAAACAGTACAATAAAGATCATTTTTTAAAATTGTATTACAATTTTTATATATATTTTAAAATGTAAATTATTCCTATGATGCAAAGCTGAGTTTTCAGTGTCATTACTCCAGTCTTCAGGGTAACATGATACTTCAGAAATCATTCTAATATTCTGATTTGGTGCTCAAGAAACATTTCTTCTTATTATCTAAATGTTGAAAACAGTTTTGCTGCTTAGTATTTTTATGAAAACCATAATACATTTTTTTTCCTAGGATTTTTTGATGATTAGAAAGTTTTTTTTAACAATACAACAGACTCATTGACTGGCAGTGAAATTTAAGAGAAATTAAAGCTTCAAGTTTAAAAATCTTCAATTTACTTACAGTATATCACTAATGCATTCAAATTGCAAGTGATGATGACAAAACTATAATATTTGCATACCTAATTGTTCTTTCTTTCACTATTTGCATACTGAGTTGTGATTGGTCTTGTCTTCTTTACATTTATTAACCCATTTATACTTTTACAATGCACTGACTGCCATTAATGGCAAAGCATCTGTAAAAGCCTTTGACAGTAAAAAAAAAACAATATTCTTTTGCCACCTCGTATTTTCTTCAGGAAATGCAAATCTAGGTTTTAGTTGATATTCTTTGTATCCGTTTGGATTGCAGTTTATTGTGATTAAACATTGCCATCTTTCAGTAGACTACGTCAGCTCAATTGTTCAAATATAAAATGATTTGTATATTTGTGATGTAGGAGTGAAGAGAGAAAGCGAGAAGGAGCGGAAGGAGGGAGCCGTTGATGTTGAGTATAACAGTACCTCCTCTCCATATCTTACTCAAAACCTGACTTACACACCGGAGGACTTCCAGAAGCTTATCAACCTCACGTCCTACAACATCCAAAACAACAGAGATGTCATTTTGAATGCACTAAAGAAAGCACTTAACCGAAACAGAGAAAGACAGTTGAAGGAGGTGGCAGTAGGAAAGGCCAGTGCAGGCTCTAGACCAAAACCAGAATCACATAAAAGAAAGAAAAAGGCACGATGATCTGCATCAGTGTACAGTGCATTTTAGAACAGAAAGTCTTTCTTCTGCATATTTTATTTTTTTTGTGTTTGTGCAGTAGTCTTATCTTTTATCAATCATATTATTAAATGAAAAATAGTTTGCAATGATATACTTACAAAAACAATGATATACTTACATATTACTGTATCTGTACATATTATACATCTACTGTATTACATGTACTGTACATCTCTCTGTCCCAACACATGCCAGCCAACCCAGCAATCTGTAGTGTCCAAAATGATTCATTTCTAAACGGCTAATCACAGAAGTGACAGAACACTCAGGATTTTAACAATACTGGGTAGTGAAGACATAAGGTGTTCCACACACAAAATATGTTGCAAGTTCTTTTGGACAATCTGACTCATTTACTGGATAGACTGAAGTTTATGGCTTTTTTGTTGTTGTTGCTGTGATTCCCTATTGTTTCACTTATGTGTCGTTGGGGTGTGCCATACAATAGTTATACATTGCATGTCTCATCACCAAAAGGTTTCAGTACAACACTGTAGAATGGATTAGAAGCCGTCTTTCCAGGGGCATGAACGAACGTCACAGATAAAACAGAGCTGTGGGAAGGGAGCGAGGCCGGTATAGCATGAGCATGCCACACAGGTCTCAAGTCTCTCAGAGGAGCTCTAAAAGGACAAAAGGAGGAGTGGCGACAGTGCAAGACAAGAGAGGACCAGGCCTGGGCGATTTATGTTGTGTTTCATTATGTTTATATGCTTTTGTTTGTTGTTTATTTTATGATTAAAATTGTATGTTAAAAGATGGTTTGATAATGTTATAAAGACCATTGGGGATCTGAGAGTGGAGTTCAGAACTCCCTTCTTGGAATTTTTCAAAAGCACTCTCCACTAAAGGCACATACTCTGAAATCCCCATGGTAGCTAAAGGCGTAGATTCTCTTGACATGCCTTCGTAAATATCCTTCACTCGTAGAACGGGTCAGGTTACAGGCAGTTTTATACAGGTTGCTCCTGAAAACGTACATAAAATACATACAATTAAAGGTTGCATGAGCCATTTAATAACCAGTTAATTAAAGGCTAATGTAATTTGCCAATTGCAGTGATCATGAACCAGTCTATATATATATATATATATATATATATATATATATATATATATAAAGAACAATATATTGAACAAAACCTATGTTACAAAGGACTATATTATAATGTGTTTTTTTTTTAAATGAATGAATTGTGACAGTGTTGACTAGCCTCACCTGGGTCCTAGGTTTGTGCCATTGCTATATATATATTACTGTAAAATATTTTACATTTTAAAACATTTTCAATACTGAGTAACTTCCCATTCCTACACCTTACCTGATGCCAATCTTCTCTCCTTGGGCCTAACTGACAATACCACCATTTCATTTGTTGGACCAGGCAAACTAATGTTGTATAAACTTATTCACTTTGTCAAGTCAAGTCAAGTCACCTTCATTTAATATAGCGCTTTTAAGATGCCATTCTTCTATATTGTAATAAGATCAGTATTTATGGGAAGTGTTGCAGTGTTGCATGCATATATGCAGCCTAACAATGAATTATATAATTAATATAAAATAATATAATTATAGTAGTTGTTTTATGTGTATGCTAGGTCAAAGAGATGTGTCTTTAGTCTTTAGCGTTTTTAGTCTAGATTTGAAGTGACAAAGTGTTTCTGCTTCCAGGACAATGTTAGGAAGACTGCTTTGTGCAGTATTTAGTTTACTATTAAGTTCAATGTACATATTCTCATAAAAGATGCTGCACTATCTGTGTTATTGGGAGTTGATTTGAGAACGAGAACAAAACCTATGTTACAAAGTACAATAGGATTATATTATAATGTGTTTTTTTTTAAATGAATGAATTGTGATAGTGTTGACGAGCCTCACCTGGGTAGTAGGTTTGTGCCATTGCTGCTCAGACCCTGTGCACATGTGAGTCGGGAAGACAGCTGCTGCTCCCTGTTGGCTGTAATGTGCTATTTGGAAGAGCAATGCAGCAATATGATTACATACTGTAGATCAAGCCCTGCCACACATGAGCTCAACAGGTTTAGTGTGCTTGAGGACAACCTGTAAACAAAGCAGGTATCAATTGAATATATCCCGTGTTTTAGGATTCAGGCAATCATAGTCACTGTTATAATTACTGGAATAATCATTCATTGAATTATGTTTGTTTCTAGTGTTTGAACCTTCCTTGGGCTACACTTTTAAATGTTGGCAAGCTAACTAACTCTACTCTCTAGGAATCTTAATAGGTCATATTTGTATAAATTACTGTGTAAATACTTGTTAGAATATAGTGTGCAGTTAGTATAGTGGTCCAGTGAACTACAGCGGCCTATTACAATCACTATCTGAATAAAAAAAAAAATTAAATAAAAAGTGAGATTTCAAATTTCCAGAGAGCAGACACTGTATTGAATCTCATCTCATTCCCCTACACTCAAGTTGTGTGGTCTCTTATTTTTCCTTATAGACCTGAAGCAACTTGCCCTCACAGAAACCTCTCCTGCCTCATTCTAGTCAAATTAAACGGCTCTAAACCAAACCTACCAACCCATACGCACCCTGATCCCTAACCATCTCCACCCCTTAGATCTGGATCCAACTCTGCCCCTGGATCTCATGTACTGCAATGAGGTGCTACTGGTAAAAACTAACACAGTCTCATCCCAAAAAGTCATATAACTGACGTTTTGGGACGTATTTTGACCATACGTCAATATCCGCCTTTTTAGGGCCCCCTTAAACGTCGGTAGATGGCGATCCCGGGCCGTCATACAACTGACGCTTTACCTTTAACGTCAGTTGGGTGACGGGCTAGGTTTAGGTAGGTATGGGGTAGAGTTAGGATCCCATAACCTCATCTACCGACGTTTAAGGGGGCCCTAAAAAGGCGAATATTGACGTATGGTCAAAAAACTGCCATGTTACGGTGAAATTTAAGAATAAAGAAAGCATATCAAGATATAGCCTACTTACTTGATTCATTATTTGCAGTATAATGTCTCATCCAAATGTGGCGGGTACAATTAGGCTGCATTACTATTACATTAAGGACTCCTCTCATCAAATTACATTTTACTGTCAAATATTATGTAGAAAACTGACACTTGTAGTTGAGTTCATTCCGATAAAAATGTCACCAACAGTTGTAGGCTACTGGAGTATTAGCAAATGTATTGCAGTGTAGAGGAAAAATACATTTCAAGTGCATTAATGCAATACAGTATTATAGACTAAACACATTTAAAATACATTAACAAATACATTTTGGACAACCCACTTGAGTTGAAATTAAAATCAATTGTTTTCCATGTTACAATTTTTATTTAGTTTGTATTTACAGTGTTTACAGTTTTTATTTAGTATATTAGTCACTACATCAAAATAACTGTACTTATTTAAAACACTATAGCCAACAATCATAATTATTTCAAGAAAAACTTAAGTACACATTATTACAAGACCACATTTTTAAAACATGCAATTAAGTGTGTTTAGAAAAATTGTCATGAAAGTACTTTATTTAAGTAAAACTTAATTAGACATTATAACAAAGTGGATTTTAACAAGTGCACTTAAGTGTGTTTACAAATATAAGTACACTTAAGTGGTCTTTAATTTTAATTACATTATCTCCAAATGCACTTTTAAAAAAAGTATTGTTTTTGTCAGAGTTCTGTCACCATTGTCTGGGTCTTCTCTTGGTTTAGTGACAGAGCTGTGACACTCCCGGTTTGTCATGTGTTTGTGTTTAGTCAGGTCTGTTGTGAGCACATGGCTGTCATGTTATTTCCTTGTGCCATGTGACCCCCTGTCTATTCTCTAAACCCATCTTGTTATCTCGTTATTGTTTAATTTCCTCCACCTGCCTGCCTCGTTACCCTCTTATGTTTGTTCCCCTATTTATCTCCTGCAGTCTTGTGCTGGTTCGTTGTCCATGTTAGTGTTTCCTGTATCCTGCCTGATTTCTGGTTTCCCCCACGAGGGAGTTTTTGTTGCAATTTTGTTTTGTGTTATTTACTTATACCCATTGTTTTGCTCTTGTGTCCTCGCACCTTAATCCACCCATTCCTTGACTCTTTTATGATTCGAAGCACAAAAAAGTAAGCTTTCAATACAATTAAACACTTCTTTTCACAAGGGAAGCCTTGACACGTTACACATGCTGAGCCATGTATGATTAAAGTAGCCAACATAAACATAATCATTCTGTCATCAAGAAGTTGTAATAACTAATGATCTAACAATCTTATGATAAACAAAGATGTACTGGATTAGATTTACAAGGAAACAATGCAATGTTAATGCTTCATAATGGCTCAATTTTCTGAGATTAGAATTTTTTTTAGCCTTTTTTGTATTTCATCACCTTCATTGTGATGACCTCAGTGCATTGGAATGAAAGAGGGCTAGGCAGGTATTCATGGGAATGGGAGAGTTTTCTTCCACACGCAACATCTTTATAATATGACCGAAATGTAACTCTCCATCACGATGTATCATCACCTCCATTTAGTCATAATCTAAGACGGGCCAAATAAGGTGTGTAAAGTTGGCATGCAGCCTCTGACAATTTTTTTTTTCAATTCTAAATGCTAGGTTGATTCAAAACATGTCTGGGCCAAATATGAGCAAACCCAACCATTGGTTGAAATTTTTGATATCACTTTAGTTTCGGGTCCAGTTCTCACTATAAGTAAGTTCTTAGTATATACTGTATATTACTTGCTCTTTATTAAAATTTCTTAAGCACATATTAATGCCTTACTCTGCATAACCATATTCTACTTTACATCTCTTAAACATTCCTAAGTGTGACCACATTTTTAAATTACATTTTAAAACCAATAATTGATTTTGTCCATAATTTTTCCAAACGTGGTTTAAAATAACCCTAATTTTTTTTGAGTGTAGTTTGTGGTGTTTTTATAAGCACAATCAAATATAACACAATCAAATATTTTATCAGGGTGCGAAGGGCTGGAAACAAGTTCCTCGGGTTTTCCAGTTACTGTATATCTCACTTTGACAAGTGAGATCTTCATTTGATCTTCTGCCTTCGAGACTTCACTGTTGGCTTGCTGAGATTACAACAATGCTGAAGGTAATATTTTAGCTCGCAGATATTTGACACTGAAAAATTAATGTCTCGTTGCATTGCTATTTTAGCTTAAAACCACAAATAGCAGCTTTGTGAACATAATAAGAACCTATTCAAGGATTCATTATAAAAGTGATTCCCAAACAGAGGTAGCAAGTTGTTGGCAGTGCTTCATGGAAATAAGTGGTTTGTCAATGTGTTTACTCATTCAGCTCCTTTTTAGAAAAAAGTTGGGCTTTGCAACTCATTTGGGCAGTTTTGTAAACAAAACTATTTGGATAATAATTTGTGGATTTTTTTTATGCAAAAGAATAAAGCTCTCTTTGCGTCACTATAGTAACTTATTTATATGTTTTTTTTATTTATATGTATTTTTTATATGTTTTTTATAAGTAAATGCTTGTTTTGCAATGCTTATTGGTAAATATTAATTTTGTGTAAATATAATATGCAACATTAAAAGTCCATATGACAATTTACAAAAAAATAACAATACCTGTGATGATAATGAATAAATCTTTTACATAATAAAAGCAATACTAAACTGACATGTCTTTATTTATGTCGTCCTATATTTTAATTTATTGTGAAGTTTAGTCTCAAGACTTCTTGACATAACATATTTCTTACATCTGTATGAAACATATGTTTCTGTTACAAATTTCAAACAAAATATCTGTGTTTAAATCAGTTTCATTTTGCTTCCGTCTCACAGAAAGAGTTCATGCCATACTGGAACCTGAGTGTCACAGTGTTGCGGGGACAATTCAATCAGTCATATGACATTTGTAAGTAGATCAGCCCTCAAAAACATTGTGAATTGTGGTGAAATATTAATAAATTGTTTTATAAAGGTGATCTGGGTGTATTGGTGGACATTTACTTGAGTACTGTTGTCACGAACTGCTCCGAGACAAGAAGGTTGAGGATCCAAATGCAGTATTTATTGAACAGGGGAATCCAAAGACGTAATCCAAAGCACAGGCAAGGTCAAACACAAACAGGCAGTCCATAGAAACACAAAGGCAGGGCAGGGGCGGAGTAGGCCTGGCAGGCGTCCAGGGCGCAGCAGGGCAGACGACCAGGGTGGAATGTTTTACAACCATAGAACAAAAAGAGTTAAATAAACTTGTCACTTCATCTAAAAAAAACCCAACATTTATTAGATCCCATACCAACTAAACTATTAAAAGAAGTGTTACCTATATAGTGGAAGAGCCTCTTCTCAATATTATTAACTCATCTTTATCTTTAGGTCATGTTCCAAGAACATTCAAGCTGGCAGTTATAAAAGCTCTTATTAAGAATCCTCAATTAGATCCAAATAACCTAGAAAATTACCAACGCATTCTCACCCCAAGGCGTCACCTTTGACCATGCTTCAATATTTGACGTTTTAGGCGCCCTTTAGCGTCACTTACATGACGCGATCCTACGGCGTCATCTAACTGACGCTAAAGGAAAGCGTCAGTTAGAGGACGCGGTTAGGTTTAGGTGTGGGGTGGGGGTAGGGTACACGCGATCCTAGGGCGTCATCTAACTGACGCTAAAGGGCGACTAAAGCGTCAGATATTGAAGCATGTCCAAATGCTTCCCAAGGCGTCAGTTAAGTGACGCCTTGGGGGTGAGAATGGGCTGAAATTACAGACGCATCTCAAATCTTCCATTTATGTGAAAAATATTTGAAAAAGTTGCGTCCGCTCAACTCGGCTCTTTCTTTCAAGAAAACCACATCTATGAAAAGTTTCAGTCTGGCTTCAGGCCGCATCACAGCACTGAAATGGCGCTTGTTAGAATCACAAATGATTTACTTCTAGCTTCGGACCAAGGCTGTATCTCAATACTAGTTTTACTTGATCTTAGTGCTGCGTTCAATACTATAGATCACACAATACTCTTAGATCGACTACACAATTACAGTGGTGTTCAAGAACAAGCATTAAGCTGGTTCAGGTCATACTTATCTGACCACTACCATTTCGTCTACTTAAATGGAGAAAAATCGATCGTAACTTTGGCAAACTATGGAGTGCCGCAGGGATCTATGTAAGGCCCTTTATTATTCTCAATATATATGCTGCCACTTGGTAATATTATAAGGAAACATGGAATTAGTTTCCATTGTTATGCTGATGACACTCAAATATATATTTCATCACGGCCAGATGAATACGCTAAATTATCCGAATTGACAGACTGTGTTAAAGATATAAAAGATTGGATGACGCGTAATTTTCTTTTATTTAAATCCAGAGCTAATACTTGTCGGTTCTAAAAATGGTTCTAAAAACCTTTCTGAGCACGACTTTAACATATTATGCCCTGTTACTTTATCTGCTGCAGTAAAAGACCTGGGTGTTACATTAGACTGCAAACTGTCTTTTGAAAAACATATTTCATATGTTACAAAAACAGCCTTTTTCCACCTTAGAAACATTGCTAAGCTACATAACATGCTATCTGTCTCTGATGCAGAAAAGTTAGTTCATGCATTCATGACCTCGAGACTAGATTACTGTAATGCTTTGTTGTCCTGCATCCTCAATAAACAAACTACAGTTAGTCCAAAATGCAGCCGCTAGAGTTCTTACTAGATCAAGAACATATGATCATATAACACCGATTCTATCACTTGGTTACCTATAAAGTTCTGTATTAATTACAACAGTGTTTCCCAACCCTGTTCCTGGCGGCACACCAACACTGCGTGTATTCTTTGTCTCCCTTATCAAACACACCTGATTCAACCCATCAGCTCATAATCAGGTGGGTTAATGAGCTGATGGGTTGAATCGGGTGTGTTTGATTAGGGAGACAAAGAAAACACGCAGTGTTGGTGTGCCGCCAGGAACAGGGTTGGGAAACACTGAATTACAAGGTATTGCTTTTAACTTTTAAAGCATAAATTGTTTAGCTCCAGTCTATTTAACGGATCTTCTATCGCCCTACAATCCATCGCGCTCTTTAAGATCACTAAATTCGAGGCTCCTGGTCATTCCTAGCATATCAAGATCCACCAAAGGAGGGAGAGCATTTTCACATTTAGCTCCGAAGCTCTGGAATAGTCTCCCTGATATTGTTCGTTGCTCAGACTCGCTCTCCCAGTTTAAAACTAAAGACGCATTTATTTAGCCAGGCATTCATATACATTTTTTTTTAATCTTACAGTTACTGTAAATTTGCCCTCTAGTTCATAAACGCCAGAGGAGAACTGGCAACCTGATTGAGCCTGGGTTCTCCCAAGGACAGACCATTGGACAGACTAGCTTATAGACTCAAGCTCAAAAGCTCAAAAGCTTTTCATAAATACTGGGAACAGCCATTTGGGTGTCTGAAACCATTGTGGACGATATTTTGTGCACTTATTTAATCTAACATTCAACCCTACTACTGGAACTGTGTTCTAGAAATAAATGTTATATTGATAAGAGGGTATGGGGCGATTTCGGAAACAACCATATCTGATTAATGTGAATATTATTACTAGTCTTCTTGACTGGATGTCATCCTCTTTTTTTTATACCTTGTAGGATGTTACAATGGGGTCCTTATTTAATGTGTTTTTGTGCCTTTGCTGACTTTTAATTGCTGCATAGTACATACTCCTCTTAAAAAGCATGCATGTGCACTAACTTTGCTCTCTCTCCAGTGACTAAATGTGACTGCTACGTCGTTTTAAAGTTACCCACGGCCTGTGCCTGCTGCCATCGGACCAGGACGGTGAAAAATAATAATGCACCAAAATGGAATGAAACGTTCCATTTCAGAGTGCACAGCGGTGTCAAGGTAAAGAAATCGGTTTCAGACTGTAGCAAGAAAACTCTTATAAATAACGCCCTTACATGTATTATTAAATGAGCTGTGTGTAAGATTGTGGCCAAAACTGGTACTGCAATCAGTTTCAATTTACTGTAGAGTGGTGTATCCCCTCTCCTCTGAACTCGAGGTTGCCAGATAGGCTGCAGGATCAAACATTTTTTTTATCCAACACGTTTGTAGCTGCAGCTGTGGTAACTAGAGCAGAGCTGGCTACCCGAATGCTGCAACACTACTGAGTCCGTGATTGGTAGATTGGCCGGACTACTGTTGTCAGTGATATAAGTATTTGAAATGAACGTGATTTTTTAATGTCTAGAGACATATCAGGGCCATTTTATGATTATTTGATATACATTTCTTACATACAGCTCCTTTAAGGGTGTTTGTTTTAACTGAAAGAGTTAATGGGCATTGCACTTCTAACCTCAGATTCTCCACCTTCATTTTTCTTTAAATCGCAATGGAAGACGATTTCGATACTTCAACAGACAACGTTGAATTTTTTTCACAACCATATTTAGATCATTTCCGGTACTTTCCGGAGCTTGCGCAGACTGAAGTGCCCGCGCCAGCCATATTTACAGCTAGGCTGTGATATGATATAATGGGTTAGGCTGAATTTTTTTGACCTTATATTTGGGGGCCTCATGATGACCTTACCCCTATGTTCTTGTCTCCTCAGAACATTATAGAATTCCACATTTTTGATGCTGACGTGATAACGAAAGATGACTACTGCGCCACTATCCTATTTGACATCAATAACCTCACACCTGGACAAAAGCAAACAAAATGCTTCATTTCAGAGGATAAGGTAGATATATTTTTGTTTGTATTTTTATTATTAAAATTATTATTATTGTATTATTATTATTATTTGTATTTAATTATTTTATTTTATTTTACGATCACTTCACTCCGATTTTACTTTAGAGTGGAAGTGGCCTTTGGTGTCTATTACTTTAAACATTGCAAATGTTGAATCGAGTATAGTCATATGCATGATGATTGTGCTGACATTTTTTCCAGAAAAAGAATGAGCTGTGGGTAGAGTTTGAGATGACAGAGAGGTGAGTGAAAATGTTAACAATCTGTTGAAAAGAATCTGCAAAAACAACAATGGTGGTGTCATGTCATTACCAAGTACTGTGAGGTTATGCAGACAGTTAGTAATTGTCCTCCCAATCAGTCTGAATTAATCAATCATTTTATCTCTTCCCTTTCTTTTTAAAGCTCTGAGAAGCCTGAGCCATACTTATCTAATGGAGTGCTGATGGTAAGAGATTTGATACATTCATAAAAGAGGTTAGAAATTATCATGATATTTTATCAATATAACCTAATATTATATTTCAGTATAAGCTCAAATAGAGCTAAACCCACTTACATTTACATGATGAATGTTTACATGATATTGCAAAATAAATGTACACATATTTTATTCAGTAGAACACTAATATGCTTTACGTTCATATGATAAAACTGACATCATATGATATTGATGTTTTATAACTGTATATTTTACACATAGGCCTACATTATGTAAAAATATTTAGCAACATCATAAGGAACAAGTTCAGGTTGCTATAGAACAAAACTGACTGTACATTGGACATATTAGTTGATCAAGTAAAACTCTGAAGGCACTTTAAATTTTTCCTTAATTTTTAGGCAGGTCCATTCTGTGCATTGGATGTGAAGGTGCAAAAACGTCTAAAGACTAATGGTAAATGGATATACTGTAGTCTATATAGCTATCAGACTCTCATTTAAAAAATTTAAAGTCTTCCTGTGGTGAAAATCATGTTTTTAATGTAATTTATGTGTCAATGTGGGGTTTTTAATATTGCTTTTAATATTGCTTTAATATTTCAAATTCATTTGTCAACACCATTGCAGAGTATTTTTTCTTTAAAACTGCAGTGATCTTAGGACAGTGTTAAAAATGTTTCTTACGTCACAAAGTACATGATTACGACATTATTGT
This sequence comes from Pimephales promelas, assembly GCF_988280905.1. Taxonomy (NCBI): domain Eukaryota; kingdom Metazoa; phylum Chordata; class Actinopteri; order Cypriniformes; family Leuciscidae; genus Pimephales; species Pimephales promelas. The sequence goes on from NC_142783.1 coordinate 19,844,696, forward strand.
AACCAATCGTGTCAAAGTATTGACATGATTGTCTCCCTTTGGAGATTTATTGTCTCCCTTTGGAGAAATTTGTTTTAGATTAGGGAACTGCTGCCATATGAATACACAAACATTTAAAATCATAAAAACCCTGCATCATAAAAACAGTACATCTCATAACACCACCCTCAGTTCCTGCCTGTTTCTAAGAATGCTAATTGTTAGAAGGCAGCGGTCTGACTCTGAAATGCCGAACGGGAACATGGATTGTGAAACATAAGTAACACATTATTAGCTGTTAAGCATAGTCAAGCAAAAGGCTAATCATATTAATTGCTGTTATGTGTGCGACATTGAGCATATCTATAGAGTGCCGAAATTATGACGTCTCTAAGTTAGCAGCGCATTTTTTTCCATTTCATATGTATAATAAAATTAATTGTAAAATTAATTGTAAAATTAAATGTTTTTAATTTTATATAGACAGAACATAATTTGTTTTTTAAAGGTGCTGAAATGCAAAAAAAAAAAAAAAAGATCTTGTTGGCCTCTTTTTTAATTGTGAAATTGATTGTTGTTAAATGATGCTATACCACCAAAATTGCCTCAGTTAGTTTTGATCAGATTCCATTCATCTTTCGATCAGAATAATAATTTGTGTGTTCTGAAGCTCTGACGAAAAGTTGGATGTCTTATAAAATAAAAAATAAAAAATATTTTATTACTGCTAAAATAAGACCAGTGCAAAGGAATTATCTCATATGTTTGTCTGTATTTACTTCAGCTGAGAAAAGCATGATGTTAAAACTGCGAGGTGCATATAAGGAAGACTGTACGATCCCGGGCTCTGAAGCCCCCAGTGGCACACAGACCTTATGCTTCTACATCAACCGAGACCTGGAGACTGAGTTTAGTCTCATCCCAGCAAAAGTATGTCATCGATTAAACTGATATTTGAAGATTTCTTAAAATGATCTACAATAAAGCATGCACATCACTGGACCAGCTGAGAGTAGGCCCTATATGATGCTTGTTTGTATGTTTGTTTTTTGTCCAGGCTGTGGAAGAAGTGGATGGGATAAATCCAAGGACTAAAGGCATTATGTCATCGGTCCCCGTGAAACCATTACCAGCAAAACAGCAGATTAACCTCTCCATGCCTGTTGGACAGGTGAGTGGTAAAATCAAATTGAAATGTTTTTTTTTTTTTCCCCAATAAAAAGAAAAGCTAGTAACTAACTGCAGGTATAAACCCCTTTTAGGGTGAAGTGGATCTGCAACTAAGCACAGAAGATGGCCGGTAAACAATTAAGATGACCTGTTCAGGAACCATTTCAAAGAAACTATTTTGGCAATATATCAACCAAAATTGAATGATTTTTAAGTGTTAAATTGATCATTGACACTGTATACCACTAAAATTTCCTCTATTAGTTTTGATCTGATTCCATTCATCACCAGCTTAGAATAATCGTGTGTGTGTGTGTGTGTGTGTGTGTGTGTGTGTTCTGAAGCTCTGATGAAAAGCTGGATGTCCGTCTGGGTTTTGATATCCCTAAGGAGGAAAAAAATTTTCTGGTGAAGAGAAGAAAAGTCGTGTCACAAGCTCTACAGAAAGCTCTGAATCTCAGCTCTGCACCTGAGACCAGCAAGGCAAGAGAACAAACACAGACATGAGTATAAACACTGCAAGCATAGTGACCTGACATATCATTGTTCACATCCCATTTTTTGTCCAATTTATGTGATAATTTGTATAATTATAGTTAATTCAATTATTAAATACTAATTAATGAACTAATCAATTCAAATATATATATATATATATATATATATTACACTTTAACAGTTTATTGTTTATGGCATGTCTTGTTCATGCAGAAAAGTCTTGTTTGATTAGTATATTTATAAGATTGATGTGACTTCTCAGGTTCCTTTGGTGGCTGTGGTGTGTTCTGGGGGTGGAAGCAGAGCAATGATTGGCACATTTGGAGGCCTAAGAGCCCTGCAAAAACTCCAACTTCTTGATGCAGTCAGCTACCTCACTGGGGTTTCTGGCTCCACCTGGTGTGTATAAAGAGCACTACAGGCTCCAGTTTGACTTGTTCAATTCTAAGTGGTTCTGGTTCTCATCAGGGTTTGCTTCAAAACCCATGGATTAAATGTCATTAAACAACAAACTTTCTCTCGTTGTCACATAGGACCATGGCTTCTCTTTATAATGACGCTAACTGGTCAAACAATGACCTAAATGGGGCTATGGAGTCTGTAAAGAAGGAGATCTCTAAAGGTGTGTTCAGTGTATATTCCATCGAGCAGCTACGTCATTACAAAGAGAAGATGGAAGAGAGAGCGAAAGAAGGACGCCACGTATCTATTGTCGATATGTTTGGTCTGTCTATAGAGTATCTCATCCAAGGGAAGGTACATACAACTGTTCGTTGCATAGGCGTAAAATACATTTTGAAAATAAGAATTCCAAATAATTTTCTCTGTCAGAAACTCTATAAATTATTTTCTTCCTCAGAACAAAATGGGTACGCTATCTGACCAGCAGATGGCACTAACAATGGGCCAGAACCCTCTACCCATCTACACAGCTCTCAACATGAAGAATGGCAAGAAAGGAAATGTCATAGAGACTGGTAAGTACTGAATTCCCTCTGGCTGGTTTAATTTGCTTTCAACGTTCAGTCCTACAAGATAATGGTCCTTTATGGTCAATAAGTTCGTTATGTTTAGTCCTTAACAGATCAGTTCTTTGTACTAATAACAACTAAAGCACTTGTAGATATGTTGTCCATGCTTCTCTTTGCTCTTTTCTCAGAATGGTGTGAGTTCACCCCATATGAGGTTGGATTTACCAAGTATGGTGCCTTCATACCTGCACAAAACTTTGGGAGTGAATATTACCTTGGCCACATGGTCAAGAAACTCCCTGAAACTGGGATATACTCTCTATTGGGTAAATAGATGTAAATTTTCCAAAGGTTAATGAATGGCAAACCATTTTAAGTTAAAGATTATTTGAAAACTATTTGTGTTGTGTGTGATATGCTGTGTTTGCAGGGATATGGAGTAGTGTTTTCTCTCTGAGTCTGACTCAGCTTTGGAATATTGTGACTGGAGTGATCCCATCCTGGGCCAGCAATATTGGGGAAGAAGTGAACAACACCGGTAAGAGGAATGCAATATCAATATTGTATTTGATATGTAATGGTATCCCTTCAAGATCCGTTAAATTAAATTAAAACAACTACAACACAGCACAATCTGGAAATATGTTCTAAAACTGGACATTTCACATAATATATAGGTTACACACCCCTACTATGCAAAATATACATAAAACGTTAAAATATCTAAATCAGAACAAGACAGGTAAACTTTTGTTTTCTTTACCAACCCCCCAATGTCATTCTCTCTATATCTGTAGATACAGACAACAACCCATCAACGTCGGACACACTGCACGTCAACCCTATGACTGACATGGCAAAAAAGCTGAACAACTTTTTGACCAGCCGCCCCATTATTAGCCAAGTGTTCAACTTCCTGAGAGGCTTCCAGATGCATAGGAACTACTGTGACAACTGTGACTTCACCGCATGGAAGGGTCAGAACATCATTTATGTTGTTAAGTTTAACCTTACCATTAGGATAAGTTCAATCAAACTGGGAAAGGACTAATTATTAATTATAAAGATGACTTTCTGCAGAAACCCATCCAGATGCCTTCCCGAACTCTTTGACACCAGCAGACGCCACGCTTGGCCTGGTGGACTCTGCCTTTGTCCTCAAGTCAGGATTCCCTCCTGTGTTACGGTGTGACAGACATGCGGACATCATTCTGTCCCTGAACTATGCTTGGGACCCTGACCACTTCAAGGTGAGAAGCCCTAAAAGATTTAATAGATTACATGGAGAAGAATCATGAGAAAAATGTGATTTTGATGTTTGTGTGTGTCTGAAAGGCCATAAAGCAAACTCAGGAGTTCTGTGCTGAACGGAAGATTCAGTTTCCGAAGATCGATTTCAAAAAGTTGGAGTCTGAGCCGATCAGGGAAGTTTATGTGTTTGAGGATGAAGAGAATCCAGAGGTTCCCATAGTGATTCACTTTCCCATGATCAATCTCTCATTCAAACAGTTCAAAGCTCCTGGTGAGTTTTTTTTTTCTTCCATTTTCAAACCTTTACTATTACCATCATTTTAAGTTTGAATAATTAAAGGGACAATTCACCTAAAAAAATAAAATTCTGATATTATTTACTCACCAAAAGTAGCATTTTTAAAGTTTTTCTCTCCATGCAATGATACTCAGTGGAGTCTAAAACAACTTTGGACCACATCAACTTTTATCGTATGAATACAATTTTTCAAACATACAGTATAGTGGTCCTCAAATGAATCCTCAAATGAATGAATTAAGAGATTCTCATTTTGCACAAAGATACTCGGTATATTATGAACTTAAAGCAATTATGTGTGTGTTTGTGTGGTAGGAGTGAAGAGAGAGGGTAAGGCGGAGATGAAGGAAGGAGATTTCGATATTGACTTCAACAGGACGTTCTGTCCATTCGCCACTCAAAACCTTACCTACAAGCCTGAAGATTTCCAGAAGATGGCCAACCTTTCCACCTACAACATTCTGAACAACAAAGATGTCATTTTAAACATGCTAAACAAAGTGGTTAAGAGAAACACGTGGTTAAGGAGAAAATTCCTGTTACAAAGTCATCAAAAGTGTGAGGCTGGAATTGAAGACTGACAGCAGGAACAATTAGCAAGTGTTTTTTGTATATTTAACTCTAAAAGGATTCATTTAATAATGAGTTCAATCATTCTTGACCCTCATGTTGTTCCGAAACTGTGATTTTTTTTTTCTTCTTCTTCTTCTTTTCTGTAGATCACATGGCGTTAATGCAATAATATATATATATATATATATATATATATATATATATATATATATATATGCAATTCAAAATAAATAGAGCAACTAGAATAATATTTAAATATTTTAATTTTAACTTTGAATTAAAAAAAAAAACACCAAAAAAAAAAAATCGCAACAATATTAAGAAGGCAACATTGAATATACAACATATAACTAACTTAATTTTTAAAATTCAGAAGGTTATCATTTTACAGCCCATTTAAACTTGACAACAGCTGGGGCCTTGCTCACTGACAGCATATACTTTAATAGTGCTCCTGGAAAGTAGACATAAAGAGTAAATAATGTTAGCCTTTAGTGTAGAAGCCAAACTGGGTAGTTCTGTTAAATGCTTTAACAGTAACACCACAGCAAATTGTATATGCCTAATACTAAACCAATGCAGCATGTTATTAGCATGTAAACAACTGTAGCATAACGGAAATTAATACAAGCACACTTTAGGCTAATGTTAAAGGTGCAGTGTGTAGAATTTAGGCCCCGTTTACACGAAGGGAAAACGCAGATATTTCAAATCAGTGGCTAAAATCAGGCTAAGAAAAATGCCTTTTATTTATAAATCATGACTATTTTTGATCTAAAAAACATACTAACGCAACCCAGGAAACATTATAAAATAATAAAAGAACCCCATGTCATGGGACTGTTAAATTAATAAATGTAACATTAGATTTAACTTTTTATTTTTCATTATTCATAAAGCATTTTAGGCTAAAATGTGGCTTTTGGATATGAAAGATTAGACCAAATTCTCACATCAGCAGTATAACTTAATTTTTAACATTGTTATATGAAATACAGTGTATATGGACTCTCAGTAAATGCTGTTGAGTCATTTGGTTTCGATTACACATATTCTGAGTTGTGCTGAGAGATTCATTCCCGAGTCTGAGTCAAGGAGGAACTAACTCTGACCTCGTGTAAAGTCAGACTGACTTCGTCATGATTATCATGACGAAGCCATCGTGATCATCACCCTTTTTTTTTTTTGTAACTCAGATGATTTTACTAATAGAGCTGAGTTATTTTTAGATGATAAAGAATGAAAGAAAAAATCACCACGGGGATCTGGGAAATCTTGCAACAAATGTTTTCAAAATGTAAAATTTTATAAGTTTTGAGTGACAAAGCTGACAGAAATGTATACTACTCAAAGATGTTTTAAAATGTTTTTTTTTTTTTTTTTTTTTGGGGGGGGGGGCGTATTTTGCTCACCAATTAAGGCTGCATTTACTGGATCAAAAATACAGTAAAAAATTATAGGGTAATATTGTGAAATATTAGTATTACAATTTTTTATATCTGTGGTGGCAAAGCTGAATTTTATTTTAAACGTTCCGCATAACAGTATCCTTTTTCCAATGTATATCAGTGTTGTGCTGTTGCAGTTTTTTCTTGTGTTCAGCACCCCTCTATTTTGTTTCTGACTGTTTGCAAGGAATTATGGTAGTCTCTCAGGACGCTGCCATTTCCTGTCATGATTTGCTCAACAGGAGTGACATTGATGCACAATGTTCAAAATACCCTGGGGCTAGTATTTGAATTTGTGTTGCCTGACAAACAAACGTGATATTTTATTTATCACCAAGGGGAAAACAGCTCCTGTTTGTGCAGATTTGATAGATTTGCTGTAGGTGACACAAGCTCTTGAAGGTTTTTTTCAGTTTAAAATGTAGACATTAAATGGATTTCAATTAAATTAAAACATTTAATATTACATTTAACTTTTGAAAGTTTCGTTATTCATAAAGCATTTTAGATTAAATTGTACTCTATTGGATATGAAAGATGCCAAATTCACAGGAGTATAACAATTGCTAAATGAAATATGGACATCGACTAAAAGATGTTGAATCATTTGGTTTTCCATTATTACACATATTCTGAGTTGTGCTGAGGAGGCCAAGGATGAACTACTGGTAATTCAGACCTCATGTAAAGTCAGCATGCTGGGTGACGATGCTGGGTGTAAATATACACTCACCAGCCACTTTATTAGGTACACCTGTCCAACTGCTCGTTAACACTTAATTTCTAAGCAGCCAATCACATGGCGGCAACTCAGTGCATTTAGGCATGTAGACATGGTCAAGACAATCTCCTGCAGTTCAAACCGAGCATCAGTATGGGGAAGAAAGGTGATTTGAGTGACTTTGAACGTGGCATGATTGTTGGTGCCAGAAGGGCTGGTCTGAGTATTTCAGAAACTGCTAATCTACTGGGATTTTCACGCACAACCATCTCTAGGGTTTACAGAGAATGGTCCGAAAAAGAAAAAACATCCAGTGAGCGGCAGTTCTGTGGGCGGAAATGCCTTGTTGATGCCAGAGGTCAGAGGAGAATGGCCAGACTGGTTTGAGCTGATAGAAGGGCAACAGTGACTCAAATAACCACCCGTTACAACCAAGGTGGGCAGAAGAGCATCTCTGAACGCACAGTACGTCGAACTTTGAGGCAGATGGGCTACAGCAGCAGAAGACCACACCGGGTGCCACTCCTTTCAGCTAAGAACAGGAAACTGAGGCTACAATTTGCACAAGCTCATCGAAATTGGACAATAGAAGATTGGAAAAACGTTGCCTGGTCTGATGAGTCTCGATTTCTGCTGCGACATTCGGATGGTAGGGTCAGAATTTGGCGTCTACAACATGAAAGCATGGATCCATCCTGCCTTGTATCAACGGTTCAGGCTGGTGGTGGTGGTGTCATGGTGTGGGGAATATTTTCTTGGCACTCTTTGGGCCCCTTGGTACCAATTGAGCATCGTTGCAACGCCACAGCCTACCTGAGTATTGTTGCTGACCATGTCCATCCCTTTATGACCACAATGTACCCAACTTCTGATGGCTACTTTCAGCAGGATAATGCGCCATGTCATAAAGCTGGAATCATCTCAGACTGCTTTCTTGAACATGACAATGAGTTCGCTGTACTCAAATGGCCTCCACAGTCACCAGATCTCAATCCAATAGAGCATCTTTGGGATGTGGTGGAACGGGAGATTCGCATCATGGATGTGCAGCCGACAAATCTGCGGCAACTGTGTGATACCATCATGTCAATATGGACCAAACTCCCTGAGGAATGCTTCCAGCACCTTGTTGAATCTATGCCACGAAGAATTGAGGCAGTTCTGAAGGCAAAAGGGGGTCCAACCCGTTACTAGCATGGGGTACCTAATAAAGTGGCCGGTGAGTGTATGTGACAGTTCATCATGATCATGATACTTTTTTTTTTTTTTTTTGCTACTCAGACGATTTCAAGAAGAGATCCACCACAGAAGTCTGGGAAATCTTACAACACAAATATTACTCAAGTTTTTGTATGTTTAATATATACACATTATTATCAACAAACACTAAAGCTGTAATCTAAATGAGTTTTAATGATGAAGTTAAAGAAAAACAAAAGAAGAAAATAAGTTTTTTTTCAACAAACAGAAGAGGATAAAAAGATATAAACATTTGGAAGCCCTGAGATTTGAGTGTGTGAGTGTGTGTGAGAGAGAGACAGAGAGAAAATTAAGATCAAACAAGCTTTGATTGAAAAGATCTTGAATATCGTATGTCCAAGTTTGTTTCATGTTTAGATTCAAAAGAAATGGCAAACTATTTTCCCAACAACAATTTGTGATGATGGAAAAACAAACAGCCTTACTCTAGTTGATCAAAACAGGCATTTATAATAATGAAAATCCATTCATGACTTCGTTGGTGTTGCTAAATGTAGGCCTATTATGGAAATGCATGCATGCATACTTTTTAAAACGGAAAGGGTCACGATAGTTATAATCAAGCATTCAAATTAATGTAGGACCGAAATAGCAGAATTAACCTAAGACCCAGATATGTGGTTCCTTTTCAAAATAGTTAAGAATTACTGAGCTCAATCAAGCTGATTTAAGCACAAAAAGTGCAGTTAAGAGAGAGAGAGGACAGTGTCGTGAAGTGATAAAATGCCATCTGATCCATGCATGGGGTCATTTTCTGTTTAACCCATCTCTTTTCCACTGCGGTGACGTTTTGTGTGGACAGGAAAGGGTGATTTTGGTTTGAGATGAGCATTTGGCCTCTTGGCCCTCGGTTTGATGGAAAACCACAGCTGAGGGGAAGCATGATGACTGGAGTCTGTGGGGAAATAAACATGACGTTTGAACCACAGGAATGTAGAGAGAATGGAAAAGAAGATGAGACTAATGAGTTGTCTTGGACGAGAGAAATGAGGACAGTGGGATGGTAAACATGAGTACCATTTTTAGTGTCCTTATTCTCAACCTGGTTCTCAGTATGAACTGACAGTTCAAATCAGAGGGGTTACCGTTCTCTAGAACACTGACATCTCTGTGACCTTAGTTACAACTCCTCAACACTCTCTGCATCTGCAGATATTTTTTCACATATTCCCAAAATATAGACATTTCATGCACAGCAAAAAAAAAAAAAAAAATGCTGTCGGGTTCTATCATTAAATATGAGATGCATCCTGGAATGGTTGAAAAAAATGTGAGACTATAAATCCAAAACATTATCAGCGACAATTAGCTGTGTTAAAGATTATAGATGGTTTTAGATTGCACTGCATCTAACTCATCCTGTCTCCATAATAATTTCACATCACCCTCTACTAAAAAAACATAATGATTTATGATCGGGCTAAAAAAAAAATACACATTTACTCAAATTACAATGCAGTTATTGGAAATGTTAATGAATATGACAATTTATTAACCACCCCCAAATGTACATCAAATATGTTGATGGGGAATCCACTCATTTCTTCCTTGTGCATATCAATGCAAGCATAACCAACCTTCCCCCATTCCTAATGACTGACATTTGGTATTCTCCATGCCTTTTCATAAACCCCTAAATCTTCCTGCATATATATTTTTTTTTAATTGATGTGGAGATTTTATAGTACTGTTCTTGGTGAGCGTACAAGCTGAAATCTGAAAAACTGATTTTGAATGGACTTGAACAATTCCCTTTTAAAGTCCCTCCCTGTATATAATTTCACAACAAACCATGGAAACTGCAAGGAGGAAGTATATAGATGGGCTTCCTCTGCTTTGTATGAGTCTGTTTTTCTCATCCTTTGCCAGCCCCTTAGAGGAGCCCTTGGTTGTTGAACGTTTCCACAACATCCCGAGGGACTCAGACTAACAGTGTTCATTAAGCTCTGGAATTGCCATCACCTGATTAAGAACTACCAAGTCTATTACAAAAAAAAAAAAAAAAAAAAAAAAAAAAAATAGACCTTGAGAAAGCGCAAGTGGATCAAGAATGGCCAACTTATTCCCAGAAGAGTTAATATTTCTATAATGACATAAAATTCAAGTTTGAATTTCAGGTTTTTCATTTGCAGAGGTTGACAGATTTACTTAAAAACATGGACATCAAATATTTAAAAAAGTGACATTAAAAAATTTGCATGCAGTTTCTTTGCTCTGGCATGAATAAAATACTAAGTTCTGACATTAAAACTCTAGATGACACACACTTATAGTTCTTAACTCAATCAAATTATAGGGCACAGCTGATTGGTTCCTGCTGTGTCAGCTAACAATGAGCTCGCTGCTCAACCTTCAAATACATGGTCAGCATTTAACGCCATTTAGCAGTTTGCAGAATGATTTCAGAAACTTCACCAGGCTCTATGAAGAGAGGGTGGTACAAGGTATGACCACATTTTTTTTTTGTCAATCTATATCTATTTTTCAAAAGAACAGCCTTAAAAAGAAATAATAATTACCTCTCAATATTCAGTCATTTCATTACATAGCTCTCTGAATTTCTTGATATAGCTGTGATATACATATGTCAGCTGAATAACATAGAATTGTATGACCCAGACCAAAATGACCACCAGCAGGCCTCATTGGGTAGAGATTACTATCCTGGCACAACTATCCCCACTATATCCACACTAATATCAACACGTGATTCTTGGTACAAATTTGTTTGTCTTATTGAGTCTTCACACTTTGTTTTGATTTGAAATACTACAGATATTCCATTTATTTCTTTTCAAATAAAAATAACATCAAAGCTGTCAAGGTAAAAAACAGAGATGTGCAGTGGAGGTCTGCCTATAGAGGTGATTGACACTGGCAAAGGTGAGTGAAAAATGATAAATTACAGGTAGGCCTGTTGATATTAATAATAATTGTATGCAGAACTTAATAAAGGTAAAAAATAATAGGCATATAAAATAAATAAATACATTTAAAAAACATTGAAATTATAATAACATGAGTAATATAAAACAACTCAAGCAGTGACAGACAACATGACGATATTTGGGGATTACCTCATTGGGCCGGTTCAATAGTGGGGGGCAGAGGGGCTGAGGGCCAGTCAAATGGGGGCCTGCAGACTTTATTTTGGTGACCAATGTGTTAAAAGGATCATCAAAATGAAGAGAAACCAAAATATAAAATCAATATTTCATGTCTACATATTTATTTGATGTTATTTTGTCTGTTTTGCTACATCTGCAGTTTTTTCAGACACCGGGAGAATGAAAGCTGAGATTAGAGGTCAGGTAAATTTAAAGTAAGATGTTTACTTTGCATTGATATCTTTTACCAAATGTAACATGCTGTAGTTTTCAAAACAAACTAAATTTAGAATGGATTCAAGCCCCCAGACAAATAAATCCCAGCTGAGATCTGTAACAGTTTTACACAAAAAGAGACTCATTCGGAACAATGGATGAAGGATAAATGAAACGCTCACGTCACAAAAACATCTTCAGAAACTAAAGGGGAATAACTGAATTCAGCTGCAGGCTTTAAATGATGACTGAATGGACTACGTAGAAAGCTTTTTTAAAAAAAACCCAAAGAATTCTGGTCATGCATGCAGGAGCAAAAATGTAGTTTGGTTTGATGACATTTATTCGTCTTCTCTATTAGTCGTCTCTATGGTGTTCTGTTTTGACATTTCATCAAGCGCCCAGGTAACATTTGCAATGAGTGGGCTGCATGCCTGCCTGATGACAAATTAGAGATATGACCTGAATAAAATATCAAAAAGTAATTTGATATTCCTCATCGACTAAATTAACAACACCAGCTTCATCAAGACATAAAGGATTTCTCAGAGAGTGGAGAGTTGATCAGCATTCAGATGAGTTGTTTATAAACACAACCCACCCATCCATGTCTCTGTCATGAATATGGACGAAGAGCAATTGGCTTATTCAAAGAACATTTTCAATTCAAAAAGGGGGGAAAAAAATCCAAGAGACAAACATTGTTTGTCAATTACCAAGAGCAACATAAAGGATTCAAATAAAAAGACTTTTATATCTTTATCGTAATTTTGCTACATTCCCCTGTTGACTCACCAACTGTGTCAAGCTGACATAATAATCCAGCTGAGTTTGGATGATTACACATATTTTAGGATTTTATTAACCATTTGAGAATACTTGAATGTAATATTTTGTTCTCTGCTGACTGAAACCCTTTAGTTTGCAGTGTTGGGTGTAAAGCATTGCAAGTAACTTGAGTTACGTAATTAGACTACTTTTTTAAAGATTTGTATTAAGGAACAGGACTTGTTCAACAGTGTGAGGGCAAAGTATATTTCTTTTTTATTTACTATACTACCGAAGGGCATGACAGTCGAAACCTGCTCAAGGGGTTCGTGCTACTTTTGACTGAATATGAAGCAGTCACGTGACTGTGTTTGGAAACAAAGCTTCCAACACAGCCCATTCTCACCCCCAAGGCGTCACTTAACTGATGCCTTGGGAAGCATTTGGACATGCTTCAATATCTGACGCTTTAGGCCCCCTTTAGCGTCAGTAAGATGATGCCCTAGGATCGCGTGTACCCTACCCCCACCCCACACCTAAACCTAACCGCGTCCTCTAACAGACGCTTTCCTTTACCGTCAGTTAGATGACGCCGTAGGATCGCGTCATGTAAGTGACGCTAAAGGGCGCCTAAAACGTCAAATATTGAAGCATGGTCAAAGGTGACGCCTTGGGGTGAGAATGCGTTGACATCACCGATCACGGGGTTATAGCAAAAGAATCAAACTCCGATAGACTGCTTCATGTAAGATGTTTCAGTTTTTTGATACAAGCTTTGAAGCCTCTATGCCTAAAGTCACATGTTGGGGGTGGCTAGTATATATTTTTCAGTCCTATTTCCACCTCTGTTTAAGGACCCCTACTGGGCTCCTTCAATCAATATCATCTGTTTCTGCTTTGAGACAAGATCCAGTTGTTCAATCTCTGATTTCTGAGTTGAGACCATTGAACAAACACGAGAATGTGACAGTGTTAGTCAAATCCCATTCGTTACGGCGAATTAAATTTTGATTTCCCAGAGGGCAGTTCTCTTTGAAGAAGTGGCCTGCTGGCACTGATGGTGACACGGGGAGAGAGAGAGAGAGAGAGAGAGAGAGAGAGAGAGAGAGAGAGAGAGAGAGCGATTACCTCTGGCATCGGAATCATGCTGCTGTAACAAACACACCAAATGACTGAAATATGAGAAAGCAGGCTAAGCATACAGAGTATAGCTTTCCAAAAAATATACAAATTAACATTCTCTATTTATACTACCGATGTTTACAAAAAAACAGAACTTTCACAGAAATTATAGATAGTAATATCTTTCCAGTCGGTCAAAATCGTCTGAATCACTGTGTTGCTATTCATTCTTGCAAAATATCAGGGGACTGACAGAGACAGAATTCTGTAAGTGTAGCTATATCCATATTTGAAAATGACTGCTTCATACAAAACTTATCATGCTATAAAAGTTCCTGAATAAAAAGTAAAACAAGCAAAGTAGTTAATGAGCCAAATTTGGACAAAACATCCTTCATTTCTGGCATTATGGGAATTTTACCAAATGTGCATTATTCACACACGGCATATAGTGCCTTTCCAGGGAAATGAGAATTCCCCAGCAAAATAAGCAATGTGAGAAGTGAGAACAGATGTGTGCTGATGAATCATGACTCAGACTTCTGCAGAAAGCTCAGCAGATCTCCTCATAATTCAAAGCTCAACTCATTATTTTATTGTACATTGAATTGTAATATATTTTTGGTAATTTTATTATACGTTCAGCAACAAATAAGTTTCCTACTCTGCACTGTATATTTAAATACTCCCACAATCAGCACAGAAAATATAATAAAGATGGAGGATTCCGACTAATGAGTCAAGATAACTTTAAAACCAATGTTCAATCTCAGAATGTATACACGGGATTGACACACCATCAAAATGCCAATCAGAATAACTTTACATCTGAGGCGTCCAAAGACTCCATTTGTCCATTGTTTATTTCTAAAGAAACAAGACCATGTATAAAAGGCTCCATTGGGCTACCTTGTATATTTCGTTATGGCCTCGTAGAAGCAGTTTTTGTAAAAATAGGCTGCATCATAACATGCAACTCTCTAGGCTTGTTAGAGATGAGCAAAATCTGTGCACATCCGATCACCGGTAATCAGCGCGAGATGCATGCTGGTTAGAAATGTGTCCGAGTGCAGTCCGCCTTGCTCTGATGTCATGGCGTATGTCAAAAAACTCTCCCGACCGTAAGGCGCACGTTTCGGATTCTCTTGTTGCGCGCTCTCCACCGAAAGGCATGTTGGGAAACAACTTGCTGATGACACAGCTTAATGCTCATTGGTTTAACACTAGAACGGCCACAACGGTCATTTTGACCGTTTTGAATTTTATATCTACAATAACTTTGTTGAAAAAAATACTAAAATCCTGCTGGTACCTGACTTTTCCTAAAATTGTCTGTATTTTCATTTAAAATGCTTTTCATATAAATTAAGTTACGTAAACGTAAGGCAAAACAAAAAAAATGAACATATTTACCTATTTCGGCCATAGACGGTCATATTGACCGCACTGAATTTTGCGGTATTTTTTTGTTAAATATCCCGCGGTTGATCGTGTTCTCTCTCAACTGTCAACAGAATGGTCCGTCCGGTCACCTCTGTAGCAGTGTTTGCCATATAAAATTTCTACATTAGTTGTTGATCAGAAATGAGCAAATAAAACAGGACTACAGTTATATATAATTCGGATGCAGGGGAACAATCAGAGGTGGAGTGACAGCGACGTTTCCTGGGTGCAAGTTAACATTTCCTCCTCATCAGAGAGTGATTCAGAGTCAGAGTCCACATCAAGGAAAAAGAGACGGCTGCTATCATCAGACACGGCGGATCCAGATGTTGAATTCATGTCGGATGATCGTGGTGAGCTCTGCTGCCCTGTCCTGCGCTGTTTGTTTTGCTGCATGGGCTGTTCACTAGTTCTGCGAGTCCTATTATTATAGCCTTGACCGCGTCGCAAATCGTCACTATCTAACATTTTCGTCATAGTCTTTGTCATTCAAACCTTGTTTTTATTTAGTTATCGTCTCGTTTTCGTCTTTGAAAAAATGTGGTTGACAAAAAATAATTACGAAAATTATTCATCAACACTGTTTTGAATCTAACGGTCAAAATGACCGCTTATGGCCGTTCTAGTAGTTTTGGAATTCTGGCACTTCTAGTGTTAAACAACTTTGATGTATTGTTCTCTTTTAAAATGTTTTATTATGTGTTATGTGTATGCATACACTCACCTAAAGGATTAGGAACACCTGTTCAATTTCTCATTAATGCAATCATCTAATCATCAATCTCCTAATCTCCAAACTGAATGTCAGAATGGGAAAGAAGCTGACAGAAGGGAAAGAAGCTGAATGGGAAAGAAGCTGATAGAAGAGCAACTTTGACTGAAATAACCACTCGTTACAACCGAGGTATGCAGCAAAGCATTTGTGAAGCCACAACATGCACAAACTTGCATATAGGCATATATTCATATTGATATGTTGCCGCTATGTGAAAAAAAATCCAGCAAAATTCGCCAGTGTGTTTGTCGACCCCAGAGGATTAACTTTAGCCTATAACCATTAATTGTGATTAAAATAAACATGATCACTCAAATCAAGATGCCACTGGGGTGGTGGAACGTTACATGCATGAGAAGTAGTGTTTGGCACTGCGTCGCTTTTCAGCGCGAGCTGTGTGCCCTGTACAGAAAAAACACATGAATTTCACATGTCATCACATATTTTCCACGTGTCCACATATGAACTTCTCCATGGAGAAGCTCATTTCCACCTCTATTCCGTTACCATCCTGACCACGAAATACAGATAAATCTACACTAACTTAAAGCTATCCTAACTTTACTATGCAACTAACTAATTAACTATAAATGCTATGCTCGATAGCATGCTAACTATCCTGATCGTTTTCAATACTCATAATACCAACTCTTGACTCGCAGTGGTTTTGACGAAAAAAGATGGTTTTTATACTTTTATACTTTAGCTCCAGGGGCGTGGTGAGCTGGAACCTGATTATGTCAGCTCTCACCACTTACATCATGAAGCACCGCAAACATCCAATAGGAAAATTCAACTGCAGTAGCCATTTTTCAAACTAAGGAGGGCAGCACAGACGTTTTTACACCATGGGATATTGTAGAATTAAAACACTTTATGCCCAAATGTCAAAAAAGTTGCTCGAATCAATGATCAGCACTAATAAAGCTGATCCCACTAATAAAGCTAAGCCTTTCTTACAGATCATTAACTAAAAAAAGTTGGTTTATTAGGGTAGTTACACTTTAATCAAAATAACTTCTCTGAAAAATGTTTACTGGCACAAGGGCAGGGTTCAACTCGTCAACAACAAGGATAAAAATTAACGTTAATTTCACACAAAGTCGACAACAAGTTGTTTTGCGAAACTGTCATGAAATTCACGTGACATCACATCACTCATTGTTATAAAAGTTATGAATGTCATATTTTTACAGAATAACCTATCCCTCCATGTTTTAAAGTTTTAGTCAATTCAATATTTTACTCTTCTGTTTTATAATTAATCTAGATTGATAACATATAGGATTGGTTGGACCACAGCACATCAGTAGCAGCATGCACGTATCTCCACTGACTGAACCCCACTTGAGAGAGAGAGAGAGAGAGAGAGAGAGAGAGAGAGAGAGAGAGAGAGAGAGAGAGAGAGAGAGAGAGAGAGAGAGAGAGATGCATTTGTGCGCTTGAACAGAGACAGAAAGGCTTTCATCAACTCAGTCGCTCAGAAAGTTCTCTATATCGCGGACTCAAATGCAATCACAAGCGTTCAATGGAATATTAAAGCTTGCAAGTTGTCAAGGTAAGTTTTTTACGCGAGTTATATGAAGGTATTTTTGCCACGATTGTTCTAGGGTTTACGTGTTACACGTTTGAATCAGACTAATAGATTAGTAGCTACATTACATGAGAGCGAGACGCTTTATAGCGATGCTCCGTCTGACACTGACTGGATGTTATAGCCTAGTGTAAAAAAAGATGATTTCCAAAGCAAGTCCATTGAGAAACGCTTCGTAAATAGCCGCTGTCATCAGGATTTTCACACGCACGTTTCATTGATATCGGATGAGATGCTGCCGTGACAGAAGATTCTTTGTGCACGACCTCAGGCAAATTCAACGGGATTATTAGGCTATCAGCCACAAACATTTACAATGGTAACCACAGTTTACACTAAAATACAACAGTTAGGCTATTGTTATTCTAAAACCGTAAATTCAGAGGACGGTTGGAAGGCGGCGATTTTCTCTGAATAGCATCAGACGATTTCAGTGTCACCAAATGTTTGTATATTAACTTTTGTTAATAAGCCAAGTTTGGTTGTGCATTTATACCACCCTAATATTTATTTACATAGATTTATATAGATCAATCTCAAACTAATGTCACTTAATAACACACTTTTCCATTATATGATCATTTTCATGATAAAAAAAGCTTGAACAATTATGAGATATGATTAATCAATTTTCACAGAATTTTAAATTGACCAAAGTATATTCCCAGACGTCATAATTCATCACAGGCTTCTAAATCTTATATCAAAACTATAACTAACACTCATTTTAAACTTATTTCTTCAGAGGGATTCATTTTTGTTTTTTAAAAAATAAATAAATAAAAGTCGTCCTCACCTCCCCTTCGATCTTAATCTCAATAAAATCTTAATAAAATCAATGAATGTGAAACATTCTCAGCAAACATTTTGTGACACCAAAATGCGCAGCAATTAACCCTATAATTTAATTAAACATTTTTTTTTTTGGTCAAATTTTTGGGCGTGCGGACATGGTAAATTTTTGGAAGGTTACTGTAGACTGTTGCACTTGAGCTATTTCGAGGTACCTCCAGCACAATAAACAATTCCACAATTAAACACAGCATTCAACACGATTAAGTCATGTACATATAAGCAAGCAGACAACATATGTACATAATACATATGGAATGTATAGACCTATATGAATTTATTTTTAATAAATAAGTCAGTCATGAACAGTTTCAGGTCATTTTCCAATTGATTTCTTTATCTAGTTAACTCAAGCAATCCCACTTGCCACAATCCAAAATTCTCCACCAGTCCATTTTAGAAACAGGGTTTAGAATGAGGGAAAGAGACTTCTGGAATGTTGACCTAGGAACAGCAGTGGTGATTGAGAGAAGAACACATTACACGTGGGTATGTTGTTGGTATTCCCCCTTTAAACAGATAAGAAAGAAAAAAATAATAGATGGATCTATAGTCTTACATTATTCAGGTTACATCTACCATGTTGAAAACTGTTGAAATCCAGGAAATTGCAATGGAGAGCTTTCATGTTTGTCATGGCTACTGCACTCTGGAGTGTCTAAGGCTGTGATATATTAGTAATTGTTGGCAAAAGGAGTGTGTATTGAATGGCTGGAGTGTCTCTTCCTGACAGACATTCACCAGATCATAACAGCTGCAGAATATATAACTGCTGAGTTAACTATCCATACCAACAACCAAACCCTTCATCGCTCTGACCCGCTGTCTGCCTACACACACACACACCGTTCCCATGTTTTATTGGAAATGTCCATAGGCATAATCATTTTTATACTGGACAAACTAATTTCTTATGATTTTTAAGTTGTTTTTCTCATGAGGACCAAAAAATGTCCATTTTGTCATATTTGGTCCCATAATTTAGGGAATACACACTCACACACACACACACACACACACACACGCACGCACACACGCACGCACACACACACACACACACACACACACACACACACACACACACACACACACACACACACACACACACACACACACACACACACACTTTTTACAGTTATTTTTATTATCATAAAAATACATAAATCTATGCAACTTCTCCAGGAATGCCATAATAGCACATTTTTGTATAAAATGTGCTTTTCATATACTGTTTCCATTGCTTTCATCAGTAAGATGAAACTCAGTAGTGGTCTCAGGGCTCTTATAAGGCTCACGGCCTTTATTAACATTTCTCTTCCGTTTTCTTCTGAGAGCCACAAAACATGGCCAGACAGGCAGACAGGTGCCCTTTGGCTTCTGACATGAAGCTGTGTTTGTGTGTGTGTATTTCTGTGAATACCTCCTCCCTCCTACCTATGTGTGTGCGTGGATTGTTTTTGTCCAGCCCCTGGCAAACCCCTCTTTAATTTTTTTTGTCCCCCATAACCTTTGGGGGAAATAAAAGTAGATGAAAGTTGCACAAAAAAAAAAAAAGCCATTGAGAAACAATTCAGTTATTTATGGCTCATGTCATCTGTTCACTGGCACGATTTATGCTCTATAAAGGCTCTCCATTCTCTCTTTTTTGCAATTTCATACCCCAGCAAATCAGATATTTCACATCTTTGAATTTTTATTATTGTGAGGCCAACACGAGAAAGAATGATTTTTTAAAAACTTTTAAGTTAGATAAAATCCAGATAAATTCCATTGGACTCTTCAGCCAGCTCTCCCAGCACTCTCCCTTTGATGACAAGAAGCTGAAATAGCTCTACTGGATTGGAGCGAACTATTACAGTCACCTCAACTCACCTGATTTGGGAAGAGGAACGTGGAGAGAAGCCATCCTCTGATGTCTACAGTACATCTACCCCCAGTAAATGACATCTCTTAAGGCCACTGCAAACACACAGTTCACCCTCACTGCGGTGACAAAACTTGAGCCCACTACAGACCTGATGCCAGAGCTGATACCCACCACAAAGAGCCAGTGTCGATGCCCGCCACAGAGCCAGAACCTGTGGGGATTTTAGTGGAGTTAGAAGAGGGTGATATCCCACCACTGATACCAGGCAGTCCCAAATCTGTCTCAACCCCCATATTCATATCATATCTTCATTGTTGCTGGTTCGGATCATCACTAAGCATGTAGCATTGCTCAGCACAAGGACTGTTTTGTTGCCCAGTGCAAAGACTATATCATTGATGAAACTCCCGCCTCCTCTGCCTAAGCCAGTCAGTCCTTCGACCCACCTTTGTTGGCTCTCTCCAGTCCCTCTTCTCCTCCTCTATTGGTCCCACACTTCAAGTTAAATTTGTTGCAGATCTTTTGGTGGCAAGCTCTGCCTTGGAGAGTGGATCCCCTGGCTTTGTCTCAAGCTTTCGATCCTGTTACTCCACCTTAGCTATTAACCAGTCAGCTCCACATTGGCTCCTCATCCCTTTGGCTTCAACTGGGACCATTGTCGCACATGAGTCACCTCCGTCCTCCGGTACACTGGTTCCACCTCAGGTGCCTGTCGCTGTGGCTCTGCCTTTGCCTCCGGATTCTGCGGTCTAGTCCAGTCCAGACATCGCCTCTGCTTCGCCAGAGTATCCAGATATCTGGCGCTGGCGATCTGCCTTGGTACACTCTCCTGCCACCTACCCTGACACTCCCTTCGAGAAGACCTCTACCTCCTTCTACCTCTGTATAAAATGGACTTGTTTCGGCATCAGGAGCTGCCTTCTGGAGGAGGGGAGTGCTGTCACGGTTTGGTTTTTTTCACTTTTCATTTTCGGGCTCGAATTTGAGACTGGGCGTGACGTCATGCGCGTTCACGGCACGCTCGCCTGGCTATGTCTGGCAGGTTTGTGTATTCTCCGTGTCAGAGAAGACAACTCGAGCAACACAACTTTAGTCAACTTTCGACAAAAGTAGAAGATGGATTCAAAGAGACCGGCTTGTAGTTCATTCCAAACCCCAACGCAAACAAAGACAAAGAAAATAAAACTTCTGTCTAGTTCCAGGCGTCGGAATAAGACGAGAGTCAACATCGGTAAGCTTTCAACAAATGGAGAGATCTCCGGCCTGCTCTAGGGCTCAAACAGGATCCTAGACAAAGTAATAACTTATATTGTTCATGAAAGTCTTTCCATAATGATACAATCATAAGTGGATACAGTAAGCACATAAAACAGTTCAACATCAAGTTTTCTACCACCCCTGTTTCCCCCTCACACACACAAATAAGTGTGTAATTTACTCAAATGACTTTCCTTTCATATATTTTAAATGACTAGTAGATTTATAACTTTATTACCTCATTATGACTGTAACAAAAGATGTGTGCGGCTGATGCTCCTTTGGTTATGATGAACAGCTCGTGCAAACGTGCGTGTGTGTGTGTGATCCATCGCTTGTCGCCAGAGGGGGCGTAGTTCTGCAAAAACTCAGAGACTTGCATTTTGCACCTTTAAGATAAAATAATTCTATAAATGTAAAATAAAATGACAGCATTAATGTCAAAGTTAATTTAAGTCAGTTTAGATGCACTTCATCCATATGACAAATTGTAAACTTGATTTCTTAAACTGGAATCATTCTTTGCTGTGCTGGCCATTTTTGCTTTGTAGGACTCACAGCCTCTGCAGTTGAAGTGAACCCCATGGCAACAATGAAGATTGACTAAAATATTTCAATCCACACCTCACCAATAACCTAGTCAGCGAAATATTTGACCATCCGTGGTAATATGAACTGAAGTCGCCTCAAGCCGTAGTGTATTTAAGACATGCTAACATTACCAGTATGAGGACCGTGAGTGCCATTGTGGAGTCATTTATATGCAGCATTAACTTGCATGAGTGCTTTTGCTAGTCTTAATGATGTCGGCCTGAGTGGTATTAATTTCTTGTGTTGTGTTAGCCAGTCATAATGGTGTAAGCCTGTCTGAAACTGCCAAATAGGGAGATGTGTCTGCCTGCTTCAGTGAGCTACAGTGAGCTTGTGTAAATGGTCTGCTGCGTATAGTCATAAAATATTTCTGGTAACTCTTAAGTGACCTTGTGACATTTACTGTAATGGACGTACTACTCAAGCATTACTTGTTTCCTGTTTATTGTCTAATTGCTTAATTTGGGGCTTAAACTAATCAAATCAAAGACAGTGGTTTGCAAGGACTGCTTCAAGACTTTGATAGGATGGATACTCACCAGAGAGATGAAAAGAATCATGAGGGGGAAGTAATTTTCAGGATGATGATGGCCCATTCCACCAGAATGATTTATCATGCAGGGTGCCTCGAGTGTTACATTGTTTTACTTTTTGAAAATATGAATACATTTACTCTTACGCACAATCTATTCCTATTTTTTTTCTTCATATTATAAGCTTACATAAGTACATACTAAATGTAAAAAAAAATAACTTTAGTGAGGTGATGTAATGTTTCCTGGCTGCATTACTCTAATAGCTTCTGTATAAGAGTAAATCTGAAGAAAGTATTTCATGTATGCATATCTCTACCCAGTATTTGGCTCAGTGGCTTAAATGCTCATTTGATTCCACAAAAAAAAGAAAAAAAAAGAAGTTTTTCTGTGCATTTATATGCTCTTGTCATAGCCACAGACGGCACACCCACGTACCGCCCACAGTCCACTCACTGACCGTCTGATGGATATTGGACACAAAGCTGGAAAGTATTTTCACAATCTGGCAAGCTATTATCTGATTGGCTGGCCTTGTGCAGTTCAGGCACACAGTTATTTTTAAACTCGCTCTGCCTGCAAACAGTCATGTTTACATGTTAACAGATTTGCAAGTGCTTTTTAAGGATTTGCCAAAGTTTATCAGGTTAGCATCAAATCTTAAAAATTGATATTCCATTTTGATTTAAAAAACAAAACAAAAAAATGAACTGAAATGAAAATTTAAATGTAGACATCAGAACATTGAAACATAACGTTGCACTTTATTTCAAAGTGTTCTTTTTAACTAATACTTAATATTAGTTAAGTATATATGTACTTAGGGTTAGGATTTGGGTTTGGTTTTGGGTTAGTTGCATGTAATTAAGCTTACTGTGTATATATATATATATATATATGTATATAAGCAAGCAAAGTCGATCAGACTGTCAGACGATCAGACTGTTCTTGACTATAAGCTGTAATAAGGACCAGAACTCGTTTTAATCAGAGATCTGGCAACACGAAACTATGCAAACCATAGACAGCCAGACATTGGCCTTCCCTGTGCCCCTTCCCCCAGTACAGTGTATTTATAGCACCTGCACTAGTGAATAGGCATTATCAACAGGCACAGAATTAGATCAGATTAAGTCATAATATGATTTTACTTGAGGCGTCAGGCCCCCTGAGGCTCAGTCCTCAGTTCTGCTTTCATGTCTATTTGGAGCAGACACATAAACATTGTGCACCAGTATCAATGGAGGAAGGACGGCCTCTGAATGCTGGGCTGAATGAGTTCACTTCTCTCCCTCTCTCTTCTGGTCTTTTGTGCCAGGAGCATTGGTCTGGTGCCCTCTTTAATGATGCATGGAACATTAGACAGCCACTATCCAAAGATAGGACGAGGCCGATGGCATTCTTTGGTCAAAAGAGGCTGCATTGTTTGGGTTCAGAATAGCATGGTCTACTGAGAAAGGGGAGAACAAAGTGTGCTGTCTGTCGAGTTTGTTTTCTAAAATGTTTGCCTCAATCGTAATTTGTGATTGCCACAAATGACATTTTTAGGTATTTTATATTCAAGCACATTTCTGCCATGCATGCATGGAGTGATGGGAAAGCAGATAGTGTTGGAAGTAATATAGATACAGTACATACAGGTTTATTTTACTTAGTTTGACATTTTTAATCATACACATTATTTACACTGTTATGTTCATTTAAAGAAGGGGTTTTCAAATTGGGGTCAGGAGAGCACAGGTGGCTGCTGAAAAACTCCTTTTCATTAAAAATTTCAGTGAAGATACGTAGGATAAATACAGATTGTTTGAAAAAGTAAAAAATAAATTTATAATTGAGAGAACCCTTACGAAAAAGAAGTTTATTCAAGTGTGCTGTTAGTACTATGAAACTTACATGAAACTTACATTGTGAACATTATGAAACATTATGAAACTTACATTGTTTACATTGTTGCAACTTACAACTTCACTTGAATTTTTGTGTAGGCTAGTCCACTGGTAGTGTACAAGACATGACTTTAATTCTACTTTATTCTTTCTCCACCATTGACTGAATGTTTTCACTGTTATACGGTAGGGGGCGCTATGTCATCTTCTAGTGCAGATTCTCCAAATTAAAAACACAGGAGAAGAAGAAGCTGAAACAAGTGAAAGAAGAATAGCCTACTCACGCAAATGTATAATAACGTGATCATTAAACATTACAATAATGTCAATGTTAACAAATGAATTGAAGCATAACCCATAAAGAGAAACCGACTGTGAAGCTTTGGGGGTGTTGGACTCGATCTACTCCATCTTTGTTTTCATCATCATTCTGAATCTGATCAAGGCATTTCTTTGACACAAATGAGATTTTCTCAACTTTTTTTGTTTAAAATGTTTCTTTTCTTTATGAAGCGTACCAACATTCAACTGTTGATAAAGAAGCATAAAGCTAATTAAATGTTTTTTTTTTGTTTGTTTGTTTGTTTTATAAAAGGACAGTTAAAAGTATTTTTTTCAAGTATAAAAAATAACATGTCAGCATAGTAGTATAGGCCTACTGCATACACAGCCCATTCTCACAAAATACATAACCAGCCAGTGCTCAAAACTACTGTATCTGCTTGCCTTAGCTCGATTCAAGGCGGTAAGCTTGTAATAATGTTTTTAACTCCAGTGGTACTGGTGGATTTCCGCAGGAGATTTGAGCATGTCTTTGTGTCATTTCCTCACATCTGTACACATAAAGGAGTCTCAGCTAGTAGGCTATATTGAGTGTGAGGATGCTGGAGGAGAAGGGAAATCATGATTAAATTGCAAATAGTTTGTGAAAAAATAAATAAATAAATAATTACACATGCAGCATTACTTAGGTACAAATATAACTATTTAAAGCCATTTCCAGATAATATTTTAATCATGTTTTGACAAGAAAATAAACATATTATTTAATCTAGGGTTAGGTTAGGGCATTTAGATAACATGTTGTCTTTAAAATATTAATGAGACTTTATACTGCACCTAAAAATATACTGCCTTTATATTTTAGCAAAGGAATCTCTTGTACAGAACAAATTAAATTTAGAATTCTTTGGCAACAAAAGGTACAAGGTAAAAAACACATGGTTTACTAGTAGTTTTTACTAAACTATAACAATACAAAAAGATCAATGGGACCACAGAAAGGAAGGATGAAAAAAAGAATATATTGTGATAGGGAAAACCTTGTGTTAAGAAGAATGAAAGCTGCCTTCCATAACCTACATTCAGGGGTGGAGAAACATAAAAGAATAGGATAAGAGAGGGAGAGAAAAAAAGCAAATGAAAAAGGGATTCTTGAAGTTATTTGTAGCTCACGTCTGTTCATTCGCACAACGGATGCTCTGAATCTCCCATCTTTCTATATTCAAGTTGTTTCTCAACTCTATATCGCAAGTTCCAGGCAGCAGATCTAATTAAAAATCCAGACTAATACATCATTTATTTATGAGATAAATTCAAGTGGCTCTTATCTGACAGAATATGCGTGACTTTGCATTTTTATGCATAACTGCACTGCTGACATTTGCTACATATTATCCTTGTGAATTTTCCTTGTGGATGGTAACAAAGAACAGGCTATTGATTAAATGGCAAGAGGAACTTGGATCTATTGTTGTACTGTGTGGGTATATGGGACATAAAAGATTTGCAAAGAGGTATCCTGAGTTGCCCGTCAAGCACACAATAGCATTGTCAGGAAACACGTTTGAACACATGACCATGGGGAAGTAGTAGATGTAATACATGTTACTAATGTACATTAGTAACACCACGAGTATGCATAAATTGATTCTTATAGTTGTGAAGATTTCTTTTGTCTTTTTGATAAAACATAAAATAAAACTATTTATATGAGTTATTATGAGTACACATGAGTACACATTTTATGAGTACACATGAGTACACATTTTTTATGAGTACACATTTTTAATTTTTTTTTGCAATATACCCTCAAATCTGAATTCTGAATATTTGAATTTTAAGGTATAAACTCGCAATTCTGAGAAATAGAATTTCTTTCTCAATTCTCTCAAATCACAATTCTTTCTTTCTTTCTTTCTTTCTTTCTTTCTTTCTTTCTTTCTTTCTTTCTTTCTTTCTTTCTTTCTTTCTTTCTTTCTTTCTTTCTTTCTTTCTAAGAAGTATTTATTGATAGGCTGCTGAGTGAAGCACCTGAGGGAACTTCTCTTTCTCTCATCTCTGTTGTTTAATTACACTTCTTTTCTTCTGCGCTACTGCTCTTTTCAGGGTGGATTACATAAACAGTTTCCCAAGCTTCGTTGCCGTGCTACACACGCTGCACAGAATAAGACAATAAAAGCCTTCCATCAATGCACTGACAGCATGAAATCAACAGCAAACCACATGCCCCATGTTTCAAGCACTGAGAAGCAAACATCTTTAAACCGCAGAACAAATCTGCTCAACTGAACATGAGCCTGTCATCACATACAATATATGCATGCTGGAGTATCATAGAGGGAATAAAGGGGCACTGAGAAAGGCCTGCTTCAGCAGGAGTTTATATAACATGACCCATAAGCACATCTGTCTGCCAGATGGGTGCCAATTTATACAAGATTTTGCTAATAATAACTTCTGTGTTATTTATGCCCTTGAATTGATCAGTTTAGGAAAAGACAAGTAGCATTTTAATGAGAAATGTTGTGCACAGTGCTATATTTTAGGGTCACATGGTTTATAATGACAAATATAAAGGGCCCTGATTAAGTAAAGGTTTACATACATAAAAACTTAACAGCACACAAATCATTGATACAAATAGGTTATCTTGTCAGTTAGTGTAGATTTTCCTTGATTCAATATGTCATTTGCGTCTCTATAAAAGTGGACAATCAAGAGCAGTGTCAATGCAAACAATTACACTGCACCTGCAAAGTAATTTGTCAAGTCTGAAATTAATTATGGAAACAGTGTCTGCAAATTAACATGACTGAATGACAAGTACATCTGATTCAGGATGCACCAGCTGCCGTCACTATGTTAAAACGCAGACATTGAGAACACAGAAGATGTAGTGCTGCTCGAATGGATTACAGTAATGTGATACAAATGTATTTCTATGCAGTTGTTTTATTTTAAATTTAGCACACAAAATCACTGAATGTAATGGATTATTTACAGCACTTTATCTGTAAAAAAATAAATAAATGTGGTAATTGATGGCACGGTGCACACAGAACCATTTTGAGACATTTTTGAAAATAATTTAATAAATGTCCCGTTAGACACAACGGGCAAAAAAACATTTAGTTGCACAGAAATTTTTGGGACAGAACAACCAACATCAAAAACTCATAAAAGACAGGGCTGAGTCTTAAATATAGGGGTAAATGAGCTAGACAACAAGGGGGTTTGGTTGTAAACCAAACCACTTATATATATATATATATATATATATATATATATATATATAGTTGTATATCTTCAAATAGAGACATTTTCAAATCCTGCCTAGTGTTGACAAGGGAACTAGAACATCTGAGGTTTATCCACAGTGTGACTATTAATTGAACTGTCACTCTCTTAGCTTTTCCTGGGTTGTGTTTGTCAGATGTCACATCCTTGTACCCAAAGCCTTCATTTATAATGTCTTGTGTCTTTCTTTTCAATTTCATTTGCAGGCCATTTAATCAACACTGTCAGTTGGGAAACAAATTTCATGCCTGAGACCACATTGAAAAGCTTGGATTTTTTTTTTTCACTTTAACCCTGAAATAAATTGGGGGGAAAAAATAAAAATAAAAAAATGGGCAGAATATGATTTTTTGTTCATTTTTCAAATCAACTTTTCACTCTGATTTTTAAGCTGATTATTATTCATTATTTTTTTTTAGAAGAAGCAAAATAGAAAAAAAAATGTGACGAATCTTGCTATGTACTGTAGTTGTCAAAATGTTTTTGTTGAGCATTTTTGGATATATGTTGATATTTGACTGATGCCATTTCAGACTCGGCTCCACTGAGCTTCATTGTCGGCTGCCGCATTCATTCATTTCCTTTCACTTGTACTGACTGTGGAATAGATGTTATCCCTGCATGTTTTTCCTCTATTTACACTGCACAAATGGAATGTGTACTTGTTAGTCTGTGTGTGTTTATGTTTGAGTGTGTGTGTGTGTGTGTGTGTGTGTGTGTGTGTGTGTGTGTGTGTGTGTGTGTGTGTGTGTGTGTGTGTGTGTGTGTGTGTGTGTGTGTGTGTGTGTGTGTGTGTGTGTGTGTGTGTTAGGAGAATATAGATTAACTCACTCAGGAAGAGTCGATAGCGAGCATTTTGCTTTCTGTGTCTTCTTTGAGAGAGGTGAATTGTAATTTCACTGATTGTAGACTCACATATGAAATCAAGAATGGATAGATAGATAGATAGATAGATAGATAGATAGATAGATAGATAGATAGATAGATAGATAGATAGATAGATAGATAGATAGATAGATAGATAGATAGATAGATAGATAGATAGATAGATAGATAGATAGATGAAGTGACACTGAAGTGTAAACATGTTTTTTTTTTTATTTCTACTGATTTTAATTTTACTTTGCAATGTTCTGTTCCAAGTGCATTTAACTCACTCTTTGATCCAAGTGCATTTACTCAAACTATGCAGTAGCACTGAACTAAGCCATGATTTTAAAGTGTATGGTTTACTTAAAAAACATTTCAACAACACATTTGATTTCTTGTTTTACTTCGTAAGACTACATATCTACAAAATATAGACCACAGAGACCTCAAAACTTGGTACAACGGTGACAGTGATAGAATAGAGCACAGCAAAACAGCAAGTTGCTATTCCTAACAAAGGTAAAAGCAATGGTAAAACTGGGTAAATACAACTAGAAAACAGTGAAAATGCAACCTTATTAATTATATATTAATTATGGTCCAGTGCATGATTGAACACGTATCAGAGAGATGAGTAGGTTTTATTTAATTTTAACTTTACTTTGATATTCACTCAAATAATCATTATAAACATAACAAGTAGAATATTATTTTAAGTTCAAGCTTTAATTTCTGCAAGCTCGAATTGAGTAATATTTTATTCTGGCCTGAACTAACTTCAATCTAAAAATACAATTGTTTTTTTTCTATATCTATAGTATTTACTTCATCACAGATTATACTCCCCTCCCCTCCTGGTGTACTGTACTACAACTTAAGCTACGACCACCCAACACCCCCCACCCCCCATCCCCCATTCCCCCGATCCTTGGCATCCCCTTTCATCCACCCGGATCCATTCCTGCATTCTCTGATCAATTAGTCATGGCACTGGCTGGCACGGACAGAGTAGCCTCTGTGTTTGGAAGCAGTGGTCTTGACAGCTCTGCTGCCCTCTTTTTATGACTCTGGGACTGGGTGAGGGAGGGGGTTCAGAGAGATGTATGTGAAAAATGACATAGCAACAAACTATGTCATAGCAACTGTGTCCGGAATCATGAGTAGGTACTAATTTTGAATAAGAAATTACTCCACAACCGCTAAAAAAGTATGTGTGTAGTATGAATTTAACACCTGCCAACATGCCAAATGTGGGTGGATTTCAACCATGCTGGGTAACAAACTCACTCCCACTCGCCACTTTGGTGTGTTGAAAAATTGTAGTCTTGTCAAAAGACATCTGACATAAAAAACGAATTGCAATTTATCACTACACTACAATTCCCATGAGTACTACCTGCACATAGTCTAGTGTTTGCTCTCTTGATGGACAACACTGTAAACAAGACGACACGCGGAGATTAAACTCGCGGACTGGCCGTCGGACTAAGGGCTGTTTTAGTCTGCCCTCAATGGGCTATATGCACGAACAAGTTCCGCATTTGACGCAAGGATGCTCTTCAGTTTCCAGTTGGGGAGATTTAAAGCGGAGGAAAACCAAGGAAAACGGCATTATGGCAGAGTCTTCCAAATTTACTGAATTTCTCCGAAAGAGAGATAGTATTTGTTTACATTTTAGCGATATGAGGATGACAGTATACATTATATTTCAGGATGACAGTGTTTCGTGTAAACAAATTAGGAATGAATGACCATCGTTTGTCGCAACATTGTTTTTACATTCATTTTATCATTCACCTGTGAACCATGCCTTTAAAATTTTCTTTAAATGACACTTAGTTGTGCACAAATTACACTCTAAAACACATAACTTAAAGGATAAGAGAATTAAAATTTTTGGGTGAACTAACCTGTAAGGACCCTCACCCTTGAATTGTGTAGGCTTTGCATAAACAACATTAAAAGCATCATTAGGCACGCAATTTGTAGAGCTCCTTACTTGTGGTTTTGATTGACAGGTATAATGATGGAGCTTCTCAGTAATGAATCATTGAGTTGTGGACTGCTGTGGCGTTCCCGCAGCGAGTGCTCATTTCAAGACTAACGCATCCTCTCTCTGTCCCATGCTCCCCCTCTACTTCAATCAGATCCATAATGAAAACATGCTCGCAGATCCCTCACCTCCCCACACTTAGAGTTGGGTTTGTTATTCTGAAATATATTTAAAGTGGCAGCACAAGTCAGCCCAACCCCATGCTAAAGTCATCAGAAATGTAACACTTGTGCTTAAAATAAACACCCACGCTGACAATGATGGAGGTCCTCGTTGCGCTTTACCTCAAACTCTTATTTTCAGGCAACGGATAGCGAGACCTCACTTATTTTCAATCAACGTAACTCAGACGCACAATCTGTCACTATGATGTTATTTAAGGTCAGCGTACATACTGTACAAACACTCCCAGTGTCTATTTTTCCATAGCAACACTGATCAATGACACCTGCCTTTATCTCCATGGGAACGCACATGTCCTCCTTTGACTACCTTCCCTCTCTTTTTCGTTCATTAATCTCTCCCAATTTCTCTGTCTATCACCCTCTCTCTTTCTCTCTCTCTCTCTCTGAGTGTTATACAAACCATCGTGCACAAATAGAAAATTATCTATAATTTATGAGACCCACATCTATTTATTTGTTGAGCATGGATTGTGGTCTGTGTGGGCTTCGGTAGAGTCACATTTCTGTTAATGATCTCCCCAAGGTAAATTTAACCACAATTAGGCGGTAAATAACAGCCCTGAACTGTCTGATGAAAGGATGAAGGCAACCCCTCCACAAGAGGATCCTGGAGGCCCTTTAATTTGCCAAAATAAAAGGAAGAAATCAAAACAAGGCAAAATATTTTTTTTTTTAGGTTTTTAAAAGCCCTGCTCTAGAATGTCCAACCCCACATATTTAGCAATAAAGCCGTTAGGTCTACATTGAGGAGAAATGCTGAGTTTTGTGTTTTTCCCCCACCAGCCTGACTATTTCATCCAACATTTGTAGGAAAAGCAAGGACGTGTCCTTGAGTTTAATACAAACACACAATTACAAGGAAGATACATAATTAGAGCATGCTAGTCCTAAACATTCACTTGCAGGCGTTTATCAAGAATGAAGCCATTCGTTTTAGCAAAGAAAACCCAAAACAAACTGTCCAGTGGATACAAATAATGATATTCCCATTTTTCAATGTTTTATCCAATAATTAATTTCATGGTTATGAAGCATCTTGTTGTTTAGTTGTTGTTTTGTTTGTGTTTTTATGGACTTTTAGTTTGTTTCTCATTATTTCCTGGGTTTCCTTGGTTGTCTTGGATACTAAATATGTTGTTGTTGGTTGTCGTGGTTATTCATTGATTTCACACACCTGTTCCAGATTTAGATCATTAGTTCATTCAGTATATAGTCATCAGTTTCAGTTGTTCTTTGTCTGGTGTTTACTGCAGTCTTTTTTGTGTGTGTGTAATGAAGTTACTACTGCATTTAGAGCCACTGCTTCCTCCTCAGCCTAATTGCTACAGTTACTTTCTCAGGTGAATGTGATTTCTGTCTATATCATAACTAAAGTTTGTGGTTTGATAAACTCTCTTGAGATATACACAACTGTTCAACATTCTGGGATCAGAAAGATTTTTTTGAAAGAAAGAAATGCATCCTTTATTCAGCAAGGGTGGATAAAAAGTGGCAGTAAAGAAAATGTATGTTTCAAACAAACCTGCTTCTTTTGAACTTTTCATCAAAGAATGATTTGGTAAAAAAAAAAGTATGTTTCCACAAAAATATTAAGTAGCACCGCACATCAGTGTATTAGATTGATAATTTAGCTTATTCATTTTCAAATCTATTAAGATAGAAAAATTATTTTAAACGTCACTATCATTTACAATATTATTGTTTTTACAACATTTTTAACACCAAATAAAAACAAAAAATAAATGATAAAATCTTACTGACCCCAAACTTTTAAACTGTAGTGTAAATGGTATATGCATAAATACTTATACAATATATAGCTACTTCTAAGACATCAAACCTTTTGTTTTCGACTTGTGTGTTCAGGGCTTAAACCGTAAGTAAGAGAGAGACCGAAAAGAGTGAAGGCTGTCAAGTAAATGTGTCTCTTAGCTTGCAGCTGGTCTACTGTGTTCTTAATTAGGCCTGTCCTGAGGTTATCATGTCTAAATGGATTACGCCCTAAACTCTCCAAAACACACATTCTGTGCAGCTGTACATACCCACACACCATATGCCACACAGTCTGTGGCCTGTATGATGTTCCTGCCATCGTTTCTCTGATGGTTATCTAACTAACCCATCACAGAGTTACTGGCATGTGAGCGACAGAAACAGAGTATTACCAACATCCACTGCTTCCTAGACTCAAATCAATGTGCATTTATGGTTTATTGCTCTTTTTTTGTCTTGCAGGAATAGACCTTTCTGTTATCCGAGCTTCTGTTGGGGCGTTTGTGACCTTGACAACCAAATCTGCACTGTGTTTGTGCTGGTGCGCTGTCAACCCCGCTGCCGCGGTGTCATTTGTGGCAGCTAAATTGAAGGAGTGCTCCAATCGTCTAGCCCCTCGCCACGCGTGCGGGAAGCCCTGCTCATTCCACTGTCTGTCTTCCTGCCCACAAACATTCCATTATAAACAATGACCTGAAGCCATATAGCATCTGCTCCATAAAAGATGTTGATTTCATTGGCAAAACACCGTTCTTTTGGGTTATGGCGCACTGAACGGTATGATGGAGCGGACCTCGTACAATAACTCACATCGAGGGGATTCACTTTATATGCAAAGTGAACACAACTAACATAATACAAAAATGGACCACAAGCATGGCCTTCTAAACACCTTTGATGAAAAACTGGGGTACTGCAAAAACAAGCCCAGTAACGGGTCGATGAGTGTATGGACTTTCATAGAGAACAACAGAGCACAACATCGAGCATGGGGCCCATGGACACTCTGGTCTGTACGGAAAATCAAAATCTTAAGCTTTCTTTTTGGACTTACAGTCACCATTCTAATCATGGCGTCTTACATCTTGACGAGGGACCAGAAAGGGCTCTTTTTAACGACGTCGCCGTATCACCTTACCGTGGTGTCTCATCTGGCACAGCAACCCCTTAATCTGTCTTTCACTACTGACAACACAGTTGTGAGAGAAGTGGTGAGGAGGATTGTGGCCAAAGTGGATTTCAGTTGTAGAAGAGTGCCTGACCTGGAAGAAGTGAAAGAGAAAGAGGCAAACGTACGTGCATTTTGGGTTACATGTATATATAATTGCAAAATTTACTTTTTTTTTTTTTTTTTTTTTTTACAAAAAGACTAAGTTTATATCAACTTTAAGTTTCGGTTTATCCCTGCTACAGTGCTGGTCAGAATTATTTGCCCCCTTGGTAAAAAAAAATGCAGTTTTTTTCACTAAGGAAAAAATGCTGTATCATTTTTATAACAATGGGTGGCAAACTTAATTTACATGGAGAGTTTAAAAAGTCAAAGGAAAGTCCAAACAGCATTTATTTGAAATAGAAATCTTTTATAACCTGATAAATGTTTTTACTGTCACTTATGTTCAATTTAATGCCTCCGTACAGAATAAATGTATTAATTTAATTAAATCTCAATAAAGATCGAGAAAATCTTACTGACCCCAAACTTTTGAACTTTTGTGTAAAGAAAATGCACACCTTCATAGATGAACATGTGCAAGCTACATGCAAATCTAAGTTTACTATCACAAGCCTTGGTCTTTCTCGTCCACAGATATTCACTGCAATTCCTCGAATATTTCTTCCCAATCTCAAGAACCCCTGCTGGTATGAAGAATTCTTTGGGAATATCACAGCTGATCCATATGGGAAAAACTTGTATGCCCTTTACTCAAAGCGCTTCCAAGCAATATATGACCACCTGCGTAGAGCGTTTCCAGCTCACCTGCATCAGCATGCTGGTAGACATTACCGCCTGCGCTGCCTGCCCTTGTTTTACATCATCGGCCAGCCCAAGTGTGGCACCACAGATCTCTACGACCGCTTACGGCTACATCCAGAGGTCCATTTCACCGCGATGAAGGAACCACATTGGTGGACACGAAAGAGGTTTGGTGAGTTTCACACAAAAAAAGATAATTCGTCCCTCGGTTTAAAATGTGAATTCATGGTGCTAGTTGGTCTTTGTGACAGGAAAATGTGCATCCCTCCCATCACTCCCCTTTTATTACAATTTAAAGCATCTGCTTAATGTTAGACGGGTCATTGAGTTCCATCACATTTATTTTATGAGACAAATTTTACAGCTACAGAACAGATGCCATGTAATTCTGTTTGCAAGCTTTGAAATAATTGTACTTTGTTTTCCCCTGGTTTAAGGTATCATCAGGTCAGGTAATGCTTTTCAGAACCCCTTTCCACTGAAAGACTACCTGGATCTTTTTGACCAAGCAGCCAATCAGATTCAAGATCACTTGATGAGCAATTCCTCCAGAAGCCACAAAAAAGTCAACATCATAATCGGTAATAATTACATGTATTCCCTTTCTTTAATGCAGGGATTCCCAAACTATTTGTGAGCCAAACTTCTCTGACCTAAAATATTTACTTGAAGTACCCCCTGAAAAATTTAAGTTAATATTACAAACACAATGGCATGTTCATGGTTCTCCGATATCGGTTAATAGTCAAATTACATGCAGGTACAGTAAACAAATAAATATTTAAAGGGGTGGTAAAGTATGATTTCACTTTTCTAACTTTAGTTAGTGTGTAATGTTGCTGTTTGAGCATTAACACCATTATCAAAGTTACAATGCTCAAAGTTCAAAGGAAGATATTTGCTTTTAAAGAAAAGGACTAGCTAGTAGGGACTACAAGACATTCCTCCCGGGTCAGTGACATCAGCGACATCAGCAACCCCAAAATGTACATAAACCCCGCCCCTGAGAACACGCAGTCCATGTTGAGGAGAGGAAAAGTTGTTGTAGAAGAGTACATTTGTGAGTCAGCTCAAACTTTATAGCATCCATATTTTCACATGCAATTGAAAGTCACTTTGTGTGCATCTCACAATAGTTCCATATGAGCGATTTATAGATTACATGACAGAATATCCTCAGCTAACCATTTAGAGAAGCCCTGTTGTATTCTACATGTTGTCACTTCTTCTTAGTCTCTCCATCTTTAACTGACTCTGTTTTAACATTAAAGGAAAAACAGTTTCTGTCATTTTAATGTGTCTGCTGGAAATGGCAGCTGCCGAGCTCTTGAAACCCCACCTGTTGCAAAAACGCACCGCTTTGTGCCTGGCCCTTTAAATGCAAATGAGCTGCTGCAAACTGTGCATTTTTTGCAAACCCTCAAAAAGTGACTAACATATAAAAAAATGTGTGGGGTATTATGTGCTAAAACTTCACACACACAATCTGGGGACGTCAGAGATTTGTTTTACATCTTGTGAAAATGGCATTTTACCGCCATTTTAATTTTTTCATTAAGTACTTTATTTGATTTGTGTTTAGTTTAAGATCATTTTAATTTTTTTTTAGAATTTAAGGAATTACTAGCTTTCCATCAACTCACAAACCCCAGTTTTAGGTATAGTTTTTGAGGCATGCTTAAAAGTTCTCCAATTAAATTCACATTGTCTATAAACCCAGACTTGCTCATTAGAGCTGCCAGATGTTATAGACAAGGTCTTTCCTCTTGTTATGACTCACACCAGAGGTATTAAAATAAAATTAGAGGCCTGAGAAATTAAATCAGCTAAAACAAACACTAATATCATTCATCAGATGATCCCTGTCTTCAAATGAAACATCAAGTTGTTTGGAGTTAAAGCAGGATTGTAAACTTTTACTAATAATCTCATACAAGACACAAAAGGATTTATTTTTATTTTTTTATTGACAGGTGAAGCAAGCGCATCCACTATGTGGGACAATAATGCATGGGTTTATTTTTACAACAATGGAATGGGGGTGGAGCCTCCTTTTCTGGTGCAAGACTTCATTCATGCTGTCCAACCAGATGCCAGATTCATTGTGATGCTCAGAGATCCAGTAGAGAGGTACTTATCCCATTTTCAAATATGTATATATTTACAGTATATTTATCAGTATCATTTATTCGGATCTCATAACCAGTATTAGCAGCCCATTCTCACCCCCAAGGCGTCACTTAACTGACGCCTTGGGAAGCATTTAGGCGCCCTTTAGCGTCAGTTAGATGACGCCCTAGGATCGCGTGTACCCTACCCCCACCCCACACCTAAACCTAACCGCGTCCTCTAATTGACGCTTAGCGTCAGTTAGATGACGCCGTAGGATCGCGTCATGTAAGTGACGCTAAAGGGCGCCTAAAATGTCAAATATCGAAGCATGGTCAAAGGTGACGCCTTGGGGTGAGAATGCGTTGGTATTAGACTACTGTGAGAGATGCTCTTTAAATTGCCCTCTTACCTTTTATTGTGTTTGTCTGTGTATTTGTGTGTGAGAGAGCAGGCTTTACTCAGACTATCTATACTTTGGCATGGCTAATAAATCTGTGGAGGATTTTCATGAGAGAGTATCAGAATCATTGCACCTGTTTGAGGCCTGCTTGGCTGAGAGGTCCATCCGTTCCTGCATTTACAACACCACTCTCAACAACTTGATGCCTGTGAGTGCAATATGAAGCATGATCATTACCTCATATGTAAATATTTAATATGATATTGCTATCTTAAAGGGATAGTACACCTAAAGGTGACAATTCCATAATTTACTCAACCTCATGTCATTCCAAACCTGTGTGATTTAATAGAGATGTAGAAACAATGCATTGAAACTGGGGCTGTCAAGTTCCTAAAACTATTCCTTCAGCTCATTAAAATGTTATCTCCTGAACGATAGATGGTTATGTCTCACCAAAGCACCACAGTTGATAACTCACATTAGGGAAGGGGCTCAAAGGCGGCTGGTGTGAGTCAGAGTCAGATTTTGTTCAGTGTGATGATGTATGGTTGAATGATGTAATTGGTTAAGCCACCAGGTGCAGCCTTGTAGATAAGATATGGGATGAGCTGTTCTGGCTCTTCCCCAAAGTTGTGCAGCCAGTAGATGATATTCACCTGTGGAGAAAGATGTTGGAAGGTGAACTGAAGGCAGTTATAGAGAAATCTAAATGTGTTTTGAAAGGTAAATTGTTTTTCAGCACTGATCTGGGGATTAAAGTCATGAATGTTTGATTTATGGCTGTGATGCTGCGGAAAGAACCAGAAAAAAAAATCTGGATTGCTGCATCATTGCTGCTTAGTCTAGTAAACTGGATGCAATATAATACAAATAGAGGGTTGTGCACCATTCGGAATTAAATTAAGAATGTTTATTATATTATGAACTGAGGTATCATTTGAATGATTATTTAATTATAACTAAATTAATTGTCATTTTGTGCACCGTGGTAAACCATTTATAGAATTTCCCAGAATCTCCACACTCTTCAAAATGGAAGCAAACAACAATGCCAATATTTATTGGTATAATGTTTTCTGAAAACAGTTGCGTAGGGGTTGCGTTTTTTTTTTTTTATGGCTGGATTTTTTTTTTTTTTTTTAATCAACACATAAAGGAATTAAAGAATAAAATTAGTTGTAATCTGTGTCAACTTGGAATTCCTACTCATTAAACAAAAGAGATAAGAATGTTGTCTACTCCTTATAATAATGAAATATATTAAATGTATTAAATACATATCAGAAGTGAAAAGATATAATATCACCATATTATATATAGCAATACAAAAAATTCTGTTATAAAACTGAAAAAATTAAGGATAGTCTCATGTTTTGTTGAACCATTGGGTCCCTCTGTTGGTGAAAACAAGAAATGAATGCATTCACTTCAACAAACTTTCCTAATTATATATTTGACTTTTGATAAATAGTCAAAACGGAACAAAAACAGTCTCAATTTCCAATAAGGTTATATACATGTTATATTTACAGCAGAAATAGGGAGACAATAGGTTGAGAACCAGTGACTTAATACATCTCTGACAAAAGATGTTTCTACATTAAATGTGTCGTTGTGTATGCATTATACTGATCTGTTATTCGGTCTATGTTGGGAACTGTGCCTGTCTATTTCTGAATCTGTTTGAGCTACTTGTCAATGACTAGCACAAGTTTAATTGTGTCTGTCATGAATTCCAAAGAGTGTGGCACTGTACTTATTCTCTGTATTTGTAGGTGAGGCTCCAGGTGGGACTGTATGTCATGTACCTGCTGGACTGGCTGAGTGTTTTCAGTAGAGAGCAAATTCTCATCCTACGACTGGAGGATCATGCCGCCAACCGGAAAATCACTATGCGTAGAGTCTTTGAATTTCTTCAATTGGGTGAGTTTCTAGTTTTAATATGCAAAGTATGATGATGTGGGTCTGTTAGTTAACCTCTGAAGTCTTAATAAATTTGTCATCATGTGGAAATAAGTGCAAGTATCTATTATTTCACTGACCGTGTGTTTGTGCTTCATCGACCCTTCAGGTCCTCTTACTCTGCAGAAGGAAGCAGACATTACGAAAAGTCCCGCCTCAAACACCAGACGACCAGCCAATCGAAATCTAGGCCCAATGCTGCCCATAACCAAGGAGATTCTGCAGAACTTCTACAGGCCTTTTAACCAGCGCCTGTCGCAGGTGCTGAAGGACCCTGCCTTTCTCTGGACGTAACCCTGAAGAAGAGGGAATAAAGACTTGGATTATTGTAATAGATAAATGGGACACCAATTAAACTCTAGGCTGGTACTGGGTGGCTGGTATCCCCTTTGGTCAGAATTTAATTTAACGCTAACTTCTATATAGTGATACCACTGACTTTATTATTATTATTGTTATTATTATTTTGCTTTGGTTATTGGTGCTGGACACTTTATTGCACTTTGATACTCTGAAAGTATTTGGTCACAATGACCACTGATAAATTAACAATTTATTCAGTCGACCACTAAGAAAATAATAGGCCAAGACGATTTAATTAA
The DNA here is from genome assembly GCF_988280905.1 of Pimephales promelas. Classification (NCBI taxonomy): domain Eukaryota; kingdom Metazoa; phylum Chordata; class Actinopteri; order Cypriniformes; family Leuciscidae; genus Pimephales; species Pimephales promelas. The sequence goes on from NC_142783.1 coordinate 19,884,393, forward strand.
TGGATCCGATATGGCTCTGGAAGGTTTTTCAACAAATAATGTTAATGCTGTTAAAGCTTTAAACTTTAAAGGGCTCATATAATGGTACATGCACTTTTACAAGTTGATTGTACTGAAATGCATGTTGGCAGTGCTTGTACACAACCATCATAATAACAACCATCATAATGATAAATCTATCCAGTGTTTCTTTTTCTTATGTCTCCAAATCGAGCCGTCTGACCGTGTGACGTCACAAGGTCGGACACCCTCATGATTGCTGAATGACAGCAGCGTTTCATCACAGACCCATCCTGAGTAAGCTGTCATCATTGTCCGCTATTGTTGATATGCTGGAGCAGAATGGCGTCTAAGCAGTTGTGGTGCTCTGTTCTAGGGTGAATAATGAACACAGCAATCATTTTGATGTTCCTAAATTTGAATCAATGAAGACGCAGTGGCTGAGTTTTGTTTTCGAAGGGAATCTTCCCCACGATCAACGTCAATGCTTTCATGTTTTCATGCATGACTGCTTTATAAACGTGGGTCAGTATAAGCTGATTTTGCTATGAAGCTGCTCCTGAAAAAGAATGGCACCAACTATTTATGTACTTCCTGCTGCACCTCCAGACGAAGTGTGTAAAGTTTTATTAACCTTTATACTAATCTTTGCAAATCGTGAAAAGGTGATTTAAAAAAAAAAAAAAAAATTCCATGACCATTAGTTGTAACGTCAATCTGTCAACGTAACGTATACATCAGTAAACATAGTGTTCGTATCTCACTCTACCCTGACAGTATAGATAGATCAAAGTGACAGTTAACCAACCATTCAGAAATGTTCTGTTTGAGCTTTAATTGTCAAACTTCTTTGCGGCCTTCATCTTATTCCGGGTGCGACTCCGGTTGTAACTGATACATTGCACAGGGACTCCCCCGCTGCAATACTTTCTCCAAAATATACCCTCAACTGGTGATCGAAGCTCATTATCATTTAAAGGCATGTGCACTGAAACGGCGTGCTGAAAACAGCTGTTTTTGACTACGTACGTTTAGGGTTTTCTTAAAATGCTAATGAGAATTGTTTTATAAGTATATTATAAAGTTTTCATTGACCCTAAACATTCTTCAAAAATGGCATTATATGACCCCTTTAAGAGTTTAGCTCCAAGGAAAATGTGAGCGGGCTATTTGTTGCCTGAAAAGTCAGAACATTACCTCTGTTCAATATAAAACAAGACAATATAAAGGATTGTGGAAACAGAGCAAAGCCATCCTGGAGATTGTACTGGTCAAATGACTGGTGTCACTGTGATGTAATTTTAATGAAATTAATCATAAATCATTAACGTCACTGATAATGGAAACTGATATTAACACAACACTTTCCAAGGCTGTCAATAATTTGTCACTCATATGCTTTATTTCAGATATATTATTAGTAAAGTACCCTAAAAAGACTCTGAATATTAAGAGCTTTTAAAATGGTTACTGGTGTTTTTTGTTTGTTTGTTTTGTTTTGCAAATTTACGACAGCTGCCTACTTATTTCAATAATATCTGTCTGCAGAGCCGCAGAGCCACAGTTTCACCCCAGCAGTTTTACACCAGCAGTTTTACCCCGCGCATGCGCCGTTTCACCACAACAGTTTTAACCAGTTTTATCCGCGCATTCGCAGTTTCAATATAGAAGTTTTACCCGCGCATATTGTTCAGTATTAAAACGATCTAATGGTTATTGCTACCAATTATTTTTGCTTATTACTTATTAGTCTGCAGAGCCACAGTTTCACCCCAGCAGTTTCACCCCGCACATGCGCAGTTTCACCTCAACAGTTTTACCCGTGCACGCGCAGTTTCAATATAGTTTTTGTTACCAATTATTTTTGCTTATTAGGTTTTTGTTTTTTTTCTTTGCTGTTGCTCGCAGGCCTTCAGGTTCCTTTACTGAAATAAAACAGTGCTTGTATCAGGAACACACTCTTTTACATTTTTCCTCCAAAAAATAAAAAGCCTGGCCTACATACACTTAATTGCTCAATGCCTGGTATTACACAAACTTCTGATTAGACATTCAAAGGCGAACTACTGCGGCTCTGCAGTCAGACCCTTCTCACTTATTTGACCTAAGATGTTGTAGCAGAACCACGTGAACAATTCCAGAATGCGCATTTTTTCATTGGTTGCTGCGTTAAATCTTACTCAGATACAATATTGATATTTTCTGATTGGCTATTGTGAAGCCCCTTTCTTTTTTTTTGATTGGGCAGTCTCGACTAAGAACTCCAGGGAAGTCGACGTGCTTGTTCAAAGTGAGAGAGGCGCGACCAAACAAACATTGTGCGCTGCGGCATATTATATATAGTATAAATATTTTTTTTCCGCCTGAGAAATACAATGTGTGGCAGCATGTGCTTGACAAAAGACCGAAATGAGTGACTGTCAAGCGTGACACTTGAGAGCCCTGCTGGACTGACAGGTGAGTAGGCCCTATAGCCTAAATAATGTTGATTTAGGGGTGAACGTCGAAATGATCGTAGGAACGTTAGCTATGAGTTTCCTATTTAAAAAATAGACATGAACGCCTTCTCAAATTGGAATTTTCCACTGGGAAGCTCGGGGATAATTTTGAGACCCGAGAATTTGTGCGGGTCGTATGGTAGTAATCGATTGTCACACGTGTCAAAAAGTAGGCTAACTAATCCATATTTCAATATGAATAATTATTGGAGCTCATTCCAGAATGCCATCAAGCTGATCTATCTAGATAGCACGGTGAATGATTCTATGGTTGACAATGAATGTAACGTTTACTCTAAATATAATTTTGGCTTTATTAAGATTTTCCCTAAAAACAGTGTCCTCCATAATTCTTAACGACAGCAAAGCAGTTGAATGCGAGGAGCTAACGACTTCAGAAGTGGGACTATGAAATTTTCCTTTAGCACAGAAGGCAGCACAGTTTTTACTGAGACTGTGACATCCTGAATATATATATTTTTTTCATCTACTTATTTTCTTGTTATAGGTAATCTTTACTCTGAATTCTAATAAACTTAATTGTAGATTGTATAGACCAGGGTTGGCAGTGTATATTCTTATTTTTATTTATTTATTTTGCCTCTAATTTTAGTATGTTTGTCATTTTTCCTAGTTTAGGGATAGTTCCAAAAAAGAAAATTCGGTCATAATTTACACACTGTCAAGTTTTTCCAAACCTGTAATATCTTTCTTCTGCTGAACACAAATTATTTTGAAAAATATGGGTAACCAAACAGTTGACGGTGCCCCATTGACTTCCAGAGTATGGAGAAAATACTTCTGGGAGTCAATGGGGCCCCCACCCATCAACAGGCATTTACAGACGTTTTCCAAAATATCATCTTTTGTCTTTAGCAAAAGAAAAGAAAGAAATTCATACAGGTTTGAAACAACTTGAGTTATGACAGAAATTTCATCTTTAGGTGAACCAATTGTCTCTGTATGAACTAACTATCCCTTAAAATTAAGGATCATGGTGCCTTATGCCAGAACTTGAATTTTTAGACAGGAATGTTGTTCCAGGATCAACAAATTATGTTGACTTAGGAATGTTTCTTGCTTGGCAAAAGCAGGATGAGCTTCTTTATGGTAGATTATTTTAACCTGCAGTTTTAATTCCAACCATTATCACCACTAGGGGGCAGAAAAGACCAATTAAAAATATCATGAAACCTTGTGGCCCCAAACCAGTTAGTAAGTAACACCAAGAAACATTGATAGCAGATATACTCAATCAAACAGGTCCAGAGACTGTATGTATGGGTCAGTTTGTTTATGTTGAAGGGACCAAATGTCATCACAAGAATAGCAAAAGCTGAATTCCCGTGGAATATGGTGTTTAAAAAGGATAAAATCAATAGATGTCAATGGAAAGTCCCCACCACTATAGATAAACCCATTTGTATGTCAGTGTACGATAATTATTTGAACAATTACAGATTGCAACCATTAATCAAAGAACTAGCTTGACAAACTGTTACATCTACCATGTAACATTTTGCAATAATTCTAAGTGTGAAAGTAAATTTTTCTTTGAAAATAGATTTTATTTTTACTGTGTAGGCTGAAGTTTATTTTAATGTTGTGGTGGAAGTGCCAAAAAAATTGAAAAACTAAGCAGTCTTTGATCACTCTGAGTTTTAATAAGCTTTCACTGGATCATTGTGTATTATGAGCTGTGGAGGAAAGCAGCAGTCCTCTTGTATGACCCTTGACTCAGGTCAGATTGTCCACTCCATTAGTGATATTATTTTGGGCAGCAGTGTTCTCCACAATCTGACCACTATTGATCATTGATAACCCACAAGTTTGGATGAAAGACGAAAGAGACTGGCTGGATACAATCATTTGGCTATTTTTTTTTTACAGCTCTTGACAAAACAAATAAAATGAACTCTAAATGGACTAAATGGTTAGAGTGCGGATGAGGCGGGCGGAGGGTCTAGCTAGCGTCCGTTTTGCTTGACAATACTTTAAACTTCAACAAGAAGTGACGTCACCCGACATCGATCACCTTTAAGCAATTCAACTGACACACAGATAATGTGCCATAGTTTGCTTTGCATGTCAGATCCCCGAGTGCGTAAATAAATGGACACAGAAAGAAATCTTTGCATTGTCAAAAACATTGTAAGCTTAGCATATGCTCTTCTGCAATAATGCTGCCCAGCACCCTAAATTCACTATCCCTACGCAGAGCCTTTTAATGTTAAGTCAGTTGACCTAAAAATGTCAGGCAATTCCCACGTTGTGCCCTTTTCTCCTTTTGGTTTTTGTATGCAGAGGAAATTAGGACTTCCGAAGATACACATCAGCGGTGTTCACACATCAGAACTGCACAGAGATGTTTTTGACAGCCTCTTGTTATTGTAGGAGAGATTTTCTAATCAAAATAGCACACAACATCCTCAATTTTTTGCTGAGAGATGACAATCTCTATGCACATCTGAACGAGAACACAAGGCTGTTTTGATTAAGCATAATATTAAACCTTTCTATGAATGACATATTAATATACCTCTCTGAGATTTGACTCACGATGAGCTGGCCACACTCTGATGGAGTATGACACTGCAGACACACACCCCTCCACACACATTATTCATGGCTCTCTGCTCCATTTTCTCAAACACATTTCTCACTATGTCTGCCTCCTTTTCACCTGCTCTTCCTAGAATCCTCTGAGAAATACAGATGTTCCTTATTTCTGTGGGTGGATGGAGAGACAAGTGTGTGTGCATGACTCATCCATTGTTTGTCTTTTGCTGTAATCTCTCTGAGGGAAAACCATATTGTTTCAGGGAGATGGATTTCAGGTCTGGGCTTATATCTCTCTGACCAAAAGAATGTAGATAAAAGTGGAGTTTTGATTGGCTGTTTGGGGTATTGTATTGCAGATCAGAACATATGCTCTTTGCATCTTTGGTGGTTTGTTGGTGGATCCTGTCTTTGACGTTCTTGCAGCATTCAGTGGTTTTGATGTTTGTGGAATTCAGCTCTGCAGCTGAATGTTCAAATGGGTTAAGGCCCCGATATATTCATGGCAAATTTTTTTTTTTTGCTTGGTGGTAAAAAGAAGTTTGAAATAGCTTTGCAGAGGTTTAGATCTATTGTTAGCAAACATCTTGACACCATCCTTGCTGCTGTGAGCAGTTTTTAGATTATATGTGTGAATATGTGCTTTAGGGCTGCACGATTTGGGGAAAATGTCATATTGCGATTATTGAGGTCAATATTGCGATTGCGATATAATTAATGGTTTCATGTCAACTTGCTTGCTTGGTTGTAAAGCAAAATGCACACACAGATTAGTGATAATTCTGAAATGTGTATTTTTCAACTCAAACTAACAACTACATGAATGATCACATCTATAATGATCAATTAGCCATTGATATCTGGATAAATTAAAAGCTGTTATTTTTTGAAGCCTAATAATATTTTTTTAGGGCAATTTTTAAGTGAACTGCGCAGAGACGATCTCTTCAACATTAAACACAATGCTTGAAACGTGGAAAATTGTCAAATTCAAGGTCCATGCAGTTGTCGGAGACGATGCAATAAACATTACAAAGGCAATGGATGTCAGTGATGTCACGAGTTTACCCTGCTTAGCTTTACAATATGTTAGACAATGTTGGCTATTTAATTAATTTGTATATTTTGATTAGATTACGTTTTAGTTAACCGAATATTTTCAGTTTATTTATTTTTTATTGATTTGTTAGATTACGCATAGGCGAGGACCCAGTTTAAGTCGATGAGGATGTGGAAGATTTGAGTTCATCTAGATACTAAAAGTTCATTGAGTTTAAGTCAGTTCATTGTTTTGTAATTAATTTAATAATTGTATTTTGCAACATTGTTCATATTCGCCTGTTCAGGGACAAAGATGGTGTTTTAGTGGCCAACAAAAACAAAAGCTACTAAATGCTAAAATGTAATTAATATAGGACAATTAAATGATGTGTAATAATAGATTATTATGATATTATCTTTAATAAATTATATTATAAATGATATACAATGAAAAATCCAACCACAGCATAACTTGTTTTCATCTCTAAATGCTAATCTCAAAATTAAATTGTTTACATTGTACATTATAATGCTGTGATACTTGCATTTAGTTTATTTTGATTATTTTATTTAGACAAAATAAATATTTACATTTTCTTGCTTTTATATTTGAAAAAGTTTGTGAAGTTTTCAATTTTCACCTCTAGCCTGATTTCCTTGTGCTAGAATGCAGTGACACACACACACACACACACACACACACACACACACACACACACACACACACACACACACACACACACACACACACACACACACACACACACACACACACACACACACACACACACACACACACACACACACACCACTTTCACCCTGCCCACAGTGGTAATTTAGGCTTGATAGAGAGTGCTTTGGGCTGCAGGGCATCCTCAGATGGATGATTTTGTGATCCATTCAGACAATAATGAGTATGAATTTGATTCATTGGCCGCTGTGGGGGAGAGAAGACAGCCACAGATGAGTTTGATTGGTTCAAAAGCAGTTTATGACTTCATGATGTTCTTCAATCCTGTTCAATTTACTAAAGGACACCTATTCTCAAGACTGTTGCCAACTTAAAGGCTGGCATTCTATCCTAAAATAATAATTAATGTAAAGATGTAAAAATGTATGTGAAGCATGCATATAAATTAATAGATAAAATGCTGAACCTGTTGACTTTAGGTGTTGGAAAACAGACATTAACATTTATATATTTCAGACAGGCACATTCCCTGTGAATGTTCACTGGCCAAGATCTAGGCCTATTATTCATACTGTAGAATATTTTATGGTTCGTTGCTAAAGACTGGCTGAAGCTCTATATTGTAAACATTTGGCATATTGCCTTGTAGCATGAAAAAAAGGAGTATTATAACAGTATTTACTTTTATTTATTTATTTATTTATTTATAAGTTAGCGGTTTGCACTTATTTAAAAAGCCCAGATGATCTCTAAATTTCAGCTCTGATACCACCACACAAATATATTTGCTACATGTCAGATAAAATACTCTTATTCAATTACCTGTGTTGACAGTTTCATGAGACTGAATCTCTGCCAGTGTACTGTAGATTTGCATTTGTTTCTTTTAAGACGAGCCCTGGGATGTCATGACAATTTAATAAAAACTTTTATTTTAATATGAATTTCTTTCCAGAGATGAATTATATTATAATGAATTATTCAAATGTGCTCCAAGTAACTGGAGAAGTTATAGTCGATGATTGAAATCTCTCTGCATAAATTGTGAATATTTCTGTTTAGAAATTGCATAGGACAATATAATTCATTATTCATGCAGTTGTGCATCCTAAAGCCCTCTTCACACCGCCAGCGATGTCACTGTATGTCTCTAGTCTCTGTACTGTGAAGTCGCTTGTGGGCGTTTGTGGTGCTGTCGCTCTAATGTTATTGGTAGACTGCATGTCTGGCCATATCTCAAAAGAAACTGTATGCTGTTGGGAGCTTTTTTTTTTATATCACCACAGCAGTATTCAGTGCATTAAATAATTTACTAGACTAACGATTGATCAATCAACAAATTAAACTCACTCAGCTTACCCAACAAACACACGACGTAACAGTTACGTAATGACTTTACTAATTGACAACGTAACTACAACGTCGCATGCTCGTAATCACAACGTTACATCACAGTTACTTACTAACAATGTTACAAAGTTACATCGTGGCAACAAACCCAGGAATTTCACTTTTCAAGTTGTCACAACGTAACTAGTTACGTTGCCACGATCCGGAGCAAATTAAATGAGTGAGAAAAGGGTTTCTGTGTCAACTCGCTGTTGGAGAGATTAGAGAGAGAGAGAACGCGTAGCTGGTATCTTCTGTATTCTGCGGAAGAGTTTCAGATATTGTATCGAAAAATCTATATTTTTGACAACACTAGATTGCACTTAGTTTATTTCAGATGTCTTTTTATAAGACTACAATTGAAAAATCAACCGGTGTTGGCGGGATGTCAATCCCTGAATACAATGAATAATTGTATGTCTGATTGGCCCAGATGCTACAACATGACGTCAACAGATGTAAACATTCTTACTATGATGTCAACAGATGTACAAATTTTTAATTGATTTGTTATTCACAGAGCGGTTGCTGAGAAATTAATTATTTTACGGAATAATCCAGGTTGGTAAAACATTTGGTACATTTTCCTGTTTTCAGACCACTTGTGGTTTTTAAATTGCATCTTCCGGATGTTTTGCACCTCCATATGGTCTTCAGTACCAATATCTTTAATGGAGAATTGCTTTTAGAAAGAAGAGGGAGACATTAGAAATTAACATCTGTATGAGAAATATTTGTCATTGTCACGCAATACAATGTACAACAGCCAAGGGAATACAATTCCTTGACCATCTCTGAAAAATTCTATTTCCACTGAAAGCTAACCTTTACCTATGAATAAATGTTAGGATAATAAAACTTAGTTTGCTTGAAAATAAAATAAAAAAAAAATTCAGCTCAGTGTTTTATAAAATTAAGCTTCAAGTAGGCAGAAGAAATAAGCAAAACAGCTATAATACTTTGTTATAGGAGACAAGAAAAAAATATTCAGGGCTCGCTGTCTAATGTTGTCCTCAGTGCTTTTATAAAGTGTAATAATAATTACCAAAGTTTTTGCCTCTAATTTTGGGGTCTCTGAAGTATTCATTCATGATGATACTGCAGCGGCTCCTTTTCAAGCCAACTACAGGCTTCAACCCATTTGCATTCTTTTCTTCTTGTCCTTGTTCTTCTACTTCATCTTCCTAAATTGCATTGACTTTTTAAAGGGGGGGGTTGACTGCGATTTCACTTTTTTCATTTTAGATAGTGTGTAATGTTGCTGTTGGTGCATGAACAGTATCTGCAAATTTGCAGCGCTGAAAGTTCAGTATAAGCACTAAGCAGAGATATCGTCTTTTAAAAATAAGGAAGTTGAATGCCTACAAAAACGACTCGATTGGGACTACAGCTGGGTTTTAGACGTCACTAACCCATAGATTTGCATCAACCCTCCCTCCGGAAAATGCAAAAAAGGGCATGCGCATATTTCTGTGGCCCGTCGAGTGTGTTGTGTTCACCAACAAGCAGTGTATGTTTACTCCCCATAATACACTTCTCCAAACTCCCCGCAGACACCATCTTCACTTTGTGGTGCCCAATGAGTGATTCTAGAGCATTTGCACTAGTTTTGATGCCCAAATAAGGAATAGGTTTCTTAGCTAACATTACAACTAAATAAAACTTTAAACCAAAAAAATGGGGGTGGGTGGGTAGGTGAGAGTAATCTTTTTAAAGACACGGTGGGCACAAAAGACCACACTGCTCACTCAACAAACGCCCACATATGCGCACAGAAATATATATATATATATATATATAGAGAGAGAGAATACATATACTATATTTCCAATGCTTGCTTACACTTGTAATGATGCTTGGGCATTATCATGTCTGCCTACACATGTAGCCTGTGATAAACTATTAGTCATTCTTCCCCATCTTCTTGGAATTTAATCTCTGCCATAACCCCGGAAATCCCTCTTCAGGCTGACTGCATCTGAGAGCATGACAACATTTTTGAACTTCTTGGCATTAGACTGTTGCGGACGGTTCTTGTCATTATCGTCCATAAGATAAATCAGACAACAATTTAAAATTACACAGTAAGGCTTTATCAAATCTGATACACTTATGGGAACATCATCTTTTAATATGTATTTAATACTTGACAACAAGTATCAATATGTATTTAATACTTGAGAATACTACTTATAAAAATGCTATTAAAAGGTGAGTGTGGTTTTGTTTTCTTAAGGACTATTTCAAGAACCGTTTAAGCACCCGAACCTTTAAAAAAATACAGAGTTGGTACAGGTATCAGATAAAACACAACCGATACCCAACCCTATCGATCAGTAATATAATCCCTTCCCACGCCCAAAATAAGTGTCTGTGGCTAAGAGTATGAAGTTAAGTCTGAAGTGCTCCACTTCACAGACTATGTAAATTTATCCAATCTGGAGTAGACCTTTTTTGCATTTAGTTAAAGGAGTGTGAGACAGCAGGCTAAAGAAAGAATTGAGGACTCAATAACTAACCTTCATCTGAGTTTGAGCAAATGTGCAGTCTGCTGTGGTTGATCTGAGGTACGACTTCATTTCTGAGTTCAAGCCCAGAGTATCAGTTTAATTAACCTGTTCCATACTCATTTTCTGAAAGGCTTTGCAAAATTAAAAAGAACCTCTCTGGAAATAAGAGACTGCACATATTAATGAACTAATCAATGTTATTAAGCATTTGTTTACAAAGAAGTCCATTGAAACTTTATATCATTCATAACCTGAAATAACCTGATATTTAAACCTGCAATTTAGTATGGTAATGACAAAGACTAGTAATACTTCTTGTTTATTTTAATACAATTAATAATACGCATATTAAGCAAATTAATTGGTCACATCAAAAACAAAACAACTAACCAAAAGTTACTCCTCCTTAAAAAAAGCTAAGTCTGAAAAGTTTGCTGTCTGTTTTAACTATTGTTACCTTAGCAACTGTCTGTACATACATATCTCCCCCTTCTTCACCTTCTGTTCTATACCTCTCAATTTCTCACTAAGCTTTAAACTTTTAACAGCAAATGACTAACCCACTGACTAAACCTGATGATTGTTTTTTCAGTCATGAGATGTAAATACTGATTCATTTTAATTTCTCTTAAATAATTTATTTCATAAGTTCATTTTCTTTTTTTTGTGTGTGTCTAATTGACCATTATTCAATTTACTCCTATGTTTTCAGTTCTGAGTAATAGTACCATGAGTCATACACAAAAGGGGGTTGGCTGGTATCTTTCCAAGGCCAAATGGAAGCGTTTAAAGAAACGTTGGACAAAGGAAAGTAAAGAAAAGGACATTGTGTTTTGCCCTTTGTAACTTAAATATATTTTTCACCTTGTCATTGGTGACCTTGCAAACTACAAGAGTCAGCCTGTTGTTCTGAGTCATAATAATTTAATTAAGGTTTACTCATTCCTACTTCTTCCTGCAGAGTTCACTTCCAACTGTGCTGTGGGGGAAAATTGAACCCAAAAACTTAGTTAATTGGTTCAAGTGAGTTTAATTAGTTGGAACTAAACTCTGCAGGAAAATTGGAGCAACCATGATTCAATTAATGTTTTTTATTTTATTTTTATTTTTTTACTGTATTGAACCATAGATTATTTTTTTATTTAAACACAGAAATTGTCTTGTCTAGATCCGTTCTCTGGTTTTTGTCAGTTAGCAGACTCTTTATCCAATGTACACCTATTTTCTTTTACAGACCCTGAGAAACAATGACTGTCTGAATGGTTTTAATGTTTCCAAAATTTGACACGGCACATTCTTGCCTCATCCGAAGAACTGTCTCGATCATTTTCATGCTGAAGGTCACAAACACATAAATTCAAGTCCCAATGCCCCAGGGGGGCCTGGTGACATTTATAGGAAAGAGCATCCAACTGTTATTCAGAAAGCAGATTGAACACCTTTTATCTTCAGCAATGCAACAGTTCTTCTTAAAATGCTGTACTACTCTGACGTTCCTGTGCAGCCCACGATAAGTGATGTGTCTTTAATTGATGGGCAAGCATTAATCTGAGAATGATGGGAATTGCACCAGGGCATTATGAGGGGACTCAGGTTAATTGATTTTAGTGGGCGGCATGATAATTCCTGGCTTCTCTCTTTGCCTCTGACATTCAAGGCTCGTGAATTTCAACATGAAGTGAAAGAGTGATTCAGACCTTTTGTTTGAACTCGCCATATAGATCTGAATAATTGCGCTTTTCCACTACACAGCACCAGCTCGACTCGGCTCGCCTTTGTTTGGTTTTCCACTGTGTAAAAGTTGTACCTGTACCTGCTTTTGGGTACTTTTTTTTATATCACCTTCGGGGCGAGGTTCTGAGGCAATATTAAAATGTGACGTGAAAACAATGTCGTCTGCTGATTGGTTGGAGATAATCGTCACTATTCACTACGACATCATTGCACGTCATTGATACTCACCAGATGGAGTGTCCAGAATAACCCCGCCATTTTTAAATAGTTTGGCCAGAGATAGTTACTGCTATTATCATGGCTCGGAAGAATACGCCGTGGTTCTGAAGTTCTGAACCCACTGTGCGTTTGTGAAACCAGGAACAATAACATCCCAACACTCGAAAGCCCAAACAGATGGTCTGCCGCGGCGAAACAGATCTGAAACACATAAAGCATGCACATTTTAGTACATAACACTGGTAGCTATAAAGTTGATTAAATACTTTGTATATAGTAGTATAGTATTTACACATGCAAACGTTAGCATAACTTACCCTTTGCGTCGGCTTTGAACAATTGGATGCGTCTCGTTGGCTGAACGTTTTGCTGCCCTTGACACCTGATGTGATCTGCTTCTGTAACCAATCTGCTTCAAAATCCAGCTCTTCTGAATACCTTGGTTGTAACGAGTGGTTATTTTAGATATTGCTGTCATTTACTTGAGATATTGAGTCATTGGTCATATTTAGATGATATTTTCTGATGATGTTATATTATTAAAAACCATGAAAATACATTGTGCTTTGAGTGACAGCCACATCAGTGGGTGCACATGGTTAATTTGTTATGGCTTCAGCTACTGTCATGAGAATCATCGCTTAAAACGTCATTGCTGATATGACGCAGTAGATGCAATTATTTGCAAATTGGGACTTTAATTTTCCTGTTTGATTAAGTGATTAAAGTGTGTTAATTAACATATGCACTCGCACACATCCGCCTACACTTTTCCATGCACACAAAATACACACAGTGGTTTTAGTAATTATGTATCCTTCGGAAGTCAGTTTAATGGCCACTGTTCTCTCTCTCTCTCTCTCTCTTTCACTCTCCCCACTCTCTATATTTCTTTCAGCTAATTGCATACATTTTCATTCCCTGATTGATATCACCTTTTTTTATACAGTATGTAGAAAAATTTAAGTGAGTTCACTAGTGTAACAGCGTAAGCTTCTGTTGTACGTCACGCATCACACACATGACCAGCGTCGGCCAGTAGTGAGCCTACGTGTGACGTAGCTCTATGCTATCACACTACGTTAACTGACTAGAGTCCCAGAGAGAAGGAAATGAATAGTTGAAATAAAGTCGTTTTTTGTTTGTTTTTGCGCTCAAAAAGTATTTTTGCGCTGTTACCCGGGGGCTTGTGGATTCTTATTTCATGGGTTTTACATTCTGAATTCATTAACAGAACCATGGTGAATTCTAAAGCTGAACAAAATCTCTATAGGAAGATCCTCAGAGGGTATGTCTCCTTGGTGACGGCCATGGACTTGACCCAGTCAGACAGTCATAGGAATCTGAAAAGTGCAAGAGTGACCCAGCCTCAACTCACTGCTTAACCTTCATCATATCAAATTTCACCTCCCATCAGACTGACAGGGATATAATGGTGATGTGTGTTTGTGTGTCTGCAGATAATGAAAACAGGTTAATGTGTTTTTCTGTGTGTGTGTGTGCCGCTCCAAGGTTGATAAACTAAGTGGGTTTTGTGTGTGTGTGTGTGTGTGTGTGTGTGAATTTTGATTCTTCCCTCAAGCTAACTTCCAGGCTTTAGGTGCTTTTATTTTAGAGATTTGGATCGTACTTTCTGGACCCTTATCAAAAATGGCAATCAAACACAATCATGCAAACAGCATCGCCACAATTTCCCTGCATTCATAATGCAATTTTTTTTCCAGCTATGGATGATGAGGTTCATAAACTACCCTCAGGATCTGGCCTGATGAAGCTTGCATCTGCTTCACTGATTCGGACCATTTGGTGAGTTAACTATTATGCTATTCCTGTCTTTGTGTGTGTTAAATGTAATGCTATTAACAGAATAACAGATGTTTCTATAATGACTCATTTGAATGGATGATTAAAATATGCATCAGATATGTTTGTTGACTTGCTAAGATTTGATCCATGAATTAACAAAGACCAGAGTTGTAATTTAAGGTTTTAGATGCACAGTTGTACTTGTGTAATTGTATGTCTTGCCTTAAGCATTACATACTTTTTTACAGTACACATAATTACATTTAATGCCAGTTAATTAACTATTGATTAACGAGTAAGCTGTGAGTGACTTAGTATAGGCAATGATGATTATATCTCAATTATGTGATTGACCTTGTGGAAATATGGTCTCCATAGATGCAAGCCACTATTATATAGCTCAATCTTACACCTGGACTATTAGACTTATGGTTTACGACATTTTTTTTAATCAAATAGATCTAAAATGGCTAATCATGGTTTCCCTTGAACAACTCAGTTGGAAGCTTTTGGCGACTTGCAAATCACTCCTTGTAAAACTGAGCAAGATTTAATCCATAATGCATAGTAGTGAAGGAATGTACAGGGGAGGAAGGGGAAAATCGCAATTAAGGTCCAAGTTTTGACTCCTTCCCACTGGTCTTTTGGGTTGCTATGGAAACAATGAGCACTAATTGCTTGGATGCTGAGGATATCTTTTGAACAACCTATCAAGTTTCTGCGTGGGGTGTGTATGTATGCGTGTGTGTGTGTGTGTTTCTGAGTGCTAAACTCCTGGCAATTTGACACCACTTTCCAAGGCTTATTTTAAGCTAAAAGCGCAGTTGAGTAATGCTGGAAGGAGGTATATTTTGTTCTTTTGTATAGTGCATCTCATAGCATCTTTAATGTACTGAAGTAAGTGAATTACTTGCTTGAGATGACAAAACAAGTTCCTTCTACAGAGGGATGAGACTCATTTGCTATAGTTTCCATACTATGTTCTATAAATACTATATTATTGATTATTAATATATTGACTATTAATAATACCGACTATTTCTATGAAAACTTCCTTAATCCAAACAAATGTTATACAGGCTTGCAAACTAAGTGAGATGAGAACCTAACAAAACAAACAGCAAAACTGTACATAGCTGTTTAACATACACAAACAGACGCTGCAAACTTCTGTCTGTTTTACAACCCAATTGTATTTGTTTTCTCACTGTGAGGAATTAGTATTCTCAGTCTCTTTCCTTCTGTCTGGGACTTTGCTTTCCTTGGGGTGAATTCATACTTTGCAGTCACGCGACTACCATGGATAACGATCTTGTCAACAATCCGAAGTAAGGATCACGTCCAACAAAAACAATGTTGCACGTGATCCTTACGTTATGAAGAGGACCGATTTTCAACTGAATTGAGAGATTTGCTTCCCATCAAGGCTGTAGATATCAGCAACTAACTCGTCTTACAGACATACTTTGACTTTACAAAGTTCGGAAACTGGTACGTTACACAAACAGCCACATAAGTGTATTTAAACACCTGAATAATGTAATTATAAGCCACATAAATAATGTTTGATGAAGTGATCACTGCACACACACACACACAGGCATTTTCCCATTCGGCTCCTCTCGACCGCAGACGTAGGTTTGCAAGGCATTTTTCCCGGTGTTTTTCTGTCAATTACTTGTATTTTTCCCCCTTATGAACAACAACTTTTGGCACCTGATAAAAACTACTCGTGTTTTGATCGATTTGAGCAACCATAAACGACGCAAAACATGGGCATTTTGAGTTTGTTATAGTGCTTCCTAAATATAGAAAGTCACTTCCTGCCATCCATCTGCATTTTGCGCCATGGCAACGCAGTGGTGTGACGTCATATGTAAACAAGCTATATCAAATCAAATCACGTTCAAATGAATGCGTTCTCGCCACCTACTGGCGAACGTGTAAGCATGATTACACGATTGACATTAGTGCATCCAATCGCACAACAACTATCTGGCATGTCGTTTACACCCCAAAACACCATTTTTTTTTTTGTATATTAAAACTGGCGATGTCCAGGCAAGATCCTTGAATAGTTTACTGGATTTCGTTGCTAGAGAACGACGTTCTTGCCCTCCAGCCAATACTTGTGACGTCACATGCAAAGTATGAATAGAGAGAGGTTGAATTGTCTGTGCAGCTACTACTAAAACAAACTACAATAGAGCTGCATGGTTAAACGTTAAAAGATTGCAATCTCTTGAGTATTTGTCATGTATGTGTAACGGCTTCACAAACAGTCTTTTCAACCATACAGTATTGTTATTTCTGTTACAAATATTCAAATTATCACATAAGTACTGAGATAAAGGTTTATAGTTCAGATATAAGCACTGATGTGTACGGATTACGAAAGTGATCAAAATAGAGCAGATCACCTTTTGAGAGTAAATTGGCGCTTTACTAAGTGAAGTTATGACATAGTCCCAAAAGACAGTACTTTTAAAAATGTATTTGTCAATTTATTAATTCAATCAAAAGTTTTGTTTATTAATTTATTTGTTTATTCATTTATTGAAAAACGCTTATTCATACAGTAATGAAACAAGTGAAGTCTTCATGAGCGAGTCAATGAATCATTGTATGACAAACATGCAAATTTTATTTAGTTGAATTTTCTTGTCATCTATTTTTTACAAAAACACTTAATTTTAATTAAAAAAATTAAGGATGTTTGATAAATCGGTGTCTCAATGGTAACTGACTGTTTTTCATTTGTATTTTTAATTGGTATCGGTCGATACTGGATACATATTGGTCTATATTAGATATTCAGTTGTTAACATTTCTCACTTACCCTTATTTTACATTTAGAGCATCATCTAACATTTAAAAAAAATCTTAAATTTGTTGAATGTAATCTTGAGCAAATATTAAATTATATTATATCTGTTCATATAGTTTTAATGTTCCATTATATACTGTATATAATGTAATAAATTCACTTTATTTATTTTTCATTTGTTTAGACTAAATATTATAGAATTCAAGCATATAAATGAAAATAAGTACCAAACTTATATGCTTTAGCCAGTGAATCCCTTATACAAATTATAAAACTTACCATATCAGTTCAACCTAGCGATACATTTTATTGGAATAGTTTAAGCCGAGAAAAAGTACCATTGTTCATGTTATTGCCCCAATTCAGATTTTCCTTTCATCTCTCTCACTGTCTCTCGGTATCTTATTTCTCCAGGGATTTAGCTGTATTATCTCAAATAAACCTTTGACTTCATTTATAAGGGAGCTCACAGCAGTCTATTCCTATTCTCAATCTATCATCAGTGTGTGTGTGTGTGTGTGTGTGTGTGTGTGTGTGTGTGTGTCTGCACTGATCATTTTAAATGTCCTTCTCATGTGGATACACGGTTTCAAAGCCTTAAAGGGGCGTACCAAGTTATCTCATGTTCAGGTCCCAATTACATTTTACCAATTACAGCAAAGATTGGTGGTATGAGAAGAACAAAGCATCACTGCATTATCTTCTGGAAGCTCCAGACAGGGATTTGTAGTAATAAGTGAGTGAAAACAACCCTTCTTATATGTCATAAATAATTTCTAAAAGAGTTTGTTAACACCCCAAAAATCAATCTTTAAAACGATTCCTTTTTGTTTTGTGAGGAACGCTTGTGGTATCAGAGGGGATGCATTTCATTTCAGCTTGACCCGAAACAGTTGCAGAATTGTCTTAGAAGTCTCTGAAGAGTTACTCTCTCATGAGTTGCGCTGTTGTACTGCTATGAAGCTCTGCTGTACATGGGTGGAAATCAGAGAACAGACATTCCTTCTCTTTTCTACCCCCCCTCTCTCTTTCTGTCTATCCGCTTGCTCGGTTTTTAATTGGGCTCACTGTGTGCGTCCCTGAAGCTCTCTGTGCTGTGTTTTGTGTGGGTGAGTCTTGGAGTGAATCATAGTAATTTAGGAATTTGGGCTTGTGTGTGTGATTGTGTGTGTAAAAGAGGTTAAATTTTTAAACAAGTATGTCCTTAAATGACTGTTTAAAAGTGTTTGTGTGTTGACTATGTCTAGAATATATTATGTAGAGCTTATTTCATCCAGACTGTAAACCACGTCCTGTTCAACAAAAGCTAACGGTGGCATTGGAGGTAGTTTAGTATATAACATAACTTTATTCAAGATGGCAATAATAACATTTTTATATTTAGTAATTTAGCAGAGATGGTTATTCAAAGCGAAAAGAAACCCCACAAGCAATTTATTGAACAAGAGCAAACAACACTCAGTGTGAGTTTCTAAGCTACAGTAATTTATTTTTCTTTAATGGAATTCATTTTTAGAAAATGCCTTTGGTTATGGTTGGTAGTTTTAGATTTACCCCTGGTTTTACAGACAGGGCTTAGATTAAGCCAGGAGTAGGCCTAGTTAGCTTTAACATGCCTTAAAATACATTAATGGTGTGCACTCTTGAGACAAAACAATGGCACTGACTTAATAAATGTCAGTTCAAGTTGCTTTCCGTTAAGACAGCTCAAACATGCATTTTAGAATGGGACTAGGTTCACATTCTCATGATAATTTGTGGATCAATCTTTCAATCAAAGCCGTGATTAAACGGATGTTTTTTTTATTTTTGTTTAAAAAAAAAAAATGAGTGAAGACGATATATTAGGTATTTTGCTTTTGTGTTACTGGTATCAATACTACTTAAGTATTGTCAATCTATAAGAGCTAAATTTGCTGTTATTACATGGGTCTCTGGAATACTGCGGTAAAATATTTTTTTTCTGTTTAATTGACAGTTGTCCCAGGCCACTTAACTGGTATAGCGTATGAATATATATATATATATATATATATATATATATATATATTAGGGATGGGACGGTATGAAAATTTCATATCACGATTATAGTGTCCAAAATAATCGTGATTATCAATATTATCACGGTTTTTGTTAAAAATTTATGAAAGTGCTCAAAAAGAACTGATGCTCACACTGAAAACATTTCATTTCATTTTATAATTGAAAATCAACAAACAACAAATAAAACAAGTCTCTCTATGCAGTTTTTTAAGCAAGATTCTACTCTATGGCATTTGCTTCTTTATAATGCCCGTCATCAATAGCAACGCATTATTACACAGCGCACATCCATAACATTCACAATGGACGCGCGCTCTTGTTTCATTCAAATGCAACTTGCCGTCTTGCGTCTCCGGTTTTTGATTGTATTGCAAAAATGAAATCAGAGTTGATTTATTTTTTACATAGTTTGATAATATTGGTGTGATATATCTTGTCTGGACGATTGTTTTACAAAATGAATTCATAAACAGGTAAGATTTAAAACATTAGCTAATCTCATTATCAATTCAATATGTCCCCGTAATTATGTGGTAAAAATAAAATCGGTTTAATACGTGATGTATCTATACTTTACTATCCCTTAAAATATCACTCTTAATAATAGTCTTGTTTGAAGTTGTTCGTTCGTCTTTGGCTCAAAGCCACTTGCTACGAACTTTTCTTCGCGGAAGCTTGACGTCTATTTCAAGTGAGTGACATAAAATGTTTCAACTCAAAACAACAATTCGTGCCCAATTGTTTCCCAGACGTAGTTTTGGTATTGAGGTCAAAGTTAACTTGCCTTGCGTTCGGGTGATGATCACACAAGACGACTCGGCAGATTTGAAGTGTTTCTATTGCAGTGACTTTTTGTTCGGCAGACAAGGTGACCATCCTCGATCAAGTTTCCCTCAGGACTTTTGTAAAACCCAAAATATGACCACACCTCAGATTTGGTCCTCTTAAAAGGCTGAAAAACCTCCTGAGCACGGTCACTGCCTTCCACCATTCTATCTCGAATTTAAAAAAATATTGCGTGCTGCGCGCCTGCGTCAGACTGGCCGACAGGATTCAGTGAGTTATTTAAAATCGCGATAATCAAACACGGTTTTAATGATAATTAAATTTTAAACGATAATACTAACCGTCAGTACATTTTATCACGGTTTATAGTGAAACCGGTTATCGTCCCATCCCTAATATATATATATATATATATATATATATATATATATATATATATATATATATTTTGTATAAAAACACCAAGGAACTTTTCCTCTGCGGTCACCGTACAAGTTGGAAGTGGAATTGTCCATTACTGCTGTCATAAATAATTTAGCCTATACCCTACCGCGTCCTACTGTTCTGCGCGCTCTCACGTGCTCTCTGTTTATCCAGCACTGGCTTTGGAATCAACATTGGCCACAGACAAGGTAGAGTATATGATGAATGATTTAATGAAAGTGTTGTAGTCTACTGTCGAGTACGCTCCACCTGTCGTACGCGTGCCATAAAGCAAGTCAAATTTGTAGTTTTCTTAGGTCTCATTCGCACTACAGAAACACAATGCGATCTGGCAATTTTATATAGCATGGATATATCAGATAAAGGACCGGAATGCGGTGGCATAAGTTCATTTCACCATGTCACGACTTGAACCACTGAAACGATTTTGAAAACATTATTTTAAGGTAAAATGGGTTGGTATGGTTACTGTCTATTATGCTATGAAGCTGTTGAATGCTTGAATCTGATTGGACGATGAACGTTCAAAGGTGTGGAAATTACTTTAAAACTACTTTAGCGAGCGGCTAAAGTAGTTCACAGCAGGTGTTGACCACATTACAGTTCTATATCACTCCGCCAAACTATTTCAGTTATTTCAAAGGTCCTTACAGACCAAAACCCACAACTATACTGACCCAGCAAATATTGTAAAGAATAGGATAAACGACAAATTATTTCTATGTTTTTAACTACAAAATTATGTTTTTATGTACGGGAAGCACATACTCTTTCTCCCGGAGTACGGTACGGACACACACTCACATGGAAAGATGTAGTCAGTAAAAAAAAAAAAAAAAATTCAGTAAGATAGTAGTTTAACAGCCTAAAAGCTACATGACAGGTAATAATGGTGTTATTCTTGGAGAAGATAAACTTACAGTTTCGATTTTATTAGAGGCGCTGCTGTTGAGACTGAGAGACGTACAGTCCTCAGGTTATTCACTATAATCTCTCTCTCTTTCCGCTTCGCGTCGTGGCCACATTACCACCTCGGGTGTGCATTATTTTTCTAATAATTCAACGGCCTATGTTGTCAATTATTTCTTTACATGCCTTTGTGGAGCAGTATTTATGGATCACCGAGAAATGGGGATGACATACTTGGCAGTGAAAAAAAAATCCATTAAAATTAAACAAACGCAGTAGAGGAAGAGAAGACCTGAGTAAGGATATAATCTGGGGGCTGTCAGGGCTGGATTTTGATGAATCTTTCTTTTGTTCTTGTTTGCATTGCAAGTGGGGGTGGTGATAATTACCTAGAATTCTTTAGTGGTCTCATTTCTTGCTGTTCTTTAACATCTGCCTTCCAACTCTACCTTTCGTTTTATCTTCCCTCTTTTCTTTTTCTTCTGAACGTGCAATTACAGAGACTTCTTGACTCTTTCTCTCTCTATTGTGAGCTTTCTGAGGCGTAGCATGAGTGCAAAGCTTCGTTTCAGCTGAACAGAGGAGGGATGAAATCTGTTTTAAAGAGTTTCAGAAAGTAATTGTCTCTCCCACATTCCCATCATTCTCTCTCTCTTTCTTTCTCCTACTGTACTTTAGGACTGAAATTTCCATGCATTTCTCTTCCTTTCGCAGGAAACTTGGAAGGCGAGGACTCTGTCGAAGACCGAATATACCAGTAATGCAAATACAAATCAGACCTTGTTGCTTATTCATTTCTTTTGTGTTTTCTGCTCTACATAAATCTGTCAAACAACAAAAATCTCTTTTCAAATCCACTGTTTATTGTCATCAAAGTCACAAAGATATTTATGTAGCAAAATTTAAAACTACACTTTTTTCTGTTTAACAAAAATAGACATGTTTCTTTCTAAGGCTTTACATTTGCACAAAAGAAAAACATTTAAACATGTATTTTTTATACAGAAACACCCTTAAAGTGTAATAATACTCCCACTTTCAAATATCACAGTCGCACACATACTCATACGTGCACGCTACAATAAATAAAACGATACAAATTTACTATAGAGTGACATTCAGATATAAATTACTCTGTAGAAATGATTTACTTTTTAAAAATACAAAAATGTTTATGTATATATACACTGACAAAGAACAGCATTGTAAAACTAAAAAGGAAAATTGGGAAAGAAAAACATTTTGTTCTTTTGCACGTATTCTTTTTTTCCTGTATCTTGTGGCCAGTGTTCCCACACAGAATGTTAATTAAATTCACATGACAGAAATTCAGGCACTTGCACAATATTTCCACACATAATTTTCAGAGGCAAGTTTGAAAAAGAGTGTTTATGCTGTCACAATTTAATCTAACATTTTTTTGAGTCCTTTTTGATTTCACACTCAAATATTTAATTTATGTCCTTTGTTTGTACCCTTTGGTTTACACAACATTTCTTTACAATTCTCTGCTGAAATGAGCTTGTTAATTTCAGATAACTTCATATAAAATTCAGTCTATAGAGGTTTCATTTTAAATAAATAATAAAATAAAATAAAGGCACCGTAAGAACAGGTCTGCCAATTGCTTTGCAATCTAAACCCGGAAGATACAATACATGCTACAAAAAAATCAAAGCCACGTGCCATTGAGTTCCACTAAAACATCATCTAGAAAATATTGTTTCTTATTCTGTTTTTGAAAAACTCACAATTTTAGAAGCAATCTTCTGTTTTCTCACAATTGACCATGTTACTTAGTTGAAGTCAAAGCAATCACCTATTCATAAGTCTACACAGCACTTTATCACTAAACCATAAGAGACAAATCAGACCACGATAATTAATAAGTCCAACGGATTCTCTTTGACTGTTGGCTAACTAGCAGCTCTCGTGGATTTCAGCTTTACAGTAGATTGACTTCAAAATGGATCGGAGAATGAAAGAGGAAGAAAGAGAGAAAAAAGAGAGTTTGAATTTTTTTTTTTCTTTTGCTACTTTAACCTCTTTTGCTACAGTAACATCTTGGATTCTTTTTGAGCTGAGAAATGCAGAGCCTGGTATCCCGCTGTCTTTTCCACTTTCATTCTTCTCTCTCCTTCCAGTCGAAGCTCTACCTTTGTGATTGTTCATCTCTATAGCAACAGGAGACTTCAGTCTGTAGGTCTAGCTTCGACTTCCCCATCCTTTACTATTTCCTTAGCTCTCCCAATCTTTCCATTTTCCTGCTGATGCCTGGAGTCGTTCGGGGAACTGCGCTTCATGAGTCGATTGATTATGTCACTGCAGGTTTTCCGGTACTGGTGTCGCAGAAGAGAGTAGACGAAAGGGTCGCATGCAGCTTTGCTGTAAGCCAGACTCTTACACAGCACGCCCCAATATGGATTAAATGGCTCTGTCATAAACAGCTCCACGATCCTAAAGACATGACACAGATATGAGGAAGATCCAAATACCTAATAAGTCTAAATACCTAATGTTTTACTCTGCAGTTATCACATTTTCGGTATATATATATATATATATATATATATATATATATAGCATATAGAAGGTTATACATTTGTTTTGAAGAGGTAGTGAATGCAGAATAATTTCTATTTTCAGTGTGGTTATGCGAGGGATAATTTGTGACCTGGAGGTCACTAACGGTTGCTCTTAAAAATTGCTTTTGACAGGGGCTTTGAGGAAGAAAACCTACAGCAAGTGTCAGGGATATACAAGACAGTTCATCCTTTCATCTTCTCTAAGCTCACCGAGGTTATGTAACATGCCAAGACAGGAGGCCCGTCTTCATTCAGTCCAGCGCAGTCTCATCCCAAGACTTCATATACTGTAACTGACGTCTTGGGAAGTCTTTTCACCATACGTCAACATCCGCCTTTTTAGGGTACCCTTAAACGTCAGTTAGATGACGTTATCAGATCCTAACCCTACCTACCCCAGACCTAAACCTACCCCATCACCTAACTGACATTAAAGGTAAAGCGTCAGTTGTATGACGGCCCCGGATCGTCAACTAACCGACGTTTAAGGGTACCCTAAAAAGGCGGATGTTGACGTATGGTCTATGTTGACCTATCTATCTATCTATCTATCTATCTATCTATCTATCTATCTATCTATCTATCTATCTATCTATCTATCTATCTATCTATCTATCTATCTATCTATCTATCTATCTATCTATCTATCTATCTATCTATTAGGGGTGTCAAAATTAATGCATTTATGCTTTTGACACATTTTGTTCAGTTTAAAGCATTAAAAATATTTTGTGCAATTAACACAGCATTGTTTTTTCCCCTTATTCTTTTACATTATATGATCGCACTCTTTTGCATGCAAATGCTTTTCAACCGTTCAAGCGCGACAAGACAAGTCTTAAACGAATTAAATGTAGTCTTAAATGATCGTAAAGAGTTGCGATAAAATGGGATCCATGGGATTCTTTAAGTGACGGCAGCCTAATAAACTCGCTGCTGTCTTTCTTTTAGGATAACCAAAGAAAAAAAGAAAATCACTCGTTGCGCTTGACTGAATTACTTTGGTAGTTTTAATAAGCATCAATCTGTATTTCATTTATAAATTATGCAGTGAAGACAGAAGTGTTTGGTAACTATTAAATTGCTGTATATATCCTACCCGTTAGACTTACCTGAAAAATCTTAAAGCACAAGATTACATGGGTCAAAAACTATGAAAACAATAACTTGTGCATTTTTACAAGGCAAGTAAAAATCTCAACTGGTCTGGCTGGGCCAATAGAAAAACTGAGTCCTGATATATTGAAGGACAGGTATATTTGATATTTATTATAATGGGTATATGTGAAAATTGTTTAAGTTCATTTAAATTAAGTTTTATTTTTAAAGCCTTAATGTTAAAATGTATAGCTTCAAGTAGCAAATAAATATGCAATTAATTAGTTATTTTTTTAATCAATTGACAGCACAAAAAATATATATTGATATTCGTGTGTTTTAAACACACATTGTTCCTCATATCTACAAGAATTATTGTCATAAAGGTGAAAAATATTAAGTAATGTCTGGTAACAAACTGTACATTTTTATTTATTTATTATTACAAATTCCCCAGTCAACCTTAAACAATACACAGTGTCCTCCAGCTTTTGAGTTAAAGTAAAAAATGCAGTTAATTACATTCAAAGAACTCAATCTGGCCAACACATCAAAACTGTAATAATAGCATGACTCTCTAAGAGCCCAAGGAAGAAAAGCAGATGGCTCACCTGGTGATGACGTAAGGGGTGAAACAGATGACGAAGGTTCCGATGAAGGTACTAATTTTGCGGGTGGCTCTCTGTTTCCTCCTTTTCTGCTCCTCCAGACAGCGCTGACGAACACTGGACAAAAGATAGACCTCCATTTAGATGATTTCTCTCACTGTATTATGCTTGTTGCATGTGAGATGAGCACATTAGATTGACTTTTATACAGCAGACATTATTTAAAACTGTCTTTATGGACCAGATGAACATGCATACTTAACTACTGACAACATAGGAACCTTCTGACAAAATATTAAAGAGACATTACAGAAGTTTCCATGGAGAGATGATTTTTGCCTAAGCTGTTTTCAGCGAATCATTGAAATGTCAGATTGACTGATTCACATGGTCAGTGTTTTACACAGAAGTGCGGTGTGTTTTGTTGATTGCTATATCAGTCTATAAAAAGCTAGTTTTTTCTTTTTTTACATGAATACCAAAAGAGCCAACAGCTGGAAGTAATTTTCTTTTCAATTTGCATTTGTGGAGTCCTTTGACTCTGATACATCCCCTGCCTGAACACCAGATGTGCTCTTTACATGTGTTGTATAGGACTATTGTAATTTGTCATTGTTGGTTAATAAGTTATGGTGGACACATTGCCATTGAAAGTCATGGTGCTCTGGGCAATGAGATGATGATCTTCACTCTCTGACAAGCACAAATGTCTCTTGATATCTGTTGGCACACTAGAGAGGTGTGTTTAGGTCAGCCACTAACCTTTTTCAGCCTCATTAGTTGAATAACATGTGCAACATTTTTGGGGTGTAACAGTACACAAAACAGTACGTCCCTCGGTTTTGACGTCACGGTTCATACAGCAGGAGGAAAGGAAACTAAACATAAAATTGCCTTAAAAGTGGTTTACTGAACAAATTGAGGCACTGTCTTTAAATTGATATAATTAAAAGTTTCTTAAGGATACACTTTTCTCTAACAATATCTCTGATAATGCTGTAAACTATATAGGGAGCCCTTACTTGCACATTACTATAATATTGAAAGTTAACAACAGAGCCCAAACTATTTGCCTATTCTGTTAATGTTATTTATTTTTTAGATCTAATAATCAACACTCAAATAAAAAAAAAATGAATGCCAAAATAGAAACTGCACATAAGGCAAGTTTTGCATTGTTGAAATATAATCATTACACACTGGCTGTCATTTCAATGAATGACATATATTTTAAACATACATTAAAAATCAAGACATCACTAACAGGTTAAGTAAAATATAATGAATATATAGGTTTATACAGTGAGTTAATTTCTCTTGCTGAGTAACAAGCTGTTTTACTGATGTCTTTCCACCACTGAAACACTGATTGAGCGATTACACGAGATTTAAAACGTTTCAGTAAGTTGTCCCTTAACATACCTTCAGATGTTAATTTGTTTATGAAATCCACAGGAGCGTCAAAATGGCATTCATTGTTTAATTTTCGTGATAAAATGAACATTATTTGAAAAATCGTGCATGCTTATTGCTATTATTGGTAGATAATGGTGGTAGATAATGGTAGATTATGGCGGTTAGGCTACAACACTGTATCGGTCTTCGAAAATTCGCGGCACGAATGGCTACGTGTACCGTTACACCCCTAATACTATTTAATTAAATATTAAGGGAAAAATAGTTTTGTGACCAGGTAAAGTGAGGTCAACCTGGGCTAAGGCTCGGTGTGTTAGCAGGGGGCGGGGTGTGTTCGGTATGCCACGAGAGTATCGCGGTATGTACCGTGGGTGGTGTATTGCAGTTTTTCGGTTTGTTTTGAATATTGTTACACCCTAGCTCTTTTTATGTATTGTGTCATCGCTCCAGACCAGTTACATTTGTGACAGAAATGTAGTTCTTAGGTGTCCAGTAAGAATCTACTATGAATAGTCACATGACCTGAGCTGCTTTAGTTTGATCATTGTGATGCTTTTTTTTTTTTTAAAGATCAATCCAATCGTAAATAAATCACAGGGCACATATAAAGTGCCAATTTTCAGATTTGTGAGTTTTCTACTCTGTAGTTTCCCAGTAATTACAATGTTGACTAATGATGTTTTAAATTATGTTTACTCTTTTTTTCATCATTACACTCAAAAAATTGCTTGGTTGTTTTAACCCAACTTTGGGTCAAATATGGACAAACCCATCCATTGGGTTACATTTTTTAATTACATTTTTAACCCAACGTTTGGGTTTGTCCATATTTGACCCAAAGTTGGGTTAAAACAACCCAGCATTTTTAGAGTGTATTATTATTATTATGTATATGTTGTTTGATTCAGTGGTATATCCAAAAAGTAAAATCCATGTGTTCACTTAGTTTTAGTAACTGTATGATTCAACAGGTTAGATTCCTGTGGACCGAAATGGTGGTGCTGAAACACAGTAAGAGTTTCTCTGGGTTCTATTTAAACTTGAGTAGCCTACTGAATATGTGATTTAATATCTATTTGTATCCATTTGAAATTTATAGATTCAAAGTACATCACAAAAAAAAAAAAAAATCCAAAATGAATTCCCTGTACAAACCATATTAGCTTCAGTTGCATTGTATGTTATTTATTTAGTGTATAATGCTCAGCGCAATACTTATTGTTACTGACTTAATTTGTTGCATTGGACACTTTTTGTGCAGGTGAAATGGGCCATCATGCTTGTATCATTTTCATTGTATTTCTCTGGTAAAGTTCTGGCAACCACCCCTGCCTGTTTCTTTATATATTGATCTCTTACCGGTAAAAATCTGAATATTCGCCTTCATTCTTACCTCGGGTGAATGTCCACTAGCAATAAGAGCGTTTGCATGGTGATCACGTCTATGCGCTTGCAGTGAAAGCGCGCTACTTTGAGCACTTTCAGGTACGTGACGCAGAGCACCACTGATACCAGCAGGAACGTGAGCGTGTGCAGCACCAGCGTGTAAATCGCGAACTGCGTCTTGGAATGGAGCGCCCTGCCGTTACAGAGCGTGCACGAAGCGTACAGCTGATGGTAGCCCACCCAGGAGAGGCACGCGGCAACCACAGAGAAGGACAAGGAGTGCACCCACGTGTAAGCCAGAGCGAGCACAGCGTCCCGGTGTCGGATCCTGGAATGATAACTCAGAGGGAACACCACAGCAACCCACCGATCGATGCTGAGCGCAGCCATACTCAGCATGGAGTTTGTGGTCAGGAAAGTGTCCAGAAACCCGACCACCTGACAGAAAACGTGTCCTCCGGGATGTGCATTACTCAAAACCGCGAAAAGTGTCAGCGGCATGCTGGAGGCGGACAGAAGCAGGTCGCAGAACGTCAGGTTGAGTATAAACAACCCAGGAACCTGCTTGCGAATTTCGGCATTGTACAGAAAGCAGATCAGCACCAGCACGTTGGACAGCAGCGACACTACGATGATCACGACGAGTAGGAAAGAGAGCGCGAGCTCTGCGGTGTGCATGGTGTTCCCCGCTCTTAAAGCCTCCAACTTCGTACCTCAACTCTTGGACAGTTCATTACGGGGAACTAAATTGTGTCAGTACAACTTGTACTGGACGTTGTAACCCTGGACGTGATATCCAGCTGTGCACGGCTGGTCGATGCACGGCTCTCCATGACTCTGACCTCCGTTTATTCCTCGAAGAGTTGGCATAATCCATCCGAGCTGTTGGAACGCGAAATCTGTAGACTGGACTTTTAATCACGCAATCCCTCGCGAGTCGCAACCCTATGAATGCCTCGCAACCCTTGATGAATGCATCGCGCAATTGCGCAGTTCGGGTTTGCGTGCGCTTCTGATGCAGAATTCGTCCTTGAAGCAGCTTTATATGTCAAAATGTCACCCCCCCCCCCCCCCACACACACACACACCCCCTCACACGTGACTAGCGTCAAAGAAATCGTCAGGGAATTGATATTGTGAGGGCACTAAATTTAGAAAGGGTTTATATTTGTCGAAGGGAACTCTTTCACGTCACGATGAGGCAAAAGCCCGAGTCTCGGGGTCCAATTTTAGATTCGCTCACAGCCTCGCACACACATCTTTATACTTATGACGCTCATCCTAAAAGAGTAGAGCAGTCTTTTTTTATGTATTTTAGAAACAAGATTTGTTGCCCGTTTAATTTCAATATTTGAAACTTGGTGGTTTGTAGAAATATGTCTCAAACTTTGATAAAACATTGCCTATAGGCTACTATGAATAAATTTAGAAATTCCTAAACTGCATTAATTAGTGTCAAGTACACAAAACATGATGGGCCAGAATGTATTTCGGTAATGAAATACAGATATGCTAAAGATATGAATATCGGCCACATATTAATTGTCCTCCCCATTTAACATGCTTGCTGAGAGACACGCTGGAGATTTTTTTTAATTGTAATCTCTCATATTGATCAAACGTTTGATTGTCCAAAAAAAGACAGTAAAAAAAATGAGAGCAGCTCTTTTCAACAGCAAATGGAAGAGCTAGGGGCAGACACAAAGATGGAGAGTAAGGGAGAGATTTGAGGTCTAGCACGTTGTGACTTCTAATCAAAGCTTTGGTAAAGTATTGATTCAAGCTACCTTGGGGAGAAAATAGGATGTATTTATTGTTCATTGCCAAATCGTTTCCATTTTGTGTGCTCTTTATTGAACAGAAAATCATATTTCTGTTGAATTCTATTAATGTTTACAATGTTTTGAGATTGATGTAATATTTTAACCAACACACTATTATAGTACTTGAAGGTTATGTTGAGTTCAAAACGCTTCACACATTGCACATTTACTTTGGCATGTTTTTAAATGTCATCTCCCAATAATGAATCACTGCTTATGCTGTGACTTGGCTATAGCCTACTTTTAAATATGAATATAGAGATAGAGTTAGAGGCGAGAGCCATGCTTGATGCATTTGGCTCTTGCTTGCTTGGCTGCGGGATATCAGAAGGATTTCCTGTCACTTTGTGTAAGTGAATTTGTTCATGTGCACGTGTCTGTGTGAGTGCACGCGTGCATGGTTGCATGTTGACATGTAGTCATGGGCTGTGCTATAGTGCTAGTAGGTGCTTCAGCACCCCCAAGAGAGACCAAAGCACCCCGATAGCACCCCCAAAAATATTAATTTCAAGATAATATCTCGTTATTTCAACATAGAGTTTTCCTGCATTGTTTTTTTTTTTTTTTTTTGGTGGTGGTGGTTGAAAAAAAAATCAATTGACACGATAGTAAAAGGTCGGAAGACCGCAATTTCACGTGGAGCATTTGGAGATTTTTTTTCTCTCCCAAATTACCGTGGTGTGTGAATTGCGTTAAAAAACACGTTGCAACTTCTCTAAAAAGCATTCCGCACATTCAGCTGACAACCACATTTCACTAAAACGAAAAAAAAACCTATCTAGTGATTAAATGTTTTCTGTATTGACGCAAATCTTGTGCGATTTCCTAAACTGCTGAGATAATCACACAAGCGTGCTGTAGGCTGGACGTCCAATGATGCGTCACACGTCCAAACTAATTTTAACCATTCACTAATGAATTAAAACAACTGACCTGTCCAACACTGAACTCGTGAGATTTAAAAAAAATCGATAACTTAATTAGATTAGTTAACATTTATTATTAATAAACTGCACTTCTACTGCATTGTTAATAATTTCAATATTTAAAGAGTCTACTCTGTAGGCCCACCATATGTGCCATTTAGTTTCATTTTTGTTAAAACATTGTTTTTTTGTTATATTACGCAATATATTGAAGATATGATGGGCCAGACATGATTTTGATCACTAAATTCAGTTTTGTTTTGTAGAAAGCCTTTCTTTAATGTGGATTTCGTTTTGTATAAATTGTATTTTAATTTTAAATCAATTTTTCAACAACCAATTGCCTGGATTTAATAAATAAGAAGCAAATATAGCAGACAAGGATCATGAAATGGAGGCGCGGGCGCAATTGCATAGCACGTGAACTGGAGTACATCTCATCATAAATTTTGCTCATTTAAATAACAGTGTGTGCATGTTTGTGTGTATACCTTATAATTGCGCAGCTCCCCCTTGTCAATGATCTTGCCCCTGTGTTAAAAAAGATCTGGCGCTGCTTTAATGTCTCACTATGAACTCAAACTGGACAATTCTTGTTGTTTTTGGAATATCGCATTATTAAAAATGACTTCCCTTCTCTTCTCTGATTGGGTTTACTGGCACAAAGACAACCTGCCACTCAAATGAGATGACAGCAATAGCAAACCATGACCATCCAATCAATTCCCATTGGACAAAATCAAGTTCTGCCCTATATTGTTTCTTGTTCCTGATGCTGTTTTACTTGGATATATTTCACAATAGGGAAGAAAAGACTATCGCAAGACTTCCGTTTCATGCTTTAACTGTAGGTCTATTCATAATGATTGCACTTTTTGACTGGCACGGACATGACATTTGAAGTTTGAAGTTCCTTTCCAGATATTTTGCTGGGGAATTACTTTCAGTTTGCCGCCTCCTAATTAGAAAGCAACCTTGACATTTACTTTTACCAGAGGCAGAGGATCAGTTTACACAAACACACACCAGCCCAGATTTTTGTGCTAAACGCATTTCTATTTCACCGCAGTGTCTCTATTCTTTCAACACAAACCCCTGTTTGGACTGCAGCAACACACACACACACACACACACACACACACACACTCACACTCATACTCATACTCATTAGTGGCTCACTGATGCCGCGTAAAGATCGCCGCTGTCCTCTGTTACCACGGAAACACCCACGCTGTCTGTGCAGTGGGTGTGTGGTGGTCCATCCCATGATCCTTTGTGACAGCATGAACGATTCTGACCAATCAGTAGAGCAACTGCACAGATCTTGTTATTCTTCTTGAGGGGGCGATACAGACAGCTTGTCTTGATGTGAAACATAGGCTTTTATCTCCATCTCTTTTTATGCATAGTTCAATAGATTGTTGCTCTTTTTTTATTAGAAATAGTGTTTCAAAGCATTAGCAAAGATTATTTAGTCAGGAACATTCAATCTTTAAATGAAGGCTTTAACGTTTTGTATTCCTTGTATTTTACTTATTTTGTCACATTCGTTATAATAAAAATAATAATAATAATAAAATATTAGTCCACGGTTAAGAGCCTTAATATCAATAGACTGACCCTTTGAGCTTGTGGGAAGCTCATTGGTTGAAATACATGGGTTAACCTATGTTAATGTTGGACTACTGGTATCGTTCTTGCCACGGGACATCATGTACTTTTGGTCCACTGAATTCGTTTCTACATGGCACAATAGCTTTAGCTTTGCAAAGGGACCCTCATCATTTCCTTCTAGCTGTTTTTTTTTTCATTGAATATTAATTTGAGTATGAATATGTATATGAACATTAATTTGCTTATGTATTTTTCTCATAGTTTCTCATACATTTTTTCTCAACTTGACAATCCATCCATCTAGGCATGCATTAAAAATACTGAGAACTTCAGGTTGACTGAGCCCAAGTAGGATGCCAAAATCATTCATTTTTAATGTACATATGTATTTAATTTTGTGCTCCAGTGGATTATACTGATGGTAATTATGTCTAATTAGATTGTTTCTATAGCCCAGAATACACAGCCTGAGATTTGTGTGTGCTGGGAACCCTGGGAAAATGAGTGATGCACACATGATCTGCATGGCAAAAACCATGAAATCCTACCCTGTGGACAAGATGCATTGCATTCTGGATCCACTGCTGGCTGATTCTGCTAGGTTCATTGTTGTGCTGCTTGATGCATGGTTTGTATTCACAATCTAGTTTGTCAAATGCTGTATTTCAAACATTAATATTCTGATTAATTATTTCAGCTCATTTGGATTGTAATATATTCCAGTCTTATGTAATTTCTGCTTTGAGTCCAGGTTTTCTATTTCTATTAAAAATGAAAAGGCTGTAAATGCTGTGCTACATTGATCTGTGCAATGAGAGTGTTGGTAAAGTTCTCTATTATGACTACCAGGATTTCATTTGAACATATTGTCTAGTTTTAAAGGTCTTTTTATGTCAGGTGCTTTTGTGCGGTTGTGGCTCCATCTGGTGGTTCAACTGGTTAAATGTTAGTCTGCAATCAGTTCTGTTGCTTTGATTAAGATTCAGAGGGCAACATTTATTTATTTATTGTCAGTTTCTATTTGTTTGAGGGCGGTTGTTTATTTATTATGTATACACTGCATATTCTGTGATTGTCTCTGAGGCATTTCATCTTTATTTTTATATTGCTCATTTCTTTTCTGTGTTGGCCGAACTGATTTGTCAGTTACGGCTAGAGCCCCGACTGATCAAAGCCTTGTCCTGATCTCACAATCATAATGTTTTCCTGATGAAAATGTTTTTTTGAACTTAGCTATGCGATTAGACTTAATCGGGTCCTTTATTTATTTTTTTATGGGGCCTATGTAAACACAGGAATGGGGCCCTCCTCTATTCAGCATATTTACCTGGGATTTCCCACAACTTCTTCCCAATATCATAGCTTGCACTATGGTATTCTCTACTGCTATTTTAGTTTGAAATAGTTGGGTAAATTGGCTTCTACTCCTAAGCCATACTGCCCTACTTACCAATGGTATCGGCTTTCGTTTAAATAATTGCTAACTTTTTAAGACGTTTAAATGTGAGCTCATTGTTTTCACCACTAGAGGGAGGGCTTGACCTTCATTGAGACCATCCTTGTCCCACAACAAGTCTGTCATCACTTCTCAACAAACCTAATAAACACATCATCAGCATCCCATAATGTCCATGTGCCGTGTCTGGGCACAGACCCAGGGGGCAGAGTATAAGTGCTGTTTGGTCTGTCCTCAAAGGTCATAGTCAGGGTTAATCTGTCATGTTTAGCAAGACTGTGAGGGCACTATTGTTTTCCAACTAAGTTTAATGAGATAATTCATCGAAATAAAAATTAATAAATATAAAGTCAATATTTACTACACCCCAGGTACACCGTAAAAGAACATTATTGTTGGTTTAACATAAAAAAGGAAGTTAGCTGGTCGTAGTTCATTGAAATGAAAAATGTTAGTTGATACAATGAAGGAGATTGGTTTAATATAGAAACTCAAACAATTTTTTTATCTGAACCACATTTATTATCTTTTTGATTTGGCAAATGATAGTAGTTCCATAATTGTAGGATTTGTCTGCAGAATACAATAGAAGATACTTTGAAGAATGCCTCATCTGGTCTATTGTATTATGAAACTCGAGCGTTCAGTCTTCACAAAGGACACTGAACAATTGACCCACAATTTATAATTGGTCAAAACTTCATACTATGGACAAAAACAGCTGAGACAACCTCCAAAATATATTATTTTAAAATGGTAATGGACAGTTGATGTTTTTGTGCTCCACTGTCAGTAAATTATTTCCCAAGGCTCTCTCATTGATGTATTAGGTGTGCACAGGGCAACAACTAATTAGTCATTAATCACCTGTTAAATAATTATAAGCTGCCTTTGAACAGTTTTTGGCTAATTTGCTGAATTTAGATAAACATATTAAAGTACATTTATTGCAGTCCTGGACCAACCAGAGCGCAAATGTCGTGCTCAAGGGCACAGTGGTGATAGTTTAACATTTTTTAACATTTCAGATTCTGGGTGAGATCTTTAAATATGATGCTACACTATCTCAGAGCGAAGTTACTTCACTCAGACAGGAAACAGTAAAGAAAGACACAATGTTTTAAATAACTTGTCAAATGATTATTGTTAAATAAGTGCTTGCAGTGTTCGTTTTAAAAGATAATAACATCAATGAACTTCTTGTTACAGTGTGAGCAGCTTGCAAGGGGAAGTAAGGCCTCTTAGCTAAACACAATGAGATCCCTCTGGTGACCTTTCAAGTGTTGCAGAGGAATGTAAGCAGATCAGGCAGGTATGTGAAAGAGATCGTCCTTGTGAGAAGCAGGCTTGTTGGAACTATGGAGCTTTGAACGGAAATCTGTAATTTAACTATTGAGGAGGAAAAGAAAAGATAGAAAGTTTGGCAACTCTCAAGCATCATACCTGCTCCAGCTTTTGAGTAGTACGTCCAAAACTATTTGTCTTGCCATAGTAATGTACTGTTTTCTAGTCTGTGACTTTGAGTTATTTATGAGTAGACTTCACCGTTTGGAGTAGAGTTCCATGATAGAGATATTTTGGATCTTTTCTCCTGCCAAATGTCTTTCTGTGTCCCTCTCCATCTCTAGTTATCTGTGCTTGGGTGAAATAGCCTGTTCGGTGAATCTGCCACTGGGTGTAAGATGATATTTTCTCCTCTTTCTCTGTCCCCTCTTGGTGTCTTTATTAGCAGGTAATGTCCTAAAAGAGGATTAGAGGAGGAAAAGGGTAGACATAGTCCTGTGAATGGATGAATGGCATAGAGGGGATGGTTAAAGGAGGGAAGGACGGTTTGGGTAAGAAGAAGACGAAAGAAGAGATCACACTGCTCGGGGATATTTGGGGGATTATCTATTTGTGAGACGTATATGAGTCAGACAGACAGAGAGAGGGCAGTCAACTCTGCCAAATACTTGAAAGTATTCATTTAGTAAAGTCAAGGTGTGAATTATGGGGTGGTTTTGCGTGGCCAGAGCCCATAGAAGCTTAAATCCCCCACGAAAGATTTAAAAAACAAAAGGTTGGGTGATACATCTACATACTGTTTAGCTCAGTTTATTATTTTTATTAATTTGTTCCCATTGTTTTAGTTGCACTTAGTGATGTTGTACTACATCTTTTAAAAAATCGAATAAAAGTGTGGCTTCATTCCATTGCAGCAGTGATGAATAATTTAAAAAAACACTGGTCTTGACTCGAGACAAAAATAAAAAAATTAAAACCGAAATAGCAAAAAAAAAAAAACAATGAAAGCTAGTTTTCAGCAGTTTTGCTGCTTCTTACTGGCAAAACTGACATGGATAAACTGTAGGCAAATTATAGAATTACAATTGATTATAAGAAAAAAGAGCAGTAAAAGTTCCAACTCAATTGTAGTTGGGAAGTACTCGATTTAAACGATTTCTAAATAATCTATTCAATTTGAAAGTAGGCACACATTTGGTCTTATTTGTATGTACACTGTAAAAAAAAAAAAAAAACTATTTTCAAGATTTGTTATCACATTTTTTCTTTTGTCAAATCAACTTAAATAATTTATTTAGTTCAGATAACTTATTTTAAGTTTATATGATTAAATCAATCTCCTTCATTGTATCAACTCACCTTTTCCAGTTCAATCAACTTAAATTTCAAGGCAACCAGGTTACTTAATTTTTTAAGTTAAACCAACAATATTTTTACAGTCTATAATTTGTCCAAAAAAAAAAAATGCAAAACTTTGCATTCAGTTATGAATTACATGATGCAAATAATAACATTATTTTAACTGGATATTACTGACTGTCGTTAATCTCAATAGTTTTGACGTTGGCGAGTGTTGATAGATCTGTATCGCAAACCAGCCAAAAAGAGTGCATCAAAGCAGTATCAAGAATATCAAATATTAGGGCCATTTCTAGTTTGGCCATTTCTAATTATTGAAGGGTACTTGTCCCGCTCAATGTCCCCCTGTGGTGGTTATGGCCCTGCTTCTAGAGCCTGGTTGTTGCACTCTATTATGAAACAGTGCAGTGGAATGCAAAACACGTACTGTGAACGTGTGCTATAATGAAGGTCGTTATATAATGATCCAGGTGTACACCAATTCTGGATAATTAAGGATATAAAATCATTCATGGCTGCAACACTGAGCTTCAGGGTCATGGCTGGGCCAACACTGGGACCGAGTCTGTGATGTTTTCTTCTAGTTAACTGGTTAGTTTGGCCGCTTTTCGAATATTACTTGAATTAATTCGTATTCACTACTGAAGTGTCAAAAATAATTTCTTGTAAACCCTATTTTTCA
Organism: Pimephales promelas; assembly: GCF_988280905.1. Classification (NCBI taxonomy): domain Eukaryota; kingdom Metazoa; phylum Chordata; class Actinopteri; order Cypriniformes; family Leuciscidae; genus Pimephales; species Pimephales promelas. The sequence continues at coordinate 19,922,086 of NC_142783.1, forward strand.
CCATTGTTTTATCTCATTCTGATAACGATTCAGTGTGGCAAACTGAAAATGACTCTTCCCTGAACTCTCCACCTGCGGAAGTGTCTACAGCTTTAGTGTAACCTGCCCTTCTGGAGGTTAATGTGAGGGAAATCAGATTTGGGTAGGAAGCATCTCTAAGCCTCTGGAAAGTAGAGGAGCAGAGAGTAAGAAAGAGCTTTTTGTGCTGTGCGAGGATTGAACGCTACGCTGTATGGCCAATTGACTTCTTCTCCAATTCATCAAATGCACTGTTTACCTAATCTGTCATAGCATTTCAAAACGCATTAAAACCGCAGGCAGATAAGCTCAGCATTCCTACTCCTGATTCAGGATAGTCTTACCTTCACCAAAAAGGCAAACCATTTCTCTCTCTCTCCCAGAGGATTAGCTCTTGTGTGAAATGCATACTGTAAAGTGCTACCACATCTTGCTTAAGGACAATTCCACCCACCCCTTCCAGATAAATAAAGTATTATTGTGCAGTTAAGGAAGATTAGAAGTTAGAGCTGGGGGTTGGGGATTGAGGATATCTGAAATTGAGTTTAATGCCATGCTTATCTGAATTCTTCTCGTCTTTAATAGTGCACACTGTTGTGTGTGGCGGAGGGGGAGGAAGCGGAGAGATGGGGTCGTATCCTCTACAGTAGGGCGCAAGAAGGAAATTGTGAATTGAGTTGCATTAAAGCCTCTTTTTGTAAAACAAGACCGACAGTAAAGTGAATTGGCATGGCAAGACGTGGAGGAAAGGGCCAGATGCGAGGTGTCGGTTGCAAATTGAACTTGGACCGTGTGCGAGAGGCCCGTCGTCGGGTGTTATACAAACTGCTTAACACATCATTCATGTCATCTAGGGAATAAAATAACGGAGGATGTGCTATTGCACCATATTTCATGTTTTAATTTCCAGTCTATCCAGAGCAAAGACATATGGATAGACAGGATAATTCTGCTAATATTTACTCATCCCTGTGGCATTTTAAACCTTTCTTTTTTTCTGTGGTACATAAAAAAGTTTTGTCTCATATCGAGCTGTTAAAGGGAACATTTATATTCTGTCATCATTTACTCACTCTCATGTCATTTTAGACTTAAAATTCACTATTATATGACGCAATGTTATTTTGTACCCCATTGACTTTCATTGAATGGACAATTTTTATTCGCTGCAAAATATCCCTCAGGTTTGGAGGGTAAGTAAATAATGACCGAATCATTTTTTTAAGGGGTGAGCTATCCCTTTAACGACTCTATTAGACTGAAAATCAAGCCATTAAAGTCAAAAGCCCACTCAAACTGGCTTGAGGTATGCCGTATTATTCAGACGATGACTCACCCCTCCATTTTGTTTTCTATGGGTTTCAACTTTGAACTTTTAATCAGATAATCTTAATTTCCTTCTGCTCTTTACTATGGCAAGCCAGTTACCATGGAAACAGAGGACCAGTGTGGCCAAGAAGGGCTTTATACCCTGTGCCTGAGCTGTTTGGCCTGCTATCACAGAGCGCACACACACGCACGTTTCCAGGTAGTGTTGATTGATTGGGTGATGATGAGAGGTAAGGATAATCTGAATATTTAGTTAAGGCCATCCGGATGCTATTACCTTTCCCCGCAGGCGTTTCTTCTGCAAAGGGAGGGGAGAAAGTGCGCTCCTCTGAGGCTCATTTCAACAGGCACTTATTTAGGCGTACAGCGCTGCCTTTTGCACACTCACTGTGCACTGACTGATGTGAGAAAGAGGTGAGAAAGTTAATAGATTTTTAGTACTCACTCTTGAGCTTTTGATATTATTCAAGGTTTTTGATGAACTTGTTTCACTGTGCTTTCAAAATTAAGTTATAGCACATGACAGAGTCTCGGCTAGTTCTCTCTCAGTGTCATGTAACACATATAATGTGTGTGTAGGCCTATGCGAGTGTAAGGGAGGTAAATATTTGTCATTCTTCAGGCTGAGAAGAGCAGGAAGATCTGATACAAGTACAAAAGGCTTACAGTGACCCTTCACCACAAACAGACTGAAGTTGATGAGGGATATAATTAGGGAGCGTTCATAAAATACCCATTTACGGTCTCGGACATGCAGAGACAGAATCAAAGCTGGAGTCAGATCAAAGAAGACAGAGGAGCTTTTCTGGCATGATGCAGCAGATCTTATTAAAAAATTATCTTGATACTATAATATGTGTAAACCATTTTTATAGATGTCTTCAAATGCGTTTTTGCCGGCTTTTAGCAAACAGAGGCTTTTTGTGGCTTTGGAACTAAAATAAAAATAAAAATGCTCCGACAATTAGTAATCTGAGCAAAGTTATCACCAAAAATTTCAATCTGCCAGCCACTGCGACCTGGCAAGCAGCACAATCTGATCATACTGTCAACCAAGTTTATTAGAAGAATGTCCATGCACTGAAAGACTGACAGGGGCTCTCTTCCCCTGGCTGGGCTGAAACAGAGGTTAATTGACAAAAGAAACCATGTGTGTGTGTGTCAGTGTGTGCATGTGGGTGGATACGGCTGTGTGTCTGACAGGGTAATTGCCTTGTTAAAAGAGAAACGGAGGCAATATTTTGAAAGAACCACATCCCCATATAATCCGCCTTTGAGAATGGTGAAAGAGTGAGGGTTGCCTCTTAGATCAATTGTACAGTCATTTCAGCTATTTAGAATCAGCTAAAATCTGCTCTAAGAGGGCCATTTGGGTCCAGACACAGAGATCCGCTTTGTTCCTCCCAACTTTGTCAAATCAATCTTTTCTGGCAACATTTTGAAATGAATTTAGTGCAACAAATATGCGTTTTGTTTGAAAAAAAAAATCTCATTTATATATTTTATGCACCAAAAATGACAGAAAAATCTGAATTAGCAGACATTTAAAAATGTTACTACTGGAACTTCAAAGTTAATGCAACCATTTCCTTTTGTTATTCCACTTATGACACGCAGGTGGCACTGTAGCTATACATTTTGTCACGTTTCTTTGCTATTTAGCTTATTAAAACATGGTAACAAAACACGTTTGAAAGAATACACAGCAGTGTTTCATGAACACCTGTGTAAATACAGTTAATTTAAGTTTTTTTTTTTTAAAAGGGTTGCAGGTTTATTTGAACTAAATTAAGTTAATCCTATTTTTAGAGGCTTGACAAGACCCCATAAGGGAAAGCATTTTATTAAACACCCACTTGCTGAAATTGCTTTGACCATAGATTATAATAAGATTTCACAATTTCCTTAATATATTAATCATTTGTTTTGATGCAAAACTCCTTTGATCATTTAAATGTACAACAGTAGTGTGTTATTTCCACACAGCACTCAGTTTACCTCTGTAAAGTACCGTGCATTCCGCTGTTATTCTGTTTCCTTGAAAGTTGGTTCATTATCAGCCGTTCAATCTATCTGTGCAAAACCCCAGTGTGAGGTTTGTAAATTTATCAATCTATCTATTCATTCCTTGCACTGTGTTTGTGCACGCAGAGCTATTCAAATGTTTAAAGGGTTACAAAAAAGTGCAGAGGCTGAAACAGGTGGAGAGGATAAAATTAGAAAAATGAGTGCAAATGTACATGTTCAGGAATCAGATGGCGCACCGGTCACAGGGATATCACTTTCTTTAAGCTGCAGAGAGGATAACAATTAAGTCTTGGATTTACCGTGCGCCGACTTTAATGCGAACATAGCATGACAATGCACAGTATCTGTTGTGTAAATAAGCAAGACTCTTTTAGCATCTCTACAATTTGTATTTACCATTTATTTGCATCTTGCCTAAGACACCATAACCGGATGCAAACAAACACTGAATTCTATTATTCAAAACCAAGCTCTGGAGAAAACCGCGAAACACTATTTTCTAAAATGGACTCGTATCCAACTTTACTATCCTTTCTGAAATGGCTTATCTTTTTTTCTCTTTTCAAAGGACCTCTGACCTAGGCACTTAAACCCTGACCCCTGGGAGCCTGCTGACAGAAAATGAGATTAACTCCCATTAGTCGGCTGCTCAGTGAGGCTTTGCACTCCGCAGGATGTAGTTCTTCAAAATGTAGTGCTTTTTATGGTTGGAGGCAGTCAATTACAATAAATTCACGTCAGGAGTCCCCAGTGTCAGTGTATTTCAGTGTGAGAAAACGATTCAGTTGGTAAACTGGAAGAAAATTGTCTTTGCAAGCAAGGTAATTTAATGATGGAAATGTAAAGAGAAACGATCTTAATCTCAGCTACTGAACTGGCCATTTGGCTTCTGTGATGTGGATGCATGTGATCAGTTATCGGGCAGATAGTGGCCGGTCAGAGGTGAGGTCAATACGTTCCCAGCCCAGGTAAAACAGGTGTACACACAGCCTAGGTTACATACATAGGAGTGTGAGTGTGTGTGTCCCTCAGGACCGGGTTCACCGAGGGGGGGACTGTGTGTTTCCTGTACTCAAAAATGTCTTTGAGAATCAACCTAGTGAAACATGGCCCTCACTCTTGAAACCCTAACTACTCTTGACACACACACATATATGCAGATACACATGATACCGTCTTGTATATAAGCAGGTTCATATGAATATATCAGTTGTTATGTGCGGATAAATTCAAGTGTGTGCACAGGAAAGGCAAAGTTTGTATGTGAGTGAGAAATAAAGCTTAGATGCCACTGTGAACAGGCTCTTTCTCTTACTGTTTCACTCTGTGAATCCAAACAACACCGTTATTCATCCACCAAGCCCCCCCCCCCCCCCCCAACCCCTCCAATCCCTGCTTGGGCCGTAACCATCACTTCCATTCTCCCTGAATGTAGCCGCACCTGAACTGCTTTACCACGGGGGGCTTGTTCAGAGCAGTATGAGGGGCGGCGAGGCCTGAAACCAATCCCTGTTCGGGATCCCACCACTTCCTTCCAATTGTTCCCAACAAAGCCGGACAGGCATAAATGGCCTGCTATCTGTGTCACAGGAAAGTGGAGAGCAATTTGTTTCCTATTAAACAGGACTGTCAGTTCAGTTTCTCATCTTGTTTTTTCTCACTTGCTGTCTTAACGTGTTTTTTTTTTTTTTTTTTTGGACTTTTTTTTTCTGTTTCTACCAGGCCAAAGTGTCAGTCGTGAGGTTTTCCCTCAACAGCTAAGTGGCTCGGACCTCCCTTTTAAACCTGAGAACGCACCTGTTTCACCCACACAGGTAATTGTAAGAATGTAGAGGGGAGACCTTGGGGGTAATGGATTCAGAATAGATGCTCCTACCAACACACACACACAGCTTGAATATGGTACTGAAGAGCCCTGTTTTGCAGTTCTGTAGACTGCACCTGCTAAGTGGGTGATTGGTCTACCCCCAGTTCACGTGAGGGTCACAACAGCTTAATGTGACCCCCATCCTCTCCCTTTCTTTCTTTCCCTCTCTCTTACACAGTCTCAACACAGACCACATCTGCCATTATTCTGCCTGAGGTGAACAGTTCATTCCGCGTTCAGATAGGCGCAGTAGTTAAATAACGGTTTAAATAGACGTCTTTGCATCTGTTTTCACCGCACTGTTGTTATTTCATTCCAGTCTATATAGTGCACGGCTTGTGACGTCACCAAATACATGAATGGTTATTTATTTCATATCTAATGGCAAATGCATTACGCTATTTTCAAATGTTTGGGGTAAGTAATTTTTTTTTTTTAAAGAAATTAATACAAGGACACATTATATTGGTCAAAAGTGACAATAAAGACATTTATAATGTTACAAATATCCTGAAATCCTGATAAAAATGTATCCCTTTCCACACAAATATTAATGTTTTTAACATGTTTCTTGAACTGCAAATGCACATTTTATAATGATTTCTGAAGGATCATGTGACACTGAAGGCTGGAGTAAAATTCAGCTTTGCCATCACAGGAATAAATAACATTTTAAAATATATAAATTAATAATTTAAATTCTGATAATATTTCATAATATTACTGTTTTACTGTGTTTTTGATTAAAAAAAATGCAGCCTTAGTGAGCATAAAGGCCCATTTTACAGCAAGTACAATACCTATAGCGATAAAGATATAGTTCTAAAAATATTTCTAAATATAAACGAATATGAGTGTCCACACCACAGCTATAACGGCACAGAGAAACTGTATCGTTGGAATCACTTTCAGAAGCCCTTGACACTTTGACTGCCAATCAAAATCAAAACTGCAGCTTGTGGATATTATAAACAATGTTACTGTTCACTGGTGTGGGTGCTAACATAGATACCATTATAGTTGGCTCTATAGTTATCCTTCTTGGTGTGAACGGGCCTTAATGGTTCATTAAAAAAATCATACTGCCCCCAAACCTTTGAAGAGTAATGTATATGTGGGCTAGGTAGGAAAAACGTATGTGGATAGATCAGTGATGTTGATTTATGCTGAAATGTATGGAATTCCCCATTACTTACATGTGTGTGAGCCTGATAACACGGAAATATAGTCTGTAGCTTTGCTGAAGGTGTAAAAGACTTTTGCATATTTGCATAGAGATATGATCAAGAATGTGACAGAAGACTTTTGGATTGTGAAGGATGACCACAACATATACAAAATACAGTATATAATAAAACAAAAAGAATAAACCAAAAATTGCTATTTATGTAAAAAAAAAATGCAGCGTATGTAAGTGAGAAATATTATATTTGAAGCCTTTCTTCAAATTCTGGTTTGCATGAACATATTGCCTATATGGAAATGCATGTAAATAGATTTTTCTGACAATGATTTGCATTGTTACTTAAGACAAACACCTAACTGCTGTTTACTTGCACCTTCTTTAGTATAGTATCTATATATTTATCAACAATGTTGATATTATTTACAGCATATCAGCATTTCCCTACAAGTATTTGTAAAGGAAACCCATGCCCTGTTCAACAGACAATGATTTCTATTCTTAAGACAAACATCTGACTTTTGGCTTGAGATTAACATTAATTAAATATCTATGACACTGTTTATATAATTATACTATTATGTATCTTTGGAAACCCCTGCCCCATCTACCAGACTCTATATGGCACTACATTAACACATATGGTTCAGTTCATTTGCCAATGAGCCCCTTTTAAAGAGGTACGATGGATGAAGGATTAAAAAAGGGTTGTTGAAAAAAGATTGAATGAAAAAAAATTACCCTCTCTCCACTCTCCTTTTGTGTGGGGAGTCTGGAACCCCATCTGTGCGAGAGGAGAGGCGTGAAATGTTCTGTAATTACTGGTAATGATGTCCTAAGATCAGAGACTCAGCCCAAACAAGGTAATTACATGATAAATGTGTGTATGAGCACACTGACCTGGAGTCAGCAGGGCCTTTGAGACAGGCACACGATGGACAGCTAACAGAGATATCTGCTCAAAAGGCCCACTGGGACTTGGATAGATCTCTATTGTCTGAAACGCTGTCTCTTGGTAACAACATGGATCGGGGTTCAGCAAAGGGTGTGTGTGTGTGTGTGTGAGCAATACTTGAAATTTCCTTTTAAAATACAGTTATATTTACAAAATATGGAGTGGAGTGGAAAATGATTTATTTGATTTTGTTTGTGCATTTTTTTTATTACAATTATTTTAATAAAAATATATTTGGATTTTTTTTTTTTTTTTTTGTAATTTATATATACAAAGGAAGATGTAAATGTGGAGGGAGGTGGGACTGGGCTAGTGTCAGGGGTTAAGTGCCTCACTCAAGGACACAACATTAGTGGTCAGAGTAGGGAAGATCCTGAGGGATTTGAACTTGGATCTTCTAAGTTATAGTTTGCAGTCCTTATTTAGCCTCCAGTATATTGCTTTGGTGAACTTCAATATACGGCCTGGTTTCGCAGACAGGCCTCAGATTAAGACAGGACAGGCCTTAAATCAATTAGAATATTTAAGTACCTTTTATAAATCTGCAAGAAAAGCATCTTGAGACAAAACAATGACACTGTGACACATTTTAAGATATGCCAGTGCAAGTTGCTTTCAGTTAAAACAGCTCAAACATGCATTTTAGTCTGGGACTAACTTAAGCCTTGTCTGTGAAACCGGGGGATTTTATTATGTACAGTATAATGTCTTTATGAGAGATGCACAGTACATTCATTATCAAGTAAACGATGCTGGTTCTTTTTTATTTCTTGATTGATGACTATTTTTGTTTGGTTTTACTACAGTATATATTACTATAGATACTGCATTTCCACACGATTAGCATGGCCTAGGATGTAAATGTTGAGATTAATGCCAGCTTTTCATTTCCATGATATACAGTTTATGGTGTGCCTTAATCAATGTGAATTTTTCAGCCTTAGATTTGACTGTTGTCCATAAATATCCTTGTATTGCATGGATGTGGAGGCAGAAAGCTCCAGAGAGACGGTTATAGTCCACGATCACAGAGGCCATGGCAAATAACTGATCCTCTACTGCTTCACTTTTTAAATGCAAATAAGGCCCTGCAGAGCAAACAGATCACATGTTTTCTTTTGTCCTCTTTTGGTTTAGAGTTGTTTGTAATGTTATTCATCTGTTCTTTAGAACTGTTCTGCGAGTTTACAGAATGCATGATAATGAGATCATTTAAATTCTTACTCATTGTTTTTCAAAAAAATCTGATAGTCATGCAAAAAACATATTTTGAGACTATTAGGGTAACTTCAAATGAGGAATCATAGTCAAGAAAAAACAGCCAGGATTTGCCTGAGATTTGCCTAACCTCTGAAAAACAATGCCAGCTTTATTGATGAGTATTTTATGCTCCATAAGCTTGGCTGCCGTTATACAAATGACTGTTGTATTGCTCTCTGGTCGTAATGAAAGAGGATATTAAACATCACATTTTCATCTGTTTATTCATTAGCCCAATTCCAAATATGCCTCAGCAGTTTTAGGGGGAAGCATGCCTGGGTTTTACATCTGCATTATTAATTACTTCAATCAGTAAATGTAATGAATGTTAATTTACTAGAGCATAGTAATGCATAATATAATAAATCTAGTATCAAGTGTGTAGACCACGATACAGAATCAAAAATATGATGTGTAGAAGTAGTTGACCCACCAATACCTCATGTCACCTATAGATGGCGACAGTGCCTCATTTTCTGTGTAATGCCTCCATAGGGAGGATTAGATTTAAAAAGCCCAATTCTTTTGGATTACATGTGTGAAGTGTAAATTTACGTTTTTACTTTTAATTGTATTATTTTATTGGAGTTTTTATTTATTTATTTATTTTCAGAAATGCTTTCTTCTCAGTATGAATTTTATGAGACAAACAAATGTAAATAGAGCAGAGATAAAGCGAGACATGGATACCATGTAAATGACCTGATTTGTATTGGGCGTTCCAGACTCCTCTAAACATACACAAGCCCAGTAAAGGTTTATGCCTGTTAGTTTTATATTGCGATAAAAGATTAGTTGGTAAACAGATAAAGATACCTGACACAGAAGAAGTATTAGGGAAATGACGGTGGGCTACTGCACACAGCACACATCTGTGTGTGAGAGTACAAAGTCAAACAAGAAATGGAATGTTGAAGAAATAAAGGGACATGAGAAGGCAGAAAATGTATGAGAGAGGGGGAAAAGGACAATTTGTCACAAAGTCACCCGCATAAAGGCGGAGAAATGTGCGAAATGCAGTAATTGCGTGAAGCAGGCAGTGTGTGTTGAATAGGAGCGCTGTGAGTCGGATTCTGCTTCCGTGTTGCGCGCGATCGGAGGCATCTTCAAGAGCGTGTGCGTGAATATGTTACTCATTACCGCGGGCAGATACAAAGCTAGAGAATGCATAGCGATTGTTCTCTAGTGCTGGAGAAAGACAGTCCTCTCCTCTTCATTAGCACTGGAGAGAGATCAGGGAGCGAGTGTAATGAAGAGGGGGATCATTCGGTAAGGTTTACCCGGGCAACGCACGTGAAGTTGTCGGCATAGCGAGCACGGTTTCACGGCAACTGTCTCTTTTGCGCGGCGCCAAAGACTCGTCCATTATTAATACACAGACGTGTATTTGGGGGATGAACAGAATGGACAGTGACTCAATGCCCCCAGCCACCAAATGAGTGTCGTTGAGTCGGAATGCTCTGTGAATAATTACTGTCAATTTAAGCGTCTTTCAATGTATGAGAATCTTACAAAACTAGTTGGATTCCTTAGGGATATACATTTATTAATTTCATTAATATAGCCAATAAAATCAGAGGTAAATCTGGATTTACTGGCATTTCTGATGGTGTGCCATCGAACAAGCCTAGGCTACATAAAAAATTATCATTGGCATATGGATATGAGGAACATAGAACCTTTCCATTCCCCAAAAGGGTTCTTTGGATTATATATAAAAAAATGTTCTTCGCAAAAAATAGTTATCACGTTATTTGCGTCTTTGATGCAAAAACTCTTTTGGAAGCTTTATTTTTAAGAGTGTGTCTTGCGGAAAAAACTTTGACCTAGCCTAGTGTTTTGACTTTGCTGGTCTCCTTTCAGGCTGGTCTCTTGGCTCGCTTTAGAGAGTTTTTGGGAAGCTGGTCCTTTTAAGATTTAGAGGTTCAGATTTTTGCCAGCTAAGATAATATTTTTTTTACTCTGGTTTAAGAAAATTGATATTGTTGCACAGTTGATTTAATGGCAAGGTAAGCATGGTATAATTGGTTTTACAACACAAGTATTATGTGATTGTCTGAGAATATTAATTAATTCATCTCTGGCATATTTCACACACAAACTAATGTAAACAGTTTAGATAATAAAAGACATTTACAGCCGTCCTGACCTATAGGAGAAACTAACTGTAGAATTGTGTTCATGACGTAGGATGACAGATTTTCTTTCCATTTTATGCAAATCAAAAAAGCATAAAGAAAAAAAAAAGTGGTCTTAGATGGAGGTTTTAAACACACAAGCCCACCATAACCCTCATAATGGTGTGTATGACAATGACACTGTGCGTCTGCACGTTGCTTTATGGCCCCAATGACTTCAATCACTCCCTGGAAAAACAAATCTGATCTGGTCTACCTGCCTCCATCACGCCATCCTCCAGAACAATGATAGATAGATAAAAGCCAGTGTCTGTGGGTTTGTGTATTAAATAAAAAAGACGGATGTCCCCGCGGCTGGCTGTTTGGCATTGCCTGATGCGAGTCATTTATCTAAATGTAGCCGTGGCAGCCGGGGCCCTGGGCTGACAGAAATGACCCATAATTTGCTGCTAACTGCAGTAGCGGGTTCTATAATAAAAGCTTTTCATTAGGGCTGAGCAGCCTGCACCAGGCACAACTTAGCAAAAGGGCCCTTCCTCTAATTGCTAACCATTACAAATATGGTCCATTTGGTGGAGAGAGAGAAGAGGAGGAGAGAGAGAGAGAGAGAGAGAGAGACAGAGCAGAGAGGAGAAGAGGGTGTGGGATAGGTCTGTGTTTCCCCTTCACAAAGCGCACCAATAATTGAACAATTAAACTTTAGCAATGTGATTACCACTCACCATAACTAAAAGCAGCTGTGTGAACGGCACAAGGCCACAGTGGGCGGAAATGTGGAGTCTGTCTGAGAACGGCGAGGCCGGGATGGATGAGGTGTCATCTTCGGCCCGTGATTACTTACCGCTCCGAGCCTCGGATCCAAAACAACAAAAGAAATACCATGTGATTTGTGTGATTTAAATAGAAGGTGAACATAAAACAGAAGCAAAGCCTTAACAACATAACAGAAATCCTCGGCCCGTACGACAAAACAGATATACGAGTGCCGTTTCTCTTCCTTCTTACTGAAAGAAAGGACAGATCCGTCTCTCTTGTTGAAAAGCAGATGTTATTTAGAGATCCTTTTTCCATAAATCCTCAGCAGCTTGAGTACATACCAATGACTGCTGGGTTCTGCTGTGACAGGCCAGCCGAGGGTGTGAATGCAGCCTTTGTTTAGACACAACTCTGCGATTATAAATTAGCATCAACACAGAGTTATGGGTAGATGCGGACAAACAATTCCATGCCCTAAAATGCTTCTGTCCATGCCGCAGCCTGTGGTCTTCACCAGAGATGCTCTTTTGTATGCATTTGTGTGCATGCGCTGACCTTTCCTTTGCTGCGACTGAACCTCTCAATAATCTCCTCAAACAAAATATAAACAGAGAGCAGCGCCCTGCTGCCAGCGTTTGGTTAACAGGGTCTGATTAGAAACAGCAGGTGTTCCTCTCTGAGCTTTCTGCTGCTTGGAGCCATGAATGGTGGGATACAGTATGGGCTGTGACCTCTTTATTCAAGTACACAAAGACACTGATACTGCCACTGATCCCGTCATTACCGTCCTTCCCTCCCTGCCAATTAAAACCCACTTGTTTGATGTTCCAATTAACGCGGAGTTTAGCCGTTTCAAATGTAGCGTGTTTGTGTGTGCATACAAAAACGCTGAGGATCTTTCCATTAGTTAATGCATAAATTAAAATGAGAAAAACATTCAAATCTGCCACTAACTGCTTTCTTGGTGAATTAGTGTTTCATCCACTCGTTCCTTCACTGCAGCGCCACATCAAAAGAAATTATATGAAAGTTTGTTTTTTATATCGAGTTAGTATGATGTCATTAAAATACCGTGTACTACGATAAAAGGAAAAATCGCTGACTGCGCATGGATAGAACACGGCCATTTTATTCACTAAGTTAAGTTCTTTTTATTGAATCAAAAACACACTAAATATATAGCGGCTGGTTCTTTTTAGTGAATCAACATTCAACAGCATCTACCACGTGACGAGTGTAATCAGATTCCCGAAAGAATTGACTCTTATTAGTGAATCATAAAGCTTGAGCAGTTTTGCCTGTTTCTGCAATAGAGTGCAGAAGATATGACGTCATTTTGTAGGCCAAAACGCGGAAGTGAGTTACTTTTTTTTTTTAGCACTTCTGGTTCCCTCGCCCTAAAGTCTATGGGTTTTTTGAATGGGTTTTTGCTAAATCGCCTGAAATAAGGTCTGTGGTTAACAAAGCCTCTAAATATTTTCATATTTTCACCGGCTGACATAAAACACACAGTTATAACACGCTTGTGTTTTTTTTTACTTTGTGTCTGCTTGTGGGTTTTTCAACTTTATATAGGCTTCAAAATGTATACATTTTGGATTAACTTGTAAAGATTATCTTGATAGACAAAATGTGTAAGGGTCACAACTCTTTGTTGAACACAGATCTTATATTTTTTTTTTGCAATTTTCCAAGTCTGTGGGGAATATGCATAGCTTTTCGGTCGCCGCTAACTTCCGGGTTGGCCTACAAAGTGACGTCATAACTTAGGCACTATATAGATTCATCTGTCGAATTAAGTAAAAAAAAAAAAAATGGTGGTGGCTGGAATCAACTGACAAAGCCTTTACTGAACTGAATCCATCAGAACAGTTATTAAACCATGTCTGACCCACTGAACGGCAAATTATTATTTTCAGGTACGTCCATATTGAAGAAAGTTTTGTGCCTGTGCGACACATTACTGAATGATTGTTCAAATCATATTTTATGTTTATGTATATTTTATATAGGCCTACTACTATGCCTTTATTTATAAAGGGAAATAAAATGTGTATCTTCAATTGTGTATTTAATTTTTAGTGTGATGCACTAAAATTTAAACACTACCGGGGCGGCAGTGGCTCAGTGGTTCATGTAGGTTGTCTAAAAACCGGAAGGTTGGTGGTTCAATCCCCGGTTCCACCTGACCAAGTGTCGAGGTGTCCATGAGCAAGACACCTAACCCCAGCTGCTCCGGACGAGCTGGATGGTGCCTTGCATGGCTGACACCGCCGTCGGTGTATGAATGTTTGAGTGAATGGGTGAATGTGAGGCAAATATAAAGTGCTTTGGTGGCCATTGGTTCTGTGAAAGCGCTATACTGTATAAATGCAGTCCATTTACCATTTAATGATGAGACTTCCTATACTGTAGGAGCCATATTGATGTGCTTAGCCTCCATTAGTACGATTAGCATTGTAAACACAGTGTGAATTATAATGTGAAGGCAGATTCCTACATTAGTGTTGCATATATCATCATACATGCAGTATATTTTAATTATAAGTGTAGGACCAACAGCTCACTGTGATCTTTGTTGGCCTTTGTCTTGCGACACTGATCCATACTGTCATCCAGGCAATTCCTGGAACTCCGCAGCAACTGCCATCACTCTATTCTGAGGCATGCTGAAGAGCGCTCTTATCAAATACAGTACGTTTGCTGTCAATGGTCACCGTATCAGACCAAGAGAAAGAAGATACAAATCATCATACCAACAAATTTGTTCTTGTATTTGCATATCAGTAAAAGCTTTGGATAAAGGGTTAGAGGGCAGCTCACATCACATAAAGTTTCAGTTAAATAGCCGCTGGTTGTTATTGTCCGGCTTTAGATGCAGTTTTGCATTGCTGGAGCCTGCTATACAAATGCAGTTTATATATGCAAAGTTACTGGTGCTACATACAAAACAAAATCCCCTTCCCCTGCACCAGGAAATTATCCACGATTCAAACTTAGTCAAATGGCTCTAAGGGGGAAAGTTAGTCTAATTCAGTCCATCACTGAAAGAGTCACTCAGGTATGGATAAAACTAGCTTGTTCCTTTTATATTTCCTTTAAAGAAGTAAGAGAGAGAGAGAGATATAGATTTTGCATGAATTGAATCAGACTCAATTTTGTACAATTCTGTGTACAACAGTCCACAATAATTGATAATCCAGGAATCCACAATAAAAGAAAGTGGACATTTATGGACACTTTTTAATATATTATGATAACTTTTATTTAAATGTAATAAAAAAATTAAATTAAAAGTCAAGGCATCATTAATACTTCTGATAGGTTCAGGGAAGGGAATCTAGAGCATCCAGTGGTTGTGAAAGTACCAGACACACAACACTAGGTGTCCCCCCTTCTCCTCCGGTGCAATCGTATGTCATAAGATTATGATATCACGGGTGGTACTGGCACCAATCTACTAATTCTTCTTTTAGATCTTTAGCTATTCTTGCGTGAACGAGAGAAGGGAGTTCATTTATGAGATGGATTTCTCGTTAAGGCCAAACAAAGAACGACTTGTGTAACAGTCCATCTGAACTCCACATATGTTGTCTCTTGGCAGTGATGGCTGATAAGACATTAGTAATCTACTATAGCATCAACGTAGACCCTTTATCTGACCATTAGGGGTGTAACGGTACACAAAAATCACGGTTCGGTACGTACCTCGGTTTTAAAGTCACGGTTCGGTACGTTTTCGATACAGCAAAAAGAAAGAAATGCCAGAGAAATGTCCTATTTGTTTAAAGAAAAAATATTTTTAAATAAATGTGAGTTTTCCTAGATCTTGAAACTTTCAGGTTTATAAATGGGGGTCATCTTTGAAGGATGAACAAATAATGTTTTGGTCATCACATTAAAAATAACATTTAAATATATTTATTTATTTATTTAAGTGCTGGAAAAAGATGTGTGAAGTACTTGAAAGCATTTCACCATTCCAGCCAAACTGGTTCCAGTTAGTGTTACTATATTAAATCCATGGTGAATGTTGCTGGTCTGTGGACGAAAGTATTACTAGTTCATTCACGGCACAATGTTTCTCCTGGTTTCCATGACAGCGCTGTTTGATCTAATAGAGATCTATGGTTAATAACGGAGAAATGTGAACGCTTCTCACTAGATCTCGCAGCGATGTTATTACCTCAGTGGCGAATTCAAATGTTTTCTTTACCGGATCTCTTAGCGCGGTGTGTTAACAGTGTTGCTTGATCGTGATCGGCTCGCGCTGCATAATGTTGCTGGTCCGAACTGATAAACGATCCGTGAAGCACATAATGAGTAGCGCAGTTTCGTTCTGCTTTCATTACATTTGCCATTTGATGTTGCGCAACGTTGTGTTGGCCGCGTCAGCGCGAATTTTGCCGGCAGGAAAAATGATCCAAGCAATCGTTCGGTTTGTATGCGTACCGAACCGGAAGCCTCGAACCGAAACGGTTCAATACGAATACATGTACCGTTACACCCCTACTGACCATCTCAGACTAGTTTATATTCACTTTATTTGCTTAAAACCCAGTCATAACAAAGGTAAAACAATTGCTATATGTTTATTGTGATTTACAAAAAAGAAGAAGAAAAGATTAATACATAAAATAGGGCTGGACAACGATTAATCACGATTAATCGCATCCCAAATAAAAGTTTGTGTTTACATAATATATGTGTGTGTAGTGTGTATATTTACATTGTATATATAAATACACACACACATGCATGTATATATTTAAGAAATATTTGCGTGTATATACTGTATATTATTTATACATCATTTATATTAAATGCATGTGTATGAATGTGTTGTGTGTATGCATGTATATGCATTTTTTATATGCAAAATAATTATACACAGTACACACACATATATTATGTTAACACAATCTTTTGTTTTGGATGCGATTAATCGCGATTAGTTGTTGCCCAGCCCTAAAATAAAACGGCTCTTATTTCTTTGCAGTGACTTGGCAGTAAGCAGGATTGTGGGAATGAAGCAGGACCCACCAGAATATTGTTCAGATGTTTTAGCTCTTCATCTGTTTTTCATCTTTAATTTTTTTTTATAACACTTAGATTTACTACAATAAGGTGCCATTAAAGTTAATTCATAAACATTAACTAATGAGCAATGCATTTATACAGTATTCATCTTTGTTCACGTTAGTTAATAAAAATGCATCTGATAATTATTAGTTCATGACAGCTCAGGTCTATTAAATAAAATTAACAGGTACAGACTTTGATTTTAATAATGTGTTGGTAAATGATGACTACATTTTAGAACTACATTAATGCATACACTAATGTTAACAAATAATGTAACCTTATTGTAAAGGTTATTCTAATTCAATTAAGATTATTTAAGCATCTTACAGTTCTCTTTGCTAGGGTCACCTATTGGGCCTTGCTGTCATTGTCATCATTTACTCACCCTTGCCATTCCAAACCTATGACTTTTTTTTATTTAGAAGAATGTTGATTGGTAACCAAACAGTTTTGATTTCCATTGCATTGACTAATATATTGCTATTTTAGGTTTTGTAATCAGGCTCCTAATAGTGTAGGCCTACTTCATAAGAAGTTCAGTCAACCGATGGAATAATTTGGGGTCCAATAGAGTGCCGAAATTATCACGTCACTTTGTAGGACAACTTGGAAGTTAGCGGCGCATGGGTTCCCTCGACTGAAAAGCTACTGTATGCATTTTCCCCATAGACTTTTGGAAAATCGCAAAAAATAAGATCTGTGTTTAACAAAGAGTTGTGACCCTTACAAGTTAATCCAATGTATACATTTTGAAGCCTATAAAGTAAAAAAACAAAAACAAAACACAAGCAGACACAATAAAGTAAAAAAATAAAAATAAACACAAGCAGGTTAAAACTGGTGTGTTTTACAGTATGTCATCAAAACATGAAATTATTTAGAGGCTTTGTTCACCACAGACCTTATTTCAGGCGATTTAGCAAAAAACCCATAGACTTTAAGGCGAGTGAACCGGACGTGCTAAAATGCTAACTCACTTCGGCGTTTTTGCCTACAAAGTGACGTCATAACTTCGGCACTCTATTGGGTATAGTTTTGATAGGATTAGGATTTGGCACGACTCCAGGCCTCTTGGTTGAACAACTCTGGATTAAAATGAATCCGAGAAAAAGATCGTCCTCCCCCATCCGGCAGCAGCTGGGAGTTTAATTACCACACCTGATTTATACATCATTAACACACAGCTATAACTTACCTTTCGCGCCAAAGCACTGCCATAAGTTTCCTCTACTTTTCACCAAACAGGCTTGAAATCACAATGGATGTGCGTTACTCTGGCGGGAGCATATGGTATATTTCTCCGTCATCAATAATTCACGCGAAATGAGCAAAAATTAGTCGGCCCGGTTACTGCCGAGTTTGTTCCGCATTAATTTTGCCGACATGTTCTAAATGGGGTCGTTAGGCTGAAAACAAAGTGCCTCTCTCTTTTTCTCTCCGTGTATTTAAAAGAGAGAATTGCTTTGTGAGAGTCTTGTTCACGATCTTACACCTGCTCTCTTTGTAAATAAGAGTATTGTTTACAACCCATTGCAGGCTATGAAGTATACGTGACTGATTATCAAATTTAGTTCTAATTGAGAAATACTTCACAAGCTGCCATAATAAAGAGAGAGATCTGCCATGCAATCCTAACCGATTTTGCAGCAAGGCATGCTTTAAATGATCGTTGCAATGATGGAATTGTCGTCTACACACTCGCATAGGCCGACGTCTGTATAAACCTATACAATCCTTAGTGCTTCTACATATTGTTGGCTTAACCTCGCATGGCCCTAATCTTTCTGTGCACCGGCTGCTGCTCTAGTGCCACTCTGTCACTCACAGTCTATGAGGTTCAGCTGAGCAAGAAAAGGAAAAGAAAAGAACAGGAACAATAAGGTGAGAAAATGTCCTTCTCAGTCCAGGCTGGCTCAAGTGCCGGCCGTGTGAGTGAAGAAGAGAGCTGAAGAGGTGGAGGACCATTAGACCACAGGGATTATTAGGTTTTTAGGGGAGGTATGACCCCTCCTGTCTTCTCTTCTGACACTCACACTCATTCATGCACACCTAACCTGCCATGCCAAATGTAATGAAAAGTCTGACATTGTGGCAGAATTGGATGTTTGAGAATTGTGCTACTCTGTTGAGAGAGAAAGAGAAGCTCAGGGAGCAAAGGTCTGGATGTCACCTTCCATCGTGATCCAGATGATTTCTAGATTTCTAGAGAGATGATTTCTAGTTCCGAATGGAATAGCTACTTGTTTGTGCATTACACTCTGCATGCACAGATAGATCAAAATGGATATTGTTTTTTATTAATAATATGATTCATTAGGTCAATGCTTTAGACAAAATATAAATAATTTAAAATAAAATAATTATTATTTAAATTAGGCTATTATAAGAATACATAATTCATTATAAAATTCTATACTATTTTGCTAAAATAAAAACTGAAACGCTGAAAAGTAAAACCAGTCTTATTGAGGCATCCTAACATTTATAATGTACAATTTAGAAAATTGATTATTTATTTAGAGATTTGAAAATGATTCTATTTAATGGTCATTAAATTATTACGGTAAAACAATTATTATTATTTTTTTTAATGAGCATTAGATGATGGCAATGTTAATCTAAATGTGAAATGATCATGAACAATATCCACCTGTTGCGACAAATAATGATGTCTGAAGTCTTTTGGCCGAAAACAAATAAATATATATTTTGCATTTTTAGTATGGGTACTACTTACTATTTCTTTAGTATGTAAAGAAACTTACTTTAAATTTTCTTTAGTTTTAAATAGTATGTAATCAGCAGCCATTATTCCACAATAAAGTCATCATATTGAATTTGAGTCACATATGACGATATCTTGGAAATAAAACATGGTTATTTGGCAGATTGGTTTAAAAGTCTTAATTTTGACTGTCTGATAAGTCCAGGAACAGACTATTAAAAAGGGTTTGCAATTTACACAATAGAAATGAGAGATTGAGAGATTGAAATCGAAATTTCCCACACTGCATTATTGATATAGCAGGCTCTTTTATATACTGCATATTTGGACAAAAAGTAGATTGGCGGAACTTTTCATGCCAATTTGCATACTTTGCACTGCTGTTGAAATAATAAAGAGTATGTTTGTAATGTATTCTGAACATCACCTCAGCTCACAGGTATTGCCTCCTGCTCTGCTCTTGTGGAGGAATTCAAGCATTGAAAGAGAGAGTGGAGAACACAAGGTCTCATTAATTCACCAATGTGGTTAGTTAAGCTTAAATCATTTGCCTAGCTTTACATAGTTCAGACCCTCTGCTCATATCACTAAATACTCACTAAACCATACAAAGCTGGCGAAACTTTTACCGCTCCATTGGTGCATACAGTAGATTTCAGTCAGCGTACGGGGTTGTCATTAAACACAGGCTAATGTGAAAGAGTCTAAGCCTTCAGCCCACACCTGCTACGTACTTGCCAGCTTTCTTGAAATTGCCAAAAGGGATTGGTGTTTTTAGTGCCAAAAAGCCTTTATTTTGTGTCAAATGTCTTGATTTATTGTGCTTCTGCAAGGCTGTTTTGAATAAATCAGTCTTAACAAATACTGCATTTGAAGATGCAGTGTGTAGGAGAAATGCAAATAGGCCTATGGAGGTTGTACAAAAACGAAGTGTACTAAAGCACAAACAGGCCGTTAATTGTACATTGTAAAGTACAGGACAGGCATCGAGTTCAAGATGGTGTTTGTGTTGCTGTGGTAGTGGTTATAATGTGATGAGACTAGAGGTTTCAGAGTTAAATGTGTTGGAACAAATGCTTTTCATTGTCATTGATTGTTTTAATTGAACAGGACGAGAATGGGCCATTTCTTTGCTGAAGCCTGTGGGTAAAAGCTCTAACAAATCTTTAAGACAGGTATGATGGAAAGTAAAGGAAAAAGTCACACCGTGAAAATTGCCTTTAAATGGACCATTATTGTAAATACATGCAGATTGTTCAAAACGAGATTAATGGACAAGTATTGCTCAGAACGTTTATACTGGATATTGACTCTCTCTCCCGCAGACTCTCTCTGTCAGGTGAATGTCACATCACTGCTGGGAAATTTAACGTTGCTTTTAACCTGTGCTGCCTTGTAATTACCTTGACATTTACCCTTCATTAAATCAACTCTGCAGCAGCCATTTTATTTTTCCCGACTCTCCACATCGAGGCAGACGACAGTAATTATGCATGCTAATAATTAGAAACAGTGGGCTGTGAAATGCAGAGCAAATACTGTAATTTCCCATGATTCCTGACCTCCCCGGCGTCGTTCATTATTTTTGTGGCGAGATAGAGAGTTGAAGGGCAGAAATACGATTAGAGAACTGTGCGATGAGGCCGAGTGAATGAGTCGGTGACAAGGGGAACGCCTGCTACTACTCTCATTTCGCCCAACGCTTCCGCTATTAATACAACTGCCGGGGAATTGGTGCAATGGTGGATGGTGGCGGTAACGATCCACCAGGGACTCGTCAATCAAACTTCCCAATGCCACCCCGAATCGAAATTTCATCTGCATTTGAATTAGCAACATTATTCGCCAATTTACCTCAGAGTGAACATTTTTCCATTGGAGATGGAATTAAATTAGAAAATGAGTGAGTCTTTAATTTCCAGATTATTAATCACAGAATATAATTCACCTCCACATACCTTAAGGGCAACCACATTATCCTAAGTGCCATTTTACCTCCTGACCGTGAAGCTGGTGCACTGATGGCGAGGTGTCATACAAATCTAGTTTTTCAGAAGCAGATGATAAAAGAATACATCTCGCTCCATCATGGAAGACATAATATTAGCAGCACTTCCTGCCTGGGAGCTTATTTGACATGAAATTGGGTAGTTTTTAACCTATAAATGCCGCAGTAAAATTACTTTTCTGTAAGTGGGGAAAGTCAGCATTATTTAAGATTTATTCTGATGGGAAATGGGTCATGTACAAAGACCGTTCATGGGGGGGGGGGGGGGGGGGGGGTTGGCTGAGCTTCAGCAGAATGAAAGTCTTGAACTAGCAAAATAGTCAAGCACTGTATTTAGAGGTTGATTGAATTGATTTTATGCTTATTCTTGGCCTGTTGTGATACGTACTATATAGCAGCCATACTAACCAAACCTTCTGGGCATGCTTAGAATGCCAAACCTTTATAAATGATACCTTTAATATTACAATTTGTTCTTGTTCATTACTTTTTAGCATTTATGTGCTTATTGGTTAAGGTTGTTGATGGTTCTGTCCACTTCAATTGAAAACTTTTTGTTTTAGGTAAATGAAAAACATGAAGCCTACAGAACCGGAATCGTTGCAGGAAAACCTCTCAATATTTTTTTTCATGGTGTTTGCAGAATCTATGTTTGAAAATGGCTGTTTATTTAACAGGCTTTATTTTCTCTATGGTGAATTCAGGCAGAGTTTGAACCATGACATAGCGGAGGGCAGCGCTGCCGTCAGACTGAACTTAATGCCAGGCAGTAATGGTGGCTCTTAGTCAAACCTGAAGTCCTGGGGTACCACAGCGCTCCCTGTGCAGGTGTGCATGAATATTAATGTTAATACTTTTAAAGCATTACAGACTTAAATGTGACAGAGCAGCTAGCGGCTAATCACAGATAAAAGCCCATTACAACTCTAACTACTGCTATGTCTGTGGACTGAGCCACTCTGAAGGTCAGTTTGAAATGTTTTAAATCAGAAAACGCGAATACAATACTGACTTTAACTCTATGTTTTATAGACTCACATTATGAAAATGGTCTTGTTTAAAATAGTACATCAATTGTGCCTAGTTGTGCTAATGTGCTACAGCTAATGTGCATGTTTTGCTGTTCAGAGAGTGTATTCAGTTTGACTTAAGGACAGTTTGGAAACTTTACCTGGCAAGAGATAAATAACACAATCAATTAGGAGGTAAATATGCTGTAGCCTAAGAAAAAAACTGCATCTCATCAAATCTTGTCTTTAAAGGCTGTGTTGCGATGGTGAAACATGCAGGTGTAATAGACCAAATCAGATTGATAAAACAAGGTAAGAGGTCTTTAGTTTTCGTCAAATTGACTGTTCTTGTTTTACATCTAAGCAATTGCAGAAATCTCAGATTAAAGCATTATAAAACTTAAAAAGAATAGGTGATTGAAGGAGACGCATCAACATTCAAAAGATTGGGGTCAGTTTTTTTATATTTATTTTATTATTGAAAGATTAATACTTTTATAAAAGTGACAGCAAGGGCCTTTTATAACAAAAGGTATTATAAAAGATTTCTATTTCAAATAATTTTTTATTCTCTCTCTCTCACTCTAATAATGATTTCTGAAGGACCAAATGACACTGAAGACTAAAGAAATGTTTGCTGAAAATTCAGCTTTGCTATTACAGGAATAAATAAAAAATGTTATTTGAATTTGAAAAATATTTCACAATATTAGGCTACTGTTTTTACTGTATTTATGATCAGTTAAATGAAGCCTTGACAACCCTAAACTTTTAAACTGTTGTGTATATCTACCTAATCTAACACTTTTATTGGTGTAACCTAATGAAGTCAGGTTTATATATCATTACATTTATTTTTCAACCAGTTTATTTTGATGTTACCACACAAAGCACATTTTAGGTCACCTATCACAATCACCAGAGAGAGTCCCTTGATTACCATCAAATGGTTCTATCACTCTAGCAAAGACTACATTACCCATAACCCACTGCCCAGACTATCAGCCATGATTGTATTTAGCTGTTGCTTGTTAGTTTTTGCCCATATAAACCTAGTTAATTCAGTCACTCTTCTCTAGTTCTTGTTAGTCCAGTACTGCATTTCTGAGCCTTGTTCCTTGAATCTTTGTTATTTCTGTTCCCTGGATATCACTGGTTTTGCCTTAACCCTGGACATTGTCTTTGTTTTTACTACCTTTGCCTAACCTTTGTATATGTGTGTGGATTAACCCATTAAACTGCGTTTGGATTTGGTCAGTGCATCTGATAGTGCACAATTAAAAAAAATAAAATAAATGACGGAAATGTGATCCTGATACATTTTGCTACTGGATGAGGAAAAAAAAAATTTTCTATTACAGTTACTGTACATCATGTAAATAAATAACCTAGGTTACGCTCATGAACAAGTACATAGAGTACATCCATAGAGAATTGAACATTTGATTGTATTTAGCACTGATCAGTTTGATCAAAGATTGTTAAAACTCATCAGATGCCCCACAGTTTTGTTGAAAAGAGTGTTTGTCTCGAAAAGACACAGTTTTTATGAATTGTGATCTTAGGCAGATGAATAAAAGAATTATCCAAACCACTGAGCTAGGGAATACTCTGTATACAAGTATAGTTAGAAAAGAAGGGCAAGAGTGTATAACAGATAAACAAAGGCTTATATATGTCCAGCAGAGCGAGGGAAGATGTCACACAGCATGTAGGAATACAATTTAAAGCAAGCACTACACTCCATCGCTAAAAAGAGATTAAGACCTCATGGGGTCAGTTGCTAGAGATAACACACAACAAACAGCTCTTACAGCTAACGCCTTCCGACTTTATAAAACAGCAGCCGGCTTCACGAGACACCGCGCCACAACAATCCATCACCGCGAGGACGTGCTTGCCAACGCGATAGTATGACAAATGATGGCTGGCTTGATTGAAACCTGACAAAATTACCTTTTATTTTATAATAATGTCTGGCAGCAAAGCCCAGCCCACGATAAACACAGATCCATCACCTGACTGTCAGCGACCGACTCTCTGTAATGGCTGATCAGCGAGTTTAGCCTTCTAGACTCCAAACTTACCAGCAAACTGTCAACACGAGCCCATACCGCCCCGACACTGACAAATACTCACCCTGACAGGGCCACAAATCACGCGCTGAAGAGTTTTAAAACTCAATATTCACTGGCCACGCATCTGCGGCGCTCTTGTTAAAAGTGTATTACGGCGGCCTCCGCTACCAACACACTCTTTATTATTACTGTATTGACAGCGACTATAATAAAGTTGTGTTTTTGGAAAGCTCGGAAGATGGGAAAGGCAGGGACGAGGGAGAAATACAGCCTGAGAGGGGGTAAAAAAGCAATAGCTATAATGACAAAGGTCCCTTCTCTGGAATATGGTGAAATGGCTCACTGATTGAAAAATGTTGTGGTGAAGAAAAAAAAATCGTGAAAGTGTTGTGATTGATGACTCTTTCTCTCTTTAATTCCTAGCCTCAGCTCTGAAATACACAAGCAATAATACAGAAAATGACTTGGCGTCTCACTCACAACTGTACACATGTATTGAGTTCTCAGTTTCGGGACCCGTCCTAACTCAAACCAACCAGATTATCACACCGCATCATAATTATCATTGGCTTTTGTTGTCACGTCTGTTTTTTGTCACATTTGTTGACTGCATTATATATTTGTTTTTGTCAATATCATATGTACTTTTATTAATGTCATAGTTCAACCAAAAAGGAAAATTGGGCCATTTATTCACTCCCATGTCATTCCAAACCTGTATGACTTTCTTTCTTCTGCAGAACACAAAAGATTGGGTGTTTTGGACCCCATTGACTTAAATTATATGGACAAATACAATTAAAACATGCTTTAAAATATCCTTTTGAGTTCCACATAAGAAAATATCTTAGTAACACTTTATAATAAGTAAGTATATAGCAATAAAGTACTTACAAGTAATTGGCATTATCTTATAATTAATTCATAGTTTATATTGTAGTATCTACATATATATTGTAGTATATTGTATTGTTGTATATATATATATGATCTCTTAACCTTATCCCCAAAGCTAAACATAACCACTTTAAGATGAATAAATATTTTTAATGCTATAAATATGTCAAGAACACACATTTGTGTTCATAATTATTGGCAACCCTGGTAAATATGATCAAAGATGGCTGTAGAAATACACCTGTATTGTGTAATCGCAATATGCTTTAGATATATTTTACTCATAAAAACTTCTAGGGGTACCAATAATTGTGGCCAATGTGTTTTGGAGAAAAGTACAGTTTACAGTTTTTGGAGGTGAAAAAGAACAAGTCATTGTGTAATTTACAGTGAAAAAATGTAAATTGACATTCCCACACTGTACACTACATTTAATGTATTTTCATAGCTTTCTTAGGTTTTTTTTTTCTAATCATTGTACATTAGGGTTTTATGTTATATTTAATGTTGTTAAATTAATGCGTATTGCATTTTTAAATATCAACATGTTGCCATGATGGTGTTTAATGTTTGTGTGAATGACACTGTGCAGCTTTTATTTATTAGTATTAACTTTCCAGTGGAAGAGCTGCTTATGAATGATCATCTGACTCATCTGAATCCAGTATGTTGTTGACAAAACTCTTTACATGTTTACTAATTAATCCAAACTAATTTTGTTAATTACAGTGACAATAAATGAAGAACTCACTATTTGCATAGCCTATTAATATATTAAACATGTAGAGACTACAATATATAAACTACAAGTAGCTGTAAACTAATAGTTTGCAAATGATTTGTAATTACTTTATTACTTATTATAAAGTGTTACAAATATCTCATACAGGTTTGGAACGACATATCAGAAGTGTCATTTTTACGTGATCTATTATTACATGATCCCTTCGATTAAGTGTTGTAAATAGATTTATTGGTTGTTTTAGCCCTATGATAACATTCCCATGCTTGAGCATCGTCTCTAATCGTAGTGTAGTGCTCATCGTGGTTAAACCACGGCGGCCACATAAGCTCTGTCACACTCTGGATACGGCCCACTAAGTGTGCTTTAGGCTCATTGTTAACATAAGGCCAAATCTGTAATATAGCATGGACAATTAAGTGCACAATTTTTGTATAAATGCAAAATCCTTCACTGTGAATAATTCAGTCAGCCCTCTCCAGCTCGTTTAATAGAATGGCGGGAGAGTGAGGGAGCTCATTTGGCCGTGCAGCCGGGTTTAATTAGATTTTATGATGTATGGTATTGCTAATTCGGTGGCCCTCTGTGCGCTGTCTAAGGCGGCCCTTTGCTCTCTAACTCGGCTGTCACGGACCCATTTTTAACCGTATTGAAAAATTCAGGCTTTATTATCGCCCAGCTCACTCACTCCACCCAATCAGAGCGCAAAGTAATGAGCTGCTTAACTCTCTCTCCCTTTTCCTCCATATCTAATTCCCTCCCTCTAAAGGAAAAGCACGAAAAGGCAAGAATGAGGGAGGAGCGCATTGGCTATTGAGTTAAGAGGTTAGTAAAAATGAAATGAAAAGGACAAGAAGTTAATGGAAAAAGAAAAGAGGAGTGTGCCGATAACGGACAACCCAAGCGGGAATGAGTGACTGGAAGAAGCTAGTAAAGGAAGTGGATGAGGTAATGAAGAGATGGGAAGTTAAAAATGTGAGCGGGGTGGGGGAGATAGAACGACATTGATGTCCCAGCGTCAACAACCTCGCCGCATTAGGACTAGCGGTACTGATTCATGAGGGAACTTTCTACAAGCCTGTAGCCATTAGCCCACAGTTCCTGCGGCTGTCAGCAGGCTGCGGCCGATGCTGGCTAATGCACTGTTCCTGCATGAGCTACCAGCCTAATACATCTCACTCGAAGAAAGGTCACCACTGGAAGGCAAACAGATTGGGGGAAACACAGCAGGATAGCAGGGCATTGGAAGTGGGGGTGCAAAGAGTCTCTGACCTGGTGCCTACACATATACACACAAACATTTCCTTGGCTATTCTAGAATAAACCTTTCTAGCTGACTAGGTCAACAACAGCATTATAATTTTCCCAGAAAAGGAGAAATGTATCATAGGGAGAATTAAGAGGAATAGATGGAAAAGTGCAGTCTGACAAGGCTGGGAAGAAGAGAGAGTGTGTGTGTAAGAAATGAGATGAATGTGGCAGAATTGAAATTAAAGGTGTAAAAATTAGATTAACGGTCAAAGGTGTCAAAACTTCAGTTAATGAAAAATATCTTTCGACTTCTCTAATTACTTGTCTCCTCAAGCAGGTAACGGCAGGTGAGAGATTAAATGATATTTCTGGACAGATGAACAGCTCATTGCTGCACTCCTGATATTTCAGTCTTCTAATACTTTGGAATGTTAGAAAAAGTGAACATTTTTCATATATTTATATAAATTGTAGGACACGTTAGGGTTCTTTTCTTAATCATCTTTTTGCCTAGTTTGTAATGTATTTTTCCCCCTTAAAAAGCTTTAGTCAATTGGCAAATAGTTGCATTTTGATTTAAGCATTAACCTCACCACATATTTGTTTTATATACAGAAAAAATAGAAATGGTAATGGGTGATCTTGATATTTAGTATAAAGATTTTAGTATTCTTTTAATACATATCGGATCCAGTTTTACTTCTCAAAATGTTTTACTGCATTTTAATTTTAAAAACTTTACTGACATTCAAAATTAAACGATTAAGTGATTTTATTTCTTATTTCTTTCTTTCTTTTGTAACATCTAGAGAGAAAACAGACGCACAGTTTTGGTACCCATTGGGGAAGTCCGTTGACTGGCACTGAACCAATGCAAAAGCCACATTAAAACCTACCAACCTCAAAATCTAACAGTAATCCATTTACAACTAATCAAACATTTACAGAAGTACTGCTCCAGCCAGAGAGAATGATTCATCAACCACAAACCCCATGTTCCCTTTCACCCTACATCTCGTTATTCACACTGTATCTCAATCTACCTATGCAAATGAGACGCGAGGACCGTAGAGATGGAGAGAGAATGATAAACAAATATTCATCCATCCTGCTGAGGAAATTAGAGGAAAGAAGGCTAGACCGAGATTTGGGCCTGGTTATAATGCCAGGTTTGTGTGAGTGAGTGAGTGAGTGTGTGTGTCGCTTTCTCTTGCTCTCTCCATCTTTAGCGTGTGAATTATGCATATGGCAATAGCCTGTCAGCACTGTCGAGGTGAATTAACTGAGCACGTAGCAGCTTTTGTTATAAATCCCACAGCCTGGTTTTGTACCCGTTTCCCCAACATTCTGTATACCTGTGCGATGACGGATTAGCGCGCTGTTCAGATTAATGTCACCGCCCCGCGCCAAGTTCACTAGTGGGGGTGGGGTGGTTTAGATGTGTGAACCCCAGGCCCTTGGATTGAGAGACCTCAATTTTTGTATCCTTCATTTTTTTTTGAGAGACAGGCTCACCCCTTCTGTATGGTAATCCTCTGGTGGGGTCACCACAGGCTAGGCGGCTGTGACTGTTCCCCCCATTACGGGCCCCATTTGTATATCAGGTTGTAATTACACCGCGCCTGCCCTCAGGCCTACATTGACCGATCTCACCTTTCAGAAATATACGATTCAAACACAATATAATTATGGCTGTATTAAATGACTAATGAATTCACATGCTGCTAAGTTCCCTCCGCAGCCGTCATTTGTAAATATTTCCGACGTAATTCTTTGAAAATTTATTTTCCAGAAGCCGATATGAAATAAGGCAGGGTTTACCTTTTAAAGGTCTCGATTTTTTTTATTTTTTTTCCCCCCTCGTAGCCTCTAACTCTCCGATGCAGACGCGAAAACATCTTGTCCCAAAACTCTTCTGTGGTTACTGAAATGTCCCCGCTTATCATAAAGTCAGAGTGTGGCAGGTTATTATGCTAAAGGCCATTTCCAGTGTTGCTCAGCTTTAAATGGTTAAAATCAGGGAGCTGTTTTGAAATAAAAATCCGCTGCCTTCTCATACACCCTAGACGCGTATAATGCTCCTGAAGGTGGCGGCGGCCAATTCTTTCTCCCTCAAAATAAAGTGTACCCTTTTTTATTTGAGATGAAAATGTCAGTAATTTATCGAAGATTGATGATGTCTTACATTTGTACCCAATAAATGAAAAATAGATGAGCCCAGAGTTCTTTCGTTTAATATTTAAGGCAATATTGAAGCCTCCGCACAGCCACTGGAAGTAGTTTTATTTAAGAGGAATAAGACTATTGGGCATTGTTTGCTGAGCACCTCATGTTTATTTGATGGGATTTTTTGTGGCTTTCTGAGGAATTCAGACGCTATGGAAATCGCACAGTACATCTGAAACTACTCAGTGCTTTTTATATAGCTGGTGTATATAGCGGTTTGTGTGTCTTATCTGTCTGAATAGTTATGTTTGTTTATTATCCATGCACTTCAAAAAAAAAAAAAAATGAAAACAATTGTGACTTCACTTTGTAAGATGTGTATATACAAGGGGTGTAACGATACCCCCAAATTACGATTCGATACATCACGATACTGAACTCACGGTATGTGATATTTTTGCATTACTCCAAGACATATGATAGAAGGTTAATAACTGTTGATTAAAATGCTAAAATTGGTATTAGAATGGATGTGGAAATGAATAGGCTTGGACTTAGGGATGGTTGCCCAGTGCACAGGACATTAGTGACACCAGAATAAAAATATTCATGATTCTGAAGCTGAAAACAGAATTCTTTTAGACGAATATGCTTGCACTCTTTCATTGACTAGATATAATTAAAATAATGTGGGCTTCGTTTTGCTGTACCATGAGACATTTGGCATTATCAGAACCCACAAATATTCCCTTGTTGCATTATTAGTTTGTTAGGGTTAGTTTTAAGCTAGGCTATATTTAACAAGAAAATCAGACACAGCTGGGAGAGTTTTCACAAGGATTATGCCCCACCTACAAACTTTTTTTTTTTTAAATACACAATCATAATTCAAGTTTTAAAAAAGAGATCATCCTTTGAGCCAGTAATAGCGCATCTTGTTGAAGAGTTCATGAATGTCAATTGCTCGAAAACGGACTCATTCATAATGAACAGCACCTAATTTCATCCTCCGAGAGCTGCATTAGTCAATAAACTGCTGTACTTCTGAGGTATTTGCGTGATATAGATGTATCTCGGAGCAATCGGGCCTGCCATGGAGTTGAGTAGTACTTCTCACTCTAGTGCTGGCTAACTGCCTTATTCAATCTAAGTGCAGAACAACGGCGGGTGCTGGTCTCTCCCGCATAAGGAAATTAAATCAAGCCTCAAAATCTGTACCCCTAGCAGGCAAAATAAAAAGCCCCCCCCCCCCCCCCCTCTCTCTCATGGCTCTGAAATGGGACTTTACAAGCTTGATTCTGGGCCTCTGCGTTATTTGATTAACGTCAATTTGCCGGTGTTTGAACCGTACATCAGAAGGGCGAGTGGCAGCAAGTCAGCCGCATGATCAGGCCTCTACACACACACACTTGAGCATGAGGCCTGCAATCAGCCACAGCTGAGGAACAAGTGGCCCAAACACAGCTGTCTGTCGGCCCACACCCGCCCCGGTAATAACGAGCAGGAGCTCGGCACTTTCACAGAGATTAAAAAAATGAGTTAAGAGAGGAGGTGGGAAGGGGGAGGGAGAGAACTAGAGAGATCTTAGCGCTGCCGTGACAGACAAAGCGAATGCACTCTGTGAGAAAACGAGTGCGTTGTAAAGTGGAGCGGTCTAATGCAGCCAGATGGAGATAGAGCTGGATGGTGACCAAGGTTATATAAGCTTCTAGAGTTTGAGAGATCTGATTGGTGGGATCAACACTTTGGCACAGAGAATGAACGGATCTAATGAGCGCTATCTGCAAAATGGCCTCCTGTAGAACTTCAATGGGTTTGTCCTATTATTGCAGACGTAGTCCTCGTGGAAAGACAGAGGTGGAGGATGGCCCACTCAAAACACAGCCGTCGCACTCCATCTTGGTTATCACATGCAGTCAAAATACTGAAACCTGGCGATTGCCGTCGCTATGATGTTGTTCACCCTCTTGCGTTGCAAGTTTTACATAAAACGTCTGTCTCATGATTTTGTACTGAATGCTCCACAGGGCTTGCATGTACATTGAAAAACAATTGGAAAGTGCTTGCAAATTTCACAAACAATTACAAAGAAACAACATTGAATTAAAAGAAAATATATTTTAGTACCAAAACTGAAATAGTACTTTCTTGTAAAATGCACTCCAGTATTTAGAACTTTGAAAAATCTAAAAAGTTGTATTGAAGGTATATCTTTGGATATTTCTCGGATATTGGATTTTTTATTTAAATAAGATCTGTAAGTTAAGCACTTGTTTCATTTTTATTACCACAGAAATGTTTTGTGACTTATTCCTCCAGCAAAAGGAATAAGGCACTTACAAGGAAAGGGAATGTGAACCCAAAAATTATAAAGTTTCAAAAGTTTAGTCACAAGAAGTAAGCAATATGTGTGTTATTATTTTATTAAATTATTTTAGCGTGCAAAAAAAGCCTACTTTTCTGGGTGAAGTTGCAAAATAAGCAAATTTAAGAAATGCCATAAACCCTAAAATGTATAATAAAAACCCTAATGTATATATATATATATATATATATATAAATATATATATTAGGGCTGTGCAAAAATTAATTGTGATTAATCGCATCCAAAATAAAAGTCTGTGTTTACATAATATATTTGTGTGTGCTGTATATAATTATTTTGTATATATAAATACACACACATGCATCTATATATTTAAGAAAATGTGTTATTCATATATGAAATATTTATATTTATATAATATAGATTATGTATTTATAAATATATACAGAATTTAAGCGCAAATAATTCTTAAATATATACATGCATGCATAGGTATTTATATATACAAAATACTTATATACAGCACACACAAATATATTATGTAAACACAGACTTTTATTTTGGATGCGATTAATCACAATTAACTTTTACACAGCCCTAATATATATATATATATATATATATATATATATATATATATATATATACTCTCTCTCTCTCTCTCTCTCTCTCTCTCTCTCTCTCTCTCTCTCTCTCTCTCTCTCTCTCTATATATATATATATATATATATATAGTAATAAAGATTTTGCTACCAAATTCTATCAATTGTTCTGAACCTGGAATATTTCTTAAAGGGTGTAAATTCTTAAGCGTGACCTCATCCATTAACCTCGGGTGAAGAAGAGGGTCGGCTAGCTAACCAGTGTAGCCTCGGGCTCTACTTTACCATAGCTGCAGCTGACTGTGTGTACGCTGTTGTGTTATGCTGGCGTCCGCGACCACCAGATGGGTTCCATGTTGTAATTCACTCGTTGATACCCCCTATTGGCTTATTCAGATGATATTAACTGACAGTCATTTGCTTACGGGACACAAATTAAATCATCCGGTGGCATTAAGGAGCGGGCTCTAGAGAATAAATACAGCACTGTGAGAGATTTTGTTGCATGATTTAAGGAATGAAAGCAATTGATTGAGCTGGCGCCCTGCAGCTGTGTCCAGTAACAAAGTAGCTTTGTAATATATACATATATTTATATTTTTACGTCTCAAGTCAGTTTTACTGCGCTATTGGGTAGTTTCGAAGCCAGTACAGATACCTAGATTTTACAGTCGGTTGTGATTATGACTGATGTCTTCAAGGAGGCCGTGCTGGCATGTTCGATCTGGACACCATGGTACAGAGGGCCTGCCCTCAGCACAGCTGATATGAATTACCCACAGGTAAAGCAGAACAATCACGAAAGAACTGTGGCCCGTCCATTGCTGCAGCATTTACAAGAAATCAATATCAATACTTAATGTAAGCTGGGTGAAAAATGAGCCAGCATAGAGAGGGCATAATAACAGAACAAATGAAAGACCTTGGAGTGTCTCCCCTCCCGGTGGGGAACGAGGGGAAAGGGGGATGGAGAAAATGGGAGAAAAAGAGGAGAGGACAGAAATTCTACTTAAGGGGTGTGTTGTTTGTATTCACAAAACAAGTGAAATGCTACTGAGCGTTTTAAAGTCACATGTAAATTTGGACTGTGAGGCCTGCAGTAATGGTTTGGGATTTTCGATGATGCTGAGAACTGTTGAAACTTTCTGCCATCTTTGAAACATTTATTACATTTGAAGAGAATTCAGGAACAGTGTGTATTGTGAATTTACATTTCGGTATATAAATATGTAATACCTGATATAGTTTGAAGTGTCCACTGAAGTGCCTTGAAACGCACAATGTGTTGACGTAATTTCCACTGAAACAGGAAGACATGGTGGGACATATCGTACAGCTTCTCTTCTTTTTTTAAATAGCCAATAGTGTTTCATTTATATCACAGCTCGGTGGGTTAAATGGGTCCGATAAGTTTTCTGGTCTGCTCCGACTCGCGGAAATGATCTCCTCTGTGCTATCCTGTCCTGGACCGGAGCAGACTGTATTGTGCACTATAAATTCATTCATTCAATATAGAAAATAGTAAATATGTGAACAAGTGACTGATTTTAGCCGCAGAGAAAATCAGAGAATCTGATGAGAAGTAATCTGATGAGTGATGTCATCAAAATCATTTATCCATATTGGCTGGAGTGACAGTGAATGCTGTGAATGCTTATAAGTGAATGCTTATATCTTCTAAATGATAATTTGGATTTTGGAGCACACTAGCTTATAGATAACAGTAAGGCAAACATATGCCAAAAAAGCCAAAAAACTTCAGTTTTAATATCATGGGGACTTTAAGTATACATGCACTTTTAAGGGTTGATTTTTATTAAATCCAATAACCAAATTTCTAGTTTTTCATGACTTTGCTACTTTTCATGCATTACGATTTTTAATTCCACAATATGTAAAAAAAAAATAAAATAAAAAAAAATAAAAAATCATGAATGATCATGATTTATATATGTATACTCGCATTGACCATCCTTCAGCTGTGAAGTTGTTTGTCACTCACAACCCACAATTATGCCTTGTCTTTTTTGTGAGGTTAGTATACTTGGTTACCATGTAGACAACAGTGTCATTGAAGAGCATGCTTGAAATGAAGTCTGATACATGGGTGATGGAAAAAATACCGCAATTATGCAAAACATGAAAAAAAATATGAAAAGTTATCCTATTTCTACCACATCTTATATAATGTATTGTAGTGACTAGCATTGTGTAATGTAAATGACATTTGTTATTTAAAAAAAAAAAACAATCTCATATGATCTGTTTAGTTGTACGTTGTTAGTGGACAAATTAGATAACCTTAAATGTATTTGAAGAAAGTTTTAGTTCACAAAGCCAACAGTGCTCATAGCTGAGGAAACACCCCATATTTATTCACCAAAATATATACAAGCTCTAACTGGTGTACTGTTTCACAAGTGTTTGTCTTCAGTGTACTGATGTAGTATGCTGTATGCAGCATGGTAGCGTGTTATTTTTAACAGGCAATTGTCAAAGTCAGTTACTCGGTTTACCAGATGAGGGCACTGCAACCAAGTTCTGAAAGTCTTCATGGCTCTCTCAACACTCACAAGAGGCATTCATTCCGTTTCCTGCTGTGGAACATTCTGGGAATGTCCCTTTACCTCTCAGCGCTATGAGACGGCCACACAAAAAGAGTTACAGAGAAACTGCACAGAACATATGAAGTCAAGTTGTCAAAGCTCGACACGCTTCCTAAAAAAAAAAAAACTCACACACTTTTTTTTTCACATTTTCATACTCACCATTTCCTCTTTGCGGCCATGTTTTCTCCTCTTTCCCACTCTTAAATGCAACAGCTGACTCTCCAATGCCTGACTCCTTCTGATCCTAAGGTGAACATCGCCAATTAGTCCTGGGTGGACGCGGTAGGTTTGCATTGTGGAGTGTGGGTGTCATGTTCGTGTTGTGGGGGGATAGAAAGCTTTGGTGCTCCCTGAGGTAATCCGCACTCAGGGCTGATAAAGTGTTCGACAGGCTCAGTGGAACAAAGGCGGACAGATATTCTTACTGACGCGCATAGTTTGTATCGTCTTTTCAGCGTGAGCTACAGCAATCATGGCGATAGGACTCTGGCAGGCATTCAAAAGCAGGCGAGGCTTTGAACCCTGCCTGGCCCGGTTGGATTATATTTTACACCTGGGGTCTGCTGAAGGACCCATATTAGCAGCACAATGCCATTGCCTTTGAGGGGTTTAAGGTATTATGTGGCTGTAAGAAAAGGTCAGTTTGACTGCAGAGGGGAGAGGGAGGTGACCTGCATAGTGACAGTATGGCACTGGGACATGACAAGGGGGCGCTTTGTGGTAGAGCAGGTCTTAGCTGGAGGCAAGCCGCAGGTATGGCAAAAAGTGCTGGTTCCTCTCTGACAGGAGAGCGAGAGCCGCGCTTTCCCTTTTGCAGTAAATGAGATGTGTGATTGTTCGAGTTTACTTGTTTTTGTGCTAATGATTAGATAGTAGTTATGCTGCTCAACATTGGTTTGTTTGGATAGCAAACTCGGCCTCTCGATCAGCATCTTCCTCCCCGTCTCTCCCTTCATCTATTCAACCCTGTATGTTCTTTAATTTCCTCCATTAACACACACATATCAACATCTAATTACTCTCTCTCTCGCTCTCTTTCTCCCTCTTTCAGGTTCTCATTTGCGCCATCCGTTTGCAAGGTGCTCGTTAAGCGAATGTGCTTAATTATATAAGAAGATAATTGCATGTAAATGCAGGCCCTAAAAGCTGCAGCGCTGGCAGAATGACTGAGAGCTGGCGTTCGCTACTCTGTTTGTTTATTTTAGAGTGTGGTGATTACATTGAATCTGCTAATGAAGCTAACATGTCGCAGTCTGAGTCCAAGGTGGCGACTACCCAAATTGGACACAATTAGCATGGGGGCACACACACACATTCTCACAATGGTTTGTGGCGTCCAGAGTCTTATTGTGTATAATTTCCATACTATTAAGGCCTGACTTGTATTGCATTAGACACATTTGGCAAAGACTTTCTAGCTCTGTGATCCAAAGAGACAGGCAATATCGCTCCCCTTTTAAGCCGTTTGAGACTGTGTTGTCGCTATAAAGTACTAAACCGACACCAACGTGGCTATTTACCAACCATTATTCTGTTTTCACTCACAAATTATCATGCACAACTTACTGAAATTCAACATTTTGTTTTGTTGTCCACTTTATTCACGTATCAAATGCAGTCTGTTGCTTGTGCATTCAGACCTGACTTGCCTGTAATGGTGAGTTTGAAACTCCAGTCAATTTCAGTGGATGTCAAATGAAGGATTATTTATTATGTTTTAAGCAGCAGAAGTCAAGGGGAGCGGGCAGGGAGAGGGCAGCCCCAGAGGGGTCCTTAGGGATGTTCCTTTGGTCCTGATGACATGCGTCGTCCATTATGGGGTAACAAGGGACTGGGGATGGAGGGGGGTTTATGGGATGGGTTGTCGCCCTCGGCAACAGAAGGCTGCCCCCCCCCCCCTCCCTCCCTCTTTGGGACTGTCAACGCTGGGGCCTTCTTGAGGAATCCAGTTGTCCTTAAAACACACATACATACTCTGCCAAGTCCCAAGTCAAGAGTCAAGACACCAAACAGATGGTTACGTCTTATATCTGCTTCACTAAACCCAATCCCGCTTCACGTCGCAATAACACAAAAATCCAAACTGGTCTCTGATCTGACAGACTGGCAAACTTCTACATATTCCCAGACAGATGCTCTGAGTTCAATACTGACCCCCAGCTCTGCACCCAAGAGGGTCTTCCGTCTTCCCACTGGGATGTTACATAAAAACACGATATGTTATTTACAAAGAAATATTTGTAAATGGAGGATGAACCGGCTGGCGATAAGGTCCATGTCAGATCCCAGCGCCGCATTGCCCTTCAGAGACCGAAACATGAACCAAGAGTTGGATTAGCGAACGTGAAATGGAGGGAAGAGAAGTAATACGAATGGAGAAAATGAGTGCAGGGAGGTTGAAATGGACGGATGGATGTCAACGGAGGTTGGCCACAGACGCCTGTACCCCACCGCGACTGTCTGCACAGCTAAGACATCCTTACATTTTCTCCCACCTCCATTTCTGCCGGCTCAGAGTCTAAAACACAATCATGAATCAATAATTACACATTATTACGATAATTACGAGCACGTATGATGACAGTAATGGGCTTCATTTACCCCATCCATTATTACTTACAGTTACAGATCATTCATCTAAGATTATATCTATTGGCACAGCTTTTTCAAGGTATTTTTATTGACTTTAACCCTTAATACACATGTCCAGAAATGATTGTATAAATACAATTGGCTAAATAAAGTATTTATATAAAATGAACATAATATAAACACTTTATAGATTTACATAAATGCGTGTATATTTTTTAATATAGATAATATATACATAAATAAGGATGTTTATTTAAAATATCTTTTTAATATAAAACAATAGCATAAATATATAGGACTATAAATATACCATACATAATATAAAAGCTTTGCTATAATAATGTCACACGAGAGTGTGATATTTAGGTGATATTTCAAGCATTTTGTATTGAAAGCAATTTAAGTTCTAATTTATAGCTGGGCTACTTTAGCAAGTTTCTCATCATGGTTTGGAGAAGGAAGTTTTGCTCACAAATTTCTCTTTGTACGTGCTTGCATAAACTCTTTCTGACTTACACACGCACACACAAAAGCTCAAGCATTTTATCCTCTCTAATCTGAAACTGAAATAGATCAGAAAGGGCGTCGATCAATCAGAATGCATTAATTTCTTATTTTCATAAGCACTCTGGTTACAGCGATGCAGGTCCTGAGGTGAGGCTGTTCCTGGAAGAGCCTGGTGCTTTAGGAGCTGCCTCTTTGAGATAATGAATTGACGTTTCGATTCAATGGCCTTTATGCTCAGCCTCTGTGGAAACAAATATGCCCCAAGAAACCAAATATTGCATGGAACGAGTGGACAGAAGAACCAGCCATTGATTTTACCTCTTTTCACTCCCTTTCTCGCAGTAATTTTTTATTGCATATATAGTGAGCATAAATGTAGAGTTACAGAGCATTTACACCACTTTAAGCCAGAGAAAATTATATTTATTCGCACAATGCAAAATTAGGATTGTGTTCAGTTTTTCTCATCAGAGTCTTTTGATTATCTCCACTAACCACTGTTACACTAGGCTATTGATTTCCCCCAACTTGTATTACAGTAAAACCCCTTTAAATGGATCTGATTATTCATGATATTTCATTCTTAATGCTATAAAACAACTTCAAACTCTTGAGTTTTGAAAGCAGCTGTCCAACGTTGCCACCAGATGGATTGTAGTTATTCTCCAGAGTGAGAAACATCATCTGAATGCATCAAACACCACCATCCGCTCTCCATCAAAAGCATTTTATTAAGGGTTCTGTCATGGCTGTGGGCTGATGCATGGTGGGGTTTGGTGGACAGCATCTTTTGGATTGTGAGGAGTTTGTGTGCTGAGGGCAGACACCTGATAGCCCCCCAGGCGCTTTCCGGCAATACATAACCAGCCGCACGCTTGATTCTCTTTGTTGTAAACAGACTGAGGATTGTGGCCTTGTCTTGATCCTGGGTCTTATTCCATGATTTGCCATTCTGACAAATTGAGGCTCTGTTAAAGATTAAGTAATTGCCAATCTGGTATGAAACGGATCTTGGCGACACTTTGCAATATGGTTGCACAAGACTGAGATTAGTTAATGCAATAGGTAACATCAACTA
Organism: Pimephales promelas; assembly: GCF_988280905.1. Classification (NCBI taxonomy): domain Eukaryota; kingdom Metazoa; phylum Chordata; class Actinopteri; order Cypriniformes; family Leuciscidae; genus Pimephales; species Pimephales promelas. Next base: position 19,961,296 of record NC_142783.1, read on the forward strand.
ACATTGAATGATACTTTACAGTATTTTTTAGTCTTGTTAATACATTTGAACAATTTTTATTCAATGCATTACACTATAAAAAAAAATCACAACATTTTTTTCTTTTGTCAAATCAACTTAAATAATTTATTTAGTTCAGATAACATAATTTTGAGTTTCTGAAGATTAAATCATTCTCCTTCATTGTATTAACTCCATTTTTCCATTTCAATGAACTTAAAAATTTAAGGCTACCAGGTTACTTACTTTTTTAAGTTAAACCAACAATATATATATATATATATATATATATTGTACATTCTAATAATTAATGTGAACTTTTTATATATTACATTTAATATGTAGGGTTGTATTATATTATAGTATATTAATAGAATGAATGGTAATGTATACAGTCTTATTGTAAAGTGTTAATTTTATTATATTCATGTTTTTACATGAAGCTTTAGTTGCATGTAAAATACTTACTGATATTTAAATTATATTTATTATTCCACTTGGTTAAAAATTTTATTAGAGCTTGAAAATGATTGATAACTGTGTCAGACCATGAGGGTCTGGCATGTTTGTGTGTGTGTGTGTGTGTGTGTGTGTGTGTGTGTGTGATGAACTGCTCTGTTTATCTTATCTGATGAATCATAACAGTAATTGATTGTAATGAACCCAATTGTTTCGGATACTCTGCTCTTGGCAGCTGGCTGGGTGGTTGGTATAAACAAACAAACAAAAGAACCGAAATGTCATTCTAGAATAATGAGTCTCTTAATATTTAAAGCAGCTATAGTTATTTTTTTTTATTCTGCAGTCTACACTGTTTTTTATGAAAAAAAAAAAATGAAAAAAACATCCTGATATTAACCTTTTGTGTCATGGTAAAAGGATGCAAGCACTGAGAAGTGCTGAAAATGACAAGCTTATAAGTGAGAAGGACAGAGAAGGATGAGTCAGGGTCACGTCCAGTGTGTGTATGAATGGGGGTGTGATGGTTTGGACGTGTGGACAAGGAGACAGCGTGTGGTAGACTGTCTGCCTCCAGCTAGAGAATTTGAGGCGATGCGGTGAGCTAATGTGAGTAGAGAGAGAGAGAGAATGAGTGCCCGAGAGTGGAAGAGAGAGAGTAAGAGAGGAGGTAAAATGTCATGTCCCTCTGTTGCCTAACAATTAAATGTGGCACCTCAAGCAGATCAATTTAATTTCTCTCAGCCGAGGGCTTTCGTTTCTCTTTTGCTCGTTTTCTCCATCTCTCTTCCTCTTCTCCCCTCTCCGCTATCATGCGTTGTCTCGGTCTCTTTTCGGATGACTTTCTATTGACCCGTAACTCTCTCTTTTCGCGTCTCCCGGCGCTGTTTTTGGAGATACTGTTCGGAAACAAAACACCATAATAAAACAGCACTTGAAATATCAACATAACCCTCGACTAATTAGACTCTGGCTAATGGGGCCTAATTGCATCTGCTCAGAGTGCCGAGTCAGTTCCCTGTACTGTAACCCGACGCCCCCTGCTCTCCCGCCTCATTGATGGAGTCTGTTCCGTAAAGTAAAATGCAGTTAATTTATCGTAAAATCTATTAAAGGGACGAGTATAAATAAGTAGGGGAAAGGAGATGCGAGAGTGATTAACTCTTTGTTTTCTGTCTAAACTCTTCTTTCCGGGGGATTTTTATACGCATGCCAGCGGCCTATTGAACCGAGGTTACGAGTGGCATCTTGGTGAGAAATGGAAGAAATGGAAAATGAGGGTATGTTGTATTGAGGCTCTATTTCAGAATAACAAGTGCATTAAGAGCCACATGCTTTTAATTTTGATGTAATTACACCAAGGGGACAAGAGAAAGGCAAGGTGTGTGCGTGCGTGCTATTTCACTGAGAACTGAGCAAGCCTGGTCTGGGCTTTTATATATTTCTGTTCTTTTATAGCAGCACCGCACACCCCCCCTCACCGCTCCCTTTGTCACTATATTTTTTTCCCATTCTGAAAAGAAAAAAAAAAGGATTTGGCCCATTTTCAGTCTCTAACGAGACAAAACAAACTCAATAAGCACAAAATGTACTTGTTTAAATTACCCTTTTCCCCTATGTGAAAAACCATTAAGCTTGCTACCGTGAGCAAGTTTTTTTATTCTTCCTTTCTTTCTTTTTTCCCCCTCTGTCCTCTGTGTTGCGGTTCTACCACTGATAACAGCTTTTATCAGATTTTGTTATTAGTCCATTAGATGGTGATAGTCGTCGAGTCTAATTCTGTTTTTCATTGGACAGTTCGCGAATTGAAAGCACTGTGAGAGGGCTTTAGTATTTAGACTAATGTGCTTTCGATCTCAATGCAGTGTCCATTTAAGTGCTGTGACCAGGATGTTTATTGAGAAATGTGTTTTTAATCTTGTGCTTGTTAACCAGCCGCTTGACTGGGTAAAAGGAAAAGCGTGGAAAAACGCGTCTCAAATGAAGCCTCAGCCTTAAATCATAAATGATGGTCTCTGCGACTCAGGGTGGGAGGGGAAGGCAAAAAATAAGAACAGAATAAAACAGAAAATCTCTTCTTTTCATTTTTCTTAAGGTGTCTGGCACTTTTCATTTCTTCTTTTTTCATCTTTTCACTTGTCGTTTCTTAGCCAGTCTTAATCTAGCAGATGGCATCTTAAGCATATCCCATCTAACTGTGGTTCCCTGTGTACTAAACTATATCAGTCCCAAAATTATGTTGTATCTGCTTGCTATTCAAATCTAAGTGTTGGGGAAGATTTGAGTCTGCTACAAGCTGCTTATAATTTGAAGTGGTTAAAGTAGTAAATCTTTACCAAGCTACTAAAGAATTGAAGATATTTAAGGGGGCAGCATGTTTTTTTTTTTGTTTGTTTTTTTATAAAGAATTATTAAATTAATTCATATTTTGATTTATTTTTCACACATGCATAATATTTTTATTTATTATACAGATTATAATAGTCATTTACTATTTTACTAGTTATTTAGGTTACAATGTTGTTACGACTCCAACATCCTTCAAAAAATGTTACACAGAAGAAAGTCATACAGGTTTGGAATGACATGAGGGCGAGTATGTCAGAATTATTATATTTGGGTAACCTAGATAACTAGAAAATATGCTAAATTTTAATAAAATATATAAATTAGATGGACAACATATTGTACTAAAACTTTGGTAAAAGTCTTGCAGGGATCAATGAATTAAATCTTGCATTAAATCAATAAATCGTTTTAGTGAATTGGATTGTTCAGGAAGTTTATATAAATCAAGTCATTTGTTAATTTATATGAACTGTTCTGACAAACCTGTTCACTAAAATGGATGAGTGCATTAGATTGATTATCCAGGCTGCTCTGCTGCAGACTCAAACAAATAGATATAAAAACAGCAAAACTGCTGAAGGACAGTCATGAAACTAAAAACGGTTCTTTAAACCCTTTAAAATCTAACCAATTGATTCTGTCATTAAAATGTAATTTTTTCACTTTATTTAATCTAACTTTCAAAAGTTGATAAGTTAAAAAGTTGAAAGGATTTTCTTGTGCTCACCAAGGCTGCATTTATTCGATCAAAAATAAAGTAAAACAGTTATAAAATATAATAACAAATAGAATTAAAATTTAAATGAACTGTTTTATTATTATTATTATTATCTTAATAGTTTATCATGTATTTTCACTCATTATTAGCGAAATCTTGTAAGTGTCACACTGCACTTCTGAGTGTGCTACAGTATCTGGTTTCCTGTCATGCGTTTTTTTTTGTTTTTTGTTTTTGGATTATCTGCTCTGCGTTTTGACCTGTTGCCTGTTTTATGGATTATGATTAAGGCTGTGCGATATGGACAAAGAAATACGATCGTGATTTTTTTTTTTTTAAATCAATATTGCGATTTCAATTTTAATCACACTTTTGAAACAATATTTCCTTTCACACATACTTTTCGGCTTTATTCATAGACAGTAAAAGAAGGCTTTATTGGGGGCACCATATTTTTGCATAAATGATACATGACGCCGTCAGTTATTTATACATACCTTTTTGAACTTTTTTCATATGTTGTGTAGTTCACAATTGCCTGCATTATGGATTTGTGTTTACCCGGCCTGGAATGTGCCATTGTTTTTCTTTGGCAACGTGCTAAACACGTCAATATGCATTCATATTCCACACTGAGGGGGCTGGATGAATTATGATTTATGATTCTGGATTGCCCTAATAAAGCTGCATTTGGATCCTTGACCATGTCAGAGCAATTCATGACACACATGATCCTTCAAACATCATTCTAATATACTGATTTGGTGCTCAAGGAACATTTCTTATTTTTATAGATGTTAAACATTAGTTGTGTTCCTTAAGATTTTGTGTGGTAACAAAAAAAAAAATCTTTTTAAAAAGATTCAAAACGAATCCTTTCAGGAATCTTTGATGAAAAAGAACACCATGTATTTGAATTAGAAATCTTTTGATGCATTATAAATGTTTTCTCTGTCACTTGCGATGGGCCACTTTTATCATTGCCTACATCAGATGCATAACAGTCTTGAGTATTTGAATCGTGGTACATGGACATTAAAAAAAAAAGAATCATTTACAGCTGTGAGAAGACTCTGTTATCCTATTTCCCTCTTTTCTAGAGAGGTTTGTCTCAATGACCTGGACAATCAGACTTGTTTTGTACATGAGTGAATCATCACAGGGTTCGGTTTGTGTAAATGCACACATCAGGGCTTTAAAGGCACCCCATCATTTCCCCAGCACAATCTCTATAGGTCTAATTGGCTGCAGAATATTTTAATTGGAGCCATATTGATTTGTGAGGGCCTGTGTCTGTGGAATTGTCTGACAATTACATAGTGCTTTTGTTCAAGCTTAATTTTGTTTCATTTGTCCAGACATAAACCGTCCTCCCCTTCATCTGCCAGTAGGAGCACTGGAGATCACTGTCAGATAATTATAGTGCATGTCTCTGTGTGTTGGCTGCTCAGTTCAAATACAGACTCGGTTTCATTAGGCTTCAGATCTGGCCTAAAAATCTGACACACACAAACACACACACACAGTCACTGTATTATTGGTAATTTTTGTTGTTTGGTTCATCTATTCTGTCCCGTTGTTGTTGTTCTAATTGGTCTGGCCTCACAATGGTCATCCTAGCAAGCAGGAGGCCCCTTTCCACAGGTCCATTTGTTTGTGTGTGTGTATGTGTGTGTCTGTGTGCTCTTGTGCTCGTGCATGTGTGTGTGTGAGCGACACTGGGTAAAAAGGAAATCAATAATGTTTCATTAGAGCAGCGTTGTAGAAGTCTTTTGCCCGTGCATGGCTTAATTATTCTTTTCTAGGCATTTGCTTTAATTGGGAAAATAAAAGAGTGAAGTGGAGAGAATGACAGCATTAGCATATCTATTAGAGACACGGCCACAAGTACACATATAGGCTCGCGGCCATGAGTTTCCCCCCAGTAACCTTACACACACACACACACACACACACGTTTGTTTTTCTATCATGGTATGGAATTTCCATTGACTTCCACTGTTTTTATAGTGAGTCAATGATATTTTTTTTTTTTTTTTTTTTTTTGCCATTTTATCTGCCAACCCCCAAAACTCCCTTTTTGAATTTTATTTATATTTTTTAGTTAGGGGATAGTTCACCAAATTAATGAATGTTCTGCCATCCTTCACACACATTCATATCATTCAATTGCTTTATGAATTTATTTATTCTGTGGAACACAAGAAGATAAAGATATTTTAAAAAATGTTTTAACTGTTTTTGTCTACAATGAAATCCACTGGTATCCCACAACAAAATGCAGACCCCATTGACTGTCATTGTGTGGACAAAAAACACTTTTGTTTTGTGTTCAACAAAAGAAGAAAAGACATAGGTTGACTAAATAATGATGATTGAATTACTATAATTTTGTATGACTGTTGAGCAGTTCCCCATTGGCTGCTTCCCACAGTGCTGGTGATTTTAAATTTGACTGTCCTTTTGGGGATATTTGTTCCTCAAAATTGCTAATTTGAATCAATTAAGTCTTTTAAAGAAGTGCTCTCTATTCCTCTCCTGTCTTTCTCTCTGTCTCTTTCTCTGTCTCATGCAATCATGCCAAAGCGACAGTGACTAACGGCCCACAGTAGATGAAATATAATGATTCTCTTGGAAGGAGACAGACACTTTGAGCTGTCTGGTCTCCCCTTGTGGATACAAGCACACATGCACACTTTAACTCTGAGATCCGGGGTTAATCACTCTATCAGTGTAATGAAGTACTCACTGACAGCTGTAAGCAAGCTATGTAGATGAACTTCCCTCATCAATTTCTGCCACTCTTCACGCACACAGAATAAATCTCCATGAAAACCCTGTCTAGAGAGGTAGACACAGACACTTTCGCTGAGCATGTGTGTATGGGAAGGCTGCAGTGTGTGTATATATCAGATTTAATGTTAGATTAAACGCATACATGGTTTGACTTGTTTCCCAATAATTGTGCATTTGCATATTTAATAAACTCTCTGTTAATAAGACCTACATGTTGCATCGGTACATTGTCTAGTAAATGTTACTATTGAACTAGTAGTAGTAAAATGTATTGCTGTTGTCCAAAACAGTGCATTAAAGTAGAATATGCTTATATCTAAATATATTACTTACTGTAGATTAGACTTTTTTGTTGTACTTGAATAATATTCAGTCATCAATTCCTAACAACGCCAAATCACAGCACTTGCCTCGAGTACCTAATTGCTTTTTTATAAAACGGTTGGTTCCAATCCTTGATTCTGACTGATCAATAGCTGTGCTTTATTCACGATAAAACACGCCTTTGACCGCTTCACCCAACGGTTCTGTTTATCACTACGCAACACTGCAGTTCTTATGTTGTTTTTATTTGAGCTTTCATGCATATTACACTTTGGAACGTTGTTGCTGTTCACGGTCAGGGACTATTTTTTGGCTTTTGATTTTAATTCATGAAAGTTGCACTAATTGACCAATCAGAATCAACGATTGGAACTAACCATTTTATAAAATATAAAATAATATAATATTTATTGTCATAACTTTAAAAAAACGAAAAAAAGACTTGCAACAGGCCTCAAAAGAAAAAAAATCCATTGTTAAAACCGAATGCGAGTCTGAAGCGCAAAAAAAGAACGAAAACAATTTTCCATAAATGGTGGTAATTTTTTATAAAATCGCTTCAGTACAGCGGTCTGTTTTCCTTTCAGCTCTGGAACCACAGGTTACGATGTGCCGGATATTCAGTTTTGAAAAGCTTGATTTATAATTTGCAGCATTCCCATCTGCCCGTAGTTCACTGGTCGCTGAACGGACAGATAAACCAGTTAGCAAACACTTTTCCCCACTGTCTGTTGTTTTGATAATCACCCATAATAGCATCTAGCTTCAGTATGGTCTTTAAACCTGATTTACTGTTTAATGGAATAAGAGAGACTCAGAAAAGCCAGAAAGAGAGAGAGGGAGAGAGACGCAGCCAGTCAGTCACTACATGCACCTTTTGGGTAATGTCATTACACATGTTTTGAAGAATAAATTAAATCAGCCCTAAATTGTGCTCTCAAGTCAGACCTGGAAAAAAAAACAGATAGAAAAAAGGGAGGGGGGAAAATGAGTGGACCTCATTGAAAAGAGAGAGAGAGTCATATTTGAACCTCTCGCAGGGAAATGCACTTAACCAGATTAGAACGGGCCAGTGTGGATGGATGGGCACAGTAATTGCGCTGGCTGTAATGGGTTCCTGTTGCCCGTAGCAGACAGTGGGCAGTTCAGTGGATAATGCGTGTCTCTGTGAGGTTCGAGGACCTTACAGGCTCAACCTGTGATTGGGGTCAGATCTGTGGATGTCAGCTGATAAAAGGTAACCCCACTCGCAATCCCACAGGTCACACATGACCCTGCTGCCACACCGCTGGAGTGTAAAAAACACACACACGACTGCGTTATTTAAGTGCGTTTATTATGCGACAATTCCGTGAGGTAAAAGTACATTTCTTCATGGTGAACTAGCAAAAATTACAAAGAATGATTTAATATTTACAGACAAGTGCCCTTGTTTCATTCCAGATTTTTTCCTTAGATGTACCGCACACTAAGAGTCATTGAACCCAATAAACAAGAGACAGACTATCTGCTCTTTTCTGTTCTGTCTAAATCTTATTCTCCCCTCCTCGCCCACCCACCCCCACTTGGTAATGTCTGTTTCACGTCTGTTTTTGTTGTCCTATAGACAGAAACATTATCTACACTTAAACGAATCTAACTTAACCTGTGGGATTGCTTTAAAATAATCACTTCCTGTCTGCAGAGGGCTTGGGAAGTACGCTGTTTGTGGCTTTTGTCTCACTGAAAGAGAATCAATGGTGAAACTGAAATTGATCTGCGGTGTGTAAATGTATTTTCTCTTTCAGCGCCGTTGTTCCCTCGCTCACACACACACACACACACACACACACACACAAACTGCTGCCCCTCCCCAGATGGTGTGTGTTACCTGTGGTCCCGGGCTCACCTGTAACAGAGTCGGCTTGGCTCCAGGTGAGGGCTGTGGTAACGCTGTCCATTGTGTGTGTGAACAAGCAAAAGGCTGCAGGGATTGAATAGCAAACATGCAGGTGATGACATAGTCTCCTTGAACACAAAGTGTGTGACACTAGCAAGGAGGTGAAAACACACACATACACGTGTACCGACACACACACAGCTTGACAAGGGCATTTACTTTAATTCACTGAGCCAATTAAGAACAATACAGCTTTCTTTCAACTAGGAATTTGTAAACAAACACATTGCTATCCTAGTATCCACCTTATTTCTAACATGGGACACAGACATTTTTAATTTGAATGTACTTCCTGTGTCAGCCGTCTCCCATTTTCAAAACACCATCTTAAATCAAAGTAATGTTGAAGCTTTTTTGGAGTACTTCAAAACTGAAATGTGAAGCTTATAATTTTATAAAAGCTTTCACATTAATTCTTTTGTGTATTAATTGAGCTGTAATGTTTTCTGTTTTTAAAGTTGTTTTGTGGTTTTAGGTGTTGTGAGATTTAATTTACTCACACTAAAATCATGTTAACACACATTTTTACCGTCTTGTGACTGTACGTTTGAAATCGAATTTTCATTTCAATTCACTACATTCACTTGCTTTAAGGCCCCATCCACACTACTGCGTTTTCGCTTTTGCTACGTTTGCACCTCCCGTCCAGACTAAAACGGGAAAAACGAAGACCTAAAATGGAGAAGTTTAGAAACGCTGTCGCTCCGTTTTGCGTTTTGAATCTCCGGAGGGCGTTTTAGTGTAGACGAGACAAAACGGAATTTTCTAGTTCAGTAGTACTAGAACTAGAAAATTCTATTCAAAGTCCTTCCTTTTGGGCTTAGCAACGCCCTAGCCACGCTTCAAAGAGTAATGAACAATGTCCTTGCTGGATTGGTTTACAAGTCCTGTGCAGTGTATTTGGATGATATTGTCGTCGTATCCCCAACCTTTGAACAACACTTGGAAGACTTCCGGGAAGTCCTTTCTAGACTTGAGTCAGCTGGTCTTATTCTCAAGCTAAATAAGTGCCAGTTCTGCTTGAGCGAACTCATCTTCCTAGGATACAGTGTCACTCCAGATGGTATTTCTCCTGATCCGAGAAAGGTGGACGCGGTTCAGAATGCCGACAGACGTGAAAGAAGTGAGAGGATTTCTCGGCCTCACAAGCTATTACAGGCGATTCATTCCAAATCATGCTCAAAAAGCTGAGTCACTTTTTAAACTCACCAGAAAGGAAACTCCATTCAGCTGGGACGACCGTTGTCAGGCTTCGATGGATTACTTGAAAAACTGCCTTACCAATTCTCTGCCTTCCGGATTTCACATGCCCATTGTCCATCCACACTGATGCTTGTGACTTGGGCCTTGGTGTGGCCTTGATGCAGAAGGATGACATGGGATGAGATGTGGTGGTAGCTTTTGCGAGCAGGATGTTGCACAAAGCGGAAAGACTGTACTCAACCCCTGAGGAGTAGTGTTTGGGAGTGATTTGGGCTCTGGAACATTTTAGACCTTACATCGAGTGCCTTTGTGTAACCATTTATACTGACCACAACATCCTGAGGTGGCTGATGAACCATCAATGAAGTTTATCTGGACAACTCATTATGAAATGAATGACATACGTTACACTGCACAACGAAGCTCTTACTGTATGTACATCATTGTTTGCATTGGTGAAAGCATTGGAGAGAGTGCAGAAACTGCGTTGCAATGATAAGATCTTCATTCTCGCGATCAACAGACTGTCACCTGCTTGCTCAATGCTCATCACGGCAACATTTTATGTGATGGGAATAGATTCTAAATACTTGATGATACTAAATGCTATCCTTTTCCTTATTCCTGAAGAAGCGCGTTACAATGTATTGCAAAATACGTAATGATTTGAGGACCAAGTTTTTGTAGTCAACTTATGGGCAGGCCTTAGTCAATGTAAAGCATATTGTTGATGTTTCGTCCCTACTAGTGAATGTGCCATAATTGTTTATCCGCCGTCTTCGTCATTGTCCCTGCTTAGCCTGCGCGTTCAGAACTGTGGAGGGAGGGCTGTAGCGCAGCAGAGAGCAAGGGGGTGGAACCTGTAAGTTGTGCTTGTTCAAATTTTCAAGATGGTCCTCACTGCAGAACATGAAATCCATGGGGAGGAGTCGGATCCAGATCCAACTCCTCCCACCTTACATACACCTAAACCTAACCAACTCCGCCCCCTGATCTCTAAACCCACCCCTAAACCCAACCCTAATCCTACCCATCTCCACCCCTTGGATCGTGATCCGACTCGTGATTGAGGTGCTACTGAAATTTTCTGGCTAAGTTAATGTTTTGCTCAACTCCCTACTGCAGCTTTAAAGCAGATTTTAAAAAAAGAACATGACGACAAGTGGAAATACATTTTTGTGGTTACTGAAATTATGCCAAAAATGCTGTTGATTGACCTGAACTTGTATTGAACCCAGAATACTTATTTAAAGAGGATCATGATTTGAATGTTTTGGTCATTAACAATGAATAGAGTCGATGCTCTTCATGAAATATGGGTGGGGTTAAAAGAGCAGGCAAGAATCTCATGACCTCATCTGTGAAACATCATACAACCAACCGTTGTAAGGTTTTGTTGCTTGCATCACCTGTTAAAGGGTATACCTTTAAGAGGAAAAAAGCCAGTTTTTTTTTTTTTTGACAGAGTGACAAGAGAGAGTTTGATATGAATGGCTGGCGATCTTTCAGACACAAATGATACTTATATCCAACGTCTAGATCTGAAACCTTTTGGAGCTGTCACTCTATTAATCTTTTATGCAATCATGGCTTTTTTCCTTCAGATTCATTCTAAGCACTGGAAAAAAAAAATCACTTGTGTGTGTGTCGGTGCGTTTCACAGGTGTTCCGTGGGGCCTGCAGTAAGACACTGCAGGCTGGTAACCAGAGACCTCTCAGACCTTGTGGGAACTCTGATAAGATACTCTTGCTCTTTTCCTCCCCTCCCCGCTCTCTCTTTTCTGTCTTTCTCGGTACGATGGGGCAAAAGGTGAGGGCGGGAAGCCAAACAAAGGCATGTGTGCCTCTGCCATTGCTAAGCGGGACCCCTCGCTCGTCTGTCAGAACGCTAGGGCGCACCGTTCACAATGACATTCCACATTCCGACACTGGAGAAAGTGGCTGGTGAGAGGGCAGCATGTCGTCCCCACGGTAACAAGACCCTTGGGCGGGTTGAGAAAAGGGGGTGTAGAAGCACTCCGGGGCCTTGTCCTCACTCTCAGGTGATGTGAGGAACTTTTTGTTATGTTGAGTATAACACACTGTTGCTTTTGACCCCACACACATCCATTACTGTAGAATGCGGCCCTGTGGGGTCACCGGGGACACCTGATCTAGTCGTAGTCGTTGCACAGCCTTTGAATGAGTATTGTGAGCATTGGGGGAAAAAAATATATTTTTAATAACATGTTGAACTTGTCAATGCATCACACCTGGAAAAAAAAAATCCCAGACTGTGCAAGTTCCAAGTAAACAGAACTTAAATTATGCTGGCTACAGACACACACACACACACAGGCAAGTCCCTCTGAATTTACTCTGCTTTGTCTCAATTTGTTTCTGAGCCGTTTGCGATCCTTAAAAACGGCTGAAACACTATAGAAGTGAAATGTGAAGCTTGTGTTGTCTGGCAGCAGATATGAGTCTGTCTGGATGTTGCCTTCATTCAGAAATTCCCTGGCAGCCAGAGAAACATCGTCAGACCCCGGCAGCTTCCAGAGAGCTCATTCAACCCCGCCCGCCGCTGGATCGCATTACTTGCGCTGGCCTGGCGGCCAAGAATTCAGGATGGAAAGGATAAAAATCGGATGAAATGAAAAATAATCCCTGTTGATGCCAGGTGAGTTTACCTGCCTTTGCCTACCTGTCATGGTATTTAATCCTTTGTTGTTTGCAGTCAGAGTTTTGCGGAGAGAGGAATGTAATGAATGTGGTAATTTGGAGTTCCCCGGACACCATGAGGTCGTTTGCTGGGGTATGTGCATGGGACAGTCGAGACTGATGACAAAATGTGCAACTTGCTAAAATGTTGTTTTTATGTCTTCATATTTCCTCAGTGGTTGCCGTTGCAACAGACCATTACTCTTGCAGCACAGCCTTGGCTGTGTCAGCTGGTAGAGGGTGTCCAGAGGGTGAATGATGTTGTTTGTTGGTCTTGTTTGGTGTATTAATGTATTTGTGTGCTTTTATAATGGATGACGTGCTGATGTTCGGACCCCTCTGGACACTCGAAGCTGATTTTGTTTGTGGAACACACTTCACTCTTCACTGGAGTCTCCAAAGCACCAGGAACCAGGTACAAGGTGCCCGAGGCTTTTTGTGTCTGAGAGTGTTTACGGCTTGATTAATGTGACTGACAGGTATAGGTCTCCCTGTTCTTTGTGATTTCGCCTTGATTCATTTGTAATGAACTCGCTTAAAATTCACACTGTGAAATCCAGAGTGTGTGTGATCCTTTGACAGGCCATTTCATTTTCCAGTTTCTCGCATTTACTTAGGGACTAGCCCTAGTCCTGGCACACATAAGGCCAACATCCTGCTTCTGTACTGCAGGTGAGACCTAAAATAAAGTACTTTGAAATAGCTTAAGAGTGTCAATGCCATCAAACCTATACCTGGAGAAAGATTATATCTGTTAAAATAAAAAAAATAAAAATAAAAATAATAATTTTATTCAGAAAGGGTGCATCAAATTAATCAAAAGTGACAGTAAAGGCATTTATAATGTTCAAATAAAGGCTTTCTGTTAATCGAAGAATCTTAAAAAATGTATATGTTTTCCACCAAAAGTTAAAAGTAGGGTAAGCCGTTTCAGAGGGGCTTGAAATATCAAGCTAGCTTTAGCATAAGATCTCACCAAAGCCAATTCAGTTTACGACAATTCTCGTTAATTTCTTTGGTCTCTGCAAACAGTGATTGACTGTAGCATAACTTTGAACAAAATTCAATGATGTCAAGGCCGTAATGTGATTGGTTATCAAGTCACACGTTATCCGACAGATAGCCGTTATGCTTTCTCCAGTGGTAGAGCCACAGACCCTCGTATCTCCCAATAATAAGACCATATCTGATCCCACCCTCCCTTCCACCTCCAAAACACATGAACACGGACAGCCAGAGTGGAGTCTGCAAAGTGTCACAAAAGATGCCCTTAAAATACATCATGTCTCAAAGCACGTAACATTACAATATAAAAAACGTAAACAACTTAAAGACAGCTGACTTGTACCACATAACTGCTGCAGATTTATTTTGCCATTGATAGTGTTGCCACAGAAACTCATAATTCCGGGATGTGAACACAGTAGAACGTCACTAGTTGCCATCTTTAAATTACAGTAATTACGACATAGCGTCAATACAGCACAAGCTCATTGTTTTAGTTCAGGATGAACTGTAAAAGTTGGCTGCTTGGCGCTCTGTGACTGTCTGTCTACAACTCTACATAGCCTCATCCTGGAACACGCTAATGATGTCTGTATGAGCTGTGTGTGCGGAGGTATCCAAATACATAGCATCAATAACAGAAGAGGTCTAAATAACCTATCAGGATGTGAAGAGAGTTTTAACCAGTTTTGCTCACTCTTTAAAGGGTAACTAAACCCCTGGTCAGAGCCTGACTCCACCCACTGGCAATATTTTGAAAAATGCTGAAAAAGTGGGAAAAATGCTGAAAAATGCAGACCCCAGCGGAGAAAGAGGGGATGAAATAGATGCTAAACCACTCTATCCTTATCGTTTTCAATACTCGCAATTCCAACTCCTCACTCGCTACACTGGTTTTGACGAAACAAGCATGTTTTTATACTGCCAAGGGCGTAGCTCGTACCAAGACCGTACGTGGTGAGCTGAAACGTGCGTACCTCACGAAGAACCGCTAACATAAAATAGGAAAATTCAACTGCAGTAGCCACCGTTCAAGCTGAAGAGGGCAGCACTAAGACGTTTTTACACCATATATTGTAGAAATAAAACACTTTATACACAAATGTCAAAAAAAGTTACTCGAATCAATGACTGTATTAAAGATCCATTCTTACAGATTAACTAAAAAAAAGTTGGTTTAGGGTTAATTACTCTATACTGTTCCCTTTCAAACAGTCACTTCGTAATGCAATTCATGTACGATTTTTTTTTTTCGTCACGGTTATAAAAATGTTCTCTACTTGTGTTTCATGAATAAGGCCCATTCTATTTATTGAAAAGCTGCATATTCACATACACAAGTTCAGCAGAGAAAAATCCCTTCACATGCATCATTTGCAAATAAATATGTTGTTCTAGTAAATATGAAGTAAATGGCGCCAGTGTTTTATGCTGCAAATCTTCAATACCATAAAACCATTTTTGGCAGTCGTCAGTGAAATAATCCCTGTTGTGTCAGACTGTGGTTACCAGATGATGGCATATCATTTCTTCGGCCGTTATTCACCGTGCTATAATTGTGTGTGTTGGTATCATCAGAGGTCCTCCCTTTTTTGAGGTGTGTCATGTCTTGTCCTGTGATTGTAATCTTACACTGAGCCTAATCAAAGACAGGCCTGCTGAATGCCCTTCCATAACCACAAGCGTTCATGCCCATTAGAGCTAACAGGCCCCTGAATGCATCAGATAACGTCTGTTCTTTTGAAGGAAAGTGAGAGAGATTGCGCCGGGGAGAGAAAGAGAGAAGGTGGTTGGGACATGTGGCTTCTGCGGGGGCTTATCTAGGCTTTGAGAGTGTCACAGCCTTGCCCTCCCTCTCATTCCCTGCATTATCTGGCCATATCTTGAGGGCCTTCCCTGTCCATTCCACATAATCACTCAGTAATACCAGCCACCCTTTTCTCTATTAAAATAATCACCAGCAATTAGGAGGAGAATGGGCAGGGAGAGAGGGAGAAATCACACACAAAGTAATATTTTCCCCACCTTACACGCTTTTCATCTGTTTTTTTTTCCCACTAACCTCCCGCAATGCATCAGGACCCTGGGCGGCCTAGGCTCGATCCAGCACTATTAAGGAAAAAGGCTCTGACAATTTTTCAAGAGCGGATAGATGAAAGAAAAAGAGAGAGAGAGACAGATAGGAGCAAATAATTTAAAAATTGACCATCTGTAAAATGAAGAAAATGGAAGTGTAAGAGGAGCATTGTGATTTACTTTATCCCTCTCAGAGACGCCCGAAATCTAAGAGGCGCTATTAAATCTCCCTTTGAAATAAATGTGTCGCATTTATCTGTGTGGCCAAAAACGACTAATGAAGCTATTGTCAAAGCAAATAAAGCAGGGCGGATTTGCTTCGCGCAGACTGTGCGGTATCATCCAGACAAAGGTAGGGGGTGCGTGGGGTGGGGGCTTTGAAAGATACATTCACATAAATATTGAGACAGACAAGACACATGACAGGCCTTCTGTGGAGCTGGCAGAAAACTGTAAGCCTGAAAATAATTATTAAACTATTCTATTAAAAATTCAACATAAAAAAAAAAAACAAACAAACATCAAATTAATAAATGACAGAATCAGGTGAAGAAAAGGCCAGGGAATATAACCATTGCCATTCTCATATCTCAATGAAATGGAGGAGAGGATGTAATTACGGTGAAAGAGTTGCTCAATTACAGTAGCCGCTCGCTGCATTTGGCATAAGTCACTTTAAATGGTTTTATGAGAGCTTGTTTTCAAAATGGCGTTTTGCTGCCTTTTATTTTAATTACCAGGTCATAGCAGTGCCTCTCACTCTCTCTTGATCTGCTCTGGCTGTCCAACCGTCAGTCTCTCTCTCTCTCTCTCTCTCTCTTTTCCTCTCTAAACTCTTTATGAACTAAGAGCAACTAACCCTCTACAGCTGAACACGTTGTGCCTACTGTTGCCTGGATTATATTAAAAAAAGCAAATCAAGCTCGACTTGTGCAGTGGAAGTAAAACGTTCTCGGTACAGAGTGTAACGTTCTTTGCATACCATTTCAAGCATCTTCTTTTTATTATTGCTGTTCACACTGAATTATACAGAAAGAAAAACTATATAAACTGTAAATTTCCATTTTACTACAATGAAAAAGATTTGAATGTCTCAGGCTATAGAAATGACAAGTTGTGTCATGTTGTTGTAAACGGCATATCCCAGTGTGCTGTTCAACTTATCCCTCCATTTAAAGCTAATCAATTTCATGTTCAGGAAGAAGCTGTGAACCTGGGTGGGGGGGGTCAAAGGTTATTGTACTCAATGTATGTTCATGTCCAGACGAGGGGCCACAAGGTCTCTGTCAGGGTCATGACCTTGGTGACCCCCTGATGGCCAAAACACTCATATTTCTCCACGACAGGATCTCACTCTCAACATCGTATTTCGCCTGTCATATGATTGACCAGCCCAGTGTTGTATAATGTTGCCACAGAGCCAACTTTGTTCATGTTTGACATGAAAATTTGCAATTATTTATAGCTGCAATGCAATGTTAATGTCACACATTAATGAATTTCATTAAATAAAGACATATTCATTTACATTGAATGAATAATTCGAAGAAAGGCAAGTATTTACAAATACATTATTTATCTAAATGAATAAAAAATATCTATTCAGATTATAAACTCATTTAATTTCTTGTTCAATTCCTCTAAATAAACAAATTAGAAGCAACATTTAATAGTTTTTCAATAGTTTATTTTACACAAAACAACAATTTGCACCTTTATGGGTAATAACAGACCAATTTAAAGTGATAAAAGTTCTTTTGTTCTGCTTTATTTCACATCTTTTCAGTCACATTCAAGTGTATTAGTTGGTTAAAAAAGGTGAGGACTCTCTTTTCTGCTTCTCTTTATTTCTGCACTGAGACTCCTGCCTTATTGCTTCACTCGATGGCTTGTTCAAAAACAAACTATTCAGTTCCAGAGAACAGCTGGTGTATTAAATATAACAGCTTATGGACTGCCACCCAACTCTATGCCCCATTCCTTCATCATTATTTCATGTGTATGATTAACTCTCTCCATGCTGACTCTGACCCCATTTAGCACACTAGTGGTTGCGGTCCTGACTGGAGAGTGTGACTTTTTCCAAGTCATTTAAATTTTACAGATCCATTTACACCCCCTTTTAATTTAGTGCATAATGACGCCATTAAAAAAAAAAAAAACTCCATCTGGGCGTTCTTTGGGGAGGGGGTAATTTGCCTGAGCTTTCCACGCTAATGTTTTTCCCCTCACACAGGCAACAGATGCTGAGAAAGAAACAGATACATTCTCTGCAATTACCATAGGCTGATGTGGGCATTCAGGATAAACGTTTCACAGCGTTCTTTTAACAAGGTATATTCCTGACGTGTTGGAAGGATAACCTCATTTAAATCACACGTGAAAAAGTTTTAGTGCTTCTAGAAGAAATCCATCACGTTTGGAACGTTCTCGGAAGGTGCCGTCACTTTTAGACACACTTCCCATCAGTCATTTTCAACAATAAAACTTTCCACAAGTCTTGATACAGTGTGAACCATAAATAAAGATCTGGGTTATTAAATAATAATACAATTAAGTAATTGCTCGAGCATGATAAACTGTTGCGAGAGAATGAGCTGCGGCCCCTGCGTTGGAGCGAACTTTAATCCTACCAGCCTCAATTATGATAATGAATGCATTTCTCCTGAATAATTAGGGTGATTAATTTTCCCTTGTTTTGAATTACAATTCTGCTGCCTGCTAGCACTTTAGACCACTCGTTAATTACCAATTAAATCAGCTGGCTCGTTTGCTCCCGGTTCATTGCCCGTGTGGTTCTGTAGCACTTAGGGGTGGTGTTTAATGTGCTAATTGGAAGAGATTAAAATGTGTGACCTCTTTTGACAAGGACCGGATGTAGAATGTCGTTGTCACCGTAAATGACAGTGTTTCCCGTCGCTGTTAGAAAGTATGTTTCTTGGGTGTTTTTTTTTTTTTTTTTTTAGTCTTGGTGTTAATTCAGCATTTTAGCTGCAGTGCCATTGCGTGTTTGATCCAGGAGTGTGACCGCTTTTATGTCTCAAGCATCAGAGGCTTCATATTCTAACGTTGGAGCCTTTTTTCCCTTTTACCACCATTATTAGCAATCACTGAACTACATTTGTCATTCTTAGCCCTTTTCAGAGGTGTCTGTTCTGCCCTCTGCTCTGTGTCTCATCTTAATATCCTTTCATTTCTACTCTGTCCTTCATGATGTCCACTTGAAACGCATTAACAGGTCTTCCATCCATTTTTCTGAGGCAAGATTGACTCAAATTTAGTTTGCTACATCAATACCACAACGCTCTAGGCAGACTTGAGAGTACTCCTAGTAAAAAGAGAGCTTTTTTATGTCCTGATGCCATCTTCTTGAATGGCAACTGGATTATTTTTTTTTTATTATTATGGGCCGAAGCTCTTTGGGCCTCAGCGAAGATCAGAGATTTGGGTGGGGAGGTATCTGTTGGCGGGTGCATTGATGGAAGGACCAGAGGCTCTAAGATCCATCAATGGAGTCCATCAACCAGAAGGCTCTGCAGTTCATTGAAAAACTTCAGAGTGCTGACCTGCTCAGCTCTCACAACACACCGAAGGGTTCTGAACTAATGTCCAAGGCCTACTAAAATAAAGTTCAGCTTCAATCACCTGGTGCCATATTCAAACTATGATGTTACTTGAGTACCTGGCACCTTGTGAATGGACTCACCAAACATCAAAACGGATTCATGGAAGCGCATGCAACTGAGGTTTTTAATGTTAGCTGTCTTTCTTTAATTATTATCATGCAATTTAAAAGTAGTAAAGCCTGCATGATTGATAACTTTCTGTAGTATCCGTTCCACATTCAGAGTCCACTTGCTTTTAAAAATGCTGCCATAATCCGAGAAAATAAAACTCGACGTTTCTTTCCAAATATTTCTCTCCAGGCGTTCTCTCAGCCCCATCTGCAGATCAGAAAGAGTTATTATCCTCAGGGCAGGTGTGTAGCATCCTCGTTCTTCATCAGACCTCCTCATCGAGGAGAGGAAAAGGAGAACAGAGCGTACAAAACACCAAAAAACAAACAAACTCATTTTCAGGCACCAAAGGACTTTGCTGCTGTTCCAACCTTCATGTTGCCCTGACCTCCTCCAAGCCTCAAGTGTTCGGATACTGGCGAAATCTATTAGCTTGGTATCAGAGGCACAATGGCGAGAATATCAGGTCTATTAAGTGTGTTTTGTTCATGTAATTTATGGAGCTTGATGTAAAGTGCTTTGTACAATACTAGAGCATCAAGATGAAAACAAATCGCTTTGTGTGAAGCCGGACACTTGCGTGTATCACACGCACACTTGTCATTTACATGGAAATGTAATAATATTCTGTCCTCTCATCTGTTTGCTTGTCATGGGTCATTGTTCACACAATAACAGGAAATAAGAATCTGAAGTATAGGTCTATACATGAGACTGATGTGTAGCAAAAGCTCCATCTAATAGAGATGCACATGCCTGCAACTATCTATAGTCGGATTAGCAGTCTTTGAACTTTGAAGTTTCCTGGGAAACTACCAGTTTACATACTGTGTGTTAGTCGTTAAAGGGATAGTTCATCATTTACCCACACTTATGTTGTTTCAAACCTGTTTAATTTGATGATATCCAGGTCAGTGAATACAATAGCAGTACATTGCAACTCAGTTTAACACTGAATAAAGCAGTGTTAGCAAAAATGTATGTTGCGTGCTTATTTTCCAAGTGCTTCAACATTCATGAAATTTTACCACTCGAGTTGTGTTGAACATCCTTGCTCGTCTGTGCCATCCAGCACTTCACACTCCAGCCCAGTAGGTGGTGAAAATGTGACTTTCTTCTTCTCTAGTATTTTAATGGCAGTTGGCAATAGATCAATAAAAATGCTGGACTTAATTCACCAAAACTTTTCTTTTTTTGTCTTCTGCAGAAGAAAGTCATACAAGTTTGGAATGACATTAGGGTGTGTAAATTATGACAGAATTTTTATTTCTATTTTTTATTTAATTTCTAACTTTAACGATTCCTTACTGACCAAATAAATTTAGTTAGTTGTTTTTTAATTAGTCGTAATTTTAATTGTTGCTCTGTCCCAAATGCCGTCCTAGGGCCTTGAGGCCCACCTCCAAGTTCACACTTGACGTAATTCCCCATACAGGTTGCTTTTAAGTCCAAGGGGGTAATCCACAAGTCGGAAACTGAAGTCCCTCTGGGGGCTGCCATTGGCTAACAAGCCTTCACCTGCTTTTAGCATGAAATGTGAACCCAAGTTGGACCAACAGAATTCCTGGAATTCTAAATGTTGTCCGAACTATTGAAACTATTTTGTCTAATCAAAAAATTTCATATTGGACAATATCGTGGAAATGTTAAGGGTTCTTGAGTTCCCAGCATGCACTGCAGCATAATTAAATTGCAAGGTTACTCCTATAGGAGTTGCTTTGTGTCAAATGTCGAGTTGTACAAAACTATCCCACATACAGTATGTGTTTCTGAAGGAGCAATCGCCTTAAATATCAAAGATAGCATAGTTTTGTCATGAAAACTCAGTTTGTAATGGTAATAGATTTGACAATGTTGATGTTTGGTCTTGGCGGAATAGATCTGTTATGCTGCTGCAGAGTAAGTGTGGGACTTGCTACTGCCAATACTGTACATACACAACACACTGTTGTGAGCAAGTAAGACATCCTGCTGCTGTACAAAAAAAAATGGACACATGTAGCAGTGTAGCTGGGGAAGGTGGAGAGTCTCTGAAAGTGTGATGCACTGATACGCAAATTTTTATGACGTGTTTGAAACCTGTGATAACAAGCAGATTCAGTTAAGGACCTATCAACTGCGCCATCCACAGTTTCATGACAGAACTTTGTATTTCACTTCACATTTGAAGTGTTCTAAAAAAACTAAATGGTTATCAAAATAATAGAGACATTTATTGTATTAGTAACTGAAAATTCGCTGAACAAGACACCTGTTGTTCTATTCACAAATTTATTAGTGGAAGTTTGCATTTAGTGAACTTAAAAAAATGCCTCAAATTTTTAACTTTTCAAAATTCCTTTTTTTTTACAGAGTAGTCTGTATTCTGTGCAGGGTTTGTGTGTGTGTTCAAAGGTCGCGGTCTGTTTAAACACTCCCTGTCATCACATCATATCAGGAACCCCAGAAACTCTCATCAAAGGGTCATTATACGGGGACCAGATACCCATCACCCATCCTTCTGTCGTTTTCCCTCTCTGTCCCTCTTTCTCCATCCTCCTTTGAAAATATGAGTGATGGCTGGTGCGTGGCCTACATACAGAGACATATAAGACAGGGCCGCTCAGCTCGTGTCCCAGCTCCAGACGAGTGGCGACAAAGGGGTCCTTGTCACTCTGGGGGTGGGCGGAGAGGTTTCATAAAGTGACTTGCCACTACAACATAGGACGGTAAAAAGATCCTTCCTGGAGTGAGCCTGGGGGGTGCTTACTTGAGGGGAAGGGGAGGAGACGCGGGAGCCGGCAGGATATTGCCGGCCAAATCATCCAATCAGTCAGAGATCATCTTACCTGTACAGGTGTGTGCTGTTTGTGTGTGTGTGTGTCTACAAAATTGACCACAGAAGTGAACTAAATTTGACATAAACTTCCTGTGGGGATATCCAGGGGCACCATCATTTGGACAAATGATTCTTAAGTCATATTTTGCAGGTGCTAATAAATAGCATAAATTTAGTTATTTTATGTCCTCATTTAGGAAGGTAAAAGAGACAGAGAGTGTCTGTGGTTGGGGCCTGGTACATTTTCCTCACAAAAATATGCCAATATCAAAAATCCTTTGTGGAGACATTTTTTTTGTCCCCACAGGATAAAAAGCTTATAAATCATGTAGTCAAGTGATGTTTTTTTTTTTACAAAAAATGAAAAAAATGTTGACAGTTTTCTGTGATGGGTGGGTTTATGGAAAGGGTAAGGGGAAAGAAGATACAGTTTGTACAGTTTAAAAATCATTATGTTTATGGAAGGTCCCCATAAAACATGAAAAAAACCAATGTGTGTGTGTGTGCATGCAGATTTGGCTATAAAACATTTTTATAGATCTTAATCGTAAGTATAGTGAAACATGTTTGGTATCTGACTTGAGAGCATTTGAAGCAGTCCACATTATTTGAAATAATGCTAATAATGACAATAATTTAAACAAGTTTGTTTGAGTGCTGCAAATGTGCTATTCATATACATATATATAACTAAAATGTATTTTGTAATAATTATTGTCAGCACAATTTTTTAAAGAAATTAAAACTTTTATTCAAGTATATATTAAATTGATTAAAAAAAAAAGGACAGATAATGTATTTATGATGTTACAGAAGATTTCCGTTTCTGTTCTTTTGTAATCAATAGGTTTTGTGTGCTAGGGTAGGTTTAGATTTAGCAAATATCACTTCCATATAAAAACATTGTGTGTGAGATCTCATCATTAAAGTGTGAAACCAACATTTCTTCACAGACTTATAAATAACATTACATAGCTAGCAGCAGACATTACAAATTGTCTTAAATTACATAAAAAATGCTTTAAATAAAATACATGCCCCGAGTCCAGCGTATATATCTAAATATGAGGAAGAAAGCAGAATATATTCTCAATAAATAATGATTCCCCTTCTTCCTCTCACTTTCTTTCTTACACACTCTGACCTATCTATGACAGGCACATTATCTCCCTGTTCAACTAACTAATAGCACAGAGTGAAGGAACAAAGCGTACGCTTTCACACCCTCTCATGTAATGATGTCTTGTTGTCAGAAGGTGACGTCGGCCTGAACCACACGAACGAAAGTTACTCCTATGTTACATATCGATCCCTCTCCTTTTTTGATGGCCCAGGATACCGCTGTAATTAGCGCTAACCATTAGTGTAGCACTCTATGGGCTAAAATCACCATTAACGTCGCTGCGGGGTCTTTCATTCCCGTTAACATTCATTGTGACTTGCTCTTTTCTAAAGACAGCCGGGAGAAGGAAATGGTGCGGAGTTATCTGAATAGGATAAAGAGAGAGAGCCTGGTGAAGTGTAGGTGTAAAAGCATTAGACAGGCGCTGGATTTAATTAACAGTCTTTAATAGAGCCAGCCTTTGTTCCTCTACTGAACATAATCGGCTGGAGGGAGTCTAGAGTGCCTGGATTTGGAAGGTGTCACTATATGGTGCTCATAACAAAGCTGGCATCCTTTTTTTTTTTTTTTTTTTACCTGCCTCACGTATTTGTCTGTAGTTGCCAGCACAAAGAGTTTCTTATCCTGACAAGATTTGATCGGGCAAAAAGCAGAGACCCCATCTTCCTCTCGGTGTCACCCCCCTCTTACTTCTCCTCTCTGGGTGCACAGCCACACAACGGGAAACTGAGCAGGCCACTGCATGCATCACTAATTTTTATGGTCATAACCAATTACATACTCATTATTTATATAGATATATAAAGGTACTATACTAATGTATTCAACTATTTGAAGTGATGCCATTTACAAAACCTTTCAATTTCAAGAGCAACTCAAATGGAAAGGTTACATGGACGTTAAAGGTTCTTGATAAAAGAACTTTATTTTAAGAGTTATGTAGCCTATATGCATTGATGCATCAGACTATTCCAAAACATGCCACACTTATTGACAATGCTGTCCATCACGGCAAAAAAAAAAAAAAAAAAAAAGCTGTGAAAGTCTATTTTTTGCTTCTTCGCTGGTTATCATCTGCCTGTTCCCTCTCTCAAATGATGTTTATGTTCCCTGGCAGCAAAGATGCTCCGCTTGAGTATAAAAGCCCTATAGACCCTCATTACCGTTCCTCGACACGAGTATGTAGCACCATGCTAGCATAATGAGCATCCGTGCAGAAGGCCAAAAGAGCATTTCTGAGACCTGCAGAGCAACAAAACAACAGACGCTACACACAAACACACATACAAGAGCTGCTGCTTCACCTTTCACCCTGAAGGAGAGAGAGAAAACAAGTGAGAAAGAGTGATTGCTGTTGGCCCTCAGCCTTGACAGTGATTTAACATAATCGGAGTCTAATAATCATAAACATTGTGTAGTAAACACTACAGGAAGACTGCAAGCAGACTGACTATGGGCTGCAGACATGGCGCATTGCCCTTGGTTTTCATTTGAATCATTTCAGATGTGATTTGTTGCTAGTGGCTGAAGTGGAAAGAAGAGTTGCTATAATGAGAGAAAATAATCGTCAGATAAAAATAACAAGTACATTCCCTTTTCTTGTCTTATATAATAGATTATAGCATTGTATTATATTATGTATTTGTTTGCATTTGTTTAATATACATTTTAATCTATATGAAGTGTATGGTATTCATTAAACTATTACACTGTAAAAAATGCTGGGTTGTTTTAAAATATGGACAAACTTTGGGTTAAAAATGTCATTTAAAATCAATGTTAACCCAATTACTGTGTTTGTCAATATTTGATCCAAATTTGGGTTGAAATAACCCAGCATTTTTAGAGTGACACTCTTTATCAGTAGTTCTTAACCTTTAATACATGGAACCTTTCCATTCCACAAAAGGTTCTTTATAGTAAAAATAGGTTCCTAAGATTATTAAAATGTTCATCACACTAGGAAATAAATGGTTCCTTGAAAGGTTATGAATTTTATGGTTTCACTCTAAAAATTGCTGGGTTGTTTAACCCAACTTTGGGTCAAATATGGACAAACCCAGCCATTG
This sequence comes from Pimephales promelas, assembly GCF_988280905.1. Classification (NCBI taxonomy): domain Eukaryota; kingdom Metazoa; phylum Chordata; class Actinopteri; order Cypriniformes; family Leuciscidae; genus Pimephales; species Pimephales promelas. The sequence continues at coordinate 19,986,612 of NC_142783.1, forward strand.
GGTTAATTTTTTTCATTACATTTTTAACCCAACGTTTGGGTTTGTCCATATTTGACCCAAAGTTGGGTTAAAGCAACCCAGCATTTTTAGAGGGATTGCTCCGATGGCATGATTCTTATGTTGTTTATCAGCCTGATCTCACGCAATGTAACATGCAATTTATACTCGACAATTAGTTTTTATGTGCATATGACACAGTTTTTGCATGCATATGATACGCACTTTATGGCATGTAATACGCACGTACCGCACACCAGTAATCCTACCCATGGGGTTTGCAGTGCTTATCATGCACGTAAAAACAAATTTTTCACGTCTATTGCTCAACGTGTGCTATAGAGACAAATTTCATGAGATCTGGTTGAAGTACTAATGTCACAATTTTATAAAATAAGAGTAAACCAAATGAAATTGGACATTTGTGTAAAGAACTTAGATGTGGCGGGGCATGTTTTGAATCTGTGAGCTTTATTGTCCTGTAAATTTTCACCACCTCTCTTTGCTGTTCTCCGTGCATCCGTTTTAAGGGCTGAAGGACTTGTATATCAGCGGGCCGGGATGCAGTCGTCTCCCTGCCGAAGGCTGCGGGCTGTCTACTCCTCCAGACAGCCAGCGGTAAATAAGGCCTAAGTCTCATTATCCCGCACCAGGCCTCGACAGCTGCATTCATCCAAAATGCATTTCTACCTAAAGGTTAAGAGTAGTTATGAGGACAGTAATGTATTATTAAAATACCTTTCGGACTGAAGTACCTTTTGATATATTTTCCCAGGTAATGAAAGCAGCGTTCGGAGGGGGGAAATGTAGTAATTTGCTGTCCCATTTTGTCGGCTGCTTTATTCTTTCTTCCTCTCTCTTTCTCTCTCTTTACCTGCCTGTCATCTCAGGGGTGAAGGGGGGTGTAGTAAACTGGTCTGTGAAAGGCAGAAACGTATCTTACATTACCCAGCTTTCATTTATGAAGAAAAAAAACTGCAAAGCATTCAGTGCATGAGGATGTCTTTCAATTTCTTTCTCTCTCTCTCTCTCTCTCTGATGTTGCCAGGGCAGTGATTGGGCGAGGAAAATGGCTGTTTGGTGTCTGATCCTGGCATGATAAGGGGTGGCAGAAGGTTTTCAGGTATTCAATGGAGAATGGTGCAAAGATGGTTTATGTCTTCGTTCTTTTATCCGCTGGAAAAAAGAGAAGAATAGAGGGAGGGATGGATAGATTATTGGTGTGAGGGAAGAGAGAAGCTTCAGAGTAGTCGGTACTCAGAGCTCTATTAAAAGCATCAGTCTTGTTAAAACCAGTCAAAAGACAGGAAATCAGGCAGTGAAATGAAGCCTCTCGACCAATTATGGGATCTGAGTGGAACATCTTAGTGCTTTTTGTGTCTAGCATCATCAGTCTCTCTCTCTCTCTCTCTCTCTCTCTCTGTGCATCCTAGGTGTAGAAGCAGTACCTCCTGTGATCACTCTTCCGATGATCTCTAAAAGGTGTACGATATTTCTTTATAAAACTAACAAAATGTTATCTGCCTACTTATCATTAAAATACGCAAGATAAAGTAGCATAAATAGCAGGTTAACTTGTGGGATGACTGTTGTATGGTTCAGGAAGAAATATTATTATCACTCTTATTCAGTCTCTCTTCACCGCTTTCTCTCTCTCTCTCAGTAGTAAACACATCACTCCATCTAAACAAAACTGTGTCTAAAGAGATGGCTTATGATGAATCTACATTATTTTCCTGCCATTCAAAAAAAATAAAACGATAAAAAACAGATTTAGACGAAAATCCTCAAAAATATAGTCAGATTCTTTATAATAAACCCCCTTTTAAAAGTCTTGGATGAAGTCAGCATGACAATCTGTGATCGTTTACTGAAAGCAACAGCTCCAGTGAGGACAGTTTATAAAATAAGACAGTTGACAGTTTTCCTATTGCTGTTATGTACCTACTTGCAGGGTATTCTGATGATGAGATTATCTGTGTTTCTGTAGTCAAGTCAAGTAACCTTCATTTATAGACTATAGCATGTCTGTAGGGACTATTAGGCTAGTCTTAGAACTTCAAGGCGTTTTATTTTCAAACCATTAAACCAACACTATTTTGGCTATAGCTAAACAATAGCCGACAGGGGTGGACTCATCCCGCTTGCATACAACTAAGAACTTTAATAATAATAATAATAATAATAATTGTAACATTTAGGCTAAATACATCATTTTAATTTGACATTTTACATGTTATATGTATACCTACCTATACCATGTGTATATGTTATACCTATGTTATAGCCTAGCCTATTTTGACAAGCCAATGAAGTTTGCTTGGGCAAATAGTCAAACTTTTCTGACTATGTATCTTTCTTTTCATTTTAATTGTACAAAATAACCTACAGTTCTGCATAATACCTCTTCAACTTAAACCCATTTAGAAATTGAAGTGGGCATTCGTAATTGAATTCTGAATAATGCGCAAGCATAATCCTGTCATTCATCATTGGCTCTTCCCGCCGCGTTACGTCACCGTGCTCATCAGTCACTGCACACTTTCAAAATCAAATTTTCTGAATCACTCAACGGCGTATCGCTATAAGCGCCGGGCCATAATGCTAACAAGAGTTTCATTTTCTACAGCAACAACATAATGCGCCTGGTGTCGAGGCGCAGGGGATTTTAATGGCTTTGGCTTCTGTTTAATGTTAATGTCAACAATGACACAGTTATTAGGAGTTGAGGGAGGTGAGCGCGCATGCATGAGTGTGTGTTGCGTGCGCGTTATGAATCTCTGACAGCTATTTGCAAGGTTAATGTAGCCGAAAAACAGCATCTATTCAAGCCTATCCCACACCTCCCCTTCCCTTTTCTATGGCTTAACAGTTTCATTAGCCCTCTAGATACAACCTCCCCCCCAGCATAACGTTGTCAAATGTGACGCGCATCAAATTATCAAAGAGGCCCGAGATCGATCAATATGCAACGCCGGTGTTGAGCTCCAGCGCTCCTGGCGTTCAACGGCACAGAAATGGAGGCCGGTGTGTGTGTGTGTGTGTGTGTGTGTGTTAGGCTTCTCATTCGTCATCCACGCGGCTGTAAAGAGAGTGTCAGAGCTGAAAGATCCATCAATAACGCGAGCAGAGCGACTGGAGCAGGACCTGGACTGTGTCAGATATATTAGACTTTTCCTCCGTGCCTCCGTCATTCTGATTCATGGCACGGCCAAATGATCGGCTACTAGACAAACACGCTGAATCTGGGGATTACATTAGTTAAACAAATACAGCGTATAATCAATGCTCTCTCCCTCCCTCACTCATGACACGAACATCTCAACATTTCTGCCAAAGTAGCAGCTTGTAATGCAAATGCTTTATAATGTGCTCTCTCTCCCACACAAACTGTTTAACTAAAACCGGATGTAACAAAGCGAAAGTGAGTTAATAAATGAGTCTAATCGTAATTAAGCTATTTGTAATAGCGTGTGTTGTTCCCGCTCTTTCCCACAGTCGTTCAGTTCACACCACTCTAGAGCATAAACTCAATAGAGTTTGTTTACATTACTCTGCAACCAATGTGCTAAAACAAAGTTCTGTCTTTATATGTAAAAAAAGTAGAATATGATATGATATGAAGGAGGAAACACCTGTCGTGGATAGACCTATAGGCCTAAAACTGTTTTTGTTTTTTTAAGCTAAATTATACTTTCATATCATTGGGAATGAATGGATGTATAATGGACCAAATGTCTCTTGCAGTGGTTTTTGTTGTTGGTTTCAAGCAAACAAATAGTTGAAAACTATTGTAAGTTATGGTAATGTTTTGCAATGGCATAAACAAATAAACCACACTGGTGTGTGAATGTAAATAGGCTAGCATACTAAATTAAGAACATAAAAAAGTTAAGTTTGTTAAGCAATTTATTTGAATTAAGCATGCTTTTAAAGTGTGTGTTTTACTTAGAACATCTAAATAAATAATAAATCAGATATTATGTTGACAACATAATGTATACTCACCCAAACACAGAGACATCAATAGTTGGTATACACAATGCTCAATAACATTCGTTGGATCATTATTGAGTATGAATGTGTCATTTTAAGTTGAAAATGAACTTCAGACGTCACAAAACAGTAAGTTACTAAAACCTAACAACAACAGTAACAAATGAAAAAAAAAATTAAATACAGGCGGTAAACAATGAAAATTGCCACCTTATTACCTATTCATTCCCCAGTGCATGATAGGACAGTAAGTTGAATAGGTTTTGCTTAATTTGATAACGTGGATATTCTGGCTTTATAATTTATATAGCTTAAATTGAATACTACACTCACCTAAATGATTATTAGGAACACACCATACTAATACTGTGTTTGACTCCCTTTCGCCATCAGAACTGCCTTAATTCTACGCGCCATTGATTCAACAAGGTGCTGAAAGCATTCTTTAGAAATGTTGGCCCATATTGACATCTTGTTGTTGACGAGAGATTTGTGGGATACACATCCAGGGCACGAAGCTCCCGTTCTACATCCCAAAGAATGTCTATTGGGTTGAGATCTGGTGACTGTAGGGGCCATTTTACTACAGTGAGCTCATTATCATGTTCAGGAAACCAATTTGAAATGATTCGAGCTTTGTGACATGGTACATTATCCTGCTGGATGTAGCTATCAGAGGATATGGTGGCCATAAAGGGATGGACATGGTCAGAAACAGCGGTGGCAACAATGCCCCTTTGGCACTAAGGGGCCTAAAGTGTGCCAATAAATCATTCCCCACACCATAACACCACCACCACCAGCCTGCACAGTGGTAACAAAGCATGATGGATCAATGTTCTCATTCTGTTTCCGCCAAATTCTGACTCTACCATCTGAATGTCTCAACAGAAATTGAGACTCATCAGACCAGGAAACATTTTTCCAATCTTCAACTGTCCAATTTTGGTGAGCTGAAATTGAACAGGTGTTCCTAATCCTTCAGGTGAGTGTAGAATTTACTTTGTTTTTTTTTTTGTTTTTTTTTTAAATCTTGCCTGAACTAACTTAGTCAAGTAGAATTTTTTTTTCTGTAGTATTTTCTACAGAATCGTTTATCAGTGTTTATAAATATAGCTTAAAAGCAATTAAATAGATTGTAAACATTTTTTAATAGAGATATGTTGTGAAAGTGTTAAAAAAAAAACTTTGTGTATTTCACATTTAAAATAATATATAGTTTTAATTATTCTCAAAGTAAACAGCAGGTTCTCATTGTGACAACTTTCCCCTCAATTTTGTATGTCAAAAATTCCCAGTATGAACATACAATCCTTTCAGCTTCTTTCTCTTTAAGCCTCAAATAAGTTTTTTGGACTCAATACATGTTTTGGAAAAAAAAAAAGTGCAGGCCAGCCACAAAAATAACCTCAACACATCTTTAAAGATACAAATGAGAGGATTGTGGAGGTTCTGCTAAGTTTTGCTATTTTCAACCATCTCATTGCATCCTAACCTGGGAAACGCACCAGCCATGCTGGCAGCTTCACTATCAGACTTCAAAAGCAAGGCTAACCAATCAGGAACGAGAACACTTTAACACAGCGACCCCAACAAATTTTTTTAACAAAATAATGAGAATTGGGAAATAAAATGGAACAGAGAAACTGAGAAATTATAAAAAAGATGTAGTGAGTTTAAGTAGAAATACCACCATGCTGCACAACAAAAATAGCGGTGATGTTTTAGGTTTTTAATTATTCTATCCCACTAACACCATTATTCACACAAATTTCCTTTCCATTTTCCTTACTTTTCCATCTTCCCTCACCCACCACTCTCTCTTTTTATTTCCTATCTGTCTGTCTGTCTTATCTATCTGTTACCTCTCTGCCCTCTGATTGAACTTCAGAATATTTAGGTAAAACAGTTATCAAGATAATATTATGTGCTTGTATTTTTAAAAATCATTTTAACCTTGTTTTAAAAGAAAGAAATATCTCCTTTTTATTCAGCATTTAAAAAAACAGCTGTTGATCACAATGTATGTTGCTCAAACAAGCTTGCTAAAACAAGCTTCTTCAATGAGCAAAATAATTGCTGCCATTTCTGGTGGGAGCACAGATACATTATCGACTTTCTGCTAAAAACCTTTAGCAGTAAATATTGGCAAGCAGCATTCATTAAACAGAAGTGCTATGGGCCATATTGCGAAATGTGAATCAACCATTACCTTGAATTACTCTGATTAGCTAGGTAATTATTTCTCTTTGCTAAACTGTAGATTCAATCCACTGCAATTACAGCGAGCAGCAAAATCTGCCAGATTGTGTGTGTGTTTGTGTGCCTGCATAAATGCAAGCCCTCTTTCTCTACTTGTGTATCTTTTGGAGCAGTGTGTGTGTGTGTGTGTGTGTGTGTGCGATATGTGTGTGTGTGTGGTCCCACAAAGATGGCAATTTCTGAAATCCTTGACCTTGTGGGGGACATTTTTTGAGGAAAGCAGCTTGTGCCGTTTAAAAATCAAAAAATGCCGAAAGTTTTCTGTGATGAGTTGCTTTAAACTTTAGAGGTATAGGCTTTGGGTTATGGGATACGATACACAGTTCATACCGTATATAGGCCTACATAAAAATCTAATGCTATTTTTTACTGGTATTGATTATAAGGTGCTTGGAATGCTCATCAAAAGACATAAATGTAACTTTATCTCAAATAATGTCCTCTCAGCATGTGTCAACATATATCTGAAAGTGCTTGGCAGGACAACAGGTTATTGATTGGAGTTCCTGATCACCTCAATGGCCCAGTCACTACAGATCAATAACAGGCACCTTTTTTTTCTTCTGCTGAAACTGTGTGTGTTTGTTTGTGTGTATCACATTTTACAAATGTGATGGTGGAAAAGAGATCGGGAATTTACCACTTTAAGTTCCCGCCACCACACCTCAAGTATGCGCTCATCCCTGTCAGATACAACAAATGATCAGCTGTAAAGCATGTGTAGGTGTTTAATTTCATGCCAGAAAAGAGAGCAAGTGAATATATCAAGGGCAGCATGTTTCTATTATGAAGGAGGACAAGTGGAACGTCTCAGCCTCTCTGAAAACTAACGGGTGGCGTGAGAAAACGTCTTAATGACCGATGGAGAGGTGACATCCAAGACCCATGAGATCACACTGCTCCGAATAAAGGACAGTAGATGCCTGTATGACTTTACAGAGTCCGATGAGATCACAGAACAACATTCATGACCTACATGCTTGAGAAAAGACTGGATATTCTTTTTTAAAAAGCATATACAATGAGGGCTACAATTAGCTTGTGAAATGAAATAGTTGCCAGTGAGCATTCAGGAGGAGCATGTTCCTTTAATCCTGTCAATCACAATGAAAGGGCATTTAAGGCGCTTCCTGTGGCAACATTTCTGGCAATGGAATTTTAATAGAAGACGTAGAAAACATACAACAAATAGAAAACAGTTTAATAGAAACGGTATTTTTTAATAGAAAAGCAAAGTTTATCAAGATGAACTTTGGATGTTGGCTTGGCAAAGGTTTTTTTGAAAGTTCAACTAGATGCATTAAATTCCTCAAAACAAATTTTTCAACAAAGATAATAGCATAATCAGCATAAAGTGATACTATGTGACACTGAAAACTGGAGTAACAATGCAGAAACAAGAAAATAATTCAATTTTATATATTAAAGGATAAATCTGTTTTGGATCAAATAAATGCAGCTCCATGCAGATCCACAATATATATATATATATATATATATATATATATATAGTTAAATCAACAATATTTTTTTACAGTATAAATATATATACTGTAAAAAAATATTGTTGATTTAACTTTAAGTAACCTGGCTGCCTTTTAATTGTAAATTTTTTATCACTGTAAAAATATTTTCATTTCAATTTTATTCAAATTCCAGCTCATGAATTGAGAGGGGGCCAATTATTCAATTCTGAATTTTACCCAACCCAGTGAAAACAGACATAGAGTATCACAGAATGAAAGTAGAAAAAATGCAAAAGATTGACAGCCATAATGGGGGCCTTTTCAGATGCACTATTTTAAACACACACTGGACAGTTGCCCTTGGCTGTTATGTCTTCTGTCAGAGATACAGTGTTTGAGGAGCAGTAACCCACAAGACTTGTCTGTGTGTGTGTGTGTGTGTGTGTGTGTGTGTGTGTGTGTGTGTGTGTGTGTGTGTGTGTGTGTGTGTGTGTGTGTGTGTGTGTGTGTGTGTGTGTGTGTGTGTGTGAGAGAGAGAGAGGCTCTGTTGAGTGTTCTTTAAGCTGTCAAGAAAAAATGACAGGCAAAAAATGAGAAAACCATTGAGTTCAACAGCTCAGACCAAGTAGAGGGATGAAATACAGTCTGTATTGGTTTCAGTTTGCCATTCAGTTTCTTTTCTTTTTTTTTTTTTAAAGTAAAAGAAACAGACAAAGTAAGGTCTGGCCAGAAATTATTTTTTTTCCGGTCAAAAATTGCACACAACAAATCCCAGAGGCTCAAGAGATCTTATTTTTCAATTTTTTTTGTTTGTTTTGTTTTGAAAACAATCCCATCATTAACTTCTTAAGCACTGACCTCCTAGAGGCTAAATACATCCCATTCCCTGTGTGTGCACACTACTGTTTTTGCCCCCTTGCAGAGCAAACTACCAATAACCCAGCACCCAATAAAGCTTGTAATGGATCTGAAGGGTTTGTTCTCTCTCTCTCTCTCTCTCTCTCTCTCTCTCTCTCTCTCTCTCTCTCTCTCTCTCTCTCTCTCTCTCTCTCTCTCTCTCTCTCTCTCTCTCTCTCTCTCTCTCTCTTTTTTTGTTCATCATCTCTCTCTACAGTCTAATCTGCCCAGGGGTTCTTCGACAGCACGTAACTCAACACTCTTAGATTCACTGCATTAGTTCTGCTTAGCTAACCGTGAATGCTAATTGCAGGAAGGACAGAATTGCTGCCTTTCCCTCCTTCTTTTCCTCCCTCTTTCTATATCCTCTCCTTCTGTTAAGACCCCTTCTATCCATTCATTCTTTGGGAGTTTGAAGGAGCAGTGTAGCGGTTCTGGGGGTCACAGAAGGGAACGGGTTTGACAGTTTCTGTGTCTCACAGGAATATGATTTGATGTGTCAGAGATGTCACGGGCAAGCTGTAAATTCTGCCCATAGCGATCTGTGACAGATGATGACATCGTAAAGACTTGACCAATCACTCAGCACACTGTTGGCTCTAATCCCCCATAAAGCCTTCAGATCTGTTCTCTTTTTTTTCTCAGATCTCTTTCTTTGGTTGTTGATCTCCTCCCTTTTCTCTGTGTCTTCAAGCCTTGTGGAGATTGATCTCAGTTAATGACTGCAGGTGAATTTGGCATTTTGGCAAAGCCCAGGATAACCCATGTTGTGGTGCAGTGTGTTTCAATGCATGACAAATACTTGACTGTCATTTTTTTTTTTTTCAAAGCAAGAAATTCTAAGCTTTATTGCATTTTTATAAAAAATAGAGTTTTTCTTTTTTTCAAAACTTTGCAAATTATTGAAGTAAACATTTTTGATGCATTAACAAATAAAACTGAATGTTTAAAATCTAGTTTTACTTCTTTAATGTTTAAATAATTGACTTAAAATAACTGCAATTTCACATTTAATCATTATAATAAAATTAACATACTTTAGAGCCAAACTAAATTTACGATATGATATTTCTGTGGACTGAAAGAAATAGGAGCTTTGTAAAACTTTAATTTTAATTTTAAAACTTTAATTTTTAAATTAATTGTAAATTGTAAAATAAATTGTAGTTGGTTCTGATTCCAAATTGCATGACAAAAACTCTAGTTAGTAATGTAATCCATTACATTACACATTTAAGGTACTTCTTTTACTTCTTCATTTCAAAAGAAATTCACTTCTTTTTGATTACTTTTAGATTACTTCTATCATTTATCAGATTTATTTGAATTTTGGACCATACTGATATATATAAAAAAAAGGGGGAAAGAAAACAGTGCTTTAAACATTACATTACATTAGGGTTTAAATTAAATTATTTTAAAATACATAATTAAAAAACAACAATCAAAATAAAATGCTCACCAAAAATACTAAAAAATATTTTATTTGTATACCTGCATGTCATGTGACCATTAACTAAGATCCATGAACTTAATTTTATTAATAATTACGCATTATTATTGTCTTAATTTTATTATTGACCTAAATTATAAACTTTAAATATCAAGGGGTTAATTCAAGTAAATATATTATGTCAAAGAAGTTCAGATGACAAAAATGTTGGGAAATCCCTGGATTGCATGAAAATATGAAATGGCATTTTAAAGTGTTTGAAATACAAAAGCCTTCCAAAGACATGTATGGTTAAATGACTGACAGTGATCATTCAAATAATATAAATGTGTTTGTCAGGGGCTGATTATTAGATATTTTATGTTGAGAAAACGCTTTCTGTAAATCCAGTGATTAAGTGCTGTGTGCGTCTCAATTTTCAGTGATCATTACTAATGTCTGGTCTGTGTGTGCGATTACACAAACCTGGAAGACCTTCTGAATGTAAGCAGTAGTAGGCTTTTTTGAAAAGAAAATTGAAAAGATAAAACCAAAAAAATAATTATGCTTCATTTAGGAATAAGCATAACATGTAATCCATGAAAAAGTAACTAGTCTGATTACAAGTGTTTTAAAAGGTAATATAATCCAATCGCAAGCAGACCTACTTAATTTTTGGAATCTGATAACATCATCCAGATTAAATGTAATCAGTCTGTTGTTTTATCATTTTAAAACTTAGCAGTCTTCAATTTGTATGTTTTGCTAATTTCTTTAAAATGAATGCCACTTGGTTGGATATCTTGTTTTATAACACAATGGCATGCAGCAAAGGGCTTCAGTGAATCATTTCATTTAAAAAGATACTTTAACAAATTGCAAGCAATAGATCCAGGTGAGGGCTGTTACAAATGTCCTTCACCACCATGTGTCTCATTCTGCGAGGATTCAACCACCCGTTGCATGTCATTTTTGGAGGACAAAGACTGAGACAGAAAGAAAGAGGGGTTTAGTTAGAGGGTGGAAGTGAAATAAACACTAGTTCTGATACTGATACTAATCTCAGGTGAAGGTCAAAGATCTTTATTCACTCTGAGATGGCAACTCCTCCTCAGTGTCTGCCTCTGTTCCTTTAAGCCAGGAGTCAGAGGTCATGACCCTGATCACAGCCTGTGACCTCGGCCAATGAGAGGCCAGAAGCCCACAGGCTCCTCCTGAGCTTTATGTCCTTTTTCTGGTTCTCAAAACTTGGTGGTCTGTGAAGAATTTCGGTCCACAAGTTGATTGATTTAATAATAATAAAAATACTGTAAATGATTATAATTGACTAAATAACATTGAATTAATCAACTAATCAATCAACTCATAACGGATTGTGTTAACATTAGAGTGTTTCTTTACTTTTTTGTGAATACAGTATACACTACTTGTTTGTGAGTTTTCAGTTTATTTTGCTTATTTAGTCTAGCTCAGAAATATGAGATTCCCCGAAATATAATGATTAGCCCCCTTCTTGAAATATAAAGGTCGCTTTTTATATTTTAAGACTCGTTTATATTTTGTGAGAAAAATATTATGAAGATAATTATAAATAACTGATATTTTGTTGTTGTACTGAAGCAAAAAAGAAGAAGTATTATTATCTGAAAATGTTTAAATATTTTTTTAATTATTAAAAAATTAATAATTTATATTTAAATTTTTATATTAATAATTAAAAATTAATATAATAATTTAATGAATGATTTTTTGTATATTTTTTGTTCTGTGGCAGACTGATCTCATGAAGTAGCGTGTGTATGCCACGCCAATTCGTATTTCCTTTTTTGGCGTGCTATCAAGACGCATAATCGCCTTTCAGCGTGTTTATGAACGCCGTTGACTTAACGTTATATAAATATATGACTTACCTCACCAGACTCGAAAGTGGCGTGTATGTTTACGCAAAAGTCATTATGTCATGTTGTCTGTGGACACCATGAGCACTAGTTTGAAACCCCATGTTCTAGTTCAGTAAAATAACAACAAAATAGTATGGCAAAATAATGGATTTTTCAGGATATAAGGGATCAATTTAAGATAATTTGTATTCTACTGAATGGTTAGCAGTCTCAGTTTCTTTATGTTGAAATGGATCACTTGATCTAAGAACCAGTTTCTCCAACATCTTTACCTGTTGCTTTGAAATTCTACAAGAATAAAGCCACCTGTACTTCTGTGTCATCATGATGTCATCGTTTCCTTTTTTATTGGTTGGCTGGCCCTAAATCTGCTCCGTTCCCTCTGGCTTGGTTCCTATCACATGACCGTGGCTTCTCTCTCTCTCTCTCTCTCTCTCCCAGAGGCAGAGTGGAGCTTTATTGTAATGAGAGGATTCCGTTACAGAGGTGAGGATCATCCTCTCCTTCTGTGCTTCCCACAGGTCTGTACCTTTGATCTGTGACCTTTGACCTTTCAGGTTAAGCCATGCTCTGCTAATATGATTCTAATATGATACCAGTCTCCTTAACGAGGACTAAGGGTAAGTGGCGACTTCGGCCACTTGGTTTAGTGTGGACCTACGTGTGTTTGTGTGTGTGTGTGTGTGTGACTTTTGTACTGTGTGTATCTTCTTTTACCTCCCAGAGAACCATCAAACACTCTTTGAAGTTACAAATACAAGCTCTTTTTTGCTTAAACAATCCTACTTTGAGGAGAAAAAGGTTTGGATGGATATGGTACGGTGTGAATTCAACCCGTGTAGCATTTCTGTATTGTTCTTTTACCAGGCAGTTTGTCAGGCTGAATTAAAGAGCGAGAGAATGAAAGAGGAAAAAAAAATACACATTTATTTATTAAGACCACACACACCGCAAAATGCACTTAACCAACCACAGATTATCAATTAAAGCAATCAGCATGTCTTTTACTTCAAACGGGTGCTTTCAAAGTCAAGCGCTAATGCCTCAAATTGCCATTTTCCCATTCTATCAAATTAAATGTAGTGAAATGTTGGGTCGTTTTCCCTTTATAGCATATATCTAAAATGTCACATTTGTTAACCTGTAATGTTTGTTATGCTTTTAAAAGGCACTTAGTGACTCTCTCACTCAGTGAAACAGAACAAGCCGCAGTAAATGTGTTAAATGATTACGGAGACGTAGAAAGACGGTAGTATAACAAGGCTGTCGACTGCAGTTGTTTTGTTTTTTTCCTCGTCAAAAAGACAAAACACATGCGCTTTTCTAAAAGGTGCTTTGAACTAATGCGAAACAAAAGCGGGCGTACACATACTTCTTGTGTAGCAGTAGCTTCTGCTGGTTAGCCAGAGAGCTTCTTTGCCCCTAGTGCAGTGCTAATTACTCAGTAATGTAACGACACTTCTTTTGAAGAGCTGTTTTCTCTAGCACCAAATCTCCTTAAAAGCCTCCCCAGGGCTCTGTGGGGCCACGGAGAACCACAGCCATGCTGGAAGAAGGGCTCAGGTTACTCTTTACACCCAGAATGATGCATCATCCGCGGGACGAGGAGGCACCAGAGTCTCCTTCCACTAACATGGAGCTTCAGGACACACATATACACTCTGATGATGCTGTTAGCTCAGAGACGACATGAAACATGAAACAGGAGACCCAACTAATGGTTACAAATATGTTCCCTGTGAGAAAAAGATCTCTGGTGGGCCTCCTTAGTACATACACACTTACACACACACACGTCTGAATTGTTAAGCAGGCGTGGCGCTTTATGCGGAGATCTCTGAAAAACCGAGTTGCTTGTTTACTAAAAACAAACTCAGTCAAGTGCTCTCCAGGGCATTTGCAACATAAAACTCATCATGCTAAAGTTAAACACTATCTATTGCAAGTTTGCAGCACTTAGCAAATACCTGTGATTTAATAATAAAAAAGAGCATGTGGATACAAAAATACTCACATCAAGACTATACTGAGTCACCTCATCATTCAAGCTTCCTCTATAAAGCACAGGTGCATTTCACATTTACCTGACTCGCCTCACACCTGAATGACCCCTGCCTCCTGATGTCTATATATCTCTCTAATCAGGGGTTTCCTTCCACCTACAATGAGTTTCCCCTCAATAAGGGATTTAAGAGTCATGCAGAATAAGGCATTAATATGTGAATTTATAAGTAATAAGTACTTATAAACAGCCAAAATGCTTGCAATATGCATGCTAAAAAGTGTAGTGAATAGTGTTCCCGCCTAATCTAAAGTGTTACCATATATAGACATATAAATCCACACACATCCATGTAAGAAATATTTGCATGTATATACTGAGGATATATTGATATTAGGGCTGTCAAACGATTAATCGCATCAAAAATAAAAGTTTGTGTTTACATAATATATGTGGGTGCACTGTGTATAATTATATATATATATATATATATATATATATACACACATGCATGTATATTTAAGATTTGTTTTATTTATATATAAAATATTTACATTTATATATAATATAAATTATATATAAATCTATATACACTATATACATGGAAATATTTCTTAAATATATACAGTACAAGCATGTGTGTGTATTTATATATATAAAATAATTATACACAGTGCACCCACACATATTATGTAAACACAAACTTTTATTTTGGATTCGATTAATTGCGATTAATCGTTTGACAGCCCTAATTTATATATTATATATTATTTTATTTATAACACATTTTTCTTCAATATATACATGCATGTGTATGGATTTATTTATACAAAATAATTATACACAGTACACACACATTATGTAAACAGAAACTTTTATTTTGGATATATATATATATATATATATATATGTGTGTGTGTGTGTGTGTTTCCTTCTAGAAAAGGTTTAATAATTAATTGTTCAAACAAATATTTACTTTTCTCTCAGTTGGTTTATATAAAGTAACTCTGAAGTGAGTAAGTGAATGAGTGATCAACTTTTATATCCCACATGAATCTCAGTGAATGAGCATGTGGGTAAGAGAAAGAGTGGAGAAAAATCAACAGAGAGCAGAGGGATGGCAGACGCATGGCTGCATGCAGTTGCTGGAGTTGTTTAAGCAAAGTGATCGTGTACCACTGATTGTGTGTGATAGTCTGTGTGTGTGTGTGTCTGTGCATTATTGGCCTGTTCTGCTTAAAAGGGGTGAGTGGGCTCCAGTGAATGGACATGTTCATTTATACAAACCACAAAAGGGTCTTATGTTAACACCAGTCGCAATGACCTTCAGTTTCCCTCTTTCACAGCATCCAATTACGAGCACAGACTCACATTCACACACAAAATTTGCATCTACCATAAAAAAATGTAATGTTTTAGTAAACATTCATAAAAAATCAACAACATGCCATGCTAACAAGTCTATTCTGCTTGTTCTATGTCAAAGTAACAGTCAATTGGCTGACCAGATCATTTAAGACAGACAGCAGAAGCGCACATGATGGCCCGGTCTTCAACCCCGCTGCTCTGCAAACTTCATTTTCCAATTTACGGGAACACACAATGGCAGGAAACCTCCCCCTTCCAGCCTTCCTCTAGCTCCAAACCCTCTGAGAACCATGGGCAAGTATTCCTGAAGAAGCAAGATGCCATGTTGAATTAAGACGTATCTGCATCAGAGACGTTCGGGCCCGCCTCATTACAACTAATTATGAACCAATTAGAAACATCATTTAACTAAACGAGCAAATAATGTTCAGGATATTGAGGGAGGCTGGCTGTGCCTCTGTGGACTGCAGCAAAGCCATTACTAAAATTGTACCTCTTAAATAGAATAATGACCCCTCCCTCCCTCTGCCCCTCCTTTTCCAGTATGAAAATGGGGTTGAAAGAAAGAGACAAAGACTAAGATAGTACAGATGAGATAGAAGAGAAAGGCTCACACAACTGTTGCAGTGACTGCATCAATGATATTTCATGTGAGAAAAGAAGCACTTTTGTTGCATTTATTTATTCAGTGGCATGAATGTGTATTTCTTTTTTTCAAAATAATAATTCCTGCAACTTTTGTTACAGGAATTATGAGCAATTGTAGTGCACCTCTAAAAACGCCTAATCAAGCGCTTTCTGCACAATCAATGTGAACTAATGGATAGATGTGATCACCTTTCATCTCTGAGAGAAAAGTTCAGCCGACTAAGATACTTTTATACCATGATTATTGATTTTGCTCAATATAATGGACTTTCTTTCTACTTTCCAATGAAAGAAGGGATCAGCCTCTCTGGATTGAAGACATTAGGGAAGCTGGGTAGTTTTCTTCATCGCTTGGGAAGAAATGATAACTTTTATTTTGTGATAAATATATATTTATATGTCTACATTGTACTTTGTTGAATGATGCTCATTCTAAAACACTGCATCAATGAAATGTTAAACTCTGTCATATAACTGAAAGTTATCTCAGAGTGCTTCTGGAAATTACTAAGTGGCTTTATATTTCGTTATTGTCTGGGGGGGATCTAAACATAATTTCCCTTCGGCTCCTCCATTAAGATTTGATATAAGCCAGAATCAGTTCAGACTCAAGCTCCTAATTTGAGCCATTAGTCTAGAAGCTCATGTGGGGAACATAAGTGATACACAGGCCAATCAGAAACTCGGTTATGTTTTTCTTAAATTCATTTAGAGAAAAGCAGCTTCTGCTAGATGCTGTTTGTAGTGAGTGACAATTATGGCAAATGTCCATCCAAACCTGCAGCACTGCTTCATTATTGAGCGGTTAGACGTTCAGCTGCCGTTTCAACAAAATACAGACACATGCATGCATGAAAACAGATCATCAGCTAATATATGGACACAGATCTTTTATAGGTCTTTTTGTCCAAGTTGGCACAGAGACATGAATGCAGGGGAGCAATGTTGAAGGTTTTTTATTTTATTTTATTTTATTTTATTTTTGATTTAGCACTGCTTTTAAATTAATAGACCAATGTCAGTTCTGATATTAGAGGAATGGAAAAACATTTCTCTCCATCTCTTTCTCTGTGTATATCTATTGCTCTCTCGCTCTCTTTCTCTCTCCCCACTTTATATATAGTGCCCATTACCTTGCTCATAAATTACATCCCAAACTGAATTACTCCTGCTTTTCGCTGTGCCAGGCAAGTTTGATGAATCCTGAGGCACAACACATCATCTCAACAAATCTGCTCCACACTGTCTTACACCTCTTCAAACCACTTCAAATCATTTTCATTGCCATGCTATTAAAATTTGTAATTCACACCTGCCATTTCACCAACAGATGGGTGTGTGAAGCAGTAAATGGAAGTGTACGCGCTTTCACTCAGTGAGAAAACACTGAAAACCCACAGGATGAAATTTACACGGAAGTCACATAAGTTTATGCTTGCATGTATGTCATGAACAGTCTGACCTCTGGTCTGAGCTGTCAATCAAACAGAAAGCAACAACAGTATTACCAGCAAGCTAGGAGCTTCTCTTTATCCTGCCTTTAGGGAAGTCACTGGTCTTTCAGGTTTTGCCGTTTTAGGGTAAAGAAAAAGAAAGAACTAAAAGAAAAAAAAATAGTTAAAAACAAAAATTGGTCTATATAACCAAGAAAATACTAAATGTAAAGCACTTTACAAATTTTTCAAAGATATTTTTTAAATTCTATATATTAAGACCATATCTGACACCTATGAATAATGGTATTCATTAATACCTTTAAAATGTATGTAGAATTTATTTAAAATGTATTGGTTAATATTTAACCTATATTTATGCGCAACATCACTTTTTTTTTCTCCAGATTTAGTTACTTTTAAAAGTAGGCCTACGTTGTGTAATCTGCAATCGATCGAAAATAACATATTTGGAGATGGCATTCAAACTGTTGTCATAATGTCGGAAAAAGTAGGCTTGTGTGTTGATAATGAACTTTCTCCGTGGCCGGAATAGAGAACATGGAATCAGTACAACACGACACCACTACACCCTTTGTAATTTGACAGCGGGTGAGTCTTATCAGATTGCACCGCGAGCACTGTCATTCTTGACTGCGGCTTCTCTGAGGCCCCGCTGCGCTTTTGACGTTCCGCTTGTCTCCGAGAATGTTTGAATGCGTGTTCGTGTGACAAGCAACATGTAATTATCCCTAATTGCGAAAGCATCAACTGGGGACACTTTACATGACCCAGTGTCACTGTAACAAAAATGTTTTTCTTGAGCTGATAAGCACACGAAAAAGAGAACCCTGTCACTATAAATAGCCTAAATACAGTATATAGGCCTACACACACACACACACACACACACACACACACACACACACACACACACACACACACACACAGTGAAACACTTTCACTTTTTTAATTTAATAAAATTAATGTATAGCCTAGGCCTTCTGCGATTCAAAATATTAGGAAAATGTGGTTGTTTAAAATCAAAGGCATTAAATCAAAACGAGGCATTGCCGTTGGAAATTCATTGTGTAGCCTATAGATTTCTCTTTAAAATAAAAATGAAATAGGCTACAATACAATATAATAAATGAAACATTGTTGTTATTATCATCATTGTTGTTGTTAATGTGTGTTCTTTTCTAATCTCGGATGTTTTCATTTTAGAGACAGGAATCGAATGATTACACTTTTATTTCAATGTTTTCACTCCTTATAATGTGTAAAACGGGTTAATCGGGGGACAGAAATGTAAATAAAAGTACAAAATAATCAGTATACACATGGTGTATTTTATAGTACATGTACAGAACTGTGTTGCTTTTGTGTTTTACACATAGTCTCGTTTAATTGCTGCATATTAAGAAATATAACTTTTCACCAAATAAAGAGGTATAAATAGACATGAATTTCGTCAAACATAGTTAAATGTGTATTTGTACGATTTAGTGTGTAATAGTGTAATAGTCATCCTTTAGCAAAGAATGTTCGTTGTGCGCAAAAGTTAATATTCAATCTTGTTGTAAAGATTGTATAATGGTAAAGCTGGTAAATTACTTCCAGGGTAATAGAGTGGGGTTGGAAAAGCGATGGACCTCGGAACCGGCACCCGGAGCAACGAATTTTCTCTGAAAACGAGGGGCATCCCAACCAAAGTCTGCGCCGATGCGTGCGCCATGTTCGCAGCTTCTAGCTCCGCAGAGAGCTGCCGTTTCCATTTGTTCCGCCGGTTCTGAAACCACGTTTTCACTTGAGTCTCCGTTAACTGCAGGCTGGAGGCGAGACAGGCTCTCTCGGAGCTGCTCAAATAGCGTTTCATGTCGAATGTGGACTCGAGCTGATAAACCTGACTCCGAGAGAAAACGGTGCGCGTTTTCTTCTTGGCGGAACTGCTCTGTTTGTCCGGACCGTCACGGTGTCTCTCTTCAGAAACGGGAGACATTTGGCTACACGCTCGCTCCTGCTCCTCTTTGTAATCCGGTAGTATGGATGGTGTCAAATGCGGCCGGCGGTCGATCCCATCCTGCACAGGTAGAAGTCCCTTTGTGGCACCTGCAACAAATACAGCACAAAACTATCGTCTTATCAAATTGTGCTTAAAGAATAACAGTCATTGAGATAAAGCTTTCGTGCTTCAGTGGGAACAATATGCATGACTGATGTGTCCAGATTAGTGAATTCAATAAATAGCCTAGTAGTTGATAACACGTCTATATTTAATGAAGTATAAAAAGTGCTTTGAATATTCTTCCATCATCAAATTCGCTCTGGTTTCCCCCCTGTTAGGCTAAACATCGCCATTACTCGATACTTTACACAAGAGTTCATTAAATCTGAACTCTGACTGTTTGATCGACTGTTGAAAGGTTACAAGTGCCCTGTTAAATAAACAATACAATATGACTAGCACTGGTGCACGATATTAATTAAATCGTGTTACATTTAACGCTCAATTGACGAAATGCAGCGTTGCCTCTGAAAGCCGACATAATCAATTAGCAGACTCGATTAAATTCGGTTAATTATTTGACCTTTCCCCTGTTCACCGAGGCGCGATAATATGTCGGATAAAAACACGACTGGAGTTTTATTCAGGGGACAACATTAGAAGACAGTCACCATAGTGACAACAAAATTGTGTTTTACTTAATGATTCTGAAGTAAGACGTTTTACAAAAGTGACTTTCTTAATAAATAAACATCATGAAATGAAATCACAAATATATTTATATTGACCATTGTAGTAACGAGTGTCTATAGCAAAACAATGACACTGGTATCGAGACTTACCAAGGCAGAAGTTGAGAGGCTGGTGCGGGTTGCAGGGCTCTGGTACACCGGACTCAGAGCAGTAACAGTCGCCCGAATCCTCTCCGGCACTACAGTCGTCCTCTGATGACACGGACAACGTCCGCTTTCTCGGCTGGGATTTGGCACTGTCCTTTGCAACTGACCGGACTCCCTCGTTGGAGGTGCCCAAAATGGACTGGATCGTGAAGCTTGAAATGGGGGCAGGCGAGCACTTGCTTCCGCTGTCCTCCGAATTATTCATTCTCGCCTCATAACAGTTCAAAAATGTTCTAAAAATGATCAAATGTCACACCAACAATACGTTCCGCTACACATAGAGAGTGTTTTTCTTCAAATCTAAAAATTGTTTGTTAGAGCTGATGGGACGTTAAAAAAAAACTTGTTTTTCGTGGGCTCAAAAGTGTTCGAATGCATTCCTCTCCACTTCCACGCGCTCTGGTCTCAAGGCGGGTGGAACGTGCCCTCATTTGCATGTAGGTAAGACCGGCGCTGGCCAATCACGCGCTCAAAGCGCGCCCGGAAATTTCAAATTCTATAATATTTGAGTTCCTCAATGGAGCGCTCGTTGGAGATTAACTTGCTGCAAAACATTAGGCTACACTGCAAAAATAAAAAGATGACAGTAATTTTAAAGGAGAAAAGAATGTAAAATGCAACAGTCCAAACAAGTACAAACCTGTTATTTGGCCGTGAATAACCGTAAGGTAGGCCTATATCTTATGGTAAACAATATTACGTTTTATAGACGACATTTTAC
The DNA here is from genome assembly GCF_988280905.1 of Pimephales promelas. Classification (NCBI taxonomy): domain Eukaryota; kingdom Metazoa; phylum Chordata; class Actinopteri; order Cypriniformes; family Leuciscidae; genus Pimephales; species Pimephales promelas. The sequence goes on from NC_142783.1 coordinate 20,007,642, forward strand.
TGTAAAATATTATAAACAAAATCAGTAAAAAGTGTGAATTGCTTTTTAATTTATACATATTCTATTTAGCGAGGCATTACATTTAGCCACTATTTTGTTAACAAATGTTTTAAAAAGTAAAAAGCACCTTAAAATTTATGGCGAAAGGGGCATTCGCAGAATTCACTGGGCAAAACATAACATTTGTTTAGTTACTTTTATAATGAACCAGTTACTTTGTATGCTTTTTATCAGTCATGGACATGAGAGTGCACATTTGACATTATATCTTGTTTAGTTTTAAGCTTATTTATTTAATTAATAATTAATGTGCATTGCTTTATTTTAGTGTCGTTTGTGTTTTATTGACCAGAGTTGGGGACGCCAAATTTGATTAACACAAAGTCAAATGGCCTCACTGTGCCACCAAGCGCTATCACACTTTGCAGTAACACAATATTTAATATTAAGGGCTCAAATTATTAACATCATTGTTAACAATATAGGCTATGCAATTTTTCTACTATAAATGTTCCAAAAAATGCTTTACACTGTACATGTAACAATTTAGCTTGTATGGTCAATATTTGTATTTTTCCTCCACAAGCAGGACGTTTGCCTGCAAAATATCACTGTAACGAGAAATTACAACCAACATTTTAATAGCTTTCTGTGAACTACGTGATGGATAATTATTCATTGTCATGTACGTGCCTCTGGTTTCCCACTTTGATAAATTGTGATTATTATTGCTTCTAATTTCAGTAATTTCCTGCTCCCTTATATCGACATACTATGTTTCTGTTTACAGGATAACGAGTTTAAATTTATATGTATTTATTGATTTTCAGATTTTGACTTATTGGAAGCCTATGACGCATGCCTCTGAAATGTAATTAAAAATGTAACAAATCTATACGTTTTTTTTTAAGATTGTCACAACATTTAACCGTGCAATTCAGAGATCCAGAATCCAGAAGCACGTTTTAAACAGCTTTTCCTGTTCAGCATGCTGCTGATCCACAGAGGTCCTCTTTGTTCATGAGTGGAGTTCTAGGCATCTCAAGTACACGCTTATAGTTCTCAAGTTCATGCGCACATCAATAACCAACAATAAACCAACCCCATAATCACAAGTCATTTGAATACATGGTTTAGTTCAAAATCATATATCTTATTAAACAGTCGTTTTAAATTCCACTAGTCGTGTGCTATAAATGGCAAATTGGTCAAATAATCCAACACACAGTCTAGGAACTAATAATGGATCCTATCTCATTTTTCTTGAAAATAATAAACTCATTCCACGTCCATTATCTCCGTTTAAGAATTAATTTGATCATTATGGTGGGCTAATCTACTGCCTCTGCGGGCCGGCTAGAGCGGGCAGGACCCTGTTTAATTGATTGACTAATTGATTGGGGGGTGTGCGCTCGCCCCACCCCTGACTCGTGTCTCGAGGGCAGCTGTGGCTCTGCCACATTAGCTCTCGTTAGCGTTTTCTAAAGGCTGGCGACACTTAACAAATGCTCTGGCTTTGTCGTGGTGACAGCGCGCGGACACCTAATGGAGCTGAGGGAGCCAGGGTTGAGCGATCCCGACTAAATTTCAAAGGTCGGGAATAGTGCCCTGCACACATGGGTCTCCCGACCACGCCATACCAGTAAAAATAATCAAACCCGGCCATTTTCATTTTGATTAAAATATTAATTATTATTATTACCTATTATTATTATTATTATTATTATTAAGCCTCTTGATAATTTTTGTGATTAATATAGGCTAAACTGAGCAAGAAGGATTTTCCATGATCTGAAGTCTAATAACCTACAATCACGAACTTTGCACCTGGCTACGAAAACATATCAGTGTGTATTTGCTTGGTCTTGTAAGGCTCTGGAAGTACGAAACGTGCAGTAGCTACATGTACGCGATGATGGAAACGATGTGGTTGAACTGTCACAATCTGCAACTCTGTTTGGAACGGTTGTTAAAGAGACCTATTGTGAGGGGCCATATGCCCACATATAGCCATTTAGTGCGTAAAATATGAGGGCCCAGTTCACAGCGGCCCAACGATTTATGGCGCATTCACATAAGGCGTGAAATCCGCAATGATCGTTAAAGAGAGGGTTTTATACGCTGCGCCTGTCAGCCGAGGCTGGGTGGCTTAAAGGCCGTTTAGACATATTAAACAAAAACAATACACCAAAAATGTAGACCCCATCATATATTCTACTGAGAAGGGAATGGCTATTATCAAAAAAAAAATAGTTGAAAGCTGTTTTTAACAAGAACATTTGTGCATATAGCCTGCCTTATTTTTACAATCTGAAAAGTTGTTTTTCTATATCAAAACTGTTATATGTTTCCCAAAAACCTAGACAGGTTTACCGTGATGAACACCCAGCGATTATATGGGACAATCTGTCACGCGTTCACACAGCTAAAGATCTTTCAAATCCGTCAGAACTGGCATTTTTTGCACGTGCTGTCAGTGCATGCGGCAGACAGTAATGACCGAACATATACACATCGAGCTCTGGCAAAAATGCTTCCCGCTAGAAAGACGGATGAAGTCATGGGCTCCTTTGATCTGCAAATCAAGCTTCGATAAATATTAAACAATGGGCCCTTTACACGTGTGTATTATGATATATGGCATGTCCAACTTTAAGATAAGGAAATTACCAGAGAAAATGATATCAATAAATTTTCTAAGTATAAACGCTGATTATGTTTCGATTTTCATTCAAGATTCTGAGGCTGGTCTTTTATTTTTTCTCAAATGGTTTTGCAGAGACAGAGAGAGAGAGAGAGAGAGAGAGAGAGAGAGAGAGAGAGAGAGAGAGAGAGAGAGAGAGAGAGAGAAGGCGGGAATCTCAAGCCCTGGAGGTGTACAATTTATGTAATCTACGGCTGGGAAATGAATTGGGTAATTTATTGGAAAACAGAAAGTCAAGAAGATTGGATCAGTATAGTTCAACCAAGGGCTTCTATTCATCAAGATCCAATTAACAACCTAACCATTGAGTCTTAATGGGTTTCCAATCTACTGCTCTGATATACTCATCAATCCCTGAGGGAGAAATTAAGCGAATCGACCGCCCCTCGGCGTTGTGGTGTCATTCCTCTCCGCAACTATATGTCAAATTAAAAACACAATTAAAATTTAAACTGTTTCAATCAGAGGCTGCCCCGCAACCTATGTTTCACTTAATAGAACTTTGATGAAAATCTGATGCTCGCTTTCAATCACAAAAGCAAATGGGAAAGGTGGGGCAAAAAAAGAAGACATCCTTTTGCCTGAATAACACCAAAACATTTCGAGAAAGTAATAGGCTAAGCAAATAGGCCCGCTCTCTCTCAAGCGTTGTACACGGGATTGAGTTCACGTTCTCGTCGTCTACTGTGGGTAAATGTGCTTTGCGGGGCGCTGAAAAACATTTCCACCGTACACAGTGAAAGATAATTTAATAGGACAGATGATAGTCCATTTTGTCAGTCTCATCCTATGACGCAGTGATCTACTATCACTTTCGCTAGAAAATGTGAGGTCGGCTAACTAAACGTATTGTGTTTTAACGAAATTGTTCAGTTTGAATAGCCCGAGTTTCGATAAGCTAACAAACCCCGCCAAATTTAGAAAGAAAAACACTGTTGTGCAAATAGGAATAATCATATAGACAGTGTATATGAGCACAAATGGGCATGCACTATTTTTGTCTAAACTTCCATGTTATTCTAACTCTTGTCTTCCATGTTAATGCGCATATAACATTTTATCTGTTTATCCCCATCTCCCTCCTTTGCATAAAGACATGGTCAAATGGAAATTATCGAGTGATAGCTATTTATTTTTTTTTAGTTTATGACAGTGGATCAAGGTCATCAGTAAGCCAACAAAGGGGGGAAGAACTGTTAACAATGCCCTTGATTTGAAACAATATTTTACAGACGTTATCCGATCAATACTCGACAGGCAATAATGCCTCTGCGATCTATTAATTCACCGTAATGGGCTCGTGCTGAGCATGCATTATATTATACGTCAATATAGGAGTTATGATTATTAGGCGACAATATTTGAATGTGCTCTTGGCTGAGTGCTCAGACCCAACGCAGAGAGTTGATTTCGACTTTATAGAGGAAGAGTGCAATAGGAAGACCAATGCTTGTCGATGAGCATGCTGACTGACCCATATTAAAGTTCTCTCGATGGTCCCTCCTTTTTCTATTTTTTAAGCCTTTAGTTTTGATAACAGTATAGGCTATGTTCAAAATCTAAAAATAATTACAAGCCCTGAATCTAAAGCTTTAAGGTCAAAGTATATGGACCGTTTTAAAGGGGAGTTTTTTTTAGGCTATAGGCTATTAATAATAATAATATAATAATAATAATAATAGTATTATAATATACACATAATTATAATTATAACTATTACTATTATTATGTTGTTGTTGTCTAACCTATTCCACTGAAATCAATAACAAATAATAAATGAACAGAGGTTGCGGTTGGTATAGCTAAATGAGACATATTCATTTTTTTCATGGATTGCTATAGTAATTTTACATCATAGCAATAAACTCATTACTTTTTTCATACACTCAAAATACAATGCAGAGGAGTTCAGTTTTTACTCTTCAGTATCTCTCTCTCTCTCTCTCTGTCACACACACACACACACACACACAAAGAGCGGGCAAACTCTTAATGCAATTCCGCCAGCTCTCACCGATAATTATACGGTCTTATTGACAACGCGATTTTGCAAAACACCGCTTGTAGAGTCCGCCAGATTTAAAGGTGCACCTGCTTGTAATTGAGATGGTAATGGGTATTTCAGCTTGTTGAGGCGTAGGCCTAAGTGAAACAATTCCGGTTTTGCTGCAAGCTTGGTTTAACTCGTGGTCTTTTATATTTCATAAAATATGCTGTAACTCAATAAACAATAATAAAGATTATTTTTTACATTATTTTCTTTAATTTTTAGCAAGGCGTACTGACAAAATGCATCATTAATTCATAAATAAACTAATTATTCCCCGTATTGATTTATTAATAAATTATTTACATATTCATTTGTTTACATCCCTTTATTAATATTTCGTTGTTTTGAAATTGATAGAACTACTTCCATATAATGTTGATACAGTGCTTCCTCCCACCGTAACTTTATGGGGTTGTGGAATCTCATGTCAGTTTTGACTCCCATGTTGATTTCTTAATATGGCCTATATTATTTAGGCCTACTGAAATTCATGTTTTTATTTGTACTCGCTAGTGTATTACCGACCGAGCATGTCCATATTTATATATAAACATTACTAAATTGTGAAACAATTTTTCGCTTCAACATAGCATTCGTCCCACAACGTCAATCAAGACATGTAGACTTTAATAGTCTTCGTTTATTTCACAACAGAATACAATGTAAAAAAAAACTTAGCTATTACTGTACAAATGACACCTTTCCTCATTTTGGTTCGTTATATCTGTACATGTACATATACATCTGTAAATAATATAGATAAAAGTAAAAGTTTTTTTTTTTAATTATTCGTGTTTGCGTGTATTCAGTTTAACTGTAGCTAATTTCTGTCCAATATAGCCTATGATTGTCCATTGAACGCGGGACCAGGAACACAAAATCATTTTCAGTAGTTATGTTCTCAACCTAAGAACTGAAATGTGTCTAAAATGCGAGATTCAAAAAGAACATGTTGCCCAAATATATGGATCATTTACAGTAGTATTGCACATCCGTGTTCATTGTGTTTTTCCCGGTGCTTAAAAAAACTTAACCAGGTGTATTAACTCTTTTCTTTGACGTGTCAACAAGTTGACGTGTGATATTTAAAGATAATAATAATAATGACAGTAAATTAACGAATAATTGTAATTCACCACCAACCAACAGCAACATCAGAAATAGGCCTCTAAACATTCGCCTTATTTATGTGTAGTTTTATGGGTATATTTGTGAGTTGTAAAACAAAAATGTAGGGCTCAAATGCATGATAGTGCGTCTTTGTACATTTTCTTTTCTTTCGTTTTAAATTATTTTCTAAACAAAAATATCTTCGTCTCTTGGTTTCAATTCCGCCTTTTCTCCCTTTCCCTCTTTCCGAGTCTCTGTAAAATTGTTTTAGTTACATAAGTTACATAAAAAAGGCATCTGTCGTCCTCTCAAACCGGTCTGAGGAGGGGCACGGAGGTGACGATGGGATGAGAGTAGTAAACCGGATGAGGGAAAGTGAGCAGCGGCTGGCTCACGGGCACGTTGCCCGCTGTGTTGGAGCTTTCAGAGGACGAGTTCTCGTGATACAGGATGGGTACCCTCACAATCCTTTGAGCTGCTGCGTGGCTCAAGTTGGCGGCCTCCAGCTCTGCGGCCAGCTGACGTTTCCATTTGTTTCTGCGGTTCTGAAACCAGATTTTGACTTGGGTCTCTGTGAGGTGAAGGGAGGCAGCAAGGCCGGCGCGCTCTGAGCTGCTGAGGTAACGTTTCATGTCGAAGGTGGACTCCAGCTGGAACACCTGACTCCGAGAAAACACCGTGCGAGTTTTCTTTTTCCGACAAGGCTTCTTGTCCGCGCCGTCGTCGTTCTTCTTCCAGTCGTCCACGCCGCCTTCTTTTTTACCATCTTCGACGTCGCTCTCCTCGAGGACAATCTCGTCTCCACTTTTGTTGTCGTCTTCATCGTCCTTTGCGTCCGGGTCTGATTTGAGGACGAGCTCAGGTGAGTCTCGGTCAGTGCCTGTGTTCGGTGACGAGTCTCTAACTTTCTGTGCTGCTACAAAAAGAGAGCTCAAATTAGCATTTGTTTTATTTCAGAAATGTTTTAATATCAACTTTCACAGGTCGCGTCACTTAGCCACATGACAGGTGTAAACAAGTGTGATTCGCACTGTCTCAAAAAATCTCAGTGTTTTTAAACGTAAACATTGCATTTTAAAATAAAACTCAGTCACTTCAATATTTAAAGAATGATAACATCTTATGATAATGAAAATAATGAAAAGACAGCTTATGATAATTGCTAGGCTACATGTAGCTTATGATATGGGCTATATCGGTCAGAAAACATTTCCCAAAATATGTTCTGAGCTGACTTGCTTGCTAGCAGAATCACGCTATTATTTCCGACGAATAACAAATCAATGCACACAACACAACAATCACTTATGAGTTATCAAAACGTACCTTCTGTTCTGTGAAGATGCGCAGATGCACTGAGTGTGTACGGGTACCACCATGCCGAGGCACGCTCAAGGTAAGCCGGTAACGCAAAGCGCTGGGTCGGCAACTCAAAGCGAGGAAAGTTAAATTCCCCAACCTGAGAGAGCGAGAAGCTGGCATCAAGTCCTGCTTTAGTTGAAGCCAAAATAGGCTTAGGCTTTGACGGCTTGGTGTCAGAATTGAGAAGATTTTTAATGAAAAACGGAGAGTCTTTTGCCGAAGCACATGTATCCTGGGTTGTTTCGGGCATGTTGTCTGGAAATTCGGGGTTATAGGCCTAATATATTTTGAAAATTGTTTTTTTAAAAAATCTTTAAAAAAAATAATATTTTAACAGTTTGAAGGTCCTTGGTAAACTCGCCCAGTGTTGGGAACTTAAACGCGGTTGTTTACGGCCAGCACTGACGTTAAAACGAAAGACAATAACGCGGGGCGAGATAAACAATATTAATCTTGCTGATCATCTTCCGAGAGTTCCTTGGTGAAAATGATGCTCACCGCGTCCGTCTGGCGCCAGATGCTAATGATGAAATAAAAATGTCACCCGAGTTAAATGCAGAAAGTATACGGCGATTGGGCACGTACAATAGCAAATGGGATGAAGGGAGAGATGGGAAGTGGAGAGTCGGGAGAGAGGAGGGGCCTCCCAGACTCTTCGCGTTGGCTGCTGGGCTGAGAGTTCTCTCCTGTTATTGGTCTTATATAGTCCAATTAGGTGGCAAATGAGGACGGACCATTAACACAAAGGAACAAGGATTTAGCTCAAGCGGTGTGCCGATGAAGGCAATAGCGAAAAAGGTGGTTTAGGCCACATTGCATATTTGGCCACATTGCAACTTTTTTTATCAATATAAAATGTTACATACGGACTTTCTACATGGGCATATAGTGTAATCTGTGTAGTTAGGGTCAGAGAGAAAGAAATGCTCAAATAGATATGAAGGAAAAGTGTTGAAAGCAAAACTAGATTTCCCCCCCCACATATGCCTAAGTCTACTCTAATTTGTAGTTGCTGCTTTAAGAACATTTATAGGCTGGTAGCTCTAAAATGTTACATCATTTTAATATAATATTGTATTATACAACCCTACAATATGCAAACAACATGCAAAGCTATTTCTTTTTATTATTGTTAAAGGTGAAGCACATTGCGAGGGCAGTTTCAATAAATCTCTTACAGAATTTTTTTTAACGAATAGACTAGCTATTGCTAAAATCAGGCGTATTTTTAATTTAGCCTACCTTTGCACGCTCTTTTAAGTATCCAAATAGAAAAAAAATAGTTGAAATCACTCTCTCTAAAGTCTTTTAACATTACTATTTTAAACTCAAAAGACTATTTTCACAAGTGTTTATTGCAAATAATAAGTTCGATTTTTATTTGTAACATTTTAAAAAGTTGCCATCGGAGAGGAGTTCTAGATGAATGAACTTTACTGCATTCGTCTTAGACCACTATTAAATAAAACAAACCACAAAATAAAAAACAGAAATCAGGTCAAGAGGTAATGCCACTAAATGCTGAGTTTGGTCTGGAACAGCACATGTGTGTGTCACTGTCACACACACAAAATAAAAATAAAATAAATACTACTACACTAATAATAATAATAAAAATAATAAGTAAATGAATAAAATGAACCAGTGAACATATGTGCATGCAATCAGGTTGCCAGCTTTGTACATCTTTAATCAAACCCGTCCGTGTTAGTGTCTTGGTTCGACAATAGCTAATTAATTAATAATAATTTTGTTTCTATAATTATTAACAAGACTGAATTTGACTTCCCAAATCACTGATTGAATGATATGAGAGCGTCCTCTACAGGTTATAAAGAATTACTGCACGCTTGCAAAACAGCAAACCAATAAAAGCCAAGCTTGTTGCTGTAAAAAAATACTTACGAAAGCCTTTTGAAAATAAGCCATAGATTGACAGAGGAATTTTAGTCCTGAACATAAGTGATTATAATTACAATAGCATTATTTTTTATCATTATCAAAATTAATAGGCCTACTATATTTAAAAAGTAAAAGCAGGAGAATTACAACTTCCTCAGAACTGCTGGCTCATTTGATTATGATATTAGGTTATTGATTGCAGTTCATATTAAGCAGCATATAGGCCACATTTTCATCATCGTGGTCCATATTTTTGCTTGTTTCACAGCATTTCTAAAGTGGTGGCAAAACCGAAAATGGTTTGGTTAAATGTTAAATGTGATGTAATTATGATTAGTCTTAGTTTGTCGGAAAAATATATATATATTACGTTGGATTCTGAAAACATTTTCTAAAGACAAATTTGTAGCCTGTAATTATTATCATACCCAATAACTGTAATAATAACTAGAATGTACATTTCCAGACGAAAATGTGAAGTGGTGCTTGCAGTGGCAAAAAAGCTCGCTCGGTTGCTAGAGTGTGGTACAGAATTGCATATGAGACAACAACGATGTCTGTACGATGTTCTGGTGCTGAGATGTGGCTTATTCATGTGTTTGTGGGTTACTAGGGTACCCTATATGGTTGCTATGGTGTGATTATACAGTTTATGAGTTAATAGGGTGTTCTGGGTGGTTGCTAGGGTGTTGCTATGGTGTTGCTAGGCGGTTGCTAGGGTGTTCTGGGTGGTTGCTTGGTGTTGCTAGGCGGTTGCTAGGGTGTTATGGGTGGTTGCTAGGGTGTTGCTAGATGGTTGCTAGGGTGTTCTGGGTGGTTGCTAGGGTGTTGCTAGGTTGTTGCTAGGCGGTTGTTAGGGTGTTCTGGATGGTTGCTAGGTGGTTGCTAGGGTGTTTCTAAGGTGTTCTGGAAGGTTGCTAGGCAGTTGCTAGGGTGTTGCTCGGTGGTTGCTAAGGTGTTGCTAGGTGGTTGCTAGGGTGTTGCTAGGCGGTTGCTAGGGTGTTCTGGGTGGTTGCTAGGGTGTTGCTAGGTGGTTGCTAGGGTATTGCAAGGTGGTTGCTAGGGTGTTCTGGGTGGTTGCTAGGGTGTTGCTAGGTGGTTGCTAGGGTGTTGCTAAGGTGTTCTGGATGGTTGCTAGGCGGTTGCTAGGGTGTTGCTCGGTGGTTGCTATGGTGTTGCTAGGTGGTTGCTAGGGTGTTCTGGGTGGTTGCTAAGGTGTTGCTAGGTGGTTGCTATGGTGTTTGGGGTGGTTGCTAGGGTGTTGCTAGGTGGTTGCTAGGGTGTTGCTAAGGTGTTCTGGATAGTTTCTAGGTGGTTGCTAGGGTGTTGCTATGCGGTTGCTAGGGTGTTCTGGGTGGTTGCTATGGTGTTGTTAGGTTGTTGCTAGGGTATTCTGGGTAGTTGCTATGGTATTACTAGGTGGTTGGTAGTGTTCACATATGGTTATTATAGAGTTTTTATATTGTTCATTGCATGATTTAGCACTTAGCTAATCAATATTAGCATGTAGCTATTCACAGCTAGCATGTTTAGCATTTTGAAAGTTCTATGTGCTAGCATGAGTCAAAAGACCCAACCCCCATCGTGATACAATGTTCTGATGCTGAGATATAGCTGTTACAAAATGGTTGCTAGGGTACTCTGTTTGGTTGCTAGGGAGTGGCTTGGCAGCTTCCAATCATGAAGCTCCAAAGTCAATGTGAATGTATAAACCAACCCCCATCTCTATACGATGTTCTGATGCAGAGATGTAGGCCTTGCAAAATGGTTGCTAGGGTACTCTTTTTGGTTGCTAGGGAGTGGCTTGGCAGCTGCCAATCATGAATCTCCAAAGGCTGCTTGTCAGTATAATTGATATAATACAACTCCCAAGCCTGTATGACATTCAGAATGGAAGATATCCCTCTTTAAAATTTGGTTGCTAAGGTGCTCGATAATGGTTGCTAGGGTGTGGCCAGAAATTGTTGAGGTGATTCATGATTGGCTGTTTGCTACCCCGAGTCAAACGAGACCACCCTTGTGTTTCTATGACACTTCTATCCGGAGATATCCCTTTGATCTCTTTCAATGGAAGTCTATGGGAGTTGTTGCTAAGGTGCTCTATATGGTTGCTAGGGCGTGGCTTGATAGCTTCACAATGATCCTGAGAGACTGATTGGTCGTCTGAGTAAAATGAGCCCGCCCCCTTGTCTCTATGACACTATGATCCAGAGCTATGTTCAATACAAAATCCCTATGCAATTTACCATAGTAGGAAAAACACATGCATTTGATGGGACATCCTTCACCATAGTAAGTCAATGGGGAAAATTTTGGGTAGCTCCTGCCCCCCAGGGGTGCAACTTTTACCCCATTGTGAGGTATGTTCTTACAGAGGCTGCCAGCCTCTTCAAATGTGGCAAATCACACGTTTTTCCGAAATCGTTGTTCGGAGCTATGAGTCGTCAAAGTTTGTCTCAATGTTAAGTCTATGGGATTTTTTGGAAATTTGTTCGCCCCTGGGTCGAACACCGTACCCCCGATCTCTGATAAAAGTGATAGGACACTTCTCTTCAATAGGCCGCACGATTTGATGCCTCATTTATGGGTCTGTGACAAAAACTGTGGACGTAGGAGTGCGCCAAACTTTTTCCTGGAATAGTATAATGCTATACTAGAAATTTTAAATAACATTGGGGTCAATGGGGGAAAATTTGGGCAGCTCCTGCCCCCCAGGGGTGCAACTTTTACCCCATTGTGAGGTATGTTCTTACAGAGCCTGTCAGCCTCTTCAAATGTGGTAAATCACAGGCTTCTGTGAAATCCTCGCTCGGAGCTATGAGTCGTCAAAGTTTGTCGCAATGTTAAGTCTATGGGATTTTTGGGAAATTTGTTCGCCCTTCGGGCGAACATCGTACCCCCGATCGCTTAGAAAAGTCATAGCACACCATTCCCGAATATTCCGCACGATTTGAGACCTCATTCATGGGTGTGTGACAAAAACTGCGGGAGGAGTAGCGCGCCAAACTTTTTGGCCGACTCAAAAAACACAATAGTAATAGTGTTGCCTTGCTTTCAGCAAGCACCACTAATAATAATAATAATAATAGGCCTAATAATTGTTGAACATCACGCCACTACAAGTAAAATGTAGAATTAAAACATCTTTTGTGTAGCTTTTATTGCATGCATTATTATTATCAAAATCTATAGGTTAGGTTCAAATAAGTCGTTCCCTAGCGCCATCAGGTGTTAGTCAACGATGTTACTCAGGCAATTCCTCTCTTCAAAATACATATTTCAGCAAACAGTTTTAGTTTTAAAAACAAGGCTTATTTATAATACCTTAGATGAATATAATATTCTATATATGTTTTATATGAAAAACTAATGAGATTTAGGCTCAAATACAGGCCTAATTAATTAATTCAGTGTAACCAACAGCAGTTTTTCCCACGAATGATGGACGCTACACTCGAACTATTAGAATCAGTGTTCGGTCGGTGCGTGCCTTTATTGAGGCTTGTGCCATGTAGGCTATGTGTAGATATTTCATATTAGTCTTCATCTCGGCTCGTTGTGTCTCTCTGCCTGGTGGGAAGAAATAATGTTCCCTGACTTTTAGATTATTTATTTCAGAGCGTGGAGTTATTGATTATTTCACCGGTAAAATGACGAATGGCAGGACGGAATGACACGGTCAGCAGGTTCTATTAAAGAAATGATAGTATTGCTCATGGTTTGTTAAAAGGTCCAGTTTAGATACTTTATAGGTTTACATCCATCATCGTCTAACGACCCCGGGAGATGAGAAAAGCGCGCCGCGCTGTGACAATGACCAGACGCCGCTAACTTCGCGCTGTAATTGCCCACGTATTATATATAGATTTTTGTTTTGATATCTTGTGAGTTTCTCTCGTCTGGTCGAAATTGTGATAAAAGACATGAGTATAATATCGAAAAGCACCACACAGTGAAAAATGGGCGAGGAGGTATTCTAAACCTTTAAATCTTGGATTGTACGCCTGGTACGGCAATGGCACTTGGTCGCTAAATCACTAAAAACTATTAAAAGAACAATCACGGGAATTATGATTATTTTTAAGGTACATTTTGTTATTTTATTTGTGTGTAAAATTAGGGAATAAACTCAAAATGTATCATAGATAGATACAGATTTATATATTAGGTAGCCTGAAAAATGATTTCAATCCATTAAGGTGTTGATCCATATGAATAGGCTTCAATAATGCCAGCCTAATAAAGACTAGGCCTTGAATGCACTACAAGTTGCTTTGAATAAAATATATGCCAAATGGACAAATATAAATAGACTAAGCTAAAAAAAAAAAATCTAAGCCCCATGATTAGCACACATATAGTTTAAACCTTCACTTTAAATTATCCTGATCTGTTTAACCGACTTGTACAAAATGACCACTGCATGCTCTTTCTCAGTGCATTAATGTCCGGCACTATTGAAACGAGGCATTAAAAGCTTGAAGGTCAGGCAGCTCGTCCCACTGTAATACACACAATGGATTTAAACATGGCATTTAAGTTGTAAAGGACTGACTGTGGCCTGGCCCTGACCTGGCCCACCTTAATTGGGATGGTGAAGCTATTGATTGGTAGAGAGATAGTTAGAGGCTCTGAGTTACAGCGTGATTAGCCAAGTATCAGTGAGCTGCTTTTATATGCTTATGGAGGAGCAGAGAAAAGAGCAGAATTCAATGTCACTTTGAGGGTGGGAAGAGGCTCTCGCCAAGTGGGTTCAGTCCATGTCCGAATACTGGATTAACATAAAGGCCATCAGGACCAAGGTTGTCCATCTTGGCACATAATACACTCTCTGCAGAAGTTGTTGGAAAGTGGAATGAATTGAGTATAAAGAAACAGTGCTTTTTAAGTCATAAAAATGCAAATGTCATAATTTACTCACGCTTATCTCACTTCAAATCGGTTTGACTTTCTTTCTTCAGTAAGGGCAATAAATGTCCCGGTTTCTTTTTTTTTTTTTTCTCTTTTTCGTCCATACATTGAAAGCTGTTTTGGTCCCGTCTGACTTTCATTGACAAACTTTCTTTAATTAAAGTTTTTGTGAACTAGCCTTTAAAAAAATATATAAAGAATTAATGCATGAATACAGGCATTTAAATAGGGTTAAATATATGCTCAATGATGAAATATTGTCTGTAATCATTCTCATTGTGCTAAAGCTTCAAGAATGTTTTGTATTATGTACCACCTTGGGAACCGTAAATGTTGCTTACAGGTATAGAGATGTTCAACAGGTTCCCTGACCCTCAGTGTCCTACATTGATGCAATGATCTGTGTCTTCCTTGTGCCAACCAAGAACTAAAAGACCCCATTCATTCTTTCTGACATGGCTGAATCTGTGGAATGGCTTTGCAGCACCTGTCCAGGTACACACACACACACACACACACACACACACACATAGGTGATGCCTTCCGTAGAATATAGCCAGGTGTGAGCGTTCTTGGGCCAAGTGTTCTGACCGTGTGTCATTACAGCGCTGTAATCGGGTAGAGGCAGCAGTGGCTTCCTATCAGTGTCCGAAGGGAGATAGAGATATGGAGCCCGTTACAAATGGCCCAAATGCTCAGGCTCTGAGGAAGCCCATCAATAAAGCAATTTCTGGTGTCATAACAGCAGCGCTTTTGCTAAAGCTAACCTTTCAAAAAAACTTTTCCCTCTGCAAAGCACTGCAGCCCCACCATTAGAGTCCTGCCTTGTGAATTTAATGGATTCCGTACAAATAATATTCCACCATAATGGAAAAGGTTGAGGTGGCTGAAGACGGATGAAGTCATAAACACCTATAATTGAGAATCAAAGACCGATAAATTTTAAACTGCTATCCATTTTCCTATTTTTTTTTTTTTACTCCAGATGATGATCTATGTCATTCTGGCTGCAGGAAAATGGAGGAGATTATGGGTGGAAATTATAACAATAAATTTTCTAAACATACACCTTGATTATGCTTCGATTTTTTGGGAAGGAGAGCAGAGAGGGAGAGAGAAAGAGAAGGGAGGGGGGCCTGGTTGGCTGAAAGCTTGCTGGCTAAATGGCGCCATAAAATAGCTTCTGTGTGCTGTTTCGCCCGGAGAGGCCAGGCATGCCTGGAGGTGTCATTTTCTTCCCCTAAATGGGGGGAAATGAATTGTGTAATTTATTGCAAACTGAAGCACAGTGAGATTAGATCAGCATATCCCATCAAAGGCTCAACAATCAATCTGCTCTGCTTTAACAGCTTGAGACGCATAAACCAGGGCACCTAATGGCTTTCCAATCTAACAGATTGATAGACTTATCTGCTCCCAGGGGATGTATTAAGAAAATCGGCTACTTTCACACTCTTCCCCACCACTTCTGACAGAACCCACTTTTTCTCTCCTTTTCTTTCCCCACTCACAAGCCTCGATTGTAGATATAGAGATATAAATACATTTCTATGAGATGCGGTTCAAAGGAGGGAGGGGGGGGGGGCAGAATGGAGAGAGAGCCTGTTATTTGTTATTTAGATGAGCGTGGGGCATGAGGGGAGGAGGGAAGCTCTTTAATGAGCTGATTATTGCTCGTTGTTTGGAGCCGAGATGGTGAGCAGTCACTCAGGGCCACTTATGTACACATATAAATGTGGCCATAGCAACCGACTTTTCCTGACTAAAGGAAACAGAGAGACGAGCTGTAATGGGGTGGATTAATCAAACAAACTGAGTACAGTAATTAATACAGGTCATTTATAGAAGCTTTAATTTCATTGTCATGTCCTCAGATATAAGCTTAAATACTTCAACATTATTCATTTTATACCATTATATAATTTGTATCATTAGCAATTAAATATGCATTTTAATTAAAATGAGAACAAATGCAAATAGCAGATGTCATGATCAGGAAAAGGATGGTACCTGTCAAAAGTTTGGAAACATTTTTTACTGTTTTTTTTTTTTTTTTTTAAGAAGTCTCTTAAATACAGTATGATAATTGTAATACATTTAAAAATCTAATTTATTCCTTTGATGACAAAGCTGAATTTTCAGCATCATTGCTCCAGTTTTCAGTGTCACATGATCCTAATGAGTCTCATTTTTGGTGCTCAAAAAACCTTTATTATTAATGCTGAAAACTTTTTGCTGCTTAAGCTTTTTGAGGAAACAACTAAACCAACAGACAATTGTGGACAGATTAAAAAAAGAGAAAAATCACTATGTATATTCAATATATGAATATGTTATACATATTTTCAAAACAGTTATTTTGTTTTGTAATAATACTTTTTTATAATGTGATAATTTGCATGTATTAATTTAAATATATTAAATATATTATAATTATAATAATTAAATATTTATATACATACATTAATATTTTTATAATTTCTCATTTAAATCTATACATTTATTTTAAATGTACAATAAATGTATACCAGTACAGGTTCCCAGTGCAGGTGTAGGATGACTCCTATTTGTCAGCCAGCCTGTCAAGATAAAAATCTAAACCTCAAACACTGAGAGTGAATGAGATGCTATCAGCATGGACACAGAGAATAAAGATCTCCTACCTCCCTACATAATTAAGCAGCTACTGCCACCGCTCAAAGAGAGCAATGAGAGGGGACTGGCTTAAAGCAGAAAAAAGAGAGAAAGAAAAGACTGAGATAGACTTCTATGAAAAAGTACTCATGACTGACATTCACAGGGATCTTATTCTAAAAATTAAACTGCCTAAATAAAGCCTACCACACTTGTACTCCTTAATAGAAAAATCGAATAGAGAATAGATAATCCAGGAGAGAATAGAATTCATCTTGAATGAAAGATTAAAAGCCCTTGTTAGTGTCACCACACAAATCCATTTGAGATAAGACTCTTTTTATTCGCCTCACATCATCCGTTCTTCATTACGGCCATATTGGATCTCACATCTGATTTGTACCAGAGTCCTGGGGGCAGAGGGGCATTTTCTCCCCATAAATATCAGTAGCCCCACATGGACCACAAATCAATGGCAAACAAATTTAGATGCTGTTCTCTCCCCCTACTACACCTCTCTCTCTCTCTCTCTCTCTCTCTCTCACACACACACACACACACACACACACACACAAGGGTTAACATTTTTACGAAAGACATGACATGGTTATGCAAAGTATGCTAGCTTAAAATTAGCAAAGACTGAGCACAGTGAGTGATTCTGATGCTACAGCCATAGGTGTATTAATCAGACACAGACACTTATTTTAATTATCTTAAAGGGTTAGTTCACCCAAAAATGAAAATTCTGTCAGTATTTACTCACCCTCATGTTGTTCCAACCCCGTAAGACCTTCGTTGATCTTCGGAACACAAATTAAGATATTTAAGATATTAAGATCGCTCCTGCATACAGTCCATAGGCTTCTTGAGGGACTGGCTCTTGCTGTCCTCGAAAAGTCATTAAAGACATCGTTAAAATAGTCCAAGTGACTACAGGGGCTCAATCTTAAATTTATCAAACGACGAGAACACTTTTGTGCGCAAAAAAACAACAAAAATAACGACTTTATTTCAACTGACGATGATAGCCCTGATGGAGGTGTTGATAAAGATGACTCGCTGGATGATGATGATGATGATGATGATGACAATAAAAGCATAGATGACTATGACGATAATGAATCTTTGTAATTGTGTATTTTCTTACAGTAAATTATTTCTGAAACAAAAACAACTCTATAGAAAGCAACATGAATAAAACAAATAAAGTTAATATGGCATATTTTCTCATATTTATCTGTTTGTATGTCAATTTCAAGCTGTTGGTGTCTCTCCAAATGAAAGTGTACTATACGAGGCACGATCTGTTGCAGTCAAAATGAAGCATTGATTATTTGTAAAAACATAAGTGCAAATCAAATCGGTGCTCCTAGGAAGAGATAGATGGCCACACACCTGCACACACATGAACTGAGACAATTATCGACCAATTGATTTTATGCACAGCGCATATTTCCTCCTGGTTTAATTCTTTTTGTTCAATGTTAAGACCCTTTTTTCTTTTCTATTTTCAACAGTGACTGTATCCTATGCTGCCATGAAGCCCTTATTCCCTGGTTACAAATGAAACCTTTTCCTCGACCTCTTATATATTTTGTTCTCTATTTCACTTTAATAGCACTAAAATTGGTTACATATTCTTTTACAGTCCCCAGATGCCATTGCACCCATGTTGTCATTCGATTATTTATAGAAAACTATTACATACATTAGCGGCTTACTTCCCCCATGTGGCCTACAACATTTTTTTTTTTTAGAAGAACACAAAGACGATTCTAAGGTCTACAGGCCTGCTATTGTAATCTTTACTGGACCAAAGATCAAGGTGAATAAAAGTGCATGTCTGTCTAATAGCAGAAAGAAAAGTTGTGAAAGTTTAAGAAGTGATAGGATCTAGAAAGAAAAAAACAGTGTGATAGACTCATGCAAAGAAAAGAAAAGAAGCCTCACAAGATACCAGAATAAAAACAATAAGAGTAAAAAGGAGAAACAGAGAAGAATAGAGAAACAGAAAAAAGATAGATGCTTATAAATTGCCAAAATATCTGTAAAAAATTAAATGACACATATCACACACAGAAGTTTGAAGTCAGTAAGTGTAATTTTTTAAAGAATTTAATATTATTATTCAGCAAGGATGTATTGGATTGATCAAAAGTGACATTAAAGACATTAAAAATATGTTTTCTATTTCAAATAAATGCAGTTATTTTGAACTTTTTATACAGCAAAGAGTCCTGAAACAGAAAATACTGAAAATCCAGAAGAGTATTAAGAAGCACAACTGTTTTCTACATTGATACGAAGAATGTTTCTTGAGCACTACATAAACATTAGACTGATTTCTGAAGGATCATGTGACACTGAAGACTGGAGTAATGATGCTGAAAACCATTCAGCTTTACCATTCAGAACCGCATACTTGCATACCAGTACTCCTCTTACTATAAGAAAATGATGTGGAAAATAGTTAGAGTATTATGCTAGTATGTGGTTCCGAATTCAGCACTGTTCTGTCATGAAACTCTAGGTGGCACAGACTAATGGATCCTTAATGCAATCTGATTTACATCGTTTATGGTTCCTGTCATATCTGTGTTGGGAAAAGTTCACTTTCTACATGAACTATAGTTCAAAGTTCAGTTCATAGTTCATACTCATACAAGTTCATGAAGTTCATAGTTATTTTTTCCATATGTTGCTGCGAGGCCATACATATTTTGCTGCATTGCTTTTTTTTATATATATTTTCCATATGTAGCTGTGCTGCTTTTTTATTATTATTGCCACAAACCATATACAGTCAATCACTATCAATATCAATCACCTACAATTATTTTATCGGCAGGCAAAGATGAGATTGAAATGTACGATTTTTCCCATCCCCACCATCCTTGTCTTAAAACCGATCATACGATGCGTCGCCTCCTTGCTGCTTTGTTGACCTCATGCTGCTTCTTGTCTTGATGTTGCCAGATTGGGTGGTTTTTTTTTTGTTTTTTTTTTCGCTACATTCCTGTTTTCATGAATTTTGGCCGGGTTTTCACCTGGAAGGCTCTATAGAAATCTAGCACCCGAATGAACGAAGTTAAACTGAGAGCGTGCATTTGTTAGAATGTACGTGTTCACTCTAACGTTCATCAGGCAGTAATACAGTAAGTTCAGTTCATGTTCGCCCAAAATATGAACAAGTATGAATATACTACTAAATATGAACTAAACATTTAAATAGATGGTTAGACCCCCCCCCCACCTCCCCCCTCTCCACCTGTATTATAGGTCTGCTAGAGGAAATATCATATATATATATATATATATATACACTCACCTAAAGGATTATTAGGAACACCTGTTCAATTTCTCATTAAAACCAATCACATGTGACATGGCAGTTTCTTCAATGCATTTAGGGGTGTGGTCCTGGTAAAAAAAGGAAAAAGAGTCTACAAAAAAAAATTCGGATCTGATTTGTCTGCTCGATTTCTCTTGAGTCATTCAGATGTTAGAGTCAGAATTTAGCATAAACCGAATGAGAACATGGATGCCTTGTTACCACTGTGCAGGCTGGTGGTGGTGGTGTAATGGTGTGGGGGATGTTTTCTTGGCACACTTTAGGCCCCTTAGTGCCAATTGGGCATCGTTTAAATGCCACGGCCTGATCATTGTTTCTGACCATGTCCATCCCTTAATGGCTACCATGTACCCATCCACTGATGGCTACTTCCAGCAGGATAATGCACCATGTCACAAAGCTCCATCAAATGCAAGATGCTGCATGGCCAACATTTCTAAAGAATGCTTTCAGCACCTTGTTGAATCAGTGCCACGTAGAATTAAGGCAGTTCTGAAGGCGAAAGGGGGTCAAACACAGTGTTAGTATGGTGTTCCTAATAATCCTTTAGGTGAGTGTATATATATAAAATGTTAATATAAGAGGATGGTCAAATATTTGAGCATTTACTCACTCAAAATTAAAGACACAAATAAACCAAACTGCTCCTCTGATTAAGATAAGTTGAGGTTATTCAGTACAATTCATTATCTATTTTTCACTTCATCAGCCCCCCAAAATTTCAAATCCCTGAGAATTCAGACAGACAGAAAACATTGATTTATATGGTTTTGCAGCTCTTTATCCATTCTCTTTCAATTCTTATTTATGTGAGCCCCAAGTTTGTGTTCATAAACTCCCTGCTTCTCTGTGCTCTGGTTGGTTTGTCACTGATGTACAGGTAAAATGCATGTTATTAATGATCTCCCCAATGGCACGCTGGCATGGTACAGTGCGTGTCATGTTTAAATTCCTCCCCCTATATGCATTGGCACATAGACTCACAGAGGCCCAGCTGCACTAGGCCCTGGGATCGATAAGAGGTCAAGGAGGTCAAGGGTCATTCCTCCCTCCCATTATGACCTGCCCACTCACCTCATATGGTGACTAACGAGGCCTACTGGGTACGGAGAAAAATAAAAGCAGTGTTCAGGGAAAGTGAATAATACTTGAGGGCCTGTTCATTTAGAAACAGAATACAGAGGTAATGGAGTACTTCCTTGTTACAGCGTCAACTGTGGAGAATAAAATAAAACATACTAAGCACTGTGAAAGCAAACTGGAACTTTGTTTAAAAATGATAGTAAGGACTGGGCTACAGAAAACACTGGGCGGAGGGTCATTGCTCAATGGCAAAATATCATGTGGTGCTATAGAAAACAGTTTCTAGAAGAGTTACTGAAACCAAGAAGAATGGAAATTAACAGGTTTGGAGGTGCAGAACATCTGCTCTGCAATGAATAGTTATGGTCTGAAAAAGAGATAAGGAGTCAATTAGACATGATTATACCAATGATCAGCTGTTATCAATAATCAATACTATATTGGATCTCTTTAACCTGAGATGTCCTCTGTGTCTGGATATGCCTACAGACAGTCAACCAAACAAACAGCATGTGCAATAATACATTAAGAGAGCATCATTTTAGTTTTACTTCTGTTAAATCTTTTAGAAACTGTTTTTTTTTCTATATGTGATATTCATGACCTTCATGACTGATCCCCATACTCTACCTAATTTTTGAGAATTCAAAAGCCATTTCTAATGAATTTCCCTGGTTCAGTGCCCCAAAGTGGCAGGGAGGCGCATGGGTGGTGCAGTTGGATGCACTCCACTGTATCCGCTGGCTTGTGTAGAGCCATGTGTTTTAAAGATTTGACAGAAGATGCTCTAAATTATCTGCCTTCAGACAGTGCTATCCATTAGTTTCCCTCTCAGCACCGAGCATGAAATGCGAGTATTGGGGCAACTGTGCGTTGGGAGATATCATTCAGGACTATGAGCTATTGCCAAGCGCTGACAGTCAGGATAAATGCCCCCACTTTTCAAGCTGTACAAATGGCATTTGGCCACAATAATTCAGCAAAGGACAGTTCATTCCCCATCCAGAGCGACTGGACCCAGTCAAAAGCTATTACAGCATCTTCTTTATTAGTGCCTATGGTTTTGGTGTAGAGATCCTCAGATAAATACAGCTAAAATGCCACTTCACTCAGAAATATTGGCCCATTCCTCTGTTGCCTGACTGGGCCCGAATGGCAGCCTGTTTCAGACATTATAAACCTTTCTAAAGTCACACATTGCTCCTGCCAGCCATCTGTCATGATGTAAGTACCATCATTTGCAGACCAATAGAAGTGATCAGTAGTTTTTCCCCCAGGCTCCAAGCGAGGCATCATAGTCAAAGGAATTGATTATCACTTTATCATTTAAGTATAGCTTGCTTTAAAGAATAATAACTCACATTTAAGGTGCCAAATGGCTTTGCATATAGCTCAAAACGCCAGCCATTTAAGAATAATTGTGTAATTCATCATTTGTGACGTTGCTTTATAGTTCTTTGCATCTCGGCAGGGCTAAAGAGCTCGACGGAATAGAAGCGTGCTGTCACCTGTGACGTTTGAAAATCTCTCCAGCGAAGCTTTGCCAGAGGGACGCGCGCGCGTTCAGACTTCATGACAGCGGTTTTATCGTGCGTCGCCTCGTAAAGGCACGTCATCTGTAGGACGCGCCCGACACTTTTATTAAACAGCTATTCACCGCGTGCGCGCCGAGAGATGTGCAAAGATAAATCCTCATGAATAACTGAACTGTCTGTTTGAGGTTCGGTGTGTCATACAAAACTTAGAACGTGATCCAAGCAGCACATACAATGAGGTACAATAATAGCTTTTTAGGATATGAATTTGTATTGTGTTATTTAAATGAATACAATGCTATTAATAATAGCCTACCCATATAGATAGATAGATAGATAGATAGATAGATAGATAGATAGATAGATAGATAGATAGATAGATAGATAGATAGATAGATAGATAGATAGATAGATAGATAGATAGATAGATAGATAGATAGATAGATAGATAGACAGATAGATAGATTTCCCTCAGCTTGCATAGGCTATGGCCTAGCTATATAAATTAAGCTATAATAAGCATAATATGAACAGTCTTCTACTAGCACTTTTCTTAAGGGAATAAATAAACTATACTCATTGCTTTTGTATTGGCATTCCTTTTTATTCCCTTTAGGCCCTATTGCTTTGATTTTCAATGCAATATTCCAATCAGCCAGATTGGCCCGGACTTTTAGAAAATGAGATCTGGCATTCGACTAAATGAGAATTTCCTGTACAAAGACATTCATTGGTTCACGCAGGAAATTAATGATAAAAAAACGCCCATCTTTGTGTGTGGCGTGCGTATCGCTGCTAATCTGCGCCTTTGTGCAAATGTAACCAAGGCTGCTCTTTGGCAATCGAGCGCAACGCCACGGCTTTGAGAAAGACCACTTGTTCTGTCACATAATTAGAGATCTTATACCCGCTTTGTGAGGGGGGAGAGAGAGAGGATGGAGGGGGCCTTGTTTGCCCATTTAAAGTGTGATTCAGATAATAGTGTTCTCATCAAAGGTAGCAATTACATTCATTACACAGGCGGCCGCGAGGAAATTAAGTGGCAGGAAAATGAAAAGCTTAATATGTACTTCCTTTATCCTATTTCTTTCCCTTTCTCTGCTTCTACACACGCCCCGTGTCGCACAAGGGTGGGTGGTGTAAGATAGGGTCTCTCCAGAAATAAATAGTCTTGGGGGCGTGAAGAATAAATCCAGCAGTGATCCTCCTTCACCCTTTAGCAGTAATGATTTGGCGTTGGGGCAGCCGTTTCTATAGCTGCGCTCTTCAGGCAGGATTAAAAGCCTTTCTTCGGGGGCTAATGTCCACGGCAGCCTTTAAATGACTCCAGCATATGATTGGAGTCTTAAAAAAGTGCTCAGGGGCCTTCTCCAAATTAATACCCAATTCCTTTTCAGGAGAAAATGAATTGTTTCGCGTTCTATAAAACCACAAACAGCACATAAATCAAGCGCTTTGGAGGGGAGAAGGGGGCCCGCTCATTCAAAGGCTTTTAAATGTGAATTAGGGTGCAACGGGGGAACTTGGTCTGACTTACCCCCGAGCAGGTGTCGATGGAGCGGCTTCAGACACTCTGCAGATGCTAAATTCAAATGGAGAGTGAGAAGAAGGGAGGAAACTAAGTCGGCCCAAAAAATAAAAAAATAAATAATAACTGATTTGTGAACCGAGTAGCCTATCGGTATTTGTGATTTAAGTCATTAAGTCTGTGCGCAGTTCGAATTATAAAGGTGTAATATATGAAGGTGTAGCCTATAGTAGGCTATTTTGGACATGGTTGTCAAAACCAAAAAGAATGTATGGCTACTTGGCATTTATACAACATTGCAACATCGCTATACTGAAACAATATTTTTCTAGATTTTCAGAATCTCTTAATCTGATGACCAATGACAGCTAAGAAACAAATTAACTGTTATCATCACAGCAAAGTTCTATCGCTATAGCCTGTTGCTCCCCGGCTTTGAAAACAATAACGCTTCATGAAAAGAAGCCCACTTGAAACCCCAATTCATCTTTTTCAACTGACAAATTACTGTCACCCTGCTTGAATTATTTAAAGGGAAATGGCTTCACGGGAAACCTGAGCATAATTAAATTGCTATAAAATAACATTAGTGTGGACAGGCCATTAGGAAGTGTTGTAATTGACTGCTTCGGGGGTCGTAGTTCAACCCCACAAGGTCAGGCTGTCTTGCCTACCTTTGGATAAGTTTACGGCGCTTTTCACTGAAACCCACAGACTGTACTGCACCTCAACTGCATAGTCTGCAATTTTCACTCAATAATGCTAAAATAACAGTGCACTTTGAATCAAGACTTCTCAGTTTATTCATATGCAACAATCAAAATACTGACAACTTCCATTATGCTTAAAAAAATGCATATGAAACAAACATGCAGGCCTTCCTTATTTCAATACATGGTCGTCACAACTTGACATCCTGCGCCATCTAGTGTCCTAACTGTGAAAAAAAGAAGAATTAGACATACAACAGCAAATCAGCAATTATGTTTTTGGTAAGAAGAATTGTCTGTTTGAGATGCCGTGTCTGTCGAAAAGTCTAAAGAAAAACAGTGTAGAAAATAAATATTAAAAACTATATATATATATATATATATATATATATATATATATATATTATTCACATACTAAGGCTAAATGACTATAGAGTTTGTTAACTTTTTAGCCTATGGGAGCAAGGTAAGTTGTTCTCTGGTCATCTGAACCATGATCACAGGGAATGAATTGCCCCATGTTACAGAACCCTCTCATTACAACTCTGAAGAGTGTCATAAGAATCCAAAGCTCTCGCTCTAACTGGTAATTTGTCACAGCCTCTTCAATGGTTTTCCTACAACCCTGACACAAATGGGGCAATGCGATCTTCAGCTAACTTCCCCTCTTGTTAAATATTAAACGCTATGAAACATAAATGAGCCAATCCTGCTATTTAAAGTAATGCAATTGGCTCAAGTACTCATCAAATTGCCCATGACATTTGAATATGGAAATTATCCATGTAGCTAATCTGGTAAAAGGTGATGAATCATCAATGCACTTGATGCAGAGCTCTAAATGTTTTTTTTTTTAATTATTATTATTATTATTATTATTATTAAACGGATCAATGCTGTTTTGCAATAGGCTCCCTTTTGGATATGAATATCATTGAATATATTAAGATATAGCCTAATTTAAGAAAGTATTAAAAAGCAAAAATGATACAACACTTTCAGAAATATGCTTTTAAAACATAAAAGATTAAATCAACAGGGTCCCTAACAGGATGGAAATAAAGAGCTAGTCATTGCTCAGTATGTATAGCTAATTAAATATGTATAATATCAAACAGATTTATGTTGCGAATGACAGCATGTTTAACGTGACTGCAAGTTAAACTCCATTGTAAATACTTACACATGCTGTTGTTTTCCACTAAAACAATGTCCTTTCGATGGCACCAGGAACATGGCTATATGTAAAATAAATGAATTTTAGAGCATCGGGAAGCTTGAGTATCAATTAAAACAATATTCAGACGATAACATGATTTGATTAGAGGAAGGGAAAAGCTGAATAACGTTACTTATAATTGTTTTACAGTTTGTTATTTAGGCTACATAAGCTAACAACTAAAAACATGGCAAAATAGCAATAACTCAAATGATGAAATGGAAATGTAATTAAATACTGTATTCGCACATTTTAGGATACTGTGTAAGGATACATTAATTTTGAAAAGTCTGGTTTGCTCTGCAAAAGTCCTGTACTCACAGTGACACACAGGAACTAACGTTAAATGTTAATTTATCGGAGCGAAGTCGGAATCATTTCAGCAGCGCACCTCCTGTTTGAACTTTCACCCCTTCGTTTTCTTTTGTTTTGATGTCGCAGAGCATCATTTAGGCCACCAAACACCGTATTTTACTGTCCGTTTAGTAATGGCACAGTCCTAGTGGATACACTGAGTATGTTTTAAATACGTCGATCTAACTTCTGCTCAAATGTAAAGCTCGTTTAAAATCTGGTTTCAACTGAATCAGTCGTGCTAACTCGCTGGCGTTAGCTGTCCAGCTTCAACATGAAGCTTTATTTACTCCCATTTGTCTAATATCCCCTTAAAGAACGGGTCGACTGTCAAGACATTAAACAACTGAGTGTGGTTTTAATTCCTCTGACGTCTTTGAGAAGGTAACTGTTGTTAATTGTTGTTTTAATGATACCGTAAATGTTGGGAATGCTTAGCAACGTCAACGTTCACTCGCTATCATAGCAACGCATGTTACCCTGTCAACTGGGTAACAGCCAGACTAATATGAATGATTAGTAAAACTGTCACAAGTTCCGCTATAACTTATGAGCTTAAGAAATCTCATATGTTCGCCGCACCCGTTGGCCTGTGGTTGCATGTTATTGTAGAAGAATCGACTGGAACTCACACTTTACATACTGCTTGTAAACTATTGTTTTGTGTCTGTTTAAAGTGGGTATCATGTTAGGTATTTAATACGTTTTTATTAAATAAACATCTGCAAGATCTTCTGGTTGTATTTTATTCACAGCCTGTTGGATCTAGTTTATAACAACAGAGGACGGCAGTGTAGATCTTTCAATGGGCGAGGAGAAGCCAGAACCACTGGATTTTGTGAAGGACTTTCAGGAGTACCTGAGTCAACAGACCCAACATGTCAACATGATATCTGGCTCTGTCATCGGAGGGAAAGACAGTGAGGATCTCCAAGGAGGTAATGCTTAGAGGGCCTTCCAGTGTGTTGTTTTAGACTTGACTAAATATTCTGTCATTTCCCACCCATGTGAATTTTCAAAACTGTAAGACTTTTTTTTCATCTTCAGAATACAAATGAAAATGTTTTTGATGAAATCTGATAGATTTCTGTCCTTCCATTGACAGCTATGCATTTGAAACTTGGCCACTTCATAAAGTTCAAAAGAAATTGTAAAACTAATATGAATTGAACGGGTTATTCCAAATTTCCCAAAAGAGACTCGATCGCTTCATATTCTTCTTCACAGAAAAAACATTTACTAGCTAACATAAACAGAAGCTCAAATGTGCATGAGAAAAAACACGAGAATGAACCTCATTGGTTCTCGCATGTCAAGCAAACAGGTTTTAGCTTCCATTTACCACAACAGTTGATGAATGTTTATGTTTATGTGAAAAAAAAGCCTAAATTTAATCTGTTCATCATATAAGAGCCTCGTCTCTTTTTGGACTAAACTGCTCAATTCATATGGATTAGTTTTATGAACTTTTTGAATCATCAAAGTGTTGCGAGGCTGTCATGGATGGACAGAGAGCTCTCAGATTTTATTAAAAATATCTTCATTTGTGCTCTGAAGATGAACGAAAGTCTTACAAGTTTGGAACGACATGAAGGTGAGTAAATAATGACAGAAATATCGGGTGAACTAACCCTTTAAACTGTCATTAGGTAGGTGCTAGTTTGAGACCAAATGTTGGTTTGAAATTTATGTATAAACTTTATTTATTTTAAGTATTTAAATACTTATTTATTATGTTTATTTAATTATTTATGTCTTATAGTTTTAGCCACGCTGTAGGGATCCCAATGTTGTAACTTTTTTGTTATTTTGGAATGATAAATTAAAGGTACAGAATGATCTTTTTTTTTCAAAATGAACAAAAATGTAATTTTTCTACATAGTCAGTCTTTCCAAACGTGTTTTTGTTAAGCTGATTCACTATTGTAAGCGCAGGATGGTTTTCACGGGAAATTGCATACATCCGTCACTGGCCGTGAGTGTCTAGTCATATCTGTAGACAGAGAAAAGTTTCTTCAGCTACTTTGACGCATGCATGTGTGGGAGAGGCATAAGTTAGTTTTCACAGCGAGCAAAAAAGGATGACATGGTGCAGGCTAAATCTCCCCGTTAAGTCACAGAGCTTTTATTAAAACGAGAATCAACATTGGCTTGGCTTTTTGGAGATGGTGAGAACTGAGGGATTTGAAATGTTGTAAAACTGAAGCGGGGATAGTGGGTTTTTTTTACTCAACAAGTAAGGCATTTTATTGAACAGATAAATTGCCACATGTAGCTCTTTAACAGAGTTCATTGTAAAGCATTATCTATTGTGAGCAATTTATTAAAATAAAAATAAATAATATAGTTACATGGTTTACCTTTAAGTTATTTTATCATAGATTAACACATCCAACAGTTGTCTCAACATTTGGATTTATGCCTCTAATTCTTAAAATAAAGTGTACCTTATTTGTGGAAAGTGTCTGCTGTTTCTAGTGTGCTAAACACAAAACTCTAATATAACTTAATATATCTTGATGTGTCCCATTCCTTGATCATATTATCTTATTTTCTGTTCTTGTTTTCTTACCTTAAAGAACTTGGCCAGAATGGCCTGGAGCACCCAGCAGTGGACATATCCTTAGAGGATAGTTCAGGGATGTTAGTGGATGGCTTTGAGAGAACATATGATGGCAAACTCAAGTGCCGCTATTGCAACTACGCCACTAGAGGCACTGCAAGGTTAATCGAACACATTCGCATCCACACAGGTAAGACTGAAGTCTGATCTTTAACTTTAGTTGCACTCTGACTACTTATATAGATGCTCTTTGGTCTTTTCATCAGCTTACCAAGTAAATAAGATGTTCTCTATCTCTTCCTTCAGGTGAAAAACCCCATAGATGCCACTTGTGTCCTTTCGCCTCAGCCTATGAGCGCCACCTGGAGGCACACATGCGCTCTCACACGGGTGAGAAGCCCTACAAATGTGAGCTGTGCTCTTTCCGCTGCAGCGATCGAAGTAACCTTTCCCATCACCGGCGCCGAAGACACAAACTCCTTCCCATGAAAGGCGCACGCTCTGCTATATCACACCGGAAAATGCTCAGTGTCCTCCAGAAGAGAGGAAACTCTCTGGGTTATGGCCGCCGGCTGCTCATCAACCTCAGCCCGCCATCCATGGTTTTGCAAAAGCCCAACTCAGAGCAGCATCACTTGGGTGACTTCGGCCATGATCTGCCTCCTCACGCCCACCTCCATCAGGAGGCCTTTAACAGTCTAGGAAAGGATGCGCAAGTTGGTGGAGCAATTGGAAGTGGCTCTAGGGAGGACCCGGACATGGTCCTGGACAACCCGCTGAACCAGCTTTCGACTCTCGCCGGTCAGCTTGCCAGCATCCCGTCTGAAGCTCAAGGTGCACCGGTATCTCCTGGAGCAGAATCTCTACCCGACGAAAAGCCCACATTCCTCGTTCAGCAGCCTGTGATGGCACCCGCTGCCGTCTCTGTCAGCGCGGCTCAAGCTTCTTCTCCCATCACCCCCGAGCCCAGACCGGCAGCCCACAGTGGCTGCAGCCCAGGGGTGGGACCCTGCAGCGAGAGAACCAGCACTCCCAGCGGTACCAACAGCCAGCCAGGGACGCCCACACCAGTACAGGACCCGCAGATGCTCCACCACTGCCCACACTGTCACATATATTACCCCGACAACATCCTCTACACCATCCACATGGGTTGCCATGGTTATGAGAACCCTTTTCAGTGTAATATATGTGGACACAGATGCAGGAACAGTTATGACTTTGCCTGTCACTTTGCAAGAGGCCAGCACAAATAAGGACACATGGGTGTTACTTTGCCCCGTTTTACGTAACAATAATACAACTATAGTATCTGGAACATTCCAAAGACAAAATTGGTGGACTATTTTATCGGAACTGTTATTGGTATGTTATGAAGAAGTCAGGAAGCTACATTGAGAGTGTACATTTGTTGGTCTTTGAAAAGGCAAGAAATGTGAATGCTAATGATGTTCTCACATCAAAAACTACCATCCCGTTTTCCCAACTTTACAATAATTCAGAACACAGATTTTGCCTCAACTCTCTTTTATAAGTGCCAGAGTTCAGTAATCAGTGCCTACAGTTATTTTCTGAAAGTTAACACTTTGCATTTTTTTGTATTATTATTATTATTAATATTTTTACATTTAGAATTCACTGACATGAACGACAGTACATGTCACGGCTATTCTTACGCTTTAGTTGAAGTGTTGTAACATGACATTGCCACTTTTAATATTTCTTTCCTCTAATTTATGATAATTTATCACAAATTATTACTTGCTTATTGGTTGAGAGAGCTACATTATTTAGACTTAACTTAAATCAACAAGGTTGAGATTGAAAAGAAAATATATAGCACAGAAAAGTAACCTGGCTGTTTAGCAGTGAGAAATAGTGTCCTGTAGGATTGTTGTTCAAATAGATAATTTTAGTGACCTGAGGTCTTCTTAGCACCATAGCACATGGCTGTATACACTGGTTTTGTAAAGCAGTGTTAATGATTGTGTTTGAGCAGTGTGGGCACACTGTTCTCTCTTTCATTCCCTCATCGCTACCACCTGTGCCATTCTGTAGATGTTATTTGTAATGTTTTTGGAAATGTCTGTGGTGCTACTATTTAAACATTTCATGTTTCTGTCTGCATAATGAACTAAATTATCAGAAAAGTATTGAATAACATGTTTTGGTGGATTTGATGTTGAATGTTAATAAACCTGACTTATGCGAAGAGTACTTCAGTGATTGTTCGTTCTGTCATTTCATTCTCAAAACCAAAACAGTAGGCCTAGCATTTCTGACTGGTCCACATCTGGCATGTTGCCTAAATATCTTCCAGCTAATAAACCTTGAAAAGCCTCTTGACTATCTTAGGTCCACCAGAAAATGTAAAGAAATAGAAATTCTTTAATCATAGATTAAATCTCTCATTTAAAACTGTTTGTGTATAGAGAAACACTGTAAAATTGATGTAAAAGAGTGAAAAACTACGGTGGCCGAGAGAGCTCAGCGCGCTGCAACCTGATGAAGACGAATGCAAATACAAAAAAAAACGTGTGCAACTATAAAAACGCGTGCAAATACAAAAAAAAACATCCGCAAATTAAGAAAAACATCTTCATCAGTTCCACAACACACGTGTGCTCCAAGTACTCACAACACAACCAAATACAGAAACGCGCTGCAAACGTTCACAACCAAATACAGAAACGCGCTGCAAATAACACGGTCCACAACGGAAATGTTTCCGGGGAACCAAATAAGTGACGGACCCAACTGGGACTTGCTTGTTGCTCGTGAGCTTCCCTATGCCCTACTCCCTTCAAAGGGCAGACGGCAAAGCTCTTCAAGTGGGAATTTGGTGTGAGCATGACACCTAGTGTGTCATTTATGTAGCCGCTTGGAACTTGATGAAGGGAGCAACAACAGACAGACAAGGTAATGTAATTATTTTTACCTTGGATGTTCCTATGACAACACAGCACTTTGTCCATCAGCTGTATAGCTGTTCTGACGACAGAAATATAATGATTAACATAACGGTTGCAAATAAATTATTTATTATTTATTTTTACTTTCTAAAAATCTGTTAAAATATCCGTTTTATATCTGTATGTGCCACATTACCTAACATTTTTAGGAAACTTTTCTTATGAAAATTTAAACATAAAATGAAACTATTTGTATAGTGTAACTGATGTATAGATTAATATCTTGCCTTCATGTTGTTCTAGATCTTTTTTTATTTATTTAGTTTAGTTTTCAGATCATTGTTCTTTTCTCATTTGTATTGTGATGACATTGAACATATTGAACATACGAACTATAAAAAAATATAATAGTATAATATTATTTATATATTCAATATTATTTTAATAGTATAGTTTATTTATGAAAAAAAATATAGGCTTTGACTTCTTGTCAATAAAGGTTTTTTGCTGTAAGCACGTCCTGTGGTTCCAGTCGGGTCCGTCACTTATTTGGTTCCCCGGAAACATTTCCGTTGTGGACCGTGTTATTTGCAGCGCGTTTCTGTATTTGGTGGTGTTGTGAACGTTTGCAGCGCGTTTCTGTATTTGGTTGTGTTGTGAGTACTTGGAGCACACGTGTGTTGTGGAACTGATGAAGATGTTTTTCTTAATTTGCGGATGTTTTTTTGTATTTGTACGCGTTTTTATAGTTGCACACGTTTTTTGTATTTGCATTCGTCTTCATCAGGTTGCAGCGCGGTGAGCTCTCTCGGCCACCGTAAAAAAACTGTTAATTGTTTAACAGAACCTTTCCGTACTATATATGGTAAATAACTGTGATGGATCTAATGGTAAATTTCATGTAATTTTACTGTAAAATACATTTTAAGTTAAGTCTGTAAAACCTTGTTACCGTAAAGTCTTGCTACCGTATTTTATATGGTAAATTTCTGGCAACCACAGCTGCCGGTATTTTACCGTAAATTGAACACATTTTTTTTTACAGTGAAGACTTCAATTATAAAAACCTACATGTCTACAGTAAGGATGAAACAAGTTTCTCGTTCACATCCCAGTTCTGTGAATTATGACTGATTAGCTGAACGGTCCATTACATTGTCATCAGCCACCTGTATAATTTGAGTTAATGCCTGTAAAATTAGAACGCCCATGTCATCATTGTTTTCAATTTCCCCGTGGTAGTTTTTCATTGGAAAGATGTGACACATTGGAACACCCACTTTAATAGTGCACCATTTCATCTAAGAACAAATGATTTAGAAGGTCAAACTCAAATTTAAACTCAATGTGCAAGTCAGCAGCAGGATATGGAGCCTGGGGCTTATTTAAATATCATAATTTACCTTTCCACTGATATTATTGCTGTAGAAGATTCTCTGTAAATTTGTTTTCACCAATGAACTTGCTTGATCCGCATTTTTCATGACAATGCAGGGGCAATACTGCAAAATGCAGAAAAGCAGGTTTGTATGTTCTGATTTATTCTATGTATTTGTATTATGCCTTAGTTCAATTAGGACATTTAAATATCTTTTTTATAAACATGATTAAGTCATTTTCCTCATTCATCAAACAGCATGCACATTTCGTTTTGCTTTGTAAAATGTTTAACTGTAATTTCTTTATCCTTGATTTAGAGCAGTGGTTCTCAAACTTTTTGGTTAGCTTGGGATATGTATATGAGGATCTATGTCGGGCTTGTTCATAATACAGTATATCAAGTCAACAGTCTGAAGAAGAAATTCAGAGGAATTGGCAGTAAATTAAATTCAAATTCAATAACCGAACGAAAGAAGAAATGATCTTGTTGCTATTTTGCAATGTGTTGTGTCCTATTGGAAATTCCAGTTCTTGTTATCCACAAATCCTTTAGGTCTGAGTTAAATAATTTGACTGATTCCTTGTCTAAATTACAAGAAAACTATTACATTTAGTTAGTACATGGCGCCCTGCTTTGTTTGTGTTCTTGTTATTGCATTGTAAATAAAAGTTATATAAAATGTATAGACTCATATATATATATATATATATATATATATATATATATATATATATATATATATATGAGTCTGCTTTGCCCACCTTCTTCATCTCTGGGATAAAACATGACACAAACTAAAAAAATAAATAAATAAATAAAATGAATCCATTAAATTTGAGATACGATTATGCTGTTCATTATGAATATAGTCCAGTGTTTTGGTTTAGTTTCTCTCTCTCTCTCTCTCTCTCTCTCTCTCTCTCTCTCTCTCTCTCTCTGTACCTTCATGTCATCCCTGCATCAATTTCACCATATTATTTTCCATATTATTTTTTAATGCAATGCAAAATGTTTTGTGTTGATTAATAGTTATATACTGTATATCAATGCATTATCTTGACAAGTGACTTGCTTGGTTAAATGACAGCAAAAAAAATCTGTATATTATATTCCACTGATATAGACAAAGACGTGCATCTGAAGAAGGATTGCTTTAATGAATAAAAGAAAATTTCATTCAAATCAATTTGCTTAGGAAGGATAATATGATTTGATTAATGATACAGATGAGAAATAGAAATGCTGATGATGATCAAATCACTCTTCTGCCTCAATCTTCTCACGTTGTCCGAAAAGATGTCTCCGCCCTGCACAGTAAAGTCAGTCATAAGTAGAATACTGATAATTCAAACTTCGACAGCTAGAGATGTACAGGATATTATCCAAATGTACAAGCTCAACATATTAATCGCATTTCAAATACTAAATGGAAACTGTAAATATTAATTTAAACCTATTTTTAAGAAGTTTCTTAAATAGTCAAATGGATAGCTGACAATTCTGACTTTATTCTCCCTTATCCTCATGTTGTAGATTCTTCCGAATTTTCCTTTTGTGCTCCACGGAGAAAGTAACAGAATATGGGTTCAGAACAACATGAGGGTGAGTAAATAATTACAGAATTGTCACTTTTGGGTGAGTTATTGCTTTAAATCTGTGAGACTCAGAGAGAACTCTGACCTTTGAGTTTGATTGGCCCCAGCGTCACAGTGTTGGTGTGGTAGGTGCTGTCAATCTGCAGTGATCTCTTGCGACGGAAGTGGCAACCTTGGCGACAGCGAGAGTTGTAATCGTTACCGGGGCAGATGGTCACTTTACACTGCAGGTACACAGAGGAATGAGTCCGGAGGAACTTGAAAGCCTGGAAACGGAACTGAGCATAATAGTGCTGACCGCTGGTGTAGGAATAATATGTGTTATCTCTGGGACATCTACAACCAAGGAAGGAAAATTGAGATAAAGAATTTGAATTCGGAAAATAAGTACAGTCACACACTGAGTTGGTAGTTCAAATAAAAGGGTGTCACATTTAAGAATTTAAAGGTCTCACCCATTACGCAGCAGGTCATATGAACGATCTTTGAAGTCATTGGGATTTGGAGATGCTACACAAGTGTCCAGGAATAGATCCAGGCTGTTGTCAGGCTTGTTTAGCTTGACTTGAACATATAGAAGCTGGTTCAGGTTCACTTCATATGGAGAGTCATAAATTTGTTGGTAGAAACCGCTGGAGGTGTAGAAGGCTATGCTGGCATTGAAGTGCCCCGTTCCTGTGATGTTGGCATTGATGTTCTCCCTGGCCCTGTACAATATCTGGACCATAGTGTCCGGCTCCATTCGGCAGCCCACATGTAGTAGGAACTGTGACTGACGAGTGATCTCACCCGACTGAGACTGAGATGCCCGCACATTATTGGTGTAGGACACATAACTGTTCATCATCTAGGAGAGAGAAACAGAGAGCAGGTGATCTTGGGTGGTAAACATGCCCCATCAATGATGCTTAGATTTATGGTATCTAACTAATCCGACACAGCATATTCAAGTATTAAAAGCTGACAGCTAAAGGCACAATTATTCAATTTTGAAAACATAAGTAACGGCTTTTATATCAGCAATGAAGCCATGCTGGATCTGACACACATGTAGATCACACCTGTTTGGCGGTTCCACATGTGTCGAGAGAGAAGCTGAACACAACCTCAGTACTGGTAATACTGGGTCTGCAAAGATGATCATCCACATAAAGGTCATTTCCACTGAATCCAAGTGAGTTCAGGTAAGACCGTTGAATGACAATGACCATGTTGTCTGAGGAGCAATCCACACGACCTGCAAAGCAATGTAATTTTGCACTTTTAAAGTATTTTATTTCAATACTTTTTAGAAATTATTCCATTAAGCAAAAATGAAAACCAAATATGGCAACAGAAGGGATCAAATACAAGTTACAGTAGCTGTGTTACAGAATTATTTCAAAAAGAGACTTTGAAATACCTTCATCTGCAGTCAGAGAGCTTGTGAAAAAGGCCTTAAAACCATGGCTGACTCCAGAGTAGTCACTCCTGAAGACAACAGTCAGGTATCGTGAAGAAGAGTGAAACACCTGGTGGGTGGTGTCGTTGAAGCAGACCTTTCCCAGCTGTGAATGACCAGTGGAAGAGCCGTCATGTACAGAGATGTAGTCACAGTTACAGCAGCGCTCCAATCTGAAAGAAACAGAAACAGAAAAACTGTTACCCCAAACAGAAAAGAGGAACCCTATTGAACAATGTCGTTCATCATCTGTACTTCGGAGGACAACACCACCCCTACTCCAGACGCAGAGGCCATTCGCGGACAGTGAGCCATACTCCACCCCGGAGCCAAGCGACACATCTGACCAGGTGCTCGAGTCGCCAACATTGCCTGTCCCAGAGGGAGTACTCGTAGAGTACGAGGGCATGGAATGGAGCCCCTCCACTGATGTGAGCTTCTACTAGCATCTGACTGTGAATTTAAGGTATTTGAGAAGGAGATACCCCTTTTTCTCCTGCCCCCACTGGTCCCTCCCAGCTTAGAACTTCCTGTGTCCCTAGAGTTCCCTTCCAACCTCCCCTTCCTAAGCCAGCCAGTTCCCCAGCCCTGCCACCGCAGGTTCCTGTCAGTCCCTCGGTGCATCCCAAGTTGATTCCATTCAGTGGTGTGAATCTGCCTCAAACCAGCTCTGCCTCGGTGTGAGGACCCCCTGTCTCCGCCTCTTGCCACCAACCCCAAACTCCACCACGACACTTCGACCCATCGGTTGTGCCTCAATGCTCCCTCGTCTCACCATGGCCCATCATACAACCAGCTCTGCCGCTGTTCCCTCCTGCGAATTTGGAGGGAACCCAAGCCCCCCCCCCCCCCCTCCCTTTTTGAGATGTACTTTGGAATCAGTGATCGACTGCAATTTGTAAGTAATTTACCCAGCATAGAGAGAGATAAATAGATAGATATTCCTCACTTACTGCACATCAGCAAATGACAGGAAGATTCTCTGTCCTTGCTGAGCAGAGAGATACCACACACAGTAGGCATTGTCATGATAATAGTTTGGGTAGTTTGGACTGGAAAACAGCCCAGATCCATACAGGTGTCCTCCACAATGTTGAGAAACTGGTAATCATAAAGAAACAAAATTAGTAAAATTTTACAGTTTAGAAACAAGTTTTATAAGAATCAGAAAATAATGTGATCTGAATTTAGCCTCAGGCATTACACAAACTAAAGACAGTAGTACCTGTTGTTAAGTCTCTCTGTGTTGTATACGATGGGCAATACCCTGATTAAAGGAAGGAAGATAAAACTGGGTTAGCACCATAAGTGTAATGTTTGAGTCTTCAAGAAGTGGTTTGGACTAAAATGAAGCCCATGGCCACATAATGCTTTAACTAAAATGCAGTATGTACATTCTTCAAAACATCATTTGTATAACAAGTTATGAATAAGAGCTTCCTTAAAGGGATACTCCACTTTTTTTGGAAATAGGCTCATTTTACAACTCCCCAGTTAAACAGTTGGGTTTTACCGTTTTCGAATCCATTTAGCCGGAATCAGTATCAGTATCAGTAACCAGACAGTTTCTGGTCTCATTGACTTCCATAGTTTCTGGTCTCATTTACTTCCATAAAAAATATACTATGGAAGTCAATGAGACCAGAAACTGTCTGGTTATTGATATTCTTCTAAATATCAGAAAATCGGCTGAATGGATTCGAAAACGGTAAAACTCAACTGTTTAACTCTGG
This sequence comes from Pimephales promelas, assembly GCF_988280905.1. Classification (NCBI taxonomy): domain Eukaryota; kingdom Metazoa; phylum Chordata; class Actinopteri; order Cypriniformes; family Leuciscidae; genus Pimephales; species Pimephales promelas. The sequence goes on from NC_142783.1 coordinate 20,045,724, forward strand.
GGGAGTGTTGAAATGAAAAAAAGGGGAGTGTATTTCCAAAAAAGTGCAGTATCCCTTTAAGTATTTCTGTGGTATATGTTATGTGGTGATGATAGAATCATTTAATACCACATTTCTATAAACTTTTTTTATTTTATTTAACTACAACTTTAGACATAAACGTGGTTATTTTTCCTTTCATTTATCTTATTGGAATAAATGCCATTCTGACACATTTGTTTTATTCAGCAATAAATGCTTCAACTCCATGGCAAGTTTTAACAGATTTTTCATCTGTTTTTGAGGAACTTACAGTGAAAGTCAGGGCAACAGTTGCCATCGTACTGACAGTTGTGGGTGCATGAGCAGCTGCTGAAGTTGTGTCCACAGTTATACATGCAGGAGGGAGATTCTGTGTCAGAGGGAGGAACAGATTTTACTCACTGTCATCAATATGTGTGTGATGTACAACTTATTGGGTCACAATCACATGGTGTGTATATTTAGTTAGAAAAGCAAAACTCATTACTGCATTTAAGTAAACTGTTGTTCATTCAACTGATCCATTTCATGTCATTAATCTCATTACTGTTTCCCTTAAATTCAGCTAAATGGCAGCAGCACCTGTTGTATCTTGCCAGTAAGCTGTTGCCGGTCCTGTTGTTGAGCACAAGCCTGTTTAAAGAGAATAGATAAAACTGAAAAGGTAAGAAACAACTTTAGCAAAATCACATTTTTGTCACAGAAAATACACTGACCCATGTGCTCACTACAGGAAAGATTACATTTTTGTTTACAGAATTTTATCTTAAAGTGTCTGTCAGATCAAGGGGAACTCACTGTTGTAGTCAGGGCAACAGTTGCCATAGTACTGACAGTTGTAGGTGCATGAACAGCTGCCAAGGTTGTATCCACAGTTGTACATGCAGGAGGGAGCTATAGAGAGGAACAGAGTTTACTCATGATGTCATCAATGTATGGTTAATCTAACTGAATGGCAGCAGCAGGACCTGTTGTATCAATCCATGTTGTTTCTGTTGTTTCTGCTGTTGTAGTTGAGCAGTATCCTGTGAAAAGAGAAGCGATAAAACTGAATTTCAAATTAAATGAATTTGAATTTCAAACCATTTTTCAAATGAAATGAATTTAAAATAATTTGGTTTACTAAAGTCCATTTCATTATAGCTATTTCAAATGAATTTGTCCTGATCGAGAGGAACTCACTGTTGTAGTCAGGGCAACAGGAGCCATATAGTTGACAGTGGTCGTCACATCCACAGAGAGGAAGACTTTGCCCACAGATATTCTCACAGGAGTATTCATCTGTTATTGAATGTATAGATATGTTTTTGAGAAAGTATTACACTTTTCAGATGATCATATATTGGCAAAATAATGTCTTATAAACTAAAGTAGTTACAGGTAGGCCTTGACTGCATTACAGTTCCATATTACGTCTCCAAACGATATCAGTTATTTCAAAGGTCCTTACAGCCAACAACAGCAAAAGAACCAAAACCCACTACGACACTGACTGACCAAGCAAATAAATATAGTATACAAAAGGATAAAAATTACAAATTATTTCCTTGCTTTTCGCCACAAAATTATGTTTTATTATGTACGGAATGCATATAGCCCACTGTCTTTCTCCCAATCTCTCCCATTCAAACGCACACTTACAGTAGTCACACTCGCACAGAAACGTGTAGTCAACTCCTGCTCTCAGTTGCTCAAGTCTCAATATATGCTCTAAAATTACGTTTTGGAATTAGCAATGGAGGCTTGGGTTTAGATGCATAAGAAAAGTTCAAACCGGAGTCAGACAATTGTGGAGAGACTCAAGAAGAAGTGACATGTAGAATGCAACAGGATATTTCTGAATGGTTAGTTGATGAATTTATGTAGATGATGTGGAGTCAACTATTCTAGTCATTGATTAGCATATTCTGACATGACAATCTATAAATCACGTTCCCGGAGGAGCGGCATTATTTTTCTAATAATTCAACGACTCGTCGTCATTTATTCCTTAGCTACATAATTAGAATTGAGCAAGTAGAGCAGGGTTCCTCAAACTCGGTCCTGGAGGGCCACTGTCCTGCAGAGTTTAGATCAAGGTTGGAGCTAAACACTGCAGGGACAGTGGCCCTCAAGGACTGAGTTTGAGGAACCCTGAAGTAGAGAAAGGAATTATCAAATAAGAGTCATTGGTGTACCTTCTGTAGGTGGCCATTCAGTTGTCGATGTAGTTGACCATGTAGTTGTCAATGTATTTGACCATTCAGTTGTCGCAGAGCAGTAGTCTGTATAAAGGGAAAATATGTAAAAATCAATTTAATATCTGGAAATATACTGCATTAAACCATACACTCAATGCAAGAGATATTTCTGTATAGTACTGTACTGTCTGATCAAGAGGAACTCACTGTCGTAGTCAGGGCAACAGTTGCCATAGTACTGACAGTTGTAGGTGCATGAACAGCTGCCAAGGTTGTATCCACAGTTGTACATGCAGGAGGGAGCTATAGAGAGGAACAGAGTTTACTCATGATGTCATCAATGTATGGTTAATCTAACTGAATGGCAGCAGCAGGACCTGTTGTATCAATCCATGTTGTTTCTGTTGTTTCTGCTGTTGTAGTTGAGCAGTATCCTGTGAAAAGAGAAGCGATAAAACTGAATTTCAAATTAAATGAATTTGAATTTCAAACCATTTTTCAAATGAAATGAATTTAAAATAATTTGGTTTACTAAAGTCCATTTCATTATAGCTATTTCAAATGAATTTGTCCTGATCGAGAGGAACTCACTGTTGTAGTCAGGGCAACAGGAGCCATATAGTTGACAGTGGTCGTCACATCCACAGAGAGGAAGACTTTGCCCACAGATATTCTCACAGGAGTATTCATCTGTTATTGAATGTATAGATATGTTTTTGAGAAAGTATTACACTTTTCAGATGATCATATATTGGCAAAATAATGTCTTATAAACTAAAGTAGTTACAGGTAGGCCTTGACTGCATTACAGTTCCATATTACGTCTCCAAACGATATCAGTTATTTCAAAGGTCCTTACAGCCAACAACAGCAAAAGAACCAAAACCCACTACGACACTGACTGACCAAGCAAATAAATATAGTATACAAAAGGATAAAAATTACAAATTATTTCCTTGCTTTTCGCCACAAAATTATGTTTTATTATGTACGGAATGCATATAGCCCACTGTCTTTCTCCCAATCTCTCCCATTCAAACGCACACTTACAGTAGTCACACTCGCACAGAAACGTGTAGTCAACTCCTGCTCTCAGTTGCTCAAGTCTCAATATATGCTCTAAAATTACGTTTTGGAATTAGCAATGGAGGCTTGGGTTTAGATGCATAAGAAAAGTTCAAACCGGAGTCAGACAATTGTGGAGAGACTCAAGAAGAAGTGACATGTAGAATGCAACAGGATATTTCTGAATGGTTAGTTGATGAATTTATGTAGATGATGTGGAGTCAACTATTCTAGTCATTGATTAGCATATTCTGACATGACAATCTATAAATCACGTTCCCGGAGGAGCGGCATTATTTTTCTAATAATTCAACGACTCGTCGTCATTTATTCCTTAGCTACATAATTAGAATTGAGCAAGTAGAGCAGGGTTCCTCAAACTCGGTCCTGGAGGGCCACTGTCCTGCAGAGTTTAGATCAAGGTTGGAGCTAAACACTGCAGGGACAGTGGCCCTCAAGGACTGAGTTTGAGGAACCCTGAAGTAGAGAAAGGAATTATCAAATAAGAGTCATTGGTGTACCTTCTGTAGGTGGCCATTCAGTTGTCGATGTAGTTGACCATGTAGTTGTCAATGTATTTGACCATTCAGTTGTCGCAGAGCAGTAGTCTGTATAAAGGGAAAATATGTAAAAATCAATTTAATATCTGGAAATATACTGCATTAAACCATACACTCAATGCAAGAGATATTTCTGTATAGTACTGTACTGTCTGATCAAGAGGAACTCACTGTCGTAGTCAGGGCAACAGTTGCCATAGTACTGACAGTTGTAGGTGCATGAACAGCTGCCAAGGTTGTATCCACAGTTGTACATGCAGGAGGGGAAATCTAGCAGAAACAGATATTATCCATGAAGCCCTTAATACATGTATGACTACAATAGCCATTAACATGTGTGTGACGTTTCACTATAGGGAAATCAGTCTATCTAAACCCAGGAAACCCGTAAAAGTTTTGAATCTGATTAGAATAGATGTAGGTTCACCTGTTGTAGTTGCCCAAGTCGCTGTCTGTGAGCAGTAGCCTGTATAAAAGTATAGTAATAGAGTTTTGTTGTACATTATGTATTAAAAATTTAAAGTTACATATATGAATAAGAGAGATTTGTGAATTCTGATTGATCTGATCAGGAACTCACTGTCGTAGTCATAACAACAGTTTCTATTGTACTGACAGGAATCATCACATGAACAACTGCCAAAGGAGTATCCACAGTTGTGCCTGCATGAATTGGAATCTAACAAACAGAGAAGTAGATTTTAGCCATTATATTATGAGTAGGAATGGTAATCATTAATGATTCAAACAATTCTGCTTTCTTAACTGTTACAGTAATGATTCTTTAGTATAAGGAATTTGGAAAGTTGCAAAAGGTGTTTACACAGGCTTTTAATGACTTGAATGATAAAATACTACTGACAAAATTCATATTGAGCCTATACTGTCATATGAAACAGTAAGCACATTGATTTAAGCTTTCAATAAATCTGATTCAATAAACAGAAGCGGTTCATAAAAGTAATTCGTTCCGGAATTCGTCTACACTATTGCGCTGTTTATTTCTGAATCATTGCTCTAAATATTTTTGATTCAGTCTGGCATTGTGTTAAATATGAAATTCGTTCTATTCATTTTATTTAATTGCTTACCTACAAAGACCCAGCTTGCATGAAATCCTCTTCTTGATATACTGTGGTCACTGTAGAAAAGCACAGTCAGGTCATTATTGCTGGAGTTGTAGCTTTTGTTCTTGTACTCTCGTATTTCATCCAGTAAAGGGCTGAGGGTGGAAGGACCATCAAATACTCTGATGTAATCACAGCATGTTTCCAAACTAGCAAACAGAGGAGAGAGAAAACAAATGCAAATTAATAGAATAATTCTCCGAATATTTGAAAACATACATTTTGTGTTCACAAAATACTTCACAAAATCTTTATTTTGCTTGAGAAGATGAAGTTACACACTTCAGGTGTTCTGTTTAATCTCATAAATTCAGAAATTAAATCAAGTGACAAAACGGATAGAGATAGTGGTAGATAACGAATGATTCCTACAAAATATCGGTAAAGGTCAATTGCACAGTTGTCGCCCCTGCGCCATGAATGGTCCATGTGCATCGTGCGTTATCAGGGTAGTTACTAGGGTAACTGGGGCTGAAAAAATCACCCATCCAATCAGTCATAGAGCCACCACACGGTCCTGAATACAGAGGGGGAAACAGAAAATAACAAATTTTACACAATCACAACAACTTAATGAAGTGACTCACTCCTGACAAAAACTATAGACAGACAGACAGATACCTGGAGACCCTTCAGTGGAATACAGCCTGTCATCTATAAAACAAAATAAATGTATCATGCAAATTGAAGTTTCAACATTGTATAAAAAACAGCCATGTCATGCACTAAATTAAGTTAATTGATTTACCTGTTGTCCTGTCATCTATAAAAACAAAATAAATGTATCATGCAAATTGAAGTTTCAACATTGTATAAAAAACAGCCATGTTATGCACTAAATTATGTTAATTGATTTACCTGCTGTCCTGTCATCTATAAAAACAAAATAAATGTATCATGAAAATTGAAGTTTCAACACTGTATAAAAACAGCCTTAAAAAACACATGTTATACACTAAATTATGTTCATTGATTTACCTGTTGTCCATGACCCAATGGGATTTGCTGTAATATGACATATAGACATAATATTTAATGTAATGCTTGTCTTTATAATGTATCAATACATACATGTTTTTATCGATGATTACTGTCAGCATATGAACTAAGAAATTATATATAATTTAAGCAAAACTTATGATGTCAAGCCGATGATTGTCATATATTGTACAATTTTTTCCTGTGAATAATAATCTTACCTTGATAGGCAGTTAGAAGCAGACAGAGAAGGAGAGTCAGGGCTTCCATCTTTCTCTTCTGAACAAGTTTGTCTTCAAACTTTCAATCATGACTTTTATAGTCAAAACCATCCTGAGACGGATTTCCTTATGACACATCAATATCCTGGAGCCTGTGCTGATTAAAAATTATAGAGGCATAATCGTGGAAAAGACACAGCTGAATATTATGCAACTTTCATCTTTACTTTTGACTGTATGATTTTTTTATAGATATTTCTGTTGACACAAAGTTAAGCATTATGGAGTGATCATATTAATGATGTTACTTTGTTCTTAGCCAAAGCTGTCTAAATTACATTACATAAATATGTACAATTTTACAAAAATGTGAAATTAAGAAGCAAAAAAGATGAAGTGGTGTGAGACGAGACGAGAGACATGAAAGTAAAGACTCTCTAAAAAAAAAAACTAAAAAAAAAAACAATGTAGTATAATAATGGGTTCACACTCATCCTGTCTGTTCTCTGATGCAAATGCCAAAGAAAGAAGAACATTATTTCAGAATAAGTAGAGGAAATAAGTAAAGAAGTAGATTTCAAAATATATTTCTTGATTTAAAACAAAAATGTCTTTTGAAGCAAAGTCGCATTGACACAGCACTATTTGAACAAAATAATTAATGTCTTTTTTTTTAACAATAGAGTCATGGTGTGCATTACAGAGGTCATAGCATATAACATATGAATAAAATATCTTTCTTTTTTTCATTTGTTTCTTATGCCTCTTGGGCCTCATGAGGATATTAAGATAGGATAGGCTACAAGTCTGTCTTCTGAGTGACGGTCCACCATCAGGCTAAATGCTACACAAAATTATTGAAATAAACACACAGCCCACTTCCCTATTGTGTGGATTTTGGAAGATAAAAAATTTAAATTGTTGTCGAAATGGCAAGAGCAACACACCGCTAATCCAAATGTAAGATTTTTTTTCTTTAAATGTCTCTTTCTCTCTCACACATATGTAGGCAAGTTATAAACTCTTTAGACTTTTAATGATTAGTGCTTTTTTTAATTTTGAGGGGTGTAAAAACATCCCTTATTTTGGGGATGGATTCCGGGAAATCTCCCTTATTTTCAATGTTCAATGTTGACAGCTATGGTGGACGCATATCAATCGTTATCTTTATAGTTAAGGAACTACTGTATCTTTATCGTTATAGTTGTGGTGTGAACTCTCTTATTCTTTAATATGGTGAACGATTACCAAGGACGTTAACTATAAAGATAACTATAAAGATAATTCCAAAATTTTTTTGGGATTATATCTTTATAGTTATAGTTATCGTGCTTGGTGTGAACGGACCTTAGAAACAGACAGAGAATGAAATTCAGAGCGTCCATCTTTTTCTTCTGAACGAGTTTGTCTTTAAACTTTAAGACGGTACTTATAGTCAAAACCATCCTAAGGAGGATTTCCTTGACACATCAATATCCTGGAGCCTGTGCTGGGAAAAAGCTTTAAAGCGGCTTAATTGTGGAAAAGACACAGCTGGATGTGTTTTATAACACTTTGTGTAAATGTGTGGACTTATTTGTTGACACAGTTGTTTGAGATGATCATAAATTGCAATAGAGCCTAAACATTTCCACATACTTACTCTCATTACCACTCCTCGCTTGCTATGGTATTTAGATTAGGGAATGGAAATATGAAAACTTACTTATTGTATAAGAGATTTTCTTCAACAAACCTGAGACCAGTCCACCTTATTAGGTACTTTGATAGTACTGGGTTGGACCCCCTTTTTGCCTTCAAAACTGCCTTAATTCTTCATATCATATTCAAATGGTGCTGGAAAGATTTTGGTCCATCACTGAAAAATGGCCATCTTTTACCATCTTTTATTAAATTATGAGCGAGAATTAATCCATGGCCCCATACCCAAAGCCAGTCAGGTAGAACAACATTTCAAAATTCTGAAGGACACATAAACGTTTATGCATCTATGCAAAAGACAAGAACATAAATGTAAAAGCGTGGAAAAGACACAGCTGACTGTGTTGTAAAATAAAGGCTCCTGTTAATTGACACATGCAAATTTGCAAATGATGAGGCCAAAATGACACAGCTGCCCTTCCCAGTGTGCACAACAGCATGTTTTCTACATTTTTTTTGTGTTTCATTCAAAATATTCATGTATAGAGTGCAAGAATGTCCAAACAGATTACAAATATTTTAATTTATTAATCATATATATACAGTTTTCAGTTGTAAATGACAAATGACAAATTCTATAAATTAACGTTCAGAATACTTATGCTTATAGTGTTCATAATCTGTCTCCAGCGAATTAATGTTTACCAGTAATTCCTGTTTTTACCTTTAATGCCAAGGCCCTGTTAGCTTGCAAGCACCTGCAAAAATGTATCCAAAATTTTTTTTATACATATAACCTTTTTTCAGGTTTAAAGCCTGTTTTGTCCCATGTTCCATGCAGCACTCACATAACTAGATTAAGCTACATAATTTCAATGCTGAGGACATTTAAAGCCATAATTAAACATCAAAATAAATAGTGTTTTATTCCGGTTTTTCTTACAGTCATTTTGTACCAATGAAATTATTTCAAAGTCAGGAACTTGACAAAAAAGAGAGAGAGAGAGAGAGAGAGAGAGAGAGAGAGAGAGAGAGAGAGAGAGAGAGGGAGAGAGAGAGAGAGCAGACACGTGGTTTTAACCTGACGCAGTGACGTATACAGCCACTTCCGCTCCTGCAGGAAAAACACTCGTGAAGTTTGTGAAGGGGGACACGAGCTGGAGATGGGCTGAACCGAATCACTTCAGCGATAATAAACCGAGTGAGTAGTTTGAGAAATCAGCCTTTTTTGCAAATCTGTCTCTATATGGGTGTGTTTATGGATATGGGTTGTGTTAAAATGTAAACACGGATCCTGCTGTTGGTTAATGGCAGGATTAAATGGAGACAGGGCGAGGTTGGGCTTTTCCGCGCTGTTGCTAACTGACAAACGTGGATTTTACCCTTGTAATAGAATTACAATGTTTATCTAAATAAAGTTAATATACCAAGAGCATCATATAGAGTTCATAACTGTGTGCACGCTTCCATCGCCACAATAACGATATGAGATCATAAACGTAAATCAAGGACACATTTGGTCTCGTAATGTTGTGTGTGAGTTGCGTTCTGTCTTATCTGTCTGATTGTGCTTTTTGTGACTTATCTCATTTAAAATGTATGTTTACGTTCATTTTAACATTTTAATGATGGCAGTTTATGTAAGTATTTGTAAAAATTAAGATATTTTTGTTATGCTTGTGTTGTCTATTTTGTAATATTGGGATACATTATAGGCTAATGTATATTTCATTGTTTGTGTCTATAGTTTCGTTTCTGTTGAATATTTAACAAAAATCCTTATCCAGTAATCACAAACAACTGAAAATATGGTATATATGAACTCAACCACTGTTGCAACTTTGATGTTGTACCGAGTTATGGTTTTGTGGTATTGTAAGCATTCTGTTTTTGACTTTCCCTTACCGCAGACCAGCCAATGGACACCTGACTTAAAATGTGTTGAAATGTTGTGTAACAGCAGGTTATTGTGTTTGAGGACATCACTTTTTGTTGGTGTTTGTAAACAGACATGATGTGTGCATCGGTCAGCAAACATTATATTGACTTTGGTTTACATATGGTGAAGAGTGAAGACATCCAACATTACTTTCCATGATCGTGCCATTTGATAGTTACAGATTATTAAACATGACTTGCAGGCAGATGTATTTGTTTGATGCACATTCATACTGTATCATGTGAGAAGCATTCTTTGATTTCAGTGTATTTTTACCACTTTACTGTAGTCTTCATTTGTTTCCATTCATTAATGTTTGGTTAGTTAACCAAATAAATAAGGGAAAGAAAGAGAGATTGTTTTTCTTGTGCATTTCCTTGAGATATGTTTACTGTACAGATGAAATATGCAGTTTGTATGTTTATGCTTAATATGGTATATAGCCTACTATATTTAAAAAATGTATATTCATAACCTGAAATAAAATTATGAATGGAAGCAAATAGAAAACTAAAATTGAACAAAACTACAAAGAAAATAAAAACTCTCCTTACAAAAAAAAAAAAAAAAATCAATTATACTTTTGCTATTTTTAGCAACTAACTAACCAAGAAACTAACCAGAATTAAATAAAGTCAGTTTCAAAACAGGATTAAAAGGATCGTTGACACATAAATTAAAATTCGGACATCAATTACTCGCCCTCATATCATTCCAATCCAAACCCATAAGATGTCTGTTCATCTTTGAAACACAAATGAAGAAATATTTACTGAAATCTTCCTTCCATCCACTTAAAGCCACACTGTGGAACTTTTGGCCACTAGTGGTGCTCGACCTGTAACTTTCACGTCTAGCGTCCCTAGAGGCCACATGCTCTGCAGCACTGTCGCAAATTAAAGTCAACAAACAGTCAACCGGTCAGCCTCCCGTGTCTTTAGATTGTGTGTGCTTGCAGTGTTTGAGGCGGGCCAGGCAGCCTTGCAGCGCTCGATTCCCTTATAGCAGTCTGCTGAGAGAGAGAGAGTAGGGTGAGTGGGGCTTATCACGTCTGTGAGTGAATGTGGGCACGGGACAGCGGGCACATTCACTGCACTGAAAACACCGTCGGCCTGAGCTGACTGTAATGTTATGTGTGTTGGTTTATTTTTACAGAAACCGTGGGACATGTGGTGTGTTTGTGGGTACTACTGAGTCGTGGGCACGTTCACTACATTTAATGTAACGTTACATTTGACATGAGTCGATTTTATTTGTGTGAGTCCTGCACTGAGACGGGCTGTGTTTTTTTGTCGAATTGAACACTGGGCTGTGGGCATTTTGTTACACTCATAACGCCATCGGCTGTGGCCGGAATACCAGAAAATACTACACTGCTTATATGAATTTATCTGGGTTACCTTGGAAATGGCATTTGTGTTCAGGCAAGCATCAGCATCGGTCGAGCACCCTTCCTCTTTTAGCTCACGTCAGCGAGCGAAGCGAACGCTGGACCAATGTTAATCCTCGTCCTGGCTTTTAATTTGAAACTCTCCCCTTTTCTTTTTTTAGTTTCCTCTGATAAAACCGTTGCCGACCTCCTTTTAGCTGTTGTTCGGCCATCACGAAAACATACAGACAGCAATCAAACGCGAGTTGAGCACTAACGTCAGAATCTGAGGAAGTTATGGGTGTGACGAATGCGGAAGTGATGTATGCCGTAAAGCTGTCGAATTTTGTAGTTCTTTTTGTGCTCGGGTTCCTACCCGAAACCCGAAGTTACAAAGTGCTAGTAAAAGCAATACAGACACCTTCAGGCTACGGCAGACGTGTCTTTCAACCTATTGTAAGTCGATGTACCATCTCAATGGGTTTTGGTAATATATTATAAACTTTGAAGTTCCAAAGTGTGGCTTTAGTTTAATGTCCATTCCATTAAAACTTTGACACTCCAAAAAGTACTAAGTAATTTGAGCGATTTAATCCAAATCATTTCTTTATGTACTTTTTGAAGTGTCAAAGTTTTGCTGGGAAAGGACTTTAAATTGAGGTACAAAGTCTTTCAGGTTTCATTAAAATCTCTTAATTTGTTGTGTTTCAAATGTAAACAAAAGTCTTTACTAAAGGTTTATTACACAAGGGTGAGTAATTCATTTTTGCATGAACTATCTCTTTAAAACAATCCAATTTGAAAATGTAAAACTCTAATAACCTTAGTGTGTATGTGCATGTCTGCATTTGCTGAAACTAGCTCGAGGGCAAGAGCTCGGTACAACCTCTCTGTCAACTTTATCTGCTTCACAACAAATATTAGCTGTGTGTGCTTGTCTTTTTTGCCTGAAGCGCTGCACAAATATACCAACATATAGTTTCTAATAATACGAGACTGAATTGCACGCAAGCACACAGTCCGGGTTAATGTTGAGTTTCGTCTACCTTATGACGTTCGTCTTTGACAGTGAAACAGCAGATTTGTTTTCTAATCAGAGATTCAAAGAAGGATATGTGCATGCAAACCAACCTAAACTTAGTGCAGTAAGTTTGATCCTGTGTGTGTGTGTGTGTCTGCTTGTGTTAAATTGCATAAACAAAATAAGATGGTAATTCTAACCATGTTAGAATTACACGTCTTAAGATCCAGAGATAAGGATTTCTGTGTCATTTTGTGTGTGTGTGTGTTAATGTGGTTGGCCTAGTCTAGAACAAAACGAATCCTGTCTAGAACGTGACCAGACCTGTCTTGAAGATTATCTGCCCAATCTAAAATCAGGAGGAAGAGAGCAAGAATGAAGGATCTGAAGCTGTGTTTGCAGACTCTGCTGCAGATAGAAGCTCAGAATATGATAACTGTGCTTTTGTTCAATCCTAAATGCTGTATAGGTCATGTTTTGCTTCATGACAGTACAGTCCTGCATACTCTAAGACTTGGAAGAACAGGGCTCCTCTAAAACCTATGAGCATTGCAGAACAGAAGGCTGATTCTGTGCTCTGGAACTCAAGGCGGGGCTGAACAGCACTTCATGCTAATTGGTCAAGTGACTCATGGTCATTGTTGCCTCTGCTGGCCGATGACACAGCAGGCCTTGTCTTCCTTCACAGCCTTTGTCTGTTTATGATTTACAATCACGCCGTTAATGCCCCTGTCCTCAGAGTAGAAGAGGAGAATTGTGGATTTATTCTTGGTTGTGCCACTCCGACACATTATGTCCCATATTCACGTGTTGACTCCGAATATTTCTGAATGTTATATAATACTGCTGCTTGCACGTTTCAAAAAAAAATTAAAAACGCTATATGTAGTAGTTATCTACTATCATTCAAAAGTCACTCTCTTATGTTCACTAAGGCTGTATTTATTTGACCAAACACAGTAATATTGTGAATTATTATTATTAATAAAAAAAATCTATTTTCAATTTTTTTTAAATGTATTTTTTTTCCTGTGATGGCAAATCAGAATTTTCAGCATTATTACTCCAGTCTTCAGTGTCACACAATCCTTCAGACATGATTTTAATGATGATTTGCTCAAGTTGGGATGCACCGATATAAAAATGTTGTCCGATACGATAATTCTTTATATTTGAAAGCCGATAACCGATATATTGGCCGATTAATCTATATCCTAATTTTTATATAATTTTTGAGAGCCTGATTACAAAAGCAAGTCTCACTCTTAAATACCATGTCCTAAGTAGACAGTTATTATGTCTCATTATAATTTTATGTAGCTTATATGACAGACTTGTGTTGCACTTAACTGTATTTTCCTTTTTTGAAGTGATTCCAATCATATTTCAAGTAATTCAAACCCATTATGGTGAACAATGTGCATCCGAAGTGTCTCAGCTGAAGGAAATAATCATTATTTATCGGTTGTAATATATTGACTAAATTTTCATATCTGGCTTATAACGGTTACATTAAAAATTAACATATCGACCGATACCAATATGGTGGTCGATATAGGCCTATCCTGCATCCCTATGCTCAAGAAACATTTCTTATTATCATCAATGTTGAAAACAGTTGTGCTGCATAATATTTTTGTGAAAAAAATATGATGCATTTTTTTCTCAGGATTCTTTGATGAACAGACAGTTTATTTGATTGAAATAGTTTTTTTTTTTTTTTTTTTTTTTTTAGAATATAAAGTTTTTTTGATCAGTTTAATGCATCATTGGTGAATAAAATGTCATACCGACCCAGAATGTGTAAAGTGAAGTTGAATAATTAACTAAGGACAAAACTAATTGTTTTAAATATATAATAATTATAATAACAATAAATAACAATTATATATATATTGATTATATTATTATTGAATGTTGCTTGGATTGCTTAGATTTTTTTTTTCATTACAATTTTCCTTTTCTTATTTGTTTAGGAGAATTTACCATAGATAGTTTTGTTTTCTTTGTTTGTTCTTCTTCCTAATAAAAAACGGTAACACTTCGATAATCCACTTTAGACATTCTAATACATAAATATAAGTAACTTTGCAAGTACATGCATTTTAGCATTTTATTTTGATGCCCCACCAGACATTCTGTTGACTATAAGTGCCTTTGCAACTACAGGTCAACTTAGTCTACTAACCCTTGCAATCCCTAACCATCTGTGGGCTGTGGCCCGATTCGAGGCTTTTCGTCCCAAAACTTTTTGTCCCAAAAAAATCCTCAATTGTGTGGTGTCATTATTATTATTTTACTACTCCTGATCGTGTCAGAGCCCACATTATCCCAAATCTTGACTGTGCTGCCTCTGTTGGCATACCCGCGATAGCCAATGAGAGCGAGCAAGCTTCACTAGCCACAAACATACCATGTGCAGTATTGAGAAAGATCATCCCTATTATTATTTTCTCCTATTTTTATACCTCTAAAACAATGCTCATGCCAGGAGACCCAGCTGACAATGTCAATTGTCATCCATTTGTTTTTCTTCTCAAGTCCCGTTTGATACTGTGAGTCTCCGTAAGATCTCTTCTCTCTCTGTAAATGATACTATGGACAGGTGTGTGGTCTTGCGATCCAGACGAATCTTCAAGTGTGTGCATTCGGAGGATTATAATGCTAAAAATCAGTTGAAACTGCCCTTTTGTCTGTGGTCTCCCAGTTTTAAAACTGTTTAAGATTTGAAAATCATCTAGTGTGTCCCAGGCCTTAGTTGACATACAGACCCCGTTTACACCTGGTATTAAAATGCGATCTGTATCCAGATAAGTTATCCGGATAATAAGTACTGATTCCATTTACACCTGGCCACATAAATGTGTTTTTGCAAAACGAATATAAATCCGATCTTCACCTCCTGCGTTATATGCAGATTTATTGGATTGCACGCCACCAAAAGCAACAGATCTGAGCGGCATTTTATTGATCATCAGCTAATTTCCAAATCAGAGACATCAATAAGAGAGAGTGGCAACAGGCCTGGTAAGATAATTTCGTTTCTTTACTTGAAGATGTGTTAACTGCGTCTGTGACTTACTTTCACTTTTATTTGCGATGTTTGCACGTTGAATAGACGCTCAGCTGCTCATCTGCGGTGATGCGTGTCACGTGTCGCATCTGACTAGGCTATAACATGACATAGCCTATATAACACGCTCTCACTCGTTTATTTTTTTAGCATTTTTGGGAGGAGTAAAATATACATATGTGGTTTCAACAACCAGATTGCGTTTACACCTAGTAAAGATCCGGACACAATGCGAGCCAGACTACCTCCAGATGTGGTCAGGCAGATCCGATCACGATCCGATCACAACGCGTTTACACCTTGCATTAACATGCGTTTTTTATTATCCGGATAACTTATCTGGATACAGATCGCATTTTAATACCAGGTGTAAACGGGGTGACAGTTGCAAATTAATGAGAGTTAGTCGACATGTACTGGTAGTTGCAGAGTAAAAAAAAAAGAAAGTCTTGTCAGTTACTATGCAGGGCAGCGCGGTGATTCAGATCCTGTGGAGAAAACTGAGACATCCGAGAAAGAAAAATAGTTTTCAGCTGAAAGAGCACAAGAAAAGAAAAATTGAGGGATCATCAAGGATAGAGGGGGGATTTTTACAACCACAAAACAGCATCAGCTCATTTACTGTTAGTCTGACTAACCCCCCCCCCCCCCCTCTCTCTCTCTCTCTCTCTCTCTCTCTCTTTCTTAAATCTTTGTATCCTATCCCATGCTCCTCCCTTTCTATCTCTGGCTCTGTCTATAGAAGTTTCTGATATCAGAGAGAAGGGGAATGAGTAGTGTGAAGAGAGGGGGACATGCCTTACGTGGACCGGCAGAACCGCATATGCGGTTTCCTGGATATCGAAGATGTGGAGAACAGTGGCAAGTTCCTGCGACGGTATTTCATCCTGGACACGCAACAGGGGAGTCTGGTCTGGTACATGGACAACCCGCAGGTAGAATCTAACTAAAGTGCAAATGCTTTCTGGTTAATGTAGTTCTGATTAGCTATCTGAGTTGATATTGTTTCTTGGTCTCATAGAACCTGCCTGTAGGTGCCAAACATGTGGGCTCCCTCAGTCTCACCTACATATCCAAAGTAAGCTCCCACCTTTTCACGTGTTCTGCTGTTTCTGCATCATTGCCTTTTGAGAAGTTACTACAAAGCCACCACTCTTGTTTTAGGTCAGTGATGCCACCAAACAGAGACCAAAGGCTGAATACTGCTTTGGTAAGACTTTTTCACGTCTACACACACTATCAGTTCACAATCATTTTGATACAAAGTTATCAGATTTCTGATTATAGTATAAATAACTGTCTTTTGGAATGTCATGATGAGTTAGCTGGGGTTTTGCTCCTTTTTTTGTTTATACATAACTAAATGTTTTTCATTTTTTGTAATTTTTTATTTGTTTTCAAATTGCTTAGAATTTGTGAAAAGCTTTCTGAGATGGAAAATAATGAAAATTTTAAAAATGGATAAATGGTTTAATATGTTTTATTTATATAACACTCACTTCATGTTATTTCGTACATATCACATAGTGTAAACAGTACTTAAAGGGATAGTAACCCCAAAGATGAAATTTATGTCATTTACTCACTCCCAAGTTGCTCCAAACCTGTATGAATTTCTTCTGCTGAGCACAAAGATATTTTTAAGAAAAGGAGTAAATTATGACAGAATTCAAGCCTCAATTGTTGACTAAAAGGTTTGTGGTTTGAATCCTGGCTGGGTGCTATATAGAAAGCTTGTAAGTTTGGTTTTAGGTCATGTTTTTGCTTTAAGCACTGCTTTTGTACTTCTGTGAATGGATTGTAATGGTATGTTGATGCAGTGAAAAGCAAAAACGTTTTTGCATTACTTCAAGTACATTTTGAGATTTTTTTTACTCTGTTCTTACAGCTTACACACACACACACACTTCTATGTTGCTTTGCATGTACAGTTACTGCACTGCACATGGTAACCTTCTGCACAACATGAGTGGAAACAGGAAATGGTGGTCTGGTCACTTGATAGATGAGTGTTAGTGAGTTGGTGTGCGTGCTTTTTGCAGGATGCTTCTGTAGAAATCTGAACTTCATTTTGATGTGTTTTTGAAATCCTGTTCATTGTTTTTTCTTCTTCAAAAATAACCACCAGTGCTTCTTGGCAAACGTTTGTTTCATTGCTTTTCATGGTTTTACCCAGATATAGGTTAAATAATAGTTCACACATTATTTACTATTTAGGAGTTATTTATTTACCCTCTTGTTAAAACCCATATAGCTTTATTTCTTCAGTGGCATGAAAAATGAGATAAAGAAAACAAAAGTAAAAACTTCACCTCTGCTCCAAAATGACAAAAATGCCTCATCAGTGAACATAACTTATTTTGGGTCAGGTGAATCAGTTCGTCCTGAACACAAAACCAGTCTGATCTGGTTTTCAGGTTCAACTCAGTTATCCATTGGAAACATTTAACAACTGGAGGTAAAGATTATTAGGGAACAATGACACTCAAACACTAGGGGTGGGCGATATGACCAAAATTGTGTTTCACGATATGACTAATTTTATTTCACGGTAACGATATAGTTATTTATATAGTTATCCTCAAAAAAAAAAAAAAAAAAAAAAAAGACAAAAAGGGCTTTGTATAATAATAAATAAACCCAAATACTTTAGAAATGAAAAGTATGTCACCACCTTGTTTTATTTTATTTTATTTGGTAACTTATTTATTTGGTAAACTATTTTTATATAAAAATATAGTAAACAAAAAACACTCATAAACTTTTAGATGAACTTCCCACAACAGATTGATATTAAATACAACTCATAGGTGCATTTCAACTT
Source organism: Pimephales promelas (assembly GCF_988280905.1). Classification (NCBI taxonomy): domain Eukaryota; kingdom Metazoa; phylum Chordata; class Actinopteri; order Cypriniformes; family Leuciscidae; genus Pimephales; species Pimephales promelas. The sequence goes on from NC_142783.1 coordinate 20,063,743, forward strand.
TAAATCATTTTTCAATCTCATGCATTGCTTTAGCCTACTTCATCAATCAGTTTATAATATAATTATAATATATATAATATAATTATAATATTTTTTTTTACCACATGTGCTTATTATACTGTGTTTTTTAACGGAGAAGGGTATTCCTGCACAAACGGAGACTGCACACACTTGTTTTAACGGGCTTGTTTTGCTCTTTTTGTTATATCTGGCAACCCGTCAGTTCGGAAGTGACAAGAAGAAGATCAGCAATATGAAAACCAAACCGCGGCGCAGCTACTGTTAGTGTTGACTAAGTAGTTTAAATTATACACACCTTATAACAGTGCGTCGAACACCGCACGCTCCCTCTCAGTGCATGTGCACGCGCGCGTCTTTTACATCAACAAAATGCGATCGATTAATTTGAGAGTGAAGTTGTAATCACGGATCGAATCAAAGGAAGATTTTATCAACTGGTTCAGTAGGCAATTGTTTGGAGTTAAAAAATATATAACTCGCGCTGCATATTTAGTAATTTTGCCTCAGAAACAGGATTATACATTCGTTTTAACAAGCAGGATGTTCATTCATGCTGAATGCGATTTTCATGTTTAATAAGTAACTATACATAAGAGAAGGAAAGATGCGGATAACTATACATTATTTAAGGTTATTTCTCGTAATGATATTGATATTGCCTATGAAATGTTGTTAGTAACTTCATGCTTTCCCCGTTGCTAACGTGCACTCCTCTAAACTGTAGCCTGGGTGCTGCCGCTCTGCTCAAGTTGACGACTGCTTTCCCCCCCGAACATATCACGTTAACAACAATCCTTTAGAAAATGTAATTCCTTTGTGGATCCTCTTGATCTGCTTTCTCCATGTTTCTTTGACAAATCTCAGCATCAGTCTCACGCGCGCTGCACGGGAGTTAACCACGCCCCCTTATTTGCATTTCGCGGTATACACGGAATAAAAAAATCTGTTACGCCTGACGTTTTCTATCGCGGTAACGATATATATCGTCATATCGCCCAGCCCTATCAAACACGCACATAGTAGCCTAATAATTTTCAAATTCTTATCGAAAAAATGAAAAAAATACATAAATGCCCAGAAATATTTGAAATACAGTTTTAGAAATTTAAACCAGAGGAGTTCGGAAACCGGAGTCCGGTTCTGTCCTGCGGAGTTCAGCTCCTATCCCAATTAAACACTACTAGGCATACTAGAAACTTCCAGGCAGGTTTGTTAAGGCAAGTTTAGGCTAAACTCTGTAGGACAGTGGCCCTCCAGGACCCAGACCTCTTGGACACCCCTGTTTTAACCATACGAGGATACAATGCAACTTACTTGAGTGAGAACTATTGGTGGAAGGCAGACCATTTCTGTACATCTACACATAATGAACATTGCACAATGGAGTTGTGATGCAGTGATTTCTAGCATTCAACTGACATTGCAGGAAAAAATGAGTCAAGATCTATGACATGTTGCTGTAGCTTTTTAATCTGAAATTGATTTTGCACTGCCTTATTGACTTCATGAGCTCAGTATGGTAATTCATAAAGTCTACTAGGCTCAAATAAAGGCTCTCTGTTTGCTTTTGGGATTAATGGGTATTTTAAAATACACCGACACGTTCCTTCTGATACACTGATAGTTCTCAGAATTACTCAGCAAAATTGCAATTGAATTATGGGAAATGGGGTTAAGCTGGTTCTCTGTCTGTGTGCAGTCATCAATGCAGGAATGAGAAAATACTTTCTGCAGGCTAATGATCAGCAGGATCTTGTGGAATGGGTCAACGCACTCAACAATGCAACCAAAATCACAGTGAGTATGCACATTCAAAATGCAAGTGTGAATGTACTGTATGCACGCATGTAATATCCATTGAACCCCCATACAAAAATTGACCAATGTAACTCTTTAACGACCATTTGCATTGTAACGACCATTTACAAAATTTTTCAAAAGGTTTTTGAGCTATATATATATATATATATATATATATATATATATATATTTATACACACATATATATTACATTCAAAATATTATTTATCATCATGATTAGAGTATCAAAATGAATAATCAAATTAGGCTTTTTGATATAATTTGCTGCTCTAATTGTAATGAATTTAACTTTTTATATGGTATTGCAGTGTAAATGTAGTGTAAAATAATATTTTAATTATATCAGAATAAATGAGCAGTACAAAAAAATCCTACCATGATGTTTGAATACTAATTCATACTACAGTTTAAGTTCAATATTAGGCTTTATTATTTTTTATGCAACATTTAATTTTCTCCTGTTAATTTTGGGGTGAAAAAGTTTGGTAAGGTTGTTTTTTTTATATATATATATTTTTGAAAGAATTTTCTCATGCTCACCAAGACATCCTTTTTTTTTAGGATCCTGGATTGTTTGCATTTGTTATCTAGCTATTAAACAAGCTCACATGCTAATCTGATATCCCAGACAACTGCATACAGGAACAGTTAAAGAAACAATGAAAGCATTCAATGAGTTCATTTAGTCAGTGTCAGTGGTCAACACTGCAGATTTGTTCACTGGAAGATAAATTATTGTTAGGGTTCTCTGCGAGTTTAAATATTGAAAGTAACCCAAATTACAAGTACAAGCAAATTACCATAAGCAAATACACCCGCACAAAAAAAGCAAGGTTTTTTTTTTTATTGGAGTGGCAGTCTTTTTCCCCTCTCTGAGTACATGTGCAGGCAAACTCATACAAACATACGCACAGGAAGTTGAAAGTTTCTCAAAAAAATCCCTGTCCTGTTTAAGCCGTGTGTTCCTCTTCCTGATGGCTTTTTCCTTGTGCGAGTCACTTGGCTGACTAATGGGAAGTTGTATTGTTTGAACGACCTTCACCTCGGAGTCATCGGCGATTCAGAATGCCCTCACACACATTACATGCACAAGTACACGCACGCACACACACACACACATACCCTACAATGTCTCTGTCTCTCTTCTACTCTTTTTCACTCTCCCTGTATCACTAATATATCACACTTCCACATGCAATGGCAGGAAGTGCTCTGTCTGTAGGCCAGACACTCTTGGAGCGTGGGCTGATGGATTGAAGGGCTACACAATAAGCCGTTGTTGAGTTATACTGTGAGTCTCACAATCGATGGTTAATTCATCTGTGCCTTGTTCACTTTTTTTTTTTTTTAAAGTTGCATTATGTTGCATTTTCAATCTTTTGCTGCTGCACCAATTTTTTTCTCTTAAAACCTCCTCTCAGTCTTTCCTGGTCATTACTTTCTCTCTCTTTTTGTGTCTCTCCCTTTCTCTCTCACAGGTTCCTAAGTCCTCTGATACCGTTCACTCTGAGAGTCAGAGGTTAGCTTCAAATGGCAACAAGAAACAGGTCCCATACAAGACCGAAATCATTGCAGGAGTGGCTGTCGTCACACAGACACAGGTATTAGGTGCTACTTCATGCACCTTCATGCTGCGCATCAACAGATAACCACACACTAAAAGATTTTTGATGCAAGAAACCATATCGTTAACTGATAAAATCGAATAATGAATATTGTAAATCCAGAGCTAGTATCCACACAGCTGACACGTTTAACTGTTGTAGCTTATCCACATTGTGTGCATAAACTAGACTCGGAACATATATATATATATATTAATAAAATGTATTAATTGTTAATATAATAACAACAATAATCGATCTATGTAATGTAATTTTATATAATATATATATATATATATATATATATATGTGTGTGTGTGTGTGTGTGTATATATGTATATGAAGAGTTCAGATGCAAAAGCCTCTAAGTGCCATTTGAAATTTTCTTCTAGAATGATCATTTTTATCAAGCTTGTATATTTAAGTTCAGTGATTTCACTTAAATGGCAATGGTAATTACCTATAATTGTTATTTAAGTGAAATTACTGAACTTAAATATACAAGTTTGATAAAAAATCATCATTAAAGAAGAAAATTTCAAATGGCATTTAGAGGCTTTTGCATCTGAACTCTTCATATATATATAAATAAAATATATATTAATAAAATGTATTAATTGTTAATATAATAACAACAATAATCATAATAGATCTATATAATATAATTTATATATATATATATATATATATTAATAAAGGTTAATCCATATTAACAAATTAAATGAAAACAATGACGTAGTCTCCCAGTATTTCTCAATTAAGAGAAATTTAACTTTGTCTAGTTTTTAATTTGCAGAGCTCATATATTTCTGAATGTTCATGTATGTGTTCATGTACCCCCCTTCTCCTTCATTTAGCAGGATGGAGAGCTGGCACACAGTGTTGGAGGAGAGAAGGTGGCCTTGAGGAAGGCTCAGAACAATCCGCCATATTTGCACACTAGAGCGGGGCTAGATCAGACCCTTATTAAAGCAGGATACTGTGTCAAACAAGGGGCGCTGGTAAGTCTGAGTGGCTGTTTTTAGCGTGGGTCTTTTGTAACCCTGGTGTGTGTTCGAAAATGCCCCAAAAAATATTACATTTAAAATCTCAATTGTAAAAATGTATGAAGCTTTGTGTGACTACTGGAGAGAATTAATAACATGTTAACGTTTTCATCTTATATCAGATGAAGAACTGGAAACGGAGATATTTTGTTCTGGAGCAGAACTCGATGAGTTACTTCAAGTCTGATCTGGTATGTTGTATGTTATTTTGCCACTTATGCAGTAGTGATTTGTATTGAATGCGCACCATTATCCCTCGTCAATGGAGAATTCTGACACAAAGATTCAGGTGCCCAATAACTCAGGTTGAATGGTTGCATTCACTAAATTGTCTAGATTGTACAAGCAGATTTATTTATGGAGGAAAATATGGCTTTTGTAATGCCAGATGACCTTAGACTGATATTTTATAGAAGAAACTACAGTATATGAAATGAAAGGTTAATCTCTTTTGCATTTAATTTTTTCTTTTTTTTTAAATCCGAACAAAACATAAAGCAAATACCAGCGGTCTGTCTCAACATGAACGGCTCTATACCTGTGAAATTCCCGGTGTCTGCTTGTTAGAGAGTGAGGCATTATGTAAATCATTGCTCTTGCAGTGAGAAAAAAAAGCATTTAAGATTCCTGTCCAGTCTAGGCCTGAATAAGATCCAAAGTGGACCGCACTCCATCCCAAAAGATCTGGCTCTGTGAGAATACCAACAGATCTCTCTCTCTCTCTCTCTCTCCTTTCACTTCTCTTTCAGGAGAAGGAGCCTTTAAAGATTATTCTTCTGAAGGAGGTCCATAAGGTGCAGGAGTGCAAACACGGGTACAACAAACAGAATGTCTACCAATCATATGCTTTGAATTCTTGACTGAAAATTCCTATAAATACAAATCATTCTGAACTTTTTTTTTTCAATAAGAAATTATTACATTGTGCATTCACAAATACGTTTTAAAATAAATTTCTTATGCTCACCAAGGCTGGCTTATTTGTTAAAAAATACAGTGAAATATTGCAATTCATATATATTTTCAAATGTAATTTATTCATGTGATTGCAAAGTCTCATGACCCTTCGCTGCTCAAGAAAACATTTTGTTGGTAGAATCGATGTTGAAAACTTTTGTTACTAATTTTTGGTTTTTGATGGAAACTGTAATGCATTTTTCTCAGGATTCTGTAATTAATGAAAAATTTAAACGAACAACATTTATAGCCAACAGCCATAACACCCTGTATCCCAAGACTGGTTGCCCACTGAAGCTAAGCAGGGCTGAGCCTGGTTAGTACCTGGATGGGACACCTCCTGGGAAAACTAGCTTGCTGCTGGAAAAGGCGTTAGTGAGGCCAGCAGGGGGTGCTCACCCTGTTGTCTGTGTGTGTTCTCTTCTTTCAGTGAAATAATGATGCGAGACAACCTCTTTGAAGTCGTCACAACCTCCAGGACATTCTATATCCAGGTGAGAGGTCATGTCATGCATCGACATGTGCTTCTAATGTGGCCCTGCTCCATTATTCACACTAAATCAAACTATTGAAAATAGTGGTTGAAGATATTAGTGTATTATATGTGAGTTCTTAGGCTACAATGTATCTCAGAACCATTTAGACGTCAGTTCGTGTGTATTCATTACCTTTGTAGAATTATCTCTTCTTTAGAATATGTAAAAACTTTCCATTTCTTTTAACCATTCTGCTCCAGGCTGATAGTCCAGAAGAGATGCACAGCTGGATCAAGGCTATTTCAGGAGCCATTGTGGCTCAGAGGGGCCCAGGCCGGTCCGCAGCTTCTGTATGTACACGCATGCACACACACATGCATTCAAAAGCAGGTAGTCACTCCACCTCTGTGCAAAACAGTGGAGCATGAATTCTCAGCCTCAGGAGTTTATCTGCTCACATATATCCAATCATGTGTTTTTCTTTCTCTCACATGTACACAAACAAACAAAAAGAGAAGTGAACAATAATATGACTGCAGTGGTTTGGGTTTAAGATTGGTAATAGTTCAGAAGTGTTAGCACTCTGGAATCAAGTGTGCACTCATTTAAATGTGGGCAGCAGTCTGTTTGTTTCATACGCTTTCTCCCACTCTCAATGAACCTAGTGACTCCAAAAAGTATTTGGACACTTTAGTTGCACTTAATGTATGGATGTCATTGCATTTGATGACAAATATCAAGTTAAGTAGCATTTATTTAAGATGGAAGAAGTCTATATGTAAGGGAAAACAGATTATCGAAGAAGAAGAAAATAGTTCTTGATTAGTGGTTTTTGATTAGATGTGAATGATCTGATTAGATCTGAATTCGAGTTTGCGGTCGACTGTAAGATAGAAGCTGGGTTTAAGTGGACTGAATGATTGAAGAAGTCTATACACATCAACATTTCACTAAAGATGGAGTTATGACAGTGTGATTATCATATACATGAATTAATGATTTACAATAAGATTAATTATATGGATATTTCATGCCTACTTTAAAATAATAAAAAATATATATATTGTGAGATAATTTATGTTGGTGGATTATTTTTATTTATTTATTTTTTTTTACTTCAGCTGTTTGGTTTGATATTTTGTTATATATATATATATATATATATATATATATATATATATATATATGTAAATGAAATGACATTCATATATTAAGTGTCCAAATACTTTTCGGGGCTCCTGTATCCCTCTCTCCCTTTCTTCCTCTAATGTAGCTCTGCACTGTTGTTTCAGATGCGTCAGGCCAGAAGGCATTCAAGCCCCTGTATTCAGAGATATACACCACGTGTCACTCAAGGCAGCACGTATGTGATCTCCGCCCCCTTTGACCCGCCCATTGTTTCCTCTTCCTCGCTTCGCAAACGAGTCGCTATCGCAAATACGCACAAACGTACTTACCTTTTCCATTTCGCTTTTCCAGAATAACTTCACACACAAATGCACACCTAACAGTTCAGATTCAAATAATAAACGGGTTCAACAGCTCATTAACGAGATGCATTCAGTTTTCCGCTGACCTGGTGTTTTCCCGCTAATTCTCTCATGTTTCTTCTCAACACTGTGGCTCCCTCATTTAAACTAACGGTTAATATCGATGCACTTCTCCATTTCTAATGCTTCTGCCTCTCTGCCAGCCCACTGCAGTCTTCTGCTACACACCCAAAAACGCATGTTTCACATGTTTTGATTGCTCATCTGTATATAATTATTCTTTATTGTTGTGTGTAGCATGGTTCATAAAGTTTTTGGACAAAGGTATTTTTGTTTTACCATCCTAAATGACACAAACTAGTTATTTCTGATTTAAAATAAACACAAAACTTTGCCCGTAGTCAGCCCATTTTGCTTGTGTTTAAAAAGGAATTATTGATAAAGAAGTTTAGAATAGAACTTTATCTTACCCTTTGGAGATTGATTGTACATTTAAAAAAAAGATTTTGATTATGTAATAAAGCAATGTTATTTTTCCAGCATGTTAATTGCTTTGTTGTTTACAAATTTTGCGTGCGTGCGTGCATAGTTGTCTTTGCATGGACCAGTTTGAGTTTTAGACCATTGAAGTGAGGACACTTCTTTAACAGACTTGTAGAGGGTTAAGACTTGGTAGCCATACAAACATGTTTGTGTCAGTTCTTTTGATGAGCTTACACATGATTTACTGTTTGAGAGTTGTATTTTTGTGTCTGTGTTTTAAACGTTATCCACATTTCCCAGTACTGACTTGCAGTAAGGTTTTTGTCTTGTGAGGTGAACCCTCGAGTCTCCGACATTAGTTCCTCAATCTCTGCTGTTATTAGATTAGACATGTCTGTGCTTTCTCTTATGATTGTTAGTTAAAATGTTATGGACTTTCTGGAGCAGTGATTAAGATGCTTTTTTTCCCCTTCTGTTTTCTTGCAGTTCTCAAACTAACGATACTATATTTTTTATATTTGTGTAAACAGAATGCCGTTCTAACGGTCACAATATTTGTCGTCTTTCTCTTACATTCATTCTGTCATTCAATATTCTCTCTCCACTCTTTTCTTTCATTATATTGGTGTTTGATTCTGTCTTCCATCTTCTACCTAGGGCTGGGCGATGTAGCTTAAAGGGTTAGTTCACCCAAAAATTTAAATGATATCGTTAATGACATCATTTTCATTTTTGGGTGAACTAACCCTTTAATAATAATGCTTCAGTGTTTTTTCAGGCTTAACTTGGTAATAATATCCATCTTTATTTTTGTATTTCCTCTTAAATAGTTTTTTTTAAATGATTGTTTATTTAAAATCAGAGCAATGATATTCCTGTGATGGCAAAGCTCAATTGTCAATCTTACAGCTTACTTAGAATCTTCCTGACACTAGATTTGTAGTTAAGACCGCCTAAACCGAGACCAAGACACTACCAAGACCAGAGGGTTTCGAGACTGAGACAGAGACCAACACCGAGACCAGAAGAGAAATTAAATATAATGCGGTTTTCATTACAATAACAATTATGTAATAAGTTTTGTCCCCCCTCACTATTTCCCAATGTAAGATTTTGTTTTGAATTGCCTGCCTATTTCTGCCGATAAGTTTTCAAAAGAATCCATTCTGCAACTTTTAAATACATAATTATATTTTTTAAAACAAAATTATAGGCTTAAAGAGCCCCTATCATAGCATTTGAAATGTTCCCCCTTTTTTTGTTTTAGGAGTTCCCAAAAACAGTTTAACATGCATGTAAGGATAAAAAAACACTTTATTTGTCTTATAATATGCATTTATTTTTAACTGATTTGCTCAACGACTCCCAAATGATTCGTTCGACGATTTATTTTCCCAACCACCTCCTTTGAGTGACGTGAATCTGCGGCGATTGGTCAAATGACCCAGTCAGTTGTTATTGATAAACCGTACCCAGAGACTGTCGGCAACGGAACGCCCATAACCAGGATTATAGCTCGTCAAGTGTTGAAAATTGTAAATAGTGTTTGAACAAACGTGTCAGAAAAAGTGCACTTTCCACACGGTCCCTTACTCGCGTCTCAAGAGCGAGCTTTCCTGGCGAAACTCACATTGCGGGGGCTTTTGAGGGGCAGTGCTTATTATATAGAGCGAAGTCATATTTGGCTAAGTCGTTTAGGTAATTGCAATTTTTCAATGAATTTCTGGTGAATATCAAAAACAAAACTAACTTTATCCCGCTTGGAAGCTGCGCGGAGTGTACACAACACAATATAACTATATTGTGCATGCCACAGAAAACATAACAGCAAACATTATTAATATTACTTACAGATTGTGATTCGGAGGAGGACAAACCTGATCCATATACACTGGATACTGAGCCCTCCTTCAGGAACAATCGGCTTGCGAATCCACATTAGAATTCATTTAGGTTTTTGAATTTTGAATGATTCGTCATTAAAATGATGAGAACACAAGGTTCGGGCGTTGCAAATATGAACTCTGACCACTGGTTCTTCACATGCTCGTCCCTGGACAATGGAAACAAGTGGCTGAACTGTCTTTGCAATGTAGAACACCGCGTCTTCTCGACATGATGCGATTCAGCTGAAGTATTTGACGTTCTAGAGGTCACTTTAAGTCTGCGCGCGCAGTTGTTGGGAGCGGCTAATGACCTATCTACGTCACGATGTAACAGCTAATGACTCGTTTCAAAAACAATTCATTTCATAGACTCAGAGTCGACTCTCACTTTTGAAAGACAATAACTTTATATACGGTGCACTTTCAGATATAAATCTTTGTAGGATGTTTTCATTCCCTTAGAGCTATATTCCACACTACATGAACAGTCATTTTCAAAAATCCATGATAGGTGCTCTTTAAGTGTAGGATCTGAAAGTTGGACGTTTTGTTGCTATGGTTACACACACACACACTCTGTTGGCGGTGTGCTCAAAGTCATCTGTCAGTTGTGCAGTTACCCAAAATCTCCTGAATGAAGATAAAACCCATCGTATCACTGATTTTTTTTTTCTAAATATTAATACATCAAAAGCTGCACATGATATGTTTTTTTTATTTTTTATAAGTGATCAAAGTGCTCATTGCCGCTGCGATCAGTGTTGTGGATTCGGTGTTTTCTTGTGTGGCTCGCGTATGGTTGCGGATACTCTATTCGTGTACATAATGCATACAAAAGTGTCCCTGCTTGATATACAACCTCCGATTAACATAATCAGTTGCATTATTAAACATTGTGTCGTCGTGAATTGTATTGCTAAATCGCCTGACCAATGTCGGTCTGAGACAGCGAGACCAAAGACCGTCAAGGCCGTGACAAGACCGAGACCATGTAAATGTGCTACCACCACTATTTTCAATAGTTCGATTTTTGGACTGTGGAGCACGGCCTCATTAGAAGCACCGGTCTCGAGACATACATCACTAACTGACACCAAACCTTACTTTTGACCAGAAGTACAAGTTTACTACAAAATTATATGTAAAATACTGTATTCTTGAATTTATTTTATGATAAATCTTTGATTCATGTTTTTTGAATTGGTTGAACTGATTCATGGAAATTAACAAGTCAAGCAATTCAAATGTTTTTGTTACTGAAGATTCAATTTAAAGATGCTATTAATGAATCTTTAATCATGTTCACATACATGTGGCATGTCTCTTTCAGAAACTTATCAGACAAATGAAAAGCACTTCCTCTGGGATTCTTTTTTTTATTATTATTGTCAGCTAAATATGAAATGATTATTTGATGTATCGTCCTGGCCTGCTTCTACCTCTCTCTCCTTCTCACGTTCTCTCTTATGTTGTGTTTTCCAGTGAGGGGGATATCTGGGCTCTCTGAGTACTAACACTTCTGATCTGGTGCTCTGCTGGCTCTGGTTTCTGGTACTTCTCATCTTCTACTGCTAAGCTCATCCTAAAAAACTGTTTCTCGGATGTTCTTACTCACAGCTGACACTGCTCTCAATCTTTACCGCACTGCATCAGTCTTAACGCTTTTCTGAAAAACAAAAAACAAAAACGCTTCATTCAGACCAGAACTTTAAGCATCTTTAAACATTCTCTCTCTTCCACCCCCCCCCCCCCCCATTTAGGAGCACATTGTTGGCAGCTCCTGTTTCTACCGCCAGCTCACGAGTCACGCCATCCCCTGGACGCCCAGCCCTGCCGTGTCAGCCCACCCAGAATGCCGTGGTCCCACGAGGTCTGGCTTGGGACAGCGAGCACTTCATGAGCCTGCTGCCCCTGCCCCGCCCACATGCCCGCCTGTCACTGCAAGAGACCCGCCTCTCCAAGTGACTCACGAATCGCCTTGGCGGCGACGCAGCAGCTTTGGAATGTGCGACGCTCCTTTGCCCCAACTTGATCTGGATGGTGCAGATATTCCTGTTAGTGAAGTCTGACTGTTTTACATTAAACTTTTACCTCTGACCCAGAAATATTAAGATGGGTTTGCAGAGTTTAGAGGATGGAAGGATCTTTGGATGAAAGATAACCTCGTCGTTTGGATCCAAACTAATTTGACCCGACATGTCAAATAAATTTTGAACTTTAAAAGAGCTTCAGTCATGTTCATCTTGATCAGAAACTCTACTATGATTCCAAAGAATCTCCTTACCTCCTAACCTTTGAGCTTTTACTGAAAACTGCAGAAAGAAACTCATGGAATATGGATTCAGGATACGGACTGTGTTGGAGGATGCAAAGTTTCGCACTAACTCACGGACTGGAGTTGGAAAGGCTGTTTGAGTGCTTGTGAGAAGTGATTCCTTTTTTAATATCCAAAGATCCCCCTACACTGATCATTATAGAACATACTTCATTTGTGTTTCTTTCTGTACAGTTTCCTATTTTTAAAAGATTTCTATGTGCTGTTAATGTGACTAACTGATCCTGTGGACTAAGCTGGGGTTATTTTGACTGACAGTTCATCTTTTATCCGCATATCCGTATACATATGGGTGAATTATTGTTGCTGTAACATTGTTTTTTGTCTGTTGCTCCACTAAATGACTGATCAAATCCACAGCTTAACTGAAAGCTTTGGATACAGTAAAACTGAGCAGAGTGTTGCCGTATAATCTGCCTACATCCCTGTAAGTTTCTGGCATTCTGGGTATTACTGTATATGTTTGACCAGATAAGTGAGAGTTTGTTGTTGAATCGTTCCTTTTTTTCTTTTCTTTTTTTTTTTTTTTAGCTGTTGAGATTTGTGAATGACTACTATGCGACGCTTTTCAGTGTGTTTGTTTTTACATGGATTCATTTTTGCTCTCTAAAAAAGTGCCTGCATCTTTTTCTTTTAAAGGTCCGGCGGTTTTAACCCTCAGTTGTTGTTTTTTTTTTTTTTTTTTTTGGTGTCATTTTGTGCTGTAACCATTTTAATCTTGTTTGTTTATATTATTTATTATAAGAAAAAGCAATAAACCAAGTCTAAATTTATGCTGTTGATTGAACATCAAATTTTGGCTTTCTCATACTAGAAAAATTAGAAAATTATTTGGTATATATGAAATGTTTTTGTATTGTTTTTTTTTTTTGTTTTGTTTTTTTTGCTAGACCATCAGTTACCATCAGAAATCAGAGGCTTTATTGCCCTCTGTTGGACATTTAAAGCTACTGGCGAACTGCCCAATATTTGTTTTGCTCATTGTGACTTTGAAAACACCAGCTAAATATAAATATCTTAACACATGACTTGCAAATTGTAACACTGCTTGAACACATAGGTAATTCTCCCAATATATAAAAACAGTTAGTCTTGGCTCTATAATTGGCTCTATAGTTTTTGGCTCATGGTTTTGCATGTTCTGTGTTTTACCTCACTGAGACTGTCTTAAGGATGTGATGTTACCAACTATTAGATCATGACATCAGCGGAGATAATACCTGTGAACATTTTGTCTCAATTTCACAAGGCCTTTGGGAAAGGGAGTTTTTAAAGAGCAGCAGTCCAAATAGCGGGATAAAAGGACTGTTCACCCAAAAATGTAAATTATGTCATTATTTGCTCCAATAATTAGTTCCATACAGACTCTTGTAATCTTCTCTGAAACTTTCTTCAGTGAAATATCCCTAAGTCATAATGTAAATTGACAAATGAGAAAGTGTATTGAGTTATGGAAAGTTTTTTATGACATCATGCTTTATGGTCTTTAACTCTTTGTATATGATTTTTACAGGAAAAAAAACTGTCAGAAAAACAGAAACCAAGCTACAGTTATTGACAGTGAAATTTCAGAAAAGTGTACAGATTTGATGCTGTTGTTTGTTAATGGCAGGTTGTTTAAATTAATTTGCATGAGGTACAGCTTTTTAAAACATCCCAAAAATACCAAAAGCTCTTTTGGTAGTTCCAGTGTTGTTGTTATCTAAAACTATAATATTTTTAAATAGTTCGGTTAAAAAATGAAATATAAGTATTAGATAAACTTACAATAAATCTAAGATTAGAACAATCGCCTGAAGTTTAAGTTGAAATTACTAAAACTGAAAAGAAGCGGAATAGAAGTATATAAAAAAAAGCTGTGATAAAAATAACAAAAGCACCAAATTCGGAAAATTCAAAATATTAATAAAGAGCATAAAAGAATAACACTGGGTGATTTCAGCACTTTATGTTGTAATTATTTTAGAGGCTTGTGCATCACAGTTACTATAAAACCCCTGTTAAGTGAATCAATAGATTCACACACAAAAAAAAAAGTTATCGGGATTTATAGGTAAAAATTTCACTTAAAGAATTACATTTAAAGGCAATATTTCTCTTCTTTACTGATCATCTGCAGACAAGTCTTTTCAAACTAGCACTGACCTAACATTTTTTTTTTTTTTTTTTTTTGTCATTGAAAGGATAACTAAACCATTAGTCAGACCTGTCCAACTTAAAAGGCTTGTTTGTAAAACCATAAAATCACCCACTTTGGGTTCCATTTAACCACAATAACAACCCAGCCCTAGTCCTCAGGCCTCACCCCTCACAAAAACGCTAGCACTAAAAGAGCCCAACGGTCTGGTCAGTCCCATAATTTAGAGTCGGTATTTAGTTTAATTATTATTATTATTTTTTTTTATATATATATTTTTAATGCAGCATCATACATAGACCTATCACTAACATCCGAGACATGTAGTTTGTGTGCGAACAAACTCTATGAGACGCATTATAGGCCTGTTAAATTCCTGGGCTCACTCTCATCCGTGAACGCTGTAGTCCATGTGTTACCACAAAAATGTTTATCAGGCTTAATTCAAGCGCAAGTAAATTATGGCGGGAAGCTGAATCTCAGCACGGCCACAAGTAAGTGACTCTGTTGGCTGCATGGTTTAATTATGGGTTCAATTAATTTGCTATTTGGGTCGTGGGATCTGTTTATCATCAGATACATAAATGTGACAGTTTTCCATAACGATGGAAATGAAAGTGGTCCAATCTTACCGTGTAGGCCTATGTGCTGGACAGTGTGTGGTACTTTGTCTACTCAAATCCAGTGGTATGTTTTTAATATCTCTTCCCCAGCCACCGAGTGGGAGAGAAGGGAGTTTTTTAAGGGGACCCGGTTGGTCAAGTTTCGCGGAACCCGTGAAGGTCACAGTGGAGGATGTAGTTGGGAGATGATCCCAGTTCCGATGGTCCCTGTTCCGGTGGTCCCTGTTCTGGTGGTCCCGGTTCCGGTGGTCCCGAGTCCGGTGGTCCGGAGAAGGAGAAGAAACAGACAAGTCCCGTCTGCCCAGTCAGAGACTGTTCACATTCCCTCTGCCCAGCCAGAGACTGTTCACGTCCCGTCTGCCCAGCCAGAGACCGTTCACGTCCCGTCTGCCCAGCCAGAGACTGTTCACATTCCCTCTGCCCAGCCAGAGATTGTTCACGTCCCGTCTGCCCAGCCAGAGACTGTTCACGTCCCGTCTGCCCAGCCAGAGATTGTTCACGTCCCGTCTGCCCAGCCAGAGATTGTTCACATTCCCTCTGCCCAGCCAGAGACTGTTCACGTTCCCTCTGCCCTGTCAGAGACTGTTCACGTTCCCGCTGCCCAGTCAGAAACTGTTCACATTCCCTCTGCCCAGTCAGAGACTGTTCACATTCCCTCTGCCCTGTCAGAAACTGTTCACATTCCCTCTGCCCAGTCAGAGACTGTTCACATTCCCTCTGCCCTGTCAGAGACTGTTCACGTCCCGTCTGCCCAGTCAGAGAATGGTCACGTTACGTCTGCCCAGTCAGAGATTGTTCACGTTCCCTCTGCCCAGTCTGAGACAGATCAAGAGATGCCCATTCGTGTGGCCGCCAAGGGTATACTGGACTATCTGGAGCGTCTGGCTCAGATCCTGGACATGCCTGTGTCTGCTGCTCCAGAGCTGGAGCCAGTTTCTGCTGTTCCAGAGCCAGTGTCTTCTGTTCCAGAGCCCGAGGCAGAGCCAGTGCCTGTTCCAGAGCTGGAGCCAGTGCCTGTTCCAGCGCCAGAGTTTGTTTCTGTGTTTTTGTCTGTCCTTGTGACCCTTATTGTTCTAGTGGCTGTTCCTGAGCGGGTGTCTGCTGTTCATGAGATGGTACCTGCTGTTCCAGAGCCGGGGGCAGAGCCAGTGCCTGTTGTTCTCGAGCCGGAGGCAGAGCCAGTGTCCGTTCCAGTGCCAGTGTTTGTTTCTGTGTTTGTGGCTGTTACAGTTTTGGTGTCTGTTCCTGAGCATGTATATATATATATATATATATATATATATATATATATATATATATACATATATGCATCTCATATTGATGCTCATATATATATATATATATATATATATATATATATATATATATATATATATACATATACAGGGTATGCGTCTCATATTGACGCTCATATATATATATATATATATATATATATATATATATGCATCTCATATTGACGCTAAGGTGCCATGTGCGTTGGATGTCTACGCTTTGGCAAAAGCACTGTATATGACGCCTTGGGATGAGAACGGGCTGCTATGCCCTATATTCTAGCCTTATTAGCTAAACAGTTTTTACAGATAAAACTCTTGTATTGGATTATCATGAAAACAAATCTCAGAGAGCAGTTCACTATGTACCAATATGTTATTAGACCAGAGGCTCATTTTGCTCCGGAGTTGTCCTTTACTTACTTAGCTTTTAGAGTGTTATAAAAACCTATAGAAATTAAACAACTGAAAAACAGCAAGAAACATTTTTTTAACACTCCTACCACCCCAACAAAAGAAGTAGCTGCACATATGTAGTGGAGTATACGATATTTGTCTTTCAAATGTAAAAAAGTTAAAGTAAAAAGTTTCCAGAAAAATAAAACTCAAGTACAGATAATCAAAAAAAGTGTATTTAAGTACAGTATCGTAAATGTGTTATTGTCCACCTCTGAATTGACAGGGTTCAGCGTTGTAACATTCTACAAGGTAAAAGGATGACATCTTGAAGAATAATATTAACTTTAATCAGTTGGTTTTGTCAGAAATCGGCCTATACCTTCATATCAATATCAAATTTATTTCTAGAACACAGTTCCAGTAGTTGAAACTGTTAGGCTACAGCATTCCCTGCCTCCCGAGTAGGCCTAACCTATATTAAAACGTCTCATTTGTTTAAAACATTTAGCATGGTAATCATACTTTCCCATGTTGTTAAAACTGTGGTTAATTAGTATCTTAGACATCACAGTTGTCAAAATGACAATACAATTACAGAAATATAGCCTACTAAAATATCCCATTATAATTTAAGTTTTTCATCGGAAATGTTAGTACGTTTTTGTAAGAGGTAGCATAGTCTCACTACAATTTCAAGATCTGAATCTGAGATCAGTCTGTCTGAGAGATTGTTCCCACATCCAGACCAATCCCAGCGCTTGTTGTCATTGTGGTGAAGTGCGCGCGTGGAATCCAGAGCTTTTATAAACGCTGCGCCAGCAGAAACTCAAGAGACGCGCGTTGTGCTCGCTCCTGCGGCGCTCCGAATTTACACAGCTCGGTTCAAAGATTATTCCCGGCTGGAGACAGCTCGGTTGGTTTTATAAGAAGACATTTAAATACGCATAATTCTCCATTTACATTCCTTATTTATTTAAAGTTGACAAAAATGATTTGGGTAACTTCTTTCTGCTTCTGCGTCTTGGTTGCATCGTTGCAAGCCGATGTGCGCGTCAGTAAACGGTATGTGGTCGGCGGATGTCCGAGTAACTGTGATAAGTCCATGTGTCCGACAATGACGAAGGACTGTTCAACAGGGCAGGTGATGGATCACTGTAACTGCTGCCTAGTGTGCGCATTCGGAGAGGGAGATGCGTGCGGCGGGGTGGGTAAGCTGGGGGACCCGGTGTGTGGAGAGAGTTTGGAGTGCTCCGTTACCGGAGGAGTGGGCTACTCCGCTACCGTCAGGAGGAGAGGGAAACACGGCATTTGCGTGTGTAAAAGTAGCGACCCGGTGTGTGGCAGTGATGGAGTCTCCTATCAGAACATCTGCGAACTGAAGCGGCTCAGTAACCGAGCGCAGAGCCTGCAGCAGCCTCCGGTGCTCTTCATACAGCGGGGAGGGTGTGGAGAGGGTGAGTACATCACCAAAACTTTCTCTTTACATGCTCGTTTAAACTCTTTAGGTATGTCATTTAAATGATTAATGTCCACCTTAATATGTAGTTAATTTAACTTAGACAAAGATAGATAGAAAGAAAGAAAGAAAGACTGTTTGCATGAAAGAGAGTGTCCAGATGCTGGGAGCAGATGCAGATCTTTGCTGGATGGTATATTCATCATCGTCTGCAAAACTATGCACCCCATTTTTATGATCTTGTTCCCATGGAAACCCTCTTGGTTGAGCATATTGCTTTCTTTTCATGCAATTTTATGGCAGACAAACTCATTTTAATGTTATGTTTCTGTTGATGAACAAACAAGTTACTGTGTTTGAGTCATGAGTTTATTGGGCTATCTAGTATCTACATTATTAAACTGAGTGCAAAGTGATCAATGCTAGAACAGCCCAAGCCATGCATCTTATGTGTTGCTTAAGTCTCTGCACTCAGTCGCAATTAGTCATTTTAATGCATTTTGAATATCATGTGCAATTTGGTCCAAGCACTTGCTCATACACAAACACGGTCTGACTCATTAAGACCATTGTGAATGGAGAAAAACCAGAGCAGCTTGGGTGCTCTTTTTTGTATACAGTATGTGTGTGTGTGCTTTTAGAATACAGTTACACCTCTTAATCTTATTTTGTGTTTGTGCATGTTTGCGTTAGATAGGTTTTTAGAGTTGAATTTGAGTAGGTTGTAAGGCGTCTACTTTTATGAGATAGCTCTTTTATGAAAAAGTTCCTATTTTCTTAAGTTGAAATGTGGTCTCTCTTTATCTTTTTCCTTGCTTCTTCATTATTCCTACTGAAAGAGCCTCAATGTATTAATTTTGGCACACACTGAAACTGAAATTGTGGCTGAAAGTGGATAGTTGCCTTGGTCCAGATTGTGGATTTGTGATAGTGAATCCTCATACACTTTTTGGCTCACAAACACTCTTACGTCAGCTGTTGAGTATCAGCACTCCAAAGCCTTCTTTATAAGCTAAAATATTAAGAATATGTTTGGCGTAACCATTGACATGTGTCTTGTCTTTGCATATTGGACTAATAAAGGCTCTAAGCAAAGTGCCAAGTTGTGAGAGGTCTGTGGCTTCCAAGTCCTGGCCTCACCTAAAGAAAACACACAGTGCTGCAGAGCTCATGATGTCATTTGCATCTGGATCTGAAGGCCTTTTCCTTCGCTGGCTGCAGATTTAGGTCATATTGTGAGTCTTATGCATTCAGCAGGAAACATATTTTTACTGAAGCAGAAAGAAAGTAATCTAGACCCTACTGCAAGATGTTTTTTAGCCTGTTTTGGGTTTTTAATAATTGTGATTGAAGGAAATGTCCTGCATACGGTTAACCCAAGGAGGGGAATGGGGGCTATGACACCAAATGCTTTCTAGACTCACATTGCACCTTGAGCTATTATATTAGCACTGTTCTAAAAGTCTGTTCTGACATGTTTTGAAACCCTCTGCAGAGGCAGCTACTTGACTCATGAACACTGCAGTACTTTAATAATCATTCAAATACATAGCACACAATGAAATGGGTAAAATAGTACATTTTAATTACACAGTTTTTAAAAAAAAAACTGTTTAATTGACATTTCTCATGCTTTTTCTTCTTAGTCTGCAATCTTGGGTTAATTTGTTTGCCCCAGGTTGCCCCATTACTAGGTTTTTGAACATTTTATATAAGAAGAGAGAAAAAAGAGTAGAGTGAGAGGAAACGTGTTTGTAATATGTATTTTTTGTGAGTATTGATACTGGATCTTTGGGATCAGCTATAATAGTGAAATCTCTATACGGGCCCTACATGAGCTGGAAAGAGTGGGTTGTGTGTGTGTGTTTAAGTTTAAGTCGGTGTTCTCTGTTCTTCTTTTGCATGGTTTTCATTAAGGATTTAAGTACTTCAGGCTTGTTTCCCAGAGTGTTTTGTATGTTGTGTCTTTTGCGTTTGTTTGTTTTCTGCTGGCAATTTTACACGTGTGTTTTGTCTTTGTTTTTGCTCACGCCAGTTTATTTGTGTGTATAAAGATTCAAGAATCACTGTTCTTTATATATACCAGAGCATTACAATTCTCTCAGGATACACACACTCAGCATATCAGGCTTTTAATTGTTCTCTGTAGTATGTCTGAGCTGATTAAAGTGCTTTTATCTTTTTTGTTATGTTGTGTGTGTAGTTGGTTCAGTGGTTATATAGGCACTCAGAAGTTTGTCCTGTCCAGACTTCAGTCTTCAGTAGCCTTAAAAATGCTGATGAGGCACATATTTCTCCAGTCTCACTTCTATTTCTTTCTCTTTCTCAAATCACATTTCACTTTAAAAAAAAAAAAAAAAAAAATCATTAAGAAAATAATGCTTATAATTGGATTTTGACTTTTACATCAAGTTAATACACATTTTTTCCTATTGTTCACTGACTGATTTTTTCACTGACGTTTTTCACTCACAGCTTTATGTCTTGATATTCCACTGTCACCAGTATAGTTTATTTTCACCCATTCCTATGTATATTTTTGAACTCTTTGCTAACTGCAAAATAATAAATCACAGTTCTCAAATCCTTTACTCACATGATGACCTTTCTCCAAAACTCCAAACAGCAGTGACGGTATGCATGTTGAGGTAAAAGATCTCATGCTTTTTTTGCCTCATTGTTCCACTAATGTGTATTGTTTAAATTCTGAGTAAGGTTTTGTTCTTTGTATTTGTATGTGCGCTCTGTTTGTGCAGAAGAGGTCTTTGTTTAACTCACTTCAATTAGCATGTTATAAAAGGCATGTTTGTTTATGAGTGCGTTCAAGTGCTTGAACTTTTTTTTACTGATACTTACACAAAAACGCTTACGTGTGGATGTTCAGTCTAGGAATTAGCATATCCGAGAACAAGAACAGACAGGCACGTACAGTAAGTGTGAATGAATTATGAACAAGAAGGGACTCATTATTAATGTTTCATGATTCATTATATTAAGTGATGTCTTTCTCAATGCCCTGGAGCGTAGAGCTTCTCCTTTTCCTTAAAATCTTGCAAATACATTTTCTCCAGCCATCTTTCTCCAGCAGCCACCTCTCCTAAGTGTAATAGTGTAAGTATTGTAATCAGTGTTGTGCAAGTTACTTCCAAACTGTAATACATTAGGTATTACTTGTTGCTGTTATTTAAAAGTAATTCATTACCTTACAATATTACTGTCTCAGAATTGTAATGCGTTACATTACTCATGTATTACTTCTGAGTTACTTTCACCAAAATAACTAAGTAGAACTTAACTTTTGGGCTGTAACGATATGCAATATGAAACCGAAATCGCGATTCGCCACACAACTACAGGATCCTACAGAACCTACAGAATCGCGACACACCTCTTCCAACTCCCAGCGTTATTCTCCTTACCGTCCATATCCAATGCTGCCTTATCTTTAAATTAGGCTATTAGTATTATTTGAAGTTAACATTATAAAATACGTAGACCTACACCACAAAACTAGTTGAGGATAAATCATTTAAAATTGGGGAAGTCCAGCATTATGGACATGACATTTGCAGTCAAAACTTGAAATAAAAATTCTCAGAAAATACATGTATTGAAACGTATATAGGCTACTTCCTTAAAGGACTCCAGACATTAGACAAATATCAGTCTATGTTTTATTTTTAATATTAGGGAAAAGACACACTTTCATGCAAAATCAGGCAAAATCGATTTTTTGTAATTCTGTTAATTACACTGCGCAAATCGGATGAGGAAGGGTTGGCTCTCCAGTCTCCATAGAACTTAAAATATTCATTTTATTTTAGTTTTCGTGTTCGCATTTATGAGGAAAAAACAATGTTATAGACACGACCGCTCTGAACTGGCACTAAAAGACTGCTTTAAAACCTTCACATAGTCCGTTGCCTTTAAGAAGTAAAAGCAGACAACACACTGTAATACAACTGTAATACAAGCCTCACTGAACATGTAACGAGTAAAATATTACTGAAAATTGATTAGTAATGCCTTACACTACGTTACAGCAAAAAGTAATATGTTACTGTAATGTATTACTTTTGTAATGCGTTACTCCCAACACTGATTGTAATATAGGCCAGTAGGACTTTCCCACAATAAGGACTCGTTTCCTTCTCTCTGCTCAACTATATAGGCCTCGACTGAACTCAAATAAACACACTTCTCGAGTCTGAAGCCTTCACAAACCCCGCAGAGAGGCCTCAGACAGAGCTTACACAACTGTAACTGGACACCATAACTAAGAGCCACAAGCATGACCTATTCATGTTTACAAGGTTTCAATCCCTAACCACTTCTATTGAGTTTTGTTACCATTGTGCTAGCCATGAGTGAGCTCTCCCTGAACAGAGCAGAAGCTGTTTCAGAGAATAGAATAGAATAGAATAGAATAGAATAGAATAGAATAGAATAGAATAGAATAGAATCAGGGCCAGTGTTGACATTTCATCCTACCAGGGCTTACTGCTCATGCACACATCAATATTTAATATGTATTTAAAAAGTATGTGAGAAAAAGGCTTTTCATTGGCATATCAGGCTTTTAATTGCTGTCTGTGAAATTATTTTTTAAATAATTAAACACAAATTATTTTTGGACATACATGTTTTATCCGTCATTGAGAAATGGACGCACCGAGGCAGTAAGTACATCGCATTACGTTTTCATCAA
The DNA here is from genome assembly GCF_988280905.1 of Pimephales promelas. Taxonomy (NCBI): domain Eukaryota; kingdom Metazoa; phylum Chordata; class Actinopteri; order Cypriniformes; family Leuciscidae; genus Pimephales; species Pimephales promelas. Next base: position 20,086,459 of record NC_142783.1, read on the forward strand.
CTTAGAGTTTATTTATTGTAGCTATGTGGCCGCTCAGTTTTTTTTTATTTTTTTAAATTGCCTAAAATCTTATGTTATAAAAGATAAACGCTATGATAAACAGAGGGAGTGGCTGAGAATGATGGCGTTGATGTTGTGCGCTAGTTTGAGTCGTCATACGTCACAACCAAACGTTAGCGATTGGGTGTGGCAGATCCAGAGTGACTCTGGGCAGATGACTTCAACAGAGTAGGCCCTACCCGCCTACAAGGAAGTTAACGCTTGTCAATGCAGCGATGCCAGACTCTATGTACAAATTAAATGTACGAGAGTCTGGTGGGACCAGGCTAGTGCTATCGATGGTGTAACCTGCTTTCTTGAGTTTGTATGTCTCCACCCCACAGGAGAGACAACCAGGAACTTTGGGACAAATGTAATTTCATTCACTAAGACCATATGCTGTAATCTGGCAGTGGTTCAGTAAAAACACAAAGGCTTCATATTTCTGCAGTCTAAACGTAGACTTTGATGTATTTAGGTCAGAGCTTAGCACATTGGCAGGTTTGGTAGGATACCAGACCATATAGTTTGTAAAATGGTAACTTTACTGATATTTTAATAAAGAAATGAGCCAGGTTGTGCATTACAATGCATTTACCACTGATGGCTTTTTAAAAATAAATGTTAAATAAGTATAAACATAAATATTTAAACCGAATACATTTATTATTGACAAAAATTCTTGACCAAAGACCACCCTAGAGGACGTTTGAATGACAATGGGAGCAACCAATCACAGTTTGTTTTGTTCCGCGTCATGTTTAGGGGTGTGATAATATAATATTGATGTCCCTACAGGGAGCCGCAAACTTCACAAACTTATGAAAATCCAGCGTTTAGTTGAGCCCGATAAGCGCTCATTGTTCTACCAGGAGGGGTTTTGGTGTCACGGCCTTTGTTTCCAGGAGGACCGTTAAAGCACTCGACATACACGTCTCCTTGTATAGAATTCAACCAATCAGATCGCAACTTCGAAACTCCTAAAATGTTTTCAGAAAAGTGAGCCGTATGCGTCAGACGTTCAGCCAACGGTCTGTGGGCGTGACGTCTGAGGCTGAGACTAAGTTGCCATAGTCTGTTCTGTGACGCATATGTGAAACTGCTTCACGAACAAGAAAAAAATTAGGATGGGACTTGACTCTGTCAAACGGGATTGATCATTGATTGGATCGTTGAATTATTGTGGTTTGTGATTGCCTGGTTTGCAATAGTTATTTTGTTTATGAGGGCAAATAAATTGAAATGAAAAAAATTGATGTGCACTGATAAATCATTTATCATAAATAACTGCTTGAGAATTGAAAAATGAGAATTGCCCATTTTGAATTCATTGTGACTTTAAACAAATAGTTTGTTCAAGCAGAAATTTAGAGTCAGAACTCTCCATTTTATAATAAGGTGTTTTGCATTATTGGATTACTGATTCATCTTTTTATATTGGCAACGTGAAAGCATCTTCATGTGAAAGGTATACTTTGTCCATCTTAACCATGAGTTTCTTTTTAATTTTGTTTTATTTAGTTTTGAGCTTTTCTCAAAATATGTGATTATATGTGAATGCTGTCCCTTGTTTAATGCTGGTTTGGAGCTGGTCAGTCTCACCACACTTTTGTATCCTTTTCCTCTTGGTCTGAAGAGGATGGCTAGTTGTGATGGTTTGAATTTTGTGCTCAGTACTGTGTGTTCAAGCGTATCATTAGATGAAAAGTCAGCAAATGCATGATAAAACCATGCAGGTGGTAGTGTGTTTAACTGTCAGATGTTTCAGTCTTACTACATTCTGAGCAAAGGTTATGGAGGCTCAAACCATAAATGCATCAACAGTAGAACTGGTTAAATCATTTTGAAGGTTATTGTAGAATTGTGGCCAGAATACACACTAATAATTCATAAAATGTCCAGAAAGGTTTTGTTCTGTCAAAGATAAGAAGTTATGGATTTATTTAAATCTTTGTGATCCTCTTGGGTTTCTGGACCTGAGCTTGAGCCAAGATGAGACAAGCATGTCTGATTCTATTGTCTCTGCCAGTGTTTTTAACCTAATCATAGGTCCGTCTTTCAAAGAGGAAAAAAGGGAGGATTTGTTTAGAATTCTTTGGCCTTTAACTTCCCAGAGTAAATTTCCAGTCCAGTCAGACTGATATTCGGTAAATGTAAGATCAGGGACGTGCACAGGAATTTTGAGGGGCAGTTGCTCTGACCTGAAAAAAGGGCACCCCCCCCCCCCTCCTCCCCCCTCACGGGCTATATGAAGGAATATATTCAGTTGAATTTGTCCCCTTCCAAATTGCCTTATCTGGCCGTGTTTATGTCCAAACGCAATGCCTCATCTTATGGTCTTATAATTATTTATAAAGATTGCAAAATGTCAGAGAGAGACAAATGAGCAAAAGAGTTCCTCATATTGTTGTTTATTGTTTTTTAAATTATTATTTATTTATTTGAAAAGAAATAATCTGGATTGAATGGAAAAAAAAATAAAAAACGCTTAGATTTCGGGAAAAAATACAATTCTTTTTTTGCCAATCCTGACCTCCCCCTGGGGCCCTAAGCAAAATTCTGCTAAGGGGACCTCTACCTGATCTGTGATGCTGTGAACCATGTAAACCATTTGCCATTGCCACTCAACACCGCCCAATACAATCCTCCCTCCTTTAAACAAAACAGTCAAAGAATAAGTACAACAGTATAGAATAGAATGAGGTTCAAACAAACAATATTTACTGAATAAAGCATTTTTATAGAATGTTAAGATAACAAGTGAATATTAACGTAAACATAAACAAGAAGAAAATAATAAAGTACAACCCTGAACTTTGGCTTTTGGGATTAACTTTGGTTCTCTCTACAGCCTGGGTATTTTCGGAATCAGTAGCCTAAGATTTTTATTTACTTTTTTTTTTATGCATGTTGAAGCAAATCTTGATTTATGGTTATTTACTGAGGGATTTGCATTCATATTGACCAGAATGTCCATCTAATCATCATTTTAAATTCAATATAGCCTATAAATCAATAGTCAATCAATGTCAAATTGCCAATACATTGGTTATCTTGCATAATTAGTGCAGTTGTTTAGTTTTTAACTACACTGAGACTATAATCAGTGTCTTCATAATGTGTAGTTTGATTGGGAGTGCCATCATTCACGTATTGTACAGTATTTCTCTGGTCTCCACATTTCTGCTTGAAAAATGCGAGTTTCATTTCGTGCACGCGCATATGAACGCAACACACGCGACGCGGTTATGTTTTCCGAGCTGCAGTAAACAAACACTGTTGTTGCACTTTGTCGTTTATCAAAAACAAAACGTAATAAATAATGGTATTTTTCTCTCACTTTTGTCAGGCAAAAAGTGATTCAAGAGATGCACTGCCTGCCCAAACAAACCATCAAACTTTGCCGACACTATAGAGAGGAGAGAACACAAGTTTAGCTACCTGACTGCTGTTCCCGCAATTCACTCTCGTGTTTTTCTTCTTCCTCTTTTCGTGACGAGAAGGGTAGAATTCGCTTCATTTTGTCATGGACTTCGTAGGCTACACACATTAATTAGCGCGCGACACGAGATGGAGGCGCGGCCTGAGTAATTTGCGGTGCCTTACCATACGCACCGGTCGCGTGCAGTCTATGGTCTCGTGGAAACAGTTTGACTTTCACTTTTTTTTTTGGAAGTGAATGAGGCTTTGCGATTTTTTTTTGTCTAGACCTAGCCTACGTGAAATTCTACATCCATTGTACGATTTTTTTTTTTCCTCGGAAGGGCAACCTGAGTCGAGAAGGGCATATGGGCAGTTGCCCGGGCAACCTGAGCAACCCCCCTGTGCACGTCCCTGTGTAAGATGAATTTAGACAATGACAGAATAGTTTATTTGCCAACCATTACTTGGCCTTCCATAGCACAATTTAGTGTCCTAAATTATTTTTGGCAGAATAAGGTGATATTTCATGATGTACATTTACAGCAAAAGTTTGAGGTCAAAAGTTTTGTTTTTTAAAAAGAATTCAAAACATTTATTCAGCAAGCAGACAGTAAAGATGTTTTTAATGTTAAAACAAAGGTATTAAAGCGATATTTCACCCTAACTTGAACTATCCCTTTAAGCGGTGCAACAGTTTTCAACATTCATAATAATAATAAATGTTTCAGTACGTTAGGATGATTTCTGAAGGATCATATAACACTGAAGAGTGGAGTAAAGACTGCTAAAAATAAGCTTTGCTATCATAGGAATAAATTACATTTCAAATGGAAATATTATTAGGAAATAATAATGTAACAATTTGGTTGAAAATGAATTCTAAAAGGATGAAAATAAAACAAGGTCTATTAAATAATTCAATAACGAGGAACTGAAGGAACAGAGAGCATTTAGATTGGATTGGAGTAGCGTTCATTGTCTCCTGACAGAGAAATTCATCTTTGGCATTCGAGACACAGAACACATTATACATAACATATACATAACACATAACAGACAAAACATATAATACATTTATACTCAAGATAATGAGTAACGCTAAATGTCAAGCAGATGTGATTGTAAAATGAGTGTCCACTGGGAAACTATGACTAAGGAAACAGGAAAGTCCATGAACAAATACAAATTCCATAATGAAACAAAATTCATAAATATTTGTCCCTGACAAATATAATGTAATAAAAAATAATCAAATAAACTGGATTGTTGAGCATAACAAACTTCTTTCAAAATCATTAAAAAGCTTACAGACTCTCTTTTGAATGGTGGTGTTTTTATACATATATATTTATTTCAGGAAAGTGTTCCGGAACATTGTCATCCCGCAAAACTGCGAAGACTTAGTGTTAAAACTATAATTAGGTTGAATTTCTCAGGTTAGAATGCACGCAAGCGCCATGGTGGATGTGACTTTAATTACACTTGAGCTAACAGCATAACTGTTCATAAACCACTCCACTCTTTCATTTTAATGTCCTCGTACTTAGCATAAACTCATCTGGCCTCAGACACATTTATCTTTTGATCTTACATGCTTTCCAACAGCCAGGTCTTCTTGGGGTCCCTGTGATCCCGTATAATTAAAAGGTCTAGTCCATCATTGCAGCGACTGTCTTACTGATTGGATCAAATGACAGTTGTCTGTGCCTTTGTGTCTGTGATGCTAAACAGACTGACCCTGAGGGCGATGGAACGAAAGAATGTAGAAAATTAAATACATACACTTTTTGTGCGTGTTTATTATGAGCTTTTTGAGTGCTGATAATAAACTATTTTGGTTGAAATGGAAAAGAATATCTCTCACTTCTTTTCCCTTCATGTTGAAATTACAGAGGACAAGAGTCAACATTTCCAGACATGTCCTCCAAGAGACTCCTCAGATCTTTCTCCTCACATGTGTGTGTGTGTGTGTGTGTGATGCTGACTTACGTACGCAACAGCAGTCCCATGTATATATTTACACAGAAAAATCCCACCACTTGTCTTTTTTTAGTTAACGACTAGTCTCATATTCCTTTCCGTGTCCTGTTTAAGTGATGTCATTTGATATTTTCAGATGTTTGTCCTCTACTGTCCATTTCTTCCATTATACATTCTCATTACATCTCATTTAATGTTTTTTTTTCTGTTTTTTTTTTTTCTCCAGCTGCCCATGACAACCCCAACAGCCTGAGATACAAGTACAATTTCATTGCAGATGTTGTAGAGAAGATCGCCCCTGCCGTGGTTCATATTGAACTCTACCGCAAGTAAGGTTCTCACATAAGCTTTTATCAGTCTATAAGATTGGCAGAGGAACATTTGACCAATTGTATTTTTCTTTACCTCGATTTCCATCTCTCTTTCTCTTCCATGCCCTTTGCCACTTTTTTTAGGATGGTGTACTCAAAGCGTGAGATGGCAGTGGCGAGCGGGTCAGGGTTTGTGGTGTCTGACGATGGCCTCATTGTGACAAACGCCCACGTGGTTGCCAATAAAAACCGTGTGAAGGTGGAGCTTAAAAACGGAGCCTCTTATGATGCTAAGATCAAAGATGTCGATGAAAAAGCAGACATCGCCCTTATAAAGATCGATCCACCGGTAAGAGGAATCAACACAACACTGGTTTTAAAGGAGTAGTTCACTTTAAAAAAAAAAAACTTTTGCTGATAATTTAATCACCCCCATGTCATCCAAAATGTCCACGTCTTTCTTTCTTCTGTCGAAAAGAAATTAAGGTTTTTGATGAAAACATTCCAGGATTTTCTCCATTTAATGGACATAATTGGGAACCAAACGGTTAAAGGTCCAAATGAGAGTTTCAGTGCAGCTTCAAAGGGCTTTAAATGACATCAGACGATGAATAAGGGTCTTATCTACGACCCTTCGAATCATGACTTGAAAAAAGATTTGTTCATTTTGATGAACGAGTTTGAACAGGAGAGTCACGAACGCTCATCACAGAACAGAGCAAGGCGAGCATTTGTGCTTATAAAACTTAAACTTTTTTATTTATTTTTGAAATGACCGATCATTTCGCTAGATAAGACCGTTATTCAACATCTGGTGTCGTTTAAAGCCATTTGAAGCTGCACTGTTTTGTTCCCAATGAAGTCCATTATATGGAGAAAATCTGGGAATGTTTTCATCAAAAACCTTAATTTCTTTTCGACTGAAGAAAGACATGGACATCTCGGACCATAATTTTGACTAGTAAGACATGTTCTGGATCAACATATTTTGTTGTTCCTGGATAGCCTTCCTGTCCAAAAATGTAGTACTAACCCTATCCCTACCCATGACAATCAGAAGGAAATGATTGATGAATTAGAATGGTGCAGAAGCCTGAACTCTTGCTGTAAGCCTCAACTTTACATAAACTGTAAACTTGTCTCTCAGATCTGATTGATTAATTGATTGGAATGTTATTCAACACTTTGACCAGAGGAAAGGGCAAATGAGATTGAGGAAGATTGACTTACTGAGAGAGGGAATGTTTACTAGGCCGGAACAGATGTTGTACTCTCTTCATTTGACCTAAAAGTGTTTACATACACATTCACACAGAGACTTGAATGCTAAAGTAATGCTCCAGTAAGCAATTGGCTGTTTTAATGACCATTATTCGCTCAGCAGGCACTTAGCTTGTTTAGCCTACCACAGACCAAACATCGGTGTGGTTTGTGTGCTGAGGTGGACAGATTGAAAACATTTTTAATGTCTCTTTTACACAGGAAGCCACCTCACCGTGGTTTATAAATGGAAGCAAATGTTTTATATTTAATCCTGATTGTTTATACTGAAAAATTTTCAAGAATGAATACGTACTGTGCTGCAGCAAATACGCCAGGCTCTGTTTTAGAATATAGTTAGTATTAGTGCAACATCAAAAACCAAGTCCAAATAAACTAGGAGTGTTTCTTTAATAGAAGAAAAAAACAGATAAGCAAGCTAAAGATTGCAGGAATTCAAACTTGACTCAGCGATTACCGCATTCGCATAGCCTAATATTTGGAAAGGAGACTTTTCATGGAACCAAAATAGGAACATTACTGACCCCATAAATATAGAATGACCAACGCAATCCTTATAAGGCGTCTTAGGCGAAATGTTCTATTACCCACAACCCCCTGCTCACTCAGGTCAGTGCAGTGCACTGTGCAGACTCTTGTAATATATGTCAATGCGAGCTGATAGACACCAGGCAGCATGTTTGGCTGACAATCCTAACCTCATAATCACTCAGGCTTTTAAACATATGTTCTCCAGAGAAATAAATCACAACTCAAGCCCAGACTGCAAGTTTAATCTGATCCGGTGTTCCCAAATAATGCGTACTGCTCCAAGATCAGATTTCTCGACTGCTTCTTATCCCAATCCCTATAGTCAAAACTTATCCCAGGGCAGTGCCTAGAGTCTGAAATGTTTTATGTAGCTCTCTCTCTTTCTCTCAGCTGGTGTTTTGGATGCTGCTGGATTGAATCAGTGACTCTTTAACGGCCAGCTGCTAAACAGTTTGCCCCAGTTTGATCTTGAATGACATCATGGCCATGTGTGTATGTGTGAGAAAGAGTTTAATAGAGACAGTTCAGTCCTTGTCTCTGATATAAGACTTGCCTCTAACTAACAGGACATTGGGGAAAACAAAAAGAGGATCAAAAAATGGCATTGGCTTGAATGGCACAACAAGTAAGTTAGAGTTCATGCTCTGGAAAAGGATCAGGCACCGCAAAGACCCTGGGGAGACTGAGATTGTGTGCCTGCATCCCTGTAAGCAATTACTGCAATTTCTTCCCCTTTTCTGATACACGTAGTGAGGTTTTAAGTAGGTCAGTACTTTCAGTAAGTACGCTTACATATGCTGTTATAATCGAGTTTTTGAGTTGTCCAGCTACAGACTGAGCCGCCTGCTGCATCTGATTAACATGTATACATGTTGGATAAAGCTGAGCTAGATCTATAGGTCTGGTAGTCTGTGTTGGGAAAAAAAATGATGAGGATGAACATCCAAATCTTAAACCTTTTACCCTGTGAAAGTTTACCTCTCTTAAAATAATGCTGCTCCTTTTGTAACAGCTGTGTCATATTTTTAAGCAAAATATAAATTACTGCTTTAATCCAAATGAAATCAAACTGTTAAAATGCATGTAAAGTATTTTACATTGTTTTTCAGATCATGAATTTTCTGGGAATTGAACTACATGAGTGAAGAAAAAGAGAGTGTTGATTATTCCTCAGCAAGCTTGGCTATAGCTAGGCAAAAAACAACAACAAAAAAAAAAACAGTGATGTAACATCCTGTCATTATAATCCAATATTTGTTGTAGTTAAAATGTTAGTTCTATCACAAAATTTTGTTAGTTACTACCCAACCTCAAAGTTACTTCCCCATTGGCTTGTTGAGAAAAAAAAATAGCTTATATATCACACAACACAGTTTCACTTATGCAGAAAATGGGCAGCACATGTTGGATGAACTGAGAGGGGAGTCATAGAGCAGATTCTTTATTTTCTTCCCAATCTTTTGTCCCCCATTTAGTCTTTCTTCCTCCTTCTCTCTCCCTTTATTGGTGGCTGTCTGTCTCTTGGGAAATCATTACTCTGACTGCAGAAGCCAGACTTCAGAAACACAAAAGAGGGGAAAGTTTGTTTCTGAAAATGTGGTTAGGGACTGAAAATGTGTGTGTGTGTGTGTGTGTGTGTGTGTGGACACACAAATTTAACCCACATTCAAGGCTATGCTGTACGGACGAGGAGCTCTGAAGGGTCCAACCTCCACACTCAGTTGAACTTCCCATCAATCCTGTTCAGACCCTCCAGGAAAATGAATCATTTTCATGTCTCAGCCCATCACACATTTAATCAACTCATTTGTAAATCTCCCATTTGTCTTCCTTTCCATTCCTCTGCTCTGGTCGTGAGCCAAAGCAAAGGGAAAGGTTTCCGTTTAGCATTAGAACATTAAGGCTAAGACATGGTGTGCTTGCTCTCTCTCTCTCTCTCTCTCTCTCTCTCACACACACACACACACAGTTTTCTTTGGATTATCGATGTTCCAGTGGCCTAAAATGCAGTCCAGACTACCACAGTATAATGTGGCTGACTGCTGGTTGGGCCAATTGAGTCATTTAATATTACAGGGTTAGATGTGAATCACACGTGGGAAAAGAGCAGTAGTTTTGGTCTTGGAGTGGAAGTATGGAAAGGCATGGAGGATATACATGGTTTAATCTACCATGTGTGACATTAACGTGGAAATAGAATGCCCAGGCTAATATTTCCAGCTGCTCTGTGATTGAATACACAACGCATTCTCACCCTAAGGCGTCACCTTTGACCATGCTTCAATATTTGACGTTTTAGGCACCCTTTAGCGTCACTTACATGACCCGATCCTACGGCGTCATCTAACTGACGCTAAAGGAAAGCGTCTGTTAGAGGACGCGGTTAGGTTTAGGTGTGGGCTGGGGGTAGGGTACACGCGATCCTATAGGGCGTCATCTAACTGACGCTAAAGGGCGCCTAAAGCGTCAGATATTGAAGCATGTCCAAATGCTTCCCAAGGCGTCAGTTAGGTGACGCCTTGGGAGTGAGAATTGAATACACCAAAAACACATTGTAAGGAAGGAAAATCATATCCTTTAAATATTGCAATTGTTAAATGCAACGAGAGCAGCAAATGAGGCAAATACGTCTTCCAACTTGTAAAACTCCAACTTGTACTCCAAGTGGTAAAATTTGAAGCATTAAATACATGATGCATAGTTGTCTTATCTGTGCCTATATTTTTATTACTCATAGGGGCTTTTTGGAGAAATCTTAAAGACAAAGAGTGTGCTATACTTACATGAAACATAATTGAGAACTCTATTAAGTCTCATGAGCTTTGATGGAGAAACCTCTGAGGTTTCCTTCAGGGAAAAACCTTCAATAGCTCACTCACTGAAAATATATTGCAGCCACATCCAACACAAACCCACCAAGTGGAGAATCCGGTGCTTGCAATTAAACTGGCGCTTATCTTCTAAAGTCACTCACAACGCAGTAATTAGAGGCACAATGTGGGACAGGGTGCCTACTGAAGGGCACAATGATGACAGAGCGGGACGTGATCTCAGTAACTCAAAGTCTAATGGTGTCTTTTGAATGCTTCTTTTGCTGTATTTGTTCAGAATGTGACTAACTGAAAACTGGTGTTTAAAAGCAGACACACATTTTAACAGTGCATGGGAATGTCAACCTGTGGCAACTGTCACTTTTAATAATGAACTAAACCTTCGTCAGACTGTTACCCATTTTGCACCTGCATAAGTGCTTGTTAAAGTGTTGCTACTGAAATGTTTTTTACAGATGCAGGCAGTGGAAATGAGGTTTGATTCAAATAAACTCAAAAGGAAATTAAAATCACCCCAAGAAATAATATCACTACCAATTGTAGGTGAGGAAATGTGGTGACTATCATTCAGTGTTTTTTGTTCACAACCTCCATTGAGAGATGTCCTTATCCTTTACAGAAATTCAAGTGGTATTTGGTTTCATTGTTGTTTTGTGTTGTTCTCTGTCTGACATGAGTCTGGTTGGTGTGTGTAAATATATCTCTACTGAAAGTAGTTCATTCTTGTTTAGCTTTTTTTCTTTGCCTTTCTTGTGACACATGTCTTCTATCTCTGTTTGGAGATCCCTATCTCCTTACGTTGGAGGTCTAATGGGGACAACAAAGTCTTCTTTTTCAAAGTTCTACTAGTGTTTCATTGGCATCGGGTGAGGGTGAGACTGTTTTTACATGTCCCAGATTGATTGGTATTTTCAGAGTGCGGTATCATTAACAAAGACACCTGGGTGCTTTTATAGGCCAGATGGGTGCAGGTGTTTCTGCTGGTAAATGTTTATAAGGAACTGCTGACCTGTAGTCTCACATAGCAGAGCTTTATAAGAGTTCATGGCCTGTATGGTAATCTCACAACCTGCTGAAATGACCAACGTAACTGGTCACCATGTTGTATGTCAGAGTAGCTTGTCATTTACAGTACAAATTGTATAGGCTACTTGTGTTATATACACTTTTCCTCTATGGAATCAGCAGAGCGTTAGTGACTTTTAAACACCATGCGTCTCAGCACTTGGTAATCCCGCTCGGTTCCAAGTTCCTGATGTTCCTAAAGGCTCCCACTTTCCAATAATAGCACTTACAGAAGACCACGGAATATCTAGTAGGGATGAAACTTATTACAAAGGTGCCATCCTATGACAGCTTGAATTCACTTAGATCTCCAGAAGAACCCTAGCCTGGTTAAAACCAGACCATTCTCAGTTGTAACTGAGTTATGGTCTGGCAAAGCGTCATAGACTAATCATTTACAGAGGGGCGTCACCAACAGACGTTGTGGATAGACCTAAAACCAATCAGAGCGGTGAAGGAGATGATGTATGCAGAGCAGTGGAGAAACATCTCCGTGTGTTGTTCTTTACTCGGTTTTTAATAAAAAGGATACGTTCAAATCGCTTAAAACAGACGTGAGTGATGTTCGACGGTGGCATCCATCTTTGTAATGTAGGCTACAAAATCTGCTTCAATCCTAGCGCTGTCGTCATCGTGTAAAGCCGCCCCAAGTTTCTGATTGGTGCCTCGATTTCGACGAATTAGAAATGGGCTTGAATGAGCTCGTTGCCAGACTAACTTTCAGAGCAAATCTAAATTTGCCGGAAGTTGTCTGGGTTTTCCCAGACTAGAAGAACTATTTCACAAATGATCATTTTACATTTTAAAATGTATTCAATTATAAAAAAAATGTTATTTTAAATTATAAAAATATTTAACAATATTTCTGTTTTGTTGTTGTTGTTGTTGTTGTTGTTGTTTTAATTAAATAAATGCAGCCTTGGTGAGCAAAAGAGACTTCTTTTAAAAACATTTAAAAATCTTAACGATCCCAAACGTTTTAATGACAGTGTATGAATCTAATTTGTGTTATTTTTTTTATGTTTGTTTATTTGTTTGTTTGCAGCTGTGCCTATACAAATGTGTCTGTCGAATATATAGATACACAAACACATTAATTACAAAGCTTTTTTTAGCTCTCGCACCATTTTTGACATCCTGCCAATGTATAATCACTGCTCTATACTGATAATAGCCTAGTTTGAGTTTGGAGAGTTCGGAGTCATCTTTGTGGTGAGAAGAAATAGTAAAAATATAGAGGGAGGCTTTCATTGTGGTTTTTTTTCTGTAGAATAGATTTTAAATGGAAACTACAATTCACACACACAAAATGGTTGACCAAAATGCCACATTGACACAAAATGGCCGACTTATAGCTTCATTGTGGCTAATAAGTGGTATGAGAATGATCTCATCTTTTTGCAATGGTAACCCAATAGAGCTCTGATGGGCAGTGTTTGGCTGATCTTTGATTCCGACACACAAACATATTTGTACAGATATATATTGTACCCTTCTTCATTAGGGCGGTATTCACACAATGTTGATTAGGATAGCTTTGTAATATAAACTGTAATAAACAATTATATACTACATTTAAGTGTTCTATATATCTTGTTTATACTTAAGTTTGTTTGAAAAGTAAATTAAGAGTAGAAGGTTATGAATTCAAATTCCCATTGCTGTGCATCATTTTGTGCCTCTAGGGAGGAGGGAGTAGCCTAATACATTTCTTTGTCTAGTTTGCCAGTCATCATCATCATCTTTATGATCTTCTATTTTTAAAACACTGGTAGCGCAGGTCGAGTTCGCTGAGAGTTCACCTTGTGATAAATGCTCAGGATCAGCTTACTCTGGACTTACAGTTTCCTTTCTCTCCATCAGGTAGATACAGCCTGAGTAGAAACTGTGCTGTATCAAGGCAGCCATTTTGTGTCTTGTTTAATCCCTTAACAGTCACCGTCCCGGTACCGGGATGCCTAAATTTACTTCACTATATTCCTATTAAATCCTAATCTAATTAAGACAAATTATTTATTGTTGGAAAGGTCTAAGACTTCTAAATAAATATTCTACCCCTGTTTTGTGTTACAAATTATGTAGGAAGAGTAATCTGCATCATGAGAACTCAAACAGACAGGCAAACGGAAAAAATAATCAACAGTTAAACTTAAAGCCAAGGTCAGCCGTGTATCAAAGCCTACACGGCTTTAATACATAGCAGACCTTGCTATTAACTGTTGATTATTTTTTTTCCGTTTGCTTGTTCGTTTGAGTTCTCATTACATGAACAGCAAAAACATGTTCAATGGCATGTTGTACATATACTTTTAAACTGCAGTGCTCAAGCTTGGAATAAACTGACTGTCATCGTTTGTTGGTGTGAACACAAATATAGTTATCATTATAGTTATCTTTACAGTTATCATTCTTGGTGCGAACAGGCCTTTAGGGAGCTTAGACAGACATTATAGACGACTAAATAATCCAATATTGAAAATTTCCATCACTAACCCATTGAATCCACTGCGAGACACCAATGTGTCCCTGAGCAAGACACTTAACCCCTAGTTGCTCCAGAGGCTTGCGACCTCCGACATAGCAATTGTAAGTCGCTTTGGATAATAATGAATAATGAATACATGTAAATGTCAGTGATGTTTTCTCGGTAAAGACATCTCACATCGCTCAAAATAGCTGCAATTCATAAAAAGCCCATATTTGCGAGGCAAAATGAGAATGTGTGTGCATATCAAGCTCAGCGTCTCTGTTATCCACTCTCTGACTCTATTTTTACTGTCAGTAAACAAACTAGACACCAGTGCAGGAGCTAAACATGCATATTCTGTTGTCACGTTGATCGTAGTCAAGCCCCTGTGATGAGAGGGGAGATTCCTTAAATGATTCCCCACAGGAAGGGCAAAACAGCATTCTGATTTGTCCCGTCCTGTCCTAAGTGCCTATTTTTCCATGATGTCATAAAGGTTGCCCGGCGATAAGGTTTCAGAGGTCTGAATTTAAAATCCAAACTCCTGTTTAGCAGACACTTGATAGCAGACGCATGGAGGTGTTAGAATAGGACTGTTTGTATGCCAGTTCTGGGCAGTTCAGGAAACTGAAGGCTAGAATTATGGAACGCCTGCATAAGCATTTATCACATGACTGACTTTGCAATGTCATAAAGTTGCTAGAATGTCAAAAACAGCTGGGTTGGGTGGCCACTATTGGATATCAATTAAAGTTCTTTTATAAACTTTTGCTGGCTTTAAGATTTTGAAAGTTTGGATTATTCTTGTCATATGGGCAGATAGTGAAATAAAGGCAGCATTTCAAATGTAATTGTTAATTTTTCCCCTTCTCTTTCTGGCCAAACAGAGTAAGCTTCCTGTGCTTCTGCTCGGCCGATCGGCTGACCTCAGACCAGGAGAATTCGTGGTTGCCATCGGCAGCCCATTTTCCCTCCAGAATACGGTTACCACAGGGATAGTAAGCACCACACAGAGAGGCGGGAAAGAGTTGGGTCTACGAAACTCAGATATGGATTACATTCAGACTGATGCCATCATTAACGTGAGTGCAAATTTTATTTGTTGCTTTATTTTTAATTAACATAATTTATTACTTGTTTTATTATTTTTTGGACGGTCATACCATCATATGCACACACAAATCAAGACACATCACCCAAGCATGTCCTAACACATGAAATGTCTCTTTTACAGTATGGCAACTCAGGAGGACCATTAGTCAATCTGGTGAGCATTTTTTTCCCATTCTAAAACTTTTCAATAAAATCCTATATATGAATATACACTATGTATTTGCACAGAGCATGGCTGTGTGGTAATAATCAGGACCCATTTTCATGAATGTATCTGGTGTTACAGTAATGTTACCCAGTGAGACCCAGTGTAATTTGACATAGTGCAACTCTAACTCTCAGCCAAATATGTAAAAGGGCATGTTTTTTTTTTTTAAGTTTGTGTCCCAAGGATTACAGTAAAGAGTGAATATGTAAGGGATAATACACATTATCGAAAGATAAACCCTGATAAGGTGATCAGGACCTGCATTGAAGGGGTCTTGTATCATCCCAAAGATGTTTTTTGTGATAATGACCATTTGAATACATATTCCTACTTACTAAATTTCTTACAAAATAAATAAATAATTATACATGGAATACTTATTTGAGTCATTGTTACTTAAGTATTATTTATGTACTGTTATATTAGTACTTTATTTTGGTTTAGTATAATTGGAGTAATTATGTTATATGTGCTTTTTGATTATAAAGCATCATATTACGGATCTACTGCATGAGGGTGGACTCAAGCATAGAATGAGTGTTAAAGGCTTTTATTGAAAGACGAGAGATGGTGGGTTAGGAGGTGATAACAGTCCAAACAGTAGGCAGGGAACAAAGTATAATGGCAGGCAAGCTGAGAGGGTGACAGACAGAGGAGCCAGACAGGATAATATAGCACACATAGATGGATTCATAGGGCACGATCAGTAACTGGTTGGTAGAGAGGAAGCAGCCAGCTTGCAGGCTGGAACAAACAGGAAACACAACAAACACAAGACAGAGTATCCAGGCACTATCCAAGCACAACTGGAACCATGAGCAATAAGTAACAGCTAGCCCAACACATTCAATGACAACAAACTGGCAAGAGAACACATATAAAGGGAGCTGAGATCAAGAGGAACAGGTGAGCACATTCAGACAAGGAACAGGTGAACACACTCAAAAAAACAAAGACTCAACAAGTGAGCAGAGAACATGAGGAACACTCAACAAATGTGGACTCAACTAGATAAGAGGGCGTGGTACTGGGAAACAAGGAGGCAGGAACAGAGGAGCACATGGCCAACACAAACAGAGACAGAGCCATATGTTTAAGCACAACACAAATATAGAGACACGAAACAAAGATAACACAGACAAAGCTGCCAGGGCAGAATCCTGATTTTATTTTTCATTCGTTTCAGGTAGTTTCAACAATTTTTGCTTTCAGCTAAATTTAAATTACAGAAAATCATTTTTAATAGTTTTGGATTAAAATAACAAGACTGTTTTGGGTTAAAATGATCACAAATAATTATATAATCCTATATAATATGGGAGTCGTGTTCTTGGTTGTTTTCCAGGGGCAACTTGACTTGAATGAAACAAGTTTATTTTGATGTTACTTAGTACATAATGTACATTTCCTCTGTTTTTGGACATGAAAAGTCATTTTTAAAGTATGTCAACAGCAGGATAATCATACCTGATCATTCTTTTTCCTGTAGGATGGTGAAGTGATAGGGATCAACACATTGAAGGTCACAGCCGGAATCTCCTTTGCGATTCCTTCAGACAAGATACGCCAGTTTCTTGCGGAGTCGTATGACAGACTGGCTAGAGGTACGACGCAGCACATGCATATCCAGAACTGATATATTACATAGAGTAGCACACTCTTAGAAAAAAAGGTTCAGTGGGGTTCTATATATGAAGCATAGGGTTCTTTACTCAACTCCAAAGAACCTTTTATGCTAAAAAAAAGGTTCTATAATGACAATGTGTGATATGTGTGATATTGATTAACTACATAAAATGATATAAATGATTTCTAACCCCCATATCTTGAAATTTGTGATCATTCACATGCATTCATAAATATATTTTAGGGTCTTGATGTTTGTCAGTAATATGAAATATTTAATCCGGAAAGGACAAAACAAATGATAATGAATGAACCCAAAAGGTTTTTCCTGGTTACAAAGAACTCTAAAGGGTTCTTATTATTTAACCTTTTAGGGGTTCCAAATACCTTTTAGGGTTCTATATACAACCTTTTCTTCTAAGAGTGCAGTGTGTTACTTTATTCTTTATACTAGCTTAACTTTTGTTCATCTGGCTGTTTTACAGGACGAGGAGCGACCAAGAAAAGATACATCGGTGTTCGTATGATGACCCTCACCCCTGCGTGAGTACATAACAACTTCCATGCATCAAACCGAATACCTAATGAATATCTGGACAATGTCATGACCTTATGAAAGATTTTACAAGATTATGTAATCCTATGAGATCTCTGTTTTTATACTCTGCATGATTAATTCCATATTACACAGAGTGTTAGTTTTAATATTTTCTTTGATGGCAACAGATCTGATGTAATTTTATTAATTCCCGCTCGCAGACTGTCCAAAGAGCTGAAAGGTCGACTGCGAGACTTCCCTGACATCACGTCAGGAGCCTATGTGATTGAGGTCATCTCCAAAACTCCAGCTGCAGCGTGAGTCATCAAAACTCAAAGTCCCATAATGCCAAGCATGTCAAGAGTGCAGGTCAACTTGTTTGGCAGCACTCGCATGCTGTTTTTACTGGCCACATGCTCTCTGCCATCATACTTGGAGGGATATTGTCTTTGGCTCCTTCTGTCTCCACATGTTTTAAATTTATGTTAGAGCCCCATCAAAACACACTCGCGCAAAATCCTGCTGATGTTCATCATTTCAGCCCGACATGTTTATTGACTCTCACAAAAAACCTCTTCTTCTGTTTTGAAAAGCATTATGTGCGTAAGAGCGAGAGAGGCATCTAAAATGCTGAAAATGGATACTAATTGAAGGGATAGTTCACCTAAAAATGAAAAGTTGTTCCAAACTTGTACGACTTTCTTTTTTATTCGGTGAAATTTTCATTGGACAGAAAAAAAGCTAAAGCTAAAATATTCCTACATAATCAAAAAAATGTCATGGAACAACAACATGAACAACATGAGGGTGAGTAAATGATGACAGATTTTTTTTTTTTTTTCCTGGGAACAATCCCTTTAAATTCAACTAACAACTTCCAGTTAGTCACCCAAATCATGTGACTCAGGTCCTGTCACTGCCACATCACATCCGTTAGCATTTTTAGTGCATCTTGTCTTCAATACATGTCTGTTAAAAACAAAAGCAAACACATACTCAAAAGCAAATTTATGGTTTGCAGGTTCATGTGATGAAATTCTTTGTGCATGAAACACTGGTTTGTTATATTTTCACAACCGCAGTCCAATCCACTGCCCACCACATCCTGATCCAGGACATTTTTAGTTTTCCTGAAACCTTGGACATGTTAAGAACAAGCTCAGATGGCACCCAGACACACAAACAACTGCTTCTTTCCTCTCTGTGCGACATCATTACAGTTATGAGTCACAATTGAATAACAGATGATCACCAAATGTCACACTTGCAGTCCAACAAAAAGGAAGTACTTGTGAAGTCTAGTATATATCTGAGTGTGTTTTGTTTGACCTAATATAGATGTAGGAGTATAAATCTAAAATAAGGCTTAAAAAGCATTTGAAGTGATAAGGTCTGAATTATAGAGCCATTACGCTTTTGAATGTTGATGTTTTGATGAAGCGTACAGTTCTACAACAACTGTAAAAATACATTACGTACAGCCTTCAGCGTTGGTTTTGGAAGCAATTTCGGAGTAAATCTGGGAAATACAGCAATATTAGATTTGTACTGGAAAGGTTTTAGTCTTTGTGATGTAAATTCTCTTAAGATGAAGAAACCTTCATCAAAATGATTATTTTTTTAGTCCTCCTCAAATGCTTTTCCCCTCTTCTCTTGTCTCTTCTTCAGAGGTGGACTTAAGGAACACGACGTTATTATTTCCATCAATGGTCAGCGCATCTCTACAGCAACGGATGTGAGCGCGGCCATCAAAAAGGACTCTAGTTTACGTGTGGTGGTTCGACGTGGCAACGAGGATGTCATCCTCACTATCATTCCCATGGAGATTGACCCTTGAGCTGGTGCTCATCGACCCCAACAATGAACTTACTGGGTGTGTCCTCTGCCCCGCCCCTAAGGGGGACGTCTGGCCAATTGTCTGTGCTCTTGAAATGACAGGCTGGATTTTAGACTGTACAGAGCACATTGATGTAGACTCACATTTATTAATGTTTTTATTTTAATCATAATGAATTGATTTAGGATGCTACTACTGTTTATTGTTCAACATAAGCCCATTGGATAGGATTAGATTTTCCAGAATGCACATTTTTTCTTCCATTACCCAACAATTTGGTGCACAGCAGCTTTTTTTTTTGGACTTGTCTGGAATTTTTGTCATATAAATAGATTTTTTTATTGTTTAAAAGATTAAAAACTTTTTGATATTGCGCTTTTCCAGAGCAAAAATGTTTCAAATGGTTTTTTTTAAATAAAAGTTTTCCTGGATTTAATTGAAGACCACAATTGCATCTGAAACAATTTAAAATAAATAAAAGTTTTACATGACATGGTGGTGTATTAACAAGACATGAATCGTTACTGGTGGTACTTTTGACCTCTACATCTCAATATTAGATTCTGTTATACTACAGTTAAACAGTTTGGGGCCAATAATTCCAGATTGTTCAGTCTACAGCATGATAAAACAATTGAGAGGTTTGATTAAGCTACAGTTTGTTTTATAACAATCACTCATAAAGTTTTTTATGGCAGTGTTGTGAAAACTGATGTAGAAATCACTGATTTTATATACACAAAATGTAATATATATATACAGTGATTGGAAATTTACCATGACATTAAAAAGAGGTGAGAACCACTGGCACTGGCATTTTTTTTTCATAAATGAACTAAATGAACCAGTGACCTTTTGACCTTAGTGTCCTGTGTTCAGTAAACTCCAGTGAACACACGCCATCTAGTGGTATTAGTGTGTAACAACACTCACTTAAGCAACAGGCATAAACGACAACATATTAAAAGTCAACTCTATGTGAATTTAATAATGATGTTGATGAGAGATTTTGTGTGATAATGAGACAAATTAGTTTGCTCTTTATTATTCCAACCACAAAAACTAAGACAAGGTAAAAGGTTAAAAAAAGTAGAGGGCGCTATAGTGAGATCGGACAACAAACACAGGCATTCCCAGCATCCTCCTCTCACGGCCTACTGCAGATGAATCCATTCAGATATGTCATAATCGAGTGATATTATACTAAAGAAGATTGATGTTTCATGAGTGAATGTAAGTAGAAAAGACAGTATTTTCAGTCTCCGTTATATGTTTGGTACTATTTTAACCAAGACGTCCTGTTCTTAAGGGTTTTATTTTAAACATTCTATTGATCAAAGAATCCTGAAAAAAAGACCAACGCTTTCGCAAGAACATTAATGATAATAATAATTGGCCTACATGTTTCTTGAGCAGCAAATAAGAAAAAAATGTTTACAATATTACTGTTTTACTGTATTTTTGATCAAATAAATGCAGCCATGGTGACCATTTGAGCAGTGTGTAGATACAACAAACGACAAAGTGTAGCCTATCCATGTTTCACTATTACGTAATCCTTTTTTTTACTGAAAATAAGGGATGGGGGAACAGAAATGAATACACAGATGAAATGCAAAGCAAGCAAAAATAGAGGGAGACAAAATATACAATATAATTTGTAGATAAACTGGAGCTATTTAATATATCCATTTTGTCCAATATTCATCAGGTTTTGTTATTATTTGGATTGTTTAATTTTCTAAACAACAATTTCCATAAATATAGGCTAATGTAGACATTCTTGTGTAGGTTTTTTGGGCTGTGTGTGTTTGTTGTTTTTTGTTTGTTTTTTGTAGTAAACATGATTCAGAGTAGATCATTTAATACATACTTGAGGGTATAAGGCCAATGGCCAGTGAGACACAGTTATATAATGGACCATGTGAGATTTAGTTGTATCATAGTTGGTAGAACTTGGTACCATGGATAGCTGTCTCTCATGTGGTGACCTATGACCCCATCTAAGGACTTGTGTGTGTGAGATCATCTATTATCTCAGTGGTGATGCCAGTGGCTGCAAGTGCTTTTACTGAGGCCTCCATCATTCACAACCATCTGTTTAGACGGTAGTAATTACAATATCTTTACTGTAAACAGTCAGAAGAATGAACGAGAGCACTGGAAAGGCTTTCTTCTCCAGTAAACACTAGCATAACAAAAGTTTGGATTCAACAGAGTCCATCCATAAATTAAAATTCTGTCATTATTTATTTATCCTTGTGATGTTCCAAACACATATGTCTTTCTTTGTTCGTGGAACACAAAAGGAGATGTTGAATGACAGCCTTTCACAGAATGGCACCATTCATTGTATGAAAAATAAAAAGATGCAATGAAAGTGAATGTTGCCCGAGGTTGTCGGCCCATATTTTGCCTAATATCTCATTTTGTATTCCATAGAAGAAATAAATACACACATATTTGAAACAACATGTGTTTTAATGTGGTTCATTTTAAAAAGAACCTCATAATGTATTCAAGACAGCACAGGTGAATTGGGTAAAGTAAAGATAGTAATATTACCATACTTCCCTAGCCTGGCTGCGCCCTCCTACGCACTTCCGCTCAATTTCATTTTACTTCAGTACAATGAACTAGAGTCTGGTTGAACCAGGCTAATACTTCCCCAGTTGGTTAATCACATTTCATTAAAACAAATGCTTTATTTTACAAGTTTTATGAAATTGTATGTTTAAATATGCAAATTATGCACTATCTAATTAAATATGCACTGTTCGTCGCACATTTTCATAACAGAAATCTAACCAGTAGAAAAAGATAGGTTTAAAATTAAGTTAAAATCTCTCTGCCAGTTCTATCAGTGCTGTTTTGATTTAAAACACCAGGAGGCAGTACTGAAACATTATCGAGATGATGAAAATAAAATTAAAAAAAAAAAAAAAAAAACACATTCCCATAAACTCCTAAACGTATTTTCCCAAGAATATATTTTGTTTTTCACTTTCTGAAACATAAAAACTCTTAAATACTGTTTTAATGATACTTATCAGCAATTCGTACGAAAACAACAACAACAACATTCGTGTAACACCTTTTGAATTTTTGACAATAAACTAGTTGGAGGGAAAAGGTGAAGGTTTGAAGATGGGTAGCTTTGTACGTTTTTGTTTTGATTGACGAGTAAGAAACGTTCCTCATTGGTCACGCCAAAGGCGTGGCGTAACGGTGCCACGCAGCCGGATTCTACTATGGCGAAGGCTATGCATATTAATGAGGTCAAGCTAACGTTGCTTGGTAACCTTGGAGCGTTCAGTCACGTTTCCTAATTAATATTTACAATTCTTCCTTCTCCATAGTAGGATTGGATAACTTTCAGTCAATCAGTTTACTGGTCGTCTGAACGTCACGCAACGTATTCATTATTCATGAGACAAGTACGGAGGCTCTTTAAAGTTAAATAAACGCCGCGGCGCGACTTGTGTTGCAGTAGCACACAGTGTGCAGAGGCGCTGAGAGACAAACAGGCAACGAACCGTGACGAACAGACCCGAACCTGCGTGGCAAAAAGACTCTTCTAGAGAATGACGTCCATTTGTCCAAGATGCGACAAGACTGTGTTTTTCGGTGAGAGTTTTCCACTAGAATTATCACTTAGCAGAAGTCAAAGCCAAGTTCATTTCATTGTTATCATATCACTGGTTTGGACTAATTGACTCAAATTGCAGGGCATTTAAATTATGTTCTGAAAGGTCAAAGGTAGCCTATTTTTTAAAGGAATAAACTTCTGCAAATCTTGTCAGAGTTACATAACAATGTTTGGAAAGTGTATTTATTTTTATTTTTTTTTAGTTTTGGAGTCATTGGGTTATAAGCAGTGGGAATTGAACTCTTATGTTTTCTTTTTGTGATATTTAAGACCTCATTTCCACTTTAATAGTTCCAAATATTTCATGGAGTAGTATCGGATATACTTTATGATGTGTGTGTATAATGAATTAAGTTTTATTAGTAGCCTGCTTCATTGTTGTTCTTCATCTGTTTGGTATTTATGTGAATAAATGCAATGTATTTCCATAAACTAATATTCTATCCTTTGCAAATCAGTACTTCCGCCCCAAACCAAAGTGGTGTTCCTGTCCTTGAGAAACATTCTGAAAAGTATGTGTTTGCTTTTTAAACGGTTAAATTTATCTGTCTTGTAGTTTTAACTGGGTCTAAGAAAAAGATGTAGGGTAAAATAATGAATCAAAAAAAAAATTTATTATGAATTTTCCTACTTACAGTGTAGGGATATATGGCACCCCAAAATGCCTGTCTCAAGAAGAAGTAATCTTGCAGCCTGTGCACTGTGTGCAGAACTAAGTATTGTTATTAATAGGTCAAGCATAAGTGACCCAGGCGCTCCCACAACCGCATCGGACGATGTTCTCTAGTCTGTCCAGTTTTTGTCACGTTATATGCTCCTGATTAGTATTCTGTCCCAGAATCCAGTAGCCACAGGGTTAGTAAATGCTTTAGCCCATGAAAAGAGAATTGGGTGACACTGTTACGTAAGAATTTGGCAAGGGACTCTTGAACAAAGTGAGAGGATCTGTTCTGTTGTGCTACTGTTGCAGGTTAGTGGATGGAGTAACTGTCTTTCTGGCTGCACTGAAGAGGAGATATCAGCTTGATGATTTGATATCCCCATTGACCCTAGACTTCTGAAAATGTCTGACTCGGTGTCCTCTCGGTTTGACCTGACTAGATTTGTGTGATGGAATGTGAATGTGTGAGAAAGACAGACCCTTAGGAATGTTGGCTGGTTATGTGTAAAGTTCTGGGATGGTGGGTTTAGTCCCCCATATGCACAATTCACAATGTCAACCTGGAATTTTAATTTTTTTGGTATCATATAATAGCTCTTTCGATTGGTATTTTATCACTACTAAACTAAACAATTAAATTACACTTCAAATATCGTTTTTCCAAATATGGTTTCTGCAATTTACTGTAGTTTGTATCACGCTGATGTAATTTCAAGTGTTTGTTTTTAAAATAACTTTGTTTTTAGTTAGTTATTTGATCATGCAGTGGTGTTGACATCATGATTAATGATTGACAGCTTTGATTGACAGGTTACATTTACATTTTACATTTACTCATTTAGCTGAGACTTTTATCCAAAGCGAATTTCAATTGCTATATATGTCAGAGGTCGCACGCCTCTGGAGCAACTAAGGGTTAAGTGTCTTGCTCAGGGACACATTGGTGTCTCACAGTGGATTTGAACCTGACTCTCTCACACCAAAGGCATGTGTCTTATCCACTGCGCCATCACCACCCCTGGTTCTCTGAGTGAAGTAGTTATGCAGTCAAAGCTAGCTTGCTATTGCTAGCCTCTCTGAAATTGCCTACCCTTCCTCAAATGACCTTTTTCCACTGTAAAGAAACTTTTTTGAGATTGAAAGGTTCAATGGATGTTAAAAGTTCAACATTGAGCCATCAATGCCAATATAGAATCTATTTTTAAGAGTGCTAAAATATAAGAGTACTTTTATTTATTTCTTTTTTTTTTTTTGTGGAATGTTGACCTGTGTCTTTCTCTAAATCACTTTTATTTCTCATTCCTGTGCTCCAAAGTCCAAGGCTGTTTACTGTGTATTTGTTCATAGCAAACTATTGATTTTTTTATTTTCTTTTTTGTAGTTATGTTGAATTCAGGAGCTGATAGACGAATGAGAGAACATTAACAAGGGTTAGTTCACCCAAAAATGAAAATTCTGTCAGTAATTGCACCTTCATTTTGTTCCAACCCCGTAAGACTTCTGTTCATCTTCAGAACACAAATGAAATATATTTTTGATTAAATCTGAGAGCTGTCTCACTCCTCTATAGGCTTCTATTGTAATTAAAACCTGCCAGCCCACAAAGTTAGTAAAAAAACATAATTAAAATCGCTATCGATACGTCATAACATAGGCTCACTATTTGCTGACACTGTCGCTGTTATGAGTGTGATGCTGGCCAATAGTGAGCCTGCGTTCTACGTACATTCTGACGAACATTTTGGATTTAATAAAAAATATGTTAATTTGTGTTCCGAAGATGAACTAAAGTCTTATAGGGTTGGAACAACATGTGGGTGTGTAATTACTGACAGAATTTTAATTTTTGAGTGAAATAATCCATTTATGTAATAAATTCAGTAAAAACAGTAATATTGTGAAATAATATTACAAATTTAAAATAACTTTTTTTCAATTGGAATCATTTCTAAAGTATTATTTTTTCCGATGGCAATGCTGAATTTTCATCAGCCATTTCTCCAGTCATATGATCCTTCAGAAAACATTCTGATATGTTGATTTTGCTGCTCAAGAAACATATTATTACTATGAATGTTGAAAATAACTGTGGTGCTTAATATTTTTGTGAAACCATTTTTTGAAGACTAGTTAATAAATAGATAGCTTAAAAGAACATTTAAAATATTAACTAAAAAAATCTTTCTGACCCCAAACTTTTAAAGTGTTTCTATACTTTTTCATGGCTTAGTTTCTTTTGAAATATCAGTGAAATCCTTGTTTATTTTACTATGCACAATAACTGCTTGTGAAGATCAGAAGGTCAGAGATAAGATGCACATTTCAACATCCTCTTGATAGAAGCAGATCTGACTTCAGCAGGGTTTGCATTGTAACAGGATCTCCCTTTGGAGCTTTTCTTCAGATGGTCCAGTTTGTTCTTCCCCTCCTTTGATGCTGCATTGTTCAGCTGCAAACACACACACACACACACATAGAGACCCCACCCATTCAAATTAGTATTTTGTGTGGAAAGTCTTTCTCAGAGCTCTTGTAAGTACTGTTTATATCTCGTCAGATTTAAATGCACAAACACGCACACACAATTGTAGTTGCTACTGTATTTCAGCATTTGCCGAGCTGGGCACACCTGAAAAGAATACTGTTTTTTTATATACTGTAAATTTACAGTAACAGTAATTATTAAAGTTATATAAATAAAGATTTTATACTCCCGCTGGGAGTCAATAATTTGATCCTTTAAAACTCACCTTTGATCACCAAAATAAAAATAATCTGTCATGCCTTAAATGTAACTCTACACACTTTAATGTAAAAATTAGCCCCGACTCTCATCAGCTCAGAGATCCACTTGTTGACATGATTAGTTACAGTTTGTGAGATCAGACACCAGCGATTTCAAAGGGCGTTTTTGAGACTGTCTTTGTTTCACTGCAGTTTAAAGGAGAAAATACTCAGCAATGGTGATGACTTATGAATTTGCACATGGTTTGTCTTGAAGCATATTAAAAACACCATTAAAACAACATGAAAAGCTTGATTTTTACTTCAGGGGAACTTTAAGTAATTAAGTATTAGTATTTTATAGTTTTTTTTTTTGTTTGTTTTTGTAAGATTTATCTTAACTTGGATGCTTTTATTTGATCAAAAAATAGAGTAAAATAGTTTTATTGTGAAATAATTAATTAAAATTTAAAGTTATTTTTTAAATTGTACAACTATTTAATTAACCCCTTAATATGCTGAGTTGGTGCTCAAAATTTCTTATCAATGTTGTTAAAAATTTCCCCTTAATATATTTGCGGAAACCGTGATCAATTTCTTTTTTCTTTTTCTTTTTTTTTTTTTTTGTTAAATAAAAGTTTGAATTGAAATAAACTTTTCTGTCTTTACGGTCACTTTTGAGTGTAATTTTGCTAAATTAACTCTTTTGTTTTTTTCATTAAATAGTCCTTCCCTGACCCTAATCTTTTGAATGGTAGTGTATGCTTGATATTTCCCTTTTTTTATGTTTTTTTTTTTTTAGGCTTTTGACTATTGACATATAGTCAGGTCCACGTAATTTGGCTGAAATTTAATGTGGCCAAACATAGAAATGTATCTCTACAGTACAATTGTGAGCTTATTAATTGTGTGTAATTTAGATATCACTGCAGTTAAAGCTGTCACCCTCAGTTACGGCATCACACACTAATAAGATAACACATTACACTCTCTCCCTGTTCTAGCTGAGAAAGTGAGCTCTCTGGGGAAAAACTGGCACCGCTTCTGTCTGAAATGTGAACGATGTAGTAAGATTCTGTCTCCTGGGAGCCATGCGGAGGTAAGCATAACTAAAGCTAATACTGCAGGCTAAGATGCCATTAAAGGGTTAGTTCACCCAAAAATGAAAATTCTGTCAGTACATGAATTACTCACCTTCATGTTGTTCCAAACCCGTAAGACTTTCGTGCATTTTCGGACCACAAATTAAAATATTTTTGCCCACACAAAAGAAAATGAATTGAGTAAAGCTTGTCGCTTGATAAACTTAATGTTGAGCCTCTGATGTTTTTACTAATTTTTCTGGGCCGACAGATTGAAATTACAATAGAAGCCTATGGAGGAGTGAGACAGCTCTTAGATTTAATCAAAAATATCTTAATTTGTGTTCCAAAAATGAACGAAAGTCTTACAGGGTTGGAACAACATGAAGGTGAGTAATTACGGACAGAATTTTCATTTTTGGGTGAACTAACCCTTTAATGAAATATCTCTTTCTGATCATTGGGTATTTTTTTCCTTTTTTTCTTTCTTTCTTGCTTTCTTCCTCTTTCTTAATTTCCTTCCTTCCTTTCTTTTCATTTGATCAGACAGCACAGTCATGATTCCTAATGACAGATAAATGAGATTCTGGATGTCCGACCTACTTCTTGGTCTGTACTGTATGTTAGTCTGTAGAGTTTCAGGCTTGCACATCCTCAATGTCATTTAGCAGGAGATCACACAACTGATTCTAAAAGCTCAAGCCATTGGGCTGACACTGATTCTAGGTCATCCATGTGCTTACCTATTTCAGTGCCCCTCACTGTACTTTCTTCTTCCTTTTTTCTTTTCTCTCTCCTTATTGTCCTGACATGTTCGATGGTCTAGTCTGACACATTTTCTAGTTCAGTGATCCGAGTTGTCTTTTGTCCCTGTTTGGGTTAAATGATTGTTCATGCATGCATATAAGTCTATACTCCACCCGTAGACATTTCACTCACCAGGAGTAGAAGTTTATGGAGGAATTGAAAGTCCTTCAATGACTGTAAGCACAGATAATACGTATTTATAGTAACCTCATTGGATCTGTCTGGAATGCTCTCTTGACTGTCAGGGAGAGATTACATTTACTATATATCTATTTAAATTTTTAGCTTGTTTGTTTTCTTGAAACGGTTACATAAAGCCATTCCCATTTTCTTAATTCTCTTGGGGTCCATACTTCAACCCTAAACATCAAAATATCTAAGAATAAAAGGATAAGGAATAAATATTCTTGGTACTCCTTACAAAAAGCATTTGATTTTGCATTATTTTGTCTTTTTTTACAGTATGAACAGAAAAGAGATTGACAGACACACAGCAGGGTGAAGAATGACTGACTGTGTTAACAGGAAGCGAAACAAATTCTTTTAGTCTTGGGCTTTAATACTAGCCTCTAAAAGGAAATGTAAATCATAATATTCTTAACCGCAATGAAATTCATGGTGAAATGGCTGTAATCTGTCATTTTCAAATGCATGTTCAGTCCGGTGTAGCTGCTTCATTTCAAATAACTTTACTCTAAGCCTATGCACTTTCTCTCACACACAGTGTTACTGAACTATTACAAGGACAATGTATGGACAAAGATAGTGTACATTCAAACCAGAAAACAATTGTCTGCTTTTCTGCTTCTCTTCCTTTCTTCCTTCTCCCTCCTTCTCTCTCTCATCACGCTCACACTTGCTCACACACATACACAAGTCACAGACAGCTTGAGTTTAATTATAAGGTGAGTTTGGACTGAAAGTTTTTATTTTCTTTTTTTTTCTATTGCTTTTTCATTTGTGTTGATAATAATGAATGGACAAACAGTTTTTCATTGTCTCACTGAAAGATATATTTAGTCTTGTTACTCTTCTGTTAAAGTTACTGTTTCCCCTTCTTTTGAGAACTGTGTCTGGTCTTATTCCTCTTATTGTGTTCAAAACAGCAGGAGGTTGTGTTGTTGGTGTTCACACTCTGCAGGTGTCTACTGCCTTTTTTTCCCTAAGTCTATTCTTTGGGAAATGGCTCTCAGTGGGAACGCAAACTGTGTTTTTAGCTTGTCACAATAGAGACACTGAGATAGATGTTGCTTTTAATATAATATATAAAATATATATAAAAATGCCTGATTAAGATGGTAATACAAATAAATAAGTAAATATCTGTTTGCTCAGTTTAGGATGTTATTTTGGATTTAATGTTTTGAGCACACATGCACTAAACGCATGCCCACTAAAATAGAAATGTGCGTGCGTGCGTGTGTGTGTGTGTGTGTGTGTGTGTGTGTGTGCGTGTGTGTGTGTGTGTGTGTGTGTGTGTAAGGAGGCTTGAATTTCATCCTGATTTGAGCCTGACTGGGTCTTTTTATGCAGTCTGGGAGGAGCAGGAAGGAACAGAAGGATAAACAATGACCTCTAATGAATCCAGCACAACACAAGCCTCTTTCTCTCTTTCATTCTGTCTCCCACAAACACTTCTGAAAATATTACCTTGCTTGAAAATTTAGGTTTTAGTAGAAGAGTGTCTGGCACAAATTTTTATTTAATTTACAAATACACTTTTTTTTAAAAAAAATATTATTATTGGTCGTTAACTGTAAATATCTGTACGCACTCTGCAATTATAATATTTTTCCCGTTTTAGTTTAGTATGGTTTATTTATGTGATTAAAAAAAATTATACATTTGTATAGTGAGAAATTCAGCAGATGTAAAATAAAGTTAAAATGGACTAATAAAGATATTCTCTCTTTCACACTATCAGCATGATGGATTGCCTTACTGTCATAAACCCTGTTACGGAACTCTCTTTGGACCAAAAGGTATGTGCAATAAATTGTATTTGGAGTTTGTAAGGTGTTTTGTGCGTGCATGTGTGTAAAAATGTGAGACATTAAATTGGAAATATAGTGTATTTTCATCTTCATGTACAGGGAATAAAGGTTTGAATCAGGGCTCATTTAGAGACATCTGACTCTCAGTGACTTTTAGAATAACCTTCCAACCAAAGACCGTTCACTCACCACTAGAAACCTTATCGTTCATGTGCGTGTCAGAGAGAGGGAGAGAGGGAGAGGGGGAAAGAGAGAGAGAGGTTTTTTTACCCTCGTGTTTTTTTTTTTTTTTATACAAAGTGAGTGTGTAATTCAGAAGAGATGCATTTTATCAGGATCTGAACAGGTTATTTTGGGCTTTTGTGTAATGCTATCTGCATTAGGAGAGTCTGAACACTTAGATATGAGCTTTATCAACCACAAACACTCACTCACACACTAATGCTCTGTCCTCTCTTTGGAAGGTGTAAATATCGGAGGGGCGGGGTCTTATATATATGACACGCCTCCTCAAACACCAGTTGACAAATCATTTAACAGCCCTTCAGACGGAGCACCCACCACACCTTGGACCAACTCACAGATCAACTATAATCAACCCAAAGGTAATTTGTTCAAAAGTTTTAAGTCAGTGATATATTATTATTATTATTATATATTTTTTTTTAATTAATACTTTTATTCTGAAAGGATGAATTCAATTATCGAGCCTTGACTTATTCATGATCTAGAAAAACAGCAAAGAACAAGACAAAATAAACAAAATAAATCCAAATGCTAAAATTGAGACAGGATATTTAATAACTCCTTTAACTTGATCACTTTATGAGCCAAGCTTAAACAGTAAGCCCAAAAACAATTCAATAAGTGGAAATAAGTGGAAATGGCCGCCTTAAGTTTCCAAGCATAGGCCTATATGCTTGGAAAGAGTTGGAGGAGTAAAAACATGACTCCTCCATCAACTGTGCTTTAGTTAAAGTTGTTGAACATAATGATTCTTTAAGTATGGCTGCTGCAAATTCAGGTCTTTTTAAAAGCTGCAAAAAAGTGTATTGACGCCTTGATTACAAAGTAATTATGAAATGGTTTAAAAGAAGAAATCACTTTGTGGGATCAATTGCGAAAAACAAAGTCGCTCTTTTCCATTTAAATCTCAATATGATTATTATATATAACAAATTTTGTTTTATTAAAGGTATAGCGGAGGATCTTTCCGAATTTTAGAGAAGACCCGCCCTCTCCAATTTTAAAAAAAATGCACATGCACAAACAACACTCTTGCTCCCGAGAGGGAACGTCTATACGCCTCGCACAATTATGTTGCAAATTCTAAACTAACTAAAAAGCATTCATAAAAAAGACAACATGTCAAATGCCCTTCCGTGTTTTATTTACTTATTTATTTACTGATCGATTGAGTGACCGAGGACTCAAGACATGATATGTGCAACCCTGTATCACACGAAATACGTTCTGAGGAAACTATTCTGCAAATCGCAATTACGTTACATAGCAACATAAGCAGTGCTATTACGTTGGTCCTTAACCTAATATCTCTCATTGTTAATACGTTATTTTTATACATAGTTGCATATGGAGAAGTAGCTTGTTGCATTTGTGTAATAATAAACACACAAGATTTTAGAATATTTCAGCGTGATACCATTTACCATTTTGGACAAAAGGCTACTTTAGACAAATTGAGATGTTTACCGTGTCTATGCGGTGCATGACTCGTGCCAGGGCTAGCATTGTAGCTTGCATTAACTTTTACTAGTGATTTTAAATGGATTTCTCCAAATAGCGTGACAAACTTTACCTGTCTGGTAGAATCTTCGCGACTGCGGCATCAGTGAGAAGCCCAACCTGTGCTTTTAGCGCACGCCAGCGTGTGATATTCACCCAAAATCTCTCTGGTCTTGTTTCTATATTCTGCGGCCTTTCTCTTCTTATCATACACTTAGTAAACATTTTTTCTCTTTCGACCCTCAGCCATTTTCAAAGGAATGGCTGAAACCGTAACTCCAACAAAATACACCTGAAAGTGAAAACTACATAGGGATGAGCACGTAGCCTACGACGGCCTTACGTAAACATATCACCAGAATGATTGACACTTAGGTGGACCAATAGTATAGACTACCCACCCGGAAAAAGAAAATCCTCCGCTATACCTTTAAGTGTAGTGTAATGAAATGACATTCAGACATGGTTACGTGTGAGTTAAGTGTCCAAATGTGTCCATATGCTATTTTTAGCCACTGTATATATAGACACACTCTTCCAAGCTGCATTGTTCCACACATTCCTTTATATATTAACACTTCCTCAGCACTTTTTAACACACACACAGATTCCCACACGGAGTGGGAGATAGAAATACTTAAATGTGTGTGTTGTAATAGAGGGGTGGGAGGATTGTTTTCTGAAGTGACCCCCTTGGGATTTTATGCCATGGAATTTTAATGGCTTTAGTTGATTGGCTCCTTTACTGAAATATTTCCCCTTAATAGGTGTTTTCCGACAGGCGGGATGTTGCAGGAATGTAAGGGGAGGGTTTTAAGGACTGCTGTGGAAATGTCTACTCTAGAGAAATGTCTCAGAATGTAATGTGTTTCCTCTGAGCCAAGCACCATGGGTTCCCTTTGTTAAATATACTGTAACACAGGCAAAGACATTAGGATCTGTAACAGGTAACAGTCTGTCATCTTATGTGAGACAGAAGTGTTGATTTAAAGATCCTTATCAAAGCTGGATCACACAGAACAGATAAACCAGTCCTCCAGAACAACAAACCAGTCCTCCGACTATATTAAAGTTAGTTCAGATTTTTTTTTAACATACACAGATACGAAAATAAAAGTTTAAACAAGTATATATACAGAACCATGAAGTGTTTGCTTTTCCTTTGTAGCTTCCAATGCTCCTACACGCATGTTTGCTGGAGAAACTTATTCGTGTCCCGGCTGTGGAAAGGCAGTTTATTTCGGTGAGTTCAGTGAATCAAAACTATGACTTTTCAGACATTTGAGAACTTTCAGGAATGTCTGTGGTGTGTGTGAGTGTTTGCGAGTGAGTGAATGTGTAAGTGCATGCGCACATGCTTGCGTTTTTCGCGTGCGTGCGCCTGCTTGGTATTCCCTACGTTACGGGGACCAAATGTCCTCACAAGAACAGTGATACCAGTTCTTGTTGGTCCAAGAACTGAGGAAAACAGCTTATAAATCATACGAAATTATACATTCTAAAAATGTAAAAATGCAGAAAGTTTTCTGTGATGGGTAGGTTTAGGTTTAACGTTAGGATATAGAATATACAGTTTTGTACAGTATGAAAATCATTATCTAGGGAAAGTCCCTATAAAAGATGAAATGTGTATGTGTGTGTTCCTGAGTGTGTGCGTGCATTGTGCCTGTGTGTGTGTGTGTGTGTGTGTGTGTGTGGTTTTGTGCTTCTGTGGTAAATACTGCTTGTGTGCAAGCATTCTGTCTAACCATTCTGAGATTTTAAGGCTATTTAAAAGGGAACAGCAAGAATTTTTGATTTATGGTGGTTACTTGTGCAACATTAAACTTTGTTGTTCTTTTTGTATATTATATATTATTTTGTTTTTAATGTATAATCATTTAAATAGATTGATATGATGTCATTTGTGTTGTAATGTGGTGATGTCATGGTCTAATGCTACAGCCGAGAAAGTGATGTCACTGGGTCGCAACTGGCACAGGCCTTGTCTTCGCTGTGTGAGGTGCAAGAAAACACTGACCCCTGGTGGTCATGCAGAGGTACTTATAAAAGCATTGTTCAGCCTACTGCTAGGGTTTAATTTTTTAAAGTTTATATTATTTCATAATAATGTATTAATAAATTAAAGGAATGTAACACAAAGATATGTGATCAATAGTAGAGTTCTTCTTATATATAATGTATATAAGTGATGTATTGTGTAATATTTGTAGAATATTTACCATAATGATTACTTCATTATTAATTTCGGACTCCTTAATAATACGCTATTATTTTCTCTATTTTCTGCAGCATGAGGGCAGCCCATACTGCCATGTGCCCTGCTATGGGTACCTTTTTGGACCAAAAGGTGTGAACATTGGAAAAGTGGGCTGTTACATATACGAGAAAGAAAATGCAGAGAATGAAATCCCAAGTGAGCATTAAGTCATAACGAAAAAGCTCTTTTTTAAAATTTGGTACTGAAGTGTTGTTTTTTTTTATATATATATTAATAAAATTGTAAGGTGTAAAGGTTAATTTGATATATGCAAATGTCTCATGTGTTGTAATTGATAATCAGAAATGGCCACTGGCATCTTAAAAATGAATACTAAACAGTCCATACTCAAACACACACACAGGCTCTCTCTCTCTCTCATTTTTCTGTTCCACAATTTCACAGATCAAAACATTGATCCACAATTTCAGTGTATTCATTCACAACTCCATTTTAGAAAATCTCTAATTATTACATGGCACTGGATACATTTTTAAATCTTATAAAAAAAAATATTTGTAACTAATAAAAAAATATTTTAAAAGAACTTTAGAATTATTCTTTCATTTTTGTGCACATTTACTGTCTTGGAATCTGAACATGACACTAAGCAGTGGTGGAATGTAACGAAGTACAAATACTTTGTTACTTTACTTAAGTACATTTTTCACGTATCTTTACTTTACTTAAGTAGAATAAATAGCGCGTACTTTTTACTTTTACTTCGTTACATTTTGCAGCAATTATTATACTTTCTACTCCACTACATTTCTACAACTTCAGTTACATTTTCATTACATTTTCTGATCAGTTTTTCCCCTGCCAAAACGTAATCTGACCGTCCGTCCGTTGCACGTTTGTCTCACCAGTGACGTTTGGTCGCCATAGAGCCTCCATTTTTGCACTCAGGTCTAAGTCCCATGGCCCTCTATCAGAATCCAGAGTTTCAAGAAGATTGGAGAAACTTATTTTTTTTTTTGGGTCGAAATTTTGAGTTTCTCCAATCTTCTTGAAACTCTGGATTCTGATAGAGGGGCATGGGACTTAGACCTGAGTGCAAAAATGGAGACTCTAGACCCTTCCAGAGATATTGAGATACCACGTAGCATTTATGCCATTATAAATATCTCTATATCTCAGCTCTGGAAGGGTCTAGAGCCTCCATTTTTGCACTCAGGTCTAAGTCTCATGGCCCTCTATCAGAATCCAGAAGATTGGAGAAACTTATTTTTTCGCACAAAAAAAAAAAAACCGACAGGGGTAACACTGTCGTTTTTTTTTTTGGGGGGGGGGGGGGTCGAAATTTTGAGTTTCTCTGATCTTCTTGAAACTCTGGATTCTGATCTTACGTGCAAACTCTGCCCGTCGACAAAATAATTTTTATCTGTGGTTGTATATGGGCTGTGGCAATAATTATAGCCTACTAATAAAAAAGAAGCTGCAGGCAACATATGGAAAAAAATAAATATGAACTAGTTAATTTTTTGAAGTATGAAATATGAACTGAACTAGTTCATTTTAAAATTTGTGAACTGAACTTTGATCCAACAGGTTGATAAGAAGGTTTGCTTTGATATGTGCAAAGTCAGTAAATTGCCTGAGACACTATGTGTAGAAAGAATTATTTGTATTAAAAAGCAATAATTGTTTTTCTAAGTATAATAAATAAAAAAAATGCCTTCCGAAAAAAGAAAAAAAAACATTCAATATAATAGTGTTGTTTAAAGAAAATAAAAAGCAAATATGACTATCACAAAGATAGTCATAAGAAAAAGACAAAGAAAGTTTGTAAAATTAACTTCAACTGTCAGAAGGACAGATCATGAAGAACCAATCATGTACAGAAAGGAATGTTCAAATTCAGAGGAACAGTTCAGAAGAAACGTTAATAATAAAGATTGAGAAGAATGGAACAGTTGTGCTCCATTTTTGGAATACTTAAATACATTTTTTTTTTTAATACTTGATGCGGCCCGGCCTGACCCAGACTCTATCTGCAGCGGCCCCCAGTTAATTTGAGTTTGAGATCCCTGATTTAAAAGGTTATGGTTAACACGGTTAACGTGGTTTAACGTCGATGTAATACGTTGTTTTTAGCGTACCTTTTGCTTAAACGAGGAGCTGGGGGGACGCCGGAAAAATAGACATTTTACTCATTAGGCTGCTTCATTAAAAACGTGACATTTAGATTTTCTTCGGCGTGGATCCATGCAAATGAATCATTTTCACCTTGAAAATAATAATTTTTTGTTTTTTTTTGTTTTTGCATTTTAAATAATAGAACATTTCTCAGTGATCGTCAATAAAAGAAAATTCAATTTTTCTCGGTTTAATGAAAACCAATAGGTCGTGATGGTAAGTTTTAAGTGTAAGTTTCACGTTTGAGGGGATTTAAACCGTGATATCTACACGTTTTCAAAAGTGGACCAACGTGATTATTTCACATCTTGTCACGAGACCAGGTTGAAGAAATATTGTTTAGGCCACTTTGTTTGATATAATCACAACAATTTAACGCAAGTATGGGAATTGAACTCGGGTCTTCTTGATTAAAGCCCAACGCTTTATCAACTGAGCCACTGCCTCTGTTGAGTTCAAAAGTGTATTGGAAGGGGTTTTATTGCAGGTTTGGCTTTATTTGTTGGAAAAATAAATATAGAAATATAATTTGACACAAGAGGGCAGTATAGCCCTATTTATGGTTTTGAGTTTAAACTAAACCGTGACATCTACACGTTTTCCAAAGTGGACCAACGTGATTATTTCACGTCTTGTCGTGATACGGGTTAGGCACTGAAGTTACAGGAGTTTCTTCCCGTTGCTAAGCAATGGAACTAGGTCGAGTATTTAAAAGGTTATGGTTAACACGGTTAACGTGGTTTAACGTCGATGTAATACGTTGTTTTTAGCGTACCTTTTGCTTAAACGAGGAGCTGGGGGGACGCCGGAAAAATAGACATTTTACTCATTAGGCTGCTTCCTTAAAAACGTGACATTTAGACGTTTTCTTCGGCGTGGATCCATGCAAATGAATCATTTTCACCTTGAAAATAATAAATGTTTTTTTTGTTTTTGCATTTTAAATAATAGACCATTTCTCAGTAATCGTCAATAAAAGAAAATTCCATTTTTCTCGGTTTAATGAAAACCAATAGGTCGTGATGGTAAGTTTTAAGTGTAAGTTTCACGTTTGAGGGGGTTTAAACCGTGACATCTACACGTTTTCAAAAGTGGACCAACGTGATTATTTCACGTCTTGTCAGGATACCGGGTTGAAGAAATATTGTTTAGGCCTCTTTGTTTGATATAATCACAACAATTTAACGCAAGTATGGGAACTGAACTCAGGTCTTCTTGATTAAAGCCCAACGCTTTATCAACTGAGCCACTGCATCTGTTGAGTACAAGTGTGTATTGGAAAGGGTTTTATTGCAGGTTTGGCTTTAGTTGTTGGAAAAATAAATATAGAAATATAATTTGACACAAGAGGGCAGTATAGCCCTGTTTATGGTTTTGAGTTTAAACTAAACCGTGACATCTACACGTTTTCCAAAGTGGACCAACGTGATTATTTCACGTCTTGTCGTGATAGGGGTTGGGCACTGAAGTTACAGGAGTTTCTTCCCGTTGCTAAGCAATGGAACTAGGTCGAGTATTTAAGTCTAGACCCTCCCAGAGCTAAGATCTAGAAACTAAAAATTTCGACCCGAAAAAAAAAACGACAGTGGTACCCCTTTTGTTTTTATTTTTTTATTTTGGGCGAAAAATTAAGTTTCTCCAATCTTCTCAAAACTCTGGATTCTGATAGAGGGCCATGAGACTTAAACCTGAGTGCAAAAATGGAGGCTCTAGACCCTTCCAGAGCTGAGATATCGAAACTCAAAATTTCGACCCGAAAAAAAAAACGACAGTGGTACCCCTTTCGTTTTTTTTTTTGTTCGGGCGAAAAATGAAGTTTCTCCAATCTTCTCGAAACTCTGGTTTCTGATAGAGGGCCATGAGATTTAAACTTGAGTGCAAAAATGGAGGCTCTAGACCCTTCCAGAGCTGAGATATCGAAACCCAAAAATTCGACCCAAAAAAAAAACGACAGTGGTACCCCTTTCGTTTTTGTTTTTTTTTCGGGCGAAAAATTACGTTTCTCCAATCTTCTCAAAACTCTGGATTCTTATAGAGGGCCATGAGACTTAGACCTGCGTGCAAAAAAGGAGGCTCTAGACCCTTCCAGAGCTGAGATATCGAAAATCAA
This sequence comes from Pimephales promelas, assembly GCF_988280905.1. Lineage (NCBI taxonomy): Eukaryota > Metazoa > Chordata > Actinopteri > Cypriniformes > Leuciscidae > Pimephales > Pimephales promelas. Next base: position 20,124,881 of record NC_142783.1, read on the forward strand.
AATTTCGACCAGAAAAAAAAACGACATTACCCCTTACATTTTTTTTGGGCGAAAAATTACGTTTCTCCAATCTTCTCAAAATTCTGGATTCTTATAGAGGGCCATGAGACTTTGACATGAGTGCAGAAATGGAGGCTCTAGACCCTTTCAGAGCTGAGATATCGAAACTCAAAATTTCGACCAGAAAAAAAAACGACAGTGTTACCCCTTACGTTTTTTTTTTTTTTTGGGCGAAAAATTAAGTTTCCCCAATCTTCTCAAAACTCTAGATTCTGATAGAGGGCCATGAGACTTAGACCTGCGTGCAAAAATGGAGGCTCTAGACCCTTCCAGAGCTGAGATATCGAAAATCAAAATTTCGATCAGAAAAAAAAACGACAGTGTTACCCCTTACGTTTTTTTTTTTTGGGCGAAAAATTAAGTTTCCCCAATCTTCTCAAAATTCTGGATTCTAATGGAGGGCCATGAGACTTTGACATGAGTGCAAAAATGGAGGCTCTAGACCAGAGCTGAGATATCGAAACTCAAAATTTCGACCACAAAAAAAAACAACAGTGTTACCCCTTACATTTTTTTTTGGGCGAAAAATTAAGTTTCCCCAATCTTCTCAAAGCTCTGGATTCTGATAGAGGGTCATGAGACTTAGACCTGAGTGCAAAAATGGAGGCTTTAGACCCTTCCAGAGCTGAGATATCGAAACTCAAAATTTCGACCACAAAAAAAAAACGTCAGTGTTACCCCTTACGTTTTTTTTTTTTTTGGGCGAAAAATTAAGTTTCCCCAATGTTCTCAAAACTCTGGATTCTGATAGAGGGCCATGAGACTTAGACCTGAGTGCAAAAATGAAGGCTTTAGACCCTTCCAGAGCTGAGATATCGAAACTCAAAATTTCGACCAGAAAAAAAAACGACAGTGTTACCCCTTACGTTTTTTTTTTTTTGGGCGAAAAATTAAGTTTCCCTAATCTTCTCAAAACTCTGGATTCTGATAGCGGGCCATGAGACTTAGACCTGAGTGCAAAAATTGAGGATTTAGACCCTTCCAGAGCTGAGATATCAAAACTCAAAATTTCGACCAGAAAAAAAAAAACGACAGTGTTACCCCTTACGTTTTTTTTTTTTGGGCGAAAAATTAAGTTTCCCTAATCTTCTCAAAACTCTGGATTCTGATAGAGGGCCATGAGACTTAGACCTGAGTGCAGAAATTGAGGATTTAGACCCTTCCAGAGCTGAGATATCGAAACTAAAAATTTCGACCCGAAAAAAAAAAACGACAGTGGTACCCCTTTTGTTTTTATTTTTTTATTTTGGGCGAAAAATTAAGTTTCTCCAATCTTCTCAAAACTCTGGATTCTGATAGAGGGCCATGAGACTTAAACCTGAGTGCAAAAATGGAGGCTCTAGACCCTTCCAGAGCTGAGATATCGAAACTCAAAATTTCGACCCGAAAAAAAAACGAGTGGTACCCCTTTCGTTTTTTTTTTTTGTTCGGGCGAAAAATGAAGTTTCTCCAATCTTCTCAAAACTCTGGATTCTGATAGAGGGCCATGAGATTTAAACTTGAGTGCAAAAATGGAGGCTCTAGACCCTTCCAGAGCTGAGATATCGAAACCCAAAAATTCGACCCCCAAAAAAAAACGACAGTGGTACCCCTTTCGTTTTTGTTTTTTTTTTGGGCGAAAAATTAACTTTCCCCAATTTTCTCAAAACTCTAGATTCTGATAGAGGGCCATGAGACTTAGACCTGCGTGCAAAAATGGAGGCTCTAGACCCTTCCAGAGCTGAGATATCGAAAATCAAAATTTCGACCAGAAAAAAAAAAACGACAGTGTTACCCCTTACGTTTTTTTTTTTGGGCGAAAAATTAAGTTTCCCCAATCTTCTCAAAACTCTGGATTCTGATAGAGGGCCATGAGACTTAGACCTGAGTGCAGAAATTGAGGATTTAGACCCTTCCAGAGCTGAGATATCGAAACTAAAAATTTCGACCCAAAAAAAAAAAAACGACAGTGGTACCCCTTTTGTTTTTATTTTTTTATTTTGGGCGAAAAATTAAGTTTCTCCAATCTTCTCAAAACTCTGGATTCTGATAGAGGGCCATGAGACTTAAACCTGAGTGCAAAAATGGAGGCTCTAGACCCTTCCAGAGCTGAGATATCGAAACTCAAAATTTCGACCCGAAAAAAAAACGACAGTGGTACCCCTTTCGTTTTTTTTTTTTTGTTCGGGCGAAAAATGAAGTTTCTCCAATCTTCTCAAAACTCTGGATTCTGATAGAGGGCCATGAGATTTAAACTTGAGTGCAAAAATGGAGGCTCTAGACCCTTCCAGAGCTGAGATATCGAAACCCAAAAATTCGACCCCAAAAAAAAAACGACAGTGGTACCCCTTTCGTTTTTGTTTTTTTTTTGGGCGAAAAATTAACTTTCCCCAATTTTCTCAAAACTCTAGATTCTGATAGAGGGCCATGAGACTTAGACCTGCGTGCAAAAATGGAGGCTCTAGACCCTTCCAGAGCTGAGATATCGAAAATCAAAATTTCGACCAGAAAAAAAAAACGACAGTGTTACCCCTTACGTTTTTTTTTTGGGCGAAAAATTAAGTTTCCCCAATCTTCTCAAAACTCTGGATTCTGATAGAGGGCCATGAGACTTAGACCTGCGTGCAAAAATGGAGGCTCTAGACCCTTCCAGAGCTGAGATATCGAAACTCAAAATTTCGACCAGAAAAAAAAAAACGACAGTGTTACCCCTTACGTTTTTTTTTTTTGGGTGAAAAATTAAGTTTCCTCAATCTTCTCAAAACTCTGGATTCTGATAGAGGGCCATGAGACTTAGACCTGAGTGCAAAAATGAAGGCTTTAGACCCTTCCAGAGCTGAGATATCGAAACTCAAAATTTCGACCAGAAAAAAAAACGACAGTGTTAACCCTTTCGTTTTTTTTCGTTTTTGGGCGAAAAATTAAGTTTCTCCAATCTTCTCAAAACTCTGGATTATGATAGAGGGCTGTGAGACTTTGACTTGAGTGCAAAAATGGAGGCTCTAGACCCTTCCAGAGCTGAGATATCGAAATTCAAAATTTCGACCCAAAAAAAAAACGACAGTGTTACCCCTTTCGGTTTTTTTCGTTTTAGGGCAAAAAATTAAGTTTCTCCAATCTTCTCAAAACTCTGGATTATGATAGAGGGCTGTGAGACTTTGACCTGAGTGCAAAAATGGAGGCTCTAGACCCTTCCAGAGCTGAGATATCGAAATTCAAAATTTCGACCCGAAAAAAAAACGACAGTGTTACCCCTTTAGTTTTTTTTCGTTTTTGGGCGAAAAATTAAGTTTCTCCAACCTTCTCAAAACTCTGGATTATGATAGAGGGCTGTGAGACTTTGACCTGAGTGCAAAAATGGAGGCTCTAGACCCTTCCAGAGCTGAGATATCGAAATTCAAAATTTCGACCCGAAAAAAAAAACGACAGTGTTACCCCTTTCGTTTTTTTCCGTTTTTGGGCGAAAAATTAAGTTTCTCCAATCTTCTCAAAACTCTGGATTATGATAGAGGGCTGTGAGACTTTGACTTGAGTGCAAAAATGGATGCTCTAGACCCTTCCAGAGCTGAGATATCGAAACTCAAAATTTCGACCAGAAAAAAAAACAACAACAGTGTTACCCCTTTCGTTTTTTTTCATTTTCGGGCAAAAAATTAAGTTTCTCCAATCTTCTCAAAACTCTGGATTCTGATAGAGGGCCACGAGACTTTGACCTGAGTGCAAAAATGGAGGCTCTAGACCCTTCCAGAGCTGAGATATCGAAACTCAAAATTTCGACCAGAAAAAAAAAAAACGACAGTGTTACCCCTTACGTTTTTTTTTGGGGGGGGGGGGGGGCGAAAAATTAAGTTTCCCCAATCTTCTCAAAATTCTGGATTCTGATAGAGGGCCATGAGACTTAGACCTGAGTGCAAAAATGAAGGCTTTAGACTCTTCCACAGCTGAGATATCGAAACTCAAAATTTCGACCAGAAAAAAAAAAACGACAGTGTTACACCTTGCGTTTTTTTTTTTTGTGCGAAAAATTAGGTTTCCCTAATCTTCTCAAAACTCTGGATTCTGATAGAGGGCCATGAGACTTAGACCTGAGTGCAAAAATGGAGGCTTTAGACCCTTCCAGAGCTGAGATATCGAAACTCAAAATTTCGACCCGAAAAAAAACGACAGTGTTACCCCTTTCGTTTTTGGGCGAAAAATAAGTTTCTCCAATCTTCTCAAAACTCTGGATTATGATCGAGGGCTGTGAGACTTTGACCTGAGTGCAAAAAAGGAGGCTCTAGACCCTTCCAGAGCTGAGATATCGAAATTCAAAATTTCGCCCCGAAAAAAAAACGACAGTGTTACCCCTTTCGTTTTTTTTCGTTTTTGGGCGAAAAATTAAGTTTCTCCAATCTTCTCAAAACTCTGGATTATGATAGAGGGCTGTGAGACTTTGACCTGAGTGCAAAAATGGAGGCTCTAGACCCTTCCAGAGCTGAGATATCGAAATTCAAAATTTCGACCCGAAAAAAAAACGACAGTATTACCCCTTTCGTTTTTTTCCGTTTTTGGGCGAAAAATTAAGTTTCTCCAATCTTCTCAAAACTCTGGATTATGATAGAGGGCTGTGAGACTTTGACCTGAGTGCAAAAATGGAGGCTCTAGACCCTTCCAAAGCTGAGATATCGAAATTCAAAATTTCGACCCGAAAAAAAACCGACAGTGTTACCCCTTTCGTTTTTTTCCGTTTTTGGGCGAAAAATTAAGTTTCTCCAATCTTCTCAAAACTCTGGATTATGATAGAGGGCTGTGAGACTTTGACTTGAGTGCAAAAATGGAGGCTCTAGACCCTTCCAGAGCTGAGATATCGAAATTCAAAATTTCGACCAGAAAAAAAACCAGACTTCGACCAGACTTTGACCTGAGTGCAAAAATGGAGGCTCTAGACCCTTCCAGAGCTGAGATATCGAAATTCAAAATTTCGACCCGAAAAAAAAAACGACAGTGTTACCCCTTTCGTTTTTTTCCGTTTTTGGGCGAAAAATTAAGTTTCTCCAATCTTCTCAAAACTCTGGATTATGATAGAGGGCTGTGAGACTTTGACTTGAGTGCAAAAATGGATGCTCTAGACCCTTCCAGAGCTGAGATATCGAAACTCAAAATTTCGACCAGAAAAAAAAACAACAACAGTGTTACCCCTTTCGTTTTTTTTCATTTTCGGGCAAAAAATTAAGTTTCTCCAATCTTCTCAAAACTCTGGATTCTGATAGAGGGCCACGAGACTTTGACCTGAGTGCAAAAATGGAGGCTCTAGACCCTTCCAGAGCTGAGATATCGAAACTCAAAATTTCGACCAGAAAAAAAAAAACGACAGTGTTACCCCTTACGTTTTTTTTTGGGGGGGGGGGGGCGAAAAATTAAGTTTCCCCAATCTTCTCAAAATTCTGGATTCTGATAGAGGGCCATGAGACTTAGACCTGAGTGCAAAAATGAAGGCTTTAGACTCTTCCACAGCTGAGATATCGAAACTCAAAATTTCGACCAGAAAAAAAAAAACGACAGTGTTAACCCTTGCGTTTTTTTTTTTTTTGTGCGAAAAATTAGGTTTCACTAATCTTCTCAAAACTCTGGATTCTGATAGAGGGCCATGAGACTTAGACCTGAGTGCAAAAATGGAGGCTTTAGACCCTTCCAGAGCTGAGATATCGAAACTCAAAATTTCGACCCGAAAAAAAACGACAGTGTTACCCCTTTCGTTTTTGGGCGAAAAATAAGTTTCTCCAATCTTCTCAAAACTCTGGATTATGATCGAGGGCTGTGAGACTTTGACCTGAGTGCAAAAAAGGAGGCTCTAGACCCTTCCAGAGCTGAGATATCGAAATTCAAAATTTCGCCCCGAAAAAAAAACGACAGTGTTACCCCTTTCGTTTTTTTTCGTTTTTGGGCGAAAAATTAAGTTTCTCCAATCTTCTCAAAACTCTGGATTATGATAGAGGGCTGTGAGACTTTGACCTGAGTGCAAAAATGGAGGCTCTAGACCCTTCCAGAGCTGAGATATCGAAATTCAAAATTTCGACCCGAAAAAAAAACGACAGTATTACCCCTTTCGTTTTTTTCCGTTTTTGGGCGAAAAATTAAGTTTCTCCAATCTTCTCAAAACTCTGGATTATGATAGAGGGCTGTGAGACTTTGACCTGAGTGCAAAAATGGAGGCTCTAGACCCTTCCAAAGCTGAGATATCGAAATTCAAAATTTCGACCCGAAAAAAAACCGACAGTGTTACCCCTTTCGTTTTTTTCCGTTTTTGGGCGAAAAATTAAGTTTCTCCAATCTTCTCAAAACTCTGGATTATGATAGAGGGCTGTGAGACTTTGACTTGAGTGCAAAAATGGAGGCTCTAGACCCTTCCAGAGCTGAGATATCGAAATTCAAAATTTCGACCAGAAAAAAAACCAGACTTCGACCAGACTTTGACCTGAGTGCAAAAATGGAGGCTCTAGACCCTTCCAGAGCTGAGATATCGAAATTCAAAATTTCGACCCGAAAAAAAACCGACAGTGTTACCCCTTTAGTTTTTTTCCGTTTTTGGGCGAAAAATTAAGTTTCTCCAACCTTCTCAAAACTCTGGATTATGATAGAGGGCTGTGAGACTTTGACCTGAGTGCAAAAATGGAGGCTCTAGACCCTTCCAGAGCTGAGATATCGAAATTCAAAATTTCGACCCGAAAAAAAAACGACAGTGTTACCCCTTTCGTTTTTTTCCGTTTTTGGGCGAAAAATTAAGTTTCTCCAATCTTCTCAAAACTCTGGATTATGATAGAGGGCTGTGAGACTTTGACTTGAGTGCAAAAATGGATGCTCTAGACCCTTCCAGAGCTGAGATATCGAAACTCAAAATTTCGACCAGAAAAAAAAAAAACAGTGTTACCCCTTTCGTTTTTTTTCATTTTCGGGCAAAAAATTAAGTTTCTCCAATCTTCTCAAAACTCTGGATTCTGATAGAGGGCCACGAGACTTTGACCTGAGTGCAAAAATGGAGGCTCTAGACCCTTCCAGAGCTGAGATATCGAAACTCAAAATTTCGACCAGAAAAAAAAAAACGACAGTGTTACCCCTTACGTTTTTTTTTGGGGGGGGGGGCGAAAAATTAAGTTTCCCCAATCTTCTCAAAATTCTGGATTCTGATAGAGGGCCATGAGACTTAGACCTGAGTGCAAAAATGAAGGCTTTAGACTCTTCCACAGCTGAGATATCGAAACTCAAAATTTCGACCAGAAAAAAAAACGACAGTGTTACCCCATGCGTTTTTTTTTTTTGTGCGAAAAATTAGGTTTCCCTAATCTTCTCAAAACTCTGGATTCTGATAGAGGGCCATGAGACTTAGACCTGAGTGCAAAAATGGAGGCTTTAGACCCTTCCAGAGCTGAGATATCGAAACTCAAAATTTCGACCCGAAAAAAAACGACAGTGTTACCCCTTTCGTTTTTGGGCGAAAAATAAGTTTCTCCAATCTTCTCAAAACTCTGGATTATGATAGAGGGCTGTGAGACTTTGACCTGAGTGCAAAAAAGGAGGCTCTAGACCCTTCCAGAGCTGAGATATCGAATTTCAAAATTTCGCCCCGAAAAAAAAACGACAGTGTTACCCCTTTCGTTTTTTTCGTTTTTGGGCGAAAAATTAAGTTTCTCCAATCTTCTCAAAACTCTGGATTATGATAGAGGGCTGTGAGACTTTGACCTGAGTGCAAAAATGGAGGCTCTAGACCCTTCCAAAGCTGAGATATCGAAATTCAAAATTTCGACCCGAAAAAAACCCGACAGTGTTACCCCTTTCGTTTTTTTCCGTTTTTGGGCGAAAAATTAAGTTTCTCCAATCTTCTCAAAACTCTGGATTATGATAGAGGGCTGTGAGACTTTGACCTGATTGCAAAAATGGAGGCTCTAGACCCTTCCAGAGCTGAGATATCGAAATTCTAAATTTCGACCCGAAAAAAAAACGACAGTGTTACCCCTTTCGTTTTTTTCGTTTTTGGGCGAAAAATTACGTTTCTCCAATCTTCTCAAAACTCTGGATTATGATAGAGGGCTGTGAGACTTTGACCTGAGTGCAAAAATGGAGGCTCTAGACCCTTCCAGAGCTGAGATATCGAAATTCAAAATTTCGACCCGAAAAAAAAACGACAGTGTTACCCCTTTCGTTTTTTTCGTTTTTGGGCGAAAAATTAAGTTTCTCCAATCTTCTCAAAACTCTGGATTATGATAGAGGGCTGTGAGACTTTGACCTGAGTGCAAAAATGGAGGCTCTAGACCCTTCCAGAGCTGAGATATCGAAATTCAAAATTTCGACCCGAAAAAAAACCGACAGTGTTACCCCTTTCGTTTTTTTCCGTTTTTGGGCGAAAAATTAAGTTTCTCCAATCTTCTCAAAACTCTGGATTATGATAGAGGGCTGTGAGACTTTGACCTGAGTGCAAAAATGGAGGCTCTAGACCCTTCCAGAGCTGAGATATCGAAATTCAAAATTTCGACCCGAAAAAAAACCGACAGTGTTACCCCTTTAGTTTTTTTCCGTTTTTGGGCGAAAAATTAAGTTTCTCCAACCTTCTCAAAACTCTGGATTATGATAGAGGGCTGTGAGACTTTGACTTGAGTGCAAAAATGGATGCTCTAGACCCTTCCAGAGCTGAGATATCGAAACTCAAAATTTCGACCAGAAAAAAAAAAACAACAGTGTTACCCCTTTCGTTTTTTTTCATTTTCGGGCAAAAAATTAAGTTTCTCCAATCTTCTCAAAACTCTGGATTCTGATAGAGGGCCACGAGACTTTGACCTGAGTGCAAAAATGGAGGCTCTAGACCCTTCCAGAGCTGAGATATCGAAACTCAAAATTTCGACCAGAAAAAAAAAAACGACAGTGTTACCCCTTACGTTTTTTTGGGGGGGGGGGGGGGGGCGAAAAATTAAGTTTCCCCAATCTTCTCAAAATTCTGGATTCTGATAGAGGGCCATGAGACTTAGACCTGAGTGCAAAAATGAAGGCTTTAGACTCTTCCACAGCTGAGATATCGAAACTCAAAATTTCGACCAGAAAAAAAAACGACAGTGTTACCCCTTGCGTTTTTTTTTTTGTGCGAAAAATTAGGTTTCCCTAATCTTCTCAAAACTCTGGATTCTGATAGAGGGCCATGAGACTTAGACCTGAGTGCAAAAATGGAGGCTTTAGACCCTTCCAGAGCTGAGATATCGAAACTCAAAATTTCGACCCGAAAAAAAACGACAGTGTTACCCCTTTCGTTTTTGGGCGAAAAATAAGTTTCTCCAATCTTCTCAAAACTCTGGATTATGATAGAGGGCTGTGAGACTTTGACCTGAGTGCAAAAATGGAGGCTCTAGACCCTTCCAGAGCTGAGATATCGAAATTCAAAATTTCGACCCGAAAAAAAAACGACAGTGTTACCCCTTTCGTTTTTTTTTCGTTTTTGGGCGAAAAATTAAGTTTCTTCGGGTTTTTTCTTTTAAGTTTTTTCGGGTCGAAATTTTGAATTTTGATATCTCAGCTCTGGAAGGGTCTAGAGCCTCCATTTTTGCACTCAGGTCAAAGTCTCACAGCCCTCTATCATAATCCAGAGTTTTGAGAAGATTGGAGAAACTTAATTTTTCGCCCAAAAACGGAAAAAAACGAAAGGGGTAACACTGTCGTTTTTTTTTCGGGTCGAAATTTTGAATTTCGATATCTCAGCTCTGGAAGGGTCTAGAGCCTCCATTTTTGCACTCAGGTCAAAGTCTCACAGCCCTCTATCATAATCCAGAGTTTTGAGAAGATTGGAGAAACTTAATTTTCGCCCAAAAACGAAAAAAAACGAAAGGGGTAACACTGTCGTTTTTTTTCGGGTCGAAATTTTGAGTTTCGATATCTCAGCTCTGGAAGGGTCTAAAGCCTCCATTTTTGCACTCAGGTCTAAGTCTCATGGCCCTCTATCAGAATCCAGAGTTTTGAGAAGATTAGGGAAATCTAATTTTTCGCAAAAAAAAAAAAAAACGCAAGGGGTAACACTGTCGTTTTTTTTTTCTGGTCGAAATTTAGAGTTTCGATATCTCAGCTCTGGAAGAGTCTAAAGCCTTCATTTTTGCACTCAGGTCTAAGTCTCATGGCCCTCTATCAGAATCCAGAATTTTGAGAAGATTGGGGAAACTTAATTTTTCGCCCCCCCCCCCGCCAAAAAAAAACGTAAGGGGTAACACTGTCGTTTTTTTTTTTTCTGGTCGAAATTTTGAGTGTCGATATCTCAGCTCTGGAAGGGTCTAGAGCCTCCATTTTTGCACTCAGGTCAAAGTCTCGTGGCCCTCTATCAGAATCCAGAGTTTTGAGAAGATTGGAGAAACTTAATTTTTTGCCCGATAATGAAAAAAAAAAACGAAAGGGGTAACACTGTTGGTTTTTTTTTTCTGGTCGAAATTTTGAGTTTCGATATCTCAGCTCTGGAAGGGTCTAGAGCATCCATTTTTGCACTCAAGTCAAAGTCTCACAGCCCTCTATCATAATCCAGAGTTTTGAGAAGATTGGAGAAACTTAATTTTTCGCCCAAAAACGGAAAAAAACGAAAGGGGTAACACTGTCGTTTTTTTTCGGGTCGAAATTTTGAATTTCGATATCTCAGCTCTGGAAGGGTCTAGAGCCTCCATTTTTGCACTCAAGTCAAAGTCTCACAGCCCTCTATCATAATCCAGAGTTTTGAGAAGATTGAAGAAACTTAATTTTTCGCCCAAAAACGAAAAAAAACGAAAGGGGTAACACTGTCGTTTTTTTTTCGTGTCGAAATTTTGAATTTCGATATCTCAGCTCTGGAAGGGTCTAGAGCCTCCATTTTTGCACTCAGGTCAAAGTCTCACAGCCCTCTATCATAATCCAGAGTTTTGAGAAGATTGGAGAAACTTAATTTTTCGCCCAAAAACGGAAAAAAACGAAAGGGGTAACACTGTCGGGTTTTTTTTTCGGGTCGAAATTTTGAATTTCGATATCTCAGCTCTGGAAGGGTCTAGAGCCTCCATTTTTGCACTCAGGTCAAAGTCTCACAGCCCTCTATCATAATCCAGAGTTTTGAGAAGATTGGAGAAACTTAATTTTTCGCCCAAAAACGAAAAAAACGAAAGGGGTAAAACTGTCGTTTTTTTTTCGGGTCGAAATTTAGAATTTCGATATCTCAGCTCTGGAAGGGTCTAGAGCCTCCATTTTTGCACTCAGGTCAAAGTCTCACAGCCCTCTATCATAATCCAGAGTTTTGAGAAGATTGGAGAAACTTAATTTTTTGCCCAAAAACGAAAAAAAACGAAAGGGGTAACACTGTCGTTTTTTTTTCGGGTCGAAATTTTGAATTTCGATATCTCAGCTCTGGAAGGGTCTAGAGCCTCCATTTTTGCACTCAGGTCAAAGTCTCACAGCCCTCTATCATAATCCAGAGTTTTGAGAAGATTGGAGAAACGTAATTTTTCGCCCAAAAACGGAAAAAAACGAAAGGGGTAACACTGTCGGTTTTTTTTCGGGTCGAAATTTTGAATTTCGATATCTCAGCTCTGGAAGGGTCTAGAGCCTCAATTTTTGCACTCAGGTCAAAGTCTCACAGCCCTCTATCATAATCCAGAGTTTTGAGAAGATTGGAGAAACTTAATTTTTCGCCCAAAAACGAAAAAAACGAAAGGGGTAACACTGTCGTTTTTTTTCGGGTCGAAATTTTGAATTTCGATATCTCAGCTCTGGAAGGGTCTAGAGCCTCCATTTTTGCACTCAGGTCAAAGTCTCACAGCCCTCTATCATAATCCAGAGTTTTGAGAAGATTGGAGAAACTTAATTTTTCGCCCAAAAACGAAAAAAACGAAAGGGGTAACACTGTCGTTTTTTTTTCGGGTCGAAATTTTGAATTTCGATATCTCAGCTCTGGAAGGGTCTAGAGCCTCCATTTTTGCACTCAGGTCAAAGTCTCACAGCCCTCTATCATAATCCAGAGTTTTGAGAAGATTGGAGAAACTTAATTTTTCGCCCAAAAACGAAAAAAAACGAAAGGGGTAACACTGTCGTTTTTTTTTTTCGGGTCGAAATTTTGAATTTCGATATCTCAGCTCTGGAAGGGTCTAGAGCCTCCATTTTTGCACTCAGGTCAAAGTCTCACAGCCCTCTATCATAATCCAGAGTTTTGAGAAGATTGGAGAAACTTAATTTTTCGCCCAAAAACGGAAAAAAACGAAAGGGGTAACACTGTCGGTTTTTTTTCCGGTCGAAATTTTGAATTTCGATATCTCAGCTCTGGAAGGGTCTAGAGCCTCCATTTTTGCACTCAGGTCAAAGTCTCACAGCCCTCTATCATAATCCAGAGTTTTGAGAAGATTGGAGAAACTTAATTTTTCGCCCAAAAACGGAAAAAAACGAAAGGGGTAACACTGTCGGTTTTTTTTCGGGTCGAAATTTTGAATTTCGATATCTCAGCTCTGGAAGGGTCTAGAGCCTCCATTTTTGCACTCAGGTCAAAGTCTCACAGCCCTCTATCATAATCCAGAGTTTTGAGAAGATTGGAGAAACTTAATTTTTCACCCAAAAACGAAAAAAAACGAAAGGGGTAACACTGTCGTTTTTTTTTCGGGTCGAAATTTTGAATTTCGATATCTCAGCTCTGGAAGGGTCTAGAGCCTCCATTTTTGCACTCAGGTCAAAGTCTCACAGCCCTCTATCATAATCCAGAGTTTTGAGAAGATTGGAGAAACTTAATTTTTCGCCCAAAAACGAAAAAAAACGAAAGGGGTAACACTGTCGTTTTTTTTTCGGGTCGAAATTTTGAATTTCGATATCTCAGCTCTGGAAGGGTCTAGAGCCTCCATTTTTGCACTCAGGTCAAAGTCTCACAGCCCTCTATCATAATCCAGAGTTTTGAGAAGATTGGAGAAACTTAATTTTTCGCCCAAAAACGGAAAAAAACGAAAGGGGTAACACTGTCGGTTTTTTTTCGGGTCGAAATTTTGAATTTCGATATCTCAGCTCTGGAAGGGTCTAGAGCCTCCATTTTTGCACTCAGGTCAAAGTCTCACAGCCCTCTATCATAATCCAGAGTTTTGAGAAGATTGGAGAAACTTAATTTTTCGCCCAAAAACGGAAAAAAACGAAAGGGGTAACACTGTCGGTTTTTTTTTTCGGGTCGAAATTTTGAATTTCGATATCTCAGCTCTGGAAGGGTCTAGAGCCTCCATTTTTGCACTCAGGTCAAAGTCTCACAGCCCTCTATCATAATCCAGAGTTTTGAGAAGATTGGAGAAACTTAATTTTTCGCCCAAAAACGAAAAAAACGAAAGGGGTAACACTGTCGTTTTTTTTTTCGGGTCGAAATTTTGAATTTCGATATCTCAGCTCTGGAAGGGTCTAGAGCCTCCATTTTTGCACTCAGGTCAAAGTCTCACAGCCCTCTATCATAATCCAGAGTTTTGAGAAGATTGGAGAAACTTAATTTTTCGCCCAAAAACGGAAAAAAACGAAAGGGGTAACACTGTCGGTTTTTTTTTTCGGGTCGAAATTTTGAATTTCGATATCTCAGCTCTGGAAGGGTCTAGAGCCTCCATTTTTGCACTCAGGTCAAAGTCTCACAGCCCTCTATCATAATCCAGAGTTTTGAGAAGATTGGAGAAACTTAATTTTTCGCCCAAAAACGAAAAAAACGAAAGGGGTAACACTGTCGTTTTTTTTTTCGGGTCGAAATTTTGAATTTCGATATCTCAGCTCTGGAAGGGTCTAGAGCCTCCATTTTTGCACTCAGGTCAAAGTCTCACAGCCCTCTATCATAATCCAGAGTTTTGAGAAGATTGGAGAAACTTAATTTTTCGCCAAAAAACGGAAAAAAACGAAAGGGGTAACACTGTCGGTTTTTTTTCGGGTCGAAATTTTGAATTTCGATATCTCAGCTCTGGAAGGGTCTAGAGCCTCCATTTTTGCACTCAGGTCAAAGTCTCACAGCCCTCTATCATAATCCAGAGTTTTGAGAAGATTGGAGAAACTTAATTTTTCGCCCAAAAACGGAAAAAACGAAAGGGGTAACACTGTCGGGTTTTTTTCGGGTCGAAATTTTGAATTTCGATATCTCAGCTCTGGAAGGGTCTAGAGCCTCCATTTTTGCACTCAGGTCAAAGTCTCACAGCCCTCTATCATAATCCAGAGTTTTGAGAAGATTGGAGAAACTTAATTTTTCGCCCAAAAACGGAAAAAAACGAAAGGGGTAACACTGTCGGTTTTTTTTCGGGTCGAAATTTTGAATTTCGATATCTCAGCTCTGGAAGGGTCTAGAGCCTCCATTTTTGCACTCAGGTCAAAGTCTCACAGCCCTTTATCATAATCCAGAGTTTTGAGAAGCTTGGAGAAACTTAATTTTCCGCCCAAAAACGAAAAAAAAACGAAAGGGGTAACACTGTCGTTTTTTTTTTCGGGTCGAAATTTTGAATTTCGATATCTCAGCTCTGGAAGGGTCTAGAGCCTCCATTTTTGCAATCAGGTCAAAGTCTCACAGCCCTCTATCATAATCCAGAGTTTTGAGAAGATTGGAGAAACGTAATTTTTCGCCCAAAAACGGAAAAAAACGAAAGGGGTAACACTGTCGTTTTTTTTTCGTGTCGAAATTTTGAATTTCGATATCTCAGCTCTGGAAGGGTCTAAAGCCTCCATTTTTGCACTCAGGTCAAAGTCTCACAGCCCTCTATCATAATCCAGAGTTTTGAGAAGATTGGAGAAACTTATTTTTTCGCCCAAAAACGGAAAAAAACGAAAGGGGTAACACTGTCGGTTTTTTTTCGGGTCGAAATTTTGAATTTCGATATCTCAGCTCTGGAAGGGTCTAGAGCCTCCATTTTTGCACTCAGGTCAAAGTCTCACAGCCCTCTATCATAATCCAGAGTTTTGAGAAGATTGGAGAAACTTATTTTTCGCCCAAAAACGAAAAAAAAACGAAAGGGGTAACACTGTCGTTTTTTTTCGGGTCGAAATTTTGAGTTTCGATATCTCAGCTCTGGAAGGGTCTAAAGCCTCCATTTTTGCACTCAGGTCTAAGTCTCATGGCCCTCTATCAGAATCCAGAGTTTTGAGAAGATTAGGGAAACCTAATTTTTCGCACAAAAAAAAAACGCAAGGGGTAACACTGTCGTTTTTTTTTCTGGTCGAAATTTTGAGTTTCGATATCTCAGCTGTGGAAGAGTCTAAAGCCTTCATTTTTGCACTCAGGTCTAAGTCTCATGGCCCTCTATCAGAATCCAGAATTTTGAGAAGATTGGGGAAACTTAATTTTTCACCCCCCCCCCAAAAAAAACGTAAGGGGTAACACTGTCGTTTTTTTTTTTCTGGTCGAAATTTTGAGTTTCGATATCTCAGCTCTGGAAGGGTCTAGAGCCTCCATTTTTGCACTCAGGTCAAAGTCTCGTGGCCCTCTATCAGAATCCAGAGTTTTGAGAAGATTGGAGAAACTTAATTTTTTGCCCGAAAATGAAAAAAAAACGAAAGGGGTAACACTGTTGTTTTTTTTTTTCTGGTCGAAATTTTGAGTTTCGATATCTCAGCTCTGGAAGGGTCTAGAGCATCCATTTTTGCACTCAAGTCAAAGTCTCACAGCCCTCTATCATAATCCAGAGTTTTGAGAAGATTGGAGAAACTTAATTTTTCGCCCAAAAACGGAAAAAAACGAAAGGGGTAACACTGTCGTTTTTTTTTTCGGGTCGAAATTTTGAATTTCGATATCTCAGCTCTGGAAGGGTCTAGAGCCTCCATTTTTGCACTCAGGTCAAAGTCTCACAGCCCTCTATCATAATCCAGAGTTTTGAGAAGATTGGAGAAACTTATTTTTCGCCCAAAAACGGAAAAAAACGAAAGGGGTAACACTGTCGGTTTTTTTTCGGGTCGAAATTTTGAATTTCGATATCTCAGCTCTGGAAGGGTCTAAAGCCTCCATTTTTGCACTCAGGACTAAGTCTCATGGCCCTCTATCAGAATCCAGAGTTTTGAGAAGATTAGTGAAACCTAATTTTTCGCACAAAAAAAAACGCAAGGGGTAACACTGTCGTTTTTTTTTCTGGTCGAAATTTTGAGTTTCGATATCTCAGCTGTGGAAGAGTCTAAAGCCTTCATTTTTGCACTCAGGTCTAAGTCTCATGGCCCTCTATCAGAATCCAGAATTTTGAGAAGATTGGGGAAACTTAATTTTTCGCCCCCCCCCAAAAAAACGTAAGGGGTAACACTGTCGTTTTTTTTTTTCTGGTCGAAATTTTGAGTTTCGATATCTCAGCTCTGGAAGGGTCTAGAGCCTCCATTTTTGCACTCAGGTCAAAGTCTCGTGGCCCTCTATCAGAATCCAGAGTTTTGAGAAGATTGGAGAAACTTAATTTTTTGCCCGAAAATGAAAAAAAAAACGAAAGGGGTAACACTGTTGTTGTTTTTTTTTTCTGGTCGAAATTTTGAGTTTCGATATCTCAGCTCTGGAAGGGTCTAGAGCATCCATTTTTGCACTCAAGTCAAAGTCTCACAGCCCTCTATCATAATCCAGAGTTTTGAGAAGATTGGAGAAACTTAATTTTTCGCCCAAAAACGAAAAAAAAACGAAAGGGGTAACATTGTCGTTTTTTTTCGGGTCGAAATTTTGAGTTTCGATATCTCAGCTCTGGAAGGGTCTAAAGCCTCCATTTTTGCACTCAGGTCAAAGTCTCATGGCCCTCTATCAGAATCCAGAGTTTTGAGAAGATTGGAGAAACGTAATTTTTCGCCCAAAAACGGAAAAAAACGAAAGGGGTAACACTGTTGTTGTTTTTTTTTTCTGGTCGAAATTTTGAGTTTCGATATCTCAGCTCTGGAAGGGTCTAGAGCATCCATTTTTGCACTCAGGTCAAAGTCTCACAGCCCTCTATCATAATCCAGAGTTTTGAGAAGATTGGAGAAACTTAATTTTTCGCCCAAAAACGGAAAAAAACGAAAGGGGTAACACTGTCGTTTTTTTTTCGGGTCGAAATTTTGAATTTCGATATCTCAGCTCTGGAAGGGTCTAGAGCCTCCATTTTTGCACTCAGGTCAAAGTCTCACAGCCCTCTATCATAATCCAGAGTTTTGAGAAGATTGGAGAAACTTAATTTTTTGCCCGAAAATGAAAAAAAACCGAAAGGGGTAACACTGTTGTTGTTTTTTTTTTCTGGTCGAAATTTTGAGTTTCGATATCTCAGCTCTGGAAGGGTCTAGAGCATCCATTTTTGCACTCAGGTCAAAGTCTCACAGCCCTCTATCATAATCCAAAGTTTTGAGAAGATTGGAGAAACTTAATTTTTCGCCCAAAAACTAAAAAAACGAAAGGGGTAACACTGTCGGTTTTTTTTCGGGTCGAAATTTTGAATTTCGATATCTCAGCTCTGGAAGGGTCTAGAGCCTCCATTTTTGCACTCAGGTCAAAGTCTCACAGCCCTCTATCATAATCCAGAGTTTTGAGAAGATTGGAGAAACTTAATTTTTCGCCCAAAAACGAAAAAAACGAAAGGGGTAACACTGTCGTTTTTTTTTTCGGGTCGAAATTTTGAATTTCGTTATCTCAGCTCTGGAAGGGTCTAGAGCCTCCATTTTTGCACTCAGGTCAAAGTCTCACAGCCCTCTATCATAATCCAGAGTTTTGAGAAGATTGGAGAAACTTAATTTTTCGCCCAAAAACGAAAAAAAACGAAAGGGGTAACACTGTCGTTTTTTTTTCGGGTCGAAATTTTGAATTTCGATATCTCAGCTCTGGAAGGGTCTAGAGCCTCCATTTTTGCACTCAGGTCAAAGTCTCACAGCCCTCTATCATAATCCAGAGTTTTGAGAAGATTGGAGAAACTTAATTTTTCGCCCAAAAACGGAAAAAAACGAAAGGGGTAAGACTGTCGGTTTTTTTTCGGGTCGAAATTTTGAATTTCGATATCTCAGCTCTGGAAGGGTCTAGAGCCTCCATTTTTGCACTCAGGTCAAAGTCTCACAGCCCTCTATCATAATCCAGAGTTTTGAGAAGATTGGAGAAACTTAATTTTTCGCCCAAAAACGGAAAAAAACGAAAGGGGTAACACTGTCGTTTTTTTTTTCGGGTCGAAATTTTGAATTTCGATATCTCAGCTCTGGAAGGGTCTAGAGCCTCCATTTTTGCACTCAGGTCAAAGTCTCACAGCCCTCTATCATAATCCAAAGTTTTGAGAAGATTGGAGAAACTTAATTTTTCGCCCAAAAACTAAAAAAACGAAAGGGGTAACACTGTCGTTTTTTTCCGGTGCGAAATTTTGAATTTCGATATCTCAGCTGTGGAAGGGTCTACAGCCTCCATTTTTGCACTCAGGTCAAAGTCTCACAGCCCTCTATCATAATCCAGAGTTTTGAGAAGATTGGAGAAACTTAATTTTTCGCCCAAAAACGAAAAAAAACGAAAGGGGTAACACTGTCGTTTTTTTTTCGGGTCGAAATTTTGAATTTCGATATCTCAGCTCTGGAAGGGTCTAGAGCCTCCATTTTTGCACTCAGGTCAAAGTCTCACAGCCCTCTATCATAATCCAGAGTTTTGAGAAGATTGGAGAAACTTAATTTTTCGCCCAAAAACGGAAAAAAACGAAAGGGGTAAGACTGTCGGTTTTTTTTCGGGTCGAAATTTTGAATTTCGATATCTCAGCTCTGGAAGGGTCTAGAGCCTCCATTTTTGCACTCAGGTCAAAGTCTCACAGCCCTCTATCATAATCCAGAGTTTTGAGAAGATTGGAGAAACTTAATTTTTCGCCCAAAAACGGAAAAAAACGAAAGGGGTAACACTGTCGGTTTTTTTTTCGGGTCGAAATTTTGAATTTCGATATCTCAGCTCTGGAAGGGTCTAGAGCCTCCATTTTTGCACTCAGGTCAAAGTCTCACAGCCCTCTATCATAATCCAGAGTTTTGAGAAGATTGGAGAAACTTAATTTTTCGCCCAAAAACGAAAAAAACGAAAGGGGTAACACTGTCGTTTTTTTCCGGTGCGAAATTTTGAATTTCGATATCTCAGCTGTGGAAGGGTCTACAGCCTCCATTTTTGCACTCAGGTCAAAGTCTCACAGCCCTCTATCATAATCCAGAGTTTTGAGAAGATTGGAGAAACTTAATTTTTCGCCCAAAAACGAAAAAAAACGAAAGGGGTAACACTGTCGGTTTTTTTTCGGGTCGAAATTTTGAATTTCGATATCTCAGCTCTGGAAGGGTCTAGAGCCTCCATTTTTGCACTCAGGTCAAAGTCTCACAGCCCTCTATCATAATCCAGAGTTTTGAGAAGATTGGAGAAACTTAATTTTTCGCCCAAAAACGGAAAAAAACGAAAGGGGTAACACTGTCGGTTTTTTTTCGGGTCGAAATTTTGAATTTCGATATCTCAGCTCTGGAAGGGTCTAGAGCCTCCATTTTTGCACTCAGGTCAAAGTCTCACAGCCCTCTATCATAATCCAGAGTTTTGAGAAGATTAGAGAAACTTAATTTTTCGCCCAAAAACGAAAAAAACGAAAGGGGTAACACTGTCGTTTTTTTTTCGGGTCGAAATTTTGAATTTCGATATCTCAGCTCTGGAAGGGTCTAGAGCCTCCATTTTTGCACTCAGGTCAAAGTCTCACAGCCCTCTATCATAATCCAGAGTTTTGAGAAGATTGAAGAAACTTAATTTTTCGCCCAAAAACGAAAAAAAACGAAAGGGGTAACACTGTCGTTTTTTTTTCGGGTCGAAATTTTGAATTTCGATATCTCAGCTCTGGAAGGGTCTAGAGCCTCCATTTTTGAACTCAGGTCAAAGTCTCACAGCCCTCTATCATAATCCAGAGTTTTGAGAAGATTGGAGAAACGTAATTTTTCGCCAAAAAACGGAAAAAAACGAAAGGGGTAACACTGTCGTTTTTTTTTTCGGGTCGAAATTTTGAATTTCGATATCTCAGCTCTGGAAGGGTCTAGAGCCTCCATTTTTGCAATCAGGTCAAAGTCTCACAGCCCTCTATCATAATCCAGAGTTTTGATAAGATTGGAGAAACTTAATTTTTCGCCCAAAAACGGAAAAAAACGAAAGGGGTAACACTGTCGGTTTTTTTTCGGGTCGAAATTTTGAGTTTCGATATCTCAGCTCTGGAAGGGTCTAAAGCCTCCATTTTTGCACTCAGGTCAAAGTCTCACAGCCCTCTATCATAATCCAGAGTTTTGAGAAGATTGGAGAAACTTAATTTTTCGCCCAAAAACGGAAAAAAACGAAAGGGGTAACACTGTCGGGTTTTTTTCGGGTCGAAATTTTGAATTTCGATATATCAGCTCTGGAAGGGTCTAGAGCCTCCATTTTTGCACTCAGGTCAAAGTCTCACAGCCCTCTATCATAATCCAGAGTTTTGAGAAGATTGGAGAAACTTAATTTTTCGCCCAAAAACGGAAAAAAACGAAAGGGGTAACACTGTCGGGTTTTTTTCGGGTCGAAATTTTGAATTTCGATATATCAGCTCTGGAAGGGTCTAGAGCCTCCATTTTTGCACTCAGGTCAAAGTCTCACAGCCCTCTATCATAATCCAGAGTTTTGAGAAGATTGGAGAAACTTATTTTTCGCCCAAAAACGAAAAAAAAACGAAAGGGGTAACACTGTCGTTTTTTTTCGGGTCGAAATTTTGAGTTTCGATATCTCAGCTCTGGAAGGGTCTAAAGCCTCCATTTTTGCACTCAGGTCTAAGTCTCATGGCCCTCTATCAGAATCCAGAGTTTTGAGAAGATTAGGGAAACCTAATTTTTCGCACAAAAAAAAAACGCAAGGGGTAACACTGTCGTTTTTTTTTCTGGTCGAAATTTTGAGTTTCGATATCTCAGCTGTGGAAGAGTCTAAAGCCTTCATTTTTGCACTCAGGTCTAAGTCTCATGGCCCTCTATCAGAATCCAGAATTTTGAGAAGATTGGAGAAACTTAATTTTTTGCCCGAAAATGAAAAAAAACGAAAGGGGTAACACTGTTGTTTTTTTTTTTCTGGTCGAAATTTTGAGTTTCGATATCTCAGCTCTGGAAGGGTCTAGAGCATCCATTTTTGCACTCAAGTCAAAGTCTCACAGCCCTCTATCATAATCCAGAGTTTTGAGAAGATTGGAGAAACTTAATTTTTCGCCCAAAAACGGAAAAAAACGAAAGGGGTAACACTGTCGTTTTTTTTTTCGGGTCGAAATTTTGAATTTCGATATCTCAGCTCTGGAAGGGTCTAGAGCCTCCATTTTTGCACTCAGGTCAAAGTCTCACAGCCCTCTATCATAATCCAGAGTTTTGAGAAGATTGGAGAAACGTAATTTTTCGCCCAAAAACGGAAAAAAACGAAAGGGGTAACACTGTCGGTTTTTTTTCGGGTCGAAATTTTGAATTTCGATATCTCAGCTCTGGAAGGGTCTAGAGCCTCCATTTTTGCACTCAGGTCAAAGTCTCACAGCCCTCTATCATAATGCAGAGTTTTGAGAAGATTGGAGAAACTTAATTTTTCGCCCAAAAACGGAAAAAAATGAAAGGGGTAACACTGTCGGGTTTTTTTCGGGTCGAAATTTTGAATTTCGATATCTCAGCTCTGGAAGGGTCTAGAGCCTCCATTTTTGCACTCAGGTCAAAGTCTCACAGCCCTCTATCATAATCCAGAGTTTTGAGAAGATTGGAGAAACTTAATTTTTCGCCCAAAAACGGAAAAAAATGAAAGGGGTAACACTGTCGGGTTTTTTTCGGGTCGAAATTTTGAATTTCGATATCTCAGCTCTGGAAGGGTCTAGAGCCTCCATTTTTGCACTCAGGTCAAAGTCTCACAGCCCTCTATCATAATCCAGAGTTTTGAGAAGATTGGAGAAACTTAATTTTTTGCCCAAAAACGGAAAAAAAACGAAAGGGGTAACACTGTCGGTTTTTTTTTTCGGGTCGAAATTTTGAATTTCGATATCTCAGCTCTGGAAGGGTCTAGAGCCTCCGTTTTTGCACTCAAGTCAAAGTCTCACAGCCCTCTATCATAATCCAGAGTTTTGAGAAGATTGGAGAAACTTAATTTTTCGCCCAAAAACGAAAAAAAACGAAAGGGGTAACACTGTCGTTTTTTTTTCGGGTCGAAATTTTGAATTTCGATATCTCAGCTCTGGAAGGGTCTAGAGCCTCCATTTTTGCACTCAGGTCAAAGTCTCACAGCCCTCTATCATAATCCAGAGTTTTGAGAAGATTGGAGAAACTTAATTTTTCGCCCAAAAACGGAAAAAAACGAAAGGGGTAACACTGTCGGTTTTTTTTCGGGTCGAAATTTTGAATTTCGATATCTCAGCTCTGGAAGGGTCTAGAGCCTCCATTTTTGCACTCAGGTCAAAGTCTCACAGCCCTCTATCATAATCCAGAGTTTTGAGAAGATTGGAGAAACTTAATTTTTCGCCTAAAAACGAAAAAAAAATGAAAGGGGTAACACTGTCGTTTTTTTTTCGGGTCGAAATTTTGAATTTCGATATCTCAGCTCTGGAAGGGTCTAGAGCCTCCATTTTTGCACTCAGGTCAAAGTCTCACAGCCCTCTATCATAATCCAGAGTTTTGAGAAGATTGGAGAAACTTAATTTTCGCCCAAAAACGAAAAAAAAACGAAAGGGGTAACACTGTCGTTTTTTTTCGGGTCGAAATTTTGAGTTTCGATATCTCAGCTCTGGAAGGGTCTAAAGCCTCCATTTTTGCACTCAGGTCTAAGTCTCATGGCCCTCTATCAGAATCCAGAGTTTTGAGAAGATTAGGGAAACCTAATTTTTCGCACAAAAAAAAAAACGCAAGGGGTAACACTGTCGTTTTTTTTTTCTGGTCGAAATTTAGAGTTTCGATATCTCAGCTCTGGAAGAGTCTAAAGCCTTCATTTTTGCACTCAGGTCTAAGTCTCATGGCCCTCTATCAGAATCCAGAATTTTGAGAAGATTGGGGAAACTTAATTTTTCGCCCCCCCCCCCCCCCAAAAAAAAAAACGTAAGGGGTAACACTGTCGTTTTTTTTTTTCTGGTCGAAATTTTGAGTTTCGATATCTCAGCTCTGGAAGGGTCTAGAGCCTCCATTTTTGCACTCAGGTCAAAGTCTCGTGGCCCTCTATCAGAATCCAGAGTTTTGAGAAGATTGGAGAAACTTAATTTTTTGCCCGAAAATGAAAAAAAAAAACGAAAGGGGTAACACTGTTGTTTTTTTTTTTCTGGTCGAAATTTTGAGTTTCGATATCTCAGCTCTGGAAGGGTCTAGAGCATCCATTTTTGCACTCAAGTCAAAGTCTCACAGCCCTCTATCATAATCCAGAGTTTTGAGAAGATTGGAGAAACTTAATTTTTCACCCAAAAACGGAAAAAAACGAAAGGGGTAACACTGTCGTTTTTTTTCGGGTCGAAATTTTGAATTTCGATATCTCAGCTCTGGAAGGGTCTAGAGCCTCCATTTTTGCACTCAAGTCAAAGTCTCACAGCCCTCTATCATAATCCAGAGTTTTGAGAAGATTGGAGAAACTTAATTTTTCGCCCAAAAACGAAAAAAAACGAAAGGGGTAACACTGTCGGTTTTTTTTTTCGGGTCGAAATTTTGAATTTCGATATCTCAGCTCTGGAAGGGTCTAGAGCCTCCATTTTTGCACTCAGGTCAAAGTCTCACAGCCCTCTATCATAATCCAGAGTTTTGAGAAGATTGGAGAAACGTAATTTTTCGCCCAAAAACGGAAAAAAACGAAAGGGGTAACACTGTCGGGTTTTTTTTTCGGGTCGAAATTTTGAATTTCGATATCTCAGCTCTGGAAGGGTCTAGAGCCTCCATTTTTGCACTCAGGTCAAAGTCTCACAGCCCTCTATCATAATCCAGAGTTTTGAGAAGATTTTCCAGAGCTGAGATATCGAAATTCAAAATTTCGACCCGAAAAAAAAACGACAGTGTTACCCCTTTCGGTTTTTTTCCGTTTTTGGGCGAAAAATTAAGTTTCTCCAATCTTCTCAAAACTCTGGATTATGATAGAGGGCTGTGAGACTTTGACTTGAGTGCGAAAATGGAGGCTCTAGACCCTTCCAGAGCTGAGATATCGAAATTCAAAATTTCGACCCGAAAAAAAAAACGACAGTGTTACCCCTTTCGTTTTTTTCGTTTTTGGGCGAAAAATTAAGTTTCTCCAATCTTCTCAAAACTCTGGATTATG
Organism: Pimephales promelas; assembly: GCF_988280905.1. NCBI lineage: Eukaryota > Metazoa > Chordata > Actinopteri > Cypriniformes > Leuciscidae > Pimephales > Pimephales promelas. The sequence continues at coordinate 20,149,083 of NC_142783.1, forward strand.
ATAGAGGGTTGTGAGACGTTGACTTGAGTGCAAAAATGGAGGCTCTAAACCCTTCCAGAGCTGAGATATCGAAACTCAAAATTTCGACCAGAAAAAAAAGGACAGTGTTACCCCTTTCATTTTTTTTCATTTTCGGGCGAAAAATTAAGTTTCTCCAATCTTCTCAAAACTCTGGATTCTGATAGAGGGCCACAAGACTTTGACCTGAGTGCAAAAATGGAGGCTCTAGACCCTTCCAGAGCTGAGATATCGAAATTTAAAATTTCGACCCGAAAAAAAAAACCGACAGTGTTACCCCTTTCGTTTTTTTTCTTTTTCGGGCGAAAAATTAAGTTTCTCCAATCTTCTCAAAACTCTGGATTATGATAGAGGGCCGTGAGACTTTGACCTGAGTGCAAAAATGGAGGCTCTAGACCCTTCCAGAGCTGAGATATCGAAATTCAAAATTTTGACCCGAAAAAAAAAACGACAGTGTTACCCCTTTCGTTTTTTTCCGTTTTTGGGCGAAAAATTAAGTTTCTCCAATCTTCTCAAAACTCTGGATTATGATAGAGGGCTGTGAGACTTTGACTTGAGTGCAAAAATGGAGGCTCTAGACCCTTCCAGAGCTGAGATATCGAAATTCAAAATTCGACCCGAAAAAAAAAACGACAGTGTTACCCCTTTCGTTTTTTTCCGTTTTTGGGCCAAAAATTAAGTTTCTCCAATCTTCTCAAAACTCTGGATTATGATAGAGGGCTGTGAGACTTTGACCTGAGTGCAAAAATGGAGGCTCTAGACCCTTCCAGAGCTGAGATATCGAAATTCAAAATTTCGACCAGAAAAAAAAAGGACAGTGTTACCCCTTTCGTTTTTTTTTTCATTTTCGGGCAAAAAATTAAGTTTCTCCAATCTTCTCAAAACTCTGGATTCTGATAGAGGGCCACGAGACTTTGACCTGAGTGCAAAAATGGAGGCTCTAGACCCTTCCAGAGCTGAGATATCGAAACTCAAAATTTCAAACAGAAAAAAAAACGACAGTGTTACCCCTTTCGTTTTTTTCCGTTTTTGGGCGAAAAATTAAGTTTCTCCAATCTTCTCAAAACTCTGGATTATGATAGAGGGCTGTGAGACTTTGACCTGAGTGCAAAAATGGAGGCTCTAGACCCTTCCAGAGCTGAGATATCGAAATTCAAAATTTCGACCCGAAAAAAAACGACAGTGTTACCCCTTTCGTTTTTTTCCGTTTTTGGGCGAAAAATTAAGTTTCTCCAATCTTCTCAAAACTCTGGATTATGATAGAGGGCTGTGAGACTTTGACCTGAGTGCAAAAATGGAGGCTCTAGACCCTTCCAGAGCTGAGATATCGAAATTCAAAATTTCGACCCGAAAAAAAAAACGACAGTGTTACCCCTTTCGTTTTTTTCCCTTTTTGGGCGAAAAATTAAGTTTCTCCAATCTTCTCAAAACTCTGGATTATGATAGAGGGCTGTGAGACTTTGACTTGAGTGCAAAAATGGAGGCTCTAGACCCTTCCAGAGCTGAGATATCGAAATTCAAAATTCGACCCGAAAAAAACAAACGACAGTGTTACCCCTTTCGTTTTTTTCCGTTTTTGGGCGAAAAATTAAGTTTCTCCAATCTTCTCAAAACTCTGGATTATGATAGAGGGCTGTGAGACTTTGACCTGAGTGCAAAAATTGAGGCTCTAGACCCTTCCAGAGCTGAGATATCGAAATTCAAAATTTCGACCAGAAAAAAAAAAGGACAGTGTTACCCCTTTCGTTTTTTTTTTCATTTTCGGGCAAAAAATTAAGTTTCTCCAATCTTCTCAAAACTCTGGATTCTGATAGCGGGCCACGAGACTTTGACCTGAGTGCAAAAATGGAGGCTCTAGACCCTTCCAGAGCTGAGATATCGAAACTCAAAATTTCGACCAGAAAAAAAAAAACGACAGTGTTACCCCTTACGGTTTTTTGGGGGGGAAAATTAAGTTTCCCCAATCTTCTCAAAATTCTGGATTCTGATAGAGGGCCATGAGACTTAGACCTGAGTGCAAAAATGAAGGCTTTAGACCCTTCCAGAGCTGAGATATCGAAACTCAATTTCAAACAGAAAAAAAAAACGACAGTGTTACCCCTTACGTTTTTTTTTGGGCGAAAATTAAGTTTCCCTAATCTTCTCAAAACTCTGGATTCTGATAGAGGGCCATGAGACTTTGACCTGAGTGCAAAAATGGAGGCTCTAGACCCTTCCAGAGCTGAGATATCGAAATTCAAAATTTCGACCAGAAAAAAAAAGGACAGTGTTACCCCTTTCGTTTTTTTTTTCATTTTCGGGCAAAAAATTAAGTTTCTCCAATCTTCTCAAAACTCTGGATTCTGATAGAGGGCCACGAGACTTTGACCTGAGTGCAAAAATGGAGGCTCTAGACCCTTCCAGAGCTGAGATATCGAAATTCAAAATTCGACCCGAAAAAAAAAACGACAGTGTTACCCCTTTCGTTTTTTTCCGTTTTTGGGCGAAAAATTAAGTTTCTCCAATCTTCTCAAAACTCTGGATTATGATAGAGGGCTGTGAGACTTTGACCTGAGTGCAAAAATGGAGGCTCTAGACCCTTCCAGAGCTGAGATATCGAAATTCAAAATTTCGACCAGAAAAAAAAAGGACAGTGTTACCCCTTTCGTTTTTTTTTTCATTTTCGGGCAAAAAATTAAGTTTCTCCAATCTTCTCAAAACTCTGGATTCTGATAGAGGGCCACGAGACTTTGACCTGAGTGCAAAAATGGAGGCTCTAGACCCTTCCAGAGCTGAGATATCGAAACTCAAAATTTCAAACAGAAAAAAAAACGACAGTGTTACCCCTTTCGTTTTTTTCCGTTTTTGGGCGAAAAATTAAGTTTCTCCAATCTTCTCAAAACTCTGGATTATGATAGAGGGCTGTGAGACTTTGACCTGAGTGCAAAAATGGAGGCTCTAGACCCTTCCAGAGCTGAGATATCGAAATTCAAAATTTCGACCCGAAAAAAAACGACAGTGTTACCCCTTTCGTTTTTTTCCGTTTTTGGGCGAAAAATTAAGTTTCTCCAATCTTCTCAAAACTCTGGATTATGATAGAGGGCTGTGAGACTTTGACCTGAGTGCAAAAATGGAGGCTCTAGACCCTTCCAGAGCTGAGATATCGAAATTCAAAATTTCGACCCGAAAAAAAAAACGACAGTGTTACCCCTTTCGTTTTTTTCCCTTTTTGGGCGAAAAATTAAGTTTCTCCAATCTTCTCAAAACTCTGGATTATGATAGAGGGCTGTGAGACTTTGACTTGAGTGCAAAAATGGAGGCTCTAGACCCTTCCAGAGCTGAGATATCGAAATTCAAAATTCGACCCGAAAAAAAAAAACGACAGTGTTACCCCTTTCGTTTTTTTCCGTTTTTGGGCGAAAAATTAAGTTTCTCCAATCTTCTCAAAACTCTGGATTATGATAGAGGGCTGTGAGACTTTGACCTGAGTGCAAAAATTGAGGCTCTAGACCCTTCCAGAGCTGAGATATCGAAATTCAAAATTTCGACCAGAAAAAAAAAAGGACAGTGTTACCCCTTTCGTTTTTTTTTTCATTTTCGGGCAAAAAATTAAGTTTCTCCAATCTTCTCAAAACTCTGGATTCTGATAGCGGGCCACGAGACTTTGACCTGAGTGCAAAAATGGAGGCTCTAGACCCTTCCAGAGCTGAGATATCGAAACTCAAAATTTCGACCAGAAAAAAAAAAACGACAGTGTTACCCCTTACGGTTTTTTGGGGGGGGAAAAATTAAGTTTCCCCAATCTTCTCAAAATTCTGGATTCTGATAGAGGGCCATGAGACTTAGACCTGAGTGCAAAAATGAAGGCTTTAGACCCTTCCAGAGCTGAGATATCGAAACTCAATTTCAAACAGAAAAAAAAAACGACAGTGTTACCCCTTACGTTTTTTTTTTGGGCGAAAATTAAGTTTCCCTAATCTTCTCAAAACTCTGGATTCTGATAGAGGGCCATGAGACTTAGACCTGAGTGCAAAAATGGAGGCTTTAGACCCTTCCAGAGCTGAGATATCGAAACTCAAAATTTCGACCAGAAAAAAAAACGACAGTGTTACCCCTTTCGTTTTTTTCCGTTTTTGGGCGAAAAATTAAGTTTCTCCAATCTTCTCAAAACTCTGGATTATGATAGAGGGCTGTGAGACTTTGACTTGAGTGCAAAAATGGAGGCTCTAGACCCTTCCAGAGCTGAGATATCGAAATTCAAAATTTCGACCCAAAAAAAAAAAAACGACAGTGTTACCCCTTTCGTTTTTTTTTTCGTTTTTGGGCGAAAAATTAAGTTTCTCCAATCTTCTCAAAACTCTGGATTATGATAGAGGGCTGTGAGACTTTGACCTGAGTGCAAAAATGGAGGCTCTAGACCCTTCCAGAGCTGAGATATCGAAATTCAAAATTTCGACCCGAAAAAAAAACGACAGTGTTACCCCTTTCGTTTTTTTCCGTTTTTGGGCGAAAAATTAAGTTTCTCCAATCTTCTCAAAACTCTGGATTATGATAGAGGGCTGTGAGACTTTGACCTGAGTGCAAAAATGGAGGCTCTAGACCCTTCCAGAGCTGAGATATCGATATTCAAAATTTCGACCCGAAAAAAAAAACGACAGTGTTACCCCTTTCGTTTTTTTCCGTTTTTGGGCGAAAAATTAAGTTTCTCCAATCTTCTCAAAACTCTGGATTATGATAGAGGGCTGTGAGACTTTGACTTGAGTGCAAAAATGGAGGCTCTAGACCCTTCCAGAGCTGAGATATCGAAATTCAAAATTTCGACCCGAAAAAAAAACGACAGTGTTACCCCTTTCGTTTTTTTCCGTTTTGGGGCGAAAAATTAAGTTTCTCCAATCTTCTCAAAACTCTGGATTATGATAGAGGGCTGTGAGACTTTGACCTGAGTGCAAAAATGGAGGCTCTAGACCCTTCCAGAGCTGAGATATCGAAATTCAAAATTTCGACCCGAAAAAAAAAACGACAGTGTTACCCCTTTCGTTTTTTTCCGTTTTTGGGCAAAAAATTAAGTTTCTCCAATCTTCTCAAAACTCTGGATTATGATAGAGGGCTGTGAGACTTTGACTTGAGTGCAAAAATGGAGGCTCTAGACCCTTCCAGAGCTGAGATATCGAAATTCAAAATTTCGACCCGAAAAAAAAACGACAGTGTTACCCCTTTCGTTTTTTTCCGTTTTTGGGCGAAAAATTAAGTTTCTCCAATCTTCTCAAAACTCTGGATTATGATAGAGGGCTGTGAGACTTTGACTTGAGTGCAAAAATGGAGGCTCTAGACCCTTCCAGAGCTGAGATATCGAACCTCAAAATTTCGACCAGAAAAAAAAAAACGACAGTGTTACCCCTTTCGTTTTTTTTCATTTTCGGGCGAAAAATTAAGTTTCTCCAATCTTCTCAAAACTCTGGATTCTGATAGAGGGCCACGAGACTTTGACCTGAGTGCAAAAATGGAGGCTCTAGACCCTTCCAGAGCTGAGATATCAAAATTCAAAATTTCGACCCGAAAAAAAACCAACAGTGTTACCCCTTTCGTTTTTTTTCGTTTTCGGGCGAAAAATTAAGTTTCTCCAATCTTCTCAAAACTCTGGATTATGATAGAGGGCCATGAGACTTAGACCTGAGTGCAAAAATGGAGGCTCTAGCCCCTTCCAGAGCTGAGATATCAAAACTCAAAAATTCGCCCCGAAAAAAAAAAACGACAGTGTTACCCCTTACGTTGTTTTTTTTTCGGGCGAAAAAGTAAGTTTCTTCAATCTTCCCAAAACTCTGGATTCTGATAGAGGGCCATGAGACTTAGACCTGAGTGCAAAATGGAGGCTCTAGCCCCTTCCAGAGCTGAGATATCGAAACTCAAAAATTCGGCCCGAAAAAAAAAACGACAGTGGTACCCCTTACGTTTTTTTTTTCGGGCGAAAAAATTAAGTTTCTCCAATCTTCCCAAAAGTCTGGATTCTGATAGAGGGCCATGAGACTTAGACCTGAGTGCAAAAATGGAGGCTCTAGCCCCTTCCAGAGCTGAGATATCGAAACTCAAAAATTCGGCCCGAAAAAAAAATGACAGTGGTACCCCTTACGTTTTTTTTTTTCGGCGAAAAATTACGTTTCTCCAATCTTCCGAAAACTCTGGATTCTGAGAGAAGGCCATGAGACTTAGACCTGAGTGCAAAATGGAGGCTCTAGCCCCTTCCAGAGGTGAGATATCGAAACTCAAAAAATTCGGCCCGAAAAAAAAACGACTTTGACCTGAGTGCAAAAACGGAGGCTCTAGCCCCTTCCAGAGCTGAGATATCGAAACTCAAAAATTCGGCCCGAAAAAAAAAACGACAGTGGTACCCCTTACGGTTTTTTTTTTTTTGGGTGAAAAATTAAGTTTCTCCAATCTTCTCAAAACTCTGGATTCTGATAGAGGGCCATGAGACTTAGACCTGAGTGCAAAAATGGAGGCTCTAGCCCCTTCCAGAGCTGAGATATCGAAACTCAAAAATTCGCCCCGAAAAAAAAACGACAGTGGTACCCCTTACGTTTTTTTTTTCGGGCGAAAAATTAAGTTTCTCCAATCTTCCGAAAACTCTGGATTCTGAGAGAAGGCCATGAGACTTAGACCTGAGTGCAAAATGGAGGCTCTAGCCCCTTCCAGAGGTGAGATATCGAAACTCAAAAAATTCGGCCCGAAAAAAAAAACGACTTAGACCTGAGTGCAAAAATGGAGGCTCTAGCCCCTTCCAGAGCTGATATATCGAAACTCAAAATTTCGGCCCGAAAAAAAAAACGACAGTGGTACCCCTTACGGTTTTTTTTTTCCGGCGAAAAATTAAGTTTATTCAATCTTCCCAAAACTCTGGATTCTGATAGAGGGCCATGAGATTTAAACTTGAGTGCAAAAATGGAGGCTCTAGCCCCTTCCAGAGCTGAGATATCGAAACTCAAAAATTCGGCCCGAAAAAAAAAACTACAGTGGTATCCCTTAGGTTTTTTTTTTTTTTTTTCGGGCGAAAAATTACGTTTCTTCAATCTTCCCAAAACTCTGGATTCTGATAGAGGGCCATGAGACTTAGACCTGAGTGCAAAATGGAGGCTCTAGCCCCTTCCAGAGCTGAGATATCGAAACTCAAAAATTCGGCCCGAATAAAAAACGACAGTGGTACCCCTTACGTTTTTTTTTTTTCGGGCGAAAAATTAAGTTTCTCCAATCTTCCCAAAACTCTGGATTCTGATAGAGGGCCATGAGACTTCGACCTGAGTTCAAAATTGAGGCTCTAGCCCCTTCCAGAGCTGAGATATCGAAACTCAAAAATTCGGCCCGAAAAAAAAAACGACAGTGGTACCCCTTACGTGTTTTTTTTTTCGTGCGAAAAATTAAGTTTCTCCAATCTTCCGAAAACTCTCGATTCTGATAGAGGGCCATGAGTCTTAGACTTGAGTGCAAAAATGGAGGCTCTAGCCCCTTCCAGAAATGAGATATCGAAACTCAAAAATTCGGCCCGAAAAAAAAAAAACGACAGTGGTACCCCTTCCTTTTTTTTTTTTCGGGTGAAAAATTAAGTTTTTCCAATCTTCCCAAAATTCTGGATTCTGATAGAGGGCCATGAGACTTAGACCTGAGTGCAAAATGGAGGCTCTAGCCCCTTCCAGAGCTGAGATATCGAAACTCCAAATTTTGGCCAGAAAAAAAAAACGACAGTGGTACCCCTTACGTTTTTTTTTTTCGGTTGAAAAATTAAGTTTCTCCAATCTTCCCCAAACTCTGGATTCTGATAGAGGGCCATGAGACTTAGACCTGAGTGCAAAAATGGAGTCTCTAGCCCCTTCCAGAGCTGAGATATCGAAACTCAAAAATTCGGCCAGAAAAAAAAACGACAGTGGTACCCCTTACGTTTTTTTTTTTTTTGGGTGAAAAATTAAGTTTCTCCAATCTTCTCAAAACTCTGGATTCTGATAGAGGGCCATGAGATTTAAACTTGAGTGCAAAAATGGAGGCTCTAGCCCCTTCCAGAGCTGAGGTATCGAAACTCAAAAATTCGACCCAAAAAAAAAAACGACAGTGGTACCCCTTTCGTTTTTTTTTTTCGGGCGAAAAATTAAGTTTCTCCAATCTTCCGAAAACTCTGGATTCTGATAGAAGGCCATAAGACTTCGACCGGAGTGCAAAATGGAGGCTCTAGCCCCTTCCAGAGCTGAGATATCGAAACTCAAAAAATTCGGCCCGAAAAAAAAAACGACAGTGGTACCCCTTACGTGTTTGTTTTTTTCGGGCGAAAAATTAAGTTTCTCCAATCTTCCGAAAACTCTCGATTCTGATAGAGGGCCATGAGACTTAGACCTGAGTGCAAAAATGGAGGCTCTAGCCCCTTCCAGAGCTGAGATATCGAAACTCAAAAATTCGGCCCGAAAAAAAAAAACGACAGTGGTACCCCTTCTTTTTTTTTTTTTTCGGGCGAAAAATTAAGTTTTTCCAATCTTCCCAAAATTCTGGATTCTGATAGAGGGCCATGAGACTTAGACCTGAGTGCAAAATGGAGGCTCTAGCCCCTTCCAGAGCTGAGATATCGAAACTCCAAATTTTGGCCAGAAAAAAAAAACGACAGTGGTACCCCTTACGTTTTTTTTTTTTTTCGGTTGAAAAATTAAGTTCCTCCAATCTTCTCAAAACTCTGGATTCTGATAGAGGGCCATGAGACTTGAGGCATTCCGTTGATTCCGCTAATCCGCTCCAGGTTTTCCCGCTCGCTCCGCAGTCCGCTCTGCGCATCGTATGTCTGCGGCCCTCTCTTGAATACGACAGTTCACGAAAGCTGTTGCATTAACAGGTAGGCTATGCAAGACTATGGAAGCTTGTTTCCGCCACAGAATGAAAAATAAAAAAGGCAATTGCAACTTTTTATCTCACAATTCTGACTTTTATTCTTACAATTGCGAGTTTACATTAGTTTGAGAAATAAAGTCAGAATTGCAAGATATGAAGTCAGATTTGCGTGATATAAAGTCAGAAATGGGTGTTATAATATAATATAAATATATAGATATAAATAAATATAAATAAATATATAAATATAAATATAAAGTCACAATTGCGTGTTATAAAGTCAGAATTGCGAGATATAAACTATTCCGAGTTTATATTTCGAATTTCATACATCTTTTCTCAGAATTGATACTTGCAAAATGCGAGTCTCAAGCCAATTCTACCTTAGAATTGGCTTGAGACTCGCATTTTGCGAGTATCAATTCTGAGAAAAGATGTATGAAATTCGAAATATAAACTCGCAATTATGTGTTATAAAGTCAGAATGGGCTTTATGCACAGCTGCACTACTTCCTGAACTTCAGCCAGCTCCTTGTTTCCTGTCTGCCATTATTGGTCAAATTGATTAATTCAGGTGTGCTTGACCTCAGTAGTCACGGCAACAATAATCAGACACACCTGAATTAATCAAGTTCAGACAGGAAACAAGGAGCTGGCTGAAGTTCAGGAAGTAGTGCAGCTGGGCATAAAGCCAATTGCGAGATGTAAACTAACAATTGTGAGAACAAAGTCGCAATTCTGTTTTTTTTTCTCTTCGAATTGCGACTTTATAACACGCAATTCTGACTTTATATCTCGCAATTCTGGCTTTATATCTCGCAATTCTGGCTTTATATCATGAAATTCTGGCTTTATATCACGCAGTTCTGACTTTATATCACGCAATTCTGGCTTTATATCTCGCAATTCTGACTTTATATCACGCAATTCTGGCTTTATATCACGCAATTCTGACTTTATTTCTCACAATTCTGACTTCATATCTCACAATTTTGAGATAAAAAGTCGCTATTTTTATTCAGTAGCGGAAACAAGCTTCCATAATAGACAGTGGTTGAATCTGCGAAATTATTCATTATTTTTTTTTGTTTGTTTTTGTGCATTTATGTCGGTAATGTTTTGCTCTTGGTCTTCTACTAGTGCTAACAACTTGTACAACATATTCACGTTCTAGAATTAGCTGCTTGTCTAATCAAATTATTGTACTCTCTCTCTCTCGATCTAATACAAATAATAGCCTAAGTATCTATCTATGTTAGATCTAGATCTAGCCGATCTATGTTAAATAGTTTAACAAACATTAAATAAATGGTTAAACTGAAATTATACTTGCTTACATTTGAAAGCATATTGCCGTTATCACTCCGACTCCGCTAACGGTCGACATTTTTTTATTTTTTGAACAAGATAGCAAAGCTGCGCATAGGATTGTGGGTGATTTAAGAGCGCGAAGGCTACACATATGCATCCTTTCCTGTGTATGGGATATTTTCCGAACGAAGGACTCAGTCCTTGAAATTCTGAGGATCCTCGACATTGGAACAGTCCTCGATGGACGTCGATGACGTCCTCGAAATTCCGGCTTCCGAGGATCCTTCCTTGACATTGAGAAACGCCTCGTGTATACTTTTGGTTAGGATCATGGCAAGCCAAGAGGTTCAGAATTACACCATAAATTAATCGCGTTTACTGCCATATTTATTAACATATAGTAAGGATAAGCATGATGTGTATATTGCCTAATTGCAAGCTTGTTTCAGAAATGGTGACTTTTTTTTCCCCCATCATTATTGAACATCATTATAGGAGTATTAGGTTGAATGAGTTAGAATTAAATGTTTTATTAATCATTAGAAAATAGACATTAAGAAAATAAATTATGCAAGTACTTTTACTTTTAATACTTAGCCTACATTTAAAATCAGGTACTTTTTACTTTTTACTTAAGTATGGTTGTCATTGTGTTACTTCTACTTTTACTAAAGTAAATATTTATCTGGTTATTTGTATTTTTACTTAAGTACTGAGATTCAGTACTTCCTCCACCACTGACACTATAAGTAACAGAACATCAGTTTGTATTATACATTTGGTAAAAGGATTGAAAGTACACAAATCTTAGTGGTCTTCAGTGGGTTCATTCATTTTCATTTTCTCCACGTCCTCCTGCTTGTCATGATGTTTAATGAGATTTTTCCTATTCAATATGATAAAAACACATGATTGATTTGGTTAATGAACACAACTTCAACTTTCCATGTATCCTTTAAGTGTTTTAAATAGAGATTAAATGTCCCTATATTGATCCTAATATTCAAGCTAATTCTCTTAAATAATCTTAGAATAATTGAGGGGTTTGTATTTTAAATGCTTGACTTGACAGAGTTGCTCAAATGTTCAGCTGTGTGTTAAATACAAGTCCACTATAGCTGCTTTACTCACCCAGTACCCTCGACATCCTCTATGGTCTCGGGTAGACACCTGCCTCTTGTCTCAGGTAACTGCCAAGCCACCAGACAAGCGACAAATGCCACAGAACACAGGATGGTCTGAGAGAAGTGACCCCAGAAACTGTCCAAAAGCAGGACTAGAGGAGCCACAGACACACCCAGACGGGCCAGGAACGAGTTATAGCCCATCCCATTTTGCCTATAGGACCCAATAAAGTAAATTCTTTATTTATATACTATGCATTGACATACATTTTGCACTTTGTGGTCAAAATTCTGGAACAAGAAGAAGAAGAAGTCTCGTATGCTCACCAAGGTTGCATTTTATTAAAAATAAAAACAATATTCTGAAGTAGAAGTGTTTATATTTTGAATATATTAAAAAATATAATTTGTCCCTGTGTTGGCAAAACACTTTTTTTAGTTTCACATGATACTTCAGATATTATTCTAATTTGCTGATTTGCTGCTCAAGAAATATTTTTTATTACAATTTACTATCAATGTACAACGTGCGATCTCATGAGAATACGCATGTATTTGTACGTAAAGTGTCGTTCTATCATACGTATATATAATTACGTTTTATATGCGCAGAAACGTGTAATACTGAGGTATTTACAGTACTAAAACGTAAAATATTTCCGTATTGACAGCATAAAAACGTAATTTATTTACGTATGAACAAATCCACCGACGTACATTGTATATCACAATGTAGGCTATGCATATTAGCATTATGTTTTGACTCTATTGCATTCCACTGTTATTAATGAAGTTTTCAGTCGCATTTATTGATATAATACATATTAACATGTTGCTCGTTTCGCCTGCATGGTGTTAAACAATACACTATAAAACACATTCTTTAACGTTACTCGTTCAACCATTTTGTAATAGTTTATTTACCTTGAGACACATAAAGCGTTTTCTCCTATAAAACACAACAAAAATTCACAAAAGACATCAATTTTATTAGTTTGATGTAATCCAAATTTCATCATCATGTGCCACCAGCAAGGCTTCATCATGTGAACGGCTTTTGGTATCGCATCGGTTTTGACATTTCGCAAAAAATAAATTATTGTGATTATACAATGTCTGTTAGTTATGTTTTTCTTCTTAATTGTACTTTGTTATGTAGTTTTAAAGAATTGTTATGGGTAGGTTTAGGGGTAGGAGTAGGATTGGTGGCTCAAAATATATTTTAATGCTATTGTTAATAAAACTGCCCTTTCTCAACACCTGTCCGCTACGTTTTATCCTTTTTTATATTAAGTATAAAATGGGTATGTTTAGGTTTGGGATTAGGGTTACGGGATCTTGCATTTATCTATAAAATGGTAAAAGGGAAATTAAACAGATATCTTTATGATATAGAATATACGTAAATAGTTTACGTTTTGAAGCTGTAAAAACGTAATGTTACATTTAAATGTTGCAGATGCGTCTATATTATACGTTTCAGCCTCTGTCCAAAGGTAGCCTACTAAAAAGTACGTTTTCTATCTTTGCAAAAACGTAAAATTACGTATTAACAATGAGACCAGGCTGCAATGTAACCAGTGTGCTGCTTAATATTTTTTGATACAGTATCATTTAAAAGTTTGAGGTAAGAAAGATTTAAAATAAAGCTCTGCTTTATTAAAAATGACAGTAAAGACATGTATAATGTTACAATATATATATATTTCAAATAACTACTGTTCTTTTAAATTTTATTACAGAAATTAAGCAGTTTTCAACATTGTTAATAATAAGAACCATTGTTAATCAGTAATGGAGTATCAATAATGCAAAATAAAACAGTGCAGTTATATTTATAATAATGCAAATATAATTACATTTTATATAATAATAGACTATTAATAATAGTAATATAAAAATCAAGTAATTTAAAGATTTTATTTTGAAGTGTAAAATACATATTTAATAATATGTTCCGTTACCTGAGAACAGTGGGGTAAAGCTCCGAGCTGAATAATACAATTGTAGAAAAAGCAGCAACTGCGAATCCTTTACCCAGTACTGCCACCACTGTACGACCAATCCACTGATCTGTGTGTGAAAGAAATGGTATTGAGCACGGTGTCTGTGACTGAATAAACAAATAAAAGCCCTCTAGTAGTTTCCCCAAGTGACTGTCATTTAATCACATGTAGCCTACATACTTGTACAACTGTTGAAATTGCAGATTTATTCAGGAATGAAACAAGGTAATGTCCTTATGAGTGAGGTTCATTTAAAAACGCTGATTCGACGGCACCGATAGCCTCACGGGCAGCGCGCTGACATACAGTATAGCGCCCTTGTGCTTCGGATGACCCGAGTTCGAATCTCGGCTCGTTGACATTTCCCAGTCCCGTATCCCGTCTCTCTCCCATCTCCCTTCCTGTCCACTCTACACTATTCTGTCACAATAAAAAAACGCGGATTCATTCAGGAACAATACACCACTATGCTCATGTGCAACATTTTACTTTGGCTTAATTTGTTTGGAACGGTTTTCGTCGACAGAGCAAAAAAACAAGGTAACTGTCAATATGGTGTCTAAAATATAGGCCGAATGCAATCTTAACGTCTTGTTTATTCATCTTTTAAAAGAAATCGTGCTGTTTTAGATATGCGAGAACAACAGGACTGGTTTGCTCCTTGATAATGTGCAATCATGTGGTTTTGCTAGTCTCACCTTTGGGTATGAATATGTTGATCATAAGACTGATTCCAGCCAATAGATGAGCTCCTGCTTCAGTTTTACGTCTGCCGATCTTCTCCAGCAGGTAATATACGAGCAGTTTAGATGGAACCTCAATGGCCCCATACACAAACTGAGTGAGGTACATATTTAGTCCAAAGCCTGTGATGTTGAGGCTTATACCATAGGTTATAGTGGCAACACAAAACCTGCAAGAGAAATGTCATTAAATATAATTTATTATTCAAACAATGAAGTCTGAAATTTTTTCTAATCTAGTGCAGCTGAAGGCGGTCAACAGCCAGGTTCCAAAAGTAAAAATCTGGATTTTAAATATCTCAGCTCTGGAAGGGTCTAGAGCCTCAATTTTTACACCCAGGTCTAAGTCTCATGGCCCTCTATCAGAATCCAGAGTTTTGAGAAAATTGGAGAAACTTATTTTTTCGCATCGAAAAAAAAAAAACGACAGGGGTACCACTGTCGTTTTTTTGGGGGGTCGAAATTTTGAGTTTCTCTGATCTTCTTGAAACTCTGGATTCTGATAGACGGCCATGAGACTTAGACCTGAGTGCAAAAATTGAGGCTCTTGTCTAGACCCTTCCAGAGGTGAGATATTGAGATTTTAATAATGGCATAAATGCTACGTGGGATCTCAATATCTCAGCTCTGGAAGGGTCTAGAGACTCCATTTTTGCACTCAGGTCTAAGTCTCATGGCCCTCTATCAGAATCCAGAATTTTGAGAAGATTGGAGAAACTTATTTTTTTCGCACAAAAAAAAAAAACGACAGGGGTACCACTGTCGTTTTTTTGGGGGGGTCGAAATTTTGAGTTTCTCTGATCTTCTTGAAACTCTGGATTCTGATAGTGGGCCATAAGACTTAGACCTGAGTGCAAACATGGAGGCTCTAGACCCTTCCAGAGCTGAGATATTGAGATATTTATAATGGCATAAATGCTACGTGGGATCTCAATATCTCAGCTCTGGAAGGGTCTAGAGACTCCATTTTTGCACCCAGGTCTAAGTCTCATGGCCCTCTATCAGAATCCAGAGTTTTGAGAAGATTGGAGAAACTTATTTTTTCGCACAGAAAAAAAAAACGACAGGGGTACCACTGTCGTTTTTTTGGGGGGGGTCGAAATTTTGAGTTTCTCTGATCTTCAGGAAACTCTGGATTCTGATAGAGGGCCATGGGACTTAGACCTGGGTGCAAAAATGGAGGCTCTAGACCCTTCCAGAGCTGAGATATTGAGATATTTACAATGGCATAAATGATACGTGGGATCTCAGTATCTCAGCTCTGGAAGGGTCTAGAGACTCCATTTTTGCACTCAGGTCTAAGTCTCATGGCCCTCTATCAGAATCCAGAGTTTTGAGAAGATTGGAGAAACTTATTTTTTCGCATCGAAATAAAAAAACGACAGGGGTACCACTGATTTGGTTTTCGAAATTTTGAGTTTCTCTGATCTTCTTGAAACTCTGGATTCTGATAGAGGGCCATGAGACTTAGACCTGAGTGCAAAAATTGAGACTCTAGTCTAGACCCTTCCAGAGCTGAGATATTGGGATTTTTATAATATCATAAATGCTACGTGGGATCTCAATATCTCAGCTCTGGAAGGGTCTAGAGACTCCATTTTCTCATGGCCCTCTATCAGAATCCAGAGTTTTGAGAAGATTGGAGAAACTTATTTTTTCGCACAGAAAAAATTTTGAGTTTCTCTGATTTTCTTAAAAACTCTGGATTATGATAGGGCCATGAGAGGTTAGTTGTTGTGGGAAGGAGGCGGGAACGTCGACGCTCCCTGTTGCTTTCGCTCCTCCGTGAGAGACGCGAGACTGGCGCGCGCCTTACAGGTGTCTTTCATTATCACTCACGCCACCGGCCTCGTGCAGCGCGCCGTCCTCGTCCCTCGCCCTCGATCATCCTGCTCGCCACAGCCAACTAACTAGACAATTTGAGTGAAATGAACTTCAAACTCTGGTGGCTTGCTAAGCTGTGCAATGCGGTGCATTGTGGGACAAATGCGCACCTTGGTTATTTTCTGTGTTTTCTCGGTCAAGAGGGCACCAAATTAAAAAAAAAATCTTTTACATTTCGACTACATACTGTACAGTATATAGGCTATGATCCACTTTCAATAAAGATTAATGTTGCAATGGGTAAAATGCTCCTTTCAATTTAAATATCAGAAAAAATTATATTTATATATATATATATATATATATATATATATATATATATATATAACATTTAGATTTTAATCTGCATATAGGATGGACATCTGTTCTGCTCATTTTTGCTCACTGATTTGAAGGCTTTTTGAGTAAAACAGCTCTATATTTAATTAAGCACACAGAAGAACCATAAGCAGTGCAAACTGATTTACAGAATGTTACATACCAAATGGTTCCTGTGAGCATAGCCAGTCTCCTAATCTTAGGGGTTCTGACAAGGTCCAGGTACGAATATTTTTTCTTTCCTTGATCTGTTATTATGATAGAGAGAGCCTATAGAAGAAAGACATAGCTATAGTTGCCTACTGACAGATAGTTGTTTTAAATTGCGTCAATCCAGCATGTATTGTAAAATTGAAAATATATATTTTCTCTCACCTCAGGTGTGATTCTTGAGATAACTTCCTCCTTGTGATTCATGACAGCACATTTATGAAGATAAAAATGAGCTCTTTCTGCCTTCCCATTGGCTATTAGCCACCGAGCCGACTCTGGAACCCACCTAGATAAGAAACATTTGCTCTATAAAACATTGTTAGGGTTCTTTCAGACAGAATGCATTTTTGCATTACACTCCTCTGCTTTTTCATGGTTTTCTAGACAGACAAGTTTGACCGTTGCTCTCGCGTCTTCTGCATTCATCACATGCATAAAACAGCATTCTAAAAACGTGGCACTCAAGTTAAAACTTCATCTTTTAAAAAAATGATGCTGCATTCGAAAACGCATATTAAGTAAATTCTACATTTGGTTTGAAATATACTTAGCAACTTTTTAAAAAAGTGTGTTGTATAGGATGAATATGTGAAGTAGGAATGAAATTCAGATTGATCGATGAATTCATGTGACCGATGGCATTTAGTTGCATTGCTTCACTACCATTCATAAATCAGCCCCGTGGCCTCATGGGATTGTAAAGTCTCCAGTGGCATGAGCACTTCAGAATCAAGTACTTGGACACATGCAGGGCATGTCTTTAGACATACGCTGTACTGACTAATTTGTGTTTTAAATTAGACCGAAAGAAAATGTAAGGCCCATTACCACCAGAGGACTGTGGACAGTAGTAAAGGTGAAGTGACGGCCACAGTCAGCCATCTCCAGTCTCTGATACAGAACGCAATAAGAGACAATGAGGTGCTCCCAACAGCCCATGCCATACTGTCAATTATACATACTAGTCTCCTGTGCTGAATGTCCACCCATTCCACATCTGGAGAAAGACACGTATATATGATAAGGCCCTTTTCCTTTGTTTTACATTCACTTTCAATCATAATGAGGCATTGACACTGAGAGAGAGAGGTTCTTACTGAGTATGGTTGAGATGATAACGATGCCAGTGATGGTGAATCCACTAAAGAATCTCAGCACTGCAAACATGATGAAGGAGGAAGAAAAGATGCTGGCCAATGCAAAAGCCATTCCTGATATATACGACACCAGCAGCATTGGCTTACGCCCAAATCTACAAGCCAAATAGGGTATGTTTTTTTTATACACAACATTTCATGCTTTTGGCTGTGTTCATAAAATATACACAGATCTATTTTCAATGAAACATCACCTGTCACTCATGCCTCCAAAAAAAGCTGCTCCAAACATCACTCCGACAAAGAAGATTGTGGCCACAGCTTTATTCAGACCTCTGTTATCACATACTAGATCCCACTGTGAAATGAAGAGAGATGGAAAATAACTGTTAAAATAACTGTTGTGATGAACTGCTTCCTGAACTAGAAGACTTTCAAAACGTAAATGTAGATGTGCATGAACCTGCAACCATTAATTTGTCACATTACCCATTTTTGAAAATTACGTTTTCATTTCACATTATCTTCAACCAAGTCTGCAAACGTGCTAGCGCATTGTATGGTTTACATTACCAATTGCTAAACACAGATCTATACATTAGACACATTATTCAAAACTAACAGCTCTTGTGTTTCATTTGGAAAACACTGCCATTGAAATGCCACATTCATATTCCTCATGTTACCTACACCTCATGATCATGTGTAACAAAAGAAAAAAAAAATCGAAATCAAACCTCAATGTTTTGGGAAAGAAATTATTTTACCCCATTGCATTTCCGTTTAAAGCAAATATGCTCAATTTGATCACTTAGAAATCAAAACAAAAATGTTTACCCTAGCATTTATGTATATTCTGTAATTATGCACTGAATACCCATACAAGTCAAGTATTTCTACACAACATATTGTTTAAAAAATCAGCTTCACAAGAACAGATGCAAATGATCAAATAGGGGATTATCACGCTGATACGTAGTACTTCTGGATTCAGCCACTTCCGTTGAATTACCGATCTCACTGGCGAACTGATGACAGACTACACTAAGTTTATTTATAAGTCATCCCTGGTAAATTAGTCTGATTCACTAAAGTGCCGGCTGCAAATAAACGTGCTACCTTGTTTTATTTGAAAGTTTTAATCCACTTCTTCCTTATACTCAATTCAGTCGGGAATCCATGAAAACTTAAGTAGGGTTGGCATTGTTGGTTAGATTTACAAAGTGGAACAGAGCAGTGACATATATAGCCTTCGTCTCAGGCATTGTTGAACTGCATCGGAAGTGGACATGCACAAAGTTGACAAATCCCGCTCATGAAACCCGGAAGCGTGATAATCCCCTATTCTGTTGTAAAGCAGCATAACAAGCCAAAATTATTATACAGCTCAAGTCAGTTCAGTGTTGATTCAGTTCAGTTCAATAAAGTTCATAAATTGTGCATACATACTAAATCCACTGTATTTGTGCACATACATGTACATGTAAGTGCTATGACAAACTCATGCACAATGAACAAGCAAAAGACGTGAGAGTAGTGTTTTACATTTTTCACATCTGCGAAGTTTGGCGTGTATGTCTAATCATTTAATGGTTTGTGTGTAGAGTTACTACACAAAAACGTTTTTTTTTACAGTTTTTCTCACTTGTTTACACACATTTTCTGGTACTTGAGACACAATGACCACAACATGTAACTCATTCACCAACCCCCTGAACCAATTCTACTGAACTACAAGCACAATTCCTGCTTTCCACTCAAATTGCAGTTCTAAAACACACTTTTTTCAAAACACTACACACAATTCTCATGCAGAAAATCTCTTGTTTTCATGAGGAACACACTGCCATTCAAATATTCAAACTGACTCGTCACATGGGCAAACACATTTCACACAGTTTTACAATTAGCGATCAGAGCTTTGGCATAAAATACCAAATCCAAAGAGAGGATGCAGCAGACATTTTTTTTTTTTTTTTACTGTAACAGCATAAGAAATTCTGTTGTTTTGTATGTAGACCACTGTATGTGCAACTTTGTGTTGGTTGGGGTGTACAAAATGTTGGATCTATCTCCCATTGATTTTGTGGGAAAAATAAAATATATTTGTTACCGTGTATTTGTGTGTTCTGTGTATAAAAAACAATATTCTCAAATATTTTACAACACAGTTATGTATGTAATATCTGTAACACTGAACAAAAAAGGCCTAAGTCATTATGATGAATGGAGAAGAAGTGTTTTCCATTGATCATAGTGTTTTACATTGAGCACATCAGTGTTTAACTGGTTCTTATAAATGTCTATTTATATGATGGTTTGTGTGTGTCATTTGAAAACAAAATACCATTTTGAGAAGAAATAACATTGTTTTGAATGTAAAGTTTCATTTTGCAGGAGAATTGAGGGGTTTTGCCAATTGTGTGAGTGTTTTTAGATTTGTGTGTAGAGTTCTGAGAATATGAGGCATTCTTTCAGAAAATGTGTGTAAACAATCGAGAAAAACTGTAATGGTAGAATCGTTCATTGTTTGTTGATGCTAGTTCACAGTGCATTAACTAATTTAACAGATACCAATTTTCTCTGTGAAAATGTATTAGTAAATATCTAAACTAACATTAAGGTTGTAAATGCTGTGAAAATATTGTTCATTGTTAGTTCACGTTAACTGTTAACTCTAAACATTATAACTGAAATGAAACATTTCATTATAAAATGAAACAGTGTTACCCCTTCAAATGATTTGAGTTAACTCATTGGATTTTTCAGTATACAGGCACATCCTAGCAAGTAAGGGTAAAAAACGTTAAGTGTGTGAAGTGCAGCACCTTCGTCATTGAAATCTCACCTGTGTTGCGAGAGTGCTGATGAATGTGCTGTTGTCAAACTCCCATCCATTCGGACACTCCACTACAGGACCTTCTGTGCTGCTGGAGGAGTTTGGCAATAGATGTAACTGAGGATAAGAAAACATGTAACAAGAAGCAGGAGTACCATCGTCCTGCACTGGAATACTGGCAGCCAGTTTCTGCTCCCGACTCAAATTCCCAAAAATTCCCTCAGCCTCCAGAGAGCTAATGTCACAATGGTGAGACGGGATGGCGGCGATAAAGTTGCTTAATAGAAAGTGGCACGGTATAGTGAATCGTCCGACAAAACTGATGCAAAGAATCATCTTCTGGAACCTGCCGAAACCATTGATCTCCGTAATTAGATCATCAAACTTCATGCTTTTTATTGATGCACAGAATTCCCTCTGTGTCTTCTTACAAAATGCTTGGTGTATATGTGCTGAGTTTTTATGGGATATCAAAGGTTGGTAACTGGAAGTCAGATGCAGCTTGTACTTTGGTCATTAATAAAACTGCTGTGGTTGTATGTCTGTGTTTTAAATGTGTGTATGTGTCCATATCTTCATGTGATCTTTCATCCATAGTAGCTTGTCAGTAGGGGGTGAATGATTTGTAAGTTGTAGTTAATGTTTGTATAAGAGTGTCTCACCATGTGTGCAGTTCATGTGGTTAATGTGTTCGGACATTGACACCTTTTCTTACCAATGAAATCTTGTTAGCAATTGCCATTCACGTTTGGCTAGTATGATGTTTTGTGCATATCTCAGTCTGTTTTTGATCAATTTCCTCGAAATGGAGTTTGCAGAAAAAAGGCAAACTTTGTCTCTAATTACAATTCATAAAACACCATATTCTCAAGTTACTTTTGTTATTATCTAACATGCTTATTGTGCAAAGAATTTGTGGTTCATAAAACTTCTGTATCAAGAGGATTAAATCAATGTTGCTGCCTTTAATTGGACATTTAACATTGTGTGTACTTGGACTCAAAGAAATCACTTCTATTAATATTCTTCTTTATAGATAAACACTAACAATCTGCATTTTATAAACACTTATAGAAAAGCACTAACTCAAGCTTCAAGTTGTGCAACATATCTTCCGCAATCATACCAGAAGTTAGTAAACCAATGCCAAGCCTTGATTTTATTAAACATATTTATAGGCACAAATTATTTGTTGTCCTGTAATTTACTAGGGCCAACATTTCATTTATCCTGGAATAAGTTCTGGCTTTGTGAAACCATTTTTTCCTTTAAAGCAAATTATAGTATATTGATGAATTAATTATCAAAACAATGGTGTGAGAATGACCGAGTGAAAAGCCTTTGAGCTATTTCTATTTACTATTCGCATATACTGTATGTGGAATAATGAGTCCACACAATGCTGACTAAAACAGTAAACACAATGAGAAAACATGCAACACCTCCCTTCAAATTTCTCCTGAAATTGTTTATTTAAACGACACAGTAACACATAAATAGGAAATTGTATGGATCTATGGATGCTATAGTTATGTGTTCTGCAAAATTAAATCATCTTTCCATTTCACCCTACTGCCTTCTTTTTCCTCCATTTTTTGATCCTGTAGTAGTGAACCATCAGTACCCTTCCTGAGATGAGAAGCAAATGTTAAATCTTAAGGGTTCCGTTTCCTGGAAACAATACTAGATAGTTTTTCCACATGATCTTACCTCATTCCCTCAATATCCTCAATAGTCTCAGGCAGACACCTGCCTCGTGTCTCTGGTAGATGATAAGCCACGAAAGAAGCAGAGAGTGCGAGAGAAGACAAGATGACTTGAGAGAAATGGCTCCATATGTCATCCGATAGCAAGATCAGAGGAGCCACAGACACACCGAAACGTGCCACGAAGGAAGTATAGCCCATCCCATTTTGCCTACAGGAAGCAGAACATTTCAATAAATACATATATAATTAGTTGTTGATGCTGGAGATACGTTTTACTTGCATACAACTGAGCATGAAGTTAGATTTCCTACCTTAAAACAGTGGGGAAAAGCTCAGAACTGTATAAAATAACTGTACCAAAAGACGTGGCGGAGCAGCCTTTTCCCAGCACGGCTATTACCGTACGAACCACTTTCTTATCTGAATGGCAAGATAAATCATTGTTGTACTGGATCTTTTCATCAAACCTACATTGTTATTCATTCTTCATGTCAAAAAGTCAATAAGTTGTAAGTCTCTCACCTTTGGGTATGAATATGTTAATCACAAGGCTGATTCCAACTAATAGCAAGGATCCAGCTTGAGTTATGTGTCTTCCAAACTTATCCAACAGATAATAGATGCTCAGTTTGGCAGGAATCTCAATTGCACCATACACAAACTGAGTGAGGTATATATTTAGTCCAAAGCTTGAAATGTTGAAACTAATTCCATAGGCAACAGTGGCGACAGCAAACCTGGCAGTTAGAAAGCAGCAGGAACGTGCAAAATTAGATTAATCTGAACACCCTTTCACTGATGCCACTGTGGTGTGTGTTTGTGATTGTGATTTGACACACCAGGTGATTCCTGTGAGTAAAGCCAGCCTCCTCATCTTAGGAGTCTTGATCAGATCCAGGTATGAATACTTCCTGTTTCCTCTTCCAGTAACTATGATTTTAGCCAACTCCTAGACAGAGAGAGAAAAAACAAGATGTTCAGATGTAAGCAAACTATGCTAAAGTAAAAGCAAGAAAACAAACAGAGACACAATTAACACCATTGTAAACAATGTGTTATTTTATTTTTTTTAGAAATGACAGACTCTCTGATGATGTATACTAGACTTCTCTATTTTTTTGCTCAACCTGCTCTACATTTTTCCTTTTTCAATATTCAGTTTCACTGCTTTAAAGACAAACATAAATAGTGAGTAAAGCCAAAATATTAAATGTCACAGATATATATTCACTGATTAAGAAATAACAGTATTGTTCCTCAGTTATTCCTCTTTGAAAGAAAAAAAAGTGTCATCTGTATGGACAGTAATCCTCGTTTGGTTTTTGACTACTTAAAGTGTGTACAATTAAAGTGTGCACAATTTTTTTGTAATCATTTTACTCGTGAGTAAATTACTCAAATTTACTCATGAAGCCACATTAAGATCTCTATATCTCTGGGATTGATACCAAAAGGAAAGTTTGTTAAGAACCAGAATCTAAAAGAAAATTAGAAGAGCTTTTTGCCATTTTTTTAACTGTCACTGTTGGCGTACAATGCAACAAACCTTGCTAAGTCAACAGATTTGACTAATAGACCTACCAATCTCTGTGTAAAAATAAAAATGATGATGCTGCCATCTTTATAAAGTCATTTTAACCCCCATATAATTTGGCTCCAAATCTCAGGTGAAAATTTTGAACCCCTTTTACAATAGTGTACTCTGTGACTTTTAATATTTTGGCTTTCATCACTATTTATGTTAGTCTTTCTACATAAAAAAAAAATATAAACAAAATTGTTTCTGAAAAAAAAAAAGTTTCTGAAATTTGGTTGATTTGAGACAGAATTACCTACACAGTACCATTCATTCCTAGCAAAAAATATGCTGCTGATATTTTTACTAACATTTTAGATTTCTTTCTGTAATCTCTCACCTCAGGGTTTATCCTAGCAGTGCTTTCTTTTTTACGATTCATGACAGCACATTTATGAAGATAATTGTAAGCTTTATCTGTCTTCCCATTGGCAATCAGCCACCGAGCCGACTCTGGAATCCACCTATAAAATTATTCACATTAATTATTATTTCATATTGAGAATGTACTGCTTTTACACTCTGATCTGCAAGCGACTTTCTTGGAAAAGACATATGTACCGGATGACTTACAGATATTTTAAGACATCAACTTAGTATTGGTTTATTTACACTCACCACCAAGTGATTATGGCAATAATGTTGGGCAATGAGATGGAAACTGTCAGCCATCTCCAGTCGCGAATAAAGTATGCAATCAGTGAAATGCTCATGAAAGCAAATGTCCAAGACAGGCTGTCAATCACCCCTACAAGCTTTCTGTGCTCAATGCTCACCCACTCCACATCTGATAATGAATGAATGAGGCATTTGAGTTTCATTTTAGAAACACTGCACAAAAATAAAACAATTTAAAATACAATGCTCCTACTCACTGAGTACAGAAGAGATGATGACACTGCCAGTGATGGTAAATCCAGTGAAGAATCTCAGCACTGCAAACATGATGAAGGACGAAGAAAAAGCACTACACAACCCAAAACCCATTCCTGATATATGTGATACCAACAACATTGGCTTACGCCCATACCTGTGTAGAATAATAAGACATGTATCCATGTAGAAACACTACATCAGTGCTAGTACAAACCACCCCAAAAAAAAAAAAAACTAATTTTTGAGCCCGTGTTTTTCTAATGCAACTGGAATTTAAAGGGTCACCAAAATGCACCCAAAAATGTCAGCATTTACTGTCAGAATTTACTCAACATCTTGTTTCCTAACATGTATGACTTTCTTCTTTGGAAATTTTGTGGATTTTTTTTAACCATAATGGAAACTAATGGTTACCAGAACTGATTGTGTTTCAGAAAAGAAACTCATATAGGTTTGGAGCATCATAAGTCAATTACGACAGAATTTTCATTTTATGGTGAACTATGCCTTTAAGAAATGTATTGAGCAAATTTTGAGATGGTAAAAACCCCATATAAATGTTTATATCCAGTTTAGTTGCACTAACATTGCACTCAGGCTCCCGTAAGCTGCTGCTCCAAACATGACCCCAATGAAGAAGATGGTGGTTGTCAATCTGCTCAGTGCTTTGTGGTCACACACTAAATTCCACTGAACAGAAAGAAAGAGAGAGAAAGAGGCCACAATTAGAATAGAATACAATAAATCAGCGATACATAAAAAGCAAGAGACTACCTGTGTGGCGAGAGTGCTGATGAATGTGCTGTTGTCAAACTCCCATCCATTCTGACACTCCACTACAGGAAGTTCTGTGCTGCTCGAGGAGTTCATCAGCAGGTGGAACTGAGGATACGCAAACATGTGACAGGAAGCAGGAGTCCCATCCTCCTGTGCAGGAATACTGACAGTCAGTCTCTCTTCTCGACTCAGATTCCCAAGGATCCCGTCAGCATTCAGAGAGCTGATATCACAGTGATGAGATGGGATAGCAGCGATAAAGTTGCCTAACAGGAAATGACAAGCAAGGCTGAATCGACCAAAGAAGTTGATGATCAGGATCATCTTCTGAAATCTTCCGAATCCATTAATTTCTGAGAGAAGATCTTCAAACGTCATCTTTGTGCTCTGTTGTGCTGGACCTGGTTGTGGATCTGTCTCACCTGGACGTTGAGTGCATACCTCACAATCATAACACTCACAAGTGAAGAAATGGTTAACAGAGGGGATGTCTAAAGCTTTGAGGAACCTTTGTAAAAATTAAACCCTTTGGTTGAAACTTTACATTATGGTAATTGTATAAAAGAAGTTCATTCTTGCTTTGTCATTCTGAGCTCTAACTTTGCATCCAGACACAGATTAACTGCTTCTTTCAAATTCTCAAGCCATAGTCTGCTCACTTTTATTCTCTAAACTGACAAATTGTTTAGCATGAATTTTGTCATGAATTTTATTCAGCAATACTGCATTAAATTGATCAAAGGCCTTTATCTTAAAAGGCATTTATGTTGGATTTCTATTCTAAACACTGTTCTTTTCACAAAATCTTAATATAATAACAGTACAATGTTTTCAACATTGATAAGAATTGTTGAGCACCAAATTAGTTGATAATTAGTCATTATTATTTTAGAACATTTTCTGATGGATCGTGTGACTGGAGGGTATATCAATTATATTTTAAAATATACTAAAATAAAACACGTTTTACTAATTTTTACTAAATTTACTAATATTTGCAATACTGATGTTTTCACTGAATTTTTGATCAAATAAATTCAGCATGTGCATAAACCCAAAACCAACTCTACGTTTGAACAAGAAAAAAAAGGTCCTCCAAGGTTCTTTTCTTCTTGTCTTATTATTTGCAAATATTTGTATGTACAAAAAAAAAAAAAAAATTAACAAATTTCACAGACATTTGACAAACAGAAATGTGGTCCAATAACAAGTGAACACGAAAGACATTGTATAAACCCTTTAAAAAACTTTAGGCCTATCTTGAAAAAGGGACATTTCTTTTTTTGCTGAGTTTATATACAGGGAAGGGCTTTGTAGATTGGCGGAAGAGTAAGTTAATAGAAAATTAAGACCAAGACTTCAGTGATGAACTTGATTTTTATTAGATTCATCTTCTCTACAGGTTAGATTCATTTTGTGTCCTTGTAGAGCTCATTTTCAAGCTGATATTCAAGTTGTGAACACACTGATCTTTTCCTGAGAAAAAAAAAACCAAAAACAGTGGTTTAAGTTAATTAAACAAAAAAATATGTTTTTTAATAATAAATAAAGTTTCTTTTGAACACAGTGAGATATTTTAAGTATCATGAAAACTATATTATGACTGTATTTTTTTTATTATCTTTTATTCTAGTAGTATTATAGTAGTAAATGATCAATCACCTAGTTTTCTCAATGTCCTCAATAGTCTCAGGAAGCCGCACATTGTGGGTCTCAGGGAGGAGCAGCGCAACGATGCCTGCAATGACGGCTACGGAGCAAAACAGGACCTGTGGCAGAGGGAGCCACACCTCATCCAGGAGGCTCACAAGAGGTGCTAAAGAGACACCAACACGACCAACAAATGAACTATATCCTAATCCATTCTGCCTATATGGTCAAAAGAGAAAGAGTGTTAATAACCCATTTCTTTGCTGAACAAATATCGCATTTTATGCACAAACATCAAGAGCATTTGCAAAAGATAAACTGACCGTAACACAGTCGGGTACAGCTCAGTGGTATAGAGGAAAACGCATGTGAAGGAGGCCTCTGAGAATCCTTTACCCAGTACAGCAATGACTGTACGAGGCAGCAACAAATCTAGAGACGGACACAGAGACAGCGGGCGAATTTGACTCTTATAGGTGAAGTTCAGTGTGAAATGTCTGTGCCATCACCTGAGCCATTCACCACAAATAGCATAACTAAAATGTTTAACTAAAATGTAACTAATATTTTGAGAGCCACATGAAAATGTATTTTATTAAATAAATAGCTACTTGGTATAAATTGGAGAAAAAAAATGCTTATTGTGGACAGGTGGTGTAATCACATCTGCATAATAACCTGCAAAACCTTGTTAGTAGTACACTTAAATCAGAAGAGCAATGTTTTGATTTTGTTGTACATTGTGTGGAAATCAGCCCATAAATGGTTCAATTATATTTGCCTTTATGCAAATTAAACTGGAATAAGATAAAGCATTTTAACATTAGAAAAAAAAATACATACCCCAATGTTAACTTGACAAAATTGATTTTGACATTAAAAAACCTTTTAAATTTACCATGAAATCAAATTTCCCTTTTTTTAAAGGAATATAGCAGAATGTATTATAAATGATTTTTCCATGCACAGCATTATTTAAAAAAAAATCATCATGTGCCCTAGTTTAATCAAAATAACTTCCCTTCCCTCTTGCAGCAATGATGTTTTTACTCACATGAGATTACAGCAATAGCAAACCACAACAATCCAATCAATTCCTGGAGAACAAGTCCTGCCCTACATTTTTTTTCTTGTTCAAAAAGCTGTCACACTCAAAGATAATTTTTTTAAATGATTGACATGCTGAACACATGACTGTGATATGGATGACTTTTAGTCTTTTATGACTGTGACATTCCAATATGTTGTTGTTCTGTAACTGAATAAACTAAATAAAACAAACATTCACAGTCACACATGATTGTGGTATCCAAATAAATGATTGTTCCCGATCCTTTACCTCTGGGAATAAGGACTGTGATGCCAGTGCAGACCCCTGTTGTAATCAGCGTTCCCACCTGACTGTACCTGCGGCCTAGTTTATCAAGACACACATAGGCCACCAGTTTTGATGGCATCTCTATGGCACCATAAATAAACTGGGTGAGGTACAGGTTCAGCCCAAAGCCACTGATGTTCAAACTGATACCGTAGTAAGTGAATGCCACTCCAAACCTGGAAAAACAATTTACTTAAATATATTCTCTTAGTAAACCAGCTTGCTCAGATTTGAATTTAAACAGCAAACCATAATATTAGCCATCATAAAGTCTATAACCTAGGTAAAGCATTCCTACCAAGTGATTCCTGTAAGCAGAGCCAGTTTCCTCATCTTGGAAGACCTCACAAGATCCAGATACGAGTACTTCTTGCCACCTCTGTCCTCAGCAATTATAACATTAGCAAGGGTCTGGAAGTCATGTTCTCAAAAGCTTTAGGAAAATGCTGAAAATTGGATCCTTCCAAATGTCACATATTAAAAGGTTACCTCTGGTTTGATATCTCTGAGGTTGTGTTGCCTGTTATTAGCTGTGGCACATTTGCTCAGATAAAGATGGGCCTCTTCCAGTCGTCCATTGGCTATGAGCCATCGTGCTGACTCTGGGATCCACCTATCAAACAAGAATTTTGTGCCCCAGTGAGGAACTCTTTTCACTCCCCCTATCTCCGAGGTTCCCCCATGACTCCCAAAGGGGTGGAGCCCCATTTCATATTAAACTTGAACAAAGAATCAAACGAATCACATAGAAACCAATTAAATGCATCCTTATTTGTAACAAAACAGCATTTTGAACACGTTAAAATTGTAACATCTTACCTCCATGTGATCAATGCCAGTCCGAGGGGAGCTGTCACCGTGATGATCAGAGTCCTCCAGTCATTGACGAGATAAGCAATGCCAGGTAATATCATAGTGCTGACAGACCAATCAAGACTGATTATAACACCAGCAATTGTCCTGTGTGCAATATCAGCCCATTCTACGCCTGATGAACAATAACAATAATGTTTTATTATCTAAAAAACAGACTGTCCGTTAGATATGACATTAGAGATGAAGAGTGTCTTTGAGTGACTTTCTACAAAGTTAGCTACATCTTTAGACCAAGTGCCTTTTTTTTGAGTGAGCCATTCAATCATTCAATCGACTCTGATTCAAAACACTGATTCATACAGGAACAAAACAAGTCATAGAATCAGTCATTCAATCAATTTGTAAAAAAAAAAAAAAAAACGCTGTATCTTCACTCAGATACTAAACAAATGTCATGCCGTTTGAAATTGTATTCTGTCTAGTTGGTACAACATTTAGTTTGAAACTTACTTTTGAAACTTTCCAGAATCTCAGCAGGATTAAGTCATCCGTGTAATTTTGCCTACTGTTTTTCAAATTTGGACATACTACTCTCTTTTACTGGACTTTATTCACATACTATACGAATGGAATTAAGCATATTCGGACACATTGACTGTCTTTATTAGCGAATCATTGAATCGTATATACATTGATTCATTGATTCATTCATACAAATGACTTGTTGAAAAAGGTTGAAAACAAGGAGCATTATGAAAAAGCAAATTAGAAACAAAGACAGAGCTACCGCATGATTGTGAAGTAATCTGGTAATTGTGATTGAATTTACATAAATAAGCATATTAATTACAAAATACATATTAATTAGTTGCCCAAGTCCAGGCATGTAGAGCACTCACACAGGACAATGGAGATTATGCTGATGCCTGTAAGGCCCATTCCAGTGAAGAATCTCATTATAGCAAACATGATGAAGGACTGAGACAATGCACTGGCCACTCCAAATGAAATGGATATCAAGTAAGACATCATCAGCATTCGTTTCCTGCCGTACCTGCAATTAGGTAAACAGGACGTCTTGGTTACTGATGTAACCCTTGTTCACTGGGGGAAGGAACAGAAATGTTATGTCGACTGACAAATGGGGTCTCACTCGGGAGCCCCAATTACTTATACATTTGTACAAAAAATGGCCAATGGAATTGGTGAGTGTAATTTGCATGCTGAGCCACTCCCCTGCACATAAGGGTATATAAAATGGCAGCATCCACTGATTCAGGTTTATGCCGAGGAGAAGAGACAAGGGCCCAGGCCATTAATGGGGTCTAAATTGGGTCTATATGGAAAACCCCACAGCCACTGAACTCTGTTACAAGTGATGGAAAAGCAAATGCTGGCAAGCTGTAGGGTGCCCTTTTGGCAAATACTCCCGTTGAGTCGTAACCTACCCTGTACCCCACGTAAGCCCAGAATATTAGTCCTCCGTGCCAATGGGATAGAAGGGAAGATGGTTGAAGGTGGTTGTAGCTGCTTTTTCTTTTACATTTTATTTCATGGGAAGAGTGCTTCAGGGCTCAATTCCCTTTTTCAGTCATGTCCAGTGTTATTAGCACTTGGGAGTCCAATGGAGAGGGATGCTGGAAGAGGTGTTAGTGAGGCCAGCAGGGGGCGCTCCAATGACGGGGACACTATACTGTCAAAGAGTACCGTCCTTCGGATGAGACATTAAACCGAGGTCCTGACTCTCTGTGGTCACAAAAAATCCCAAGATGACTTTCGAAAGAGTAGGGGTGTAACCCCGGCATCCTGGCCAAATTTGCCCAGTGGCCTCTGCTCTGTCCATCATGGCTTCCTAATGTGCCATTTATGTATATACCAATTGGCCTCATCACTCTGTCTCCATTCCACCAGTAAGCTGGTTTGTGGTGGGCGTTCTGGCGCAATATGGCTGCCGTCGCATCATCCAGGTGGATGCTGTACATTGGTGGTGGTTTCCCCCTTGTATGTGAAGCACTTTGAGTGCTGAAAAAACCATATGAAATGTAATGAATTATTATTAATTAAGGTCTTAATGAGGAAAGAGACTATGACCATGTCAAAAACACAGTGTCAACAGGGTCATGCCCTCGCAGGTAGCCATCCATGAATGCTGCCTCAGCATGCTCTCATCAGATGAAGACAGGAAACAACCGCATCCAGAAACACACGGACAGAAAGATATCTTTAAAAAGACCCTCACCGAATGTACAGTAATTGCTCTTTGCACTAAAGTGCTCACAGGGATTTCGCTGCACTTACAGCTCTTTTATGGTGTAACCCACTGAATGCCCCCTCTACACATAGAATGATCTCAATAACACTCTCGTTGCATGGTCATTGGAAGAGTGATCACTGTGCAGCCACTCGGTTCTGAAGCAAATCTCAGAGGTGATTGGGGCTCCCAAGTGAGACCCCATTTGTCAGTCGACGTTATGTTGTAGTTACTGACAGATGTGGAAGTAGCCTGCATTGTTGGGAAGTGACCAATTGTGTTTTTCAGTACCTTGACAGTAGTTAAGCTGTTCTTAATGTAATCAAGTGCTTGAATTGTAGTGTTGGAAAGCCTGATTCATTTTAGTGAATCGCTCTATTTGGATGATTCATGCGATTCACAAAAATCAGTCATTTGAATTCCTGCAATATATCTAGATTTTCATGTACTTTAACTCGATATGTTACATAGCATTTTTGTTGTATAAATGTATTATTCAACTTTCAACCTTGTTCGAGATGAGATTTATTCACCTCTCATTGTGTTTGTGCAAAATATTTTTCTGAATAAATTGTAACTAAGAACAGTTATTTTTTATTTATAAACTAATATTGTTTACTAACAATATGTGTCTATAAATACTTAACTAAAGGGTTAGTTCACCCAAAAATGAAAATTCTGTCAGTATTTACTCATCCTCATGTTGTTCCAAACCTCTATGTGTTTATTTGTTCTGCTGAATACAAAGGACGATATTTGGAAGATTGTTTTAATCAAAAAGATCTCATTCCCCATTGACTACTATGTATTTTTTCCTACTATGGTAGTCAATGGGGAATGAGATTTGTTTGATTAAAACATTCTTTCAAATATCTTCCTTTGTGTATAGGAGAACAAATAAACAAATAGAGGTTTGGAACAACATGAGGGTGAGTAAATACTGACAGAATTTTCATTTTTGGGTGAACTAACCCTTTAACTAACTTCAATGTACATAGATACTTTCTGTTTGTAGTATGTGGTGTGGCCTTTACAAAACAATAGACTGTAGTTGAACTGCTTCAACTAATGATTATATGAGATCACCATTTACTTCATCTCTTGAAGGGCCAGACTATAGTCTAAGGTCTCACCTGTCACTCAGCCAGCCAAAAATAGCTGCTCCAACCATCACACCAACAAAGAAGATAGTGGCTGTGGCTTTATTTAGACCTTTCCTGTCGCACACCAATTCAAACTGAAAGAGGGACACATACAAAATCAGAGATACATAATTTTTCATTTGATCAGTGATATAGTTCTGCTTTATGTCTAATTCAGTCTCATTTTTTTTTTTAAATCTGATGTAATTATTGCACTGCTATCATTACCAAACAGAATTTAAACACCCCTCATCTGCCATTGGCCAGAGAAAAAAAAGCCCTGCCCCAAACTCATGCCCTTTGTTGAGCCAATGTTTTGGGGAAAGCCCAAAAATGTTAACATAAAACAAACATACACTTCAAATTCAACATTTACTTAGGCCGAGAATGACTGTGAAAACAATAATAATCTTAAAATTAAAGTATACTGTAGTTACTGTATAAAATGCATTTGAATAAAAAACATATAAAGTGAATTACCTCAGTAGCCAAGGCTGATTTGAATGTGCCGTTGTCAAACTCCCATCCATTCTGACACTCCACTACAGGAAGTTCTGTGCTGCTCGAGGAGTTCATCAGCAGGTGGAACTGGGGATACGTGAACATGTGACAGGAAGCAGGAGTCCCATCCTCCTGTGCAGGAATACTGACAATCAGTCTCTCTTCTCGACTCAGATTCCCAAGGATCCCGTCAGCATCAAGAGAGCTGATGTCACAGTGATGAGATGGGATAGCAGCGATAAAGTTGTTTAACAGAAAGTGAAACGGCAGTGTGACTCTCGGAATCACCAAAAGGGCGATTATACTGATCTGGTACTTTCCAAACCCCCCAACCTCAGCCAAAAGGTTCTCAAACTTCATCTTTGCTGATATAAACTTCTGATGTGGCTCTAAAGAAGCAATGAGGGTGATATGGACTTGAGCTTGTCCAACCATAAGTCTACTTACACATTCACTGATATGATGTAGATCATTAAGCGTGTAGATCATTAGCATTTTCCTTTCGTAACTTAACATCTAACACAGACAGTGTTTTAAATATGGAAGGCCTGCTTAATAAATGACAACGGTGTTGAACAATACATAGACAAACTGGGGACAAAGGCAGATATTGTATTTTATATATTACAGTTTAAATGTAAAAACACATTTTTTTTGCTGAAATTTGCTGTTATTGTTTATCGGCTAAACAAGCTAAAGAAACAATACACTGCCCTTGTCACAACCACTAAGCTCTATGTAAGTAATATTTATGTGTATTTATGTGCATCAATAACAGATGTGTATATATATATATATATATATATATATATATATACAGATTCTAAGAAACCTGAGACAGGAGTGACAGGAAATGGGGTGGCAATTTCTGCTAAAGAAATAAGAATTAATAGAAGAACATCAGATTTTTTAGGAGTAAACACAGTGGAAATGGTGGCGGTGTTAGTTGCGTTAAGGTGGGTGAAAAAAAACAAGACAAGAAAAGGTGCTGTTGTGCTCCGATTCATTCTTAGTCCTTGTGAATTTAAAGTCTTTTCACTCATAAAGCCATCAGAATGTATTATATGAAGTTCTTTAGTCAGTTACAAGGATAACAAATCAAGGTGGACATACAATTTATGTGGGTTCCACCACATGTAGGGGTGAAAGGGAATGAGCAGGTGGATGAATTGGCAAAGAGGGCTTTAAAGAAGGGAAAAATAGAAATGCAAATTAAAATCTAGGGAAAAAAACTAACCAAATGTGTCAAGAAAGGTGAGAAAGAGAGGAAAAAAGCATTTAAATCAAATTCAAAAGAGTGTAAAAATAACTAGGTTAGGTGGTGTGCACAGGAGAGAGGAAACTGTAATGACAAGTTGTCAATTACATGAGAGTGTTGCCACTTCCACAGCTTATTAACTAACAGAAGTCAGACTCTGCATGGAAAATGTGGAGCTGTCCAAGGTGCTGTTTGTCACTCAACAGAGTCCAGATACTAATCCTGGTCTGAGGTGCTGTCCATTGTTCTGGGAAACAGACTTAAAGAAGCCATATTGTGCCCTTTTTCAAGTCTGGATTTTGTTTTTGGGGTCTACTACAAAAAGTTTTCATGCCTGAATGTTAAAAAAAACATTAATTCACATACTTTACATTGTTGCAGCACCTGTCAAGTACAGCTCGCTACATCCTGCGGAGGACATCCAACCCCGCCCACATCAAAGTGTTACGTCAGAAGCCACGCCCATGCCCAAGTACGGCACGTACTTTTTGTTGTACGCATGTGCAAAATGGCGCTGCTTCCTGCTGGAAATATGTTTATGGTTGTTATCTTTCGTTTTACTTATACATCTTTTCATATTTTTGTAAAGGATGTCTAGAATAAAATGGCACAAATTAAATCTAGAAAGTGTATACAGAGCTGATTTAGTTTTCAAAACAGCCGGTAAACTTTTTATTCGTTGATTAAAGTTAGGCCCCGTTTACACGAAGGGAAAACACAGATATTTCCCTGTGGTTTGGCCTCTCGTTTACACGAAAACCCCGTTTTTATCACAGAAAACGATTATTTCTAAAAACTCCGGCCAAAGTAGAGATTTCTGAAAACGTTGTTTATTTGTTGTCGTGTGAACTGGGAGAAACGGGGTTTTAGGTTCTCTCTTGTCGATTCTGAGGATTCTGATTGGCTTTATCCTTCTCCCTACACTGCCGCCAATAGGTTTGGCATAGCTATGATGGCGCTCGACGGCATATTTATAAGGGTGTGCGCACGATGTTATTTTTGAAAACGGAGAGGGGGAAAATATTCGTTTCGCTAAATAACCGGCTTTGTGTAAACGTGGCCATAGGCTAATTGTTAATAATAATAAAAAAAAACGTTATACCTAATTCATTTATGTAATGAGATAAATTCACATGATTGAGTCTGACAAACCCAAAATATGTTTTAAATGTATTAAATTTACAATTAGTTTGGTATTGTAAAAGTCAAGCTATACATATTTTCATTATTTTATTTTTCATTTAATATTCTAATGATATGTTCCACTTATCATAAAGTGTGAACATTTGAATGATACTTGGCTACATATATATAGATTACTTGAATTGATAGATTATATATTAGTTAAGTACTATGAAATTGAATAAAATACATTGCTTCATTGTGTATTTTTGTATTTATTTTACAAAAAAAAGTGTTACAAAACATGTTGCAACTATCAGTCTGAACAGTTGAGTAATTGGATGAACAGCTCTTTATATACAGTACACAAACACACAGGCTACATAGAGAGATTCTTTGCTTTGGCTAATCATGAAACATGGCAGGGATCTTCAGGCCTTGTTCTTCAAGACAATTTGATATGAATGTTTCTGACTGGCACTGACCATCTGGAGAAAGGCAGGCTGTCACCTCCCCATGGAATAACTCATGGTGACTCTGTACCCAGCACCATGCTGGACCAATGTGTATGACTTGGGCAGGAGTTTTTGTGTATGACTTGGGCAGGAATTATTTAAATGTGGGATACTGTGATGTGTATGTTTCTGAAAGAAAACTCTAGAAGTTCAGAAACAATGCTTCCTTATACTAAAGAAAGTTGAATATGTAAAAAAAAAAATGTATCTATTAGGTAATACATGGGCAAAAAAAGACTAGATTTCTCAATTCTTAGAGGCAAGTAAAACAGTATACCATGACTCAAGTTGTATTAGTTACAAGGTGGGATATAATGTCAAGTACAGCTTATAAGACTTGTTACTATGATTTTGTGCTTTTGAAGTGATTTGCATATCATTGCGTAGTGTCTGTAGAGATGGGCAACTTTAAAGGAATGTTACTCTGATCCTCTGTTGTGAAATAGACGCAGGTTTCTTTCTGAAATAACAAAGTAAATGATTGTGAATTTAAAAATAAGAAAAAATGAACAAAATAACAGAATAAAATACAACAAATACAGTTGTACAGTCATTTCTTTTTCTGATACCTCATCTCTTCAATATCTGCTATTGTTTCTGGCAATCTTGCGTTGTTTGTTTCAGGGAGAAGCCAAGCGATGAGACCAGAAAAGATGGCCAATGTGCAGAAAATGACCTCTGGGAGGACCGCCCATTTGTCTTCTAAAAGCATGACAAGAGGAGAAATGGATGCACCCAAACGTGCCAGAAAACTGGTGTAGCCAAGCCCATTCTGCCTATGGACGTGAAATGGAGATAACAGAAGCATTTTCAAAAACGAGAGTGCTTAATAATTCGAAAAGGGACATGGTAGAGTCTAACCTTATGACTGTAGGATAGAGCTCAGTGGTGTAAAGGAACACAGTTGTGAACGAAGCTTCTGAAAGTCCTTTACCCAACACTGCAATCACAGTCCGAATAGTCCAGAATTCTAGACCCACAGACATTCACACAGAAGAGGTCAGAGAAAACATGTCATCCTATGCCATAAAATATATCTATAAAAAAATCATAAAAAAATCTAGGCTTGTATAATTTTGTTTATGATTTTCAAGGTTGGATCATTCCATATCGACACCTGCAGATTTGGCCA
Organism: Pimephales promelas; assembly: GCF_988280905.1. Classification (NCBI taxonomy): domain Eukaryota; kingdom Metazoa; phylum Chordata; class Actinopteri; order Cypriniformes; family Leuciscidae; genus Pimephales; species Pimephales promelas. The sequence continues at coordinate 20,186,174 of NC_142783.1, forward strand.
GTGTTCAAAATTAATAGTTTGTCTGCTGTATGGCTTTTGAAGTCATCAACAAGTATTTTCTCACCCCTTTTAAAAGCTGATGTATCCCAACATTGTTATCCTAACCTTAACCCTAATGGAACCATAGTCGTGAAACTTTTAGTCGTGATTTTTTGACAAGAACCACTGATTTAAAGTGTACTTGAAACTAAAGGTGTTCAACCTGTAGGTGTGATGATGTTGATGAGTATGCAAAATCCTGTGAGCACCAGTGTCCCGCTCTGAGTGACTCTACGGCCGACCTTGTTGAGAATAAAGTAGACGAGGATTTTTGCTGGCACTTCTATGGCTGCATAAATGAAGTGTGTCAGGTAAAGATCAAGCCCAAAGCCGGTGATGTTTAAGCTGATGCCGTAGTACGTAGAAGAAACTCCATACCTACAAAAAGGGAAGACGAATGTAGACTCATTGCTTCCATATATTCACTAAAAAGAGGAACTTTCTTCAATTCTAAAATAAAAGCCTTAAATTAGTACACACAAAAACCTACCACACTATTCCGGTAAAGAGTGTGAGTCTCCTCAGCTGTGGGGTTTTGACTAGGTCTAAATAAGTGTAACTGTGACCCTGTTGAGTTGCTACAGTGGACAGAGACTAGATAGAAACAGAAATAATGGTGTTACTGTTTAAATAAGTTATTTGCAAATATCTAAATGATGGCAAACATAGATGGCAAATGAGACCCTGTTTACCTCTGGCTTGACTCTAGAACTGAAGTCTTGTATTTTGTTAAAAGTAGCACACTTTTGCAGATACTTGTAGGCTGTTTCAGCCTTTCCATTGGCTATTAGCCATCGTGCTGATTCAGGGATCCACCTATTAAAGTATTCACCTCTTTTTAAACAAAACATTTTTTTTTTTTAAGAAATTGATTAAAAGTAACAGTGAATACATTTTGCTCATGACTTTAATTACTTTAATTAAAAATAAATTAATAAAAAAAGAAAAAGAAAAAAGACAAATCTTTCCAGCGGAAAGAGGAAAAACATGCCATGACCTTACAACATGCCATGACCTTATGCCAATACCTTACTTAAGTATTGCAAGTAGTTTATTTTAAAATTCACTACTAAAAGTAAAAGTACAAGTATTGTGTCATGTAATTATTAAAGAAAGCAGTCAAAAGTTTGAACTAGCAATCAAATTATTCAAAAAATAATTAAAAAAAAAGGCGCTTTGGCGGGATACAAATGTGCTTTGGCGGCCGGCAAAAAAATGTAATTGCACGACAACCCCTGCATTAGTTGTCAATGTGTGTGTCAATCAATACCATTACCCTATAAAACTGGCGTGTGATTTAGGCAGCATGAAAGCCAACTTGCAACGAATGATTCGTAATTTTTTTTTTATAATTGTAACGACGAGTAACTAGCAGAACATTAAAAAAATATCGAAGTAAAAGTATTAAATTCATCGAAAATATCTACTGAAGTAAAAGTAGAAGTATGAGAAAAAAACAATACTCTAGTAGAGTACAGATACAGCATTTTAGTACTTAAGTACAGTACTTAAGTAGTTCTACTTCGTTACTATACATCTCTGACCACCAGGTTGCTGTAGCAAGAAGAAGAGGAGAAGTGACAGTAATTATCAGCATCCTCCAATCAGTGACCAGATAGGCAAAACCGGCCAGCAGCATGTTGCCAAAACTCCAGGAAATACTGCCGAACACCCCAATAAATGTACGGTGCTTAGTGTCCACCCACTCAATACCTGCAGAACAGATCAAATGTAATCATTAAAGGCAGGGCAGGTACATTTAAGAAACTAGCAGAAAACTGCTGGATTTTGAACGTATCCAACAGAGAAACTCCCACCCTTTCTCCTCCCCAAAACACATGAACATGTGATGCCGACCACTCAGCTGGAGGACACGTTTAACAGCGCTGAGCGGAGTGCACTGCATGGAGTGACATCACCTTTTTGGCCTTGTTTGCCTGCACTGACTGTAAATGCAGGTACAGGTGGTACTGGGAATTTTGACTGCTCTTTCTCTGTCATAATTGTGAGACTTCCTGTAGCTTCCGGCCGATACGTGCCTCTCCTCTTTCAAAATGAGCGAGTTAACCAGGTGCGCACATGTGGCATGGCAGCGAGGGAGAGTGACAATCGCCCAGCCCATCATTGCATTCATTCCGAATGGAAAGAGTAGCTGTGTTTAGCCCTGAGAGGACAACAGACACTCGATTTTTATACACTCCTTTTCAGAGTACTTATATTTTAGATATGTATTGGTATATAAAGACAGTTTAAACACATTTGGGAAAAAGTGTTTAAGAAACAAACTGCCTACCCTGCTTTTAACTCTTTTCTCGCCGTTGACGAAATTTGTCGTCATTTATCAGACAACGCTTCCACTGTTATATGGTAGAAGGCGCTTTTACGCCTCTTCAGGCAGAGTAGATAATCTCCAGATCGAAACACATGCAGGCAAAAAGGAGCAGAAACAAGCGATGAAATCATGAAGTCCCCCACTTCGATACGCTATGCAAAATCCGCAGACCCATGGCATTTCTTTGCCATTGTCTTATTTTGTAATACTTTAATAGCCTAGAGTGTTCAGACTGGACAATGACTTAATGTCTCTGAGTCCTTGGAAGGGATAACATGGAGAGGAAAGATATAGAGCAAAGAAGAATTAAGGCAGTTGGGTTTCAGAAGACTTACTGAGGCCAACAGTTATGTTGATGATTCCCGTCAATGCAAATCCAGTCAGGAAGCGGAAGGCAGCAAACATGATGTAGGTGCTTGAGAAAGCACTGGCAACACTGAACACTATAGATAACACATAGGACACCAGCAACATGCTCCGACGACCATACCTGAAAACAACACATATATGAGCAATGACCCTCCAGAGCATTAATACTGCATTCATAATATAAAATGTGTACTCAAACTATCTCTCTGTGTTACTATATCACACTGCTGAAAGATTCTTAAAGGAGGGTATTGTTTTTGTTACTTATCACAGAGCACTCCAAAGAACACAGCTCCAGCCATGACTCCCCAAAAAAATATGGTGACTGATGTTTTGGCCAGTCCTCTCTTGTCACAAACTAAATCAAACTGATTGAGAAATAAAGTGGTGAGAGGGCAGAGAAGGATCTATCTATGGGATACACCGTCATGACACTTTACCTGTGTGGCGAGAGTGCTGATGAATGTGCTGTTGTCATACTCCCATCCATTCTGACACTCCACTACAGGAAGTTCTGTGCTGCTCGAGGAGTTCATCAGCAGGTGGAACTGAGGATATGCGAACATGTGACAGGAAGCAGGAGTCCCATTCTCCTGTGCAGGAATACTGACAGTCAGTCTCTCTTCTCGACTCAGATTCACAAGGATCCCATTAGCATCCAAAGAGCTGATGTCACAGTGATGAGATGGGATGCCGGCTATAAAATTGTTCAGCAGGAAATGACATGGGATGGTGATGCGAGGTATGAACATCAGCAAGACCAGTGCAATCTGGTAACGGCCAAACCCATCTGCCTTGTCCAGAATGCTGTCAAAGTTCATTGTCACCTGGAATATCAGACAATAAAACAACAATATGATATAACTGATGTAAAGGTTCATGTTATTTGATGACATTTACACTACTATGAAAAAGTTTGGAATCAGTGAGATCAAAAATAATGATAACAATAAATTTTATTCAGCAAAGATGCATTAAATTGATCAAAAGTGACAGTAAAGGCACCCCTTTAATCCTTTAACTTTTTTCTTATTTTTGTAAGCTCTAAAAATGTTGTTATTGACTTTGGGCAAGAAATTCAACTTTAAATTGACAAAATAGTTTTCCTTGATTAAAATCTATTAATGTCATGTGACTAGTGTGAAAGGTCAGATGATCAGATCAGTTCACTTCCTGCTTGCACATCTAGAAAAAGATGTCTTCCTTAGACTACTACAAAAAGTAGTATGTAAAACATCTTAATTAACAGATAGAACTATCATATTTGTACATATATTCTTTAAAGGGTCTACTACTGATATAGACTTGTAAATTTGTTAATGGTCACAATTGTGACCGGTAGTATAACACAGTGCTTCAATTGAAAACACAGGTATTGGCAGGTAGCCTATTGGCAATCTTACACTGAACTTATGCCACAGCTGTGAGGGGGATGGATGATCTTGGCAAAGGAGAAGTGCTCACTAACACAGATTTAGACAGATTTGTCAACAATATTTGAGAGAAATAGGCCTTTTGTGTACATAGAAAAGGTCTTAGATCTTTGAGTTAAGCTCATGAAAAATGGGGGCAAAAACAAAAGTGCTGCGTTTACAATTTTGTTCAGTGTAGTTATCAGTATCCCAGAAAAGTTCAATGAGAATTTTGGATTAAACGGGTTAAATGATACAAAATTGTTTCCGCGTGTATGTACACGCCGTTAAATGTCTGAGCGAAACGAAGCAAAATGTACATCTACATCTGGGGAGCGATATTTTTTTTCCTAGGATGGTAGGGGAAGACTCATAAATGAAATTAACCCCTGTGATGGATAGGTTTAGGGACGGGGTTGGAGAATGACATCCCGGGTCACTAAAGACCCGAGGTATGCTTTTAAGGGTTAAAATAATATTTATTATTAGATACTTGTAAGAACAATTCAGAGCATAGAGACAAATAATTTGATCATAAATCAATTAGTAAATCGTTGAGAATGTGATACAACTTCATCACAGACTATTTCAATTATTCTGTTAAAAACATGGGTTGTTGACTCTGTGAAGCATGAACTCTTTTTAAGTCCATTCCTTCACCCCACATTAGCCTCATAGCAGGCAATGGACCGCAGGGGGTACAGAACTCTGTTTGAATGCTGAGAACAGCTGTTGAGACACACACACACCAGCTGAACACATTTGATTAAAGTTTAGAATAGTACTTTTTCGATGTAAATGGTTTCATAATTTCATTCCATTATTTATAATGGCAGACAGTGCAAATGTGTATTTGTTAATTGTCCAGTTGATTTTCCTCTCAACAACAAAAAAACTTCACATTAATCAACACTTTCAGCTTCCATTGAAATGGTCCATTGTGAAGGTGTTGACTTTTAATCAATAAATTATCACACTGACTAAAAATCATATGGGTATTTTGTGTCAGTCTGTCTTTTTGTGCTTTTAAACATACTATGATACTATTCCATCAGTGATAAACAACAAACAAACAAACAAAAAAACATCCAAGATGGAAAAGACACTCACCTCTTAGCTGGACTATTGAAGTGGGTGGATGATCTTTGTAGAGTGCGGTGATGGTGAAGAGCTTCAACAAGCAGTCAAAACACAGACAGAAAGATATTGGAGGATAACAATGAACAGTACTTCAAATAAATGCTAAATGAAGTCCCTCCCCAAACTCCCTTCATCTTTCCTCCCTCTCTGCCTATACTTCAGTCATAGAGAGATATGCTGTTTTTGGCTGTTGCGTAACTTTTTTTTTTACATTTCTGCTCACTATCCATCCATTTACCCTACAAGGTACAGTACAATGTCTCTACAATATTGTCATGATATACAACACCAAGCACAATCAGAATTTAGAATTAAAGCCTTTGCTTTAAACTCCTCAGAAGAAACCGAGAGAGACATTTGACCACAGGGATATGCTGTAGAAACCCTTCACGCTGAAATCCCAATCAGAATAATCAGACAGGAGTATGATGATGAACAGTTAACGTGCAATCACTATAATGAACACTGACAGGTATTATACAATCAGATTATTGCACAAACCACTTCAGCAACATGAACTGACCAAGTAAAGAACAACGCATTCTCACCCCAAGGCGTCACCTTTGACCATGCTTCAATATTTGACGTTTTAGGCGCCCTTTAGCGTCACTTACATGACGCGATCCTACGACGTCATCTAACTGACGCTGAAGGAAAGCGTCAGTTAGAGGACGCGGTTAGGTTTAGGTCTGGGGTAGGGTACACGCGATCCTATAGGGCGTCATCTAACTGACACTAAAGGGCGGCTAAAGCATCAGATATTGAAGCGTGGTCAAATGCTTCCCAAGGCGTCAGTTACAGTAGGTGACGGCTTTGGGGTGAGAATGGTCTGTAAAGAATCAATGATCCCATGTTTGAGTATACAAAAGACCTATTAATCCCAGTTCTCAACTAGCAGACCGAACCCAAACCTGTAGAGGCAAGATTAGACAATGTTTAAAAGTTTCTTGCCCCAATTCCTACTTAACAACAGTTTGTGCTCGAAAAGGTTGTTCTGTCCAAAGATTAGACTTTAAAATGACATGTTTCAGTGAATTAATGTTTTAAGTGTTGGTTAAAAAAGGTTAACACTAACAGATCCAAAAATTTCTGGCCGTAATCCTTGAACCAGTCTGAGGGACACAAAGATCAGATTCTATTACATAATGGTGTCACATATTTATGAGGTACACACACACACACACACTCACACACTACAATCTTGGGGTCGGTAAGATTGTTTTAAGACATTATCAAAAGAAACAGTAAAGGTGATTATAATGTTACAAATTTTTCAAATAAATGCTGTTGTTTTGAACTTTCTCTAATTCAGCATAAGAATGCTCTTTGCAGGATCATGTGACACAGAAAACTGGAGTAATGGCTGCTGGAAATTCAGCTTTACCATCACCATCATAAAATACAATTTAAAATAACACAGTTATTTAAATTGCATTTATATTTCACAATATTACTGTTTTCATTATATTTATGAACAAATAAATGCAGCCCAAACGTTTTATAGCCTATTGCTTTACCACTGTTATTAATAATTGGTGGAATGGTTAACAGAAACATCTTGAACCAGTAATGCCTGAACTTGTCGGAAGAACACTAAGATCAAAGATGATTCTGGCTTCTCTGTTATTGCTCACTTCTTGTGCAGATGATACTCAATGAACTCTTACTTTCACAACAGCTAGGACATGCAGATTCCCCATGCAGAACATCCACTATTCTTTTCTGAAAAAAAAAAGAAAGATACAAAACCAAAAACCGAAACAGTGATGAAACTTGCATTTATTGAATGGCATCATTGATAATTTGTAATAATTTTTAATTCTACAACTCAGAAAGGTTGCTCCTTAGTATAAGTTAGTCAGTCATGATTTGTGAAACAAATTCATGCAATTTCTCTTTAAGCGACACTCTGAAGAGAGATGACCAACCACGAGAAGATGTCTTTCCTCATATCTAAGAGCAGAGTCTTTAAAGTTCTCTGCGGATGGAACATTCTGGAACATACAGCAGAGAGTATTTTCCTTTTATTTCATCCAAACAACAGCATGCAATGGTTTTGCAATGGGGCATGGTTCAAATCTAGCACTCCCTTTAAGTTAACTCACAAATAACACTGGCTAGTGTGCACTAAGGAGATTTGTTCCCCTCTTCATGGATATTCGGGTTTTATTCCAAGCACAGGATGGGGAAAAACACCAATGACTAGAGCAGGCATGAAGGAAAACTCTTATAGCACCTTAATTAGTCATTTAAACTCCACGTCAGATTACCGGCCTTTGAACACATGCTGTAGACACTCGGGAGTAGCAGTACTACATAAAAAATAACATCCTAGAGTACATTTACACACCCCAGACATGCTGCTTTAACACACATACTCGGTGTGTGTGATTTTTGAGAAGCTTTGATGTTCTCTTAGACCTTCACTCGGCTTCCTCCAGTGTTTTTTGAACTATAAAAGTTGCATACAGATCAGTCTGAGACTGAGAAAAATGCAACTAAGTTAATCCTATTTTCATCCATTAAACTTTTGTTGTTGTTTTTTTGGAACAAAAATATAAATTTGTTTTTCAAAAGTACTGCTTACATTATCTACAGTTTTGCAAAAGACAATAAACAAAAAATGCATTTCCAAATGCATACCGCTGGTCCGGGATCCGGTTATAAATAAATTTAGCAGACGAGTGTCACGGATGGATTGATCAGAGAGAGAAACACAGACAGTTGGCGGGGCCAAGATGATTATATATGATTGACATCAAACTGTAGCAGCAATGTTAGTCATTAAGATTAAATTTAGGTATTAATACCACATTTATCTATCATATGACATTTGTCCCCCCGCATATTCTGCACAGAACTACCATATGATTATTATAATTACGTTTGAGATAAATACAAATTTTAGCACACAGTAATTGACTTGAGTTGATATAAAAGGCTGTCCCAAACACCAACTAGATAAGTAATCAGTACATTTGGGACATTTGATTAGGTTTTTAAGTTTAAATAAAGCTATTCTTTTTTCCAGTTTCTGATATTGTGATGTTATTCAAGAACAGTTTGGGAAGTGATATTCAAATAAAATAAATGGCATGTATTTAAAAGCGTTAAAGCTGCAGTAAAACCCGGTTCTAACTTGTACAATGTGATTGATTGTATTATTGAACATGATAGTGCGGATTAGCGCCATGGACGGAAGGATAGAGCCTGTGGAAGCTTTGTTGTGACGGCAGCAATTATTTCCTTTGCAGGTTTAAGGCATATGAGGTGTGTTCATCAGTCCAACACACTTCATTAATGACAACTCGCTCTCCCCTCACACAGTTTTGTACACTTACTGTGTGAATAAATGTCAGAGGTTCTCCTCATCAGAGGTATTTCAGTAGCTGCTGCAGTCACTTGGCTGAATAGCGAACATGTTTGGTTGAATCTGTTGTGTGTTGTGAGAGGTGCAGTCCAACACTGATGATTGTGATTGTGATGATGTTGCTGAGGATGAAGATCATCTGGAGGAATTAAGTCATTCGATGCATTGTAATTATCTCCTAGTAGTCTTAGTGTCCGGCGGGTCTTTCTTCGCTTTTTGAGATGAGGTTGATGGGTGGGTTTTGCTCTTTTTGGGGGTGGAGTCCTGAGGTTTGGATTTGGACTGCGACGGGCAAGGAGGTCTGGGCTGCTGGGGCTGTCGTTGCGTTTCATTGGCTATAGGCTGTCGGCGAATGCGCTGAGGCGAGGGGCTGTCGGTGCGAGAGGTGCCGTGGCTCCGAGGGGAGGTGCTAATGCTTCGAGTGGAATTAAGAGTTAAGGTACGAGTAATAGCACGTGTGGCGGTCCGACTTCCCTGTGAGTGGGAGGGGCCTGAAGATGGAGGACGGGGTGGAAGTGTTTTAGAGGGGCGGAGCTGAGGTTTAGGTGGCTGCTGATGGATATTTGTGTGCAGACTTGCAGACTTTTGAATCCTGGGATTGACATAACTTTTGGTTCTGTTGGAGAGAGGAAAAAATGAGTCATATCACTCAGAGCTATTATAGGATAGTCTGTATAATTTTCCTCGCATAGTTTGTCAGTAAATTTGTGCCAAGCTAAATCTGAGGTTCCGTTTTCACAATTTTACATTTCACATTATGAGCAAGAAATTTCAAGAAAGTGCCTCTGTCCTAAAATATAAAAGTAGCTATATATTTTGTGTATTTTTATATACAGTTTGTATTTTTTTATAACCCACAATTAGAGTGTACTGTTGAACCAGGAGAGAATCATACAGCTACAGCTAATAATTATTTTGTTATATATATTTATCATTCATTCAATTTTGTTAAACTATTTTTTTTTTACTCTTTTATAGTTTTAGGGAATTATGTATTAAAAAAAGGTCCAGCTTAAAAAAAATAGTACAATATATAGCCTATATATATATGTTTTGTTATACTATGTATGTGCTATATTATACTATATATCGTTTATTTTACTCTTTTATATATTTTTTTCCCATGGAGTAAGGGAATTATGTATTAACACAAAAAAAAGGTCCAGCTTTAACAAATAATTGATATATAATTTATATATATATATATATATAATTTTGATACATGTATATTTCTTTAATTTATAAAATATTTATTTTTGCCATTTTTTTTTATATAATATAGTGGATCAAGAGATGGGATTCAAATTGCACTGCCCACAAGTCTATCGGTTCTGGCAGGCACATTTAATATTTGACCGATATATAAATCCATATATCACAAACACACATCCATAAGGAAAGGTTTATAAGAAAATAACATTTAACTGGTAGTGTAGATTCAAATTAATGACTTCTAAATTGCAATTCAGTTCCACCAACCTGTACTGAATGAAAGACACAGATCTCTGGGTTTGCAGGAGGGTCGTGCCCCCCATTTGGTCGGAAGACCCCCTGATGGGTGTGACTGGCCGAGGGATTCTGCTCCTAATTCTCCCATCTGCTCCTCTTTCTCCTCTCTTAGAGTCGTCTGATTGGTGGGTTTCATCCTCAGATGCAGTGGTTGAGAGTGTCGTGGAGGGCGAGGAGGCGGAGCGAGAACGAATCAGATGTGTTTGATTACGCTCCAGAACGAGGCGGGCCAGCTGTTGTTGTCGGCTTTTGCGAGTTCTCTGCAACTGTTCCTGACTCTGCGATGACTTGTCTGAGCCCGTTTCCTCCTCCGACATAAGAACTGGAATACGGCTCCGCCTCTGTGGGAGTGGCTTTCTATTGGGTGACTCCCCCTCTGGTGGAGACATGTCCTTCTCATCCTCCACCTCTGTATCTCTGTTGTGTTCAGGGGGCGGAGATTGACACTCTTCCTGCTCCTGTTCCCTTTGCAGGTCTACTTCTGGCACGACACCTTCTGGTCCGTCTTCCATTTTGATTTCTCTGGAGACTTCCTCCTCAATGGATGCAGTCTCTGGATGGTCATGTGACTCAGCTAAAAACACAGTCTCTGCTTCCTCTCTGCCACTTTCATTCACTTTTTCTTCAGCCTGTCTGCCATTCTCAGCTTCACTTTCTTCTTTTTTCCTTTCATCATCTTCCTGTTCTACTGTAATCCTTTCTCTGTTGCTTTCCTTTTGCTCTTGCTCACTGACCCCTTCCCTCTCCTCTTTCTCTCCACCCGTCGCCTCACACTTAGGTATCAACTCATCCAGTCCAGGCGGGCGATGTCTGGCTGTCATGACATTGAGATGTGTTGTCTCAGCAATGTGGATGAAAGTGCGTTCCACCTTGGTGAAAGGTGGCGAGCAAGAACCGCTGGTGATTACAGCTGCAGATGTCATGATGATAGGTCTGGGCTCAGACCTAACAACGGAGGAAAGAGTACCGGGTTCGGATTCTTCTGGTACGGGCCGCTCTCCCTGTGGTGTCAATGCGGCGAGTGTTCCCTGCCCGTCTCCAGGTGAGACTTGCCCGTTACCAGCAGACACAAGCACCAGCGTGCGTGAGCCCTCTTCCTGGTCGTGGTCCCGGTGGGCGGGGGCAAGTAGAGTAGACGCAGCGCCCTCTGGACTTCCCTCACTACTGCGCGGGCTTCCGTCACTGCCAGAACTTCCAATCTTTGCACCCTCCTCTCTGAGATCGTCAAACATTAACACGCCGGACACAAAGTCAACTCGCTTCATACGCATCTGAGAGGACGACGGCGAAGGTTCAGCCACCGTGGTCTCCTGTAACAATGCAAGAAAAAAAGAAATGAGTGAAGTAATGTTAAAAGAGCTGGACAAATTCAAATTAGTATTAGTATTAGATAAAAAATGTTTTGATCAATTTAATGCTTAATGCAATTTCATATACAACTCCTGTAAGGACCACTATCATCAAAGATGATTGAAAATCAGCATACAGTTTGGATTGGTGGTATGGTTCTGTTCTGGACAAGAACTCCCTGCAGCCTAGCAAGGACAAGAGCAGGGACAGCAGCAATAACCCCCCTTAGGGTAAACAGAACAGAACCAACATAAATGTATTGCAGGAATCATTAACGTTCAATAATGTAATGTACAACATGATTCAAGAAAAATGAGTCTGAATCGAAGAGGAATATCAGAAGGCCAAGCCCTGACTGGATGAGAGGAGGAGCTGGGGATGGAGGAGGGTAATTAATTAGGGTAAGCAAGCTTGACTGATGTGACCTGCCAGAACTAACGCTGCGCTTCATTTTTGATCAATTTAATGCATTATTGGTGAATAAAAGTATCATGAATGGAAGTATGTATTGAAATTGATCAAAAATGTATCATTCAATTGATCAAAAGTTCAAAATTTCCTAATTTTGAAAATTATAATACAAAATGAACTTTTGATCAATTTAATGCATCCTTGCTGAATAAAAGTATTAATTTATATACAAAATCTACAGACATTAAGCTGTTTGCAATGAACAAATCAAACAAAAGCAATTGAAAATAGCTCAGCTATGGGGTTACCCCAAATTCAACAGAAAATGCAACTCAAAATTATTCCTGAACACAATCCCTCAAAACAGCACAAATCTGCAAAACAGTTGTCTGTTGTCTCTAAAGCACACGAGATGTAACTAATCAAGAGCTTCATTAGTTGCACCAGGTTTGCTTGAGCTAGAACACATGAAATATCTGAACTGGCTAGGTTTGTTGAGTGTCATGTTTGACTGTATGTTACGTAAGTCAATAGAATGGTCCAAACGGTTAAGAGAAGGGATCATCTCCCTTCCCAAACAAGGAACAGGATACAAAAAGCGAATGCACTAACGCTCGTCACAACAAAATATCTGCAGCAAGACTTGGTGGCAACAGGTAGTAAGGCGCGCACTTAACGCATGCGGTTTGCAATGGTGGTTGAATAATTTTGATTACAACTAATATATATATATATATATATATATATATATATATATAAAGTAATTAAAAATATAATTTTATATGCATAATAAAATACAGATACAATTTTGGACCACATTGTGAGAGAAGAGACCACAATTTAGTCATTTTTCAGATTATTTACTTGTGATTTGGTTGTATACAAGCTTTGCAGGATTGTCTTTTTAGAATGACATACATAGTTAAAAAGGCACAAAAGTCCATTTTACAGTGTAATATTTTTTAAACGATTTAGCCCATTTGTGATTTCAAGTGTAGACTCAAAGACAGTGCTCAGCCAACAGTATGTACAGCAATGGACACACACAGAGCGAATGAGAAAGAGGAATGTTAGTGTTAGTACAGCAGCATGTTCAGCTATCTGTCCAAAGACTTATACTTTTACAAAAGCCCAAAAAACATGCTTGTACATAATATTATTAAGTCTACTATATAGTCCCTATGGTGTTTATTGCACTAGCTAAATTTGTGAAAGACTCTTGCAGTTGAAATTTGACCCTGATTCACACATGTAACACTTCTATGAGCAGGTCTGGGATTAGCTGATGATGACGCGTGACATTTATCAGCAATAAAAAGTCTGATATAAATTTTGACTCATAAAATTTCTTAAAATTTCTTCATAACAATACTGATGTGTGAGAAGCCATCTACATGGTTTTAGACTTGTCCCAGCACGTTATTAAATAGATAAAAGAATACATTTCAACATTTTTCTATACAAATAGACGTTGCTAAATGCTGTTTCACGCTGCTTGGAGCTCAAGGTTTGTCTCTAGGGAGTTCAGACAAGCTCAAAGATTGACCCAGTTAGAGACAGAGAATGTGAGAGGTCATGAATGTTGAATGACATGAAGCAGGACTGCAATGAAAAGCTGTTCGGCTTATAATGAATTTAGCATAAAACATGGTACATGTAACAACAGTAAGATTCAGAAGTAATGGACATCATTATTTACAGTCTCGCAAAGCAGAGAAGAAATTGTGAAACTTCCTCCAACCTTCCTTAAAATCTGAACATGTTATCTCATGCTGTAAAAAAAAAAAAAAAAGGACTCTTTAAATCTTTATCAGCTTGGATACACTACATTTCCATGGGCAATTAAGTTCTTTATAAGAAATTTACAGAATTTAAATTACCAATAAAAAGATATTTGTCTTGTCAAGATTAAATTAATAAATCTAATAAATGTAAAGATGATAAATCTGATCAAATGTGTATAATTACTACCTTTTAAAAGTTTGGGTCAGTTTGGGAATTTTTTTTAAAAAACAAATGAAAACTTTTATTTAGAATGAATACATTAAATTGATCAAAATGTAAAGTAAATACATTTATAAAGTTACAAAATATTTTTTTTTTTAAATGAATGCTGTTCTTTTGAACTACTTATTTATCAAAAAATCCCAAAAATGTATCATGGTTTCCACAAAAATATCAAGCAGCACAACTGTTTTCAACATTGATAATAATAAGAAATGTTTCTTGAGCACCAAATCAGCAAATTAGAATCATTTCTGATGAAAAAGAAAAAAAAAGAGATTTTCTGATGGATCCTGTGACATTGGGAAATGGCTACAGAAAATTCAGTTACCATTACAATATAATAAAAAAGAAAACTGTTAATCTTTTCAAAATATTACTGTTTTTACTATATTTTTGGTCAAATAAATGCAGCCTGGGTGACTATTAGAGACTTCTTTCAAAAACGTAAAAAATATTGTCTACCCCAAACTTTTAAATAGTAGTGTATTTGATACCTCATCAATTAACTATCTTTGGGATGCAAAAATCATTACTATCACCAGTACCATTATCCTGCATAACAAATAAAAACCTGCGTTCTTTTACAGCCGAGCTTTTGTATACATATGTACAGTCATTCAAATCTGTGCTACTCTTCTCCATTAGGAAGACATTTGGATCAGCTGTTTCACACAATTCAGACTACAAACTCTTCTGAACATACACATTACAGTGCATTGGTGAATCCAGATAAACAGTGGTTGGTGTAAATTGCATTAAAACACCCAAAGCAAAGCAGCACAGATGCCAGGAGCCAACTGCTATGAACACTGAGTTCCAAACCAATATTACATAAATAATGACATTTGTCTTTATTCATGTGTTTTTTTGGTGTTGGCCCAGCGAGGCAAATTATAGTTTAAGAAAAAATTCTACATCTTCAGCAAGATGGTTCGAATATACATTGATATCCAGCATTGAGTCATATAGCATTTCTACAGCATGGCAATTTTAATTGAAACATTAATACACTGACAAACAATCAATCTCCCAACAGATATGTGTATATCTCGACTGAACTGAGGCCAGAGGAAAAAGCGATAATTTCAATAATGTGTGAATGCTACTTAATTTTCATGTGCGCTAACCAGGCACAACCAACCATCAGAAAAAGTGTTTTATTGTTAACTAAAATTTAAAAAAAAAAACTATTAAAAATTAGAAATGTTATTGAAATAATAACTAACTAAATAATAGTTGAAGTTCTAAAATAACAAAAAAATATAAGTTAAATAAAAATGACAAAATATAAAAATAAAAGCTAATTCAGAACATTAATAAACATTAATATGTATTTATGTATGTAAAAAAAAAAACGCAACACTTGTCAGGTTATTGCATCGTGCCTGATTACTACACAATATGTGATCTAATTTCTATGACACCGATACTCCCCTTCTGCATTCAAAAGCTTTATGCATTGATTTATGTGACTATTGTGATTTTAAACACTAACGTAGTATGTCAAGTCTAGGCCCAGGAACAAAAATGGCAACATTCATTTGCTGAATGATAAATTATAGTCAAGTTCAATTGTCTCCATGTGTGCATCAAACCACTAATGCATGTGTGACAAAACCAAAGAAAGAGGCTCAGTCTTCCTTTTACGCTTCTATTGCATTGACTTCTATTGCACTTTGATATATAATATATTTAATATATCTCTATTCCAGAACTTTTTAAATTTCTTAACTATTAGTCAGATGTCTTGACATAGAGGATGTTGTTTATGTCTTTCTTGCCCACAGACAAACACTGCTTAAGTTCACATAGAACCTAATATCCCTCTCTCTGAAAGCAATATGCATATGTTTCTGTAATACTGACTTTAAATATCTTTTTATAGCTAATATGGAAGACAAATGTGATATCACAATTTATCTACATGGACAAAAGTATGTAAACACACACCAAACCGAAATTCAATTGTTAAGCATATCATTTTTGAAAACATGGCCATTTTCCTAAAAATGTTTAGGAGGAGATTGAACGGCTGTATACCTGGGCTGCGTTTAACTCCACTTTTAGACATATACTCGTGAAATCCCTAAACACTTCCCCTCTAGGGGATCCCCATAGCCATTGTGCATTCAACTTTGTCAACTGGGTGAGCGAAGTTTATTTGGACAGGCAATCGTCTCCTTGATTTTGACCAAGGGGGTAAATCTACACAATATGTATGTTTCAGGCAGATCCATAGACCATGTAGACGGTTTTAAGCAAAATTGTTCAAAGCCCATAAATACAATAACATAATTGCTTATAACTGTTGTCCAATAGGTGGCACTGACACCAACTTGCGTGGTCAGTCTTGAGTGACAGTTACACACATATTGTCAATATGTCAAATCTTTTCCAGAGATACAGCCTCAGATACAGTTTGGAATTATGCCATCAAATTCATTGATGCAGAATACGAAAATGGTTTTATCTATTGACACTAAATCCACAACTTTTTGCCGACATCGAACTCAAATTTGGTGAAAAACAAAGTCTAGGAGGAGTTCGCAAAAGTAGGTTTTCTGGAAAATTCAAAATGGCGGATATTTTAGTTTTGTTTCTAGCCCTTAATGTTCAAACATTATTAGCATAAATGTGAGTGCAAATTTGGACAGTTGGTGGCGCTAGAGGGATTAAGTTAAAGACTCTAAGCTGTTGTGATTGTTCAGACTTTCCTCTATCAGTGCGGAAAATTAAGAAGAAGAAGGGGAACAAGAAAAAGAAGAAGGAGTATTGCATTTAAACACATTGCAAGGGTTCCTCCAGTAGTGGGCAATCACGCAACGTAAGCAATGATGCACAATCCGTGTAAACGGAGGGAAGGGGATAAAAAAGTAGACCAAATGCAGCCTTGTTAGTGAAAGATGTAGCTGAAACATCCAAATTCATTAAATAGAAATGTGTGTCCACATACTTTTATCTATGCAAAGCATTTAATTCAGGCCTATTACTCACACATTGGACATGTGTACACACAACTCATTCTCTCTGTCTTTCTTTACTCATTTTCTCTTCTACAAATTGAAAACACTCTCCTTGAAATGCCAGAGGATCCAAGCAACTGCATTATTTTATAGGTCCAAAGCCTTTGAACCCTGCATATGCTTTATATGATTAATGTCACATTTTCTCTCGGCTACGAAAGATCCTCAAGAATCTAAGAATCTATATAAAGAGATCCATCAGTTCAAATTCTGTCATGCTTGCTTAAGAAAGCCATTCATCCCGCCTGGAGGTGCATGTTGTGGCATTTGACAGGTTCTAAATGTGCTGAGATCTTATTGATGCGAACAGACTGTGCAAAAATAGCTTAGCAAGCACTCACTGTCCTTCTAGTGTCCTATCACAGCAGGTGAACACACCCTTTTTAAGTAACTGCTTTTGGCCGACATTCAACATTGAAAACACAATCACACTATCGGCCTGCCTCACATCTGTCCTCTTACACAGAACACGATGGTGTTATGAGATTCTAAGAGGCCAACAACAACAACAAAAAATTATATTATGTGCCTGTTCCAACTGACACCAGCAGCTCTGCAAACATCATAAAAATGTGGTTTTTTTTTTTTTTTCGTTTTTGTTTTTTACAAAATATTTAGTGTACAGTGTCTTCATGAGTAAATACATCTTACAGCATTGAATTGCTTTGTTTTGGAGAATCTTTCTCCAATTGTCCCAAGTAAGGGGAAAATTCACCCAAAAATGACTATTCTGTCATCATGTCATTCCAAACCTGTATGAATTTCTGTCTTCTGTGGAACATTAAAACGGATATTTGGTTTCGTCCATGCAATGAAGAACAATATGGTCCAAAAACAGCACTGACTTTCGGACATTTTTCAAAATATCATCTTTTGAGTTCCACAAAAGAAATAGGGGTTGGAACAAATGATAACACAATTGTAATTTTAGGGTGAACCTTTGAATTTAAAATATCCAATACCACATTTCAGTGTAGCTAGAGGGGATCTCAAATCTCACTGACACACACACACACACACACAATCTCTCACACATGCACACGGATCTCACAATCACAGTCCAAGTTTATTGCCCAAGCTTTCCAACTGATTATTATTTTTTTTTTCATCTATGGGCACAAAAGCGGGCACCATACTCCTCTTCTATTAAAACGGCACCACACGTGTGCATCTGTGTACGTAGATGGTGGGTGAATCATGTCTTGTTCATAAGTTTGGCCAGCATTTGCTGAATGTGTAGGCGTGGTATATTTAGTACAGAATGCCGGGCTCTGGGGCTGCCCTGCAACAGGGGCATGTGTCTGCGATGGGCGTGGCGGTGGGCGGGGCTGCTTTCAGCTGAGCGGCTGCGCTGAATGGCCGCTGCCCCAAGGGCGGGGTCGTGGGGGAAGTGCTCCGTGTCCATGGTATTGGAGGAAAACACGTACGACGCCAGTCTTCTCAAATGGGCGGGCCTCGGGAATGAGTGATGTGGGTGTGGCCTGTCCTCCTCCAACTGAAAAAGACCAATAAGAGTGGAGGAAAAGAGGAATCAGGCTGAGGAAAAACTAAAACGCGAAGTATTGAAAAAAATCGTGTTTTTTGTCTTTTTTTGTGTGTGTGGTGTGTGATGCGCACACAAAAGCACACCAATAAAAAACAAGTGATATACGATACATTATATCAAATGGGTGGTACAAACACATAGATGTGCTGTAACTCGTTCAGAGGACAAGACCAGCCCACATCTGTCTAAACGCTAAAGACAGGCTTGATTAAGCTTAGGTGTGAGTGAATGTATGTTCTACATGTTGTGAAGGAGCCAGACCCCTGGACCACCAAGGTGAACGTGATTTCACCAAGTACAACATGTTTCTTGATCAACGTCTTTGTTGATTCTGGAACAACATTCCGATCAACCAATCAGATTTTTGGGGACAAGATTAATGTCATGTTTAGGCTTACAACCAGGGTTAGGTGCTTCTATATCAATGTTATTCACCTATCATTTTCCTCTGAGGGTTAGGATTAGGAGTAAAGATACACATTTTCAGATAGAAATGATGTTCCAGGATCAACTAAATATGTTGATCCAGGAACATGTCTTACTTGGCAAAATCACGGTGACCGTATGACCAATGAGCAAACTAAGCTTGGCTGTAAACTGTTGAGCATAATGTGCACAAACACACACACACACACACACACACACAAACACACACACGCACGCGCGCACACAAACCATAGAACCCTAAAATATGCAACTCAACACAAACCCTTATGATTACACACTCACATATACATAATGGGGACATACAAACACTCATATACTAACAATGTATGCTAATTATCTTGCTATACAAGTGATCAGTAGCTATCTTAAATGAGACTTTCTTGTACTGGTAATGACATTATTAAAATATTCAGCAGCTAGGAGCAAATGCTAGTAGTATATCCTAATACACACACACAGACACACACACTAGAGCACCCAGTAAGGGGTATTTGTGGTTACAGCAAATGACTTTCACAATGTCAGAAAGTTCACCGAATCTTGTTAAAACAGGTTTTGTTTGTTATTTGTTAAGTATAGCGAGGTGGTTATAGTGAATACAACCCCGACAGGCTGATTATGAATACACAATTATTATTACTATTATTTATTTATTGAAAAATGCTGCTTTGTATCACAGGAATAAATTACATTTTAAAATATATTAAAATAGAAAACTGTTTTTAATTGTAATAATATTTTTTTTTTTAAATAAATGCAGCCTTATTGAGCTGAAGATATTTTTTTCAAACACATTGTAAAACCTCATCGACCAAAAAACAATAATTCAGTCTTGAACATGACATTTTCTCAACAATAATTAAATCTATGCCAGTGTACAGAGTACAGCCATAAATTAGACAGGTGTTGGGTCCTTAGAAGCATGTAGTCTTTCTCTTAAAGGCTTTTAAAGACAACATGAAATCAAAAATGGCCATATTTACTTTTTATAAAGTAAACTATTAATTTGATCTATTCATTGTGTTATTCTAAAAAGCCTAAATAACAAATAAATAACAAAAAGTAAAACATAAAAATTGCTCTTCCACTGAAATGACAATCCTTTCATCCCATTTTCTATAGTAATTTTTGTTGTTGTTGAATATCCTATTTCACTCTGAGCTGTGTAGTAAATTCATGTAGACTGTTGAAAACAAGCATGTACTAGCAGACCAATGGCAAGTGATAAAACGATAACATGCAATAAATTATATTTCAAACTAGACTTAAAATGATAGGTCAACCGAAAAACACCTTCATGTTGTTCCAAACCCAAAAGATTTGGTTGATCTTCAAAAAACAAATTAAACCTGAGAGATTTCTGTTCCAGCTTTGAAAAGCCAAGTAAACAAAATTTAAATGATCCAAAAATGGCTATAAAATGAATCCATATGAATCGAGTAGTTTCATCCAAGTCTAATGATGACATATGATCACTTATAATGAACAGATTCTATTTAGGCTTTTATTCACATAAATTCACGAGTCACAAGCTTGGTTCTCATGTGTGCGTGATGCATGAAAAACAATACATTAAAATTAATTTGAATCTGTTCATCCTAAATTATTCTGTAAAATCATATAAAGCGATCATTTCTCCATATTTCTTCACAAGGTTTGGATGAAACCGCTTGATTAATATAGATTTGTTTTATGACGCCTTAACCTTTTTGGATCTTTAAAGTTATGGTTACCTGGCCTTTCAATGGAGTGAAAGTAACATCTCAGGTTTCATTAAAAACATCTTAATTTATGTTGTGAAGATTAACCAAAGTCTTATGGGTTTGAAACAACACGAGGGTGAGTAAATGATGACAGAATTTTCATTTTTGGGTGAACTATCCCTTTAAGCTTTCAAAAAGCTGTTATCAGGGTGCTAAAGATCATCAAACATACAGTATAAAGTGATAAGGTTCCTACACACTTGCCCACACAAAAACACTCAGGTGTGACTTACCGGGCCATCAGGTCCGAACGGCTCCGACTCCCTCCTTCTTGGGCAGGTTTGAGGCAACGAGTGACAAGGTGAATGGGCGGGGCTTGGTCCCAGCCCCTGCTCCTCTGCTACAATCATCATCCCACGTTGAGTTTTGGGTCGTACAACAGCCTCAGCTCCACCCATCCCATGCACCGCTCCTCTCCTTCGTCTCTCCTCATGGTCCTCAAGAGGGCGCAATTCCTCTGGTTCCTCATCTGTGGTGCCTGAGGTGGTGGGCTCTGCCCCAGGATGGAAGTCTTTCAACTCAGTTTCTTTATCAATCATCACCCACTCCCTGCTGTCAAAGTCCTCCTCTTCTGCCAGCGGGACTGAGCGGATGAAGGCATTGCTGTGGGCCTCCTGGTCACCGTCTGCAGAGACATCATGGCGGCCACTGGCCAGTCTTTCTCCCTGTCCTGCATCTAAAGAGAACATCTGAGCAGGCTGGGAAGAATAGACGTGCCTGGATGGAGAACCCAGCATGTCCAAACGAGAGCTGCCACAAAAAACACAAAGACTAAGGCACAGAATCAACTGAACAACTATATATTTAAAAGTATTTAACTACAGAGTACTACTGTTTTTTTTATTTATATTCAATATTCACTAAATCACCATATTAGACTGATTTCTGAAGGATCAAGTGACACTGCTGTAAATTCAGCTTTGCCATCACAGGAATAAATTACATTAAAAAAGACAACTGTTATTTTAAAAATGTATTAATATTTCACAATGTTACATACATTCAAAAAATGTATGTAGCTTAAGAGAAGCACAAGACACTAAAGAATATTAAGAAACTAAGAAACAAATCTTACCTACCACCAGAAATGTCAGAAATTTCTGATTAGTCAGAAATGTCAACAAAAAGGGTTGAAAAAAATATATCTTAAGATTATATTTCATTATACCCATTAAAAACTGCATTAATCTTTAATTTAACTTTTCCTAAGAAATGTTTTTGGCATCCCAAGCCATTTTGATCTTAAAAATGCCATATGTTTCCATAATAAGACAAGCATGCACTTTCCTTTAAGTAAATTCCCAGAGGCCACCCGAAATGTCAGAGAAGAATGTTATGGTACAAATCAAAAACCTTACATTATTTTTTCTCAGAAAGCCACTTTTGAACGCTTTCATTACGAATAATACACATGAGGTCGAGTAACCTTTAGAAGGCTAAATGTCAGCCAGAGGAATAGAGTGATAAATTTTACCGTCTATCACCACCATCTCCTCTATCCTCTGCAGCAGACAGGCGGTCTGATTCTGGGCTGTTTACTCTCCGGTATCTTGGAGGACGGGCCTGAGCGTCTGCTTCTCCACCCCTCGCTGGGGAAACTGACCTCCCTCCAACGCCAGGCTCTTCCCCATCTTCTGATGCTACTTGTGTCTAGGAGGAAAAGCCATTTTAAACACTTAATTGATGTTTAGAACTAATTAGAATTTTTGAATAATTGGGGATTATACATAAATAAATGTACCTTACTGATGCTGATCCTGAGTTTGTTACGATTGAAGTCAGTTTCATCCCATCCTTCACCAGCAGGTGGGGCTGGAGCAGGTTCGCTAGGCCTCCTGGGTATCAAAGCAGGTGGGGCGTTCTCTTGGTCATCTTCAATTAATTGTTCATCTTGCAGAACATCATCAGTGTTTTCCCTCGGTAATTCACCAGTTACCAGTGTCACATTCACCACCCTGAGAGAGACAATTCAAAGACATATCATTCAAAGCTATATAAGAATCACAATCATTTCAAAGTCAAAACAGAGTCAATCCAGTTTCATTTCGGAGTCCAGAATCCCATCCCATTGTGGAAATAGTCTGATAGTGTGGTAAGCGTAATCTTACCCCACGATGGCAGCAGTTTGCCGTGTGTTTTGTTGAGGTGGTGTGTGTGTGCTGGTGGGGAGGGCCGTATCTGTTCCAGATTTTTCCCAATCATACGGCTCATTTTCTGTTATCACCCTCTCTTTCATGCTGTTTTCAAATACTGACATTAGCAACTAGACCAGGAAGAAGAAAAGAAAGACTTTTACTTTTTTATTCAAAGTGGTTACATAAAATAATACATTTGTATATGCTGTGTGTGTGTATACATACATACATACATATACATATATATATATATATATATATATATATACACATTAAATACACACATACATACAGACATATGGTCTGTACATATGGTCTGTACACATATTTTTCTAATGTAATTGTAATGTAGTCTCTAATGCTGATCAAGGTTTCAGTTACAGGTATTTGATTAAAAATACAGTATAATTGTTTTAATATATTGTAAATTGTGATGTATTCCTGTTATGGCTGAATTTTCAGCATCATTAGTCACATAATCCTTCAGAAATCATTCAATTACGCTGATTTGATGCTCAACTCTTACTATCAGTGCTCTTACAAAAGTGGTGCTGCTGAATATTTTTGTGGAAACCAATTATTTTTCTTTGATGAATAGAAAGTTTTAAAGAACAGCATTTATTTGAAGAAAAATGTTTTGTAACATTATAAATGTTTTTACTGTCACTATATATATTCCTTCAATTTTTTTTTTCTCTGACGACCACAAAAAATCTTTCCCAAATTGAATCAATATGCTCATTAAACTATGTACAAACATCTAGCAGTTGGTATGACTAATTGTTGCCAAACACACACAAAAATTCAATGAGGAGGTAAGAGCATAGGAAGTGGGTGATTAGAGGTGTGTGTGAAGGGTTTACCTGATAATCAGGTTTGGTGAAATAATCCAAATCCAGTACATGGTCATAGAAAACATGAAACTCAGCAGGCATGTGTTTCAACAACATCCTGTGCTCATAGCGCTCTTTAATCTGTCCCACCTGCTCCTGTTCACCAGACACACATTACAGACACAATTAACAACTCTGAAAGCTTTAAATATTTTAAACAAAAGCTCTTAAGACTGAGTACAACAAGTGTTAATTCACTCAATTCAGTTCCATTTTCTTCATAATCCCTGGCTAATGTCTTACCTTATCTTTTATTTTACGCCATGGTAACTGCCCAACAGTAAACTCTACCAGCATATAAAACAGCGACCACAAATCATCATGACGACCCATTTCCTGTTAAGAAGGGGAAAAAATTGGTCTTTAAAGGTCCCATGACATGGGGTTATTTTATTATTTTATAATGTTTCCCTTGTAATGGTAGTATTTTTAGTTAATTTAGTTAAAAGGTTTTTTTCCTAGCCTGATTTTAGCCTCTGATTTGAACGCTCTGTTTGAAGGGGCGTGTCTGCTGTGGGATTCAGTGTAACTGGCCACTGCTGTGATTGGCTGACATGCTTGCATATGAAATAGCTAAACATAACATAAAATGTTGCCGTGATGAGCATTGAGCAAGCTGATGACAGTCTGTTGATCGCGAGAATGAATATTTTATCATTGCAATGCAGTTTCTGCTCTCTCTAATGCTTTCGATGATGAACATACTGTACAGTAAGAGCTTCTTTGTGCAGTGTAACGTGCGCAATTGATTTCATAACGAGTTGTCCAGATAAACTCTAAAGATTGTTCTTTGATCAAGTTGATATTTTGGTCACCACTGGCTTGACTTACTGATGCATAAACAGTATTGAACGATGTTGAGAGAGAGATTAACTGAACTTGAAATATTAGGCTAAATTACACCTCAGAAATTGTTGCTTGGTAGCTCGATCGATTTATTTTCAGAGTTTCAGGCCAGTTCTGTATTGGCCTAACTTGAGGAAACAGTCGTCGCCAAAATGTTTGGACCATACAAAACTTTGAGAAGTTGTGTCGCATTTCCAGAGAAAAATATTTAACCCGCATTGTTTCTTCAGAGGCTCGGATGAAGGAACTAAAAAATAATTTTGTGTTCATTTGTACATCCGAACACTGATCAACTGCCATGCTTCACTCGTTTGCAAGCCATGATATCTCTCAAGGAATTCTCAGGGCGAGCCAAATTCTCTGGCAGGGCAAAGCAGAGAAAGGGGAGGTTATCTTTCCCCAGTATGATGTCATACAGAGGAGATTCAAGATGAGCCCGTCTGAGCTTTCATATTCTCAAAGGCAGAGAAAGACAGCCAAAGCTCGGTTTACACTGATTTAAATTTCTAGCCACTGGAGGACCATAATACAGGCTAGGGGAACTCATAGTAATGGGACCTTTAAAAAAAACTCAATCTCATTGTATCTTATTCTGGCCAAGAATCATACAGTTTTGATACAGTAATGCATAAAGCCAAATGAACATGTTTCATGATTATGTTTGAATTGTGTTCTCTCTGAAGCTGACACTACACTTACCTTGTTTTTATGAGCGTTAATGGAAGCATAGCGTACTGTTCCTCTGAACCCAGCCACCGTCCTGGGCTAAAACAGAACATTTAAAAGAGTCTCATAATAAGAATTCATATCACTTTCATTTTATACTTTAACACTTTGGTTGGAATAAGTAAATAAACAATCAAAACAAAGCAAACATGGAAAGGAAATTTAATGAAAGGTGAAGCGACAGGAATTATTTATAGCTACTTTTCATAACTTTTTGATCTTTTTGGGATTCTTGGCCTGATTGAGTCCAATTAATTGAAGACACAGGAAGTTTCATACATATAGATAGTTAAGGTGCAGGATGCAGGTACAGTATGAGAAGGTATGGCAGGGTTGTGTGGATATGCCCAAAGGGGTATGTTGCAGGATTCACCATTTGAAATTTAAGGGCACAACCATTAGGGAGGATTTTGTCATTTCTAAGCCTTCAGAGGGTAAGGAAGGAATCTTTCCAAAATTTTGGAAAACTCACAATATGACAGTCGCTATGGTAACAGGGACAAACATCTTTGGCGGGGGAGCATGCGATTCAACATGAGAGCCAAAATAGAACTGCAAAACAAAACTGAGAAAAGTGAAACATAAAAATGAATTCAAACATACAAATAATAACATTTATTAGTGAAAGGCAAATAAAATAAATAAATAGGGATGCATGATACATGAACCCACTGGAGCCATTCGAATTACTATTATGAAGGATGGATGCACTTTTTTTTGGCTTCAAAATCTCTATTCACTCCCAGCATGGAAGAACCAGGATATTTTTTAATATAACTCCGATTGTGTTTTGCTGAAAGAAGAAAGTCATATACACCTAGGATGGCTTGAGGGTGAATAAATAGTGTGATCATTTTTTTTTTTTTTGGGTGAACTAACCCTTTAATGGAATTGGCCAGAAATGTGATATCGTTGCATCCCTAGAAATAACTCCTGAAACATAAAGCATCACAACTAAATATAAAATCTGCACATGCAAGAAACAAATGTGAAAAATATTGCTTAATAGGTCATTTTTTAGCTATTTCCATTGAAAATAAAATAAAAATAAAAACATTTAAAAACTAACACAAATAGTATTTGAGAGAATATAAAAAGGGAAGAAGAATGTACCACAAAATAAAGCAAAAGCAATACTTACTGGCCGCACCTCCCCATTTGTATTAGTGTACTGTCGTGCCAAACCAAAGTCCAGCATGTAACACTTCCTACAGGTAGACGGCAATCGGCCCATGGCAAAATTAGACTAAGGATAAGAGAGGGAGACCAGAATCAGTTGGCAGAAGCCAGGTAAATGGATTGGGAAAGAGAAGAGATGGAAACAATGAGATGTACAGGTTTAATGTCTCGGTGCAGGAAGCCCACAGAGTGAATGGCTTCAATGGACTCCAGGATCTGTTTCCCCAACCGTAGAGTCGAGCTCATACTGAACGTCCCTCTAGGCTGACTCCTCCTGAGATCAGCCAGATTCCTTCCCTAAAGAAAGAGAGAATGAGCTGCAATTTCTTTCACACACACACACACACACACTTAAAAAAGAAGTTTAAAAAAATACTGTACCTGCAACTGCATGACAACGTAATTGAACTTGTCATTTCTTCCACATCCAATAAATTTGCAAACATGATTCTTTCCTGCACAAGAAATGAAGGTAGTAATGTCATAGATATTACACTGAAATCACACATATTACAGCTTTTTCACAAATTCAAACATACGAAGCACATTCAGCAGGCAGGTACAGACAGAGGCGGTGACATTTGGAATTCCAGCATGTCCTCCATGAAGGTTATAAAGACATATGGGAGCAGCAAAAAAGAGAGGGAGGGAGAAAAAGTGTGGTAATCCCACTTTCCTTCAGTTCTTCACGCTCATTAGTCATACAGACTCCCAGTGGTATGCTTGAACTACAGCTGAAGCTAACTGCCTTGACAGGCATGAAAGTCACAGTGTGTGTCTGTGTTTGTTTCATATGTGCACATCTGAAAACATTATGATGGGCATATTAACAACAGATGAACTGTCACATATTAAAAAAGCCGGCAAGTACATAAAATAAACTATAAAAATCTTGAAAAAAAGAGTATTACTCTCTGCTCTCAAAAGCTGGGGGCGTGTCCGCTGCCTGCGCTGAAACCACGCCCACTCGCGGGAAAGCAGCCGGCGGTGATATTAGGTGAGGCGCGTTTCCATTACAGATTTGCGCAAAACTTTTGCGTTTTTTTTAAATGTCAATAAAAAACTATTGTGAAATGACAGTGTTTCTAATAACAGATGTTATGCGACTAAAATGTTTTTTTTTCCTCTCGCGATAAGTCATTCCAAAAATTGTTAGATTTAATCAGCGCGATTTACTGCTATGTCAGAACCAGAACAAAAGTGGACGTTTCTTACTAGTTCAGATGAAAATTCTTATGTTGGTCATACTTCTAAAAAGAGTAATCTGTGATTCTGAATGCCATCCACATCGGCGCGGTGACTGACAGCCTCACACTCTCCTCAAACATTGTGTTCATCCACGCTGTGCCGTGTCAAGGGTGTTGAAGTACAACACACGTAAAGTTGATAAATTCGCAAATGGACTGCAGCTTTAACCAGTAATTGCAAAATGGAAAATGACCGGTTGTTGTATTTTTAAAACAAAGCTGAACACCAAAATTTTAATTTGAACTGTACACCAAATGCTGCGCGATATCTTTATATATATATGTATATATATATATATATATATAGACTAATTTTCAGATATTTGTTTATGACTTTTGCCCCTTTATTAAACAATTAAAATATACAAATAAATGTGGAAAAAGCAACAACAAAAAAGCAAATTGTAGGCTGTATAGTAACTAAAAATAGTACTGACAGTAACTCGCGATTTAGCGCCAGTGCGTCATCGAGCTTTGTTTTAGCCCCGCCCAATAAATCCGGAAAATAGCAAAGGTGAAAAACTGTTTAATGGTCTAACTCCACAATTCAGTACTTCACAGTTCACAGTCTTTGTAATATGATTTAGCAATACATTTCTAACATTTATAATGTGTTTAGATTTTTTTTTTTTTATAATTGCCTCTACAGGGACTTTAATAGGGCAAATTAGTGTGAGAGTGCAATCCCATTGAAGCACAATGGGAGTGGAAAGTTCTGCACATGATCTACCGATGATGAGCAAATGAAAGAACACAGATGCAAGCGGATCATTTCCATAATGACCAACACAATCTACCAAGCTTTTTTGAGGGGGTTAAATAATGGCGTAAACACCAGTAAATTGACTAGCGCAAACCAAGGGGGTAATCCATCAGCCGGAAACTGAAGCCTGGCGGGAGCCGCAATTGTAGCAGAACTTCACCTGCTGTTAGCATTCCATTGACTCCCATTCATTTTGGCGTCACTTTGACAGCGAATAACTTTACATCTGAGTCGTCCAAAGACTTCATTTGTCCATTATTTATTTCTAAAGGAACACGACAATGTATAAAAGGCTCCATTACTTTGTATCTTACGTTACGGCCCCATAGTCATAACCATGCAACTTTCTGTCGCACAATAGAGACATTACCGTATAGACAGGAGGAGAACCTCGCAGGCAATCTTTTACTGTCTATGAGGCAATCGGGGGGACATGGGGCCACAAAGTCAAGGGAGAAGCCCATAGATAGAGAGTCCATAAAATCAATGGGACAAAATATTTCAACGTTTTTGAGGAATTAGGTGATTTGTCTTGGCACAGCTACTAGAAGATTTACAACTGTCAGACTGTCGTTAAGCTCAATTTGAGCCTGCGCAGTTGCTCAGATATCAGACAGGAAGTGCAATAATCAGGCTTCAGTCTTCTCCGTCGAAATCCATGGGATCCATTTCTTTTACTGTCTATGGCGCAAACAAACTTTAGTAAATCTCACCTTGCGTAATTCATTTAAATACTCTCCTCCCATAAATGTATGCATCTAAAAGGGAAACTCCTACAAATGCATATGCAATAAGGTCAGCTGCAAAAATAACCCTGTCCCTGCCTTTTCAGCACTGATTTTTCCCTGCGTGTCTTTAGTAAATACTGACAGTAGTTTTTAATGCCAAAAGAGGGTTTGCACTGGCGCAAGCTGTTAGTAAATCTGGCCCTAAGTGTCTTGGAGATAAATGGATGCTGGCTTAACTCACATACAGTATGATGTTGCAAGTGACACAATGAACTGTCCTGTTTGCCAAAAGCTAACTGATTAGCTAATATGACACTAAATACATACACATCCTTTCAGTCTCCTCACCTTGTAGCTTCTTTAGCACAGCAACCTCCATCTTTAGCACTTGTTTGGGCTGTTGGGCGGATTCCACTTTAAGAGCCACATTCTCCCGTGACAACAGGTCGAGGGCCTCATATATCTCCCCGAACCCTCCACCCCCAATCTTCTTCAGCTGAATACACAAACAATAGCAAGGTCAGTCATAGCAGAGCATTGATATAACCTGTGTGTCATCTTCCACATGCTTGTTCTCGCACAATATACCCTCTTAAAAAAAAGGTTCCAAATATGGTTTTCAAAGTAAACCCATAGAAGAACCATTTTGGGTTCCCCAAATACATTTCTGTAAAGAATGTATTAATAACCTAAAGAACCTTTTTTCCACAAATAAAGATCCTTACGTGCAATGAAAATGAATGTTAAAGCTCCCTCTTGGATTCAAAGATGCCAATAAAGAACCTTTATTTTTAATGTACATTGTAAATGAACATGACCTGAGTAAGCCCCTAAGCTAAACAGGACAAATTCAGCTAAAACAGTTAAAATCACAGAAGAGAAAAGATTTTGTGGATTGTAACAGGCTGGATTTGTTTTACATGCAATAAATTGTATCACAAAATGTAGTTATTCGAGCTGTACCGATCTCTGGGCGTATTACTAAACCTAAGAAAGATTTAATTCAATTCTGTGCATTACAATTCTATAGCATGCGCTAAACATAACGATTAATCTTGACTTAAACATGCTTTATCACATGAGTTATGACAGGATTAAGTTTAAGCCAGTAACAAATGAGTCAGACTCTGTTTTACGGACCACCACCATCCCCATCAAAGATATTATTAAAGTAAAACAGCCATAAATCATTTCTGAGGAGATCTGCTTGAAGGAGAAGTGCTATGAACTGGCCCACAACCAAATGGTTAGGGAGAATTTTGGAGAGAAGACTGAGTTGTTTTAAAAGAATCTGCTGTCATATCTGGAGAATTTTGTCATGTGCGATTATAGGCAACAAAGGGAACAGACACTTTAGGCATCTTTATTCCATGAACACACTCCCATCTGAATAGAGACAAACACACACTCACCACTTTCCAGCGCTCTTTCACCAAGCAGTTGGGGGGCAAGATGTCGACCTGCTCCCCCGCCCCGTTCATGTTTTCGTCGCCGTGGACAACGGGCCCTACGCACTGCATCGGCTGGCCAGAACTTTACCAAACCCTGCCATTTACCTGAAACACAGCACACAATGGCTAAACTACCATGCCACAATATAACATTTTAAAATGTTGCACTGTGGAGTCACAGCTATTATAGAAACAGCTATTTTTT
The DNA here is from genome assembly GCF_988280905.1 of Pimephales promelas. Taxonomy (NCBI): domain Eukaryota; kingdom Metazoa; phylum Chordata; class Actinopteri; order Cypriniformes; family Leuciscidae; genus Pimephales; species Pimephales promelas. The sequence continues at coordinate 20,217,065 of NC_142783.1, forward strand.
TAAATTATGAATTATCCTACATATTCCTCATTCATTCATAATAACCTTTTTATTTGTTTTTTACTTAAACTTTCTGAGTATTTCCTGGTTTAAATCCTGACATGAAAGTATTCCCCTAAAATAATAATGAATTGACACATTCATCTTTAAGCTCTAAACGCAAAAGAGGTATCTAAACCAATCCAACGCAAGACAAGTAACAACAAAAATAGCACTGTGTCTATCAGAATGAAGAATACAATACAGACACCAGAAGGAACAGACATATGTTTCTCTGGAGGTCATAATCTAGGCCTGGGCTTTTTTCCATAATCAATGAACCCTTTTTAAGGTCATACAAAGGCAAAAATTTGGCCAAAATAACGTACATTTCATTCATTCCAACATTCTTAAACCGTTGTTGAACATGTTGTTTACAAAAACAGAGAATTCTGAAAACAATCACACATATTCAAAGACCCTGAACAAGAAAAAAATAAAAAATAAAAAATCTACCGCCTCTTCGAGATTTCTGTAATGTCTGCAGCAGAGTATCAGGTATCCACTAGAGCCGGTCAGACACAGAGGCCCTATCTGTCAGAACTGGACTACACCCTTAAGCACGCTCTCATAATGTTACAGGCACTTAACCATATAAAAATGGATACAGCGATTTTTTCCAGTGCGATTCCAGTTTATATTCGCATACTCTGTATGCTTAAACTCTCACCTTCTATATTGAAATTTCTCTCTAAAGAATGCAATGGGTTATAAATGGATCTAATAAAACTGAAAAGACTCTCACCTTAACAATTCTTCTGACACCTTCATCTGAGAAAGTTAATGCATAGCCATGTAGGTATTTAAGGGAATACCTCGTCTTATTCTCCACCCTTAACATCCAGAACACCAAATCATGATATTTCAGTATACATAATTATTCATAATTATATCATCAGAAAAAAATATATATATCAACTTATTTTACAAAAACACATATAAGGTAAAAATACATGTATGGTAAATGCTTCAATGTCAGATAAATGTATAATTTATTTAAATAATGCATAGTACTGTAATGTTATGGCAATGTGTAGTAAAAACTGGCAGCTGTGGTCGCCAGAACATTTACAAACATAAAAAGGTAAAGACCGTCATATTGTTCGCTGTATTTTACTCTCCCTAAAATATATTTCATTACATAAAATAGCTTTTATGGTAACCATAAACACTTTGTAACAAATAAGCTTTCAACAAAAAGCATGATGATTAAAAAATAAGCAAACAAACTCTAAATAAAATCTAAACAACTCAATCAATCATGCAAAGAATTTTGGGAATGCCTATTTATTCATAAATTATAAGTTAATTTGTACTTTTGTACTAAAAACATTTTTTGCAAAAATATAAGTATAACAGTTATATATAGTAACAGTATATATTATAAAGTAATTCATACTTTTTATTTTAAAACAATTTTTAGCATTGTACAATAAAATTATATATTCTATACCACTTTTTTGCAATAGCCTAGGCCTAACTTAATGCTTAGCAGATCATTTAATAATGTTCAGTCAGTGGTTTGAAATGTATTTAAATGTGTTTTATGCTGAATATCTTATGCACAGGAAGACACCTAATTCAAAAAACCTGACTTTATTATTAAATCAAAGGACGTCAGTCTCATCATGCAGCAGGCTCTCCACCTGTTTGCCTGGAAAACTCGTAGCCTACAATTTAACAAAATGATGATGACATTCTTGCATAAAGCATTTGCTGAGAGCACTTCATTATTCTGAGCTAACTAAATGTCAGGAGCACATGACTGCGTGGGCTCGGTCTCTTGACATCTTCAGTTCAGCTTCTTTCTCCGCAGTGCCAAAAGGATCCGTCTGCACGGACCCCACCCAAACAGGGTCTCATCCAATGAGGAGCCCTGAAGGCTAAGCCCCGCCCCAAACCATCGTTTAATCACCGTCCATTGGGGCAATGCCTAACAATCATCAGCACATTCCCCTGCTCGAGCCTGAAGCGAAAAGCACTTTGGGATATGTCGTTCATCAATGAGACAATAGACATAAACGGAACTGGTCATTGTAACTTCTGAAAAACTACATCTCCCAATGACAGGCCACGTGAGCTGTTGACGTACAGCTGCATTATGTGACATGTAATGTAAATTATTCATGATTTCTTAAGCATAAATAATATATAAATAATATTGGTTAGTTTATATTTTTGACTCGGGCCCGCGTGCCTTAATAGTTTGTCAGGACCGTGACATTTTGCTTTTGCGTGCCCGGTTGGGCACCTGGGCCAGCGCAGCATCACTATTGACAAGGTGCCAACATACACGGGACAAGCTGATTGCTACTGAGCAGCGCTTTGTTTAAAAAAACCTTTTGGCAAACAAAAAAACTATCTACTGACCTGTTCTTCTGTCGTCGGAGTAAAATCTCAAAGTGAGAGTTTAAGGAGAGCCGCATAATTCCGTTGGCGCGACCACTGCGCCTCTTCCCCTAGTTGATGCTGCACCATTTTCAGCCTCCTCTGCTCCTCCGCTCCTGCACTGATTCAGCATCGCACGGATACTCCCACTATGCACCGCGCACATGCGTGACAAGACGGCTGTTGCGTAGCAACCCGCAAGGCGTGAATCCCTCTCATCTGCAGACTTCAGCCATTGAGGAAATTCCTTCAGAAACGTCTCATTACTTAAAAAAAATACTAATTGTAATGAAACCGAAGAAGAAATAATCACTGTTAAAGAGGTAAATTTTGTGAAAATGGTTTTAAATGATGTTAGTTGATGTAGCCTACTATCTTTAATGTGCTCCTGAAAGGTGATCCTGCCCTTCAGAGAATACAGAAAATTATCAACAGGCAAGACAAATTAGTTTACAAGTGAGACAAATTAGTATTGTGATTCATTGACTCTTGAATACGAAGAGAAAAAAACAGTCTGTAATAATTGTGAAATCATCAGGTTACCCAGCTTTATAGGATTCTAGATACTCCTTTTGCTTTGTGACAACAGTTACCAATCTAACTACCCAATTTTTAAAAACAGATGCTTCTTTCCTGGAATTTAATAAACATAATTTCTCTCCAATCAGGTGTTTTAACTGGAATAATAAGTACATTCTGTATAAATCTAAATCTTTATTTATTATTAATTGGTTTTGCAATGATAGGCTTTGTTAGAAGGACTTATTGGTGTGTTGACCTATTCTCAATTTCTTTCTAGGCTAAATATAATCTTCCAGTTATTCCTAAAGATTTTGTTGTAGTTATGGATGGTCTTTCCTCTGGTCAAAAAAAATGCTTCTTAAAAATTTCTTTCTGTTGCTATCGCCATACTGGTTGGATCCTGCTGATACTTAAGTAGCTAGGTTGCATTTTTCTCTTTCCTATTAAAAATAAAAATCGTTATGTACAGGCTTTGTTTCAAAGGGAAATTGTCCCCAGACCTGCTGTATCATTTTGGAATGGTTGATAATCTGGTTTGGAATAATATCTGGAAACTTCCTCATAAATATTTAATCACAAACAAAATCAAAGAAATTTCCCTTAAACTCGTTTTATAAATATTACCCATGTAATTATTATGTTGTTAACAGATTTAATTATGATATTGATAAATTTTGTATATTTTGTGATCTACTGTACATGATTAAACATTTTATCATTTATTTTGGAGTTGTCCTCATTCAGTTTGTTTTGGTCAGATTTGTTTTTTTAATTAAGTCTCATATCATGCCCAGCTGTGCTTTAAAAATGTGTTATTTGTTTGTTTTTTTGTTTTTTTATGACAAATCTTATTATAAGGAATATTACTTAATAATCCGCTTCTTCTGTTAGCTAAATTTAGTATTCATAAATGTAAATATGGAGGAAACAAGCCTTTTTTTTATTTTAAGAGCAGAAATTCAACAATACCTAAAAACAATACTAGGTTTGAAAAATAAGAAAGCTGCAAAGTGCTTATCACATTTTTGTTCAACGTTTGTCACTGCTTTGTTTGTCTTTTATGTTTGTTTGTTTGTTTGTTTGTTTGGTTTACTCATTGTACCCCCTGACTGTAGGCTAATTGTAATTCTTTAAAAGTATATATTTTAATAATATAGCATAATAATAACAAGACCTACAACTCTTATCGTTGTGGTAGATGTAGTCTTTTTTCAGTTGGCATACAAATTTTCGTCACGGTCGCGCAGCAGGTTATGCTCATGTCACGTGATTCCCTTCACACGCGGTTTACAGTCCTGTGTTTCCTCCAGTAGTAGCTGCTGAGGTGAACATGGCCGATCTGTCGGAGAGGACGTTACAGGTCGCTATAGTCGTTTCTTTTGCGGCGGGTTTTGTCGCAGGCTGGCAGGCAAACAGAATGAGAAGAAAGTTCTTGGACTGGCGGAAAAAGCGATTACAGGACAAACTCGCAGAAACACAGAAGAAGCTAGACCTGTCATGAGAGATAAAAAATATCATGTTGGCTAACTAACTGACCTGGTGAGATGATACATTATTATGCGCCTTTCATAATTTTAGGATAAATGCCTTGTTTCGATAATCGGTTTTCTTTTTTGTTTTCTAGTGACTTTGGTCATCAAAGCCCTGAATTCTGAATGAGTCTGTAACAGCACCTCTTTTGGAGCTCTCAGCAGGAGCAAGCCCGGGATCAGAGACAGTCTACATTCTGGAGGAAAGCAATACAATCTTTAAGGAATTTAAACAATGAGAAACATTTTCCTTAATGTTTGTGAAAGCCATACATCATAGTGTTTCCATGTCTGTGCCTTCTCCTTTTCTGTAAAATGGCCGTAAAATGAATTGAAATGTTTGTTGACTCAATAAAAAAGTAATATGCATATTATTATTGTGACATTTTCTCAGAGATCTCGATCCAATAAAAGTAAGCTGAAAAGTTAACAACTATATTTCCTACATTGATTTATTGAATTGACAGAACCTCAAATCAAGAAACTTGTTTCTGCTAATTTATATTGTCTAAATAAATATATGTCCATATTACATAGCCTACCAACAACCTTAGGCCTACGGTTTTATTAAATTACTTTTCAGACCTGGAATTGTCACAGTTCAATTTCCCTGATATTTTAAAGTTTTTTTTAGGATTAGGGAAACTGGGAAAACTGCATTCCCTGCTTTAAACATTTTCGGTAAACATTTTTTATTTTATTTTTTTAATTAAGCGGAAGCACTTTCCAGAGAGCCAGAGTGTGAACTTGAAGTCCAGCTCCTCCTCTCTAGATATAATGTGATAAAATGGGTGTAATGGGTGGGTCTAAAAGCCCCAATCAAACATTCTCCTTTAGATCCACACAAAGCTGGACGGCTGGACCGACTCAAGCTCAGCCCCATGACGTCCAGAGAGGTGGAGCTAGACGCCATTTTGGATCTGCAGTGAGTGAGCTCCACTTGCTTTTTCAGGATTTTTTTTTTATTATTATTTTTTTTTTTACCATGGTTTTATCAGATTAGAGTCGACCATCACAGCCCAAAGCAGGAATGAAGCGGCAGCGGCGGAACCACTGGTCTATATAATGACATGTCATTCTACATAAATCAGTGGGCGGAACCAGGGAACCGCCTCGTACCTTATTGCTTACACATATTTAAATGACTAGTTATAAATAATAATAATAATTAAAAAAAAACATTAAAACGTGATTTAGACAAGTCATGTGAAATTTACCAAATAAAATAAGTTTCAAAATAAATTTCACAGATTATCGCGCGCGCAGTGATGAGGTAATAACAACGTCACGCAAAGTATCTTAGCAACTTATCCAGAGCGTCTATGATGGCGTCGCCGTTGCGTCTTGTTTCCATCCATACTGTCTATGCTTGTTTCAGTAAATCTGAGCAGTGAGCACGAGTGGGACGTTTCTTTAAATCTCGCATTTAAAACACCATTTGAGTCAAACCTGCTGTCTTATTGTGTTGAAGACGAATAGAAGATGCCTCTAAAAAAGAGAGGACCACTTCAGACGGTCCAAAGAGAAACGGATGTCATCAAGAGAAAGGTTGAACTGATCGGAGCGAATGTTTGTTCGTTTGCTGGTGCGCATTCGATTTTTACATTATATCTTTATTCTATTCTGTCCTGCAGGTGGATGCTTTGGTACAGCATGCTGCTCAACCAGATGCGTCAGATTGTACTGAGGCCTTTGAGAGGTACAGAAGACTTCTGTTTTGCTTTTGAACGTCTACTAAAGGTTTAAAACAGGTTTAACTGTTACTTGAGTTCTAACGTAATTGCATAGCACTATATCAAAGTTGATTTATGTTGTTTGCATTCCAGGTGCAAAGAGTTAAAGCTCGCAGTGGAGGAAATTACGAAGACTTTGAAGAAATTGTCTAAAGTAAATCTTTATGCCTGTGTACCTGTGTACTTGTATTGTCAATATATCTTATATGAATTATATATTATTTTATTTATTTATTTTTTCATGCGTGTAGGCAGATGAGCCAGCTCCAGTGGGGAACTATGACCAGTGTAAGAGGGACGAGGAGAAGCGTTTGTTGAGCTTGAATGAGCGTCTGCAGTCTCTAGCTCTTCAGCTGCAACCTCAGGATGAGTAAGTAACCTCATAAATTCATTCTATCGGAGTTTACAGCCTTTTTTTTGCATTCTATTACGCAAAACATTGAACCAATTTTAGATAAACCTTTATGCTTTGGAAAAGAATTTTCAAACAGCACTGGTGTATTTGTTTTCTGGCCGTAGGATAGCCGGACCTAGTTCTTCCCAGACAGAACAGAAAAGCGATGAGGAAAATAGTGATGAAAAAGATGAGAGCTCTGAAGATGAAGATACAGAAGAGGAAGAAGCACATGATGATTATGAAAATGATGATGATGATGCTGACAGTGATGACGAGGATACAGATATCGGTCAAACTGCCACAGGACAGGAAACTGTTTCCTATGTTGCTCTTAGTGCATTTACAGGAGAGGAGGAAGGGGACCTCAGCATCCAGGTAATCATCTATGCATCTTATTTTAGTTATTAAATGCTTAAATTTAAAAAATAATTTTCTTGCATTGAGAAAATTATTTTTTTGTGTGTTGTGTCAGAAAGGAGAGGTTTTGAAAGTTATCTCTAAGAATAAGGATGGATGGTGGCTGGCTCAGAACTCAAATGGCCAGAAGGGCCTGGTGCCTAAAACTTTCCTCAAGGTCTGTATAATTTCACAGATACAACTCAAGTGTTTTTTTATGTGTGTGTTTTTCATATATTTTAAACTCTTTTATATATTTTGCAATCACATAGGAAACCAGTATTTAGATATATTAACATAGGTGAATGACATCTGCAGATGTATTTGATCTCTCAGTCTTCTCAGAAGGATAGTGAGAGAGAGAATGAAGATGAAGAGGAAGAGAGTGAGGAGGAACAGGAGGAGTCTGATATAAAGTCCAGGTAATATCCCCTCTCTCTCCACTAGAGAGCAGCATTGTTTTAACAATTTTCTTATGTTTTTTTGCAGGTTTTTCTTTGTTAAAGTGTAGTGAATATAGTACAGAATTTATTCCAGTTGATGAATTAAACACAAGTTTAAGTTAAAATAAAGTCTTTATTTATAAAATAATTAAATACTGTGTCTTTTCCAACTAGGAAAACATCCAATTGGAACACAGTCCGGAAGGCTGTTACTGAGGTATATTTTATTTGGATAATTATGTCCTTAAACTCACAATGAAAACAAAATGTACTAATCTTATTTTTTTTATGGAATACTGCAGTATTATTTAAAAATAATTTATCTGTGCACAATAATATTCATTTTTTTCATTATTGTGCCTTGAACTGCCTTCGTAATCTTTAATCAAAATAACTTTCCCTCCTCTTACAACGACTCTTCTATTTTTCTTTTATTTGTATGACAGGACATAAGACAAAACATAGGAGGACAGCACCGTAAATACAAAACAAACCTGAAAACAAACACAGGTTTTAGATGTGAAGTGTAGGTGCTAGGTTGTGTTGTGCATGTTTACCTCAATCTTGTATGTGAAAAAATGAAAAGAGAAGAATGAAAAAAATGTAAATATACTGTATATATACCGTTCATACCTACATACAGATATAAAAACATGCATTCATTTCCATCATTCCCTATCTTTTCAATTCTTTTTTTAACGTGGGTGGGACAACTTGTCATTCACATGAGATTCACCGATCCAATCCCAAGGATATTCCTAATTCCCAATGTCCCAATTCCCAATGGAAAAAAAAAAAAAACAAGTACTGCCTACATATTTTTCTTGTTCATGAAGCCGTTTCACTCACAATATATCGTAGAAAAATCACAACTTCCGTTTTTATAACTCCGATTTAATAATCTATATACTAATGCACCCATGTTTTATATATATTAACAGACACAAACTAAACCGTGTTTGTGTTGTGTCTGCAGATAGATGCTACTGATGTGCTGTCAGCGATGGGTGCCATCCCTCCAGGCTTCAGACCTTCCAATCTTTCCAGACACCTAGAAGAAGGTCACTATCTGTCACTATATTTTGCAAAAACCTATACATAGAAGGCCATTTACACTTTTTAGTTCACCAGAAGGCAGTTTGTGTGATTTATATACTACATTATAACATCTGGTAAGAATTCAGATTTTATAATAGTATATTATACTTGAATTATACATGAATGTGTGTTTATGCCGAGTAGGGACATCTTACAGAGCAAGTCACTTCATTCAGCCCAAGCTTAGCCAATCACAACTCTCATTTCAAGATCTCCATATGGACCCAGACACAGGCAAGGTACCTAACCTCAAAGCAAACACTAGCTACATTGACAAAAATCTAACAAAATATTTACATTTATTAAAGGGAAGACACTACAGGCACATAGATTTTTTTAATTTATTTTTTTATTTTCATGCACTGGCCAATTTTGTGATTATTTTTTGGGCTGTTTGGCTGTTTATAAAGTCTCAGAGAAGTGGAAGGAAAACATCCATAATACACTTTTATGTGTTTATTTTATTGCACTTTGAGTCTCAAATCTCCACTTCATTAGCACTTACACCAAACGTTACAGTTTTATTCCTATCTATGTTCTGGTGATTTTTATGCCCCTTTTTCCTTGGTTAAAATCACAATTTTCTCATGATTTACAAATAGTTGGAAACATTTGGGATATTGTCAGTAATCAAATAAACTAAATATATAACATTGGCCTAGTGGTTTTTGGATATTTTACTGCAAAAATCCTGCATATTTTACCTTTAACTCTAATATGACAATAAAATGAAACAAGAATTTTAAACCTTGCTTATCCAATGTTCTGATTTCTGTTCTCGAAACAATATTTGAGCACAAAAATGTTTGCAATTCTTATTGTAATCAACCAACTGGGGAAGTATTGTGATATGTTTTAGTTAAATTAGGCTATTTACCATATTCACCTGGGGTGTCTTGCCTTCAAAATGTTAATTTAATTATATGAAGGAAAAAAAAATATTATATTGTTTGTTATAATGTTTATAATGTTTAAAAATTATAATGCATATATAAATAGTGATGAGGATTCAAGTGGATGGTTGAGGAGATTCCCCCTGACCAATATATAAAGCTATTTTAGTGTTGAGAAAAGTGCCATATAAATTCAATGCATTATTATTATTATTATTATTATTATTATTATTATTATACATTTATAAGGTGACTGTGTGTTTGCCCAGGTTCACGGGCGCCCATCTAGAGTGAGTTTAACCCTGACCCTGTGGAGCTGTAGAATGATCCCTCCCCCTGGGGTCGGGTTACAGGTCCTTAGCAGGCATGTTCGGCTCTGTGCATTTAATGGAACCCAGGTAACACACACACATACATACTGGTGCATCTACAACCAAAATGATTGCCCCTTTTGACCTTAAAAGAGAGATATTTACATACAAATGTTTCGTGGAAAAGCTTGAGTAATGATTCTGACATCATGTGTTACTCATGTGGAACAGTAATCAGGGTAGTCCATTTGTAACAAAAAACAAATAATAAAGAACCATGGCATTAATGGCTGGGATGCCTCAATTAAAACAGGTGCAATCCAAAAGCATGAGTAGACCGCATATTTGAGTCTTGAGTGTTAACAATTTAATCGTTTTATTCGTGGTATCTCTACAATATTTGTCTTTCACAACTTTTTTTTCCCTGTGAATGTGAATTGAATTTGATTACTTATCGTCAAGAATTTCAAGTATTCGGTAGAGGACCAGGAAGGGTTTCTGTGCATGTTTATAGACAATAAGTGGACTATTATTGTGTAATGTGCTACGTTCATTGTACACAGTTCATCTTTTCTTTACGTTTCTGAATGAGTCTCTTAGGTCATTGTAAACAGGACATTCAAAACCCATAAATCCTGTAAATTCCCCATGTTTATTGTAAACGGGTGTCGTCTGACATGCTGTGTATATGGAGCCATTGTTTCTCTCTCTCTCTCTCTCTCGTTCGTCAGGTTTTGAGTAACATTCACACAGTCAGAGCCACTTACAACTTCAAGAGCCAAAAGACATGGAGTTTTTCTCCACGGGTAAGACTAAAGTACCAAACAAACACTTGACCAAACATCTGAGGCCATATTGAAAATCTTGGATTTTAAATATTACTTAAACTTGAAAATAAACAATATTGACATTTAATAAAAAGATATATTTAAGGTTTCACAGTATATCTAAGAAAATAAGTAAATATTTGATATTGATAATGTGACTCTTTGTACTGACAGTCAGATATTCTTGCTTCCGATGAAGCACAGATGCCATCAGGTTTTACATACTTGTGAAGCTCATGCAAGCTTGAAGGCAGCAGGCACAAGAGGGGCAAACATGAAAATTCATGTTCATTTATCAACTCAACTTTACACTCAAATTGTTTTAATGGTAATATATTCTGAAATACAATTCTGGAATCTAACAGTTTGTCATTTTTCCTGTATGTGTGTATTTTAGATGACTGGGATGCTTCCCTGTCTACTGGACGGTGACTGTTTCCTGCGTTGTGACTCTGAATCTCCTGATCTTGGAATTCTATTTGAATTGGGTGTGACCTACATAAGAAATGTAAGCAATAGTTTATCATTTAAACAATTATATGGCAGTACCACCCAACTCTGATTACTGAGGACATAGCCTTGATATAACCTCAGAAAGACAAAAGAACTGTTTTTTCCTACCCTCTCATATATTTACATAAACGCACACAATGATCTCTATTAAAAAGGCCTTACCCTTTTTACACAGTCTTGCGTTTGATTTTCGGGTTCTCCTGGAGTAGGTTTTCATACTTTTTACATTTTGCACATATTTTACATTCATTGCTGCACCTTTCCTCTTCCCAGTTTGTCTGGGAATAATGCTCTGTTTAATTTCTGTCTCTATGAATCCCCTCCTTCCAAAAACACAATATGCTCTGATTGGTCAGCTGGACCTGTATGTTGTGATTGGTCAACCGCATCAAGTGTGTTTTGGAAGTGGACTGCTGCATTTATATAGCGCTTTCACAGACCCAATGGCCACCAAAGTGCTTTACATTTTGCCTCACATTAACCCATTTATACACTGACGGCGGTGTCACCATGCAAGGCGCCATCCAGTTCGTTGGGAGCAGCTGAGCTGGAGTTAGGTGTCTTGCTGCCCTGTCCCAAATGGCACCCTAAGCACTCATGGTCTTCCTACGAGTCTGCACTTTTGTGACGTAACGCCACTTTGACTGTCAGGAAGAAGTCTGCTGCGGAGCTCGCTTCAGTGCGGGCTCAGGAGAAGTGCGCATCAAGGGCGCATATCTACCGCAAATGGGGACCTAAAATGACAAATGGGACACCCTCAAGTCTCACAGACTTAACGGACATCATTGGAAGTTCACAAGACCGAAAGTGCATATGAATTGTGCCATTTGGTACAGGGCCAACAGTGAGTTTCAACACACCTCTAGTGCATCTTAGCCAGGCCCAGTACCTTTTTTCGGTGTATGCCTTGGGAATGAATTATTGTGTTGTATATCTTTTTTTAAATTATGTACATACATTATCCTAAATGTTTCCAAGAATTTGTAAATTTAGAGAAATTCACAATTTCAAATAGTGCCCCTCGCTTGTCAAAATCCGCGTTTTCCTTGGTTTTCGCTTTGTTGTATAGCTCAACATGATGAAATGTTAGAATATGATCAGTATGTTATTCTAATGTTGATCTAGCTTACTGCTAGTTAGAGCCAGCAAATTAACACATAGAATGGCATTTTAACTTTCAACACACTCAAATGCAGTTTACTACTCACAAGTTAAAAACCTGCATGCCTAGTAATCCAGCACTTGTGTATAGTTCGTATAGTTTGTTAGAATGAAATGTCCTCATTCCTTATATCCGCGGGACTTGGGTGTGGCGCTGATATCTATCTCTCATTAGCAATCGCGACCTGCTTCAGACCACAGTAATGTTAAAAACATCAATATATTCACTTTTTAGATCCACATGATGGCAATTTACACGATTCTGCTTATCACTGCGTCATAAATCTATGCATGATGGCAATTTACACGATTCTGCTTATCACTGCGTCATCAATCTATGCCTTTGCTATTGTAAGAGGTTAACGACCCCTAGCCGTGAAAAAAAAAAATATATATATACATATATTGTAGCTTTAAATGAGATATTGTGATGTGTATGTACCGGAAGAAAACTCAAGACTACAATTGAGGCTGTTCAAGGAGTTTGGAAACAGTGCTTACTCATATAGACAATATCTCCCTTTGGATTGGACTTTGTGTTTTGTAACTTTGCAGACCTTTTACATGCCCAAACAGCAACATTATACATTTTTAAAAAGTAAAAAAAAAAGAAAAAAAAAAAGGTAAAAAGCAGAATAGGTCCTTTTTTAAAGGGATAGTTACCCCAAAATTTTCTTTTGCGGAACACAAAAGAAGATATTTTGAAGAACATTGGGAGCCAAACAACATGGGAGCCCATTGACTTTCATTGTGTGGACAAAAAACTTGTTTGTAAATAATATAATTTGCATGTGTGTGTGTTCCACAGAAGAAAGTAAGTCATACAGGTTTGGAGTGACAAGAGGGTTCTGTTTTTCTCAATGGTTCTGGAGGTGTAAAAGTGTATGTGCTCTGTTTCAGTCCACAGGGGAGAGAGGAGACCTCAGCTGTGGCTGGGCGTTCCTTAAACTGTTTGATGAAAGTGGAGCACCCATTACTTTACGGTACACACACATTCCCTTATTACAATTTGACTGATGCACATTAGTTCTATTGTTTCCTTACATACTTGCTCACAAAATACAGTATATGCATGTGTGCAGGACACAAGAGCTTACTATTCATGGTGGCACACCATTTGAGAGAGACACCGATATGGATACCACATCAACCAAAAGAGGTAACGTTCTCTCACAAAAATACCCATAGATCTCTCACATACAAGCCATTCTCTTCTGTTCTCTCCTCAGGTTATCCCACTGGTGTATTTCAGCAGATGTTGCTGTCCAGGAAGATACCAAAGCTTGTTGTTAAGTTCAAATCAGTAAACTCGCGCACCAGAGTGCTTCTGAAGTAAGAATGACTTCACACCATAGTATACATTAATGGTAATTAAGTATACAAACAGGACATTGGCTGTTTATTGGTACTTATAAAAGCACATAATAATGCCTTATTCTGTATGACCATGTTCTACGTCATTTAATCCTACCCAATACCTAAACTTAACAGCTACCTTAATAACTATTAATAACCAGAAATTAGGAGTTTGAGACAAAGGTCATAGTTAATAGTTAACAGTGAGAATTGGACCCTAATCTAAAGTGTGACTGATTTTTTTAAAATGTTCAGAAATCATTCTAATATCCTGATTTCTGCTTAAGAACCATTTCTTATCATCAATGTTGAAAGCAATTGTGCTTCTTAATATTTTTGTGGAAACCATAATCAGAAAAGAACAGTATTTATTTGAAATGTCTTTACTATCACTTTTTAACAATTGAATGCATAATTACTTTAAATAAATTTTCTTTTAATCATGCTGATCCAAAACGTTTGAACAGTAGTATGTGCAGTATACTAATTTTTATTGCCAGCTGTAGGATTCCACATTGTTTTTAAATAAATATTAATGAAAAGCTAAATTTTTATTTCCCTAAATGTTTTTTTTTTTTTTTTTTTTTTTTTTCATAAGTCTGTTGCCAGACACTATTGTTGGAAGTCTGTCCACAGTGCACCTCCTGGCAACATACAGGCAAATACTCGCTGATGCTCTTTTACTTGACAGAGTCACCATGTGTAATGCAGGTAACACACACACAAACACATTTTGTCTTTGTGCTTGATGTGCATCTAAAGTTCCTGTCACATCACAACACTATATGCACTTTCTTTGGTAAGAAAGGGACTGGCATGAAAATGTAGATGTAAAACACACATGGAAATGAAAATGCGAATGTAAAGTGAATGTAAATAACTTTAGATTGATTCTGTGTTCTCTATCCCAGATCTGATCTGCAGCTCAGTTCTGGCCTCCTTCCCTGATGTTCTAGATCAGCCAGACCTGATGGATGCGTTTAGGGTGAGACTGGTTACATAACCACATGTTTACTTGGCATTTACTAAACTTTAATTTCAACATAAATCAAACATAAATTTCAACACCTTTTATTTTCGTTTCTATATACCTTTAGTTACTATAATCTAACCTGAACCACCCCACCCTTAAATAACTTTTTTTTTTTTCGTTTTTAGAATTTGTTAAAAGTTTATATTATTATTAAATTAATGAATTAATATAATAAATGTGGATCATTAAATATAAAAAATATTTTATTTATTAATAATTACATATAAATTATTTCAAAACAACAATCAACATACTAATAGTTTTAAATTATGAATTCAGATTAAATTAACTAAAACTATACCATCATATACGTGGGAGTGTAATATAGGGTAGGTGTTATAAAAAGTATTAAACTTGAACCTGATTTTACAGAAATCATGGACTGAATCAGAGAGTCACCTGAGAAGATCTGATAAGGTAAAGGTGTATGTGATTTTGTTTGAGAATGTCACACAATTGTCACAGTACTAGGATTATAAAAAGTGTATTCATGCTTTTTGCCTACAATGTGTTTCTTTGTCTTGCAGAGGGATATCAATGTGTTAAAGCAGATGTTTGTGAGCGTTTATATGGGCAGTGTGTTTCCATTGTTGTACTCTGCGGAGATGCCCACTCCCTGCTGGGCGAATGAGGAAGTGGAGTCTCAACGTGCTCGTATCATCTACAGCCCTTCCCAAAAAATCTCAGTAGACACTATGCTGTCCTCCCAATGTTCACATCAAGCCTTTGACATCACACAGGTCACCTATGACCTCATCAGCAGAGCCCAGCACTGACTAGAGACAGACTTATAACATGGTCCTCCAAAAGATAAGTGTCCAATAGCAAAAGAAAAATGTCTTTTCAAAATGTATATAAATATTGCAAATATAAATAAAACCATTTCAGTTTTCACTTTCTGGCCAGAAAACGTATTCATATTTCTGTTGATGGGGAAATCGTGTGTGTGTGTGTGTGTGTGTGTGTGGTGGCCCATACCTTAAATAATGTCCTAATTTTAAGTACCACACCTCCTGAGTACAACTCCTCCCTATTTCTTTTTTTGTTGTTGTTTCTCACACATACACACATAACTACATGGATTAAGTACACACCCCTCCATCTTCAATAGAAGATTCTTATTTAAACATGCCACTCCTTTAAAACATCTTTCACAGTTAAAGAACGGTACCTATTCTCTCTCTGTGTCTGACACACCGCCTCACCCAGCCATCCCAAGTTGTGGTGTCAAGATAAAGATGGAGACATGAATCAGCATTAATTGTTCTCAAAAAATGACTTATAGTCATATACTGTATTATATAAGTTAGCTGCTGCTCACACGTAACATGTTTCTGTGCTGTAAGAAATATTTATATGTTCTGTACACCATAGTCACAAATAGTTCTGCAACCAATATCCACGTAGAGACTGACAAATGTGAGTTACAAACTACTTATTTACAACCGGTAGCTAAACTACAGGCAAGCTACTGTTTAACATTACAAGCTAGTAACAAAAATTGCTAATTACATTGAAGCTAGTGGAATATCTTTTGATAACATGATATAGTTTCAATCAGAGCAGCTAAAGAATCAGATATGCTTCTGAAAAATTAGCTTATTAGCTAATATAAATTTAAACAATGCTAGCTTTTAGCTACATTAACTACTTTTAGTTAGTTACTCCTTGAGACTTTGATTCTGCAGTAAATTGTTCCAAGAACTAGTGTGCTGCCTACAAAGGGAGCATTTTAAGGTGTCATAGGCTGTTCAAAAAGGTAGGTTAGTTCACCCAAAAATGAAAGTTTTTGGTCCAAAAATAACAAAATCTACAAAACAAAAACGTTTTACGTCACTGCGGACAGAACCGGAAGACAACACGATGTTTAATAAAGTCGTAGTTTTTGTTATTTTTGGTCTAAAATGTATTTTCAATGCTTCAAAACATTCTAACTAACCCACTGTCGAATGGAGGTCTTACAGGCTTGACATAAGGGTGAGTCATTAATGACAATTTTCATTTTTGAATGAACTAACCCTTTAAGTAATAGTTGACTCAAATTAAAATGCTGTAATTTACTTACCATCATGTCATCATAAACCTGTGTGACTTACTTTTTTCGGTTGAACATCTAAAACAAAGTTGAAACATTCTTGAAAATATTTTCTTTTTATCTTTTTGTGAGTAAATGTTTTTTTTATTATTATTATTATAACTAATGACAAAAACAGGACAAAAACAAACACGCATCTGTTAAATTTTCACAATATTTCATACATAATATTAAATATATGTTCATAATTGAATATTTCATTATATAATTAATTATGCTGTAACAGTCTATCTGTGTGTGCTGGAAAATAGTATATGACCAGGGAATGTATTTTTCCCAGTTGGTTTCTGTCTCCACACTCCCAGTGTTTATAGAGAAATAATAGAGACTAGTCTGACCACATTCCATCTTTTAATATCAACCAGTTAGAATTCCACCCTATCCATTCGCATCAAGTTCCTTTAATGGTTCAGCACTCATTCCGATCATGAGGCAGTACCTGGAAATGCAGAAGTTAAAATAATTCTTCCGTCCTCAGTTTGTAAGTCAACATGAACAGAAAAGCCTTTAATAAGTTATTGTATGATGATTCATTTCATCAGTACATTGTTGGGGAAGATTGACTACTTTTGTGTGTGCAGGTGTGTCTCAGGACTGTCTGAAGGGGAGGGATTCCAGTGTGTTCACATTTCACCACTGTACATGAAACCCGAGTTAGTAAGATGACACGCCCGGGTGACCTGCTGCTGTGGTGATAGAAAAGCATTAGAGCCCAAAGTCAACACACACACACACACTGTCTGGACAGAGACGATAGATGCTGGAGATAATTAAAGAGAATAATGTCTGTATCAGTGTATATGTGTTTGTGTGTTGATAGTCACACAGCTGAAGTCAAAATTCACTTTTAATCAAAAAAGCAGATGTGTGTTTTCAGAAGTGGCTTTGGCCCCGAAATCACATTTGATCCGTTATACTCCCCAAACCCCCTCAACAAGAGACATGCGAAATCACTCCACTTTTAGTGATATATATTACATTACGGTGTACTATTTGCAGGCACAATTGGAGCAATGTTCAAGGTCACAAGGTTCGTAGGTCATCCATGCCGTGCCTTCTATGTTTCATTTTGTGAAATATTAGGCATTTTTGCACCTGTATTGTTTCCTAGGGCTGGTCATTTTCATAAATGGCTTTTTTATGCTTCTTTTTAATATAGAAGCCAATTTGTAAAACGTTTTTGAACGTTTTTTTTATAATTCTTGTAATTGTGACTATATTTCACAATGTGATTTTGCACTATGAAAAGTCCTTAAAAATATGGCCCAATTTACAGTTTAAATCATAAGGCATTTTCTGTATTTGCATCCCATATTTTGATTATGCATGTTCTGATTTAGGGTTAAAGGATTTGTAAAATTAAATGTAAACATAGTTAATTTTGATCCAGGACATTATCTGTTGTTCCACTACAAAAAAAAATCATTACAGTAACCATTTCTTGTTACATCTTGCATTTGGGGCTTTAATACTAACATTGTGACTTTATATTTTAGGTAACACTTTATTTTGATAGTCCACTTTAGACATTCAAATAACTATAAGTAACTTTGCCGTTACATGTCAACTAACTATCATTAGAGTATTAGTAGACTGTCAGCTTAATATCTGCTAACACTTTATTTTGTTGGTCTCCCAACAGACATTCAACTGAATGTAAGTAACTTAGCAACTACAAGTCAACTTGTTCTCCTAACCTGAACCCTAACACCTAACCCTAACCTAACAGTCTACTGACAGTCTACTACAGCCTACAAATACTGTAATGACACTTAGTTGAGATGTAGTTGAAAAGTTACTTATAGTTAGTAGAATGTCTAAAGTGACCATCTAAATAAAGTGTAACCATATTTTATTTTACATTTTATTTCACAACAGACTTCCATATCTCAAAAACTTAAAAAAAAAAGGAAGAAAAATAAAGTTTCATTGGATTGCAGTTGTACAAGTATTAATGAAGCCTGTATCTATTCAGTGTTTTCATGTGCCACAGTAGCCTAATGTCTTAAAATATTTTCAAAATATTAAGCATTATTCATTTCATTTTGTCAGCATATTGTAATTAATTGGATTCAGTGTTTTAATCGATTGAGAGTCCTATTAATATTTAAGTGATGGCTACCACAGGTAGCAAAAGAAAACCATTATCGTTCATAAAAATTTAATGTCATTGTTAGGTAACCAGATCAGAAGAGAAACAAACAAGTATTGTTTGGAGCTGTGCAATGCTACAACTGTTCCCATGAGCAACCAGGTGTGTATGTGTGTCTTCATCAGACATAAGATCCGATCTGTCCGACACACAGCCTCTCACCCTGGGGAAAGAGAGAGTATGTTTGTAAGTGTGTGCGTGTTTGCAGACATCTCTCTCCTGGGCCAGCTGATGTGTATCTCTATTAGTCTGGGATTGCAAAAGCTAGTGAAACCTAGCATTTTATCAGTGTAAAACATTTATCATGCTCACACACACACACACAAACACACGCACACCGCTCTAGTTAACTGAGCTGACTGGATCTGAAGGTTAAACATTCACCTAAATTGTTTCAACATAGTAAATATTTTCTATCGGAAACAGAGGGCCCTGAAGGGAGTTCATTTTATTCTCTTTATTTGCTTTCAACTCCTTCAAGGGCTCACTCAAAGGCATGGTGCTCCAAATGTGTTTTCCCATCAATGTAGCATACAATTCTGTCTTGGAATTTCATTAATAGTTGCATAGACTCAACATAATTTTAACAGTAGAAGACTAAAAGGCTTTAGTAAAAACCTGTTAATTGGTTAAGTTATTTTAACCAATCTTACTATGGTAAAACTGTAATAAATCTAACAGGACATTTAATAAATTTTACAGTAAAATACTGTTAAATTGACCTTTTTCATAAGTAAAAAAAGAACAAATCATCTTATAAATTACAGTGAAAAGCTATATTACTGCTGCTTAGATCCCTTTCAAATGGGAACTCGCACTGCATCTAAAAAGACACTATGGGGAACGCCCCCAGTGTGACCAGTGTCTAAAGCATCTGTCTAAACACGACGATGTTACCTGGCGACAGCCCATGATGTATAACCTCAGTATAAAAGTATGTCATCCTTTTTGTCTTCAAGTGCTGTTTGTTTGTGAATGTATTGAATCATCATGAAGTTGTAGTGCAAAGCGTTTCAGGAAGTTTGTTCATTCGTGTCCTCCTGATGTAGGAGAACGCACGCTCAGTGGGGGCTGAATGCGAGCATTGGGAGAGCTCTGCTTTCGTTTAGGGAAAACAAATGGAGCTGGTTGAGGAATTAGAGAAAGGTGTGGCTATTTCTAATTTTTCAGTAGCTGACAAGTGCGATCTGCTCAATGACGATTTGTTGTCACTTACATCCTCTGATCCTGAGTTGTTGGAGGTTATGCCCCACGCCTCAGACAGATTAGTATCAGTTTAAAACAGTCTCATCCCAAGACGTCATACAACTGACGCTTTTGACCATACGTCAACATCCGCCGTTTTAGGGTACCCTGTAATGTCGTTAGATGACTCTATGTAATCCTAACCCTAGACCTAAACCTACCCGTGTCATCTAACTGACGTTAAAGGTAAAGCGTCAGTTGGATGACACCCCAGGATCGTCATCTAACTGACGTTAAAGGGTGCCCTAAAACGGCGGATGTTGACGTATGGTCAAAAGCGTCAGTTAGTTGATGTCTGGGCTTCAATTTTACCACACACAAGCAATGGCTTCTTCAGATTTTCACCTCTATGCCTGATATTCTCTTCATTCCAGAGTTTGAAAGTATGCAACCAGTAAGATCAAATCCATTCTTTTACTAATGATCTACACAACCTAATTTATTTAATAAATCCTGGTGGTCTCAAACCTTTTAACATTATGGTTTATGGGGAAACTGCTGCTTTTCTGAGATTCCAGTTCATTTTATGTGTCAGATGAGTCAAAGCAGTTATTTCCTCTAAACATTTAGGATTAACTTGGCTAATCAAACTTTATTGTGTGACACACCTTGTGACGAATTATATTGCAATGTATTGTGTTTTTGACAGTTGCTGAAGCAGATAGTTAAGGATTTGTGTCAAGAGATCAGTTTCATTCACAAAAGTTTTTAATACTTGAAATATAGTGAAATAAATTATGGTGATGGAACTAGTTTGTTTATAGAGCTAACTGTGCTTTATTACAGGGCTTCCCATGTCTATTGGTGAACAGCAGGGGGGAAAAAACAATGCTAAATGCACATATTAAACTGCAGCTAACCTTTTTTTTTATAACCGTGCCTAGTTAAGATAGCAAAATGAATAGGCATATCAACTTTTAAAAGGGAGGAGAAAACCCTTCCCATGTGTCAATAAAACACTGTGGTATTTGATTGAAACCAAATTGGATGGACGCCAATATGGACAGGTAATCTCTCATTCTTGAGAACAATGGAAACACAAGAGAAAGGCATTGCGACATTGTTGTACATATATCCTAAAGTTATCCAGTAAAAATGTCTGGCTGCTTTATTTTGGAGCTATCAGGTGACATCATTTCATAAGAAATTCCTGCCACGCCTATTAATTAAAACAGCAGCAGGATTCACAGAAGTATCCTGAGCCGGATGGACAGGGAATGTATATTTAAATGGCTCATACAAGCTGCTGTGTGAATGGAATAGTATTTTGTAACAGATGTGAACCTCAAACTGTTATACCAATACCACTGTAGAATATATTTTTGTCATCTGGGTAGCCAGCTGTTTAATTATAGGTAGCGATGTCGCCTCATAGCACAAAGGTCCCTAGTTTGAGCCCCCGCTAATCCAGGAGTGCTTTCTGTTTAGAGTTAGCATGTTTCCTGATCCAGTTGCCCCACAATCCAAAAACATGTGTAAATGTGTATTTGGGAGTCCCAAACCATGTCATGTGGAGGGTCAGGGAAAGACCTGGTGACCTACCCCGGAAATATCATCGGCAAGAAAATTCATGGACAGTCTTGCGTATGGCAAGAGATGGCCCATATTATCACCAATAATGTTTGTTCCAGGTGTTTGATGTATTGGTGGCCTATAGTTTATTAAGGGCAATGAATTATAAAGTCCTGGACATGACATATGTTCTCACTTTTGTTCCGTATTCTGATATCTTTAGGATGTTGGATATCATGGCATTTCCGTATTCTTTTATCTGTGTGCCGCAGGGCTTTTGGCTAATGTCACACTCTCAAAACAAGGACTGCATGGGTAAAGTGTACAAGCTAGACATTGCTGCTGTGGAAGACTCATTCATAGTGAAAGTCAAATCTTTATATCACTCATTGATGCTCAAGGCAACACCAGGAAGATGTAAACCTTTGAGCAGGATGGTCAGTAAAGTGATATTTTGTTTTAAACAGCCCTTTAAAACAAAATGCTGTAATAACAATTTACACCGATTGTCCTGTTCAAAAGTTTACGTTGGCCTGGCTATTTTCGTAGCCTATAGTGCAGGGATGGGCAACTTCAGTCCTGGAGGGCCATTGTTCTACAGAGTTTAGCTTCAATACTAATCAAACACACCTGAACAAGCTAATCAAAGTCTTCAGGATTACTAGAAAGTTACAGGCAGGTGATTTTTTCAGGGATGGAGCTAAACTCTTTAGGACAGTGGCCCTCCAGGACCGACATTGCCAGCCCTGCATGTAGCCTGGAACTTTTGAATCAAACATTAGCGGACAGGAGCCAGACTATTCAAGGCCTAAATGTAATTATAATGTTTGATTTGAATTAACTGCAAACAATGTTGTTTCCTATTGAATGCGCAGTAGTGTAGACTTAAATGGCCATATGGTGCCATTTCAGCCCATTCTCACCCCCAAGGCGTCACCTTACTGACGCCTTGGGAAGCATTTGACCATGCTTCAATATCTGACGCTTAAGGCGCCCTTTAGCGTCAGTTAGATGACGCCCTAGGATCGCGTGTACCCTACCCCCACCCCAGACCTAAACCTAACCGCGTCCTCTAACTGACGCTTTCCTTTAGCGTCAGTTAGATGACGCCGTAGGATCACGTCATCCATAGGCGGAAATCGCGGGGGGGTCGGGGGGGTCAGGACCCCCCCCATCTGAGGGTTGTCCCCCCCAAAAAAAACATTAAAATATGTGTATTGTAAATAATGTAATGATATGTTCTTAAAATAATTAAGAAATAAAATAACACAAATGCAAACGGGGCAATATCGAAAAAAGCGTTCTAAAGATTTTGAGACCCCCCTCCCTTGCCTCACAGTGCATTGGTCCACGTCCCTTTTACCTCAGACACACACATTCCAGTGGCGGGAGAGAAAAACATAGTTTTTGAGTAGTTGTGGAACTCCAGTAAAGGGGGTCGCACACCGGACGAGAAGCGTAGCGTCGCGTCGCGCAGCGCCACGTCGGCCATGACACCGGCGGCGCCGTTCGGCGTCTGTCCGCGGCGCCCAGCAACGGCTCAGGACCGTGTTCAAAACCCTGCTGCGCCACAGAGCGCCATTTACATAGTTTTATATACAATTTAAATTATTTTTGTCTCAAATCAGTACTGACGGATCCTGACTTCGCCCTATGCTGCAATATGCATTTAGTTTTGCATTCATTTACAGAAATCAGCTGCTTGAATGACTTGCTGGTGTTATTGGATTTTTCAGGTGAGATTCTCAATTCATTCAGTAAACGGATGCTCTGAGGTAAAGTTTTCAGACTGCAGACTCAGGAACGATTGTTTTTAATTGTACAGTACAATAATAACTTAGAACAGACATTATCTTCATGTCATTAAACATTACAATATTGCTGGCCATACACTGGTGAGAAAGTCCGGATGCGCTGTGCATTTAGATTGTAACGCTTTCACTGTGATTTAGTTGGTTAATATCATTTAATATAGTTAAAGAATGAGTCAATGAATGAAATGAAATCGCTGCGCTGCGTGAGGAGAGTATGTAAACAGATTCGCCGCTGGCTTAAACCAGAAAGAAATTTTAAGAAGTATAATGAAATGATCTCCATGCTACACTAATAATAGTAGTAAGGCTTTCCTCTGTATTTTTTTGCCTGTATTATTGGTGTCCCCTTCAAAATTTGCTCTTGAGAATTGTTATGTTTATTGTCCCCCCCAACATTTTGATGAAATTTTCGCCCCTGACGTCATCGTAAAGGGCGCCTAAAACGTCAAATATTGAAGCATGGTCAAAGGTGACGCCTTGGGTTGAGAATGCGTTGGCCATTTTCAGTAAACGAGATTTTTAAGAGCCGATAACCCTATTTAGTGAAAAAGTATATTTCTGTAAAGAAAAATACCCAGGTAACCAAAAATATGTTCTATAAACATTTTGCTAATAATCCCATTAAGTTACAATTCCAGTACCATTCCATTTGATCATTTTGAAATTTGTTGCTAAATGCTATCCATCTGAACACTCTGAAATAAGTAGCAACATTTAAAAAATATTATACGAACATCTAACTAAACAATTTTATAAAAAATTCTCGCATGAACAATGTATAAAAACATTTTTGTGCTAACATTTTGAGAATATTTTTAAAGGCCAGATAAATCTGAACAAACATTCTATTAACATTACTGGAAGAATGTTTATTCATAAATTTGAGGGAACATCACTACATTAGCAAAGTTCTGAGCTTGTTCCTTGTTAGATGGGTATATCAGTCAAAATGATTATCTCTAAAGCAAACAAACCAACCTCAAACCAATAAAGTGAATATTGGGGATAGTTCCTGACCTTAACCAGCCAACTAACCAGCTTAACATCAGGACCTCCTACTTTAACTAACCACCCATCTTTAAACAACCAACCAACAAAGGGATTCTTGAGGAGGTGCTCAGTATAAAACTGTGAGGAGAGACATGTTCGCACCACTTCTGCATGGCCAAATACTTCCAGAACATTCTACAACCGATTTTAAACTGAGAATTAGTTGATCTTTTCTAAGACTAGTTTTGGTCCAAAGATTATGAAGTGTTTATAATCCTCCAATGCCTCTGACATTCTGGTTATATGCAATCTGATGGCCATGAATGTATTTCAGCTGTGTTGGAGCTGTGAAAAACAAACAGTTATTGTACTGAAAGTGTATATCTATTGGAAATAAAAATGACTGGTCTACATAAAAAGAAACATGTTTTGGTATTAATCCAAGCACCATCTTCAGTTGAAAACACAGGAAGTAACTCTGGCAAATATACACAAATGTCGAAGTCACATGACTACCAAGTTGTCCACATAATATTCTTCCCAGAGCTATTATTCCCTGTCGCTTACAGTGGTGCCCCTCCTCCACTTGCTGTGGAGTACACCGATCTCTTCATAGAGCGGGATGGCACAGTTTCTAAAACAGGTGTTTGAGGATCCGGTCCTTTGGATGGACCGGACATTAGCCGTTGTTTTAAAATACACAGGGATGCTTTGCTTGGAGAAAACCCTCTCCAGTCACATAGTGAATGACCACATGGTTTCTACGGACAGTACGCAGTACTAAACAGTACGCAGATACTACGGTTTCTACGGACAGTACGCAGTTACTTCCAAACGCACCCTCTGACTTGATTTTTTTCTCCCTCCTTTTTTCTAAACTCTCAGAAATGAC
Organism: Pimephales promelas; assembly: GCF_988280905.1. Lineage (NCBI taxonomy): Eukaryota > Metazoa > Chordata > Actinopteri > Cypriniformes > Leuciscidae > Pimephales > Pimephales promelas. The sequence goes on from NC_142783.1 coordinate 20,242,404, forward strand.
TACTGAACCACAGGAACAAAACAACCAAACATAAGCTAGAGAGCAAACAACTGAACAAAGGAAACTGAGGACTTAAAATACACAGAAGTAAATGAGGGAACTAAACGAGTAACAGGTGAACTTAATTAGGCTAAGTGAGTTAATTAGGCTAACTGGCACACACAAGGAAACTATGTCAACACAAGCATGTAACAGAAACAAACCAAAACAGAGTATACACAGTTATATAGTTGCATAGTTGTTTAGTATACACAGTTTAATAGTTACATTACACCCACCTCCTGAAAGACGCGTCCCCATGCTGAAACTGTAGTCCAACTGTAGAGGGAGGGTGGGAGCTTAAGTGGTGGATGCAGAGCAGAGACATGGGACAAGCCCAAGGCAGAATCAAGGGACGGAGGAGCCATGCGAGACAAAGCCCAGGAGTGTAATCCAGATGGAGGAAAGGAACTCTAGGGACGGGGCAATGACGAAGGTTCTGGAGGGTGGGGAAGAGCAGCAGAAAAGCAACCAAATCAAATTTTGCTAGATTTTAATGACTTTACAGACTTTCATGATTAGCCAGATTTTCTTTTTACCCTGTATGGAGAGTTTTAATTGGATTAATGCATGTGAATATTCGGACCTGGTCAAAGCTACCACACATTCTCTTTTATTTAGAACTGTTGCAATTATAATCAATTTGTAGCATCAGGGGTTGTCATTTCTGCATTAGGATTTTATAACCCAAGTTTCTTCAATATTAATCCCTAGATTAATTTTACAATAATGTAAGTAGTGATAGTCCCTATAGTCTATATAAAGAGATTGAACTCTTTTCGATTTATATGTACCTGAAATATTTATGAATAAATCAGTAATTAATCAAAACGTGAGATGTATGATAGAATCAAGCTAAGTCAGATTCTTACTCAAATTATTAGTTGGTCCACTTCTTCCAGGTGTGTTGATCATCTCGTTTGCATCATGGACATCCCATCTTCACGGACTTTGCGAGCCGTTGCTTGCATGGATGATCACTGTCTTGTCGTTTTCTTCTTATATTGTCCAGTGATTTTTAAATAAAGTGTTTTGTTTAAACACTTTACAAGCTGGATGTTTTAGAAAACCATGCATCTACATCAACAGATATATATTGCGTAAGGGCACCAATCGTGTTCCACCCAGAAGGCCTACTGATTAATGCTGGACCTCTCCCTATTTTTATACATGTTTATTTAAAGCTATGATGTCGACATAGTTAAACTATATGCCTTTGAAGAAAGAGGACACTCCTTGTCCTTATCTGTCTTTATTTTACAGCAATAATTTGGCCACATTGTTCACTGTTTTTGACTCTATTTACTAAGTAAACATCTTCCCTTCCACTCAGTCGAGTGTGTCTGTGTATTAATTAGCGAACACCTGAGCAGCTGATTGACCCGTGTTAGTCAACCCGTTGCCAAACTGCACCCACATACACGAAACGTTCCTCAACATCACAGCCCGCTCAGTGAAAGTGGAGAGGTACATCGCCGCTCTCCTCACGTAGGGTGTGTTCACACAGAGCAGGTTTTTCAGGTCTCCAGTGGACATTGAAAAGACGCACCCGTGGCTCCGTTACTCCATTCATTCCTCTGAAGGATAGCGGGAGCGCGACGATGGCAGCGGTCACGCAACAGATGTCGAGCCTTCCCAGTGGACTCCGGATCTGCACCACGGCACCGGACATACTCTACCTGCCCGAACTGGTGCGTGAACGGAACATTTAATGGATTTTTTTTTTTTTTTTAATCCAGTTAGGCCTATTGTAAATATATCAGATGAATATGGGTAAATATTAATCTTTCAGTATATTTCTGTCATATTTTTTTTTTAGCTATATAATTTTATATTTGACCTGTTTCTTTTTATGCTTATTTTTTAAAAAGCATTTTTTTTTTCTATTTTAACATTTGAAGGTAATGGAAAAAGAGTAAAGCGAAAAAAAGCTTAAAAATAGAAATAGGCCTACATATTTTTTAGGCTTCGGTTAATTTAATTTGTAGAGTAAAAAAAAATGTAATGTGTGTGTGTGTGTGTATATATATATATATATATATATATATATATATATATATATATATATATATAGGCCTATATATCAGGCTATAGCGCAGTTCCAGGTCAAATTTGATATGTTATCCTAAGTAGCCTATTGGTGGTTCCACTTCATTTCGTTTTATTTATAGCTATTAAATAGGAGATAACGGTTGGATAAGGGAAGTTCAAAACAAAATCATTTTACGATTATTAGCCTACATTTTAATTAATTGACTGTGGGTTTCTGGTGACATATGAGGTCTCAGCCCAGCACCTCCACAACAGCAGCAGTTGACACCGAGGTTAATGAGGGACACACGGCTAGGCTACATTTACAGAACCCTTACACCTGAATTAAACTGTAACGATGGATCAAAGAATGCTGTTTAAAAACGGGGTTTGTTTGTTCAAAACAGTTTGTTTTGTGGTTGTGGTTCTTGTCGGAGCTCAGTAGAAGCTGAAGGGCATGAATGTGAGTTTAGGTCATATCAGATTCAGTAGCTCAAATGAAAGTCTGTTTGGAGGATATGTGCAAGAGACAGAAAACAAAGACGATGAGTTTGAGTTTGATGAGATCTTTGTTTTGAGTCTCCATTACAGTTGACCATTTAGATCATTTTAGATATGGTGAACACAAATACGTGGACCAATGATGCACATGCCTGTCACTGTCAGACAAATGTTGCCTATTTATTTTTTATTTAGAGATTAAAAAATACTAAATAGCCTCCGTAATAAAATGCGTGGACATGAAATGCTGATTTAAGCGAAGGGCAGTAAATGAGAAAAAAACTTAAGATCAGTGAATAAACAGGAAAACAGAGGTGGGCATGCAGTAACAAAGTAGGCCTAGCCTACATTTACTTACTGTATGCTACACTTTTTGAGTAGCTCTCTGTAGGCTAACTACTATTATTTTTTCTGGAAACTTTTTTACTTTAACTTCGAAAGTTTCCAACTACATTTGAAAGACATCACTACTTTTTACTCCACTACATTTCTATGTCCTTGAGTAGAACGTCAGGGCAGGGATGATTTGATTGCAGTGGTTGCCTTTTGATTGATGGACGTCAGTCAGAACCGATTTTCATTTTCAACCACTACACTGTCCATTGTTGGAGATTAACGTAAAACTAACGTTGGTTTCTGATATAGGCCTACTTGATTTTCCTTTTCAAGGGTTTGGGTTTAGTCTTCTAAAATGTGAATTTTGTCATTGTTTTGGAGCACTATAGCTTATAGATAACAGTAGGCTAACACATTCATACTAGCAAAAAAAAAAAAAAAGAAAAAAAACTTTAAATAGGGCATTTGAGTAGAGGGAACTGCTATTTAGGTGTCTGAAACCATTGTGGACGTTATTGAGTGCACTTATTCAATCTCACATTCAATCCCACTGGAACTGTGTTTTAGAAAATACGTTTACACCATTTTGAGTGCCTGAAAACAAAAACGTTTTAAATGTTTACACAACAAACACTTAAATGGAGAAGCTTTTCCTTTGCGTTTTCAGCATACAGACATACAAAATTATCCCCTTCCACACCGATCTGCGAAAAGGCTAAAAATGCTGTATTCTGCTACCAGGCCATTAGATGGCGATGAAATACTATAGATTGAATATGACATTATCGTTTTCAGAGATTGAGTTTTTGTTGATTACACAGAGACTGTTTCCAAAAACTTGCACTTTGAAAATCGTTTTCAGGAGTTTGCGTTTTCAGGCAACCAAAACACGAATTTCTGAAGACAATGACCTGAAGTCACGTATGCGTTTTACGTTTTCAATCTATAGTGATTCATCGCCATCTAATGGCCTGGCAGCAGAATACAGGGTTTTTAGTCGTTTACGCGGATCCATGTGAACGGGGATCGTTTTGATGGTTTCGTCTGAACATGGAAAACTTTGAAAACTTTTTAAAACTTTTATTTTTAAAACTATGTTTTAAGCATATCGTTATGTAAACGTACCCTTAAACAAAATGTAATGTCAGTTCATAATTGCCAGTAGTGATGTTGTACGATGAGGACGTAATGTCGACATAAATGATACATCAGTGTCCCAATGTGTTGTGAGCGGCTCTGCCAGCGTCCTTATTGTCATTACCAGTGCCTGAATTTGTGTACACAATATACTGATTCACGACCTAGGGAACTGATGGAGACACCCTCAGCTCCACTGACTATGGCTGCATCCGAAAACTGGTAAATGCTACCTTCAGAGGACACATTCCAAGGTCGTGAGTCATTAAGGCACGTCTGAATCATGGTCCAAATGCAATGTTAGTTTCACTTCCTGTTCCCTGAGATACCTTCATTTTGATCAATTTTTGAAGCCAGCATAGACCTTCGCTGCCTTTGAAATCCCACAAATAATCCTGTGCTTTCCATTCTGTGACAGTTGAGCTTGAAAAATAAAGATGTCGTCTGAATGTTGCAGCTCATTTTGTGTGTAATCAACGTTTGCCACTTATGATGTAATTTCGAGGGAGAAATTACTATTGTTGTCATAAAGCTTGCTCTATGTTGCTGTATATCATTTAACCATTACGCTGCCTCAGAAGTCTGTCTGACGTGAGGTACCTTCGTGCACAAACGCAAAAGCCTATGTGAGACTAGACAGTCTTTTATAGACTTCATTTTAGTCTATTCTAGAGAATCTCTGGGTTTGGGTGTTATGTAAAGACACCCAATGTGGAATGAGTTTATCATTAATGTGTGTTAAGAATAAGTAGGTTGCACTATATGCATGCACAAATTACTACACTGAATTTGCATGTGTTTGTCCTACAGGTGTTTGGAGGGTTAGTATGGATCCTGGTGGCATCCACACATGTGACTGAGAATAACCCTCAGGGATGGGTGATGTTTGTATCAGTTTTCTGCTTTGTGATGACCTTCCTCTGGCTCATCATCTTCGCATGTGGAGGGCACAAAAACAGCAGCGCCTGGGCTACAGCGGTGAGCAGAGAACAGATTATAGTGCGAATTTGTGTGTATCATTTGGGCCTTTGGAACATTTTTATTATGGTGTCGAGAGGGGGGCCTTAAAATTATACACATACATACATAGTTGCACACTAAAACATGCACTGAAAAAAAGTGGTAATCTGCAATAATTTCAAGGATCTATTTCCACTATCTAACCCACAAAAAATAATTATAATATATTACAAAGTATAATTGTATTAATTGTAGACTTATTTAAATCGAAATAGTTTGGAGATGGAGCTAGACTCTCAGTACAGTGGAGGCGGAGCTAGACTCTCAGTACAGTGGGGGCGGAGCTAGACTATCAGTACAGTGGGGGCGGAGCTAGACTATCAGTACAGTGGGGGCAGAGCTTCATCACCCCTCTGCTAACAAGTCATTTGATTTTATGCATTTGTAATGTGTCACTTGTTGAGCCAAATAAGCTTATGTTAAATAACACAAAGACTATCTCGTTCTTTTCTTTTTAATGCGCCAGATTTAGGCCTATATTTCCTCTCCATTTTCGTAACTATTCTCTACATTATACATTCGCAACTCACACCACCCACTGTACTCCTGACGCAAGTAGGCCTACCTACATTATACGCTGTTTCGGTTCATTTATGAGCTCCAGGTCACGAGCCGGCCCCTCCGTGTCGTGACTATCTATTGTCTGCTATTTATTAAATCCAGGCAATTGGTTGATGAAACACTGATTAATATTAAGAGACAATTAATACAAAACGAAATTCACCTTAATGAAAGGCTCTGTCCTTTATGTTTGTCTCTGTGAAAGTTTTAAAGCAGTCTTTCAGTGCCGCTTCTTTCAGCCAGCTCCTTGTTTCCTGTCTGCCATTATTGGACAAACTGATTAATCCAGGTGTGTCTGACCTCAGTAGTCACAACAATAATAATCAGGCACACCTGAATAAATCAAGTTTGACCAATAATGGCAGACAGGAAACAAGGAGCTGACTGAAGTTCAGGAAGTAGTGCAGCTGTGCATAAAGCCCATTGTCACATAACAATGTTTTTCCCTCATAGGCCTAAACACGTACACAAAAAATAATTAAAAATGAATATTTTATGTTCTGTTGAGAGCCAACTCACACATTCATCCAGTGGGTAGTATTACTTTTGGTACTTTTTCCACCTAAAAGTTAAAGTTTCTTTGTGTCACGTCCGTTACGGATGTGCATTTCCCTCATATTTTACATAAAACACATAGATCTTATGTCTGGGCTCGTTTATTAAGGGAGTATGGATAAAAAGACATTACCAATATATTGGTATTAAATTTAAATGCCCCCTACAGAGCAATTGGGCAAGGTATACATCTGCGCTAAAATATCAAGGTGAAAGTCATCATAGCTTGCATAGTATAGACTCAGCTTCCAACCCAACTTTGAGAATAGTTTAACGGCGATTTTTTATTTTTATTTTTTTAATCGCCCGATAAGAGTCTGACTTTAACGCCGATAACGGCCAACCACTAATATATAAACAAACTGGCTTTGATGATGTTTTCTGTGTACAGGACTTTATTTATCACCTTCTTGCTGTTACGTTCTATCTGAGCGCCTCAGTGATCCTGGCTTATGTGACCATCGGCATGAAATTAGCCACTCCAGGAATCTATCCCTTTAGGTACTATCAAATCGACATTGCAGCTGTGGTAAGCACAAAATACACACACTTTGTTGTTATATGTTGAAGTTGAATAGTTTTTTTTTTTTTTTTTTTTTCATATAATCGGGGCAATGATGTTGTTGTTGTTTTTTAATAAAAAATCAATCAGTCACAATCCAGACTGCACACAGGTATGAAGAGGTTAGATTTGAACACATTGCAGAACAACAAACCTAAAAAGGCTCACAATTAAAACTAAAAATGCTAAAACTTTACTAAAAATGATTTAATGTTTAAAAACATACCCGAATGCATACTGAACAACAGTGTGTGCTCTATAGAGCTATAAGGCCATCTAGTGGCAAGGATCATGAAATAATATTTTTTTTTTTCAGCAGAGACACTCAGTGTGAGACTTTTGGTCAAGTTGTTATAACAATTCTTTGCATAATAAATTAACATAGTAAATACTACAAATAATTGCATTTTGTATTTAAGTTGTAATAATGTGAAGAATGTGCTTAAATTATATTATTGATAAAATCTAGTAATTTAATTTACAAAAATCTCCAAAAAATGCATTAAAAAACAGAATAAATATCAAATGAAGTGATATAAGCATTCTGGACAAAAAAATTCAGGCTTCGGATAATTGGGAGGAGAGGATGAGGGAACACTAATCATTTATAAACACTGTTAAAGGTGATCTTTAGAAAATCCCAAAATTCATGGGCATTTTTTATTTTTAAAAGGACTTTTAAAGCGGTTTAAAGATCAAATTTTTGACTGACCTTTTCCCCTCTCTCTCCTTCAGGTGTTCTCTTATATTGCCACATTGCTTTACTTCATCCACTGCATCCTTTCTGCTTTGCGGTGGAAATCCTTCTAATCAACGAATCTGATCAAAAGGAAATAATTTTGACAATTTAAAAAACATTGTAAAACTATTGGGGGCTGAGAGAGAAGAATCTCAGGGGTCAGTCCTGAGCACCCTCTACTCAAAAACCACAGCAATCATGATGGAATAATCCCATTTACACTTTTCATAGATTATTCTGACCTTATTGCTTCTGTAATGATGATGCTTTCTTATATTTGGTAGAAGGGAAACTTTTTAAAATGGTATCTGTATGACTCCCCCCTGTGTAGATGCAGATGAAGAAACATGAGGGGTTTTTTGTATACGTCTTGTATCTTTGTAACAGAAACACATTTTTTTTTTTATATTTAGCTACTGCACACTATGAAAGACATGATATTTTAATAAAAGAAAACAAACTAGACATAATTCCCTGTGTAATTAATTCCGGAGGCAGGTAATGTTTGGCCTGTAAATATGACTATATAAATTGTGCATTTTGATACCGGGAAATTAACTCAGTCACACGGTCTCAATATTTACTTATGTTGATTGCAGTTTGTAAAGTGTATTTTTTTCCTTTTCTTTATTATTAAAGTGAGATCAGCTTTTGAGAGTAGCATTCAAGTGTCTGAACTTTAGTAATGTAGGGAAAATCCCACATCCAGCTGGTAAGCTTTTTATACAAAACACTAAAGGTGACATGTAAAGGGGTTTTAATGTAGATTTATTGGTGCATTTACAGTTTTTAGTCATGTCTAGGTAAGTGAGAACAAAGTCTGCATTCACTTCCACGCTCCTCATACATGTGTATGGAGACATCAACACATTTCTGGAGCTACTTCTGGACTTTTACTGTTTGGTGAAATGGTAGTTTCGCAGCATGGTTCCAATCCAAGCACATATGACATGCCCCAACACTCTTCCCAGCAAACGGTTGTCAGTTCAATACAAGAGTCAGCCTGCAGTGCGTTTTAGCAGGACATCCCAGTTCAGATCACCAGATGGTCCTTTTAACCCCTGCCCACACTGATCTCTTAACACCCTGTGCTGCCTTCACATCAGCCCAGTGCAGACGTGGGTTAGGCACATCGGTCTCGGCTTCAGGTTCCTTACGGGCGCCGAGCTGCGGTCGCGCCACCACGATGGGCAGAGGGCCCTGTTCGGCCCTGAACTCCACCACATTCAGCTGCTTTTTATCAGATAGATTCTGATGAGTTTCCTATAGAGGGACAGGGGAGAGAAAGTCAGTTACAAGCCAGTTTAGAGTGTCCTTCGGCACAATTCCCACTTCTTCTGGGATCCAATGAGAGAGGACTCGGGATTGCAGTGATGACTGGAATTACATGGATTTAGCCTGAATGCTTTCCGTTATTTTAAAAAAGGGTTATCAAACAGCACAAATGCAGCCTGCAGGTGAACATCATTTGAGTAAAAACAATAACCACAACCACTGGAGAGAAAGTATACTAGCACTTTTTTTGCTTTGATTGCACATTTGAAGTAGCCTTTCAGATTACACAATAAATCTTGTTGTGACAGCTTACACACTATCAAATACATGACTGGCGCCACCACGTGTTCTTGGAACAACATTCCCATCAACCATCAATCTGATTTTAGTGTAAGAGTAAAGAATGGAGTAGGGGATTAAACAACATTGTTATTTACCCATAATATCTCTCTGACTTTAGAGGTAATTAATAGGGGTAGGATTAGGTGATTACAACGCCAAAATTTCATTAGTCAACATTTACATATACCAGTTAAATCTCAGTAATCTTAATAACCAGTTAAATATTATCATTAAAATGACAACAATGGCAAGTATTTTTCAACAAGTAAACATTGCTATATTTTAACCAAATAATCAGTAAATAGTCTACCAAAGACGTTGATGCAGGGACACACCATTCTTGGCAAAATCACAATCACTGTATGAAACAATCCACTGACATGTGTACAAACCCTGATCTTATAGGTGATGGTACTGTTATTATCTCTCACCTGATTGGCCAGGCCATGGAACAGAGCCCTGGTGATGTTGAGGAGGTTGACCGAACCTTCTACTTTTGCGTACATATCCTCTATCCCTATCAGTTTACAGAGAGTGATCACTGCCCGATGACAATGGAGACCATAACCTGATAGAGAGAAAAAAATAGAGGGAGAAGGTAAATATCTTTTTACATGCTTTTATTTAGTTAATTTTTTTTTTACTTTTGAAAACAAAATTTAGTCAAGACTTTGTCAATATGGTCATGTTCATAAATATCAGGTCATTTTATTGAGACTAAAATAGCGCAATTTAAATTAACAAAAAAAACTTAAAGATAGTCCATCCAGAATTAAAATTGTCATCATTTACTCGTTCTATGCCTTACATTCTTTTTTGGAGCACAATAGAAGATCTTTTTAATAATGTGGGTAACAAAACAGTTTCAGGTCTGTTTTTTTGGTCCATACAGTGGAAGTCAACAGTAACCAAAATGTTGGTTTGATTACCAACATTCTTCAAAATATATTCCAAAGAAAAAAAAATTGTCAAACAGGTTTGGAATAACATCATGATGGTAGAATTACATTTTTTGGGAGTACGTTTTAACTAAGACCATTATATGTGGTTAGGTAGTACATTACAAACCGTGTGCATTATTAATGCCTTGCTATTTTTTATCTTGGCATTTTCATTAATGGTACATTTTTATTCAAATTGTTTATCTTCACATTGCTTAACTAGTTTTATCTTGAAATCTAAAAATCCTTATAGTCAATTGACATTTTCATGGGTGAGATTAACACTGGAGGAGAGAAAGTAAAAGAACAGACATCCAGAGTAAGTGTGATCCCACGGCTGTGTTCAAGAACAACATTAAACGCGCGTTACAAGACAGTCTACAGATGGGAAAGGTAGCAGATCAGGTTCTATGCGAGACGAGTTCCAGGTCCAATCATAACAGTTCCCGCCAGGTTTTATTTCTTAAGTGTCAGAGGTAAGACGTGGGCTTTCACATCAGAGCTGAACTCATAACTCCATCTCAAATAACGAACATCTTAATTTCAATTTGTGGCTCAGACTAGACATGAAGGGAAATCTGATATATTTGCTTGACAATAATTGCTAACAATGATTGATTGTGTGCGAGTTACCTTTGTTCTGTTTCTTCATTCTGAGTGTGGTCCTTTTAAACGTTGACTCCATGTCATGATATACTGCACATGAGGATGAAAAGATAGACATTGACAACACAAAGAAAGAGGATTCTGCAAACTCAGTCATGACACTTTCTTGCTCGAGTATAAACCTCTGTTGAAAAGTTTAGTTTTTTTTTTTTTTGCTTTTGAAAAGTCTTATGCTAACCGAATTTGATTTTAAAAATACAGTAAAACAGTTACATCGTGAAATATTTAAACTTTTCCATTCAGTAACTTTTAAAAAGGTAATTTATTCCTGTGATGACAAAGTTGAATGCAACATTACTCCCATCTTCAGTGTCACATGATCCTTCATAAATCATTTTAACATACTGATTTGCTGCTTAAACATTTCTCATTATTAATGCTGAAAAAAGTCATGTTGCTTAATATTTTTGTAATAAATAAAATTTCAGGATCTCAAAAGAATTTAATTGAAATAGAAATATTTTTCTGTGTGTAAATGCTTTGGAATTTTAGTAAAATAAATACAAAATAGACTATTTAGAAAATAGTTTTCTTTTTTAAATGAGGTAACCATTTTCTTTGCATTATTGTACAACTGATAAATTGTTTTAATTAAAAAAAAAATTAAAATTGAATATTAATATTAATGACATTGCTTAATTTCATATTGCCAGCAAAATCAATGTGAAAGTGTTATGAATTTGATATACATCACTCACCCCCCAAAAAAGAGGCTCTCAAAATACAAACATAAAACTACATATGTAAATGATAAATGCTGCGACAGTAGAATCCTTACTAGAATCGTCTTAAACTGCACAAAAGCACATATACAGGAGTGATAGACAATGACACACGTGTGTAACACTCACACACGCACACAGAGTAGAGTGTGACTCACTGGTATGGTTGTTGTATCTCTCGATGTAGTAGAGATAATGCATGGCTCGGTTCTTTGCCTGTGAAACAAAGCATCATATTTAATGTCAAGATGATTTCACTGTAACCTGATTTGGTAGCTCGAACACTGAAATGCTAAAGGTTCAAATCTGTTTGTGTGCCAAAAGTGTGCCATGGGAACTGAGTAGTTATTGAGCTCACAGCCCAGTTCTGTCTTTATTGTGCCCTCAATCAAGTAATTTAACCTCAGGTCGTTCGAGAGGAGAATTGTGCCTGCAATGAGCGTCCGTTATGTGACTTTGGGTGGGCGTGAAATAATGTATGCATGTGACTTGTGGCTTACTTTTCTAAGTGCGGTGTTCTTGTCTGCTGCTTTCCCCAGTGCAAACCCTGCAGAGAACAAAAAAGCTCATTGACACCGATTATGGCCATTTTATTTTTCCCAGCCTCATATTAAACTACTGCATTGTTCCATATACTCCAGACTTAAGAAGTGCAAAAGTGCATATTTTCAAAACTAGTCAGTGAGTTGTCTTAACAACTAGTTGAGCCTACTTTAACAAAGAACACCTGCTGTAAACACACAAGGCTTTCTCACTAAATGAAGCGCAGGAATTGCAGAGTGTAAATAAATATTTATTGATAATATATTATATTAGTTCAAGCTCATAGACTAGCAATAACAGAAAAAAACAATATCCAAAATACATAGCAAAAAAAGATAAGCCATTTACTGTGTGATATAAATAATATATTAAAAACAACAACAGTTATTATTATTAATAACATAATATAATGTTTGATTTATACATTATTATATTATTAATCTTATATTTTGTTTATAAATAATACATTTTTATGATATGGATTGAATGAGTGAATTTATTGCTAAAAATGCTGAAAAACAACAAAAAATTAAGATTAAGAAATTCAGCCTAGAGAATCATCATTAAAGGTGCATGTGTCCGGATTTACCTGCGACTCCATTTCCATTGCCCACAGCGACCAGAGCACTGATGGATCTCTTCCTGCTCTCTTTGGCTGTGACATTAAACACACTCTTGAGCTGTCAATCAAATAACAAACATCACATATGATGGTCAATAGCTGCAGGGGCTCAATTTCAGTTAAGTGTACTTCCTTAAAGCAACCAGCAGGAGGCAGTACAAACCCATTGGAAAAGGCTAATATATGCTCCATTCAAACCATGATTCAAACGCATGTCAAATACTGCAAGTCAAGTCACCTTCATTTAATAGTGCTCAGTGCCGTCGTAGATGGGGTGTGTGCGAGGCCTTGAAATGTGATTCAAGCAAACTTTGCATTCGACTTTTTTTCCATTATCTATTTTCGTAAAATTCTACCACACTGCTGACGTCTTTGACATGGTAAAGGAGGACTAACAGTAAATTAAACGCTCATTAAATTAATACTCAAACCACAAGACGAAGGCCTTCTAGTACTTTCTTTAATCTGTCTCCAGTGGCTTGGGCTAATCCAAAAAAAAGGGGGGTGTTCTGAAGACAGGCTGGCTGTTACCTATGAAACTAGGGTGCTCTGAAAACACTCCCATTAGCAAGTGCTTTCCACCTGATGAAATTTACACATCAAAAAAAAAAAAAATATATAGATGGCTGGGGGGGGGTATGTGGGTATTGGGGGGGTGGAACCCGGCTGGATTGTGAGGCCCCCTAGTGGCGTGAGGCCCTGTGGGGTTGCACAGTTCACACAGCCCTTGCGACGCCTCTGATAGTACTTTTAACATTATGGACTGTTTCAAAGCAGCTTTACAGCAGCTCTATAATAAAAGTTATTGTACAGCTAAACTTAGTTTTGATTGATTCACTTCTGTTGTAAAGATCATAAATTATGAACTTAGGGGCCACTAACACGACACTATATTAACAGAAAACCCTTAATGCGATCCGGCCGCTCATCCGCACAACAACAGCACTTCGTGAGCTTAGAATTATAAGGTTCTATCTCCGTTTAGGGTAGTGCTGAGATATTGAGCATCAAAGTTTTTACATCCTAGCAGGCAAAACTGTTATGTAGTATAATCTTCTATTATAGCTTTATCTATTAATCTTTTTTTTTTTTTTTACAAAAATAACACCACACAGGCATTAATAAACACCTAATGGATCAGATTATGTCAAAAACTCAATTTCGACCAAAAGTGGAGATAGAACCTTATAATTCTAAGCTCACGACTTGGTGGATCGAGAACGCAATCCATTAAATAGTTTCCAAGGTGCAAGCCTTATTATTTTGCAGTCGTCGTCTCACACACACTCTAGGCTGTAGATTTGTGTGTAATTGTATAGTATAAAGTAATACAGAATAAAAGCATTCTTTCTCCCGCTCTTTACTGAAATGGGTTATGTAAGGTTTGCTGTAGGAGTATTATTGATACGATGAGATCTTTGTGCTGAAAGAAAAAGCCACCCACTGGCAAGAACTAAACATGTTCAGAGGACATTATAGGGTGGATTGTTCACAAACCTCAAGCACAAAAGTTGTATAGCTGATTGTGTCCTAAACCAGCAGCCAGCGAACCTTTGAAGTGCCATATCTTGTTTCATTATTATATTTGTGTTGATACATACTCGTCATATTCTGCAAGAAAGCCTTGCTTTAAAACCTTAGCTGCAGTAGTCTCCTCTTTTTTATTATAAAGTATTATACCGACAGATGATACTTTACATGGTTTATCCACACTGCATGGTTCATTTGGCTTTCATATAGTTCATAATTAAATAGAGATGGTTGTGTGAGGATAAAGCATTACTACAAGATGTAGTTCTGCATGCAAATACAAGGGAGTTTAACATCTCTATATTAAACCGCTAAATAAAAAACTGTATTCATCCCTCTTGTGCCAATTGTTACAAATTTTCAGCCAATGGTGGCTCACATGAATACGATAGCCAAGGGTGGTCCTAAATCTTCAGTATCATTCAATTTCACATATTCAGCTGTTTTTTTTTTTCCTGTTTATCAGTGATTCTTAACCCTTTGTCACTTTTTGAAATCCAACTTCAATTAAAATCTACACTTTGGGATCTCATTACAAGTGCATAACTTGCAAAACTTAGGGCTTAAGATCACACTGACCCCAAATGATCCATACACTTAAGATTAACAAATTTTACTACTTAGTATTTTTACCGCAATGCATGCCAGTAACATCGATAAATGATAAATATTATTTAAAACGATAAATTATTTCTAGAATCCAAGTGTGTAAACTATCATCCACAAACCCATCTGCATCTCTATGCTCCCAGGTTGAGAACCACTGCATATGTGCATCCAATGAAATACATGTGACTACTTTATAATAGCGATCTAAGTAAGTGTGAGATAATGATTGGTGACACTAAGATCCACTGTAGTCATTTGCTCGGTTTCTAGATCACTGAGGTCTCAGTAATGGCGCACAGTGCTATTCAAATGGAAGCACTAAACAAAAATGATGACAGGGGACAAAAAGAACAACAATGTTTACTTAAAAAAAGAGGAAGAGATGGGTGGGGGAGACTCCCACCTGCATTTGGTCAGTGTGATGCTGAAACACATGCCATCTGTTCAGACTGCTTAGACAAACATACACACCACCTTCAGTAAAAGCAAAACATTTGTTCATCTGAAGGAATACTGAACACAAACAGTTCAAAATAATGACAAGTTTGTATAGACGCATAACTGTACACATCTGCTTATTAGCTGTACTTGGTCTAGGTCATGTTATTATGCAATCACTGCAACCGTTGTTCTAACCCGCAATTATAATTTCATTGAAATGCAACCACTCCTTCTCTGTTTGCAGCTCAGGAATATTATTTATATATAAATGTAAACTTATAATATATATATATATATATATATATATATATATTAAACTAACCAGGTTACAACTGCAATTGGAAATACAACAACAATACAAAATGAAAACAGAAATGAATTAGTATTTTATTCTTACTGTTGTAAAATGTTTACTGTTATATTAATTTTGTTTAAAGAAAAAATAAAATTTTACAAAGAGTAATATTTCTTATAGTAACATTCATTATTTTGTTTAATTCAGAAATAATTGTAACGAAAGTTAAAACGCATTATTTGCAGATTCCTTGGCCTTGCTACATCTAAAATTGGTTGTTTGTAAGTTTTTTTTTAATGCATTAGACAGTCAATTTTAAGGTGTAAATGCATCTAAAGAGTAGTATGACAATAACAACGTAATTAACTTGACAATGTAAAGTGTGACTGTGAAATGGTGTGTAAGATGCAGTAAAGGGGAATGTGATGATGAACTGCATATGAGATCCTAAACTGTAAAATTCTTGCTTAAATTTATCTTCATAACCATCTTTTTATCACCATCCTTTAACTATCAGCCATTTCTCTTGCCCTCCTCTGTCTGTTTCGCTCTCTCAGTCTTGCCCATGTATCATCCGCTCTAGAGCACCATGGCTCCCTTCCCTTCCTCTTGGCAGACATTGTGTGTCCTTGGGTTTACAGGAATTATTTGGCGTAATTAATGTGGCTTTATAAGTACTTGGGCTCTTTCAGACTTTACTTGTGTCATGTCTAGGACACCCAAGAGACTGCAAGATGGAGGAAAGGAAAAGCGCAGCACTTTAAATTCATGTCAGATAATGTCACCAAGATTTTCAAAACCACTTCAAATTAATCTGCATCCACACAGAGATGGAGGTCCTGGAGAACAGCAAAAAAAAAAAAAAAAATCGTAATTTCTGTGCAATCTCGCTTGTGTGTGTACTGGGTTCTCTCATAAGCTCTGGGGGTAACGCGAGGACAACACGCCACCATGTGCCCGGTCACATGCGATATGTTGTTCTCCAGACTCAGAGCTAATGTGCTGGACACTGCAAAAGACTGAGGGGGTCTGACTCAGAGTCTGTGGTGGTTCATTCTAGTCACTTTTGCCAGTGGCCCTAAAACATCAATCAAAATGACTGTACGAGAGAGATGGGACCAGACAGAGCAACAGAATAGTTCTTTTCTTTTCTTAAGGCATCACAGCAACATTCCTGACGTGAATTCTGTTTCAAAAACTTAATTACGCAACCTCTCAAAATACATCCTTTTGGCAGCATCGCAAGCAACCTTTATAGAGTAAGCAATCCTATAATGAATGGTAACAAGCACAGTGGAAAAAAAATCCAAGGTGGATTTGATTCAGTTATTATCGAATTAATTAATTTAACACCAAGTAAGTACGTTTCCACCTTGCACAAAATTTTTTAAAGTTTAAGAGACGCCCCAGGTTAACTTAGGGCAGGTGCTTAAGGGGAATCTACCACAGCAACGAGGCAGATCACTAGGTTCTGGAACACAGCAAATGAGAAAAAGAGAAAAGAGGACGATTCCCTGAAATCATCAGCGTTCATTTTGATTCTTTGCAGTGTTCAAATGCTTTGGTTGTAAAGCTGTCCACTTCTTTGCAAACAAGGCTTTATGTAAATGAAAGAATCAGAGGACAAAAGAAAGACAGAGAATGCAGTAGAGCAAAAAGAGTGAAAGAGAGCAGAGGACCTGAGGTGAATTGTTGTACTGATTTCCTTTCTAAACTCAGCAACATTTCTCTGCCAAATGAGTCTTGTGGTGCCAGCCAGGGGCTCTATACAGAGATTTGTTTATCAAATGTTCATTGTTGTGTATAATTAGATAATTCTCCTGATACTACACACTACATGATAATTTTGTGCCGAGCAGATTTTGTGCAACGACTGCCTCCCATTTAGGAGTTTATAAGAGAGTGGTTCAAAAGCTCTGAAATACACACATGAAATCACATACACGAGGGAGATACACACAACAAACAATAAGCACGATTCTTGTGAATTCAAAAAAGATGTAATGTTGCAAATATCTCCAAAGAACATCTTTTTGACATCATCTCACTAGCTCTATTTAGCTACCTTTCTAGGCAGCATTTTAAGGCATTTTCTCAACATAAAGGCTGTTTCCAAATAGTAGGGACTAGGCAAAATGATGCTGCCTCTTGAAGAATTTTACTTCATTTTGGCAATTCTAAGGCAACACAGTGTGTATCCTTTGTGGATTAAGCAATCCAAAAATACACTGTGACTACTTCAGTGAAAAGAAGCCAAGGGAAAATCTAAGTGTTAAATTTGTTTTAAAATGTCATTTATTCCTCTGATGGCAAAGCTTAATTTTCAGCACCATTACCCCAGTCTTCAGTGTCGAATAATCCTTCAGATAACATTCTAATATGCTGATTTGCTGCTTAAGAAACATTTCTTACTTTTATCAAGTAATTGTCCTGCTTAAAGGAGAACTCCGGTACAAAATGAACCTTTGGTCTAATTAAACATTGGTACCTAATCAATCGTTCTCTGAGATTTGTTTTCATGATAATCGAATGTAAAGAGTTTTATCTCTAAAAACTGTTTAGCCGTATAATGCTAGTACTGGGGACATTTATTAAGTAAAACAAAATTGCTGGTTTATACCACTAACAAGGTTCAAAATAGCCCCACACTAACACAGTAACATAATGAGGGTCGATACATGCAAAACGAAGCATTGAGAACTTTGTAAGTGTACAGACCGTTTAAGAAGATACTTTATAAAGACAGTTCACTTTGTGTATACAGGCGGCGCCATCTTTGGAAAACAGTCACACCAAGTCAAACCACGAACGTTGTGCTGAGTGAGCTGAACTGTATGAAGTTCAGTGAACTTCTGAACTGTATGAACGACGATTAATAGTTAGAGACTATTTTCTAAGATGGTTCCTGTCTATATTCATGAAGTGAACTGTCTTTACAAAGTATCTTATTAAACGGTCTATACACTTACATAGTTCTCAATGCTTAGTTTTTTTGCATGTATGGACCCTCATTATGTTACTGTGGGGCTATTTTGAGCCTTGTTAGTTGTATAAACTAGCGATTTTACTTAGTAAATGCCCCCAGTACTAGCATTATATGGCTAAACAGTTTTTAGAGATAAAACTCTTTACATTCGATTATCATGAAAACTAATCTCAGAGAACGATTGACTAGGTACCGATGTTTTATTAGACCAAAGGTTCATTTTGCGCCAGAGTTCTCCTTTAATTATAAACAGATAATTTGTGTGGAAACAGTGACTATATATTTTCAAGACTCTTTGATAAATAAAAAGTTTAAAAGAACAGAATTTGACAAATCTTTTGTAACATTAGAAATGTCTTTACAGTCACTTTTGATCAATTTAACATTTTTGTTTCTAATAAACAACAACAAGATGCAGCATATCGTGTAGATAAATCTACCAGAAAGGCCAAACCAGCACAAAAACTCAATCTCTTGCCATAGGTACGGGAAAACAATATTAACTTATAACAATTCACAATCCAATCAAATCCTGATTAAGTATTTTCCCTTTCACCCATGAATTTATTTATGGTTTATTTCAACAGGGACAGATACAACACAAAGATCATAGTGTTTGTAAAAAAGTTAATTTACAACATTCATCTGTAGAATGGCCTTTATAAACTACAAAAATGTTAAAAAAAATTAAGGGGGGGGGGGGGGGTAAACGCATGCAGTTTCATGTTTACAAAATACATGGTTCTGTTCGTACTCACCTCTATGACGCGCGAGTCAAAATCTTCGTAAGTTTCTAAAAGAAAAAAAAAAGGGACAAAGCACAGTCACAACTTGTTATAAATAATGATAAACACCAAAGGTCATTAGCACAGGTTGAGATCGTGAAAAGGGCTCACATAGCCTGTTTTTGTTTTTCATCAGGGACAGCAAACACGTTAAATGAGATTAGGTGAGTGTTCCGTTATGACCTCTAACCCCAGGGCTCTGCTGTTGCTGCAATAACTCATTAGAGGCGTTTCATTTTGCCTGTGAGAGACAAGCATATTTCCTCGATTTAAAGGAGGAGGTGTTGCTGTTGTGACTCAGGGGTGAGAAGTTGTTGGAAGAGATCTAAACATGATTTAGACTCCATGCCTCTCCGTCGCTGGGCAATCCATCACCACGACCACTGAAGATTGCACCTACATCCCATCAGCCAATCAGATGGCAGAAAATACATTTACGCGGCAAGATGATGAGCGGCAGAACAGAGATGAACAGCTGTGTAAATTACAAAGAGATTGCACTTTCTGCATCTCGTTTCGCCGTGTCTGAGTGTTAAAGCAACCGAAGCGTATAGATACATCTTACTACATGGTCAAAGATTGTGTAAACACCCTTTTTATTAAAAAAAAGTGTTTGCCCATTTCAAATACATTCATTATAAATCAAGTATACAGCTATACATCTCCTTGACCAAGAATTGTCAGTAGAATGGGACAAATCAAAAAATTTACACACACCTCCGTTGGGCCCCGGATCCAGCGGGCCCAGGCTTATCCCACCCCAGGAGTAGCCGGTCCAGCCTCTCTCTTTCTTTATTTTGGTCTTCCTGCGTTTTTCCCATTCATCCCTCTGGAGTTGCAGGGCTGCTGCCACCTCCTTCTGCTCTGCCTCTCCCCGTTGCGAGGGTTTCTGGACAGACCCATCCTTATACACCGGAGTATTCAGACCAGGCCACAGGTATCCAGCACGACCTGAAGAGGACGCAAGACACGATTTAAGTGCATGCACTTAACATTACTATAGGTTTCTACTTTCTTTCAAGAAAAGCCTCCATGAGGAAGTGTGAGAGAGGGAGAAAAATAAATCGATAGATTCCCCTGAGGTCTTTTTAAGTGAAAGTAAATAATGCCACTCGATAACTGTGGCAGTCAGTTAGTTATGTCAGCTTAGAAGAAGGTTAGATTCCAACGGCAGATATAAACCTCTAAACTTGAAGCCGTGATTGATATTCATTAACTGGAATGGTGGGCGCAAACACCTCAAGAAATGGACAGCTAATGGTTATTGCTGTTTATAGCCATTTTAAATCTAGTGTTGGCCTTAAATCTGTCCAGAGAAAACCAAATCTGCTGTTGGTAATAAAGGTAGGTTTTTTTTTTTAGTTTATTATTAAACAGCATTTTCATTAATGTTTGATGTCCTATGCAGACCAGAGCTGCATGATTAATCGTTAAAAGATCACAATCTTGATTCAAACACCCACATGCTTTTATTCCTAAATGACGACGATTCGGCTATATGATTAATGAATTTTAAACTTTTGACAAGTATGATCACAGCAAACTTTTTGTGTTGGTGCTGCCACTGAGCCAGAGAGAACAGCTGTCATGTGTATAGGTATGAAACGTCTTCACAAACAGTCTTTTCAAACACATAAACACTGATGTCTACGATAGTGAGAGTAAATCACATTTTGAAAGTAACTCGACACTTTAAATAAAGATTGTTTAAATTACAATTACACCAGTAGGTAGCAACAAGTGACTTCGAAAATGCTAAATTATCCGGAAACGAAACAAGCTGCATGATTAAATCGCAATTTACTAGGGTGTCACGATTCTCCAAATTCTTGATTCGATTACATTTTCCATTCTAAGTTCACCGTTCAATTTGATTCTCGATTTTAAATTTTTTTTTTTTTTAAAGCTGAAACCGGCCAATCAGGATACTCTCTGTCTTACATGCGCTTCATGAGGCACGCAGGTAGGGTCTCTTGCTCTCTCCCTCTCCTCCGTGCGTGCAATGCGGTTTGGAGCACAGTCTCGGCATGCTCTCTCACTCTAGATTCTGGGACAGTAACTAATTTCACAAAGACTGCGATTATCTTTTACGTGCAGCTCGTCATTGATTTACGGTGTGTGTCTGGCGTTCAAATGGAGCAGAATTTACTACCGATCAACTGCACTCTATAGAAAAGTTGGCCAAAAAATATCGCAGCCTTTGCCAAATCATATGCGGTTTTATTTCGATTAATCGTGCAATACAATCAATACAAAATATTGTGCAGTGCCTGGTTGTGGAAGAAGACAGTGGCTGCATAAGCTTCCTCTGGATTCCAATAGGACTGCATGGTTAAACTTTATTTTTAATGACGTTCCAGCTGATGAGGGTAAAACATCATCGTCCGTTCGCTTCATTTCACTGAGGATTGCTTTGTAAACAAGACTGGATTAGCAGACCGATTAAGATTAAAGAACGGTGCTGTGCCATCTATATTGGATCTGACAGGAATGGTGCAAAACACGGACTTTGGGTTAAACATGTATGGGCGAATCATTCCAGTTGCCATTTTACAACATTGGACGTTTTCAAAACAATTTCTCCGAGCGTTTTTCAGGTAGGCTCAAAACTTGGGTACAAAATAGACTATTACTTATTCATTTTGAAGTTTTTTAATGCAAAAACCAAGCGAACGTCATAAGTTGACCTCAGACAACAATATAATAAAATTTCAAAAGCCAGTTCATGACCCCTTTAGACAAAACATTGCGATTCTCAATTTATCCATAATAGCACGGCTCTAAATGACATACATTGCCTTAAAAGTTTACTACACAAGCTCACTCAGTTCACTCAGATCATTTGTAAGCTGCAAAAACAGGTCCATAAATTTGGTACGTCAGCATTTACTTGTCCACACATGTATATTATTAATGCTTATACAGTGTTTGATTAATGATAATGTCAACTACAATGGTGAGGATTAGACAATTATAACAGAGATAATTTAGAAGTCTTAAAGTAGCCAACAGTAGCTAAAACCACCTGTTTGGAGTGGCAAAATGGCCATGGCATGTACACTACTATTAAAACTGAATAAGGGTCAGGTAAGATTTGAAAATGTTTTTAGCACAGAAGTACTAAATTTATCAAAACTGAGATGTACCTTCTCCAAGGTTCTGGCCTCTGTTGAGATCTTTCTTCGTTTTACGTTTGGTTCTCTTTCCTCTTCCCTTTCTGCCACCAGCACCGGACTCGGCTAAGACACCCCGCCAAAGCTCATCTGCTGTCACTAAGGGAATAAATGGATGTGAATTAAAAAAAATAAATCACACACACCTAGAGCCACATCACTAACAGTCTATTAGCACCCGAAAATGCTCAAATAAGGTGAAGAATAAATAATCCCTTGGTATCCCTAAAACCCTTGGTTTTAACCTATGTATTTAACAACTGCACAGTGCACACTAAAATGTAACTTCAGTTGTTGGTTTTACCATGCAAGAATTATATTTTATCCATATTGTGTGTGTGTGCGTGTGTCAAGGGTTTGGGTAATCTGGGACATTGGGAGTTGTTTGATGTTGTTTAGATTTAATTAGGACTTAATTAGATGAGACCGAGAGGCCTGCCAGGCCTAATGAAGCATCCGATTCCAACAAAAGCAGTTCAAAAAATTTCATAATTCTATCTGACAACCAAACATCCCCAATAAACACTAACGCAAATAAAACCGAAGCATTCAAAAACACACTTATGCTGGTAGACTAAACCACAGCATCTGCAAGAGAGATGCTGAAGGCAAATCCCTATGCAGTTCTAAAAGATTTAAACACACAAAAAAGTTTTTTTTTCACACAAAAAAAAAAAATCACACACATATTTTTCTTTATAATTATTTTCTTAAGCTTGCACAATTTTAATGAAAAACCGTTCATGTCTCAAGCAGCAGGTCCTTATGAAAGCATACAAGCAAAAGAGATGTTGCATGTATTAGAATAAAGGGGCTGTTAAGCAGATGTTTTTGTTTTAATTGTGACCAGTAGATTGGAAAAATAAACCTGATGTTTGAAAAAAAATGTAAATGAATAATTAATAGAATGAACAACATATGATGTAATTAATACCAATAAAAATGTATCATGATTTTACAGACCATTTCACAATATCTAGGGGCTTTACATTCTTTGTAAAGGTGGCCCGAGATGTTTTGCGCTATGAGGATTGGAAACTTGTCAATTGTGCAACTTATGGTACAGTACAGGCAGGGATAATCTAAAATCATCAAAACAAAGCATATCATAGCATGCTTACATTTGTTGAAGAAGCTTGAATGTCTGTTCTGCTGCAGGGCAGCAGTGACTGGGGCATACTGGGTGGGACTGCGTCTTGCCAGGTGGGAGAGGTGAGCACCATCCCCTAGAGCTCTCAGTGCTCCGACACCTGTTGACGAGAGACAAGAGGACAGGACATTTCTTAAAGGGGTGATGAACTGAGAAATCAAATTTTCCTTGAGCTTTTGACATCTGAGAGGTCATCATATTATAAGAATATCCCGCAAGTTTCAAAACTGAAAACGTCCTTGTTAGTCCAATAAAAGCTTTTATTGACATCAGGCTCAGCAAAGTGGGGAACTATGACGTCAAAGAGGTTAAAACACCACCCCCACAGAAGAAGATCACCAATGTGCCAATGAACCAATGTGCTATTAGACCAAAGGTTCATTTTGCACTGGAGTTGTCTTTTAAAGGTGCATTGTGCAATATTTAGGAGGATCTGTTGATAGAGAGGCAATATCTATGCTTTCAGTGGTGTATAAAGACCTTATATGATGAACCGTTATGTTTTTATCACCTTAGAATAAGCCATTTCTATCTACATACAGCGCGGGTCCCCTGAAATAGCCATTTTGCACTGACATGTTTCTTTCTACAGGAGCCCTAAATGGACAAACATTTCATCACTATGTTGTTCTTCATGCAAAGAAGCTAGTTAAAGTCAACGAAAAAACAATTTATATTTGTAAAGAAACCTCATTGTTAAAGTCCCTGTAAAGGCAATTCTATATAAAAAAAGAAAATTATAAACGCAATATAAATGTTAGAAATGCATATGCAAACATATTACAAAGACTGTGAACTGTGATGTAATGCAGCGGTTCTCAAACTGGGGGCCGTGGCCCCCTGGGGGGCCACTAGATGGCGCTAGGGGGGCCGCAAAGAAATTCTAGAATATGAAATTATTTAAAAAAATTATTTTACCTGTATGTAAGTTTGGATTGTCCTATGTGAAATCTGCATTGCATGATTTCTTTTATATTGTAAAACTTGTACAAAATTGTATGTCTTCTATATTGAAAAAGTATTTCTTTAAGTAGAGTAGAATTTTTTTTTTTTTTTGCTGAAAAAACAGATTGCTGTTCAAATTTGAAAACCAAACTTGAGCCACTGTCATTTACTACCTTAATGTAAGAAGTTTAATGCACTTTTTTACAATAAGCAAATTAATGTTTCAGTGTTTATCTTTTACTATGAACATCACAAATGTTCAGTATTCAATACTTTTGTTGCACTTTTCAGAAAATATTACTGTTAACTGTCAAAACCATTTTTTTATTAAAAAAAATGTTATATTTAATGAAATGTACAATTTAACTAATTTTGTATATTCAAAGACATAAAGCTAAAAACAGAACTGTTGTTCCAGCATTGTACAAATTCATTTGTTTTTGGTACAATCTAAAATTTGTAAGTAAAATTGTACGTTTGAGGATGTTTTCGTTATGAGTTTTCCTTTGGGGGGCCACAAAAGGATTCACCCTACACAAGGGGGCCTCCTCCTGAAAAAGTTTGAGAACCACTGATGTAATGTACTGAATTGTGTTTCTGTTAGACCGTTAAACAGTTTTTCACCATTGCTATTTTCTGTATTTTTTGGGCAGGCTAAAACAGGGCTCGAGGACGAACTGGAGCCCCTGAGCTCATGGACATACCCCTACTTAACCCTTAACTGTCACCGTCCCGCTACCGGGACGCCTAACTTTACTTTACTATATTTCTATTAAATCTTAATCTAATTATGACAAATTATATATTGTTGGAAAGGTCTAAGACTTCTAAATAAATATTCTACACCTGTTCCGTATTAAAAATTATGTAGGAAGAGTAATTGATGAATTTATGACAAAAGTGCACCTCAAAAAAATCTGCATCATAACAGGAGGTCTGACCTTTGTCACAAAAAGTCAATGCACCCACTTTTAATCATTGAAACTCCTGTTTTTATGCTACAGTTATTTTTTGCCACTAGAGGTCGACTATTCAAAACAAAGGCGTAGCTTGATGATGCCTTGATTTCGCTGAATCATGGTTGTCTTCACCTCTACAGCCTGTGGAGAATGCGACAGGCCACGGGCAGAAATCATATTCATGGATGACTGGTAATGTATTTAAGATATTAACATTACGAAAGCCGCTGGAGTGATTGCTAATGAGAGACAAGCCGGACATACAGCTTGAGAGAGCAGTGGAGCTTTTATTATACAGCAGGCGACCGCTTCCGCTTCTTTTGGTCATGCGTATGTGAGGTAACACAGCGCTGTTTTATCATATTAGATACACTTGACTGTGATGAAAGTTGTTATAATGCTACTCTGTGCGTTCGGTCGGCATCAAACTTGCTGCAGTGAGCTATATCGTGAGCATGGTAAATATGGTTCTCATAGTAAGTCAAGAAAACAAGATTTAAACAAAAAGACTAGCTGTGTTGAGCTGTACAATAGCTTTTGGCCGATGAATGTATCCAAACAGTTGCTCACCTGTCTAATAAAACACATAATATATTAAAGCGTCTTTTCTGTTTCCATGGTTTCTAGATAAAACGGAAATCGAGTAAACAGAAATTGAGGGTATCGGTTATGTAATTGATAGGCGACACATGGACATGCGTATCCTGGTTAAAACTGATTATTTCTCTGGATTTAAACATTCTTAGAAACATTTCGGATAATGCAAGTACACTTAATGACACTGTTCTAGTAGTTTTGGGATATTTTGATCCAAATATCTTACATAGTGTGCCTTTAAGTCAGGATTAAGCTTTAGCTAAATTAGGACATTTAAGTAGCTTTTAAAAACATGGCTTAGAAAAAAAAACATTACTGATGTTCATATTGAGACAAAACTGTGGCACTGACACATTTTAAGATAGTGCAAGATTGCTTACAAGTAAAGACAGCTCAAACATGTATTTTAGTATGGGACTAGGCTTAAAGGGATACTCCACACAAAAATTTACATCACCCAATCATTTACTCACCCTTAAGTTGTTGCAAACCTGTATGAGTTTCTTAAGGCGCTTTTCCACTGCATAGTACGGTACGGTTCGGCCCAGTACACTTCGACTCGGCGCGGAACAGTTCGGCTCGCTTTGCGTTTCCACTGCAGTAGTACCCCTTCAAAGTGTGTGGGACTGATCGTTATTTGCGCGCGCCTCTACTGCCATGACATCATCTTAAAAGCGCCACATTTTCAAACCCACAACACAGGAACAATGGAGACTATCGAGGGGATGGTGTTCCTGATTCTCGGTATGTGGTTGTTTTTAACTGCTAGACGGAAAAATGTGTTTAAAATGAGGCTGATGGCAGCAAAACAAAATACTGCTAAAAAAGTGTCTCGTGTCTCGTGTCGCAAATCCACGACGCTAGTAGTGACGCTGGTAGTGACGATTCTGTCTGACCAATCAGTGATCTGCAGTGTTTCACGTCACATTTTAGCACCGGTACGGTACGCTTGGAACCTCAACAGACCAGGTACCATTTAAAGCGACCTGAAGCGAACCGTACTGTACCGTACCATGCAGTGGAAAAGCACCACAAGTGAGCCGTACCGAACCGAACCGTACCGTACTATGCAGTGGAAAAGCGCCATTACTTCTGCTGAACACAAAGGAAGATATTTTGAAGAACGATTTAAACCAAACAGTTGTTTGGCACCATTGACTTTCATCAATGGAAAGAAACTCATTGCAACAACTTGAGGGTGACTAAATGATGACAAAATTTTTATTTCAGGGTGGAGTATCCCTTTAAGCCTGGTCTGTGAACTTGGGAATAGGACTTACTCAAGTTGTATTGGAAAAAAATGACTTTTAAGTAACTTGTAATGAAGTCATTTTCGCTCTAAGGTTAAAGCGACTAATTTTACTAAATTATTCTTCTGATAAAAACAAAGAAGCCCAAAGATATGATATCAAATTTTCTGAAACGGCTCTATTGAATACACTAGTCGTAGTATATATTATCATCACATGAAAACTTTCCATACTAAGCAACTGCAGTGCTTACATGAAGTTCTCCACACAATATCATCACATACTTCATATTTAAAATAAAATAAATAAGACACAGTGTACACAATATAACAATTGAACAATAACATGACACATAACTACCGTAGTAACCCATAATATCAGTGGTCTGACAGACAGTTCTGGCCGGGATGTCTAGGGTGGTTTTTATTTAGGGCAGATATTTTATGCTACCTATATGATGATATGTCGTTTTAGAGTTGTGTATTACTACAAGATTTTAATAAGGCAAATCATCATATTTCTTCCATATACTGTAAAAATATAGATTTCTTCTGCTCTTGCAAAGGACCGCTAGTAAGTTCACACTAGTGTTTCTTCAAACCTCTTATAATCTATACACTCATTACATCATCTCTCACGAAACATAAGATATACGCTCAATGGAGTTATAAAAAAAAGTTAATTCAACAAGAGTTCTAATCAAAACGCACCTTCAAATGACAACCGGAGGACACTGCACAGCCTTGTGACCGCCGCCATGTTCGGATGCTGAGGGGTCCTTAAGCGTGAGCGGGGCGGGCTGTTTAAACCTGTGCCTGCCCAGAAATACAGAAGAGATCGTTGATCTTTGATAAATTACGAAAAATGCAATTTATGAAAGAGATTGGCGGTTTCAGTTTTTATATGGAATTTTCAAAGATAATAAGGAATATATCCGAAAAATGTTATACAATTTATTGTAGCAGTATCCGATTCAAAACATTTCACATTTTTAATAGAGCACAGTAGGCCCGCCTAGTAGTTAAATATACAATCTTGCCTTTATTAACACCTAGTGAGTATGACAACCACAGTTTAGTAGCCCATAAAACAACAGATTTTATAGATATGTTATATAACATTAGCCTATCTAGACTACTGGGTTTAGTCAATAGTGCCCTACTACCCCTATTAGCAAATAAAGTCATAGCCTATGGTTTTGGAACATGAAAGTGAGTATTTTTGGATAAGGTTGCCTAATCCTTTTTATGGCTATTTTATCAAGCATATTGCCTATAAATAGGCCATGGTATGGGCCTAATTTTGGATGTTTAAACCCACGCATGAAATTACCCCCATCTAAAGATAATAATGTAACATTGGCAGTGAAGAGCTGCAGGGCTATGATCAAGCTGTGTCTTCTGGGACATTACACCCATCTGCGCTCTGCCTGTGGTACAGCGTTAGAGTGAAGGATTGACACCTGCATCAAAACCTAGACTCATATCCTCTAATCAGCAGCTCCATTATCAGCTAGTCAGACTCTGTCCGGATCAGGTTGCGTCTAGGAAACCAGCCGAAGAGAGGTGACTAGAATCAGTGCCAAAGTGCTCATAAACAGGACTACAGAGACTGGATATCAAGAGAAATGAAAAGGGTAAGAGGCCACATTACATTGCACTATGTAAAGCTTTTTCTTTTAAAAATTACATGGTACATTGGTGACTTGGTTAACTGCGGACATTAATTCAGACATTAAACAAATAAAATAAAGCAAACCAATAAAACAAATAGTACAAATTTGCCGAACAAAAATTGACAAATGAATAGAAATAAAATTGGAGTCGTTCTAATCTTCAACTCTTATTCAGGGTTATTGTTGTTTATTAAAACTAAAACCATAAAAACATTTTTGCATACTTTAAATAAAATAAACGTTAACTGAAATAAAATATGTTTTATTTTATGGGCAACATTTCTCATTTCTGTGTTTAACTTGAATTACTAAAATAAATAAAACTAATAAATAAACTAAAACTAATAAATAAAAATTAATGTATAGCCATATTTTAAAGTGAAAACAGATATCAAACTATAACTATTGAAAAAACTACACTACTAAAAAAAACACTGCTCTAATTATTTTATGCTTTTGCGGGATTGGTTATCTGTAATGCACATAAGGAAGAATATATATATATATACTGTATATATATATATATATATATATATATATATATATATATATATATATATATATAGTAATCGCAATGTAAAAAAAGAAAAAGAAAAAAGGCTTTGTCGTAATTTCCACTTGTGATTGTTCTCTGGCAACTTGAGGGACATTTCAGTGTTTTAAAACATTATTCTTGGGACAGCCATGCAAATGGCTCACTAGTAGGCATAGTACTGAACTAGGGAGCTGACTGAGACGTACTCAGAGAGAGAGCGAGAAGAGCAAGGGGTACAGAGGGTGTAGAACCACTCATTCAATTCAGCAGGAGAGAGGGAAGGCACAAGACAACAGAAAGGAGAGGCATGATTGGGGGAGAGAAGCCATACAGAACATGCAGACTTGCTTCAGTGGAAGTGACAGTGTGAACCAGGCTGTCAGAGAAAGGCAGCTGATGGGAAATAGCAGTAGAAAGAAAAGGAGAGAACGAGAGTTTGCAGAGCTGTCGGGCTGATAAATGCTGTCTAAAATTTTTGTGTGGTGTTCCTGGATGCATCCAAAGACAAGCTTTTCCAATTTCCTGTGTGACAGCCCGAGCTGTCGTCAGTGCGACAGGAAACAGATTAAGGAGCCTCTGGAAGGGCTCTGTCAGCATGCTGTGAATGTTTATTAATCATTAAATCTGCAGAAGTGGAATAATCTTTATGGATTATACGGGTGGAAGGAGATGCGATTGGTTGGGGTGGAGGCGAGTAGCCAATAATAAACCAACCTGTGATTTTGATTGCTTTCATCTCTCCAACAGACTACAACCACAAATCAGCACCCAAGAACATTTCTTTTATAGAAGTGTAAAATCCATTCAGAGTTTTGGTGCAACAATGCTTCAATGTTATGTCAAATCAGTGTACCGATATGTCTTATTTATGGCCAATCACACTCTGTATGAGTTTTGGTCCTGACTTTTAGAAGCTTTAGCACATCTGAGGTTGGAGGTCAGGTTGAAAACTTTTCTTTTTTAGGCATACTTGGTTTCTAAAAGAAAATAAGAAATGTAAAATGAAGAAAAATTAAGTTTATGATTGAAGTCTAGTTACAAGTGAAGTTTTGTTGAAATACAAATGATGAGATAAATTTGGTAAATAAATTCTTGCAAAGCAATATTCTTGTTTCATGTTTTTTCCATCTTAGAAACATAGCAAAGCTATAACATGCTATCTGTTTCTGATGCAGAAAAGTTGGTTCATGCATTCATGACTTCAAGGCTAGATTACTGTAATGCTTTATTATCTGGTTGTCCTGCATCCTCAATAAGCAAGCTACAGTTACAGTTACAATTTTATCATCTCTACACTGGTTACCTAAGTTCTGTATCAATTGCAAAGCACTACTGCTGACCTATAAAGCCCTAAATGGTTTAGCTCCTATGTATTTAATGGACCTACTATCGCCCTACAATCGCGTTCTTTAAAGGGATACTCCACTTCTTTTGGAAATAGGCTCATTTTACAACTCCCCCAGAGTTAAACAGTTAGGTTTTACCATTTTCTAATCCATTCAGGCGATTTTATGATATTTAGAAGAATATCATTAACCAGACAGTTTCTGGTCTCATTGACTTCCATAGTATATTACATTTTGTTCCACAGGTCTCCCCGGGTTTCATGCAACGGATGCTTGGCGATCATGGGGTTGACAATGGGTTCCCGTAGTGTAAGCAACATACGCAATACGAGAGAACCCCTCATAAAGAACGTACTCGGTTACCTAACTTCAGTTCTCTCTAGAAGAGGGAACGAGTATTGCTTAACCTGCCATGCTCGCGCCACAAGCTTATTCGCTTCAGTCAGTGAAAACCAGAGTTCAGCCCTTTTATATACGTTGGCCACTCCCACTTTGGCGGGCTGTGATGCTGGGCTCACCGATAGGCTGCTGCATTTGCCGCAGGACAGCCAATGAGTACATTTACTCAGTCTAATATGGGCTACCCTCTCCTGCATTGCGTTGACAATAAATACGAACTTAAGGATAATTTATAAGGATAATTAAGGCAAATTTATTTTACACTTGCAATCTGATTTACTCTTTCACAAATCGTACCCTGCGCATGCATTTCTTTTAGGCATTTGTAACCCTCTTTGTTTTTTTTTTTTTTTGTTTTTTTTTTTTTGGTATTTTCATTTACATATAACCCAGTGTGTTTTCAGGTAGTGGCTCTTGTGGTTAAGCTTCTCTGCAGGGACCTGGGTCTGCAATCACATACTCACCAGTGCCACCTAATGTAATTGGCGGCCTCTAGGCTACATAATTATCTGAGATGAAGGCCAAAAGCGTGTTCTCACACCTGTAGGTCCATGCAATCTTTAAAATTACACTTTACCAGTGAGCAGCAATCAGATTCAAGGAGACAAACTACAGACCAGATAGAGAGGATCAAATGAAGTGATTTGATAAATCTATTCTAGAGAGATTTAGTCACATGACAGCAACACATCTAACAAACATCCATAAATTATAGGCTGATCTAATCACACTGATGAGACACATTACAACATCATCGTTAAGATGGTGGCATTTAATTAAAATTTGTTAAGTTAAACTCAATTGGAAATAGAGGAATTGCAGGAATGGGTCTTTTACTGCTTAATGCTTTTCGCCGTCTGCATTTATGATCATTTGTGGCTTTTTCCTGTCACTTGTAAAAGAAATATACAACCTGTGAATTTCCAGGTTGGCCTTCAGAGGAGAGGAGAGGAGATATTTCTAGGCGAAAGTATCGTAGTGTTTGAGAATGTGTTCTAGCACGATATTGATGGGCCTTTTGCAGAGCTGCTCTCATCAGCATAAATTCTATAAGGCTGCCATGGAAAAGAACATCCTTGAAAGAGCTAGGGCGTCTTGGTGTAAATAAAAAAACGACATTTTCATTCTCAGTGAGTTTTTTGGCCTTTGGAGCTTTCCAATTTCCTACACACAAATATAGATGCTTGAGTGCTATGCTCATGTATTTATTTTATGTTATTCTTAGTAATACAGATTGTGCTTACCACAAAGTGCATCTCAGACTTGTCTTGAGAATATCAATTTATGGAACAGCTGTAATTGTGTGCATAGAGAAAAGGACAAAGAAGGAGACGTTGGTCCTCTGCAATAGACTGACTTATTTCCAACTGCAGAGAAAAACAACCATAACAAACTCAATAGCCCATAAACATGCAGAAACAATGTTCAGTTGCTTATAATGGAACAAGGGAATTGTAAAAACAAAGAACAAAACAGTTGTTTTCCTCTGTAAGTTTCCAAAAATGACAAATAGTCATTGTTTTATAGTTTAATTCTGTTCCCTGGAACCCTAATAAGTTGGCATAACTCAAACAAATTAGGTAATTAGTGTCACGATACCACACACAGGAAACAAGGATCAATCCAAAAGCAGTATCTTTATTAAAGTACTCACAACAGTCCAGGCAAG
The DNA here is from genome assembly GCF_988280905.1 of Pimephales promelas. Lineage (NCBI taxonomy): Eukaryota > Metazoa > Chordata > Actinopteri > Cypriniformes > Leuciscidae > Pimephales > Pimephales promelas. Next base: position 20,275,340 of record NC_142783.1, read on the forward strand.
GGGGAAAGACCCCTCGGGCAGCCAAGGTAAAGCAGACAACCCATCAGGCGGCCATTGCGGAGGAACAGACACCGGCTCCGGCACAGGAACAGCTGACCCCGGCACAGGCTCAGGAACAGACACCGGCTCTGGAGTAGACAACACCAGCTCCGGCTCAGGAACGGCAGACACCAGCTCAGGAACGGCAGACACCGGCTCTGGAGTAGACAACACCAGCTCCGGCTCAGGAACGGCAGACACCAGCTCAGGAACGGCAGACACCGGCTCTGGAGTAGACGACACCGGCACAGGCTCAGGAACAGCAGATACCAGTTCAGGAACGGCAGACACCAGCACAGGCTCAGGAACAGACACCAGCTCTGGAGTAGACGGCACCGGCACATGCTCAGGAACAGCAGACACCAGCTCAGGAACGGCAGACACCAGCACAGGCTTAGGAACAGACACCGGCTCTGGAGTAGACGACACCGGCTCCAGCTCAGGAACAGCTGACACCAGCTCAGGAACAGCAGACACCAGCACAGGCTCAGGAACAGACACCGGCACAGGCTTAGGAACAGACACTGGCTCTGGAGTAGACGACACCAGCTCCGGCTCAGGAACAGCAGACACTGGCTCAGGAACAGTGGACACCAAGGGGGGCTCTTGGGGAGGCTGGAGGTCTTCCTCCTCCGCCGTTTCTGATGGCAACGTGGACGCTCTGGGCTGGATGGAAACATCAGAGCTCTGGGCTGGGTGGAATCAGCGGCGGATGGAGCTCTGGGCAGGATATCACCAGAGTGGAGAATGGTGTCACGATTCCTCTCGACCACTTCCTTCTGTGCAGCCTCCACGAGTCCTTCTGTCAAGATACCACAAACAGAAAAAAAAGGATCGATCCAAAAGCAGTATCTTTAGTAAAGGGTAATCCGTACTCACAACAGTCCAGCCAAGGGTCAAAATCCATATAAACAATCCATACACAAAAAACAGAACAAAAACCAGCAAGAACACAGGACTCAGAAGTGGTGTGACGAATAACAAGGACTCCATAACAAACACAAAAACAGACAAGGTATTTAACAAAGAACTCACAATGAATAACGAGGAACAGCTGGGTAGGCTACAACGATGACGAGAAACAGCTGAGTGCAATGAACAGTGATTGGTACAGACAAGGATTGTGGGGAATGGAGTTCATGAAAGGATGACACCGTGGGGAAGAGGACCTCTAGTGGATACCAGGGGTACACCAACCAGACACTGTGACAATTGGTTACTTCAAATTTTTGAAGTCAGTAGAACTTTACATTTTTATTTTTTACTACACAAACATATTAATTACAATTTAAGTGATACACAGTGGGGAGAACAAGTATTTGATACATTGCCGATTTTGCAGTTTTCCCACTTACAAAACATGTAGAAGTCTGTCATTTTCATGTTAGGACCTCTTCAACTGTGAGTGACGAAATCTAAAACAAAAATCCAGAAAATCACATATGATTTTGAAGTAATTCATTTACATTTTATTGCATGACATAAGTATTTGATCACCTATCAACCTGTAAGATTCCCTAATCGACTTCATCATGACTTAAATGCCTCAAACAAATGTGAAATTAACAAAAATGCACTAAAATAGTACATAGTTCTGAATAATTAAAAAAGAGTTTGAGAAAATTGCACAAGGCACATGAATAATTAAAAAGATTCAGTGTCCAATGAAACATTTATGAGGTCAGATGTAACTTTAATTGGTGGGAGTTTTAAGTGGAAAGCTTGACCTCCAAAAGAGGTTGCCCGAGGGAATATTGGAAGAAATAAACTTTGAGCATTTTGAGTTTGAGAAGTTTACACATAGAATTGATTATCAGTGAAAGTGAATTAGATTTTGCATACAGAGCTCTTTCTGTTTCTATTCAAACCAATTTAAAGTTCTAGGTATGAATTAAGCCAACTAACAGACAAGAGTGGAGGAAGGCAGACCATTACATTAACAGCAGATTTGAATTGACATCATTGAGATAAATGAAACAGGAGAGGAGGTGACCCTGGCCTGTAGTGTGCACACATTCAGGTGTATGTTTTTCTGTCATGGTGGGGATTTTCCATTTTCTTTTGTGTCTGAAAAATAAAGGTTCCAAAAGGGGTTTTCACAGCGATGCCATATAGTAACCATTTTGGGTTTCCCAAAGAAGTTTTCAGTGAACAGTTCTTAAAAGAACCATGTTCTGCTATAAAGAACCTGAAAAGGTTCCATGGATGGTAAAGGTTCTTCATCAAAGCTGTGGGTAAGGTACGAGAGGCTGTACTGTATCGTGAATAAGTAACGGCTGAAGGGCGTTGTTATAGGCTGACGCGAAGCGGAGCAGAGTGCCTGCAACCCCTTCATCCATTACTTATTCACGATACAGCACAGCCTCGACTACCATATTGCTTTTATAAAACGGTTACCACACATTAAAAATATAAAAATAAACAAAAATATGTATAAATGCAACTTTCATTGAGTAAAATCACTAAAAGCCTTCCTTCCGCTAGAAAAAAGTAGTCCCTGACCGTGAACAGCAACAATGTTCCAATGTGAATCAATCAAGTATTGGAACTAACCGTTTTATAGATTCCAATAAAGAACCTTTAATTTTAAGAGTTTATCCTATTGCTATTATATTTTCAGGCCTAACTCTCGCAGAAACCATTTAGCATTTTTCATTACGATATTTGTCAATATTTTTTTTTAAATAGCTTTTTGAGCTTTCCCCCCAAATCATTTGAACGAATTATTTTGGTAACACTTGATGGGGTGTGCATAAGACTGGCATAACACCTTCATAACCATGACATGACATATGTCATGAACGTAAAATAGGGTTTGTGCTTGTTTATGACAAGTGTCTTTCGCTTAATAATGACATATTGAATGCAAATATGCTTAAGATGTCTTTGTTATGACATCTTGACATAAACCAATACATCATAACCTGTCAGTGTCTTTACCTTGACATTAAAGTTAAACTGTCATGTGGTTGGTTTTGACATTGGCTGTCATGAGGCCATTATAACTGTATCATGAATATTTTTCGTAACCTCAACAGTGGTAAAAATTTAATTTGTCATTAAAAAGTTATAATGGCTTCACACAGCCAATGTCAAAACCAATCACCTGACAGTTTAATGTTATGTTAATCCACAAAGCTAAGTGGTTTCTTAAGTTTGATCATGAATCCGCTATGTCATGTTTATGACAGGTTGTGTTGACTTAGTAATGTCAAGTTGTCATGACAAAGACACTGACAGGTTATGATGTAGCCTATTGGTTTATGTCAAGGTGTCATAACAAAGACATCTCAAACAATGTCATATTTGCATTAAAAATGTCATAAATGAGCGAATGCCACTAAATGACAGTTGTCATAAACATGTGTTACGAAGCTGGAGACGAGATGAGATGAAGATCCAAATGCAGCTTTAATTTAAGAATGGTCAAACAGGCAGGGGTCAGGAAACAGCAAAACGGGGATATCAGAGAGTGAGCGCAGAGAGTCGTCAGGTAACAGGCAGAAGATCGGGGCAGGCAGCAAACAGGCAGAAGTCAGGAAACAAACCAGGATCGAAACCAGAGAAACAAGAAACAGGGTAACACGCTCAGAAATTACAGGCAGTGGCAATGTAATACTTCGCACTGAATCAATGTTTGTGTGTGGCTTATATGGAGAGTCTGATGAGGTGCAGGTGTGTGTGTAATCAGTCACAGGGATGAGGCATTATGGGAAATTGAGTTCTGGTGGGAGTGATCAGTTCTGATGTGGAGTGCCCTCTGGTGATTCTCTGGGGCACTCCAACTGGTGATCGTCACATAGCCCCACCCCAAAGAGTGGCTTCCAGACGCTCAAAACAAACAAAACTGTCCAGGTGGGCGGTGGAGCGAAGGCGGATCTGGGGGTGGGATGGAGGGCCAGGTCCGTGGAGCAGAAGAGGTGCAGGCGACCAGAGCGTATTAGGCTGAGCAGGCGACCAGAGCGGAGCAGGCTGTGCAGGCGACCTGGGCGGAGCAGGCTGTGCAGGCGACCTGGGCGGAGCAGGCTGTGCAGGCGAAGACCAGGGCGGAGCTGGACGAGGCGAAGGCCAGGGCGGAGCTGTCGGACCCTCAGGCGTCCAAGGCGCGGCAAACTGTGGGCATGACCAGGGCAGAGCAGGCTGTGGACGTGACCAGGGCGGAACTGTGGGACCCTCGGGCATCCACAGCGGTGAAGATCCCTCAGGCGACCACGGCGGTGAAGACCCCCCAGGTGGCCACGGCGGTGAACACCCTTCAGGAGGCCCCGGCGGTGAAGATCCCTCAGGCGGCCACGGCGGTGAAGATCCCTCAGGCGGCCACGGCGGTGAAGATCCCTCAGGCGGCCACGGCGGTGAAGATCCCTCAGGCGGCCACGGCGGTGAAGATCTCTCAGGCGGCCACGGCGGTGAAGAACAGGGAGTAATAGGAACCGGCACCGACTCCGGAACAGGAACCGACACTGGCTCTGGAACAAACACAGACATTGGGACAGACACAAACACAGAAACGGACACTGGCTCGGAGGCAGCCATTTTGTCCTTAGACACTAGCTCGGAGGCAATGACGTGAAAAGTCTCTGGATTGGCATAAGTAATGTGAACAGTCTCTGAATCAGCCATCTTGTCCATAGACACTGGCTTGGAGGCGGACATCTCGTCTTTAGACACTGGCTCGGATGCGGTGACGTGAGCAGTCTCTGAATCAGCCATCTTGTCCGTAGACACTGGCTCGAAGGTGGCCATCTTGTCTTTAGACACTGGCTTGGAGGCAGCCATCTTGTCCGTAGACACTGGCTCGGAGGCGGCCATCTTGTCCTCAGACACTGGGTCAGAGGTGGCCATCTTGTCCTTAGACACTGGCTTGGAGGTGGTGACTTGAACAATCTCTAGATTGGCAGAAGGAACGTGAACAGTCTCTGAAACGGCCATCTTGTCCATAGACACTGGCTCGGCAGAAGTGACGTGAAGCGTCTCTGGCTCGGCAGGGCTGACGTGAAGCGTCTCTGGCTCGGCAGGGCTGACGGTGAGCGCAGGCTCGGCAGGGCTGACGGTGAGCGCAGGCTCGGCAGGGCTGACGGTGAGCGCAGGCTCGGCAGGGCTGACGGTGAGCGCAGGCTCGGCATGAAGCTCAGGCATGTTGTGGTGAAGCTCTGGCTGGACGGTCTCTGGCTGAACGGTCTCTGACTGAACGGTCTCTAGGAACACCCCCTCGGCCTTATCCTCAAAGCCCACAGTAAATGATGAGCCGCTAATCCTCAGGGCGAATTCAATATACTGACATAAAGTCCATTGAGGGGTATTATCAGGCATGAGATAATTTATTATGTCCTTAAGTCCATATCGGAAAGCATCTTTTAAAACTGAATCGTCCAAGTCTACCCCATGGCATAGCTCACAAAATTCCTCAACATATTCCTCTATAGAACAATTACCTTGGCTGAGGCGGAAGAGACTAATAAGTGGGTCCATGGTGGATCTCGGTTCTCTCTCGGCTGCTGGATCTGAAGTGGCGAAGTATTCTGTTACGAAGCTGGAGACGAGATGAGATGAAGATCCAAATGCAGCTTTAATTTAAGAATGGTCAAACAGGCAGGGGTCAGGAAACAGCAAAACGGGGATATCAGAGAGTGAGCGCAGAGAGTCGTCAGGTAACAGGCAGAAGATCGGGGCAGGCAGCAAACAGGCAGAAGTCAGGAAACAAACCAGGATCGAAACCAGAGAAACAAGAAACAGGGTAACACGCTCAGAAATTACAGGCAGTGGCAATGTAATACTTCGCACTGAATCAATGTTTGTGTGTGGCTTATATGGAGAGTCTGATGAGGTGCAGGTGTGTGTGTAATCAGTCACAGGGATGAGGCATTATGGGAAATTGAGTTCTGGTGGGAGTGATCAGTTCTGATGTGGAGTGCCCTCTGGTGATTCTCTGGGGCACTCCAACTGGTGATCGTCACAACATGCATAAAACCTCCTTCATATTCATGACATGTATCATGTTAGTCTTATGCACACCCCTTCAAGTAAAGTGTTACCTAAATAATATTAGAAGGCCCTTATATTATCACCAAGTACTGTACTGTAGGTGATTTAAGGTCTTACCTTCAGACGCTACACTGTAAATTATTAATTTGCATGACAAACATTGTTTTTGCTCCTCCCTGGTTCCTAAACATGGAAAGAGATTGCATGAGGGAGGAGAGGGGAGGAGAAAACATCAAGACTAAAGGAATGGCGGATGGAGGTGTGAATTTTAGAGAGAGATGGATTTGTAGGATATATCGGCATATAAATCACAGTAATTCAGCATGTGGCACACAGCCTGGAGCAGATGAGGAGTGTGTCCCTCATTTCTCTCTCCACACTGCTTATGCCATCCCACTTTCTCCAAGCTTCCATCAACTGTTCCCCCCAATTCTTCAATCCAATCACTCTCTTCCATTGTAAAACATCTCAAATGACAACATATTGAATAAACTTAACAGTTAACACCCAAGCAATATCCACTGTTGACTGATATAATATTGTGCACCTCTTTCTCTTTCTTTTCCTCTCTCTGTACTTGTCTATTTTAATACTGGGGCCCAGACAAAGTTGTAGCTGGAAAAAAAAAAATGTGCTTGAAACGATTCCCCCCTCCATTATTCAGGCTTGCATTCAGAAGTTATTAGGTTTTATGAATTTTGAATGAAGCTTAATAATTTAGCGTCACATAAAAATGGTTCAGCATTAACATTGAGCACAATTAACTAAACGAGTGCTGCATCAGGCGGAGCAAAGATCCCACAACAACTCCTCTGAGATTATATGTGTGTTTGTGCACCTTTATGAATGAATCTCTAGAGCAATGTGACTGAAAGCTGTGTGTGTGTGTGTGTGTGTGTGTGTGTGTGTGTGTGTGTGTGTGTGTGTGTGTGTGTGTGTGTGTGTGTGTGTGTGTGTGTGTGTGTGTGTGTGTGTGTGTGTGTGAGAGAGAGAGAGAGAGAGAGAGAGAGAGAGAGAAAGAGGGGGAGTATGCGTGAGAAATAGCGTGTGCAAGTCACTTCGGATATGCATCTTCATGACTGTTTAATTGCATTAGGTGGAAAATAATTTTCTTATTTCCCTTTCCAAATTCTATCGTTTTTCACCTTAATCCCTGCGTGAAATATTTACTTTATTATTCAGCACATATGTCAACCAGCTGAATAAAATTCATGCATTATTCAACACTGTCATTACAGTGAATTTAAATACATTAAGCCAGATATTATCCTGCTGCAAATATATACAGCACCTGTCAATTCTTCAAATTAATGTACATTTTAATGCATTTTCTCCTCAGTCTTTAATTGTTAATGCACAAACAATGCTAATGCGATATGTATATGAATGAGCAGATACAAAGGTGAAGATTATATTACTGTAGGTTATTGCATGGTGACCAGGAGTGTCCTGAAATATGAATTTGTTATAGCTCAATTGACCCATTAGCAGCTATAACTATCGGTCTAATGTGAAGTCACAATATTATGAAACTTTGTAATTTGCATAATATAATACACTTAAGAAACATAATTGCATAATGAACCATTTATGTTAGTAAATGTGTTGCTAATTTGCAAGCATCTTAATATTCTTAGGAATGAGCATGCTTTTTTTACTTAGCCAAACCTCAAAACAAAAATTAGCTTAATTAATTAAGTATTAGTGCAGTATAATTTATCTTGAATTAATTTGTATTTTTCTTACTCTAGTCTGTTGGCAAATAGTTTAAGTATACTATGTTAATCGTAGACCACACTTAATTGTGATACATTTATGCATTAAATAAATACAAATAATTACAATTTGAAAACCAAGATGGTCTCTGCAAATAAGTTTTGATATATGAGCTTTTGCTTCACAAGTAAATTCATATAGAGAAAAAATATATAGGCTAATATAAAATATTTTTGAAGTGTACAGTTATTCTGCCAAGAAACACCTGGTAACTGCGTAAGTGTTTGTGGTAATCTCTATCACTTAGTTACCATGGAAATGAATTAGCAGACAAACATACTCTATTGTTTATTACACTCATACACACACTTTTCATTAGCATTCACCTTTCAACAGACAGAGAGAAGAAGGGATGTTTGAGTGGGAGAGATAAACGGAGATGGAATGGAAAGTGCGAGAAGGGCGATATGTTTGTGTATATCTGAGAGAGAAATTGGAGAGTGGTGTGATGCTCGTCCTCTAATAGATGTGTGCATTTGCTCTAGTCTAGTCACTTCCATTTATCAATCAGAGCCACAAACAAGGTGCCAAATTAAAAGCAACGGCCATCAAGCATGTCGCCACTGAGACAGACTTCAATTCATATCACTGGATGAGGACCTTCCATCCACACACACACACACACACACACACACACGCACACACACACACACACACACACACACACACACACACACACACACACACACACACACACACACACACACACACACACACACACACAAACACACAAACACACAAACACAATCTAGACTCTAGATTCAGATTGTACCACACAGGAAGTCCCATAATGCATACATGAGGAATTTGTTTTTTATTTTAATATCACTGATACGATAGCATAATTAATATTTTAATTTTTTGTAATTTATTATAATTTTATTTAAAGTTTTAGTAATTGTATATTTTTTTCCCACCCATTATTTATAGTTTTTAAAAATGTATGTTTATGTTTATTATATCAAGTTAAATTAAAAATTAAAAACTAAAAATTTCCCTTGGACACTAGCAGAAGAAAAAATAAGTTTCAGGGTTTTTTATATTTTATTTTATTTCTGTTGGTGTTAAAAATAACATAATGTGAATGTTTTTTTTTATGAAGTAATATACAACTAAATGGCAGATTTAGTGGTATTCACCTGGTGTTAAAGGTGCAATAGGGTGCAAATGTTTTTTTGGTATGCTGATTGAAAGTCTCCTCCTATCCCAACAGTAATCCCTATATTACAGTAAGCAGTCTAAATGTATATTTATAAATAAATATGGTCTGTGGAAGGAGTAGGGCCATAAAATGTTTGTTCAATCATTTCATTCAATCCTTGTCTGGATCGCAGCCTTCTTTTTGAGAAGCACCCACCCAATGAGTGAGTCGTTCAATCATTCACTCAAATTCCTTCAAAACACATTAAAAAAAAAATGTCATTCAAGTTTTTGCTTTGAAATGCGCAGAAACGTTGAAAGTTACTCAAAATGAACTTTTGTATGAATATTAAATGTTGTAGAAAAGCGATATGAGCCCCGGAATCTAAATATTAGAATACAACATGACTCTTGTGTTGTGTGATATTTCTTGAATGTTACAAACTTTTAAGGGTTTTGTTTGCTGGTAAAGACATACACAGTTTCGCATAGTGAAATAACAACTGCAGCTATTGTACTTTTAAATGTTTATAACTTTGTAATAGTCTTAGGCCATGTCCACACTGAAAACGCTGAAACGAAAAAGACATTTTCAAAAATCTGGTGTAAACCCTAGCTGGCAAAGTTTAAAACCCTTGTTTAGGTCCATTGGTTATACAACATGTCAGTAGCGCTATGCTATTAACAATGTGAAATCTACAGTAGGCAGGCCTACTTTTGTGTATTTCCTACTTTTTTGCATGCATTTCCCATTTTGTATTTCGTAAGTTTTGTAGTTGTAAGCTTTATTACTGTGTTTGTTTAATGACAGCAGTGTGAAATGGCAGATTTCTAAGTACAGTAAATGATGTTGGCAACAGCCGTTGGTTACTATTCAAATAGCTTTCTTGCTTTTATTTCAAATTCTATCCCCTTAAATAAATGTACACTATTTCGTGGCAGATATGTTGAGATCACATGACCAGCGAAACACTGCCTCCATCCAATCAACAACCGATGAATAGAACTAAGTTCCCGCCCTACATTTTTTTATTTTCGATAATTCGTTGCACTCAAATGTATACTCACAATATGGAAGTAATGATTTGCCGCTACTTCGGTTACAAGGAGACAGATGCCCTTTATTGAACTCAGAAGCGTCAAGCACAAGCCTCAGAAAAGAGAGAAGTGGATCTTTACATTGAGTTTTATGGCTCAAAGGCATTAAGAGATTTGTTAAAGCCTTGATGTAGTCATGTGAAAGGTCTTTAATGAATATTAAATGGAGGTTGTTGACAAAGGATGTGAAACTGGTCTTCCTTCCTTATTCCCTTCCTTTTCTTTCCTGTTTTGAAGTTCACTCTAAAGACTCTAGGCCATGCAGCTCTGAACCGCTCATCTCTGAGATTGAGCTCCTCTTGAGGCAGCAGATTTCTGCTGTGCTGTTTTCCCAGAGATGAAGCTACCAGAAGCTAGAAGCTGTTCAGTACCCAGGGACCACAACAAAGCAGCTGGGCATTTCAGATATGTTTTGCACAGCCTTATATTTGCTATAAGCTCTTGCTAAATTTGACCCCTGATTGTGCGATGTATGCATTGTGTGGTTGATATATAGGCAGACAGCAATGAAAGCCATTGGGTTGTTTATGTCACACACTGAAAGCTTCAAACTAAAATTACAGACTGTGAAAAAGCTGAAGAGATGAATTTAAACAGCTTTATGCTACATCACATATAATTGCTTGCAGGACATATTATTGCTTACAGGATAAGTTAAGGGTCACTGAGCGAGTTTTTAAATGAAAAGTCATGGCGAACATCGATATTTATGCGCTGAGAAACCAAATCAATTGAGTTTAGCTGCAGTTTTACAATGGCACAACATCACTGAACCGAGACGAGAGAGAAACAAAGATTTTCTGTCAAAAATGTATCGTCATGGAAATAATGTAATTGAATTCTCCATGGTCCATCGGTCACAGATACATCAATGGCTATATGAAAGGCTATTTTAATAACCTTACTGACCAATCCTTCTTTAGCTAATGTTGCCACATAATCAGACAAACTTCTATACTCCCATATATTCATCTATTGAAATCCTGTGTGTTTATGATTTTAAGTGGCATTTTACTGAAATCTTAAGATAAAACGTTTTTTTTTTTCCTTCTGGGTGACAATAAAGAGCGTTCATCTTACTATATTGAGTGTGTTGTAGAAATGTTAGGAGCAACTCTGTTCAATTACCAGTGTTATCAGCTGTAATCACTTTCAAATTAGGCCTCTATCTTTTCAGTTAACTGTGATACGAATGTGCCTCAATTCTTTGCAGTGTTTAATCACTTTACTGCGTAATTTAACAAAATGGAAGATAAAAGATGCTTTGTAGTTTCATACTCAATTCCAGTCCACAAAAAACCTCCTCCTAAGGATTTTCATCCATTTCCGATGTTTCTTGGAAGGCTTTTGCACTTCCGTAAATGCAGTGAAAAAATGAATACCCCCATGATGGCTCCCTATAGGCACTAGGTTTTGGAACAGAAGTGTTGATTCTCCTAAGTGACTGAAGTGTAGCAATGTGGGAGTATAATTCTCCATCATTTTCACTCTCTTCAGTTCTCATTTTTCCTGTCCTCCTTGTTGCTGCTGAAAACTCTTGACCGCCCTTCTTATAAGAATCAGTCTTTGTTGAGATATCCTGCTGAGAGAAAAGATGAGTGTCTGGAGCGAATGTGCCCAAACAAGAGAGAGAGAAAAGCAAAGATTCAAAATGTGTGTGTTGTGTGTGTGTGTGTGTGTGTGTGTCCTTTGGTTTAAGAGGAAACACTTAACATTTCTAGATGCCTCTTTAAAGCTGTGACTGACAGTTCATTCTTTTAAAATCAAATTTAGTCTGTATTTAGGGCTAACCTTTGCTACTGTGTGGCAGTTTTAAAGTGTTAGCGCCTACTCATACATTCTGAGACTCTGATTAGCAGTGCGCTAACCCTGAGGGGATTAGACACACTTTAAAGTCATCTCCAGGTGCAAAGAGCTTTGACTCATAAATCTGTCATAGTTCAGCTACTGACACATTTACATTTGTACAGTACATATAATGTTAAACGTTTGAGGTTGGGAAGATTTTTCACCAATCAAAAATACAGTTAAACAGTAACATTGTGAAATATTATTAAAGGGGACATATCATGCTAAATCCACTTTTTTTTAGCTCCTAAATGGATTTTGTTGGATATTTGGAGAACAGAAAAGTTTAAATTATTCTCTTCAGGTGCTTCGTTTATATCTTTATATTCTGTTTTGGTCATATTTTTCAACCTGTTCCGATTTTTCTGTTCTCTATGACGTATTTTGAACAATTACGTCACAGTGTTTGCAGCGGAACTGACAAATAAGGACATTGAATACCGGCCCAACACTTCGAGCAATCCGCCATTTTTATTTCTTGTTCCGACTTTGTAGTCCAAGCTCAAGGATGCAGAAGTTAGGGTAAGTCAAAATGTTCGGTTGATAGATTTAGTGACCCACACGCTTCATTACACCATCCCCCAGCATACGAACCTCTTTGAAGTGCCCGGTTGAGCTTTATCAAGGAAATGTACCCACATATGTGGGTTAAGTCATTTTTTGTGTGTGCAAAACACTTCAAAGATTCCAACTTCAACAACCTCCGCCAGTATAAAGAAGGGTTTGCCAATCGACTTCGAACAGAGCCGAACAGAGCATTTCGATAAGCTGTAAATATTGTTAATAAAAATAAAGTACTTAACTTTCTTAAAACATATGGTGGTCATGGTTTAGTAGTACTTTTGTCCTTCTTTGTTTTTGTTTTGAAGTAATGTTACACGTCTGCAGTATTATTGTTCTTGAGTTTCATCAATGGTCATTTAGCTGCCGTGTTTTCTGATGCTTTTCCAAACGTATCATATTATCAATTCAGATTTTTAGTGGTAAGATTAGACTGTAGTCATTTATCTTGTTAGAGTGCATGTTTTAATAAGAGAAATAATCGACTTTCACTTATAAAACAATACAGTTACATACCATTGCAATACATCCTTATGAAGACGTTGTTCTGCAGGTTCGTCGTCGTCTTTTTCAAATCGCTCGCTCTGGCTCGAACATGTAAGGCTTGATGGACAAGTCTTCCGTTGTTGACATTTTGTTAACGTGTGAATAAAAATGTTCTGTGACGCTATATAATCGTATATCTCTAATCAAACTACAAAAATGGCTGAACAGGGTGGAACCTTGATACATTTCTTTTTTCAGGAATCTCTGATGAACAGAATTTCAAAAGAACAGCATTTATTTATGGAAAATGCTGAAAAAATGAATAGAAATATTTTGTAACATTATAATGTCTTTACTGTCACTTTTGATCAATTTAATGCATCATTTCTGAATAAAAGTATATTAATTTCTTTAAACTTCTATGATACGCAGCATACAGAATGAAGTGATTATTATTTACTCATCATGTAGTGATGTCACAGTTTGAAACACTCAGCTATTCACTGTAGACATGAACAATTTTATTGACAAAGAGCAAGACTTGTAGTCTCTTGTATTAGCTTGCTATAATTGTGTCAATGTATTAGCTAAAACTAAGATAGAGGAGGATGTTTATATTTCTCGTCTCCTTTCTCAGCCTGACCCATTGAAAATAGGGTTAATTCCAATGGCCCATGTTAGTATTATTGCAGCTGTTCTGCTCTTCTCCCCTGTGCTGTCTGTACTGGTGTTGAGTTTCTTCTATTTTTGTTTTTCTGTTTTACTGCTGTATACCGTTATTTGATGTTGGTTATTGGATTTGGGATTTGGTCTCTGCAAAATACTGAGAGCTTTCCAAATACTGAGCATCTTCCTTTTAACATAATCCCTGAAGTGAACCGGGGTAGATGCACTATGGAGATCTCAGATGCAAACAATCAGATTGTGATTTTTAAAGCTAAAAGAATGTAAAGCTGTAATTTGCAAAATGAAGTTTAACATAAAAACACTGTCATTAATCGATAAGGATAGTCATTCATCTGCCATAACTTTAGTGTCTGTGTGAGTGAGTGAGCGTTCAGAGTATGATTGATGGTTTTGTTTTGTGATAGTTCACAAAGACACTCTTTCAGTCTCTCTCTATATCTCTCTTTTTGCTCATCATCGCTCTCCTTCGCTCCACTGTTTACAGTGATTGGTAAACAGACCCATTCATCACTCACAAGTTGAAGAGTGAGAAAGAGTTGTATAGAAACCCACTGAACAGAGACTTCAGCTCAAGTGCTTTCAGTGATAATTTCAGAGCAGTTAGAAACAAATTTGAATAAAGTGCCAAAAGAAGCATAACACAATGCTTAATTTTCTGTTATGAGAAAACATGATTGTAGCAGGTTGATTAAATTATGATCTAATAAGAAAGACATGCAAAGCAAATAGGGATGCACAATATAATAAAATAATAATGCATTCAATGGATACACGGTGTGCCTATATTGACCAGGATATTGTATGCACATTTCCCATGTTTTTACATTTAAATTACATTTACTGTCATCTAATGGCCACAAGTTAGCCTACTATATTATTCTTGTAATCTTCATTTAATTATTTTGAATTAATTACAAATTAAAGTTAAAACATGAAAAAATATCCCCTTCTAAACCATCACAATAATATTTAACACCCCTATTTAAAGGTGTCTAATATATAAATAAATAAGCTATGCAGAAGTGTTTAGTGTTCAGTTTAGTATATCTTCTCAAGGGACCATAAAATAGAAATGGAACTTGGATATATTTTAGAGTAGTCGTGCTGCTTGTATAGCAGTATATATTTACTGTCCTCTGAAAATAACTCAACATACAACCATTATTGTCCAAATAGCTGGCAACAAAAGTGAGTACACCCTAAGTGAACATGTCAAAACTGGGTATGGAGTTCACCAAAGCTAAAGCTTGTTGCTGGGATCCTCTTTCACTCCTCCATAATGACATCATGGAGCTGCTGGCTGTTAGACACATGGCGCTTCACCTTCCGCTTGAGGATGCCACACAGGTGCTCAATAGGTTTCAGGCCTGGAGACATACTTGACAACTCCATCATTCCATTACATCCTTGACCATAATATCATTGTTATCATCCCGTTCGGCCCAGTTTCTGAAGGGAGGGCATCATGTTCTGCTTCCGAATGTCACAGTACATGTTGGAATACATGTTTCCCTCAATGAAGCTCAGCTCCCCAGTACCAGCAGCAATCATGCAGACCCAGACCACGATCCTACCACCACCATGCTTGACTGTAGGCAAGACACATTTTTCTTGGTTCTCCTTACCAGGGCGTCGCCACACATGCTGGAGACCATCTGAGCCACACAAGTTTATCTTAGTCTCATCATCAGACCACAGGACATGGTTCCAGTAACTCTTGGATAGGTTGCTTTCGGCAAAATGTTTGCAGGCTTTCTTGTGAGCCAGCTTCAGAAGAGGCTTCCTTCTGGGATGACGGCCATGCAAACAGACTTGTTACAGTGTACGGCTTATGGTCTGATCATTGACAAGCTGACCTTCCGCTTCTGCAACCTCTAAAGCAATACTGGCATGATCATGTGTCTGTTTTTTTTTAAAGCCAGCTTCTGCACCTGACGCACAGTACAATGACTCAACCTCTTTGATTGACCCTTGCCGTCTTGGACAACCTCTGTATGACCCTGACGGCCTGGGTTGTACTGTAACTCAGTTTCAGGGTGTTACCAATATTCTTAAAGCCTTGGTCAACTTTGTGGAGGGCAATTGTAATTCTCATATCCTTAAATGGTTCTTTGCCATGAGGAACATCCATTGGACAGTATGAGAGAATTTTACTCAAAGCACAAATTTTAACTGCTCTAATACTAGATACACACATTTGTATGGTCCTGTCAAGCAGGCAAATACACGAACATTATGAATAGGACAGTGGCTTTGCATGGTAGCTATTACCACTTAGGGTGTACTCACTTTTGTTGCCAGCTATTTTGACAATAATGGGTGTATGTTGAGTTATTTTCAGAGGACAGTAAATACAGTACTCCTATACAAGCAGCACACTGACTACTCCAAAATATATCCAAGTTTCATTTCTATCCTTGAGAAGATATACTAAAATGTTTGCTCTGTGAGGGGTATACTCACTTTGTGAGATATATAGATTACTTTATATCATGTCAGTTGACAGCGTTTGATTTAGTTCACACAGGACTCAAATGCATATTGAAGGAAGTGATGCGTATTTAATAAATGTCATATTAAAAATATCATGGTTAAGTAATGATTGGTCACACACACATTCTCATTTCAGAGATGGACAGAAGTTAGAGGAAAATTTAACTCCTCATTGCCACATTTTCTTTATTATGTGTGTGTGTGTGTGTGTGTGTCAGACAGCTTATGAAATAATATTAGATGACAGCATGCAACAGGAATCACATTGCTCATCAACCCTAAACAGACACGCACACACACTCTACATGTCCTACGCTTCATCGTCAAGTGTTTTCCAAATGAATGCGACTAGTAAGTGTTCTGAAAAGACATTTGTAATGTCTTTTGATCCACACACTCCTTACATCAGTTTTCAGGTTGTTGTTGTTGTTGTTTTCCCAGCGAGTATTCTGAACTCTTTATCTATGTTTTTGTATCATCTGATGTCAGACAGTACATCATGTTTTAATTCTGTCACTGCTTATTTTTTCTTCTGCATCTTAACTGTGTTTGTGTATGATCAGTATCTTTCCTATTTTCATGGCTATGTAACCTCAATGCCTCACCGCTTTTAATGAAACTGACCATCTATGCCTTACAGACACGAATAACAACCTTCATATCTCACCCGTCACACCCCAAGAGTACTGGCATTCACTCCTTCTCCTTCTCACCCTCCATTTATTTTTCTTATGCTCCCTTCATTCCATTACCAACTTTATAGCGTTTTTAACACTCCCCTCACGAATGAGGCAAAGCGAGTCCCTCCCCGTCAGACCTTCATTTACAGAGTCCACGGCACAGCTATTGAGGAGAAATCTCATCCGGGCGAGCCATTTTCTGCATAACCGTGTGTTCATTTATGGTGATTTTAATGCTTTTGATATAATGATGTGAAAAGATCAGTTGTAAAAATGCATTAAAGGCAGCGCCAGGGCAGATGAAATCAGTGAATCTGTGTGTGTGTTTGTGGGTGGATGGAAAGTTCTGCTTCCTCATTTCATCCAATGAAAGATTTCAGTTGGTTTGGATTCGGTCTTCTGTCATCATGTGTCCCTCAAAAAAAGTGTCCACATGGAGTCACAATTGGTCCACCTTATATGAGTATTTCACGCTGGGAAAGAAAAATAATTCCTAATGAATGTTTTGACTTTTTGATCAGAAACAAAATATATAATTTGACTCAAGTTATTAGAGATATTATGATTGAAATCTGAATTAAGGTATTTTACCCTTGCTTCTTAACATTATAATAGATGTATGCTTAAAAACTAAATGTCAACTGGTTACATAGATTATTTGAAAAAAAATTGAATATACATATAATATACACAAACACACACAGAGAGCCCTAGATGATGAGGTCTGTTTGTATGCAGCACACTACCTAGTGCAGTCAGAAATCTATTTCCTGTGGTTAGCTTTTCCAGGGAGGACATTATGTTAGTGGAAGTGCTGACTTGGCTTGCTTATAGCCGCATGCCTGTTTATTTGTGCAAAAGCTTCTAATCTATATGACCAGGGTAAAAGATCATCTCTTGACAATTACACTTTCTTTTACACAAACTAGTGTCTAGGTTTTTCAAGGCCCTCTTATGTCTCTTTTCTCTGCGTATTTTGCTGTTTTTTCTTTTGTAATTTTTCTATTTTCATTTATTATAGATCTTGCAAGACAGTGCTGTATTTGAATTCCGGTCACTACTTTTTCATCTACTTATTTTTTCCGCAATTCAGCTCAAAAAGCAAACTTAAAGGTGGGGCATAGGAAATTTTTTAAACACTTTTCCTGGTTCCAACCTGCCCGTCAACATGTATTTACATACCTCCTTTTTTATTAGGCTGCAGGGTTGTAAGAAACAGTCACAGAGCGCTGCAACAACAGCCACATTTTACAGGTCCTCCTGAACCAAAACAACGAGATTATGCTGTGATCACGCCATGTCATAACGGTAATTACAAGATAACAACCCTTAACACTTGGCTACTGTTCATGTCTTTTTTTTTTTTTTTTTACAGATTTTTGCATTTCTCTGGGAACACTATCAATGCCAAAATGAATCTGCAGCAGTCAGGTGGTACAAATAAGATCTCTGTAAGTTGTTTACATTCATTATTATTGTAATGTTATCTGCTTTGAGGCTTTGAGACATGAGGTAATGTAATGTGAATGACACTTTGCAGACTTTTTAAGGAGGTGTGGCTTTGGAGAAGCTCTGAAGGGAGGGCGGGATCTCATGCTTTTTGCATTCCATTTTGAATTATGATTGGTCTTTCCTTTCCAACAGGTAACACTTAGCCACATTACATTGCAAAATACATTATGTGTTGATTTGTGTGCGCCCAAATTTCATTATGTACAACACTCAATATGTTTATAGTTTCTTGCCACAATACCATATTTACACTCATTTTTTATGATTTTGACCGAATAATTTGCATTTTCTGTAATCTCTTATTTATTTTATACAGCAGTTCATATACCTGGGTTGTATTTTTTGGCAATTTTGCCAATAAAACTTATTTTTTCCATATGATTCACAAAAAGCAGTTGTGAGAAAGTGTTTAGTTTTTGGCAGAAAAAAATATCTGTCTGGAAAAGTGAGAATGGTGACTGCTTGTGTCTTCAGGAAAATGAAGTGTCTGAGAGAGGCTGTTATTTTTTGTGTGGGTTTACTTAGCTATAGCCTACTGGGCACATATTTATCTCCAGAATTTAACAGAATATTCATTAAAAAAAATTAAAAAAAAAAACAATTTGAGGAAAAAAATAAATAACAAAAAAAAAAATAAGATCATCCAGACATACTAAATAGTGTCTTAATGAAGAAATGCAGAACGTTTTATGTCAGAGTTTAAGAATAGAAAACATCATTAGCTCAAAATTAAAAGAATAAAAGTCAATAGAAAGTCTTCACCATGATAAAAATCAAACATATTTGTGTGGGTGTGTAAATGCATGGTTGCTCCGTTCAAAGTGACTCATACAGTTCTGCTCTCTGGCTTCAGGCCCTGGAAACTGACATAAGATGTCAGTCAAGCAGGAGATAGAGAGAGATCTGAGGACTGAGTTAAAAAGAGATACAGAGAGATGGAACAAGAGATAGACACATACTCTAATCTCACAGCAGATACTCGACTATCAACTGCTATTTAGAGTTGCACACACACACTTATTTGCGTGCAGTGTTGCTAATAAGCGAGTCATTGTAGCTGGGAGGACATTATTACAGCAATGTCATTTATCAACAGCTAATGAATATTCTACACCAGTCATGTGAGACTTTGTACATCTGGAATACTGAATCACAGAAAGACATTAATATGAAATACTTGACCAGAAATGGCCCTTTAGATGAAATATTGGATCAGAACTGGAATACTGAATGAGACTGTCATTAAAATAGAATACTAGATCAGAAAATTGTATTAAACTTGAACATTAGGCTAGTTTCATTGTTTATATGTAGGTATTACAACATTTATGGGGATACAAACATACTTTTTTTTGTAATGTCAATTGTTCTGGTTCAGAAGCTGGAATTAATGAGCAATTTGAGAGCAGAAAATGGATGAGCATTTTGGAATAACAAATTTCAATTAAAAGAACAGAAGACATCTCAGAAGAGTTATCTAATTCCAGATTCAGTCCAAATGGCTAAAAAAATAATAATAATAACTCTTGGTTCTGCCATGTAGAAGATTTTTTCTCTGAATCTTAAAACATCAGCTGATTTAAAACCACAGTCAAATCTATAAAAGAACACATTTGTTTATCCCTATTCAGTCTCATCTCCACAGAACCACACAAAGGGGCTGTTAAAATTACTCCTGTGAAGAGGTTCCCCCCTTCAGATTGATAGAGATGGTGTGATAGAGTCTAAACGATTGGGCAGGATGGGTTGAGCAGAAAGGGAGAACACCAGCAGGAGAGGAAATGAAATCAGGGAATCCATATTGGCTGTCTGTCTTGTGCTTGTCTGTGATATTCCACCCACTTTGCTCGTCTCTCGAGTCTCCTGAAGATGTTGTTGCACGTACTGCACTGGTCTCGTCCTGCTCAGGAAGTAAAAGACACCAAAATGGAGAGATTGTGTGTTTGACCTTGATGAAAGGATGTAATTCTCTAAAAGGTCCAAAGCAGAATGATTGTGTTATTGTTTGTTGATTGTTTATACAGTGTAAATTCATGTTCCAGTTTGCAGTGTTTCAATGGAGGCGTATGGAACCTCTTTAATTTACTCACCCTCAGGCCACCCAGATATAGTTAACTTTTTTTCTTCAGTACAACAGTATGCGTCATAATGTGAAAAGAAGATCACGCTCCATACTGTCATGAATGCACTCAGGACTATAAGTAATTTTGTTGCAAATAATGTTCAGTTTTTGAACAGAGCATTTTTACTTAAGAAGACCTCACGAAATCTTCAGGAACCACCAACCCGATCTCACGACCAAGTCGTACGAATTCGACGAATGATTAAAAAGTGGCTAATTCATAACAATTCATACGACCTCACTCGTACGAATTAATAAGATTTTGCTAAATCGTACATATTTAACGAATTGGCCAATTCGTATGAATTCGTACGAATGACCTACCCCTTACCCCGCCACTAAACCTAACCATCACGTGGGTTTAGACAAATTGTACGAATTAGTACAAGTGAGGTCGTACGAATTAGTACGAATTAGCCACTATTTAATCATGCGTCACATTCGTACGAATTGGTTGTGAGATAGTGATGCAATTTTGTTTTGCCTGTATGTTGTTTTGGCTCTCAAAGTGACAGTAGCTATTGACTTGCATTATATGAATCACCTAGGACAATGGTTTCAGCTTCAAGTCTTCTCTGCTGTTACTGAAGAAGAAAAGACATCTGCATCTTGGATGGATGAGGGTAAGTAAATAGTTTTAAAAAAAAATTGTGGTTAAATTATCCCTTTGACCATATATTATCAATGAAGTATGTCTGTTGAGATGTTGTTTTGAGTCTGTTGAGGTGTGTGTGTGTGTGTGTGTGTGTGTGTGTTGGAAACCTAAGTGTAATAATTAAATATTGATTTTTAGGTACTCTTGACTTTTATGAAGTTTCAGGAGTGGGCCTTTTCAAATACAATAAATTATAACTGTCATATACAGTACGTCAAAAAATTCAACAAGGTGCACTCTGGTGCCATTTCAAATTACCAATTTAAAGATGGTTTTGTGTTATCAACATTCTTATTGTATCTGTAGAAACAGTTTAATCGATTATCGAGAGCCTTCAATTAAGACTGACAAGTATTTGCATATGATTTTAGCTCATTTCACAGCTGACAAATCACTTTGAGTAAACAGCACCAGAATTTTATATATTAATTGTTCTTAGGCCCCATCCACACTACTGCATTAAAAATGGAGAATTAAAACAAATACGATCTCCGTCCACACCAGCGTTTTATCTGCGTATTAGAATTGATCTCGGTCCACATTAAAACGACTGAAAACGCGGATCACGTGACCATTCACCAACACTGGCCATGCACGTGCACGATGTAAACAGAAAACGGGTCATGTGATGGGTGGCTGACGATTTAGGGAAGGACAAGTCATGACTGATGACACCCAGCCATAGAGCCGAGCGTGAGCCTCTGCGTCATCTTTTCTAAAGTTCTCCATTTTGTCCCGTCTTCACTAAAACACCCTCCGGAGATTCAAAACGCAAAACGGAGCTGCAGCGTTTCTAAACTTCTCCATTTTAGGTCTTCGTTTTTCCCGTTTTAGTCTGGACGGGAGGTGCAAACGTACAGTAGCAAAAGGTCTTCGTTTTTAAATGAAAACGCAGTGTGGACGGGGCCTTAGTTAGACGCATATCTACAAACACACATTCATACACTCAAAGACACTCACTGATGTCTTAAGTTAAAAAGCATACAATAGAAGGTCTCTCCTCCATTAACGTTGGCACTTGGCCACTCTGAAGTCTGGCAGAAAGTGCAGCCACCTGCTGTGATTTCATGCCTGTGGTGAGTGAGCAGGACTGCACCACTGCAGCAGAAACATCAATCTTCTCTGCTCACCTCCACACACTGGCCACCGAAAAAGAAACACGCTTTGATAATTGACATTATTAAGTAATGATATCATGTTAGTCAAATTACAGTTGGAACCCAGGGTTACAGTGTCAAAACCTGCTGGTATAGTTTTTCTAAAATTAAATCAATATTTTCTAAATTTCTAGGGTGGTTTATGGTAGTTGGTGCTGGTAGACCCACAAAGACATGCTATTCCCCAGCAAAACCAGTGCTTTCTGTTGGACCGAGAAAATCTCCAACGAAATTCCATTCTGGAGACCAGTATCACAACAAAGTGCCCAGCTGTGTTTTTTTTATGATTTTATTTATTTTAGGAACAGCGACTGACTGGCAAAAGATTGCAGAATCAATCCCAGCAGGGAGGCATCCTGTGATTCGAAGTGCAACAGAAACAACTGTCTAAACATTGAGCTGTTTAGCAAGGCATTTAATTCCTGAAAGCTTGAGTCAGACAGTTCTGGCACACTGAGACACTAGGGTGAAAAGTGTCCGCTAAATGCCAAATAGCCTATTGTTCACAGCAACCTGTACCCTAAGCTTTGTTCTAAGGTAATTGCCAAGGAAAAATATATGAGCTTCACCAAGATAGTGGGTCTCATGCAGCTAACATTATCATTTTTCACTCTGTAATATTCCACAGGTAATTTCAACTTTTTGTCAAGCGGTACCTGATTCCTCGCAACTGTGTTTATGATTCTCCCAGATTCTTTTTGTCGCACACCCTTCCTCTTCCTGTCTCCAAGGTGACCTCAGCGTTAAACCGCGTGCTGTGGGATGTAAAGACTCACAGTTACCGCGGTGCTCTTCAAGGTTAGGGCAATTGCTCCCCGTCACCATCCACTAAGAGCCCTGCCATGGCCCAGCGGAGCTCTGTCACCCAGATTCAGGATGATGGATGGAATCTATGTACAGACTGTCAGATGAAAAGAGAAGAGAGGAAAGGAAGGATTAAATAGAGGAATGGAAGTACGTAGGAATAGACATGAGGGAAGGAAACCCGTAGAGGATAGATTGAATGAGGAAAGAAAACTCGGGAAGTTAAAGACAGCGCAAGGAAGGAAAGGAAAACAGAGGAGACATTTAATATCGGCTTTTTCCTTCTGCTCTCTGGACATCTCTTTCCCTCAAGTCTGAGATTCCAGCTGTCACTCCTGTCTCTGCACTGCTTCGAAACCTGTAATCTGGTAGGCATTTCAGACACTCGAGAACCTCCATTGATCACTCGCTGCTCAGAGGGGAAGACCTGTCTGTCCCCTGAATCACGGCAGGACTGGGCAGACTTCGGAAAGCCAGTAGGTGTTTCTCACAGGGTTCAATTTGACCAGATAACAGGAGGATAGGCGTGCACTCAATTGGTCCAAAATGGTTGACAGAGAGAGAGAGAGACTGAAGAAAAAGAGAGAGAGAGGCAGATGACAACTGTGAAGGCGTTATTGGACGTTGCTAAAGCAGAGCTCAGATGGAGGCAACGGCTCTTTGATGTTGTAGCTTCAAGCTATGCGAAAAATGGGGCTTAAAGATCAGGTCGGTCTAAAATGCTGGAATTAAACCAGAACATGTTTAAACTTTGATTCTGCTGCAGTCATCAGAAAGAACAGAGGAGCAGGAAGAGAGAATTCGACTCCCCACAAGAGAAGCACCTCGGTGTCCTACTTAAAAAGCAGATGAAGAGATTGGATAAGCAGTATCTCAGAGTGCTAATATAACTAGGAGGCACACACACGCATGCACAATCACACCTGCACAAGCACCGCCACAAATGGTTCTCTTGAATGAGCTGGACATTATCCCAGACTGTAAGACTACTAGTCCACCTTCTAGCCTCTGTTCTCCTGGAAGTCCTCAATTGCCAATGCATTGAGCAACCGGACGGCTTTTTTGACCCTGCCCAACCTAATTGTTGTGAAAGGGCAGCAAGAGGTGAGTATAGTAATGCGAATCAACTAAAATGTGATGCTGTTTCACAATCTGAACTTGCAATGTCGAACAGTAAAGAGCAAAACTTTAGTGCAAGGATGGATGGAGGTCCCCAGATAGCAAACTGACATTGAATCAACGTGGAAATATGACATCGAAACAACGTTGATCTGACATTGTTTTGCTCATCGAATTAACGTTGAACCAACGTCAGATGCGTCATTCTTTCAAAACTAACGGAAAATCAACTTGAAATAAACGCGTTGTTTCAACGTTATGAAAGCAAACCAATTTTCGATTTCATTTAGCTTTGAAGAATGCCGCGTCTGACGTTGGTTCAACGTTAATTCGATGAGCAAATCAACGTTGTTTCAATGTCATGAGAGACGTCGTTTCCACGTTGATTCAATGTCAGTTTGCTGTCTGGGTCACCCACCATGCTCTTTTGAAAAAGTGGAGAACAGTCAGGATAGTTTGGTTAAAAACCTGCGTAAGAAATTTCAGAACCTGAGTTCTTATATTTGAGTCTTAAACACTCAGAACCTTAAAGTATCTTAAAGGAAACATTCTTTTCTCCATAAATTGTCATTTGGCCACTGTTTTAGAGGCATAGTAGCCTACATGGTCTGCATTTTTTCTCAACTTCCAGTTATGAACTGTCAGCAAATATTGTCCAAACCAACTGGAAAAGGGATGCCTTAGGACTTCAGAGAACATATTTATAAAATGTGCATTACATGTACATTCACATTTTTCTGCATTATTTTGTGCGTGTTTCAATGAGATGTAAACATTTGTTAAAGGAGCTGGCTGTGCACTGTCATCTTTTTTGTAACGTTTAGAAAAGTGGTTTAATACACATTTTTTCCTTTGGTCATTTTGAAATAAAAAACAAGGAAGAATAGAATAGCTCAGTGCAGACTGTGTTACAAAGGCACACAAATTTGCCATGTTATCAGAAAAGTAAAAGCACTGCCATATTAAATGCAATCTGTTCTCGATGTGCACTGCCTGCACTGGGGTCTAGTTGTTTTGGGATATCAAATATTATGTTTTTAGAATATCTAATCTCTTCTATTTTGGAACAACTGCACATTTTATATTATCCAACCTAATGAAATATGTACAAGATACTGTGCATGCATTAGGCTATGTATTTTTGAATCTGACTGTAAATCTCAGTCACAGACCTTCAGCTGGATAACAATTTTACTCACATTAAAGTCAAATTGATATTTTTTTTCTCAATTTGACATTTTAATTGAGCCATCAATTGGACCACTAACAGATTATTAAGCTGCATGTACACATAGCTAGTAGTTTTAATGTGTTGGCGCAGCAAGTGCGCTCACTGTTGTGTCCTCTGGGACTGCAAAATGACAGAAGCCCTGTTAAATGAATCAGTCACATTCTTCTCCACAGATGCTGTGTGCTTATTAGGAAGTAGTTAGCATGTGTTTGAAATCCACAGTGATTTCCAGAGGTTAAAGTGCTGTGCTCAAGGGCAGGCTCTTAATTTTTTTGAGAAAACCAACTATTCTTTGTCAGCAAACAAGGTTCCTTTAACCATTACGGGTATGAGTGTATACCCATTGTGGGGACCAAATGTCCCCCACGATGATAGCAAAACCTGAAATCACCTATGGCTTTATAAACATATTAAAATAATATTGTCAACATGTAAAAGTGCAGAAAGGTTCTGTGAGGGTTCTGTTTAGTGTAAGAGTATGATAGTGGATTTAGCTGTAGGCTATTGGCGGAGAAAATATCATTAGCTCAGTACAAAAATGATCTGTGATTCGGCACTCTAGTCATGTGACATTTATTTATGTAGGACTTTAAATGGGAAAACAAAATAACTTGTTTGAAAAAGTAACTCAGATAAATTTTTTTTGTAGATTTATATGTAATGCATTTCTTTACTAGTTACTTGACAAAAGTAATATGATTACTCACATTACTTGTAATTCGTTACCCCAACACTTATAGTAACCATTTAGTACAGTTGTAAGTATTATATCTTCCAATCCATCACTAGGCCTACTTTTTAGTTAGGCTAGCTAGGATGAAGCATGACATGCTAGCTCCAAATTAGCACAGACTGCTATCTCAGTACTGTCCTATTGTCTTTTTTCCCTCTTAATTCATTTTCTGTCCCTTCTTATCTCAACCACCAAGGGAATACTTGGGCAAATAGAGTGCGCACATTGTGGATTTTGTAGTTTAATCATGTTCTGCTCTAATAGATTTAATGTAAAGCTGAAGAGAGCAGAGCTGGTGTCAGGCCAAGTAGCTAAAGCAGCAAATTACATCATTCTAGTGCTTTCATGCTAATGTCACTTCAGCTCTCAGCTATCAAATGTTTTAGGCCAAATGCTGATTTAGACACTATTGCATCTTCTGCTATCTTGCATAGTGGTTCAGCCATGAAATCAAACGTCTTCTAGTAGCAATGAGTCGGTTGCTAAACAAGTATTTATTTATTTTTTTTGGTACATCCTTGACCACTTTGATTCAAATATTTCATCTCATTCATCATGATTTCCCATATTTAGGTTTGCCGTGTCTAAAAAATTATATGGCCTTGATAAAAACAAAATTTGTATGCTACTAAAATATATCTAGTCTCTTTCGTTTTACTGCTTTTACACATTCTTGTTGTAAATGATAGAAATGAATGACCACTGAGTTTGTGATATACTTTTTTATTTTATTTTTTCAAGCATAATATGAAGAGTTCAGATGCAAAAGCCTCTAAATGCCATTTGAAATTTAATGATGATTTTTATCAAACTTGTACATTTAAATTTGTAATTTCACTTAAATGGCAATGATAATTACCAATTAATTGTTATTTAAGTGAAATTACTGAACTTAAATATACAAGTTTGATAAAAATCATCATTAAAGAAGAAAATTTCAAATGGCATTTAGAGGCTTTTGCATCTGAACTCTTCATATCTTGCTTAAAAAATCCCAAGTTGACACTTTTTTCTCTCTCCTGTAAGTAAAATATCCACAATTCATCATTCACCACAGAAATATATTCATTTTCAGACGAGATGAGATCCATACAATATATGGATAACAAGTAGCAATATGTTGCAGTAATGGTTTATTTTTCACATATTATGGCAATTTGAGAAGGCAAAATGCATTATGCCCTCCTGATGAAATCCATTTAAAAATGGCTGATGCTTTTCTAAGGCAGTGCTTTTCTGTATGTGTGTGTGTGTGTGTGTCTGGGGGGGGGGGGTTATATTACATATTACATTTTACCACAAGGATAAAACCTGTAATCACCTATATCGTGGGGACCAGCCAGCAGTCTCCACAAGGGAAATTGATTAATAAACATACTAAACGAAGCTTAGTTGAAAATGTAAAAACGCAAGTTTTCTTTGATGGGTAGGTTTAGGATTAGGGGATAGATTTCAGTTTGTTCTGTATAAAGATCATTACGCCTGAAGAGCAGCGAAACCGTGTGTGTGGACAGATTACCCTTGAGATTTGTTCTGATAAGAAAAACATGCAAAACTAAAAAAGAGCTGAATCTTGGCTTATGAATGATTTATGAAGCATCAAGCTTTTGACTCATTATGGACCAGTTCCATGTTTTTTCGTTGCTTCAGTTGCAATGGGCCAGAGGGTCAAGATTCTAGGCAGCATAAATCAACTTAATACATAAACATGGTTGAGAAGATATTCAGCTCAGCAGTAAATATGTTTACATCATTTTATAAAATGTGATCCTGGAATGAGAATGTGAATTGATCCCAAAGATACATTTAAAATCACCATGGAATGAATTTATGGTGGGACGGCCCATCGCTTAACCACTGTGCCCTCAGAGATATAACTGCAAAGCCACATATTATTTTGTTCATTTGCAATTATTTGGGTTTACTGTGTTTTTTGAAAGGTTGTTCAATATTTAAACATCAGTTGTGACTGTTACAGTTTTGTTTGTATGTATACCAACGCATTCTCATCCCAAGGCATCATCTAACTGACAATTTTGACCATGCTTCAACATCTAACTGTCAGCCCTACAATGGGCACCATAAAGGTGCAGTCACATTCACAAACTCGAACCTGTTGTGAAATATATATATATATATATATATATATATATATATATATATATATATATATATATATGTATATTTAGATCATTTATATCATGTACACCTGCAAAAATTTGCTAAGAAAGGTAAAAGTGATATAGAGAATTAATTGAAATGCCAGTGGACACATCCAGTTATCTGATCCAAAGCTAACTATATAAATTAGATGAGCAAATTAAATTAGAAAATTCATGCACAAAAATTAAAAAGATGTTTTTTGTTAGCTCCTCTTCGTAGCCTATACATGTACTTGACATTGTTTTATGCAGTTTACCTGTAAATTGTTGATGAAACTACTTTAATGTGCTGCAGATAATATGTAAAGATAATATTAATGGTTGAGGCACATGCCCGTCGCAAAAAAAAAAAATCAATGAGTTATAGACGTTGAAACAAAAGGTTGCATGAGGGAAGATGCTACTGACCACAGTGCCAAGGCTGTGTCATTTCAATTGGCTTATCTGTGGTGTTGCATCTCATTTTCTAAATGGAATCTTTGACTTTGCACTTAACAGGATTGCCTGCATTATATCACCTGCAGCGCTGACATCAAACTCCCCTTTCACGTACACACACATTCAGTCATCCAGCAGGCCTGTTTGAGACTCCTGAGTCATTTGTCTGGCTACACACCCATAGAGACACACATCCAGGGGTATTCCTTTCTTTGTCCATCATCTCAGAATAGACATGGTGTAATGGTGTTACTCTACCGGCTGTTTAGAATAGCATGCTTGCTTACTGCATAGTGCAGAATGTACCTTATGCAGTCTTTTCTTTTCTTTTCTTTTTTTTTAGAAATAGCATGCCAAACAGCATGCTCCGCTGAACCTTTCAATAAAATAGTTTCCAGATATTGCATAAACAATTAGTTATTTAGCATTTTTAATACATTTTTGTTTAAAATTACTTATTTCATTCTTATAGGTTTACCGAGTCGAGCACATTTCATTGTTTAATTTCCATCGTTCGACAGTTATATACTGTACAATTGGTCAAATTACTCATCCTGTTATTGCATGCATGCAAATTTTATTTATTTTGCACATATGCATTCCATAAATATAGTATATCAGTGTATATTTCTATTTCAAAATCTTTCTTTCATCTTCTCTTTCTAAATGATTGCAACTCAGATGATGACTAAACGGATTATTTATTATAGACTATAGAGACTCTTAGCTTTTATTAATAACAGTTCAGCAACCCTGAAGACCCTAAGTATGCATTGTTTATGCAAGTGCTCTAGACTCATAAATGAACACTAAGTGAGTCTTTAAGAGCAATTTATAGTGGTCTGAGTAATTGAATAATTACGTAGGAGCACATTAATTAAAACCTTTCCTGTTAAATCAAAAATTAAGGCAGTTGTATGAAATAATATGTTACTATGTTGCAGTGCCAGTCATTTGCAGACATTTGATTTTGAATTTTAAACATTCAATGCAAGGATAAAGTTCCATATGGTGGGTAAGAATCCCATCATGTCGCTGGATTACTTAGATTGGTTCTTATTCTCGAAGGATTCACCCTATAAACCTCGCTATCCTCGGCACTGACCAATTCAACAGACATACTGCATTGGCTTGACTGGGAAAATTTGAGTGCAGTGATGTGACACCGACTGTGCCTCTGTGTGACAGCATTATTGTCCCCAAGGGGTAAAAGGGCTCTGGAGATTTAAAAAATTCACTTGGGTTTTCCTGCTATGTAAATAACAACTTTGATTTGTACCCCACTAGCCAGAGCAGGGTGTCCGATGTGTTAAATGAATAAAACATTAAAAAATAAAATCAATCATCTGCAATAAGTGAATGTAGGCATCACATTAAAATGTACAGTATGAAAATGGATATTAATTTTGAGATTTGTTATTAAATTAGTATTTAAGAATTTTAACAAATCAAATACTGTTGTGCTCCTTCCTCCAGGTGGCGATAAAGAGAAATATCTTTTGGCAAAAACTGCGGCCTCTTTGCATGTAGGTCCATGCTACAGTATGTCAACATGTTTTACTTTACTTTAAACAGGCAGTGTACAGGGTTCCCCACAGTGAAAGAAAAATAGAGAGAGTTGCTTTTCTCAGCTTTTAATGAGCCCAGACAGATGTTGAGACAGCTGTAGTTGTGCTTGAAAACATTTCACATCTCTCTGTCGCATGTTCACACACACAAGTAGCATACACTCACTTACACCTGATATAACATTCATTTTTGTGTGTGTGGTTCTGCATTTGCAAGTCTGTATTACTGCACATTTTTGGGAAAGATAAGAACGGGATTGTAATTAAATCAGCATTTAAGGTGGTTTTCATGCTTCCCCCAGCTATAAAATGTTGACTGAGGGCTGAAATAAAATGATTTTAAGTCAATCTAAATCTGCCCATCTGTGAGTACCATGACCCCATATGCATGACCTCATTACCTCCTGAGCTGTCCTCTCTTCCTCTGAGTGGACTGGTTAATTTAGCCCGTTTCCACTTCACCAGGAAGGAAATAATGAATACCTCTTGTTATGTTCTGACCCAAAGACCATTTCATTAAAGTTCAAGTATGTCATTTTTGCAGCACTATAGCACCAATAAATGAACAATTATGTTTCAAACAGGTTTCCTTGTGAGGGACTGGCCACCCGTCTAGTGTATTGACCTGAGATGTTGGGATGAGCTGAAAATCCATACCTTCAAAATACCGTAATTACATTCAATAATTATGACAAGGCCATTTAAAGGGATACTCCACCCAAAAATGAAAATTCTGTCATCATTTACTCACCCTCAAGTTGTTGCAAACCTGTATGAGTTTCTTTCTTCTGCTGAACACAAAGGAAGATATTTTGAAGAACGATTGGAACTTTGGCACCATTGACTTTTTTTCTACTAAAGTCAATGGTGCCAAACAACTTTTTGGTTCCAATCTTTCTTCAAAATATCTTCCTTTGTGTTCAGCAGAAAGAAACTCATACAGGTTTGCAACAACTTAAGGGTGAGTAAATGATGACAGAATTTTCATTTTTAGGTGGAGTATCCCTTTAATGAGAGAAGTACCTGGATGAATCTGGTGTTGATGAAAGCACAATCAAACATTCACCAGCCCAGCATTAAGATGTCAGAACTAATTGCTTGTTTATGCAAGGAGGAGTGCAGTACAAAAGTGGTTAGGGCCGCATCAACTGAAGGTGATACAACTGTATTTTTCAGTCCATTCTCATCCCAAGACGTTATCTAACTGACGCTTTTGACCATACGTCAACATCCGACGTTTTAGGGTACCCTTTAACGTCAGTTAGATGACGCTATCTAACCCTTACCCTACCCCAGACCTAAACCTACCCGCGTCATCTAACTGACGCTAAAGGTGAAGCATCAGTTAGATGACGCCCAAGGATAGTGTCATCTCACTGATGTTAAAGGGTGCCCTAAAACGTAGGATGTTGACGTATGGTCAAAAGCGTCAGTTAGATGACGTCTTGGGATGAGAATGTGTTGTATTTATTTATTTCACTTCATTATTTTCTAATTAACTTTTGCTCATTAAGCAGCATGTTAGAGTTAGACAGGCATGATGATATTGGAACCATAAAGCTTTTTATTTATTTATTTTTTAATTTCTTTTAATTGTTTTTTATTGGATTCCAGTCAGAAATATCTAATGGTTATTGTAATTACACTCAACGTGCCTATGTCCCCTAGGATGCCGACCGTGCCAAATGGAGAAAGCTTTAAAGCGGACCTTGCAGACAAGCGGGAGTTGTAGAGTTGTAATTACACTCATGTAAAGTTGAACAATCTTAACAAACATTAATGATTAAATAACACCACTACTATTCATTAGCAAATCTCAAAATTTATATCAATTTCACACTGTACATTAAAATATTACATTATAATTCAATTTTAGCCTTGATTTTTAGTGTATTACGTACATTCAAAGTAGTATAGAATTACATTTTTTTTTCACATCTGCCATTTATCGGTTCTCAGTGTTTTTTTTTATTTCTTTTTTTTTTGTCTGCATTTGATATATGTTCACTTGCCAGAATAATTTTTCATGCTCACCATTCCTTAGTCGTCCAGTAATTCACCATTTTCATTTCCTCCATTTTTAGGTTTTATAAAACCTTTGCTATCATCTAATAAAAGTTAATCTTAAAATATAATAATAACACCATTGAATGTCAACTAAATTAAAATGATTGGTTTTCATTTTTAGAGTATTTATTAATTTATATACACAAAATGATATAGAATTTTGTAAACCTGCCATTTATCGGTTCTCGCCCATATCATAATATTTGTACATCCCTAGTTTCAGTAATGAATGAGGATTTCCCCCCCTACAGTGATTCCAATCAGCAACATTGGTCCCAGCTCACCAGCCTTCATCCATTAATCTAGAACAGTTTAAACCTCCTCTCGATTCAACAAGACATCTGCTCCACCTTTCTAATGCTATAGGCTACTTACCCGCCTCCAAGCCTCTGCAGAGAAAACACCTCCTGTAGGACTGCAGAAAGCTATCTCGCCCTGGATAAATTGCCAGACTCAATAAATAGCTCCTGCAGACAATTGGCCACACCCTCTGCAGGCTAACCTTATATTCGGCGGATGGGGGGGATAGAGATTACAGTCTGACAGATACTGTGAAAGGATTTAGTGCAAGAGAGCTCTTCAAAAACACTTAATAATTCTCGTTTCACACTTTCAAGTTCAGCAGAAAAAGACGGGGAGGACGGTTGAGCAGCATAATTCGTTTTTGATCTGAATGCCCTACAGAAATCAATCTCTACTTTGAATATATTGATTGGTGTATACAACAGAATAACTACGGTTAAAAATTATTACAGTTTGAATCTTTTTTTAAATGTATTCTTGTGATGCAAATCTGAATTTTCAGCATCATTACTCCAGTGTCACATCCTTCAGAAATTATTCTCATTTGCAGCTCAAGAAACATGTATTATTATTTTTATTATCAATATTGAACACAGTTTTGTTGGTTAATATTTATCACGTAACCATGATTCATTTTTATTTGATGATTAGATGATTGTTATTTATCAAAAAAACAGCATTTAATTGAAGTTTGAAAACTTTTTTAATGCATGCTTACTGATTAAGAGTATTCATTTCTAAAAAAATAAATAAATACTGACCCCCAAATTATTTTTTTAAACCTGTTGAAACAACATTATCTCAGTATAAAAACAACAGCAGTCAATGGAAAGTGTGTGTGTGTGTTTAACGGTATCATTCTCATCAGTTAATAGGCCACCCTGATTATTCATTGTTTACTGCATCCATGCTTGAGTCCCATTTGCTCGTAGCTGTCAGCAGAATGAAACTAGTGATGGGTCATCTCATGTATCACATGGGGGACGGAAACTGTGCAACCGTTCCATCAACCTCTGCATTATTACCAGCTCACATGAGTGAAATGTGAGCTGCAGGTGATATCTTGCCATGCTGAAAATAAAAACGGTATAGCTAGTCATCATCAGACTGTGCAGGCCATAAGGTTAATGCAATTTCTGGATTGATCCCTGAAAGGAGCCATTAACCATTGTGCCCTTTGGGTCGCTTCAGGGGGATTTCAGGTTGCTCTAGGGATAACATGAGTCCCTTTTGATAAGATAATGATGGGGTCCTAGAGCAACATTGCATGAAAGACATACACTGTAATAAATGATCGTGATTTTAACGGTAAAAGACGATAAAAATGTAACAGTGAAAAACTGTTAATTCGTTGACATAGAGTTTCCTTATATACGGTAAATAACTGTGCTATATATATATATATATACATGTCATGGTACATATAATGGTACATTTAATGTAATTGTGCTGTAAAATACTGTTAGATTTACAGTATTTGGAAGTGAAAAAATCAAGTCATTATATAATTTACAGTGAATAAATGTAAATTGACATTCCCACAATTCCATGCGTGACACTTTTTCTTCATAATTTTCTTAGGTTTTTTTTCTAATCAGTATGTGCATTAGGTTTCATGTTACATTTAATGTTGTTAAATTAATGATTATTGCATTTTTTAAATTTCAACATGTTACCATGATGGTGTTTTAATGTTTTTGTGAATGACACAGTGCAGCTTCTAGTATTAATATTCCTGTGGAAGAGTTGCTTATGATAAGCTTTGATTGATCATTTGACTCTCATTACTGCTGTGACTGTTGGCTGTCAGTGTATTACAATAGAACAAACAAGGTATTAATACTTCAAAATATTAGTAAATTAACAATATAGCAGATAATGAAATACGGTTTATTGCTGTAAAAATTACATATAGTAAAAAGTTTGTAAAACCTAAAATATTGATACCTTCTTTTTAACAGGAAAACTCCGGTAACCACAGCTGCCAGTTTTAACCGTAAATTTAACAGATTGTTTTTTGTTTTTTTTTGTTTTTTGTTTTTTTTTACAGTGAAGTTATGAATTCCATTGGCTCCTATAGCTTGGTTTTAAATCAAGATTCTGTTCTACTCTATATTATTGATGGATAATGGAAAATGAAGGTTCAGGGGTTTCATTTCATATTTACACCTCTTCTAGGTGTAGTTCAGTCGTGCATGCTTCAGGATGTACTGTATAAAAGAAAAAAAAACATTCATAAAACATTGTTTGAACCAGTGGACCACCCTTAAAAAATAAAAGTTCAGAATAAGAACAATAATGTTCCATAAGAGAAGAAGTTCAGCAATTAACTTTTCGTTTCTTCAATGGTGCTTTCAAAAGATCAATCTGAAGATAACATCAAGAACTTTTTAATCTCTAAAAAACTATATAACCAATGCAATAATCAAAGTCACTATTATTTGTTTGTCACTTCATACAATACTGATTGTATAAAAGCAGCTTTAGTGATAACAGGACAATTATGTGAAGTGTCTTGTTACACTTCATTTCTGAACATTATCCTGGTTTCCTGTGTCTTGTTTTTTTTGATCCTTTGTCCGTTTTCTGGTTTATACTTTTTGCCTGTTTTCTGCCCTGTTGCTTATTTGGATTGTTTGACCCATTGCCTGTTTCATGCATTATGATTCTGGATGTAGGCCTACCTTATTTTTATATGTTTCTATACAGCAAGGTTGCATTAAAAACTGATCAAAATTGACTGCAAAGACACTGATGTTAAAAAGAAATAGGCTACAGTTCAAATACATGCTGTTCTTTTG
The DNA here is from genome assembly GCF_988280905.1 of Pimephales promelas. Classification (NCBI taxonomy): domain Eukaryota; kingdom Metazoa; phylum Chordata; class Actinopteri; order Cypriniformes; family Leuciscidae; genus Pimephales; species Pimephales promelas. Next base: position 20,310,802 of record NC_142783.1, read on the forward strand.
AAGTAAACAGTTATTTTAAATTGTAGTAATATTTCACAATGACAACATCACGGTTTTTACTGTAATTTTAATTAAATAAATGCAGCCTTAGAGAGGATAACACACTTCAATTACTGTCCCAACCCCAGACTTTTGAAAGATAGTGTAAGCCTCATGATAATGCAATTAAATTGATTAGTAAGCATACCAAGTGCAATAGTATAATAAATTTGATTTGGGGTCTCAAGATTGGTTATATATCTCTAGGTGAAACCTTGTGTGAAATGAACCACTGAAGAAGCTTTTTTAATAGTGAGAAATGACTCTTTAGCTTGGGTCGACTTAATAAGCAGATTCATTGAGAGTGGTCACTCATTTTCTTATTTTAACTGCAGATTGAACATAACTCTGGATATGCAGTGAATGATGTGACCTTTCCCTGCACCTAACTGCTGTGACTATTCAGACGTCTCTATGTCTTGGTGATGAGAATGCATGTGTGTGCACATTTCTGCATGAGTGACAGATGGTGGCATCATGCACTGCAGAGCGTGTTTCATTACTGGAGGGAAGATCAGATGTGAAGCATAAGTGAAGAGGAAGTCAATGAAAAAAGATTCCAAAACCATGATATGTTCTAAATGGAATGCCAGTGCACTGTTTACTGCATACTGAATAGTAGGGTACGATGGAGGAAGATCCCTCACTCAAAAAGAATGTGTATTTTATTTTAAATTGTAAATTTAGATACAATTTTACAAACAAAAACTTTTGATATTCAGTGTACGACAATGTGACAGATCAAAGTTATCCAGGGGCAGAAATGTAGTTTTGACTAACTAAATCTCACAAATGTTAATATTCAAATGAAATTACAAAATTAAGAAGAGTATAGCAATCCATTAAATGTGTTGAGATTAGATTTTATGCCAACTATGATCAAGTTAAAAACTGAAGCTATAGTGGGGTCATCTCTTACCTTATAAACCATGTTTTGTGTATTTTGTAAAAAAAAAAAAAAATATGCAAGGATAAGTTGTTTACCCAATACCCAGCTCATGTTGTTCAAAATCTATCAAATTTTCTTTCTGCAGAGCACATAAGAATATATTTTGAAGAATGTTCCTCCACACAGTGAAATGGGGGTCCAAAACAAAACAAAAACGTTTGTGTTGTTTGTGTTCCATGGAAGAAAGAAATGCAGGTTTCATAAGGGTGAGTCATTTTTTAGTGAAGCATCTTTTTTAAGTTCAGTGCTGTTGTATTTTTCTTTATGTCCTGCATACAGAAATGTGCATGTGTATAGGCTATACTAATATAATTGTGAAAATAGTATGAGTAATATGTCAGGAACCAAAATATTTGCTGTGTGATTGTGGTTTAAAAATCCATCAGACCAGATGAACAGAATTTCTCTAAATCAAATAAATACTAATTCTCTGGAGGCGAACTGGAGAGAGAGTGCAAGTTTTACAGAGTAGGCTACTCTAAAACAGCAGTATATCAGATGATAAAGCCTGACAATGATTGGTTTAACCTTCTAAAGCCATGGCTCATCCTGACGTTATGCACTGTTGCGTACTAGAGAGCAAAGAAAGCTGATTTATCTGAAGGTTAGTGGCCAGTATGAACCTTTTAAGACTAATTTAAAGCTATTGTGTGCAGGGTCTTGATATTAATGTAGGGTGAATACTGGTAAAGTTAGACACTTGCTGATCATTTATGTTCTGCATACTTTTTTATTATGATCCAAATGTCATAGCCCCTAATATACTATTCTAAATAGCTTAAGAGCTCTATTATACTATGCACAATAAAACTGAAATAAACATTAAACACAGGATGAATGACTCTTCATCAAACACACAATGACTGGGACACCTGCCACAGGATGCATCATTTCTCCACTGGCTTTTGTGAGATTGTCAGATTGTGGTCAGGTCACATGCGAACTACAAGGAAGGAGCAACCTCATCAGCAGGAGGGATGTAAAGGTAAGTAAGCTGGGCTGAGTTGAGTGGGGGACGAAGGGAGGTCACTCAGGGACGCCAGAGTCACTGTCAATCCCTCTTGAGGTGTAGTGGGTTAGTCGATGAAACACTGAGGACGGAAGGTGCCCACTTGAAGACCCTAGAGATGTCCCCTACTCGGCTCAATCCAGGTTTTGGTGCTGGTCCACTGAAGAGACCACACTGTAGTTTCAGCCGTCCTGTGTGCTGACGCGGCAAGTACACTGCAGCCGTTAACGCCGGACAGAAGGGGAGTCACACCACCATATGGAAAGAAGCGTAAATGGATGGAGAAGCATACTGTAGGTTACTGTAGAGCTACGTCTTAGTTTGTGCTTATCTTGGCGAAAGCCAAGTACAAATCAGCATTAAGTTTTAACATCTGCTCTCGTGTGGAAATCATTATGACAATTACAAATGATCCATGAGTTTTTTAGTTTTTTTTATAACCTTATCATTATTTACCTCAGAATGCCATGTCAATTTACTTAGCAACACGGTTCACTGCAAGGTTGTTAATATGATATACAGGCCGTATGTGAAGTGTGTGATTATTTTTTTATCACACACTTGCTAATGATGAGCTCAGTGTTGATTTTTAGTAATAAAAAACATATCCAAGACAGAAATTATTAAGCTTAACTGTCCCACTTTACCCATTGTTCTACTTTACCATTATTCACCCTTTTGTGTATTTATTTTTCCTGTCAGCATTATTAGAGTAGGGGAGACACCTGGCTTTAGTGCAAGCAAAAAATACATCTGCAAAGTCTAAGCATACACATTTTCCAGCTGCATGTGTGTCCTCTTACCCTGTGGGTCTCAGGCCTGCATGATTGTTTGTGTCACAAACAATATAAAGAACATACTAAGAGAGTGCCTGTATATGTGGAGTGTAGATTGCAAGAGAATGTGAGTGTTTACACTGAAAACAGCTTTCCACTGTTCTGTGTATTCTGTGTTGTGACTTGAATGCCTTGAATTTGTCTTTAAACAAGATTGTTATCTATGATCTTATGATCCATCCACCTGAAAAATAGAGAAAAAGTTCTGAAAATGTTTCTGATTTCATTGTATTTATGTAGTTATGTTATTATACAACAGTCACAGGCCTCAACTGTTTATTATTATATTTATATTTTATAAATATAAATATTTACATTGTAAATAATATTATAATATAATATAAATATTTTCTATAAATATATGTTCCCATCCAACCTCCCTCTTTTTATGTTTTAGCACATATAAATAATTAATTATTGCCACAGGTAATCACAAATGATTTCACCCATGTTTTTATTCATTCTGCTGTGAATTCAAGCAATATTATTTTAATATTTTCATATGTAATTGTAAAAATAAAAATACAAATAATATCAAATAGAAAACTGATTTAAGGACAAAAATAAAACAGAATTCATATGGCCCTGGATGTGTCTACTTATTGTGGGACATTAAATGATGAATGAGGGACATTCATATAATGATTTTTTTGGTATGCAAATTCACAACAAGCTTGCATTTGCTGATCCTGTTCCTTCCCCTCCATCATATCATTTCCTCTTTCTAATGTAAATTAAATAGTCACACTTTCTAGAACAAGTCTGCAATATGTTACTACTTTAAACAAACTTTGTAATTAAGTTTTGAATATCCACCCAAGACTGCAGCCACATCCAACCTGAGGGCGGTGCAGTCATGGATCTCTGACATCAGGCTGATTCTGAGCAGAAGAGCCCCGGCAGCTTCTCACTGGACCTGGGCCAACAGAGCGTCCAGCTGCTGGACAACCCACACGCACTCATGCAGGACACACGGGACCGCAGTCTATGAGAGAGCTGACGTCACTCACTTGGAGACACCCCCAGCCTCTGTTCTAGGTCTGCAGCTTTCAAGCCAGTCTGCTGAATCTGATATGAGGTGACAGCAGAGCGACAACATGTCGGATGATGACATTTGCTGTGGAAGGCATCCAACGATGTGCAAGTGTGGCTGCATGACTAATTATCATGAGAAATATCTCCATGCAGACGCAGACAGAATGCAGGGAACAGAGATGGATGGTGGCGCAGCTCTCGGCTCTGCAGGATGTAACGAAGAGCTCTCCAACACAATCTCCATATCCAGCACATCGCAAAAACAAAACAACAAAAAAGACCATCTTGTTCAATAAAAATATGGAAATATCCTTAAATCAAGATACATTCACTGGCTGTGTGATATTAAGAATTAGAAAACCAAGAAAAAACTATTTTGGCAAATGGGCAGAGAAAGCCTTTTTTTTTACTTGTCAAGTGAATGTTTTTTAAGGATGTTCAGATATTTTGTCTTGGAAATTAAGACAATAATGCTGATTAGGAGTGGGGTTTTTTGACAGCACATGCTGCACCGCAGTGCCATCAGATGTGGTCTGATGGTGGGTGGGGTTTTCCCTGCGGGCAATTTGTGTTTAATGACCCCGAACAGCTTAAGAGCAGGTAGACAAAGGTGTGGTGATATATCAGCCTGATGACAATCTTCACTACAGCCACCTGTGCCCAAGTATGTGTGTGTGCAAATCTAATGCATTATGTTGCTTTTAAGGATGTTTATATTTCTGGAAAATGCCTGAGTAAGAAAATGTTCCACAAAAAAAATGTGTGTGTGAGAATAGCTTGTTTTTTTCGTGTCATTGCTTCTGGATATGTAGGTTGCACAGTCTTCCTTCTCAGTGGTTTATTGATTGACAGTGTACTGATGTTGGATGTTCATAAATCTGTCCAACAGATTTCATTTCCTTGCCTTTCTTCTGCAGTTCCCTGCTTTTCTCTTTGTCTGCACTGCAATGGCCATAAGGTAGACGACGAGCACACAGTCTCTCCAAGGACCACCTCAAGATTCATCATTCCCCATGATCAGTTAAGGAGATCGATTAACCCCCCCCCTCTCTCTCTCTCTCTCTCTCTCTCTCTCTCTCTCCTTCTCTCTGGAGCATCAAGCCTGTTTATCACTCCTGACATCTGCAGGAATGTACATTACAGTGTGAAGGTTTCTAGAATTCCATTAGTGGTCAGGGATTACGTGTGTGTGTGTGTGAGAGAGAGAGAGAGAGAGAGAGAGAGAGAGAGACTGAGGAAGATTGGGCCAAAATGTGTGGAACAGCACAAGTAGTCCAGCTATCAGAAGCTGAAGTGGTGCAACCTACCAAGAGAGTATACGAAGTGAGGCCAGACACTTCTATTTATGAGATTTTCTATCTTTCTCCTACAAACACACACACACACACACACACACTTTCTTAAAAAACATGATCACAAACCATTAGAGGTAATATCACCACTTGATCAGCCATACCCTTCGACAGCTGCATGCACTCTTTACGAAAATAATGTATGTGTGCATGTCCATCATCACCCTCACTGCCTTTCCCAAATCTAATTTTCTTGTGTCTTTAGTTTTCCTCTGACCAGTAGTCAGTCAGAGGGGATTCTGCCATTAAACTGCTAATTGAAGAACAACAGTTGAGACTCTAATGAATTAGAAGCTCAATCCACTACAAAGCAATTACCAAGAGTGGCATAATCTTCCGTTATGGTTAAAAGAAATGCATTAGTGATGAATGGAGGGGCATGAACTGATAAAATCAGGAGTTTGAAGACCTCATTTTGGTGGAAATGGCTTGTTTACCCCTGCGACAATGGGCTCAGATCCCTGAATCAAATTTGAAAGCACAAATTTCCATAAATATACCATTGCACTCTGCAATGACAGTATTTTTGATATTGTATTCTCTCTCTCTCTCAAAGGCGCTGAGGCTCAAGGAATCATTTGTTCACTGCTCAAAATGCAGCAAAGCACTGCAGTAATTGCAGCAGGGTCCCAAGACAGTTCGCATGGATGTACTGCACATGTAGATGAAAATATCAAGCCGTAATGACGGAGAATCACTCACACCCACGCAAAATAATCACAGCATTCTTTCTCAGAGCTATTTGCACCAGGCATTAAAAGAAACGGTTAAAAAACGAGAGGATGGATAAAGGGGTGAATGCTTTGATTAGACACAGTTCCACACCTGCATGAACACTTAAAGGAATCAATACCCCCACTCTCCGGGGGAAACGGTGAGACTGTAGAACTAATATTTGCCCTAGCGCTATCTAACTTTATTAAATTATAGCTTCAAAATCTGTCATGCAGACTCTCACTGGGCTGCACAGATCAAAAAAGTAGTGTTTTTATGAAAGCACTTTATTTCTGTTTTGTTCTCTTAGCACTTCTTTTGCCTCTTTCTTGAACCTTTTATTTAAAAATGAAATGAAATGTATATGACGAAGGGACTCAAAGGGACATCCCAAAACTGATTTTAGGATCTTTCTTCAGAATTGAAATAGTAAAAATAATAAAAAAATAAATAGGTTAATGACCTGTATAACAGACAGTTAGGAAGGCCAAATCAGTTATTTCTGATAGCTCTCACCCCCTTCATTTAGAGTTTCAGATCTTACCTTGGTTCTCAGTTTAGATTACCCCCCGTAAAGAGCAATAGATAGTCTACAGGCACTCATTCGTTCCAACCGCCATCTCTCTTCTAAACTCAGCCCGGGGGAGTAGATAAGACTTAATGAAATATGTATAGTATTGACGTTGATGATGTTGTCAATGAAATGGTGATTGTCATGGAAATGACACAGTCCTTCTGTGTTGTTATATTGTTTTTTATGATGAACAGTATCAGATGTTTCTTTTTAATATGTGGCTGTCGAACTGGAGACCCATTTTAGAAATAGAGCACTTTATTCTATAGCACTTAGGCCTATTTTTATTCTCAATTCTCTGTTGTACAACCAGAGCCTGTAACATTAAGTACTTTATGTATTCTCTGTCTTGTATCTGTGTTTGTCCTGTGTCTATGTCTTGCTGCAAAACAAATCGCCCTACGGGGACAAATAAAAGTTTAAGTAAGTAAGTAGAATTTCTCCTGCACCCCCCCAGCTAATTAGAGGCATGGATTCGCCCAACCGAACAAAATGACAGCACTTGACACCAGCCGACCTTTATTGGAACGGACTTTCACCGGAGCGCAGCATCCCAGACAGCATCAAACCTCCGCTCTTCCCACGCAAGTAACTTAAACTCAAAAGAAGTAGACATTAACAACAAACCAATATGAAAGTGTGCACCCAAACTAGTAGTTTATGGTTTAAAACAAATTGGAAATAAATTGCAAACAAACCAAATATGCGTCGCTATATGTAATTACTACGAAATGGGTATGATCTGTAACCAAGGTATCTGCAACAAAACGCTACAAAAATAATTTGTAAATGAGCTGTGTATGCAAGAAAGAAATGCCGAGTTTCAACCCAAAATTGGGTCAAATATGGACAAACCCAAATGTTGGGTTAAAAATGCAATTTAAAAAAAATTACAGTTGAATGTAAAAGTTGAATTTGGGTTAAAATCTGAAATTACATTTTTAACCCAACATTTGGGTTTGTCCATATTCATTTGACCCAAATTTGGTTTAAAACAACCCAGCATTGTTTAGAGTGAATGTACTCAGTTACCATCCTTTTGTGTGGCCCCATCTAACACAGTCTCATCCCAAGAAGCCATATAACTGACGTCTTGGGACGTCTTTTGACCACAGGGCTCTATTTTGGCTCCCCTATGTTCTCTACATGTTACCTCTAGGCTCTATTCTTATGACAGTTAAGTCATGGCTTGCCCAAAATTTCCTTGCAATTCCTTGCAATAAAGACTGCAATTCTTTATATTGCGTTATATTTATGCCCATCCAATTGATTGGCTTAAAATTCGGGATGCACCGAAATGTTGGCGGAAAATGAAATTTAAAACAGTTTTTAAATGTTCCCCTCCGTGTTCTGCGATCTGGTTTCACTCCGGATCAGCATGTTTTGTGACTGCGAGCGGCTCTGCTTATTGCGGAGAACACAACTTCGAAGCGTGTTCCGCTCTTTTTAGCGGTCTATGGTTCCGCTGTGTGCACACGCGCGCAATGTGCTCCCCGCTCTGTGTTCGCAGCGTGTTCTTCTCAATTCCGCTGCAACCTTCCTGTATGTGTTGTGCGCTCTGCCAGCCCGTTCTCATCCCAAGGCGTCATATACGACGCGTTTGCCAAAGCATCCAACGCATATGGGGCAAAAGGCGCCTCCTAGTGGTCTAACCCTAACCCTACCCCAGACCTAAAACTACCCATACTCTATATTGACACTAAAGGGTGCCATGTACGTTTGGATGTCTATGCTTTGGCAAAAGCGTCGTTTATGAGAATGCGTTGGCTCTGCTCAGTTGCTCCCACTCACCGGAAAGGCAAAGTCCGTTAAAACGTGTAAAGTGTCGACTGGAAATTTCTTGTCGACTTGTTTGCAATTGCAATAGCACCACTGTGCTGTAACATGGTGTGTCTGTGTATAGGAACGCTGGTAAAATGACTCTACCATTCACATTCGCCTAACCTCAGGCTCATCCTGCAATCTGCTCATATGCTCTGATAAAAATAGCCTTGTAGCCTTCTTTATTTTGACAATTGGTGAAAAAATAAATCTGATTCTGCTGCATAGAACTGAATGAAGAATATATTGATATTATTGTATCAACCTTTCCACCGTTTGTATCATTCCGCTTCTGTGTTTGTGCGACTTATGGCTCTTTCAGACTGCACGATTTTCAAAGTAGTCGGGTCGCTGCTCTTTTCACACTGCATGACTATCTTGGCCAGCATTCAGTCGCTGCTGTGTTCACACTGGACGATGGATCGGCGACAGAAGGTTTCACACTGCATGACTTTAGAAAAATCGCCGACAGACTCTGTCTAGCACGCTGCACGCAAACTACATTTCACAACAAACACGCGTGAGATATGAAAAGGAAATAACGCGCGACATCACACGTGCAAGACCGGAGTTCTCACGTGAGACTTTTTTTTGACCCGGTTGTGGTACAGCTGGTGAAACAGACACGAGTGCTCCTGCCAAATTTCTACTAATTTTTCTTCCATTTATTGTGTCCAAATAGACCGAGAAGAAGCTTTTTTTGTTGAAACAATGCCATATCATGTTGATATGTGATCTATAACTCCTCCCCGAACTCCCTGCTGCTCTGTATCTTGCTCTCTCACTGGCTGCCGGTGATCGCCGATGGAGTTTTCAGTCAAAACACTTTTCACACAGCAGGATTTTGAATCGCCGACAGGTCCAGATATTTAGCATGCCAAATATCTCACGGGCGTCGGCGACTTGTCGGTGATTCTCTCAGTTCGCGTCTTTGTTCATTCACACTGCGTGATTGTCACTCGCGTGAACGAGCGCCGATTTGCCTGTGATTTCGGGCATTTGTCGGCGATTTCTCAAAACCTGTCGGCGAGCCAAAATCGTGGCTAAAATCATGCAGTCTGAACTCGGCATTAGTTGCATATAAGCCAGTAGGTGGCGACAAGTGACTGTCTTTATGAGTGAACAATTTAATTGAACTGATTAGTGCCAAAACATTGATTAACTCAGATATGCAGATATGTAGGTCTGAGAAATCCAGCCATAATGCTGAAGTGGCCCACAGCAAAAATGAGTTCGACACCCCTGCTCTTGAACATTCCCCTTCACTGCTTTCAAGTCTCTTTTAAAAACCTGTTTTCTTTCACGAGTTCACACTTACATATAATTTTGAGTGAGTAAGATTCAATGCGTATTTGGCGTGCTGTCCGGAGGGAGGGCTCCGTGCTCGGAATTCTGCCCGAACCCAGAGTACTCCCCCCGTATGCAAGTGATTTTTTAGAAAGAGGAGTGTGCAGGACTAGGAGTGTGGAGAAGGGGTGGAGGAGGGATGCTGCAAACTGCCAATGGATCGAGGTAAGACTGCTGAGTCTATATATACCCTCTTATCATTGGTTGCTGATTGCTGATTGCCGTCCACTCGTGTTAATTATCTGAACGTGCTCCTCCCGAACTTAGTTATTAACAAAACTTCATTTAGTACTGTAGCCTATGTTGATTTTTTTTCTTCAATTGTTTTTTCTTATTTATATAGAAGTCTGATACTGTTTTATACCCAGCAAACATGCCAATGCGGGCCCACTGTGGGTAAGTGTGGGTTTTCTGTGGGACAGTGTGGGCAAGGGCAAACCCTTTGGGGCCCCATGTGGGCTTGCTGAGGGCAAGCCCACAGTGGGCTTTCCCACAGAAACCCCTCAAGGGCCCCTAGTGGGTTAGCCCATGTGGGGCCCATAGCAGTTTTGCCCATTTGGGCCCCCATGAGGGTTTACTGTGGGCAACCCACTGTGGGTTTGCCCACAGAAAACCCACATGGGCTCGCAGTGGGTTAGCCCATGCGGGGCCCATAGCAGATTTGCCCATTTGGGCACCCATGAGGGTTTACTGTGGGCAACCCACTGTGGGTTTGCCCACAGAAAACCCACACGGGCTCGCAGTGGGTTAGCCCATGCGGGGCCCATAGCAGATTTGCCCATTTGGGCACCCATGAGGGTTTACTGTGGGCAACCCACTGTGGGTTTGCCCACAGAAAACCCACACGGGCTCGCAGTGGGTTAGCCCATGCGGGGCCCATAGCAGTTTTGCCCATTTGGGCCCCCATGAGGGTTTACTGTGGGCAACCCACTGTGGGTTTGCCCACAGAAAACCCACACAGGCCCCCAGTGGGTTAGCCCATACGGGGCCCACAGCTGTTTTTCACTATGGGGCCCCCATGAGGGTTTACTGTTGGCAACCCACTGTGGGTTTGCCCACAGAAAACCCACATGGGGCCCCAGGCAGTTAGCCCATGCAAAGTTAAGTTGTTTAACAGTCAAATGTTTTAACATTAGAAGGTTTAATATTAGAAGCTTAATCAAACTATGTGCATTTAAAAACAAATTTTTGACTTATAAGGAATTATAAAAAAATATAGATGTAACTATATATTGTAATGCGGTAGGTCTTAATGAGTCTTTATAAATATATTTATAGAATTGTAATATTGCTCATAAATAAGTAGAAATGGTGCTATAATTCATTATAAGTATGGACTGCACAGAAAGTGTTACCATATTTATTAAATAAAATTAACTTATTTGTCACAATAAAAACAATACAATGGTTTACAGATATGTTTTGGTATTCATCAGTGATGGATATTTATCATAATATTATATTATTTATACTATTGATATATAACAAATATTATTGATACTAATAAATGGGCCTACATCACTGATGTAACGACTGAGCCCAATCAGACACAAACGAAACTGCGACGTCACTGGACGTAATTTCATTACCAACTTTCATTTATATAAAGCATTTTAGTGCTTTCATATTCTAATGAAAAAAATAATATTACATTGGTCATAGAACTACATAATGATTTTTAAATTCATGATATAAAATGAATGATATTTTAAATTGTTACATGTTATAATTCTAGATGTTTAAATGCTGCGTGCCTTTTGAATTGATATGATTTCAACGCGCGTGCGCGTGCGAGTCGCATTCAAAGTTGTCCGATTCAAAGACAGGAGCGCACGCGAGCAGATGGAAACCATGGAAACGAGGAAACCTCTTCAACTGACAAACAGCAAAAAATAGCGTCTCCCTGTTTTTCCACTGCTTTCAGGTAAGTTTGGTTAACAAAATCACACAAATAATACATACAAACGTTCCTGACACCTTTCTTACGTATAATTGATACGCTTCTGTTGAATATTTACTTTGTAGAAAAGGTTTTGAGTCTTCGAAAAAGTCCGTTAGCATCTCAACTGTTTTCAGAATAGGTAACGTTAAACGTTAAGTTAAGTTAACGTTAGCTCTTGTTTTACATAAGTTTGGGGTTTTAACCACATCTTTGTGTTGATTACAGTTTTTGTTTTGCTGGTAATTTGTCAATGGGTTATTGGAAATTAGCTAATTGCTAGCTAACGTTAGCCTGAAAGAATTCACACTGTAACGTACTGTTGATCAGTGACGTCACTTACAAAGATTGATAATAAAAGTGATTTCAGAAGGGACAGAAAAAAAACTCCACAACAAAGGAGGAATTATTGTTTCATGATAATAATTTCATATGCATTTCTTGCACAATATATTACGTTAAGATTTTATATATATTCTTTTTCTCTTTTCTGCATTGCATCTCTAGCTTGATTCCTTGTAATAAACCCTTTGTTCTATTGCAAATCCTATGTAACATTGTTGGCTCTGTGACACATTGCATGTTATTTTCTAGTCTAGAAAATCATCATGATGTCCTGCTACAGCCCTGTCCCAAGACAACCTCCACGGCTATGAACTCGACTAGTAAGCAAAACTTCAATCATACTGTTCAAAAGTTTGGGGTCTGTAGGATTTATGCTTTTTAATGAAGTCTCACACTCATTAACCTCAGTTTTTTTTAAGTGATATTGTCCTTGAGAAGCCTGTAGGCTAAATAATAGCTGGCAAAATAATATAATGTTATAATGGTCATAAGTTATAATAATTAAACTATTATGATAACAGGATATCATGGTCATTGGTATATTCTCTAGGTGTGTTTTTAATTATGTTGGCCAATGAGACACCATACTGTCCAGCGCTAAGGTATTTATTTATTTTCATGTAATTTTTTTTAATGATAAATACTAAAGTTCTTTTAACTTTTTAATGCTGAATTCAGGGGGTCGACAACTTTAGGCACGCAAGTTATTTTTCACAGATATCTGGCCAGTTTACTCATGGCTCATATTCTTAGCCTTTAAATGTTTGAATTTAAATCCACAATGCAATATCAGGGGGTAAAGATATCATTAGAGTTTCTAAAGTTACTATGCTCTTGTTACCAGATGAGATATCATTTGAGCCTGTGATTCTTCAGGACCAGATCTTGATGCCATCCACACCCAGTACATGACAAAGGTGAGTTTCACAATAGCTGCCACTACCACAAACCAAGAGACCGAACACAACAGGCCTTCATCCATAAGAACTCACCCATACGTTGGTATAGTAACCAAAACCCGGTATTAAACATTAAACGGGCCCTGGGGCCAAATTAAAGGAAAACTCCGGTCAATTTTAACATTGAGCTATTTTTTTTTGTACATTTGGAGTGCTGTCAGTACAGACAAAAATTGGTGTTGCCTACACTGTGTTATCATCTTTTTAAAATTTGCACCCTGCTGACTTCAATGGGGCATGGTCTAAACCTGCTTTTAGCCTCTTAACATCCTTGATTTGTCATTACGAGTGTACATCCATGTGAGTGGTGTTATTAAGAGTGACCACGGTCAATCTGACTGCAGTAGATATGAAAGATATTAATAAAAATGATGTTAATTCAGCCAGCGCACATACCTCTATTTGCTTCCTGTTTTCTGTCGATGCCCACAGTAGTCGATCTCACACGTGAGTTCATTTATATCGTCTCAAACCTACCACTGTGTGGTGTTCTGAGAATATCAGCTCAAATGAATAGTTCATCTGAATCAGATGTTGAACACACAGAGGTTTGAGATGATATTCACTTATGATCGCGCGCGTGAACTCGACAATCGACTACTGTGGGCTTCGCCCGAAAACAGGAAGCAAATAGAGGTATGTGCGCTGGCTGAATTAACATCATTTTTATTAATATCTTTCATATCTATTAACCGTGGTCACTCTTAATAACACCACTCACATAGCTGTGCACTTGTAATGACAAATCATTACGAGTACAAAAAAAATAATTACAAGCTTTTTTTAAGGAAGACCGCAGTATCGATAAGCCCAGGTGTTATCAGTTCTGTCTTGCAAATTCTGTGAGGATTAGGAGGGGTATTTTAAACAGTCTTCATACAACATGTTATTCAGGCTGGTGGTTGTTTGTAATTTTAAATTTAAATTTTAATAAGTAGGGAGAAAATAAAAACCTTTATTGAACATTTATTAAACGCATGTTAATGTTTTCTAAATGATTAGTTAATCATTAACTAAACAATTGTAAATTATTTATAACTGAATCTACAAAACATACAATAATTAACATCACTTAAACATTTATGAAATGCATAATCATGTTTCATAAAAAATAAGTTAATCATTTACTGATCACTTGTAAATGACTTGTAACAGAATTAACAAAACATACATAAAATGTTAGTATATCAATTGCTAATCATTTATGAATGTTTTGTAAAAGCTTAGTTCATCATTAACCAACCAAAATGACTTACAACTAAATGTTATTATAAACCGCAGCTCTCTCATTGACCTATTCAGTCATTCTCTTAGTTGAGCATTTATAAATAGCACCTGGAACAATCAGAAGACGTTTCCTCATTCAAAGTGCAGGTTGAAAACTTTCTTAGGTTGAAATGGCTCAACAGTACAACCCTTATTTTGTTTTTAACATTTGTATTTCAATTGATCCTTTCTCACTTAGATGCTGTGACAAAAAGCAGTCAAGCCACTGCATGTGATGTGGAAGCCTCTATGAAGACATGGCTCCGTAATCCCTGGGACAGAGATGGGGACGGCAAGGAAGGGCCAGAACTGCAGAAATACCAACTGTTGCCCCTGGGGGGATTGATTTTTAATTTTCAATCCCCTGTTTTCTGTGGTTATTGCCGTTTTAAACTGTATTATCATTAATTATAATTATTATTAAATATAAATAAATTATTTGGGGAAAAAAACATGACCCTCGATTTATTGCTGCTAACAAGTGCAATTGTACTGCATATAGTAATATGGGTGTACCTACTCTGTGTGCTGAAACTTTGCAACTGCACCCACAGTGTGGCCACATCCAGCCTTCTATAATTTGTGTGGGCCAGCCCAAAGTCAGCCCACACTTTGGGCTGGCCCACGGTAAGTAGAGTGGGCCCCGATTGGAGCCAGTTGTGGGCCCACAGCAAACCCTTATAGGGGCCCATTTGGGGCCATTGCAGGCAGCCCACTGTGGGCCCACAACTGGCCCCAATGGGGGCCCACTCTACTTACCGTGGGCCTGCCCATAGTCAGCCCACACTTTTGGGCTGTCCCACTGGGGCCCCACCTGGGTCCCGAAGTGTGGGGCCCACACGTGCCCCGCATTTCACGCCGGTATCTGGGCCCACAGTGGGCAGCCCACAATGGCCCCCACATGGGCCCCTATAAGGGTTTGTCGTGGGCCCACAACTGGCCCCAATGGGGTCCACTCTACTTACTGTGGGCCTGCCCACAGTCAGCCCACACTTGTGGGCTGTCCCACTGGGGCCCCACCTGGGTCCTGAAGTGTGGGGCCCACACGTGCCCCGCATTTCACGCCGGTATCTGGGCCCACAGTGGGCTGCCCGCAATGGCCCCACATCGGCCCCTATAAGGGTTTACCGTGGGCCCACAACTGGCCCCAATGGGGTCC
Organism: Pimephales promelas; assembly: GCF_988280905.1. NCBI lineage: Eukaryota > Metazoa > Chordata > Actinopteri > Cypriniformes > Leuciscidae > Pimephales > Pimephales promelas. Next base: position 20,326,146 of record NC_142783.1, read on the forward strand.
ACTCTACTTACTGTGGGCCTGCCCACAGTCAGCCCACACTTGTGGGCTGTCCCACTGGGGCCCCACCTGGGTCCCGAAGTGTGGGGCCCACACGTGCCCCGCATTTCACGCCGGTATCTGGGCCCACAGTGGGCTGCCCGCAAGGGCCCCATTCGGGCCCCAAAGAAGCTTGTTTGCTGGGTACTCTTAGCTATGATGCTCTTATTTTTTTGTTTTATTTGTTATGCATGTTATCTTTTTTTTTAAATTTTGTTCTGTAAAGCACTTTGGTCAGCCTAGTGTCTGGTGTAAATGTGCTAAAATAAAGCTTGAACTATAAATGGAGATTCTCATTAATTTACTCAAATTATGTAGTAAGTTTATCTTGTTAGGGTTTTTTAAAACAATTTTTTTCCCCAAGCAACTTTTACTGTCTGGACAGTGTGCATACAGTTTATGCGTGTGTTTGATTAGTCATCCTGTCAGGATGGATTTGTGCAGCATGTGATCAGCGGGGCATAAACAGACAAGTTTGCTTGTATTTTCCTGTCGTCTTACCACTGACTAATGTCTTTGTTTGGGAGGTCATGAAATCCTGATCCAACAGAGGTCCTGTCACCTTTAGTAAAACTCATGTGCTCTTTATGAGGCCTGTAATGCAAGAGCTGACCTCCAGGCCCTGAAAGCAGTTGATGCTATCAAGATTGCCGTTGTGTTATTCCAGGACACTCCGGAGTCACATCAGAGTGTCATACGACTAAGATACAGTGCTGTAGGATGAAAGTATAGGCTACAATCTTGCTCTCTCAGACACAAATATAGTCAGATGCATACAAGTGTGCATTTGATGTAATTTAGGCCTCAAGCTGCCCCTATCCATGTATCTTCTGATAATTCTTCAGGAGGCGACAAAAGCTCTCCCGTTTTTTCTCTTGCATCGTGTCTCACGTCTGAGTGTCTCCCAAGTGGACAGCAGGCCCCTTGGTCCCTTAGTTCCCTCAGTCAAAAACTGCTGTCTGTGCACACAAGCTTTTGAGTGTGAGTACATGAGGGTGTGCATGTTTTTTTTAAGGTTATGAATGGGACACATCTGGCAAAATCTATTAGCTCCATTTTCTGAATTTTTGTCCTACTGTATCAGAGGAAGATAGTTTAGTGATATTTCTAGTTATTTTAGGTGTGGCATTTTGCTAACCTAAATGTATGAACTTGTTAAAATATGCTAATTTCAATAGAATGGTAATGATACCGTAAAAAGGTGGACCATTGATCACCTACCAATTTGAATACACCATTGATCACCTACAAATTTAATTTCATTGTACAATAAAATTAAGCTCTGACAAGAAGCTTTGTTCAAGAATTGTGTTTTTGGATCATTTCAATTAAGTAAATAAGTAAACAAGCAGGAAAATATTTTTTTTGAATGTTTCAGACTACTCCAGAAGCTACATTTTTTTGTGATTTTGTTTTACTTAGGCCTATATATATATATATATATATATATATATATATATATATATATATATATATATATATATATATATATATATATATATAAATAATGGTTAAGTTTAGGTATGGTGTAGGGTATGGTTTAGACCACTAGGGGGCGCCTTCTGCCCAAATATATCTGCGTCTCATTTCACGTTAAAGGGTGCCATGTGCGTTGGATATTTAAGCGTCCTATATGGCGCTTTAGGATGAGAACGGGCTCGTCGAACACACCACTTCCACCTACTTAATCAAAGATTCGGTTGGCACCACGTGTCATGAGTTTTGAGAAAGCTTTTGAACAGGTTCGCTGGTCTGCAATTAGAAATGAGCGAAGAATCTGGAGTAAAAAGATCGAATGTGACTGACGAAGCGAGAAGTAAGTTGTAAAATCCATGTAAAAGACCTAACTCACATACCGGTAGGCTACCTTTACCTATTATTTTACCGTCTGTGTGGAGTATCTTGAGCACAATTGTAAATAAGTGTTTAGTCCGTGAATGTTTTGTTTATGTTGGTGGTTGTTGTTGTTGTTGGTTTTGTCGGTTGTCATCAAAGTCGTGGATGTGGGTGTCCTGTATAAAGCTACCGGTGCCATTAGTCAGACCTGATTATTTATTCGGTGTCAGTGTCGAATAAAGTAACATGGCCAAGTCCCCCATGTAAAAATGTATTATTCTTTTTAGACTATCCTTAAGTTTACTAAAGTAGGCTACACAATCTTTCTTACTTCATCCACGCATAACGTTAGTCACTATCCGCTGATGAGAATCTATTTTTTGTTATAACATTTGCCTGTCCGATCAAACAATGAGTCAAAAAACAGATGTCATCCATGTTACTTTCCTCAAGAATTTAAATGTCAGCTTTACTTGATTGATTTTGCACTTTTATCTAAATACAAAACATAACTTAGCTTCTACATTACCACCGCAATTAGTCAATTATGCTAAGGATAATCGTTGTGCTTACATTTGTCATTACCATTAACAACCTTGAGCTCAACACCCATTAGGTAGGCTATCTGATGCCTTGTTGTTGACTAATCAACATGCTGCAATTCTAATCAACACGCTGACTTGTCGACCCAGCCTTGTAATTGTACTGCTTAGGCTAGAGTAATGATGAAAAAAACAATTATCCATTTTCAAGCATGTACACTGTCACACTGTGGGTTTACAACTTAAAAATAGGAAGGAAAGAGTGTCAGTTTGCATGGAACGGGGTCCTGAGCATGACTATGTAATTGGTTGGGCGTTTGTGTGGATGCAGAAGTGTGCTTTACTCATCTCATCTCATCTCATTTGCACACAAACAGATTCTGTATTTTTCAAGCATGTAACTTCAAAGAGTCGTTCACTTTTAAAAAAAAACGTTTGCAGATAACTTACTCCCATGTCATCCAAGATATCCATGTCATTCTTTCTTCAGTCGAAAAGAAAGATTTTTTTAAAGATTTTTTGAGGAAAACATTCCAGGATTTTTCTCCATATAATGGACTTCAATGGGAACCAAATGGTCCAAGGTCCAAAAGACAGTTTCAGTGCAAACTGCAAACTGTTGAAAGGGCTTTAAACGATTCCAGACGATGAATAAGGTTCTTATCAAGCGAAATCATCAGTCATTTGAAAAAAAAAGTTTGTTTTATAAGCTCAAATGCTTGCCTTGCTCTGTGTGACTCGTTCATCAAAATGAACAAATCTTTTTCTGAGTCAATTTTCATTCGTTGAATGAACCAAATGACTCGCAATAAGATTTGTTCATTTTGATGAACGATTTCGAACAGGAGAGTCACAAACGTGCATCACAGAACAGAGCAAAGCGACCATTTGAGCTTATAAAACTTAAACTTTTTTTTTAAATGAGTGATTGTTTCACTTGATAAGACCCTTATTCATCGTCTGGAATTGTTTAAAGCCCTTTAAACAGTTTGCAGTTTGCACTGATACTGTCTTTTGGACCTTGAACCATTTGGTGCCCAGTAAAGTGCATTATATGGAGAAAAATCCTGGAATGTTTTCATCAAAAACCTTCATTTCTTTTCGACTGAAGAAAGAATGACATGAATATCTTGGATGACATGGGGGTGAGTAAATTATCAGCTAAAGTTTTTTTTTTTTTTTTAAGTGAACTACTCTTTTAAAGATATATATATATATATATTTAAATGCTCAATCACTTCCAGCACTTACGCTGACTGAAGCGCCTGCACCCTCAGATCACTTGGAGGTAAAACATGGTTTATAAGAGGCAAAAAAATTTATATATATAAATACTCTTTTCTCACACAAACCGCTCGTTTCGTGTCTTACGTGTGTACTTGCATTTAGAGTCATTAAATCATGTTTAGTTTGGACTACTGTGCATGCTCTTTGAGGTGGTGACCATAGACTTGCATTATATGACTAACAGACAAGAACGGTTCGACCTAAAAACATCACAATTGATGGGTCTTATCAAGCGAAATCATCAGTCATTTGAAAAAAAAAGTTTGTTTTATAAGCTCAAATGCTTGCCTTTGAAACTACAGCGGGAACAAAGACACCTACATCTTGGATGCCCTTGAGGTCAGCTAAAACATACCAAAAAATAATTTTAAAGTGAACTATGCCTTTAACACACTAACTTTGATAGTCTTAGTTTATTCATTTGTGCATTTCCCACATATTGCGTGATCATTTCACATAATTTTTGTATGACTACTTGCATCTAGGCAAAGACGGAGTTGAAAACAGCTTGAGTTTTAATTTTAACTTCAGAATGGGTTCTGTTGCCCTACTCCAAATAATAATTTGGAAATTCTGACTTGTTGAATTACAAACTTGTTTGGTTAGTAGGCTTTTAGCTTGTTAGTATGACGTTGCTTTGTTTGTGGTGAATCTTCTGACAGTGTTGGTATTTTGAAAATGTGTTCTTGTTTGTGGAATCCTTGATGTTCTTTGTTTTGAAATGTATCTCGGAGTCTGCACACAGTCACCTACGTAGAGGATTGAGCTTGCAACCTTTGTGCTTGCACCACAGAGTTGCACCAGCTCAACCTCATTTTCTTTCCTTTATGTACTTATTATAAGGACAGTTCTCCTGAGGTTAAAAGGATTTGCTCAAGGACTTTTGCGATTTAAAAGAGCTTTTTTCCCCCTGTGTCATCCATGACTGGGATTGGACTTGCAACCTTTCCATTGTGTCGAGGTGTTCTCTGGAGGACAGGTGTTTAGGTGGAGCATTGAGTTAAAGACATCTCACTAAACATGAGCTGAGTAACATGAGATGTGCATGTGTTGAAGTATTGTAAGGGCTTGTGTCAAAAGGATAAGGTGAATAAGGAAAAGCTTTGTAGAATGACCTGCTATTTTCCATACAATTAAATTGATTCACAAAAAAGGCAGCGGTAGTCCATACTGTATGTTTGATGTGCTATTCCAAGTAATCTGTAAATGCAATAGGTTTGTGCGAATAATAGACTGAAATGATTTGTACAGTCAGTTGAAATGAAAACATTAAGTTCTAAACGTAACGTTTTCAAGTCAGTTTAGCACCATACAATCTTGTTCGAATAAGAAACCTAATACAATGGTTTCAAATCAAAATGAATTATTAAAAAAAGTAAAGGGTATACAAAAAATATCTTGAAGCTCCATGTTTGAAAAAGGAGTTTTTGGCCCACAACAATGCTAATATCAGTCTTTTCATGCAGAGAAATTGTATGACTTTAGAAGGCCTGGAAAATAGGAACTAAATTGTAAGAATGTCTTTTGGATGGGTTTTTTATGGTACTTTTTGGAGCTCGATAGTGCCAATCAAATGGAGAATAAGAAAAAAAGGCATTTTGCAAAATATGTTCTTTAGTTTTCCATTGAAGAAAGAACGTTTGAAAGGACTTGAAGGAATTGTTCATATTTGGAAGAAGTATTTTATTATTTTCGGTCTTTATTTTTTTTCAGATACTCAAACAAATATTGCGTAAAACAATCTATTTTTATTACTCTAAAGTTGCCATGAGAGAAAGTGTTTTTAAAGTGTTTGCCATGAGAGTTTTTAAGTTCAATGCAATGCATTCTGGTATCCCGTTATTCAAGAGACCTCAATTAGGTATCTTGAATCCCCTTAATTATTTTTGTGACAGCTTTTTTTGTTTTGTTGTTGGTAGCATGCCTACGTTGTCTTAACATGCTGTCTTCATAGGTTTGGGAATGGAACAAGTGCAAATATTATCTCAGCTAAATGTTGATGTGCAGATTTCAGTGGCGGCTGGTGAAAATTATAGTAGGGGGGGCTGAATACGAGGGGGGTTTGGGGGTTCTCCCCCAGAAAATTTTGAATTTAGTAGATGTGATTTCCTGCATTCTGGTGCATTTTAGGCCTTAGGCCATGCCCTTACCTATACCAATAAAATAACTTAAACCAGTCAATACCAATGGTCAAATAATACAATAATAATAATAACAGTTTGACAGTTAATGATAATGAACAAGTTGCATGTTTATTATGCTCTGTGTGCTGACAGAAAAAGTGCAAACGCATAATATTGATAAATTATAATATAGGTAATACAAAAAATAATAGGTAATACAACAATCTAGTTTAATCAATCCCCAGCTGTAGACTATATATTTTTGACAATTGGATAATGGATAACAATGTGTTGATGCTAGAGAAAGAGAGAGAGAAAAGGCTCTGAAAAAGAGGGTGGGACAACGTTCTTGATTGTAACACCCAAGTATGAGAAGAAAGTTGATTTTAACTAGTATGAAACACAGTAATCTAGCTCAGAACTTAAAAACATCAAAAACAAAGCAAACACACAGGTATTAATATTCCTATAACTATTTTAATATCAAATGTGTGTGAAACAGTGTTTATGTGTGTGTGAGTAAGTGAGTGACAGAGACAGACAGATCAATTCCCACGACTAACTTTACATTATTTCCACTCGACGTCACTGGCGCTGCCATTCTGCTCTCATCTGAGGTAAAAAAAATGTCCCGTGGTGCGCGTGCACGGTGCACTCCCCTAATCTGATACTGTGGGCGATATTTTCAGCGCCCCCAAACCATAAAATTTGACGGCGCTGATTGGCGAAATATAAACTTTTTTGCATAGCAACCGGGGAACCATTGGCTTAAATTCCAGCACTGTGGGGCTGAGCGAACTGGCGCCCTGAGAAGACAGCCTATTGGCTATACTACTACACCAACATGATAAAAGTAACGAAAGTGAATGCAAATATCATTCTGGTGAGTTCAAAACACTTTTCAAAGTAAAACCATTATTAGCATATAATTAACACAGATTATTTTTCAAAATAATAAATTATAATATATATTAAAAAAACAGACAAACAGGTCGGAGGGAGGGCGGCGCCCCAGCGCCCTCTATGGGCGAGCCGCCCCTGGCAGATTTGTATAACTCTAAAATCCCTCATAACAATCTTTTAATGTTGAATTTCCATTGTGGATTCATCCGCTTAATGTTTTTTTTTTAACTCTATTTAACATGCTGTCAAGGCCATAATGTACATCGCTATCTGTGGGAGTCAACACTCAAAGATGAAGGTTTTTTTTTTGTTTTTTTTGGACATTTTTTGCTCTATCACCCACAGGACAGTGGGCAGATTATGCCTTGCCTCCAGGACTCACCTGACCTCCTGACCAACTGTGTGTGTTTGAATAGAAGAATCTCGCTTGTCCTCTTGTTTAAACTCTCTCACTCCTTCACTCGCTCTGTTTTCAATGGACGTGTTAACACTGTTGTGGGAGGTTGTTGTAATTAGCACTCACAAAGCATTGGAGCGTGTTTGCAAACACGCACATAAGCACATTCATAAATATCCCACAGTCTCTGATGAACAGGGGAGTGACAGTGACTGGACTGTGAGCACCTGGTTCACAAGAACATTTTCCAGTGAATCTCACATTTGTGCTACAGTTTTAATTTCAATGATTTTTTTTAATGAATCTGTTTAGTATGTTCACCAAATAGATTGTCCAGATTTGTTCATAGTTAGTTAAATAACCCTTCTGTAAGAAGCTGACGACAAATCAATTTTTTAAAACGTTTTTATTTTTTATGTGCCTGTCAAAAAGAAATAATAAGAAACTGATTTTTTTACATAACATAAAGGTTTCCAAATTTTGATTCATTCCAACTTGACCAGTATGCAACTACCTAGCGACACCCCGGAATACCCTAGCAACAACATTAAAAATGTGCTAAAAACCACTCTGAATATAGCAACACTCTAGCATTTCTGATGTAAGTTTGCAGGCACTCACATTTTCTTGTATCCAATTCCTTTGTTAAACATTCAACAGGAGATTTTGAGATTCTGACAGTGAACATTCTTGATCTGCTTTTGTGAGGTGACAAGCTAAAAGCAAGATCAAATTTGTGTTGTTGCCTTGGAGACCCGTGTGTAAACTCCACAGTCTTTAATCTGTAGCTTTCATTCAAAAGACAAACCCGCAAAGAGCCCAAAGATGTTTAAAGGCTTTATTCTCCCGTTCAAGGTACACGGCTCTCAGCTCTTTCGTTGCATCTCAGGTTTTCATGACGGGGGAAGAGAGAGAAGAGAAACAAAAGTGCTCTGCTTTTGTAAGGGTGACCAGATCAATATGGCAGGCAAACCCATTTCTCTTTGAAGACAGTGTAGCGATGGAACTGGAGGAAGGTTAGGGTTGTATGTATTAATGCAAGTGTAACACTCTGTCTGGAGTGAGCTGAGGGAGGAAGAGAGAGAGAGAGAGAGAGAGGTGTGACAGATTGGACTGCTGTCCCAGCTGCTGACAGATCTCTGGATCCACTGGCCATCTGAAATTCAAATTGGCTTACTTTTGAGAACCTGCAAGTCTCCTTGAGTAGAGTAAATCCTTTTCAGCCAATCAGGTGTGAGGGGAGGGGCTATGACACCAATTGTGGTGTTTCCTAAGGCCATCAACATTGCTGTTGCTCATACTTAGGGTTGAGGATTTGCAAGTAATTATTTTATTGTTACTATTTTATCTAAATACATTAAAAATGAAACGATAAAAGGTAAAATCAATCATTTTAAATGCTTAAATTTTACCATGACAACCTTATTACTTATAAAAAATTAGATGAAATGATTCGAGAAGTTTGGCAGAAACATCTGTTATTTCGCCAGAGATTGAGTTTATATTTTGATGATTTTTGACAAAAAATGTTTATAAAAATAAACGTATGGACAAATAGAAAATGTCCATGCCGAGTTTGTCTTTAAATGAGTGTTGGATGATAGCAAAGATAATCAGAAAATTTTAAAATATATATTAAATGCAAAAATATGGGAAATGAATGAGCATTATCAATTCAATATCTGATATTTGCGATATTCAATAAAATAAGCTATCAACTGCATGCATATAACCAATATGTCTCCTTTTACTCTGAAAATCTGTATTAGTGACTCTTATGTGAACAAACTATGTGTCTGAATATGTCCTAATATTGAAGGTGCTACCTGTCTTGCCATATCTAATATCATAGACTTTGAGGTGACCACTATACATTACAAACACACACAACACACTGACAACTTCATTTATAAAACACTCAGAATACCTTAGGAACTGCATAAGGCTTAAAAGAGAAGAATATTTCATGAGCTTAAAAGAATAGTTCACCCAAAAATGAAATTTCTGTAATTTTCTCAACATCAAGTTGTTCCAAACCCATACGCCTTTCTTTTTTCTGCTGAACGCAAAAGACATTTTGAAGAATGTCAGTAGCTTAACAGTTTCTGGTTCCCATTGACTTCCATAGTATGTTTTCCCATAGTATTGTCAATGGGGTAATTCGACCGTTTGATTACTCATTCTTCAAAATATCAACTTTTGCGTTCTGCAGAAGAAAGAAAGGCATAAGAAAGATATTCAGAAATGGTTGGAACAACTTTAATAAGTATCTCATTGCATGTTTTTTGAAGAGGGATGGAAACCGGGCACCACCCATTGCATCATGTTGATGGTAAATGAGATCAGACCAGCCCACAGAAGAGATGAGCACATACAGTATAGCCTGTTTAGTGCTGTCTGTTTGAATCAACTTGGTATTTGTGACTGATTAAAAAAGAATAGTGAGCTGTGTTCTGTAATGCACCACATCCAGTTTCTAATAGATCCGCGTGGTCTAAAAATCAAGACTGTTTGACTTTGAAATGTCAGGTCTTGTAAAAACCTACCAGACGGCTGGGTAATAAAATGCATTCTTAAATTATCTTTACCAGGGCAACTTTTGTAAAATAATGAGTTTGGGAACCACAGAGCACTTTCAAATGACTTTGTTACCTTTATCCAGGTTTCTAAAATCAGTTCTTATTCTTACGGCGCATTGTAGCAAACTTTTCTTTGAAGCTGTTCTGTGCACACTGCACAGCAAGACTATGACTGTGATTTGTTCAGATAACAGATGCCAAAAGGCAATAATAAGCACCCAAGGCCTGTTATTACCCAGAATGCCAGAGCACAGGGCTTAGAAGACGCATAACGTCTGCCTAAAAGTGGTCATATAATGCCATTTTCTTTCAATTTAATTTAATTCTTTAGGGTCTAAATGAAAAGTTTGTGATATACTGTACTTTATACAAAATACTCATTAGGATTGTAAGTAAACACTAATTTAACCTGGTCAAAAACAAGTCTGTTTTCAGCACGCCCTTTCAGTGCATATGCCTTTAAATGATAATGAGCTTTGCTGACTCCGCCCCTTTGTTCTTTGTTCAGGCGTTTTGACTGTTTTGACCCAGCGCACGTGGAGTGTTGCCTTGACAACAGTTGAGGGTATATTTTGGAGAGAGAATGGCAGAGGGAGTCTCTGAGGACACATCTGTGCAACTGTATCAGTTTGAACCGTAGTCGCACCTGGAACAAGATGACAGCCGCAAAGAAGTTCAACAATTAAGGCTCGAACAGGACGTTTCTGAATGGTTGGTTAACGTAATGTCACTTTGATCTATCTTTGTGTACTGGCAGCCAGGGTAGAGTAACTACCCTGAGAAGTACGAACGCTATATGTTTACTAGGGCTGCAACTAACGATTATTTTGATAATCGATTAATCGGACGATTATTTTTTCGATTAATCGATTAATCGGATAAAAAATTTATTTCATTTTTTTGTTTATTATAACTAAATAAAACCCTAAAAACCACACTCTTTTGTGTGTTAAACAATCTTCTTAATACAGACAACTTCATTATATAGAAAAACAACAAATAAAAAAAATATTTATGACCATAACCTATGACAAAAATGCTTTTGTAAACTAGATTAGTGGATAAATCAGAAAAACTTAGCCTAGAAAAATCACAAGTGCACAATAATTTTATAAAATCTGAAAATTTAGTGAAAAAAACATTCCTTAGTGGGGAAAAAATAAGAGACAATAAGTGTAGCACTATCTCTGGTAAAACGTTACACATTGCTCTTTGTATTGTTGTTATACATTCATGAAAAACATCGTAAAAATCAGATGCACAGCTGTTTAGTGAGGAAGCAATATTGACTGTGTATTATACAGTATCTTTGCAATAGTTTATTAAGCCTTTTCTCTTAACAGTTTTAAATTTCAGTTAGGCTACTGTGCACGTGAAGAACAATTATAGTGCGCCGAGTCTACTCTTGTGTTGTGATCGAACAGACACTCAGTAGAAAGTGATTAAGTTACAGCAATAAAAGTCTAGCAAGATAGTCATTATATTACGAAACCATAGACCTTTATCTATGGATCAATTATAATAATAACATTGAATCATCTTGGAAAGAGTTTCATCATGTTAACTGTTGTAACGCGACGCGCTGTTTGAACACCGAATAGAGAATGACTGACAGCCGCAGTGGAGGGAAAAGCTTACGTTAACTTGAATTTAATGACTTAAATATACATTTCTATCTCACATTATACTACAGTATGGCTTCATAAAGTATACACGATTAACGCAGCTCACCTATTTTGGTTTCAAAACGGCGAATTTGCCGAAAGGTGAATGATTTTCGTGTATGCTGCATATTGATAGCGGTTTCCTGATGCCCGCAAATTAGTTCAAACTCACGGAATCAAGAGTGCGCATGCGAGACAGAAGATAATGTGCTCCAAACCGTCCGTGTTGCGCACAGACCGGCGAGGGAGAGAGACTGCGTGTGTGCCTCATGAAGCGCATGTAACATGTAAACAATCCCTGTGACGTAATCAGACCAATTAATCGATAATGACATTCGTTGACAACGATTTTCATAATCGATTATAATCGATTTTATCGATTAGTTGTTGCAGCCCTAATGTTTACTGATGTATACGTACTCAGTTTGTAATAAATAACACAATAACCATAACGCGTTGTTTAAATTGAGAATGTTAAATTGAATTGAGAATGTCATACATAGAAAACATGCTGTAAATGTACCCTGAGCGTAAACCTTAGCCACATTCATCGTGAAGCGTGCAAGCGATTTGCAAAGATTAATATAAAATATTCCATTTTACACTCACTTCTTCTGGAGGTGCAGCAGGGACCTAAATAATTGCTAGCGATTATTTTTTTTCAGGAGCAGCTTCCTAGCAAAAACAGCTTTATAATGATCCTAGTTTATAAAGCAGACTGGTGAGAAAAGATTCGCGAATGATGCAAACATGAAAGCATTGATGTTGCTCATGGGAAATATTCCCTTCGAAAACAGAACTCAGCCACTGTCTTCAGTTATTCGGATTTAGGAACATCAAAATGATCGCTTAAACGCCATTGGCTCGCTCAGGGTGTGTTGAAACGCTGCTGTCAACCAACAATCGTGGGAGGGGTGTTCGTTTTATTGACGTCACAAAAACGAACGGCTCAATTTGAGGCAGGGGAGAACATAAGGAGATTAAAACAAAAACACCGGATATATTTTTATCATTATATGGTGTTTGTGTACAGGCACTGCCAACACACATTTCAGTACAATCAACTTGAAAAAGTATGACCCCTTTAATGGATGTCAATGTTTCCAGAGAAACTTTTTGCTTTTACTCAGACAAAATGTTAAAGTTACACACTTTCTCTGAAGGTCTTCTGTGCTCTGCCTCTGCTTGAAGTATGGGGGTCAAGAAATACCAACTTTCAGGAAAAAAGCGCCTATGGACCATTTGGAGAAGACTAAGGTAAGAAGTGTAATGAAGTATGCTGTCTCTGAAGTAAGTCATTTATTTTCCATTTCCACAGCTGAGGAGTTGGGTGGCATTTTTCACTAGAATAAAAGACATCATTGGATTTGCGCTTGGAAAGAATGCTCAAAAAGGTCTTAGTCAGGGAGACTTTTTGCAATTACTTTAGGGAAAGACTGTTCAAATGATCTCGATGAGGGACTTCTCAAACCTAATAGTGAAAAGAATGGATGATAGTTTGATATAAATGGTGTCATGAAAAATTATAAATAAATGTATTGTTATTTTAGCCTGGCTAACGTCAGACCTCGTCTCATTGAGATTGAGACGTGGTCTGGAAACCACATTGTCTCATATTTGAGGCGTGGTTTACGAATGCCCAGTGCCGTTTATTGGGTACTACGAATGTCATCAAATGCGCTTGTAGCTCATAGCCAACTGTTTCAGTTCTACCAGATGACGTATGTAGAGCGACAGAAATTCGACGAGGAAGAAGACGTTGGGTCAGAGATTTGTGTACCCGATGGCGTATGTAACTTAGGCTGCATTGAAAGGTAACTTTGTGTCTGCTGCCATGTTTGATCCATCAATATAAACAAACTGCTTCGGTGTGTCTTATAGACGTCGTCATCGGTTTGCTGCTCCCTCCCGTTCTGTGATTGGTCCCCTCGCTGTCGCTGAGGCGAAAATCTGTTTCATGGTTTCCAGACTGCCAAGCAGCGTGAATAAAATTGCGCTGCTCTCAAGGCAGGATGGGGAAAACCAGGCTATTGGTATTTATTAATATTTTGCTTAATTTTATTAATATAATATTATTACTGTGCATGATCTAAAATATATCATATAAACGATTATTCTAAAATAATGTCTCTGTGTCTTTAAGACAACTAAACGTCCATGTGCTTTTGTTGTGACGTTACAGTTTTTCTCACATGTAAGCTGTTCTTGGCATTTGCATGCTGCCGTTTCTGCAGTGACAGATTATGTAAGTTGAATTAATTCACTGTAATTTGCTCACAGCTGCTCAACCCAATTTAACTTGTATCTGTTTTCATTATACCCACTGAATTTGACATGGTACAGTTGCACCTTATGCGTCCTATATTTTCTCTTTTTACATTTTTGACACATCCCAGTCCAAATCTTTCCGTCTTAAACATGAGTCTAGCTTTCATTGCCATGCTGAGTGGACATCAGTCAGCATATACTGCTACTATGGCCTCTTGCTCCAGTGGTTATTTTGTGTAAATGGACTCTGTGTAAGAGTTCCAGTAAACAGTCTTTAGCTTTACTGCCGGGCTATTCAACAGAATTGGTGCAGTGAGTTGGAAATGAAAATATTGTTTTGGTCTTTAATATACTTTTGTCTTGCTGATTTAATCACTGCTGTCTCTATTCGTTGGAAAGTACAATTTTCCCAAATGCAATTACATTCATGTAAAATAACCATTGGTATATTGATTCGCATCAAATCAGTTTAGTAAATTATGTGTTCAGTCGGTTAGCATGTGTAAGTGAGGGAGTGAGAGATGAGGGAATACAGGTTAAAGGAGAGTTGATAAAGACATTGAGGAAGAGATAACTCTAAAAACAAAAGGGAAAATGGGCTTTTGGTCAGAAAATCAGAAATATTTGTGTGACATTTTTTCAAGTCATGTTCTTCTCACAGTCTAAACAGACTGAAGCTGTTTTGAAGTGCAGCTGGCAGATCTGGAGACAGAACTAGGAGGAAAGAACACGCGCGCACACACTTTGCAGAGTCTCACAGTAGAATAGACCTGCCCGCTGCATTCAGTAACACTGAGTAATTTTCAAAAATATTTTTGATTGCCGACACAAAAAATGTACTTGTTTTCAAGGAACACAAAAGTAAAGCTTTTTTTACTAATGTTTAAAAGTTGGAGATTGGTAAGATTTTTTTTTTTATTATTTATTCCTGTAATGCAAAGCTGAAATTTCAGCAGGATTACTCCAGTCCTCAGCGTCACTTGATTCTTCAGAAATCATTCTTATATGTTGATGTGGTGCTTAAGAAACATTTCTTATTTTAATCAATGATATGTTTGCAAGAATTTAATATTTTTTTTTCATTCTCTGATGAATGAATAGTTCAAATAGAACTTTTACAATGTACAAGTCTTTACGGTCACTTTTGATCAATTTAATGCATCCTTGCTGGACAAAGAATTGTATGAATATCTGACACAAAAAAAGTAAAAAAGTATTGAATAATATTAATAGAATAAAATGCAAATAAAAGGATTAGAAAATAAAATGCAAGAAACGCATACATTGACACCCATTAGGAAAATAATTAAATCAAGCCAAGTTTTTGAACGATATCGTGACCATTCTTTGTTAGATAATGAAAGTGAATGACAAACATAAGGAAAATCCGCTTTTTTGTTACACAAAGCATCGTATGACTGATTTTAATCTTTGTATGAACTATCCCTGTGAACTAATCACAGTTTTGCTTCTGGAGTAAATTTATGTTGTTCAGATTATTATTTCTGGAAAATACTTTTGCCGTGGATAGAACAGATATATGAAAATTAACAGTTACATATAGAGTTAGAAAGGAATAAAGAGAGAAAACAAGAGTGAGATAGCAAGAGTGAGTCATGCATGGGGAGAGAAAGAGAAAGAGAGAGAGAGGAAGTCATAGGAGTGATGGAGAGAGTTGAGTGATTATGATGCTTGTTGCTGGGATACTGAATCCTGTGTTGTTGGATTGCATCTGAAATGATGGAGAGGCGCACTGAGTGATGTGGGCTGACAGCTGTGTGTGTGTGTGTTTGTGCATTTGTGTCAACTTGTGCCTACATATTTGCTGCCGTTTCTGCCTCCCTGCCCATGCTGAGTGTGTAGATCTACACTATGATAAAGATCACTTATTAGTGATGACAACCCCCATGGAACAACAAACGTAACAGAGGTCTGCCAGCTTGATAAGGAAACCCCACCCTCAGCACCTGAATCCAGGAAAAACTCTGCTGTTCACTACATTTTAAACGGGAACACTACGGAAAGTCTTTGAGTCCTATGAGGGCAACAGTAATACAGGTTTACAAATAGCTGAGCGCTGCTATCTGATCTCCTGCACATCTGAGGCAGAAATGAGTCCCTGTAAGAACGCAACAGCTGTCAGATATAGCTAGTGTGTCTGTAGAAATGAAAATGGATTAGAAATGTATAGAAATTGATTGAATTGAACCGTGTTTCTCAAACTTTTTTGTCTTCGGTACCCATACAGGCCCAGCAAGGGTTTCTTCATTCATGATTACCTTTTAAAAAAATCAGTACTGAGAATGAAATACAGAATCACCAATTGCTTTCTTTTAAACTGAAGAAATATACAATCCGGTATTTTATGACTGCATTTAGGCTATGTTTACATGGAAACAATTCTGAAGAGAAAACGCAAAAGTGGCGTTGCGTCATCACTTTTTATTCTGTTTAGACGAGCGTTTTGTGTGGGAAATCCGCGTGCAAATGGTGACGCAAAAGTGTGTGAAATTCAATGTAGTATGCAGGCGGCTAGGAGTGCATACTACAACAACACCAAGTCCACGCGTCTGCGTACAACCTTCACTGTCAAGCAGACTTTTGCGTTTTTACCGTTCACACGGGAACATGGCGGTGGAGCGTTTTTAAGATTTCCACTCTAGGGGGTGGTTTCACTTTTTTTGCATTTTTAAGCCTCAAAAACGCCGTCGCCGTGTAAACGAAAGGCACATCCGATAAAATATTTTTACGTTTTCACCCGGAATCGTTCTCGTGTAAACAGGGCCTTGGATTTTAGGTATTTTTGATTTGGCTCTGTAAAAATCAGCCCACTAAAGCTCAAATCCAATCTCGCTGGAATCTGCTTAATTGGGGTCCCTTTTCGAAAATGAGTAGAGAAAGCTGGACTAAAATGGACTGGATAGACAGACAGAAAGTATACAGTATGTAGGTTATGTGATAAACAGACCGACAGACAGATTGATTGGTTGGTTGATTGACAAACCCAATCAATCAATCAATCAATCAAGTTCAACCAATCAAATCACACAGTCTAGTGATTTGATTGGTTGAACTTGATTGATTGATTGGGTTTGTGAGTACACATCTTTTTTTTTCTTCGTGCGTACATGTATATGGATGGGGATTGCAGAGATCGTAGTTAAATTTGGTGTATTAAAAATCTGTCTTTGCTTCCAGGCGGACAGTTGCGTAATTTATATGCCCGTGTGTATGTAATTGAGTGTGACGGGCATGATGTCTGTATAATGTACTTTTAATGTAGTCGAGTGATCCTGTCGGTCACAGCTTTTTGTCTGGCTGTGATATTGTGACGTTCTGAGAAAGCGCACGGCTCATAAATCCTTTAAATATAGAAGCACTGTTTCCGCTGAGCATACGTATGAAAAACGCTTCTGTTCACTTTCCCGGTTTAAATCGAGCCAGAGGCCTGGCGAGAGATCAGCATGAAACAACCACAAAAAAAAAGGATAAAAAAAGAGGAAGCAGGAAAAGAGAGTGGGAAGAGCTGAAGGGATAGTTGACAATAAACGGTATAGTTATGAAACCAATCATCATACTTCTGAAGTTCTGTTGGACAGGCTTAGTGACAATTGTAGGGTCCTCTGTGTGTTCACAGAATGCTGTTTACATTTGGTGACAGGTCATAAGATCTTTCAGAAAGCACATCATTTCAAGTCGTCTTGCACACATCCAAGCCTTTTAATGCCATAAGCAACAGAGAGAAGCACCAGGTCCCTACGATTACTGTCTTTCTATCTGTTTTTATGTTCAAACAGTTATCGTAGCAGGCATTTTTGTAAAGTGGTTTCTGACAGCCTGCAATCTTTATTTGCAGCATTTTTTCCCCAAAGTTTTTGTCTGAAATGATTCTTGAGACCTTCATAAGGACTTTTAAAACCAACAATCTTTAAACATTTTGAGAAAATATTTTAATATTCGGAATAATTCATAAGATTGTCTTTATTGCAAGCTGATTTTGGTAATAGTCATATTACTGTAACAATATTAAATATGAATAATTATTAAAATATAATAATTATTTATATTGTTTTTAGAGATGCATGATATATGTCATCATATCAATCTATATATGTTCATTTTTTAATGTTATTATATTAGTGCTATTGACCCGATAAGAAAATGTGGCAGTTACCGATAAAATTAAAGCTGATAAATAATGGAATATTTGACACCTCAGATGCACGTTGTTCGCCATGATGGTTTTGAATAGCTTGAAATATGATTGGAATCTCTTCAAAAAGGAAAATTAATTGTTAATTTTTAATTGCAAAAAGTCTGTCCGCTTGGGACATTGTTAATGGTGAGACTTTTGTTTGTTGTAATCGGGCTTTTAAAAAATACAGAAAAATGTGGATTTAGATTTATCAGGCAATATATCGGTTATGGCTTTCAAATCTAAACAATTATCGGTACTGGCCAAAATGTTCATATAGGTGCATCCCTAATTCACTCTTCGCTGGGAGGAGTTTGATTGACAGCCAAATCTGCCAAATCCCCCATTTTGTCTGACAAAGCAGTCAGGAGAGTTAGGGAGAGTAGATTGATGTCAGTGGACTTTATCTTGAAAAACGGTATGTACTGACGTCTTTACGTGGTTAAAACAACATTCCTTCTGATGTTCATTCATGTTTATTTGATGCTAAAAAATACCTATAAGGAAGAGTTGATCAGTTCACGAGCAGCTTAAACTGAGATGATACAGCCATATCTGTCACGACACATTAAAGAGCCACAAAATGGTTATTGTTTAGATTTCTTTAAAAAAATGACAAAATATGGAAGTTGAGAGACTGTTTCATTTACAAAGTAACCTGGTGTGTCCTGTTTGTCGGTGCGTTGCCAGTGTCCTCTTTGCTCCGCAATGTATTTTTTACAGCGATGTGTGGTGTGAGAGTGCCATGGCTTATCAGACGTAGCAAGTGAGCAGGTCTTGCGAATGGTCATTTGTCCATGTCATAATGAGCTAACCTTTGATTGAGTTTGCATGTTATAAAGGGACTGGAAGTAGGATTTACGATTTTGACTTGATGGTTAGTAGCAAGAACCAGTATAAAATGCGGAATCAGGAACATGTGTTACATATGGACCTCATTAGTGGTTATACAAATTACACAAATCAACTCAATATAACATTTTCTCATCATGAAAATTTAAAGGTTCCTTACAACAGACTCAAGGATGATGTATGTTTTCAAAGCCTTTGTGTTTAAAGGTTTTGACATTTTCTTAAAGGAAGAAAAAAGGGACTTTATATCAGAGGAGAACATTATAAAATTTTAATTACAGTGAATGTTTTTGGCTTTGTAAAGATGACATTTGCCCAGAATACAAAATAATAATACGGTATTATCAAGATTAACATCTTAGAATGAAAATCTGACAAAATGATAAAATGGTCGATGATGTAATTTCTGTAAATTGATGAATTATGTAATTTGTGTCTATGCTTTTGCGTTCTATTCGGCTCAAGTGCACTGGTAAAATCAGTTGTCTTTACAAAGTGACATTTTATTTTTGCGGATGCATGTGAACGGATCGTTTGGATAACTTTGTTATCTGTACAAAGAAAAAAACGTCTCAGTTTTTAAGCACATCGTTATCGTGTAAACGTACCATTAGAATTGAAGGTTCTACAGTAGTAAGCAATAAGGTAGCCTACAAGAGGCTGTGCTGTATCGTGAATACTGTAAGTCATGGCTGAAGGGCGTTGTTTGCGGAGTGCTTTATTCATAATACAGCACTAGCCTCGAGTACTTTATTGCTTTTATAAAACACACAATATGTATAGATGCAACTTTCATGAAGTAAATTTACTAAAAGCTTCCTTTCCGCTGAAAATATAGTCCTTGACCGCAAACACCAACAGAAGTTATATACATTGTTTCGCCAATAGATGAAATTGAGTGCGTGCGTGAGTCAGTCAGTAGAGAAGACTTTTACAGGTGAAACTTGAAAAAAAATCGAAGAATATCATGCAAAAGTTCATTTATTCCAGTAATTCAACTTAAAAGGTGCTACTAATATATATTATAGACTCATTACATGCAAAGTGAGATATTTCAAGCCTGTATTGGTTATAATTTTGATGATTTTGGCTTACAGGTCTGAACTTTTTCACAATATTCTAATTTTGAATTTGGGGTTTTCATAAGCTGTAAGCCATGTTCATCAAAATTATAACAATATAATTGAAATATCTCACTTTGCACTTTTTTTTAATACCCCATTAAAGGTGAACATCAAGAGTATTTAGACATCTCTCCTTATAGAATCTTTTTGGCATAAAGCATTCTTTAAAACCCTAGGGTTTTATTTCAAATCCAATTGAACCTTTTATTTTAAGAGTGTTGAGACAACCAACTTCAGTCTGGGTAACTCGGTGAAAGGTGAACGGGCAGAAGTTGAAGATTTTCTGTCGCACAAAAGGAACCAGAATGTCTGATTGCTTGAACCACTGAATCTAATTAAATATTGTGAGGACCAAAGAAGAGGGTCAATAAAAAGGATTAATGTCCTTCACTTCAGAAGAGATGGATGGACACATTAAATCAGTTTGGGCAGCCCCTGGATTAGAGACAGGACACAAACTCACTCATTTGGAGAAGAAAAGAGATCATCCAATGTTGGAAACTCTGTCTCTATTCATCCTTGTCCATTGTCACTATTTTGTGTTGAATCTCACCGGGGCCGAAGTGTCCAAGTAAAACTGATCTATGAGTGCTTTGTTAGAGTAGAGGCCATTGGGGCAGACAGCAGAAGACAGTTATTCAGAAAACAAGCTGGAATAATGTACATGACAGGAGCTTTTCAGGTGCTTGGAAACCTTAATGTCTTTGGCTTCATCTCGCTTTCTCTCTCAGTTGGATCCTTTCACTCCCTAAAGGTGTTACATTTTAGTGAGTGATATGGATTACTCGCTGTGTCACATGGTAACAGTAACCGTGGAGAGGAGTGGGAGGGGTCAGGGTTCTCCGAGAAACAGGGTCTTACCGTACAGCTATGTTTATGGGAACCAAGGTCACAAACTGGCTAACCACTCAAACTGGATATTTGAATGCCTCAGGCATCTACCAGTCACACCTCCAAGTATTACGTGAAACACTCTTTGCGTTTCTTACATGTAACTTACCAGTGTGTTAATACACTCTCAAAGATAGCCAATGTGAAACCTGTCCCCTTATTACAGCTTAACTTTTTACCTCATTAAATATACACTTAAATAAAAAGTCTTATGTTTGTCACATTGTGCACATGTTTAGAGGAAACTGCAGATTTAAAAGTTTATGTTTTGGATCTGACTTAAAAACATGTGAATTTTTCACTCATCCAAAATTTTTAGAAATAACCAGTAGTGGAGTGCAGCCTTACGGACTACGGAGAGATTCAGGAAGAGTTTGCAACCTTTAGACTGGATGTTTCTGATTGGTTGGTGGATACATTTATGTAGTTGTTGGGGAGTTACATTGATTTATCTCATTGACTTAAATGTACTGACATGTTTACACAGTACCCAGAGGTCTTTATCAGACAGCTGTGGCATTTTTTGGTAAAAAATACCACATGGATGAAGCCTGAGTGAGAAATGGCATGCTTTGCTTGAACTTTTTCCATTGCGTTAGAACTGGTTACACTGTTGTTGCTTGCAAAAAAACAAAACAAACAAATGGCGGTGTCGTGGGTTGAAACATGCAGCTTAAGGAGTGGTAATATTATAATAAGATCCCCTTCCTACATCAGAAGGGGAGAGAAATCTGATTGGCCTATTTTTACATGCTTGCAGAGAAAGACTTATCAAAACAAAGTTACTGGCTTGTAACTTTTCATGTTTTCTGGGTTGGTAGATGCACAGAGGACCCGATTATAGCACTTAAACACGTAAAATGTTAGATTTTCATTATGCCCCCTTTAATTTGCCCATTTTCAGTCCTGTTGCCTTTTTCGTCCCATAGCTCAAGAATTTGTTGTGCTTGTATGTCTAAATATGTAAATGTATACATCAGTTAAAATAATTGTTTTATTAGTGCCCCAAGTAATTCTCCTAGGCTACACACACACACTTACAATGGGCCTGTCTCTTTCACTTAAGTGTTTAACACTTCAGTATTCCATTGTGTGGCTTAACGCATAAACACGCATATTTAAAGATCACAGCCTGAGCATTTAAACCCCCTGAAGGCTTATGAACCAAATCAATGAATTCCCATAGATAGAGCTTGTCGTCTTCTGCCCTCTACACACAGCCGGTTAATAGCGGCCAAACAGCCGTCAGGAGTCTAAGAGAAGTCAAGGTGAACCCCATCAGACACAGGCTGTGAGTTTAATGCTCTGCACTGCACCTGACACACACACACACACACACAGCGCACAGCTGCACACAGAGATTATAGTTAATGCTCACACTACTCTGTGGTCATGCCCGGAGGAGGCTGACAGTTGTTTTGATCAGAGGGAGACTTGGAAGAAAGCAATGGAAGGATGGGCGAATGGAAAAGAATGAATGAGCTAGAAAAATTGGATGACCTCAGAAATGATGTGTAAGATGTGATCTGTGGGTATTTCAACTACATTGCATAACACCAGTGTAAAGTAAATAGGAGTCCAAATATTACACCAATGTGTTTTTGAAAGACATACAGGAAACTGCTAAATATATTATTATCATTTTGTATAATACCACCTTATTTGTATCTTGTCCCTTAAATTATTTCCTCTCATCTCTTTATTTACTTAATCAGCTTCTTCTGTTTATACAAAATATGCATGTGTGTGTGTATTTATTCATTCATCATTTGCTTTAATGTTGTTGCGTTAGCATTCATGCCATAATTGTTAATTCTGATTCTAAAATAGACATGGAGAAAATACAGTAAGATTTCTGACTAGCTGAAAGCCACAGATGGCTTTCATTTGCTTGTGCATCAGGGTGTGTTATTAAGGCTGTTCTCATAAAAGGCCTGACCTCCACTTTGTCATCAGTCATTATAGAGATATAAACCAAAGCAGAAGAACTCCAAAATACTCCAGATCTCTTTTCTTCCTCTTTCTTTGGCCACCGTAAATGTGCACTTTGCCGTATGTCTGTGGTGGAACAACTCTCTGAAAGCAGTTGTATTATTGCTGCGGTGATTATAAAATGTGTAATAATGTAATTGTGGGAAGTGTGACGTGTTTGCCGTGGTAATAGTTTGAAATTTGATTGCCGCAGTGTGTGTGTAATTTTATCTTCTTTGTATGGGCACATGACACAACCTAGTATTTACTCAGTTCCTTTATTATTCATGAGTTCTGTATAAAATTTTCTATATGCAATTATCTACAGTATATAGAAAAATAGATGTACGGATAGATAGATCACCATTTGCTAGTGTAACTCCTCTTCGAGATTAACTAATGCATTTAATGCCCAAGTCACTCACAAACAGATGAGAACATTGATATTAGCTGAAGGACAACATGCATTACACTTCAGACAATGCTCTACTGCTGCTTTTTTCTGAGTCGCTCAATGAATGTGTTTCACTCAATAAAACCATTACAGACACTGGAAGGGAGAAATATAGTGGCCTCAAAAGATTGAGCCCACAGTGAATTCTGCAAGGCTTCGAAAGCAAAGGAAAATGCATTACAGCAGCTCCCTGTGATACATCCATCATGTTTAAAACCTTAAAGGTCACCAAGTTTGGACTCTACAGCTAGATGGAAACTGTTGACCGTGACACATTAAAACTACACACACACATACGGTACACAGGTGATTTTTTTAAATACAATACGAGTGCCCTGTGAGATACTAAATAGGCCTACATGATTTCATCACCACATGCACACACACTTCCCCCTTCTAGACGCACTCCATTTGTGAAATATTACCTAAGCAGGTGATTCAGTATTTTCCAGTGACTAACCGGTACTCGCATCTGATCAGGCATTTTCCAGTGCTGTGAGGAGGGAACCTGCAGAGCTCTCCTGAACATGGCAGGTGAGAACACACTCATTTCACACACATTTTACACTCAAAACGTGTCATTCATTTTCCATTAATACAGCAATATTTGCACTTTGAGTGACATTGTGTCTGTCCAGTCAGCTGCTGCCCGTCAGGTAATTTCAAGGCCTGAAGAGAACATTATTGTTTGTTATGTTGTACAGTATTTAGTTCATTCTCCGTTTGCATCACTGTTCCTGTAAAGAAAGAAAGAACTAAAGAAAAGCACCGTATTGCTGCGGGAGTCTTTATTCATGTCTTTCACTGGCTTCATTAAAATGAGCTCGGCTCTGTGTCTCACTGCAGTAGCCGAGCGCTGACTGTGTAACTTCTGTTTACTGCTTCTTTATAAAGTTAAAGAGGAACTCTAACTCTGTGGACTCAAATGCATAGTAGAAACTGGCATGTTTTGTTTAAATATGCATGTGTGCATGTTTCTGCTATTTTGGTAATTCTGAAATTCGCATGTAAAGCTAAATATTAGTTTAGATACCGCTTTAGTTAGTTGTTTGATCATTTACAAACCCTCACGTCCTTACAAACCTGTGTAACTTTCTCTCTTCTTTAGAATGCCAAAGGAAACGTGTCTGAGCTGTTCATTCTCATGAAATGAAAGTGAATGGTGACCAACGACTGTCAACCTCCAAAAAGGATATAAAAAAGCACATGAATCATAAGTGGCCCATGTGACTCATGCACTCAGTTCTAAAGTCACACAATAGCTTTAAGAAATGGAATGATTGTTTTTTTTTTTTTTCATTTTGTATTCATATCAATAATGTATTCATTCAAAATCTCCAATGTACTCCTTAAAGTAATTGAACCAATTTCAACTTTATTCTTTAAGTTATACGAGATTCAACTCTACATATTTGATTATACGTGAAAAAATTATGGCAGCAACTAAAATATATATATATTTTTAATTTTAAGTAGGTAGATTTTTTTTTTTTTAGTTTTGCCTTAAATCGATCTTGACAGCTGTGGTGACCATTCACTTTAATTGAATGGAAAAGAGCAGCTTGGAAATTCAGGTATAATATAAAGTGTGTATAGAAAGGAACTCGACACGCTTGATTCATTTCGACTCACTGAAAATCTTTCCATTAACTTCATTAGCATAACCTCTCAATCATGTCCATTTTGGGCCCAGTAACAGTAACCTTAGCAGGTTTTCGGGTGTCCCATATTAATGTGAATTACTTTGGTTTCTGTGCAACCGAGTGTTACATAAATAGCGTATTTTACTCCAAATGGAAGTAATATTTTGCATTTTAAAATATGTTCCCCTCCCCATTCCCAGTATTGCCTCAGAAAGCTAATTTCCACATTTGCTGTATTTCTTGCTGTAGTTTATTTTACTGAAGCTGAAAGCAGGACACGATTAGCACTTTAAAGTGGAGGCAAGCTCTGTGTGAATATATTAAAATGTTGCCTGAGATGAGAAGACAGACATTTTCAGCAAGTGAAAAAACAGCCTCATTCACATTACCTCTTAAAATATACGACTAAACATTTCCAGTGAGACATTGGCAAAAGTTAGATTTAGTTGCTTATCAAAACAGATAAAGTTGAACATTAGGGATGCATTGTTGTAATGTTTCAACATTTAGCATAGATTTAGATTGGATATTTAACTGCACATGCTCATCTTAGGGGACGTTTACGTGACAACGATATGCTTAAAACTGAGAAGTTTCTCCTTTTAGTTTTCCGCGTGCAGACGACACCATTGTCAAAACGATCCCCATTCACACGGATCTGTGAAAACGACAAAAAATGCTATTCTGCTGCCAGGCCGTTATAGATGGCAATGAAACACTATAGATTGAACACGTAATATGCATGTGCATGACGTCATCGTTTTCAGCTATTGGCGTTTTTGTTGTTTACACGGAGGCCGTTTTCAAAAACTTGTACTTTGGAAAAAAACGGCATTGTCATGTAAATGAACAGCCAACAGTCCTTTAGATTGTTTGGCGTCATCTAAATCTCGCTTCGAGTTAATATTAAACACTTATAGTTTAATAATGCTTTTAAATAGTATATTCAGCGGTAACAAACTAAGAATACTTACTAAAAATACTTCTATCTATTCATTAATTAATCGTAACATTTACTATTGCAAAATCAAAATTTGTATCTGTTAACATTAGTCAATGCTCTGAACTAAAATTATATATTTTTTTATAAAACTAACATTAACGAAGCTTAATAAATGTGGTAAAAATACATTTATCATTTTAATGTTAACAAATAAGACGCTATTATAAAGTGTTACCTCTTTAGCAAATTTGACTATATTTTGACTATAAATAACAAATTCTAATATCCCATTTATTAGTAATGAGCCATAACATAACAGAAGACTGATCTGTTTATTCATATCAGCCAGAATGTTAATGTCGATGCATCCCTACAGAGTATCTTCATGAAGAGTGTCATTTTTCCCTGCTTTCTCCTGTCTCCTGATGTGAAAGGTGTTGCCTTGATGCCCTGATCAGCATGGTGCTGTTTCTTCTGAAATCACAGCTGCAGACACAAGCTGTGACCCCCTTACTCGCAATCACAGGGAGGCAAATGTCCACGAGGAAACTTTGATGTGTTAGCCCTTTAAAAAGACTGTTTGTGTCAACAAAGAGATACTCGCTGAAGAAGACGAAAAACACCATTGTGTAAGATGTAACTGTAGTTTGTGTTTTTCTTACTAAATCCTAACTCAGGGAAACTAGGGAAAAGGTAACTGAAGAAACCTGTTTCCAGGGAAAAGGTTAGCTGTCGGCCTCCACTGAATTGTGACAGGGCAGAGCTGTAGAGATGCTGATGAGCTGTGAGCATTGTCATTTCTGCTTCCTTAACTTCTCATTCTGCATAGTTTATAGCCGAGAGTGAGCATGGATATGCATGAGAATATGTGCTTGTGTGATTTGTAAAATCAGAAGAGCTGCTAGCCTAATTTTCCATTCCTTTGAACTGATTGGAAGACACTTAGAACTGGTGAGGACCATCTGGAAAGTACCTGTATTTATGAGTGAATAACAAGAGTTGAAATGTCCATGTGGCATGCTTTGAACATCTGCACATATTTTTGAGATTTCTGAGCTTGTTTTTTAATTGGTTGATGAATTTTTATTGTGAGGGGTGGTATTGATCAAGTTTGGGAAGAGAATGGTGCCATTGGTGTGCATCTTGAGACAATAACAGCACTGACGTAAATGCCAGTGCAACTTGCTTTCAGTTTAAACAGCTCAAACATGCATTTGGGACTAGGCTTAAGCCATAGTTTGTTTTTCGGTTTTAGGTATAAATGAGAAAAAAAAAAACGTCTAAAATACCCAATTAAATAAAAAAAAAAAGGATGCGTATTAGATATTGATGCTAATTGCCAGGGTTTGAGCAGCGGACTGTACTGTTGCTATAGTAACTACAGACAAACGCGATTTCTGTTTGCGGGTGTCTAATAGTGCATTCGGGTGCAGACTTTTTTGCTAATACGTTGTTTGAAAACACTGTTGAAATGCAGGTACTGGTAAGCAAAATGAATATCACATGGCTTCGTTAAATCTTTTGTTTTGACTTTCTTTGAAGGTTTCAAAGACTTAATTAGGGGTCAGACCCCACCATAACTAAAATACTGAATCTCTGTATTTTTTTTTAACAACTCACTTTTCATAGAAAACGTCATCTGGCACCTGTAGAATCTCAGATTTAAAATAAGAGTTTATTTGATTGACGGCTAAAGAAAGTCTACCAGAGCTCATGCTCATAATCGCTATGCTAATGACGGCATGTTATTCACAAGGAGGTGAAAGCGTAGGCTACGGTTTCTCTCTAAGAGAGGCCGACGCAGGTTAAGAACAAAAACGTCAGATGCAATTATAACACTCCTGATAAGAGATCTATTCAGTGTCTGCCTTCATTTGAATAACCACAGAATGTAGACTATATTAAATAGCAGTCTTTGATTTCTGTTGAATATCAGCATTAGGCCCACACTGTGTCTAATAGAAGTTACCTGACTGCACCATGCTGGGCTAAGCTTTACTTTAAAGTCACCATGAAATCAAATTGACCATTCTTATTTTATTTTATTTTTTTCATTATTATTTTTTAATTAATTTATGCAATCTTGATCTTTAATCAAAGTAACTTCTTACTTCTTGCAGTGACTTCTCTTCACAGTCTCATCCCAAGACGTCATCCAACTGACGCTTTTGACCATACTGTACGTCAACATCCTACGTTTTAGGGTACCCTTTAACGTCAGTTAGATGACGATCCTAGGGCGTCATCCAACTGACGCTTTACCTTTAACGTCAGTTAGATGATGCGGGTAGGTTTAGGTCTGGGGTAGGGTTAGGATTAGATAGCGTCATCTAACTGACGTTAAAACGTCGGATGTTGACGTACTGTATGGTCAAAAGCCTCAGTTGGATGACGTCTTGGGATGAGACTGTGTTACTAATGACGTGTTTATTGGTGTGAGGACGGGACGACCTGTCATTCACACGAGATCACAGCAATAGCACCAACGATCCAATCAATTCCAGATAGACAAAATCAAGTTCTACCCCTCGAGAATGAGAACTTAAGTGAACTTAAATATACATCACAGGGCAGAAAACAACTCAATTTTTCCAAGAAATGTGCTAGGTTTCTGGTGAGCACTGTACCTCAATTGAATGACTCCCCATGTCAGGCTAAACGAGAGGGTTTCTGATAATTATGGTAATTACCTTTTAAGTATCCGAGCCCAAGACCCTTAAAACGTTCTTATATAAATATGAAATAGCGGTGCAACGTGTGCTGACAGCTCCTGTGGTCCTGCATGCCCACTCAAACCTTCCTGCTCAACAACCCCCTGCACTTTATTCACATTTACACACACAGACAATTGGACAGAAATCTCTCCCTTCATCCCATCTTCCTCTCTATTCATGTCTGATCCCTTCTGCACATGACAGACCGCAGCTGGCTTTGAGTTCTGTCCCAGTTACTCCCAGTCTTTTCTTTCTTTCTTCGCGTACACACACACACACACACACACACATACAGACTGTCAATGAGACAGTTAGTTTGATGGATTGTCTATTATAAAGTTGCTGCCCGATTATGGGATTATTTGCATGCGTGTAAATGAGTTTCATCTCTCTGGTGGGGGTGATACAAATATATTTACTTTTATCTCACTCATGGATTAAATTTAAAATGTGAACAGAATTATTTTAAAAACTGTTACATTTTGTTACTTTTAATGAGAAATAATGTTGCGTTTGCATTACCGGCTGTTTTCATTATGCAAACAAAGTGGGCATCTAGTTTTAAGTCTCTTATGCTGACCAAGGCTGCATTTACTTAATAAAAAATATAGTAAAAACTAATATTGTAATAACATTTTTACAATATTACAGTTTTGACGGTATTTTATTTTTATCAATCAGTTTTCTATGTTATTACATTTTAAAATGTCATTTATCTCTGTGATGGCAAAGCTGAATTTTCAGCATACTCTTATTTTCAGTATCGCTTCAATCCTTCAGAAACCATTCTTATATGCTGATTTGATGCTCAAGAAACATTTATTATTATTATCAACATTGAAAACAGTTGTGCTGCTTAATATTTTTGTGGATTTTCTTTTATTCAGGATTCTTTGATGAAAAGAAAATCCAAAAGAACAGCGTTTGTTTGAAATAGAAATCTTTTATAACATTTTAAATGTCTTTACCTTTTCTGGATCAGTTAAAGGCGTCTTTGATAAGTAAGAGTATAAATGCATTTCAAAAAAATAAAAACGTCTTACTGACCCCCAAATTTTTAATGGTTGTGTATGCATGTTGTGTTTTTCACGTCTAGATGAACAGGCTCCACCCAAATTTGTATACTTTGAACATATGTTGGTCCTTGCATGGCCCTGTTCGCAATGTAGACAGCTTTGTTGATTGCAGTGAAAGTGATCTAATTTTGTTGAGTCATGTGGACTGTGTAGGTGTATGTGAATACATTATGGTGAAGAGAGTGGTGTACAGTTTTATCTATCAGTAAATGAATGAACCAGAATTTTTACACAATACTTATTTGAAAATATCTAAAAAATATTTCTTATGCACATCCCTCAACATTGCTGATAGCCAATTAGCTCAAATAAAAGCAGACGAACATGTTCTCTCACATCCTGTCTGTTTTCTGAGCAGGTGCTTTGTGTTTCTGTCTCACAGAGGACAGGGAAGTCATCAGTGGTGGTGGCAGGAGGTCATGTAGCTAACTCAGTCCTGAGGGGTCATTGTTTGGCTGGTTAGCATGCCCCAATTAGCCTTTGCTCTACACCATTACCAAAGTGTTGGATGTATTCTATCTGCTGCATTGTACTGCATGGCTCAAGATTGCGTATGTGTTGCATCTGTTTGTCTGCATGTTTCTCATTTTAAACAGAAGGCTGATTATTATCTACTATTAAATTAACAAACAATACAGAGACATAAATCAGGCTTTATGGTTACTGTTTGAAACCAGAAGATATATCAGTGTGTAAAGATATCAAGAGATTCTGGGAATTGCATATTTATTGCATATTAACTTCAGCAGTGATGACTAAGTTACTGTATGCTTATGAAGAAAATATCCCAAAACTGGTATATTTTCTTTCTGAGTCATACAATTTTGTCTTGATACCACATGTACACCCTTATCACAGACTGTTTGGACTAGCTTGTCAGAAATAGGGTCTAGCTAACAATAATTTTAGGCTCATGGATTTGATTTAATTTCAGTTTAGACGCACTAATCGCAATCTCACCTTTAAACTTTTTGTAAACTAAAAGCAGTATTTAAAAAAAACTGATCTAAAACATCTTTAAACAAAATTAACAAAACTGTGTAAGATATTAAAGGGGTCATATTATGGCCTTTTGTATGTGTACTAGAGTAGGTTCTTATGCTTGATTCTTCAAAAACGCTTAGGCTATTTTTTTTCTCGTATTCTACATTATTGCCATTCCATTTTGAGCCCGATTCAGACCCTAAGAGTGTTTGCAAACAAGAGGCTCATGCAGAACGTTTCAAATAACACAGTCTCATCTCAAGACGTCATATAACTGACGTCTTGGGATGTCTTTTGACCATACGTCAACATCCTTTTTAGGGTACCCTTAAACGTCGGTTACATGACGATCCCGGGCCGTCATACAACTGACGCTTTACCTTTAACGTCAGTTAGGTGACGGGTTAGGTTTAGGGGTAGGTTTAGGTCTGGGGTAGGGTTAGGATCCGATAACGCCATCTAACCGATGTTTAAGGGTACCCTAAAAAGGCGGATGTTGACGTATGGTCAAAAAACGTCCCAAAACGTCAGTTATATGATGTCTTGGGAATGAGACTGCGCTGTTTGAAAGCACAGATTTTACAGGATGTTGCAGAGTGGCAAGTTCCTACCTGTGAACAGTCTTACAACATCGAGAGCTTACAAAAGCAAGAGTCCCATAGCTAAACACAACATCTACACTAATGTTAGCAGGCTAGCGGAGCCAAACAGCTTTGCCTAGCAACAACATAAACCTTTTAATTGAAACTATTAACTGAACAATAAAACGTACTTACAGGTTTTGATCCATAAATTGATTGTTCCGACAAAGGAATTGCTCCATGTTTCAGATGGAGCTTTTGTGCGTGTCTGGCATTGTACTCTCTTAGGTTCTGGAAGCTGTCTTCCGTAAAATGTGCAGCACACAGATAAACATTGGGATATGATGTTCAGGAACAGTGTTATTAATTGAACCACTTTTTTCTAAGTTCGTCCACCTAGGAACTAGGGGTGGCACGGTTCACGAAACCGACGGTTCGGTTTGTATCACGGTTTTAGTGTCACGGTTTTCGGTTCTGTACGGTTCTTGTTATTTTTTTTTCTTTTAATCTTTAACACTCCAGAAATGTACTTCAGCATGTGATATATAGCTTAATTATCCACACTTTTGGATACAGTATAAAAAAAAAAAATTATATTCATGCAATCATGCACAAACTGAATTTGACTCTTTGACTTTTGGGACTATCTCAGAGGAAAGCTAGGTGAGATTTTGATAAAGCAAGAGAGAAGACATTGACATGCTTTTCGTTTATTTGGCAAAAAAAGGAGAATGTGTATCACTATCTCAACAAGAACTTGTGCATTTTTATCACACAAATCTTATACACAAAGAAATTAACTTGCATTTATCAACTGACAACTTTTGTAGCTCTTACCAAAATTCTATCTTTTAAAAGAAAAAAGAGGAACTACACTGTCTTTTATGAATAAGTCAATATACATGAAACCTCATTGCCTATAATTAGCTATAGCAATAGCAAAGGCCATAAACATAAAGTGAAACATAAGTTCAACCTCAACACAAAAAACAGTATCAACAATGCTTCTATTCCCAAAAAGTGAGGGTACCTTTTTTTCACTTGAAACTAAAGTGCAGGATTTGGAAACATATGACTGGAGCTCTTATCTAAACATAAAGTGCCACTGTAACGTTATATTAAAATATCATAACATGAAATCCAAAATGTTCCCACACACCGGACTTATACCATAGACTTATAGGACGCTCGCGCATCCTCCAACTCCCTCATCTCTCCCACTTGCCATTTCTCCGCGTGCCGTGACCTGCAGCGCTCCATACTCCACTTTTACTGGCTTGTTTACTAACTTGAACCGGCGTACAGAGCGATCGGTAATGACATCAAATACCGCGAAAGTGAGTGACGGAGCCGTCGTTCCCGCTCTAGTTTGATGTTATTCACCGGTCGCTCTGTGCAGCGCCGGTCCAAGTCCAACAAGCTTATGTCGCGCGAAAAGAAAACACACGTCACATACGGGCACGAGGGTACATTGCGCATGCGTCGAACCGTGAGACGCACACACGCTCCGAACCGAGACAAGCGAACCGAACGGTTCGGGTGTTTTTTCATGTACCGTGCCACCCCTACTAGGAACACTTCTCTAATGCAGGCCTCGGCCATTTTTTTTTTTTTTTTTTTTTGCATATTCCATGGGTAGGGATTATTTACAGTGACATTACATATAAGATCCGAAAGAAGTGCATTTGTAGCAATGTGTGTGTGTGTATATATCTGTTTATATTCTTATTTGGAAAACAAGACAAAAATAAGATTAATAATTAATATATTTTTTCAGTGTTGAGTTAAATGCAGGGTTATCATGGCATTTGTAGCTGCAAGTGTTTTAACAGATTTCCCCATACAATGATCAAATTGACTGTGATAAGAGAAGGCCCGTTTGGAAAAGATGTCGAGGTGTACAGAGAAGTACCTTGCTCTAAACACACATACAAATGTTATATGTACAATACTTGCCTAAATATTTTGTTGGACATGTACCGAATGAACTGAAGTTTAATAATTTAGCCTGAAATATTTTTTG
Organism: Pimephales promelas; assembly: GCF_988280905.1. NCBI lineage: Eukaryota > Metazoa > Chordata > Actinopteri > Cypriniformes > Leuciscidae > Pimephales > Pimephales promelas. The sequence continues at coordinate 20,359,232 of NC_142783.1, forward strand.
GGGGTTATTTAAAGGTAGTAGGAAACACTTTCTACCGTATCACAACAGCCCGGTGTATTGTTCAGGTTTCAACCGGGTGTTCTGACACTCCAAAGACATCTTGGGGGTCTTTGCAGTTTTTAAGACATTACACATAGTTATGATGATCTGACTCAGTATGCGGTCAAATACATCAGCAGTGATTAATCGTTACTGTTAGTCTTAATGGAACATATTGGCAAAAAGCCTCACAGTCACAGCAGGGGATCAAGTACAGATGTTAGGCACACACACACAATGACCCAGTAATTGGAGTAATACTAAATCCCATGACTCCACAGCTGATCGGAGCTCAAATTGCTTGCAGCTGAGTACACTCCTGCTGGATCGGTTTGGTTTGTGTTTCTGGCTTGTCTTTGGGCGTGCTTGAACAAACTCAATTCCTACTCAAGTATTGGCACTATCACAGCTAACTTAAAAAATCTGTCACGTTTTAATGAAATGGCAGCAATGAAAGTTTTATAAACTGTTTGGATGCGAATCACATGGCAAATAGCCTAATTAAGTTGGTTCTGGGACGTGTCCATAGCTGTTGGCCTCCATTATCTAATTGGCTCTAAAGCAAAACATTCAAATATATGTATGAAAACAGATGCAATTTGTGCACACCAATATATAATATCACTGTCTGGAAAAAAATGTCCCGAAGTATTTTTGCCTGCAGTTTCACAGACCGTAAGCCTATAGTCTAGACTCCAGACTAAATTGCGTGTTTGAGCTGTTTTAACTGAAAGCTACTTGCACTGACTTATTTTATAAAATGTCAATGCCATGTTTAGTCTCAAGATGCACACCAGTTGGGCTCATTTATGAAGTCTACTTAAACATCCTAATTTAACCAAGTAATAATCAAAGACCTTTCTGTGAAATCAGGCCTTTTCTCATATTTCACTAAACGTTTTATTCATCAAAGAATAATGGTAACACTTTACAATAAGGTTCATTATTTAACATTAGTTAATGTATTAACTAACATGAACTAACCATGAGCAATACATTTGTTACAGTATTTGTTAATCTTCGTTGATGTTAGTTAATGATAATAAAGCTGTTCATTGTTTGTTCATGTTTGTTCACAGCGCATTAACTAATGTTAACAAGATTTTAATATTGAAATTAACGTTTACAAAGATTAAAAAATGCTGTATAAGTGCTGTTCATGCTAACTAATGTAGTTAACTAATGTTAACTAATGAACCTTATTGTAAAGTGTTACCAGCAGCACATCTGTTTTCTGCATTGACAATAATAATTACAAATGTTTCTTGTAAGGACCAAACCAGCATATTACAATGATTTCTGATGGATCACTGAAGGATTTGATTTCACAATATTACTTTTCTATTTTTGATTTAAAAATGAGCTTTGGTAAAACAGACAAAAAAAAAAATCCAAATCGTATTGACCCCAAATGTTTGAACAGCAGCAGGTGTACAGCAGGCGCATCTTTGTAGGTGCTAGCGTGTGCTGTAATCTTTCTGATTTTTGGTCATTGGGATGGTGGGGATAATTAGGGAATAAGAATATAATTTGTGATGGAAAAGAATCCATGTTATGATTATTCACACATCACACAGATATACCGAGAAGCATGTGAATGTGTCTGAAATAAGCAGAGTCCAGTGTGGTGACTGCTGTCATGACCTCTGGCGCTCTGCCCTGCCGACTCGGTTTGGTCTTAAAAAGAGCAGCACACATTGACCCTGAAGGCGAAACCAGACCCACTGAACCTCAAACACACACTAACAGACTCACTAGCAAATGTAGGGATATTCTAGCATCATGTACTCCCCAAAACATGCATTGTTATTTTACAGTAGAAAACAACAGGAGTTTATAAGCTCAATGTTTGGCGGTTTCCACTCAATATGGAACAATTGCTTGATGTGAAGAACAAATTGAAATTTTATGTTCATTCTTATGTAGTGCATTTGATTTTGCGTATATTCTCATTTGCACTCTCCAAACACATAATATTACTGCTGCTGGAGCTTCTATGTTGTAAAACAGACACCTTTGATTGACATTAAACCGTTAGACCTTTCAAATGATCCGAAAAGAGGAATCCAACACCGTCCTGTCAAGAGAGTGTCAGAAAATTTTGCAGTGCTTTGTGTACGAGTGACTGGGGTATTTCTAGAGAGAGAGGCAAATAGCATACAAAAGTATAACCGAATTATCATTCTCCCATGGCAAGGTCTCTCTCTAATATATTAGAATTTCTTGGTTTAATAATTTTTTTGTTGTTTAAGGAGCATATTTACATAAATGTAAATGTCTAACAATACCAGCCAGACATAATACTAGTGTTATATATGTTTTAGCATCCATGAGGAAAAGACGATGCACGTGTACACAAACAAACCATTTTCACAGTTAACATTTCACCAACAGTCAGAAGAAAAACAGGTTTTGTGTCACATTAGCTCTGAGTCAGATGAAGTGATAAAGAACTGCTCTGTGGAAAAGGTAAGAGAAGGAGAGTGAAGAAGACAGCTGAGAGTTAAGATGTTATCAGAGAGACCGGAAATATTTCTGAACATAGCCCCACCCCGTTTAATTGCGTGGGAAACGCTTTGGTGGACACACGGCCCATGAGTAAGCTTTTTGCAAAGATCACTGTGGGGTCAAAAACAGAATTATACAATTACAGAATTTTTTAAAACATAAATTCAACATGTAACAAATAATAATAGATCCAAACTGTAAAAATATAGGCTACAATCTGCTCCACTTAATTGGAACACAATATTGCGCTTTTAAAGGTCCTCTGACATGAAATTTTCACTTTCTGAGGTGTTTTAACATTAATGAGTTCCCCTAGCCTGTAAACCGAGCTTTTGCTATCTTTCTCTGTCTGCCTTTGAGAAAATGAAAGCTGGTTGACGGGTTGACCTTGAATCTCCTCTGTATGATGTCATACCGAGGAAAGGTAACCTTCCCTTTCTCTGCTTTGCCCACCCAGAGAATTTGGCTCGCCCATGAGAAAATGAGCTAGGAAGTACAAACAAGATTTGAGTTTTTCCTCGAGAGTTATCATGGATTGCAAACGAGCAAAGCATGGCAGTTGATCAGTGTTCAAATGTACAAATTACCACAAAATTTTTTTTGGTTCCTTCATCCGAGCCTCTGAAGAAACAATGGGTTTCAGCCGACACAGCTTCCCAAAGTTTTGTTTGGTCCAAACATTTCGCTGACTACCGTTTCCTCAATACAGAACTGGCCTCGATGAACTCTGAAAATAAATCGATCGAGCTACCAAGCAACAATTTCTGATGTGTAATTTAGCCTAATAGTTCTTCAGTTAATCTCTCTCTCAACATCGTTCAATACTGTTTATGCATAAGTAAGTCAAGCCAGTGACTAAAATATCAACTGCACATTGTTTCTTTTAGTAGGATGAAAATAATCTCATTTAAATTGTGAACATATTATATAGAAAGCGATCAAAGAACAATCTTTCCACACAGCGCGAGTTTATCTGGACAACTCGTTATGAAATCAATGACGCACGTTACACTGTACATCATCGTGTTTGCATTGGTGAAAGCATTAGAGAGAGTGCAGAAACTGCATTACAGTGATAAGATCTTCATTCTCGCGATCAACAGACTGTCGTCTGCTTGCTCAATGCTCATCACGGCAACATTTTATGTGATGGGAAAAGATCTAAATACTTTAAAAACTTCTCACGATTCGTTAATCTCGATAGCTGTAAAAACGTATAATAGCTGTAGTAAAAGTATTCGCGAGAGTTTCACATGTAATATGTAGCTATTTCATATGCAAGCATGTCAGCCAATCACAGCAGTGGCCGGTTACACTGAATCCCACAGCAGACACGCCCCTTCAAAAAGAGTGTTCCAATCAGTGGCTAAAATCAGTCTAGGAAAAATACCTTTTAACTAAATTATGACTATTTTTGATCTAAAAAACATACGAACATTATAAGGGCAACCTTAAACTTGAATTTTATTTTCTTTCAACTAAGAGATGCCGTATTGAACTTCTAATGGTCACATGTCTTCAAGTACGAATTCACAAATCAGAAATGGAATGAAACTTTGGAATGCACTGAAATTTCTTCAGTATGACCATATGTTTCTGGTCTCGCACCACTGGAATGAAAAGTGTAGTGTGATCTCCCCTGAAAGTGGCAAATTTGTAAAAATGTCATCAGAAATGTAGTGAAATGCATTGGTGTAATTTATGGGTGGGACATGTCCCCACCACTTTTGAAACGGCATGGATGTAAATGATACAAATAAATAAAACATCTCTAGTTAACTAACAGAGCATTCATTTAATTCGTTTGTTAAACAAGAGGCAATCTAGCGCTGAAATGTGTTGTTTTTGAAAGCAAGTGATCAAAGTGCTCGTTGCCGCTGCGATCAGTGGCATGGATACAGTGTTCTCATGGATTGCGCTGCCGTGCACAGTCTTCAAACGGACACACGCTTTAATCCGTTATGGAGACTCTATATTCGTTCCGTTTTTATAGCAAAGTTACGCCACTGGTGAAATGTCAAACTTAATTTAGAGGACATCTGAAGTGCTCTGTACTATAGCTCAATAAATCATGTTTTACTTCAGATATATCTAGTAATATCAACAGGTTTGTGTTAAGGCATAAGGTAGTGTAATTACCATTCTTATAGAATACCATCTATTATGTTTTTTGTGTTTGTCTGTGTGAAAGAGACATTTAAACTGACTTTGACTATTTTTACATATGAAGAGTTCAGATGCAAAAGCCTCTAAGTGCCATTTGAAATTTTCTTCTACAGTAGAATTATCATTTTTATCAAGCTTGTATGTTTAAGTTCAGTAATTTCACTTAAATTGCAATGAAGATTACCTATTAATTGTCATTTAAGTGAAATTACTGAACTTGAATATATAAGCTTGATAAAAATGATCATTATAGAAGAAAATTTCAAATGGCACTTAGAGGCTTTTGCATCTAAACTCTTCATATCAGGTTTTCTTAAACTGGCAATAAACTGCTGGATCGATGGAGGAAGAGAAAGACTGTGAGGGTGAATGAGGGATGAGTAGAGAGAGAGAGAGAGAGAGAGAGAGAGAGAGAGAGAGAGAGGCACATGCATCTCCCTCTGGCCAAAATGAACAAGAACTAGGCCATGCTGTACCGCACCTGAGCAAAGGCAAAACAGCTGCTGCTTCTTTTTTAACTCACCTTTTAGATTTATTGAGGGAAAAAACAACTACTATAACTTTATTTTTACATTAGTGGCAAAACTCGACGTCCCCTACTCCATCCATGAAGGAGCTGCAAGGACAGAATAAGAAATTCAACTTTTGCATGTGTGTGGCAGTGTGTAGTTTAGATCGCATCACTGTCACTGAGCTCTGATGGGTGTCAGATGTGACCTTATAAAACATTGTTTCAAACAAAAGATCACAAGCAAATATTTGCACAAGTCTGATTCTACAAGATACAATTAATTACATTAATATAGTGTGTTAGAGTAAGAAAAAATATTAGATGAGAAATTCGTTAAAGAAAGACCACACTTACCTGTGCTGCAGTTTCATGCTGCTCATATCTAATATGGTGCCTCTATTGGCACAATGTGTTACTGCAGCCAAACCAAAAAAGTAGCGCTGTAGACAGATTACTGTAAAAATGCTACACTTTTTTTATCCGATATTTAATGACCTGCTATTTTGTTTCTAGATCACACATTTAATATAAAAAATAAGTAAAATAAAAAACATGTGATAAAGGTAACATGAAGTTGGATGTGTTTTTTTTTAGGAATGGCATGGAATAATTTAAAGAGTTAGATAGCTTTGTTTAGAAAGGATGAAGATCAAAGGAATCTGCTTAGTTTTTAATGAAACGATGCAATTAAGATGTAAATTAGAGATTAAAGCATCTGCTTGTGTGTGTGTGTGTGTAGGCCTGCAGGTCGCCACAAGGATAGTAAAATCTGAGATCACCTTATGGCGACCAGCCAGCATCCACCGCAAGGTAAATGATTTAAAAAACATACTAAATTATGCTTATTTGATAATGTAAAAATGCAGAAAGTTTTCTGTAATAGGTGTAGGGGAATAGAATATAGCTTGTACTATACTGTATAAAAATCAAAGTCATGGGAACTTCACACTGTTTATTAATTTGTTTCTTTTGAACCTGCAATGCTACTTGCAACGTTAATATTTTAAGCTGAAGTCCGGTGTTTTTTCCTCTGTCGCCATCTCTGTTTGAAATCTGCAATTGCAGTCATTTTATCAACTTAAAATTTATCAACTTTACGTGAGTTGTGCCTCGACACCGCACTGCGTACAGTAGGTAGACAACCAGAATGTGTTTTTTACCGCCGCAGTTTTGCCGCGGCGGTAAAAGGTGTATTTGCTGCCTTTGTAGATGAACACAATGTTTGAGAAGAGTGTGAGGCTGTCAGTCACCACGCCGATGTGGATACTGGCATTCAGATTCACCGATTAAGTATGACCAACATAAGAATTTTCGCCAGAAAAAGTCATTTGAACTAGTAAGAAACATTTGTTCTGGTTCTGACATTGCACATCGCGCTGATTAAATCTCGCTTATAATTTTTCATATCTCGCAAAACCGTGCAAATTATATTTTGTTCTCAAATTGTTAATGTTAACATCGTCAGCATTGCGTCCATCCGATACGTATCCTTGTTTTCGCATGGGTCCAGTTGCAGTCTCTTTTTTTTCTGTATAGCCACTCCGAAGTCCGAACAAAGTCTTTTGCATTTTACAGCGGGTGAATCTGTTGTCACTCATTTGAACCATTCTGGATCCTTTCTGATAAGTTTAATTATATCAAGTGCTGTGAGAAAAGGCTATAAATCTCACTCCACCTCCACCATCCTCACTCGCAATATAGCTTATACTAGCCAAGATGACTCCTTTGTGTACAGATGTGTATACAGAAGTGACATAATGAAAAGACATGCTCGAATCTCCCGCGGAAATCCACCAGTACCACTGAAATCAAAAACATTATTACAACAAGCTTACCGTTTTAAATCGAGCTACGGCAAGCAGAGTTTTGAACACTGGCTGGTTATGTATTTTCTCAAATGTATTTTGGATCATTTTTAACCCCAAAAAAGCTACGGACTGCAGCTTCTGACAGTGGCGCAACAAAAAAAGAAGACCAGTGTGCAAATCTGCCCGTTTCATAAGCTATATAAAAATGTTAAGTTAATTTTTTATTTTAAATTAAAATATAGACTATTCATTCGCTTTTTCCGATTTAACGACTCATTCTTTTGAGTCTGATCTTTTCCAGGTTTAAAATTTGGCCTAAATTATCCGTTCACAAATCAGACTCAACTGATTCGCTTAATGGTTCACTAATCGTTTCTAAATTGTATACGAAATACGAAAAAAAAAATCTTTTTCGTAGGCTAATTTGAAAAACGGTGAGCGGATAGTAAAAGTATTTTGGCTGTAGCCTCGTTGGGCTTAAAATGTTGGATTCAAATATAATTAATATATATGAAATGGTTATTTTAATAGAAATATTACAGATTAAACAAACTGGAACCGATTCGCAAAATGAATTGGATTTCTCTGTTGGCTACAGACAAAAAAGGTTAATCGTGGAATGGTGTAGCAGCCTAGGCCTACGACTTGAGAGGTTGCAGTAGAGAATGAACAAGATGTCGAGTGTGTGATGCGTGTGAACCGGTATTGTATCACGTGGTCACAGTCCTTGTTTGTGGATGATATTCATTCATTAATCATAATCACCAGCAAAACGGACACATTTGCGGTCATAAATGTATATGAGAGAATGAAACAAAGGGAGGGAAGAACAACACAAACGTTAAAACAGAATCTCCGCTCTCATCTCTTCTTGAACGTTGCGCGTATCCCAGTCAGAGCGCGAGGATCCGCTGCACGCGCACACACGCTCGCTCACACACTCACTCACGCACAGTCACACACAGACTGAACCAGCCGAGAGAGGGAAGAATGAGGAAGAACTCGCACGCACATTTCAGCTCTCATAGATTTGCTGATAAAGCATCAGATATTTGATCGCTACGGGTCTGTTTGGGGAAAAACAAACGCGTGTATGGAAATCGGAGAGTGCATAATACTCGCGTGGGTCTCTAATCTTTTCTCCACATCATATATAAAAACCTAAACTAATGCGAGCTGGGATACTACTGACTGCTTCCGACACGCACTGTCGTTAACACTCCTACCGCTTTCCCTCAGACTTGCATCTTTACGGAGTACCGTTACGGTAAGAGCACCTTAGCCTATATTTATATGATGTGATTGCATGGAGATTAATGGTATCTGTATCGTTGCACGAGGGTTAATAGGGGGCTAGAGACAAACCGAGTAACATTCATGTTTACGGAGAGTGACCCATTTGATACAGAGGTGCGCTCTCGTGCCCGTCCGGCGCGGTCCGCAGTGGCACGCGGATGATGATTTAACCGGCTGTTCGCCTGCACCTCGTTTTACGGGATTCTGATGTGCACGTGAAAGTTGTATTAAACATGATCCGGTCTCGATAGTCTCTGCGCTTTTGAGCACATGGCGGGGGGGGAAAAAAGCCATTGAGGCAACCGTTTTGTCCGAGCAATAAGGAATTGTTATCCCTGATAAGAAATTAGGCATGTCTTCGACGCCTGGGATGTGGGATAACAGATGTTTCATCAGTGGATAGTGTAGAGGTGCTGAATGAGAGCAGTAGGTTGCGGTATATGAATGAGAGTGAACGAGATCTGAGCGCAGTGCTGAATTAAAGCGCTCTGTATTCGGTTCTTTTGCATTTCAGATCAGTAAACCGAGGTTAAACGATACTTAAAGCTACTGAAATGCATTGATTAAATAATTAAGTGGTTTATTTCATATGAATGTGTGAGTAAGGTCTGCAAGATTTTGCTGTTCACTCTCCCCATTGATGACTGCAGATATTAGTGTGTGACACTGTGGGTGTGTGTCCAATGACCATGCATGTGTTTTGCACCATGAGCAAGTGTTTCATCTTCTTGCCTCAAAGGTTGATTGCCACCCTTTTTCTGAAAATGGATTTTGCAGGGATCGTTTGAATTTAGGTCTGCTTGCTTGTAGTCAAGCACCAGCGTCCCAACCTAAACTTCACTAGATTATTATTATTATTTTATTTAATCTGCGCTCTGAACTAACAGAAACAGCTTGCAGAATGGATTGTCATTCAGCACTAGGCTTAAGGGAGCATCTGGACTTGTTCATGCATTTTGTAGAAATGAACCTGGAGATTAAATTGATAAACAAATTTGACAAATGAATAATCAAGTCCAGATTCTCCAGAATATTTTTTTACCTAACAATTCTGGAACAGGCTTTTTAGCAAATACTGTTAAAACGTTCCTAAAATGTCAGACTTGAATCAGTGTCAGACACCTTATAATATAACAGCCATTTTTGACACCACGTATGTTGTTGCTTGTTGGTGATCAGTGGTTTTATTTTTCTCCATTTTCTCTTCTTTCTCCTGTTCTCTTTCTATTATAGCAGAAGTTTGTCACAGAGTAAAGAACGATGAGGCTTCATGAGACCTCCCCTCGCCTCTTCCTGAGCTTTCAGTGTCTTGTCGTCTTGGTGATACTGCTCTTTAACGTCCACCATGTGACAGCAGAACATGCTCCGGACCAGAGCCAGGATCATAGTTCTCCTGCCAACAAGTCTTTGTCCTGTGGTGGGACTGTCAGATGTGCACCTGGAGTCATCCTTCCAGTGTGGGAACCTCCAAACCCTTCCTTTGGGGACAAGGTAGCCCGTGCCACGGTTTACTTTGTGGCACTGGTATACATGTTTCTGGGAGTTTCCATTGTTGCTGACCGCTTCATGGCATCCATTGAGGTAATCACCTCTCAGGAGAAGGAGATCACCATTAAGAAACCAAATGGTGAAACGACCACGACAACTGTACGCATCTGGAATGAAACTGTGTCCAACCTCACCCTCATGGCTCTGGGGTCATCTGCCCCTGAGATTCTGCTCTCGGTCATTGAAGTGTGCGGCCATAACTTTGAAGCTGGTGACCTCGGACCCTCCACCATAGTCGGCAGTGCAGCTTTCAACATGTTCGTCATTATTGGAATCTGTGTCTACGTGGTGCCCGACGGAGAGCTTCGCAAAGTGAAACACCTGCGAGTTTTCTTCGTCACCGCCACTTGGAGCATCTTCGCCTACTTGTGGCTGTACCTGATCTTGGCTGTAATCTCACCGGGCATCGTCCAGGTGTGGGAGGGTCTCCTCACTCTTTTCTTCTTTCCGATTTGTGTGGTCTTCGCTTGGATTGCTGACCGCCGGCTCCTGTTTTACAAGTATGTTTACAAGCGCTACCGAGCTGGCAAGCACCGCGGCATGATCATAGAGACGGAGGGGGACCGTCCTCTGCCATCCAAGGTGGATATCGAAATGGATGGGAAGATGCTGAACTCTCACGCAGTGGACTTCTTGGATGGAACTCTGGCTTTGGAACTGGAGGACAAAGACCTAGATGAGGAGGAAGCTAGGCGTGAGATGGCAAAGATCCTGAAGGAACTGAAGCAGAAACATCCCGATAAAGAAGTGGAGCAGTTGATTGAACTTGCTAATTACCAGGTGCTCAGCCAGCAGCAGAAGAGCCGTGCGTTCTACCGATGCCAGGCGACCCGCTTGATGACCGGAGCAGGTAACATTCTAAAGAAGCATGCGGCGGACCAGGCTCGTAAAGCAGTGAGCATGCAAGAGGTGCGCAGTGACACTGGAGAGAATGACCCCATTTCTAAGATCTTTTTTGACCCTGCCTCTTACCAGTGCCTGGAAAACTGCGGAACTGTGGCGGTCAATGTGGTTAGGCGGGGAGGCGATCTCAACCAGACCGTGTCGGTGGAATTCCGTACGGAAGATGGAACCGCGAATGCTGGCTCAGACTACGAATTCACCGAAGGCACTGTCGTTTTCAAGCCAGGTGAGACGCAGAAGGAGATCCGAGTTGGAATTATTGACGATGACATCTTTGAAGAGGACGAGAACTTCCTTATCCACATCAGCAATGTCCGTGTGCTTCATGAGGCTGATGAGCCAGAGACTACAGAGGCCAATCACGTGGACACCATCGCAACACTCGGTGTGCCCTCCACAGCAAGCGTCACCATCTTTGACGATGACCATGCTGGAATCTTCACATTCGAAGAGCCAGTCGCCCACGTTAGTGAGAGTGTGGGCGTCATGGAAGTGAAGGTCCTGCGCACGTCTGGCGCCCGTGGGGTGGTGTCGGTGCCGTATAAAACCGTTGAGGGAACTGCCCGTGGAGGAGGAGAGGACTTTGAAGACTCCCATGGTGTTCTGGAGTTCCAGAACGACGAAATCTTGTAAGTCATAGTCTCATATTTACTGTCAAATGTGTTTGGGTTCTTGTCCTGATGAGTCACTCCTAAAATATCCCTGTTAAGAAGAACCATTTTAGAATTTTTGCATTTTTTTTATTTAAAATCTTGATTTCAATTGCGTTAGTATAGTGCCTTGTCAGAACAGGAATGCCATGCATGTAAGATATTTTTGAATTGTATGTGCCTGATGGAGTGGCATGCTTGATGCTAAGTATTTTGCTCTGTGACATCATTTTGATGCCACTATGATATCAGTGTGCAAAAAGCAGCCGATGGAGGATGTCATCAAAAAGAAAATCCCCAGATACACTTCTCATCTTCTCCTCTTCTCCATCTTTTCGTGTGTCTTTCATTCACAATTCTCTCTCTTTAGATTTTAGCCTCAAAGCCTGATCCCTTTGAGTCAGTGTGAATGATGATTATAATGATTGTAATATCCTGTCTGGCAGATGTTTGACTGTTTGGTTTCCTGGTTATTTATTAATTATTGTATTGATTGACCGCTTTTTGTAGTGTGTGTAATGTTTAATGAGGCTTCTTTTTGCTTTTCACTATAGCCTTTGACTCAATTTTTCCCTTTCTGGAGATGATGCATGCTGCCCGTAGCTTGTCATGACTATATTCCCTGTTGAAAAAAAAAAAAAAACATCTTAAAACAACCTAAGCTGGTCTGATTTGGTCTCCCATCCTGGTCAGGCAGTTTTGTTGGCTGAATTAGAGGGGTTTGGGGCACTTTTTAATCAGGCCACCCAGCAGCACACCGTCTTGTCCAGGCTGTTAGACCAGCAACTTAAACCATCAAAGATCAGTATACCAGCTATGTTTTTTTCAACAGTGTTTGTTCAGGTTTATTGCCCTAGAAATCCCATAGATTTGCCGTTCTGACATTGACAACAACTAAGCTGCAGATCATAGAGTGAGTGCTTTGTTGTTTGCTGACAAGCTTTTGCTTGACATGAGAGGGAAGCCTCAAAGCTATCTTTAACATGTCTCCTGCACCTGAGCAAAGGTTATTGAAATTGAAAAATCAGCACATCTGCATAAGATGCTCAGTAAAACAGAAAACTGTCCATCTGTCCTGGTATAAAAGACGTTAGGCAAGCACAGTGACCGATTGTAACAGGCCAGTGTATATTTTAACCAGATTCAAAGCAGATGTTGAGGGTCAGACTTTCAGGGGCCTGTTGGCCTGTTGCATACTTTCCATAAAGCAAAGCTGTGCGCGCCTTTAAGTGGATTTTAATAACACTCCTGTAATGAAATGATGAAGGGATAGGGGGTGTGTCGTGCCCTGTGCTGTAGACAGGATTGTGGCTGCCTTAGTCTTTCAGCTCAACTCACATTCGAGAACTCCGATGTCTTGATTTCCTTCGGATCTTAAAAAAAATTCCAGAACGTATAATTAGAACATTATCTCAGCATTCTGGAATATGAGTGTGGAACAAGGTTGGAATGCAGGGTTACCTCACTGTGCTGGACTGGGATTCATCGCACTTTCTGAGCCCTTTTGGAACTGTTTACTAAATACAGCTCTGTGAATTTTTATTATTTGCTCCAAACAGTATTTGACTATGCTCAGAAACATATCAGTGAAAGATGAATGGACTGCCAAACTCTCCCTGTACTGCCAAACTGTTAACATCATAGATCTGCTTGTGGAAACACAACTTTTTATTCTCTACACAGAATTGTGTGGTCTCACTGTCACACAGTAGATCATCTAGATTGAAACTCATCTCGTGGGGTAAATATCAGTTCAGTGCCTTCTGGGTCTAATGGTTGTGTTTCAGTGGTATCATGGGATGTTAAGAAGTCTTGGCCAGATCTCATAGAAGGAGACAAGGCTGAGAAACACCATGCTGCAATGCCCTTGAACACAACCCAGAAGCAAGGCAGAATGGATTGCTCTGGAAAAGAGAGAAAAGAAAAAAGTAAAAGGGAATGAGAAAATAGATGATCTACATCTCAGAGCCAGAGGCAAACTCCACCCTAATTTCAGTGTCACAGTTTGTAAGAGAAACACAGAACTAAAGTTGGAGCTCCTTGCAGGCTTGTAGTTTCTTTACTCCCATTGGATTCTTCCGAGGATCAGGAGCGCTGGCGTTAACTGATAAACAGATTTCCACAGAGCTAGAGCACTCGTCAATCACAAAGTTCTACAAATCCCTTGATCCTTGCATGTTTGTTTATGAAATATTTGGCTTATTGATTATTCCAGCTGTTGTACTGCAGTCCTGCAGATTTTACAAGTTGAAAATTGTACAAGTCTACTTATGAGTTCTACATAAAGCAGGGTAGTGGTAAATTGTCTTTTTTTGTGCATTTAAGGACTTTTACTTTCTAATTGAGTTCCTTGATTTTTATTTCATTTGAATTGTAGCAAACAGAATTATTTGAAATTGTATTTTTACGTAGAAAAGCAAAGATTTTCAAGACAATTTTAATCAATGGCTTGACGGAGCCTTGTTTGAAAGTTCAAACAAATATATTTTGATAGATGGATCGAGGGATAATTTTTCATTCTGAAATTTCCACAACCCTGGGTTTCCTGTATTAATTTCCACCTAATCCCCGGCCAAACAAAAGATATAGCCCACAGTCACAGTGCACACAGATTCAGAGTACTGTACATTGTTAACTGGCATTTTGACATTTGTGCTCTTAAAATGCCAGGGCACTGTGTGGCAAGGAGAGTCATCCAGTTTTATGTGTGTATGTGGATGTAGCCTATGTCATTTTGAAGCAGCCATTGGTTAGATGTTCTTAAAGCAGTCGTGTTTATGGGATTATGTGTGTGTAAATACACTGTTATAAAACGGTGTGACAAATGACATCTGTATCTGTATCTGACAACTTAATCATCAGACCGTCCCACTGGACAGACTCTGAATGAGATGAAAGAAGGAATAACTGAAGGAAAACATAAGGGGGAGAGAAATATGAGAGAGTGGCTGTGTTTAAAAAACATTTTGAGATGCGCATTTTAGGCATCACAGACTATGGGCTCTATCTTGCACCCGGCGCAAATTACTTTATACAGAAACGCATGTGTCATTCCTATTTTGCACGCGCGCAAAGCGGGATTTTTTCCTCAAATGACGCACGTCGGTAAACTAGGAAATGAACTTGCGCTCCCTGGGCGGATCGGTGCAAAAAGGAGGCGTGTTTCGGTGCAAACATTCCCTGGTGCTATTTTACACTTCCAGAAAACAACTGCGCCACTGACCAGAAAAAACCTGGTCTAAAGTCAGTGGCGCGTTGCACGTTGTTCATAATGCTATTTTAAGCGCACATGCTTGGCCATAATGTAGCGGGTGCACAATGAGCATACACTTTGATTCTCTCATCAACACAGATGCAGCAGTTTTTATGTTTGCAAATCATACATTATAACAAGGAAAAATATTAAACATGAGGGAAATCATTGTGCTTTATGATTATGAAAAAAACCTTATTACCCATTCATTTTTTTAAGGCTAATTGTAGTACTGAAGTCTAAGACCTGTTTGATAGTGGCAAGAAACATGCGTATATAATGTTTAACCGACGATGATGTGCGAGGGTTTCTCCCATCCCCATACAACGTCACTTCTGTCTTTCACTGCCCTGACAAGAACGTCGGCCTCATCGGCTGTGAACGCTTCTGGCGCACGCCTGGTAAACCCGCCGTTAAAATTAGAATCTGTCATGCAACATGCGCACCTGCTCTTAAAGGGTACGTTGGATGACGCTCTGATTTGTTTATTTCACGTTACGCCCAAACCACACCTATGAATAACGAAGTTACATCAGACCAACCCCTTTTAGATTTGCGCCAGGTGCAAGAGGCATTTATCCTGCTGGGAAAATAGCAACAGCGCCGGGACCCGCCCACAAGTTACTTGCGCTTTGCGCTTTTACACTTGCATTTCTGATCGTTAAAATAGGGCCCTATGTCTAAAAAGTGCTGTGGACAGCTCGCTAGGTTTTGAAATAATTTATATGAATTTATATTGAATTTATATTGTGCAATAAGTGCATATGTGTGTATATATATATATATATATATATATATATATATATATATATATATATATATATACAGTATATATATATACAGTATATATATATATATATATATATAAATGATGTATTATATAGAAATAGAAAATATAGGCTAGAATTTTATAATTATTTAATTGTTTTTTCCTTGCGTATTGGTGCTAAACAGCACCTGAAAATGTTACTTGATGAAAATAATTTCAAATGTTTCATATTTTAAGCACTTTATGATACAGCTGCCATAAAATAACCTGAGGTTCTCATTTAGTAAAATTTCACACCTTTTTATGTATAGTGACAGATTCAGGCGTTTCAAAAAGGTGTTTGATCCGCATTATCTGTAACCTATCTAAACTAGATTGGATATAAATGTTTTTTTTTCCTTCAAATAGTGTTGCAAAGACAGCAGTTTCTCCCTGAAGTCAGAGGGCAATTGCTAATCCATTACACTTCATCATTCCTACGCCACATCAAAGAGGCCGCCTCAAGGATATTGACAGGCAAGTACGTCAGACTCAGTACATAGCTGAAATAAGAAATGATGGGTGGGTATGTTCAGCTCTTTGGCGATTTTAAGTGCCTTCAGCTGGATTTTTTTTCTTTTTCGGCTACATACTGACACACTTGCCTGTCAGTTCCTTCCAGGCGGTAAGCTTTTCTTTGTCTTTTTGGGATGGCCATCTTCTAACATTATAGTCTGACACTGAATTTCTTGGCTACTTAATGAGAGTTGTTTGACTCGTATTTACATGTATTTGGCCTTTTGTTGTGGGTGTATTGTTGACATGGAAACGTTTAGACCCTGAATACAAAACGACCCTATTTTTTCAGATGTATTTCCAAGAAAAAAACATTTTTTATTTTGAACAATATGGTACATCCATGTAGGTCATTCTTGCAGTTTGACTTCCATCTAATCTAATAGGGTTAAACTGGCTAAAGGGTATGTTTACACGACAACGCTATGCTTAAAACGGTGACTTTGTTCCTTTTGAGTTTTCCCCGTACAGATGACATCATTGTCAAAACGATCCCCATTCACACGGATTCACAAAAACGACAAAAAATGCTGTATTTTGCTGCCAGGCCATTAGATGGCGCTGAAACACTATAGATTGAACACAAAATACGCATGACGTCATCATTTTCACAGATTCAAGTTTTTATTGTTTACAAGAAGACTGAATTCAAAAACGTGCATTTTGAAACCTGTTTTTGAAAGTTTGCGTTTTCAGTCTCCCAAAACGCCAATGTCGTGTAAATGAACGGCCAAAACGCGTAAAAAGTTTTACGTTTTTAGTTGAAAATGGTGTCGTGTAAACAGCCCCTAAATGACAAAATCTAAGTTTATTTACCTGTCGAAGCCATTTGGTGCTTGGCAAGTGCTTATTTTTGACAATAAGTTAAGAAAAAGAAAGAGAAAGATGAAGAGAGCAATCGATTCAAGGATAGAGAATTATAGATGGGTAAAATGAGAAAGTGAAAGCGAGAGACATGGTCAGTTTTGAAGTGTTAATCTGCTCTGTCTCATTAGAGCCTATAACAGCTGCAGGAAACAGCATAACTATTACATTCACACAACACAAACACGCCACAGGCAGTTAGACACAAGCTTACGTACACAGTGGTGAATGGGATGACCCGCAGCCCCTGACCCCATGTTTAATATCTCATGATATTTTGGTTAAATTTGGTTCGATTTTAGAGAGATTTCACATACCATTTGCTTAGACTTTTAATGCTACACAGATCAAATATTTATATTCACAGGATATGCCAGGTCCGCACAACAAAACTAGCCAGTGCCCAGTCAAAAATAGCCCAATGCTACTTCCTTTGTTTAGGTGTGTGGGTCTGAGCACCAAATTTGTACACCCTGTGAGACCTTTAACTTGCAAAAAAGAAAATCCACATGTGACAAAAATTATATATATACTATATATATATATATATATATATATATATATATATATATATACAGTACATTGTTTTTGTAAGGGATAATGTACATACAGTGGGTTGTTATCTCTGAATAAACCCCCGACTGGGTGATAAGGTCTCATAACAACCGGCTGGATGTACATCATTGCACTTATTACACGGCTACTTGCCACATAAGTAAAAAAATTAGACACGAAATAGTTGAAATATTTTATTAGGTCTTTAATCACAAAGATAATTGGAGAAAGTAGTTGCTCGGACATTTAAGGACATTTAAGAGATACGGTATACAGTCATACCACATTCATTGCACTGCATTTCACCACATAAATAATAATGGAGATAGATATTGATTTCAGATTAAACTGTTTCAAATTAAATCGAAACTGTTTGTGTCCAACAGTGTACAAAACAATAGTCACAAAACAGCAGATACGTTTGTATGAAACGAGAGAGCGAGTCCATGATACTGGATTGCATAATCATATAACTACACAAAATACTGATTTGACTGAGTTTTAACACATTGCAGAAATGCATCCATTCACACACTAGACATGCTTCTACACACTTATTAGCACTCTTTAAATGTATTTTAAAGGATATTTGCTGTCTCCTTATTGACAATAAAGAATTCAATTATTCAGTTAAACTTATTAATATTTTTATATTATTTCCATAAACTTTTGGAGCAAAGAAAACTTCACCTGTAAGGGTCAATCACTCATTTTAAATCTAATATGATATTTAAAAGCAATGAGTGCAGCTGATTACGGTTCTGAATGATGTGTAAAGCTTGTAATAAGTTACTGTGTGTAATAGCAATCCATTAAATATTAATAATGAACCCCAATATTACCCAATAATGAACCCCAATTGGCCTCCTCAAATCTTTGTCTGTTTTTCTTAGTCTCTCTCCTGCTGTCTGTTGGCATCTCTCTCTCTCTCTCTCTCTCTCTCTCTCTCTCTCTCTGACAGTAGCATGAAAAATGTTGCATTCTGGGCAGAGACTGTGTCTGTAATGAAAGGGTTATTAACAGTGATGTTTCAATTAGCACACAAGCTTCCTGTGCAGGTGGAAAGGGAGTGTTTCTGTCAGATATCCTGAACCCTCACTCACCCCGAGAACTGTCAAGCCTCACTAATGAACACCCTGACACACTGTCCCTGTCTCACTCACTCCAGTCCCCTTTCAGCTTTGTCAGCGCTTTGTGTCTTGATTTCTTCCCTTCTTGCTTGCGTTCTATCACTCTTAATATTTAGGGCTTAGGGATTTGAACAAAACTATCCCTAGGTAATACAGTAAAAGCCACTTCTGGAGATATATAGTGTGGGTGTACCATAAATTAAATTAATATGCTTTAGGTTAATGTACCGTACACAAGCTAAATGTATTATATTATACATTATATTATATTTCCCCCCACTAAATACTCTTCTGCTTTGTCATGTCTTTTTCATTATCATGTTTTTATTTATTTTTTTCACACTTGTTTTTCAGTTAATTGTACTGTATGTGTTATGTGTCTAAGAGAAAAGTAAGAGTGTTATGGGTCACACTGGTGTCAGTTCATTCTCACAGAGGCGAGTAAGAAGGTAATAGGGGATTGGAGAAACGAGAATGGAAGAGAAAATGAGAAGCAGAGAAGGCGGTGGAATGTTTGTTGTATTTCAGCTTCCCTGGCGGGCGCTGAGCTAACAGGTGAGGGTGGGTTCTGCCAAAACACTGCTATTACTATTTACTGTAACCAGAGAACTGTGTGTGTCTTTAATTTCCCCTTAAGAGTTCCTCCTTTCTGACGTAAAATATTACAGAAGAATATTATTGGTAGCGCCACTGATAGAACCAAAGCACATTATTAAAATTCGGTTTCCTGTGCTAGGAGATAATTGGTCTACAAAAGTAGTTTCATATAGTGTTTGGACATAGAGTAGATAGAATAGGACCCATTACAACACTTTATGTGTGTTTCTTTCTCTATTCTACCTGAGCCCTGTTTAGAAGTTTTATGTTTATACACGACCAGGCCTGCGCAGATTTCCACATGAAGCGGAACGCCCGTTATTCACTCATGTGCCAGTTTCCATTTTGTTTGTGTATAAAATATTTAGGCTAATTTGATCATTTTTTTCAGTTACCAATATAAGCACAATTCTCTCAGCTGCATTATAGTACAGAATCCTGCAGATATTTGCCCTAAATAGGTGCAGAGAATGTGGAAAAAGTCTGCAGACTCAGGCCTGAACAAGAGGAATTAAATCACTCCTTCATCCAGTCACTCAGAATGAATGTGTCTGGATTAAAAAGGAAATGGTTAAAGGGTGAAAATTATGGAAAATAGGCTTTTACTTGCTCTGGTGAAATTGCAGAGTTTGATGTACTGCATAAACATACAATAAAGTTAGTATGGACCAGTTAATTCATACTGTAGGCCTATGCATATTTTTTGATTTCATTCGAACATGTTTGTTTTTCACCTGCTGAAATTACTGTTTTCTGGCTTACTCACCTCTGAATATAGGATAGGAATGTCTGTGATAGTAGTAATTTTTTTTTATTACTCAATTACTTTGATCGGTGTTGAAAGTTGAAAATTTGTTGTCAGACTGCCTAGTGCATCTTCATTACAGAATTAACTTTCTAATTAAAATAACACTCTCATCTATGTAAAGAACAAACTTTAATACGGCACTGTACTAATACTAAAAATACTAATATATATATATATATATATATATATATATATACAAATGTGTGTGTGTGTATATATATATATATATATATATTAACATATTAAGATTTTTGCGTTCATGAAAGAATTCAGAATTTTCATTTTATATATATATATATATATATATATATATATATATACATATATATTATGAAAATTCTGAATATATATATATATATATATATATATATATTAACATATTAAGATTTTTGCGTTCATGAAAGAATTCAGAATTTTCATTTTATATATATATATATATATATATATATATATATATATATTATGAAAATTCTGAATATATATATATATATATATATATATATATATATATATTAGGGCTGTGCAAAAGTTAATTGCGATTAATCGCATCCAAAATAAAAGTCTGTGTTTACATAATATATTTGTGTGCGCTGTATATAATTATTTTGTATATATAAATACCTATGCATGCATGTATATATTTAAGAATTATTTGCGCTTAAATTCTGTATACATTTATAAATACATATTCATATATAAAATATTTATATTTATATAATATAGATTAACACATTTTCTTAAATATATACATGCATGAGTGTGTGTATTTATATATACAAAATAATTATATACAGCACACACAAATATATTATGTAAACACAGACTTTTATTTTGGATGCGATTAATCGCAATTAACTTTTGCACAGCCCTAATATATATATATATATATATATATATATATATATATATAATGAAAATTCTTTTATGAAAACAAAAATCCTTGCTTTTTTTCACAGAAGAAAACCATATAGGTTTGGAATGACATGAAGGTGTGTAAATTATTTATACAGTTCTCCTTTTTGGGCGAATTGGGCATTAATACCAACCCATCCGGATCAGTAAAATGACAGATGTCCTTAATATGTTAATAATTGAATTATTGTTACATGCTAAGAGGTTAGCCAATCATAACAGAAGCCCTTTGCACATAAAAGTCTTGAATGTACAGTACAAAAAGCAGCTTGAGGTAGTGAGCGGGTGGAAAATGGTCATAAAATACTAAATTATGGTGCTAGAAACCTTTAGTAAACATTGAATGTTGACTTCAGAGAAAAAAATGTATAAAATGCCACGAAAGTGTGAGAAATGACCCCCTTAAATCCAGAGCTGTGCAATATGGCTCAGTCAGGAGCAATGAGCTAGTGTGTTTGTCTATATGTATATGGGAAAGAGAAAGAGCTGAACTTGGAAAAAAATCATCACTTAGCAACAGATGTGATGGAGTGGCTGCCATTCTTCAGGTCACAAATGAGGAAAGAGAAACTTGGAGGGGAGAAAATAGAGCTGAGATGGAGTCAGAGAGGGGTGCTGTATAAATGAGCTGGTGCGGGTGGAAACATTGGCATGGTTCTCTTTAAAGATTAGTGGAGCAGGACAATCCTGGTGCTGATCCCCCTGGATTAGATCAATTTTACACACCTTTACTAGAATTATGACACACACACACACACACATACTTAAATTCACAAAGTTTTAGCTATCATACTTCTTTGGAGCTGGCCTTTCGGATTCTGCAGTGGAACTTTTAAGCTGCTGATCTTTTTCCTGTGACTTTTTCACAGGATTAAAACTTCCCTCACTAATCTACGGTGGCCTGCAGGTCCCGTTTCTTTCCGAACAAATCCAGGCACAGTTGGATGCGACACTTTTTATAGTGAGGTTCCCCAAGTTGGGCTGAAAGTGAGGGCTATTCCTCTGTCCGACACTTGTGATTTGCTGAATGTCAATTCACACTGGGGCCTGGAGCGAATGAATAAGCATTAATGCTTATTAGCTCTCTGAAAAGGAGGTTATTAAATGTCTTAGGTTCGGTAATGAGCTGAGCTTTAGATTCATGATGTTGAAACGAGTAGAAGCAGCAATCCATCCTCATTATTGAAGAAGACCGGCAAAAATGGACAGAGAGAGAAAGCAGAAATAGAAAGAGAGAAAGAATGTTCTTATTTGTTTTCATTCTTATTCATGTGATATTACACTTTACTTTTTCTTTTTTGGATTTCAACTTTTAAGTCTTTTGGAAATGTCAAAAATACACAGTCCAGCAATACATACTGAGGTTATTTTGTTATTCCATGCCTCTATGTGGACTTTAAATGTGTCAAAATTATATTTTTGTCTAAAAATCTGATGGCCTTGAAAGTGGATTTTTGGTATAATGTGAGATCGCAAGAATTTTTGGATCGGTGTGATGGTGATAATGTTATGACAGCAGTGATATTTCTTATGACATTTCCTTCAGAAATCATTATAAAATGCTAATTTGGCAATTAAAAAACATTTTTGTACCATAATCAATCAATTATGCTTATTATTTTTGTGCATACAGTTTACATTTTTTATAGAGTGGGAGTTGAAAAGTCTAGCAAGGCCCAGAATAGAGGCATTCTGTCTATGTTAACCTTGAAAAACTTTAATCGAACCTCTTTAAAAATTAGGAAAAGGCAATTGAAGTGACGCAATAAAAAGTTAAATGCTATTATAATCTATCCTTTACAACTATCTAAAGTTTTTTTTTTTCCTTAAAGAGTTAGTTCACCCAAAAATGAAAATTCTGTCAGTATTTACGCACCCTCATGTTGTTCCAAACCTCTATGTGTTTATTTGTTCTGCTGTACACAAAGGAAGATATTTGGAAGAATGTTTTAATCAAACAGATCTCATTCCCCATTGACTACCATAGTAGGAAAAAATACATACATACTATGGTAGTCAATGGGGAATGAGATCTGTTTGATTAAAACATTATTCTAAATATCTTCCTTTGTGTTCAGCAGAACAAATAAACACATAGAGGTTTGGAACAACATGAGGGTGAGTAAATACTGACAGACTTTTCATTTTTGGGTGAACTAACTCTTTAAGCGTGGCTCTGATTTTTCATAGGAGTTCCTAGTTCACTATAAGTGAAGAATCACTCATATAGAAGAGTAAAGGAGGAATAGAAAAAGAGGTGAGACAGGTGACATCTGATAATCTCCTAATCCTGTTGAGTCATGTTATTAGGGCAGTTTTGTCTGTAATCCGCTGACAGGAATTTGGCACTCTCGGACGCCCAGCTATCCCACGGCTCCAACCTCGTTTATGTCGTTGAGTTGTGCATGCTTCCCCTCTTCAGGATGCATAGTTTTCAAAGCCGGCAGATGGAGACGTGCTGAGATTTTTTTTTCTTCTTTGCAACACAAAAGACTTCATGGATTGGCTTGGTCCAGTTACTGGGAGGCAGAGATAATAACACTCATCCTAGTTATCAGAACTGCACTGAGGGAGAAATCAATCACACGCACACACACCGTTTAAATGAATCGAACTCTTTTCATGTGATGTATTATATTCTGTCCAATGTCAGAGTCTTGTCTTCCTGTGCGAGGTGTTTTACTGTTGTCAAATGAATTTTCTTTTTTGGAAGTATATTATCTCTGTGTTTTGAGATGTACTGTATGTGTACACTGGTTTAAGAATGGATGTTTGTGTACATGCACACACTAAAAATCCACATGGAGCAAGTTAACTGGACAGCTAACCGCTTTTCATTTAAAAAACAAAAAAACAGCATCTTATTCACTCACTCCCTGTAATCCATGCGTAAAATGTGCACTGAGAGTATTTAAATTAAGATATTGTCATTCAGGAGTCTGGATCACAATGGTGGAGTGATTTACACCATAATGATTTATGTTGTTTATTGTTACCTAATTTTCATAATTCATTCATATTTTTGTGAATTCCCCTAGAACAGGAGTGTCCAAACCTGCTCCTGGAGGGCCACTGTCCTGCAGAGTTTAGATCCAGCTTGCCTCAACACATCTACCTGGAAGTTTCTGGCGATGCCACTTGAAGGCTAGCCTTCGACTTCAGCCGAAAAATAATACCTGTTGACGCTGCGGTATTCAAGGAAATGAGAAAATAGGGAGTTTTTTCTAATCGATATCGATGGAGTAGGTGTTTCACTACATTGAATAGAATTCTTTTTGGGAGGAAATTGCTTATAATTGAATAAATCGACAGCTCATTTGCTAATCTTCAACATGTTTGCTGTTAAACAGTTGTTTTGGATTGGTCTATTTCTAGAGTTTACATCGGAAAAAAAATGCTGCTTAATAAGAGAAGTCACGAACAACTGCGCGACACAGCTGGCTATTGACACAAATTTCACAATTCGATTCGATTTCGATTCACAAGCGTGTAATTCGATTCGATTTCGATTCCGATTTGATTCAATATTGATTATTTTGGATACAATATACAATATATGGCAAATTTTCTCAAG
This sequence comes from Pimephales promelas, assembly GCF_988280905.1. Lineage (NCBI taxonomy): Eukaryota > Metazoa > Chordata > Actinopteri > Cypriniformes > Leuciscidae > Pimephales > Pimephales promelas. The sequence continues at coordinate 20,383,678 of NC_142783.1, forward strand.
GAAATCAAATCTCTGAACTAATGCTGTAAACTATGGGAGTTTAGTTAAAGCCTACTAGGCTTCATTAGCCTAATATGAAGGTAATAATTAACTGTTTTGTAGCTATACAAACACTTAAATTACACACTTTATTTATTTTTATAATAAGAAGATTATATGAAATTTAAGCATTTAAATGGTGGCTGTCATAAAACTTGCCCGATATATTCAAATATGCATTAAATATCGAAGAACATTAACATTATAATGCAAATGTAATATGGTGTATATATGAAGAGTTCAGATGCAAAAGCCTCTAAATGCCATTTGAAATTTTCTTCTTTAATGATGATTTTTATCAAACTTGTATATTTAAGTTCAGTAATTTCACTTAAATAACAATTGCCATTTAAGTGAAATTACTGAACTTAAATATACAAGTTTGATAAAAATCATCATTAAAGAAGAAAATTTCAAATGGCATTTAGAGGCTTTTGCATCTGAACTCTTCATATTTAGCAAAATGCTAAAAAAAATGCTAACATGCTAAAAAAAAAAATTCTAGCTGACTAACTTTATGTGGGTTTTCTGGGGTAAATATGACGATACATGAAATTGATTACAAGCTGTTTAACTGACGTCTTTCCACGGTTGAAACGCTGATTGAGCGAATCAATGTGACATGTTCCGGATTCGATAATCTTTTAACACACTTTCAGATGCCGGAAGAGAGATCAGCGCTGCTGCTTCTCTTGAGCAGTGCCAGAGCCATCTCACGCCACAGCGCCAAGACATTATTTTTTTTTATTTATCTTTTTAGTCAACTTAACCATGGGTGTGTTCACTTATGCTAAGCACTGTAGCTATATTTGGGGGTTTAGTGTTTTTAAACAGTTTTTACTTTAGCTGTTAGTAAAAATGACACACTTTCCCTTTAAAAGAAAATCTGTGGTATTTCCTCATTTAAATAGCTGTGTGTATGCGTGCATGCAGTCATGGAGGTGTATGTTGATTCCTTCATTTGATGTCTAGAGAACACAAGAGGCAGTGCTGTGCTATTGCATTATTCATCCACCCTTTCTCTCTCTCTTTCTTTTCTCTCCATTCACCGTTCATATGGCTTTGGTAGAGTTTACTAAAAGGATTAGAGAGAAAGATTCACCCTCTATTGATAGAATATCATTAAACATCTACCATTGGAAATGTGTGTTTGTGTGTATCTCTATCACACACACAAATACACACACACACACATGGTTCAAATTCAAATATATGCCCCATATACAGTATGATTGGCAGTAATACACAGAGGTTGTCTGATCTCTCTGAATGACATATTCCAACCGGATCTCACGACCAAATCGTATGAATTCGGCGAATGATTAAAAAGTGGCTAATTCGTAACAATTCATACGACCTCACTCGTACGAATTAGTACGATTTTGCTAAATCGTACATATTTTACGAATTGGCCAATTCGTATGAATTCGTACGAATGACCTACCCCTTACCCTGCCCCTAAACCTACCCATCACGTGGGTTTAGACAAATCGTATGAATTCGTACAAGTGAGGTCGTACGAATTAGACACTTTTTAATCATTCGTCGAATTGGTCGTGAGATAGCGTAGCATATTCTCTACATCTATGTCGTTCTTCCATGACATGTCATATTTTTGAGATGTACTCTCCTATGGTAATCAGAACAGCAGCAAAGTAAAAAACTTAATGTACTGTCACTTCACACTGATGTGGGTGGCTTGTTACAGAAGCAGGAAAGGCTCTTATAACACCACTTATTCTGTTGTCTGAAAGGTTAACATGAAGACACTGCAATCAGCCTGTCCTTCAGTCAACGCACACACACAAAGTCACAATCTGTGAGTCGCAGAGTCGAAACATGTCATGGTGCCACTGTGGTCTGTCTGCCATCTTGTTAGTGTCTCTTGGTACTGATTGTCCAGTGGCGGTGTGAATGAGAGAGAGAGCGAGAGAGAGAGAGGGGAGTAGGTTAGTTGTTCGAGCATTCTGGGAGCACAAAGTGTCTATCATTCTGTTTTGTAATCGTTACGAGCTTTTTAGTTCTACCAAAATGCCAGCTTTTGCTTGCAACTTGGTACAGTTTGTGTCTATTAGTTTACCTAGATGAAATGTTATTGCTAAGTGAATGTTTTTTTCAAAACTTGTAAAATTTAAATGACTTTTTTTTTTTTTTCAAGTGACCCAAAAACAAAACCCCCATTACAGTCGTTCTAAACCTGTATGACTTAACTTTTTCTTTTTAATGACATTTGAGAGCAGCAGTGGGGGGCATGTTGTTTTTGGAAGAACACGATGTCAAGTCAAGATAACATTTTCTTACACTATAAAAATGGAGGGGCTGTGGCCCGACTGTGTCTTTGAGAATCAATTGCGATATTAAAGATGTCTCATTTGCGATGTATTTTTTCCATGAATAGATGTCGTGTCTTATATAAAGCAGTCCATCTCTCTCTCTTTTTGTTATTCGTGTCTTTGTCTTAATCTTTCTTTTCTAGTCCTGGCTCAGTGGAGGTTGTCCTGCTTCATTTCCCTATTTCCACTCTGGCCTGGTTCACAATCGTATTTATAGATGTCTCCTCAGGCCCCTGGCAACACACACGTGTTCCCCTGGTTTTTGTCTTAGATGCACCATCTCCTGATCCTGTAACGTTGGATCTGTTTTTTTGTCTTGCCATGACACCGTTAATCTACTACACATTAGATGTTTGTATGCTTTCAGTTGTTTTGTGCTAGTGATGTTGTATCATATTGTAGTGTTATATAAGAGCCCCGACAGGTGCAGCCAAGTTTCTTAGATTAGAGTGAGAAAGAGCGAGAGAGGATATCATGCTGTGCACAGAAAAGTGCGATAAATGCCAAACATTCTCTGATAGAACGCAAGGTAATTATGAAAGCGCAGAGAGGATGCACTCTACGGGGTGCAGGGGTGTGTTTCAGCGCTACCTCCAACATCAAGAGCAGGTTATGACAGTTTTTTGTTGTCTGTGTAAAACATTCTCCCTGCACTACATTTCAAAAGTTTGGTGTTAGTATGATCTTTTGTTTGTTTATTAAATTAATAGTTTTATTCAGCAAGGATGCATTTAATTGATCAAAAGTGACATTTGTAATGTTATAAAAGATTTCAAATAAATTCTGAACTTTCAGAAACATGTATTATGGTTTCCTCAAAAAATATTAAGCTGCACAACTGTTTTCAACATTGATAGTAAAAAGTCACCAAATATTAGAATTATTTCTGAAGGATCATGTGACACTGATGACTGGGAGAATGACTGTTGAAAATTCATTTAAAAACATATTTAAATAGAAAACACTAATGTTAAATTGTAATAATGTTTTAATAAATGCAGCATTGGTAAGCATAAAATCTTAAATATAAAAAAAAATCTTACCAACCTGGGACCCCAATTTTTTTAATAGCAATGTATAACCATTCAAGACGCGTCAGTAGAAGACATAGAAGAAAGTTCCTTTCCAAAAAAGGAAAGTCTTTAAAGTCCCCCGTAGTCAATAATTTTATCCCTTAAAACGCATCTTTGATCACCAAAATTACATATTTAAACATTTTTTTTTCCTTGAAAAAAAATTTCTTCATCCCTAAAATAGCTTGAATGTTTGCCTCATTTAGTATACGCGGTTCTATGAATATGCAAATTAGCCCCGCCTCCATTCACTCACACCAGACCCACTCGTTGACGTGATTGTTTAAAAGGTAGTTTGTGACGTCAGATACAGCGATTTCAACCTGCGTTTTTGAGACTGTCTTTGTTTCATTGCAGTTTTATGGAGAAAATACTCAGCAATGGTGTTGACTTGTGAATTTGCACATGGCTTGTCTTAAAGCATATTAAAAACATTACATAGAAATATAAACATTAAAAGTTGGATTTTCACCACAGATCCACCAATCAGAAAAGTTGTTGTTAAAGAGTAACCACACCAAAACCAGCGAACTTCAAAAAGGCATTAGCAAATTATGTAACCAAATGTGAAAATATAATGCATTTTATACTAATATAAATCTACAGTAAAACCAAAGTGGAGATGTGGTTCATGATCTCAGTGCTGGTGGATTTGGTTCATGCCTTAGAACTTTTCATTAGCCTGGTTTCCATTACAGATTTGCTCAAATAAAAAAAAAAACGATTGCGAAATCACTGCGTTTCCGTTAACCGATGCTATGCATCTGAAAAACATTTCTCTCACACGACAAGTCATTCCAAAAATCATGGCAATGGATGGATTAAGCCTAACACAGCCACCCCACTAGCCATTATTTTTTGCCAAATAATCCTTTTTCAAATTGTCTGAAAAACCACCTCAAATAAGTGTAAAAACTGAGTTTTTGTGAAATTTCCATTGGACGGCGTATCTTTTCAATTCGAATTTTCAATTTGCGCAATTTGAAGGGTAATGGAACCGCAGAACTTTTCTCTATGGAGGAAAATAATGGGAAAAATACTTCGGGAACTAAGGCCACTGAAAAAGTGGGTGGTGAATGTTGCACTTTATTGTACATTTAAAAACAAAATATCTTCGGATTGGATGTGAAGTTCAGCCTGGACACCCAATTTGCCTTTTTGCTTAAAACGTGTCACATTGAGCCTTGTCACATTAGGACACCATGTTAGCAAATCATTTATGTCAGAGCTGTGTTACCCAGAAGTCAGTTGGCCACCCAAATTTGAATCCTGTTTAAAACTTAAACAATTGTGTTGTGTAACGATATGAATTTCTTTACCGAGAATTCTTTGTGTCAAAGTGTGTTTATGATTTTAAAAAAGAGTGGAGCTCTTGCTGAAGACTTACAGGATTTGGTGATGCATGCCGGGAAGCCAGAGGACACTTTATTCCACTTCCACACTTAAAATGAATGACTGCAAGCAAATAGATATCCCAGGGACTATCTCTCTCTCTCTCTCACACACTCTCTCTTTTATTTTCTATTGCTGGTCTTATATTTTTCACTCTTTCATTCATTCACACCTTATTCCCCCCTTCTGCTTTTCCATTTTTTGAGGGAGAGAGAGAAATGAGAGAGAACATAAATAATAAAACGGGTTGAAGGGTAGATTCGGTTATCTGGGCAGACAACCCAGCCCCTCAGGATTTGAAGCACACATGCATGAACTGAAAACACACACACACACAGCTTACAGACACATAGACCATGAAAAAGAGAGAGACACTGTGGGGGTTCAAGACTGTTTCATATAAATCGAGTGGACAGTTGATGTTGATCATAATTACAGAACAGAATGAATTTCAAGATACTAAATGTCTTTTGAAAATGTAATTTTCTGTGAAGATCAGGTTAAGGAGAGACTGTGGAACTGTATGAATCTCCAAATAAAAGCAGTAAAAGTCATTAGAAAGCTCCCACAGTGATGGAAAAACAAACATGTGTGACTGCATTGAAATCATCTTTAATGTATTAGATGTATCATGGAAACACTATACCGATAAGAGCCTGAAACCACCATAACCATAAAAGTTCAACCATAAAAACTGACCAGCTAAGAGTGAGCAAGCTAACTGAACAAGGCAACCGATACTTTTCTGCTTCTAGAGAGCGTCTGTTGGGGCGCTAACTATTGTTTGCCCTGGCTGATGTTCAAGTCACTTCTAATTGTATCATTGATCTTCAGTTATATTCAATCAATATAATCAATCATATTCTGTCACATAGAATAAATCAGGTGTCAATTGTGCATGGGTGAGCAAGTGCTTCAGTTGAGCTGTGCTTTTACTTGAATATTATAGTTTTGTTTGTGACTTATAGTATGATGACTCAAGGCGTTTTTTTTTTTTTTTTTTGCTGCTGGTGAATTGGTAGAACTGAAGGGCAAGTTAGTTGTGGTGATGCTAGTTTACCATGTAGTTTGATTAATCAAATTAAGTTGCCTACTGTATATTCATGCTCTTATTATAAAAGTCTGTTATGCTGCTTAATATTTTTTATTTAGCGCTATTCAAAAGAACAAAAGGACAACTCATTTGAAACATTGAAACATTGTAAAAGTCTTTCAATAAATTTAATGCAGCATTGCTGATCAAAAATATAAATTTCACCCACATACACACAAAAAAACATAAAATGGCTTACACAGTGAACAGAAGTTCAACTGTACATTTGCATAATTTTGAGCAGATGCAGGTTGCAGTGTTGCATTTTTGAACAATCTTGTTGGTACGTTCAACACTATAGGGGACTAACCAGCACACCACCATTCCATGAGGACCAGTAATGCTGGTCTTGGCTGCAGGGATTGTGGATTTGATCTTACTTGCAGCTGAAATTGGGCTTTGGGGGAGTTGAGGAGCACAGACACTGTTCCTTTACAGCTTTATAACTTTTCAGATACAGATGCACACAAAATGAGCATGCATCAAATTTATAGCATTTACTCAATCACCTGCAAAAGCACGGCAGACTAATACAAATAACCGTTTTACATAGACACACACAGGGAGAAAGAGAGATACTTCTTTCCAGATCTCTGCTAGGACAGTTTTTGAAAAGCTTTATGCAAAAAAAAAGTATGGTCTCTATCAATAAAGTCTGATATGGTTCATTAATCAGACTGAATACGGGGTGGCTCTAAATCTTACTTCCATTACTGATCTGAGTCCAGACGACCATCAGTGCTGCTGTATAATTACAGGAAAGAGCTGCTGCATCCTTTTACTGTTCAATAACGCCATTAGACTTAAAAAGTGCTTTCATTAATTTTAAGCGTCCGCTGGCCGAACTAACTTGTGCCGCATCGCTAAATCAGCAGTAATATCTCCTATTAAACTTCTGAGTCTAATGTGGATGTTCAGGGGGGATTGTTAAAAAATGTGATTATTTGAACAGAATATGAGGGTTTTATGAGTTGTGCAAATGATGAAGTATAGAGTCATGAGTTTATCAGCAGTTGTTTTGGGTGAATAAGATATTAGAACAACAGGGACATTGCCACTTCCTTTATAGCTCCCTGTTCCTTCAGCTTCATTGTAACTGCTAATAAAGTGCTATCTTTAGCTAACTCTATTATCTTGAGTTGTTGTAGCCCTACAATAGCTGCAGTGATGTTTATAATGAACATTTTGGTATTAAATTGGATCCTTCCGGTAAGCTGTTGAAGGGGAAATAGGAGTAGTGTGATACAGAGATGCTATCTGTTTAAAGGGATAGTTCACCCCCCCCCCCCCCCAAAAAAAAAAAAATCTATTTCAGTCTTCCGCTGAACAGAAAAGAAGATATTTTGAACTATATGGTTTACCGAAATTGAAAGAAATTGTTACATTATGCTATATTAAAAACTGAAGAGACTACAAAATATAAACAAATTTTTATCACAGTCATTTGACTGAGATAGAAATTGATATAGAAATGGCTCATTTGAAATCGATTATAAGTGATAAAATCAGTTTAAATCAGAAAGTATCACATTCGCACAGTCAAACTCCCTGCCTTGCAAACTTCTTACTACTTTTGATGGACGCGCAGTTTTGAACAATCTCTCTCCACGGGTTACAAATTTGGAAATATCTTTGTATTCTTGTTAGAGTTGTACTGTACATATACGTAGGAGGGTACTTCCTAACCTTTTCGCACAATCTCTCGTCTATTGCCTCCATTGTCACTGTAGCTTGCATGCGTTCCGTTGTGTTCTTTTTAATGCGGTTTTCTTCGACTACCTTGTGAATCGACACCCTCAAGGCGAGGTTGTCGGACTGCAAAAAAATTAAATGTGCATCTGCGACCGGTCACAAAAGTCTGGCGTTGTGTGGCGCATACTCTTCTAATGATAAAATCGCTGATTTGCTGATTCTCACATACATGTAAAAAGTGAAGTATACTTTATATCAAGAAATTTAAATCTTTGAAATCTTAAATGTTTTACCAATTTTAAAAAAATCACATTCAAAACTATTCACACAGGTCTTCCGTAGACTTACCAGTGTTGTTTTAGTATTATTTGTTTACTATTGTACTATTTCTTAATTTAATTTTTAAATTATTTGTATATATTAGTTACTTTAATGTTAGTTTGTTTTAGAAGTTTTATGTGCTTTTGTCATGTTTATAATTGTTTTATATTTCTATTTTGCTTTTTTTTTATTTTGGGTGTTTTTGGGGGAATTTTAGTTGGCCTATTTCAACATTTCAAATTTTCATTTATGTTTTTTTAAGTTATTTAGATTACCAGGTTTGTTTTAGTTTTATTTAACAATGTCAACTATGAGAATTACATTAGAAATAAACAGAGCAATTCCATAAAGGTTAGGTTTAGGGTCCTCACGCCATTGGTGCTCTGGCCCTAATTAGCAAAAGCTTGTCTTTGGATTGCAACCATAGCCAAGGTATGATTGATCAGTTATGGCAAGCATATTTTCTTTGATCAGTAACTTTAAGGGTTGAACTAAACCAAGAGGTCATGATAAGATTCTGTATTGAAATTCAAGGGAAAGTCTGGCATGGCCTTGCACCACCACCATTGAAGGAGTTTATTAAACAGAGGATAGATTGTGGTATTGGTACCAGGTCTGTCAGTAGAGGGGACTGGGAAGTACCAAATAGGCGAACATCTTTTGCCCAGAAAGTCTTATCAGTGATGGGGAGTAAATATTTTAATAGTTTGCCACAGTCAATACGACAATGTTCTTCTTTAAGGAACATCTTAAGAAGTGGCTTATGAAGTGTGTAAACATTTTTCTTAGTAATTTATCATGATGTGTTTTTTATTTATTGTGTTTTAGTGGAGTCTTGTACTGAGTGTCTGTTATTGTGTGTACCTGCCTAGGGACTACGGACGGAAATTAGCAATATTGCTATAATCCGGCTTGTTTGCATTTTGTACTTTGTACTTATGTTCATTAACATGCTTTGTCCCTATTAAATAAAATAAATAAAATAAAGTGTGGAGGAAATTGGGATTAGAGTTAGAGAAATTTTGGGTTTTCTTAAAGGATTTGGATTAAAGTTAGATTTAAGGTTTGGGGGTGGTTTGGAATTGACTCAGTGAAATATTAAAGTTCAGGGTTAGGGTGAAGGATGAGGCTGGGAATGAGGAAATGGTTAGGATCAGAGGTTAGGACAGAGCTTAAATAATGGGTTTAGGTTGAGGACAGATTTAAGGTTAGGGTGTTTATTGTGTCATTGTCACCCTGGGGATGGTGTAACACAAAAAGAGCAACACTCCGAGGGTGAGAAATTGTGTTTGTTGTGCGTGTGTAGCCAGCTCTGCTCCTTTTATAACTCATTCCCTGCAGGGTGTGGCCAGGACAGGCAAGGACAGCCACCCGCCACACACACACACACACACACTGTGCTCCGGGTCTTGTGTGTGTGGGATCTGAATATTGTCATGATGGGTTGAGACCTTCCGTCACTCAAACTGCTCTGAGTCAAAAAGCATACAATGACATAGATATCCCCCCTCTCTCTTTCTCTCTCTCTCTCCTTGCTTCATCTCTATTGTTCTCTCTTTCTCTTTTTGCTGAGGGCAGGTTGTCCAGTCCACTAAGAGGACAGACACACTGATAAGTGTGTGTATCTGTGTGCGTCCTTCCCGATGGTTCCTGTAGTCTGAGATCTTGTCCAGTTCTGTTAGCTGAGGCTCAGACCAGCTTTATTTTGTTGAGGCTTTAGACTTGAACTACAAGTTAAATGTGACTTTACCTTTGATGCAATAACTAAAGATAATCAAAGGGAAAATATTGTAGTGTTGCTTTTTACTTTTAAACAAAAATATTATCAAATGTTATCAAACATGTAATCACTAATTTGTTGTCTTGTTTTATATATCTTGTTTTAAATATATTAAAGTTTTTTTATGCATAGAGATGCACAGTATATTGGTACGCTATTGGTTATTGGCCGAGAAATAATACTTTTCTTTAATTTAGCCACATTGGATATATCAGCTGATATTGAATATTTAAATGTGCATGCTCATTTCCCCTTTACATTTAGATTAATGTTGCCATCATCTTATGGTGTCATAGTGTTTGGGTTTTAATTTAATATGACAAAATTGTATAGAATTTGGACATTATAAATTGCTATTTTATCCCAAGATATATTCAGAGATGATAAACAAGATGTTATAGAATAATAATTTAATAAAAACCCAATTTTGATAAAAAAAAACTGACATTCAATCTATATTTAGACTTTACTGAAAACGTACCAGCGCGACATCTGACGGGTTTTCCCAGATCGCATCACATTTAATAAATAAATAAAAATACTTATAATAAAACCAAATCACACCCTGTAATATTTTCCTTGTTGAATTTCCCATTCCACTCAGAAATACTCAGAAATTGCAGAAGAAAATCCACTGAGAATGCCATTTTGACTTTAAAATGTCACACAAATGTTGCTGCTTTTTAAATTTAGGCACATTTTCCCATCTGTGGTTACTGAAGTTGACTCAGTCATCAGTCCTTCCATCATTCCTTCCTTTCTGTCTCTCCTTCCTTCTCGAGTGAGAAAACAGCAAACGGATTTACAGCTCCCACAGTAATGAGTGTGAACTGCAGTAAGAGCAGGCCACAGCAGGGGGGAACAGGGGGAGAAGAAAAGAAACTAGTAGGAGTGAGCGGATAAAGAAAGAGAGAAGGAGAATTAGCATATCCATCTTCGTTTTAGGTTATTAGTGCTGCTACTGTTAGTGGATTTTATGTCTTTGATTCTGAATGTAAAAGACTCCTGCTGGCCAGGCGAAAAGCCCTGGTTCTATCCAAAAGGGTCAAGCAAACATTAGTTATGTTAATCCAGCTCTTATACTGTATCTCTACCGGTTTAGTCAAGGTGTCCTTCTAGCTCTAACTGGACTGAGATAGTTTACAAGGGCATATTTTGGAAAATAGTTAGGCCCCATTAAGGCTGTAATACACAGATTTCCCCCCCTGATTTCCAGACTAGTTGTTGAAAGTCAGAGCCTCATATATTTTGACCAGTCAAAGTTGACAGATTTGGTTGTAAATTGCATAGTGGGCACAGTTTTTTAGCTTCAGTCCATGATTCTATCTGGTTGCCAGCTGATTTTAGAACACACATTGTTTTAATCTGCCTCGCGTCTCCTAGCAGCAAGGTTCAAGGTTTCTTTGTGAGTTTGTTTTTGTTCAGAATGACTTGTAGTCTGGTAGTGTGTGATGCTCAGTTGGCAAGTGTATTATGCCTAGTGTTTTGAAAATCTGTTAGTTTAGTGTATTCCTGGCTTTAGTCAAGGTGGTTTAAATGGATACTCCACTTTTTTTTTCATTTTACAATTCCCGAGTTAAACTGTTGAGTTTTACCGTTTTTGAATCCATTCAGCCGATCTCCGGTTCTCGCGGTACCACTTTTAGCATAGCTTAGCATACATCATTGAAGTGCACAAGACCATTAGCATTTCTCCCAAAAAAATTACCAAAGTGTTTCGATATTTTTCCTATTTAAAACTTGACTTTTCTATAGTTGCATCGTGCACTAAAACAGACGGGACGATTTTCTAGGCTGATATGCAGGGAACTATTCTCTCATTCCTTCTTAATAATCAAGAAACTTCACTGCCGTACTATGAGTGCAGCTGGCACAAACTTAGTCCCGGTCACGTTGGAAGCTGGGCACTATTTTCAGGTGCTGCGTCATAACATTACGCCTGCTTACTCATGGTACGACAGTGAAGTTTCCTGATTATTACGCAGGAATGAGAGTATACTGTAGTTCTTAGTCATATCAGCCTAGAAAATCGCAACTTTACATTTTCCTTCTGTCTTAGTGCACGATGTAACTACAGAAGAGTCAAGTTTTAAACACTTTGGTAATTGTTTTGGGAGAAATGCTAATGGTCTTGCGCACTTCAATGATGCTAAGCTATGCTAAAAGTGGTATCGCCAGAACCAGAGATCGGCTGAATGGATTCAAAGAAGGTAAAACTCAACAGTTTAACTCTGGGGGAGTTGTAAAATGAGCGTATTTTCAAAAAAAGTGGAGTATCCCTTTAATTGCCTCTAATTAGGTTAACCAAGATGGTCTTCTAATTAAGCCATCTGCTATTCTAGCTAAGCAAGACCAGCTCTAAACCTCAAGAAACCATGTAAAACATGCCTGGATTCTCTACCTCAACATTTTTCAGATCAGCAGTCAAGGTCATTGCAGTGTTTTGGATGGAGAATGGGTCTTTCTGGATCTCCTGATGATATTTGGCTTCTCTTTGCACTATTTGGATGCCGTTTCACTGAGAAAATGGCGAGGGAGGGCTAGTTAAATAAAAAAACAAGAAAGATTGCAGGTGACACTGAAGGAGGTGAGCAAGATTGACGTAAATTGCCAGCATTTGAATCGTTGTTGGCATATTGCAGCACGTTATCTCCTAATAACCGCTCCCGGTGTGTGTGCGAGTATGTGTGATCTTTTGGAGTGCGTCACTGCAGCTCTCTGCAATGATGTTACCCAAGGCACAACTCACGTCCCAGAATCCTCTGGTGTTCTGCTTAAGCAACTGTCTTTTCCAAGCCCTTACACACACACACACACACACATATGTACAGACATATCAGTCAGTGTAAAATTCCCCTGTTTCTCTCTCATATTCTAAAGCCAATTAAACCGCAGAAGAGTTGTAACCCACTCCACTGAACTCATCCCATTAATAGTTTATCAGTATATTTAAAAAATGTAGTCTCTTATTACTTAACTGTGTGTCAGACAAGCTTTTGACAAAAGACTTCTCCTGGAACTCTGACTACCGCAAAAGATGTTCATTCGCGCCAACTGAACTGGTTTAGAATTAAGCCGGCCTTAATTATACCAGGCTTGGTTAGTCTGTCGGACTGATTCAGATCAGTTAAACGCCCCCTCTGAGGCGCCACACATGAAAATGATATGACGTGACGCTCTGACATGACGCACAGTATACGGACAGCAGGGTTGAGTTGTTCAGTGAGAGACTTGAGTTCATTGAAAAAACACGCCTAAATTTATTTTTGCACCCTTATTTCTGCTTTGATCTATGACACACACATGCCTCATCCGTCTGTCTCCAGAAGCAAAGCGTTCTGGTGGGTGGGCCGGGAGGCCGATCGCTGCCGTCGAAATGATGTCTAATTGACAGGAAGTCAGAATGTGTAAGATTGCTGTTGTCCGTTCTGTTGGGCTTATTTTGGCAGGCAGTGAGATGAGCAGCTTGGCTCTATTCAAAGGGGTCCTGGGAGAATTACTGTACGTTTTTCGTGCTGTTAAGGTGGTCAAGCTGTGTTTTTAAACATTATGGTTAAGCAAGTTAACCAATTCATGCATGTCTCCATCAGTTTTCCTCAGCAAAATTTTGCAGGCAAAAAAATAGTGTAGTTATGCATGAATGAGCTCATGCAGAAGTCACTTTTAAAACAGGCAGCTTTCTGTTGCTCAACTCGCGAATTAAAGGGTTATTCACCCAAAAATAAAAATTAAGTCATTAATTACTCACCCCCATGCTGTACCAACCCCGTAAGACCATAAATTGTCTTCGGAACACAAATGAAAATATTTTTGATTAAATTTGAGAGCTATATTACTACCACTAAGTGATTGAACCTTGAAACTATTCCATGTGACTACAGTGGCTCAACTATAAGAATTTCAAGCGACGAGAATAATTTTTGTGCGAAAAAAACCCAACAAAAATGGCGACTTTATTTGACTATTCCTTTTCTTCCTTTTAGGCCTGAAACGTAGAGATTTCCACGACACATGCGCGAGAACTGAACAAGAAGTAGTAGAAAAATAACGTAGTTCTCGTGCATGTGTCGTGGAAATCTCTTGAAATCTCTTGAAATCTCACAATGTACTATTTGTTGCCATGTTACCTGATTTATATCTATTTTAATGAATTGGGTGCTAAAACTATATAGACACTGTGTACGAATTAATTTTTTAGTAATACTTTTTTAAGTGTATTTAGTTATTTAAGGGCCAGGGAAAGGACATTTTAGTTGTTATTCAGTGACATCCCTCAGTGCAGAAAGATTTATTTGATAAATAAATAATGTTGATGCATTCATTAGATTTGTGTTTCAGGGACTGATTACATTTGTGCTGGTAGCTGAATTAGCCGTTGCTCTGGTTTCATGGAAAAGAGTCTGGGACATTCTGAGAGGGAATGGAAAATGTCGGAATCCCCCAGGAATGCCCAGACATCCCCTAAACACACACACACACACTTACAGTTCTCACAGTTTCTTTTAGTACAGCAGTAAAAAAAAAAAAATGTTGTATGTTTTTGTGTTGTGAATTTAGTATTGATCCAAAGATTATTGCTGAGCAGCAAAACAACACACTGAAATTGCTAAATGTTTAAAGATTACTAACCATGATTAATCTCTCTCTGTCTCGCTCTGCGTCTCTGTCTCTTGTTGGCACAGCTTCTTGTTTTGAATAGCTACGTAAACTTCAACATTTTTTCCATGACTTCAGTCCTTTTTGTGTACAACACACACACACACACAACCCCCCTGTGAAACGTCTTTGTCTGGTCCTGCCCACAGTGCATGAGTTGAAATAAAGGGGCAATGTCACCCGAGCAACAAGACCCCCAGAGCCAATGTGTGTGTCCTTTCTCTGCCCAGTGTTTTTGTCTTATGAAACATGGGATCCAGTGTCAATTGCAATATATACAGTACATATATAAAACAAACTAAGGAAAAAAATCCCAAAATATCTGCATTTATTTGTTTGAAAATACATTAAAACTGTACTATTGTGAAGAAATATTTCTATGTGTTACTGTTTCTACTGTTTAAAATGTCATTTATTCCTTCCTATTTATTATTTTCATTGTTGAAAACAGTTGTGCTGCTTAATGTTTTTTTTTTTTTTTTTTGTGGAACCAATAATAAAAAAAAACAGGATTGTTTTTAAAGCGTCTTTGGAGTTTCCATGGTTTCTACAAAATAAAACCAAAAAATCGAGGGTAACGCAGGTATGATGTCATTGATAGGTGACACACGGTTAAAACAGCTTATTTTGAAAACATTTTTGAAACATTCGGGATAATATAAGTACACAAATCAACAAAATATATATAACATTGTTTTTATCAAGCTTGTGTATTTAAGTTCAGTAATTTCACTTAAATGACAAATAATAGGTAATCTTCATTGCAATTTAAGTGAAATTACTGAACTTAAATATACAAGCTTGATAAAAATGATAATTTTAGAAGAAAATTTCAAATGGCACTTAGAGGCTTTTGCATCTGAACTTCAGATGCAAAAGCCTCTAAATGCCATTTGAAATTTTCTTCTTTAATGATGATTTTTATCAAACTTGTATATTTAAGTTCAGTAATTTCACTTAAATAACAATTAATAGGCAATTATCATTGCCATTTAAGTGAAATCACTGAACTTAAATATACAAGCTTGATAAAAATGATCATTCTAGAAGAAAATTTCAAATGGCACTTAGAGGCTTTTGCATCTGAACTCTTCATATATATATATATATATATATATATATATGCACGCAAATGCCTCCTACATTTTAAACGTACAGTATGCGAGACGCTAAACCATTGCTAACCTCATTTTAGTGGTTCCCCAAAACGGCATCTATCAAATCATACATCTCATACATCTCAATATGTGTGTGTGTGTGTGTGTGTGTGTCAGAGTTTTAATGTCAAATTTAATCTGGTGATGTAGGAGCAGGTAGATATAACGAGACTGTTAAAACGCTCTGAGAGAGGAAGGGCGAGAGAGTATATCCAGTAAGAGTGAGAGTAGCAGCCGGAGAGATGGATGGATACAGTGTCATGAGGAAAAAGAGAAGCATTTAGGCATGTGGACAGATGAGAAGCAAACGTGTATGTTGTCCTGTAGCATCTGATACTGTTTGATCCAGATGGTTGCCTCAGAAATGAAACCCTGCTCTGAAAGACCAGCAGAGAAAACACACGCAGTCCCCCCTGACCCCTAACCCACATCACATAAAAATGGGGTTGAGGCATTGCTGTTTTGTCCATATCAGGCAAACTCTCTCTCTCTCTCTGTATCCTCCAGTTATCTATTTGTAGACTTCTTTTCATTCCTCTCCCTCTAGTGAACTTTCAGACTCTGTATGTGGGTTCATGTCGGGAGGATGATGTGCATGTTTGTGAGGTTTTCTGTAAATGCAAAACTGGCAAAATATCAGAGCAGGTTCTCTGAGAGCGAGACGAATCTAATGTTGGGAACTTAAAGAATCCCCCATGAGAAATGATCAGAATAACTATATTCACACACACAAACCCATATAAAGTTTTGCAGAAATATTGATTGTTTCATCTATTTTTGTACTGCATTAACTGTTTGTAGTTTTACGAGTTCATCTGGTTGTGTACTGTAGAGGATTGATGGGTTTGGGTTACTGTAGGTAAATGTAACTCGAGTTACGTAATCAGATTACTTTTTCAAGTAACTAAGGAACGTATTACTTTAAATTTACAACAAAATATCTGTTACTTTTTCAAATAGGTAATGCAAGTTACTTTGTTTTCCCATTTATTGTCTGACAGCTCTCTTGTCCCCATGTTGAGAGAAATCTGTGTGAACACTTATTGTACAAGCTTGTTGTAATTCTAGACTAAATGTGAGCATGCATTTCCTCATCCAGTATTTACATACCCATTTACTTGCACAAAACGGATTCACTATTCAGCACAGCTGAAAGGTTTGTTTGAGCTGCGCCCTCTACTGTATATGTATGAATTTGGATTTCCTTCAGCCTTATTACATTTTGTTGTGAAAGGGCCATTACATTTGCCCAAAAATAAAACCTTTTTGTTTTAAAAAGATAAAACAAGCCCAGCCCTGGTGGGAAAAATGCACAAATAACATAACGCATTATGTTTCCTAAAAAGTAACTAAGTAATGCAAGTACTTAGTTACTTTTAAGGGAGTAATGCAATATTTTTATGCATTACTTCTCAAAGTAACTTTCCCCGACACTGATAAGAAATGACTCAACACCATCCATCAGTCGAAGGTCTTCTCGGGATCATTTACTGTAAAGTGGACTATGTAAGTGGACAATTTTTACCTCAATTTCAGGAGCCACCATGGCATTTAATTGGATGGGGTCAAATTGCCCAATGTGGAAGACAATATGCTCACAAACTCTGCTGATCGTAAAGGTTATTAGTTGTGAAAAGTTTCTAAAATTGTAAATATAGTCTACTAAAAATACAAAATAACATTATATAAAGATTTTTAAAAAATATTACAAAACTGCTCTGTATATTAACAAACCCTCAGTAGATTGTACCAAAGTTTGCTCACATTATAGACAAATATCAAAATTATTGTGATTGACACTTTTCACGGTTGCGAAAAAAAAAATCAACGTTGTCTGTTAATAAATCGAAATAGTCTTCCATTGCAATTTCCTGTATATCTAAATATGTTTAGATCTTCACAGTGAAAGATAACACTTCTGAAATCTCTGAGTAAACAATGAGTGACGTACACGCGCGAGAGATCACTTGGACGTGACTGTGATTACAAGAGGTAAAAACGATATATAAATACTGTTCGTTTTCTCACACAAACCGCTCGTTTCGTGTCTTAGGCCATCAATGTGTACTTACATTTACGAGTCATTAAATCATGTTTAATTTGGACTTCTCTGTGCATGCTCTTTGAGCTGAACCCCATAAACCTCCATTATATGACTGACAGACAAAAACGGTTTGACCGAAAAATATCAACATTGAAAATACTGTGGAAACAAAGACACTTACATCTTGCATGCCCTTGAGGTAAGCTAAAACATATCAAAAAAATAATTTCAAAGTGAACTATCCCTTTAAGTTACATGGCTTGCATGGATTTATTTGTTTATTGGCGTGCTAGTGTATTTTTATTTAGTTTGTTATTTAGCATAGTTTTATTCATTTAGTTAACATTTTAGTTTTATTTACTTATTTAGTAAGCATAGTTTGGTTGGTTCGTGTTAAACTACATCTCCCATGAAAATAAATTGTAATCACGTTCCAAAGATGAGATTAAAAACATGCAGTTGACAAATGTAATCAAACATAAAATGTCAAATATGCAGTAAGTACTGAGATTTCGTGGTCAGCACCCTGTTTCTGTCTTGTTTATTCTGCCAAACGTTATGTAGGCTGTTAATTAAATTAAATAAAATTAAGGATCTGTTAGCTCAGTTATTCATGAAACATGAGAACATAGAACACAAGTCCAACCAACACACGCACATGCCGGAACCGAAGATGTGACCGCAAGACAGAAAAGCGTGAAGAGAAAGACAAGTGGGGGGAGGAAGTGGATTTTTTTGGATAACTTTGGTCTCTGTTGATACAGTGTTAGTCACACTTTTACATATCTATGTATGTTTTTGTTTTGTGCTATTAGATGTGATTTTTGTTTTGTGTGCCTGGGTTTTATAATTTAGTAGAAATGATGGATTGGTTTAGAAGTGTGTGTGTGGTGTGTGTCTGTTTAGTAGGAATGATGTATTGGTTTTGAGGTGTGTGTCTGTGTGTCTCTGTGTGTGTGTTAGAGAGACTTAATTTCTTGAAGTTATTTTTTTCCCCATTAAAGAGACTGATGTTCCTGCCTCTGCTCTCAAAAAGTCAATTAACCAGAAAACAGAACCTATTGGCCGTTGCCATGGAGAAAGGAGGCGGGACTACAAAGAACAGCCCTGATAGGTTGTCCTCTCAACGTGATTAGTTAGACAGAGGTAGACTGATCTGTTGGTCATGTTATTAATGTTTCGTACTGTGCTTTTGTTTGTGATGTCTGAGGAGATTTAGCTTCGAGTCTGAGGAGGAAAGTCCCAGAAACATCCATCTCTGTTTATCTCAGGCGATTCCAGACTTCAGTTGTTTTATAGAAAGGTGTTTAATTACAGACTATTCCTAGCCCAACAAAACTTAACCCCTAAAAGACATTTTATTTTATCTAATATAAATATTTTTTTACTTTCATTCTTTACTTTTACTTTCATACTGTTACATTTCAGAGCCTCATTAGATGTTCCCAAAGAAAAGTTGGCAACGCTTCCTTTTACAGTCCAGTTACCCATGTAAATACTATGTACTTATTTTAGTAACTACAATTACTGGGTAATAACTAGTACTAACCCTGAACCTACCCCTGTTCCATATACTTACCTTATATTAGCCAGTACTTTCTAGGTAAGTACACTGTAAGTAGGCTACTGTACTGTAAAAGGAAGCGTTACCGAAAAGTTTTATCAGATTTTGGCAATATTTTTAGTTTTACTTTCTTTCCTGCTTCTAAATGTTCAATTTTGCGCTTTGGTTTATTGCGACTGTATACACACTTGAATACATGTCTCACAAGTGTACAAACTAGCAGCAAGTATGCATACCAGCACTGCGTTGTTGACTGCTACAACTCAAAAGATCACAGTCGACGAGCTTAAGTCGTGTGGCTTTGATAAACTCGCGCACTGTTATAATTCATTCAAAGCCAAAGAGGACGTACCCATACTAACACATAGAGAACAACACGGATCCGCCATGTAGATCACGTAAGTACAACAGCCCACAAACACATGGAATTTAACTAGTAGTGTTTGATTTGACAGTCCCAGCCCTCTCTGAGCTTCAGCTGGGCCGTGATTGGCTCAGAGCTGTCATGCAGTGTGACAGCTCCTCCCACTCAGCCTCTCCGCTGTCATTGGTGCTGTCACACCGACGAGCCTTGTGGGAAATCTCAGCATCTGAGGAAGTCTGAGGGGTTGTCGCCAGGGAATACAGGGACGGCAGAATGACATGCGTGACAGCGATGAACGGAACGTCGTTTTGCCAAGTGACATTGTGGGGATTTTGTTGTCCTTGATTCTCTCTTTTCTCATATCCACCATGTGTTTTAAATTGACAGGGGTGTCTGTGGACTCACTCCGGATGCCGTGTGAGCAGTGTGTGTGTGTGCGTGAGGCCCTGAGAGAGTAGCCGTGCCATCCGGTTTAGTGGAACTTTAAAGTGCCTGACTGCTTGATGGATTCTGGGATGAACTTGATCAATGACTTCAAACATTAACGTCACACTGACACACACTCAGTCAACGAGGTAGACGCTCCATATCATTCCACAACCATTTCAGTGTTAAATGAGGAAATGTTGAGTGTGTGGGTGTGGGTGTTTGAGATGATATACTGGTTTAATTTCATGGGTACTCTGTGCCTGGAGCTCCACTGTTGGAGCCAGAGAAGAAAAATAAGAGATGAAATGAAAAGGTCAAAGAGAGAGGGAGAGGGAGAGAGAGAGAGAGAGCACAGAGTCCTCCTGGATATTATGGGCTAGAATGAGAGCATCTTGTCTCTGGTTAATCCCTAATCTGGCTGCACTAGAGCAGAGCTCAGAGTCACATCCTTATCTGTCATAATCGCACACCAGCTTCATATAATCCCATTATACTGAGAATAATCCAGCTGCCTACCAGATCACGATCTGACCCTGTTATTTAGTTTGAGCTATGTTCAGAATGTGAGCCTGGGTAAATATTTATTCGTTAACTCATTCAATGTTTGATGCCACGGACCACCTATATTTTCTAGTCAGACCCATTAATAATGTATAGTATCGTAAATATTTGTACAATGTTGTTAAAAAATTGGGGGTTAGTAAGATTTTTTT
The DNA here is from genome assembly GCF_988280905.1 of Pimephales promelas. NCBI lineage: Eukaryota > Metazoa > Chordata > Actinopteri > Cypriniformes > Leuciscidae > Pimephales > Pimephales promelas. The sequence continues at coordinate 20,404,328 of NC_142783.1, forward strand.
CTACTTTTAAAAGAAATTAATACTTTTAAACAAAGGATGCATTAAACTGATTAAAGGAGACAGTGAAGACATGTGTAATAGGGGTGCAACAATATATTGTACCACAATCGCAATACAAAAATGCAACAATACGTATAGTGACAATATGTATCGTGGATAACCCCCCCAAAATAATTACTGTGTAAGAAATTCAAGTTTTCAGAGTTTTAGTGTAAGTACTACATTAAACTACTATATGTAATGTTGATTATTAGGTATAATAATGCAATGTGGGAATATTTGTGGGTCCTGATAATGCCAAATGTCTAATGTTACCAGTAAAAAGTGGCTGACATTATTATAAATATATTTTTATCCTGGTGTCACCATTGTCCTTGGGTTACAAGCACCGAGTCCAAACCTATTTATTTAAACCCACAATGTAATATCAAATTTAGCATTTTAATCAACAGTACATTTTTTGTTAACCTTTTACCATGTCTTGGAGTAGTATCGCAATAATACCGTATCGTTAAGTATCGTAATATGTATCGAATCTTGACATGAGGGTATCGTTACACCCCTAATGTGTTATGTTACAAAAAGACAGTGAAGACATTTGTAATGTTAAAAAAAAATCTATTTCACATAAAAGCTGTTGTCAAAAACTTTTTTTCAACATTGATAATAAAAAGAAGTTTCTTGAGCTCCAAATTAGAATGATTTCAGACGGATCATGTGTCATGTGGATAGTTAAACCCAAAAATGTTTACAAATTTCAGACTAATTACTAAATGAGTTTCTTCTGTTGAACACAAAAGAAGATAATTAATAGAATCTTGGTAACCAGACAGTTGATGGTATAGCCAGTGACTTCCATAGAATTTGTTTTGTCAATGACTACCGTCACCCAAACATGTTCTTTTGTGTTCAACAGAAGAAACGCGCCATTACAGGTTTAGAACAACTTATTAGTTAATTATGATAAAATGTTCATTTTGGGGTGTACGTTCCCTTTAATGGAGATGGTTTGCTCTTTTATTAAAGAGATAGTTCACCAAAAAAATGTTAATTATTTCAGTTCATCAACTTTCCAAAGCTATCCCCATTTCATGTAAGAAAAAAGCAGCCTGGACATTCTGCTAAACATCTCACTTTGGGTTCTACGGAAGAAAAGTTTACTAACCCTTGAATTTCCTCATTCAATCAATTCTGTAAGAGTAGCACTATAAATCCAACCATCCAATCAAAATACATGAGAGATTTTCAAAAGTGACTCCAGCTGTTGGTTTGTTTTAGTAGACAAATTCAAGCCGAATCACAGCAAGTAGCTCTCTCTGTCTTACTAAACGTTTCTTTTCCCCCGCCCCGCCTCTACACACACACACACACACTCCATAACTCTCTGTGGTATTGTTCATCTCTGCCTGGTTCAATTAAAATGCTGACAGCAGCCACAAAGGAGTGAATTGAATGCTCCAAAAGGTCTTTTTACCATGCCGCCTGAGACACGGCGAGAGATTGAGAGGGAGAGTCATCAGAAGAGAACAAATCCAAACAGAGTGATTGTGTTTCTATACAATCAGCCTGATCTCCGCTTCTTATCGCCTTTTGCAGCCATGCTAATGCTTGCTAATGCTTCTGAAACTCTTGAGTCATACAGTTCCAAGAATTGAATATTATAAAACCTGCGATTTTTGTGAAAGTATGCATTGCCTTCACTTGTTCTTTTTAGTGGCTCTGATCTCAGATTGAATGTAGGTCACTTCAGGTCCTTTGACCTGACATTAACCTTTCTAACATCCAGTGGTTCCTCGTAATGCAGTCAGAGTTGATATACAGGCGATAACATCTAATAAATGTGTCACTCTCAGCTATAAATCAGTCGTGTGTGAACATAAGAGAGCCGTCGTCTGTGTGTGTGTTGGTTAATATGGAAAGGTACACCGCAGCCTGTCTGCTTTGCATCTTCATTCTTTTTATCTGTCTGTTTATTATATGTACATTAAAGTAACAGTTTGCATGATTAGATCATTCAGATTATTATTAAAGCCATATGATATGATAATATGATAAATAAAAAATGTGTACATACAGCCCTCCCCCTCACACACAAGCATGTGTTTTCATGTGTGTCTTGTTTGTGACAGTCAAGCTTCGTCTTTTGGTTCCCAGAGAGTCTAGTGTAAATTTACCCAGAGCACCAGACAGAGTAGTAGTCATCGTTTAAAGGGACAGTGCTCCAAAAAAAAAATAGAAATTCTGTCACCCATGTTGTTCCAAACTTGTATAAGGTCCTTTCTGCTGTTACTTAAAGGCGGGCATACACTGTGCGATTTTCGTCCGATTTTGAGCCGAATTCTGACTTGTGCGACTCTTTTTCCTGTCGGACCGATTTTCAGCTTTGTCGTGCGTCGTTTGTCGTGCTGTGTACAGGGAGAAACGAGAGGCGATTAACCTCTCACGATCGACAATCGGATGGTCGGATGAATTTCTGGCATGTCAGAAATTTTGGTCGCTCCTCGTGACTATATCGCACAGTTGAAGCAAAGCTACGAACCGATTGCCCTAAACTCCGTGTTTTTCCCTCACTGCACCTGCGCGAAAACAGCAGTTTAAAGGAACACTCCGACTTTTTGGGACTTTAGCCTATTCACCTTACCCCCCAGAGTTAGATAAGTCCATACATACCTTTTTCATCTCCGTGCGTGCTATAAGTCTGTTTGACGCACCCACCGCTAGCCTAGCTTAGCACAAAGACTGGATGTGAATGGTTGCAGCTTTCATACTAATCCAAATGAGTGACAAAATAACGCAAACGTTTTCCTATTTACATGTTGTGATTTGTATAGTCACAGAGTGTGCAAATATCAAGGCCATATGAGACACAGACATCTTTTGACCGTATAAATACTATATTTTCTGAAGGGGAAGCCTGCTACTTGGGCAGAGTGATAACAATCACCTGAGACGCACCGTGACGAGGAGCAGAGAGTTCGCTTCGCTCAGCGTTGGAATAAAGAGTCAGCAATTACTAACGTTAGATAGAAAAGCATAGTTTATCATGGGTGTTTGCTTTATTGTATGAGCTGTGACAATAAACAGGGGAGACCAGGTAATACAGTACCATGTTTCATTGATTTCCAACCAAAAACGCACCCAGATTTATAAATATCACATGAATAAATTATTATTATTACAGGAATCAATATATTTTAAATGCAATTTATTAGCTGAACCAAATGTATTCAACAGTAGCCTATATATACAGTATTGCATATAGGATAGAATAAGGGGAAAGTAATAGCACAAATTGTTTTTGCACAATGAACTCACAGCCTATCGTACCCTTTTGCACGCTCAAGTTCGTTATTTCCATGGTTATTTCAAATTTAGGCTACTAGGCGCGCCGCGCGCAGGGTGCAAGTTCAACGCGGTGAACGCGCTCGTTTTTTTTCCCCAAGCGCGTCCGCACCGCATCAAGATAAAAACATATTCATACCCTAATCATATAATAGTGTCACTAACGTTACATTAGATCTGGCTAAAGGCACTGTTACAGTAGGTCATCTAAAAACATAACGGAACACTTACCTCTGCCGCAGGTGATCCACTTGTCCTGTCTGTGCTATAGATGGGATGGCCGTATCCTTCAGCACATTATTATGGTCCGTGTGGCAAATTCCATTTTTTCAAAATAGTCGTCCTCATTGAAATGTACCGAGCAAACATAATGTCCCTTGATAATCTTAGGTGTGTTTGGATAAATATCCAGAGTAAGTTAGCCATTTCTTCATCCAGTCAGCGTTTTTAGTTGGAATTCTGTGAAACAGTATTACCTCCCCTGTTTACAGTCGCAGCTATTTAAAATAGAGCGAAAACCCATGACTCTAAACTACGCTTTTACAATTTATAAATTGCTGACTCTATGGGCTCTATGCACGTCGGTATTTCCGGTGAAGCATTAGGGATGCTCGATAACTTCCGCCGATCGTAGAGTCCAATGCAATACCGAGAATTTATATTGAATTTTATACTCCATGGTTATAATAAAGAAACGTTAGTCACAAAAACAGATAAAACAGACACCCCTCGTTGTGTTTATGCTTCTTTTTAAAATTATATTAAATAAACATAACTATATATAAAATTACATCTAAACGTATGTACGTTTCGTTTCAAAGACGGGAGGACAGTAAATATTGAAGACTCTGCCATAATCCCGTTTTCTCCGGTTTTCCTCCGCTTTAATCTACACAACCGGAAATGGACGAGCATCCTTGCGTCAAATGCGGAACTTATGCGTGCATATAGCCCATTACCCAAACACCGAGCGAACTCTCCGCTCCTCACCACGGCTTGTCTCCAGTGATGCGGTTATTACGCCGTCAAAGTAGCAGTGCTTCGCCTTCAGAGAATAGTTCCCAGGTTTTATACGGTTAAAAGATGTCTGTGTCTCATTTGACTTTGTTATTTGTACATTATGTGACTATACAAATCACAACATATAAATAGGAAAACGTTTGCGTTATTTTGCCACTCATTTGGATCAGTATGTAAGCTGCAACCAGTCACATCGAGTCTTTGTGCTAAGCTAGGCTAGCGGTGGGTGCGTCAAACAGACTTATAGCACGCACGGAGATGAAAAAGGTATGTATGGACTTATCTAACTCTGGGGGGTAAGGTGAATAGGCTAAAGTCCCAAAAAGTCGGAGTGTTCCTTTAACCATTTCATCTGCAGCAAAAATAAAATTAAAATAAAAACGAAAAGAGGGAGAGCTTTAAGTTCTGTGGTTCAAACTAGCAACAAATACTGTTGCTTTCCTCCAGTTCGTGTTGCAAAATGGATAATATTACCCACGTCTTCCAAGCCACCTGCGATGTAACACCTCTTTTATTAATTTGTCAAACAATGTTTTTGAAAATAAACCTGTTTTTAATTTTCATTGATGATTAATTATGGCAATGTTAGGACATATTATAGACTGTTAATAGTTATTTTATATGCCTATAATTCATTGTAATTGACCTAAATGTTTTAGACAATTTTTAATGAGGAGTAAGATTATGTAATATTTTATTATCCTCACAGCACGTTGGTTGTGTGCTGTGAAAATATTGCGTGGCAAATTAATTATAATAGCGGATCAATTTAATAATAAAATTAGCCTATAGGCCTCCTCTAATAATGATGATACAATAATACTAATAATAATTAAATGCATAAATTGAAAATGCTAAATCATCTTGATACTAGCAGATGCTTGTTTTGACAATATCCCTGGATACACACACGTATAGGCGCAATCCAGGGGGTTATCGCAGATATTACACGTATAGTGTGAGCAGTGAAGTCGCAGCTTGACGATCGGACCGTACAGTGTGAGCACATAAATCCTGAACTTTGGCTTTGCATCGCATGCGATTTACTCGTTGAGTGTGAGTAGGTACCTTGCTGAAATCGCACAGTGTATGCCCGCCTTAAATTATGTATGTAGAATGTTACAACACAGCAATCTGTTAGGTCACATCAAAATATTGCCCTTTATCCTGATGTTACTCTGCACGTCAACACCAGCTGACTCTTTACAAAAAATACTAATTAAAAAAAGATATATTATTGTTTTATACTTTTTTATGTGTTTTCTCTGAACTCTACCCAAGTTTGAAAACCCATGTGAAGCCAAAAATCCTCTATTAAAACATACGTACTTTTGAAGAGATGCATAAAACTATTGCTGTCAATGGGATAAAATAATTTGTGAGGATTTCCAAACTGTCTTTAGAAAGCAGAATGAAATGATACATTTATTAATTTTGAACAGTTATTTTTATTAATTATATATTTGTTAATTTTACATTAACTACTATTCTCTAAACCTTTCTACAATATTGTACTCCATTTAATGTGCAATTTTGACATCAAAGCCAAAAAGAAGTTAGCAGCACTGATTTTAAACCTACACTTGTTTTTTTTTTTTTTTTTGCGTTGTTTATACAGTAGAATGAGCTCATTTTTGTCTATTTTAAAACACACTCGGTGATGTCAGACTTGGCACAATGCAATTCTTATGCCAAGTTTGAATATGTCACATCTAATTTTCACAGCCCATGAGTATACTGTACCACAAGGTACACGACTGTACAACCTATTGAACAGACTGGACTCGTATCCCTCACAGCCTTGTTTTCATTCACATCTATTTATATATGGTGTGTCATATGAGTTTGGAACTACAGTACATGAGGGAGAGCAAATGACAGAGCTGTTACTTGAATGGTTGAAAATCTGGACTGCAACAACTCAACTATTGCGGGTTTACAGCCCAACTAAGGGTGACAAAGAAAGTGGGTCACAGTTTTCCCAATCATCATTGTGGCTTGGAGCAAGGCACTTCTCTAGCTCCCGGGAAATTGAAAGTCCTGTCAACTATGGGACTGTTTGGATTGAAAAGAGGCCCAACTAACAGCAGTAAAGGGGAAATAAATAGATATTGACCATAAGTGACTGTAATACTGTAAGTGGTTGAAAGATTTCCTCATCTTGGGTGAACTCAATAGGCATAGAACCAGTGTTGTAGTCGAGACCACCTCACTCGAGTCCGAGTCGACACCGAGACCAGAGAGAGTCGAGTCCGAGTCAAGACCGAGTCCATAGAGAGTCGAGTCCGAGTCGAGTCCGAGACCAGAGACGGTCGAGTCCGAGTCGAGACCGAGACCAGTGAGGGTTGATTACCTAATTTACTTTTATTTATTTAGAGAAATCCTTTTTTTTTTTTTACTGAATTTACTTAGAGTTTAAAAAATATGATTTAGGGTTAAACGTTTTTACCAGTTTAGGGTAAAACGGCCACATAGTAGGTGGTGTTAAAAGTAATTTTATTACAATTTGTCATGCGCAGTTGCGCACTAGAAAATCACCAATCACTGGGCGTGTCAATCAATTTAAAGAAATATTTTATTCACATACATTAATAATCATGAAAAATATTTTTAATTGAACTCGAGTGGACTCGGGAATAAGTCCGAGTCCTAAAAAAAAAATGTTCGAGTACGAGTCAATTCCGAGTCCAAATGGACACGAGTCCATGACGAGACCAAGACCATTAAAATATGGTCTCGAGACCGAGTCCGAGTCTCGAGTACTACAACACTGCATAGAACACTAGAACAGTGAGCAATATCTCAGGTCAAAGGTCTACAAGATGTCAGTTTCCACATATTTTTGCTGTCATTTTCAGATGAGGCCAAAGGTTAACCCCATTTCCTTTTTGCAAGTGGGCCCAGGAACCACACACATGCAAACATTATAGTTCAGTCATGGTTCTTTAGTTTACTAACACTCTCTCTTTTTAAAAGAGCTTTAGGCAATAGAATTAATTGTGTATATGTAAATTATGATGTTTTTTTGGAAGAAGCCTCTTATCCTCACCTAAGCTACATTTATTTAATCAAACATACAGAGAAATCAGTTTTGGGAAATTCTATTACAATTCAGAATAACTGTTTCTCTATATTTTAAAATGTAATTTATTGTGATGCAAAGCTGAACTTTAAGCATCATTACTCTTCAATGTCACATGATCCTTCAGAAATCATTCGAATGTGTTGATTTCTGCTCAAGAAACATTTCTTATTGTTTATGTAACATTATGAATGTCTTGGCTGCGAGTACTTTGGAAATGTGGGACTTACTGTAGCATTTCTAATTTGAAAAATTGATCCTGCACTATTTCTAGGTCACTAGTCAGCAGGTTTTACACAAAATTGAGGAGGTCATGCAGCTTAAATGTGCTTTTGCCATTAAAACACACATTTGGAATTGTATGTTAATTGTCTCACTCAAATTGCCATGCAGATTTTTAATTTGTAAAGAAAAACAATATATTAGAAAAATACAGAATGATTTCAGACGTTTGGACACCACTGTGTGTGTATTGAACTCTGTTCCCTGTATTGGAGAAACATTAAAGTTTTACAATAGACACAGAATCAGGAAATTTTGTGAATGGGAAGCTTTGATCTCAAAGGCAGAGCTACAAATTGGGATTTTCGTTTGAAGCACAACAGATTCTGCTCGCTCAGCGCCCATGTCGAATCAAAAAGTACTGTTATTTGTTTTGTGTTTTCACCACGGGTATTTATGAGTACAAGCCCATCTGCCATAGAGGATAAGTAACTAAACTGAGCTATTTTAATTTACATCTTGTTATTCGTTTTTGTCGGCAAAAAAAAAGGGAACTGTTGTGCATGTTTTCTTCCTCCTCCCCCTCTCTCTTTCTCAGTCATCTGTCATGCATATATGCACTGATTAAACTGCACGCACACTTCAACATACATACTGCTTCAGTGGCTCATTTTGTAGAAAAGAGCAGAATGAAGGAGAGATGTGGTGTATTGTAAGAACAGATGGAGAAATGAGTGGAGGATAATTGTGGCCTGGCCTCTGTAACCAAGCGGAAAAGAGAAGCATTTTGGCCTAATGAAACACACACATCTACTGTGTTTCTTACTGCTCATCACAGCTGTTTGAGAATCTTTGGCCTTTTAGTTAGAATACAGCAGTAGTGATGTGAGCATTAGGGATGCATGATAATATGTTGAATATTTATGATAGCGATTTTGCTGGTGATAAAAGATTAAGAAACTTTTTGAATATTTCTAATGGGCTTAATTGCTTTTTTTCAGTAAAGCTCCAATTCGTAACTTTTTTTTTTTTTGGTTAAAAATTATCAAAAATAAAATTGAGCAAGTACATAACCAGCCAGTGTTCAAAACTATCTGCTTGCTTTAGCTCGATTCACAGCAGTAAGCTTGTATTATTTGTTTTTAAAGCGGCAGTCCGCAGTTTTTCCTCTTTGTCGCCATCTCTGTTCAAAATCTGCAATTGCAGTTATTCGCAGAATTATTAACTTTACTGTACGTCGGTCGTACAGTACTTCAACACCCTCATTACGTCACATCTGTACACATAAAGAAGGAGTCTCGGCTAGGATATATTGTGTGGGAGGATGTTGGAGCTTTTATAGCCTTTTATATCTCTTGATATAATTCAATTTATTAATTTGATGGCGGATCCAGAAAGGTTCAAATGACAATCATCAGTGACAACAGATTCACCCGCTGTAAAATGCAAAAGACTTTAGACTGGCTACAGAAAAAAAGAGACTGCTAACAGTCGATGCGAAAACAAGGATAAATATGCATCTGATTACAGATACGTGTTTTTGTATTTTATAGAGTACCAGTTCTAAGGAACATTAATTTGTTGGTATGACAATTAGAAATTAGACTGCACAGATAAGTGAACTGAACTACAGGTAGCCCTAATACACATTAAATCTAGCCACACAATGCTGACGTTCTTAACATGGTCAATTTGATAACAAAGTATAATTTGCAGGGTTTGACGTGATATAAGCGATCATTCAATGTGGATGTTACTTTTTCAGATGACATTTTCCAGTGAAATTTCACTAACTATTAGTGTATCTTTCACAATCAGCAATGTCAACATAGGTGAATGTATGATATGAATATGAACGAAAACGGTCAGTGAACTAGACTGAACAATTTCATTGTAACAGTAAGATCGTAGGAAGTAACATTACTGTACTGAACGTATCTAGAAATGTGTATTATAAACAATATGAAAGTAGTGGGATGAGTGATGTTAGACGGTAAATCTAGTACATAAAATAAAAGCTACATCCTAAAGCACCTACTTTTTGTTATCCTGGAACAGTCTTTTGTATTTGTTGGAGCCATTATTTTTGAAGTGTATTTTTTGTTTGTGACACTAGAGGGCGTATTAGTATTTTTAGTATATTTAAGTCAGTTGATAATGAGTTACAGGTGCGCTGCTGGAAGGTCAACAAACTTTTTGACCGTGCTGTGCTATGTGGAGAGTTGGATTGTCCTCATGCCTAACAGTATGTTTGAATTAGAAATTTTTGTTTAGTGTTTTATTTTCATTTATTTTGTTGTTTGCAATGCCAAGTGGACAATAAAAGGATTTGGCTTATCTGAAATTGATTCTGAAGGTATGGACATTTATTTATATGATTCAAGACATAAGCACGCGTCAGAAGCAGACAACTGAAACCATCTGCGTCACTACAGTATTCATTTCATGTCTCATGTACTTAGTTTAACTACTGTTGTAGTTTACCTTGCTATTTCATTACAGTTTGCTATTATTTATTTCAGCATATCTGAAATCTTGTAATTTATCAGAATATAAATTGCGGAGGTCTCTCCATAATTCAAACGCTCTGCCGACGTTGATCCATGTTATCGTCCTGAGTCGATCCGATTCACGTTTGGTCTGACTAGCGCGCATGCTCGTCACATCTGATGGATTTCGGCGAAAATCCGACCCGGAGACTTCACATAGAAATAGGAATACTGGCCTTCAGAGGTAATGGCAAAACCCGACAAGTGGATCATTGTAATGTGTGATTACAACCCCTTCACACACAAACAATAAAAAAAGGATTCATTTTAGAACAAAAGTTACATTTAGCACCTTTAATGAATCACATCTAGCCTAAATTCTGATGCAACCATTTGTTTCTCAAAAATGTTCTCAGAAATCTCCATAAGATATTTTTCATGTTTTACTTTAGTAGTTTATTTATTAATGTATATGTTAAGTGTACATACACCATTATTTTGTTCATTTAGTGAAAAAAACATACATATATTGTTGTCAAAAGACAAAAATCAAACATTTCTTTAGCTTTATATCCCAGTGCAAATGAGATGCTTGAATCGGATGTTTGTAAAATGTCGCTCAGATTTATTAACTAGCCTCAAATCTCAGATAACCTTCATGTAACTAAACAAGACATCATGTATCCAAAAAACAAATGCTGGGAAAACATTACATTGTATCTATCAAGTGGACTAACAAGCTAGTTTTGAAATAATTAGCCACAGTAAAAAACGCCAAACGTGACAGATGGCAGTTCTATGCTCAGCGTGTGGCTGTAGCATTTCAGGTTTGAAAGGAAACAGTCTGTGAGTGTGCAGTTGTTCCACGCGCCCCCACAACCAGCTGTCAGAGCTAATTCTCATTCAGACTGGAAGGTGGAGGTGAGGAGGTGAATTCACGGCTCTCTGCATCCAAGTGGGATACGTGCAGTTTTTTTCTCAGTCCGTGAAGCATAATGTTTGTGAATTTGAACATATTTTGCCCTTAAAAAGTGGCTTGAGGTCTGCTTGTAGCCGTCATGTGTGCATGTACAGTGGTTTTGTACAATTCGCACGCTATCATTACTGTATAATATGCAAGATTATGATAAGTGTGTCTCAAATCATTTGAAAATGCCAGATTTGTGTAGATGCCATTAGAATTGGTCTGTATGTGCTGTCCGACTAATATTACCAACAATTCTTTTCCCATTCGCAAGAGAAAGAATTTGTGACGTTACTCTTTCAATGTTTTATATTTTTTAAATGTTTTTGAAAGAAGACTTTTATGCTCACCAAGGCTACATTTATATGATCAAAATTAAGTAAAACATTGTGAAATATTATTGCAATTTAAAATAACGATTTTCTATTTTGAAATATTTTAAAATGTAATGTATTCCTGTGATGCAAAAGCATCTTTTCAGCATCGTTATTCTAGTCTTCAGTGTCACATGATCCTTCAGAAATCATTTTAATATACTGATTTACTGCTCAAGAAATATTTCTTATTATCAATGTTGAAAACAGTTGTGTTGCATTTTTAGGATTCTTTGATGAATAGAAATTTCAAAAGAACAGCATTTGAAATACAAGTCTAGTGCAGTCTAGTTTTTCTTCTTTGTCGCCATCTCTGTTTGAAATCTGCAATTGCAGTTATTCGCGGAATTATCAACATTACGTAAGTTGTGCCTCGGCACAACAAATTGTGGATGAATCCAATGTTTTGAGGAGAATGCGCCGGTGTGGATACTGGCATTCAGAATCACAGATTCTACTATGACCAACATAAGAATTTTCACGGGAAAATGTCATCTGAACATGTAACATCCGCTTTTGTTCTGACCAACTAAGGGGGGAAACTAATTAAATCTAACGACCGCTTACCATATCATGTCAAACCCTGCAAATTATACTTTGTTCTCAAATTGTTAATGTTAACAACATCAGCATTGCGTGATCCTTGTTTTCGCATGGGTTTACATTTTTTTCTGTAGCTCCGTGTCAGCTTTGTAGTTTCATCGATTGAAATTGTTGGAAACTCTCACGTTCCCAGATGACGTGGTCGATGAAATGCACCGTTATGATTATTACATTAGAATGAAAATGCTACCTACAGATGATTAACGAATATTTTTAAATCATTCACCCAATTATCATCTCTTCCGAGTTTACCGCGTTAACAACAATGCCACAAATTATTAAAATACCTGGCTGTTAGTAAAAAATATTAAATTAAATCTATTAAATAATCTATTTTAATAAAAAAAGAATATATAATTTACCTTATTAATATCATTTCGTTTAATTTTAAAATTCATAATGTTTTATTCAAGTAATGATTAAAAAAAAAGGTTAAACTCGCTCGCCCTGCACTTTCATGCACGCTCAGTTCTCTCTGAATTGGATTGTGGGAAATAGTGTTTCAGCAAGTGTACAGTACATCAAATTCATACATTGAATGTACTCTCGAATTCAGAGTGGATTATGGATAAAAGTATTGAACGAATGTATGGAATGATGTCATTTTCTCAGAAATCGGACACTACTACAAAATGGCCGACACCCGATAGTGCACTATATAGTGGGTAGGGAGCAGTTTCGGACACAGCTAAAGAGAAAATACTCACTTCTCTTGACTGAATAACTTTTATAACTTTAATAAGAATTAACTTTGTTCAGTTGTATTTATTAGTGCTATTGGTATTTGCTTATTTTACCACTGACTGTTTACTTGTTTTTAATACGGTTTTAAACATATTATTCAGTCTAGTTTCTTTTCTTTTTTTTTCACCAGTTCATGTATTATAGGGTGCTGATTTTTGTTCATGGTATTCAGCTGTACAGTAACAGACAGCCCATTCTCACCCCCAAGGCGTCACTTAACTGACGCCTTGGGAAGCATTTGGACATGCTTCAATATCTGACGCTTTAGGCGCCCTTTAGCGTCAGTAAGATGACGCCCTAGGATCGCGTGTACCCTACCCCCACCCCACACCTAAACCTAACCGCGTCCTCTAACAGACGCTTTCCTTTAGCGTCAGTTAGATGACGCCGTAGGATCGCGTCATGTAAGTGACGCTAAAGGGCGCCTAAAACGTCAAATATTGAAGCATGGTCAAAGGTGACGCCTTGGGGTGAGAATGCGTTGCAACAGAATATAAATACACGATACCCAACCCAAGTGTTAATGCTTGTATGCAAAAGCACAGAGCTTGCGACTAATTGGTCTGTGATATGAAAATATAATATCATTCGAACTGTGTAGTACGCTGTAGAAGTATGCGATTTAGGATGCAGCCGTGGTCTTGGATGGATGTGGGGTGACAGAAGTAGAAACTAATGAGTCCTTAAGGATGTTTGACTGAGGACAGTGAGATGGACAGAGAGAGACGCTAATCAGTCCTCAAGGGGTTTGTGTGCCAGAGCATTATTATCACTCCTGGACCATAAACACACAGCTGGTCGTATGCAAGTAAGGGGATGTTGCCACCGGAAAGCTGACCAGTGTCATCTGTCAATCATCTCAGACAGTGGCTTAACTCAAACACACTTGGAAAAGAGTGAAACGCACACTTCACTTCTCTTTATCCCTTTTTGCCATTTATCATTCATTGAAAGTGTCATTGCTGATTTTGTTTTGTTTTGTTTTGTCCGTGCGGATGGTTGCCGGGGTGATGATGACTGGCCTGTTTTAGCTACAGCCTGGCTTTTTGGGGTGTTTAAGTTCTTCATCCATAATTGTGTGCCCATAAGTGTGTGTGTTTGGGTGTCTGTACATGTTTATGTTATTCTCGCTATGGTTGGCCAATGGTAACCCAAGTAGAATAGCTATGCAGCCAACTGGAGAGTGTTTATGTAAAACCAGATCTGAGTTTAGAGTACAAGCGTAAAAAAAAAAAAAAAAACATACGCCTTTCTTTTCCAAATGTGTCCTGAAAACGCGTCATATCAATGCACTTCTACAGGTTACAGGTCCATACGCACACGTGATAAATTTGTAGCCTGGTGGGATATATGTGAACCAAAAGCTTTCTGGAGGATTGATTGAACCTTCGGTGGAGCTCAATAGAAAAGTCCCAAACAGCTTCAGAGGCTTCATTTTCCTGCAGAGCACTTTCCTTTTAACGTTATTCCGCCTTTCTTCTTTATCCCTTCTTTCTACCTCTTTGAAAGTCTGCTCCTGTGAAGCCTTCTACCTCCTACGGTTATTACAGTACCCCTCGCTCCCTCTCTTTCTTTCTTTCTTTCTTTCTTTCTCTCTCACATTTTTATTTTGCCTTATTCCATGGGCTGGTGCCGCTAGATCAGCATGCAAGTGGATAAAAAACAGGTGTTGAATAGAGTGTCAAAGGTCATGATTTACCTGACTTGTAAACATTTCTGGAGCTATCATTCATTCTGCATAGAGAGAGAGGAAGAGGAAGAGAAAGAGAAAGTGATAAGCTTCAGGCACCTGACACTGGTGCGCATCACTGCAATTTGACCTTTAAAATGGAGGTTTTGTGAAACTCAAAGACACAGCCATGTTGGAGCTTGGATGTAAGTGATCGTTACACAAATCAATATTTCAATCTGTTCATTTATTGAACTGTCTATCCGTCTATCCTTGACCCATCAGCATCTTTGAACAGAAGAATTAAAAAAAGAAAAAACGATACAAGCTTGTTCTGCTGGTCTGTGTAAAATTGAAGTTTGCTCAAATAGCTTTCTTCAAATTTTAGTGAATACTTTTACATTTTGAAAGCACAACAGCCTTGGTCCCCATTTATTTTTCGTTAAAAGAAAAGAAAATGTAGCCCTAACATTTTGCCTTACATCTCCTTCTAAAGAAAAGCATGCAAGTAGGGAACAAGAAGTTAAATGACAGAATGTACATTTTGGGGTAAAATTATGTCACTGGTGTTTACATTATTTTGTCCAACTGCTGGATGTGTGTGAATGTACTCTGTATGTGAGTGTTCGAGCAGATACAGGTTGGAAACAATGTCTTTTTGCAGTTGCCATTGAAATACAGGTCTGTTTTTTGTCATCTGTCCTCCACTGTTATTTTTTTCTTCTAGTTTTTGTCTCTTGAGAGCTTCTTCTTTGGCTTTACAGACAACCTTTTGAAATGAAAAAAACTGACAAGCTTTTATAATGCATTTGTGTGTGTGTGTGTGTGTGTGTGTGTGTGTGTGTGTGTGTGTGTGTGTGTGTGTGTGTGTGTGTGTGTGTGTGTGTGTGTGTGTGTGTGTGTGTGTGTGTGTGTGTGTGTGTGTGTGTGTGTTTCTATGAGTAATAGCATTGTGTATTTGTGTCTGTGTGTGTGTTGCTCTATGAGTAATAGCTGTATGTGTGTGTGGGGGGGGGCGGTACAGTAACAGATGCAGACTCGAAAGATGCATACAGTGAAAGAGTGATGGAAGAAAGAGAAGCAAAGAAAAATGATTTTGAAACATGCTTGTAGAGAACCGATTACAAGTTTTCCATTGAAAGCTTGGAATGGCGACATTTTTAAGTTTTCCCCATGACCTCAGAAAATCAGTTGCCATGACTTCACTGAACCTTCAGGAACAAACAGCTCAATGACATCCATGTATTAGAATGGAATTGACTGTTATTTGATTGACAGTGCTAAATCTCAGAGTTCTATAAAAGGTTTGATTTGTTCACTGGACTTTGTAGAGAAAACGATGGAGGGAGGAGTGTATTAATAATTCATTAAATGTTGTAGTGTCTATTCCGAAGTATAATTTCTTGTAGAATCTTTACCAAAAGCACATTACAGTCACTAAGTTCATGGCCAGTATCCATAGCAGATCTTTTTGTAGTTTGTCCCTTCTGGTAGATGCTAGAACGACAGTTTTCTATTGACTGCCATTGGAATGTAGCCATGTATTCTGATGAAATAACATTATTGCAAAATAAATCTCTCCAAGTATTTTAGACCTCCTTGGTGACACCTTTCCAAATATTATATAGACCATTTTGCAAGATGTAAACAACACTGGTCCAGAAACACTTCCTGTTTCAGTTTGTAACTGTTTTCTTTATTTCACATGTAAAGAAATCTTAAAGATGTTTGTTTCACTTTTTGATTCACTTTTATATTTTCTGTTGGTTGTATTTTATCCCAGCTTTTATGTAGTGTTAAAAAACTGAAACAGGAAGGGCTTCTGGACCAGTTTTGTTTACATCTTGCAAAATGGTCTATTGACAAAATTAGCCTTTTCTACATTTTGAAAGAGCAATTCCATGCAATTTCCATTGATTTTCACTTTGAAGCTATTTAATATTAGTGCTAGGGTTTTGATTCATGTCTGTCAAATTTTGGATCCATTCAGCGAAAATAATTGCTCAGATTTGTTCTGAGATTCATTACAGTGACTCCAGTAGGTCCAAACCAATGAATGTCTTAAAATATTATGAGTGAAAAGAGTCATTCATTTGTGATTCGTTCAAAAAAATCATATTATTTTTCATTAAAAATGGCCCCTCTAGACGATCTATTAAGAGACACGAGAAATAATGCCACCATGTCTGCTTTCAAAGCCAATGTATTGTTTTTATTTCCGTTTTGTCAACTTTTGGCCTTTTATCAAGCTTAAGAGAAATGATAGCAATAGCCTAAAAATGATTTATGAGATTCAGTAATATGCTGTGTTTAAAAAGAGCCATTGAGATGTTGTATTACACTGGGCACCATAGCAATGCATTTCAAGTAGGCTCCTCGCAGTTAAAATTGTAGATGTCATAACTCATTTTTACACATTCATAAATTGAGGATAATGCTGTGTGTACACCTATAAAACTTGGCGTAGTGCTAGACTTTTCACCTGCCTGCTTATGCTTTGCTGAACTGAATGAACAACATTCTAATCCCATTGGTTTATAGTCGGTCGGGTCAACAGATACTCATTCACAATTGACATGCCTGGTTTGTTCTCAAACAAGATGTCTGATTCAGTGCCTCTCTATGCAAACTTGGTACAGAGAAGCGGTTGATTCGTTCAGTGACTTTTACCAATCGATTAAAAGCTTGTCTATGAAGACTATTTGTTTTATCTCTGATGACTGATATAGCCTAGTTAATCTTTGAGGGCAGGAACACATTTAAGAAGACTTACAAATCAGTGTTATACCATATTCGTTCACTTAAACATTTAATATTCAACAGTATTTAATATTCAACAATATTATTGATCTGTGTTGTATTATTTTCATGCTATCACTGTGAAGCTGCGGTGGACCGAAACATAACTACCTAACGTATATCGCAGCCACATGCTGCTGAACAGGAAAGTTATGTCAGTGGACTGCAACTTGGAGTGAAGCGTTTCGCTCAAGGGCACGATGATTTTAAATCTCTGAAAATCTCTGGTTCACAAGTTTACCCTACCTGAGTTTAGTCCTGTAAGCCTTTTCCAGATCCACCTGCCCGAAACATGCTGTCTCACTTTGATGTCATACATATACTGTATAGGTTCATTTTTAACATACATTACCACAAGTTTCCTCGGGATTTATAAGTATTTTTCTTTTGCAGTTTCTTTTCTCTATGTTTTTTCTTTCTTATAACTCTCTCCCTCCCTTTGCTCTATGTTCCTGCCCAAGCATGACTTCATTATATGGAGATTTTAATTACCATGGTGGAGGTTATTTGCATATACAATGGGGTGATGAGTACAGTATGTTCTCCCTCTGCGGCTCTCACTGTGTGACCTTTGACATCAGTAATGCTGAAAACCCGTGAGACGGAGGCGTTGTAAGAGGTTTGTTGATCTCAGCTCTCATACTCAAGTTAGAAGGAAGGAGAACAGTTACCTCCAAACTAAAAACACACAAATATATATAAGTTTGTATTATCGGAATAAAATTAATTTTAGATGATGTTAAATCTAGTTTGTTTCTGGTTTCTTTTCTGTCATGGCAAAGCTGAATTTTCAGCATCATTACTCCAGTCTTCAGGGTCACATGATCCTTCAGAAATCATTCTAATATACTGATTTGCTTCTTATGAAACATTTCTTAATGATGGAAAATTTTTGGAAACCATGATTAATTTTTTTTAAATATAATTTGATGAATAGAAAGATAAAAACAGCATTGATTTGAAATCATTATACAGTATGTCTGTGACAAAAAAAAAGATTAATATAATCATTGCATTAATATATTATTATAGTTATTCATTCCTTTTTTTTAAATGTATATTGCCTTTTGAACAGTAATGCATATGAATGACATTTCAAATTGTCACATATCAAGTAAAAATACAAAGAATGAGTCCACAAAAGAAGGCTTGTCAAATTAATAAATGGCAGAGATTACATGATTTCAGATGGGTTTTTTTTTTTTAATATACTTTCACTCGTCCTAATTTAGTGTTTTCAGTAAGCCATTTGTAGGTTGTCTTCTAGAAAAGTATAAATATTTAGCTCTGTGGTGCTTCTCTTGGTTTGAGGTGGGACTACTGAACTGTCAGTAGGTGGAAAGTGTGATTGGAGAATTTGTAGAAACCTGTTTATGCTAATGCACTAAGACCGATGCCTCTCTGAATTGCATTATTGGCACTATCAGTAGAACAGTGCAAATGGCCTCAGGTTTTCCAAGCCTGTCAGACTGTTCCTGTTCGTCATTATTAACACCCTAATGAGTAGAATTTTCTCTTAAGCAGTTGTACTTGCCTTCCACCCGTCCTACAAATCAGTTCATTTATCTTTACCCCAGTTCACACAGTCATTACTTCCTGTGGCAGAGGTGTAATCGCCACATTTGTGGATCATCTAAACAAGCTGCTGGGTGTCTTTGGTGCTAACAGGAGCAGCAGGGTGGAACGGGGTCTCTGTGACTCATCTGAGGGGCTGCTGGCTGGAGCTGATGGGTCTCATCTGCTCCCGATCCATGCTGAATTGTTCGGAAATTAGGTGGATAATGATCTGGTGGGATGGGGCTCTGCTCTCTCTGATTTGTGTGCTGTCAGTTTGTCTTGAACTCAGCCTCTCTGGTTAGCCGTGTCTCTACTGAGTGTCCAGTAGCTGCCAGTTGTGTGTGTGTGTGTGTAAGCGAGAAACATTTGTGTGGAATATGCAACTCCGTACTAGACGGTAATCTGAGAAAAAGTGGATATGGCTGCTCTTCCCAGAAAAGAAATCCAGACTGAATGCTAGAATGAGAGAAAGATTCACTAGAGAGAGATTGCTGTTATTTGACCTCTAGTAAATAAATATATAATGACTTTTTTGTCTCGCTTGGATGTTTGCCTGCCATCAAAGAAGTGGGAGTATGTGTGTGCAATAAAGCATAAAACAGAATTGGAAACCTCTGAAAATCCATATACAACCTGATCCAGAGACATACAAGGAGGATCAAACACACACACACACACACACACACACACACATAGCATCTCCATCAGTGGCAGAGCATGCTGGGACCATAGCTTCGCCAGAAATGTGCATAGCACTGCCATTTTTTTTTCTTTATCAATTAAAAATAAAAAACAAAAAGTAAAAAGAAGTTTAATAAATGTTTTATTTTTCCTATATGTATAAACAATAGGCCTGATGGGGGAGGAATCAATTAGGTCTCGGTCAGGTACGACACGTTAATGGTAAAAAGGTAATGTAATAATAAAGATGTTCAGCGAATTTGATTACGTACTTAATAACTGCACACTTCACAATGCGATCTTGTAAATATATAGTGGAAAATTAAATAAAATGCTATAAATGTAGGGTATTGAAGTTATTGATGCACTTCTAAAAAAAAATCTTGGCAGCCCCACTGAGCTGTTAAGTCCAGAAAACACCAAGCCGACCAGCCCTTTCTCATCCTTTAGCATCACATAGAGCGCTATATTGACAAAACGGCACTATACTACGCACCCTTTATCGTTAATATTCACGCAAACCCAAGGCGTCATAAATCCTTTCGCATAATATGAGACTACCCTACCCCACACCTAAACCTAACCATCACAGCGTGTGTTATATTAATGATAACAGGTGCCATGTGCGTAGTATAGCGCCGTTTTGTCATATAGCGTTCTATATGACGCTAAAGGATGAGAATGCGTTGAGCCGACGGTCGGCCGTCGGGCAGTTTTTGTGCGTCAGCCGACTTAGTTTCCTTGGTGTGTTCTGCACGGTTCCGTGCCGTCGGCTGAAAGTAGTCCTTGTCGGCTTTGTTTCGCCCGATTCGACATGTTGAATTGGCGTCGGGCCGTCAGGGAAAGAGAGAACTCTGATTCTAAAAGCAAAACGGCAAGCAAACAAGTCAAAACTGTAAAAATAGAAGGCTGTTCTTATGCGACGTCATCTTTCCTGAGTGTTCCTTCGTAATATTGAATATTTCAATATTAACATGAGCGGAGTGGAATAAAGAAAGCGTTTAGCGGGATTGATATTCAAAACAGCGTTGGGTTTCCCTTTTGAATGACGAATATAGACTAATATAGAAATAGACAGTTATCTCTTTACACGTAGGCGCAGAACGCACATTCTAGCTAAAAAGTCGCCTTTAGTTCTCTCGGTGTGTTAAAGTGCAGCTTTTTACCCCGATGAGAGCGGACGAGAGGCGACAACACAGTCGGCTTTTATCAGCGTTAGTTCGTCGGCGTCGGCTTGGTGTGTTCTGGGCTTTAAGCGTCCCTTAGCACATCCAAGAAAATAAAATCCGGGAGCCGCCACAGATCTCCACTTATATGTAGAGTAGCTACTGGACTCACACACTGTTGCTACAGTGACAGTAGAGCTGATGTATGTGGGATCTTTAGAGGAGGAGAGGTCAAGGGGTCAGTGCTGAGAAATATATCCTTATATGGGCATCCAGAGAGCCCAGCGGAGGAAAGAACTATGAGTGTGTGACATGTATTTCTGTATATCTATCTGCTCTGATTGAATAAGCTAACAGCCTAGCAACCACCTAGCAACATCCTAATAACAAAACATCACCAGTTGCCTCTTTAGAAACTGTAGACCTGTTTAGAAACAGGACAGGTCTGAATGTTTTGGTTGTGTTTCTAGATAGGTGGACTAGATTGAAGGCCTCTGAGACACGTACAGACACACACATCCAGCTTTTGTTCATTACAGACAACCGGCAGACAGGGATGTTGCATTTCCAGCAGCCCTTGATTTAAGCTCTTCTGTTGGAGAAAATTGCTCAGAGAGAGATGGAGAGACCCGCATAGGGCTGTAAATGAACAGAGAGAAAACAAGAGACGCTATGAAGGCCAATTTTATTGCAGCTTTTTGTTCCACTCTCTGACTTGTGTGCGTGTGTGTGTGCATACATACTTAAAGGCATGTTTGTTGTTCTGCCATTTGTAAGGACTCTCAACTCATACTGCTATGTTAGACTGTGTCTCCACCCTCCCATCTGAACACACTGCAGCTCTTTCAATTAATATATTATTAATGATTAGCCAAACAAAGCTCATGAATATTAAAATGCTTTTATCACTAAGGAATTTAAAAAGTTTTCACTTCATCAGAGCACATACATATTCACACACACACACACAAGCATATTTTAGTCTCCTGAGGCACATAGGCAGTTACCATTAATCTAATTAACTGTCTCACTTAAGACCTGCCCATCAAAAGTCACCCGAGAGAGGAAGACACTGAGAAAAGAGAGAGAGAAAGCGAGAGAGAGGGGCGGGGTGAGCCAGATAGCAGCAGACAGAAGCAATGGAGGTTTTGAAGTGCTGTGGTTCTGAAATTGGGTCTTCTTCTCATTTCTGTCTCTTGTGACAGTTCAGACTTGAGAAATTGTGTCAAGAACAAAAATTCTTTGGTTCAGTTTGGATTCACCTTGACCCAGGACCTAGAATTCTGAGAGCAGGAAAAGTGAACAGAACTAAAAAAGGAAAATCATTTAGTTGTAGTACCCCCTTCTAAATGAACCCCTTTACGTTCAAGGGTCGCAGATGCCCCCAGATCAAGACTCCAGCTTTTATACTGTTTTTGACCACTGTTTTATTTTAAAACTAGGTTGAATAGAATATCACACACGTATGAATTAATTCACGTCTGGAAGAAGTATCTGGTGAATGAATTTGACATAGGCCGAAATCACCATAATCCCGTTTCCTGCCATTGATACAGGCTGCAGTGTACGTTTTTGTATGCTCCTATTTGAAGCTTTTCGAATGCAGAAGTGTGATAAAGGCTTATATAGAACCTTTTTTTTCTAAGGGTGTACACTTGTTTTACACTAAAGTACAAAATGTTACTTTCTGCCCAACAAAGGTCCCTTTTAAAACTTCAGCATTAGTGACGAAACAGCATTTTCAAAAGAAATGTAATTGTATGTTATGAAGCATCCAATTATGTAATAATTACACTTTGTAAAAGAACAATGAGCAAATTCTGATGCTTTATTGTGCCGTGTTTTATCAAACGGCTTGAAAATGTTTTAAGCACTCACAAATCGGCTTGTAAATTCAACAAATTCAAATCATTAAAGTACTGAAAATCACATAGAAGATGATGTTTGTGTTTTAGTGCCCTGTAATACTTATATTAAGGTATATACACTCTTGTCTTGCCCTCTCTCTCTCTTTCTTTCTCTCTACTTCCATTATTGACTAGAAGGTCTCTGCAGCAAGCTCTCATTTCACCCCACTACGACATAATCAATACCTGCTGTGTGTGTGTGCGCATGTGAGCGCCTGCATGTTTTATGCAGGCTTAAGTGTGTTTAGACAAATGAGCATGCAACCAGTCATAAGAATTTTGCATGCACACTTGAGTCCAGATTGCAGTACAGAATATATCAAAAGGAGAGATTGCATTTGCTTATATTAGTTTATGCATTACCATGCACTTCTGGTCATGTTGGAAATGGTTTCATTCAGACTTTGAGACTCACACACTCATGCACAAACACACACTTACAGTAGTCTTATGCTCTCAGTTTAACATTTCCATAGTTTAATGGTTTCTATGTTCATTTCTCTCATGAAATCTGAGTACGTGCATGATGTATTATTGATATCTTAACTATATGCAAACATATATTTTTTTTTATTATTATAATTAGGGCCCAAGCCCTGAAAGGGCGAAGGCCCTATTGTTTTCCTTAGGATTATTATTATTATTATTATTATTATTATTATTATTTATACGACTATTCGGGCACTTTTGGGGCCCTTAACATGCTCAAAAACTCTTGAAACTTAGCACACGGGTCAGAACCCGCGGCCATCAGGGCCGGGCTGAAGATGGTACCCGGGCGTGGCAGGGGGACTAGACAGCGCCCCCTGGAACGGGGTCCGAAAACTTGGTCCATAACTCAAACACGCTTGTATGTAATAATATGAAACTCGGTACACATGTTGATCTCATCGTTCATATATACCTCACGCTCTTACTTTTTACCCCAGCCCAACAGGAAGTCGGTTATTTAGGGTTGTTCATAAAACACTCGCAATGGAATTTGAAGTACTACTCCTAGAGAATTCAAACACACGGCACGAAACTCGGTCAGCATGAAGTCAAGGCATTGACGATGAAAGTTTGCGAGGGGATTTTTGATATCTCGAACGGTTTGGCCATGGCGAGGAAACGAAATTATGGCGAGAAACGTGAAACAGGAAGTGTGTTATAACTTCAGCATACATTAACTGATCTTGATGAAACTTCAGCAGTGTGTTCGCTGTAAGAGGACGATCACATGGATGTGACTATTGTGAGTCAAAGTTATAGCGCCACCAACTGGTAGCAGGAAGTGTGTCACTTTCAAAATGCTTTGAACTCACCCTTTTATTTTTACTCGATGTGCTTCAAACTTAATCTGTATAATGTAAATACATAGCAGATGAAGACCTGTGAATGGATACTTGATATCTTTGATACTGTTGCCGTGGCAACGCATCAAACTTTAAAATTCTTTTTTTTTATGATTTTGAGACTCTTAGCGGCTTTTGGGGCCCTTAACGGGTTTGAAAACTCTTGAAACTTTGCACACAGGTCAGATCCCACAGCCATCAGAGCCGGGCTGAAGATGGTACCTGGGTGTGGCAGGGGGGCTAGACAGCGCCCCCTGGAACGGGGTCCGAACACTTGGTCCATAAATCAAACACGCTTGCATGTAATAATATGAAACTCGGTACACATGTTGATCTCATCGTTTCATCTATACCTCACGCTCTTACTTTTTACCCCAGCCAAACAGGAAGTCAGCTATTGAGGTTTGTTTGTAAAACGCTCGCAATGGAATGTGCAATACTCCTCCTAGAGAATTCAAACACACGGCACGAAACTCGGTCAGCATGAAGTCAAGGCATTGAGGATGAAAGTTTGCGAGGGGATTTTTAATATCTCGAACGGTTTGGCCGTGGCAAGGAAACAAAATTATGGCGAGAAACGTGAAACAGGAAGTGTGTTATAACTTCAGCATACATTAACTGATCTTGATGAAACTTCAGCAGTGTGTTCACTGTAAGAGGCTGATTACATGGATGTGACTATTGTGAGTCAAAGTTATAGCGCCACCAACTGGCAGCAGGAAGTGTGTTACTTTCAAAATGCTTTGATATCACCCTCTTATTTTTAACCGATTTGCTTCAAACTTCATCTGTATAATGTAAAAATACAGCAGATGTAGACCTGTGAATGGATTCTTGATATCTTTGATACTGTTGCTGTGGCAACAAATCAAACTTTAACATTCTTTTTTGATACTTTTGGGACTCTTAGCATGCTTGAAATTGCTTGAAACAGATAGATACAGATAGCTCGACAGATACATCACATTTATTAGCCAGTAGGCATGTGCAACTTTGGCAAAAGATTAAAGTAATGTCAAAAAAGTAAACAGTAAACACTAAAAGCCTCATATCTTCTAAAAATGTAATTATACATCATTTGTTTCTAAATTAAATTATACAAATATTATAATTAAACCAGTTTTTCCCTTTTTTCATTTAAGAATTATGTTTACGTTCAAAAACAGCCATAATGGTTGTACAATTCAGAAGAAGAAAAAATAATCTGAGTCATACGTAGTGCTATACTGCCCTCTTGTGTTCAATATCAGTTAGGCCTATTGTGTATATTCCCACCGGTTAATCAACGTGTGACTCCGCTGGGACTCGGGAACTTTTAAATCGCTTACTTAAAACCGAAAGTCAAAATACAGATATCCGCATAAGACATTAATGTTGTGGAGTAGAGCAAACATTTTAAATAAATTCCTATTAAGTAGGATTGAACTAAACAGAATGAACGTTCACTCTGTTCTGCTGGTTCCTCGCTGTTGGCGCGCACAGTTATGAATGCTTGTGCAGCCATGAGTTTTAGTTTAATTTTAAAATTAGCGCAATTTCGGGATTTGTATTATTTGAATTTATTTTTAAAAAACACAATGTTGAGTTTTATTGTAACACTGTTTAATCGCGCCCACGGTTATATTTTGTATATTATATATAATTATAATGTATTTCTGTATAAAATAATACTACAATAAAAAACACATTTGTGACCGACCTGATCCAGCAAAATTAGTCACAGTGACCCAAATTTAAAAATTGAGATTTTGATATTAATGGAAAGAGGCTTTCAAATGATACCTTGGTCATACCTTGGTTGTAAAGATATACAGATTTGAATTCTGGTCGTCTGCCCTTTTTTTCCAATTGAAAACCTAAGAAAATCGCTTTTAAAGTTTTTATGCCCGTTTTTTTTTTTTTTTTTTTTTGATATCTTTCAAAATCCATAGCATTTTAAGGGATAAACTATTTATTTTATATAGCTTAATTTGACCAAATAGATTAACATATATAAATGCAATTTAACGAGGCTGAAACTCAACTTATTTTTTATTTTTTTGAAATAAATAATTAAAAAGTCACTTTTACAAAAATGTTCTAAAATCAGAAAGATTGAAGAGGAGTCAGAGAGAAATTCAGTTTTCATACGGATTAGCCCACATAAGCAGAGAGCAGTCTGTTTTCTTTCATTTTGAATGGTTGTGTTTAAAAGTAGACATTTCAATATATGTCTGTGAGGATACCTTATACGCTGACTTTCGGTTCATGAGACAAGCTTCAGTTCACGTGCCGCGCGTCTCCGCGTCGTGATTAGGCCTAGCCTATTGTCTGCAATTTATTTCTTATTATTAAATCCTAGTAATTGGTTGATGAAACATTGATTTAAATTAAGATAATTATTTTAAAACGAAATTTACTTTAAAGAAAGGCTTTGTGCTTGCATGTTTAAGCTATGTGAAAGTTTTAGTGCTGCTTCCAGAGAACGGTCACGTTCGGATTGTTTTTCCTCATAAATGCGAACACGGAAAATAAAATAAAGATTTTATGTTCTGGAGAGAGTCAACCCTTCTTCATCCGGTGAGTATTACTTTTGGTTTGTGCAGTGTGGTTCACATAGGCCAATTTATTAAAATATTTAATTATCTGGGAATTGGATCTCCTCTATAATGCTGAAATTGCCCAATTTTAAAAAATTTAGTAATAATTTAAGTTTTGTGGTGTAAGTCTACGTATTTTATAATGTTAACTTCAAATAATACTAATAGTAATTTAAAGATGTTGTAGCTAGCATTGGGTCTGGACGTGAAGGATAACTTCGGGAGTTGAAGGGACGTGTCGGTGTCGTGATTCTGTCTTCTCACACCGCGACACAGGTTCGTGGATCTGAGTGTCGCGATCGTTACAGCCTTACATAGGCTATATTCTTCTTGCAGATAAATATACTCACGCAGTTTAGGTTAGAAGCCTCCAGTGAGTTCAACGTTTCAGGGGATACCCGGGAAATGCTCAGAGGTGACGAGGGGAGTTGAGAAGAGCAATGTTTATTTCAGCTAATTTAAAGCTTTGACAACTTTAATCGTTATTTAAATACCTTTACTCAATTATCTCGACTACGAAACCCTGTGAGATTATTTTTGAATGTCTGTTCTTTGAAATTAGCAAAATATATATATATATATATATATATATATATATATATATATATATATATATAAATATATTTTGTTATTTCATGGTTTTTCCACATAATCGGCCCATATCTTAAAATGGAAGGTTGCAACTTCCGACTCATTTCGCCAGAGCGGGTCACATTTGATTTTTATTTTTTAAACAATGTAATGTGTAACCTAAAAATAAACAGATTATTTGATAAATGGTATATTTAAATCTGCATATTGTAGCCTAATATCTGCAGGGCAGCCTAGTCTTAATAAATGTATGCTTAATTTTTCATTAGTAAATTTGATCAATAAATTCAATAATTTAGAATAATAAGACACTATAGGGCTGTTACCCTAGGTAAGGCTGAGCAAATTAAATCGGTTACACAATAATGTTACGAGATTGGTTTAACAGGAGTCAATTAAAAATCGCTGTAAAGAACGATACTTTTAAACATAACCCTAAATCACCATAAGGTGTCGCCAGATGACCGTCTTAATGAACGAGTCATGGATTCAAAATGCTGAATCATTCAGTAATGAGAAAACACATTGCTTTGAGATGCGCGATGGGTCGCTGTGATCTTTGTTTAACTATTTTCTCTGCTGAAAGTCAATATTGCATCTAAAAAGTCAATATTGCATCTAAAATGTAAGTGACTTGACTTGTGTGTGTGACTATGTTTGTTGTAGTGATAAGAGTTGCACCCTTGTTAAAGTTTAAGGCCTTGTGTTTTGGGATATATATCTTTCTTTCTTTTTTTTTCTTTTTTTACAAAATATGCATATAACCCATATATTTTAGATTTATTATTTGCTTTAAATTAAATTAAGATTGTATTTTTGGTCATTGAACCTGAATGAATTTAAAAATGAATGTGCTATATTTCAGATCATATATTTGTTTTTCTTAAAATTTGAACTAACTTTATTCTCAGCTGAATTATAAATATTTTATTTCTGTATGAATTAAAAACACATTTGATTTTTCTTTTTTAATCAATGTAGAATGTGTAACTGAAATATAAACAGATTAGGGCTCTGTTCGAGGACAAGTAACTAAAACCAATGCGACATGATGAATGTTTGTTTCCCAAACCATCTCAGAGTAACAGCTTACTTTTCTTTCTTACTATATTCTTTCTTACTATAAACTGTGCTGTAGAGCTTGCATCAGTCAAAGCAGGGTTACATTTTGCATGTCGTGCACAATAAACCTAAAGGCACCAGGGTGGCGGTGCCACCGGCTTCATATATATATGTATATATACAGTATATATATATATATATATATATATATATATATATATATAGCTGTGATCCGCGATGAAGGACCAAAGCCAGTGGCATGGCCACCCTGGTGATTTTAGGTAACTAAGGAACCGGGGTTGCGGTGCCACCGGCTTGGGCCCTTCATCGCTGCTCGCAGCTATATTTACTATTTGCAATCCAATTTAAACGGACAATACCTGCACGAGGCATATTTAAATGAAGTCATTATCATTTTACCTCAAACATGCACCCTTGTAATGCAAACGAGACATGTCAATTATTTGCCTGTTGAAATTACCAACTATTTTGTTTTTGTACTTTTTTTATTGATCCTGGAAACAATGATTCCTCAAATGATGTAGAAAAGAGTTAAGCCTGTATATTCGTACAGTACACAGTATCCACCTTTTTCTGCGCCCGCTCTATTTCCCATGATTCATAGCGGGTTCAACTGACTAAATAGTTTTCTACTTCCGGTTGTAGTATGTAAGTATTTGTTAACGTAGAATGCCAGCACTTTAGTCCAGACATTAGAAAAATATCAGTCTACACATGCGTTTTATATTTAATATGAGCGAAATACACATAACACAACAAATCTATGTTTTAGTAATTCTATGAATTACACTGCGCAAAACAAATGTAATAGCCTACTAACCGATGAAGAAGGGTCGGCCTCCACAGAACATAAAATATTATTTTTATTTTATTTTTTGTGTTCGCATTTATGAGCAAAAAAAAACAATGTTACGGAAGTGAGAGTTCTCCATTACGCAAATGACCGCTCTGAAAGTGACTTTAAAACTTTCCGATCTTAAAGAGAAACCACAAAGTCTTTTTTTTTAAGTGAATTTCGTTTTTTATTTATTGTATCTTAATTTCAATTAATGTTTCAATGTTTCATTCAATTAATGAGAATAGATGATCATGACAGAGGCGCCCCTGCACGCAAACTGGACTTTGGTCTCATAAATGAACCGAAACTCTGCGTATAATGTAGCCTACTTGCCTCACAGGCCTGAGAACTAAGAAATATAGACTATACATCTTTGAAAGCAGAGGTAGAGAAGAGTCAAGCTAATCAGCCTAAGCTTATCTGCAGTAGTTGTGTGATAGAAACTGTCGGATGTTCATTGCTGGATTTGGGAGATCGTGCAGTCATGCATCAGCTATCCTTTGGAAGTTATGAAGAAAAGAAAAAAGTTCATTTTGTTTTTATCTGTGCGTTAATAAAAAATAACTTGATCAGATCACATTACATTGGATGATTGTTTTTTTTTTTTCGATTTAATTTAGCGATGTGGGGACATTACACAATCTGAAACACAGAGCAAAAACGCATAGACCAGAAACGAACCGGAAGTTGGTAACCGGAGTCGTTGTTATAGCAGCGCACATTGTTTAGAGCAGAATAAGGTGGATAGTTAGGTGCTCTGGTGTTTTAAGGAGCTGATTCAGGTGTCTGTATCTCAGTGTTATAAGGCTGTATACTGTCACGGTTGGTTGAAGCAGAGGAGGAAGCAGGATCCACATGCAGCATTCTCTTATTAAATAAACTAAAAACTACACAAATACAGACTCAGGAGGAACAAAACAAACAACGTTAAGAACTGACAAACCTCAGTTTGGTAAACCTGACAAACCAAAAGACTGAAACTAGACACGGGGCTTAAATACGGAGGCAGACTGGCTAAATTAGATAACAAGAGGGTGTGGCTAATAGAAAACACCTGGAGAGACTAATAAACATTAAACATAACAGGGAGCTGCTAAACATGGAACAAGACAGAAACACAGACTACAATCATGACATGTACAGTCTATGATTTGCATGACAGGAATTCATTCTTACTGATTCTCCCAATGGCACAAGAAAAAGAGTAAATACCATATATTCATTCATTCTAAACATGCTCACACCCATATGCCTCCACACACGGGCACACACACATACAAAAGTCAGCTCATATTGATTTGATGTGGCTCCTCCTTGTGTTAAGGAGTAGACATGATCTGAATTTTAAAGAGGTTGCATTACTTCACCCTCTCCCTCTCTCTCTCTCTCTTTCTTACACACATTCGATGTAATGTGGCCTTTGGTAAATCGCTGTTGAAAAGTGGCTCTATTCTGGCTCTTTTTGCGGTTGCTAAGCACAGATCTAATTGCTGGCAAATGTTTCTGGACTCTAATGTAAGTCAAACTGTTTGTGTGTGGGTTTGGCATATAAATTAAGCTAATAGGTCTGGATCTCATTCCAGTCCTGCTGCAATGACCTAAAACTGGTACCTGAACATGGATCGGACCCAGAGATATATGTCCACATCAACCGCAGTCACTGACGCACTGTAATGCACCAGCGACGGGCGATTATCTGCAAGCACTGCAGCAAGAGTGTGTGAGTTTAAGCTTCCTCACTGTCCCACCAATGGTTTGAAACGTATTGAAACGTTTGAAACCTATAGTGTGATCACTGTGATTGTTATTATATTTGCCTTTTATTTTATTGCTTGTTTAGTTTTTATTGCCTAGACTGTTGTGTATCTTTCTAATTCCATTATTTTTTATGTAAAGTGCTTTGAGATACTACTTTTAAAGGCACTATATAAAATAAAGTTTTATTATTATTATTATTATATGCGAATCCTCTAGAAGCATCGACCTGAAGATCATTTCAAGCAGGAAGTGGTTGATGAGCTTTATGAGCCATATATGTATTTTAAGGAGCCGTGTGAAAGAGATTGTGCCAAGTGTGTGTGTCAGGATCTCTTCTGATCAAAGCTACTGCAATGCAGGTATATTAATGATCAGATAGTGTCATATCATTTATGTATCTGCTACATTGTTCCCAACTGTGTCTTAAATAAGTGAGATACATGTGTGATGTCTCATGTTGCAGTGCTTGGTTTCTGGACAGTCTTGAATTGGACCAGCTTTATATAACGCCCTGATCAGAGATTCAAGACCTTGAGCGTCTCCCACAAGCCCCTGCCCGTTTGGCTTAATCTAAAACATGCTTTGATTTCCTGCAGGCTCAAATTTGAGCTGCTGAAGAGAGACAGCGCTCTCAGAGGGGAACGTACTCACGCATAAAGCCACTGTCATCTACTGTAACGGCAAGCTAGGAGAGAAATGCTATACTGAATACAAGAGGCTTCAGTGTGTGAGTCTTCACGTCGATCGTGTCAAGTTTTGTGTGTGTGTGGTGTGTCAGGTCAGGCCCATGAGAATAGTAAAAGCTGAGAAACCTTACATTAAGTTAACGAGCCAATGGTTTACATGAGGAAATTGCTTAATAAACGTATAATGTCTTGAAGTACATTAAAGGGGTCATGAACTGGCTTTTTAAATGTTATTATATTGTTGTCTGAGGTCAACTTATAATGTTCGCTTGGTTTTTGCATTCAAAAACATCAAAATGAACAAGTAATAGGCTATTTTGTACCCTGGTTGTGAGCCTACCTAAAAAACAGTCGGTTTTTATGGGCGTGTCGCACTGAAGACTTGGAAGTAAACACCCACTGCTGCGAGTGGAGAACAGTTTTGCATATTATAATGAGTTTCACTCACCCGTCGGTGTACGTGGGGGAAAACGTCCTATGTTGTCAAATGGCAACCGGATTTGCCCATACATGTTCGACCAAGAGTCCGTGTGTTGCACAATATTCCTGTCAGATCCAATATAGACGGCACACCACCGTTCTTTACTCTTAATCGGTCTGCAGATCCAGTCTTGTTGACAAAACAATCCTCAGTGAAATGAAGCGAACAGACGACGATGTTTTACCTCATCAGCTGGAACGTCATTAAAAATAAATTTTATCCATGCAGTCCTATTGGAATACACAGGAAGCTTATGCAGCGACTGTCTTGCACAACCAGGCACTGCACAATATTCTGTATTGCTCGGTAGCGATCCAGTTTGTCATCACGAGGTAAGCATGTACATGTATGATACTTATGTGTGTAATGCGCGAATCGGTGGGCGGGGCTAAACCTGCCGTGGTGAAGCAGGCGTTGATCATCTTCTGTGGGGGTGGTGTTTTATCCTCTTTGTCGTCATAGTTCCCCACTTTTAAAAACGAGTCGTTTTTAGAGGCTGTGTCAATAAAAGCTTTTATTGGACTAACAAGGACGTTTTCAGTTCTGAAACTTACAGGATATTCTTATAATATGATGACCTCTTAGATGTCAAAAGCTCAAGGAAAATTTGATTTCTCAGTTCATCACCCCTTTAAAATGCAGACAGATTAGTTTGAAAGTTAGATTCAAGGTTAGAGGGCAAAATAAATATTTAAATAGTAGTTTAATATTATTCTTTACCTACATGTCATTTGAACAACCTAAAGATAAAGATGTTTTGTGACTCAGTAAGTCAATGAAGTGAATGATTAGTCAGACTGACTCAAGACCAATACATTATTTGAGTCTTTTTGACTGATTTGTTATAGAACGATCGGTTCATTATTTTAAGTGTTGTTTGTGAATTGGCTCATTAGAGTCACTTGCTTGTGAATATAATTTATTTTGCTTTCATGCTTAAGATTCTTCAACAGCAGTTGATTTGTTCCGCCACTGAAAAGCGGTGTAGACAACATGGTTGTGAAAAGTGTAGATATTCTGCCAGTGGGTTTAGCAGGTGTTTTTGTGTCACATGGTCACAGTTTGTCTCACCCAGAGCTTAAACTGTTAACATGTTTGCACTGAGTTCTGATGTGTTGACTGCTTGTGAATCTGTTGTCTTGGTTTTGTTGAATGATAAAAACTTCCAGTTGCATCTAATTGCAGTACACGAGATCCAGGGGGCGGAGTTGGATCCAGATCTAAGGGGTGGAGATGGGTGGGATTAGGGGTGGGGTTAGGGACCAAGGGGTGGGGATGGGTAGGTTTAGGTATATGTAATGTGGATTTTGTGTTCTGCAGTGAGGACCATCTCAAAACATCTGCACTATTCACAGAGCTCAAGAACACTTCTAATTAACATCTCATCTACACCACACACACTTAAAAGATCACTTTGTTTTCTGTCAGATATAATAAACATTGTCCAATACAGTTATAAATATGATGCATCATTTGAAATGAGAGAGGGAGAATTTAGGTGGGTAATGAGATTAGATGATGGATGTCAAAATCACTTGACAAGAACAAAACATACAAAGAATAAATAGGAAAACACCACACGCATGCACGCATAATAAAACCGGCATGCGCTGTGATTTTTAAAACCTTTGTGTGCGTGTAAAAGCAGTTCTATGACTAATTGATGTAGCGTGAGCGCACTGCCGTGAGTTGTGACCTCAGCTGAACCTAACCCACATTCAAATGAGGAGTGGAGAGGGCCATTCCCACACATGAACAGCTTACTGCATCATACAGTGCAGATCTGGAAACTGTCTAACACTGTTTCTGTGACAACCAATGAAGAAACATAAAATTGCAAGACAGAAAGATAGTGTTTGTGTTTATCAGTCTTCCCTGAAGCATTTGCCAGCATTTGAGGACACTTCTGTCTTTCTTGCTTCATTTTCTCATGCCTTTTCTTCATTAGCTGTGTTTATATGGATAATATATTTGTAATTGGACTAGTAGCACAATTGGAAAAGTCACATGTAACCACACCAATCAGAATTAATTGGCCAAATCTGGCTGAAATTGGTTAAAACCTTTTTCTCTTCTGTTCAAGAGGACACGTAAACACTTGCTGGGGTTGAAAAACGAAACTGGAAAGTTCTGTCCATGTGCAATGATGTAGAAATTGTATAATGGCATGACACAGAACGAGTTGTTGTTGTTGTTGTTGTTGAATATAGCGTAATAGTATAATAAATGACTCTTGTGTTATTCTAAAATTCCCGTTCCACTTATTGCCAGGGATGGGCAACGATTAATCGCGATTAATCACATCCAAAATGAAAGTTTGTGTTTACATAATATATGTGGGTGCACTGTGTATAATAATTTTTTATATATAAATACACACACATGCATGCATATTTAAGAAAAAAAAAATTATTTATAGATGAAATATTTGTATTTATATATAATATTAATTATGCATAAATATATATAAAGTATATACATGCAAATATTTCTTAATTATATACATTCATGTGTGTGTATTTATATATACAAATTAATTATACACACTACACACACATATATTATGTAAACTCAAACTTTCATTTTGGATGCGATTATCCTAGCAGTCCTGTCTTCGGACTTTCATAAATAAATTTTTCTGGTAAAAAAAAAAAATATATATATATATATATATATATATATATATGTTAAACAATGTACACCATGATTTGCTGTGGAGATTTTCTGGTTGTAATGTTCTGCGCTGGGGTTACTCTTGGAGAAAGGTTGTGCAAGCATGGAAGCAAGTGGTCTAAATCTGTGCATGAAAGATTTTGTTTATGGTTCTGATGATGATGATGATGATGATGTTAGCCTGGAGGTGGAGGTTTGTATTCAATGTTTCCTCTGAGCATGCCGAGCCGGGTGTTGCTCCAGTACAGATGACGGGAAAAAAAGTGAGAAAAAAACTTGAGAAAACCCAGAAAATGTTGTTGAATGAATGAACATACATTATGTAAGGGATAATGTAGAGCAACCCGACAGGCTGATCCAGGACACTGACGCGAAGCGGAATTTGTTTCGTGAAGCATTTTTGTTTATGTTATGTTGCATTTATTGTAATTTGGCTTATAATATGCTGTGACGGTCAGTTGAGCAACAAGATCGCAGCACATCTCAGTTCACAAAAGGATGCGTTCTGTGTCCTTGCGTCCTTCTAAGTTCGTTCTTTCGAGGTAGCCTGGCAAGACCAGTCTCCACGAGAAGGCAAGTCTGTTATTTGCGTTCTTGGAATTGAGAAACAGCGATCATTTAATTGAATAATTTTTCAAGTACAAAAATAAGAGGGAATATTGATTGTATCTGTGGTTGTGAGTGTATTTAGACACAGTCAGAATTGATGAGGCTGCTCTCTCTCTATCTGTCTCTCTTGCATCATCCTCTTATTCTGACGGTCTGCCTCTGCATGACTGCATGCCGTTTATCTTTCTTTCTTCTTTTTCTCTTGGCCTGTCTTTTCCTCACTCTTTTCTTCCTCCCCTTCTTTTTCTTTCTCTCCCCTTCCAGCAAAACAATAAAAGTCAGGATAATTGATGACGAAGAATACGAGAAGAACAAGAGCTTCTTCCTGGAGATCGGAGACCCTCAGCTCGTAGAGACCAATGAGAAGGAAGGTGGGGGGCGTGGCCTGAGTCTGGCGAGGAACCACACATACAGCACACACACACTTACACACACACACTGAACACCAGTCCTCTGGATCATCATCGAGATCAACTACAGGCCAAGCTACACCATCGACAGCCCTGCAGCCCAGTCCCCGTGTGTGCGTGTGTGTGTGTTTGTGTATCATGCATGCATTATTCCAACCCCCTCCTGTTGTCTTGTTTCTGCAGGAAGACGATAGCAGTCAGGGTTCTCAATCGAGAGGAATACGATAAGCAATGCAGCTTTTGCGTAGAGCTACAGACGCCACTTTGGAGAAGGAGAGGATGGACAGTATACAGAGGTTTCTTTCCCTCTCACAGTGTCTCCTTCGCTTTTTACTCTTCTCTCCCTCTGGGCAGAGTCTCACCCTCTCTGTCTCTCTCTCTCTCTCCTGGTGTCTGTTTGCTGTTTTACTAATCTAATGACTTTTCTTTGCTTTCGCTGATTATGCAACTACTCGCATAATAACACACATACATTATACATATACTTTAAAGGGGTCATATGCATTAAAACATGCTTGTTTTTACAGCAAAAACATAGTAAAGACTCAGTTTTCAACATTCATCATGTAGCGGCTAATCGGCCCTGATACGTCCAGTGAGGGAACACCAACTCACCTGTCATTTTTTTTTATTTTAGCAATGACCTTGCCAGGATCAGAACAACGTTTTGCTAGATTTCCTTCATATCTTACTCTTGTCTTTAGTTATGTGCCAGTAATAGTATCTGAAAAGGTTAAGTAGCAAGAATATAAATTAAGCCCTGTTAATAATAAAACATTAAGCCCTGTTAATGTTTAAATGTGGGCGGTCAAATGCATATTAACATATTAAGATTTTAGAACAAGCCGTATCTGCAGTTTTATTTCAATATGCACCACTGCTCAAAAGATTGGTATCAGGTTGTTTTTGAAAGAACTCTCCAAGGCACAGGGTTTTTTTTTTTTTTTTTAATACAATAAATCATAAATATTGTGAAATGTTACAATGTAATTTATTCCTCTAATAACAAAGCAGAATTTTCAGCAGCCATTTCAGCAGTCTTCAGTCTCATATGCTCATGCTTGCTGAATAAAAGTATTAATTTTAGGGCTTTCAAACGATTAATCGTGATTAATCGCTTCCAAAATAAAAGTCTGTGTTTACATAATATATGTGGGTGGACACTGTATAAGAATTTTATATATATAAATACACACACATGCTTGTATATGTTTAAGAAATATTTTCATGTGTATACTGTATATAAAATTAAATATAAATTATATTATGTATAAATATTTTATATATTTATACATTTTTCTTAAATATACATGCATGTGTCTATTTATATATGAAGAGTTCAGATGCAAAAGCCTCTAAATGCCATTTGAAATTTTCTTCTTTAATGATGATTTTTTATCAAACTTGTATATTTAAGTTCAGTAATTTCACTTAAATGGCAATGATAATTACCTATTAATTGTTATTTAAGTGAAATTACTGAACTTAAATATACAAGTTTGATAAAAATCATCATTAAAGATGAAAATTTCAAATGGCATTTAGAGGCTTTTGCATCTGAACTCTTCATATATATATATATACAAAATAATTATACACAATCCACCCACATATATTATGTAAACACAAACTTTTAATTTGGATGCGATTAATCGCGATTAATCGTTTGACAGCCCTAAAATTAATACTTCTGTATTTATATATATATACAAAATAATTATACACAGTCCACCCACATATATTATGTTAACACAAACTTTTATTTTGGATGCAATTAATCGTTTGACAGCCTTAATTAATTTCTTTAAAAAAAAAAATAATCTTATTGACCCAAAATTTTTGAATACTAGTATATGGTCTTTATAGTCTGAAGCTTGCAGTTTGTTCATATACTACACAAAACGTTTATTTAGAAAGGGCACTTACATTTTAATGATATGACCCTTTTATTTATATAGTGATCATCATCTGCTCTTACACAATCTTTTTATATTTTACCATATAGGGTGTTTTCAATATACTTCAGAAAGAAAGCAAGCTTCAAAGCGAATTGTTTCATTTCGTTTCCTTGCAATAATCTCATAACTAGACACAAAGGAAATGTTAAAGCACGCTAGCAAATGAGTTCAGATCCGGTGCTGTAAATCATGAGGAGAGATTAGGGGAGCTGGAAAAGACTCCGAGCATGAGATTGTGAGCTGTCTTCAAAGCCAAGGTTGTTTGAGTGTGTTTCATCTCACATTTAGATAAACATTTCTTTTCCAGGAAGCAGAGCGGTTCAGTTTCCCAGCACTTCAGTATTTTGATGTGTTTCGATTTGTTTTTATCATATGCATATTAAAAATATAAAAAATATATTTAATGATTTTGGTTTATGATGTATTTTAGCTTAAGTGATATAAGATGCATTAAAAGGGATCCAAAGGTCAAAACATGGAAAATAGGAGCAAATTAGAGAGAGGAACATCAGGTAGAATTCAATGAAATGCAGCTGGATTTGGTTATGCATTTTTGATGATGTTTTGCTACACCACCATATGACTTCATCAGTGATTAACACACTCAGATGAGTGGTGAAACGTTTTCAAAATAATTAATAATCGAGTCCATTTGCATTCGATTAGCTTTGTTTGTAAGGCATTTGAGAGTACCTTGGATGATTAAAAACCTTCATACTTGAAGATAATAGAAAAGAGATTACTTATTATGAAAGAAAGAAGAGATGCTAGAAAAATAAAGGACAGTAAAGAGATGGCTGGATGAGAATGAAAGGGGTGTGTGTGTGTGTACGTGTGCGTGTGTACAAGCTGTAGACTGAAAATGATAGCTCTGTTTTCAAGGACAAAACAAGAGAGA
This sequence comes from Pimephales promelas, assembly GCF_988280905.1. Lineage (NCBI taxonomy): Eukaryota > Metazoa > Chordata > Actinopteri > Cypriniformes > Leuciscidae > Pimephales > Pimephales promelas. Next base: position 20,442,845 of record NC_142783.1, read on the forward strand.
GAGAACATCAGCCAATTAAATCAATATCACATTACATGAACCTGACTCCATCTTAATGTTGTGTCACATCTATTGACAGAATATGAAAAATTTGCAGCATCTCATTCAATTACTGAAGCTACTCACAAAATCTCAATGTGACTAATTAGTTTTTAATTTGTCTTTACTTTTACTTCTGAGATGTGCCACATCTTTTAGCTTTTTTTTTTCTTTTTCTGTGGTTGCCACGCTACACATCTCAGTGATGGACACAGATCTACAGTGGGCCTGAAATAGTAAATGTATTACTTTGATTACCAGCTGGTTAAAAATAATTAGAAAAAATAGTTCTGGAACTTTTCCCACCTCGCATAAGAAATCTCTTCATTTTTATTTGTATTTATTTTATAAATTATTACATTTTAAAGATTGGTATATTAAAATACCAATCTATAGTAATATCAAAAAATTTTATATTTAATTATTTTTTCATAGTAAATTACATTCCATGCCCTTTAATATTGTTGTATTTCGGTAAAATTAGCTCTTATATTTGTGTTCTGTATAGTTGGAATTTTAATATTTAATGTGAGTGACAGCATAATTTAAGCATGACATCACTCAAACCTCTCTGACCCAATTATTGATATTTGTAAGACCCAATTATTGTTCTGCCTGTTCCTCTTCAATTTTCTTTAACTAGTTATTGGTCAGTCCATTATACGCTATCAATTTTGTATTGACTTACTACTTCAAACAGGGCCAATACAATTTGACCAATCAGTTCTTATTTTCAATTTATTGTGTCTTCTTTACAGATACTACAAACAAAATAGAACTACCGTTTGCGAGAAAAAATGATTGAGAGACTGTTACATCCTAAAACCGAGGAGATAGTGAAATAACATGTAAGACTAAACACAGTGTGGAAAAATGATCTGCATTCAGAGGGACAGAAACTGAAAGAGATGGTGATGTGTGTATTTTGTTATCTCACAAATCAACTGGCAGAAAAGTGTGGAAAAGCAAGTTATTCGCTAAAAAGGAGAACTTGCCGTCTGAGAATAAAGATGAACGGATTACACTGGAACGGATGAACATAAAATATCGAGAGAGAGAGAGGCTGTTTAGGCTACAGGAGCGAGTTGCTCTGCCATTAATCTGACAGTGAATCTTATGCTGGAATCCTCCACTAATGCCTCTGGGTTCATTTGTGGCTTGTGATTTATTTGTTCCATTAGATATTTAATTCGTTTATGCTGCCATTTCTGCCTATGAGGCTCATGTTTGTTTTGAGCTTGGGAATGTTGTCATCATAACATTGTTTTATGACTATTGCTGAGTTGTTATGGTAATGCCAGCTGAGCTTGTGAACTGAAAGGAAATATGAAATAAATATGAGACAGAAAGAGAAATTGAAAAGAGAATGTATGTGATAGGAGTTAATTACCATGTTGCTGCCCAAAGGATTGTCATTTTCTCCTTTCCCGCCCTTTTCCTTTTCTGTCCACATCAGCATGTGCATGTCTCTATTGTTACTTAATTTCCAAATCTCATCATACCCCCATGTCGATATGCATCTGCTTCTTTTCTTTTGACCCTCTCATTTCATTGTGTGTGTGTGAATGTGGGTGATTGATTGGGCTAAACCCAGTCACATGATCAGGGCTCTGTGTATGTCTCACAGTAACTTACCCAGGGCCCATAGAAGCTTCATCGCTGAAACAAATGAAGGAAAAATCCTGCCCCTGACACAGCTCTCATATATACAGTGTCACAGTGGTCTGTATGTGTTCTGTTATAAATGTATGATTTATTAAATGTACCCTGTTTTCTAAATTTACCAACGAAGATCTGAGATTTTGACTTTTTAAAGGATTTTCCCCAGCAGAGCCAAATTCTTGTTACACAATCCAGTTTAGCCACAGAAACCTATTGATCCACAAAGAAATATAAGGTGGGTTTGTTTCTCTCTGACTTGTGCTTTTGTTTTCAGAGGTGGAGAAAGAGGCGGGGAAGGAAGAGGAGGAGCCTCTGACAGGGGAAGATGATGAGGAGCGACGCATCGCTGAAATGGGGAAGCCAATGCTCGGAGATCACCCCAAACTAGAGGTTATCATCGAGGAATCTTATGAATTCAAGGTGAGTTATTTTGCTACACAGTTCCCACTTTCTTCATTAATTCATAATCCCATTAAATCAACCAAGGGATACTTCCACCAAAAATGACAGTTCTGTCATCATTTACTCAACTTCATGTGGTTGTAAACTTGTATGACTTTTTTCTTTTGTGAAACACAAAAGAAGATAATTGAAGAATGTCTACATGTTTATCCCTCTATTCATTGAAATTCACGAGTGTCCAATTATCTTCTGTTGTGTTGTGCAGAACAAAGTCAGTCATACAGGTTTTTAACAACTTGAGGTTAAGTAACAATACTGTCATAAATCTACCAATAGCCAATTATCATATGAATACAAAACAGATCTCCCGGTAAGATCTCTACTGCAGTATACTTTGTAAACTTTGGATTTTTTATGATTTGTGGATGATTTTCATTGATAATAGTTGCTAGTATACGATAACCTACATTTATCACTTACTTTATAGGTTGCATACAGCGTGAATTAAAAATACATCCGACTGCAAGTCTGTAGATGCCTGTTTTTCTGTAGAAACAAGTTTCCTTCTAGTTCCTTATAGAAACACTCTCGTTCTGTCAGGGAAGGTCGAGGATCTTAAACATTGACATCTCATCGGTCGCCTCCACACACTTCAGGACGAAACACATGCACACGCCTGCACTTCAGCCCACACGCACTAGCCATGCTGAGACATGCACACACTCCGATCCCACACACACTTCACAGCGGGGCAGACCAGAGAGCAGTCAGAAGCACTCGATGGATTGTGGCCCGCCCCGTCTGAAGTGTGTGTATGTTTGTTTATTCTTGTTCTCAGTTGCACTGGACAGTAATGAAGCCGTACATTTTCTTTGTTTGCTGTGTCTCTCTCTTCTCTATAGAACACTGTTGATAAGCTGATTAAAAAGACAAACTTGGCTCTTCTGGTTGGCACCAACAGCTGGAGGGACCAGTTTATTGAGGCCATCACAGTCAGTGCTGGTGAGTATTTGGGTTGTGAAGAGCAACAGCAGGTCAGATTTAGCGATTCATTAAAAAAGAATAATTTGTTCGAAATGTTAATCGTTTATAAGTGTTGCCAGAAGTCCCTGCATTAGTTAAATGCCACTGTTTAGCACTTTGTTTTCAACTGGGTTATATCAAGGGTGATCAATCCTGCTCCTTGAGGGCCATCTTCCTGTAGAGCTCCGCTTCAGTATCAATACCCCTGCCTGGAAGTTTCTAGTAATCCTGAAGAGCTCGCTTAACTGGTTCAAGTGTGTTTAATTAAGTTTAAATCTAGGCTCTGCAGGGTTCCAGGATTAGACATCCATGGGTTATATAGATTGTAGTGCTGTCAAACGTTTAAAAGATTTAACCGCGATTAATCGCATTAATGTCATAGTTAACTTGCAATTAATCGCACATTTTTATCTATTCTAAATGTCTCTTGATTTCTTTTTGTCCCATTCTTTTTTTTCTAATTTTAATGTCTTATCAACATGGAAAAGTGGATCGGCTTGCTTTGTGCAAATGTTTTTTTTTAATTATTATTATTGAAAACAAAACGTACATGTATACTGTGTTCAATTTCACACTAACATTCTCATTTGGAGCAAATAATCTCTCACACAATGTAACACTGCCCGTCAATAAAAGGGTGAAAGAAATGCTGACGTTAAAATGGGTTTGCGTTAACGCCGTTAATTACGTGTTTAACTGATAGCCCTACAAAGCACAATTGAAAGCAGAAAAGACCATACGTGTTGCAGTAATGTTTTGCCGCATTGTATATAATCTTGAAATAAAATAGTTAGCAAATTTAATGCAAATTATTATTTAAATAAGAAGGATTCATGAAAGGTACATATCTAAAGGTAATAAAAAGTAGAAAAACTAGAAATTATGTTTATTTTTATTATTTTTATTTAGTTTTACTTAATATGTGGTACTTATGCTCATTAAGGCTACATTTAGTTTTTATAAGCAAAATTTATTCGAAATAGAACGTATTAACGTATTCATTTTTAAAAGTTTTAAAATATACATATTTTTTATAAAATAAATTAATTAAAAAAACAGTATATAATATGCAATACATATTTTTTTTTAAATACCTAATATTCTAAAGGCAATGTGTAGATGTAGAGCCAGTGACCAGCCAGGATGAGGCTTCAGGGCAGAGTCGAAGGCGGGAGAAGTCATGGTATAGCCTACGTGATGGTATACACCCTGGGGATGACCGATGGGAAAAAAGCCCAAGCCAAAACAATTGTGTGTGTTGTGCCTGTTGTTTTGTTTCCGGTCTAGTTAGATCCGCTTGCGCTTTCAAAACGTCCTTGCACGGCGCAAGCCATTGAAATGAATGGGTTTCATAGCCCTGGCGCGCACATGTCGCGTCCTGTTTCAAAAGTATGTGAAAAAAATGATGAAGCGTGCTAGGCCAAAAAGACTGTTAATCGCACGCCGTTAAAATGGGTTTGCGTTAATGCAATTAATAACACATTTAACTGACAGCCCTAATAGATTACATCAAATAAACTTTTTTTTTTCACTTGAAATGTCAAATGCACTGATACGTTGGTACTATGTTGACACTAAAATATTTTTTAGCATATTTCCGTACAGTATTCGTTGTACCAAGTACTAGTTTGCCAAAGTTTTATTTCCTGTGATTTAGTCTGACCTTGTTCAGGAGAATGATTTTTTTTGTTCACTGTTTGTAAGTGTGTGTGATTGTACTGAACATATGGCCATGTATGGTACATGTATGTTCCAAAAGAGGGTTTTGTAGCAATGCCATAGAAAAACCATTTTGTATTCCCTAAAGAAACCTTCAGTAAACATTTATAGTGCACCTGGAAAGTATTCACAGCGCTTCACTTTTTTCCACAATTTGTTATGTAACAGTCTTATTCCAAAATGGATTAAATTCATTATTTTCCTTAAAATTCTATAAACAATACCACATAATGACAACATAAAAGAAGTTTTTTTTTAAAGTCTTTGCAAATTTATCAAAAGTTAAATACGAAAAAACATACATAAATATTTACAGGCTTTGCCATGACACTCAAAATTGAGTTCAGGTACATCCTATTTCCACTGATCATCCTTGAGATGTTTCTACAATTTGATTGGAGTCCACCTGGAAATGCACACACCTGTCTATATAAGGTCCCAAATTTAACAGTAGGCTACATGTCAGAGCACAGATCAAGACATGAAGTCCAAGAAATTGTATGTAGACCTCCGAGACAGGATTGTATTGAGGCACAGGCACAATTTCTGTAGCATTGAAGGTCCCACTGAGCACAGTGGCCTCCATCATCCAGAAATGGAAGAAGTTTGGAACCACCAGGACTCTTCCTAGAGCTGGCCGCTTGAGGGAGAAGGGCATTGGTCAGGGAGAGAGCAAGAACTCAACAGTCATTCTGACAGAACTCCAGCGTTTCTCTGTGGAGAGAGGAGAACCTTCCAGAAGAAAACCCATCTCTGCAGCACTCCACCAATCAGGCCTGGATAAAGCCAATCCTCAGTAAAAGCCACATGTCAGCCCACATGGACTTTGCCAAAAAGTTGTTGAGAGTTGGTTTGTGTTGAGCATTGCGAATCCAATGAGGACTGAGACTCGAACTGAGGCTTGAACTGATACGAAAAACCGACACCATTGTTACTGTTCGTATCACTATGTATGTATACAAGAATACAAGCGCTGAGGAAGCTGAAATTCAGATATGCATTTTGTTTCCAACACGCGCTGTGAGCGGTAGACCAATCACAACAGGCTTGACCGTCTGACCAATCAGGGTAGGCTTGCGGAAAGGCAGGATTTAGATAGACTGAATCCTTTATTTATCCATTTGAGACACTGTGAGAGAAGAGGTGATCCACTATTTCCACTATAAATGAACTTTTGTTAAATGGATGTTAAAGGTTCTTCATGGAACCATCAATGCCAATAAAGAACCTATTTTTAAGAGCATACAGTAATATATCTCTGCTGTAAAGCGCCCCCTGGTGGCAACTGTGCTACTTGGGAAATTCCATTTTACATCCTCACCTCACGTAAGTGTCACGAGACACTTACAGCCGTGCGAAGGAGTCTTCGTTATTTGTGCAAAGGACAGAAATGAAGATGAAGGTGGAGAAAGAGAAAAACAAGAGAGGGATTTATTTATTTTTTGGGTTTGTTTTCTCTGAAGTAATTAGCACTCGCAGCACGGACTAAGAGTGACTGATGATCACTGATGAGAGGCTGCTGCTGCTGCTGCTGCTGCTAGCCATGTGTTTGTGTGTGTGTGTTTGTGTGGATCAGGTGTTGGTGACTTAGTGATTCACACATGAACACCTATCAGTGTGCCAATTTGTGCTCTGGGGCAAAGCAAGGTTAAAAGCGTGTGTGTGTGTGTGTGTGTGTGTTCTTTTAGATCTGACCTGTAATCTGTAATCACCAGTATTACACAACTGCTGTCAGACCAAGTCTTTTCATACAACATTTAGTTATTTCATATATATATATATATATATATATATATATATATATATATATATATATATATATTTGTAGTTTTTATCCTCCACTACACCTCTCAAATTGTCATACAAATTCACATATTTTCTTACATATTTTCAAATTTGGTGTGTCAAGATGTGTCAGGCCAGGTTTTCAATAAATAATGCTACTATACATGTTCATAGTTCTTGTGTGCCTTTAATAAATCACAGTGCAGCGAATTTAAATGTGCGTTTTCAAATGCCTAAGTCATATAGACTATTTATACAATAATTTTGTTTTGTTTTTTCATTTTTGGATCTTGGCAGCACTATTTACTTTCATACTGGAAAAAAAGCAATGCAATCATCCTATCTAACATCAAATTTGCATTAATAGGCAATATGCACGAATAAGTTCCGCATTCGACACAATGCTACTCTTCAGTTTCCGGTTGGGGAGATTTAAAGCAAAGGAAAACCGAGGAAAACAAGATTATGGCAGAGTCTTCAAAATTTACTCTCCTCCCGTCTTTGAAACGAAAATTTAATACGTTTAGATGTAATTTTATAGTTATGCTTATTTAATATAATAAACAAAGACGCATAAATAAAATGAGGGGTGTCTGTTTTGTCTGTTTTTTGTGACTAACGTTTCTTTAGTATATAGAGTATAAAAACCAAAATAAATTCTCGGTATAGCATTGGACTTTACGATCGGCGGAAGTTATCCAGCATCCTTAGACCTTCACCGGATGTACCGCTGTGCATAGAGCCCATTGGTTCCTTACAGATGTCATTGACTGATGACAAATGGAACACTGGATACTTTTTTTCCTAATGCCGCGGAGGAAGGAACAGAGATTTTTCCATGACTTTTTATCAGGACATGCAGATGTACACACGTAAATATACACAATACACAAATGCACACAGATACAAAGAAGCGGAAAAGGTCTGCAGTTAATGGCAGTAATATTGAAGAGTTTAAAGTTTAAAAGCTTTGCTAAATGTCAGACTCGCTGCTGCACAGCGAGATAATTTATATGGAAAGATAAAGAGAGTCAACACAACATCAGAACTGTGGGTGTAAGGGTTTACTTATCTATGGACTGGGCACAAAAAAGGACACAGAATTGAGCTACATTATGATCCAACCTTTCTTTGGGACAATTGGGGATGTCATTAATTGGGAAAATTATTCATGAAGAATTTTTTTTATAAATAAATTATAATTAACAAAACCATTATAAGTAAAGGAGGGAAGGGGATAATGGCATGTATATATATATATATATATATATATATATATATCCCCTTACCTCTTTCACTTATAATGGTTTTGTTAAATTAGACGGCTTTCATCGGAGATCTAGCATATATATATATATATATATATATATATATATATATATTTAAGGGTTTAGGTCAGTTTGGGTCATATAAATATAGAAGTAAAATATTAAATAAAAATTTAAAATTTTAACTTATTAAAATTACTAAAACTCAAATTAAAGATATATAGAATTTCTTTTAAACTAAACAAAAGTATATAGGCACACTAAACTAAATTAATACAAATTAAACTAAAATGAAAACTAAAAATATACAATTAAAAGCTACAATAATAGACAGTGAGTATACAATATAGAACATTAATCATGTTTGTTTGTTTTTTAAATGCCATTTGTCAATGGCATAGTCATGTATGCATGTATTACTGTTGTCTGAAAGCAATCTGAAAATCATTTACACCCTTCAGACTCACTCGTGGACAGCACATAAAGCATCATGTTGACCTTCTCTGTCTTTTTGCCACAGATGTGTCCATATATACACGCATGTACTGCAGTGACAGCAAACATCATTGTGACCTAATACTCTTGGGCTGTAATGAAACAGTCCAACATACACACATTTTTGCATATTTTAAATGATCATATATGAATGTTCTGTCTCAACGAATGTATCCCAATCTAACGATCTACTTGATCAATCATCCGTTAAATCACAGTGTGTAATCAGGTTTTAGCCTGTGAATAGAAAGTCTTAGCGAAACAATGACGAAATCCACTGCCAAAAGGCTTAAATCCGTTTGCTTTCACCTGCTGCTGTGAATAGACGAGATCCCTGAACATCCTGTAGCATCTAATCACACTTTAAAGGAACAGCCTCACCTGTCAGAGAGCAGTGTGTGGGCGTGTGTAAGCTGCTCTCTTTACGCTCTCAAGGAAACGCTGCACCAACAGAATATCAAACAGAACCTCACTGAACACACACACACATGCTGTGTGCTCTACATATGGATAAAAGGCTGTGTGTGTGGAGGCTTTATCTATCGTTTTTAACCGAGGGGGAACCCCTTAAACCCCACCCTTATTAGCCCAAGTCAAAATGTGACATTCTGGTTATTTATATTATAAATAGTATCCCAGATTCCTCCTTCAATGTAAATCCTTGATATGTCTTGCTTGTTTTAGCACAAATGGTACAGGATGAGTCATGGGGCAAAACTTGAATATGTTTATTCACCTTGTATAAGGTCATTATCTTGTCTTCCTGCAGGTGAGGATGATGATGATGAAGAATGCGGAGAGGAGAAGCTCCCCTCCTGCTTCGATTACGTCATGCATTTCCTCACCGTCTTCTGGAAAGTTCTCTTCGCCTTCGTCCCGCCCACCGACTATTGGAACGGGTGGGCATGTTTCGTGGTGTCAATCGTCATGATCGGCCTCCTGACGGCTTTCATCGGAGATCTAGCATCCCACTTCGGCTGCACCATTGGGCTCAAAGACTCCGTCACGGCCGTGGTGTTTGTTGCGCTGGGCACTTCAGTGCCAGGTGAGAGAGAGAGGGAAGTGGGAGACGGGAAAGAAAAAACTTACCTCTGATTTTTGTGTTTCAGCCACCCATGTTTATGTTTACATACAGCCATTTATCTCAGAATGAGGAGAATGTGTGCGTGTGCATCCATGTGTGCACAGGGCTATGATTGATATATCATATAATTATGCAGAATAAAGCTCCATGCTACATTGAACCCCCTTATATTACTTTCATCAGTCATGATAACTGTTATTTAAAACAGGAAAAACACACAAACAGCTCAATATTTATGTACAGAGGAGACTCTCACACACAGACGTTAAATAGATTGTGTCTCCTGGAAGTGCAGGGCATGTTCACTGTGTTTAGTATTCCAGACACACTGGGCTACTCGTAGAGAAAATGCTGAGAGAGCAGAAAGCAAAAGCATTCCCATCTTTCTCTCTCTCTCTCTCTCTCTTTCTAATGCTGTTCTTCTCCCTCTTTACCTCACTCACTCCATTTTTTCTTTTCATCCTCCATTTCTCGCCCTTTTGCTCTTTTCATCTCACTGCAGAAAATCATTTTCTCACATTTGCATCTTTCTTTCCAGTAAAAGTCATTATACATTGACAATGTCATACACACAAAAGGGCAACTTTTTCTTAATCAGTCATTTTCCGAAACATCCTTAAAGGGATATTTCACCCAAAAATTATAGTTTTGTCCTTATTCACTATCATGTTGTTCCAAACATAAGAGAAGATACTTTGAATAATGTTTTTTTGTCCATACAATTTAAGTCAATGGGGTCCAAAACAACACTGGGCTCCACTGACTTTCATTGTGTGGACAAAAAAAAAGAAAGAAACAAAATAAACCCCACAGACATTTTCAGAATATCTTTGTTTCGGTTTCACAGAAGAAAGAAAGTCATAAAGGTTTGGAACGACATGAGGATGAGTAAATGATGGCAGAATTTTCATTTTTGGGTTGGCCTACATACTGTATACAGTATATATATATATATATATATATATATATATATATATATATATATATATATGAAGAGTTCAGATGCAAAAGCCTCTAAATGCCATTTGAAATTTTCTTCTAAAATGATCATTCTTATCAAGCTTGTATATTTAAGTTCAGTAATTTCATTTAAATGACAATTAATAGGTAATCTTTATTGCCATTTAAGTGAAATCACTGAACTTAAATATACAAGCTTGATAAGAATGATCATTTTAGAAGAAAATTTCAAATGGCATTTAGAGGCTTTTGCATCTGAACTCTTCATATATATATATATATATATCAATTTCAATGGTGCATTTGCATTTCTTATAGGAAGGATTTGGTCGAGTTTATTATTAATTTATATGGCAAAGCGCTTTAGTTACTTTAGTGCTGTTGATTCACTCTGCAGCTTCAGCTGATGCAGCTCACGTGGAAATGCCGACATAATTCACTATGATTGGATTTAAAACAATCATATTCCTTTAAAATGTTCTCTTTTAAAAATTATAATCTAGCAGTGTTATCGATAGGCCTATTTCATTTTCTAATACTATGGTTATAATCAATACACCTGTAACTTGCCCAAATTTTGCATTTTGCAGCAGAAGTAGAGCAGATGAATGGATTTATTTCCAGAATAATATTTATATTAAAATAGATTGATGAAACACTAAACGTGATTGAAATAAAAATCTAAAATGGTACACTGTTTTTTACATGAACTGTATTACTCAATCAGTATTTGTCATATACTGTGTGTGTGTGTGTGTATATATATATATATATATATATATATATATAGTGGCAGCACTCGTGGAAGTACTACAGATGTTTAGAGAAAAGTACTGTAGTGGGTTTTGTTTTAGGAGAAAATTTAATTTAAGCACATTTTAGACACATTTTACCCTATCAGCTAAAATCATTTACGTTGTACCCTATCAGCTAAAATCACTTGCTAACAGGAAACTGTCATTCTCTTAGGGTTAGAGAAAAGTTTGTTTGAGGGGCTAAAGCTAAAACACTGTGATACTAAGTTTGATTAATGAAATCACAAATGCTGGTTCAGACACCATACTCAGACATCATACTTGCACTCTTTACTAGTTACAGGTCAATAATCAAGTCAATGGTAAGGTAGATGAGGCACAAAAAAAATGTTCCACTGAAGAGTTTACAACCATATCCATTGATTTGTTTTCTGCTAAGTTTGACAAAATGACAAATGTGTCAATCAGAAGTGAGAAATAAAAGCCAGTAGTACAGAGAAAACAACTGAACTTCCAATTAACCAAGCGTGCGACCAGAACCTAGGCGAGGGACATACGCCGACTGATAAGGCAGCGTTCACCAATGCTTTAGAACAGAAAACAAAGCTTTTAGATTCAGCATATAGTTAGAGTATCTTTAATTAACTTGCTTGATGAATTTAAAATGAATGGGTTTGATGAGTGACGTGCATCCTCTGAATGCAATCACGCTAATGTGTGGCGATAATAGGTTAATTAAAGTGATTTTTCTCTCGTTAGATTAAATATTATTTAGTCCACTTTTTATTTCCCAGCACAGAAATACATGAGCCACATGAGAAAAAGTAACTCATTTGATATGTGTGGTCGTTCTGTCAAGTTTGTGTCCATGTGCAAATGTAAGCATATGAGGTTTATAACAGTTTCAAAGTCTGTTACAGTCTGGAAACGCTGATCCATTTAACTCCGTAATGATTAACTGCTCCCAAGCGTCTTTCTGGGATGAAGCTATGCATTGCCATGACACCCACATTAGCGGCAGTTGTCGTCCGCACATGCCAGGCTCGTTGGCAGGACTTTACACCAGACTGGGTGTTAGCTGAGCCTTAACTGAGAATTTCCTTGCTAATGCCATGGAAACGGCTCCGTTCATGCTGTTGTTTACAACAACATAACAGTAGAGTGATGAATAACGAGAAGGAAAATGTTATTTCAGAGTCAAGTATTTTACGGTAAAACCCAGCTTTGACTTTATAATACTGTCTTGAGATACTGCAGCGTCAATTTTGGCCTTTTAAGCCCTTAAATGATTACTGTTCTTCCACCGAACGTTTCTAACCTTCACTTTTAGACAGACGCTGAGTGCTGCAGTCATGTCACGTCGAAATTACCGCAATTACCAGATGACAACTTTGAGCTGTTCGAAAAGCTTCAACACGACAATTCTTAGGCGAATAAAAAAAGTTTAAAAACAGCGAGGTCGATTAGAAATAGATTAGAAATAGTCGATTTTGTAACATTATAAATGTCTTTACTTGATCATAATCTGTGTGTGAATATAATTGTAGAATGTGTAAATATTAGAGTGTGTATCCGCAGGATATTGAGACCTTTAAATTAGGGAAATGGCTCTTTGTGACCACAGGCAGCAAAGAGTAATAACAAAAGCAGTTCAGCAGGGTCATGTGTTATGAACTACATTAGCATAACGAAAGAGAGAGATGAAAATTAAAAAAGGAAATGCAGTGTATACTATGTGCAGAGGCCTTCCCAGACAGAAAGAACGGTTTTTCCGCTGTCAGAGAAATATAGCGACCGAGAAACACCACACTGTTTAAATGCTCACTGATTTCAACTCAGATCAGAGGTTAACCAGGCTGTTATTACAACATTTAAAAATTCTCACCAAAAAAGGAGAGATGAGTGAGAGAGGAGATGGGTACTATGCGTTTATGCTTGTTTGTGCTCTGCAAAATAGTAACAATAATAATCATTTTGTTTCCTGGAATGTTTTTTAAACATATTTTGACGAACAAGATGAATTACTCATATAAAAAATACTTCTTGTCTTGAGTTTTGTTTTTGTTTTTTTGTTCTTGTTTTAAGTATAAACCTCACTCAATTAGAATTCTCATTAGATTTATGATTTATTTACTTTTGGTCCAAAATAAATTAACTAAATATTTCGAAACAAGTAAAGTAAATAAATAGATTGTATTTTTTATTTATTATTTATAGCTTATTATATTTCAGATAAATGTTGTTCATTTGAACTTTTTATTCATCAAAGAATTGAGGGAAAAAGTTTACTGACAATACAGAATTGATATCAATAATAAATGTTTCTTGAGCAGAACTCAGCATATTAGAATGATTTCTGAAGGATCATGTGACACTGAAGACTGGAGTAATGATGAAAATTTTTGGCATCACAGGAATACATTACATTTTAAAAGATATTTAAATAGAAAAAAATTCTTTTAAATTGTAAAACTATTTCACAATATTAGTGTTTTTGCTGTATTTTGGATCAAATAAATGCAGCCTTGGTGAGCGGAAGAGACTCCTTCTAAAACATAAAAAATTGGTATTGTTTATTTATACTTGTTTATTGACTTATTTAAAGGGACAGTTCACCCAAAAATGAAAATTAATATTTTTGATGAATTTTTAGTGGTGGATCACTGCTACATAGGCTCCTAAAGGATTGAAACTTGACGGGCCAGAAAGTCATTGAAGAACATTTTTAAATATTCCATGTGACTACAGTTGCTCAACTTTAAGTTTATCAAGCGACGAGAATACTTTTTTTTTTTGTGAAACAAATAAAAATAACGACTTTATTCGACTATTCCTTTTCTTCCTTGTAGGCCTGAGACGAGAGTTCAAGAGATTTCCACGACGCATGCGCGATAACTGAACAAGAAGTAGTAGAAAAATAACGTAGTTCTCGCGCATGCGTCGTGGAAATCTCTTGAACTCTCGTCTCAGGCCTACAAGGAAGAAAAGGAATATTCGAATAAAGTCGTTATTTTTGTTTGTTTTTTCGCACAAAAAGTATTTGCGTCGCTTGATAAACTTAAAGTTGAACTTGGAATATTTAAAAATTTTCTTCAATGACTTTCTGGGCCATCAAGTTTCAATCCTTTAGGAGTGTATGTAGCAGTGATCCACCTCTCAAACTTAATCAAAAATATCTTCGTTTGTGTTCCGAAGACGAACAAAGGTCTTACTGGGTTGGTACAGCATGGGGGTGAGTAATTAATGACGTAATTTTCATTTTTGAGTGAACTATCCCTTTAAGTTATTATTATTTAATCCCTCAGAATGTTAATGAATCAACATAATCAAGATATTTTACTGTAATAAAATCTTTCTTTCCCCATCTATCTCCTTTTTCCCCCCCTATCCTGCCTTCCTCATCATCTTCCTCTCAGACACCTTTGCCAGTAAAGTAGCAGCGACACAGGATCAGTACGCCGACGCGTCCATCGGAAACGTGACCGGCAGCAATGCTGTGAACGTCTTCTTGGGCATCGGAGTGGCCTGGTCCATCGCCGCCATCTACCACAACTCAAAGGGTCGCGATTTCAAGGTGGAGCCGGGTAGCCTGGCCTTCTCCGTCACCCTCTTCACCATTTTCGCCTTCATCTGTGTGGCGGTGCTCATGTACCGCCGTCGGCCCGACATCGGCGGTGAGCTGGGGGGTCCGCGGACTGCGAAAGTGCTGACCACCATGCTTTTCGTCAGCCTCTGGCTCCTCTACATCCTGTTCTCCTCTCTTGAGGCTTACTGCCACATCAAGGGCTTCTAAACACACACGTACACGCGCTCACACATGCATACACTCTCAGAACTACACACCTTCACACAGTGACACACACGTTCATGCATTCTGTGGAAAATACACAAAGACTAAAGGTTCAAATAAAGGGAAAAGACTAAAGAAGGCAACAGCGGTGGACTCGCTTTCGGGTTCATGTGGAGAATCGTTTTCCGCAGACCATCGGCCTGTTGTTCTGTTCTCTCCACACGCCACTCCTTCATCCTCTTCTTTCCTCTGTTTGTTGTGTGTGCTAAATGACTGCATCTGATTGGACGGGGTTTGACCACAGTGTTCAAACATTAAATCTAGACTATGAAAGCTACTATTGCTACCTTTAACTACTGTAGTTGTGCTTTTTTAACCCAAACCAGTGTAAAAGCCACGTGGGACCGTGGAATCTGTAAGCTCCCTTCATAGTGCCATGGAACTAAGGGTTAATGTGGCTGTGTGTTATAGGTTTGTTATCTCAATGTGGACCGAGCGGTAAATTTACTTGGGTGAATTTTCAGAGACACCACTTTATGTGTTTACAGATTATGTAATCTGAGCAGTCCTAACCGAAAGGGTTGAAATTTTGCCTTTCGTTTACGGCTTGGGCATCCTTCTAAACGGCTTTCGTCGTGTTCAAGAGCAGCTCTGTGTAACTTATTGTTGTGAAGGCCAGTTTTTAATCCATCTCTTGCACCGGTGCAGTTCATTTCAATTTAGAAAGAGAATAACAATAAAGTCAGTGCAGTATGCCAGCTCCAATCTCTCCTGGCGCTAAAGCTTCAGAAACAAGAGCTGCACTGGTGCAAGACTTCGATTCAAGCCTTGATCTGACGTTCTCAAAGACCGTAAAGTGCTATTTGAATGAGCTCGGGTTAAGGAACATCCTGAATTCTCTAATATGAACATACCGCGGTTCGTTAAAGATTAGATTATTAATTTATGCAATCAATGGAAAGTATGTGAGGTCAGTGTAGTGAGATAATCAGCATGTGACATGCTTTTGCCAACATCACATTAAGAGTTTACAATTATGACTGTTACTTTCCGTCCAAACCAACGCGCATACATTTATGGACACGCACTACGAGAAAAAAACGCAAAACCAGTGGCCATATTTTTGGTGATTTTTGTTCTCGGACACAATTAACAAGCATGTAAAATTGGAAGACTTTTGCTTAGTAACTTTGCTAAATGCCTCAATGTCCCATACACTCATCTGTCACTCATCTATGTGGAGTTTACGAGGGCACGCTTTCCCTCCAACCCTGCTGAGATTACTTCTTTGTACTTTGTAGATTCGCTGCATACGGAGCTGTAAGGCAAATCTCGTAGAGTAGTCACGATTTTAGACGTAGGTCTATTTTAAAAGCAGAAATTGTAGAACTAATCTGAATTTGACTTTAAACTTCTTATAGGATAGCATGGTCTAACACAAACAAACTGAAAAAAAGGAGCTCGTTTTAAATTTTCAAAACGCAATTGCAGGAGTTTTTTCACTGTCCTTTCCAAAAGTTTGATTTCCAATGTTAGTGGTTCTAAGTGAAAATAAAATCACGCTTCCGGAGTAGATCTGACGTAGATAATTGTGTATTTTGCGCCAAATTTGCCAAAGGGAAAATCTTTGTAATGGAGAACTGCAGTGTGCCACACAGCCCCTGAAGTGGGTTTTGTATTTCGAATCGTACATTTTTTACCCACACCAAAAAAAAAAAAAAATGTCCTTGCAAGGATAAAGAGGCCTTGGTGACATTTCTTATAGGTGTTTGTACTGAAGGGATCCAGCCTACAGCTCTTTTACTGCATCTGAACACCTTTTCCTGTGACGAAAGAGCGTTTTTAACGGAATTCTGTGTTGGGGGTTTGTAGTTTCAGTGGCTTGATTTTGAAAGAGAAGAAAAAAAATAGCTTGAATAGCTGTTTATCTTTTTCGTTGCGTGTGTTTTATTTGGTTTTACATTTCTAATGAAAGGAAACAATATTGTACCAGCTTTAGGGCATTTCTATAGGAAACCTTCGCTTCGATGATGACCTTCAGTCCCTGGTGAAGATGGTCCGCTGTTGCTTGCTAATACTAAGATCCACAAGAAAGACACTACAAACAATGAAGGAAAAAAAACGACATTGATTAAAAAAAAAGACTTTTTCCTGAAGCCTATTATCTATTTAACCAACCAATAAACAAATGAAGTTGGAGTCGGTGAAACCATGTGAATTACAGCCATACCAAGTTCTGCCGTGAAGATTTTCAATGACTCGCCGTACGTGCTGCTCGCTGGCCGTCACACCAACCGACCGCAGGTGCGTCTCTCCGAACGGGGCGTTCAAAGTGTACATGGTCTGTCCGGTTTATACTGTATATGTATTTGCTTTGGCAGAGCAAGGGTCAGCAATTGTACATCTGTGCTCTGCAGTCTGTAAATCAGGGTGTGGCTGTATTGAAAACCCCCTCCCCCGTGTGTGTGAAACCTAGCCCCGCCCCCTTGTTTGCCATGTCCATATTTGGAATGTTAATGTGCTTCGTGTTGACAATGCATGGATGCTAACCTGTCTGTATATAGTACGCAGAATCCCCTTCATTAACGTAGTCGACAGAGGTTTGAAAGCAGTATAGATATTCAGACTTTTGTTTCGTTTGCTTGTTCGGTTGGTTTTCCTGTCCGTAAGTTTCATTTGAATGTTTCTTTTTTTTTTTTTTTTTTTTACTTGCTCATGTTTATTAAAAAGGCAGTATCTGTCGTTTGGTACAGGAGCACATGTACAAACAAAGGAAGCAATATGTCAAGGATGTTGCAGTGGATGTATTATTTAACGGTATGAGATATTTTGTCGTTGAAGCGTTCAGGTGTGTATGTATATACTGTACAGTTGAATGAAGGCAGAGTCACCGCTCTGCCATTATCACAGAGAGAATACAATGTATTTATTTGAGACCCTTAAGAACTTCAGAATGACAAATATTGCCTTTTGGATTGATTGTTGCATAGAGCTTGTTTTGTTCTTGTTTATTTGCTGAGCAGTGTGTGTGTGTGTGTGTGTGTGATATCTGTAAGAATTAAGGGAACATATCCGCCATTTATCTGCTCCGAGTCTGTATAGCATCTTGCAAAAATCAGTGAACCATCTGGAAAATGTCTGTAAAACATTAGGAGAATGTGTGTGAAGTGTCAGGGTTTGCCTTGTGTATGTCTTACATTCCTAAACCCCTCTCTCTTCCTCACTGCTCAGATGGTCTCTAGCCTTTCAGGGGTTTAATACTAATCTTTAAATAATATTATTTCCTCCCCTCCCATTCTCTCTCTCCTCTAACTCTCCAATCCAAGGCCTCACTTACATCTTGCATTAATGTGTCCAGTGAAATTCTGTAGGCTGTATTTTGTAAACAATGGCAGTCTATGTGGTATTCATGATCAATGAGGATATGTGTAAATGTCTACATTTCACTTATTTATCATGTATAAATTTATAGCATGTATAAAGGTTTGCAAATCCACTTATACAGCAAAGAATATTGTCCTTAACTAGTCGTTTTGTCTTGTTTTCCAGTAGAAATATCTAAAAATCCATTAAACGAGATACATTTGCATGTCTGATATAAGAGAATATCTATATCTCAAATAATCGTTTGTTGTTTCAAGCATACACAATTTAAAGAGGTTTAGCTTTCAGAAGAAGAGAAAATAACAATTGAATATTTAACATGTCAAATAGTGTTGAGGATATTTTTACAGGAAACCAGGACAAAACAGATTTTTTTTTTTTTTTTTGCAGTGTAAACAACATGGCAGAAAGCTCTCATGCCAAAGCAGGACTGAATGTATTGTTTGTAACGTAATAGCAGATTTAAATGAAGGCTTCTCTTATCTGTCTTGTAGGGGCTCAAATCATTGTGTGTGTACAAGCCAACGCTGAGAGTCATGTTAATGCAAGTGTGTGTGGCCTTGTGGCATAGTGTGTCTTACACAGTCCTCTTGTCATGAGCTTGACTCTATTTTCCTCCTCACGCTCTTTCTCTTCTCTCTTCTTTCTCACTTTTCGCTTTATTTCACGCTGTTTTGTTTCAATCGTTAGGTTGTTTTAATTTCGATCTGAATAATTAAATATGAGATTTTTTTTGGTTTGTTTTGATTTATTTTTGTGTTGCACTCAATCTAATAAGATGGACGTCCACTAACTGTGATTGCTCCCCTAGTACACCTCTACACAGGAAATAAAGTTTGGGATATCCTGTTTAGAGCTAAATGGCTGCAGTGTGTCTATTTTTATGATTATGTTTCTGAATACACACACACTTAAAAGCTGTTGTCGGTAATGGTGTTGTGGACACTAATTTGAAACTGACAGCACTACTGAACTTATATTTAAAGGTAGGCTAGGCAACTTTGGAGAGGCTAGCAATAGCAAGCTAGCTTCGAAATCATAAGATCCATCAACCCACTTTCCCTTCAGAGTGTCTCTAAAGCCACGCTTCCTTCAAAACATATGAAAGCTCACAACCAGAGCATAGTCTGGCGTTAAAATACCTCCTGTCTCAAAGAAAATAACATTGCAATAATAATGAATTTAAACAACTTAAAAGTGCTGACTTTGAAAGTGTTGCACTTAACCCCTAGTTGACACTTAACCCCTAGTTGCTCCAGAGACGTGCGACCTCTGACATACATATATAGCAATTGTAAGTCGCTTTGGATAAAAGCTATAGTCTAGAAATCTAGACGCACCCTAGTGGCAGCAAAAATTATTTTGCAGCAAAGTGTGGTCTAGCAACTCCCCATAGACGTTTTAGCTGGAAAAACCCAACTCTGGCCGGGCCAATCACATGGTGTATAGAGTCGGCGGGCGGGCTTAACATAATGACGACCGAGTTGAGACGATCAGAGCAAGCTCGGACATATTCGGTTTGAAGTCGTTCATCCTCGGATAAAAAGCTATGGCGAAATGATCAACTTGTCATTTTTGCCGCACTCGTGCTGTGTCGTCGAGTATAAATGCTTTACTCCGTGTCAGCGCGCGCTCTGATCGCTAAAGGTGCACGGACCACTCCCGAATCATTTCCAGCACTCCGAAGCACCACTGCCTCCGTTTCCCTCGTAAGCTGATATTAGTATTTAAACATTCTCTATGATATTATTTTTTTAATGACACACTGTCTCTTTCTCTCTCATACACACACACACACACATACTGTCTATTTCTCTCTCACACATATGTAGGCTAGTTATAAACTCTTTAGACTTTTAATGATTAGTGTTTTATTTTTAAAGTTTGTGGGTCATGTAAAAAACAAAAAAATCCCTTATTTTGGGGACGGATTCTGGGAAATCTCCCTTATTTTCAATGTTCAATGTTGACAGCTATGGACTGGATACGGTAAAAGTTTAAAGGGATACTCCACTTTTTTTGGAAATAGGCTCATTTTACAACTCCCCCAGAGTCAAACAGTTGAGTTTTACCGTTTTCCATTGAATTCAGCTGATTTTCTGATATTGAGAAGAATATCAGTAACCAGACAGTTTCTGGTCTCATTGACTTCCATAGTAGGAAAAAATATATATGGTAGACAATGAGACCAGAAACAGTCTGGTTACAGATATTCTTCTAAATATCAGAAAATCGTCTGAATTCATTCGAAAACGGTAAAACACAACTGTTTAACTCTGGGGGAGTTGTAAAATGAGCCTATTTCCAAAAAAAGTGGAGTATCCCTTTAATATATCAACTTGCTCCGCTGACTACATCACCTTCTTCTTTGCTCTGATTGGCTGTAGCGCTATCCAATTGAGTGCAGAGAGAATTTGAAAGAAAACTGTTTATCCCGCCCCTCGGATTGAGCCCTGTCAATGATAAGTTCCCAGACCCTAACATCTTGATGTAGGTCTGGCTTGCCAGGCTAGATAAAAGCGTCAGCTAAATGAATAAATGTAAATGTAATGTAAATGTAGAATTGCATAAATCCGAGTCTGAGGATGTGAACAGCTCCGAATAAAACGCCACGGCTTGTCATCTCGTAATTACGGTTACAACATTGCATGAAAGCAGCAAAAGTTCATTCGGCGACTGGTATCCTGAGGTGGAAATGAAAAATAGTTAGCATTGCTCCTGTTCATAACCCTTAAAGCAGTTAGTCATGCTTTTGATCTGACATAATTGGAGTACAATGTAATGAGATGCATTATGAATGCTTGACTAAATAGACTTAATCTAGGGTTAATTTAAAACTGGGAGAGTGAGTCTGAGCCCCGAACATTTTCAGGAAGGCTATACCAGAGTTTAGGAGACAGATGAAAACATTACAGAGTTTTGTGACCTTAAAGAGCGTGATGGATTGTGATATAAGATCGGTTAAATCAGGAGCTGAACCATTTAGGGCCTTATAGTTCAGTAGCAATACTTTGTTATCGTTGCAGGACTTAATAGTTAATCAGTGCAGGGATGATAGAATAAATAGAATCGACCTGGTGGGACCTTTACCAGTTTTTAACCATTTCAAACAGTATAAAAAAAGAGTTCATGAAAAACATTTCCTACCCTACCTCATGGTGCTCTCAGTATGTTATATATTTAACATTTTCCAGCAAAATTTAGTCATTTTGATAGAAATGCGCACCATCTGGAGTTTAGTGTGAGCGAAAAAGTTCCTCTCTCAGATTAAGCTCATGTTCAAGTAGCGTATTCACCGCTGACAAACAGAAAGCTGCTTGGTTTGAAAGTAACTTTGATATGTGTTCATTATGCATCACTACTGACAATGGACCGCTAACCTTTAAATATCACGGCAGTTTTTATTAATGTGACAGCATTTCAGCAACTCACACCTCATGGAAATATACTCTAAAAACCGCAGGGTTACAAAATAACCCAACCAGCTGTTTATTTGTGAATGACCCCGTTACAACTCATTTGACCCAGCATGAGCAACCTACAGTAAGAATGTGTTTACAGTGCCACAAACAACCCAGCATTCTGACCCAGCACAATCAACCCAACAATTTGTTTACAGAAACAACCCAGCATTTTTTTGAATGTAGGCTTTGAGTGTTTGCAAAATATATGAAGAGTTCAGATGCAAAAGCCTCTAAATGCCATTTGAAATTTTCTTCTAGAATGATCATTTTTATCAAGCTTGTATATTTAAGTTCAGTAATTTCACTTAAATGACAATTAATAGGTAATCTTCATTGCCATTTAAGTGAAATTACTGAACTTAAATATACAAGCTTGATAGAAATTATCATTTTAGAAGAAAATTTCAAATGGCACTTAGAGGCTTTTGCATCTGAACACTTCATATATATATATATATATATATATATATATATATATTTAATTTTTTTTTAAATAATTAAAATTATTATTATAATTAAAATAATTAAAATTTATTAAAATAATAGGAATTAGGCCCTATGGCTATTTGTTTCTTTGAGTAAATCTTTTAAATTTTATTAAAATAATAACACATTTAAGGGGACAATACAAATTTATAACCAACAAGATCATGCAACGTTAAGATGGTATTTACCTGGCACAGAAACACATTTTAGGGATGATAAGATTTTACAATACAAAAAACAAACACCATTTGTAATAAGATTTTACAATACAAAAAACAAACACCACCAAACAACAAACAACATTTAAAGGATTTATATTTAGCTTCAACAAAAAAGGCAAGACTGCATAAAATTAATTAGAAAATGATTTGATTAGTGAAGTTTTTTTACAAAAAAATGTCAATGAACTGATTCTCTAAATATGAATGAGAAAGAGGACAGAGCTATATGATGATTAATGGGGATCCTTTTGTTAATCAAATATTAGCTGGATGCACAGCACATATAGTACCTTGAATGCACTGGTGTTTTTTTAGCACCTATCAAACTGCAAAGATTTGCAGAACTGCACAATCTTTTTTTTCCTTCTGTTATTCTCTTCTATTTATCGGGTGACCATGGGCCAGTCCATGAATTTCATCTTGAAAAGCTCTTTGTGCTCTTTGTGAACACAAAGCACTCCATAACTCGGATTCCATTTGTAGTCCAGGTAATGAGTTCTAGCGGGACTGTACTTGGACTCACCTTCTCTGGTGGAAAATGGCTTTCAGAAAAATTTCATTCGAATTCTCTCATGCCACTAATAAAGTTATAACCAATCACCCACAATCTTTACAATTCACAAAAAAACTGCCACAACTGAGTCAGCACTGAGCTAGTATAACTGAGCATTCTGAAATTCAAGACAAAAAAAAATCATGTTTTACTTTATTTTGATGGTCCCTTTTGAACATTCTGTTGACTATATTGCACCTATATACAGTCTATGTCTAACTCTCATTAGTGTCAGTAGAGTATTAGTAGACTGGTAGGGTTAAAATAAGTTGACATGTAGTTGCAAAGTTATTTATAGTCAGTAGAATGTCTGTTGGATATTAAGCAGACAGTTTACTAATACTCTTATGAGAGTTAGTTGACATGTAATTGCAATGTTGCTTATAGTCAACAGAATTTTCAAAAGGGACCATCAAAATGAAGTGTTACCAAAGTTTTCCTTTCTGTTGCTGTAAATTAACCCTATAAAGCCTACTGTATTACATGCCATCTATCTGACTAATAGTTTATACTGTACTTATAATTTAGAATAATTCTAAATACATTGTGGTACACATGTCTGTTTGCTGTTAAATCTATACTGATTTTTAGAAACGTAAGAATAACTTGATAGATGAAGAATTAATGGACTGATGCAACTTAGGTTTCCTTGATTATCCATATATAATTTTTAAGAAAAATCATGTGAAAATGTGAGTATCAAATTTGCTAAATCAGGCTCTAGAGGAACACTTGTCTCTCAATTATCATTGTATTTCATTATATGAAAAGCCAAGCCAATGTTGGTTCTTGTTTTATTACGAACTCTGTCATGTTGCCAGTTGTCTCTCCTCTGTTCAGCGGTTTCTTTTTTAAACGGTGATTCCCCAGAGGTTCGATATTTAGCAATTTCCATATCAACCTTTCACACGTCAAAGTAGCCGGAGCAACACTTCAAATAGGCTTAATAGTGAATCAGACAAAAACACATTTTGGAAGAAGCACTGATGATGTATTTTGGACAAAAAAGTTACATAGAGTACCTTTAAATATCATCTTACTAAAACATATTATTGGGAGATATATAGTAGCGTGACAACTGATTGTATGCCTTCATGGAAGTAGTCTGCTGTGTTATCGAGGCTCTTGATGACGTGCTAGCCGAGTTTTGCAGCCTTTCGTTTGAGAAGAACATCTAGTTGAAACCCACGGTGCATCATGTGAAAACATAGGAAGCCCCCGAGGCTGTGCCCGGGATTGCCGTCAGCTTTAGCCGGTGTGTAATGCACTGCAGTGTAACGTAGATAGGACACTGCGGAACGCAGATTCATCAATCATCCAACAAAAATTAGCATCTGCTGTGTTTCTGCTCTCTTAAAAACCTAGTCTTTTTCTTATTTAGGCCAAGCGCTGTTGTATGAGAGGCAGAATATTCAAAATATTCATAAACACGCACACATCCACACAGTCTGCCTAAATGCTTTTCATTAAAGTTTAAAATGGTCTGATGGGAAGCAATTATGTCAGAATCAGACATAATCAGCTGTTTTCAGACCAAAACGCTCTTTATGAGACAGAGCGTCTGCTAGCGAGCAGACACATTTTATTATAGTCATTCTCTTTTCTCTGTCATTTACTATTATCTTGTTGCTTTGAAGAGCTTTTCTACTATTGTTTGGCATTCAAATGAATCAGCAGAGATGATGTTCACTAATGATGTGCTTGAATGTGTGCATTTCTAAACAGTTATCATTCAGACCGGAGCGTCAGATCGCATAAAGAGTTTTTAAATGTCACGTAAATGGCAGGGCAGTGGTCTTTGAGCCCTGTCGAGAGTTACGTTAGAGGGCCTGCCACAGTGACTTGTGCTCAACCAAATCACATACAAACTTACAAAAGACTCTTTACTCATTCTGAATAGATTAAATCATTCTTTGAAACAAAGCAGTAAGGTTTCCTCCTGTTATGTTGCATTCTTAAGCACTTGTAACAAATATTCTATTTTGTTTGGTTTTTTTCCTGCTATGTGTTCTGTGCTAGACTAATTTAGGAGAGAAGTGTCGATTGTGTTTTAATACGTATTAGACAAGGTTTTCCTCTTTCTACAGTGGAAAAGGATTTCGCTTGTTACTGAGACAATTTTACGGAAGCTGTGGAGGCACCTCAAAGGAATTTTAATTGCAAATGGTATAGCAGAAACAAGTGTCCTTATCTACTTATGCTGTAATATAATAAAAACATTAACACATTTTTTATTTCATTCCAGGGGATATCTCAGCTTTGAGTGCGTCTTAGGCCTTGTCCACACAAATATGTTTTCGTGTGAAATTGCATCCTTTTCTCTCCGTTTTGGCCTTCTGGCCACACTGAGGTGGCGTTTCAGTCAACAAAGACGCATCTTTTTTGGAAAGATTTTGCTCTCCAAAGTGGATACTATTTAAAAAAACTACATTTTCTCGTTGTAGTGTGGTCTGTGAAAACGGAGGTATTCTCAAACGATGATGCAGTTTTAAGGCCCGTTCACACCAAGTACAATAACTATAAAGATAATATATGCGTCCACATCAACGACCGACAACGGTTTTTATTCTAAGCAGTATAAAGATAACTATATATGCGTCCACACCAAAGTAGCGAAAATGGATGACCTGCTGCTGCTTTACATTACAAAAAAATATCAAAAGAAAAACAGGCGCTTTTGGGTGCACGATAACCTTAAAAGACGAGAGGATTTGGCAGAATCCGTCACTCTGGTTAGAGAGTTGTCGTCTTTTGAATTTTATTCATATTTTCGAATTAATCAACAACAGTTTCAAGACATCCTGGACATCATGAAAGAGGACATTAGCAAGAGTCAAACAAGTTTCAGAAATCAGCGCCAGAGACCGTATGCCAGTATGTCTTCAGTATATAGCCTGCCCTGTATATAGCCACTGACTAATTAGGAAAAGCTATCCAACAAACTTTTGGATACATTTTATAAGTTAGGCTACAAAAAAAGAAAGAAAGAAAGATGAGACAAAAGAGCAAGATGTTGGCTATTACAGTAATGCTATTTGCACATAAGAAGGATAATAATAGTATTAATAATAATAATACACTCTAAAAAATGCTGGGTTGTTTTAACCCAACTATGGGTCAAATATGGACTAACCCAGCCGTTGGGTTAAATTTTTACATTACATTTTTAACCCAACATTTCGGGTTTGTCCATATTTGACCCAAAATTGGGTTAAAACAACCCAGCATTTTTTAGAGTGTAGCCTTATTAAAAGCAATGGCCTAGGCTATAGCCTAAAGTTCATATACAGTATATATATTCAAAAGTTGATATTGATACTTGATACCGTGTCACGCCTTATGTGGATGATAGTTTATATATCGAACATTTTTTGTGGTGGTTTTTTTTTTCATCATGAGTCTTTTGTTTATTAATATTCAGAAGTAAACAGTGTAGCTGACTTAATGTTTAGCTGACAGAATGTTTATTTTTAAAACACAATTTTTAAAGCACAACCCTCTCTGATGTCAGAATGTTTATTAGACAGACAAACATACACACACACTTAACTTATAGATAGATATTACATCATCTCACAGCACTGAATATGTAAGACCAGAGACTTGACACTGAAAAAACACAAAGGCCAGAAAAACAGACACGTTTTTCTTTTTTCTGTCATATATGTCACTGTAATAATTTGGTTAGAGAGTCAGACTTTTAACCCGAAGTTTGCAGGTTCGACTCTCAATGAGTAACTCTCTGCAGTAACTCTCCCTCATTATTCAATGAATGAAAAATGATTAAGAAAATACACATGAATAAGAAATGATTGGAGATAATGTTCATTTTTCAGTAGTAATTAGCCCAGACGAAGTGCTAAATTTGATTATGATTAACAGTAGCCACTCGCTTTTCATTTAGGTTGTCCCTCTTCTCAAACCCTCTGCTGTTTAACGGACCATTTCAAGAATGAAAACAGGCCATTGCATGGCTGTATATTACACAATGGCCTGCCATTTTAAACAATGGAGCATTTAGTACATAGCGAGCAGCTAATCATTCTGGTTGGTGCTTTCCAAGAAGTGTATTAATGTCCTCTTTCTACATGGATACATCTAATACTTCACCTCAATGAAGTGAAGCCAACATTAACATTTATAGAGGATGAGGGGAGGAAAGAGATGGAATAACCAAACTGTGTCATAAATGAGCTTGGGGAATCAGGGAAATGTTGTTTACTCATTATTGCGGAGATGCTCTTTAAGCACAAAGTATGATCTTGCTTTGTCACTATTCTGTATATAGAGCACTAGTATGCACTATTCTAAATGCAAAACATATTGTGCTCGTTCCCTATACTATTTTGCTCTACTTGCTATTCTATAAGTTGAATGCTATTAGGCTTTGCACTATTCTACATGTAAGAACATGTCTGTGACCTGTCTGTATGACAGAGCCGTCTGTGATCTGTCATATCTTGTAAATGGAACACCATTGCACTATTGTCACTTTTCTTCATGTGAAGAACACTATTCCTTTCTGACACTATTCTGTAAATAGATCACTATTCTCCTGCCACACATTTTCATTTGAATTAGCTTCTCCTAAAATGGGCAGAGCTCCAAATGTGAATGTAAATACAATTTGAAAAATAACATGCAACATGGGTGACCATAGCATGTGCACTTCTCTAAAACCCTACTTTTAATTTTATTTAGTTCAAATCAATCACTCTGATTGATTAGTCAAACCTGTTTGTTCTCTGGGTACTTTTGTAAAATGTTATCCTTGCAGATAATCAACCAAGAGCCCAGCAATTCCCTCTATCATTCTTAGCAGAAATTATTATTATTACTGTATAAGGCAAGTAATGTTTTTATTTTTATTTACCATGGGGTTATAGCGACCCACAGTGGTGACATTCTGGAATACACAGACACACACGTTGGGTTTTCGTGTTTTATGGGAACATTCCATTGACATAATGATTTTTATACTGTACAAACTGTGTATTCTAACCCCACCCCTAAACCTACCAATCATTGAAAACTTTCTGCATTGTTACATTTTCAAAATACCTAATTTCATATGATTTGAAGTGGTTTTCCTCGTGGAGACCAAAAAAGATTTCGGATATTGCCATCTTTGTGGGGATATTTTATCCCCAAAACATAGGGTTTACCTGAACCACACACAGATGTTTTTTTACACTATTAGTGAAGATGTTGCATAGACTTCCATTGATTTATCTGGTTAATGATATTTGATATTTTGTTTTGGCCAATTTATATTGCCTTTTAGAGTAAAATGTCCTCACAAGTCTGTTGTCATTAAATATTCCACTGTATGTGAGGAGATTTGTCCTCAAAAGTATAATTAAAAAAGTAGGCTATACGCACAAACTGAAACTAGTAGGCCTATTTTTGAGGAAGGTTTTTCCAACCGCTGTATTACACATAATGGGTCAGAGGTTATTTTTGGTAATACACCCAGCAAGTTAGGCCATGCAACGAGTTTAAATTGACAGACAAATTTAGGCCTATAGTAATAGCAATAAAATGTAAGTAGGCTAGCTGTCATAACTGAAAGAAACTGTATTTTGTCTGTTACATGTTCGCGGGCTCGTTTTAGCCTAGCTCCTATTGTTTGTTTTTTTCCCCTTTTCCAAATTAAGTTAAAAATAAAAAAGTTAGTATTAAAAAGTTTATTCACAAATTATCCCAGTTAACTCAAATATTTTTTTGAAAGTTTAGGCGAGGCGTTTGAGAAGTCATTTTGCAAAGAAATTATTTTATTTTTACTTACAAAAAAAATAAAAATAAAAAGGTAATTATATTTTAATTGCATTTCATTGATCCGATCTTTATATCCTCGTCGTGGCACTTGAGATATTGATAAACCTTGTAAAAATATTCATTACCAATGCATTGTTTACATTTGGCAGATAGGCTACTGTTATACAAAGCAAGTACATTGTGGGAATTTAAAAAAAAACTCATGACCTTAGCTATGGGAAATTTCACGTTTGTTTTCCTCGGCAGAGGTGAGAAATAGCGTTATCTGTGTCGTAAATGCTCGCGCACAGACGCAATTTCCTTGAGTGGGAGAGACATGCTCAAGCGCTCTCCTATAGCTCACGTCATTACACAAGTGCTAGATGTCTGTTATGCTGCTGTTCAAGAAAAGTTGGCTCGGGTAGTTTGAAGGCTTTTGTGTAGATCCTATCTGCCAGGATAGCACGCGCAACACGCTCAGTCACAGGTGAAGGAAACACCAGTGTTGTCCCGAAACATTTTCATCCAGTTATCGTGTAAAGGTCCTCAGCGAACTTTTCCTATGTTTGAAACAATCGCAGTGAACATGACGAGTTTGAAGGCGTTTAGCGAGCCATTTGGTAAGTAAATCTTCGTGATTGATTTTTACTAATCTTTCTTTGTTTCTGGAGAAAACATGTGCTTACGAGTGGCAAAGTGATGGACGCTTGTTTTTTCTCTCTCTTGTTTTTTTCGCGGTCTTTAAGTAGGCCTACAGTACTTGGTTTCAGTTTTTCTTATTAATGCTGTAGCAAACGATACTATAAGTACTAAGGTCTTTGGTTGTTTTAAGTAGACAAATGCATTTGCAGTAAGTTAGGTTATATACAGTAAAAGGAGGACGCATCAAGTGCAACCCAGGTGGACTTTATCATGCTACAGCTATGGCGTGACTTCAGCAATACGGATGCCGTGTTTAATTTTAATTATTTGTTTGTTTTAGTTACTAAAACTTGCTGTTTGGATTTTTAAAGGCTTTTCTTCTTTGTATGTAGAGGTGACCGGGTTTATACTACAGTATTTGTTTGTGTTGCTTCTGCTAGTGTATGGGTGGCCATTCATAAGAAGATCTGTGCAGAGGGTTTTGCCCTGCAGGATTATATTATGATGTGGTTTACATTTTATCTGTTCAAGTGCATCCCGAGCAAGCAGCTACACGCTCTCTGCATTCCCTGGCTGAGCAGAAACACTCATGAATAGATGCAGGCTGCACAGGTTTGGATTCGTCTACAGTATGACTGGGGCTAAATGTGGCACCTGTGCGTTAGATAGATCTGTCCATGAGTTTTAGTTTCTCTCTCCACCTCTGTGAAGGATGAAACACATTTGTAGCACATACTGATATCAAATAACTTCGCATAAGCTTTTTTATTATTATTATTATTAGTGTTGGGTATTTTTGTTAGTGGGGCAGAATAAGTGAATATCTTTCCAGAGATATTATCAGCTCAAGGTGCTAGGTACTCTTTCCGGTTTGATGCTTACATCAGAGTTTGTTTCTTGTTTTTTTTCCCCCCTGCATGTACTTTCTGCAGTCACCATCGTTACATTAAAAGTGCGTTTCACATCTGACACCCGGCATCCTGTTTCAGCTGATGGATTTCTTAGAAAAATACCCTTTATATTATTTCCTACCATTTTTGGGAACCTCTTTATTCCTCTGAATTGTGTTTGCCTGTCTTTCGTGTGAAGCAGCGACAGTGGTCATGAACGCACACTGTCTGGTGTAGGCGAGACACTGGGGTGATAGCCAGTCTACATGATCGATCTTTTCCCTCACCAACCTTAGGAAACAGAATTTTTTTCTGTCTGAAGTTGTGTCTACTGTCCCTTTAACATAACTCTGTATAATAAGTTGCATTCTATTATGCTTTATCTTGAAAAAGAGAAGAATGATAAAAGTAAAAATAGTGCTTTAGATAGGCCTACTTATTTTGCAGGAGCTTGGACTATTTCAAGTGCCTATTATTGACCCAATGGTCATCACTTCAGGGCTAGCATCATACTGGGTCAGTGTTGGCGGAAGTTACTTTTTAAAGTAATGCATTACAATATTACGTTACTTCCTAAAAAATTAATGTAATGTATTATGTTACTTTTTCTCAACTGGGCTCGCTGGCTTGTTTGTTTTTCTTTTTGTTTTTTAATATATATATATATAAACCTTTCATGCCAAAAGTGAAATGAATAATGCAAAAGCACGCCTGTACAGTAGAGAGCTCAGCTCAAACCATAGACTGTAAAAAATAGGGCTCAAACAAACCTTTCAGTTTAGATCACAGAAGTATAGTGTGCATGAGAAGAAAATTCCAAACTTAATTCAGAAATAAAAACAAAAATTAAACCCAAATGTTATTGTAATCTGATTATTATGCTTAATTCATGGATCGTCAAAAGTCAGCAGCAAATACACTGGTTAATAAAGTGAGATTAAATGCATAAAGTATATTTGTGTTAAATACATAAAGTATGTTTAATTATTGCTGGTTTGCGTATTATCATGGTTTGCATTTCAGCGTTTGTCTTCATTTGAAGGAATACTGAACTTGTTCGAACTACAAGTCTGAGAGGACCCCCTTAACAATTGCTCAATTGCAAGCATTTGTTGCTAAAGAACAATGTCACGTCACAATATTGGAAATATTTGCATTAGAGCCAGACCAATATATCGTCAGGCCGATATTATCGGCCGATAGTAGGCATTTTCCAAACTATCGGTATCTGCAGTTATAATGGCCGATAAATGAATATTTCAAAAATAAAATAAAAACGGACGAAACACGCTTGAACCATGTCATGAGTGTTGGAGTTGTATAGTTTGTCCACCAGAGGGCACTCTACACCGTTCCTTTTGGCAACACTCGTTGAGTTGGTCGCGAGACATACATTGCTTGAATTACAATTATAAGAACATCCCCATCAGTTCTCTTAACTCAAATAAGCATGACAAAATTTGTGACTATCATGTCCAGTTTTGCTGCTGTTAAATAAGCCGAGAGTGAAACGGAATTAGCTAGTAGTAGTTACGTTAAGTTGTTATAGTGTAGTTGACTGACTGTCCTTTTAACTTTTGACAATGTGACTGAAGTATTTCTTTAAAAGCGCGTGACAGTTATAGCAATGAGACGCATCATCTCTCCTTGCCTGTTATATTGAAAATGTATGTTTTACAATTTGCAGTATGACATTATCCATTGCTAAATTATGGCTCATCATAGACTAGTTAACCATAAAGCTTGCTAATGCCACTATCATCAGTCTGTTCTGTTGTGACAATAAAAGAAACAAGTTTCTTTTTAAAATGCATTATCATATTATTTTAGTTAAAACTCATAAATAACTACAAGTAACTAATGTTAGGGAAATCTGTTAATGTTTTGTTGCGTGTTTCTGTAAAAAAAATATATATATTGGCCGATATATCGGAATACCGGATTTTAAAACCAAAAAATATTTGTATCGTATCGGCCTTCAAAATCCTTAATCGGTCAGGCTCTGATTTGCATTTTAAATCATGAAAGTGCAAGTTATTAAGTCTCTCAACCCCAGCCAATTATTCACTTTATATAGAAAGTGAAATATAAAATATTCTACAAAATGTTTTGTTTTGTATAACTTAATTATATACCGTCTTAAATTATTTGACAAGGTATTTTTTTGAATGAGTCAATTTAGTAATCAAAATTGTATTTTTATTGCAACTCAACTCGTTGGTTTTACGGTCATGCGCAATGAAATAATTGCGGGCCAAATTAATTGTAATATTAGTTTAATAATAAAAGTAGCCTAATAATAATCATTCAGATCAAGATCATCGCAGCAGGGGCTAAGTTGGGCCTCAAGAAAGGGGAGGGGCTTTTCCAGACCAAATGATTAGAGTAGTCCTTCATGTCACCAGAGGAAACTGTCATTACACAGGTTAAAAAAAGGTAAAACTAGAATGCCTGCATGGATAAATCTTTCACAATAAGATCAATAACATACTTTAAATAATATGTAGAATGAATTTTACTTCATGATGGCTTAAACTCTAAAAATATACCGGTAGTACAAACACAATTCCCCCCAGACATTAAAATGAAACCATTTCTTGACTGTACAAAGCTAATCAATATTTAATATGGCAAGCACCATTCAAAATTTGGTTAGTTGACTGTTGCTACTTGCTGTAGCATTCAAGGCAAGCTCAGCGTTGTTTTGGCATAGCAAATTGGGGCGATCACATTGAATGGCATCATCATTGTCTGTCTGTCTGTTTGAATCTGCCACATGACAGCGTTGCCACTGAATTGCACATGCACAGAGGCTTTCACAAACTGACACGCATTTCTCACACTTCCTTCCTCTTACTGTCACTTAGTCATTTTTACTAGCAGTCTTCTCATTTTCTTTATGCTGTTTGTTGGTTCCGTAATTCTTATTTTTCAGGAGTGTTTGTGATCTGCTGCTGCTCGGCTTTGTGGAATCCGGCAAGTAACTTGTGTACTAAAGGAGCCTTTGCGACAAAACAATAACGGGTTCTTTTCATTTTTGAAAATTAGATATATGGAATTTATGATTTTCGCCACTGATCACATTTTGTTCTTGCATCATCACTGTTTGTCTCAACCTGAATCTGTTCTTTCGTGCCAAATATATATTAGCACAAATTCTGTTTATTTATATTCACAAATGGAAAATGGGTTGTTGTTCAGTGTGATCATGTCTAACATGCGACACTGACGGGCCAATGTCGATGTGATGCGTGTTTGACCTTTGGGATTTTTGCAGGGAGAGTGGCTTCTGAACCGGTGGAGGACACTGACCCCAGCACATTCATTACAGAGATGGTAGGCCTATGTTTGTTTGTTTTTTGTCAAAAACAAGCCTTAGATTTTTTTTTTGTAAAAGTCTTACTTTACTCTAAAAAAAGATTTGGGTGGAATGTTATGGATTGATGACGTTGGGTAATACCCACTGCACTGACACGGTTGAATCATATGTAGTGTTTAGATTTGGTTTGTTATGACAGACTACACGAGTTCTAAACATTGTCGTCTTTCATATTGTGATCAAATGCCACTGATTATGTAGGTTAGACATGATTTTCATACATGATATCAAAGTAGCATTGGATGGGAGCAGCAGGTTTGAAACCCACACTCTTGCCTTGTTGTGTGACGCCCTCCGAGGTTTGTTCTAGCATGTTCTCTGCTCGTTTATCCACACATCTGAAAGTTTAATTTCCACTGTACGCACCTCCTCTCTTCAAATGTGTCCCAACATGTAGAAAGAGAAACAAAGGTGTATTGTTTACCTCTAAGGTCTTGATTCAGATGTGTGTGATGCAAGTTTGACCTCTGGGGGGTCTTTGCTGATGTTTTCTTTTCTGTGTTTCAGTCTCTAAGGTCAAATTACCCTGTTCAGGTCACTGATCCACAAGGTATCAGAGGTATTTATTGTTTATTTCTATTGTTGCTGCTTCTGTCATACACTGAATGTTTATTTTGTGTCTGCTTATTGAATCAATTCTGCTGATCTCAGTTCAGGTATTCAGAGTGGTGACCTTTTAAGGAGCCTCCACACTTTCCATTTAATCATGTTCAATTGGAATTTTTGTTTGTTAATAAAAGATCAGCATATTTATTCATAGAAATTTGACTTCTTGTTCTCTACAGATCCTGTAACCCTACAGCTCAGCTCTCTTCCCCCTGGTTATCTGACGTCAGCGGTGGGCCGAATACGACAGGTGAGTCATGTGTTCTTTCAGTTGCCTGATATCATTTCTTTGCATATAGTTGGGTCTGATCGCTTGCTATCATTATTTGCTGAAGTCACGTACTCATTTCTGACAACATCCTTATTTATAGATGCAAACTACACACTGTGTGGTGTACTGATTCTTGAACCGTTGTGTGATGTGGGCTGTGTAAGAAGTGTGGTTTTTGTGTAAATGCCAAAGGCTACATTTTATTCCACTTATCGGGACTGTGCGGTTGTTCCCCCTACTTGTTTCATATGTTTCAGTTGAGTGTTCTTCAGGGGTGTGAGTTCACTTGTTCTGTAGCCCTTATTTTAATGTATTTGTGCTAAGTGTGATAATAGAGCCTTCATTTTATACATAAGCCTTAACATCTATTCTTTTTCACCCAGCCTGTGGAAAATGACTGTACAGAATTTATTCCATCGGCATCTGTTTCATCAGGTATGAATCAATGGTAGATTATTAGTTTTATATGCTACAAGTGATCACAACATATATAGTGTAACAAATTTGTAAAATGAACAGTGTTTAAGAAATTGTTTCAAAATACAGTATGTACCTTTTTTGTTGTTGTTGTTCATAATTTACCTAATGAGCAAGTACAACATGAATGTATATTCCAAACCATGTTTTTATCTTATCCTGAAACACTACGGTAAACCTTTATTAAGTGTTTATATTCAGACTGGGTTTATATGTGGGTTTATATTTAGACCGGGCAGGACAACAAACAACCTCTTCGGAGTAGGCCAGTACCTGCGTTACTCGTCCTATACAGTACATAAACGGAGAGAAATAGTGCCGGCTACCAAGTTCTTCCGCAAAATTTACATAGTGCTCCTTTTAAAGTCCCCGTGGTTTATGGTGAAAATCAAGCTTTTAAAGTTGTTTATATTTCTATGTAATGTTTTACAAGCCATGTGCAAATTCATAAGTCAACAGCATTGCTGAGTATTTTCTCCCTAAAACTGCAATGAAACAAAGACAGGAAAAAATCTCAAAAATCGCTGTTTCTGATGTCACAAACTACCTTTTAACCAATCACGTCAAAGAGTAAGGCATGAAGAATTTTTTTTTTTTTTTTTTCAGGAATAAATATCAAAGATGAGTTTTAAGGGATCAAATTATTGACTACAGGGGGATTTTAAAGATTAGCTTTAAGTGAGCATTAGATGATGAGGTAAAGGTAAATCTAAATTAATTCAAGCAAATGAGCATGCACAATTAGCCAATTAAAAAAATCTCTAAAATCTGCTGATTTGGTTACAATGTACGTTGCTTTCCTGTGTAGTAATCGACTGTTTGTGTAACACAGGGGTTTTCAAACTTTTTGTGTGTGTGGACCACTATTTGTAATCAAGAATTTTCACGGACCACCTCATAATACACATATTATGATATTACATATTATATTACATAATATATTTAGGTACATTTGAACAACAGGCTTATTTCCATAGCAATGGAGTATCAAATCTATACAATAATAAGTACACGATTTTAGGGGATTACTAACGTTAATCTTCAGAGTTCTACAAGTCCTCAAAAAGTAGGCTTGAGTTTGTCCACTTAACAGCACATCCGCAAAACATTTCACTATGTAAACTAACGAGAACTGGAAATTAAAATAATAATAGGCCTTATTCATTCCATTTATAAACATTTCGTTTTATAAAAGGCCTAAACTGCCTATAAAAGCTATGCATGTGATTTGATAATGAGAACATATTTGCTTCTGCCCTATAACATTACACATTTAAAGAAAACACAGTAGGCCTAATGTTATTCCAGGTTAAAAAATAAAGTTGTCAATAAAAGCCATTGGAGTCTATTTGCCAGCCCGATATGAACGTAATATCCTCCTTTGTCACCCTCCACATCTTTCCCTTCCTCTTTGTATCGTCTGTCTAATATAGACCTATATTAAAAAACAAACAACTAAATAA
This sequence comes from Pimephales promelas, assembly GCF_988280905.1. Lineage (NCBI taxonomy): Eukaryota > Metazoa > Chordata > Actinopteri > Cypriniformes > Leuciscidae > Pimephales > Pimephales promelas. The sequence continues at coordinate 20,479,420 of NC_142783.1, forward strand.
ATGCTCACCTAACCTGTTGCTATCCACCGATCCGGTGTTGTGGTTCTGACGACAAGGAGCTTGAACGCCAAGGCCGAGTGCCACTAGCCTATTTTAGTAATCACACAATAGCTTGACAATTTAATTTACATTTTATATAAATATAGGCCTACATATTCTTTTTAATGGGAATTTCTTGGTAAAATATTTTAGATTTTATTTTGCCTTTTCACGGACCACCTGCAGTACCCTCACGGACCACTAGTGGTCCGCGGACCACAGTTTGGGAATCGCTGGTGTAACACATTCATTCACACTAAAGTTTCAACAATAAATTTAGAATTCAGTAGAAACTGAAATCGTGCATCAAAATTATTTAAAGATTATTTTAGATATTATACATAATGGTAACACTTTACAATAGGTCTCATTTGGTAACATTGGTAAATGCATTGGTTAACATATGTTTTAAAAGCATTCATGTGTTATTGTTACTGTATGTAAAAATATATTGTATGTTCATGTTAGTTCACAGTGCATTAATTAATGTTAATAAATGCAACCTTTGATTTGATTTTAAAGATAAATTAGTAAATGTTGAAATTAGCATTGTCTCATTTTAATAAATGAAGTAGAAATATTGTTCATTGTAGTTCATTAACTAATGTAGATATAAGTATTGTTACTGTTGAATTAACATTTTAGATATATCCCATAATGTCTGCTTGTCTTTCCCCACTCTCTAGACTTTAGTAAAGAACACAAGTCCTGCAAGGAATGTTTGTGTTCTGCCCCTCCACCCAAAATCAGTGACCTGATGGACGACGAAGACCTTCTGTACACCCTAAGGCTGAAGCTGGATCCAACTCACTGCACTGTCAAAAACTGGAAGAACTTTGCAAGCCGCTGGGGGATGAGCTACGACGAGCTCACGCTTCTAGAGCAGCGCACGCACGGCGCCACCTACCAGAGTCCCACTCAAGAGTTCCTCCTGCGCTACAACCAAAAACCTGTCACGGAGCTCACCGAACTTTGCCAACTTTACCAGCGCATCGATGTGCTCCGATTGCTCCAGAGGTGGTTGGAGAACGACTGGCCCTCGCGCTGGCAGAAGGCTCATTAGCTGGGACTTAATAATAACTGGACCCTAATGAATGAAATTTGTTCGTCGAATCTGAAATCCATGACTGCAGGGATGGACGGCAGGTCAGAACACACACTACTGAACAGTGGTGGTGCATAGACAGTGTTTACAAGGTTGTACACTGGACTTAGTTTAGTTTGATTTCATCACTCCAAGTGTCACAGATTGGTTCACATGTTTGAAATACATATATTAGCTATGCGATTGAAGGGTGAGCAACAAATATAAGCAGTGACGCCTCAGCACTTAAGGAGGAAATGGAAAGACCACTCAGGTGTGACTGGAAAGTCTCTGTCAATCCAGTCATACACTGTTTAATTTATTTTTTAATAGAAACAGCCATCTGTGTGTTGTGCCACTGTTGGTGGTTTTATGAAGTGTCCGTAATAACATTTGTGATGTTGAGTCATTTGAGATGGTTTCTCACCTTTAGTCTTGCCTGCATTTTAGTAATAGCCTATGAAATACTCACAAATGTGTGGCTGGTCAGGACACAAAAACTGAATCTCCTTCATTTCAGCTGTAGTTCAGCTTCCTATTAAGTTACTATTGCAATTAGGCATTTATATCCCAGGAAAATATGAGGTTAGAGGTTCATCATTTTTGATTGATGCCAAATCACATATAGATTACAGCTATTTTGGAGTTGATTCAAGTCTGTAAAAAGCAAAACAGCATAAAAGATGAGATTTGATGAGGTAAAAAAAAAAAGTTTAACCTTGGGATTGATTTAATTATTGTCCTAGCTACAGGTATATGGTACAGGATGGTGTGCTTTGAATATTGGCTTTGTTTGTTAACCATTTGTTGAATTGAATGCAAGATGTAAGAAAAGTTTTTCTGACTATTTACGGTACACTAAAATTCGTTCTGCTCGTGTGTAGTCGGTTAAAGATTAAAAATTTAGATTTAAGTTACATATAAAACAAATTCACATTGCACTGCTTACTGAGCACTTGAATTTAGTATCGCGGTTGGTATGAACGGCACTTAAATTATTTTTTTGCCCTATTTAGAGTCTTTAAAAAAGATTTAGAATGTCTCTGAGAAAGGAGCAGTAAAATTGCAGTAAAACTGCAGAGAACCATGGATCTGGAAGTTGATGGAACTTACAGTCTGAGCTGGTTTAAATTTGGTAAATATCGAAAATATTTGATAGTTTAAAAAAAATGCTACTTTTTGCGTTTTCAGAATTCATGGTCAAATATCAGTCACAATGCAGGTAGTAAGGAAGGTTTTGACAACATTACCTCTTCTAAACAAGATTCTCTTTGTCTTTAAGAAGTGTTTGGTTTTGTGCTCTGTACTCTACCTAGCTTTTAATTTCTTGTCTGAATTTTAAAGCCACATCTGTTTGTGTGTATCAGAGGTTCTCTGTAAAAAATAAATAAAACATTTATACACACGGTATCTAAATATTTGTTAAAATTATGTTTGTCAATAGGTACAAAATGTTTTTTTCATCAACAATACGTTATGAACTAAAGGCATAGTTGATGTCAGAAGTGGCGAAAACTAAACAAATAATTGTAGATGTTTTACTGCTGTACTGCATCCATTTTTCATATCCTTAGAGTTTCTTTTTTTTTTAAAGTTTATATTATAAGCATCACACATAACAGTGTGACATAATCAAATCGGATGTAAGCATTAAAATAAATTAGCCATGTTTTGTTCAAATGATAAACTTTATTAAAGTACTTTAAGAGAATTGTGCCTTTTGAATATATGGTAGGCACATGGTTAATTAAAAAGATAGAATGCCACAATTCTTTTATTTGTTTTTTAATAGATGTAAGATCATGTAGACTTGTTTGGTGTTTTTTTTTATTCTCAATACTTTGTAAAATTATAAAAATAATGGAAAGAGGTGTAAACAAAAAATATATATATATATATATATATATATATATATATGATAATACATACATGCACATACATTACATACATGCACAATACATACATTTTGAGACAATACAATCATTAAACATTTAAAGAGTTTATTATACAATTATGTATTTAACTGAATATAAAAATAATTACATCTCTGTCAAATTCTTTAATGCTTCTCCATTAATACTCATTTTTAAAGTAAACAGTTGTAATTTTTTTTTTCTTTTACATATTATTTTCAACACAGTCTCATGAAAGTGCGTATCTATACCACGATTGTCATTTCTCGTGGCATTTATACGCCAAAAATGGTTTTTGCGTGCATATGCTACACACTGAAAAACCCCTGGGTAGGTTTAGGGGGAAGGGCGGTGGGGAGTTTGTACTTATTATACACCAAAAAGTGCGTATCATATGCACGCGAAAAACGTGTACCATATACACGCAAAAACTAGTTTTGCCGTATAAATGGCACAAGAAATTACATTCGCGCTATAGATGCGAACTTTCAAGAGATCGGGCTCATTATTTTACATATCCATTGGTTTCATATGCAGTGAATATGGAACCACACTAACGAGGTTTTACTTGAAGTTTAATTTGATAAACCAAGCATGTTGTTCAAGCTGATGGTCATCTTGTCGTCATCGTCCTTGCTAGTAGTATCAACTACTGGATAGTCCTTATCAGCATCAGGCTTTGTGACTTTAAATGTTCCTCTGTTCACTTTTGTAGGGCTGCTTGGTTCTGGAGATATGCTTAAATCTGGGCTTGAGGTACGTGCATTAGACAACCTCAGCCTTTCCAGGATATCTACAGCTACTGTCTGTTCATTGACCCCAACAGATGGAGATGAAGCTTTCAGATTTGTCTGGACTGATGTGACCGAGGCAGCCTCGTCAGTACTGGTTTCTGCTGGGTCAGTATTGTAGTCAACTGCTCTATTGAGTTCTTTCAAGATTTTGTCAATGTTGCTGGCTGGCAAGCTGTGAGGCTTGAAGATGGGTATATTTTTGTCAAATTTTATTTCTGAAGTGGGACCATCTACTTCTTGTGCTTTGATGTTTATATCCCCATTCTTTGATTTGTGCCATTTGAAGGGCCATTTTATCCCACGTTTGGAGCCCTCAGCTTCAGCAGTGATGCCTGGAACATCTACATCAACCCCAGCATTTGGTAGACTCAAGTCAACATCAGGACTGCAAACCTCGGGTGCAGATAGCTTTAGATCTGGTGTACTTACATCAGCATCAATGTCAACATCAGGAGATTTGACTCTCAGGCTAGACAGGTTCAACTTTTTGAATGTTGGGAATTTCAGCTTTCCTTTTGGAGCAGTTAAGTCGACATCTGCTGTGGGAACATCTACATCAACCCCAGCATTGGGTAGGCTCATGTCAACATCAGGAGTACCAATCCCAGGTGCAGATAGGTTTAGATCGGGCCCACTTAGATCAGCATCAATGTCAACATCAGGAGATTTGACTTTTGGGTTAGACAGGTTAAACTTTTTGAATGTTGGGAATTTCAGCTTTCCTTTTGGAGCAGTGAAGTCAACGTCTGCTGTGGGTACATCTACATCAAGCTTCATATCAGCATCTGGGACTTTGACATCTGTATCAACTGTTGGAGATGAGATGCTGAGATCAGGGGATTCTGCATTTAAGTCAATCCCAGGACTCTTCACTTTAGGACCAGAAAGGTCAACTTTTGGTTTCTTGATTGTAATCAGTTTCAGCTTTCCAGATGGAGTCTTTAAGTCTGGGGAATTGACATCTACACTGGGAACACTGACTTCAGCTTTTGGTAAAGTTGCATTTACATCGGGCAGGTTTAGGTCAGCACCAAGTGCATTTAATTTTCCTTCAAGTTTGGGAACCGAGAGATCTTGATCTGCGTTAGTATCCAGCTCAGGCCCTTTTACTTTTGGCTCAGGCATATTCAGTTTTGGCAAATTGAAATGTGGCATCTTAAATTTTCCAGATGTGCCATTAATGTCAACGTCTGGGATTTTTAGGTTCGCATCGGGTCCTTCAAGCTCCGCTTTTGGCAAGTTTAAGTCTACATGTGGAGTGGGAAGATCTGGTGACTCTAGATTCCCCCCAATGGTCGCACTTGGAGCTTTTAAATTGGCTTTTGGCAAACCAAAGTCTAAAGAGGAAGCAGAAATGTCACCTTCAACTTTAGGTGTGGAAAGACTAAGATCAGGTGTTTTAACATCTACATTAGGCCCTTTGAGTTCTGTTGTAGGGATGTTCACATCTACATCAGGTGCATCTAATTTTGGTGTTTTAACCCGAGGTCCTGAAATACCAAACTTGGGAAACTTCATGTGAGGTAGCTTGATTTTGCCAGAGGGGGGATCAATGTCTATTTTAGGAGCATTTAAGTCAATGTCCGGGGCTTTGAGATCTACATTTGGACTTTCGATATTGGCATCTGGCAAGTTCAGATCCACATCTGGAGCACTAAATTTGCCCTCCACTTTGGGTGCTGAAAGACTGAGATCTGGAGCTTTCACGTCTAGGTCCGGTGCTTGGAGATCTCCCTGTGCATTGAGGTCTACATCTGGACCTTTCATTTTTGACCCAGATAGGTTTATTTTAGGCAGTTTAAAATGTGGCTTCTTTAGCTTTCCAGATGGAGCGTCAATATCAATATCTGGTGCCTGCACATCAACAGCTGGAGTTTTAATGTCTAGATCTGGTGCAGAGAGATTGAGCTTTGGTGCTTGGAGACCTCCCTCTGCATTGAGGCCATCGACATCAACAGCTGGAGTTTTAATGTCTAGATCTGGTGCAGAGAGGTTAAGGTTTGGTGCTTGGAGATCTCCCTCTGCATTGATGTCTACATCTGGACCTTTCATTTTTGGCCCAGATAGATTTATTTTAGGCAGTTTAAAATGTGGCTTCTTTAACTTTCCAGATGGAGCTTCAATGTCAAGATCTGGTGCCTGCACATCAACAGCTGGAGTTTTAATGTCTAGATCCGGTGCAGAGAGGTTGAGGTTTGGTGCTTGGAGATCTCCCTCTGCATTGAGGTCTACATCTGGACCTTTCATTTTTGGCCCAGATAGGTTTATTTTAGGCAGTTTAAAATGTGGCTTCTTTAGCTTTCCAGATGGAGCTTCAATGTCAATATCTGGTGCCTGCACATCAACAGCTGGAGTTTTAATGTCTAGATCCGGTCCAGAGAGATTGAGCTTTGGTGCTTGGAGACCTCCCTCTGCATTGAGGCCATCGACATCAACAGCTGGAGTTTTAATGTCTAGATCTGGTGCAGAGAGGTTAAGGTTTGGTGCTTGGAGACCTCCCTGTGCATTTAGGTCTACATCTGGACCTTTCATTTTTGCCCCAGATAGGTTTATTTTAGGCAGTTTAAAATATGGCTTCTTTAGCTTTCCAGATGGAGCGTCAATATCAATATCTGGTGCCTGCACATCAACAGCTGGAGTTTTAATGTCTAGATCCGGTGCAGAGAGGTTGAGGTTCGGTGCTTGGAGATCTCCCTCTGCATTGAGGTCTACATCTGGACCTTTCAATTTTGGCCCAGATAGGTTTATTTTAGGCAGTTTAGCATGCGGCATCTTAAGCTTTCCAGATGGAGCTTCTATGTCAATATCTGGTGCCTGCACATCAACAGCTGGAGTTTTAATGTCTAGATCCGGTGCAGAGAGGTTGAGCTTTGGTGCCTTGACATCTAGATTCGGTCCTTCCAGTTCAGCTTTTGGCAGATTCATATCTACCCGAGGAGCCGACATGTTTAAGTCTGATGCTTGTATCCCTGCATTTATCTCTGGAGTTTTCATCTTTGATTTATGTAAGTTTAGCTTTGGCATTTTAATAGTTGAGAACTTGTGCTTTCCAGATGGAGCTTTAACATCTATATCAGGTGCTTTTACATTAACATTTGTGTTTGTATCTATCTTTGGTGCTGAGAGACTCAAATCGGGTATTGATACATTGGCATCTATTGGTGTGTTTAGATTTGCATCAACACTTGCCTCTGGTACTTTTACTTTCATAGGTTTTGCTTTCTTTAATTTGGGAAATTTAAACTTGCCAGATGGAGGTTCAACATTTACTTTTGGTGTTTCGATGTCAAGGTTTGGATCACAGGTCATGTCTACTTCAGGGGTGTTCATTTCTCCATTAATCTTTGGGGCTGACAGACTTAGCTTAGGGGTTTTTAGGTCAGTGTTAAGGTCTGGGGTGGTTAAATTCACATCGCCATCAACCTTTGGTTTTTTAGCATGTAGATTGAAGTTGGGCTTTTTGAACCTGTACGTTTTGGTTTTCAATTCAGGTTTATCCACATTAATAGAAACATCCGGCGTGTTTATACTAGGGGTGGAGACACTGACATCAGGTGCTTCTAATCTGCCATCCAGACCTGCTCCTTCGAGATTTGGTGCAGACATGCCAAAAGTTGGCATTTTGAACGCTGGGCGGCTGAAGTTTGGTGTGGCATTCTTTAGATCAATCTGTGGCATTTCTGCATTTACTGTTGGGTTTGAGATGGCACCCTTGAGGCTTGGGGCATTTATCTGTCCATTCAGTCCATTAACCTGAACACCTGGTGCTTGAAATCCTGCCTCACTGTTCAATTGGAGATCACCAAGGGACTAAAGAGGAAAAAGAGATGAAGATATGATGAGATGAAGACATGATAGCTTCAGTGATTTAGCTTGATTTTTTTTCTCTCTCTTTTTTTAATTCACAAGATTGCTTACCACTCCTGATTTTAAGTCTTTTGTTGTCTTAAGTTCAAGGTTGTTGTCATAGGGCTCAATGATTTTGATCAGTTTTAGCACATCATCTTTACTAAGGTGCTCCAGATGAATTGTTGCAGAAACAAGCTCATGTCCTGGAAGAAACAAAAAGAGCGGATAAGGTATGTTACAGAATCTATGAAGTTTACTTGTATGATTGAGGCAACATATTGGATACATGCTCACTTTATGTGAGTTATTTACCTTTCTGCAGGTTCATTTCTGGATTTGTTTTTCCTGTGATGATGGCACCTCCTTTCTCTGTGCCCTCCAGAGTTACACTCTTTGTTTCTCCATTCTGCACATGAACAAGGTAACTTACTACCATATATTAAAATGCTTTGTTTATAATCTCATAAACACACTTAATATTATATGCTTCAGGAAAAATGTAATTTAAGGTGCTGTAAATGATTATTAGCCATGCTGAAACATCCAGCAGACTTAACCATTGAATCAGACATGGCTAAACAAATCTAGGTAAAAGGGATAATATTGCACCTCTAAATTGCTATTTTGGAGACTGGGTACTTACCATCATGTCTTCGCTCCTTTAAATACAACTGGACATGTCACGAAAACCAGTTTTCAGGAGATCTGTCAAAACAAAAAAGAACAAGACAATGTTATCATTCGGGAATGGTGTTATGCGAGCGAGCATTCAATTGAAGATATCATTTAAAATTAAAAATTTTCACCTGAAATGACTGACCTAAAGTCATTCAACCAAGCATTTTATTTTAGTATTTTTAGGAACATATAAAGGAAGTAGGCTACAGTGACTTATCGGAATTTGAGGCTATCTCACACCTCAAAGCAAGAGAACCCTCTGCTGATTCAGAACAAACCAGCTATTACACACCAAATTCATGACATCGTTACTCTATAAATGGACATAAGTGTGCACTTCCTTGCAGCATCTTTAACCCCTTCCCACACTCCTTTAGACACTTGTTACATCTATATTGCATCATTTTCAGTAGCCTTGCATATTGACTGGGAATAAAGATAATATGAAGCACCACTGTTACAGGTTTTTAAAATATGAAAAATAGTTGATAGTTGCATTTTTTATCAATAAATTATTTTAATATTTACTAAAAAACAACAAACATTGCGCTTTGAAGAAGGGAAAGAGGAAGTGGCAGTGAAAAGTTAGGAACCACCTCCAGTTTTTCCAAAAGATGTAATCAGCTGTAATGCAGTTCTAGTTAATCAGATGTTCAACGAGACTAGACTTCACCTCATAGTTAGAATGTTTGTTAAAATGTGTATAACAGGAAGATACTTTTCCATGTTGTTGGCAAACCACATTTCTTAAAGACAAGATACAAAAAAAAAAATGCTCCCTTTGCCATGTAAAGTCAAAGCCAGGTTTGCAACCTGGCAGCCAATCACATGGGCACATGTCATGTGACTTTATGACAATCATGACATATTCAATCTCACACTAACATAGTCCTGCAAAATATATAATCTACAGGCCAAAGTTTTCAGATTTCAGAGTGTAAAACACAGCTAGTCTAATCTCCTATTACTCAAAATAAAATGCTTTTTAACATGGTATTGTCTTTAAATGGGTGATGAACTGAGAAATCAAATTTTCGTTGAGCTTTTGACATCTAAGAGGTCATCATATTGTAAGAAAATCTTGTAAGGTTCAGAATCAGAACTGAAAACGTCCTTGTTAGTCCAATAAAAGCTTTTATTGACACCAGCCTCAGCAAAGCCCGCCCACCGATTGGCGTACTACACGCATAGCTTTTTTTTTTTTTTTTTTCAAAAAATTTTAATTTAAATTTAAATTTCCAAAATTATATATTAATACATTAGAAACAACAATTCACATAACTACACGCATAGCTAGCTAAATAACATAGGTACCTCGTGATGACAAACCGGATGAAAAAGCTAACGAGCAATACAAAATATTGTGCAGTGCCTGGTTGTGGAAGACAGTCGCTGCATATGCTTCCTCTGGATTCCAATAGAACTGCATGGATAAACTTTATTTTTCATGACGTTCCAGCTGATGAGGTAAAACATTGTCCATCTGTTTGCTTCATTTCACTGAGGATTGTTTTGCAGGGGTGGTAAAAGTACTCAAAAGTTATACTCGAGTAAAAGTATAAATATCTAAATAAAAAAATTAATTACTCCAGTAAAAGTAGAAAGTCCTCCATTCAAACATCACTTGAGTAAAAGTACAAAAGTATCCCATTTCAAACGTACTAAAAAGTACCGAAAGTAAAAAGTAAATATTCAAATTAACTGTAATTATCAAGAATTAAGCAGATCAATTGTTTTGGGAGTGATATGCAATGTTTTATTTGAACAAATGATAATAATACAATTAAGAATTTGTGAGCTAGCTGTTTACAAGGCATTTTGTTAGCTGTTTCAATATGAAATCAATTGGCTAATAATAGTAACATAAGCAACACTAAAGAACTTTTCCTCTCCGGTCGCCCTACAGGTTGGAAGCGGCATAGTCCGCTATCGCTGTCGTAAATGTAGCCTACCGCAGCCTTCTGGCGCGTCCTGTTTATCCACTGTGTATCCAGAACCCGCTTTAGAGTGAACGTTGTCCAATTGTAACGCTTGCCGTAAAGTCAAATTTATAGTTCTCATTCGAACTACAGAAATTCGACCTGATCTGGCAAACTTATATAATGTGGTTCTAGCAGATATGGGACCACAAAGCGAAGGCAGAAGTGCCTTTCACGCTGTTACGTCTTGATGAACCGCTGAAACAATTTTGGAAACATTATTTTAAGGTAAAAAGGTAATTTTCTTTAGTGCTGCTTTAACGTCAACTCAACTCAATGCTTTTTTCTCAGATTTGATGATGAAGTTTTGAATGCTGAAATTTTATTCATCGGTGGCTGGCAAAGACGACATTTCAGCCGATATAAATCTCCCTTGACTTCAGTGAATTCGAACATATCATTGATATATGGCCATGGGTGATCCCTGTCGGAAACCTTGGGATCGTTGCTGGCAGCGACAGCTGTACCTTCACCTGTTTCTGCGGTCAATGGCGAACTGACTGCTATGTGAGCGTATGCTGGCAAAGAGCTTATAAATAAAACATACTCAAGTAAAGTACATCGTAAAACGTCCTTGTTAGATCCCCGAAAAAACTACTTAAGTAAAGTAACGAAGTATTTTTACTTTGGCACTTACCACCACTGTTGTTTTGTAAACAAGACTGGATTTACAGACCGATTAAGAGTAAAGAACGGTGCTGTGCCATCTATATTGGATCTGACAGGAATTGTGCAACACACAGACTCTGGGTCAAACATGTATAAGCGAATCATTCCGGTTGCCATTTTACAACATTGGACGTTTTCTAAATTTCCCCCAAGTGGACCGACGGGTGAGTTGAAACTCATTATAATATGCAAAACTGTTATCCACTCACAGCAGTGGGCGTTTACTTCCGAAGTGCGAGACGCCCATAAAAAACGAGTGTTTTTCAGTTAGGCTCAAAAATAGGGCACAAAATAGCCTATTACTTATTCATTTTGATGTTTTTGAATGCAAAAACCAAGCGAAAAGTTGACCTTAGACGACAATATAATAAAATTTAAAAAGCCAGTTCATGACCCCTTTCACAGATTTTGTATGCTTTTGTGTGCGTGTGGTTTTTGTCAGGAATGCTTTAGGAATGGATGGACTGTGGAGAATGAGGAGAACCAGTTTGTTCAGATGAAAGAAAGATGAGGAGATAAATACCAGGGGCCTGATGTATAGACGTTACGCATGCTCAAAAAAGGCATTGGAATGTGCGTACACAATTTTCCACATATATTACAAGATAAAAAACAAAACAAAAAACAAAATAACAAAAAACAATGTTATTTGACCGCACAAATGGCATTTATCTCATGTAGCTCATGTTTTCCTGATGTCTTGTACGACGAACATGGTATCATGTGGATGGGAACATGCATATGGAAATTATATGCATAGTAAGTTTCAAGTTTGGTTTATTGATAATGCACCATTAAAACAGCAGCAGCTGACCAATGTGCTTTACAACATCGGATAAAATAAAAGAAGGAGACAACGAATTTCACAAATAAAATCAGAGACAATTTTCAAACTAAATAGCAAAAGAAAATCAAACTGACGTCAAATGCAAAAATAAGGAACATTAAAGGCAATGAAAAAAGAATGAGTTTTGAGCAAAGATTAAAAATCTGTAATCTGTGAACTGGTAACCTGTTCCAGAGTTTAGGGCCCTCAACAGCAAAGGCACGTCCTCCTCTTTTGTTTTAATCTGGCTCATGGGAACAGTGAGCAATCTATGACTATCGGAGCGAAGAGCTCGAGAAGGGTTATGTAGGGATAGAAGTTTAGATCGATACTTAAAAACAAAGACTAGGGTTTAAAACTCCACTCTAAACCGCACAGACAGCCAATGCAATGATGCTAACACAGCGCTAATGCGAGTGAATTTACGGAGCCCCAATAAAAGTCTTGCTGACGCATTTTGGACCAACCGGAGACAGGCCAAGGACGTAATGTCCATTCCACAATACAGTGAGTTACAAAAGCCAAAATGCGATGGTATAAAAACGCGAATTAAAACTAGGCATTGCTCCATGCATGGCTATATGGTAATAGACGGGGTGGAGAAGCATGTATTTCCACTGACTGGTTTTTATAAAGGAATTTTGCACAGGTTCTGGCATATGCATGGCTTTATAAATCTGAAAACTTTTGTGCACGTGCACACTTTTAAGATGAAATCTGCTAAAAGTCTGTTTTCCAATTTTATCTGATTTGTCTAAAGCACATTATTCAGAGTGGATGATTGGAATGGCTATGTGGTCTTTAGATTTTTAGTCTCAAGATCAGAATGATAATTACTCAGTAAAGCCTTGAGTTTAATCAGCAAAGGAAATCATATAATGTGTTGTTTCTGTAAAAAAAAAAAACTGATGCTAAAAAGCTATATTTGTTATCATAATACTTATAATTATATAGCCTGCACATGATGCAGGATGAATAAGTGCTAAACATTTCAGCAAAATAACAATGTTTCTCCTGTTGAAATTTTTGTGAATGCTCTTAGTTTCTAAGCTAGTGTTAATCACAAAAACCTCAATCGACTCACATTTATAACAACCTGGGCAAAGGCCACAGCAAACACTTATTAAAGGCGCTGCTTCAATATTCAATTTTTTTTTCCCCCATAGTAAATAATCCATCAGTTTACATTAAAGGCAAAGATGCCTGAACACAAAAACATGAGCAGGATGATAAATTACACAATGATGTTCTTTCTGATTCTGTCTGTTTTACATGAGCAGCAATGAACCGAAAAGTGGGGAGTGAGACACTTACCTAAAGTCGTTCATGTATCTTTAGCTATGTATCTCTAATGTTGACACCTCTACTCTCCAGGTGAATGTGGCTCTCATCCTCTCTGTCATGGGGTTTCCATCAGATTTATGCTTTTGGAGCCGCCAAACAGGTTCTGCAACATCAGCATGACAACCACACACACCGAAACTACAGGTACAGAGAGTAAGTTTTAAAGTGATGCCTAGGGTTGTTTGTTTAGATGTAATTTTGTGGCATTATGCGCTTAAATGTTCTTGTATGTTTCGAATCAATTGTGATGTTTTTTTGGGGGGGTCTTCTGCGTCATGGAGAACTTTGATCAGGTAGACAAAGGAAAAACCTGCATTTGTTAATGTCATATAATAGACAATCTCATATTTGAAATATATATGCTGAGTTGAACTATGTTTTAGTTGAGGATGTGATCAAATATGTAATATTTGAGGGGACCAAATGTCAAATCGTGGGTATAGCTACAGCCCTGGTTTCAGTCAGATCATTAAAAACCTAACATAAACATTCCCTGAGAAAGAAAAAAAATGATTTAAGTGTGTTTTGTCAAAAGTGAAATATTCCAAGAAAACTGTTGTGTTTGCAAGGGTTTGGCCTCTCAGTCTTGAGCCACACACCCTACTCCCTTCACACAGTTCTTTCTTAAAAATGCATTTGAATGCATAGGGCTACAGAAAGGTTTCAGCTGGAAGTTTTGAAAGTTTCAGTTAAGGGATTGTTCACATTGAAATAAAAAAAATCTTTCTTTTTTCTGTGTGATATTAAAGAAGATATTTAAAAAAAAAACTTGAACATTGGTTCTGACTGACTTGCATTGTATTGACAGAAAAGTAGACATTCTTCAAAATAATAATAATAATAAATGATGACAGAATGTTAGGGGAACTATCCCTTTAACCCAGATTGAAAAGTATTTCGGAAGTGATTGTTCAGATTTCTCAGCACTACTGAGGCATATTCAGTTAAATTAACCCACAAACCTCCAACAGGAAACCGATGTCTTGTTGAATAGTACTGAAAGTTTGAAAAAGATGTCCAATGAAACAGACATAATTAATGCAATGCATTTGTCGTTCTGGAATACGATAAAGATTTTATTGTAAGAGTTCTTTTTTTGTTTCAGTTCACTGTAGTACATCCACATTTCTAAGTGATAAGTAATATATTAAGCATGCTTTGAAAAGTATTAGTATTAGTCACCCACCTTGCAACCACAAGCTCTTGGCAACACAAATAGATCCCTTCATCCTAGCCACTATTCATAACAGAACACAGCTTTCAAGAAAAGACTATATGTCAATGCAGATATGTATGGACACTAAACTGTTCAGCAATTGTGAATGCTTACAGTGTATGAAAGTTTATGAATGGAATGAAATTGGATGCGTTCACTCTATAAACAGCCTTGACTTTATTTCCATATAGGGAAATAAAGTTATATATATATATATATATATATATATAAACAGTAAAGGCTTTAATTGATTATCTGCCTTTTATTTTTGACTATTATAATACCTTTAAACATTACTATGTCATTATTTACTATTTTACATTTACAGTTTTTAGACTTTTGGACTATACATTTTAAAAAAAAGTTTGTTTATGCAAAATTTACACTTTTATTCACTATTTTAAAAATTATATATTAGTTAATTTAGTATTTATGTGTGCTATTTGTAATATTTTTTTATGACTTAGAGTTGCTGTCCCCAATATTCCTGTCATTATAGCATCACACCAAACACATTTTTCATTAGTTTTTTTAATAATAGAAATGAAAAGGAAAATGGAAGAAATGACATTAATTTAAAAAAAAAAAAATCTTACATCATGATCAGAGAGTAGTTTATTAGTGTCATTACCAAACTGATTTAACAGGAATAAATTTTTTCTTTTTTCTTTTAAGTTTAAAGTTCATGGACTTCCTAACGTCCTAATCCTTTTCTTAAAAAAAAAAAACTAAAAATGACATTGTCATCACACGCAATAAAAATTCCACACATTGTGAAACATTTGCAGAAGTTTCATTTTGAAAGATTTCAAGAATAGCCAAAAGTGCATCTAACTGAAGATTCACCCGTGCATGACCTGTTTTCTCTGTGTACTCAGCAAAGCTCCTGTTGACTGCACTGGCATGAACAGCCACAGATGTATTACCGAACCTCAAAAGAGAGTGTTAGAGAGAGGAAAGCACCTTGTGTGCTTAGCGTAGGCTAATGCATGAAGCTTGACTGTGGCATTGAGCTTGTGCACATGTTGTGGCAAGAGCAGTACTTTCGCCTTAAGGGATGACTTTGGAGCTGAGTCTTTGACTTTTATTTATTCGAGTTACATCCAAGTCTTAGCGTCTGGGCATCAGGTATGAACTTGCCTCTCTCATTGTATCTCTGTAATGAAATAGATTCACCAGAAAGCGGGAAACAAAAGCTCTCCTCGAGCTGTAAACGTGTTAAGGCCTCACCATTAATTAAGGAAGAACCTCACAGCAATGGAAGCAAAAACTCAACAATGAAAGTTGCTTCACACTTCAAACAGGTGTCTGAATCAGTACGGCCAAAGGCAATCTAGGGGAGCACAAAAAGAGCACTTTACTCAGTATGGCCCTAGTTGAGAGGTGAATTGTTTAGTTTATTTTTTGGCTGCTTTCGCTGTGGTGCTACAAAATGTGGTCGGGCAACTGTTAGTTTGAATGGTGAAAAACACATTTTTGTCATTGCACATACCATCTGCACTGTACTGAATGCTCCAGATACCACTGATCTGGTTGTGACATACCGGTACTTACATCGTTTAAAAAACACTAAGATGCCACAGATGCTTTTGTTTATTTTATTTACGAAAAGTTCTGACCATAATTTAATATCATGATGTAGATTACTTTTTTTTAGATAACACATTTTTAAATAAACATTGCCATTTCTTGAAATATTTCATTTTATGTATTTTATAATTATTCACAAATGTTTCTTGAAACTTTGGTAGCACTATTTGTCTGAACTTTATTTTTACAGTACTTTCAATGTACTGAGTAATACAAAGTAACATGGGTTACGATTAGATTTGGGAGTAGGTTCCTCTTTCTACATTTTCCATGTTATGAGCTCTACAACATAACAGGTTTAATTTATTATTTTTTTACATTATTAAGTACATATGGTTATATTTTATATCACATTAATGACATGCAAATCATTTTAAAGAAATTGGTCAGGATTTTTACATAGTTTTCCTGATTTTAAGAAGGTCGTTTAGTAGCTACCAATGCCAGGATAACAAAATGGCTGTTGCATTTAATAGCCACTTGCATGATCTGCAAAATATGATTATTTTGTCAACAAATAGAGAAGTAAGTGTCTCCCAGAAACACAAATTTCATATAATCCTCAAGAGGGATAAAAGTAAACACGTTTGGCATACCATCCTTTATATACTTCTGGGCTATGAGAATATGTATTATTCAATATTAGAGTATAGCAGAAGTGAGATAAAATAGATGTGGTCTGAGGGAGGTGGAGGAATGCTGAAAGAATGGTAATTGAACTTAAATATTTAAGCAGATTTTTTTAAAGGCGCTATACTTATAGTTACTGTCTAAATCAATGTAAGACTCACTGTGAAAATAATACAAAGTCTGCAGGCTGCAGAATAGATTATGCATTAGGGACATCCATATACAAATTAAGGGTCTATTCAATTTAGGGTAATTCAGACATGTCTGACATTCCTGTTGGTTCCGAGTGACATGCATGGCCATTGAGTCAGTGCTCTTGGCAATGTGTAATATCCTTGTAAACTAGGTGCGGCAGGGATTGAGCATGGTGAACACACTTCAGCGGAATGCCACCACTCCACATTCTCATGCAGGTATTTGAAACCCAATGCAACTGCACAACTTAAGTCGAAGAGAAGCATAAAAAGATCATCATTTTAACACATATCCAGCGGACAGGATGTGCGAATGGTGGAGTGGTAGCAGTGTCTCTCAAGGGCACTTGTAGAACTCGAGAGCAAAGCAAACTTTCTCCAGCTGGACAATAACTGTGTTTCTTCCACTAAGAGCTTAGTGAACTTTAAGTTTAACTTCTTAAATAGTATTTCTGAGGAGAATTGTTTTAGTATGTTTTATTTATTTAAGTAATAAAAATGACCACTATTTTCATTTTTACTACGGTTTAAATGATGTATTGTGTTTAGCAATAGCAGCATTATAAATGACATTTTAAACATTAGCCTGATTCGGGAATGTTGTGTAGAAGTGAACACGTACCTCCGGTCCAATGCTAGAACTCACGGTTCAGTCTTTTTCTTTATTTGCCAACGCATTTCAGGCCTTCATCAGGGCTAAAAGTATACTATACACTGTTGAGGACAGTGAAATGTCATTTTCAAATTTCAAGAAACCATCATGATTTGAGCTTTGAGAAATGGCACATTATCCTGCTGAACATGGCCAGCAACACACAGGAAGGGTGATAAGTGCTGAAAGTGTGCCAAGAAAATATCCCTCACACCATTATATCATCAGCAGCCTGAACCATTGATAGGTTAGATCCATGATTTCCTGTTGTTTATGCCAAATTCTGACCCAACCATCTAAATGTCGCAGCACAAATCGAGACTAATCAGACCAGGCAACGTTTATCCAATCTTATTGTCCAATTTTGGTGAACACATGAATTGTAGCCTCAGTTTGCAGTTCTTTAGCACACCCGGTGTGGTCTTCTGCTGCTGTAGCCCATCTGCTTCTAGGTTGAACGTGTTTTGAGCTACTGTTGCCTTTCTATCAGCTTGAACCAGTCTGGCCATTCTATTCTCCTCTGGGTGAAAAATGCCTTGTTGATGCCAGAGGTCAGAGAGCTGCAGCTCACTGGATATTTGGGCAAGATAAAACTATTTGAAAATCTGGAAACTAAGGGTTTCAAAAACATTGAAACATTGAGAAAAATCACCTTTAAAGTTGCCCTTTTATGTTCGCGATTTTGTTGGATTCACTCACAAAAATAAATGTTTTATATATTTACAGTAGGACATTTACAAAACATCTTCATGGAACAAGATCTTTCATTAAAGGGGAACTTGGCAAATATTTAAACTTAATAAAACCATTTAGAAATCATTTGAATGGTTTAATAACCTGTTCTGGTGAAAATAGTGACTTTCCCCCCTCCCCCCACCGCTCCCAGGTAGACAACCAACCTAGCAACATGGGGGACTAACATCCCGGTAAGTTGGAAATCTGAAGTCATGTGAGAAGTGAGAACGAGCGAGAAACACAAACTGCTTTATGCCAATTCAACATAATTCTATGATACCGTGTATGACGTACCCACTCAGTAGACATAGCTCCACTCCACAGGATAAAGTTGGCCGGCTCCGATAATAACAAAATGCACATGAGCAGCGGTAGAAAGTCGGAGGAGGGTGCCGCAAGAGAGGTTTTTAATAACAGTGTTGTGAAATATATGCTCCACAGCTGTAGGGGGAGCTCGATGAGAAAACATGCGACAACAAAAGAGAGCATCAGCAAAGGAATGGCTAGAGTTACCAAGTTCCCCTTTAATAGCCTAATAATTTTTGGCATAAAAGAAAAATCGATAATTTTGTGAATGGTTTTGTGATCCAGGGTCACAAACATGAACATGGTTAGAGAATCATGTTTTTTTAATTACATGAAATAAAACAAAATTCATAATTATAATACAATTTTTATTTTATTTATGATAAAAAGCATGAACATACACAGTATGTTTTTAAAGACTGGCTGTTACTCTTAAGAGAAACAATTATTTGATTGATAAGATGACATCATTCTGCGATGATGAGAATCTCTTTATCCGCTTCAGTCGTATTTCTTTAAGTCGTTTCCATCACATTCTCCCTGGCTGGTGACATCGGCTCTCCTTTCTTGGATGCGCTTAACTTTGGATTATCCCTTAAATAAACACATGCACAGACATTTAATAAGGGTTTTACATTTAATTCCGGGTTCTACAAAACAGGTAGAACTACTTCCGGCCGTCAGCTGCTGAGGTAAACAGTGTAGTAGTGTTGGGCGATATGCTCCTCATGTCATCCTAACGTCAGCCTGTGAGATTGGCAATACACGATATTATTGTGAGAGGGGGTGGGGCTAACTTGTCTAATTATTACTTCGTTTTATATATTATTATAGGCCTATTCTTTTTCTATTTTGCTAGCAAAGGTGGAGATTTTATTAATAGGCTAAATCAGGTTATTTACCGGTATAGTGGGGTAAAAAAAGGTCTTCTTCTGCACTAGATGAGAACACGTTTTAATAATTTCTTGGGTCAAGAAAGAGAGTTTGCGATATAGGTCCTCCAACCAGTGCTCTCTGTCCTCCTGCACTTCACACTTCATGTGCACTTCAATAAGCCCAAAGAAAGCAGGTTATTGTGTTTTAAATGCCGGGAGAAATCAGAGTAAGTCGCTCGGTTTATACTTAAACTTATGACTTGACTCTGATAAAGGAAAACGGATTAATGCGTTTACATGGCAACATGCATTGTCAGTTTATTCAGCATAATCGGGTTAAGAACGTGGAACGCGCTCATTTTCTGTAAGTTAAAGTAGAAACCGTCTGAGCTTTAGGCATCTGTTGCTACATTAAAGGGAAAATGTTTTAGCTTACCTCAAGGGCATCCAAAGTGTAAGTGTCTGTGTTTCCACAGTATTTTCAATTTTTATTTCAAACCGTTCTTGTCTGTCAGTCATATAATGGTGGTCTATGGGGTCTTCCTCAAAGAGCATGCGCAGAGAAGTCCAAATTAAACATGATTTAATGACTCGTAAATGTAAGTATAGATTGATGGCCCAAGACACAAAACGAGCAGTTTGTGTGAGAAAAAGAACAGTATTTATATCGTTTTTACCTCTTGTAATCACAGTCACGTCTATTCTACTCTATGGGAGTGGGCGCTTCTGTCTGCGCATGCACCGGAAAGCCGCGGAAGTGATCTCTCGCGCGTATACATCACTCATTGTTTACACAGAGATTTCGGAAGTTTTACTTTTCACTTTTTCTGAAAAATTATTTTAAGGTAAGAAAATCTTACTTAGTGTTGCTTTAAATTGACAATGTGTATTCATATGTTGATGAGCCCTTCCCCCTCAAGCCTACCTCTAACCCTTAACATTCATTATGCAACATTGCATAATGAAATAACACCACCCTTCCCTAAACTACTACAACAACTCTCACTGTACCCAAGCAATCAGTTACACCTCTGTTGTTCACATCTCAAATGGGTTACTGCACCACTCCCATTAGTTCAGTCTTTTAGTGTTAACATGTTTATCCTGCTGCCTCAGCCATGAATAAACATTAAAATATGAAATTGGAAAGTGTGAGGGATTGTCTTCAGCCATATTGAATCATTTAGTTACATAAACATACTTACAAACAGGCTAACTTACTTCTTGAAGCTGAAGGCCCCCCAGAGGCTGCTGATGGTGGCCTGCAGGCCTGGACTGTTCTCATTGTTGACAGTATTTTTTTTACCACTTGGTTTCTTCCTCAGACCGCTAGGCCTGGCGGGAGCGGAGGTCTCAATTTTACCACTTTTAACCGGCCCACTAGGACGTTTCCGGGACAACCCTGAAACCTAAAACAAAGGTGTAGGAAGTCAGACTGAGGGTGGAGGTGGGGGAAAATTACATCAATGTTTAATTTTTTCCCCTCCCCAATACTATATGGAAGGTGTCAGGAAATGGAAATGCAGACTGTGGTTTTGGGTCATGATTAGACGGACGTGCCTTTGTTCTGTTCAGAGCAGGCTTCAGCTTGTCTGTGGGAGAACTGCTAGTGCTGTTGGAGACATCTGAATCGCTCTCCTTTTCCTTCAAAGAGAATAAAAAAAGAAAAGAGATAATCAGATTTGTACATATTTTCTAAAAATGTGAGTGGTTTGCCCGTGGAAAACCTTTATGATGCTGGGGGTGTTTGCAGAGGTGTCACTTACTGGCATATTACTGACCTCAATGATGATGGGGGGTGTTGGGGTGGTTGCAAATGTGTCACTTACTGGCTTATTACTGAAATGCCTAATATTAGGAATTTCTGATCTATTTTATTAAATCACGCTATTTAAACTATATTATTTAGATGCTATGGCTGATAATTGATAAATGGCAGATAATACAATTCATATACTACAAATAATACACGAACTAAAGTCAGTTATTTTAATGATATGTGAATTGAATTCTAAGCGGATTTAGGCATCTCAACATTATAAAGTACAGAATGAAAATGATTATTCATTGTGAGTTAAAGTGCTATAGACACATTTAACAATGTTATTAAATTCGTTTTTGAAGATTATTCACTATAGAATTGCCCATGACCTGTTAATGATTTCACTAATTTCTATGAAGTTTCCAGATCAGCAAAATACTAATTAATACACATTTTAGCAAGCACATTAATGGGATAGTTCACCTAAAATTAAAAAAAAATCTGCAATCATTTGCTATATTACTTATGTGGAATATAAAAGACATCAAATAATGCTGCAAACCAAACAGCTTTAGTTACTGTTGACTTCCATTGTATGAAAAAAAGAAAGAAAGAGACATCTCAAAATATCCTTCACATGCCACAGAAGACAGTCATGCAGGTTTAAAATGACATAAGGATAATTAATGATAACAGAATTTACATTTGTGGGTCAAACATATCTTTCAAAGTAAAAAAAAAACAAGTGCTGTTTCCGAAATCACCCACTACTACTCACTATGTAGTGGACTTTATAGTGTGCTCGCCATTTTGTAGTGCTGTCCGAATGTATAGTTATGATTATACCCTATATAGTCCACTCAATGTATCCCAGAATGCATTTTGACAAGTAGTGTACAACCGATGGTCACTAACCCAAGCCCTACATCTCCTAAAAATAAGTTATAATCATGTGTGGAGAAGCGCATTATAACAGAAATGACTTTGTTTTTAGATTTTGGAGAAATAAGCTCAATATAATGTAATGTATTTATTTTAAAAAATCTATTTAGCCCAGAGCCGGCTCGGCACCAGCTGACAGATGATGTAATCAACAGCGCCGAGAGACGATCGAGTAGTGTCCGAAAGTGGTGTTCCTATTATGCTGGTGAGCTCACTATATAGTGCTCTACTCCCTACCCTCAACATAGGGGTAGTGAGTAGTGGTTTGAGTGGAGATTTCGGACACAGCAAAGGAGATTTATTCACCTTATCAGACTTGTCCTCTGTGACTAGGGAGTTCTCCACACCAGCTGAGATGTTGCTGGACTGAGAGAAATATGCACTGTCCTGAGACGGAGGAGACCCAGGAGAATTCTCTGCATCCTCTGTGCCTTCTACAGGAGAGGATGAGAGAGAAAGCCCAGATCCTGCACAGGAAAAGCTGCCCTTCTTTCTGTGGAACTGCTGCAGGATGGACAACCCTGAAGGTGTGGAGGATGACCGGTGTCTGTCTGTGGTGACAGTGGGTGGATGTGAAGCAGATTTACTGAGTTCTCTGGTGCTTCCTGACCAACTAAAGGCTCCAAGACCCAAACTAGCAGGCCTGGCAGAGTGAAACGGAGATGCAGGTGGGCTGGACAACTCATCTTTGGCCTGATCTCTCTCTGATTCAGGGTCCTGACACAATTCTGGAGTGTCATCTTCAGATTGCGAGGCACATATCTCTAGAGACTCCACAGGTTGAGGTGAATCTTGTTTTGGCGAGTCTTTCTGTGCCTCTGTATTATTGGATTCACCATGACAGAAGAACCTGATGGAGATGTCATATCATATCATTATTGTCAGCAGAGGTTAAGCTGGGATTTTGGAGTTGAAGGAACAACCAACAGGCCTCCCAATACATGTGGTACTACATATTTTATGCCATTGTGTTAGGCCGAATTTAACCCTTGATTGTGTATGTAATGAGAAAATTAAGGTCTAGCAGGAGTTATTTGCGATAACAACAGTATACATTCCCTTGGTAAGTTTCCCATCATGCTCTTGTACCTGCTGCGTGTGCCCTGCTCTCCAGTGCCCTCTTCTGATCGGTTCCTCCACTGCAACAATGTTGCAAATCGATTTCGACGGCAAGACTCTCCAGCTGTGCTGTCACACCCCTTCTCCTTAGAGACACTTGTGTGTGTGGTCAGAGGCCCAGCAGTGGGCAGAATTTCAGGACAACGTCTCTTTACACCTGCTGAGTACTGCCCTAACAGGTCGTCCACAGATAGGCTTGTGTCTTTCCGGAGAAAAAAAAAAGGACAATTTTACATATAAACATGCCCCGTCTGGTGTCTTATTAAATGAATCAGTCCCATCCTTATGACTCATATTCATGGCACTGAGGTCTGCTTACCTTCATGGGGTCTTTTCACCTGTGATGGTCTCTGGGGCAATTTTAAACTCTGCACGCTGATGATCCTCTCTTTGCCTCTGGTGGGAGGGGGTCTTTTGGGGGAGGAAGGACTCTGTGGCTGGGTGACACCTGGTTCATAGTTTTTGCTCCAAATACTCATCTGTAATGAGCCACTTCTGTCACATCTTTCATCCCAAGTATTACTGCGAGCAGCTTTAGAGGGCTGGAAAGGAGGAGAGGTAAACCTCAGGTATACAAAAACTATTACAAATTATTTGAAAAGTGAAATCAGAAATAAAATAAGTGTGAAAAACTACTAAAATTAGAAATGTTACATAACTGAAATAAGTTAAAGTACTTAAACTGCTAAAACTACAAAAAAAAAAAACTAGGTAACACTTTATTTTACGGTGTCTTTGTTGTATGTAATAACTGTACAAGAAAAAAACAGGAAAACATGCATAATTACAAAAAAGCCTAACTTTAATCCTAATAGTATATATTAATTACTTGTTAATTACTCAATACTTACATGCATGATTACACTGTAACAGACACAAATTAAAGTGTAACCAAAAGCTAATTAAAAATATTAATAATAAGTCCTATATACATATATATATATATATATATATATATATATATATATATATAACACTGTTTCACTATGAAATTAACCAAAAGTAAAAAAAAAAAAAAAAAATCAAAAATACATTTAAGATGACCACATTACCTGAGTGTGAGGTGCATCAGGGTTGAAGTCATCTATCCTTTGCATTGTGTTAATGTCTAGATTCCCAAGAGCCATTTCCAGCCCACTCTCATCTCCTACATTACTGTATTTATTTGATTAAGTTAGAAACAGAGCTTTGTAACACAAACAAAAATATTTACAAAAGTTTAGAAACAGCTCCATCATCTATAATGCAAAAGCAATTTAGTGATTCTTTTTAATTAAGTGAAAATGTAAGATGAGGAGTTTGTGTTTTTTCAATATATGACGCCATAAAAGATACGTTCCTGCATAGTTGAGAGAAGCAGGGTCAATGTGATCCGGGTAAGGGTTCAAAGGAACCACCTTCCTCTTCAAGGGGTCAAAGACCAATTGATACAGAAATGTGTTGTTGGCTTTTGTGAAACCCTCAATGTACTCATTTGGCACAGAGATGTCCATCTTCAGGTACTGACCCATTTTTTTTATCACCTGCATGACAGATTTCAATACAATTGAAATTTATTTATTCACAATTCTTTTCTTTCATTTATTTCAATAATTAAAAGGAATAGAGATCGGCCAAAAAATAAATAAATAAATGAAACAACGCCCAGTTCTGATTTATTATGCCTGACCAGTCATAGTCTGAATATGAAATAAGCTTCAAATTACAAGGTGGTTAACTGAGCATAAACTAAGGATATCATAGCATTGGGGCTGATTAAGTATTTTTTTTAACTGAATCAGCTATCCTCAGCCTGATCCTTTATTTCACATCAGCTGTCATGCCGGGGTAATGCAATAGGTGGCGGTATGCACTTTCAAGTGGGCTTGCCAATCAGCAACCGCCATTAAAGGAAAAGGAAAAAAGAAGCTCAAATGTGCCTGTGATGCACAAGAACCAATGAGGTCTGTCCTAGCATGTCACACAAACATTCAAGCTTCCGTGTTTACCATACTCGATGCACGCTTTTGTAAGAATTCACTCGAAAGTCATTTATTTACTTTTTTTTTGACTGACACACTGTTGCCACAATGTGACACACTGGTTTTTTAAACTCCCCCCTCCTCCCCCTCCTGGGTCAAAAATTGTGATACGAACAGAATCATGATGCGAACGTGGGTTTGGTGTATCGTTCCAGCCAAAGCACAAATGTAACGATTTGTTGTGGCAGCATATACTACATGTTTCTAACCTATTTTTTTTCTCTCACCTTCAGAATATCTGGGTTATTTGCCATCCTGAGAAGCTTGCATGCCTTTCCGAGACCGATGCCGTACAAAGATGGCAGATAGTCGCAGCCAGAGAGGATGCACATGTAACGGAACTTCTCCTCAGTGAAGATGTTGCCTAGCGACTTGCAACGGCCCAGGTGACATTGTTCAATCTCCAATCCATTACCCTGTTTATCCATCTTTAAAATCACCTGCAAACAGCATAACAAATAAAACACTGAAAAATAAATTAAGTCACTGTCCCAACAAATAAAACACTGAAAAATAAATTAAGTCACTGTCTCAATTTTTTTCCAGCATGACAGTCAGCATCCTCCAGTGATACAAAGATTTATAATTCAAGTTAATAATAAAAAAAAAAAAAACTTGCCTTGTTCAGACAGCAAATATGACACAACAAGTGTCACATGCAGACTTGCATGACTCCAGTGGGTGGTCACTAGTCATTGCAAGTGTATTCGGTAACACTTTACAATAAGGTTCATTTGTTAACTACATTAGTTAACATGTACTAAGAATGAACAATACTTCCTCAGCATTTATTAATCTTAGTTAAAATTAATTCCAACCTTTACTAAAACGTTATTAAAATCAAAGTTTGTATTAGTTAATGCATCGTGAACTAACATGAACGCACAATGAACAGCTGTATTTGTTTTAACTAACATTAACAAAGAGTAATAAACACTGTAACTAATGCATTGCTCATCGTTAGTTCATGTTAGTTAATGCATTTACTAATGTTAACTAATGAACCTTATTGTAAAGTGTTACCGTGTATTTCCTCAATAAAGAACCTCTGCACTGATACCTTTTTGCAGCCAAAGGCCAGCAGATCTGAGTCCTCTGTGATCACTGCCTGAGCGATATCAGATTTGTTCAGGAAAGCTAACTGGGCATCTGCTTCATATGGAGCAACAACACAGTCCACTCCACGTATCCTGGCGGCCTGAAAAACAGCAAAAAGATGCAAATGAAAAGATGCCAACAATCATAACAAGAGGAAATCTTCATTGTTCAGTTTCTAATATTGTGTAAATTTCACTGTGAACTAAACAAAGACTAGTAAAACTACTTCAATAAATGTTATTTGACTGATTCCAAAAGAAATATTGTTAAAAAAAATATATGGTGCAATGGTCTCACCTTAATGACATCATGTGCCATTGACGGGGTGATGTTAACACTGCGGGTAAAACATTCTCTGGCTTCCGATAGCTTACCCTCCCGCAGAAGCTGTTTGCCTTTCTGCAGATTTGCCTGTCGACGCCTGTTAGTAAAATATATATATAAAGAAATCTTAATTGTCAACTAACTTAATGAACTTTTCCCCCTGTATTTTGCTGAGTTCTTACTCGCGCCGGGACTTCTCCACATCCTGTTTGGAGGGCAAGTTGCGTCCGTCAAACACCAAGATGGGCTTAACACCAAAAGAAAGCAGCATGTCCACAAACTTCATACAGTAGGATACATACCTGATGGACACACAAAGAAAGTTAGAATGAAAAATTCACATTTTAACCTGCAAAATTATGTTAGGTGTTTGCGAACAACAACTTAATTAGTTATATTGCATGCAAATAATTGAAACAACGCACTGATCTGTAGGTTCCCCTTTAGCAAGTTTCTCTGCACATGAAAAAGCTCCTTTATGCAGCCAGCAGTACGTGTCTACCGCCACTGTCTGTCCCCTATACTTCTTCACATTTATAGGCTCCGAGGCGTCTTTGATGAACTGCAACAGGCCTTGAATTCCCATGTTGTCTGTCTGGAAGGACAGGTGCCTGACGATGTTGGTTTATCAGAGTCCAGTCTGAACCACTCTATCAGATGAAGACAAAAAATAAAAAGTCCCTGATCACTGATGTAACGTTATAAAGATATGGTGGTCTGAAATAACGTTACATGATCCACTGTAGAACATAAATCTCTAAAAGGCAACAGAAAACATTCCCTAACCGTCCAACTTCGACGAAGATTGAAAAACGATAACCATTTATTTACATACAAAAACTTTTAATATGTTAATAATGTTAATAATGCATCTGTCCGGAAGAAACTGTAACCGCCAAATCCCTCCAAAACAAAACACACTAAAAATTCTCGTGAAACTAAACCGATTAAACTCCTCGAGGAAAAGGCTAATTAGCTAACACCTTAGTCATTTATAAATTAAACCATTGGAAAACTTAGTATTTCAAGTATAATAAACACTTACCAAGAGCTTTTACTCGCGCTGTAGTGACTGACTACCTTTTCAGCCAGAGCTTCGACTTTAGCGGCAAAACGTGACATCACAGCCCTATTGGCCAGCCTGGCACAGACAGCCAATCACAGACCAGAAATGTGGAAGAGGCGGGACAAGGAATTTCAGAAAAGCGGAACTCTCTAAATGCATTTAGGTTCTGCATTTAGCTATATATTATTTGGCATTAATGGAATATTATTTTAACGACCTATTCATCATATTGCCAATGAATAGGTCATTAAAATAATATTCCATTAAAATGATTGCAAAATAAGTCAGCTTGAAATTTGATGGAAAAAAGGGAAGCCATTCGATATTTTAATGTTTCCTTTATACTATATTTTATAATATACTTACACATTAACTTATGTGTACATATTATTATTAAAGTATCCGTTCGACGTTGCAAGGCTTTGACTTTAGCGGCAAAACGTGACCTAGGAACTATATGTTTTATATTTTTGCATCGCCAATTTGCCATTACAATCTCAACTGTATAAGTTAATTCCATTTAAATAATACAGAAAGATGTGACACGGTCAGACAGGCATATGTCTCAAGGTGAACTGTGTGTCATGTAATTCTAATTTTGCAAAAGGGTCACGTGGTGCTGCTGTCCGTCCGTCTCTGTGCTTTATGTTTGTTGTTGGTGTCGGTGCTCATTTCTGGCGCTGGGCGGAGCGCGTGACTACCCGTTCCGCTCTGCTCCAGGATTTGACGTGTCGCTTGTGTTTTTTTCAGAACTTCCTGCTTCCTCCATGACTGTTTTGAGCCAGCAGTAGTCCGAAAGCTGATCGGTAGGAATCGTTAAACGTGGCAATGGTGTGAAGGTGCGCGATCGGCGGCGGTGTGTGATTTGTGAGTAAAGCTCGTGCTGTAATCACTGTCAGCCATGCAGTTCTCTCCCACCAACGGAGATTTTACCTTCGTCTCCTCGACGGATGCTGAAGGTACAGTAGATAAAGGCCCCAAATCATCCATACACCTCTGATCTGATATGTAAATCGGATTCATGGTGAAATTATATTGTATTTGTGTGTTGTGTTTATGATTTACACATACATTAATGCAAATATCCCCTAGTATATTGTGTATGATTAAGCTTCTTAATGCAACATGACAAGGGTGTTGTTTTGTTGTTCCCAATGTGAATGCAATAGTTAGCTTTTTGAACCTAAAACAAACTCTTATCCCCCAGAGCTCAGTGGCACCATCGATGCACCAGATATCACACTAAATATGGGTCCTGAGGCCAGCAGGGACACATACGCCACCACTTTCCTGAGGCAGAGGGGTTATGGATGGTTGCTGGAAGTGGAGGAAGAAGATTCAGAGGACACTAAACCGCTCCTGTGAGTTTTTAGGACTCGATTTCTGATGTTTGCTTGATCTCACAATTGCTTTTAGAGTTTCTGGTTGAATTTGTTGATTTTCTCTGTTTGTGCAGGGAAGAGTTGGACATTGACTTGAAGGACATCTACTATAAGATCAGGTGTGTGTTGATGCCCATGCCATCACTGGGTTTTAACAGACAGGTGGTGAGGGACAATCCTGACTTTTGGGGCCCGCTTGCTGTCGTCCTGCTGTTCTCCATGATCTCCATCTACGGACAGTTCAGGGTGAGTCAAGGGTAGATTTAGTTTGAAAAATTATTTTATGATTATTACTGCAATCAATTAACATAATTCCTTTTTTTTTGCGTAGGAATATTTAAGCATCTTTAACTGTTTCTAACAGAATTTTCTACTTTAA
Organism: Pimephales promelas; assembly: GCF_988280905.1. Taxonomy (NCBI): domain Eukaryota; kingdom Metazoa; phylum Chordata; class Actinopteri; order Cypriniformes; family Leuciscidae; genus Pimephales; species Pimephales promelas. The sequence continues at coordinate 20,508,886 of NC_142783.1, forward strand.
AGTGCCATGGGATGTCTAACTTCACTTAACATTTTGTACCATTGAAAGTGTTTATGTCCTATACTCTTAACATACATTGTTTTCATCTCATCAGGCTTTTAATGAAATATGCAGTCTTTGTGGAAATCAGAAAGCCAGGTGTTCCCAAATATCAATCATCATTAGAACAGAACTTTACACAAAGTATCATGGTCTATAATTCATGAAGGTCTTGCCTTTAAAGAGTAACTGAACCCCTGGTCAGAGCCTGACTCCACCCACTAGCAATATTTGAAAAATGCTGAAAAAATGGGCAGACCCCAGCGGGGCCAGGGGGCGTGCACCTGAGACCCGCCGTGAGTGACAGCTGCTGTCAGACTCTAAAATAGAGCGAGACTGGAGTGACGCAAGTAGCTGCCTTTGCAACAGAGCGGACATTTGAAGTCGAGGACTTTTCTCCCTCACCTTCACTCACCTGAAGTGGATCAGGGTGAATTGTATGTAGACACAGGGCCAAATCCATTCGAGCCGCTGGCTCAAACTGCGGTCTTAACTCCCGCATCGCGACCGGCATCTGATGAGTTTTGTCGTCGAGTTGACCTCAATAGCGCACGCTCTGTGGGCATGTATTCATATTTATATTCTGCCGCTATGTGAAAAAATCCAGCAAAATACACCGGCTCGTTTGTCGACCCCAGAGGATTAACTTTATCCTAACCATAAATTGTGATTAAAATATCCATGATCACTCACATCAAGACGCCGTTGCCGTGGAGAAGTCCATGCAGGACGAGCAGTGTTTGGCACTGCGTGTGGAGCTGTGTGGAGAAGCCCATGTCCACCTCTATTCCGTTACTATCCTGATCACTGTACTAAACACTGATAAGTCTATGCTAACTTGAAGCTATCCTAACCGTACTATGCTACTAGCTACACAAAATAATCTAAATGATCTATATAATGCTATGCTAAATAGATGCAACAATACTCTATCCTGATTGTTTTCATAAATAACTATATAAATGCTATGCTAACTAGATGCTAATATATGCTATCCTGATCGTTTTCAATACTCATAAATCCAACTCCTGACTCGCTACAGTAGTTTTGACGGAACCAGATGCTTTTATACCAGGGGCTGCCAAGGGCGTGGTGAGCTCGCACCAAGGGTGTGACAGAGTGGCGTCTGAGAGTTCGCTACGTCAGAAAGTACCCCTACTGCAGGAGCTTTCCGTTTAACCTGAAGAGGGCAGCACTCAGACGTTTTTACACCATATATTTGAAAATCAAAACACTTTATACTCAATTGTCAAAAAATGTACTCGAATCAATGAACAGCATTTATGAAGCTCCATTCTTACAGATCATTAACTAAAAAAAGTTGTTTTGGTGTTTAGTTACCCTTTAAGCTCTTGATACTGTTTTTGATACTGTTTGTTCTTTCCCTTATAAAATGTACCATAGTTTTTGTGTCTTCTTTTGTACTCTTTCTATTTGTTTTTGTACTAATATATATATATATAGGGAGGTTAACCCTGGGACATGTGTCCAGTCTTTGTATCTTGACCATAGGTGTGATATGTATGTATATATAGTCAAGATGCTTATGACCATTCTTTCATCATAAATCAGTATTTTTTTTTAATGATTTCCATATTACTAATTACATAATTAAGTATTACAATTTTAAGAAAATAAATATAATAGTTTACTGTGCAAATAACTTTGTACTAAAGTAGTTTTAAAGAAGGCATGAAGATCAGAGTGTAATTTTCACTTCAGTATTACTTTGTCACTTGCATGATTTAATTAGTCAAAACAGAAGCAGAAATGCCCCAAATTTGGATTATTATTTTATGTAATTATACCCTGTTTTGACCAAACAGGTTGTTTCCTGGATTATTACGATCTGGATATTTGGATCACTGACGATTTTCCTTCTTGCAAGAGTGCTGGGTGGAGAGGTATTTATATCTTGTTTAGTGATTTTATATGATTTTTATGAATGTAAAGGGATGCCCACTCATGGTTGTAAACGTTTTTTAATAGGTGTCTTATGGGCAAGTTCTTGGAGTTATTGGCTATTCTTTGCTCCCACTCATTGTAATAGCTCCACTTCTTTTGGTCATTGGGGGCTTTGAAGTCGTCTCTACACTTATAAAGGTGAGAATTAAATGTATAACTGTATAAATAAAGGTTCTCTTAAATGTAAAAATGTGGATGGATGATTTTTTTTTTCTCTTCATTTTGTTTTCTAGCTTTTTGGAGTATTCTGGGCTGCATACAGTGCTGCTTCTTTACTCGTCGGTGATGAATTCAAAACAAAGAAACCCCTTCTCATATATCCCATCTTTCTTTTGTACATTTACTTTTTGTCTCTGTATACTGGAGTCTGAATTGACCACAGGATTTGTTTGGCTCGTTGCTTGGACATTTACAAAGAGCTCTATGGAGAGGTACACAGCAGAAATATTCCATGAAGACTGAGAAGGAGTTGGCTGTTTCTTTTTTCATTTTCTTTTACTCTGTTTATAATCCTATATGCTTTGGGGGATTGACGTGTACAGACATTAGTGTATTTAACTGCTTCCATTAATTTTGTACACAATAAAAATCTGCATATTTTACTGTGGAAGACCTGTTTGCAGAGATCCCTCTGCTACTGAAATCTGGAGCCCTGGTTTTACCTTAAAATGAAAATAAAATTGAGAACTTTATATTGTAAAAGATTATGTTAAGCATGATGGTCACATAGGCTAACAGAAGTTACGTCACCACACGTAATGGTGATAACTTGGATTTTGTTGTTGTTGTAGGTTGTCCCAGTACAATCACGTCCATCTTATCAGTTTTTAGTTTTAATTTATGAACTCCACATGGGAAAAGAGAGTATGCAGGCAATATAGCTTGGATTAAATATGTCTGCTAATTATGGGTGCCTTGAATTGGTTGTTTTATATGGCTGTGGTGTATATTATTTATGGAAATGTAGCCAAAAAGGAAAGACTTGTAGAACACTCAATTAAAAAACAACTTTCTACCTGGTAATGTGTACACTGCAGACATATGTTACCATATTAGTTTAGCTGAAATAATTGAGTCTGGAAATTGTTATAATATTCATACACCATGAATCAAATTAAAAATTATTGACACTGTAATTACACTCTTTGTCATGAATCTCCTTAATGTCTGGGAATAATATTACTTAATCACATGATTTATTGGTTAATTTAATATTCATTAAAATGCTTGGTTATTAGATTTAACAGTGAGCACTTTAACCAAAAGTGATTATGTATAGTGATTGTTTCAGGGACACAGGAGTGTTGTTTTTCTAATCAATTATTTAACAGCATATATCTATCTATCTATCTATCTATCTATCTATCTATCTATCTATCTATCTATTTATCTATCTATCTATCTATCTATCTATCTATCTATCTATCTATCTATCTATCTATCTATCTATCTATCTATCTATCTATCTATCTATCTATCTATCTATCTATCTATCTATCTATCTATCTATCTAGTTAGTTAGTTAGTTAGTTAGTTAGTTAGTTAGTTAGTCACAGCGCCCCTTGAGGTTCGGAGGGCGATCATACAGTGACTACGCCAGTTCCGTTTCCCTGCTGAGAGTGTGAGCAGAAGCTGCCGCTGGTTTTCGCTCCGCTGATGGTGAATCGCTGCTCCTGCGGTATCGGGAGGAGGTTTACAGCCCGCAGTGGAAGCGCAGCGGTACTTCGGGATTCTGCTTTAACGTTTTCTCGTCGAGTCGTGTCCACGGAGGTGCTACTGAAAGAGGAGGGAAGGCAGGAAGGGAAGATAGTAGGAAGATGGCGGCGGCGGCGGCGGCCTCGCCAGGCTCGCCGGACTGGGTCGTGCTGAGGGACGGCTGCCTGCGCTGCGATGAGGAGGGCCTGCGGAGTCTGTCCTACCACCCGGCCCTTAACGCCATTCTGGCCGTCACCAGCCGGGGAAGCATCAAAGTCATCGACGGCACCTCCGGGGCTATTTTACAGGCCTCCGCACTGCACGGTGAGTTTTGGTTCGGACGGGTTCTGAGAGATTTATCCCGGCCGACCTGGATCTTATCACAACTGAATCCTGGGCTGGATCTCCTCATAGATGAGGCTTATGGGAGATACTTTCCTCTCATAACTCGCGGTGGAGGTGGAGAGTGTCAAAATGTGTGTTTGATATTTGGTGGTGCTGTGTTGCGGGGATGACTCGTGTGTTTGGATTCTCGTAGGAGGGCTGTGTCCAAACGTTCTGGACCTTTTGGGGCTTTTTGATGGGAAAGGCTTGTGCGACGAAGGACTGTTTGATAATGATCCTACACTCCAGGGCCTCCTGATGGAGCAGTGTTTTAAAATCAACTCTTTACTATTCAGACCCATAATGGATGGTCCCTCACTCTTGATGGGTCTAAAGTTATGTGATAAGCTAAAGGCTTTTGTGAGAATAATCGCTCGCTCTCGTGCAGTTGTTGTTCTGTCAGTGATACCCCAGTCTTTGGGCCTCCTGCTGTTTGGGCCTCCTGGATCTGTTATGCTGGCGGATCAGTGTAAACATTGCCACGCTATCAAACTCACAGTTTATGTAAATATCAGTAGTGTTTATTTACATTACACTTCTTGTATTTAATAGTCGAATAAAACTAAATCAAGACACGATCTAAAAGCTGATATGATGTTGGGTGTAAAGCGGCAACGTTACTAAAGCTAATCTAAACAGTAGCAAATATCAGCTCGTAGATGTGTGTGTGTGTGTGTGTCTTTGTCGAACTTTGTGTTCGTGTAATCCAACCAATGTTTTAATACATGTCAGTGGTTTATTGTGCATGTTATCATAGGTTTCGACTGTTAAAGAAAACAATGTATTGATTTTGGTTCTAAATTAGCTGACAGAGGTTTAGCTAAAATGCTAACGTTAGCCTAGCGGTAGCCTAGCTTGCTACGGATCAGTGACACTGCTCATGTTTGTCAATCCTGACAGGTGACAGCTGACTGTAAAATTGGTTTCTACAAATATATTTAGACTTATTGATTAGTTTTATAATCGTATGTGTGGTTTGAGAAGGTTCGAGTGCTTTCTGTGCCGATTTGTAGTTAAACATCGTTTTTAATGTGAGTGAGTGCTTGTATAGTTGTTGTTCGTTTAATACACACTGGTCAGACTAAGTGGTTTTATACATATATACTAGTATAGTGTGTGATAATGCTAAAATTGCGTAATAATATGCATACATAATTACACTGGAGTTATGTATTGTTGCCCGAAGCATTGTTATTCAAATGGGTTAAACAGTCCCTCTTTCAGACAAATTTAGTCTCCCTGATGTTTATTTAATCAGTATAATTTTGTTTGTTTCATTACTCTTATGAAATATCCGGCTCATTAAATGTATAAGATAGCAAGGTGAAATATTTTAAAGAAAGGACAACACGAAACTAAATGATTGTAAACCGTGTCTTTGCAGTGACTCGTCTTTGAAGGTCTTCTGTCAAACCTTCATTCATGTGTAAACATTTGTGAATGTGCCTTTAAGGCACTTTTCAGATAACTTTAGGGCCATATTTAAGTTAAGTTTTAAAATAGAAATTATGAATGTGACTTGTCATTTAGCTAGTGTAGGACTAATCTGAAAGAGACAACTTGCCATCGGAGTTTAATTTTATGTACCGGTATGTTCCCAGAAAGTGGTGTTAGGAGTGAAAGAAGTGGATTTGTGACTCATCTTTTTGTTGTGTACTCATCTTTCTTGAGTTAAAAACACCAATTTATTCATGGATGTTTATGAAATGCAAAGAATGATCGGTAACAGCATAGGACATTATGATTCTTTGCTGTAAATCCCGTGTGCAAGAACAAGGCTATATCTTTAGGCAGAAAGTAGGGGCACATCACTAGAGGTTTTCCCTTTTTTCCCCTCTGAGAACACTAACAGGCACTTGGGAGTAGATTTAGGGGATGGCTGTTGCTCTTGTTTCCTCTCTCCTCTTGTTAAGTGATTCAAAATGCATTAAAGTAGACTAAATGTTTGTAGAGATTGCTTGTGAATAGAGCAACTATCAACTTTTCTACTCATCAGAATTCAGTCATATTTTGCATACGGTTTCGCCGTCCTGTCATTCATGCATGGTAACGGATGCTGGAAAACATTTTGAATGTGATTCCAGAATGACATTTCTCACTTTTTCTGGTTACTACTACTTTCAAAAACATTGAAACAAGAAAAATCTTTCCAACCCCAAACTTTTGCATGTAGTGTACATTGTAAATGTGGTTGCCTTTTAAAAATAAGCAAAGGAACATTGTGCTATATTGTGAATATTTAGATTGTCATTGGCTCTGCAACTACTTTAGTCACTGCCTTTAGTGTCTTATTCCTTTTATGTGCTTAACATGTGACTTTTTTGCCCGACTGTACTACTATTACGATTACACATGGATTATTTGGGTCCATCATGTAAAATCAGCTATTGTGTTACTTGATTAATTATTTGATATGCATATAATAATAGGTAGCCTATAATGTAGCAAAGCGTCATGATCTAAAGATTGACACTGAGCGCTAATGATCATCCTCTCTCCCTCTCTGTCTGTTTTTTGACAGCAAAACCTGGGGGCCGAGTGAGGTGTCAGTACTTCCCAGCTGTGGATAAGGTGCTGTTTGTGGATGATTGCGCTGTCGGCTGCAGGAAAGACTTGAATGGGATTCTTCTTTTGGACACGGCTCTCCAGGCCCCTGTGTCTAAGCCAGAAGATCTGGTGCAGCTGGAGCTGCCCGTTACTGAGGTAAGAAACCCAGCAAATTGATTGATTGTGTATAACCTATTCTTTACCTTAAATAATGAGATTTGTCTTGATAAATGAGTGAGCTGCTATGCATTGCCTGACCCCTATCAGGAAATAGTGACCATCTCAATTCAAGCCTAAACAATGAGGCAATCTGTGTTTTTAACTGCATGGAATCAGCTTATTCAGGGTCCCAATTGTGTTTGATACAAAATCAGTGGTGCCGTCATGGGACCTGAACAGCCCTGCTGCTGGCACTGGCATTAGTGAAACACGTTGGTGATCTCCATGTGTTAGTAAAAGTATCCGAACAGAGCATCCAAAGCACAATCTGTAAAGACATCACCCTCTTCTGGAAAGGAGAATAGGCGTATTTCACAAAATTGCCGCCAAGACCGAAAGTAGGGTAAACTCTTTTCCGGTGAAAGCGCTAAGAGTTGCAGTTGGAGGACAAAATAATGCAGAGGCTATTGCATACCTTTTCAACCCAAAGAAGAAACAACCCTATTTATCACTTCATGGCTTTCCGTGTTTTGCGGGGTTCCGTGGTCAACTGGGGAGAAGTTAAATCACACCAGACACAGTTCGCAAAAAGACGTGTATGGAGAAAGCAGATGTTGTAATGGAGTGATGCCCTGACACAAAACGTGTTTATATTGCACTTGATTGTTATCCGATTTGCACATCACTCCATTTTACTTTTGCCCCACTCCAGGCTTTGATCACATCCCCCTAGGCAGGGTGAACACCTCGTCTTTAATTTAAGACCTATTCAAACTAAAATTAAGACATTTTTTACACTATTTGAGAAATGTGAGCATATTTATGGCCTTAAAATTATGAAAAGTGAATTTAAGACATTAGGACAGTGGGGAACCCTGATATTGACGGAAATCCGTCGTAGACTCTCGTACGTAGCGACGGAGAACTTTAACCATATATATATATTATGAAGTGTGTTACTGAAGGTAAAATTAAGTATATTGTACATATTGTCTCACATTATTAAATATATGAAGATTCCTTATGTATTATTCAATATATTGCATAATCTATTGTAACAACACATATTATTCTGTATATTTTCAAATATATATATATATATATATATATATATATATATATGGAAATACATTTTCTTTTCATAAGAAGACCCCAGACAGTAAAATGGGATTTTGTAACATCACGATTTTTTTAAAACATGTAATATCACTCCGTTCATGTTTTTAGTCTAAATATTTTTTTTTTTTACAATTATTTGTCTTAATTTCATTATTAGACCTACTAGCAAAGTTAGTTCGAATTCACTGTAAAGATGTACAATTCATAGTTTCATTCGTGGTGTTAACATGACACATGAAAAAGTGCCTGATGAAGACCTGAGGGTTGAAACGTTGCTTTTTTAATACATTTTTGGAGCAGTACCTTTCGGTGTGCGGACTTCACACTTCTTTTTGGTTACTTCATTCAGTTGTCCTGCACCTGAGCCCAGTTTGGGTGTTTTGGATGTGCACACCAGTTTTGCATTTTTTAACATGAAAAATGAGCCATAATCTAGAGTAAGATTAGCCGCTTTTCAGACCGGAGGGACTTTTACAGATCCTAGAACCTAACGTTCCTATAACCCTTTTTTTCTCGTGTTCCGACCGGACTAAATTGGGGATTTTTTAGTTCCTCAGACCATAGTTCCTATAACTCTTTCAGTACCTAGTCTAGAGCAAGGACTTTTTTAGTTCCCTTTCCCGAGGTCTACGTTGATTGGTTAAACTTATAAGTCATGCCCACTGTCAACACGGAACTTGTAGCACGCTGTCTGCCATACGCGGTGTGTTTTTGCAAAACATTACGAGGATTAAGAAAAACATAACGCATTCAACCAGCTGATTGATAATAATAGCTAAACTTACCCGTCGTTTTGTTTGCCTCCTGCGCTCTGCTCTTTTATATTCTTCCATCATATTACTTAATATCATATTACGCTGGAGCCTTCGTCTTCTGTGTTTCTCAGTACAGAACTCAAGCATAATCTTTAAACGCTGCTGTTCGTTCTCCGTTGGTCCCGGCAAGGCAGAACAGGAACATTGCAATAGCCGCACTATGCGCTATGTCTAGTGATGACGCTATAAAGCCCGTCACCGTGCTTGCGTTACCCCTCCTAGTAGGGTAGGCTCCTACCAGTTCCTATAGCCACTTGGCCAGTGCGAACGCAAGCAGCAAAACCGAGTTTGGGGGAAAGTAGTTCTTAGAACTGTTTAGAAGTGGACAGTTCCTATAACTATGTTCCTCTAACTACTTGGTCGGAAAGCGGCTATTGCTGCAATCTCATGGACTTACCAAGACTTAACATTCCACTCAATCAGGCATCTCAATTTATTTATTTTGTTTAGATATAGTAAGTGTGAGCTTAGTCATCAAGTGTCATGCCATTTAAATGAATCGTTACCTTTGTCCAATTTCGACGTTTTCACAGCTCCCTGAAAACTATCAACAAAACGGACAACATTTGCTATTCTTACTTTTGTCAGATATATGAATGACACAGAGAGAAAACCATAGACAGTAAAAGAAAACAAGCAGTTCACAGTCCATTTTGAGAATGAATGGTTTTGGCAGAGGGCGGTGGTGCGACCGGAAGTATTGCTGTACTACCTCCGGTCTCGGTCGGCATTTTTTGAAATAGGCCTATGGGAGCAGCAGCTCATTTGCATTTAAAGAGACACACAAAAATGGTGTTTTTTTTCTCACACCCAAATAGTGGCAAATTTGGCAAGCTATAAAAAATAATTTGTAACTGTGTTTCCAAATAAAAATTGAAAAAAAGGTCCCCTTTGGCCTGTTCACTTAAGACATAATCGACTGTGTTTACAAGGATACTCGCCGAGACTGCCATTTTGACATAATTTTGTGTGTATCTGATCTGTCCATTCAAATAGAGATGAAAAAGAACGGAATTCGTTATTCGTGTGCGGCTTTGCGTGTGAACCCGGTCACGGAAAACAGCGTGCAAAGTCCAAATTCAGTTCAAATTAACTGTCACTCAATGGTGGTTAACCTTTGCAAATTAATCCATGAATCACGTGCGGTTTGAACCGTTGGGCCTGTTCCATTCAGATCAACTATGATCCCTATACTTGACATTGCACATCATGCCATGTGCACACATTAGCTGTGTCCCAATGTGAAGGCTGCATCCTCCGAAGTCCGTATTTGAAGGACGCTTGGCCGTATTTGAAGGCCGATTGCGTCACAGCCGCGCGACGAAGTACGTCCCAATTCAAAGGCTGCATCCGCGAAGGCCGCATTTAAAGGCCGATTGCGTCATCGCGGTGGGATGAAGGCTGTCCCAATTCAGTTATGCATCCTCCGAAGGCCGTATTCGAAGGCCGGTTGCGTCATTGCAGTGCGACGAAGGCTTACCTGTTTTAAAAGCGACGCCAAATGCACCCTTCGTTTCCCTGTGAAAGCAACGATACATAAATGGACACTTCGCGGACTATCCTACCCGATCCTACCCCATAAATCATTGCGCGGGTGACGACAGCATTTTTATTTAAAAAAAAGGGTGGCCAAGAGTTCAGTGGTGGACGGCAAATTCACATTTAAATGTAAAAGTATTATGTGTTTATTTACTCAAATAGCCAGAGAAACCAGTGTTAACAGCCAAAAGTTGTTGTTTTTTTCGTTTTTTTTTCTTTCTTATTTATCTTACCTTATTCGTCAGCATTGCATGGTTTTGTCAAGTGGAAATGCGAAAACGGCTTTTATAGCCTTGTATTGTATTTCTTGTACATTGTATTTCTTTATTATTCATTATTTCATTATTTTATGCAACTTTAAATGTGTACACAAAAGATCGCTCTGGATATTTGTTTATTTTTGTAAGGGTCTCTGAGTGTTTGCAAGGTTGATACAAACTATAATATACTTTTGTTTTGTGTCGTTTAATGTAAAATGTGTAGTGTTTTCCCAGACTCCCACTGGTTATTTTAAAAATTAAAGTAACAAATTGTTGGTCCGTCACAATATTAACAAATTGTTGCTAACTTCAACTTCGTCCCATATCAAAGTGCGCACCTGAAGCGCTCGGACCGGTCTAGCCTGCGGAGGATTGTTCTTGTCGCCCAGCAACTGTGACTGACAGCTGACGACGACGAGCGGGAGTAACGACGTTTGCACTGGACTTTTTATATCCAACTGGTTTAAAATATTCAAATAGGATTGACAGCCTGTATAAATATATATATATATATATATATATATATATAAAAGAAAACCATACAAAATCGCATCAAGGTACGATGAGGTACATTTGAATATAGGCTATATATGTGCCTATGTTTTATCATTATTATTTTTTATTTCATTACAATATTTACGTAGGTTAACACCCAATATTTGAACAGTTTACAGTGTAATCTGGCTATTCAGGACGCAGCCTCTAGCATTAAACCAGCTCTGGCCAACTCTTGAGCCGAAAATACATGACTCGAAATATTTTCTTAGTGGTTATGTGAATTGAAATTATGTGATTTTATATATTGCCCCTCATTTAAAGACAGGAAAATATAAAACATAAAATTTCCAGTAAAATAAAACAACAAAATGACAATAGCCTTTCTCCATAGCTGTTTACTCAGTTTCATTAAATGAATGATCAGGGTGGCAGCTGTACTCTCGCTCCGTTGCTTGGCGCCAGGAGCAGTAATAGAGAACACCTGGTTGCGCAATTAGGAAATCCCACGAAGGCTACATGAAGCGTCCTTCGAAGGCCAAATAGGCTGCATCCTTCGAAGTCTACAGCCTTCGAAGTGCGCAGCCTTCACATTGGGACACAGCTATTGTGTTATCTATGCTAATATGATATATCGCGCAGCCCTACTTACAGCTGATAAACACTTTTGACTGACACATCACTGCTTGATGGCACACAATGTTAAAGTCATAAAATCTTATTACTTTTCTTGACTGTCTTTGAAGAGCCGATAAGTACAGGTCATCCCTCAATCTTGTGCTAAGGTCAGTGTCGTATAGCGTATAAGTGAAATTTTTGTCTCATCCATCACTGCACGACATAAATGACCATGAACTTCCTTAGTATGCGGTGTTACAACTTGGCAAAATTGAAATTGTTTGAGTGCACTGGTTGATGTAGCGATCGCATAACCAGTCTGACAAAGAGTGCTATGCAGACAGACTGGTCTGTTTTGTCCTAGGACACTTTAAAAACAAAACTCCCTGCTCTCACCACTCCTTTTTCACCACTCATCATGTACACTAATGGGTACACTTACCTTAGATGGTCTGAGACTCAAATATAATGTTGTTTTTACTGTTAAAGCTGCAGTCTGTAGCTTTTTTTGGGTTCAAAATTATCCAAAATACATATTTGAAAAAAATACATTTACAAACCTCTATACTTGCGATATGCTGAAATGTTCTTCCCTACAAATTGAATCATCATTAATGTTTGTTTACCACTTCTGTCCAACGTATTTGTTTAGCCTTTTACTAGATATCACATGTCCACACATTAGTTCTGTAATAGACCACATCAGCAATGTTTGTTGAGATTACCTGCCTGAACAATCGATACAATTATAGAACAAGCATTTTATTGAATATAGTGCAAAATAAATAAAGATAAAATATTACATTTTTAATTAAATATGCAACACTGTCCAAAAGGTTAGTTGTTTTAAATATATATATATATATATATATATATATATATATATATATATATATACTAAGAATCCAAATTGATCAATGCTTCTCTTGTGATCAGTGACATTTAAAGACAGTTATATTATAAAATATTTCTATTTCAAATAAATGTTCTTTTGAACTTTGAATCCTTTTCAACATTTAAGTACCTTATCAACATATTAGAATGATTTCTGAAGTCCATTGCCTGTTTCTTTAAGTGACTGCTTTTTAAAGAGACTAGAAATAAACATGTGGCAGTGACATATGTATCATTCTTCTAATCCTTGAAATCCAGTTTTTGTGTACGTGTGCATTTGTCTGATGATATTTTTGCATACACAATAGAGGCTATTGATGTCAAAACAGACTTCTGCAGGGCTCGAGCTGTTCCTCAAAGGAGGCAGATCTGTTCTGCTAGGTCACGAGTTAACTTAGGAGTTGCCTAGTCTGTCATGTGACTCAACTTATTGCTGTTCAGAAAGGCCATTCATAAACGTGTACAGTGAAATGTGAGAACTGAAGTGTAAACATGAGTCATCATCAAAGCACTGAAATCAAATCTGTTTGTATAGTTTTTTTTTATTTTTTATAAATACCATAATGTTGATTATTGTACCATTATGGTTTTGGTTGGTATTGACACGGTAAAATGGATAAGACAGAACATCTTATCATACGAGACTTAGTCTTTCTAAGGTCTGGGGCTGTGTTTTACTTCTGCAGTTGTCTAAAATTACATTGTCATTTTTACCAGTTGTTGGAAAGTGGAACCAACAGGTACAGTATTGTTTGAAATACCATACATCTGTGACGTGCTTTATTGTTTTGAGTAATGTAAGCTGTGATCTTCCATCTGAGATCTCAGTAAAAGATACACCGTGTGTTGAGGCGATTTGTGACAACGTTCCCCAGTGCTTTGAACTCAATGGAGTGAAGGATGCAGCAACAGCAATACCCATGGTGTCATGATGTGCTCAGGTTCATAATTATCAATGTTGACCATATGAACTTTTACACATGTCAGTGCTTCAGTATGAAAAGAAAGAGTCTGATTTTGTCTGTATCTAGAATAGATTAATCAAGAGTTACCCATTTAGACTTAGCCTAGACTCTTAAAAAATACACTGCCATTCAAAAGCTTGTGGTTGGTAATTTTTTTTTACTTCTGTAACATCTAATGTTTTCTGCAGCAAAAAAGCAGCGTCATTCCTGTGCTATCTGTCCATTTAGATCAATATCCCTTAATAATCTGAAGGAGTCTAATGGTATCATCATGAGGAAATACAGACATGAGGAGGCCATTCATTGTGCAGTTACGTTGTGTGTGATGGATTGTCATGTTCAACTCCTTTCCTGCAAGTTCTCTGCTCTGTATTTAGATGAATATTCTGTGCCTCTGAGGTTTGAATAGGTCGCAAGCATGAAATGTTCATCTTGTTCCCCTGCAGGCCCAGCAGATGTTGTATGCTTGTATGGAGAAGGTGGATGTTTCCAACACAGAGGGCTATGATCTCTTTCTCACTCAGCTTAAAGAAGGCCTGGAGAATACCTCACATGAGACGGCGGCCAATCACAAAGTGGCAAAGGTGAGTCCAACAGGAAGGAGGATGCATCATTCATAAGATATCTGACTGTTCTAAGTGTGGAGAAATATATTTAGCCTAATTAATTATCAGCCTAGCCTACTATAGGTTGAATAGTCACTATTTTGATCTTTCTTTGAGTATCAGTCAAGTCCAAGTTCTCGCAATTGCAACTTCATTGCACACTTTATAATTTTTCTAAAGCAGAGAACATGTTTCCCATCAAGAATTGTTTTTATTTAATTCATAGCCATATCTGATTTGTCAGTGAAAGGATTGTAGGATACACTCTTAAAGTGTTCTTCAATCACAGTGCTGGTGCTCTCTCTCCTTCTCTCCCTCAGACACGTTGTAGTATTGCTCATCTATTCATTATTGTGCAGTGCTGGGATTTGGCTTCATGTTTCAGGACTGCAGAGCTTCTCGCAAGCTACTTTTTCTTAAATTTGTGCACCCTATGAAGTTGGATTAAAATCTCCTGACAGTCTGTGTTGCGACATGTTTGCTGATGTAATGCAATCTGACTGTGTTGTGTGTGTTTTTTAATAAGCAAGAATAGTTGAGTCATGAAGCATTACAGCGTATGGATTATTCATGAGATGCATCCTCACAGTGATCTGTGGAGAGACACACACACACACTGTATTGAACAGCGGTGCTGCAGAGCTTGGTGGTGTATCAGTAGCCCTGCAGTATCAGGAGGATGATCAAAGGCTCCCATTGATACACCTGAAGTTCAACGGAGCTGAGGTTCATCTAAGACTCTCTCTGTGTTAAGTGCATACTGTCCCATGTGCTGCTGTTAGAATGCAAAGAGAAGAGCACAAAGGAACACTCAGTTCACAGAGTAACGCATGACTGGGTGTGACTTTAGTTTGTGTCCAGACTCTCTGGAGCAAAACTTTACTAATTGCAGCTTTCTTCCTTTTTTGTCTTAATTTTCAGTTTTAATGTACTCTTTACATACAATAAAACAAATAAACAAATTAAACAAAAAAATAAAAAATAATAATGTGCCTGCAGTTTGCAGTAATAACAATAATTACCACTGCAGGCAACAATAATACAATAATTATTTTGTAATTTGACTAAAATAAGCATTTTAGATATATGTATAGTGTATTAATAGTGGGAGAGGCGGGACATATTTTGGCTTTAAATAAATCGATAGTATAGTATCGCGATTTCAGCATCATGATTTCAGGATCGCGATTTGTTTCGAATAATGACGTGTATCGTTACACCTCTAAAATAACATAAATAGACTGAAATTGTTTCTAAAAATAAAGTAAAATATATTTTAAAAATTGCCAATAATAATAAAATAACAGTAACAATACATGATTAAAATATAATAATAAATTAACATTAAATAAAATAAATATATACTTTGTAACATTTCTTTCTTTCTTTCTTGGGCTCTTGGGCTGATCTTGAGCTCTCATTACTGAAGTCTCTGTATCGGATGCAAAATATGTACAGAGATCAGTGATTTCTTTTCTTTTGTGGTTAGTGTCTACAGATCACATCTGTGTAATGAGAAAACAAGATAATCGGTTATCTGCATTCTGCACTTTTATTTACAATCTGTGTTTATTAGAACCTCTTTATAAATGCTGATCTAGGTATTTTTACATAAGTTCTATTTATCTAAGAGGCATGAATCTGATCCTAGATCAGCACTCTTAAAATAAATTGACCAGTGAAGTTAATAATGGCGGCATGTTTCTCCCCTGCGTCCTCCAAACCTTCAGTATATTACTGCAGTCGTGTCAGTTTTGCAGTGGACCATGGCATAAGCCTCATGTGCTAAAATGAAAGTAAGTGCAGCATTCCCTCCCCTCGTGTAGTCATCCAAGCTTCCTTTTTTCCCCTGTAATTTGGCTGACATCCAGATCGCACTGCTGTAACAATGAGCATCAGCTACGATGATGGATTTCTCACTCGCTGTCAAATGCACTGGGTTCTGGAACTTTCCCGGCTCTTGGAAAGTTATTTCACATTTTGTTTGAACATTGGCGGCTTAAATAAGTGTGAGGTTCAAATAAGCCAGGATTTCTATGAACAAGCTTGTTTAGACTTGTTCAGACTTTTCAGATTAGAAATGTTTAGATGCTTTGGCTTGAAAAATCTTTGCAGATGCTACAGACTCTTAAAAAATACGTACATTATCAATCTTTAGTGCCTATTCTGCTGTGAATGCTGTTGAAAATGAATGTCTCTCTCTCCAGTGGGCGACCGTGACCTTCCATCTTCCTCATCACGTGCTGAGAGTGGTAACAAGTGCCATCGTGAATGAGCTCAAAAAGCTGAATCAGAATGTGGCGGCCCTATCGGTCGCCTCTTCGGTCATGGACAGACTCTCATACCTCTTACCGAGTGGGAGGCCAGAGCTAGGTGTAGGACCCGGACGCTCAGTAGACAGGTAACTGCATGAAACGGGCCCACTTACATTTTATTTTTTTATGTGTGTGAGATTATTTGTGATTGCATTACAGCATTCTGAATTGTAAAGGTTGCCTTAAATAGTGCGTGAGAGGTGTGCTATTACTTTTATAAACAATCAGACTTTTATTATCACCTGACGAGCTATGGGACTTGTGTTGATGAATGGACCAAAGCCACATCTATAAACCTGTAAACCGTTGAGATTTGGTTTCTTTCAGCTGGTTGCAATAAGGAAAAACCTCTAAAAACACCCAGAACACCTTAAGTAACCACACTGTGGTACAACAGTGGTTGCAAGGACATTTCATGTTTTCTAAATAAAGTGTAAAAAGCTAGTTTTAATAGACTTATTTGTAGGTCTGTTTGTGTGCTCTTCACCGAAGATCTCGTTTCACTTAATATTGTGTGTTGTGTATAGGTCTCTGATGTACAGTGAAGCTAACAGGAGAGAGACGTTCACATCCTGGCCTCATTCTGGCTACAGATGGGCTCAGCCTGATCCAATGGCCCAGGCGGGCTTTTATCATCAGGTTTGTGTCATCACCATGGCAATGATTTTTTTAAAAATTGACTCCCCTTTAAATTTTGCCCTAAGTTTCTCTTCTCAGGTCCGCTTTGCTTTTTGCGTGGTATGTTTTATGTTTGGTTTCTCTTTTCACTGTTTGAATGTTTTCTCATAAGCCGGGCTCATAAGACTACAGGAGTTTCTGGTGGAAACTTTAGGTATTTACACCTGAACACAGTACATCCGCTTTTTCGGATTTTGTAATGTGTGCAGGTTTGAGATTTGAAAGAAGAAAATCTGTGAAGATTCATCTCATGTGTGTGATGCTACCAGATTTCACTATCGGTTAGATTTAAAATCTCCTGCAGTCTGATCCCGGCCAATGACTGATTTTGAAAGCTGGATTGAGCTCAAAATTATTTCACTTCCAAATAGTGATACAGACTAGGTCAACAAGAATGAAATGAAACCAATTTGAATTATTCTGACAGTAAAAAAATAAAAGGAGAAATAAATCCAGGATTGTTTAAACATTAACTATCAATAATGTTTGAAATGGCTATTATGAGATCAAAGATCATTTCAGGAATGTTTTGATTTCAGTTTTATTTTGATATCTGGGAATTCCCGATGATGGTACCTGATGTATTGTCTCTACTCGTGTCACCATGCATGCCAAGAAGGTTTGAGCTGCGCTGTAACCAAGGAGACCACACTACTCCTCTCACCCATGTTCCCTGTTGTCATGCCAACTGAACAGAGCGAGGGGAGAACAGAGGCTCTGTGTTGTGGATGAAAGGGTGATGCCACAGCAAAGGGACATTCTGTTAGTTCAAGAAATAAAGAATGAAACTGGAAAATGTGATGAATTATAAACTGAAGTTACATTAAAGGACTGTACTGAAAATAAAGAAGTTGGACAAAAAATAAAAAATGGAAAGTGCTCATCAAAGCCCTTATTTGGGACATATAGTGCAATGATTTATCGTCTTTATTCACTGCACAACATCGGTTTGTTTACCTGTTGTCTTTTGACTGGTCTATTTTTATCTGTTTAGTGAGGTCCCTGAATGTCTCTTTGCACTGTAGATGGCGCTAACAGCTCACTCTTTTTCCTACTAGCCTGCATCTACAGGTGATGACCGGGCCATGTGCTTCACCTGCAGTGTGTGTTTGGTGTGCTGGGAACCT
This sequence comes from Pimephales promelas, assembly GCF_988280905.1. Taxonomy (NCBI): domain Eukaryota; kingdom Metazoa; phylum Chordata; class Actinopteri; order Cypriniformes; family Leuciscidae; genus Pimephales; species Pimephales promelas. Next base: position 20,527,105 of record NC_142783.1, read on the forward strand.
ACAGATGAACCCTGGTGAGAAGCATCCCACTAAAATCAGCCCTCAGTGCCTCACACTCACTCACACAGTAGAAATTGCACTGCTATGAAAAGCTTTAGATAAATGTACCTTAACGAAGGCCAAGTGCTGCAATCACTCCAATTGCTATGAACAATTCCATTACTACGTTTAATGTTTCTTTAGGTCTGAGCACGAGCGCCATTCTCCGAATTGTCCGTTTGTGAAAGGAGAGCACACCCAAAACGTTCCACTATCCGTCACCTTGGCCACCAGCCCTGCTCAGTGTCCCAGTGCAGATGGTTCGGATAAAATCGTGTGTTATGGGTTCGGTAGCTGCCCTCATTTCCTTGCTACGGCAACCAAAAGGGGAAAGATTTGCATCTGGGATGTTTCAAAGCTTATGAAGGTTTGTTGATCATCTCTAAAGTGTGTTTGAAAGATGCAATGCGCCTGTATCTCACTGTATTGCAATGTTTTTCTCTCCTGTGCAGGTGCATTTAAAGTTCGAGGTGAACCCTTATGACCCAGCCATCCTGAGGCAGCTGATCCTGTCTGGCAGCGAGCAGCAGTCTCTCATGGGCACAGAATCACGCAGACCCACGCTCTCCTGGCTAGAGGAGGCCACTTGCTGCTCTGACTTACCCAAACTAGAGGGGGACAGGTTCTAAACCTACATTTACTCACTTTTTGCAAATAATTTTAAATCATTATACCCTATTATTGTATTTATTGAACGTTTCCTGTGTTTTTGTTTCTAGCGATGACCAGATAGAGGACTCGGACAGCGAAGAGCATTCCAGATCAGAGTCAGTCACAGGTAAAACATTGATTCTCTTGAATCAACAACATTTATTCATTACTTGTTTTTATATCTACACCAAGTTTTGTCAATAGGCATTCTACTTATTGTTCTTCCTCCTTACGTTTTTGTAGGCCCACTGGGTCAGAAGGAGACGATGGAGGTGAGTTTGGGAGTCACAGCTCTCAGTGTCCTACAGCAGCCTGAGAAGTTGCAGTGGGAGGTGGTGGCCAGTGTGCTGGAGGACACCGTTAAAGATCTGGAGGAGTTGGGGGCCAACCCGCAGCACTCATTGGGCCCTCCTAAACCTGATAAGACAAAGGATAGGCTGGCTGAGCACCACAACATTCCCTTCCCCTGCCTGCTGGCCGGCGGACTGCTAAGCTACCGGTCAGCGGCTAGTTCTCCACTAGGTCCCCCTCTGTCTCGTCGCTCCATGGACAGCCCAGTAAGGACTGCTGCCCCTGAGGGGCTTGCAACAGACCAGGGTCCCATGGAAATCGAGTCCTGTAATCCCCCCACAGACCTGGGCTCTCCGAAGCTTCCACCAGCCGCCCCTGTGCATAGGACTATGCCCGTACTTCTCCTGTACAGCATCAAGGAAGCAGACGAGAAGTCTTCAGGGAAGGTGTTCACCCAAATGAACAACCTTATGAGTAAAGGACTTCATGAGGAGGGCTTCACCGTCCCGCAGATTATCGAGATGGAGTTTGACTCACATGAGCAGCTGCTGCTGCAGGACCCTCCCATCACATACATCCAGCAGTTTGCGGATGCGGCGGCTGGGCTCGGACCTCTGGATGGGGAAAAGTGGAGCTCACTGGCTCCACGGCCGGGCTCTCTGGTGCAGTGCTTACGGTTGCCAAAAGCATTAGAAGAAGAGAACCTGTATGTGGACTCCATAACGCCCTGCAGCGATGGTTTACACTTGTTAGTCGGTCTTCAACCATGCTCCGTAGAGTCCCTTAGTGCTATCAATCAGGTGGAGGTGTTAAACACCCTAAACCGTTTGCACTCGGCCCTCTGTGCCCATCGCAAAGGACAGACATTGGCCAATGGGCATGACCCCCACTCGGGCATCTCTCCTCCACAGACCCCTCTCATCCTGCCCCCTCTCGACCAGCAGCAGGCCCATACTTCCAGGCCTCTGGGGAGCAGTGGTGGCGGCGGATACTTGGCACTCTACAAGTTGAATTACTCCACCCGCATCGTAACCCTGGAGGAGGAACCAGTGAAGGTGCAGCAGATTCGTGACCCACGGGATGCCGTCACGTCTCTCCTCCTCTTGCCACCAGATGTTCTAGATGGCAGAGAGGACGATGGGGAGGAAACGTCCGAGGAGTCGACACCCTCTGGGCTCAAAAATGGCACGGGGTCAGTGGCGTCCACAGTGACGGCTGGCCCAAGTGCGGGAGCAGCTGCTGGGAAGGAGAAGAGAGGAGAGGTGCCCGGACTTGGACACCTGGTGGTGACTACACAGGCGGGTTACATCATGATTCTGGACTTGTCCAACCTAGAGGTATTAGCAAAAGTGGAGCCACCCAAGAAAGAGGGGACAGAGGAGGTGGATCCCTTCGTCTCTGTTACCTACTGCTCTGGCACCGACCGGCTATGTGCCTGCACAAAAGGTAAGCAAGTGCGCAGTTAGTGACCTTAGGGAGGCACCGATACCTCTTTGTTTCAGACCAGGGACAAGCACTTACATTTCGGTACTTGCCGATAACCAAGTACCGATATGAGTACGTAATAAAACCATTACAGTTCTTCTTTTCATCAGATGTCTTTCATTTTCTGACTGTAACAAAGTAAATACACAACTTGTATAGTCAAATTGCTTGTGTTAAAGGGGCTATTTCTCAACTCTCCTCTTGACAGTTTAGCAGATCATAGTTTGCAGTCTGCTCTACTTTTATCATCATCGCTTATCATTAAATATCTCCAAACGGCGGACGTTACTCCTCCGACTACCTGCTCAACTGACGAGAGGTTAGGCTAATACCACATTGCCATAAGGGGCCGTTTACATATCATGTGCTAATTCGTTATTTCAAATGTAGCTGCGCGGTAAGCGCGCTCATAATAGAAGCAACACGACATATGCGGTGCACCTATGTTCATGGTGTTTGTGGAAAGGAAAAAGCGGTGCGGCGGCTGCGGCCCCTTAATGGTATCTGGTGTGTTGTATCTGGGTAGTTTTACGAAGATGGGTACATGAGAAAAGTATCAGGGTACTGGTATCGGTGCATCCCTAATTGACCTATTCATTTGTGATTCAACCCAGACTGTTTTGTTTACCACTGTTACAACAGGGTACTTAATGTGTTGTTCACCAACAAGGGAACGTGAGGTGTGGAGATTCACTGTTTGTTTCAGTTTAGCTTGATGCCCACACATACCTCATCACTATAGTTACCAATAAGTGTTTATTAACCATAGTGGTCAGACTTGCTCTAAAATATGGCCACTGAGTCACTGGCATCCCTGAGATATGACCTTGGGAAGTCAGTTTTTTTTCAGTGTACTGGTTATATCTTGTTTTTTAATTGGCTGAATTAAAAGCCTGTGGTTAAAAGACTTTAAGACCTGTGGATTAAAGACTCCTGTGGTTAAAATCAAGTTTTTAATATGTGTGTGTGTATGTGTGTGTGTGTGTATATATATATATATATATATATATATATATATATATATATATATATATTCTTTTTTTTTAAGACCATGTTCAAATTCATCACTCAACGGCAATTGTATTGGAAAACTGAGTATTTTGTCTTAAAATCTGCTGTATACTAAAGGCAGTCTCAAAAATGCATTTTGAAAACACCCATTTTCTAAGTCAAAAGAATGTCAACATGGGCGCGCTTTAGCATATCATTAACTGCTGTGAAGCAGTGGAGTCTCAGGAGAAGCCAGGTGTAGTGTTTACTACAATAAAGTTTACTGAGTGGATCAGGTGGTCTGAGCTTGTTGTGAGTGAGTGGAGGTGGGGACTGATTTGCATATTCATGTATCCTAAATGAAGCAAGGGTGTAGTAGAATTACATTCAATATTTTTAAGGCATGAAGAAATTATTTACACAGGAAAAAATTGACAACGGGACAACAATAAGCAGAATAGTACTGAGTCTGTACTTGTTGCTTTGGTCTATTAATAAAAACATGTAGCTAATGAAAGAAAAAGTGGTTAAGTGTGTCTGTGTAAATTACATCTGTGAATGAGTTCGTGGGAGAACAGGGGAATTCCACCTCTGCCTTTTTTACTTTCTTTTTCTACTGTAAGTCACTGTATTTATTAATCATTAGTTTGAAGACAAGCATTTCTATTCAACATACTTGCTGTTAGAAATGTGTACAAGCCCTTAACCCTTAGTATGAACTGTGTACAAATTGTGCTACGCATATGAAGGATCAAATTGTATGGTTTGTTGAAGAGGTGGCTGTTCTTTTTGAAGGTATCTGACTTTTCAGTGTTCACCTAATGGCCAATAAAACTTGAAAAAATGTCAAACCCACATTGAAGGATGTATGGAACAAAGTCAAATTATCCAGAATATCATAGAAACTCTTGACTTGGCTTCTAAGTGACCAAAACATCCTAGCTTTGTCATGGCAAGCACCATTTGCTCCAGAAAATGTAAAAATCTTGTTTTTGTAGTTCAGAGGGATATTTTCAAGTGTCACCACAATAAGTTTTTTTCCCTTTCTGAAGGTGGAGAGCTTCATTTCCTTCAAATTGGAGGTGTGTGTGATGATATTGATGACGCCGACATTTTTGTCGACGGCCCCCTGTCTAATAGGGCGGAGCAATTACTGGACGGAGCAAAACCCACATCAAATCCTTCGAGTCCAGGTATCACAGGTGAGAGACAAATGGAAGGCATTGAACTTAAGTGTTTTTGTTTGGATCAAACAGATGGTTTAATTTGCCCCTTCAGCTACCTCGCATCAAATCCTTGAGAAATCCATTGGTCCTGCATAATTGAATTTTGTCTATTTAAAACTGATGATGCACTGTGCGCTTTCTGGGAATTTGATTGTTCATTTTGTTATCTAATGTAGAGCATCTCTTTCTGTGTAAATCATAACAGCAGTAAAATGGTGGTTGATACCCATGGAAATGTACAGTACAGTAAGCCATGTGTCTGTTTGCAGGAGTAGACCTCCTGGTGGACCAGCCATTGACCGCAGAGACACTTTCTTCTCTGGTGGAACTAACACGTTTTGAAACGCTGACGCCGCGCTTCTCCGCAACAGTGCCCCCTTGCTGGGTGGAGGTGCAGCAGGAACAGCAGCAAAGGCGGCATCCGCAACACCTTCACCAGCAGCACCACGGCGACGCAGCACAACACACACGCACCTGGAAACTACAGAGCGACAGGTATACATTCACCCCTCCCCCCACAAAAGAAGAGTTCTAGTAAAACGCATCATTTAAAATCAACATTTGAATCAGTGAAAACAATTAAAGTTACATATAATATTTTTTAAGAATCGTAATATCAGATATCTATGTTAATGTTGATAAATATTTATACAAATTGCAAAATAGTTACTCATCATCAGTAATATTTCCATATTGTTTTTCCCCCTTTTCACATGTAATGTGTAATATCTCTCACAGCTCCAGCTGGGATGAGCATGTGTTTGAGCTGGTCCTGCCCAAAGCCTGCATGGTGGGACATGTGGACTTCAAGTTTTTGCTAAACAGCAGTATTACTAACATCCCACAACTCCAGGTCACACTGCTAAAGAACAAAGCACCAGGCCTGGGCAAAGTTAACGGTGAGTCCCGGAACAAAATATAACTCTTTCAGCAGAAAAAGAAAGTGAGGATGTTTACCATAAATTAGTTTGATTTGTTTTTACTCCCCAATTGAATCACCATTTGTGTTAAACCTTTTTACTGCAGAGACGGCAGTGGACAGGCAGATTGTCTTCCCCTTGTCTCATGTCCTGCATTCAAATGGAGAGAAGAATGGACAGCCACTCCTGCACGACTTCTCAGAGGACATCCAGTTCATGGACATCGAGGAGTCACCAGGTAAATGTGCAGAGAAAAAAGCCATCTTGACCACCTGAAAATGTTATGTTAATCTCTGTCCGCATTCTTTAAGAAATACATCTCTCTCTTTATCAGGCTCCAGGCTGTGTCCATTCCTGCAGGAACACAAAGATGATATCTTGTGTGGGCCGGTATGGCTGTCCAGTGGACTGGATCTGTCTGGACATGCAGGGATGCTAAGCCTTACAAGTCCCAAACTCCTCAAAGGTTCGCTTGAGCATCACAAGCCATTTATAGCAACCACTGTCATCCATCCAGCCGTGTGCCAGCAAAACAAAAGTGCAGAGAAAAAAATACTGTGTACTATTAAATGAAAGTCATTTGGGTGTTAATAAATGGGATATAACTAACCAAAATCATATTATCACATGTTTATATACACATTAAAAGATGGCACAGTCTTGGTCATGTAAATAGCTCTTGTACTTCAAAATAATGAAATCTTCCTGTAAATGTGTCATTCCACTTTCTAGGCATGGCAGGGGGAAAATATCGTTCATTCCTAGTGCACATTAAGGCAGTGAGTGATAAGGGTATGGATGATAGTTTGAGGCCTGTTGTGCGGATGCCCTCTGCCAAACCCCAAAGTAGTAAAGCTCACTCACTCTCGTCGCTGCTACAGAGGGCTCAAGCCACCAAGGTACAGCAGAAATACACTTGAATTGTAATTGACTTTTGCTTAATCTTAAGCTGAATTATGTAAGCCTTTAATCATTCATGCTGTTTCAAAACACTATTTCCTGAAAACACTGACGTCATATAGATGTGTGCTGGTTGATACGTTGTCTGACTGCTTTATAGACCCCTAGTGGCTGTGTAGCTACATTACTTCATGAAAGAAAGAGCACTTTACTTGATCTGCTCTCTGTAATGGAGTAAGAGTTAAAAGCCATATGGTGACCACCACTACAATACTAATTTTAATCTAATTTAAATTTTAATTTAATTAAAATCCCTCTCCTTTTCAGGAAAAAGCCTCTACGTCCAAAGCAGATCCTCAGTCTGCCCCTAAAAAGCCTGATAATCTGCGTGGTTGTGACTTGCTCCAGGAAGTGTCTGTCACAATCAGGAGATTTAAGAAGACGTCTGTACCCAAAGAACGGTAAGAGATACTGTACAAGTGTACATTAAAAATGCCACCGTTCAAAAGTTTGGGGTTGGTATGATTTTTTTTTTTTTTTTGGAAATCAGCCTTTTATATTGCATTTATTTGATCAAACTACAGCAAAAACAGTAATGTTGTGAAATATTTTAAAAATGTAAAACATTTTTATTTGAATATATTATAAAATGTAATTTATTCCTGGTGCAAAGCTAATTAATCCAGTCTTCAGTGTAACATTATCCTAATATGCTGATTTGGTGCTCAATAAACATTTCTTATTATTATCAATGTTGAAAACAGGCCATAGTATAACTTTGTTGTCCGTGTCTGCTTATATTTCCTAGAGTGCAACGCTGTGCAATGCTTCAGTTTCCTGAGCTCCATGAAAAGCTGCTAAGAGGTTTGTGTAAGCATGCAGAAGACAGTCAGAGCTCAGAACACTGTCAGAGTCTCATCTTGGACATCCTCTGCTGGCTGGCAGGGGTCTACTCCAACGGACCCTGCAGGTGAGATGCCATCGTGAGCTTGTATTTTTAAACTCTGTTTTATCTCGTGTCTTTTTAATACATTTTCTAATATTTCTTTAGTTTGAGAGAGGGGAAAGAGGGGCTTCTGACCAAAACCAGGAGACGTCTGACAGATATAATCAGGGCGTGCTTCTTCGAGGCCGGCCGCAGTATAGCTCACAAATGCTCTCGCTTTCTTGCACTTTGTATTAGGTAAGTTTGCAACCGTTTCTGTATTTTTTTTTTTCTGATCTTCAGTCTTATCATTTAGTCTTGTTGCAGGACTAATGATCTACGGTCCAATATACATATAAATATTTTTTGTTCGGTAAACTTAATGGTTGAGTGTTTCTGATGTTTCAGTACCGGTAAAGGAGACCCCGGTCAGCAGGGTTTTGGCCAGGCTTTATTTAAAGCTCTTCTGGATAATATGCCTTATCTGCCTGCTGCTGCCACAGGAGGTAATTTTTTGATTGTAGTGAATGTCTTTTGTAGTGATAAGACCATTTTGTTAAAAAAAAGTCACACTTTGTCACTTTAATTTATTAGTCTTACAGCAGTGTTTCCCAACCCTGTTCCTGGAAACACATCGATACCACACATTTTCCAACTGTTCCTAATGCATCACAACAGAATCAACTCATCAGCTCATTAGTAGAGATTCCAAGACCAGAAATATATGGGTTGGATAAGAGAGACATCCAAAATGTGCCCTGTTGGTGTGCTTCCAGGAGCAGGGTTGGGAAACACTGGTCTACAGTACTGTTTAAAAGATTGGGATTAGTAACATTTCCTATTATTATCATTGTAAAAAACAGTTGTCCTGCTTACAATTTTGGTGTAAACGGTCACATTTTATTCCCCAATGTTGTTTGATGAATGGAAAGTTTATTTCATCCGTTTAATGCATCATTGCTGAATAAAAGTATTCATTTCTTTAAAAAGAAAAAAAAGACTGACCTTAAACAGTATACTAAAGTAATTTCTCTTGACAAAACGCTTATATTCCTGTCTGCCTTTGTCTCTCAGGATCTGTCTTCTGGTACTTTGTCCTGCTAAATTATGTGAAAGATGAGGACCTGGCCGGCTGCAGTACCGCTTGCGCCTCGCTGCTCACTGCTGTCTCTCGGCAGCTGCAGGATCGCTTAACTCCACTTGAGGCGTTGTTGCAGACCAGGTCAGCTGATCTGCTGCATTTAGAAGCATACACAAACAGACTTTTGTTTAATGTACTTGAACAAAAAAGCTTTTTTATGAGCATGTAGATGTGATAATTTTAAAGAAATTAAATGGTGTTGTCATGGTTTTCTCTTTTCAGATATGGTCTTTACGGTTCTCCATTTGACCCAGTACTGTTTGACCTGGAGGTGAGCGGGTCTTCTTGTAAGAATGCCTTCAGTAGCAGCATCGGGGTCCAGTCGGATGAGATCGATCTGTCCGATATTCTCTCAGGTGTGGCAATGCATTCTTCTCCTTTGACACACTTGCATTCATCAATAAATATTTAAACAAAAAATACAAGTTTTTTTTTCTCTCATCCAATGTCAGGTAATGGAAAGGTAAACAGCAGCGGGGTGGCAGAGGGTAGTTTCACTGCTCTGACCGGCCTGCTGGAGGTCGAACCCCTGCACTTTACTTGCGTCTCCACCAGTGACGGCACCAGGGTGGAGAGGGATGATGCAAGTATGTTCACTGGTACATATCCCACTTTTCTTTTCCTCTCTATCACACCTTGATTCTTTTACAACCAACCCCGTCATCGTGGACCTCATCTTTAAAGGGTTAGTTCACCCAAAAATGAAAATTCTGTCAGTATTTACTTACCCTCATGTTGTTCCGAACCTCTATGAACACAGGGGAAGATATTTGGAAGAATGTTTTAATCAAACAGATCTCATTCCCCATTGACTACCATAGTAGGAAAAAATACATACTATGGTAGTCAATGGGGAATGAGATCTGTTTGATTAAAACATTCTTTCAAATATCTTCCTTTGTGTTCAGCAGAACAAATAAACACATAGAGGTTTGGAACAACATGAGGGTGAGTAAATACTGAAAGAATTTTCATTTTTGGATGAACTAACCCTTTAAGGTGCGGTCACATTAGCTGGCAACAAAGGTCCATTGTCAATATTCCAGCATGAAGCACCGCACAGACAAATGTTACTTGCATAACATTTGAAGTTGAACACATTTGCATAACCAACTTCAACATGTTGCGAAATCTGTTTCCGTATACGTTCTCTTGTAGTGAGCACCTTTGGTGTGACGCCCACGGTGACAGGGCTGTCTGCTGGGACCGTTGGCGAGGCGTCCACCGCCCTGAGCTCAGCTGCACAGGTGGCTCTGCAGTCACTGTCTCATGCCATGGTGTCTGCCGAACAGCAGCTCCAAGTTCTTCAGGAGAAGCAGCAACAGCTTCTAAAACTCCAGCAGCAGGTCATATATGGAGACACTCTTCATTCATTTCAATTTTGATGTCTTGATTGATTCAGTACTTTGGGACTTTATGTAATTGATTATCTTATGAAATAGAAGGCTAAGCTGGAGGCCAAACTTCACCAGACCACCTCAGCGGCAGCCACCGCAGCATCAGGCGTTGTCAACTCAGTGCCATCCAACCCGTCCGCCCCAGGCTTCTTCATCCACCCTTCTGACGTCATCCCACCCACCCCTAAAACGACCCCGCTGTTCATGACGCCTCCTCTCACCCCACCGAACGAGGCAGTGTCTGCAGCCATTAGCGTGGAACTGGCTCAACTCTTCCCAGGATCTGTCATTGATCCTCCACCTGTGAACCTTTCAGCACAGAATAAAAACGCACAGAAAGCCAAAGCAGTAAGTTCTGAAAAACACCTCCTTATATATTCGTATTGTTTAAATGTTATTATTTAGTAATGTTCTGTTCAACTTGTGCGTATTAGCAGATATCAATAGTGTTAATTATGCATGTGCTATTTTCCTGTAATGGGATCAGGGAGGTATGTGTCTGGTAATGTACACGTCTTATAGTTATGTGTGTGTGATATTAAGAAATGTCAAAAATGGGGTCCAGGTGTCTTCTGTATGCGTTGTGTTTCTCCATTGAAATGTGTTCTGAGATTAAATTTGTCCAGTCATTGATGTGGCAAGATTTCTTTGATTTCCAGTTTTGGAGAACTATAGCTACAGAGATGAGCAACGGGGAGTATTGGGGATGTTTGTTAACTTGAACGTCTGTAGTTGAACATACAGCTAATGTATATGTGTGTGTGTTGTCATTGCAGAACCACATAGGAAGTGGCCTGGCACTGGCAATCTCACAGGCCTCTCACTTTCTACAGCCTCCACCACACCAGTCCATAATTATCGAGCGAATGCATTCAGGTACTTCAGTCCCTGAGGAAGACTTAAAATGATTTAATTAAATAAAAAAAATGTGGTTAATTAAAATGCTATAAACACAGAAAATCTAAATGTACACTGAGATCATTCATTAACAATTGGTTTTATTGAAGAACACCAGAAGCTTTGAACATTCCAACACTCTGTTTCTTTTAACAAAAAAGTTGTTACAGCAGAAATACCAGAGGAAATATCTTAGCCAGTATGGGAGGAATAGAAAATGTGTTGGACAGTGGGAGGCAAAAAAGTTGAGACATCCAAGGCCCCAAAATGTCTGCAACAATTCAAACTGCAGCACAGACCTGTCAATGTTCCATATCAAAACAAGAAAAAACAAAATATGTGAACGAAAATGCAAGTTTTGGGTACTTGTGACCCATATACTGTACAGCACCTGCTGCAGTATTTCAATCTCTGAAAATAGCAGGACATTCTTAAATGATTAATACGAAAAACACTTAAAGTGTCGTAATGTACTAAGACAGGGATAGTAAATTATCAAATCGATTTAGATTTTTGTTCAAAATCAGAACACTTTTACTCATAATTTCTTCCCCATAAAATATTTTAGAACCTAGCATAACTGCTTATTGTTTTAATGCAAGTTGTCTTCTCTGAACTTTTCAAGTCGTACTGAGGCCCCCCTTTAGAATTTTGTTGAGGCCTACTAGTAAGCCTCAGCCTTCTGGTTGATAATCACGTTCTAGAACACTCTTTAGTCATCATTCTTTATCTTTTTCTTTTTCTATATGCTTTAACATCTTTTGATCATGTGATCTGAGTTAAAGAATGTCCCTTCTCTGTAGGTGCAAGACGATTTGTGACTCTAGATTTTGGGCGGCCTGTGTTGCTGACGGATGCGCTGATCCCCACATGCGCTGACTTGGCCTCCCTTTCCATCGATATTTGGACTCTTGGGGAGGAAGTGGATGGGAGGCGACTCGTGGTCGCCACTGATATCAGCACACACTCTCTAATTCTACATGACTTGTTGCCCCCTCCCGTCTGCAGATTTATGAAGGTTTATACAAGTTTATGATAATCAAATGTGTACAGGTCAAATAGAAGTCTGATTTGTATAAGCTTTACAACCGAGAGAATTATTTTTAAAAAACAAATCACTGATATTCACTCTCCCCCAGATCACTGTGATTGGTCGATACGGCAGCACTAATGCCCGGGCTAAAATCCCACTGGGCTTCTATTATGGACACACCTACATCCTGCCATGGGAAAGTGAACTTAAGCTGATGCATGATCCTCTGAGAGGGGAGAGTGAAGCTGCCTGTCAGCCAGATCTGGATCAACATTTGTCAATGATGGTGGCCCTACAGGAAGACATTCAGTGCAGGTTGGTGAGGCTGTAAAGCACAATTAACTAAGCTGCCATTGGCATTGACTGAAGTATGCTATCATTTAAAAGTTTGGGCTCGGTAAGGGCTCAGGTTTTGTTTTGTTTTGAAAGAAATGATACTTTTATTCAGAATGGATTGACATTAAATTGACCAAAATACCTTTTTTTTTATCTTACAAAAGATTTTTATTTCAAATAAGTCCTGTTCTTTTCTACTTTCTATTCATTAAATATATCACGTTTCACCAAATTCAGTTTTAACACTGAAATGTTTCTTGAGCGCCATATCCGCATATTAGAATTGTTTCAAAAGGATCATGTGACTCTGAAGACTGAAAAATCAGCTCTGCCAAGACAGGAAGAAGTACATTTTTAAAAAAATATTTTAGTATAGAAATTAATTATTTTAATTTGTAATAATATTTCACAATATTACAGTTTTTACTGCATTGATCAAGCTTTTTCAGCCCCAATCTTTTGAACGGTAGTGTATTTATAATTACACTTAAGTGCTAATAATTAAAAGCTTTGGTCAAATAGTGGACATTTTCAGTTTTACGGGTCTGAACTTTATATTTCACAAATGTTATAGTTGGAGTTATGATGTGTTAAATATGCTAATCTCTCATGTAGGTATAATCTGGCCTGTCATCGACTTGAGACGCTTCTTCAGAACATCGACCTGCCGCCTCTTAACAGCGCTAATAACGCACAGTACTTCTTGCGCAAACCTGATAAAGCAGTTGAGGAGGATTCCCGTGTTTTCTCCGCCTACCAAGACTGCATTCAGCTCCAGCTACAGCTCAATCTGGCCCACCATGCTGTCCAGAGGTTGCGTGTATCTCTGGGAGCCACCAGGAAACATCTACCTGAGAACTATGACCCCAGAGAGCTGGTCCAGAACTCTTCTACCGAGCAGCTCCGAACCATCATCAGATACCTACTGGACACACTGCTCAGTCTCCTGCACTGCTGTAATGGTGAGGAAGGCAGCCCTTTCCAATACCACCTCACTGTTTTAAGATGACATGAAATCTGAATTGACCTTACTTTGTTGTAGTTATTCAAATTGAAGGGTTTTCCCTCTTTCTTGCTCAGGTCACTCTGTGCCCACAGTGTTGCAGAACACGTTTCACGCCCAGGCATGTGAGGAACTCTTTAAGCAGCTGTGTATCAGTGGGACTCCTAAGATCCGTCTGCACGCAGGTCTGCTGCTGGTGCAGCTGTGTGGAGGTGAGAGGTGGTGGGGCCAGTTCCTGTCCAATGTACTGCAGGAGCTTTACAACTCAGAACAGCTGCTCATCTTCCCCCAGGACAGGTAACACAAAAAACACACTCTTTCCGATGTTGTATAAAGACTGGGACACACCAAGCAGATGGTCGGCTGTCAGGCAATGTCGGGCCAGTTTTGAGTGTAGGTGGGCTTAGTTTTCTTTTGGCGTGTTCAACTCTCTACAATGTGAGTAAATAACTCGCATATGCAAATACATTTTACGTGAGGTGACTAAAAAATGTCTTTAATTAGCCAGTTGCTTGTATATTGTACAATTACAGTCACCTGTAATTGAGTTACAGGCAAAAAGTTAAGCGCAGATATAATTTCACAAAAAAATGTGTCAATGTCCATCTTGGCGAACATTCTAGTAAACAATCGGTTATGTCTTAAGTGAATGTAAACAGTTGAGAGAAAAAAACGCATGTGTAGATTATCAGTTTATTGGATCTGTGCATTGTCTTAAAGTGACAACAGCCTAAGATTCCTGCTGCTGTCTGTTTTTAATGTTAATCAAACAACAGACAGTCTGGGGAAAAAAGTCACTCAGTGCTCTTGAATGAATAACTTTTGTAACTAATAATAGGAATTAGTCTATATTTAAATTATACAGTGAAGACTGCAGTTATTTTACATTAGATTAATTTATTCAATTTCTGCACCTAATCTACATATTTGGTATCTAACTACTGTTAGATCTACCAGTAAAACCTGAAAAGCACTGTTTATTTAATTAGCATCTTTGTTCTATTTTTTATTATTTGTGCTATTGCTTTGTTCTTATTTTATTACAGACGGTTTATTTGACTTTAATGGTGTTTTAAATGTATATTTAGTTATTTATGTAAAAAAAACCAAAAAACATTGCATTGTTCTTGCTTTCCATGTAAAAAGTCTGGCAATTAAAATAAAAAATGTACTAGGCAAGTGGCTACTCAATCTTCGATGTCCGTAGAGGATTGCTACTTTTTTCTTTATTTTAGATAAGATAACATAATCGGAACTATTTCTAAATATGCTCAGACCTCTTATGTTAATCCATTTTTTCCTTCCCTCAGGGTATTCATGCTGCTGTCCTGTATTGGCCAAAGATCTTTGAGTAACAGTGGGGTTTTGGAGGGTTTGTTGAACCTTCTGGACACACTGCTATCTCCTCTGCAGCAGACTACTGCAGCACAGCCCCGCAGGACAGAAGGTGTGTTTTTGAGAGTGAGATTTTTATGTAATACTCATCTGTGTTTTTATGGTAATGTTACAGTTTTGTGTGTGTTTATAGGTGTGTTGGATATCCCCATGATCAGCTGGGTGGTCATGCTGGTCTCTCGACTGCTTGACTATGTGGCCAGTGTGGAAGATGAAGCCAGTGCAGCTAAGAAACCTCTTGGGGCAAAAGACAGAGAAAGATCCTTTTCAGGTGAGACTCTAAGAAATGAAAGTTCAGTGTGTTTTTGTAAACACTACTGTTCACCAGTTTGAGGTCAGCCAGATGATTTTTAAAGAAGTTTCAGAAATCAGAAAATTTCCATTCAAAAATATTTACTTAAAGCTTTTAACCCTTTAGCCTTTTTTGTCCTAAAACGTTCGATTTTGACATCTTAATTTCAAAAGGCTGTATCTTAAAAGTAATAAAAGATAGAGACTTTCTGTAAATTAGACAAACATTGAGAATGACCCAAACATTTTAAAATGTTATAAAGCTGAATTTTATGCATCATTAAGAAATCATATAATAATCTAATTTGTTGATCAAGAAACAATTCTTATCAATGTTAAAAACATTGGTTGGTTTTTGATTTATAGAAAACATTTTAAATAGGAATATTTCATTATGTCTCTGCTTTCACTTTTGATCAAATTAAGACATCATTGCTGGAAATAAGTTGATTTCTTGACAATAAAATGAACATTTTACTGATCCCAAACTTTTGAAAGGTAGAGTACTGCATAGAGATGTTTCTTCATTTATCATGTGTTTGTTCTCCTATTTCCAATCTCATCAGGGAACCAGTGGAGTTTCATAAATAACAGTCTGCAGTCTCAGAATCCAAGCAGATCCGCCAAAGGCAGCAACAGCAGTTTAGATCGTCTATATTCACGAAAGATCCGCAAACAGCTTGTCCACCACAAACAGGTACATGTGTCTTGCACAAACTTCCTGTGCCATTTATAGGCTGCTTTTATACCATAACAAAGCAGATGATTATAAATTCTGCACTCTAAGTCTTTTCTATTATATGTGTAGTGAGGGTGTTAATCAATTCTCCTTTTATTGCAGCAGTTGAATTTATTGAAAGCCAAACAGAAAGCTTTAGTGGAGCAAATCGAGAAAGAGAAAATTCAGAGCAACAAAGGCTCCTCCTACAAGCTGCTGGTGGAACAGGCCAAACTCAAACAAGCCACGTCCAAGGTGAGAATAGATACTTTTGAAAACTAATTTTGCCAAATGTCTCTAAGGGGTGGTTGTTGGACAAATTAGGAGTAGCAACAGAAATCAAAGTACACATTAGCAGTGATAAACAGATTTTGAAGTGAACCATGTGGTTCTGTTTCTTTGGCAGCACTTTAAAGACCTGATCCGTTTGAGGCGGACAGCTGAATGGCCGCGCTCCACCTTGGACTCGGAGGCGTCAGTGGCAAAAGAGACGCCTGAGGTGGAGCTCCTGCCCTTTACATTATCTCATGAGCGCTGCATCTGCGTCGTCCAGAAGCTCGCTCTTTTCCTCCTCTCCATGGACTTCACCTGTCACGCAGACCTGCTCCTGTTTGTCTGCAAGGTGCAACTTTTTTTTTAATCCTTTCTTACCTTTCTTAATTCAGTTCTCATTTAACTAAAAGCATGGGGTTTCATAACTTGCTAAATGTAAGTTTTGTTTGTGCTGTTGAGTTTAGATACAGACCTCAAACTTTTGATTGGTAGTGTATTTTGAATGAAGTCTCTAATGCTCACCAATGCTGTATTTGATTTAAAAAAAAAACAATAATTGTGAAACATTAATACTTTTTTTAGACATGTCCTTGTTGAATTAAACTTTTGAACGGTAGTGAATATGTTGTAAACCATGCCTATGTTCTAAATCTCATCCACTGCTTAGGTATTGGCCAGAATAGCAAATGCAACACGACCCACAATCCACCTGTGTGAGGTGGTTACAGAGCAGCAGCTGGAGAGGTTACTGCTGTTACTGGTGGGGACGGACTTCAATCGTGGGGACATCTCATGGGGCGGAGCCTGGGCCCAGTACTCCCTCACCTGCATGCTGCAGGACATCCTTGCAGGTCTGTGTTTTAGGTTTTAAAAGATGGTCTCAGCTAGAAAGTGACCCACGGACAGTCGTACACGTTTTACATGTCACCGTTTTATATTTAGATGTTGTCATATGTTTTCAGGAGAGCTGTTGTCTCCGGTGTGTGGGGATGGGATGGAGGGGGCGGGGGCTGATGAGGCCGGGGCTGCCTCTTCCTCTGTGGTGGTGGATTCCGATGACTCTCTCCCCCAGCCTACCCCCATCCCACTCGTGGAGACCATCGATGAGCCTCTGGGACCAGATATCATCGCAGGTACACCCGGGACATCCTCTGTGTTCCAAAGTGCGTTGGTAACCCCGCCCGAACAGCACTTCACCTCACATGGACCCTCACCTTTCTTTTATTTCTGATGTTTATTTGTTCTTTTTCCTCTCTTGAATAAGCTGCATGTTTGTTTTTTGTGTTTGCTTTTGTATGTAATATGTAATAGTGGTACAATGCAGTGGACAGGGGGTTGGAACAGTGTAGATGATTTTGACTTGGTCTATAATCATTTGAAAAAAACAGTTGTTAGTCATTTTATTATTTATTATAGGTAAGATTTTATGTCTACGTCAACATTCATTTAAAATGGGTCAACGATCCACTGTTCGGACCCCTTGTTGGTCTAAGAGGAGTGTGACAACCTGACGTCCTCTAGTAGGCTGTCTGTGTAGTTGCTTCTCTTGGTACGCTGCTCTTGCAATATTAAACGTCTTTTCGTTGCCCAAAGGTGCTCCTCCACTATCATCTTTGGAAAAAGATAAAGACATTGACTTTGACTTGCTACAAGACTTGATGGATGTTGATATTGATCCTTTAGATATTGATTTGGAAAAAGATCCACTCGCCGCCAAGGTTTTTAAGGTATGGACCTCTTTCTCTCTCTGTTCTTTAGACATTAGGGGTGTAATTGTTCAAATTTCTCACGGTTCTGTTTTAGTTGGGCTGGCCATGTACAAAGTAATTGCAAAGCCAAATACCCATATATGTCTGATGTCCATCCGATTGCTAATATTTTATTTTCAGAGTTGCCCTTATTACCAACATTTCTGTAAAATACAGTGCACTGTAAAATTACAGACTTTTATATTGTGAAATGTCTGAAAGTAGAGCGATTCAGTCAAATTTCTATAATTACTAAAATAGCCACATTACAATTCACACACTTATTCTCATCATTAGATGCTATAAATGAACCATGGAAAGTGACTGTACGTTTCACCCCTATACTGCATGCATTATGTAATTGGAGATCAGTAGTTGAAGTTTGGTTGTAATATTTAGAGCTGATTTGCATAAACTCAATGTTATTAACCCCTTTCCAGTAAAGTATCTTTTGTGTGTGTCTGTTTGTTTGTTTTTTTCTTTCATGTTTTCTCTTGCAGCCGATCAGCAGTACCTGGTACGATTACTGGGGCGCTGACTACGGCTCGTACAGTTATAACCCCTACACGGGGGGTGTGGGCATTCCCGTGTCCAAACCTCCTGTGGCCGCCACGGCAGAGAAGCCTGGATCTCAGAACCTCTCAGTCTCTGTGTCTCAAGGTGAGAGGTGTCAAAAATACATTAATGACATAAAACATATAATAAATGTGAGTGTTATAACCCCTTTATTTTTTGTTCCAGCACTGGATGCTCGATTGGAGGTGGGATTAGAACAGCAGGCAGAACTTATGCTGAAAATGATGTCTACATTAGAGGCAGATGCAATATTGCAGGCGCTGACATCCACGTCTCCTTCTGGTACAAACACAAAAGGGAACACCAACAGACATTTGTGTCTATTGTGTACAGGGCTCCTACAGTCATGGAAAATCCGGCAATATCATGGAACATTTTTTTTTTTCATTTTTTTTTTGTAGTTAGGTCCAGTACTGGAAAAGTTGTCAATTTATTACATTAATACAATAGTCTATATTGAGTGTAATTATTTAAAATTCAAACTCAGTTCTAATACATTTCTTCAGGTAGAAATTGATAATTTTAACCTTTACATAATGATTTCTGATAATTCCAAATCAGTTTTAAAGTACATTTCCAAAAGTGTGTGGAACCCTCTTTTTATATATATATAAAATGATTTGACCTCGTTTTAACTAGCATCACCCCCTCTCTTCATAATCTTTTTTTCTTCTCTTGTTTCAGTGGCCCAGTCTGCAAACGGGACAGATGACTCTCTTCTGCGTGCGGGGTTCCACAGCTCTCCCCCTGCCAGCAGTCTGATGGCACAACCTTCTTCCATCCCCATGTTGAGCACCTGCTTCAACAAGCTCTTCTCTTTACTCCAAATGCATCATGTTCAGGTATGGGCACAGTCTGATTTCGTTGCTTAAACTTACCACTGCTCTTTCCCTAAAATCTAACTTACAGAATCACACCATCTTACTCAAAGACCATATTTCTCTCTCTCTCTCTTTCTCTAGTTGGAGTCTTTACTGCAGCTGTGGTTGACTTTGAGTTTGAGTTCCTGCTCCGGAGGATCGGAGGAGAGCAGCTCAGACATCTTCCTATTCAATTCCAGCAGAGTGCCCACAATCCCTCTTAACCAAGGTGTGATATTCACTTGGACTGATTGAACGCTTTGATATGAATATATTCTGATTTGTTTTTTTGTTTTTGTTTTTTTTGTTTTTTGAGCAGCTTGGATAACTGTTGATTGAAATAAACGTTTGGTTTTATGGGGAATTACTACTAAGGATACAACTTATAACCCTATCTGTTGTTGTAAGATCTCAAACTTTAAAAAGCTTCAATCTCACTAGCTACATTTTCGTACCCCCAAATAATCCATTTATAAACATGTAAACTCCTCAATTGTTTGGATTGAGCTCAATCTGAATGAAATTGATTGGATTGAAGGAGGTTGTGGAGACCTGAAAAAACTCGATTCATAGGTAAAAAAAAATTCATGGAAATGCCTGCCCTGAACCTTACAATTTTTACAAAAAGGCGACTGAATATTTGCAAAAATAGCTGTAAAACATATGTTATCTTTCTTTTATATGTCAACAATGGGAAAAAAACAACAATTAAACTCGCGTTGGTCAGGTGGCGTATCATTGTGGCTTTGTCCAGTTCTGAACTAAAAATAGTGACTAAAAATGTTTAGAAATTATGCACAAGAAAGAGAAAGAAAATAATGGAGAGCATTGCTAATGAGCTAAAGAAGTGAGTTAGATCACTCTTCCTTATTTAGTTTAATAAGTAGATTTTGTAATGACTATAATTGACTGTAACCCTTATCTCTCTCAGCCTCCATCAGCAGTTTCCTGTCAGTGCTGGCCTGGTACCCCAACACTTCTCTGAGAACATGGTGTCTTGTCCTGCACAGTCTCACCCTCATGACCAATATGCCTGCTAGTAGTGAGTATCTGATTGGCTGAGCCTGTCTTTGTACCTCCTGATGTGTTTCTGGACACGCTCAAATGTGTGGGTGTTCCCAGGGGAAACCTGCGATTCTATACGTAGGTTTTCTCTGGGGGAATCCTGCCAGCTCAGCAGATCTGTGTCTTGCCTGATTATAAAAGCAAACAGTCTGGTAACCCACTTTCAGATTAACTGCGCCTATAACTTGTGTGTAACATCTGCAGCCTCCAGCAGTGGGATGGGTGTGCAGGAGAGCACAGCCCAGCAGATGGTGTCTGACCCCACGCTTGTGCACGTGCTTGTGCGCTTCCTGTCTGGGGGAAACCCTCACGGCACTAGCCAGCACAGCTCACAGGTATTGAGCTTAATGAACATGCACACTTGACTGATTTCATAGAAGTATATTTGGCAAGTGCCTTTCAGACTCCTCTTCCTCTCTCTTCTCAGGTCGGCCCCACTGCAACACAAGCCTTGCAGGAGTTTTTAACCAGGTTGCAGGTGCATCTGTCCTCCACATGTCCACAGATGTTCAGTGAATTTCTGCTTAAATTGTTGCACATACTTTCTACAGAGAGGTACATGATTGATCTAACATTTATCTAATTGAACTGGTGCTTGTTAAAAATTCTGGATTATGTAAAAAAAAAAAATAATAATAATAATATATATATTTTTTTTTTTTATAGGGGTCCATTCCAGTCTGGGCAGGGTCCATTAGATGCACAGGTTAAGCTTTTAGAGTTCACTCTGGAACAAAACTTTGAGGTCGTTTCTGTGACCACCATCTTGGCCGTCATTGAATCAGTCACCTTCCTGGTTCATCACTACATAACTTGTTCAGAAAAGGTGGTCTCGCGCAGCGGTTCAGACAGCTCTGTGGGCGCCCGTGCTTGTTTCGGGGGCCTGTTTGCAAATATCATCCGCCCCGGTGATGCTAAGGCTGTGTGTGGTGAGACCACACGAGACCAGCTGATGTTTGATCTCTTGAAGCTGGTCAATGCTTTGGTGATGCTGCCGCTATCGGGTGATCGGGAGTTCAGTGGGAGGCTGCCCCCAGCGGGCGGAGCCACTGACAGCGTATCAGATGAAGAAAAAGTGTGTGGAAGCAAAGAGTGTGGGGCGGCAGGCACAGCTCAGAACCAGGGACCAGCAGCGGGTGTGGCAGACCTGGTTTTGGCCAATCAGCAGATCATGAGTCAGATCTTGTCGGCTCTGGGACAGTGCAACAGCAGTGCCATGGCCATGATAATTGGTACAGAAGTTTATTTAAAATGAACAATTTTAGGGATGTTATAAATAAGGATATTGATAGTTTATATTGAATATAATGCATTCATTGTTTTGCTAATGTGTTTTCTCTCTCTATCTAGGTGCTAGTGGACTTCACCTAACTAAACATGAGAACTTTCATGGTGGGTTGGATGCCATCTCAGTGGGTGATGGCCTCTTTACCATCCTAACTACTCTAAGTAAAAGAGCCACATCCGTCCAGGTCATGCTGCAGCCCATTCTCACCTACATGGCCTGTGGTTATATGGGCCGACAGGTACGAGTGTGCACAGAGGAAGTGAGAGACCACAAGAGAGAGTTTACTCTGTGATGATCTTACGAGCCAGGACTTTTTCACACATTTAATGAATGGAATTTTGCATAATGAATTATGCAAAATTAGCTAAAAAACACAAAACATGATCTATGCTTGTATTTTTGTGGCCTAAATAACATGAACACATATTCAATAGGGGTGTAACCGTTCACAAAATTCACGGTTCGGTTTGATACGATAAAGTGGTGTCACGTTTTCGATACAGCAAAAAGAAAGAAATGCCAGAGAAATTTCCTATTTATTAAAAGAAAAAAATATTTTTAACTTTTAGTTTTAGAAATTGGGGTAATCTTTGAAGGATGAACAAACAATGGTTTGTTCATCACATTAAAAATAACTTTTAAATATAATAATATTTGAGTTTTGAAGTGCTGGAAAAAAAGATGTGTGACGTAGGCTACTTTTTCTGCCAAACTACCATGGTTACAAGTTAGTGTTACTACATTAAATTCATGGTGAATATTGCTGATCTGATGACTTAAAACCTATAACTAGTTAATTCATTCACACCACGTCAGCGCTGTTTGATCGGTTAATAACGGAGAAATGTCAGTGCTTCTCACTAGATCTCGCACCAATGTTTTTACTTCAGTGGTGAATTCAAATGCTTTGTTTACTGGATCTCTCTCAGCACTGACTGCAGTAACCGTGTCGCATGCTCGAGATCGGCGCGCGCTGCACTTTTGTTGATGGTCAAACTCATAAACGGTCTGTGAAGCACAAAATAGTGAGTTTCGTTCTGCTTTCATTACGTTTGCCATTTGATGTTACAGAACGTTGTGGTACCGTTGTACCTTCACACCCCTAATATTCAAACAACTTTTCAAATTTTGGATTTCAGTTTTAAAAAGGTGAAATAAAAAGCCCTCAGTATACTTCCATTGCATTTTGTGAATGCTGAGTGCTTTCATTATTTTTTCCAGGGATCTCTATCAACATGTCAGCTCTCTGAGCCTTTACTGTGGTTTATTTTGAGAGTGCTTGATACCAGCGAGGCTTTGAAAGCCTTCCATGACATGGGTATGTCAGCACTAACACGTTCAGAAGAGATCATTTTTGAACTGGTCTGTATGTTCTGACTCTGTTGTGCGCACATTTAGGTGGTGTTCAACTCATCTGTAACAACATGGTCACCAGCACACGAGCCATCGTGAACACTGCACGCAGTATGGTGTCAACTATCATGAAGTTCTTGGACTCCGGACCTGGAAAAGCAGCAGATGGCAGCCTGAAAGCACGAGTGCTCACCTCAGAACCAGACAACGCAGAAGGACTGCACAACTTTGCCCCTCTTGGTACAGAAAGCACTCTTTATTTTAAGGCATAAACTCCACCTTTTCATATAAACATCAGTTTCTTAAGCATTAAAAAGATGTCAGTTCATAGTTTCTGCTGTACCCTTGCAGGCACCATCAACTCCAGCAGTCCCACGGCACAGCCAGCGGAAGTGCTTCTGCAGGCCACGCCCCCACATCGACGAGCCCGTTCTGCTGCTTGGTCCTACATCTTCCTTCCTGAAGAGGCCTGGTGCGACCTCACCATCCACCTGCCCGCTGCCGTTTTACTGAAGGAGATTCACATACAGCCGCACCTGGCATCCCTTGCCAGTGAGTGTAGCCGTGTAGCCCTGCTTATGATGCAATATCATTGGTCCAAAACCAACCCCACTTGACACAGCTGAATATTATATATGGCCCATATATGAAGCTTTCCACAGTGGACGTTTTTAAATGCTTTATAGGATGCTAAATGCTTCTCTTTCTCTCTCTCTGTCCTTCCCAGCATGCCCATCCTCAGTGTCTGTGGAGATCAGCGCAGACGGTGTGAACATGCTTCCCTTGTCGACCCCAGTCATCACTAGCGGTCTCACCTACATTAAGTTCCAGCTGGTAAAGGCAGAGGTGGCTTCGGCTGTGTGTCTGAGGTTGCACCGGCCCCGGGACGCCAGCACTCTGGGCCTCTCGCAGATTAAGCTACTGGGCCTGACTGCTTTTGGAAACACTTCCTCTGCCACTGTAAACAATCCTTTTCTTCCCTCTGAGGACCAGGTCTCCAAAACCAGGTATTGGAAATCATCCACAAAATAACATCTAAAATAAACTAAATTTGTTGAATATCCTGTTTTGAGTCTCCATCTATTTTAATATCCCATTTTCTCTCTCTCTCTTTCTCAGTATTGGCTGGTTACGGTTGCTGCATCATTGTTTGACTCACGTTTCTGATTTGGAGGCCATGATGGCCAGTGCTGCTGCTCCTACGGCAAACCTCCTGCAGACCTGTGCCGCTCTCCTCATGTCCCCGTACTGTGGCATGCACTCGCCCAACATTGAGGCGGTGCTGGTGAAGATCGGCCTCCAGTCCACACGCATAGGCCTCAAACTCATTGACATCTTGCTGCGTAACTGTGCCGCTTCTGGCACTGATTTGGCCAGTAAGACCCGACCACTCATTTCCATTTAAGATTGTTTCTCCTCTATGCTTGACTGCTTTATCCCAATTGTAAACACTATCATGCTGATTTTGTTTTGAGAACAGACATCATATATGTCTTTTATATGATTTGACATTATGATTTAGTCAGGCTTTCCTTTTTATCTGATTGGTGTTTTTTGTTTTTATTGTAGATCTGAACAGCCCGCTGCTCTTCGGGAGATTAAATGGCCTGTCGTCAGACTCAACCATAGACATCCTCTACCAGCTTGGCACTACTCAGGACCCCGGTACCAAAGACAGGTCTGTAATGGATTTCATTACAGAGTTCAGAGTCATTCTCTGTATCAGGGTGTTTGAAAAGCCTGGTATATATATTCAATTGTTATATTTAATTTTTTTAGTCTTAAAGAGTGCCATTTTAGCAGTCATGAGATGTTAAAATGGAAATATAAGATTTTTGTTTAATGTATATCTTTTTAAAATATATTAAAAATGTCAATTTTTAGTGGTGGCAATGGGCATCCATGCATATTCCAAATTTTTAAAAATACTGAATTGTTGAAAATATACTGATTTTGTCCGTTGCTCAATAAGCATCTTAATTTTTATTAACCATAAACTGTAACAACTGTAACATAACTGTCTATTTAAAGCTGCAATCCGGCGTTTTTCCTCTTTGTTGCCATCTCCTTTGGAAATCTGCAATGGGCTCTATGCACGGCTGTATTTCCGGTGAAGCATTAGGGATGCTCGATAACTTCCGCCGATCATAGAGTCCAATGCAATAGCAAGAATTTATATTGAATTTTATACTCCATGGTTATACTAATGAAACGTTAGTCACAAAAACAGATAAAACAGACACCCCTCGTTGTGTTTATGCTTCTTTTTAAAATTATATCAACTAAACATAACTGTATATAAAATTACATCTAAACGTATGTACGTTTCGTTTCAAAGACGGGAGGACAGTAAATATTGAAGACTCTGCCATAATCCCGTTTTCTCCGGTTTTCCTCCGCTTTAATCTACACAACCGGAAATAGACGAGCATCCTTGCGTCAAATGCGGAACTTATGCGTGCATATAGCCCATTGCAGTCATTCGCGGAATTATCATTTTTATGTGAGTTGTGCCTTTACACGGCACAGTGTGGATGAACACAATGTTTGTGGAGAGTGTGAGGCTGTCAGTCACTGCGCCGATGTTTACATTGTTTACAGTGGAAGTTCTTTTTTTTTTTTTTTTTTTTTTTACAGTGGAAGTTCGATGAGGCTGAGCTGGCAAATAACGTGTCATAACCAAATGTTATGTGATTGGCTTACGGGGATCCAAAGATTTTATTCTTCAGACAAACGCCCCCTGCGAGGAAAAAAAAAACAATTTTCAATTATGCCATTCCAGACTCTGTCTACGAAGCAAAGCGAAGTTGCAGCGTTTGTTATTACCAGGCTAATCATATCACGCGAAACCGTGCAAATTATACTTTGTTCTCAAATTGTTAATGTTAACAGCGTAAGCATTGCGTGACTACATGTAATGTCCTTCCGATATGTATCCTTGTGTTCGCATGGGTCCGGTTGCAGTCTCATTTTTTCTGTTGCCACTTCGAAGTCCGAACAAAGTCTTTTGCATTTTACAGCGGGTGAATCTCGTGTGATTGTCGTTTGAACCTTTCTGGATCTGCCATCAAATTGATAAGTTTAATAATACCAAGTGCTGTGAGAAAAGGCTATAAATCTCTCTACACCTCCAACATCCTCACTCGCAATATAGCCTACTGGCCGAGACTCCTCTTTTGTGTGTACAGATGTGACGTAACGACGCAAAGACATGAACAATGAACTCTGTTAGAGAGCTACATATGGCAATTTATCTGTTCCTAAAATACCTTACCTTTTGAGTAATAAAAGGGCCATCTCCACGTTACCTTTAAAACAATTTAAATCCTACAGTTTTCGTTATCTCTGAAAGCCAATGTTGATTCTCATTTTATGAGCTCTGTCATGTTCTCTTTTTGACAGCAGACTCTGCTATAAGCGTTTTTATTCTAACGGGTGATTCCCGGTGGTTCATATCAACCTCACTCATTGTGAAAACTAACCTATGCCACTCCCACACCATACAAAGTAGCAGGAAACCTGCCTGGTTAAAACACTTATAATAGGCTTACCATAGTGAATCAGATTAAGACAAAACGATTTATGATGTATTGACCCATTATCTTTATTTAATTAATTTTACTCTAGATAATCCTTAATTAGAGCAATAGTTGTGCTTAAAGTTTTTGAGGTCTTCTATAAGCCACTCTGTGTTTTACACTTGTACTGGATGAGTACATACACACTTTTTTGTGGTTTCTGATGTTTGGCTATGTTGTAAATGTGTTGTAGGATCCAGGCTCTGTTACAGTGGGTGTATGACTCCTCCCGGGTTGCAGCCCTGAAACAGAGTTCACCGTCAGGCTACGTGGGTCCGAATGCTCCGCCCTCACGGGAATACGGGTTGCTCATGCCGTCCCCGTCACACCTGCACTGTGTGGCGTCTGTCTTATGGCACAGTTATGAGCTGCCAGTGGACTACGACTTGCCCAGACTGCTCAACAGAGAGCTTTTCGAGTGAGTCCACATACTTCCTTTTCGTGGTCTCGCGGTACAAATTGTTCCAAGTAAAAGTTTTGGATGAATGTGTTATCATGCCGAAGGTGTGTTTTGGCACTCTGCATTAGGAGAGGCTGAGTGTAGATATTCCTCTCTTACTTTCCTGCACTCTTCTATATTTCATCCACTTCAGGTATGAATACTTTATGCGTACAAAGTAGAGCAAAGTGAACGTGGAGCAAATACAACTCTGACAGCCTTTAACGCAAACAGTTGTGCATTAGTAAATCATGAGGTTGTTTTTGAACTATTAATTCAAGAGCTGCTTCTTTTTCTCCATCTCTCGCAGGTTGTTGTACAACTGGTCCATGTCTTTGCCCTCTAACTTGGTTTTAAAGAAGGCTGTGGATAGCTTGCTTTGTTCCATGTGCCACATCCACCCTAGTTACTTCTCTCTGCTCATGTCCTGGATGGGTATTGTGGCGCCCCCTGCTGCCCAGACAAATGCACAGTGCCGTATGGCTATGACGGACGATGGCAAGAAGCAACATGACTTAAACAGTGCCGCCTCCCTCACAGATGACTCCAAACATGCTCGTACACCGGTAATCGTGCCCGTCTCCCTCTCGGAGTGCCAGCTTGTGACCCTGGCTGCTGCGTCCCAGTCTCCTGGTGCCATCCAGCAGCTATTGGATTCCGGTCTGCCTTCCTTGCTGGTTCGCAGCTTAGCCGATCTTTGTTGCAACCTGTTGGTCAGCGCGGACCTTCCCTTGCCTGCAGGATTCTCCACGCAGGCTGAAAGACGCCTATACGCACACAACCAACCTTCTTCATCCTCAGCAAACAGGCCACCATTGTCTCCTGAGCTGGCAGCCCCCGTATTGCGGTTTCTAACAGAAGTAGGAAACAGTCACACCATGAAGGACTGGCTGGGTGGGCCAGAAGTGAACCCGCTTTGGACAGCACTGTTGTTTCTCCTCTGCCACTCTAGTGCCAGTGGGGTTGCTAATGCCAATGCAAACACCAGCAGTAGCAGTATTTCTGGGCACGGTGCATCGGCCAGCACCTCACACGCCAGCACCGCACCTCACATCTCCGGGGCGTCGTACTCACTGGCGTCGACGAGCCGAAGCAGTGGACTCACCACCCAGCAGAGGACAGCCATTGAGAACGCCACAGTGGCTTTCTTCCTGCAATGCATCTCCTGCCATCCAAACAACCAAAGGCTCATGGCACAGGTGTGTTTAGGATTCTTTTACATTTTTTATAAATAATGAATAAAATTAAATAAATATCTACACACTATAAATTAGATCTACTACTATACACGTTAATTATAAAAATATTTTCTTGCCCAAAATAATTTGTTTAATTAATTTTCAATCCAGAACTAATGCCTCCAATATTAGCATCAGCAATATTTACTTATATAATATGTATTAAATAATAATACAGTTCACACTTGCGGTCTACATCCTTATATTTGAGCCCTGTTTGTACAAAATATACCCAAAGCTGTTATTCTTGGCTACTAGATATTTTTGCATCTATATACAATCAACTGAATACTTTTAGAAAGAGTTTAGTTCACATTACACTGAACTGGAGTTTTCTTTGTTTGTAAAGGTTCTGTGTGAGCTGTTCCAGTCAGCTCCTCAGCGAGGGAACGTTCCGGTCTCAGGGAACATATCTGGATTTATACGTCGGCTTTTCCTACAACTCATGCTCGAAGACGAGAAAGTTACTGTCTTCCTTCAGTCCCCCTGCCCGGTAGGTACAACACACACATGCACACACGCAAAATGCCCTGACATGCGTTTTGAAAATCCATCTAAGCTGAAACGTTGCTCTTTTGAGCCGTTGTTTTATTTTATATAGAAGTTGTTTTGCTTGGTTAGTCTTTTAAATGATTTATTACTGTTGCTGTAAAGCTCAGAAAAGCCTCTTCACTTTTGAGGGAAATTACCCTGACCTTTACATCATCTCAGAGGGATTTAAACCTCAACTGCTTCTACGCTGCCATTCTTTTCAAGGCATATTGTGCTGTTGCTGTAGGTGACAACTAGGGGGCAGATTTATCCTCAACTTGTCCACACTCCACACACATTGCTGGATGTTAGGAGTACTTGTACTAAGTTGTTTAGCTGGAGAAAATGGCTAGTTTAGTGGAAAATAGTAGTAGTTTGTCCGAACAGTAGTGGAATGGGCAAACAGAGTGTTTGGGAAAATCCTTTTTGCAATTTTGTTTGGTGCTGTTGTGAAGCAATTATACACTTCACCTTTAACATAATCAAAATTTTGGAGGACATAGCCAGCTCACCCCTTTAATGACTCGTAGAGTTATGCCTCTCTTGCAGCTGCCAAACCGGAACGAAGCCAAATCGTAAAGACCCAAGATGTCTTTTTTTAGCTGGCGAGTCATTCAATCCGCTAAATTACTGTGGGATCATGTGCGTTTCAGATCAGATTAATCATCAGGCTTTCACAGACAGTCCCGACAGAGGGGCTCTTAAAAGTTAATGTTTACACATTAGATCAGGCCAGAGTACTGACGATCTGGGGCGTCCTCTCAAAGGCAGGGACGTCATTTTTCAGACCCTTTTCACCCTGTCAGACTCACCAACTCCATCTCCGCGTGGAATGAAGACGTCTGGAGTCTGGATCGCCCACGTGGAAAGGGGAAATCTTCAGAGATGCTTTTGTGGTTCTTTGTTTTAATGTTGTGTCATATATTGATTTTTATTTGACATCTGCAGGACCTCCAAATGCCATTGCTTTCAAATTCCTTGAGTTTGTTCTTCTCCATAGCTGTAGTGTTATAAAAACAACTTCATAATCAATACATTTAAACTCTCAAATTAAATTTAATGCCATTTACATTCCTGAAAGATACAGAGCTGTAAGACAAAAGAAAAGATGGATTCTGTGTTCACAATGAAGAGAAATAAAGATCACTCAATTAAGAACAGCATGCAGATTTGACAGAAATGTAATCATTTTTTAGTGATAAGATGAGTCACCATGTCCCTTGTATGGCTCCATAGAAGCTTGAACTGGAGATGAAATTAACCATTCAAAATTATTCTATTGGTCCATTTTAATGAGAAATTGTATATCTCACCTAAAATATAACACCTATAGGAATATAATACCTATAACACCCAATCGTCTTTATGCAAATTTCAACAAATATGTTTGTCCATGCACTCATATATGACTGAGTAATATAGTCACACACTATTAACTTGACCTGTTTCATTCTGTATTTCTTTTTTTCTGCTTCAGCTGTATAAAGGACGCATTAATGCCACTAGTCATGTGATCCAGCACCCCATGTACGGAGCGGGGCACAAGTTCCGCAAACTGCATCTGCCCATCTCAACCACACTGTCTGAAGTATTGGACCGTGTCTCAGGTATGAAGACATTGTAATACAATAACGTTCAAAAGTTTATTGTCAGTAAGATTATTCGTTTATTTTTACCTACTTTTTATTCAGCAAGGATGAATAAAGGTTTTTAAAAAATAACAACTGTTTTTAACATTGATAATGAAAAATGTTTCTTGAGCACCAAATATAGTCTAACCTGTATCTTTGATAAAATAAATGCAGGCTTGGTGAGCATAAGAGACTTTTGATAAAACAAAATGGAACATTCATTGCTCTTAATTTGTTTATTTATTCTTTACTACTGAATATTTAAAGACATTCAGTGTTCAGAAGCATATTCGTTTTTGAAAATATAGTCGTGCTCAGAAGTAATGGCACCACTGGTAAATAAGATCAAAACTGGCTGTAAAAAATAAATATGCATCGTTTATACTTTTGATCTTTCATTCAACAAATTGCCAAAAATCTGGAGAAAAACATTTATTTCATAATGTGAACCCCCCCACCCCTTCTTATTTACCAGGGGTGCCATTAATTCTGAGCCCGACTATATGTTCTAATAATTGTAAAATTTCACTGGTATCAGTTTCAGAATGTTGTATTTATGCCACTCTACAAAAACTCTTGCACTGTGTACAGTTACATTAATAAATCTTCACACTCTATACTTCAGTTAAGCCGAAATACTAGAAATTGCATTTCCAGCTCTCTCTTTTTATATATGCACTATGCAGTAGTCTATCAGATCTGTTAGATCCAGCTTTTGCCACATCTTCAGACTTTCAAGGTCTGATGCACAAAGCATGTAGGGCTGGAACTGCCACGTGGCATGGTCATCAGCATGTGTGTGTGTGTGTGAGATGAATGGCTTGTCTCCTGAGACCTTGAGCGTGGCAGATATAGTCTCAGGTTCTTTTGAGACACATAGTATGTAAGGTGTCCAGTCTTGGAGCTGTTCTCATGCTCACGTCACTTCCACTGATGGAAGACCCTCTCAGGAAACGCAGCATGTTGTTATCGTTATAGATTGGTGTATCTTCTGTCATATTACATCTTTACCATCAATAATTCATTTTATCAGTTAAGCTGACATGTCATGTACATTGATGTGTATGTATCTCAAGGGAAATGTACTGCAGGCCAGTTGAAGAACATGCATTGCGCACACACACACACTATGAAATAGCTTTTAAAGATCTTGCATTTTTACCCTTCAGACACGCCCAGCATCACAGCCAAACTGATCAATGAACAGAAGGAGGATAAAGAGAAGAAAAACCATGAGGAAAAAGAAAAGATGAAGGCTGATAATGGATTCCAAGACAACTACAGTGTCGTTGTTGCCTCAGGTACTTCTCACTGATGTAGCATCCTAGCATCCAGCTAACAACCACCTGAAATATCCTAGAAATCACCCAGAACACCCTATCCACAACCTAAAACATCTTAGAAACCAGCTAACAACTGGAACACCCTAGAGACTGCATTAGGACGTGCTAAAGAAATCACACAAAACTCTTTAACACCTTGGCTACCACACATACATTGTTGCTTGGATTTTTGTGCAGAACAAAAAGAACAAAACATTTTGCTATTATGGTTGTTCCCTAAAGGTTAACAATAAATGCGGTTTACTCAAACTAGCATTGTA
Organism: Pimephales promelas; assembly: GCF_988280905.1. Lineage (NCBI taxonomy): Eukaryota > Metazoa > Chordata > Actinopteri > Cypriniformes > Leuciscidae > Pimephales > Pimephales promelas. The sequence goes on from NC_142783.1 coordinate 20,558,926, forward strand.
GTTACTGAGATCTTTGATCTATAGTTTACCCATGTTGTATTTCATCTTCATTCATTCTTTTTATTTTTCAGGTCTGAAGTCTCAGTCAAAGAGGGCCTTGTCCACTCCTCCCCGTCCCCCGTCTCGACGAGGGCGTGTCCTCAGTGACAAGCTGGCAGCTTCCTCAGGAGTCGATCCGTCTGCCAAAACCATCAGTGTGCCTGTCTTCCACCTCTGTCACAAACTACTGCCGGGTACAAACACACACTAGTTCTATCAAGCGTTCACATTCTGTCCATTCCTCTCACCCACTCTGTACTCTTTTGCTTTCCTCCTCATCTCTCACCTTTCGCTCCTCCATACTGATTAGAATGAGAGTAGAGGTCACCTCAGTGCCTGTCCCAGTCTGTCTGCCACTTCACCTCACTGCATTTATTCAGACATGCAGAGAGTTTGATGAATGTCAATTTTCACTTCAACACAATGTTGAATGTTTCATTCTATCCCTCTCATCTCTCGATGTCTCATCTTATCCTCTGTTAAAAGTGTTGAGGATGGTGTTTAATTTCTGATCCACTAACATCATCAAACAGAATAGAAAAAAAATGATGTACTCCACTCCCTCGCCTGCCGTTTGGTTGAAAAAATGGTTGAAAAAACTTTTTAATAAACTCTGGCTTAAACCTTTTCTCTTCAGGTCAACCATTGCCTCCAGAGATGACCTTGGCCCAGCTGCTGACACTGCTGTATGAGCGTAAACTTCCTCAGGGATACCGCTCCATTGACCTGACAGTTAAACTGGGGTCAAAGGTCATCTCAGACCCTGGCCTCTCCAAGACCGATTCCTTCAAAAGGCTCCGTACTGAGAAAGGTATACAGAAATCCCTCATGCAAAGACAAAAGTATAAGACAGAGTTTGTCATGGACAGTGTTGTTATTGTAACTATATATAGTACATCATTTGAATAAAGCTGAAAATTTCTAAATATTAAAACTTAAATGGAATATATTTGAAATGAATGTATATTAAACTAATACAATTAGTAAAACTAAACATAAATTAAAGCTAAATAGAAAAAAAACTAACAAAAAAACTTAAAATTAATTCAAATATAAACTGAAAACATAAAAATAAAAGCTAATTCAAAATATAAAAAAATACAATTGTATATAAACAATACTAAAATGACAAAATTATTAACTAAATTGATATTTTCAATAAGATTCTGATTCACAAACTCAGAATTATTTGGATATGTTTTAGTTACAATGTCCATTTTTCTTCCCCATGGAAGAAATTCACTCTCTACTAATGCTATAATGATCAGATGAACCTGCTCATAGGAATCGGATGTTTGGGAATCAGACTACCCTGGTCACACTGTATGTTTTTAATGCACTAAAAAGTACGGGCTCATACGAGGTATTCATTTGAAACTCAATAGAAAGTAATTTCTTGCCATTATTCCATTATAGTCTGTGTTCCTACCCAAGTTTTTAGCTTCCCTCTCCCACATATCCCATTTTCTGCCAGCCCAAAGAAAAATTGCCTGATTGTCCACATGTGTCTGTGCTTGCATGTGCCCACACATTTCCCCCTTAGTGTCCTGCATCGTCAGATGTCAAATGATTTTTCTTTGCTCTGTCAATGATGTGTTCGTGCTCTCTGAGGGATACATAAAAATGACAGCTGACTCCCTACCGGCTAGCCAATACTCTTGATTGGTTCTGCCCTGTTGGAAAAAGCAAATACTCATACACACACACACATGCACAGAGTTCCTCCTCAAGCTGATGATGTCAGCTCAGGTGAATCTGCTAACACAGGCAGAGTGCTGGATGTCAGCTGTGACAAGAAAGTGTCACGCCAGCATCCTAATCGGGCACGACAAAATGTCAAGCAATGAATCTCTTCTTCTGTGTAATCTAAGGGCACATTTACACGGCAACAGTGTACTATAAACAGAAGTTTTTCCTTTGCAGACGACAAACGTTGTGTTGTGAATGCCAGGTCAATAGTTGGTGAGGTAACTTTGTAAAGAAACACTACGCGCCTATAGACTGAACACGTCATATGACCCGCATCCAATACTCTTACTCATTTAAGTCTTTTTAACTCATTAAAGATTGTGCTTACAAGGATACACACCTTGTAAATTCTAAATCTAGTTGAAAGTCTGTATCCTGCTAGGATCTAGTTGCAACATGCAAATCCGAAGTAGAGACAGTGCAGCAGTATTTTACTTTCAGAGAGTACAAAAAAAGCAGTTTGACATTGGAAAGTTGCCATGTTGCGCTTTGTTAGGACACTGTGTCAAGGTGTTATATGGGACTGAACATAAGCTCTGGAGGTGGAAATCTGGCACTATTTGTTTACTTTGCTTCGCTGGCTTTTCTGAGCACACTGTGTTCGTTTGTTTATTTGTTTGGCTCTCTAAGAAGTCTTGAAGCAGCCCGCGTTTGATGGCACCCGTTGAGTTTGGCATCAGATGTTTGCGGTTTAGTGATGGTGCCTGGGGGATTCACCTCACCCTCCGGCTAATTGGCCATCTTGGTCGAGTCGAATCACTGTTGGCATACCCAACCCTGCTTCTTTTCATGCACTCTTTCATCAGCCCAGGGATTTTCTCTGCTCTCTATCTGGAGTCTGTCCATCTCTCAGTGGAGGAAGTGTGTGGAAGACACTCCAACCACAGGCGGTGTTCTGAACCCTTGCTGCTTGTTACTGTGTTGTTACCATCACCCTGTTGGCAATGAGTTTGCTCCTGGACACAGACTCCAGACTTCTTTGACTTTCAGATGTGGTACGAAACTAAGATCAAATATGCCCCATTGACTTCCCTACAGCAATTGTGGAGAAAGCTTATTTCACATTCTTCTCTAAAGTGCAGCTTCTTTGTTTGTTTGTTTCTCCAGCAAGAGTTTTTTGGCTTTGTGTTTTACATTCCTCCTCTTTTTACTTGCACTGATCTCAACATCAAAGACACGAAAATCTCTGATGAAAAACCAACTAACTGAATTGTCAACAGTTAAAAAATATATATAACTTCCACTTTCCCCTAGAGCTTAAATCAATGAATAAGTAAATACTTCTTCTTTCTCAGTCTCTTTTTCTGTTGCTGGCCTTCTCAAAGACAGGACTGAGCAGGCTTATATCCTCTCTGGGAAGTTGCATCCCTAAAAAAATCCCCTGGAAAACAGCACCTTTACAAATACAAATACAGCTCAAACAAAAAATGTGAATTTGAAATTGAAAGCAATACATTTTAGTCTAGTGAATCCACATATTTCTAGTTTCATAGGCCAGAAGTTGATCTTGGGAATTGTAAAGCTTTTGGTCCGGTGACTGGTTTGTGAGTGAATTATTCTTTTCAGTCAATCACTTGAACCAGTTCAGAATTCTTTACAAAAACAGTCAGTTATGCTCTTTAAAGGTGCATAGTGCTTGTCTCAGAGTTTTTGCAGAACCATGCCCCCTCTGGCGACAAGCGAAACTGCAATCTTATCTAGCTTGCGCTAAAGCATTGTCATAGATTGGCCGTATCAGACATTAGAGACTAGGCTATATCTTACCGTTTTATTCAGAAAAATCCAACTGAGGATGCCGTTTGAGCCCTAGAGCAGACCGGAGATGTCTCCATTTGTTGAAAGCCTTCCCGATGTTGACTCTCGTCTTATTCCGACTCCAATTTGGCCCTTTTGGTGGCACTAGACCAAAGTTGTCTTGCGTGGAGTTTGCGTTGGGGTTTGGAATGGACTACAAGCTGGTCTCTTTGAATCCATCTTCTACTTTTGTCGCTCGAGTTGACTTCGCAGATACGGAGAATGGCGGCGAATACACAAACCTGCCAGACATAGTCAGGTGAGCGTGAATGCGCATGACGTCACGCCCTGTCTCAAATTGCGTCCTGAATCCCTCTTATTTATTTTACTATACAGGATTATAGAGGCAATCGCAGTTATCAGAGAAGGGCTTATTCAGCCCATCAGGCAATTGTTTAAGCATGTATGGATGAGAAAAACAGGTATTTTTAACATGAAATGTTGCACCTTTAATGTAGGTATTTATCGTATTACTTACATTTATTTATCATAATCATAAACACAATGATTTGTTGCTCAAATAGTTTTACCGTTTACTGCATTTTGTTATTTTTTTTTTTAGTTATTTACCTATAGCTGTTTATGAATCTGAAGTCTTGCACATTCACAGAAAATACCATACTACTTTGCGCAAAATATATTGATACAATGACCTAAAGTAATGATGCAATATTGTAAGAGAAAGATTACAAAGTATCAATATATGACCTCTCTTTTTGTCACTTGTTTGTTTTTAAAATGTCTTAAGTAGATGCTGTTTCATTACTATTCTGACTGTACATTCCCAAACGTTTAATAGCCAACATTTCCTGCAACTTTCTCCTCATCTCTCTTGTCTTGATCCTCAATCTCAGTAAGAAAACCCTGATTTACAGGAATAATCTGATTTATGAGAACAGATATGAGCTCCAGTGCAGTAATGCCCGGTTGGACATCATGGTTTATGATGTGAACAATTGAGGCCACTTTATTTACAGCTAGACGTTTTTAGAGTTTATTGACGGCAGATTGAATGATGCGTTTCCTTTCTACTCTGTTCCTGTAGATCACTGTGAGATGCTAAGTGGCTGTCCGGACGATGAACCGATGACCCCAGGTGATGAGGGTTTGGATGCTGTGGTAGATGACACACTCCTGGAGACCAGCCCTATCCAGTCCCCCTTGCAGGTGTTCGCGGGTATGGGCGGCCTGGCCCTCATAGCAGAGAGACTTCCCATGTTGTACCCTGACGTCATCCAGCAGGTCAGTATCATATTCTACCACGTTGGTCATTTTTTTGTAGTTTCACTCCATTTCTGCTTCATAAGCTTGTCCGATGACCGTACACTCAGGTTAGTCAGCATTTCTGTTCATTTGCATGTCCTCTGAGCCTTTTCGTCCGGATCGTTCTGTGCAGGTCAGCGCCCCAGTGGTGCCGTCCACCACGCAGGAGAAACCCAAGGACAGCGATCAGTTCGAGTGGGTCACCATAGAGCAATCCGGGGAGCTCGTTTATGAGGCACCCGAGACCATTGCTGCCGAACCGCCGCCCATCAAATCCTCCGTTCAGACCATGTCGCCCATCCCAGCCCATTCGCTGGCGGCGTTCGGCCTGTTTCTGCGGCTGCCAGGATATGCTGAGGTTCTGTTGAAGGAGAGGAAGCACGCTCAGTGTCTGCTCAGATTGGTGCTGGGTGTCACGGACGATGGAGAAGGAAGTAAGTACCGCTCAAGTACAGGAAGCACAACTTCTGAAATGTGTTTACAGTTTAGCAATCAATTTTGTTAATATAAAGTGAATCCAAGTTTTTTGCGAATAGATGCCTGTTTCATATTCAGTCTGTGTTCACATATCCATTAGCCCTGTATGTATGTGTGTGTTTGAGAGAGAGATTATTGATTGAAACTGAGCAGACTGATACTGTATGGAACACTGTTTTTGATTCTCTCATCAGAAACCCCTGCTTATCTATGTCCGCCATCAACCTTTTAAGTCGCTGTCTCAGAGACCTGTCAGACTCAGCCCTCATATTAAACAGGCTATTACTTAGACTTCCATTCAGAAGTTTGGGGTTGGCAAGATTTTGGAATGTTTTTGATAGAAGATTCTTAAAGGGATAGTTCACTCAAAAAATGAAAATGGTCATAATTTACTCACCCTCGTGTTGTTTCAAAAGAAGATATTTTGAAGAATGTTGGTCAACAGACTGTCACTTGACTTCCATGGTAGGAAAATAAATACTAAGAACTACTAATTTACTATGGAAGTTAATGGCTACCGTCAACTGCCTGTTATAGTGTTAGCCAAAATGTGTCTTGTGAGCTGAGTTTGCTAATGCTAACGCTAGTGATGCACCCTTGTGCTTCTGCACGTCACAGTTTATGCAACACTGCAATCTAGGGGTCGGGTTTAAACCGAACACAAAGCCACTAACTCGAATCTCGGATGTAAACAAACAAATAAATATCAATATAGTATTTTTGAGAATCTAAACAGTATGACCAAACATAATATCGCCATATTGACGTGTATTGATATTTTCTTATAGAGCACCTCAAATGAGAAATGCTTTTTGGTCTGGTGCTTGTGAGTGACAGTTAACTAAGTGGCTAACAATGAAGAGCATGTCAGTATCACTTATTAGTGTCCATTTCACATGTTGCTTTAATTGGAAAAGTGCAGCAACTTACTAGGGTTTAGAATTAAACTACTTCATGTAGAGAATGATACATTGTGATCCATCATAATGGGAAAATTCACAAAAAAAATTAAATTCTGTCATCAATTACTCACCCTCATGTTTTTTCAAACCAGTAAGACATATACAATAAAATCCTAAAATCTGTTTAGCATATAAAACGATCGTGTCTCATCAGAAAATTTAGACTAAATCGCTCAATTCATATGGATTAGTTTTACGATCTCTTCTTTATGAACTTTTAGAAGTGTTGCTATCTATGGAGGCACAGAAATCTCTCAATTTCATTAAAAAGATCTTCATTTGTTTTCCGAAGATAAACACAATTCTTACGCATTTGGATTTGGAACAACGTGAGGGTGATTTAAACAATTATCGAATTTTAAATTTTTGGGTAATTAAGCCTTTAAATCCTAATACAACCATCTCAGGGCTTTATTAAAAATGCCTTTATAGAGGCGGTCTCTCATGTTCACATAAACCCTCATCTTATAATCAAACTTCTCTAATGGCCGTTATGCATTCATACCCTACAGGCAGATACACGCGTTACTCTGCTTCTCCCCTACGGCAAGCATTGATTGGGTTTCTGCGTGGCTGCTTCATTGATTGAATGATCCAGGCTCATTAATTGAGGCTGGATTGGCTGCCCACTGTGTATTTGTGTCAGTCTGGACTGTTGATTGGTTAGCTGATTGCTTGATGTATTGGTAGACTGCTTAGGTGTGTTATTGAGTGCTGTAGTTTAAAAGACATCTTTTCTCATTCTCTCCATTCATCTTTCTTCCTCAAGGTCACATTCTGCAGTCTCCCTCTGCTAACGTTCTACCCACGTTGCCCTTTCACGTGCTCCGGTCCTTGTTTAGCTCGACTCCCCTCACCACGGATGATGGGCTGCTGTTGAGACGCATGGCTTTGGAGATTGGTGCCATCCACCTCATCTTGGCCTGCCTTTCTGCCCTCAGCCATCATGCTCCGAGAGTGCCCAGTGGCAGTGCCAACTCCAGTGAGGTCAGTGTTTACCCACACATCGTTTATGTGTCATTCAATTCACAAAAATGTTCATGGTTGAGTTTATTTAAAGGGGTAGTTCACCCAAAATAAAAATTCAGGGGTTAGGAGGTTGTTCACCCGAAATGAAAACAGTCACTACCATTTAAAAGTTATTTTTTTTCTTAATTCTTATTATTATCAATGTTGAAAACTGTTGTGCTGCTTAATATTTCTGCAGATTTGTTTTAGGATTTTTTAATGAATAGAAATTTCAAAAGAACTGCATTTATTTGAATTTGAAATCTTTTGTCTTTCTAGTCTGAACTTAACTGTTCCTTCTGATTATAATCTCCTTTCTGAATAAAATATTGATTTGTTTTAACAACAACAAAATCGCGCTGACCCCAAACTTCTAAAAGGTAGTAAAGAATGTGATCTTTTCCATACGTTTACAAAGATTGGTAACAGCAGCTTTAAACTCTTCTTAAACTTTATTAGAGAAATAGCAATATCTGATTTGTGAATTAATCATTATTTTGAGTTGAATCATTTCATTGAATCAGTTCACAGAACAGAACTGAATAATTCATTCACAGTCTGACTGATCTGTTAAAATAGACTAAAGTTAAGTGGACTTCAGAGAAAAATAAGATATTTAAAAAATGATGTAGCACCTTTTTAACTTTATTCAGGTAATTTGTGTGTGTGTGTGTGTGTGTGTGTGCAGTGGAAGGAAAAGACTCTCCAGGAAAGACCTTAATGGAGATGTTTTTGTCTCTCAGACTGAAATATGTCATTTTATTAATGACTCTGGGAGCCACTCTTTCTTTACAGACTGCTGAAGGGATCTTTATTCAGAGCCCTTGCCTTAATGAGGGTGTGTGTGTGTGAGAGAGAGGGAACATCCACTTGTTCAGGTGTAGTGTAGTCTCATAAAAAGAGAAGGTATAGAGAGGATTCGGACTGCTCTTTTACTCATTACATGATTATGTGGAGTTTCACTGAAAGGAAAGTGTCTTCACAAAGGACAACTGCAGCACAATCATAATGAGAAAATAATGAAAAAAACGACCATCATCATCAGACCCCCAATACCAAAGCAATTGATTTTCATAAAAATCAATATTCTGCCCTTACAGACAGGTTTTATTAAAATCAATTTCACAAATGCCAATGTTTAAAGAAAAAAAGTGCATAAATGATGCAGGGCGGTGTGTTTGTGTGGATTTATAGTTTAGTGAGGGGTGGGTTCAGGGTTGTGGATTTGAATGGTGGCCAGTGGCCTGTCAGAATCATAATGGGTGTCCTTGGGGCAGCAGAAGTATTGGCAGAGCAAATATTAAACCGGCGCTCTCAGACGAAGAAGAGCGCTGCAGTCAACATGCATTTATTCTGCTCTCTCTTTCACTTTCCTACACGTCCCTCCTGCTATCACTAAAGATCTTTGAACAATCTATGAAATGCTCATCCAGGTTCAAGTCCGGCCTGCAACCCCTTTCCTATTTTCCTCTGTTCCTGTGATCCAAAATAAAGTACAAACTACGTAATGATAGCTGCGTAGGGAAGTGTTTCATTGTGAGAAATTCAGTTTTTCTTTTTTTTATCACGCTACTAGCCTATTATTCAGATGCACAGCTTCTGATCTCATTGTTTCCCCTCATAATATTTTGACATGCTGTCAGTTTTTAGAGCAAGTAGTACATATCAGCAGGACGTCACATCTGGAACGATCAACATCAAACGCCAGAGTGAGAAAGGTGTGTGTGGAAGAGAAAGACTAGGATATACATCCTTCTTTCCTTTCTCCCGGTCTCTCTCATTTGGAGGAAATTACTACTGTTATTCAGCAAGAAGGCGTTAAATTGATCAAAAGTGACTGGAATGAGACTGGAATATTACAAAAGATTTCTATCTATAAAAAAAATCTGTTCTTTTGAACTTTCTATTCAATAATCCTAAAAAATATATATACATCAAGGTTTCCACCAAAATATTAAGCTGCGCAACCATTTGCTCGATCTGATTAGAAAAGGTTTACAATCCGAATTAAACTTTAATCGGGATTTGGCCAATTCGTTCCGATTGACATGGTTACATGTTACATTTTTTTTATTCCGACTATGCTACTTGTCCAATTATGACCGGATTATTGGGGATCATGTAAACGCAGCCACTGATAATTTTAAGAAATGTTTCTTGAACATCAAATCAACATATTAGAATGATTTCTGAAGGATCACGCGACACTGAAAACTGGAGTTAGTGGCTGTTGAAAATTAGAATAAATGAAATAAATTATATTTTAAAATGTATAAAATTAATAAACTGTTGTTGTTTTTTTAGTAAGTTATTTTAAATTCTTGGTGAACATAAGAGACTACGTTCAAAATATGAAAACTTTAAACCTTAAAGGTTTTAACTAAATTGTGTGACCACCCATGCTTACATTGATATGCCAATTCATTATTTAGCCTGCCCCCATGAATGATTGGAAAAGAGGTTAGGTTTTATGTTTAAAAGTCTCAAATATGCAGTAGCATAAATTTGCACTGTCAGTTACTATTAGTTTTAATGTAAAATTCAATTGTGGCTTTTTTGGTGAATGACACTAAGAGGATCAGAGTGTTTGAGTGATTGGCTTGTGTGTGATACATGCAGTTTGTGTTTGTTCTGCAGCCACAGGTCTCCAGCGGGCATGTTGGTGGTACCACAGAGGAACAGCAGTTGTACTGGGCCAAAGGAACAGGCTTTGGGACAGGCTCTACTGCGTCTGGCTGGGATGTTGAGCAGGCTCTTACCAAACAACGTCTAGAGGAGGAGCATGTCACCTGCCTCTTACAGGTGTGTGTGGAAATAATACAAGTGAGATTTAGATTTTACGCCTGTTTGGATGTGTGACAGTACATTCTGTGTCTCTTTTAGGTTTTGGCAAGCTATATTAACCCATCTGGCTGCATGGGATCTGGTGAGACCCTCTCAGGAGAAGTCAGAGGTCACAGCAGCTCACTGCTGCCATCTGTCCTGCAGGAACTGCTCAGCCAGTCCTGTCTCATTCCCGCCATGTCTTCATACTTGCGCAATGACTCAGGTAGGACATTTGGCATGTGCTCTGTGCTTTACTTGTTGCAAAGTGTAACTGAACACAGCTTTTAAGGTGGTTGAAGAATATTTTGCACATTGAGTTACATTTGTGTGTGTGTGTGCCTGAGAGAACATTTACATTTATTCATTTAGCTGACGCTTTTATCCAAAGCGACTTACATTTGCTATACATGTCAGAGGACGCACGCCTCTGGAACAACTACGGGTTAAGTGTCTTGCTCAGGGACACATTGGTGTCTCACAGTGGATTCAAACCCGGGTTTCTCACACCAAAGGCATGTGTCTTATCCACTGCGCCATCACCACCCCTGAGAAAGACGTGTTATACGCTCCTCCTTATGCCTTGTTATGTATGGAGACAGCAGGTGGAGCTCCTGTCTCTGCTGAACGATCTCTCTCCCTGCCTTTTTATCAAAAGTTAAAGGGATAGTCTAACATTTTACTCCCCATTGAATTCCAAACAAACTGTATTCATTCTTTCATACTGGGGCTGATAAAAAAAGCACCAAAGTATAATTTAAGGAGTTCACATAGTTTTTCTATTCTAATAATTTTAAAGCCATATGATTGCTTTATCTTAAGGGGCTTTCACACCTCAGGATTTGTTTGGGAAACTGGTGAGTTTTCGTCCTTGGTTCGGTTCGATTGAACACGGTAATCCTGCTCGGATCCGCACCAAAGCAATTGCTTCATTTCTCAATTGCACAATTGCCCCAGTTGTTGCAAATGAACAGTCTCTTGAGGTGTGAAGGCAAGCCAACTCAACAGACCAATGATCCAAATGGTATTATAATTCATAACAGGAAGTGTGCCATATAAATAGCAGTAGTGTTTGATTCTGTGAGTGAGAGCACCTCTTCATCATAAAATGTTGTGTAATTGCACCTTTCCGTAAGAGAATGCTGTCCTGATGAAGCCTTGATTTGTGCTCTAGCTGCATTATAATGTTTGTATAGTGTATGCTTGTGTCTTGTCGCTGTTGGCCTCTAGACAGTGCTGGGAGATCCAGAGAGAGTGTTTGAATTTGCTGTAATATTAACAGGAATGTAGTATATCATTTAACAGTGAGCATGATGGCTACATTCGTATATAGTGTTTGCGTGTTACCTCGACTTTTACAGATAAAGCCACAATAAGCTCATTGAGCGAACTTGTCAATCGTCTTGATGGATGATGCTGAGGAAACTGACCAATAAAAGGACAGTTGTACTCGAATGTCTTGCATAAACACATTTTGGTCAACTTTGAAAGGTTGCCTTGTGAAAGTGAACGGAACTAAGAAAATGCAACAAATTAAATCCCAAATTTTGGAACAAAACACACGTCTACAAGTGTGAAAATGCCCTGAGAAACAGACCAAAATTTAACTGTATTCACTCATGAGAGAAGTAGCAAGACAAGTAGTGATATCCTATTCATGACTCAATCATTCATTTAAATCTAAATCTTTTCAATGAATCCGCTTTGTGAACTGGATCAACTGTGAATGATTCTTTCATAAATCAAACTGATTAGGTTCTGGATTTCAACTCACTGACTCAATGATTTTGTTGCAACAGTTTAACTGCCGAATGGAGGCGTGAGAATGTCAGTGCATCACATTTAATGGTATGTGTTTATCACATTAAATGCTGGAATACACTACATTACTCAGAACTACAAATCAAGGCAAAAATCTGGCCAGTCAACGCTAGTTGTCAGAAGTCAGAGCTGGTCTTCAGATTTTAAGTAGTTGGAGTGGACAGATTTCATAGAAAATTGCTTGGTGTGTGTGATGGACACAGACTGTTTTATATTCAAAGCTGATTTTAGAATGTATTTGGAATTGTTTTCACTTGTCATGCATCTCTAAGGCGCATGTTTCTATGTGAGTTTATCAGTTTTGTAGTGTATGATGTGTAGTGTCAGCAAGTGTATGATGCCTGGTGTTAAAATCGGTTCAGGTTTTCAAAAATGTGTAGTGTACTCGGTAATTAAGACCTGGAATACAGAACACAGGTGTATTGATGTGTGAGACTAATCGATTACATGATACCCTGAGATGAATAATGTATAAAAAAAAATTCTGCCATTATTTCTGCCACAATACCATGGTTACAGTTAAATTAAATCCATTCTGAATGTTGTGGACCGAAAAGCCTTATATAAATTCATTCATCATGGGACTGAAAGGCCTTCTATAATGTCATTCATGGTCTGATATGTGTGGTTTATAACAGAATTATGTGCTGAATTTGAATGCTTCCAACTAGATCTCTCTGTCTGCATTATTACGTTTTCGGCTAATTCAAATGCTTTCTCACGGGATGTGAAGTAACGGTGTTTCGTAATCGGCCCGTGAGTAAACCTGTTCTGAGCTTGTGCTGCATCGTCTATTATTGGTTCGAGCTGTTGAATGCTTTTGTTTCATTTGCCATTTCAGTTTTCTCAAATGTAACTGATATGGCAACTCTTTTCAGTTGGATAACTTGGTGGGGGACAATCACACCAGCAGGAAAAGGGGCTGAAAAATGCAACTATTTGATGGCAGCCTTGAGTCCTGTACTGAACAACATTACCTTAAAGGGTTAGTTCACCCAAAAATGAAAATTAAGTCATTAATTACTCACCCCCATGCTGTACCAACCCCGTAAGACCTTCGTTCATCTTCGGAACACAAATAAAGATATTTTTGATTGAATCTGAGGGCTGGATCACTTTTCCATAGACAGCCTGAGGGACTGCCTCTTGACGGCCCAGAAAGTCATTAAAAGAAAAGGTTTAAATATTCCATGTGCCTACAGTGGCTCAACTATAACTTTATCAAGCGACGAGACTACTTTTTGTGCGAAAAAAAAAACGTAAATAACGACTTTATTCGACTTTCCATTACTTCCTTATGGGCGCATGCGCGAGAACTGAGACGAGACCGTTCTTCTTCGACTACTTTTTGTTACCGGCTGCTCACCGCTTAGGAGTTTTACCGCCCCCTACCGTATAAGATGACGTACTGATATAGCCGGAGGCGCAAAACGTTCTGTTTACAAGCAGTACGTCATCTTATACGGTAGGGGGCGGTAAAACTCCTAAGCGGTGAGCAGCCGGTAACAAAAAGTAGTCGAAGAAGAACGGTCTCGTCTCAGTTCTCGCGCATGCGCCCATAAGGAAGTAATGGAAAGTCGAATAAAGTCGTTATTTACGTTTTTTTTTTCGCACAAAAAGTAGTCTCGTCGCTTGATAAAGTTATAGTTGAGCCACTGTAGGCACATGGAATATTTAAACCTTTTCTTTTAATGACTTTCTGGGCCGTCAAGAGGCAGTCCTCAGGCTGTCTATGGAAAAGTGATCCAGCCCTCAGATTCAATCAAAAATATCTTTATTTGTGTTCCGAAGATGAACGAAGGTCTTACGGGGTTGGTACAACATGGGGGTGAGTAATTAATGACTTAATTTTCATTTTTGGGTGAACTAACCCTTTAACATGCTGACTTGTGTGGACCAACTTATATTTGAGAGAATTTATGGCTATTAGGTTTATACTTTTTGGTCCTGCGCTGTGTAGTGATTCAGTTGAGTTGATAAATATGTCTATACTAATGTTTCGGTGAACGCTTAAGTTTAATATACAACGACCATAATGAAAGGCAAGCACGGCGCATGTATCTGATCTATTTTGAGCAGCATTCAGTATGGGATTTGGGGGGAGTACAATTATGGGAAGTACAATATTTTAAAAAGGTTTATATTCCACAGAGTAAAGAAAGTCATATAGGTTTGGAAGGACTAAATTAAATTTGACTGAAGCTCTACAGAATTAGTCATTGTGTGACTACAGTATTTGTTTGGGCACATAAAACATTATTTATTTTTTCAAGATGTTTAAGGTATTTTTGCAGTTCGCTTGTAGACCTGTGGTTTAAGAATTTTCAAATCTAGGCAAAATTTTGCCCTTAGTTTCTCAATTAATGTGAACTTGTAAAACTGAGTATTTCCTTTGTATTGTATTTATAATTTTCAAATCTAGGCAAAATTTTACCGTTAGTTTCTCAATTAATATGAACTTGTAAAACCTTGTAAATTCCTTTGTATTAAGAGTCATGAACAAACATTACTTTGTTGCTTTATAGAACCAGACAGCGGTGTGTGTGTGTGTGTGTGTGTGTGTGTGTGAGCGTGCACTGCAAGTGTTTATTTCTTTCCGGCTTAATTAAATAAGCGCCGATAAAACGATGAGTGTAGTAATTAGCTCCAGATATCAGCTGGAGGTTTCAACCCTACATTGGCATGGTGTGTGTGACTCAAATCAACAAGAACAACACACACACAGAAACATTGCTCTCTAAACACGCACAACCAGCAGGGGGAGCAGCAGTTGGCTGTTCTCACGAACAACTGACCCAATAAAAGATTGCGAGAGAAAAACACGCACAGAAAGAGTGTGTGTTTTGTGCCCTGAGATCTTTAGCCGTCTCTGTGCCAGTGAAACAGGAAATGAGTGTCTCAGATCACCCCGGCTGTAATAACATCCCATCCACCTGATGAACGGGAGAGAGAAGAGATGACCTGCTGGTTCCGAAAAGCTTTAAGAAGCAGCCATGGGGCAAATAACTAAGAGTACAAGATTACCGTATAGAGCTCTTTCTGTATGTGGACGCCCACAAGCACTTTCATTGATTCTTTCATTTGAATTTTCATTGAGGATGTAAGGTTTGGTCTGATACACACAGGTTCTTGCAGTCTGTCCAAACTCCTTTTCTCTTGCTCCCCATCCGGCATGTTCATTTAATATCTTCTCTCAAACATTATTAAGCTTTCTTTCCGCGTCTTTTCACGACTCCCATCACTTCTCCTGCATATTTTTACATAACCTTCTGCTAATCTTATGGTCATACTGTTGAAAAATTCAAATATTATTACTTTACGATTTTGAGAGGGCAATTGGTACACTATTAAAATTGGGTTGGTGTGTTCAGAGGTGCAGTTTTGTGAAAATGGACCCTTTTCACTTGGGTTTGGAACTTCAAAGTAGAATAACAGCGTTAACCATTTAAAAAAAAAAAAAAAAACTTTTTTTTTATCAACCAGAAGAAAAGGTGCTGGATACGTTGCTCTGTCTCAACTATGTGGAGGTGATTGAAGGGTATCTTAGGGATGCACGATATGCTGTTATCATATCAGTCGTGACCTTATATTAGGTTTGTTTTTAATTAATTTTCATTGGTATATATTGAATGCACACTACTGTTCAGAAGGTTGGCGTCATTAAGATACATTTTTAAAGAAATTAATACTTTTATTCAGCAAGGTTGCATTAAATTGATCAAAAGTGACAGTTAAGACATTTAAAATATTACAAAAGGTTTCTATTTTAAATAAATGCAGTTCTTCTGAACTCTCTATTCTCCAAAGAATCCTGAAAAAATTTCCTCAAAAATATTAAGCAGCATAACCGTTTTCAACATTGATTCATTGTGCAGTTTAGACAGATTTTTGATCATAACAGGAGATTTCACTCTTTTAGTGAGCTTGCACTGCAGCTGAACTGAAATAATATCAGCTTTGATTATAAAGGAAGCAATATAACCCTCTTTCTGATATAACATGCTCATAATTAAAAAAAAAGTTTAACATCCAAATTAAAACGAGTGATAACTGAAACTGTAATGTTTGGCAACAGACTCAACAAAAAAATCTGATATGTCAAAATAGATCCGGGCGTTTAGTAAAGTATAAAAGGGATTTTTGTTTATAATTATTTAATTCGACAAACTAGTATAGAATTTTAATATTAGAAAAATATTGAGTATTGGCTATATGAAAATATCACCCAATATCTTGGTGTATTCCTAGTATGTATCTATTCATTTAGAATGCTAGCTAGCTGATGAAAAAACAAAAACAAGAAAATAATACCAGTCTTATTGGTATTATCATTTTGTGTACAAAAGTTCAAGCTTTTGTGTTAATGCGGGTCTGTATGACATGCATTTCCTCTTCAACGTTGTTTATTTCCATTTACTATAGTCCCCTGAAAGCTATTTTCATTACAGGGATATCGCGCTCACCTACACACAGCATCCCTAACATGTGCTAAGGCTTTTGTTAGCGTGAAACCGCTGACGTGGTGCACTCATTAACCAGGGTGGGTTTTTGAGGTGCCAGAGGATTTTCCCTGCGTGTAAACATAAATTATCATAGTGTTTTCTCATTCCCCTCTTCTCCCACCGCCTCCACTTTATTTCAACACGTTATTTATATTTTTATCTCCTCACCCACGCTTTGTTTCAAAAATCTAGCGATCTGACTATGGAGACCTTTTTAAGGCATCATTGGTGTGCTTTCAAAGTTAAGGCTTTTGAAATATATTGTAAAAGAATTCTGTGTGTGTCTCTGTGTTGATGTGTGATGGCCTGTGAAAAGCTAATGTGTCGCGTGTAACCTCACGTTGGCGGCTTGCACAGGATGATGCTGACCCCTGGACACACACATCCCCCTCTGCATTACGCCTGCAAGCTGAATCTAAACTGAATCATAAGTTCCTTATATTCATTCGTGTGTGTCAAGAGGCCATGTCCATCAAAATGCTGGAAGTGCTTTATTTATGGTTTGATTAGGCTCTTAAGATTAACAAAGGTAGCTGTACTAGGTGCCTTTTGCAGGTGTATAGTGTTTAATTTGATCTGAGAGGATTTACACTGATTTTAAAGCTGATGTAGAGGGTTTACTCTTAACGTGTATATATGCACAGTTAAAATTGAGTATCGCTCTGTCCAAGTTTACGTGACATAATGAACACTTGAATGTTTGAAGGATTAAATACACGTCACCTGTGTCTTTTGGTGAAATTGTAGTTCGATTGTGTGAATGCTGGAGGAAGTCTGATATTCTTACTAGTCTGGCACAATAAAACTACTCAATAGATCAGTATCAGTCAGATTTTGAAAAGACCAATTGTTTTAGTTCTGATTGAAATTTAACCTTTAAAGTTCATGTAAACGGACATACTGACATAAGAACTAGTTTAGAGGTTTTACACTGGTCTGAGAGCTGGTTTACACAAAGCCGTTGTAATGGGGATTTGTATTTGATGATAAGCCCTGCAGGTACATGCTGATTAACAGCACATGCCTTTACTACAGCAGTACCCTGTGGCTTTGGAATTTATTGAGGGACCTGAGACTATGCGTAAAGCCCTGCTAACATTTCCACAGGCAGATTTTTCTGAGCACATTTCTGTGTGACACATTGTAACACTGAGATAGAGGGCAAACACACACGCACACACACACACACAGAGCAGCTTAATCATTTTCTCGCAAAAAAGAAAAAAAATCACGTGCTCACATTTTCAGCCATATTTGAATTGGTTGGGGAGTGTAAGTCGGAGGCTGTTTAGAGCGCATTCTGAAGCCTCATTCTCATGCATGAAGCTCCCATCAGCCCATTTCTACCTCTCTCTATCACATGTGACATGAAAATTGACCTCTGTGATCTCAAAGCTTAATAACACCTCCATCACCACTGTGACAAACAGTTGAAAGAGATAGATAGAGGATTAATACCAAGTAACCATCTCTGCCTCAACCTCCTATTTTCTCTGTTTTTCTCTCTGTAGCTTTTTGCAACTGTTTCACCTGCCTCTCCGTATGGTGCACTTAGCTCTACTAACACTCAAAAATCCAAATGGATGACTCACACTCAGACGTGCAATGGCAGCACACACATGATTGGTCAACTCTGGTCTTCTTGAAACATGACCTATAGCTAAAACATAAAGCATTATTTCCCACACATGTATGTTATTGACAACATCCCGATTCATAGAATGGTAGTTTATTGATCAGATTCCCTATGGCACAGTACATCTAGTATGCAATCATGTATTGATACAAAAGTGTTTTTCTTAGTTTGCACTGAAACAACGTGTCTGACACTGCACTCGAATCAGAGAGAAAACACACTCATATTTGTCTCTTTATCTTCCCTCAACCAGTCAGAGGATCTGTAGTGAAAAAGTTTCCAAATGTCACCAAACAGCGTGTCCTCAAAAGGTCCTGCATTTTGAACCTGCAGATGGGTCTCATTCTTTCTTTTGCTCTTAATAGAAAAATATTTTATAATTCCAATGTTTCCATTTTATTGCAGAATTCTTCCTATTGGTCTAAGTTCGGAGGGAGTTGTTCTGTTGCCCTATTACATTCGTGTGTTTGACCAATAGGGTCTTTCGGCATACCTGTGTCCTCGTGATCGGAACTTGGCAGTGCTCAATGTAATTCCCATAGCCAAGTAAACGAAAGGTCTCGGAAGGGTACGAATCTGGTGTATCCAAGAATTGTTCTCTGTGTGTCCAGAGCCATGTGTTAAGCCGATGTCCATCGCATTGATATAGATCCGTCAGAGGTGAAGAATAAGCGTCATTCTCCCCGTCCCGAGCAGGCCAGTGTCATCTTCCACTTTCTTCTCTTTGAGATGTCAACCCTGCTGTCATATCTCTGTTGGACCCCCACCTCTTACCTCCACCTGCTTGGATCCTTCTCACAGAGTGGTGTAAATGTAAACAAACACTATGACAAAGAGGTTCAAGAAGGTGCCAATGATCCCCAGCAGGGCCAAGATAGACTCCTCTCGCTCCTCTTTTCCCTC
This sequence comes from Pimephales promelas, assembly GCF_988280905.1. Lineage (NCBI taxonomy): Eukaryota > Metazoa > Chordata > Actinopteri > Cypriniformes > Leuciscidae > Pimephales > Pimephales promelas. The sequence goes on from NC_142783.1 coordinate 20,577,903, forward strand.
TAGCGCCCGAACCTCCTCTATACTGACGGTGGTCGTTCCCATTCTGACCCCCCCACCTCTGTCTCCAGGGTGCTTATCTGTGGAGAAACAGGAGAGCAACGTGAGAAAAACAATCAACAAGATGTGGAAGCCTCTTTCTGTTCCTCCATGTGGACCTTACGTTCTCAGACGGCCACCAGAAGCACTCATCCAGAAGCCAGACCAAACGCCCAGTGGAGCGGCACAGAGGGTGAGATTTTATCTCTCCACTGATTGCCCAGCTGCGAGTGTGGCGTAATGAACACAAAAGAGGATGTCTCCCCCCACCTCTGTGATGGATTTCCCCCTCAGAAAATGATATTTCCCTGCGGAGCTGCTACAACAGGGCGACTCTCAGCAGCTGAGATGATTTACTGTACATTTTAAAGCGTCTCACTTGCTGTTTGCCTCTGCCACGCACACTAAACGATAGCTCTTTTCTCATCCCGGCATTTCTTAATGGTATAGCATGGTGCCACCTTCATTGGAGCACACATACGTACAACTAGGTACCAGAACATCAACCCCGATAAGCAGCTTGGGGCCAAACATACAGCTCGGCGAAGTGGACAATAAACCAGTTGGACAGACTGACACAAACGGTGAAGAGAGAGCGAGACGATAATCATAGAAAGTGTAGGAAGAAAACAGGCAGTCTTACCCTACGGCGTGGGAGATCTGGGGGAAGATCCAGCATGCTGTGGGCTCATCACAGGAGAGGCATATCTGGGTTGACGGCAACATGAGGGCCAGCTGGCCAAACATCCGATGTCACCGAGATAGTAAAGAAGGAGAAAAGAAAAATTGAGAGGTGGAGAGAGAGAGAGAGAGAGAGAGAGAGAGAGAGAGAGAGGGTAAAAGAGTAGGTCTACAACAGCATCTCTTTGAGCCGTGCGCGTTACGCAGACAACAATCTCAGTCCCCAACGTCCCTCCCCTTCGCTCTCTCTCCGTCTCTCTTTTCCTATCTCTCTCCCTTCTAGCTTTCTCTCGCTCTTTCTGTGTCAGTATTCCAGCCTCATTATGTATCACCAGACCTTTCTTTTGTTCCACATTCATTCAGTTCTTTTATTCTTGAGTGTTGTTTATTTTGTAACGCCTTACACCTTTCATTCATAGGAGGCTCGGAGAAATCCATTGCCTGCTCTCCTTTTCCCTCCCTCTCCCATGCTCTCCTTTTACCAAAATATCCCTTAAAAAAATCCCTCTCTTCCTCACCTCCTTTCTCTCCCCCTCCCACTCAGTGTCACACGCTCCCGTTCTCTGCTGTCACTCTTGTCTATCTGACCCTTTTAGCATCTGAAAGTGAGGCGTCTAAGCATTTATAATAAACACCGGCCCCCACCTTATCTCCTTTTCCTCCTCCGCGATTTCTTTCCCTTCTTCTTTTGCGCTCCTCTTTTTCTTTGGGTGTAGAAGCGCTACAGATGCGCGCAAATGCCTCCGGACACTCATGAGATTGGTGACCTGCAGCTGCGAGCTCCCCACCCTGCTTTTCTCCGTCCGTAGCCGATGGCTGTCATGTGGTTATAGGTCCCGTCTCGGAGTCTGAGAGCACCGTGCATTGCATAACCAAGCAGAGCGACTGGTAACCGCGGAAACAGAGCGAACGAGGGAGATCGGAGAGGGTGGGCGGCGAGAAGGCTCACACGTCAAATGTCTTTATTGCCAAGAACAATGTAAAGCTACAGAGAGATTAGGAGAAGAGAAGCATCCTAATGGAGAGGAGGTGTGGAATGGTAGCCACTTGATCTCTAACATAAGAACATAAAACTGACATGAAGTGTCTTCTGATTATCGATAATCCCAGACTATTTTTCTGGCTTTTTTGATTAGTTATTCTGTCCTCATAATAAAGAACTGAGCCTCAGCCTGAGTGCATTAACATTTTCTTTCTTGTTTTATTTGCAAAAATAGCTACGAGTAGGCAGGAAATGATGAGGAGATTAGGGATGAAAGGATTGGAAATGAGCTTGACTTAAACTTGCAATGGCTGCATGCACCAAGGCACTATGTTTCAGAACTTATTAGCCTGCTTACTCTAGGCTAATACACAGTTGTTTGGTGTTTTTTTTTTTTTGTTTTTTTTTTTTTTTAAGTACAGCCATTTCCTCAAACTTTTTTGATTTTAAGCACTCTTTAAAAAATATTTTTGTGTAATTTTCCAGTATAAAGATCAAAATATCCCAGAAACAAAATAAATTCACTTGAGAAGCAATACTTTATCAAGGGTTTTAAAGTACGCATTTTTAATCTGTCTATTTTATATTGCTGTATTGGCCTTTGTCGAAAGACTAAATAAAAAAAAAACTCAATAAGAAGTCGTTTTTCTGAGGAAGATTTATGGATATATTTCATTGAACAGTTTAGAAAATGATCACATTGACATTTCAAATGAAATTTATCCCTGAACTTTAGATCGCGGGCCCCTCACATTAAATAAATGTTATTTAAGTGGCCTTTAATGCTGACCGATTTGAAGATGAAATGTGAAGAAATGGTTTTCTTGTAATCCTCGTCTACTGCAGCCCAGCTCGAAACTCAAACGCAAGCTACCGTGATCACAGCGTGTCCGAACACTGACTCAGCCCTACCCTTGAGGAGCATGATTCTTGTTTCCTTACTCACCATCAGTGGAAATAAAGTACACCGCCCTCATCCTCCTTGTGTACATCTGAACATTCCTTCCCCCTATCCGTTTTACGATTCTCCATCCTGCTCTTTGCCCTTATCTAGTCTCCTGTCCATTGGTGTGTGTTAATAAACCATCAACCTTATTGTCCACATTAACATTTTAATAGAAGGGGAGAGAGTACAAGATCTGTATACACTCCGTCCCTGCCACATCCAGTCCGATAAAATCATACATCAGTGTTATGTGATACATAAATAAGTTGGTTTACTTCTAGCAACCATCAGACCTCAGCAAAGCCAGATCAATTATTTACTGTTTCAATCTGAAATGATTCTGACCTCTGGGCAGACGTACTGTTACAGGAGGTCAATACCTGCAGGCACAACTATACCAGTCTGAGAGGAAGTAGTTGACTGTAGAATCTTGAAACAGCATTTGCAACCCAATTTACTTCTGTAATGTTTTTTTTTTTTTTTTTTGAGTGAAAAGGCTATTAGGTAGGTGTTACATAGCAAAAAGGTGCCAGGTGGTTTGAAAGGGAGGGATTGAATGTATTTGTTTAGTTTCTTTCCTTTTTTGGAGTTACATACAGTATAACAATGATGACACGATAATTTTTTAATCATTTACTATTTTTTTTATAATAAGGTTTTCATTATACTGCTTCAACAAATGTTTGTATATATTTTTTACTTTTTACTTCTGTCTCAGTGGATTAGCTGTTTCAGCAGTGTTAAAGTTTTACTGTAGTTCAATGTCAGTGTTTCATCCTGATGCTTCCTGAGGTACAGATGGAGTGAGTGATTGTGTGTGTTGACACATTCGTGGTTATAAAATCTTATAGCAAACTTCATTTGCTTTAATCATCTTCGACATTGTTGTTTGAGAGCATGTCTCATGCCAGGACAACACCCCACCCCTCTCTAGCTCTTTCTTTTGTTCTCTCTTTGTAGCTCTCGCTCTCTCTTTGATAATTAGTATAGGCACATTTCACCATAATGTGCAGAAATTATTGCACAGTCCAATTAAATGAAATTATCATGTGGGTGAATTCCCTCGGCCCCGGATATTTCAAACGAATCAAAATGAACACGGCAGGTTAGAAGCCATGCAGAAAGAGGCAGGATATTTTTTCAATCTGCTTTAAGTGGAGTTCCTTGTCAATGAGCCATTGTTTATATTCATTTATTTGTTTGTAATTTTCTCTCTCTGGAGTTGTGGATCATATAATCATCAAGCTGACAGCCGGTGGTGGGCGATTATGAAGCGATCTCATTACTGTATGTGTGTGTGACCATAATATTCTGAACAGATTGTGCTGCCTCAAAGATCTGCTCATGTTCTAATATTGATGATCTATTAATATCTGCTTCTAATCACTTAAGATCAGACTGCCGCCTTTGACCTCTGATGCTCTTCTGTAGCATAGAGGTTAACTCAATGTAAAATTCACAAAAATTATGCAATTTTTGGATTAAGGTTATTGTGATAAAAGGCCTTATTCATTAAAGGTCCCCTCACATGTTTTTTTTTTTTTTTTTTCACTTTCTGAGGTTTTTTAACATTAATATGAAGTTCCCCTAGCCTCTATATTGTCCCCCAGTGGCTAGAAATTTCAATCAGTGTAAACCGAGCTTTGGTGATCTTTCTCTTCCTTTGAGAAAATGAAAGCTCAGACAGGCTGATCTTGAATCTCCCCCGTATGACGTCATACGGAGGAAAGGTAACCTTCTCTTTCTCTGCTTTGCCCGCCAGGGAATTTGGCTCGCCCATGAGAAAATGAGTTGGGAATTCTGAACGTGATTTGAGTATTTCCACAAGAGATATCATAGATTGCAAAGAGCAAAGCATGCCAGTTGATCAGTGTTTGGATGTACAAATGACCACAAAACAATTTTTTAGTTAATGGTTAAGTTTTACTTCATCCGCGCCTCTGAAGAAACAATGGGTTAATTTTATTTTCTCTGGAAATGTGCCGACAGAACTTCCCAAAGTTTTGTTTGGTCCAAACATTTTGCCAACGACCGTTTCCTCAACTTGGGCCAATACAGAACTGGCCTCGATGAACTCTGAAAATAAATCGATCGAGTTACCAAGCAACAATTTCTGAGGTGTAATTTAGCCTAATAGTTCAAGTTCAGTTAATCTCTCTCTCAACATCGTTCAATACTGTTTAAGCATCAGTAAGTCAAGCCAGTGACTAAAATATCAACTGCACATTGTTTCTTTTAGTGGGATGAGATCTTATTTAAATTGTGAACAAATTATACATAAAGCAATCAAAGAACAATCTTTCCACACAGCGCGAGTTTATCTGGACAACTCATTATGAAATCAATGACACACGTTACACTGCACAACGAAGCTCTTACTGTATGTACATCATCGTGTTTGCATTGGTGAAAGCATTAGAGAGAGTGCAGAAACTGCGTTGCAAATTGCAATGATGATATCTTCATTTTCTCGATCAACAGACTGTCATCTGCTTGCTCAATGCTCAACACAGCAACATTTTATGTGATGAGAATAGATCTAAATACTTTAAAAACTTCTCACGATTCATAAATCTCTATAGTTGTAGTAGTAAAAATGTATAATAGCTTTAGTAAAGGTATGTGAGAGAGTTTCAAATGTAATGCGTAGCTATTTCATATGCAAGCATTTGGTTACACTGAATCCCACAGCAGACACGCCCCTTCTAACAGAGTGTTCAAATCAGAGGGTAAAATCAGGCTAGGAAATTAAAATTATGACTATTTTTGATCTAAAAAACATGCAAACATTATAAGGGCAACTCGGGAAACGTTATAAAATAATAACACACCTATAAAAAAAAAAACACCTTTAAATTCAAGCAATGCGAATCTGCGATCGTTTGGAATCATTTATAAATTCCTTGCATTTTTGTAGTCAGTTGTTCAACACAGGTTTTTTTTTTGTTTTTGTTTGTTTTAACTACTTCCAGGAAACACAAAATGAGTAATTCTGAATAATAAACTTGCTGCAATTATAAAAAAAAGACTTTATAGCTCCAGTCCCTGTTTACTTTCATTACATGGAAAAGAGTGACCAGGAAATTATATATTACATTTATACACTATCATTAGTTAAAAAAAAAAAAAAAAACTAGCAACGATCTTAAAATAACTGTAAAATTATCAGGTTAGTCACTTTTGCAACCAGTTTTGGCACTCAATTTTTTAGTGGTAGTCATTAGGGTACACCCCTAGTCTTGAAACTTGAGTGTATTTATATAGCTTTTAAAACAGAAGTTGATGGTGTAACACAGACCTTGAGCAAGGTTCTGCAGAGACTCACAGAAATGGACAGTGCTGAATTGGGTCAGCTCTGACAAGCTTTTCAAACCTGCCGCAACATCCTGCAGGATGCACTCCTACTCCCCTCGATCAAACACCAAAAATGGAGAGAGTGAGTGATGGCTTGGAAACCTTTTAATGGATGTGTGTGCACTCATCCAATGCACATTCATGCCTTTACCTTTTTTTTCCTTCTCTAAATCTCCACCACGATCATCATTAGTGGACAAACTCTGAACAATGCACACAATTCATATCTGACAGTCGAAACCTGCAAGATAAATTATTTTTTCTCTAGCTGAGGTTTTTCCCCCAGTGTACTGTTTCTTTTTCTCATTAAGATGTTTGTAGTGAAGGGTTGTAATAGCAGTCAGCCGGTTTTCTCCGCTGTGATCTATTAATATTAGGGATGTGCAAAATAGATTGTAGTTTTTGTTTTAACAATGTGCAATCTGATATTATCGAGTATGTCTCTCACTTTAAAAAAAAAAAAAAACACTTTTAGAGAGTGCATACACTAATTGGTCTAGCCTTTTCAGTTTAGCTTAGACTGCACGTGCACATTTACACAGCACGCTCTCACTGCTTAATTTACTCAATTATAAAATTAATAGCACATTTGCAGTTAAACCAAGTTAGTTGGTTAGTAAACCAAGGCACAGCAGAAATATTTCGCGTCTGAGCAACACAGCTGTTTTAGTTTTTTCCATTTGAACGAATCGGTTGAAGAATGGTTCAATGACTCACTCAAAAAGTCAAATGCTTTGCTCCTGAAGTGATCAGCTGTTTGAGATAATCTGTTGAATTAATGACTCAATGTAAATTTGCTCATTAACATTGTCTTGCCACCACCTACTGGTGGTTTTAGTTTCATATTTAAAGTATCTTTTCAATTTAAAAATGTTTTTTATATATTTTTTAAAATCTTTTTTGTCTCTGAGCTGCATTAAACAGTCTGTGTAAATACCTCTGCATTGTAAATATGGATTTAGTTGATACTGATTTCATTTCATTGGTAACAGCCTTATAGTGTCTTATTATTCGATTTGTTTATTCTTTATTGATTAAATGTAAAACTTTGACATAATAAATTAAGCATAGGCTAAATGAAAAAAATACACTTATAAAGGTAAAAATCTATTTCAACATTTGAACAATTAATTTCTGTTATTGCTGCAAAACTAACCACCACACAGAATACGAAAGAATAAAAAAAAAACTTTATGAGTCAGCTGTCCAAGGTACCAGCACTGTAACACTCAGAGAAATATAATGTGATCATCGTTGGACAAATATTGAGATTTTTTTTTTTTTTTTTTTTTGCCGATATCGCACACCCCTAATTAATATATCTCATTCTGCTCATTTAAACAGGTGCCCTTTGTAAAGTCATATTCTCCTCTCTCGAAAGCTTTTTAACAGCATGTGTGTACCCACACAAAATGGCAAATGTCAGTCAGAGGGCTTGTCAGAATTAATTATTCCCTCCTGCGTGGAGAGAGATAGATATCCCTTTTTACCTGTATGGGTGCACAGGAGCTAAATTGGATAAAGAAATAAGAGTGGAGGAGTGAAAGGATGGATGGGAGGACAGAAATGGCATGGTCATTAAAATGAAATGGTCACAGAAAGTAACTGGACCTCAAGATTATTTTTGCTTTGTTGGCCTTCAGTCAACTTTGCTTTGTGGACTTTAGGATGCTGGTCTTCAAACAGTTTTTTACTGGTTTATCTAACCTTGTAGAATCAATTCTACATTTCAATACAATTCAAAAGCTTTTATTCAGTAGGATTTTTTTTCAGCAAAAATGAATTTAATTGATCAAAGGTGACATTTATTCAGTTAAAAAAAAAATCTGCTTCTAATTATTTTTTTTCTTTCTATTCATCACTGAGTCCTGAAAGAGTGGATCATGGTTTCCAGAACAATATTGATAATAACAAATGTTTCTTGAGCAGTAAATCAGCATATTAGATTTATTCATTCCTAAAGGATCATGTGACCATGAAGAAAAAAATAGTTTTGTCAATTTTGGCACTTACATCAGTTGGTCAGTTCGCTGTCCAAAATGCCCTCATGAGTAGACAGACATGGTGTCTTTAGAGCACAATCAGAAACTTATTCCTCTTCAGATGAGAGAAATGCTCTGAATGATTTAGTTGCTTTAAATGATGCAGAAAGGGGAGAATGCGCTTTGTTATCCTTCCGTTAGCTGAGGGTTTTATAGCAGCTTTGCAGAGGAGGAAAATTACAGCCCTGTGGTCGTCACCATTAGCTCCAGCAAACATTTCTTGTGTATAAACAGCCTGTGCTGGCACAGAGTTTCCTCAGATAAAAGACTGTTTTCCTGAAATTACATCTTTTGTGCAGCGCAGATACCTCCTGTAATCAACTCGTACATAAACGTTTGGAAGGGTGCCACTTTCTCATGAGGGTGTCGCTGTTAATGCTTACAATCAGATTGTCAGGGCACCAAAGTGTCTGCTGGCTGACTCCACGTGTTTAAAGTAACTCTGAGAGTCGCCACTGTCACTTGTTATCTCTGGGGTCAGCTGGTTTAAAGCCAGAGAATCTGGACTCATTTTGATGATGCTGTTGGATTTGGTGTGGTACTCAACCTTAAAAGTATGAGAAGTAAAAAAAAGAGGGTTTTTTTGTTTGTTTGGTTTTTTTTACTTTGTTTTTTTACATTTTTGAAAGTCTCTTCACTGCAAACTGTTCAAAGGGCTTTAAACGACACCAGACGTTGAATAAGGGTATTATCAAGCGAAATGATCGGTCATTTAAAAAAAAAAAATAACAAAGTTTAAGTTTTATAAGCTCAAATGCTCGCCTTGCTCTGTTCTGTGTGACTCTCCTGTTCAAACTTGTTCATCAAAATGAACAAATCTTTTTCCGAGTCAATTCGTTCGTTGAATGAACCAAATGACTCCAAAAAAGATTTGTTCATTTTGATAAACGAGTCAAACAGGAGAGTCACGAAGGTGCATCACAGAACAGAGCAAGGCGAGCATTTGAGCTTATAAAACTTTTTAAATGAGCGATCGTTTCGCTTGATAAGACCCTTATTCATTGTCTGGAATCGTTTAAAGCCCTTTGAACAGTTTGCAGTTTGCACTTAAACTATGTTTTGGACCTTGAACCGTTTGGTTACCAAAAAAAAAACCTTAATTTCTTTTCGACTGAAGAAAGAATGACATGGATATCTTGGATGACAATGGGGTGAGTAAAGTATCAGCAAACGTTTTGTTTTTTTTTTAAAAAAAAGTGATCTAGTCCTTTAATTGTTTGTGCTTATTTCCTTTATTTTACATTTAAATGACCTTAGCTGTCATCTAAAGCTCAATTGAATTTAATCTTTAAAACAATAATAAATATAATGTTATTAAAATCGCCAAATTCGCTTATAGCATTTACTTGTAGTGTTTTGTTTTTACTTGCTTAGTATAGATGGCAAATAGTATAGAATTTTAATGTCAGCTGTTTATTCCAGTTTCAGGCAGAAGTTTAATATTGCAGCATCTCTATTCTAGATGCTTGTGTATTTTTGTGCAAGTTGTGGTGATAAATAACCCATCTTTCAGTCTCTGCTGTCTTTTCTTTTCCTCATGTCTTTGGCACATGGATCAGGAGCTGTTGAGTCAGTGGTCGGGTTGTGCCATCAGTCCATGTCTTGCGTCTCAGGTGTCGTCTGTGTCAGAGATGCAAAAGTGTGAAAGGGAGATGCTGTAGCGCTCATCTTGTTTTATTCCTCGTTCTGTTGCATTATTGATGGAGTGCTTCTCTGAGCTCTTGCTGCATGTGTCTTTCTTTCCAGCCGGCCCTCATGTGAAGGATTCTCTCTTGCTTGCTCACTCACTTACACACACTCCAGACAGGCGGAGGACTCTTGTGCCCTGAATGATTTGGGAGGCATGATTTTTGTGTCAGTCATTAGACTCCAGGCCCAGTTCCGCTCTGCAAAGCGGCATTTATAATCAGACTCCTGTCAGCCTGATTTACTTCAACAAAAGTGTGCTAGTGTTTCTTCAAACACACCAAAAAAAAGTGTACACACCCACATATATATATATATATTTATATGTACGCATACATATTTCATAGTGGAGTCCTATTATAAACTGGTATTTCTTGTCTCGCTCTCTTTATCTGCTTGTCATGAACAGTTATGCGTTTCTGCACGTTGTAAATAACCAGATTAAATTTTAACTAACCCACGAGGCAAAAAGCTAGTCTGCTTTTCTGCACTGCTGCTGGTGGGTCTTGTCCCGCCTGTCCTCGAGATCTTTGTTGTCATGGTGACAATGAGTTTCCACCACATGCTCTGGGAACTGTGACACACTGCACACACACATAAAATGTTTCTTCATGGTTCCTGTGTGTGTGTGTATGGGGCCTTGTAAAGAGGCTGTATTATACTGCCCTACAGAAAAGACATTTGTTACAAAAGAAATAATGCTGTTCTTTTGACATTCTGTTCATCAAAGAATCCTGGCGGGCATGGTTTCCACAAAAATATTAAGCAGCACAACTGTTTTCAACATTGATAAAAATAAGAAATGTTTCTTGTGTGGAAAATCAGTATATAAGAATGATTTCTGAAGGATCATGTGACACTGAAGAGAAGACTGGTGTAATGATGCTGAAAATTCAGCTTTGCCATCACAGGAATATATTAATTAAAATATTATTTAAATCGTAATAATTTTTTCACTGTATTCCAATAAATATCTGACCAAATAAACACAGCCTTGCTGCGTATGAGACACTACTTTTATTTTATTTTTTTAAAGATGTATCTTGTCTGTACAAGTCTCTCTCTCTCTCACTCTCACTCTCACACAGAGCATGGAGCTTCCGTTTAAGGCTAACATCTTTTGTAGACAGTGAGACGATGGGGTGAGAGGTCAGTCACTCACTAAGGTCTTAAGGTACAAAATGAAGAATCGTTTAAAGCTCGGTGGATCAGTTTGAGTCCCGATGACCTGTGACCTTCCTGGTGAAGAGGGAATGGATGGAGGGATGAATGATACTGAAGTGTTCTTAGAGCTGCTGTGAGGAGTTTGACGAGAGACTATAGTATTATCTATAATAAGATAATCTCTTTACTCCGCCTTTTTCTTTTTTCTGTTTTTTTTTTCTGTCTGGTCTTCTCTCTGCTTTTTCTCTACACATTGGTTTTCTTCTCTCCTCCCCTTTTTATCTTTCCTGCTTGCTCTTTTCCTCTAATCTCCTCTCCACCTTTCAGAGCTCCATCGTCTCCTTTTTGTACTTATCTTTTCAGCTTTCTCATTTTTTTCTTGATTTCCCCTTTCCTTTTTTGCCTCTTGTCTGATCTACTTTTTTCTCTCCCTCTCTTTCTTGTGTTCTCTCATCTTCTTTCTTCTTGCCACCTCTTAACTCTTCTGGTTTTTGTTCTCCTCTATTCTCTAGAATTCTGATCTTTTACTGTTTCCTTTTCTCCTTTCTGGTCACCTTTCCACTTGTCATTACTTCCTTCTCATGTCTTCTGCTTTCTCTTTACCTCCATTCTGTTCGCCCCTCCTACTTTCTGGTCCCCTTGCCTGTTCTCTATTCTCTTCTCAAGTTCGGATATGTCTGCTATCTTCCCCTTCTACATCCTACTGTCCTGTCCTGTGTGCCCTCCCTCCTCTCTTGCTCCATCATCTCCACTCTTCTCTGTGCACGGCAATGGAGGGCAGGGGAGCTGACGTATGTGTCCTCTCCGCGCTCACTAACATTGTTTATCATCCACCCAATCCAGCATGGAGCTGAATGTCTGATGAGGTAGAGAGAGGAGGATTGGTGTGCAGTAAATCAGTTAGTCTGTAAATGAGATGAGAGTGAAGGAGAAACGGTCTGAACTGAGGAGAGCATGAGGAGAATCTGGAACATAGACTGACATTGAGATGGACCACGCACACTAACCGCTCTCTGATCTATGTTGTCCTCGCAGTGAGCGCACACTCAAATGAAACCCTTTGAAATAGCTCCCTTCAGGTGTTTAAAATTCCTTTCTTCCTAAAGTGCCCCTGTTATGATTTATTTTTTACATTCCCTTTCATGCAGTGCAATGCATGATATAAATAGTTATTGTCTCCCAAAAGAAACAATCGACTCTGACCCGCCAATACGAGTCGGGTTTTTTTTATATTCGAATCCTGCTACTTTTCGGTTCTACTACGTCATTAGAAGATACATTTGCGTAATGTCCGCCCGCTACTTGACCAGTCATTTTACTGACGACTGATTCGCAATTCTCGGAGTTCAAAGTGGGATTCGCAAAGCGCTTGCTCTTTGTTTGGGAATCATTGAAAAATGTGGTGATTATGAGAAAATGAAAGTGTTTTTGCCCTTTGATGCATGAAAACCTGTTGTGAAGACCTCCAAAACAAAATTAACCTTTTAAAATAGCATACACACAAGTCTCACAAACATGCACTCAGGTCTCAAGTTTCTTACATTCAACTACACACTGATAATATGAGCCTGATTATAGCGTTATGCTTGAAGACCCTCAGTAATCTTTCTCCGTCTCGTTCCCTCTCATCTTTTATTCTCTCACTGTCCTTGTTCAGGCTTTAAGACTCCGCTGCGCTGTGCCACAAAAGGATTATCGTGCCTTCTTCAAACAGGAAATACATGCACAAACAGCCCTAGTGCCTCAAATCACGGGTCCTCATAGCATCAAATAATGCTCAGTAGAAGATTTGCTTGTGTTTTATGCTCGTAAAAATGGAACATAAATATTTTTGTGAATATATTTACTGTCAGAATCTTTTTGCTTTTGAGTAAACTATCCTTTTAAGCAAGTGCAACATAAGTGTCCTTCTTTGCATATTTATAAAATGCGTGCAAGACGACTCTTCCGTTTATATGGCATTTCCTTGTGCTGAACGATTTCAGTTATTTAAATATTTGGAGGCACCTAAAAACTTCAACCTTGAGAGGCTGAATATGTGTGTGGATCGTCCTTTGTTTCCCTCTGTCCTTCTGTCTTTTAAGAGATGTAATCAACTTCGTCTTTTATAAGTGTCCTGTCTTAATACGTAATGTCTCTCTCTCTCTCTGTCTCCTGCAGTTTTGGACATGGCGCGTCACGTACCCCTGTATCGTGCTCTGTTGGAGCTGCTAAGAGCCATCTCCACCTGCACCAGCCTGGTTCCACTGCTCCTGCCGCTATCAGGAGACGCTGCCGAAGAAGAGGAGGATGAAGAACGCACTGAGTGTCAGACCTCCGTCGGCATGTTACTGGCCAAGATGAAGACCTGCGTGGACACCTACACCAACCGCCTAAGGTGCGCTATTCCTCTCTCTTAGACACACACACTCACACTGGTCAGTCAAACTAAAGGACAGAGGATGGGCTGAGTGACTGCTGATGGATGGATGTTCCCCCTTTGACACTCACCGTCTCTGACCTGCATGAAAAAACCTGACTTATGACTTAGATGTTACCTGATGCTATCGCCACAAGTCAAAACCTTTGTTTCATCAAAGTAATAACACACAGTAGATCAGTCAGTGCACCTCGGTTGCCCCTGTAATGACTCCATTTTCCAGTGACCTTCACACTGACCTGAGCTTCTGCTGTTACAAACGCATGTAGTGTATATGCAAAATAGTGTAGATTAAAATAGTTTTTCCCTGTTTTCATTCAACCGAACACATACACACTATGAATTGATTTTTAGCAATGTATTTTCAAGGAATAATGTTTATATTTTACATTTACATTTTGTTTTTTTTACAAAAAAGGTTTTAGGTTTTTAAATTAAAGCTGAAAACAATTTTTTAAAAGCATTTTATTTGTAATGTTTTTAAATGTTTTTTTTTAAATGTATATTAAAATACAGTAATACGTGTACCCTTGAATGACAGTGCCATCTTAATTACTCTCCTTTGCATCACTTACAGGCAAAGGACATTTATGATTTCATGTCCTCTTTATCCTTTCTCTCTCTCTCTCTCTCTTTCATGTTCCGTCCTCCTCCTTAATGAAAGATGCATTTTGTGAGGGTGTGTGCTTAGCTGCAAGACAGCTGGATGTTGTTTTTAATGGTTTACTTTGGGACTTAAGTCACGATCTGCTGCCCATTTCAGTGTCTACCAGCACCTCTCATGAGCAGTGCGTGTTTGTTTCAGGGTTGGGGACATGAGAGGTTGAGAAGCTCTTGTCTCGAGGACATGCAGTTTTTTTTCTATGCCATTTTTGTGGTCCTCTCAACCCAATTCTGAATGTGCAATGACACATTTCACATGTTCACATGCACACAAGCACAAATATAGGCCCCTAATTAATAAGATATTGCATCTACAGAAATAGAAATGTGACCCATGATGATTCGTTGTCCACCTTAGGTCAAAGAAAGACAAAAGTAAAGGGGTAATGAAGGCTGAGACATCTGACCCAGAGCCAGAAGGCCTGACGCTGCTAGTTCCCGACATCCAGAAAACTGCAGAGATTGTCTATGCTGCCACAACCAACCTACGGCAGGCCAACCACGGTAAGAACAATCTACTATTTCCCAAATGCTTCCATTAAGTGCTGTTATTGAATAATAATAATTTGGATTTAAAATGCTTAACAGATGGGTATTTAATGAATTTCCAGATTAGAAACATTGACTAATTTTTCACTTATATTATTTTCGACATTTTAGACACTACAATAAAGTCATCAATACGCAAAATAAATTATTAATTAAATGAAATTTAGTGACTCATAAAATTGTTAATCAGTTCATCCAAAAATAATTACAAAACATTATAATTACTCACCATAATGCTGTTCCAACCCCGTAAGACTTTTGTTCATCTTCAGAGCTCAAATTAAGATATTTTTGATGAAATCTGAGAGCTGTCTCACTCCTTCATGGGCTACTAGGTAATTGCATTTGCTGGCCCAAAAATGTTAGTAAAACATTGTTAAAATAGTCAAAGTGACTCAACCTTAAGTTTATCAAGCGATGAGAATACTTTGTGTGCACAAAAATAACGACTTTATTCAACAAACTCTTCTCTTCCCTGCCATTCACTTTGTTGGACTATTTACAAAGTACAGCTCTTCAGTGTTTTACAGCAGAACGCTGGTTCACTATTTGCTGAGCACGATCACATGCATGCGTTATGGTGCTTACGTGAATCGCGTAGCAGACTGGCAGGGAGGAGAATAGATTGTTCAATGTTATTTTTGTTTGTTTTTGCTTGCAAAAAGTATTCCCATTGCTTCATAACATTAAGGTTGAACCACTAAAGTCACATGGACTATTTTAACGATGTCGTTACTGCATTTCTGGGGCTGGACCATGGTAATTACTTTGCAGTCTGTGGATGGTTCAGACAGCTCCCGGTTTTCACTTGAATCAGAGCACAAGTGAAAGAAGGACAGTGCTGGATGTATAGTGGTCAGTCCGGAGAGTGATGGTGTGTATTTCACAGGCTGAAGACGCACTCCTTTCTTATCCAAGGGCCCTGGGGGACATGGAGTGACTGTTTGCTCTGACAAAATAAGCCAAAGAGAAATGGCTCTTCAACACAGAGCCCCACCAGAGGCTCTCTAAAGCCTGATTGCGTTCTTGAAGGACTTTTAAACGGAAAGTCAGCTTTACTGGGCAGTTTCGTTTGTCAGACTAGACTTAATCTATGTCGTGCTAATTCTTTAAGATTTGAACCAACAGCCCTTAGTCATGGCCAGGGTGCATTTTCAGACAGAGATGTTGTATAATGAAGTTTAGTCCCTTTACACTGACCTCATAAAAATGGATGTGACCATGACAATTTCTAATCCTGGGGTTTAAAGCTCTTGAAGTCACATCTGTTTATTAACATTTGCAAACTGTCTTTCTCGGGTCCTCCAGGTCATAGCTAAGGGAAATTTAGACCTCTTTGAGCATTTGTTCCTTGACAGAAACCCTTGTCATCAGGTACTATCTCCACTAGGGCTGGGTATCTATTCAAATCTATTCGATTTCGATTCACAAGCTCTCGATTCGATTCGACTATCATGAATATGGATGTAATGCAAATCCTATATTTATAAATAAAAAAAAAAGAACAGTGTATATAAGTTTACAAGTGGTTAATTAATACAAAGAAATCAAGTGCCACAAACCTGTATATAAAACTATTTTTATTTTAGGTACACTATACACTAAATGCATACAATGAATAGACAGGATTTTGATGCAAGATGCAAAATTGACCAATAACATTCCTCTCTGTCACACACGTTTCATGCTTACTTAAGACATAACCGACTGTCTTTATGAGGTGACTCACCAAGACCAGAGTTTTGACATAATTTTGCACGTTTTTAACTTTTAAAGTGATATAATCCATAAAACAGAACTTTTGTTACTGGCGATCTGTTTGTGATTACGGATTTAGGCTTTACAGTATGTGCACTCTGAGAGTGCGTGAGCTTTGGATAGTTTAAAATTGCATGAATATTTAAACCTTTTTATTCCGTCATGTCCCGACTCCAAAACACGTGTGTATCGACGCCTGCAGTGCTTGACGCTCGCCTTGAGAGAAGACGTAGCACTGCGAGCCTTGAATATGGAATAAATCAGTTCATGGCCGTTGAGAATCGATTTTGAATCGACCACATTTTAAAAAACTATTAATCGAAAAATCAATTTTTTCCCCAGCCCTAATCTCCACATTTATCTATCACCCTCTCTTGGGTATCTCATGCTCTCATTCTCTCTGTGATGAGAGAATGAAAGGGGCGTTAAACGTGGTGAGGTGGATCAATGCTGCTGTCACCATCCATAAGGAAAATCTATATGATAATAGAAGTGAGACATTACTTACCACCCCATTTTACTGTTTAATTAGTGCTCCATCTTTTTTTTTAAAGTGCCCAAAGACTGCGCAGTCAGGGTGTCTGATTGGTCGTGAGTGGTTTCTCATAGTTCGGTATCGACATCGCCATCAGTATTGTGCACTGATGTAAGTGGAGCTATCGATATTGGTTGAATTGTATGTGGCTCGTGTCCAAAGCACATGTTAAACACTATGATAATTTGATTGGCTGTCACAGTGCATGTGCATGTGAGGAAGGACACACCCACTGCAGAAATGCCATAAAGCCCCATAAATGTATGGGGTTTAATTGTGTTGTTACTCTAACGGCCTCTATCCGCAGGTCTTATATGTCTCACTGGAGTGGTGATGGTCTGCTGGTGGTGTTGTCATTAGTCTGGCATCCTCTCGATAACAATCTGAATTGGGGGAACAGAAATGCTGCGACTCATTTGTGTAACAACATGACATTTAGTGCTTATTGCTATTTATCAAGATAATAAATTTGCAGTCAGTCATGTCCCATTGGGAGTCTTTTAATTAAGTAAAAAAAAAATGATCAAAGTGGGCCTTTTTTCTTGGCAGTATATTTTGTTTACTGATAGCAGAGCTCCATACACTCATTCAGGTTACTTTTGCCTCTCGTAGGGATGTGTTGGTTGTTTAGAGATGAGAGGATGGAACATGTGATCCACTCGAACACTCCCTCAGGCCACTCTGAAACACACACATGCACACACTTTTTTTGTTGTTGATGTGTCTGTCTTTTGTTTTTCAGAGAGGAAGATGGCAGAGAGCTCTAAGAAGGCAGCAACAAGGCCCAAACCGCTGTCCATCTTGCGTTCAATGGAGGAGAAATATACAGCAGCAATGAAGAAGTTACAATTTGGTGAGTTGAACTACACTCTTCTAGTGATTGACACAAGTTTTTACTGGCTGATTAGACAGCTATAGAGCATCTATAATAGAATTGACACTTTGAACAACCATTTTATTAAACATTTTACACAATATTTTTCAAATAATTTCGAATATTTTAGGGATGCAAGGAAATTGATACCATATTGGTTAACAGTTTCCAGTTTCCTCTATTTTTGAATTTAGATTATACTTGCCATCATCTATTATTTACTTAAATTATTCTTTAAAACACTAATCATGTAGTTACACTGTTAATAGCAATTGTCAAAATGAATATTTTACATTATTTATGAATCTATTACACTATCTGTATTATACGTGATAATGTTTTAATGCTTAAATTCACTTGTAACATTTAGAAATTTTGTATTAGCTATTTATTTGTTATTTGGTCATAACATTAAAATGGAATTATCAATTTAGTGTTAACAGCCAAAATTTTACTATTGATGCATTTGTTAAAGGGGTTTTCATTTTAAATAGTGTTTAATCTTGCTGTTGGTGCATGAACAGTATCTGCAAAGTTGCTGCGCTGAAAGTTTGACGTAAGCAGAGATATCCTCTTTTAAAAATCAGGAAGTTTAATGCCTACAAAAACGACTCGAATGGGACTACAACGAGATACTTCCCAAGTTTTATACGTAACAAACCCATACATTTACATCAACTCTCCCTCTGGAATATGCAAAAAAGGGGACATGGCTATATTTCTGCTGCTCTGTTGAAGAAGAAGAGTAATAGTGGAGAGCTGTAGCCATGCCGTCGAAAGTGTTATTTTCACCTAGCTGTCAGGTCTTTGGTGTTTGGGCTTCCCACGGATGCTGTAGTTCGTCAACAATGGCTAAAATTTATGGTTGATTATGTTCCTTAAAATTACAATTGTGCTGCGCATTTTACGGAAGACAGCATCCAGAATCTCCACAAATTAAATGTCGGATTCAGCAAGAAACTGTTACTAAAACATGAAGCAGTTCCAACTTTAAAACCAGAGGAAGTAGTTGTTGGGCCACAACCTGTAAGTAAGACTTAATCATTTTAAATGTACTTGCAGGTATATTTTCAGACGTAATGTTTTAGTTTTATCAAGGACGTAAACAAATACCAGTGCTTGCTTTAGTAGCCACTTAGTTATGCTATTTCATGTCTGACAAACGTGTACAAACATTTTGGACCTGAATTTGTAATTGTGTACTAATTTTTTTAATCTATTTTCATGTAATTTTAGACATACTTTTTGGATTTGATCAAGAATGTTAACCAATTCCAATGCTGTTTATAGTAGCCAATTAGTTCGATGCCATTTTGTGTTTATTAGACATGTGTATAAAACTCAAAAAAATTTCTGCTGCCGTTATCAGCGCTCAGTATGGTTTTAACATAGTTGCCACATGTACACCAAAAGAAAACGATACACTGAGTAAACTAAGTTTTGGGAGTAGATAAACGGTTGTTCACTATATTGATAAAATAATTACTTAAAAAAAACGGTATTACTCAGTCATTGAAAAAAAACGTATCTCAAAAGCTAACAATCGGCACTAGCATTTTCAAGTAACAGCGCATTGAAATTCTTCTATAATAATAGTAGAATAGAATAGAATAATAATAATTTTAAAAAATGTAGTGTGCCATTCAGAAACGTTTTGTAGAAACCGTGTTTGAGGAGGTTCTGCTTGACTCTTCATCGCTGCTTTCTGGGTCTGATTCTGGCTCAAACTGATACGGCAGTATTACATCATTATTTACATTTTACCCGAGCACAAACAATTTACAATTTGAAATTTACATTTGAAAGTTACATTTGTACCAAATAAATAGTTAATAGATGGATGGAAATTGCTGTTTCCCCTTCAGCTGCTTTTTCGCCTTTAAGTGCATCAAATATTTGAAGGGGCACAGTGCATCTGAATTGAAATCTATCTTGCTAGTAGAATGGCTTTTCTTGTTGTCATTTCACATCTGTCTTTGCTCTGATTGATGACAAGAGTTTTGTTCTGCCAAAAATGATTCAGCCCCACCTCAGACGAATGAGGTAATCTCAACTGATGTGACTGTTAACAGGTCTGCACTGGCTCACACAGAACAGACCCTTCAGAACACACAGTACGGCTGTTTCTGGAGGAAATGTGATGAAACGTGAATCTGATCATATCTTTCAGGCGTATTGCATTGTCATTGTGACTGCTGATAACTAACTGTCCGTGTGTGGTCTCTTCCACAGACACATTTGAAATGGTGTGTGAGGACGAGGACTCTAAGCTGGTGTTTAAGGTGAACTACCATTACCTGTCTCAGGTGAAGAACGCCAGTGATGCCAACAGTGCCGCCCGTGCTCGACGATTAGCACAGGAGGCGGTCACGCTCTCCACCTCCCTCCCTCTCTCCTCCTCCTCCAGTGTGTTTGTCCGCTGCGATGAAGAACGCCTCGACATCATGAAGGTATGAATAGACACCCTCGTCCCATCCACCGACGGTCAAACTGATTCACAGAGCATTTGTTGATCACTAAAACTCTGACTAATTATAACAAATTGTACTCAATGTGCAAAATGCAGATGGATGAGCATGATTAATGGCATCAGTGATTGAGTGATTATTGCACCAATTAAAAAAAAAAATACTATTTTTATCTTTTTTATATATATTTTTTTTTACATATCTTTTTGATCACACTATATTTATTTGTGTGTATGTATATATGTATAACCGTTTTATGAGAGCAAACCCGGACAGACTCGAGCACTGCTGTTTACTGTGGGTCAACATGAACCTTTCGATCTCTCCTGCATGACAAAACAGCCGTAATGAATCCCTGCAGTCACTTGCTTGTCTCGCTGTCCTCTGGTCTCTAACACACACAGACTTGCTGTGTGCACATACTCTTCCTAATGACATTTGAGATGTGTTTTTGACCCTGGCTGCTCTCTAAGTGTGTAAATGTCAATGTGTCTGGCTTGAGCTCGGGTAGGCCAGACCACAAGCGGAGCCCCAGTCAGACTGGTCACTCACTGCTCCATCTGTTTACACTGACCCCTAACAGCGGGCCAGGTCTCCTCCACACTTCATATAATCTTAATGGACATTAATAGTAAACTGAGCTTTGTGAGCTGTGTGAGCCACAGCTTTGTGTGTGTTTAGTGTTGCGTTTGAATGGTCATGTCAAAACAGTCTTTACGCTTGAGTGCAGCTCCACCGCCTGCAGTGGAGAGAGATTTACTGGATGGCATTACAGTCCTCCGATCTGCCTCTCTCTCACTCACATGTCTGCCTGTATCTGTTCATACTCCCTAGCTCTCTCTCTCTCTCTATAAACATGGTTTATACATGCACAATCATTCCTGTGCTGTTCAACACCATCCTTTCATGTTAACGTTTGTCACCTTTGAAGGATTGGAGGCTTGCTGTTTTAATGGCTTTTTTTCCTGCTTTTTCTTTCAGGTGTTGATAACAGGGCCCGCAGACACACCATATGCCAACGGCTGTTTTGAATTTGATGTCTACTTTCCTCAAGATTACCCAAACTCCCCTCCTCTTGTTAATCTGGAGACCACTGGTGGCCACAGCGTCCGCTTCAATCCAAATCTCTACAACGATGGAAAGGTTAGTGTTTTCTTCCTGTTTTCTCCGATTTTTCAGTGCCCAATTACCGATACCGATAAATAGACTGTAGGTAGTAAATATAAAAATGTTTATTTTACGTGTAAACACTTTTTGTGTTTGTTTTACAGCTCAAAAATGTCTGAATATTGACTGAATGGAAATACAAAAATAATATTATTTTATTTTTTTATTCTTTTTTATTGCTATATTTTTTTACAAAAAATATATATATTTTACAACAAACAACAACAACAAAAAAACGTTTTATTTGCCTGTTTATTTTATAATGGTCAATCTCTAAGCTTGTAATCATTGTTTAGTTTAACCATTATGTTTTTTTTCTTCTCTTCATCTCCACCTGCTGTCATCCCTTCGGTAACCACCAGGTGTGTTTAAGTATCCTGAACACTTGGCACGGGCGTCCCGAAGAGAAATGGAACCCTCAGACCTCTAGCTTTCTACAGGTGAGCCAAATCCCGTTCGTTTGTAGTTTTTCTTTCTTAAATAATCAGTTTTTTTTTAAGCTGTCCTGCTCTCTCCTGTTCATGCTCATTTGTATGGAAGAATTTCACTTTCAATACTGAAACCGATGCTACCGGTTCTAAAGCAGTGGAATGTTGGAGAAAACACCCCTCATTTCATCACTTTCTGAGACCATTTAGTCATATCACATACACATCGACCATTAAGCATTTACAACATTCCCATCCTGGGTTCCCTACAGTAATTATCTGCCCTCATCTCAACCCTTCCTCCCTCCCTTCATCATACCTCTCAAAATAATAGGCAGGGGAGCTGTTTCGCCCTGTAATATTGATCTGATCAGGCTCTTCTCCTCTCTCTCCCGCTTGTGCTCATGTAGTGCTGCCAGCAGTTCATAGAAATGTCTCCATTGATTAGTGCTACAGTTAGTGTCCAGCCGATCAATAAATGGAAATCGGGCACTGGGACAATAGTGCTTTGGACACAGAGATCTGTGTGTTCTTCACCTTTTCACCTGATCTGTGTGTGTTTTCACCTTGGATTTATAACACGTGTGTCTGTCTATTTTAGGTACTGGTATCAATCCAGTCTCTCATCCTGGTGGCTGAGCCATACTTCAACGAACCAGGTTACGAGCGTTCCCGGGGCACGCCGAGTGGAACACAGAGCTCCAGAGAGTACGACGGAAACATCCGGCAGGCCACTGTCAAGTGGGCCATGCTAGAACAGATCCGCAACCCTTCACCCTGCTTTAAAGAGGTTAGATATCATTCATCACAAACACTTATCGGCTCATGAAAGGGTGCCGAGGTTCATGCATGCACATATAATAGGGGATTATCACGCTGATACGTAGTACTTCCGGATTCAGTGATCTTTGTGCACTGCCACTTCCGTTGAATTACCGATCTCACTGGCGAACTGATGACAGACTACACTAAGTTTATTTATACGGCATCCCTGGTAAATTAGTCTGATTCACTAAAGTGCCGGCTGCAAATAAACGTGCTATACCTTGTTTTATTTTAAAGTTTTAATCCAGTTCTTCCTATACTCAATTCAGTCAGGATTCCATGAAAACTTAAGTAGGGTTGGCGTTGTTGGTTAGATTTACAAATTGGAACAGAGCAGTGACATATATAGCCTTCGTCTCAGCCATTGTTGAACTGCGTCGGAAGTGGACATGCACAAAGTTGACAAATCCCGGAAGCGTGATAATCCCCTATTCAATATACACATACAATATTTATTATGTACATATGAATAATTTGTGTATGTGTGTGTGTATATATATATATATACACGCGCACTAACATACATACGTTACATGTATATTTAACATGTATACGTTACAGTACTGTTAAAAAGTTTACGGTCTGTTAGTAAAAAAGTAATTCTGTTTCAAATAAATGCTATTCTTTGCTACATGAATAAATAACATTGTTAAATATATTTAAATATAAAACTGTTATTTTTAAATTGTAATAATATTTTACAATGTCTATTTTACTTCACACACACACACACACACACATATATATATATATGCATGAGGTGATTTTTGTCCGGTGTCAGCAGCACATTTTGAGTTGTCCTATCTTTTTGTCATTTTAAATAGATGATGTTCTTCTCCCCTCTTTGTTTTTGATTTCCTTTTGTCCTTGATATGGACACCCCACCACCAGATAGCAATCATCCATATGCTCAGTGAAAAGAGAGAGAGGAGGAGCTGCCTGAATCAGAATAAAAATTTTTGAAAGAGGGATATGAATCATGAATCCGCTAACTCAAAAGTGTGCACTCATCTAATTTACCAAACATAAACTCGCAACGTGCATTGAACTCTAGAAATATGGGCCATGAGTGTGTATTTTGTGAGTGTTTACTCCCCCAGACTGTCATATAGTTGAAAAATCAGTAGCCAGATCAGACTATGTGGCATCACACATCACATTGGCATTATCCGTCCATGTCATCTTGGGTCTAGTATGGGCACTTCAGCTGATATTTGATGTCATGCCTAACGGCTGCCTCGCCACCTCAGGCAGTTATGTGGCTGGTACATTACCTCTGTATCCCACAGTGGACACTAAACAGGCTGTTGCCATGGCAACCAGAGCATTGTTGAGAGGGATAAAGGCTGTCGTTTGGGCAGAACCGAGCCAGGCTGGACATCGACTGCTATAACACAGAAGCTCGTATGGCACTCGTACTTACTGGTGATGTATTGGCCCAGACAGAATATGCATAATTATGTGGAAAGGGTTTAAATCTCATATTAGTTACTGAATATATAAAGAAACTAGGCAAAATGTTTAATAAACAAACATGCATAGAGGTGAGGATATAAAAAATGTATAGACTGTTTGTTGACTCCATGTGGGCCTGAATGTAATCATGGTACAATCATTTTGTTGAGAAAGGATCTCTCTCATCCCCTCAGACATTTGCTTTTAGCACTTTTAAGAGAGACCGGTGACATTATCTACATGGAGCACATGGACATTTAAGGCCTCGATATACTCATGCCGAAGTTCTTTTTCGTTTATTAATGCCAATTATACTAAAATGCTAATTTCTTGTGTTAAATGAATTTGAAGTGTTTAAAATGAACATTTCTATTGCTGCTTCTGCCATTGGACTATATGAAGCAGTGTTTTGGAGTGTAGTACATTCACACACATGCAATTTTTAAAAAAGCAGGACACGTACAGTAGCTATATCTCTCTCACACACACCGACACACACACACACACACACCAAGAGCCAGTCACGCACGGTAATAAATAGTGGGCTGCTGATGTCAGAAGAGGGAGAGGAAACACACACTCGCTCCTGCACAACAACCTTACACCGTAACTATGCTCAAGTTCATTTTCTTTTATATGGCATTTCTGCTTCTAACCCTTTTTCTAACCCTCTCTCTCTCTCTCTCTCTCTCTCTCTCTCTCTCTCTCTCTCTCTCTCTCTCTCTCTCCAATATCGTTACACATGTCCTAGGAACTGAATGAATATGAAAAAAACGCTGTATTATGGGAGAGGCTGTAACAGTCACATGTCTGGGTGGTTGACCTTTCCATGTTTGGGAGAAAGATAGATTTATGAAGGATGGATGGATGAAGCGAGACAGCGAAAGAGAGAGATATAAGGCCGGTGAGGTTGAGCTCAGAGCCAGCGAGTAATGTGCAGTGGCAGCCGGGGTTTCCATGGCAACACTGGCAAGACCATCGATCACATGCACTCATTCCTGAATCCCTCTCGCCTGCTCTCGGTCTTTTTTCCCCCAAGAAGTTTGATCCGAACAGCGTGTCGCTTTTACAAGCAGGTTAAAGTGCACGTCTCAATCCTGGGAGAGACTGTGTGTGTTAGTAAAGACATAACAGGTGGATTTGCAACATTTTTTCTTGTTATTTACAGTTAAAAACCAAATGGCATCTAAGGTTTACAGAATTTTATGTTTTTCAGACCTGGTTTATGTTATTTTGCCTATTGTATAGTTGTTAGTAACGAATGATTACTAATATGAAGATGTATATTACATTTTGGATCACGCAAAACATACATTTTTGTATACAAAAGACAAGAACGGTTTGACCTTAAAATATCAAAATTGAAAATACTGTGGAAACAAAGACACCTACATCTACATCTTTCAAAGTGAACCATCCCGTTTGATCAACCCAAGAGCCACTCCCGATGTCTGGGGAAACGATACTGATTGTGTTAAATCAGCGTGTTGTGACTGATATTAACAAGTCCTCACGTCTGCAGTTTAATACACCTTCACTATGTATGACATGTTTAGAAAACAAAGTGAGATGGGGAGGAGGAATATCTAGGAGACGCAGAATGAGCGAGTGAGTCAGCTCTCGCCTTCAGACAGATTCGGAGTACTACGAGGAAGTGTGTGTCCGCGTGAGCGCGGAGTTCCTCTCTTTCCTGCCTATGATCTTTGTTACCGAAAAGGTCACTTGGTTTGTTTTTATTAACATGCGCGGAAAGGCAGTGACTGCTGGATATCTGTGTGGTGCGATCGGTCATCTGGTCTTTATGAATCCTATAGGTCACTGGAGTCTCAATCTGAAGATCAGCAGATTGTTTTCTAGTGCGACTAAAAATGAATATGAGGTTTGCGTTTGATTTATGGGCTCTATGGGAACTGATGCACAATTCCCTTCTTCAAGAACAATTTTTAACACTAACCGTGCGTGTGTGTGTATGCGTGCAGGTGATCCATCGGCACTTCTATATGAAGCGAGCGGAGATCATGGCGCAGTGCGAGGGCTGGATCTGTGATATCCAGCAGTACAGCAGCGATAAGAGAGTCGGCCGAACCATGTCTCATCACGCAGCTGCGCTAAAGGTACGACACTGTCGTATATACCAATGAAAATTGGGTCATTTGTTGTCTTTTGGAAAACTGAATGTGTTTTTTTAATTTTGCAGAGGCACACAGCTCAGCTCAGAGAGGAGTTGTTGAAACTTCCCTGTCCTGAAGGCCTGGAGCCGGATGGGGAGGAGTTTTCCGAGAAAAGCGCCTCGCTCATGGTGAAAGAGCTGCCCGTTCAGGATGCAGACAAGCAGACGGACAGCCCAGACGCCCACTGTAGCGACGGACAGCTATGATCCCCCTCTCCCCCTGAAGCCCCGCCCACCGCCTTTGACTATCCATTGATATTGAGAAAAGACTGGATGGCTTTGGTGATTTAAGCCATCTTTTTGTCAATATTTGTATGTAAGAAATCTAATTATGTTATAGCATAAAAAGAGAGGACAGACAAAACCAAGAAAATACAAGGAAATGAATCCGCTAAAACCCACCGACACAAGACGAACCGCTGAAATCTATGCTGCGCCCTGGAGAAAATGAGAGATGAGAAAAATCTTTTTATTTACTTGTAAAAGAGTATACATTTTTTTTTGTGCTTTTTTTTTTCTTTCTTTATTTTCCCAAATTGTTAAATAACCACTGATTGATATGTTATTAAACTTGTTTATGTAAACAAAATGAAAGATGAAATCACAGTATATATAAGGGAACTGCCTTTAGTGGAGAATGTTTACCAAATGTTTTGTTAATTTTTTTTTTTATTTTATTTTATTTTGGACTGTTAGTGCAAGGACAGTTTGTACGTGAGAATATACTGGTCATTCTTTAAGCAAACTATTTAAAAGAAAAATGTAACACGCTCCCATACCCACTCTTGAGTTCCCACAATCCTCTGGTGACCCTCTGACAGTGCTTTTGGTTTCTACAGACTTGTGTACACTTCAATAATAAAGCCTGAATCCGACGTTCCTGGATGCTCGTTCAGGCTGATCAATAGCACGTTTTATTTTTGCCCTCTCTCTGCTTTTAAGTGCAAGTTTAATAAATGCAACCTGTTTTACTTTGCTTGGATATACTAATTAATGTGGTTCTGTAGATTGTGGTGAGTGTTTTTCCTTGTGTAAGCAGAATTCACTTTTATTTCTCACTTTCTCTTAGTTATAATGGAGGCTGAGCGATGATCACTTTTAAAATCACTATAGCTTACAAGAGTAGTTTTTTTTAAAGGGATACTCCACTTTTTTTTAAAGGGATACTCCCCCAGAGTTAAACAGTTGATTTTTACCGTTTTACCGTCCATTCAGCCGATTTTCTGATATTTAGAAGAATATCAGTAACCTGGTCTCATTGACTTGTCAATGAGACCAGAAACTGTCTGGTTACTGATATTCTTCTTAATATCAGAAATGAACAGGTGTTCCTAATAAATGAATGTGGACGTCGAGGACCAGCCGGTCGCCTCACAAATGTGACCAATGGACACTCCGCTGGACCATCCCCAGGATGAGGCCAAGCCTCTGGTGGAGTGTGCTTTAAATCTGATGGGCCAGCATTGGACCAATTTCCAAACCAAAGGGGTTGGGCCCCATTTGGGCTGAATCGAGAACTGCTCCCAGAAACGAGATTCCCTGGCTGGAAAACAGTGAGCTCTTAGCTGTATTGATCCTGAGTCCCATGGTGACCACACCCTTGAATTAGGGAAGCCTGCGAGCGTTTACCTTGTTTACTGTTTTCAACACCCAACTTGAATCTCCGGGCATGGCTTCTCAAACCTCGGCCTGTGGTTCGTGTGGCAGCCCGCTGTTATGGGAGTAAATTTGTAATGTTTTGAGAAAAACTTAAAACTCAGAATAAAGTCATTAGTAATGACTCATTATCAAAACAAAATTTGGAATATTATGGAAATAAATTTGTAATTTTTTTGAGAATATAGATGTGATGTCGTTTGAGTGGAAGCCTGCTGTGTCTGGGCCTGGCATTTGTGGTAACTGTAAGAGGAAAATAGCTCTCTTTTTGTTGTTTGAAAAAAAAATGTTTGTTTTTTTTATATTGTTTGCTATAACAGCGATCAGTTGCATGGGAGCGTGAACATGAACAGACCCAAAGCTTGCAGCAAACACATTGCTTCCAGGACCCTATGTATCTATGGAATGGAGGAGTTGTGTGTAGAGCAGAGCCTGCTTGTCCAGCCGAGGTGTAGGCAGAAGCATGAAACACTGGACCTCTGGGAAGAACGGTGCTGTTCTCTGACGAGGGCGCTGCTGGCACCCGGCAGGAACCATTCGTCCAAGCAGCTGCGTTTGGGCTACTAAGGGGTAGACCACTCTAATCCAAGCTCCTCGATTGCTTTTGAGAGGACGCAGATTAACTCCGCATCTATCCCAGCTCTAGCATCGCTTTAAAATTTGGCGGCAAGGGGACGGGGTAATCCAGTGAGCCTCTGCATTTGAATTCCCTAATGACATGAGGTTGTCAGGAAGATCCTTTTCAGATCCCCCGAACAAGACTAGGCTGCTCGCAACAGAAGAGGAGTGCTGGTTTGGTCTAAAAAAGTACAGGGGAAACCTCTATTTGGGGAGAGTGAGGCATGCATCCCGTACTTTGGCCAGCATGAAGTCATTCGTGGCCAACTGCTCAATCTTCTGCTCAGGTTCCTGGGAGGAAGAGAATGGGAGAGCAGGAGGGTTGGAGCCGCTCTGTGAAAATAAAGCGATCCGCGAGTGAAGCTCATGCTCTCAAAATGAGAGCATTCATCCCAGTGAGTTCAGCTTCTGTGTGGGATATCTCCAGACAGGCTACACACTCCCTGTGCTCATCACAGCACTATTGGGACTAGGGACTACAGTTGTAAATTAGCCAAGTCATGTTTATTAATGTGAACTGTTCCTGCAACTCTAAACTGTAATAAATTAAAAAAATAATAAAATCATGGCACGACATTTGCAGCTGGACATTTACTCTGAATTTGCTCTTAAAGCAAACAGAACGATATCGTCCGCTGGTGTGGACGCTAATATATTTACCGTTGTTGGTGTGAATGTGCCTTTACACAAAAAACACAAAATCACACAAATCAGGCTTTAAAACAGTAGACAACATTTGAAGTGTATCAAAACCTTTCATCAAAGTTATACATGAATTTTGAGCAATACCCCTTCTTGTCTTAGGACAACTTTGATGGACTTTTTTGATCCACTTCAAATGTTGATTATTATATGTATACCCAATTTAATTGAATAGCCATTTTTCATACCTTATTTGAGGAAAGAGCCATGTGTAAATATAAAGATATTTGGACTATTAGTTCTGAAATTCATCCATACATTTTTTGAAATGAATGAAAAACGATTTATTCAGTCTGGCGTCACATTTACTGTATATCTTGAGATAATCTGAAATGGAATAATCTTCAATTTTTCATAAAATCTGTGTTGTGGATCTCTCTCAAGCCTTAGCAAGAAAGGACAACATAAGAAAACAGAAATGCGTGATGAGATGCGTTCTGTTGGTCTAAATCTCAGCATTTTAGAACAGATATTGATCAGTCTCTGAGTGTTTCTTATCTTCAGATTGGCAGATATGTAGGAATCCCACTGAGAAACACGAAGGAATGAAGGTGTGTGAGCATAGCGGCCCTTCCATTATTAATCAAGTGTATTTAAACCCCGAGCGTGATTGTGATCCTGAGAGCTGAGCAGTCATGGCTTGACATGAGCTTGTATTCACACACGTGTACACGCTCCAAGCCGTTAGATGGATCCTCCCCAGTTGGCTGTAATTGCAAGGTCATGATGTTTTTCTGGGAGCCGTACGTGAGCAGTGGGGCTGTATCTGTCCTCTCTCTTCTGATTTATTATGAGGACGTGGAATCCACAACCACATATCAGCATTTTCTTTTATCCTGCATTGAAGATTTGATTGTCAACAGAGCTGTTGTTCTCAAGGCTAGTATCCATCTTTTAAACTAGCACAATGTTTAGTGTGCATGTTCAGGTAATATAACGGCTCTGTGACATTTAATGGGATACTTCACCTCTGGAAAGATGAATGTGTATTTAAAACGGGTCTTTTATAGAAGAAATGCCAAAATGTCCGGGATTTGGCTTTTGTGTTCTACAGTCGCCATTCATTATGTTTACTGTGGCGAGCAGGACGAGGCTAAGGCCGCGGAAGAATGGCGCAAGGCCGGTGGCGTGATTACCGATGAGCGACACCTGTGAGACGCACTGGTCTCGTATCTCTCACTAAGGATTGGGAATATTTTTAGCAATGTTAAAACGCACATCAACCGATCACTTGTTTAGCGTTCATGTAAGCACTACATTCAGATTCACCAATCGGAATGAATTCAGTTAGATTAAAACAAAAGGTGTGCGTAAACAATGAATGGCGACTACAGAAAGCAA
The DNA here is from genome assembly GCF_988280905.1 of Pimephales promelas. Taxonomy (NCBI): domain Eukaryota; kingdom Metazoa; phylum Chordata; class Actinopteri; order Cypriniformes; family Leuciscidae; genus Pimephales; species Pimephales promelas. The sequence goes on from NC_142783.1 coordinate 20,608,422, forward strand.
AAGCTGAATCCTGGACAGAGACGGCCGGACATGTCGGGGGAAAAGAGGATGGTAACCCCAACTACTCGGCTTTCTCCACACAACAAGAGCCTGCTAGCTTAGCTTCCAAAAAAAAAAAAAGATGGCTGACACTATGTGTACATTCTGTGAGTGAGATCCCACCCTCTATGGGCGGGTTGAAAACATGCGGGACAGCCCCTACTACTGACTGTAGTCTTTAGCCTCTGGCCAAAAATCCTCAGATGACGCAAAATGACGATTTTTTTCCAGACAAAAAAAGACATAAATCTCTAGTCTCAGGGGGATATGATGAGGGTGCAAAGCATTGTAATTCGAACTACAGGTTTTCTACTAATACAAAGCTTAATGCTAAATTCTGAAGTATCCCTTTAAGTGTGTGGGTGCTCTGCCTGCTGACTGTTTGTGTGTGCTGAGCTCCCATGTGTTATGGGCTGATAGTGTGATTGTTTATTTGTGTCATTGACATGTCATGTAAGAAAGGGTTTACAGCGTGTTGTTGAGTGTTAGTTGCATTTGAAGATGGATCCATGTAGCCGCTCAGAACCACAGGTCAAAGAAAAGTGATTCATCTTTCTGTTTTATTTGAATTCGTTCTCATTTTAGCTTAGCCTAAAATCATAAAGTCATCCTACCGTCTCTATATCTTTTCTTTAATGAATGACATGACATGATTAGACTATATCGATGTAGACAAAAACACCGTCACAAATTCAATAATGAGTGCATTTACATGTATGATATCTTACAACCAAGTAATGTTAAAACATTATTTTAGTGGGGGATGGTCATAAAAGGTTTTAGCAAAACCACATCGGCATATTTGCCTATAACCGAGATTTCGCTCAGAATAAAACTACTTTAATGCATGGGTTGGGCAAATGTCTTTTTACATTTTGATATCAAACTCAATGAGGTTTCTATACTATGTTGTTCAGAGTGGGAACAAAAGGTTCTTGAAACTTTCATGTGAATCTCTGACATTCATCTCTTAAAGGCAAGGCTCTCCACATCGCTGGATCTTGAGAAGCCGCCGCCATTGAGAAAGCAATAAGCCAGCTTAGGACAGTGCTTGATGAAGCCGGCCGTCTTCGCCACCTTCAGCTTTCTGTGCGAGCTACGCTATCCAGCGACGTATTCTTTTTCAAAAAGCCTTTTTCTATCTAAAAGAGCCACACTTCCTGTGGCTACCGGAGCCTCTGGCCATTGCGAATCACTCACCGAAGTCCCTCCATCGAGCCTCGCATTCTCCGCACCCCCTCACCGAAGCGCAGCCACCGGCCACGCCCGCTCTGCCAGCACATCTGATGATGAGGTGGAAGGACTTGCTGCAGGAGACAGCTGTTCCAATCTGGCTTCAGATAGCGAGGATTGGTCGAGTTCCCATCACTCCACCTCCTCAATCCTGGAATCTTGCAGGACCCGCGCTGGAGAGGATGCTGAGCTTATGTACCTCTTCTCATGGTGATAAACCTGTTCCTGCCTCGTTCCTCGTGCCATCTCTGCTGCAGGCCGCCCACTTGACCAGCCACCTGCACGAGCCACTACACAGTTCCTTGCTCAGCTCAGACAGTCTTTGGAGTGACGGAGCGGCCGCCCCAGATAGCGCTCTGCCAACCGCCACAGACTAGTCACAGCAATCGGGACATTACATATGAAACAGACGGCCACTACTGTCAGCGAGCAGCCATATTCAAGCACAGAGAGCGTGCACACCGCGCCCATTCCTCCGCTTCAGTTTCTCGAGCCTGCATAGTGTGGCGACTAGTTGCACATATAAAAGCATGGAAAGCTATTCCAGGAGTATCAGAATGGGTGCTAAACGCACAGCCCACGATGACAGTGAATGCAGAGGTACTGTAGCACATCTACTCTGATCAGATTTAGCAAAGCTGCTGTGCAAAGGGGCCATGGGATCGGTACCGCCTTCTCTGAGCGAGTCAGGCTTTTACAGCCATTATTTTTCTCATACCCAAGAAAAACGGGGCTCTCAAATCTATATTCTGATATATAATCTGAGACAAAACTCTCATGAAAAGACCGTTCAAAATCCTTACGACCAGACAACTCCTTGCGCACGTTCGCCCGAGGGACTGGTTTATCTCTCTCGATCTGAAAGATGCCTATTTTCAGATTCATATAACACCCTGTCACAGGCCATTCTTGAGATCCTTTGGCGGTCAGGTTTATCAATACAGCGTCCTGCCGTTCGGCCTGTCTTTAGCACCCCGTACATTCACGAAGTGCATGGCTCTCGCATGCCCTCAGTTCTCCCTTGAGAACTGAGGGCATGCGAACTTTCAACCATCTGGACGATTGGCTGATTCTGGCGCAGTCAGAGACAGAGATATTATCTCACAGAGCAGCGCTCCTCAGTCATCAACTGGACCAAGAGCTCATTACTGCGAACTGGACTCTGTGGCCATGACTGCTCGCTTATCAACACAGCGGGCGCGCGTCTTTCCAGAAGGGCAGCAGCACTCCTCTGAAGACATTCCAGAGGATGGTGGGCTACATGGCTTCAGCTGCTGCGGTACTTCAGCTGGGGTTGCTGCGCATGCGCCCTCTGCAACTCTGGCTGGCCGCTCGTGGGCTCACCTAGCTTGGGAGTCCGGCTGCGAGCGGATCAGAGTGACTCAGAGCTGCATTACAGCTCTGCAGCCCTGGTTAGTGGCCAACTGGTACCAGCGGGGAGTGATTAAGGGAACTGTCTCATACCAAAAGTTCATCTCGACAGACGCGTCCAACTTAGGATTGGGCGCTCTCTTCGAGTACAGACCGGTCTTTGGCCTGTGGTCAGACCAGGAGAAACTCCACTATATGAACTGTCTGAAACCGATTGCGGTCGAGAATGCGCTGAAGCGTTTCCTCCCTTTCATGTTCTAGTCCATTTGGACAACATGTGTGTAGTGTCCTACGTGAACCGTCAGACCCAGAAACCTCTGCAATCTGACACAACACCTCCTTGTTTGGTCTCAGCACCATCTGCGCTCGCTGAGAGCTGCGCATGTGCTAGGCCATCTGAATGAATGCTCAGACACACTGTCCAGGGACAATGTTACCCCGGAGGGATGGTCCTGCACCCCCAAAAAGTCCAGTTGGTAAGGCGCCAGAAGTCGACCTCTTTGCGTCACAAGACAACGCTCACTGCCCAAAGTTGATGTGTGAGTCTTGAAGCTGACTTTTGCTGGTGAAACTGCAAACTATCTTCAGTAAATCTTTTCTTTAATTTAGTATAATTCTGACTCTGATTCTTCATTCATCATATCTGGTTCTGGGTCTTAAGCGGTTTACCCCTAACACTAAGGTGTTTCTTAGGGTGTTCTGGTTGGTTCCCAGAGTGCTGCTAATATCTTCCTTATTGACAAAAGAGTTTAATGATTCGGGTCATTATATATAGCTTGGGTCCTTCCTTTAGTGTGTAACATTTTATTGTCTATTGGGCAAAAAGTAATATTATCAGGTATCCATAGCATGTTTACATTATCATTAATATCCATATCCATAGCATATTTCCATGTAATAAAGGGCTTCCCCTAATCCCTAACCACAAGTATGTGCATTGCAACAGTAATAATGACGCTTTCCTCAGCAAACACTATTAAAAAGAAGAGAAATTAAAAGAAACGCTTCAGATCTGAGGGGAAAGTGAGGATGTGTTGCAGAAATGAACAGGTTTTTATTATCTTTTATGAGGGTTCAATAAACAACCGTTGCTGTATTTTTTCTTAAGACTGCATGGATGTTGTTTTTCAGTATTTTTCTACCGAGAGATTTTCTCTCTGCCTTTATCTTTCAGTCTGTTGGAAGCTATTTCCTCTGTGTTCTCCCTCCTCTCCTTCTCGGGGTGGTGTGTTTGTGTTGAAGTACGGCTCTTTGTGCCCTGCAGGTGTTGCCTCTGTTGTGTCGGACTGGTGACACGCTTCCCTTTTGTTCCCAAACAAGCCGCAACAGTCAAATCCGCAGATCCAAGACCTTGAAAAATGGCCTCAATCATTTGAGGACCGGTGTGCAGTTGACAGTTCAGTAAATTAGACTCCAGTGGCCACTGAGATAAATCACTGTGAGGGACTAAAGACGTCCTTTTACTTTTTCACTATTCCAGCAGCTACTCGGAGGTCTGAGCCCATCGATCGCTGGTGTGGAAATTCACACAGTGCTTCAGATTTAAATAATGCAGATTGGGAGGGAAAGGGGAGATGTAAGCAAAAAGAAAGAGCTACATCCACTGTTCTCAAAAAATAATGGGCAGTCAGAGTTACCCATGTGTGTTGTGCTTTCATGAGTCTGTTGAATCATTTCAGTGTGGTTTTCTCTTTTGTTTAATATGAGGCTTAGTCACTGACAATGTCCAGGAGCTGTAAACAACACAAAACTCTCCCCAAGTTAATATGAAGGAGCTGCAGTATATGTGCTTCTAACTGCTGACTGACTTTTATTATGAGTGATACTAGACGATGCTGATGTTTCTGTTGTCCCTCGGTGTAAACATGGTATAGTTCAAACCATTTTGTGTTGACTTTACCTTCAGAAAAAGTCCATTTACTTTTGTCCTTTTTTGGAGAACCGAGAAATTTGAGTGCAGCAAGTACAATGCTGCCTTACATTTTTAAGTAGTCAGCTTGGATGTTTGTCATTGCAACTTAAAGCTGCAGTCCATAACTTTTTGGGGTTAAAAATTATCCAAAATAAATTTTTGAGCAAGTACATAACCAGCCAGTGTTTAAAACTATCTTCTTGCCTTAGCTCAATTCAAAATGGTAAGCTTTTAATATTCAAATGTTTTTAATTACATTGGTACTGATGGATTTCCGCGGGAGATTCGATGTCTTTGCGTCATTACGTCACATCTGTACACACAAAGAAGGAATGCTTGTTCGACTTCATGCAGCTCTGCACAGACCGATCGGTGGCTGACTTGAAGCAGAGCATGCCGGTCAGAAATTTTGTCCCAGCGCTGCTGACACGTAGAGCTGCATGTAGCGCTAAACACCTATTTAAAATGGATTTAGATAAGTAAAATAAATTATGGAACTTTGGGTGTCTTGTTTATTATATTTATTTTCATATAAAAGCAGAAGAAGTTAAATTACATCCAGTTTATTAGCAATACCGTGCACGGGCATGAATCTCGTGAATCCTGCAAAATATCCGCCTTTGATCTCATCATGTGCGAGAAGAAAGACCGAACGGCTTGCCTGCGCATTTTTAACTCCTCCCCTCACTGCAGCTGCCTACTTTCGACTATGGCTAGCCGTTTTAGCTTAAAGGGTTAGTTCACCCAAAAATGAAAATTAAGTCATTAATTACTCACCCCCATGCTGTACCAACCCCGTAAGACCTTCGTTCGTCTTCGGAACACAAATGAAGATATTTTTGATTAAATTTGGGAGCTGTATAACTACCACATTGGCTCCTAAAGGACTGCCTCTTGACGGCCCAAAAAGTCAATGAAGAAAATGTTTAAATATCCCAAGTGACTACCGTGGCTCAACTATATGTTTATCAAGCGACGCGAATACTTTTTGTGCGAAAAAACAAACAAAAATAACGAGTTTATTCGACTATTTCTTTTCTTCCTTGTAGGCCAAAACGAGAATTCCTTAGATTTCCACGACGCATGCGCGAGATTTGCGATCTGCTTACACCGCTTACACTACTTCAGATCGCAATTCTCGCGCATGCGTCGTGGAAATCTAAGGAATTCTCGTTCTGGCCTACAAGGAAGAAAAGAAAGGGGAGCCAATGTGGTAGTTATACAGCTCTCAAATTTAATCAAAAATATCTTCATTTGTGTTCCGAAGACGAACGAAGGTCTTACGGGGTTGGTACAGCATGGGGGTGAGTAATTAATGACTTAATTTTCATTTTTGGGTGAACTAACCCTTTAAATTGTATCCAACCTTTCTCGCCGAGACTAGACTACATTTTAGGCGACTGAAATAGACTATATTTAGAATAGACTACTACATTTCAGGCGACTGGAGGCAAGGCGCATCTCAAACAAATGGGAATTTACACTGGGAATTTAATAGTTATAGGCTACTTATATTATTATTATTATAACATTAAATATTAGCTATTCAATTTTATGTTCTGGGAACATTAGTTTTTGGTTTCCAGAACGTTCCCCATTTCTTACCCAGGAAAGTTTTCTTAACGCAAATAGAAAATTCCCTTAAGGTTAGGGTAAAGTTCTGGAAGCTTTATGGGAACGTTCCTTTTAGGTTATAAAATAGAACCTAAAAATAACTTACAGTGAACATTCCCAGTTCTCCTTAGGCTATAAAATTAAACCTAAAAATAACCTACAGGGAACGTTCTTAGAACATTCTTATTTGGTTCCCCCCCCAAAAAAAATAACCAAACGGGAACCATACGGGAACGTTTGGGGAACATTCTTTGGATCTTTATTTTTATTAGGCTAATTTATTTTTTTATAGGCCTATATTATTTTTGATTATTTATTTTTATTAATTTATTCATTGTTTCAATCCAACTGATTTGATATGGTCTACAATTAGGATAGATGGCTAGATCTGGCCTAGATATCCTAATCGTAGACCAAATCAGTTTGGTTGAATTTGAGAAAACAATGAATAAATTAATAAAAATAAATAGGCCCTAGTGCAAGACCAGAGGTGAAAGGTGATAACATGGCAAATTTGAATAACAGTTGTTTTTTTTTCTTTTTTGTGTGTGTTTGTTTAGACATTCTGGACATGTCGGGCATTATTGTAGGCTATAAAAAAGTAAAAAAAAAAATGAACAGAAGACAATAGAATGGTTAATTAGCTACAATTCGAATTTTCATACAAATCACATATTATTTCAATCATGTAATAGATTTAAAGTAACCTAATTTAACGCTGCGTTCATTTGAGCGCCTGGTCAAATCTCGACGCTCCCTCGGCGGCGCTTCCGTATTAAGTATCCCATAATGCACCACGTTGCTGTCATGGCTGCTCACTGATGACACTTACAGCACATGGGCAGAAATCAAACACATCAGAGTGAGCACACGAGCTCTTCGCAATCGCATCTCACGTTCACACAGAGCAGGTCTCGAGCGACGTGACGCTTGTTTTATTTCTCTTCTGAGGGTTGACGAGGACGATGATGCTGCAGCTGGAGGCGGCGGTTCTGGGCGGACTGAGTCCGGGTCCGGACCTGAAACAGATCGGCTTCAGCACCGCAGGTAAGAGACAGCGGCAGAAATCTTACATCATGTGCTTTTGAGATGACGATATTGGCTGATGTTGATGGTTTCGTCCAGCTATGGATAATAATACGGGTTTGGATCTACTCGGTTATTGTTGTGGATGTTTTGCGTGCTAGTTGATCAGTGTTTGCTGGACGCAGCAGTTATTCTCACGTGGTTTAAATGTGCCGCATGTGTGTTGAAATCTCAGCGCCGCGCCGACGCACAGGACTGGGTCCAGACAGACTGTGAACCGAGCGGCATTTGACAACGTTCTGACAGCATAACTTCTGTCTGTGTTATTGGAGGATTTGTGTGGGCATCTTTTGCGCATCGGACAGCCAGAAACATGAGGACAGATGCCTGTGTTTTCTATTGATGTCGAGGTGAGCATGTGCACGAGAAAAATACGCGCTGTTATTTAGCTCACAGTTTTAGAACAAAGCCGCATACACAATCATATGTGGCCGTGTTGATTTAAGTGGGCGTTCACTCAGGAGGACGTAAATAACAAGGGCTCAACACATTTGAGTTGTTTTATTATTATTTTTTTAAATTAGCGGAACTTATTGAACGCATATACTTAATATTATTCTCTCGAAATAATGTTGTTTAAATTATTGTTCCATTAACTGTTCCCCCGAAAGTAATGATGCGGGCGGACGGAACGTAACAGTGTACTAAATACACTGGCAGTGGCAGTGTTACTTTTACGACTCAGCGGCACCGCAACACCACTATAGATTATACTGCAAGCATGCAGTGCGATTCTCGAACGCATGATTTTAATGACCAATAGGACGTTACGTTGTAGTTACATTTCGAACGAATGACTGAGTAATCAAATAAAAGTCTGAATAAAAGTCTTAAGAGTCGATTCTCGAAGCAAATATAGTTATTGTTCCAGACAAATGACTCTTTTAGCCGGTTCTTTTTAGTGAATCAAAATACAGCGTTGCTAGTCCGGTTCCAGAAAAAAGATAATTAAGGGTCGATTCTTGTAGTCATTCAATCATGAGGGCGTGTCTCAATCCGCTTCCGAGCGAATCAGTGTATCTGCCAATGATTAAATGTAAATGTAATGTAAACAACTCACTGATTAATAATAATAATAATAATAATAATAATAAAGAGTTGATGGCACCCATTGACTTCCACAGTTTTTTCCCTTCTCTACTATGGAAGTCAAAGGGTGCCATCAACTGTCTGGTTACCAACATTCTTTAAAATATCTTCTTTTGTGTTCAACTGAAGAAAGAAACTCGTACAGTTTTGAAACAACTTTACATTTAAAAAAAATTTTGGTGAAGTATTCCTTACAAAAATGTGGCTTAATTTCTGGTAAGGGAGCATAGTGAGCATTGATGCTTCCTGGTTTTTGCGGTGCATTGTGGGATATTTTTAGAGAGCAAGCGGTCTAGTGCACTGAAAGGATTTTGCGATTGATACCCTGGCCTGTCCCAAATGGCACCCTAAGTTCTTGCAGTGTGTCCTCATTTTTTGACATAATGTCGCTTTGATTGACGGGAAGTCATCGCCTCGTTGGCTGCGGAGCTCGCTTCAGTGCGTACTTGACCAAAAGTGTGCATTGAGGGCACATATAACAGTTAGGCCTGTCACGACGACAACAAATTTTGCTGAACGATAAATTTTCCAAGAAATCATTTTGAGCGGTGAGGGGAGTCTTATCGTAAATGCTTCTGATTGGCCATTGCATTCATGAAATCAACACATATGTATGTGATTGGCTGCATCGCTTAACGCTGCAAATGTGTTATAAATAGAAACTCTGGCCTGTAAATTGTTTCTATTTTGTTTTAGTTATTCTTGTTGCTTTTCTGCAACAAATGAATAAAAATCTATTTGTTTTTAAATGTTTTATTCATAGATATTTCGTCCCCTTGGAATTATAAGGTTCTATATCTGCGTTCTGAACAGTTTTGAGATATTGAGCTTCAAAGTTTTTGCATTCCATATAGGAAAATGTGTATGGGGAACAAGTTTCAAACTTTCAAACATAAAAATTACAGGGACCCTAAATGTACAAAACACATCACATAATGTAAATAAATTGTCACAGAATAAGAATATGTAAATAACTCAATTTTGACCAAAATGTCAGATAGAACCATATAATTCCAAGGGGACGATTTCTAGTTTGCGAGAGTCCCACGAATCGTTTTATTCTCCCACAACGTACACGCACTGAGTGAGTGCATTACTGCCCGCGCTCGCACTCGGCCATCAGATCTAGTGCCACGCCGCACCAAATTGCGTTGGCAGTGCACGTCTGTAGATCAAGGGCCCGGCAGAGAATCTAAGCTCTAGTTCACGCTAAGGTACAGAGAATTGTCATCAAGACTCTTTGTTAGAGAGAGAGAGAGAGAGAGAGAGAGAGAGAGAGAGAGATGCACACGAGGAAAACAAACAAGCATGCAAATGGAAATTATCGCGTTCGAACAATTATCGATCTCATTTTTTTTTTATTGTGCGATTCATCGACTATCGCGACAGGCCTAGGCACATATTGATATATGCTCGCAAGCACCCTTCTGAAACCTAAAATGACAAATGGGACACCCTACAGCCTCTTAAACTTAACAGACACGCACACATGGCAGCCATTGTAAGTCCGCTAGACCTTAAGTGCTGAAAGCTGCATCCCAAATGGCACAATCCGGCCTTGTGGCCCTCTTTTGAGTTTACACTTGGTGACGTCAGGAAGTGCAGACCTAAGGGGCGTTGGCCTCGCCCTCGAGGGCATGCGAGAGTGTATTTTGGGACAGGCTTGATCATGCCACCAAAAGTCAAACAGCCATGAAACTCCTCCCTTCATTTATCTGATTGGGTGTTCGCAATATTCCTGGGTTGGTAACTCGTGTGGACAGGGTGCGACAGTGCGGGCTTCGCCAAAGTATGCATCGAGGGCACAAAGGCGGCGCTCATGAGCTCACTTCTGAGCGCTGAAATGCCAAATGGGACACCCTACGGACTCTTGTCTAAAACGCGTAATTTAAGGCCACTAGACTGCGTGTGCCATTTGGGACAGGGCCTGAGATAGCCCTTGTAATGGCCGACTCTGATCAATGCCCTGACTACTGAACTAGGGAGCTGATTGGAAATATAGGGTGTTTTTTAAACGGAAGGCTGCTGCACCCTAGTGAGGCTGGGTCGTTCCTAGTCCAGTCTTTCAGAGTCTTGTGGGCTAGAGTCATCCTCCGCATTAGACAATGAGAAATTCTTGACGGAAACGTGCACACATGGCTACATCATAAATGTTTTTGCCCTTGTTTCATCAAAAAAAAAAAGCTTTATTAAAACTGACCTTCTATTAATGCAGTACAGGTAATTACAGCTGTGTGTGGTCTCCCAGCAGTTTAGCATTATATGATTAAGAATACATAATGCCTTCATCTCCATCTGAAACTGGACTAGTTCAGTGCCACTTCATTTTCCGATGATTCTTTTTGTAATTGGAATGTGTGCAAAGGATTGCGGATAAATGGAGGATGCATCCTTCAAAGTAAGCCAAACGAAGGCTGCCTTCAACGATCCTTCAAATTGAAACATCCTTCGACAGAGCTTGTGGTGTGACAGCTGAGATATGTAGCCTTCTGATTGAGAAGCACCTGTCCTGTAGTCGTATTGCTGAAGAAAATAGGCATTAAAGAGACGATTGTTCTGGTAAATTAAACAAATACAGTGAAGTTAATTTCCTGAACAAATTATTCTTATTAGATGGTCATTTTTAGGCAAACAAATACAGCGCGGCCAATGGACTCCAATTTCCAAATTATTGACTCTTACGAACTGGTTCTTTTAAAATTTAAGTAGACCACAAACATAGACATGCGTGCATGCACAAGTGTAGTACGATTCCTGAACGAAACGAATAACACAAGTGAACCGGTAACACCACGGCTTCTGGATTTATCCGACTTACTGAACCGCAAGTACCCGACTAAAAGTTAACCAAGATCTGTTACTGTTGCTGGTTATTTAAGTATTTCAATTATAGCCTACTGATTTGATTATACAAGTCGTCTTTAAAACACAACATTGGTGTGGTCTGGATGTGGACCATTGGCCATAGTGTACTTAAAGATAAAAAAATAAAAAGAGCTCCCTGGGCATGAAAGAACGCGTCCTTTCCTTGTGTGAACGCCCCCCTATTAGTCTATATTATGACTTCATTATCACTTTATTGCTTGCTTCTTATTTCATACATTATCTATCACCCCCATCTCTCTGTCAGTTTAATGTGCTGTAGTGGTGTGACAAATATCTGTGTACAGTGTATTATGTATATTTTAACTGTTAATTTGGTATACATCCTACATTGCACATTTCATTCCTCTCTCTCTCTCACACACACACACACACATCAACCTCAGGAGTGATTAATGTGTAACTCATAGGATGGTGTCTGAATTGTCAATCTGATCTTCAGTAAAGCTATTATCAGTCTGTCCTCATTCAGTCACATTTATTCACTCGTTTCCCCTCAGAAGAGATCAACGACTAAGCGAAGTGGCTCAAAGTGAAGTATTCTTCTAGAAATAGTGAAGCTTTCTTTACTCGTATCAGACGCGACACCATTTTGTATCTGCAAAGGGAAGCAGAGTAATCCAAGATCTAAACTGAATTCAAGGCACTTTGTGCTATGATCAAATAAGGATAATTTTAATTCAGTGTAGCTCTCCACATGTACTGTCCTCATGGGTTTATTATAACTGCCTGAGGATAAAACTAAGTATTTGCTTTTGGCATTCTGTGGCATATTTGCAGCATCGTTCACCGGGAAAAAAGTGTTTTAAAGCTGCAGTCCGTAGCTTTTTTTTTTTTTTTTTTGGGTTAAAAATGATCCAAAATACATATTAGAGATTCTCGGCCAGTAGGCTGTATTGCGAGTGAGGATGTTGGAGGTGGAGATTTGTAGCCTTTTCTCATTTGATGGCGGATCCAGAAAGGTTCAAACGACAATCACCAGTGACAACAGATTCACCCGCTGTAAATTGCAAAAGACTTTGTTTGGACTTCGGAGTGGCTAGAGAAAAAAAGAGACTGCAACCGGACACATACGAAAACAAGGATACATATCGGAAGGACTTGTTAATATTTAAAGCTACACTGTGTGATTTTTACCCCCATCTAGCGGTGAAAAGTTATGTGACTTTTTATGTGTAAAAGTCCAGTGAATATTAGTTTCTATTCCTCTCAATTCTGATTTTCGTTTTAACTCCTACGGTGGCCAGTGTAGTCCAAGATTAACATGGCTTCCAGTTCGACCTCGTCCATGAGTGTTAACTCAAACGTAAACGCGAAAGCCAAAGCTTGAATTAACGGGTATGTCCCTCTTCGGCTAATGTACTTTCAAGATGGAGGGGCAATATGGCGACCGACATTAGAACCCCTTACCCATATGTATTTTCAATGGCATTTTATACACTCACGTAGGGGTGGGCGATATGGGAAAAAATATCATATCACGATTTTTTTAGGAAAATCACGATCACGATTTTTTAGCACGATTCTTTTTCAAGTTGGTTTTAATATTTTGCAAGTGGCTGTTCATTACAGCCAAACTAATGGCCCTATGTTAAAAACAAAGCCTTATAGGCCTTATAAGCCTAACACCAGTGGCGAAGATAAAAATCTTTGTCATTATTTTCTTTGTTATTAAAAAAATAAGACAAGATAAACATTACACAAATTAATATTCAAATTAAATAAATAGTGCTTTATTTTTTCAGATGCAGTAAGTTTACAGTAGCAGTAGCATTGAAGAAAGTAATTAAATGAACAAATATGAAATTAAAACACTACATAGACTTCACTGAATAAATTAATTCTTATTAAAGCTACTATTAAAGTTCTTAGTCAGTGATTTTCTCCTTGTGTTTTTTTCTTTCTTTTATTAACACTAAAGGGATGGTTCCCTCAAAAATGAAAATGGTTTTAATTTACTCTCTCAAGATGTTTTAAACCCGAATAAATTTCTTTCTTCTGTTGAAAATAAAAGTTATTTTGAATAATGTGGGTAACCGAACAGTTGCTGGTCCCCCTATAGTTTTTTATAGGTGCTCTCCTGGAAGTTAATGGGGACCAGCAACTGTTTGGTTATCCACATTAAAAAAAATCGTCTTTTGTGTTCAGCACAAGAAAGAAATTAACACAGGTTTGCAACAACATTAGAGTGATTAAATAATGACAGATTTTTTTTTTTTTTTTGTGAACTATCCCTTTAAGGACAAGCGGCAGTACTATTTATTCCTGTCGCTTTTAGACCAGCACTTGACGCGTTTAATATAGACGCATATTACACCAGATATTCTCTCAAATGTTTGCTTTCACTTTAGACATAGCCTGTTTATGTAAACATTGTGTGTATTTAACAGTATTAGCATAATAAGACTCGAAAGATAACTTAGTCCAGTATTCTGGCGCTGTTGACAGGCTTCTAGTGCCTGCGAGTGTCGGGGGTAATTTATGCGGTCAGGAAAGCGAACGTTAGAAAAGCGCATCAGCGCGTGAATTAAATGTTTAACCGGCAAGGCTTATGAAAATAATGAACTTTTGTGAATTGTTAATTGTAGTGTCCCGTACCTATTCATGTGTGATGTGTAGGCAACGTCGCGTTGTACAGTTGAGACGGCGGCGCCAGAACTGAACTGATTGAATGCACTGTAACACGATACTACGATATTTCTTCAAAAGCAGATCGTGGAGACATTTTAATCGTCCACGATTAAAAATCGTCATATCGCACACCCCTACACTCACGAGAATACTTTATTACTTGAACAAAGTAAATATACATTAATGAGCACATATATTTTTGAAAGAACTAAGTGGTTTTAGCTAAGAATAAACTAAAAGAGTTACACAGTGTAGCTTTAACAAGTTGAGAACAAAGTATAATTTGCACGGTTTTGCGTGCTAAGTGATTTTTAGATTTAATCAGCGTGATTTACTGCAATGTCAGAACCAGAACAAAAGTGGATGTTACTTGTTCAGATGACATTTTCCGGTGAACATTATTATGTTAGTCATACTTCCAAAAATAATAATCAATGACAATGATTCTGAATGCCAGTATTGACACCGGTGTGGTTATTGACAGCTGCACACTCTCCTCAATGTGTTCATCCGTCCTGTTCAGTTTCGAACTACAACTCACTAAAGTTGATAATTACACAAATAATTGCAATTGCATATTTCGAACAGAGATGGTGACAAAGAGGAAACATGCGAACTGCAGCTTTAAAGTAACTGCATGTTTGGTATAAATAAACTGTATTTCTGAGTGAGAGCTTTTTCAGGCCAGTTCTTTGTGTACAATGAACTATTTAATTTCATAGTTCACACATTTCAAGCTGGTGTACTTTTTATCCTTTTTGTTTATGGGTTTCCTTTTTTCCTCCATGCAAGTGGCTGAAACTGAATTTGAGAACTTCAGTTGTTTTTGTGTAGTAGACATGGACATTTAAAGGGATTGTTCACCCAAAAATGAAAATTCTATCATTAATTACTCATCCTCATGTCATTCCAAACCTGTAAGACTTTTGTTCATCTTCAGAACACAAATGAAGATATTTTTACGCAGCATGTTTGGTCTTCCACAACAACCAATGAGGTTTTTTGTTGTGTTTTATACAGAACTTTTGAGCTTCCGCAAGAGGTTTGTTCTTGCGCGTCAAGAAGTTTCTGTATATGTTCACTGCTCAATGTTGAATATGTGAATAAAAGCCTAAATTCAATCTGTTCATCAACCAATTATCTTCAGAATTGGTTGAAAACATATGGATTAGTTTTACAATCTCTTTAGGAACTTTTTGAAACATCAAAGTGGTAGTTGTTAAGCTGTCAATGGAGGGAGATACTGTAAATGTATCATTTACAGTTATCACTGTATTGAATACCTTATGGTAACTTGGTTAACCAATTAACAGATTATTTTTAACTTTTATTTTTCTTAAAGTACTTGGTTCTTTTCTTCTGTAAAAATATAATAATAATAATATATGGAAATAATAAACATTTCAGGTTAAAATGTTGTTTAATAATATAAAAAACGTAAGAACACAAGCTACTGTAAAAAATAATACCATTACCATAACCAATAACAAAAATGTGGACAATCATTAAAAATGAGGACCCTTTGCGACATCCCACATTCTCACAATTGTATTTTCATGATTAATCACTTTTTCCCAGCAGTCAAGAATCCTCTTTGTCTTCATAAACATACACCTAGGCCTAATGCTCATAGTTTGAGATCTTACTAAAGAGCTTGAGAAGAGAATATTCTGCATTTGTTTCAGTTTTTAAATATGACAGTGAGTTGAGTCATGTTTCTCTCTCTATTAGGTACTGGCACTTCAGAAATGAGCGCTAAAAGTGAATTTCGGGAACAAACCATACACGCATTGGTGTCTCTTCAGTACTTCTCCCCTTGTGTGTGTTCAGATGGAGGTTCGTTGCTGCAGTTGGTGTGTGAGGGAGATTTCGAGGCTGTGCTTTTCAGCTCTGTGGTGCAGGGGCTGCTGGGAAGTGCTCCTGAAGAGGCTGACTGTATTGAGGCCTATCTGGAGAGACAGGTGCTGTCTTACCTTAGCAATGCCACTGAAGACCAGAGGAGTGACAGGTGAGGATTTAGTCCATATGATGGCTTTCTTTCAGTTTTTAACTGTACTTGCAGAAAGATCATGACATTTTTTTGTGCTGTTTAGCGCTAGTACAGAACTCCATACATTTTACTGCAATGAGAAATATTCATTTACATTTTTTTTGCACTTCTAAATGCTGCAGGCACATGCATGTTCTGTGTAACACATTTAAGTGAGTTAATTAAATTTATTACAATCTAAATGCAAATGAGGACAAAGTTAATTAGTGAAACTGTAATTATATTTGTTAAAATTTCACTACTGGCTAAAGATGTCCTCAATTAGTTACACTCATTGTGCCTGCTAAAGTACAGGACTTTTAAAATTTTATTGCTGCAGATTTACTGTTAATTAGCGGTAGTTAAATGATTTCTGTTGTACGGGCTCAAATGTCATATTTATTGTGGTTTTAATGGTTTTATTTGTACTGTGTCCTCTAATTGGCTATGAATTATTTAGCACTGTCATTGTAAATACAACATTTCTAATTTATTGATGGGCAAATTGTAATAAATTCCTTAATGGTTAGATCTCTATCTATATACAGTATGTCCATATGTATGTGTATGTATGATCAATGCAGCATCTTTTCTTTTTTTTTCTTTGGTCTCCCAACATTATGATCACGCTATCATTCTTTCAACTGTTAATAAATTATTCAAGTGTGATAAGAAGCAAACACGGAACTCAAATCTGTAATGGTGCACGTTTACATTTTTTCCAAATAAAATTTTTTTTTCCGTTTAAATTTTTTTGGATTGGTTTTTTCTTTTTAATTTGTTTAATTTGTGTTAAGTTTTTGTACTCATTATAAAGGGTGAATTAAATTTTAGTAATTTATTAAAACATTAATTTATATATCTGTTATAATTTCTTCAGGTTAAACCGAACTTATTTTGACAGGTTGTCGTGAAGACATTTTGAGTTTCTGTGCGCTTATAAATTATAATAGTTTTTCTCGATAGTTTGGTGAAATGCTGATGAAGTGACTGAAACTGCGAACGTCACGTGTGTGTGTGTGTGGGAGATGTCATTCACACAGAGAGACTAGTCTATGTAGTTATTTTGATTTACCTACTTTTGATTTGATTTATCCATCCAAGAATTGACAAATTACTTGAAATTCTGCATATACATTAAATTCCAGAGTTTTCACTGGATTCCTGGATTCCATCTTTGTATTTCACATCGTGGAAATCATAGGGCCCTAGTGAAGTGGCTCTCTTTGAGCAAACACCCGAAATGCAAACATTGAATGACATTTCAGAGTTCTCTTTCATGCTTGAACTAACAATAACACAAATTTGTAATTATTGCTGTTTTGTTGAGTAGCCTATCTACGCAAGCAGTCTTAAATGAGTTAAAAAGTGTTAAATGAACCCATCCCCCCCAACCCCGATAACAACAAAGGGGTTTGTTGTGAACAAACCCCTCTGTAAAAACCTTAAGTATATAGATAGGAATACAACTGAAAAGTTTGGTGTAAGTGCTGAAGTGGAGATTTCTGGCTCAGAGTATGAGGGGAAAAAAATACATTTTGAGAATCACGTTGTCAGAAATTGACATCAGCCAATGAGATTTTGCTTTTAGAGTTAAATACCCCATTTTACTGTTCAGGAAGTAGCGTTGTTACCATAGGCGGCTGTAGCAGATGTTAGCTGTATGAAATGTTATTTCTATGTAGTTTTTTTACACATACAGTAAAAATCAATGAGGACCAATGTATTTTGGAATTTATTGACTTTTATTGTGAATAAAACACCATCTATCAAAATACACAATTTCTTTACACAAAGCAAGACATACAAAATTGTAATGCTCCCATTAGATTTAATGAAACTGACTACATGAAAAGTTAGCGTAGATGTTGTGAACTGCTATGTAAAGAGTTTTAGCGGTCGGTGGCTTCAGCTGAGTGGAGCGTTTTATTGTGTAGAGAATGAATAAAACCATACAGAAGGGTTCAAACACTGTCCCCTTCCTTTCAGCCATGAATTACTAATTTTCGATAAGCCCACTTTAATATCTTTTCTCTCCAGAGAAAGAACGAGTTGAGGAAGGGGTGGTTGCGCTGCACTCCACAGCCGTGCTTCTCGTCTTATCTCTTCTCTGCTCGATCAGGCTCCCCTTGCTTAATTTTTCATTTTATACAGCCTCTCTCATTGTGGCTTCGGTTAGAGGGGCAGAAAGTGGTTGTAAATGAGCAGAATGGCTTGAATAATGAATGGTGCTTTCTGTTGAGAGATTAGATGCTGGTAGATTGATGTTTGTGTGTTGAATGCTGATGTTTTTTTGTCATCATCTTTCTGTTGTGTTGTGTACATTCTCATTTATTTTTCATGTAATATTTTAAAGGCACCAAAATACACAATGGGATTGACTCAACTGTTTTCTTTCTCTCCTGTGAGAATAGCGTGTTGTAGATCACAGCGAAACATGAAAGTGTGAATTTGAGTTGCATGTAAATGTCCTTTCTCAATGGCGTCTGGGATTACTATTTCAGGTCTTTGATTTCAGCTGGTGGCACATTGCTGGCACCTGATTCATCCGTTCAGGTCTTACATTTACATCAACTGTGTGTGGAAATGTTATCAAAAATGAACAATGAACGTTAACCTGATGGATGTTTTGTTTACAGTCTATGTTTTCAACTCAGATCCAGTGGCTGTAATAAGGTTAACTGTGTTATTCTGAACCTGATCTCTTTGTTTGTTGTAGAGAAACTGCTCTGTTGGCGTTGGCAGTGGGGTGTCTGAAACTTTTCGCTCAGAGTAATTGGACCGGGCCACCAGTTGAGCTTCACATCTCTGATTTTCTGCCTGAGGCCTTGCTCCAGAACTCAGAGGTGCGGTACCATTATGCACCTGTGGATTTAATCCATCCATCCTACCGCACATCTATCCATCCACACATTTTTAATGAGGAAAAAAACCCGCTAAATGCTCATTTGAAATTATGCGACGTGTGTGATAGATGGAATAGAAGATGATGGTGACACTGGGCAGGTCAGTGCTCTGGATAATGAGTGTGTAGAGGGCTACTGGGCTGCTAATGAAACCTCTCAGGGCTCCTAATTATTCAGAGGTGAAGAGATTCTTCTCCCTAATGGCCTACAAAGGCCTTGTAGATCCCTGGAGAGGCACTGTGTGTGTGTAACAGTTTCTGCTGTTTCACAGCTTTCTAAAGCTGCTGATTTATCAGCCTCGTCCTAGAAAGCAGAGCCCCTCTAAATTAGACTGAGAGTAGCGGACATGGAGAGAGATGGGTGGACTGAAGGCACTTACCACAAGTAGGGCCTGAATATAAAAACCAATGAAATGCGTAAATATAAATGAGTTTTTTTTTATTTGAAATTAACTTTAGATGATGTTATTTGTTCTGTTTAGGGCCCAAGCCCGGAAAAGGCGAATATAAATATATATATACATACATGTATAAATATAGCTGCGAGCAGCGATGAAGGGCCAAAGCCGGCGGTACCGGCACCCCGGTGCCTTGGTAACTAAAGGCACCGGGGTTGTGGTACCACCGGCTTGGGCCCTCAATCGCTGCTCGCAGCTATATTTATTTGTTCCTCTTTTAATACAATGAATTGAATATGGCTTTAATATGAATTTTGTATGCACTTTTGCGAACCTGTTACAATCATTTGGTATGGTTAAATGTAGTTTAAACCACATTTTTTGAATCAGAAGTTGAATTTAATGAAACATTTTAAAATAAGAAACCTACAGATTTGGTAACCGGGTTGAAAATTCAAATCACTGTTACTTAGTGATGTTTTTGATAAACTTATTTCCTATAAATTCTAAAAAGATATTTTTTCTATTACATTAAATGTTTATCAAAAACGATAAGCCAGCTTTTGTCAAATTTTATGTAATTGTTGAGGAGATTAAAATGAAATTTACAGTTACATTTCATGATTAATAATTTTAAATATTTTACTATTTCACATTACTGTATACTGTGGTGGTTACAGTTTTAATTACAAAACCATGATAAACTAATATTAGATGTCCCTAATAGTATGAGAACATCTTGTTTCATCATTTCTATTTTTTTCTCTTTCTCTCTAACTCACACACACAGCCTGCAGCCCTGAACATGGCCGTGTTGTCCAGTCTTCAGCTGGATGGAGAGTCTGTTTACAGTCTTGTGTCCAATCCCCTCCTGCTACTGCTGACCAGAGTCATATTCGTCAACTGCGGTGCCAAACTGGAGACCCTTCAGGTGAGATACAATCACTTTTACACCACTGCAGTAGAATTCACCATGATTGGGAACTCAAGATGACACACCAATACAGTGCAACTGCAGGACACTATAACTCGACAATTTCTTTGTGAGAAACTAATGTAAGTGACAAAGGGGTTCTGTAGTTTGAGTTCGCTTGAACAGTTAGATAATACACCAATATGTGTGTGGGTAATAAGGAGCCATCTTTTGCAGTCATTACTGCATCTCTTGCATTCATTACTCTCTGCCCGTTTGTGCATTACTGAGAGAGACGATGAAGAAATATGAGGCTGTTCAAAATAAGAGTTAAATTATGACCGTGGTTTCCTTCTTGTCTCTCTGTATGTGTGTGTGTCAAGGCCTCGCACATAAATTTCACAGCAGTGGAGCATTAGGATGGATGTGCGTGTCTCCTGATGTTTGTTGGTCTTATACTAATCCATATGTATGTTGCATGATTCTCCAATAGTAGACTAAGTGTATGTTTGGATCATTGTTCGAAAAACAGTGGAGTGTGGAATTTCTTCAGTGGAATTGAAAAAGTTTCCCAAAATACCTCTTTACCATTATTATTATTATTTTTTTTAAACAGAGGTAGCCCCTCCTCCAAATCACCCTATTGGTTGAATCAGATGTCATTATACCGATTTTTCTGCAGCCATTACTCCAGGCTTGTAAAAAAAAAAATCTTTCTAATATGCTGATTTGGTGCTCAAGAAACTCTTCTTCGTCGTCGTCTTAAACAATTGTGCTGCTTAATATTTTTGTGGAAATTTGATGCTTCTGTCAAGCTAAAACAAAGTTTATAAGCCCTACAAGTTTTTAGCTTTTTTTTATGAGGGTCAGACCACAAATTAAAATGTTAATAGCAAATGGCATCTATATTGCAAAAATTCAGTTCTCTTCTAAAGCTACAGATAGAAAAGTAACATTCCAGCTACCTTTGGGCATCTATAGTGCTAATTGTAAAGTTATATGGCCAACTTCCACAGGAGCAGGAATAGCACTTCCACACGGAATGTCATAATCAGTATTGATGCTTTAGTTCTTGACTGAAGTGTCCTCGTTTCAGGTTGTCAGTCAGAATAGGATTAGCAAAAACACACATTTTGTGTGTGATAAGTGACACTCAGGATGAAGTCATGAATCTCACTGTTCTCTCTGTCTCAAAGCAGGAAATTACAGCCCTAAAATCCTGTAGTCTTTTAAGTTGTAAATATTATAAACAAATTTTATTTTCCCAGCAGTGTCCACAATCTTTTATAGTATTTTAACTGTCTGTGTTGAAGACATTACACATGTCATTCTTTTTTTCTTTCTTTCTGTGAATATTTATGTGGTAAGATGGGCGTAACTAATGCATTTATACATGTATTTCCCCATCTTGTGCAACTACAAGCACAGAGATGAATGTTTGTGCTGCGATTAGTTGAGAGAAAGAGAGGCGCAGTATGTCACACGCCCCCCCACTGCCTCATGTTCCAGAACGTTGTTTCATTAGTGTGAGAACAAACGAACACACAAACTCTGATTCTGGTCATTTATAGGGCAGATACACCAGCATACAGATTTAATGTTTGTGTTGTGTGCAAGTACATAAATAAATGTTTAATTCGGAACATCACTGCTCTCTCTGCTGTCGTCTTTGCACACTCAGTGTTGTGTTTCATTTTAGAGACATTGCAGATAACACTTGACTATTTGAAAACATTCGTCCTTGACGTGGACCACATTTAGTCCCCCATCGAAACTAATAAATGTTGCTTGTGTAGAACTGATGGACTGATTAAGTTTCACCTTAATCTATCAAACTCTGATTGTAATTTTTCTTGCCTATGTGAGAATTTCTTTAAAAATTAAGATTAAAAAAAAAATTAAAATAGAAAAAGGTTTTTAAATTGTAATACTTCACAATGTTTCTGTTTTACTATTTTTTTTTTAATCAAAAAAAAAATAAAAAAAAATGCAGCCTTGGTGAGCATACAAGATTTCTTTCAAAAACATTAAATCCTACCGACCACACAATTTTGAAAGGTAGCATAAATGTAAAATGTAACTTGTCACATCTCTTTGTTTGTGTGTGTAAATAGCTGCTGCCCTGGTGGACCCTGCGATATGTCGCTCTACATCAGCAGATACTAGAGGAGAGATCCCCACTGCTTTTCAACCTGGCACTCAGCTGCATCGAGAAAGGCAAGAAAACACACACACACACACACAGTTGTGTAGTCCTTTTACCTGTTAAAATAACTACATTTGGTTTTACTGAAGTAATTCTACAAGTAAAAATCTCTAAAGGAGAAGTTTTAGATAATGTAGTTTTGAAGCTAGACCAATCATGAACTTCAAAATTGATTTTGTAAAAGCCATTCAAAAAAACATTCAAATTTTGTAAACATTCAAAAAAATAATAATTTCCAAATTCACAGTGAAGACCTACTGTGCTAATGATTTTGAAGTGAGATCTTGCTGTTGCTGTGTAACAAGCGTACATAATCTTGTACCCATTTAAAAAAAAAAAAAATGTGATTTAATCTCATGTTTGTTTTGGTTCGAGGCTTGAGGATTTTTTTATTTTGAAGTACCTGTAGAGAAAATGTACAGTAGGTGTATTCAGTTCTTCTTGAACCCAGGCTGCTGAAAAAGTACATACCATTGCGCTACAGTATATGCCTACTTTTTTTCTTTTTAAAGCATTTTAAACATCTTGGACTGAAATTGTCAAACAGCCTGTGTATACTTTTGAAGTAATGAAATAATTACGAAAAAAATCAGGGATTTTGATACAATGCTTTTTAAACAATTAGGTTAAGTAGTTTAGCTTGGTAATCAATCAGCATCATCAGTTGTTTGTTTACCCTTTTGGCAGTAGTGCATCTTTTTTTTTTTTTTTTAAATATCATAGGTCTTTTTGGGCCTGATACAGTATCTCTTGGAATGTAATGTTTGAACTTACTTCAGATTAGGTTGTGTGCTTTTTTTTTTTTTTAATGGAAACAAATCCTCGGGGAAACTGGAATCCGGAGTGTCTAAAAGGATTTCAGACCCAGTGCTGCCTCAATTTCTTCACAGCTCAGATCCTGACATCACTTCAGCTGCTGAAGGCACATGTCAGCGACGTGAGACGCTCTTTAGTGGAGAGATGACACAGCTGTCAGCTCCTATTAAGTGGGTCATCTTTAGAGAAGCTGATGTCAACTAGAGGGCGACGTGGAGATTCAGGCTGTGGGTTTTTTGCAGTAGTGTGTGCGTGTTCATATCTCTGAGGTGACGGTGACAGCGTCTGTTTGATGATGTCAGCACTTCATGTTTGTTTGTGAAATAGAGACGCAGTGACATGCCAAAGGTGGAGTAATGAGGTTTCCCAAAGTTTGTGATCGGAGTAGTGTTGTGGGCAGTTTTGGGTTGGGTTTGCTTTCTGCAGACTAAACGTCCTCCACAATGACGTGAAAAGTGATCATACATTATGGGACCCTCCCAACGGTCACCACGGAAGCCACTTAATATGACCACCAAAATGAACAACAGTAGAGATGTAACATTTGACCCGATAACCTTACGCATCAAAGAAATGTGTAGCCAATTTTGGGATATTTCAGTGTGCCTTTTGAAAATGGGCTCATATTTCTTCTGTTCATTTGCTGATCGTTTCAGAAGGATTTGGGTTTTTAGGTACAGGGTATCACACTCCTCAGGATTATGTCATCTCTGACTCAACTTGACACCCTTGTGTCAGACAGACCTCTTTCAACACAGTCAGATTTAATAATCTCTATATGAATGTGTATTTGCACTACCGTTCAAAAAGTTTGGGGTCAGTATGAATTTTTATGTGTTTTTTTAAAAATGCATTTATTCAGCAAGGATTTGTTAAATGGATCAAAAAGTCATGGTAAATAAATGCTGTTCTTTTGTACTTTATTAAAGAATCAAGAAAGAATCACTGTTTCCTCAGAAAATTTTAAGTACCACAACTGTTTAATATTGATAAAATAAAAATAAATGTTCCCTGAGCACCAAATCAGCATATTAGAATGATTTCTGAACGATCATGTGACACTTACGACTAGGGTGGGTGCTGAAATTCAGCTTTGCCATCACAGGAATAAATTACATTTAATAAGTAATTATTGGTGTGTAAATTATATTATTTAATATTAGAAATGGGTGTGTAATATGATATTCTTTAAAGTACTTTGTAATTGCCATAATTTGCCAAAAATATATATAGAATTAAACGGAGCAATTCCTCGCACCAACAGTGCTCGAACCCTAATTATTTAATATCATGGCATGATAGAAGTACAAAAGTCTGAATGTCTGGGAAAGGGGACAAATACATTAAAAGAAATAGAAAAAATATTAATAAATATTATATAAAATAGGAAAATATAAGAAAATATATATATGAAATACAGTATAATATAATGATTTTTAACTATTTCCCCCCTCAATGGAATTGCTGATAATCTGCTTTTTTTTTTTTTTTTTTTTTAATAATACAAAAAATAGAAATAGAAGCTTTTTTTCACTAGTTGTCTTGGATTTGACTGGCAGTTATTCAGTTACTCCGATAAAGAAAATGTTGTCTATTCAGCTGTTGAAAAAGATTCTGTGCCAAATCTTTGCCTCTGATAAGCTGCTCAGTTTATATTTATGCATTTAAGAATTAAACTACAATGACTTGTTATATTTTAAACATGTTGATGGAATTTTAAAAGGTCTCAGCATCAAATATGAGGTTACAATTTCCTTTTACTTTGTGTGAACTGAAAGCATTCATTATAGATGCCCATGAAATGGTTTCTGAGGGGGAAAAAGTGAGTCAAAGATTGCTTTGCTTTAATGGCAGGATATAGACCCGTTCCTCTGAAGAGTTTTGGTTAATGTGGATTCACCAGGGAATCGTGGGCTAAATGATGAGCTCTGCAGCAAAGCAGCATCTTAATTGGGTTCCTGTGCCTTCGGAATGAGTTTCCTGCGCTGCTTTTTAATCAGACACGCATCAGCTATGCCCCAATATAGATAATCAGCGTAGATGTTCAGATGCAATATTTACAAGAGGATACAGGCGATAATTCTGTCTTGTGATGGTGAGTGGCTCTGCTTCAAAAGACCTCAACATCATGCCTGTCTCTAGTGGCACGCTAGGCTTTTATTTGCAGAATGATGTTATATTTGTGAAGCTCTCAAAGCTGAAATAACACCTCGCTGAGGTGTGTTGTCAGTTTCAGTATTGACTGCCAAAAGCATTCACTGTCCTTCACAGAGAGTTGTGGGAAAATTAGGGGATCGCCAGGGACTCACATCAGCCGATTCATTGACTGCTTGGCCTCAGGAGCATTTCAAAGCGTTTTAAACTGAAGTAACATGCAGTTAAATATTGAGCATAGACATTCCTTATATAAGTTTAGTCATAGTTTAGGACTAAAACTTTAAAAAGCTAGTCCATTTTTATGGCTTTGTTCATTCTTTATTGTAGTATAGCTTAGGCCTGTTGTTTTCAAGTTTTGAAAAACAATATTTTAGAGAAAAATTAAAATTTTGGGTCTGCCTAATTAAACCTGGCATATAGATAAAACATGTTAAAAGAACCTATGTTCTATACAGCTTGCTCTCCTTATTTAACTGAGTGCGATCAGCTTTTTTGCATACCAAGATGTTCCTGAAGGTATTAATTCGCTACACATTTTTTTAAAAACATTTTTATTCAAAAATAAATCATGAGAAAATGAACTTCATCACTGTGTTTGCAGGAATTGTAAGGAAAAAAAATACCTGTTTTTTAATTACTTGTTTGGGGTAAATGTATCCCCACCGGGGATAAGCAGAGGCAAGGATACATTGACCAGAAAGGGGGGAATCCCATGCATCCTATATCCTCCAGTATGCAGCAGTCCTGTGGGCGAAAATGCCTTGTTGGTAGAGGTCAGAGGAGAATGGGCCGACTGATTCAAGCTGATAGAAGAGCAACTTTGACTGAAATAACCACTCGTTACAACCGAGGTATGCAGCAAAGCATTTGTGAAGCCACAACACGCACAACCTTGAGGCAGATGGGCTACAACAGCAGAAGACCCCACCGGGAACCACTCATCTCCTCTACAAATAGGAAAAAGAGGCTACAATTTGCAAGAGCTCACCAAAATTGGACCGTTGAAGACTGGAAAAATGTTGCCTGGTCTGATGAGTCTCTGTTTCTGTTGAGACATTCAGATGGTAGAGTCAGAATTTGGCATAAACAGAATGAGAACATGGATCCATCATGCTTTGTTACCACTGTGCAGGCTTGTGGTGGTGGTGTAATGGTGTGGGGGATGTTTTCTTGGCACACTTTAGGCCCCTTAGTGCCAATTGGGCATCTTTTAAATGCCACAGCCTACCTGATCATTGTTTCTGACCATGTCCAAACCTTTATGGACACCATGTACCCATCCTCTGATGGCTACTTCCAGCACAATAATTCACCAAATCACAAAGCTCGAATAATTTCAAATTGTTTTCTTGAACGTGACAATAAGTTCACTGTACTAAAACGGCCCCCACAGTCACCAGATCTCAACCCAATAGAGCATCTTTGGCATGTGGTGGAACGGCAGCTTCGTGCCCTGAATGTGCATCCCGCAAATCTCCATCAACTGCAAGATGCTATCCTCTCAATATGGGCCACATTTCTAAAGAATGCTTTCAGTACCTTGTTGAATCGATGCCACGTAGAATTAAGGCAGTTCTGAAGGCGAAAGGGGGTCAAACACGGTATTAGTATGGTGTTCCTTATAATCCTTTAGGTGAGTGTGTGTGTGACGCACAGATTCTTTCAGCCTCCGGGCATTAATTTGCTGCAGCAATGGCTACATCTAAACAATCAACACTTCTGCCTCTCAAACCCTCTGGACTGTTAAATTCATTGCTCAAACAGCTATACTATATATTGCTTTGTCCTTAATTCTATAGCTGGCTGAGCTGTGTGGAAGGTAATGTCTGAAATATCTGGTTTGCAATTGCTTTCTAACTTCTAACCTGCAAGGTCAGCTTATGGACTGCGCCAGTGGGACTAGAGCCTCGGTACTTCTTGCTACAAGGGGCATCGAGCAAATAAAACCTAGATATAAATGACCTGGGATGTAAAATTGAAATGTTTGTGCTTGAATGCATGTGATTTTTTTTTTTTTTTTTTTGCCACCAAACAAGGTGATATGTGTTCATGACTCCTCAGCATCACTACAGTACCTAATTGCAGCTAGTTGTGGTTTGTCTCTTTTGCAATGTGTAACATTTATGCAACTTTATATCTTGCAATCGTATCTGCTATTCAATTTCATTAGTTCATCACATATTGAGGGCCTTGCATGAACATAATCCATCCTTGCTGACCAGATGGCATTATGGAGCTCCTAATGGCAGGAATTGATACTCCCACAAACAGAATCTGTTACTGAATGATATATTACAGCTGAAAAGCCAAACAAGCTTGAACTGAAACATGGTATTTATATTCCATCTAGAAAGTGTCTTTTACGTAGATGCGATCTGAGATTACATGTGGGATCTTCATTGATATCTGAAGACCTTTTTAAATGTAGGATCTCAAAGCCAGTATGATGTCTGAATCCCCACTCCCCAATTTATTCAAACCTCAAATTGTTCAAATGGATTGTCTTGTGGGTAAAAAATGATGTTCTTCAGTTCAATCTGAATAAAAGTACACCGCGTTTACCCCAGTAGTCATTATCTACAGCACCCACAGGATATTGACTACTTTTGTATTTCAAAAAGTTAAAATGATCAGAAAAGTAGGAAAGATTTCTCAGAACAATAAGGTTGTATTTCACTTGGTTGAAGATGAGCTCAGGCTTAAGCTCTTATGGTAGGGTTTATGTTTTGAGCTAATTTGTCTGAGCAGTTTATCACTGACTCAATGAAGTCAATGAAGCATTTTATTAGTTGGTAAATAATAAAGGTGAATAATTTTTAATCAGCGTTTACATTCAGCGAGTTACATGGGTGACTGGATATTGGAGCAGGTCTTTCATCATGTTGGTAAATGTCAAGCTTGCACTGGGATTTAATTGGTGAAGATTTAAACCCAGGTTTGTAGGTGACCGCTTTCATGAGGGTGTCTGTAGGGAACTGATTTGGTGGTGTTTTTTAATATTCAGTAGCAAAGGTTTAGAAGTGGTGAGTAGGGCTGTCAATCAGCTAAAAATTGAGTTGCATGATGTGTTATTTAATTTAGCCAAGGACATCCTTGTTCTAGTCTGCATATTGGTTTATGTTCAATATTTTCTAAAAAGTATTGTGTATTCAGAGCAAATTAATTGAAATAAGTGCAAATAATTGCACATTATTTGTATTTGATTCATTTTATTTAGTAATTGCTGTAAAGAAACCTTAACCTTATTTGCCTCTAAAACCAAATGTTAGTGTCGCGCTAGACTCCCTACTTAGTTGCATTGATGATATTAAGATATGGTTATCACAAAACTTTCTTAATTTAAACACTGCAAAAACTGACTGTGTCATCTTTGGTAACCCAAATGGTTCAGCTGTGAATCTGGGGGTTTTGACTCCATATGTTAAGCCCGCTGTTAGAAATTTAGGGGTTACTTTTGACCACAACATGAAATTTGACATGCAAATCAGTAATGTTGTCAAAACGAGTTTTTTCCAGCTTCGCCTTTTGTCTAAAGTTAAACCTTTTCTTAACAGGCATGACCTGGAAAAAGTGATTCATGCCTTTATTAGCTCGAGGTTGGATCATTGCAATGCTCTCTATATTGGTTTAAATCAAAGCTCCATCTCACGACTTCAACTTGTGCAAAACGCTGCTGCTCGGTTTTTAACCAATACATCTAAGCGTACTCACATCACTCCCGTCCTTTATAATTTGCATTGGCTTCCAGTACAGTATCGAATTAATTTCAAGATTTTGCTGTTTGTTTTCAAGGCCCTAAATGGTTTGGCCCCGGAGTACTTATCCGAGATGTTGACCCTGCGTGAGCACAGCGGGTTGTTAAGGTCTTCAAACCAATTGGTGCTGGAAGTCCCAAGGTCGAGGTATAAGCGATGGGGTGATCAGGCATTTGCTGTTGCTGCACCGAGACTTTGGAACAAGCTACCCCCTGATATTCGCACTATTACGGATGAAACTACTTTTAGATCTAAACTAAAAACCCACTTATTTAGAATGGCTTTTAATACGCAGTAGTGGTGGGACAATGTCTTTTTCTTGTTTATGTTGTTATATGTATCTATACTTGTGTATTGGGCTGTTTTATCGTGTTTTATTACTTTTATGATGTGAAGCACTTTGGATTCCTGACGGTTGTGTGAAGCGCTATAGAAATAAACGTTGATTGATTGATAATAAAAAATTACAAAATTTGTATCATTTATAATATGTATGCAATCAGTTAAATTTTTTACGTTATTTAAAATAAGAATTCCGAGCGAAACTCCATCTAGAAATATCTTCTCTTACCCAATTAGTCACTGCTTTCGCTTTCTAGAATAAAACCTCAAATGTTGTTTATTTTTTTTCTTCCTCTTAGCCCACAGGCAGAGATGCTTTTTCTTTAATAACAGGCTTTCATTCAATTTGATGACATTTGAAGAGGTGACATTGAAAAGTAGGCTGCATGTATGATTAATTCAAAATCAGGATTTCAGCTATTTTAGTCCGTATACTCGAGGCGCACTGTAATATTTTTATGACTGCCTTTCTTGCTGCTTATTTTTTATGTTAACATGAGTCAATCGCTGTTTGTGTCTCATCTCTTTTTGTGAGCAGAACAAAGCAGCGCTCATTTCTTACCCTTCACAGTTCACAGATACGTGCGCGTGACTTGCCCGTGAATGACTTGGAGCTCTGTTAGTGTATGAGAGGAAAGGTGCTGCTTTTCACTCAGATCTTCACACAGATCACGCTGAAGGTCACTAAGTGTTCAAGCTGAGCTTTATGAAGGGTTTAGCGTTCACATTTTCATACATGCAGTATTGCTGAAAGTGAATATACAGCTGTGGGCTCAATTATCACTACTTTATTCATTCATTCATTTAGTTAGGTTTCCTTTATCATTTTTACTCCCTTCTATTCTTCTCACTTAATCCTTTCTTCTTTTGTTGTCATTTATTCCTCTTCATTTCTTCCTTCTCTTTTTTAGTAAATTGAATGTGTAGATGGTGCCTCTCGTAACCTGGTCCTTCCTCTGTTTCTGTAGTGTGTAAATGTGAGGAGCTGTTCAACAACAACACACACAGGAGCCTGGCCATTCAGTTCCACCTGGAGTGCAGTTATACCTGCCTGACCTACTACGAGTATCGCAGGGCCAAAGAACACTTGCACACAGCCCGCGATCTGTCAGGACTTGATGTAAACATGACGGGTAGGCAATATAACAAGAAGAAAAATGATGATTCTGTGCAGGTGATTGAAGGATGGATATGTACGGCAATGCGTGACGGAAGTAATTGGAAGATGGAATGAATGGTCGAAAAAATATGGATTACCTAGCACTGCGAATGAGGAAAGAATTGATGGAATGCATGAATGATTAAATAACTGTTTGTCTCCCTCAGGTGCCCTAGGGAAGAGAACTCGTTTTCAGGAGAACTTCCTTGCTCAACTCATCTTAGATGTCAAACGGAAGGACAACTCTCCTGTTTTTAATTCTGATTGTCTCTCCCTTACGCCGACACCTAAAGAACTCTTACCAAAGGTACGTGGGAGTTTCTAAAATTAGCTTTTGTTATGAATTATGTATTGTCATGACAATGGTGGTTAATTGACAAATCTACTACAGGCCTTACACGTTTTAATTTTAATTTAATAATTAAAAAAATATTATTTTATATATTATTATTATTATATATATAATATTATTATCGGCTCAGGTCGTTGTCACCAGAGACTCGTAGTATGCATGATGGGTTTATGTAATTTTCTTTAGTTTTCTTTATTTGACAATTTATGTGATTTAAATGACTTTCATCACTGTACTCGAGTGATGGTCAGAATATTATAAAAATTTGACTTATGTTGGTGTTTCTACAAATATTCCACAAGAATTTGGTGAATAGCTTATATTAAATTTCAAAAGTCAATTTCCACTCTCCTTTGCCTCTTGTCTTGTGCTCATTTTAGCCCCATGGTATGTAAATACCCATCACAGTCCTTTTGGGGGCAAGATTTGTGCTTTACTTTTCCCATCCATCAGGGGGCGACGTTTATTTTACTTCTGACAGCAGACATGACATTGAGCTGTGGTGAAGGTCGTGAAAAATATATTTTATGCAGATTTCCATCTGTCCCATTCTTTCCCGTCTTCCTCTCGCTGTCTCTCTCCTCTCACCCTGAGGCAGTGCTTTACTTTTATTGCACATTTTTGGACAGCAGTTGAGTTTTATCTAGTGTTTGGGTGATCTGTGCAGTGGCAGTGTGGTGTCTGGTATTATCTGCTTGGCTGCGAATATGACAAATTGGGGACAGACAAAGATTTTACGGAAAATTCATGAACCTTATCTCTGTTTCCCCTTAGCTGGCCTCGTTTTAAAAGTCCAGTAAATCATTTTTTTCCCGAGATTGCTTGAGTTTTTGGATTAAATGTGATAAGATCAGTATTGCTTACAAACTCTGAGCTGATAGCGCTCCACTAGGTCTTTATCATTTGTCTCTGTGATGGCTTTTCAGGTAAAGTTTACTTGCGTGAGCGGTCTTCATTTCATGGGAATAGAATGTAAATGTCAACAAATTAGATTTTAAATGGGCTAAAGCAGAGGACCATGTTCATTTGCATATGCCCCGCCCCAGCTAATAAGTATCAATGCTGACTATGATTGAACATAATTTGCTCACTTGAGGTAATATTTCAGGAAATAATTATAAAGAGCTACGTTTTAGTTGAATAATTACAATGTAAAATTCGACAGGAGAATGGGCTTTATAAATGCTGTTCATTATACAATACTAAATATGTCATTTTGCCTCTCATTTTTGGCTCATCTAAAGTGTGATCTGTGTTTTGTCATATCTTTTTCTTATTTTTAAGGTCTTTTTAGGATCTGCTCTGATTCTCATCATGTGTTTTATAGGATCTTCAGCTGGGTGATGATACAGTCCTGAACCAGATTAACCTGGCAGAGCCGTCTGAACATGAACTCCCAGACCTTAGCGCTGAGGAACAGGCCCTTATACTGGCTACATGGTGAGCGTCTCAGTCGATTTGAATCGGCCCTGTTTGAATTGTGACACTGGTAACAGGATGGACACTCTAAAGTGACAATAGTGATTGATCATGAAACGCAATAATCGCTTGTCTTTTTTGCTTAAAAAAATAAAATGCACGGACTATGCACAGATACACAAAAGTGACCATTTTTGGATGTACTTTGCGGTCCAATTCACTAGGGTGCAATTTGTATCGACCTTGTTCAATCTTTTACTCTTGTACTTCGTCAGAGCTCAATATTTAGACGTTCCTCATTTTACGAGATGATAGACTGTCTTGTACACAATGATCAAAGTTTTCAGACTCTTTATAAATTTATAATACATTTATTTATAATTTAACTTATTTTTTTATTTTTTTTTTAATATTTTCAACTTTCTTAAGTGTAATGTTGCTGTTTGAGCATGAAAAGGGGCTGTGAAGCATAAAGTATACCCAAAGTCTACTTATTCTCTATATCAGTAAGCACTGTTTCTGAACTCCATTAAAATGTCTCAATTAGTCTTGATTGAGTTTTCTTCTTGGAACATACACGTCACAATATTCATAATTTAAATTTCCTTGATATGCAAAAAAGGGGCAAGGCCTTCTTGAGTTGTGTTAGTGGTATATTGAAACTCGCTGTTATGGTGAGGGGCGTGGCATTTCTAAAACCCGTTCAATGCGGTTGACCAACACACTGGTCTAGCTGACCAATCAGAGGACATTACGCTTTTCACATGGAGGGGATTCATAGAGACAGAAACTGAAAAGAGTATTACTGACAGACTGGGAAGAGAGGTGCTGCAACAATATAAAATGTGTGTAGAATAATGTGTTTTTTGAACATGTAAGCATTCTAGTAGACTCAAAACTTATCTGAAAAAATGTTTGAATCACCATTCCTTCAGCTTTTCACATGAATATGAGAGTAGCAAGGTTGTCGCTGTGAAGGTAAAAGGTTCACTTTTATGAAAGTTTAAGTCTTGCAGAGGAAATACACATACTGCCACTGTCAACAGTTAAATTAATCACACATACTACTTTTGCTAGACGGATGTGTATGGTTTCTGACACTTTAGTTTTGAGAGTCTACCTTGTGCATGTGATATTGAACATACTTCTGAAAGTCAGGTTGTCAAAGCCCAAGCCAAAACGCTTTACGAGTATGACTTAAACAGATCCTCTGGCTGAAATGTGCTTAAATTCATACAGACAAAATTCCAAGGAATATGCATCTTCTGTCTCCTTATCCTTGAAGTTTTATTAGCTGTAGTATTTAGTTCCAGTCGACATTTAATCATGTTCGGGATGTGCAAATCATTGTTATTTAGGCATGATTTATCTTGGTAACTTTGAAGTGTTGTGTCAGGCCTCTGTTTTGCAGAATTTTGTATATTTTTTTCCTTTTTTTTGTGGCCAAGTGCGCATTTAGAATGGTCATCCACCCCCCATCTTAGCCCTAGGAGGAGGTGTGGGGTTCTCCTACACTGCTCTCTAATTAGTCTTGTACCAGCCTGTGCATCCTGTTCATTGTGGAAAGGTCGTCATCTTGCCCGACTGGCTGCTAGGAGACAAATTGCAGGCGTGGAATAATTAGCAGGGCGTAATTATGCAGGCCAGGGTCCTTAATTGGGCTGCATGATAGTTGAAGGTGAATTATGGGCCGTCAGTGGTGCAGTCAAGCATAACTGCACGTACGGTTTAACGGCGTTCTGTTGGAATGCGAACAGCCTGCTGTACATTTTATTATCCTCTGTTAAGTCAGACGGTTGCAGCTTGAAGAAAGTAGCTGAAGTTATGTTTGAGATGTGTAACCTCATATTTGATACTTTTGACTTTTGTGACATCTTTGTTTTAATTCCTCTAATAAAATGCACAGAGTGAAAATGTACATGATTCACAAAATGCATGGGTCCCCCCCCCCCCCATTTATTTTCATGAGAATTAGTCTTAGGTGTATATGACTTTCTTCTTTTAGACGAACATATCTATATGTTGACACATCTATACGTTTATGACATATCATTGCTCTTCCAAGCTTTATAATGGCAGTGAATGACGGTTCTGATTTTGAAGTGTAAAAAAAAAAAAGTAATCCATATGACTCCAGGGGGTTAATAAAGGCTTTCTAAAGCAAAGCGGTGTGTTGGTTTTTGTAAGAAAAATATCCATATCTGAAATTTTCTAAACTAAAATGACTAGCTTCCCGCATACGGCTTGCGCAAGTCGGCTTGCGCCAAAAGAGTAACCCCTGATGCGATGTAGGAGTAGCTTAAACTTTGACACCTCCTGCGATTCAAACAAATAGGACTCGGCAACAAACTCAAGCTCCTCTTTTTGTATTGAAATCCTCGGACTTCTTTTTTTAAAAAATCCTCATTTTAGACTTCTAATTAGTGACCGATGTGTTGTTTTGCTCTATCCTCTGCGCTTCCGCATTCATCAATACGTCATTCGTCAGGTCCATTAAATAAGGAAATATCCATTTAATACGTAGATTTTTCTTACACGAATGCATCATTTTGCTTCAGAAGGCCTTTATTAACCCACCAGAGTGGTGTGGAGTACCTTTATGATGGATGGATGGACTGTTTTGGACTTCAGAGTCTCAACACCTATTCACTGCCATTATGAAGTTTGGAAGAGCCAGGACATTTGTATTAACTCTGATTATATTGGTCTGGAAGAAGAAAGTCATATACTGTACACCTACAGTAGGATGGCTTGAGGGCGAGTAAAGTGACTATCCCTTTAAGCATGGTCCCTATAATTTATCTTTACATTTTCTCCTTACTGTAATGTAAGCACAAAAAAAGCAATGGATGTGTATATTTAGGAAAAATTGTTTTATATACAGTCATTTTACAATTTTACTGTACTAATCTATAACTTCATATCAATTCCAATTCAATTTATTATAATATAATTAAAATTATCAATTTATTATACAGTTTAAGGTTATATATTTTTCATTCCTGACTAAAATGCTTTTATTAGACTAATAATATTACATATTACATAGATTGTACTTGGTTATCATTAATTTCTTATTGTACGTTTTTTTAAATGAACAAATTAGTGAGAGAAAAATAAAGATAATGAGATGGGTTTTTTTTTCAAAATCAGTAGCGATGTTAATATGATAACATATTTTGGTTGAGTTTATGGCAAGATATGATTATCCAGCAAGTACCTCACAACTAGAAAGGCACTCACTGGGCGTACAGTAATATTCATGCAGTGAAATACACATTTCTCTCGCACCGTTCTCCTAAAAGCTGAAGGAATAAAGGATGAGACATGCAAGCTCTCTTGCATTGCCATCATTATGAGGGTCGGTCTGTCTTTCTGTCTGTCTATCTGTCTTTATATTAGCCTGGCTGCGCCCTCCTACGCACTTCCGCTCAATTTCATTTTCCTTCAGTAGAGTCTGGTTGAACCAGGCTATCTCTATCTCTGTTTAAATTGTGTCCTTGACCTGTGAATTATAAGAAACATAGGCTTGTTTTATATGCAGATTTGAATGATTGTGTTTTTTTGCTTTGCAGCATAGACTTTCAGAAGAATAATCCTGTGCACAAGCTAAATGATGAGGAGCTCCTGGCGTTCACAACGGTAAGACGCACTTTTCTTTCTTTCTTCTCACAGCCATGGTACAGTTGACACATGTCAGTACACGCAGTTGTATTTTCAGTCTCACAGATGGAGTGCCTGTGAACAGGTTATTCTCATTTGGTCACAGTTTAGCATCTACAAATGCTAATGGATGAGTCTTATGGTTGCTTCTGTTACTCTGTTCAGAACCTTTACGGCATGAGGGTCCGTGCTCTGGTAAAATCTTCCATGTACAGTTCTGCTTGTAAAGTTACACAGCCCTTGCACAATCTCTCTTTTTTTCAATTTAGAACTAGACTGACTTTTGACAAATATTTGCATTCAAGTTTTAGTTAAGTTCACAAAAATAAATGGATTTTTACTTGTATTTTAAAAATACATTTAGTTAATTTTTTACATACTCTTTCTAAGCTTAATCTTGCAATAATGTTTTATGTGGCATTTTTCATATTGCGAAAAAAAGCAAATACATTTTCCTGTCCTAGATTTCTAAAATGCATTACTAGCTTAGGAGCCATTCACACAGAACGCATATTTGCTGTAAAAAACGTGGGGCAGTGGAATGGGGAAAAATGTTTGTTCAGCAAAAATGAAGAATGCTGTGTCATGCACGAGACGCTGCAAGAAAACGTGAAATGCAACGGTTAAAGGCTTCAGTCTAGTGCATTTTTACATTTAAAAACAACGTAAATGTAGTGCAGTGGATATTAAAAATTGTGTTGTGTGAATGGCTCCTTATAGTGGATCCTTTTTCTAACAGATTTGCTAAATTTGTTAGAAAATGTGCATAAACTGCCTTGAAAGTGATGTTTTTTTTTTTCTCTCTGATATTTTTTTTTAGCATAAATTAAATTAGCAACTTGGATGGAAACAGCTAAGGCAGTTTGTGGGCTTTCGCAATAGTGGTGTGTACGAGTATTTGGTTTGCTGCCTGCTGTTCTTAAAAATCCTCTAAGTTCTTTAAATTCTTTGATTTTCCCCAACATGCATTGCAAATTTGTGTTTGTCTCCACTTTTGTAAAGTTTAATCAATCTCGACATTTATGGGCTCATGCACAACAAACCCCAAAAGTCATTAATTAATGAGGAGACAACACGCAATATTAAGAACCAAGAGCATTAAATGCAGTATTCAAAAATGCCACTCTTTCTTGGCAAAATAAAACCACTTATATATTTTTGAACGCTAATCTGAACCTACAGGGGTATGTACACGTCTGAGCTCTCTTTCTGACATCTGTATGTGGTTGTGGATTTGACTTCCAGACTTTGTCAGAAAGACAGAGATTTATTATTTTGACGTCTTTATTTTCAAGTGTAGCTGTTTTTGTATAATGTAGCTGAGAGTGATGGACAGATTGAAAACTGCCCATTTCCTTTCAGCTCATTCACTCAAAACTCGCATTACAGGAAAGTGAAAAGCAATCGGTCTGGTCGGGTATGAGGAGAGCAAAACTCACTGAGCTAATCGAGGCACTTCTCTGCCGGCAGACCATATTGTCTTCCCAATAATCTTTGAGCCTCTTCCTGGTAATTTAATTAGTTGAATGTTTCAGCAACAGCCACACACAAACAATTTGGGAAGGTACCCCGAGAGTCACTACTTTTAATCTGTTGCGAGCTTCCCACCATTAAGATGTGGAAACAACAATGTGGCTATTCTTTCAACTAAAGCATCATATACTACAGGTTCTGCTTAATCGTTATCTACCACTAAATGAAATGATGCCCTACGGCAGAGACGCGTCTGCAAAAGCAGCCAAGTGCTCAATGCGACACGGTCTACATCTGCTGTGAACATCGTTTTTAACCACCGGCAATTTAGCATACAAAGAGTTTTTAAATCAGCAACCTGTGCCCACCAACAGCCTCAATTATTTATAGTCTGTTATTGCTGAGGACAGTTGTGTGTGATTTATATCCATTTACAAATGTCTCTGATAGCAAAATCAATCAATTTAGAATCATTTGTGTCTTCCGCTATTGTGGGCGTGCCATGTTAAAGTGGTTGGGTACAGAGGATACTTGATGATGCGTGATACTTTTACTAGGGGTGAGGTACTGTAAGCTATTATGTTTTACTTAAGTTGACGACTAGACATGGTGTAGTAAGAGGAGGTAAAACTAATATTCTTAGTTATTTAAGCATGTCTGCAGTCAGCTATAGAGTTTCAGAAACATGTCTTGTCAGGGGGAAAAAAAATTGTGGGTAAGTTGTGCCATGCCAAGGGGTGAGTTCAGAAAATGTGAACAATTATATTTCAAGTAAAAATATTAAATGAGAGAAATTGTCCCATCATATTTGCTGAGCATTTCTAATTTCTTTAACTGGCCAGGAAAATGACTAATTTTCACACTTTGAATACATTTAATTTTTTTTAAATGCTTTTTAGTAGTATTTTCTGTATTTTGTAAGCAAAGCGTACTCTGCTGATGCTAGATGTAGTTTATAAAAGAAATATTTTATATGTGTGTTTCAGCAATTATAGAAATATTGATATTAAAAAAATAAATCAAAACATACAAAGGAATCTAAGATAAATTCATAATTTTCCAAATAATGTTGGATGATTTTATTTATTTTACTATATTTTTTTCTATTGATTACTGTTTTTTTGTATATTAATCTATTATATAAGATGATGTGTGCCCTTTTATGCGACTGTACTGAATGATTAACATACAAAAAAAGACCAATATATTTTTGTTGTATATATTTACATTGTCATTTCATTGCCATGAATCTATAATCAATCCATAATCTACACGATCTATAAACCATTGTATTGTCTGAATCTGAATCTGTGCTTGTATAATTGTCTATTGCTGTTTATTTAACAGTTATTTTAACATTTTCAAGGGTGATGTTTCAGCTTGTCCTCCTCTTACGTTATTTTCTTTTTGTCTAATTTATACTTGGGTTACTTCCCTACCCGTCTTCCCAGACTCCGAATCTATTTGCATTCATTAGAAGTTGCCTTTCTCTGGCTCT
The DNA here is from genome assembly GCF_988280905.1 of Pimephales promelas. Taxonomy (NCBI): domain Eukaryota; kingdom Metazoa; phylum Chordata; class Actinopteri; order Cypriniformes; family Leuciscidae; genus Pimephales; species Pimephales promelas. The sequence continues at coordinate 20,647,365 of NC_142783.1, forward strand.
CAGAGGACCTCGGCTGCGCCGCCTCGCCTCGCTGTTTAAAGCTTGATATCTTTACTTGTATGAGCAATGAAGTGAGTCGTCCGATCTTATGCGCTCAGCTGTGTGCACTTCTCTTAAACACTCCCACGTATTTGGAATGAGGTCAGTTCTTTTCAAGTGTTTTTGTGTTCTGGCCAATTGCAATTTTCCCCTAAGTATTAAGTGACTTTCCTAGACAACTAACCTTGAGAGGACATGTTTCTTTACTTTGACAAATACACTCACCTGTTCTCATAGCCGCTGAGATGTTGGTGGTCTCTCCTTGAAGTTAAATCCTCCTAATCAACACCTTTTAAGATCACAGGGTGTTCAGGAACCCAATTAGGTGTGGTACTGTGAATATACGTCTCCATCTTTGGAAGGTTTGACTGTCTGACAGCTTTTGCAAACAATTCTCAGCCAATTCGAATGTGTCAACACCCACCCCGAAGATGTCACCGTAAGTCATCAGATATGCCAATCTCGGGTTTGCTTAAAGGTACGAGGTTCTGACTGACAGGGCGAAGCAGTGTGATGGATTGGAAATGAGAAGTAAAAAGGAAACAAGTAGGAAAAATGTGTCTCCAGAGTCTGACCCAGAGGTTTGCATCATATTCGGCAAAAGCTGTTAGAGTCAGGTCCCTCTGGAAAAATAATCTACACTTTGAGCGAAGAGTTCAAACAGCAGTTTCCTGTGCCTGATGGAGCTCTGCTTTCTGCATGAACTCTAGAGTCCATATTTTAAGCAGCTTGGAAACCAAATGAATGGGGTACAATAGGTCTACGAGTCAGTTTGGGATGAGGACATCCTCTGCTTCTGGACATAATTCAATAAAAATCACTGTAGTTGAATTTGTACTCAAACACTAGAATGAGATGAAATGATGATTATTTTGATGGCTTTTCAGTATGGTTGGAAAAATGTAATCATGTCAACACCATATGCAAACTCTAAGAGAACATTTAAAATTTGTCCAAAATTACTGTCAGTGTCTGCTGGTTTGAATTTATTTTCCAAAGCCTGTTTTTTTTCTTCTCTTTAGTGGTCTAATTGGGTGATTTATTGGGTGGGGGTTGTGATGGCGCAGTGGATAAGACGCACGCCTTTGGTGTGAGAGACCCGTGTTTGGATCCACTGTGAGACACCAATGTGTCCCTGAGCAAGACACTTAGTTGCTCCAGAGGCGTGCGGCCTCTGACATGTATAGCAATTGCAAGTCGCTTTGGATAAAAGCATCAGCTAAATAAATAAACGTGAATGTCTTCTGATTAGGTTATGGTTCATTTCAAAGGTTAAAAATAGTTAAAAATAGACAGCTCTGAAAAACTGCAACTGTAGGGGGATCACCCCACCACCAATGTGCCCCTTCCACCCGGATGATGCGACAGCAGCCATAGTGCACCAGAACGCCACAACACGATGGCTTATGTGACTGATAGCATTGATTTTTGACCACAAATAAAAATGAATATGGAGGTACAAGGTTTCTGTCCAACAGCGACAATATATGCTTGTGTATATATATAACTTTCTATCGCAACTTTTATTTTTTTGACCTAGCTATTAGATAAAATAGAATGTTGACTGGAAGCTAGCTAATAGTTTTGGATATGTTTCTCTTTAACACTGAATTGTGAAATGTGTGGTGGTAAATATATTTATACTATTTATAAATATCAAAAGTTCCTTTATGGGTCATTTTTGATGTAAAATTTACGTAGAAAAACAAAAACCGTGTTTGATTATAAAGAAAGGAAAATAAATATAATGATTTGTGGAAATCAAAAACAAGATATTTAATGAATATCTGGATTAGTACATGATAAAATACATTCCTTTCAAATATCCAGCAAAGAAACATGAATACAGGTGTTTTTTAGACCCATGTTGCGCATAAGAAGGGTAGTGACACAAAAACGATTTTTATTTGAAAAAAAGGGAAAAATTTAAATAAGGATTTGTAATGATCTAAAACATGTTAATTGAGAAATAGCTGGATTACTGAATGATAATGCATTTCTTTCAAAGATGTAGAAAATGAAAACTTTACTCTATGGTCTATGTAGCACCATGTTGTGCATCAAAGGGTTAACCTGCCTTATAGTACTGGCGCTATCCAAGAATAACCAGTGAGATGGAGCGTAACGACGGGTGGGGACTATCATTTATATGTCAAGATAATTTATTTTCATCATTCTCAAAATGAAGTCGTTTCAGGGAAGCCAGGGAAGGGGACCTGTTCGTGCCTGAGTTAGCATTTCTTTAGGAACAGCAGGGTGTACTTTCATAGCCCAGCCGTTTTACACTGCAAACACACTTTCCACTCATTTAATCATTTTGTGAAGGGTGGGAGGATGATAAAAATGACATAGATTGACGTACACGCCCTCAAAGGATGAGGATTTGTTATTGTTTTTTTTTTCACGGTTATGTTTGTGTGTATGAGCGCTCATTGTCAACTCATAACTCATTGCAGAAATGTCCCTTTGCCAATGGCTGACTGTTGGTCTTGAGATCCTCTGGTTTTAATGATCAAGAGTCATTGATTGACCTCAAACACTGTTGCACATACAGCTGATAATGATTGTATTGAGTGAAACATTCTCATCACTCACACGTGAAGTGATAATTCATTTAGAACTTATTGCACATTACTAGGTTCTTTTGGGCATCAATAAGCATTTTCTGCATCATACACATCCCATATCCCATACACCAATGTTAATATGCTTCAAGAAATCAATCCGATGCATATTAAGCCCCGTGCTGGATTACACTCTTAATTGGCAAATCTGATTTTGAAACCCCCTTTTAGTGGACAGTGTGTCTAGAGAAACTTTAAATGATGAGTTTGTTGAGATCAATAATGCTTTTTTGTTTAAGTTTCAATTTCTACCATTTTCATCATTTTTAAAAGGAGTTTGCTCCAGACTTCTGTCTTATTTCTCTTCTTGATCCTTCCCTAAACCGCAGGTCTTGGCCGTGGGAAGAGTAACATCATTCGCATCAAAATCCCCCCTCGTAAGTGCCAGACCCGCTTCAGTTTCAAAGAGCTCCTCATCTGAGATGAATCATAGAAGTTTTGAGGCTGTTATGGTCTGATCTCTTTGGTTTGTGATGTCATGGGTGGTAACATCTACTAGTTGCTGTCAAAACCTAGCCCAGCAGTTTGTAAACCCACCTGGGCAGTTTGTACTTCCTCTCTCCGTCAGCACTTTCCCGCTCTTTTGGCCTCCAGACCACATGAGGTCACCTCTGGGTGTGGCATTTCAGCTTGTGTAAGCGGTTTAGTTTCCGATGATCATTGAACCCCCATCAGGGATCTCAATCCCTCCTACACTAGGTCAACGTAGTGATGGCATTATGTATGTAATGTGAGCTTGTGTTTGTTTGGTTGGATTGGGTCGTTTCCTTGCTGTGTTACCCATGAGGCAGATACTTGCGTTGATCTCACCAATGATCTCTTGCCAAGGGCAGTGCACTGTTGGCTGGACTGTGTGTCTAAATCCAGTGTAGCCGTGTGTGAACAAATTGGCTCTTCCAGGGCAATGTCCTGTCAGATCGAAGGTGAACACCTGCAGTTTAACTTATAAATCTTTTGTTCACAGAGATGGGCGTCTCCATAGGGCAATGCTAGGTCTGCAAATCTTGAGAATATTTCAATCAACAATGGCTAATTTGAGCCTGGACATGGGATGGTCATGTTGCTTGTTGGGCATGATGTCATTTTGTGTGGGTGTTTCTTAAACTTTTGGCACTTATATGTCCCACTTATACATGTTATGTCATAAGGGTTCTATTTTTATTAAAAGCAACAGATTCAACTTTTCTTTTTTTGTCATATAGAAGACCACATTAACTTTTTACCATGCCTTCATTCACTTTTGCCTACTATTCAAATGGCTGTATAGATTTTGTTTTAGTCTTGTCCCAGACCTAATGTCAGTATTAACCTGAAACTGTCACAATAAAATGAATTATAGTCATTTCAATATGTGTGATCATGAATTCTGTAACTTAATTTGTCATTCCTACCACACAGAATTGTAAGAAATTCAGTTCTAAAGTTAGTTTCCTTGTTTGCCAAGGAGACCGTAATGTCATAGAAAAACTTGAGATGAAATATTACATGTGACATGAAGAAAACGGAGAAATCTGTTTTTGCGATGTGGTGGAAAAAATTACACTGTGGTGGGAAATTGTTAAATCCCCCCCCCCCCCCCCCCCGGCCCAGATGGGCTGATATAATCTGGTTTTTCATCGCCTAAGCAAACCAGAGTGTGTTGCAGGCATGGTAAAGATGCACAGTACTAGTTCCCTCTTCTAGAGAGAACCGAGGTTACTTTAGTAACAGAATATGTTCTCTCGTACTGCATAATATCTTGCGCTAGGGGAACCCATTGTAAAGCGCCATGTGTGCTGGGATCCAACACCAAAGTCCCAAGGGCAGGTGCCCGGGGCTCATATAGTGCATAAACGCCAGGGACTCACAGAGAGTCTGAGAAGAGAGGCTATAAGCACCATTCCCAATAAGTAGCATCCTAAGGGAGCTAATCACATCAACAGTGTTCCACACAGTCAGGGTGAAAATGTTCGGCCTGAACTGGGTAACAGTATGGGTCTTACTCATTGCCCCTGGAGTTATTTTATCAATCAGCGAGCGGTGCCCAAGCGGTTTCAATATTCTGAGCTGAAGCAATGGGGCAGACAGTACTGTACATTACTGTACATTACTTTAGACCGAAAGTAGTTTAGCCTGTTAGGTGGCGTAGATGGCATAACTTTGGTGAGGTAAGTCTCACCACCTTACCTTGGCGAGGTAAGCCTCACCACCTTACCTGTGCCCGTGTCTTGGTTTGAGTATGAATTTCGAGTCATTTGGCCCAAATTCCAAACATGTTGCGCTTATTGAGAGCACTTGTAAATCCCTAATGCGCTTCACTGAAGAGCCATAAGGAACACTGTCTTGAACGACAGACGTTTCATGTCTGATAAATGGATTAGCTCGAGCGGGGCACCTTTCATGGCTTCCAAAATCGTTGAAAGATCCCACATGGGGACTGAAGGGGGGTCTGGGAGGATTTAGCCTCTTAGCTCCCATAAGGAAGCGGATGACCAGATCGTTCTTTCCCAGTGACTGGCCAGTTGCTGGTTTAGTAAATGCTGCTATGGACACCACATAAATCTTGAGCATGGATGGGGTTGTGCCTGCATCCAGTAGCTTTTGAAGGAAGGAGAGAACTTCTGCAACCCCACAGTCTAGGGGTGAAAAACCTCGAGCTTCGCACTGCCCAGAAAACACCACTTTAAGAAATAGTTGTCTAGTAGAGAGGGCTCTAGCCTGTGTGATCGTGTTTAACACTCCCTCCGGGAGGTTAGCGAGTACCCGTTGATGGCCCATGCATGTAGGGACCACAGCTCCAGGCGAGGATGCCAAATCCATGCCAAAAACATTGTTTCTGCACAGTCTGTCTGGTCCCAAATTCAGGTTAATGAGCGCAGATTGTGCCGAGACCAGACCAGGAGGCATTCCATCAGCCTTTAAAGCTTTCGGGACCTGGCGATTTACATAAACTTTTCGCCCAATTGACTTTGAGACCTAGATTCTCGAGATGTTTGAGTAATATGTTCCTGTGTTCTAAAATTGTTTTAGAAATGTTTATTTCCTGAAAGTTTACAGGATTAAAAGTGTCGATAGTAGAAACACCTTTCTACAGATCAGAGTTGGAACCAGAGGACCTTCCTTCTTGCCAGTTCCATCAGAACAAGAGAGCATCTGTTTTTTGTTTTTTTGTTTTTTTAACAACCGTGTTCAAAGAGCATGTTGGTGTCAGCTTGGTGCTTTGTGAAACACGCACAGTTTATATTATATGTGGTACAGAAGCAGATTTAAAACATTCATGTGTGACTTTCAGTTGTAGTGGGCTGTATATTTGTATAACACTCTAAATGAAGTTAGTGTGGTTTGAATGAGAAAATTCCTTAGCCAGGAAAAGAAGAGATGTCTTAATATATATAAAAACACATTGTTTGCCCTCCCATGTCTATGGAGTGAGTTTATTTATGAGAAAACAGTGTGAGGTTTAATTCCCCCTCCATTCTCTGGTGATTCATGTTACATGTAACCACGACCCACATTTTCTGGTAATTTTTCCTAAACTACAGTCCATGTGATCTGGGCTTGTCCTTGTGTCTTCCTGAAGGTCAAAAGACCAGCTATGACGATACAGGCAGAAAACAAACAAGCCCTTTCCTTCCACTTTAGAGATTTACTTCATCTTCATGACTGATTGATTGTACCCAATGCTTAGTTTGATTCAACACCTGTTTTCTTACAGCCACTGTTTTTCTCTTACACATCATAAAAGATGTAACGGTCAGTTCAGGTTATTTGCCATCACCATTTCTATCTTCTGCTGATCTGCTGTCTGCTGATCTCCACTGGCTGGTTGTGTGTGCAGGCATCTTTCCAGTCTACATGTGGATCCAGGAGTCTGCAGGCTGGTTAGATGGTTGTCACGTGCCCAGCAAACATCACAGTTTTTTATTGTCTGCTTTATCTTTAAGAATTTGCTACACGAGTTGAATGTCTACATATATTGAATCATTTAGTGATCTATTGCATGAAGTGAAGTACATGTACATCTATGCATTTGGCAAGTGATATTATCTAAAGTGAGCCGCGACTTGTATGTATACATTTGATCAGTTTGTAAATTGTTGCTATGCTCTTTGTGCTACAGGAATGCAAGAATTTTTAGTTCATGCTTTGTTTTGTCCAGTATTTTTTTCTTTTAGGGGTGGGTGGTATGACAAATGTTTTATTTATTTATTGCAATGCACATCACAATATATTTTTACTGCAAATTCAACCAAAAAAAGTTTGAGGTTACATGATTTATAATTCTTTTTTGATAATCTGCTCTCTCTTCTACATTTACAATAGATTAAAATACAAATGCACCTTGTGACATTGAAGAACTATAAAAAAGTTGCCTTTGTTGCAAGTCATGCTAAAATTTAATTTTATTTGTGCTCCGTCTTAACACTGATCTGACATTGATTTGTTTGGTAATGAATCCCAGAGAAATGTCTTTCGCTGCTCGGATCTTGTGGGGTGTGTCATCTGTAATATGTCATCTGACAAGCAATTTCAAACACTTGTAATGCTGAATCCATCCAGAAGATCATAAATGTCAAAAAAAAAAAAAAATAACAAAGTGCAGAGCATCTGTTGGGTCCCTGATAAATTTACAACACCCTTACCAGTAAAGAAATGAATGAACAGGCCGTTGTTTTTTTGGGAGGATGTTTGCTTGTAGGCTAAATTGTAATTTGAGGATTACCATGAAAATAGCATTGCCGCTGACATAGTGTAAAATATATATATAATAATATAATATAAAAAATGTATGTATTTTTTTAAATGGAATAAAAAGTAAATGATTAAAAGTGTTACTGACTGAACCAGATTGAACACAACTATGTTACCTGCCATTTTCAGTTTCTGTTTATAGGGTGATAAAATATTATTTGGACCAGAGGTCTGTCTCTCATTTTGTTGATCATTTGGGATCTTCATGTGGCTTTTCATTCACTCAAGGGTTTATGTGTCTGAAGCACCTGCCGTAATCGAAATGATATCATGGCGGCGCAGACGTGCACTGGCTCAAGTATTCTTATTGGCTTCAGGAGGGTTTCCTGGAAGGACTGGCTAGTTCAGGCTGAACTTGAGCTCTCAAACCTGTTTGGAAAGTGTAACCGTTCTGATTGAAAGCGGGTCGAACGCTGGGGTTAATTTATAGCCGTGGCGTTTATGTGACTGTCTAACCATAAATCTTTTAGTTCCACTAGAGCTTAATGACTTTGCCAGAGGCCTTGCTTTTCATGTATATCTCTAAATAAATACATGTTGAATTAGGTCTTTGCAAAACTTTATTACAAGATTAAGTCATCGTCTGTAGAGAAATTAATTATTTTTGTTCAGTTTGAACTGTTACTGTTGAGTTTTCCATTAGGAGCTACAGGATTTCTCTCCAAGTAAGATAAAGCACAGAAGGAAGAAAAGGAGTGTACCTTTAATCCAATAGACAAGGATGTAGTCCCTCCCGTTTATCTGAGCTGTTCTGTCGCCTTTGAAGACTTTTATATTGTATTTTTTTTTTGTATTGTATTATTGTATATTAATTTTAACATAAGTTTTTCATTGCTCACCAGTCAACTTGTTATAAAAGGGTTAGAATTTATTTTTGTCGTAATGGGAATTTTTCTCTTACGTCTTTCAGTTATCTCAAGGCAAGACCTCTTTTCCAACACTGTTCTGTTGCTCAGGGGTACATTTCGGACTAAAGACATAGCTCACCACCCTCTTGCCAACACTGAGCTTGTGTACATATAGATCACGCTGTGTCTGGGATTTCAGTCTTTCTGAATTAGCTGTTGTTCACTGTTAGGGACACTTGCCATTTCCAAACACCTCGAGGTGCTTGAGTCATAGCAAAGATGGTGCACCTTCAAAGCCGATTATTCATGCTTTCATTGCCAGCTTAAGGACATGGACGTTGGATTGGACCATAACCTCACAGGTTGTCTGCTGTTTAGTTTTCGCCATGGGTCTTTGTCAACATTGTTCACCTGAACAAATTAAAAAAAAATGAGGATTTTATGGTAGATTATCCAGCTAAAGCATGCTTTGAATGTTTAGTAAATTGTATTGAGTACCGAAAGGAGCACATGTCTTATGCATGAGCTAAAGCCATTGTGACATGACAGATTCATTCAGACTTCAGGTTAACTTCCTTGAAAAGCTTTAAAAATCTTAAGTCCTTTAGCCTTTTGAATTAATGTTGCTGTGATCAGATGTGTTCAGAAGTCAGCGATCAAGTGGTCTCAGTGCCAGTCAAAATTCAGAATTAAAGGCACACTATGCACTCTCTGGTTTTTTTGTAAAACAGTGACCTCTAGAGCCGCTGTGGTGTACTTGCACTGTCGTAAATAACCGTTATTCCCCTGTTACTGCATATACTGTCAAGTGCTAGACTGCTTTTTAATAATAAAGTTGCCTATCGCGTTTGCTGGCTTATAGCGTTTTTACATGATTTCTGCAAAATCAGAAGTAAATAGCCTATAGTGTATAGGCTACTGTATAATTTCATTCATGTTTTTTGATTGTAATGTTAAAATTACAAAATGTCAGATGACATCAATCAAGTTAAATGTACGTCGCATTATTTCATAACATTGGACGTTATGATTTAGACATGATTACAATTTATCATAATAGCAAATTGTGTTCAATTATTTACAACCTCTAGGCTTATATATGTCCTAATAATTATGTGAGATATTGACTATGTCCTCATGGTAATCGCAAGAATCAACATCAACAGCGTCAAGATTTGATTGATTCATAATCAACACAATTTGAAGTTACAGTCGGGAAGTGTACTGTTAGTCAGATAAACTTGATATAACAGTAACTTACACACGTCATAAGAAATCCGAACCAGACACAGGACTAAAGATACGTGATAAATACACATCACAACACCTGAGTTCAGCTGGCAAACTAGCTCTTGTGGCAAGCTCGGCAATAAAACATAACGGAAAAAACAACAAGACTAAGAGAAACGACTGTTTTTAGGAAGTCTGCTTAAAGCTCTGGTAATCGAAAGCTATAGACATGTGAGAATTATTGAACTGGTCTTATTATCAACAACGGATGAATGAACAGCACCGTAAAAAATTACATACCACAAGCCAGTGCAGCAACATACAATATAGAAACAACTAGTATACAAATACAAACAAGTTTATAAATAAGAGATTTACTTACAAGTCCATCAACAAGATCGCCAGGTCAGCATCGCAGTTACAATCCAGTGCTGCTTTTAAGCTCGCGCCAACGAGTGAAAGCCCGACCGAGTGGACTCTTGTCCGGTTTCTAGCACGGTCCGATTCTCTTTCCCTGTTTCGAAAGTAGCTTCATACAGTATGATGTTGTTGATGCGTGTGACGTCGTTGCCGTAAACCATTTCGTGATTCTCACGCGCTGTGTCAGGGGCGCCACTCTCAAACTTGCATGGCTGGTTTTTCCGGCGGCGTCCCCCCCAAGCTTTCCTACCAGGATGATTCGCCCTACTATGACTTTGTTAACCACCAAAACGACTTTGAAGCTGTTATATTAAGGTACAGATCTTGCATAGAGTGCCTTTAAAGAATTGGCTCCTTTTCTGTTTACGAGTGTTAATTTGAACCAAATTGGCTACAACGCATAGGAATTTGAATTGGAATTATTGGTAATGTTGTTTGCCCGATTACAGTTACAAAAATTGAATGTGTAATTCTTGCAAAAGTAGTTCCTAGAAATAAATTATTTTTCAAGCCTAGTCTATAAATGTATTAAATATAAAAAATATTTTATAATTAATATATAGGCCCATATATAATTATTTGATTTATCATAAATTATATTTGATTAGTATAGATTAGATAGCCTTTGTCAATATACACACAAATTATACAAGAAACCAAAATAAAAGTATATGTAACGTGGTTCAGTTGTTATGGGAAGGAGGTGGTGACAACTGGCAAACTTTCATCAAGTTTAATTATATAAAATAAACAAATACAAAATGAAAATATAAGGCAGTAGCCCGTCACGGAAGACTGCTGGCACACAAAAACAAAAGACGACTCACGGTAGAGATCCACTTGTCCGACACGACAGTCGTGTGTTGTCGCGACGCCTCCCCACATTTGTACTTTCAAGTTTACCTCTATGGCCGTGGTTTTGAGCCAGCAGACCTGCGAGAGACTTCCCCCCCCCGTCTCCATATGCTCTACTTCTATTGGATAGTCGTGGCACGTTCAACGGATTCACATCTATGTTGATTTAACTACAAGCAGTTGAAAGACGCATTTAGCTGTTTAGCCCCATAGACTTTCATTGTGTGCTCGCCCACAATCACCTTCAGTGGAATTCTAAAGGAACTGCAACCAAGGTGATACACAATAGGGCTAATGGGAAGTGCCAAGGCTCTCTGTTAGATGGGCTCTGTCATAACCAACAGGGCCTGATGCTGTTCATGGTGGAGGGCCGCGAGGCATGTTATTACGTCCACATGTGGGGACGATGATGCAGGCGGTTTCGGTTTGGCTAGCAGCGGCTTCCATCTCCCTTCCCCTGGTTTCGACACCAGTGTAATGGGCTTCAGTTGTTATAGGGAGCAGGTGGGAACCGGCGAACTTTCAACAAGTTTAATAATACAATAAACAAATACAAAATAAAAGTATTAGCCAGCAGCCCCTCACGGACGACTGGCACAGAAAAACAAAACGCAACATTGGCTAAGTTGAGGCCTGTTCCTCTCGATATGCACTGTTGTCGCTCATTTTATGCTTCCACTCCTCCATGAGAAATGCGAGACTGGTGCGTCTCACAGGTGACACTCATTATCACTCACGCCACTGGCCTCGCGCTGTCCTCTCACGTCCCTCGACCTCGTCCAGCTCGCCACAGTTTAGTACAAAAATAAACAGTTTTGTTGTCATATATTGCACTAAGAAGACATATATTGCACTAAACCTGTTAGTTGCAAAGTGAAGAATGATAAATAGTACCCTGCAGACTTTGTGTACAGCAGAGAGGGATCCGTGCATTTTAGAGTTCATGATGGTTATGGCTTTGGGGAAGAAAGATGTATTTGGCAATACATCATCTTTTATTTTCAGTCTCTAAAAATTCTGTCAACTGCCTCGTTTAAAAATGGACCCACAGTAAAATGAAGTGATCAAACTAACAGCGATCTGACTGGAAATTTGTTAAATATTAAAAGTTAATCTATGCTTAATGTTAGAATCACATGGATGGCAATGCAAAGATTACTAGAGTAAAGTTAGTGGGCGGGGCTAAAGAAGCAATGATGTAGAAGTAGACATTGATCTTCTGCTGAGGCAGTCTTTTATTGCATTTTGAAGTAATAATGTGACCAAATATGACTCAATCATGTGTGTTTAGCCAGCAGTCCTCCTCAGGTAAAACTGCCAGTGAAGAGGTATTGTATCAGAAGTGAATGTGATGTGATCTGGGAAAACCCGTCAGATGACACTCTGGTACCTTTTCAGTAAGGTCTTAATATAGATTGAATGTCAGTTTTTAGTCAAAATTGGGTTTTTATTATATTATTATTCTATAACATCTTTTTTATCATCTCTGAATATATCTTGGGAAATTTAACTAGTTTAGTGCAGAAAAATAGTGATTTATAATGGCCAGCTGAAAAAAAAAACGGCGTTTCTCCTTAAGAACACGCACGGCGGCAGAGCGGAGGGGCAAAAAGGCAGTATTTACCGTTTAGCTCTCCTTCTCTTAACACTACAATGCAGTTCAGCTATCAAAATAAACCACATAACAGAATAAAGTCCAGTCCTGGGTGAACTGGACTTTATTCTGAAAAAAGGCAATAAATAAAGAGTGCCAGTCGTCCCACTAACAGGACGTGATAGTTAATTAAACCGTTTTTTCTCAAAATTCCGTTTCTGAAAATCATAGTGATCAGCTGAGTTTAGATAACCATAACTTTTGTTATGGAAATACGATAAAAGAAATAAAAACAGATTTGGAAAGGGCTTGAACCCAGCTTTAATATGGTCCCACAACCTGTAATATGTCAAATTTCACCATATGGTGGGTTTTCCCAGATCGCATCACGTATAGCCATAGATAATAAACTTTTTTTTTCTTTCAACAGTTTAACACAAAACCCGTTCCTCGTGAAGTCATGGTGACGCATCACAGCTGTATTATATTTGGCTTTCGTTGACGGGTTTAAATGATATAATGCAAAAATGAATCTCTTTGCAGTCTGCGCATGGCATTATACTTGAGTCACCTGCTTCAGAATGAAATGGCACTTGAATTTTGAAGATAAAGATGTGGTCGATATGAGCTCATGTCTGACATTTGTTATTCAGGGAACCTTGATGATTTTGCACTGAATTTATAGCCTCCTTTTTAGGTTTTTTTCCCTAACAGATTAAATTAATGACCATGTAAATACTTTGCGGCAGCCGTATCGTGTTACAGTAGCGGCTCTGCTAATGGTAACTCTCTCTTTTTCATAATAGACATTGTGCAGATACACATTAGTGATCTGACAGTCAAGGACTATTTATACAGGCTCACAGAGAAGCTTTGGAAATTTAGAGTTGGTTCAAGATGAAATGGTAGGGTATTGTTTTCAACAGATGATATTCCTCACTTGCGTCATCTGTTTGGTAAGCCACCTTTCAACTAAGTGCTTCCTGAACAGTGACGCTGATGCAGGCTTTTGTGGTAACCGTTTCATTCTGATGGGCTAAGAAATATTGGCCCAGTGGCAACCGGCTACTTGTACTTGGATATTATTTATATGATTTGAGTTTTCAAATCTATCCTTTGTCAGCTTACTTTAAGAATGAATCTTCTCCCAGAGGTTTGTTTATTAAAATTAAAATTATTTGTGATTATTTATACAGTATCTAAAACTAAATGGTTATTTATTTATTTTATTGCATACCTAAACAAAATGATAACTTTGGCTCTGCTTCCAAGCAAACCATGTCGTCAGGGTCAACTATAAGTCACAACTGTCTAGATTGTAATCAGTTCAACACAACATTTACCAGTTTGTATAATCATTGTACTTTTGTGCCCCAAGAGAATTCAGTGTTGACGTAAATTGTCACAGAAAATGATCTAATATTCCCTCTATTGCTCAATTCAATGACATAGACTCAGAGTCTCTTGCTCTCCGGCCTTGCCTTCCACCACTTCTGCTGTATTTATATGAAGTACACAGTCCCAAGTGTATTGGAACTCAATGTTATATTGCTAGTGGTTTTGTTGTGATTAACCAGTAAAAAATAAAGACTGATTTTCAGAAAAGCGTTTGAGACTCAGTCATGCCTTCATCTTCTACAGAAAAAAACCTTAAGTCTTTTATTCCCAGAAATGAGGACATTTTGTTCTTTCTTTGTGTAATTAAAGTAATAAAGGTAAAGACGCGGACCACTGAACATCTCATTTAGGGGCCTCTTAAATTTTCCTCTCCCTCAATCTCTCATGGTGTCTCTCTCTCTCTTGGAAAGACCTCTGAAGACCTGTGCTGCTACTGCTCACATCTACTGTACTGCTCTGTCTTTCATCTTTGGATGGGTGTCTCTAAAGGCAGCCTGCATTGCTTTTATTAGTGATGTCAAGCTTCTCAGTGCCGCTCAAAGTCTTTTCATAATCTTATACATTTAGTAAGACTGGCCATTCTATATTTTTTTTTTGCTTTTTAAAGTACTCTTGATCAAAATGAGTTTACTTTGTTAGCGTACATTACTATTCTTGTGGGAAACAATGAATCCACGCAAGTTAATGCACAGAAAAAGAAAGAAATTGTAATCTGTATTCAAATTCTGAATAGTTGCTTCCGCTCTGGAATGGCGCCCCTTCCCTGATGAAGTCCAATTGGTGGCTTGGATTTAATGTCCTTAACCATTCTCCCTCCAACCATCAGTCTGCTATGAGTGAGGAATGGAGATGAGGTGTGCAAAAAAAACCTTTCACTTGGAAATACGTCACAGTTTGTTTGATTTGCAAAAAACGATGCTGTAAATGTTTGCTTAAATTCATCAGATGAAAAATACTTCCAAATTTTGATCTTTGAGCTGAGCGTTGTTGACAGATTCATAGAAAACATGTTTCAATTGTAAACGTAGCGCACGGCAGCACTGTGCTTCTTGTTCGTGGTGCGACCCCCTTTATAGTACAGCAAATTAATAATTTTGAATACAAAGTCACTTGCCAAGGAAGGGTAATGAATTACCATAAAGGACTGTTATAGTGATTGGTGAAAAGCATGTTATTGGCCTCATAATTTTAATCAATTTCATAACTTGATCTTCTCTTTGGAGACATGTCAGATCAATCCTGTCAAATCATCTACAAACCATCCCCACTTCTTATTGCAAGCTTGCATTCAGATCTGCCTTATCCAATCAACAGTCGATTTATAGAACCAAGTCCTTGCCCTTCTTTCTATCGTTTTCTTTAATCAGATTCACTCAGATATAAGGAATCTGGAGTCCGGTATAATTATTTTCTGCAAAAACTAACCATACTCTGATTTTAAAAGGCTTTCCCTCCCATTTCCGAGCCCTGATACTGTTACCATAGCAACAGGTTTTTCACAGTGGCAAAAGCGTGTGGAGAAGAACAGAGGTACAATTCTGGATGGAGTGGGAGTGGTCACCAGCCTGAAAAGTTTCTTGGTGATTTCTTCTTCCCCAGGGAAGGAAGCTGCTTTGTGATAGTCATCTTGTTAACTTGGCATTGCAGTGAGCAACAAGAACTCTTAGGGTGGGAATGTTTTGTGCAACCCCCAAGTACACAAGCACAATTTGTATACCATGCATGCATACAGTACATACATACACACACACACACACACACAGTCACACATACATATATTTACAGTGCATTTCTCTCTTTTGTGTCTATTCTGTTTAATGTATGGCATAAAACAGTATGGCATATCCCCGTATGGCATATTCTTCTGTGCTAAGAACAGTCTATACTTCCTCTACTTTGTTAGGCTTTGTCTTGGTATCACACTCAAAATCAGGCGTGTTGAAATGATATCCATCTTCAAACTAAATGGAGACTGCTTACTTATCTCTGGAAGTCCACTGCCTTTACAACACACCAGCATTTGGAGGCTTCCTCTCTCCCTGACTTGTTCATCAGTTCAACTGAAGCTGTATGCTTTTATGCTTGTTTTGTAGGTGTTTCTGGAATTTTAATACGATTTTGTGCATGCCAATGTAGTTATGAGTTTTGTCGTAGATTCTGCCTGACCTCAGGCAACGCTGCTCGTTCCTTGACCCCCTCAGGGGTCTTCTGTTATCAGGTTCAGATCTCGGATATGCACCCTGGGTTATGCTCCTCTGAAAGATAGATAGATAGCACACACTTCGAGAGAACTCAGGAAGTTTTTCTGGGAAAAACACAAAATAATCCGGACATTATCAGCTTGAATTTCCAAAAGATGAACTGCCAAAATGCTTATGTCACTAACAATTTCTGCCCCTCCATTTGATACTTTCAGCCCATTGGGAGACAGCCAAAGTGTCTCTGTTATTCATTATGTTCATCAGCGCTTCAGAGACAAAGCCAAGTTTATTTTATTGAAGGATCGTCCAAAAATGACAATTGAGATCTTTCGGGCTCAGTACCAAACCTTAGTGAGGGTCTTGATATTAGTGTATAGAATATATCTTCAGATTTATCATTCTTTTCTGAGAATCTCAATTCTAAACACTTCAAATTGTTGTTTTTTTTCTAGAACCATTGTTCCTTTATGATTTAGATAAATCTGTTGTCTATCAATAATTTGTATCAATAACCCACCCCATACTGAGTTGAATGCAGTGCCCCTTTGAATGAGGCCCCTTATCTGTTATGATACATGCCATAGCTCAAGTGTCTTATGAGGCAGCAGAACTTTTCTGCCTACTGTTCAGAACAACCTTTGTATTGTGAGCTTGCCAAATATGCCTAAAAATGGAGTCTAGGTAGGCAGCTCAACTGGGCACTGTAGTCTTCCTGGAGCCCTTGTGTCTGTAGACACATTTGGGGTGAGGCCTGTTACAGTAAGGGTGAGTTTAAATATAGATGTTTCCACACAGATAAATACAGAACCCCCCAGAGTACAGTACACTTAACACACAGTGAGAAAATGGCCCACATGAGACTAGTATGTGTCTTACAGAAACATTACCCCCCAGCAGGGCCCACAACCATTTTTTTTCTCCTCCTAAAAATAAATCAGCCACCATAGTGCAAGTTTTTTTAAGACAAATTCAATGTTAGTAGCACATTTAAATGTCACATGACTTGCAGTAGTTTCTGCATCATTTTCTAACAATATGATTCAAAATAAGTCAGTACTCAAGATGTCAGTGCTTTTTCTGCATTTCCAATTACATCATTACATTTCAAAATCTCCCCCCACTCTCCCAAACAATTTTAAGATAAATATTTGAAATGGGGAGGATGAGGGTGAGCAGCGTTTCACAGCATATCTGATCTTTGAAGTTAAGAAAGGAAGATGGGAGTGCTTTGATGTGAATGTCAGGTTTAAGAGCAGGAGTTTGATGAGTCAGGCTTGAAGTCCCCATAAATCACACTGAACCTTCCAGTGCTTTTTTTTCCTTTCCTTTCTTCCCCTTTGTAGGTCAGAGGACCGAAGTGGTGTTACCCTTTCCTGTAATAAATGCTTTAAGGGGAGGAGGCCAGACATAGTGCTACACACACAAGATTCGTGTGTGTGTACACACAGGAACTGACCTTTTGTTCGTTTACTACATAAACTCCATTACTCATACTCTCTCTTGCTGTCCAGGAAGACCAGAAAATATAGATATGTATATGCTACAAAAATGGAGAAGATCATAACTACGTGAAAACACTCACAGGTCTGACAGCAGTTGACTATCTGACAGTGGTTCAGTATTGAGTTACTGTGCTCCGGATAGACTCACCTCTTATCATTGCTGCTGTGATCTCATGATCTGATCTCTGCTTCTGCCACTAATTCTTCTGCATATCACACAGCCTCCAAATCATTTGTCCTTGGATTCCAAATGGCAAATTATCTTGTTTTAAGCATTTGTATCAACCAAATAAGGAATATTTCTGGCACTTCAGGTGCTCCAGGTACTAGTATCAAGTGAGCTCTTAAGTCGCATTGACTCTGAAATGGCTGCTTATTTAAACTAATATTTAATTTCATATTATAAAGAATCGAAAGCGCATCAATTTTGAGTAGATATGACTTGGTCTCTTTATCATAGTGAGTGTAAGATGACAGAAAAGGCTATCTAAATGTGTTCATTTTTTAAACACACAATTATGTTGTGATGCGTTAATTACTTGTAGCATTTACTGTGATTTTTATTGATTGGTTTAGTCATTTGTGTATGTTTTTTTTCATTAAATTTGTTTAAATATATTATCCATTGGTTATTAGTAGCCATAACACAATTATTGCCTTGTCAGTATTAGCCAGGATTTTTATATTCATGCGTCCCCTGTACTAGTTAGTCAACAAATAACATGGCCAACAAAAACAAATAAACATCAAGATTTTAGTTTAATATGTAAATGTTTGCTCAGTTGTTTAAATTGCCTTAGCGTTTAAAGCCTTATCCTGAGTCCAGATGTATATTTCTTGACTGCCTTGTGCGGTTTTAAATAGTGCATCTGAGACGCCTCATATACTTTAATTCAGCATTGACGTGTCGGTCGTGCTCCAGTTAAGACAGGATGCTTTTCCAGTAACGTGTGTCGGAAAGTATTTCCATCTGAGTCCTCTGCCCCTCGCTTACCTGCCTCTCTTCTGATGTGATACAGGCCAGTGAACGCTCACGTCTCTGTATGCAGTGGGCGGCATGTGTTTGTCAGATTGTACGCTATAGATTCCTTTTTTATTTGTATGCTTTCTCTCACTATGGTTAATGTGCCGGAAATCTGTCCTCTTGGTTTGTGATGTAGTTGCACATATGATTTCATATTCATGAAAGTGGGACATGAAAAATCTGTATGTCACCATGAGGGATATTTTCATCTCTTTCTCTCTCTTCCGCAGTGTTTGCTGTCTCAACCAAAGTTCTGGGCAGTAGAAGTGACATCACTGTGCCTGAGGACTAAGCTGGAGAGAGGAAGCTCACGGAGAGTTGAACGTGCCATGATGCAAACTCAGGTAGAATGTCTTTCAGAACACATATCCATTTACACTCAAAGAATGTGTTCCTCATCTAAATATTATCATAAATAATGGTACAAATGCAGTCTATGTGCTACATGTTTCTTAAGCACCAAATCAGCATATTAGAATATTTTCTGAAGGATCATGTTACACTGAAGACTGCAGCAATTCACCATCACAGGAATACTTTTATTTTCGATCAAATAACATAGACAGACTTTATAAACATAAAATCTTACCAAATGCAAATTCTAGTGACTCTGTCATTGTTTTAGCCTGAGGCACTACGAAGGGGTGTACAATTCTTCTCTTTAATGAGCTGAAGGGTAGTGATTACTCAATGTAATGCTTCCAAAATATTATAGTACCCGGAGAAATGAGATCCCAGATTTCCTCCTGTTGTTGTTGCTGCATTTGTGAATGAGAAATGGACAGAACAGCCCGAGGGAGAAGAATGCTTTAGCTTCCCTTTGGCTGCTTCCTGTTTCCTCTGTCATTTATCATGACAGTTTGTGTCCATGTTTTACTGAGGAAAAGCAAGAACAGTAAAACTGGGAAAGTGCTGATATGTTTGTGTTCTTGTTCATTTGTGTGGATTTTAGGAAGGATTGGAGAAAGGAATTTGTTGTTTCATTGAAATTTGTTGAAACAAGTCAGCTTGGTTCTTCCTGTCCTCCTGATCAAATTAAAATTTCTTGCTTCCACTGACATTCTGTGGAGCAGAAAGACTTTTTTTACAGAAACCAGTTAGTTTGTTCATTATGCCTGATTATTATTTTTTTTTTTAGTGAAGTTTGTTCATTGAAGGACTGTGAAAAAATCTTGCCTCTGCGTTGGCCCATCTCACCACTCAGAGACATCTGCTGTTTTGAATCATCTGTTCCCCTCTGAGGGGGGTTTACTGCTAAAGTTATGGTTTAAGTTTAGTGTCATCAGTCCCTTTTCAATTCATTTATGACAATTTAAGGAGCTCTTCCAAAATATAACCAAGAATTTACTACAGTAATTTAAATCAAGTATTGTAATAAATGCCTTTTTTCATTTAAATACATTTACTATTTATTATTATCCATGTGTTTATCAATTTTAATATTTATTAGAATGTTCTTTTATTCATCAGTTAATTCATTAATTATTATTAGGACCATGTGCTGTTTACAAATATCAGGTAAGTGTTGCAGGGCTTGGATGGTTCACCCAAAAATGAAAATTCTTTCTTCATTTACTCACCCTCAAGTTGATCCAAATCTGTATGAATTTGTTTCTTCTGCTGGACACAAAAAGAGGATATTTTAATAGTAAGGCTAACCAAGCACTTGATGGGCACCATTGGAAAAAATGGTGGGGGGAAAAATACAATGGAAGTCAATGGGGGTCTATCAACTGTTTGGTTACCAACCTTCTTCAAAATATCATCTTTTGTGTTCCTTTTGCTGTGGCCGATGATGCCATTCCTCTTTTTGATCTCAAGTGGAATCCATGGATGTGGCCGTGAGTGCTGCAGGTGATCATTAGTTAAGAGCTGAGAATTGAAGGGTGTGATCAGACACTGTCTGTATGAACATCTGACAGATGGAAGGTCATCAGCGGGCAGAGTTTGGTGTGACGCATTGCCCTTTACTTTTTTGATTGCTTTCTGTTTTTCCTTTAAGTTTTAAGTGTTTGCCCAATGGAACTGCTCTCTGACATCCCAAAACTCAATGTGACAGATCATTGGGGGAGTCTTGACATTAGGAGGCCACCCTGAGGGGCAAGTTTGTGTCCGACTGGAGATCACTGCAAGTCACACAAACACCTGTCCATCACAGAGTTAGAGAAACATGAAGCGCTTAGCAAATCCCACTGCTGACACCAGTGGTTTCAATCACCCTGAGAACGATCCCAGCCGAGCAGGCCCCGGAGCTATGGCGAGAGAGTGATGGCGCACTTTCCGGGAGGATGAAACACTTTAACAAAGTTCAACAGATGAGAGAGAGGGAGGAAAATTATGTCAAAAGTCAGTCAGGTAGCGTGTTATCGAGGTAAAGATCCACATGTACAATTTGCGCACACCCTCTTTTCTTAAACGTTTGAATGCCCTTTTTAAGATAATCTTTATGATGTTGTTCTTTTTTGTGAGTGATTTAAATATTGAAAATATCATGAATCAGTACTGCCCTGACATAACGGATGTTGACAAAAAAAGACTTGCTTGGTACAAATAGACCTCCTCAAAAGTTAACACATCCTTTCATATTGTGTGTTGCCTTAAACATCGGTGACAGTTTGCAGTCATTTTGTTTTGATTCGGATAAAACTGTAAATGTCATACAGGCAATATGGATTGGTATCGTTGAAATCAAAGAATAGAAACAACTGGAAAATAATAAGCAGTGTAAACTTTTTACCAGGTCGTCACACTTAGCAGCTCTGTGACGGCGATGGTGTTGCTGAAGTAAAATCAGACATCCAGAAGAATAAAATTGTAGATCTAAAAATCTTTTAGATTTAAAATCTTGCTCTTGATCGTTGTCAAGATCTCATGATTGTTTTCGAATATTGAACAGTCAAGACTAAGACTATGGTTTAATCAACTCAAGATAAAGTGCAAAAGCAGACTAAATTTTTATTTTTAGCTCAAAAAGTTCAAGGCCCGGTTGCATAAAAGCCCTTGAGTTAAGAAAACACCTAAGGGTCCACTCAAGAAACCTTATTTTCCCATAATTACTTAATTTTTTTTAATCCCATAATTTAAGTAATTTTAATTATTTAAAATCCTTAGTAACCATTTAGGATTAAAACAAGTCATCTGCTGAAGTCGATCGTGACGATTTCATGTTAATTGAGGAGGAAGTGCATTTTTAGCGATCAGAATAAGCCAGTTAAAAAGTATGACGTGAGGCTGTGTGTATTGTCAAAAATAAAATTTTGCTTGGGTTTTTTTTCCTCCGTCTTTTTAACGAATTGTTTTTTTTTCTTTGTTTGTTTGTTCTTTCGTGCAAGGCTGCAAAAACTAATCAAATCACCAAACAGACAAATTGCCATTGATGCATGAGTACAATACAATAACAAGTTGGATAAATATAATGCTACTTAATTCAGAAAGATTTTTTTTTTATTCAATTCAGAAAGATTTTTGTTTTGTCTTCATTCAATATTATTCCGCTTCCACTCTGAATAGTCATGACATTTTCGTGAATATTGCACTGACTCCTTATCTCCACTTCCTTGCTGAGTTCAAGCTTCACAGCGGTACTTGACAAACTTAATTTCCTCTGCCTCCTCTGGCCTTTCTTCTGAGATCAAGAATGTAAAGTGTGTATTCAGAAATGGCAGAAAGGCACTTCGCCTATGCGCTCGGCATTTTCTCACAGTTTAGAGTTGTCTGTATCTAGGCCACTGAGTGGGCCAGAACTTCAGAAAAGTTTTTATTCCCTTTGTGTATTCAGAATAGCAGAGTCTGGTGCATTGTTGGATTAGAGGCGCTCTTTGTGACCGCACAATTTGCCTGTTTGGGGCTTAACACCACGCGCTATCGACTTCTGCCCTCTTATTTTTCATTTAGGATTCCGGTCAAGCCCTGGCAGAAGTAGATTTCTCTGAACGTAAAATTCAATTTCAGTGCTTAATCAATAATATCCCTGAAATAGAAGTTGGCAGCTTGGTTCTCGGTATGGATTTAGGCATGTCACGGCAGCGCTGAAAGAAAAAAAGACTCATACTTGTATGGCGTACGGTATTTTTGGAGCAGAAAAAAGGTTTTTGAAGTAATTCAGATGTTTTAAAAAAATCTACAACAGATGCACACTGCAGTAAATGTATGACACACTGCAGTTCATTTTATATGAGTCAAGTCAAATTTATATAGCGCTTTTCACAATACAGATTGTATCAAAGCTGCTTCACAGTATCAATCAGAACAAAACATAAGTGTTTGTTTATTCATGAAAAAAGACAATCAAGATTGGTAGAGCTGATCAATGGTATGATGGGTCATTTAATATGAATGCAACCATACACCAATGCTTTACATCCAAAAACATCATGTAGCCTAAATGGTCTCCCTAAGCCTAAATGCAAGTCTTCCTCTGTGTTGCTACAGACATAGACTGAAAGCCTTTTGGATTCTAAAGCTTTTGGTTTTAGTAGACTAGTACTACACTAATACTAAGAGCTAAAGCAGCCCTTGTTGTTTTTTTAATGCGAGACTACAGTTAAAGGCCCCCTGAAATCAAAATGTACTTTTCTTCTTTTTTTTTTTTTAGCTATTAATATGAATATGTTAGCCTAACGGTTAACGAATAACACTGTTTGAGCGGAAATTGTCAACACATCATACAAAGCTGCACTAGGGTTGCCGCGGTGAGAAAAATTTCCCACCGGTTAATCGACGTGTGACAACACCGGTAATCCCGGTGTCACCGTGGAGGGCAGGGCGGGGGGTTAAATAGCTTTTAAATCAAGCGCGTTATACTTTCACTTTCGAAATAAGCGTCAATTGCTTGAATGGACAAAAAAACCCAACTCGCTGATAATAAAACTTTTATTTATAGACTTTTATTAGCATAACGAACGAATAAAAATAACCCCATGCATAGGCTGAAAAAAGTGAAAATCGGCAAAATGTGGGCCCAAACAAATAAGAACCATAAAACGTTTATTAACGAATAAGAAAATAAAATAGGCCTAAATAAATTACACAAAGTTTAAATGAGATAAAACCAATTAAAAAGAGACGAATATAAAATAAAAACTTCAAAACGGACCTTAGCCTACATAAATGACATACTTTCACTTTCGAAATAAGCCGTCAATTGCAATTCAGCGTCAATTGCTGGAATGGACAAAAAAAAAAAAAAAAAAACAACTCGCTGACAATAAACTTTTATTTAGACAGCACTTTTATTAGAATAATAAACGAATAAAATATAGACAGAACTTTTATTAGCATAACGAACGAATAAAAATAACCCCATGCTGAAAAAAGTGAAAATCGGCAAACTGTGGGCCCAAAAAAAATAAAACTTTTATTAACGAATAAGAAAACAAAATAGGCCTAAATAAATTAAACAAAGTTTAAATAAGATAAAACCAAATAAAAAGAGACGAATATAAAATAAAAACTTTAAAAAGGACCTTAGCCTACATAAATGACAGCACTCTAAAAAAAAGTAAAACACTATAAATTGGCATTTATTAACATTAATATATATTGGCCAAAATATTGCCAAACAGGCGCTTTTGCATTGCGTTTTGACACCAAATCTGTCGGCATTATCTTGCTTTTCTGTAATTTGACTCGTTCTCGTCTCCACACGTGCTAAATGGAATCCTGATGCTTGCTGATCTGTGACGTGACGGCACGCGTTGCGCAGTTCATTTTTAATTATAATGCTCTCTTCAGAACTAAATAATTGAAAATTATTATTTTAAATTAATTCAAATAAATATTTTAGCAAAAACGAATACTTTAAAAAAAAAAGTCAAGACATCGCGGTGTCACGGTGGGAAAGTGATGTCACCGGTGATGGGGCTTAAAACCGGTAACACCGTCAACACCGTCTATCGCGGCAAGCCTAAGCTGCACATTCCAAGGCACTTGGACACAATTGCAATGTATGGATTTTGACTCCATGGGGCATATTCTTTCCCTCCTCTTTTAAAGCATGCTGAGTCATGACGCATGCTCAGTGATGTCATTTCCTTCTGTAGCTGTATTTGGCTTTTGGAGTTCCTCCATGGAAAGGTTTGTGTAATTCAAACTAAACTGCCAAATTGTCAACTGTAGGGGAGTTTACTTTGCCCCATTTTGTCTAAAGCACACTGCTGAAAAAAAGCACACAGCCTCCACAGCTGTATCCCTCAGCCCCCCTGATCGAAAGATTAGCATTTATATATTTCAGGCATTTTCCATCCATGGAAATGCTAAATAAGTAAAATTAGTTATCTGCTACCCACAGACAAGCTTTGCCATCCTCCATAGAAACTGATTGTATCTACTCAGTCGGAAGTTTTATTTCCAGATGATTTCTTTCAAAGTGAACCCCAACTAGAACTGGAAAATTACATCTATATTGGAGTATTTTTTCATCCGTTTACGAAATGCATTTAATGGAATATGCAATGTTTCCTCACTTCTGTTTGATTCCAGAATGTTCTGGAACTGAAATGTTGCTGATATCCATTCCACATTGGTATTTACAGCGTTTTGGGTGGACATTTTTAAGTTGGTACAGTTACAGTGGGGACAAGTATTTGATACACTGCCATTAGTAACACACTATGCCGTCAGGTGACTTTTTATACAGGTAACGGGTTCAAACAGGTGCAGTTAATACAGGTAATGAGTGGAGAACAGGAGGGCTTCTTAAAGATAAACTAACAGGTCTGTGAGAACCGGAATTCTTACTGGTTGGTAGTTGGTCAAAATACTTCTGTCATGCAATAAAATGCAAATTAATTACTTAAATTTTTAGATTTTCTGGATGTTTGTTTTGGATTCCGTCACTCAGTTGAAGAGTGCCTATGATAAAAATTAGAAATACTTGTGCAAATACTTGTTCTCCCCACTGTGTAATTCCATAATGTGTTTGTGCCTTGTCCTCCTATTTGTGCCAGTTGCAGTCCAAATGTACATATTAATTTGACACCCTCAGCTGTCAATTATTAT
Organism: Pimephales promelas; assembly: GCF_988280905.1. NCBI lineage: Eukaryota > Metazoa > Chordata > Actinopteri > Cypriniformes > Leuciscidae > Pimephales > Pimephales promelas. The sequence goes on from NC_142783.1 coordinate 20,672,830, forward strand.
TTGTGGGGAAATGTGATAGACATCGTTCTTTGCTTTTATTTTCACTATTTAGCAGGCAAGAATGGCCATCAGCTTCCAATGTGCATTTGTGGAATTGTGTGCATGTTGTACACAGCTGCATTGTGTTATTGTGTTTTGTCTTGTTGCTTTTTGAAATATTCGCACTTGTTTGTGAACAGAATGAGTGTTGATCTTCTCACTGGAGACTCAAACAGCAGGCCTGCACATGCTTTAACTGAGTTTACACAGCAGTCAATCCCTGTAGCATTTCTCAGTGGAGAGCAGAGAGGCGTCTTAAAAAATAAAAATAATAAAAATGCTGTAATTTTGGCATGTGCTGGCACATCTATTTGTTATTGCTATCACTCTTGGAATGTGTTGGGTTTTTTTTATCCTTCTAGATCACTTTTTTCCATCTTGTTAATGATTTGAAAATCTATTTAGGTCTGTGTGGCGAGCAATAAATTAAAGCAAAATGTGAAGGGTTGACTCACTGGAATATTTTTTAAGTTGTTTGCACCACAATGCATTTTAATTGCTTGGGGGTGTTTATCACTTTCAGATATCACACCAAACACGAAGCACATAAAAATACTCATTATATTGATGTCTTTTGTGTTCTAGGGAGGTCTGTAATTCATGGAGATTTGTGTTCGTGATCCGTGTTAGCATTCCCAGTCATTTTAATGGTACCCTCCAAAAGTATAGGATTTTAGATTTTGGCTCATAGGTGCTTAATTCTATGAACTACCTTGTATTATTTGTAGCAAACTTGAAGGAAAATCTTCATTTTTAGAATAACACGCTGCCTTAAACAGATGTGCTGCGATAAGTGATCTTTTTCATGTTATCAGTTTTTGTCCTAACCAGCTGTGGCGATTCTATTTTAGAAATGATTTCTATTTCTGCAAAGTATATGATAATATAAGGTGCTGCTTATGTGCTTTTATTCAAGCTTTTAAAAGCATCTTATGCGAGTTTAAATATCATTTTGTGTCTTATACCAGTACTGAAAGCAACAATGGAAACCTCGTATGTATTTTAAATAATGTTACAATTGTGTAATACTCATGAATTTGATTATGTAGTCTATTATCCATCCCATTGTGAGTGCCATCGAGAGCCAGACAACGTTCTCTTCTGACTGGCCGATATTTTTGATGTACTTTATCGCATCTCTGGTATTGACAGACAAACTATTTGTTGTTGGAATCTTATCACATCTCGTCTGGTTAGGACATTGTGTAAACGCTATGGCAAAGAAGAAAAATGTAATTTGTGGAAGTAGCAATGCTTGAAAAATGATAATAAATGTCCCCTAAATGTCGTTTTGTTCTGTTTCAGACCTTGGTGGATTTCTTTAGTGAGAAGAATTGTCCCGTCACTGAGAGACTAAAGATGTTCTACACTTGCCGGGCGCCTCCTCTCTGGGATCTACAGGTGACCTGAATTCCTGTTTGTTTAATTGAGGCTTCTGGTTTCTCAAAATGATTGTTTTAGAATCATTCATAATGTCACATTTATATTTATTCATTTAGCAGACGCTTTTTTCCAAAGCAATTTACAAATGAGAACAGTCGAAGAAGTTAAACTAACAATAGGACAACAATATGCAAGTGCTATGACTCTTCCCAGTTTAATCTAACGCAGTACATGTACTCTTTTTATTTTAATTTTTCTAAATAGATATAGCACTCTGTAAAAATGTTGGTTAAACTTAAAAAAAATAAGTAACCTGGTTGCCTTAATTTTAAGTTCATTAAAATGGAAAAATGGAGTTAATACAATGAAGGAGATTGATTTAATCATCAGAAACTTATTATGTTATATTATGTTATCTGAACTACATAAATTATCTAAGTTGATTTGACAAAAGAAATGTTGTGATTACAAATCATGAAAATATTTTTTTTACAGTGTAGAATAGAAGAGAAAGTATTAAAGTGGGGACTTTCCATAAACCTTTTTTTATTCAGTGACACTAATTTAATTATTAACGAACCCGAAGCAGGTGACATTTTTAAATGATTAAAGATGGTTTACTTATGAAACTTTGATCTTTCACAAAAATGTATTTTTTTTTAATACTTTTACTCTCCAAAGTTGGTCCAAGAAACAAACAAACAAGACAACAAATACAGACCAAGAAAGAAGTTCCTGTGATGTACGTACTTGCGCAGCATTTATAATAATCAATCTCTTTAAGTACTCATTCTCTCCAGTGCCTTTGTTACTGTAGGTCTGGAGAGCTTAGTGTTGAATGAACAAACAAACAAACAAAACTGTGTGCATCCGTGTATTCAGGTTCAAATATGGCTGGGCAAAAAATGCAAGTCTTCCTCTGTGTTGAAATCCTTAGACATGTTTGCGAAGATTTGTTTACAGCGTGTGTCATCCTCAGACTGTAAACGAAGCTCAGGCGCACTGATAACACGTCAGCAGCATCTTACGTCATCAGCGTCACTGAACGCGGATTGACAACAGAACCGGAAGAGAATGCAATGCTGAATAAAGTCGTAGTTTTTGTTATTTTTGGACCAAAATGTTTTTTCGATGCTTCAAAAAATACTAGCTAACCCACTGATGTCACATGGACTACTTGGATGATGTCTTTATTTCCTTTTTGGACAAGAACAGTATATCAAACGTACATTTCCAATGGAGGGACTGAAAACTCTCGGACTAAATCTAAAATATCTTAAACTGTGTTTCAAAGACTTACGACATGAGGGCGAGTCTTTAATGACATAATTTTCATTTTTGGGTGAACTTACCCTTTAACTGGGACCCATTAGACCCTCAATTGAGTTTTTCCCCTACGTTTTCTCATCTTAATTATGTCTGAATTTATTCCCATGTAGGGAATAATTCACATATAATAAAGCCAGATTACCTGAGTTAATTTGAAATGGAAATGATTGACTCATTTGTTGGTGCCCAAATTGATTTGCTTGCATATTTTCGCTCATTACTAGACTCGCAAGTGCATTGAGCTAATCACCTCAAATGAGCATGGGCAGCCATTATTTATTTATCTACTTCTCAAAAACCCATTTCGGTAAACACAACAGCTGGGTTATACAGCCAGTGTTGTGTCAATAAGAGATTTGGCAGATAGAATATGAAATTCATTTCTTGTACACGGCGAGGGCATCCAGGGATACGGGACGATGAGTTCATTTTGACAGTGCTTGTCAGGTAATAGAGCAACCTGGAACTATCCCTTCCTGTCTGATTGGGCAATAATTGAACTAATGAAAAACAAACAAATGTTTCCTGAAGTGAGAGATTGTTAAACAAGTGAATAAATCATGGGGAAAAAAAATTGTTTGGTGGATTGTAACAAGCCAGCATGGATGAAGGGTTTTGAAAGAAAAGGAATGAAATGACTGAATGGAGAAAGAGTGAGTGGGTGGAGGCAGAGATGGATAGATGAAAAGAAGGGAGGGCTGATGTGATCAGTCCTGTGGATGACATTGCTCGCGCTCTGTGTAATAACAGTGAACAGCAATAAAGCTGGAATTGAAGTCGCTTCTATTGCTGGCAGGGGAATAGAACGCAGCGAAACTGCAAGCTAGAAAGAGACGAGAACAGCATGCAGCCAGAGAAAAGTTGTGTGTGTGTGTGTGTCAGGGTAAAGAGATGGCAGAGCCTTGTTTTGCTTTGTTTTTTGAAAAGAACAGATTTCTGAAATTGTCGGATTTGCTTTCAGGCTGGATCAATTTGGCATGTATGAATCAGTACATTGTTTTGTGTGGCAGATGAAATGAATGATGAAATGAAAACAGAAAAGTTGCACAAATGGGGCTCTGACAATACTGTACCACTGCAGATTAAACTAGCAATTAACAAATTCAACTAAGTAAAATTAGGCAAATAAATAAGAAACATGAAACTTGGAAAATGCAGAGCACAGCTCTGTCTGTGTGTGTGTGTGTGTTTGTTTCTCTTTCTTCCGATTAGTTAGTATCTTCACGTTTTATCTCCTGTCTGATACATCACATGATCACCGGAAGCCTCACCGGTGTATATATCTAGATTTTATAGGTACCCATAATGCCTGTAGGACGTGATATGCCACTGGAGGTGGGGGGAGGGGATTGTCACAGGACACAGAAAGGTGAAGGAGAAATTGAGCTCGAATAAAACATTTCCTGCAGTGAAACTGCTTGCAGCTACGTGTTTGTGATTTCTTGCTGATATCACAGGTCAAGGGTGAAGTCAGTTCAGTGCATGTTTGCTGTCCACAAATATAGAAGTTTTGCATATCATAATCATCACTACTGTATATGATCTCCAGTCGTGTCAGTGGACATCTCAGTATGATTATTAACAAAAATACATGGACGTGCAGTGGACGCAGCCTGCGACTCTTGATCCATCCGTTCTCAAATGACCAGGGCTGCGTTTCCCTAAAGCATCGCTGGCCTAAATTGATTATAGAGACCTTTGGTGGCAGTGGTTCTACGATCAATATGTTTTTGGGAAATGCAGCCCTGAATGACAAAAGGAGTTGAAAGAGTGTAAACACATTTGACCTGTCGCATTCCTTGGAGACAGACGAAAGTCATTAATAGCACAGATGTGTATATATAGCTGCTGCATGTGAAGCGTGACATCGTGGAGATTGATAGATGGTTGTCCTCGGAATGCATCCTTTTAGAAAGTGAGTGAGAAAAAAAAGATGAGAGAAAAGATGGTGAGAGACGGAGCATACTGTATCCCTAATTTATTTTATATTTTATCATATTGTGTGTGTGTGAATAAATAATGTGGATGTAAGTCGAGATTTGAACTTTAGTCCCCATTCAGTCTATATAAAATGTAAAAATATGTTTAAAAAACTATTTTAAAGTACTGCTTTGGTAATTTCAAATAGGTCACAAACTGAACTAGGACTACCTTGGGAAAAAAAAACCCTGGTGATATCTACACTGTAAAAAAATCACAACATTTTTTCTTTTGTCAAATCAACTTAAATAATTTATTTAGTTCAGATAACATATAATTTTGAGTTTCTGATGATTAAATCATTCTCCTTCATTGTATTAACTCACTTTTTGCAGTTCAATCAACTTAAAATTTTAAGGCAACCAGGTTACTTACTTTAAGTTAAACCAACAATATTTTTTTTTACAGTGTATAGTTTAACTATAGTGCAAAGATAAACCAGAGTGAAATGAAAATCACTCAACTCATTACGTTTATTTGTGTATTTTTGATTTTTAGACTGCGTCCACATGCTAAATGTATATTTTATAGTGCCTCCCACATGCTGTGTGTATTTACAAGCAGGTGGACCATATGTTGACTGATCTTGGATTACTGTTTGTGTGTATGTAGAGGCAGTTGGCGAGTCTGTTGACAGATTTGGGCCTGACGAGTTCTGCGCTGCTGATCTATGAACAACTGGAACTCTGGGAGGATGCAGTTGTCTGCCTGGAGAGGATGGGACAGCACGGCAAGGTAACCAATCAGTTCAAATGAATAGTCCTGCCTCAAACTTATGCCATTGGTTGAGCCAATGGTGCCATGCCAGACCGATCGTTATGTTCAAATGAACAGATCAGTGCTTTGATTGTCCCATTTGACAGTGTTTACTCTTCAGGGAAATCAGTCTTCAAGTGAATTACTTACCGTTGTCTCTACATATTAGGATGGGATAAGAGAAAATGACGACTTTTAAAGATCTTGAAGAGCAATTGATTGCAAATTTTTGCCCTCACATCCATCTCTACTTTTTTTCTTCCCCTCATGCTCTAACAACGTGCGTGTCTGTCTGTCAGTGCAGTTTTCTGGGAGCTTTTTCAGAGTTTTATTAAGTTACCGTCCACTTTGTGTACCAATCAGATTATAGGGTACCTCTGAGGTCAATAAAACCACCCAATCACCCCCAATCTGAGTTGTAATACTATAAAAATGTACTCCACTCCACTGTAGTACCTGAGGTACTGTATCACTCTACTTTTCCCTGCACTCATGTTAAAGTTTAAAGTCATAAACTGTAGCTATGCATATAAAATAACGTATGAGATAGAATACCGAGACAGATGTAAGGGAGTGACGCTTCATATGAGAGGAAAGAAATTGGTGAAAAATGAGAAAGTGAGATAAGAAAAAGGTGTCTATACAAAACAGCATGGCTGGAATTTTTTTTCTTTGTTAGTTTTTCTGATGGATTCATCCATGAGATACTGTGTTTGTTTAATGAGTGACCATCTTCAGAGCATGAAGGACTTTGGGATATGTACTGATGTTTATTTGATTTGAGTTAATTTCATTGTCCCACTAGAGTTTGCATGTGTAGTTGCAAATTATTGTTGGAATTTACCATTTGTGTCCTCTTACATTTTGCATTACATACATTACAAGAGCCAAAAATCCCAATTATTTCGAATCATTTTGCATTATCTTCAGTTATTTTGTAGTTTTATCAACAAAAAAACAAAACATCCTTTAGATTGTTACAATATTACACAAAGGAACAGACATTGCATGGATTCAATTCGCAATAAATTCCACCCCTTCCTCTTTAGGCAATTATTGTCCATTTGAGTCTAAATTGCATTTAATACCTGAAGCTCTAGATGTTTTCCCTATTTCAGCACAAATGGATAACAATTCAGCAGTTATAGTATTTATTTCGTTGTAGTAAAGTTTTTAATTAACTGATTTTAATTAATAAAACCATCTTTTTTTCCAGGTTTCTGTCAATTGTTTTTAGATACACATCCAAAATACTGCACAAAAAAAAATGATCGAGATCTCATACTGTGTGTGTGTGTGTGTGTGTATGTAAATATCTCACATTATACTTTATAATGGCTTCAGAATACTTATAAGATAGTGGTGCTTTTAGAATGTTTTTGTGCCTTTCGTGGGGCTTAACAATAACACAGAATAGCATATCGGATTTGGATCGGCCTCACCTGATCGATATCCGGCAAAAATAGCAATGCACCAATCCGATACTCAATACTCTGCTCCGATATCGCTATTTTTGCCGGAATGTTTCAGTTTCCCTTCTGAAAGTGAAACTGGCAACCTGGCTTGGATTAGGATCCATTTGTGTTGTTGCCAGTCATGAGATCCAGCCGCCTGCAGCCTCACTGTGCCTGACTGGGGAACACAAACTTTGTTATTTGTGGCCAATGGGAAATGTGCAGTTAATAATGGCCCCAAGGAGCATTCAAGTACTGTCAAAACCATGGGGCTCTCTTTCTCTTCTGTATTTCTCTCTCTTGGCTGGTCTTATCAGTGTTGTTCTAATAAAATGGAAATATGAGACTTTTTGTACCCAAGTAAATAGCTTATTCATCCTCTGTCTGGGCCTTCAGGTTTTACTTTATGTAACTATTGTGTTGGGTAGGAAGAGATATTGTTCCCTCTTCTCAAATTATTTGTTCCCACGAAAATTAATAAGTACCCAAATAGAAGTGCTGAGCAAGTAATGTGAATTTTATTGCCGCCCACCTCATCTCTCCCACTACGGCTTCAGTTCTAAGCGTTTGCAAAAAGCCCTTTATCCTTCCATCCCCATGAGCACTTGCAGGGGTGGAAGGGCAGGAGCCGATGAGAGATGCACTGTGTAATATAGCGCAACGTCCAGCTTATTTCAGAGTGAAGCCACATTCACAGTGACTGTTTAAGGGCATGTGTTAACGGCAGCAGAATTTCACCAGCTAGATCTGGAGAATTTTACATTTAGAGACGTTGTCAATCCTATCACGTCAAGTTCTCATGTTTAATTCGCTTTGTGGCCATAGCCTAGTGGTTCTCGCACTCTCAATATTTGAAGGTCATTGTTTCTCATGTTGGAGACAAGGTTTGAGACTGCCTCAAAATGTTCTCCAAAATAGTAGTTTGTCATCTGTCTTGTTTGAAAATTTATTAGGGATATTGTTTGGCCTTTTTCTACTGAATTATGATTGTTAATGCTCATTGCTAGAAAAGAACAAACACTTGTCAAAACTATAAACTGCTAATTTCTTTTATGTTTGGTTGATTTTGGATACTAGTCTGCAAGTCTATTATACTAGTCTGATGTCTGCAAGTGATTTTTATTTATTAATTAATTTGTTTTCTTTAGGAACCGTTTTAGTAATGTGCTTAATAGTGATTATAAAAAGAATATAGCAACATCAATTGAATATTTGTCATCAATTGAATCTTTACACACTATGGCCAAAGGTATGTTGACACCCAAATGCCACACCCAATTGCAAAACCTTCAGCATTAATTGGGATTGAGTCCTTTGTGACAGCTTACACTCTTGTGTTAAGATTTTGCACTAAAGTTTGATCAATTTTGTGGTTTTGCTCCTATTTAGGCACAATTATCGGTAACACTTTACAATAAGCTCCCACTACGTAAGCACCAGAGAAACGTGGGCGCCATCATCTTTAGAATATTGTCTTTGAACTTCCGTTTTTGCGGTCGCTCTGTATATTTCTATGGCATCGCTGTCGAGGAGTAATTAGCTGGTGAAGTGGATTTACTTATTGTAGAGTTAACAATAGTTATCATGAGCATTGTAATGTTTATCATAAGCATTGTAAAGCAGATGTCTTAACAAATGTCGACCGGGAATTTTTTTACGAGCAGTTCATTCATACCTATGCAAGATCGCTGTGAAAAATACAGACCGTAAGTCAAAAGACAACAAGCGCAATGCTGAAAAGGGGCGAGGCTACATACATAAGGTCTATACTATTGAGCAGTTGAATGCTTAAATCTGATTGGTTGACAAACTTATATAATAATAACATGCAAGCTACATTTATAACCAATTTTAAGATGAAATGAGACAGATAGAACAGATACAACTTTTGATTTTGAAATCATCATGAACTAAGATTAATAAATGATTTACAAGTATTTTTTGTCATTAGTTCATGTTAACTGATTTAGTTAACTAATGTTAACAAATGGAACCGTACTGTAAAGTGTTACCAAATTATCTGAATGGTCCAATTCATCCCCAAAGGTTTTCAGTAGAGTTCAGGTCTAGCTTCATGCACGACATTCCAGGTCTTCCACATCAGATGGAGTAAATCATGTCTTGCTGGAATAGAAAATACCCTCCCTAAATTGATTCCAAAAAGTTTCAGCACACAATTCCCTAGAATGTCTTATATTGGATGGCATTTTAACTGAAATTAAGGGGCCTTGTCAAACCCAATAATTAGAAAGAGGTGTCCACATACTTTTGGCCATGTACGTTTTCCAATTTGAGGATTAAATTAGTCAAAGTTGCTTTAATCTGCTGGATCGTTCTCTTTCAGGCGGAGGAGATTTTGAGACGTGAGCTGGAGAAAAAGGAGACGCCGTCGCTTTACTGCCTGTTAGGTGATGTGCTGAAGGATCCGCAGTATTACGACCGTGCATGGGAGCTTTCCAAACACCGCAGCGCACGTGCCCAACGGTCCAAAGCTCTGTATCACCTGCGCCACAAAGAATTCCAGCAGTGCGTGGACTGTTTTGAACGTTCACTGCGAATCAACACAATGCAGGTATGATGTACACTTGTGTGTAACTTTATAGTACTTATGTCTTCAAGTTTGCAGGAAAGTAAGAGGCATGGTTAACTACCCATACCCCTTTTCCACTTAAATGATGCAGGTGTTCAGCTGGGGAATCTGCAAACTTTTGTCAGAATTGGCCAGCATTTCTATAGACAGTTATGCTGTCATTCGGTTCCTACACAACAAATAAACCTTTACAAGTCTTACGGGTTTTTAAAACAAATTTACATTCAAAGTCATTTGAGTTTCTATTTAGAGTTCTATTTAACCATCAAAAGTTATAATAAAGAAAATTTTTAGCAATAAATTCCAATATTATTTGTAAATAATAATAATAGTAGTACTAGTAATAATAAATGGAGAGTCTTAAGAACTTAAATATTTAACATTCATAGCATTTATTTAGTATTTTTATGGCACTTTCAACATAATGCTCAGCACTTGGTCAAATAACTAATACAATTCATAAAATCATTTGCAGATATGGAAATTGATTGCCATTTTAGACAAACAGGCACAATAAAATGGCTGGAGCCAAGAACAAGATTTTAGTTGTAATGGAAGCAATCTATTTTTTTTTTATTTTTTTTTTTTAATCATGTTGGACATTGTGGTCACACAGCTTTCGCTATCATTTATAGAGAACATGTTGTGTGTGTGTGTGTGTGTGTGTGTGTGAATAAATAATGTGGATGCAAGTCGAGATTTGAACTTTAGTCCCCATTCAGTCTATATAAAATGTAAAAATTTGTTTAAAAACTATTTTAAAGTACTTCTTTGGTAATTTCAAATAGGTCACAAACTGAACTAGGACTACCTTGAAAAAAAAACTCTGGTGATATCTACACTGTAAAAAAATCACAACATTTTTTCTTTTGTCAAATCAACTTAGATAATTTATTTAGTTCAGATAACATATAATTTTGAGTTTCTGATGATTAAATCATTCTCCTTCATTGTATTAACTCACTTTTTACAGTTCAATCAACTTAAAATTTTAAGGCAACCAGGTTACTTACTTTAAGTTAAACCAACAATATTTTTTTTACAGTGTATAGTTTAACTATAGTGCAAAGATAAACCAGAGTGAAATGAAAATCACTTAACTCATTACCTTTATTTGTGTATTTTTGATTTTTAGGCTGTGTCCACATGCTAAATGTATATTGCTGTGTGTATTTTAGTTGCTGTGTGTAAGTTTAAAAATGCGAGATTGCAGGAATGAAAAGAGCAAGATCTTATTTAGATTGCTGTGTCATGCGTAAGACTGCAGAACACAAGCACAGCAGTCAAACACATCCATCTAGCATGTTTATCTAGAAAAACAATGGAAAAGCAGTGCAGGGGAATACAAAAACGTGTTCTGTGTGAACGTGACCACATGTTGACCACACATGGAGTGCTGATGGAGAACATGAGAAACACTGAGGTAGATAAAGAGCTAGACGGCATGTGGGTGAGTGCTATCAGGTTCATCCACCACAGAGCCAAAAAAAGTGCACAGCTTCCTCTTTTTTTTCCCCTTACTCATTCTTCATTCCTCCCTTCATCCATAATGCAGAAGCACAGGCAGCAATAAGACAGAGTAATCTTCCTGAGGGACTCATTGATGACCCCAGCGTGATCTTTAACACTGGCTCGCAGCGTTGCCTCAGGGCGTTTTGGAGCTAATACTGCCTACAGGCCTAGAGATGGAAGTTAGGACAGAGGAGTGTCTCCGAGATGCAAAGATTCCGGAAGAAACTGAAGATTTAAAATACAAGAAAGAGACCTATTCCTAGAGGTTCACGGGCTCAAAGAACATCATTAATTTTTAGGACAGAGTAACACTTTTAAAAGACGAGCGGGGTACTTGGAGTCTCATCAATTTTCTCTCCATCTTTTATCTCTACAGTTGGGTGTGTGGTTCTCCCTGGGCTGTGCGTATTTTGCACTGGAAGGCTACGAAGGGGCCGCCAAAGCTTTTCAGAGATGCGTCGGACTGGAACCAGATGTGAGTCGCACGGTCCTTGAAAGGAGATCAGTGTCATATGAACAAAGCAAAGGGCTTGTGCTTAGTTATTCAGTACTTGTGCTGTCCAATCTGATTTATGTCTTTTGTAATCAATAGATCGTGTCCACGAATGCCTCCCTGTTTTGTGCTTTCAGGCTTCTACTCACTTTTATGCATCTGTATAAAGATCTATAAAACCAAGAATACTATTATCCAGCACAGGAGCCTCGTATGCTCCTAATGGTGTACTTAAAATTCAAATGTAGTCAAAAGGCAGGTGTAATACTCCATCCAGGAAACGAGTAAACAAGCTGTTAGGAAATATTCTCTAGATGTTTAGATGTTATATGGTTTATTTTGATAAATGATTTTCACCCGTGGACCTGACTCTGATCGTTACTCTCCTACATTTAGAATTCAGAAGCATGGAACAACCTCTCCACGGCCTACATCAAGCTGAGAATGAAGTGAGTATGAGTGTCAGCACTGAAAAGAAGGGCTAAATCAAAAAAGCAGTTTTTTCTGGTGTTTTATTCCAATAAGAGTTGAACCAGCATTTTCTTTTATTTATTGCTTGTTTGCAATAAATACACTAATAGGTAGCCACTTAAACTTTTCAACAATATTTGGATGAGCTGTGATTCCAAAGGCATAATAATAATAATATAAAATATGTAGTATTTTGTCAGAATACATGGCATCTTTTGAATACTTGAATAGCCATAATTTTGAGTATTTTGAAGTTATTATTTATTTTTTTATTTTTGCTGGTGTTTTTTTTTTTTTTTTTTTGTACAGCATGGATGCATTATATTAATCAATAGTGACAGTAAAGACAATTTAATATAAAACATTTCGATCATACTTTTGGGTCCAATTCTCATTATTAACTAACTATTAACTTTTGCCTCAAACTCCTAATTACTGCTTATTAATACTTACTATAAGTACTAATAAACATCCAATGTCCTAGTAATATGCATGTTAATAGTGAGAAATGGACCCTTAACTAGTGCCACTATATATTTTTTTTACTTTATATTCATCAAAGAAAAAAAATCACATTTTCACAATATTAAGCACAAACGATTTTATCGTTTTAAAAAAAAGTAGTTTCCTGGGCAGTAAATCAGCAAAATAGAATGATTTCTGAAGGATCATGTGACATTGAAGTAACACTGAATTGCTGCTAAAAATTAATCTCGTCCATCACAGGAATAAATTGCATTTTAAAATAAATTTAAAGTTTTAATTGATCAGGTATTAGCTAAATAATAGCTCCCACAGCTCCCACACACTTATCTCTCACTGAAATTGCCACCATGTACAAACTGTAGATAAGCCCCTATTCAGGTTCTGGTTGACCTGATTTATGCTGCGTTTCTGTTTCTCCTTCATCCTGCATCCGCTGGGGACCCTCAGAGGCCTCCTTGCTTTTCAATTATTGCAGGAATGACTTTGGCAGCTGTAATTGCAAAGATAAATCTCCTCCGGGCTCTTGCTGCGTCTACCCCAGGAGCCAGCGCTTTACCACGACTACCAACCCGGCAATATTGACCAGATTTTGGAGCTAAATGCCAGTTAGGATATTTGTTGCGTGACATGATTGGAGGCTTTTGCTGATTTCCTGCGAGGAACGAAGGTGTTTCCTGGAACACCACACATGTAATGGCGTGCACCTGAGGGATTCTGGGAATGATTTCTCTCCTTGTCCAATTAGCCCTGGTCACTCATCCCTGAGTCTTTGGAATCTTCTATTAAAACCTGATTAAGCTCCCAGGGACCATCTAGAACAGTGAAGTGGGGGTGGGGTGGGTATTGTGCACACACCTGCACGTGTTCAAAGGAAACCTGGCTTTGGATGTTGTAATGAAACCCGTGTCTACCCTTGTGTCATAGGCTTTTGTTGACCGCGCTTGCAAAAACATGAGCTCTCTTTCAAAACCTAGTGATCTGTCTCTACAGGCAGTGTGTTAACTGAAACCTCATACTGTAAGTGATTGATTTGGAATGCTCTGTTACACACACAACTCTTCTCATGAAGCGCAACTGCGACTCACTGCTGATTCCAGTGGAGTTTGATTTTAGCATGTTGCAAAGCTAATGCTCCAGTACTCAAAGCATAGAAATAAACTGTATGTGAACGTACAGTACATGCCTGTCTATCTATCGTTCTATCCTTCTGTCTGTTGTTCGATCGTTCTATCTATCATTCTCTCCGTCATCGCTTTCTGTCTGTCTGGCGATCTTTCTTGTATGTCTGTCTGTCTGCTCTTTCTGTCTGTTTCTCTTTCTTTGTCTGTCTGTTGCTCTGTCAGTCTGTTGCTTTGTTTGTCTGTTGCTCTTTGTCTGTCCGTCGCTCTTGCTGTCTGTCTGACGATCTTTCTTGTCTGTCGCTCTTTCTTTGTCTGTCTGTCGCTCTGTCTGTCTGTTGCTCTTTCTTGTCTGTCACTTTTTCTTGTATGTCTGTCTTTCGCTTTTTCTGTCTGTTGCTCTTTCTGTCTGTCGTTCTTTCTTTGTCTGTCAGTCGCTCTGTCAGTCTGTTGCTTTGTCTGTCCATCGCTGTCTGTCTGTCGCTTTTTCTTGTATGTTCACTCTTTCTTTGTCTGTCACTCTTTCTTTTTCTGTCTGTTGCTCTCAGTCTGTTGCTTTGTTTGTCTGTCGCTCTTTATCGGTCCGTCGCTCTTTCTGTCTGTCTGACTATCTTTCTTGTCTGTCGCTCATTGGTTGTCCATCGCTCTTTGTCTGTCTGTCACTCTTTGTCTGTTGCTCTTTGGTTGTCGATCACTCTTTGTCTGTCGCTCTTTGTCTGTCTGTTGCTCTTTGCTCTTTCTTTTTTACTCAATTGCCTTCGTTTTTTGCCTTTCTTTTACACTTTTCACTCTTTGTCCATCTTTTTCACTTTTTCTTACTCTTTTTAGACCTCTCCCTTTCTTTCACTCTTCATTTTCTTGTAATTTTTTGCCATTTTGCTTGCTTTGTCACTTTCACTTTATTTTTGCACTCTCCCTCTATCTGTTATTTTATCTTTCTTTTTGCTCTTTCTTGCTCTTTTTCTTCTGCTATTTCTTTGTCTTTCTATTTTTTTCACTCCTTTGTTCAATTGCATTCACTATCGTTGTCAATATCTTTAATAATACTTTTGATTTTGTGTTATTGTAAAGGTTTTAAAATGTTAATCAACTCAACCACACATCCTGAATGACTGTTTTCATTTAGCTCACCCCAAAGCATTCCGAGTTTGCCATATCAGTGTAGGGGATGTGTTGAATAGGTTCCAGAGTTTGACGTTACAGATTTGTCATTTTGCTGACTACCACTACATTTTGGAGCAGCCTTTGTACCTAAGACCTTCTCTTGGTTTTTTGAAGATAACATCTATTCTTTGCCACATGGAGAGTTTGCCAAAAACCCTTTTTAGATAGGAAAACACAAAACGTGGTTCTGCCATACAGTTGAATCCATCCATGAGCAGCAACTTCTCATAGTAGTTCTGCTAAACACATTTTGATTTTGTTTCGTGTGTGTGTGTGTTCCAGGGAGAAGGCATTCCGCACCCTTCAGGAAGCGCTCAAGTGTAATTATGAGCGATGGCAGATCTGGGAGAATTTCATTGCCGTGTGTATAGACCTGGGCGAGTTCAGTGAGGCTATCAGAGCCTACCATCGGCTCATGGACCTCAAGGACAAATACAAGGACGTGGAGGTGAGTCAACGTCACGCTTTTTCTCAGGTTAACCCAAAACTCTGGCTGCCCCGACCAAAGTAAAACATAGATGAAGCTCTTAAGCCCATGCATAAAGGAAACAGCAAGGAGAATGTCTCAACATTAAAAACAAATTTGATGATTAAACCATTGAATTTTTGGCCAACATAATTACCACATGGCCCATCCGTGTTAATGACCTGTTCCGTTATGGGCTGCGTAACTTCACCACTTCCTGTGGAGTTTCTTTTTTTTTGTGACCATTTCAAATTTGGTCATCCAAACCTCTTTTCATCGACTAACATTTGGTTTACTGTTAGGGAGGAACCCTACACAACTACTGTTGTCTAACAACAACAACATAAAAGTGAACTTTTTTTGGCTTGTGTAACCAGTGTAAAGCAGATGATGTCTGCTGTCATGTTTTCGACCACACTAACAGCTGCCCGACTGCATGCGCAGAAGAAATGGTCATGTGAGAGTTTTGATGAGTGAATGTTTGTGTGAGAGAAGAGAGATGATTTCAGCCTAATCTGCCAATGTAGCACACACAAAGTCAATTCTTACCCCAGATGGGCTCCTGTCTTCTCACATTCATCCAAACAGCTCTGTTTTAAACATGCCACCGTGGCCCCATCACACCTCTCCTCCGTCAGCTGTGTGAATCTAATGGCGCCGCTGTCATAACACGCGTCTTAAAGCTCTACGCCATTAGACACGTTTGCACTGCGGCTGGTTGATGTACCAGCTGCTACATCCTATTAAATGCGTCGTTTGTTTTATCATTTGGTAGTCAAATTGCCCAGTAGTTGTTTATCTCCTTCACTTTATGCCGACTCCAGGGTCACCATGTGGCAGTAAATTATCTTTTTATTTTCATAGAAATTATGGCCTCATCTTAAAAAAGAAGCTGTTTCATGCATCTCTAATTTTTAAACACCCACCCTTCTACTCCTGTGAATGATGCAAAATATCTGAAAACTCTGGCACTGTATGAGCGAGTAAATCAGTCCCAGAATACACACATCTTTTTCAAGGAAGTTTTGTCTTAATTCAGAGCAATTATGTTGAAAAGAGATATTCAATCGAAACCGATATATCTATCTATGTAACTAATCTATATCATTTATTTTAATTATGGAGATTTGTTTTCAGTATATAAAAAATTAAAAGTAGTTTATATATATATATATATACTGTATATATAACTACAGTTCAAAAATTTATGGCCAGGAAGATTTTTTTTGTTTGTGAAAATCTCTAACAAAAAAAAAACAGTATTACATTTCAAAATAGTTCTTTTATTTTTTTAAATATTTATTCTTGAATTTTCAGTGTCAGATGATCATTCAGAAATCATTCTAATATGCTGATTTGCTGTTTGCTGTCTCTGTTTTCACTCTAAACTTTTTATTATCAATTTTTATTTTCTTGCAGTGTGACTTGATTTATTGTCATTGGAACAAATTCTAACAATTGTCTTTATACCCTAAACTGTGAATACAGTATATCTTGCAGTACATCTTTATTTCTTATTTTAAAACAATGAACCGATATCACACACTTTCCCAGCTGATTACATGAAGTTTTACATATTACATAGTTTCTTGAAATGTTATTGAAAAGTTTTGATTTCTTTCCAAATACGGTTTAAATTAGAAGACTCTAGGCATATAAACGCTTCCGCTCCTTATGTTGTCGCATCTAATTTCATTTCCCGTTTTTCCCTCCATTTTCAATTCTTCTGATTACTCGTTTACATCTGGTAAGCAGCTAGTAGCTCATCAATTAAAAGTTGTGATGTGAAAGCACAGAAGTTGAAAAGGTCACCGCTAGTGCTCGCCTCCAGCCCCTGTGAGAGTTTCAGATGGTAATTGGGATCTCGGCGCTTGGCTGGACTCAATCACTCACTTCTCTCTACTGTTCATTTTACTCCCTTCATCATCTTTCTCTTCATACAGAAATCCTTCAGATGTGTGTTATTGGGAAATTAGATGAGAACATCCGTTAATAAGGGGAAATGCTGTGCGTGTGTGCGAATATCAGTCTACAGTCATAAGACTCATCTCTGTCATTGATCCCACCCATTAATTCACATTCCACAGAGACAGAGAAAAGAGCGACCCATCCTCCCTCATCCTGGGCTAAAAAAAGAATTCAGATGGATCAAGTATCCTCTTCTCTCTCTCTCTTTCTCTCTCCCTCAT
This sequence comes from Pimephales promelas, assembly GCF_988280905.1. Taxonomy (NCBI): domain Eukaryota; kingdom Metazoa; phylum Chordata; class Actinopteri; order Cypriniformes; family Leuciscidae; genus Pimephales; species Pimephales promelas. The sequence continues at coordinate 20,690,260 of NC_142783.1, forward strand.
GTGTTGCATGCTGGGAAGCGAGAGTGTGGCGTGGGGTGTGAGAGAGGTGTGCTTGAATTCATTTGAATTTGAATTTTTTTCTTTTTTTATGGTGTGGATTTTTTTTTTTCTTATCACTTTTTATACCTTTAAAAACATTTTTTTATATATAAATCCGCTTGTTGATTTAGAAAATTATGCCGTCTCCCTTGGGTGAGGGAACACCTGGTTTCTCAATCAAGAATGGATGTAAAGTTGATTCAGATCAAGCGTTTACGGTAGAAGTTGTTCTACTAGCAATAGGAGAAATTGTAGGACATGGAAAAATAGTCTCAGCCTCTAGAATGAACAAGGCCGTCGTGTTTTTTCTGAAAGAAGAAAACCTAGTGAACAGGCTTGTTGAAAACGGAGTTGTTGTTTTGGTGCTGGTAATTTGCGCATACCTGCTACTAAAGTGACGATATTAAACGTTCCTCCTTTCGTTTCTGATGAAGGGATTATTGATGAAATTAATCAATTTAGTAAGTTTGCTAGTTCCATCAAAGTAGTTCAGGAGTGGCAGGAGTTTGAAGGAAGTCTGCTCTCTTTTGTGATGCCTGAACTTTTTGATAGTACTTCTAAGAAACCTCTTTATTGTGTTTGTGTACAATATCTCTCAATTAGAACTTCCAGAAACTAAGTGGACTGAATTTGTTGAGTCTGATATTTCTCCAAAGGGTAGTTGGGAAGTCTTTTTATAAGAAACCAATCGGAATGGAGATTTGCAATGGTGAATTTCACATTGGATAGTAGCAAAAAATCAATATACTGCACGGTTGAATCCTTTGCAAGAGGAAGAGTGTTCTTTTTGTGGAATATCAGAAACTGTTTTTTGCATTTTTATTGGTTGTTCAAGGCTGAAAGACTTGTTTGGTGTATTTTGGAGAATTGCGTTATAGATTTGGTTTTCACTTTTCAAATGGTCTTTTTGTTTTTGGACCAAAATATAGTGTCTCAATCTCAAACAGGACACAGTTTCAATTCATTCCTTTTTTGGTAAGGCTTAAATGGCAATTTGGCTGACAAGGTATTTTATGTCAACCAAGTGAAGAGAGAGGTTATGATATAATGTTATGACTTATAATTAATTTTAATTATATTATATGTAGGTAGGACCTTTTTTTTAATGCTTGTGTAATGTAATATTTATTGTTTTTTTTATAACAAGTATCTGTAAATAAAATTAGCTTAAAAGTCAATTCTCTCTCTCTCTCTCTCTCTCTCTCTCTCTCTCTCTCTCTCTCTCTCTCTCTCTCTCTCTCTCTCTCTCTCTCTCTCTCTCTCTCTCAGTACCATTCTTCATTCCTTCGTTCCTCCCAGGAAAATATTGCCTCTCTCCTTAATTTCATGCTGTAAGGGGATCGTGCAGAAATTACATCTAGACACCAATTCAATTTCCCCTTAACGTATCCCTTCCCCATCATCTATAGTCTTATCCAGTAAGCCAATTTAAGCAAGTCATTTCACGTGTTCCATGATACCAGCGGACAGTCACAGGTACCATACTGATTCACATTTATTTGATATTTTGTTACATTTAATGTGTTTGTATAGATTAATTTTAAGATGGATTGAATAGTGGGTGCAAAATGAAACTGTGTAACTGTCGGAACTGTTTCTTATGCTCACCTAGATTGCATTTATTTGATCAAAAATACAGAAAAAACAACAATATTTTAAAATATTGCAATTCTATCACGACCCTTCAGAAATCATCCTAATATTCATGTTTAGTGCTCAAGAAACATTATTATTATTAATAATAATGTTGAAAACAATTGTGCTGCTTAGTATTTTGTTTGTGTGCGTGTGTGTGTGTGTGTGTGTGAAATCAGATTATTTCTTAAAAGATAATGAACTTATACATTTTTTCTATTCAAAATTGCCCATTAAAGTAAATTCTTCATTATATAAGGCTGTTTTTCCAGATGATGTACGAACAAATAGTTAGTGAGGTAGAACTCTGCTTGTGAGAGTCTCTGGGGTGAAAAATTCGATTTCAGAGGAAATGTCTGAGGAGACTTTCCAGATATTACACCACTGACTTGAGTGACAAAGATCTCGGCACATCTGCTGAGAAGCCTGAACGGGTCCAGAGGTGAATGAAAGAATCAAGAGAGATGGTATTGTGAAGATGAAAAAGTGATAGCTGTAAAGAGAGGTAATGAAGAGAGCGGCAATGAAGGATGAACTTTTACTTGAGTAATGTGGACTGTATATTTTCATGCTTTTGTGAACAGTGTGTCCATACAGACGCACTGTCATGAGGAACATGTGGTCCACATATAAAACACTGATCTCTTTGGAGGCCGTTTGCTGATGAAGTTGGTCTCTATCAGTCTGTTTGCAGTTAAAGTGTGAACATTAGACCCTGTCCACTAATACGTTTTCGTTTCGTTCTTTTTCTCTCAGTTTTTGGATTCTGTCCACACTGAGACAGCGTTTTTAACAATGAAAACGAAGCTTTTTGAAAACGTGCCTGTTATGTGCTATTCACTTTCACAAAGTTGCTAAAATGTTACTTTGCATCTCTTTGCATATATCACAAAAGATGACAGAATTCATCGCATTTGCTGTCCAAGTTATATTATATTATAGACCAAACATATAATGGTGATTGAGTGAGTTGGATCAGTGAATGGTGAGATTTTTCTAAATATGATCTTGCCCAAAGAATTGGATAACTTTTTCAATGAGCTTTAATGAGGGTTTACACATATGCTATAGACCATTTTGCAAGATGTAAACAACACTGGTCCAGAAACACTTCCTGTTTCAGTTTGTTCAGTTCTTTCTTTTCTTTAAGGTGTTTAACTTTTTGATTCACTTTTATATATTCTGTTGGTTGTATTTTATCCCAGCTTTTATGTAGTGTTAAAAAACTGAAACAGGAAGTGCTTCTGGACCAGTTTTGTTTACTTCTTGCAAAATGGTCTATAATGTGAATTCAGGGTTCTCCAAAGTTTCAGTGTGGATTTTTGAAAATGCTAGTGTGAACGGAGAGCGTTTTGAAATGAAAGCTTCGTTTTCAAATATATCTGAATTAATGTAGACATACATCATGTAAACTTTCACATTGTCTTTTTAAGAGCCGTCCTTGTCTCTGCTACACACAAGCACACACACATGTGAACATGTAAAGTTAATTGGGGTCAGTTTTCCATGTTTCATCTTGTAACTAACAAAGGATACTAATGAAGTAAGCTGAAGTGCTCTAGAATGCTTGGAATGTGACATCATTAGTCATTTTTGGTGGAGCTGTCAATCCTAACACACCATCATATTTGTATTACTTTTATGGTCTTAGCAATCACTTCACGATCAAGCTTATCACACTAATAGCAGTCACCAGGTTTGTAAATTATATGCTTAGGCATCAAAAACTTTGCTTACCATCCTAATTAAAAAGTAAAAAAAAAAATACAATAATTTTGATTAATATGCGTTACCAATTAAAAGTTGGAGAACGGTAATATTGTTTTTATTTATCAGAAGGTCAAAGTCTTCCTGAAGGATCATGTGACTGAAGACTGGAGTAATGATGCTGTAAATTCAGCTCTTCCATCACAAGAATAAATTACATTTTAATATATTTTAAAGTAGAAATTATCTAGTTAATTCTCTACGTGTAATTGTGATATTTTCTTCATAAATGTTTATTATAATATAAAATATAATATTTTTACTAAATGTTCAAATCAATACAGCATTGGTAGCAAAAACCTTTTTTAAATGACCAACCCTAAACTATTGAAGTAGTGTGTATATAAATCATATGCCACTCTTTAGGGGAAAAAAAAAATTGTAGTCATTTTTATAAAAAATTTTGTACTACTTAATAATAGAACTAGGCAAAAGCAAATACATCCCTGTCCTTCTCACACACACAGTTAATGACCACCGACTCTGGTTCTGCTCCAGCAATTACAGTGCAGTTTGAAGCTTGTTAGTTACATAGCATACAGACATACAAACACATGTGGAACTTTGTGTGAAGGCTGTGATTAATAGCACTTACACACACACACACACACATAGAGAGGGAGAGAGGGAGGAATGTGGAGCCCAGCATTCAGGTCAAGTATTCTGGTAGTTTAGTGAAGTTTAAGGGTGTGGTGTGCTTAGTTTAGATTTTGGAGTTTGAGGAGAAAGCCTTCTCTGTCTCTGTGGCACGCACACATTACTCTCTCTTAACAGATTCCCTCAAGGGAATCAGACCCTTCTGACTAGTCACACCTCACTGAAGCCTCCATAGACCCTAGTGTTGAAATCCATGTGATCTGAATTAGACGGCGCTAAATGCAAGTGTAGACAGAGTCCAAACCACTGATCTATATAGAATGACTGGATAGCTCATGACGTCATAAACAGTGAAGCCTCTGCGCCGCAATAGACCCATTCTATTGAATCAATAGGACATTTTATACGTAATTTGACTAAGAACACATTGCATAACGAGGCACCGTTTTTAAATCTAAAGTCTCCCTGAACAGTCTTACAACGCAAACATCCTAAGCATTTAAATGGGTATTTGTTTAAAGTCGGAAATTATTCCTGCTTATTAAAAATTGCTTTGATACTGGGGAGAGTGTCTCTGTGTAAATAAAACACTGAAAGATTTGTCACTGAAGAAAAATTGTCTGTGTACTTATAATATACCCCTTATTTTACACTGCACACGTCTGCGACAAGGCTACCGGAGCTGATCGTGCTCACTCACGTCACGGTACTAGATCTAGTCGATTTGATCATTGTCCCAGTGTCTCTCCTTTTTGTAGCTTATGGTAGAAAACTCTGTCCTCTCTTTGTAAAGTGATTTGAGTTCACTAGTGGAATGAGGGTTGCATTATGTGCTTTATACGCGACATGTTTATCTATTTTGAATGGGTGATATTCATTCGTGTTGTTTAGCTTTTGTTTGCTTTTCTGGGAAAAGAACATAGGCAAGTATATCGCGATATACATTGTACCCGTAGCAGATAATTGTTAGACACACCAGGTAAGAAGTGAGCGCCACCCTTTGTATTTCTGTTTTATTAGATAGTGAGTTAGGGTGCCGGATGAACCGAAGATTTCGGTTTATTTTCTACATTTTTCTTTGGTTAGATTAGGTTAAATTTAAGGAGTGTTTTGTTAACTTGTGTTCTTTCTTTTGGCGCCACTTTTTTTCTTTTCCTTTTATTGTTTGTTTGTTTATTCACCCTATTATTTATTGTATGTAGCATTTATTATTATTATTATTATTTGACTGGATTCAGTGGCTTCGGCTTATAGAAATAAATTCCAGTTATTTTCTCTTCAAAATGAGTCTGACATGTGTTTGTCCACCACACTCCACTTTCAGCAGTATGTCCAATATATAAATGTTGCGGTACCAACCCTAGACCCACAACGGTTCGTAACACTTGCGTTTACACCAGCCGCCAACATGGTGCGTTTCAGAAGCGTCCCAGAATCAGCTCTCCTCGCCGCTTTGCTAATTTCACCGCTTTTGAGATGAACACCCGAGGTTGATATTAATACCAAGTGTAAACAGTCTCATAGTTTCTCAGACACACACTACGTTTCTGTGGACTCGGGTTTGCTAATTTGATTTACAAAAATGCTGTCTCCATTCAGTTAGCCATTCTGTGAATGTGTGAGAGAGGGAGATTTATAAATGCACCTCCTCAGACAGATAGGATGAACTCTTTGGCTTTTTTCTGTTTTCCCTGGCATATGTACAGACTCTAGAGAGTCTGCTTTTGCTTGTGTGGGAGGACACTGAACAGTGAGAACAGCGTCTCTAATCTCCCAGCTCGTGTGTGTGTGGCAAAAAGTTTGTTTTTTATTGTTTTTATTCAGTGGTTTTTTTATTGTTCATCCGTTGAAAAAAAAAAAAAACGTTCTAAAAGGGATTTCAATTATATCGTTCTCTGTACCATTATCATTATAGTTGTGGTGTGGACTCTAATTTTCTTTTAAATTTAGAATATTTTTTAGAACTGTATCATTATAGTTATCGTCCTTGGTGTGAACGGGCCTTAGTTTGTAAACGCTTAGAAGGGATTTGCTGTTTTTGATGTTATTGCAAATGTTAAGTCAGGTGCTGGGAGCATGATGAGGTTTCAGAGTGGTTATTCATGATTGGCTCTTGAGTTTAAATGGAGGTTAGTTTGACCTTACTGAAAGGTATCTTTTTTGGCTTTTTATACATTTCTCTTTTTTTTTTTCTCATTAGGTTCTGCAAATTCTGGTGCGAGCAGTAGTGGACAACCTGACAGATCACCGCGGTGAACAGGCCTCCAATCTTAAAGCAAAACTGAAGGAACTCTTTGGGCGAGTCTCCGCCCGCTACAGCACAGACGCACAAATATGGAAACAGTACGCTCGACTCTACGGCGATGGTCATAGCAACAATGTAGAAGACAATGAAAAGGTACATTTTGAATGTATTTCAAGAAGTGCCAAACTTAAACAAAGAGCACCTGTGATTTTCTACATTACCATAAAACTTCAAATAATAGCCGAGTCCCAAATAGACGCCTGTCTCTTTTACACGACTGGTGTGCCTGCAGGTTTGTGGAAAATAAAAGCCGGTCTCAAATCTTCTAAAACCGTCAGATCATTTTTGTCCCGCCAAAGCCTATTTTGCGGTGAGTGACAGGGCGTATAATGAGCAGTGAGAGAGAGTGAGCGCGCACACGCACTCACGTCTTCAAACAACACAAGCACTCTCTTGCTCTCTCTCCCTCACTCATATTAATCAAATCAATTGACACGATAGTAAAAGGTTGGAAGATCGCAGTTTCACGTGGAGTATTTGAAGATTTTTAGAGATTAGAATCTCAATTAACAACATCTCAACACTAAATTATAAAGACTGGTTACATATAGACGCCTGTCTCAAATACAAGCCAGTGCAGTTCGACGATTTGGGAAAATAAAAGCCCGGGCTATTTGAAGTTTTACAGTGTATATAGACGTTTTTCCCAAAAAAAATATTGCTCCGTAAACTTTTTTTTTTCTTTAAATATATTAAAAGTTTAATACCGTTTTTGTCAGTTCATGTAGAGTTGGAGCACTCATGGTTTAATCTCCAGGATTGAGTGGTAAAATATATACCTTGAATTCTCTGCAAGTCACTTTGAATAAAATGCATGAAGTAAATCTAGTTATGAAGAACGGGAAGTTGCACCATTGAAATTTCAAACTCAGTTTTACATGGAAGAGAGCTTGTTGCTTTATTACTTTACATCTGGTTTAGTCATGTTGTCTAACTGCATTTTGATGTTTTTAGGCACTACAGTTTCTGAGTAAAGCCCATCGGTGTGAGACACAGACAGCTGGCTGGGAGAAAGACATGGGCAGCTTCAGATCTGTGGTGAAAGGTGCCAGAGATATGGCTAATGGTGAGACTTAACACACACACAGTGTCATGCTTTGCCTTTCTCTTTTACAAGGCCATTTGAGAGACGCACAGAATCGTGGTCCTGCACTCATTCAGAGAGTCACTCTATCATGGCTAATGTGGCAGCGCATGAACGTCTGAAAGGGCTGATGGATTGAGAACACGGAGCTGGAGCATGAGCGACAAACAAGCCTTTTACCCCTCTGACCTCCACCAGAGACAGACTTCTGTTTGTGTTTGTGTGTGTGCGCCTGTGTGCACTTTCCAGATGGGTTTGCTTTTGTCTGTGTGTGTCTCATTAAGAAGGATGTTGAGGGTTTGGTCAGGGAGTGTGTGTTGAATTAACCATCAGATGAGACTGAGCACGGGTTTTGGTTTGAATAGCAATGCAACTTCTATCTGACTTTCTGTGTTTACAAATCAAACTGTCGCATAATTTTATTCTCAGCTGGCATTGAACATGGACAGGTTAGTCTAAGCTATCGTGATCATCTTTTTAGAGTCTCTTATTCCATCAGCATGCTGTCCTTGAGTGTATAGGCTATTTGTTGTTGATCTTAATGATTTATAAAGGGAGCGCCTCAGCAAATGTAGCAGAACCATTTGCACACCTCCATCCCTTCCCACTTGCTCTGGCCCTCTGTGTGTTTGGGGAGGATCAATCGATATAAGGGTAAGGAAAGTGTATGTGTGCATATGTAAGAGACCATTCTTCACTGGTTTGTGTGTTACCTTGTGCATTTGTGTACATCTGTTTTTATTTGTGTGTGGCATTATTGAGCTCTGCACTTAGTAATCACAATTAGGATGGATGGATGGATGGATGGATGGCTTTAAATGAAAATTTATTTAGCAAGAAAAATAATTAAGAAATTAAAAAATGTATAGAAGGTGATGGCAATAGATAAAGAATTTTATAAATCTGAAAAAAATAGAAAGAGAATTTAGAAAGAGAAGAATTAGAGTTTTTTTTTTTTTTTTAAAGAAAGAAAATTTAGAATGAGAATTTATAATAAAATAATTTAAAATGGAGTTTAGAAAGAAATAATTTAGAAAGAATGAATTTAGAAAAAGAAAGAGGAAGAGGGTAAATTTGGAAAGAAAGAAAGTTTAGAAAGAAATAATTTTGAAAGAAACTGAATTTAGAAAGGCATAGATGAATAATTTGGAAAGAGATAGAGGGAGATCATTTGGAAATAAAGGAAAGAATTGAGAAAAGACTGAAAGAGTTTAGAAAGAAAGATTGATTCAAGAAAAAAAGGGTAGAGAATAAGAATGAATTTAGTAATTTTGGACTTTAGAAAGAAAAAAAAATAGGGAAGGAAGGGAAATAAGGATCAAATGGGGAAGAAGGAAAGAAAAGTAAGGGAAAAACAAGAAAATAGGGGTAAAAGCAGGATGGAATAAATGATGGAATGAAAGACAAAGAAAGACGGGTATGCACAGGTGAGAGAGTGAGAAAAACAGACTAGAGAGAGGTAGACGGTTTCCCTCCATCTGTTTGGGGAAGATAAACAGAGCAGGTAAACGACACACGCAATACATGTTTTACTGACAGAGTTTCTTATATCCGAGTTTGATTACCATATTCTGCTAAAGACGCTGCTAATTATGAGTTTTATTGTGAAGAAAATGTGTAGAACAGGAGACAGGTGTTGTGCTCCAGACTCTGTGTGTGTTAAATGACAATTTTAATGCTGTTAGATGCTGCACTAATAGCTGTAGTGATTAAACATGAGCCGTTCAGAGGTTGGGATCCATCACTTAATGTGAACAATACAGAAAATAATGACCAGCTCTTTCTACTAGGCCACAGACCTTGATTTTGCAGGTGACGTTTGACATCCCGACACACTCCCTCTCCCCCCTCATGTTGATGCTCTCTGAAGTGCGTGACTCTGCTGGAGATGAAACTCCTCTGTAATTCCTCGCTCTCTCTCTCGCTCTCTCAGTGTCCATCAGCTGTAGCAGGTCTAAGAACAATCCTCAAGAGGCGTTACAGTTGCTGACTTCAGCTCGACTCAGTTTGAAGAGCCTGGTCTCCAAAGCCAAAGTGAGTTACACACACACACACTCAGCTATAATGGTTTAAGACGTTGCCAATTTTTGTCCATTTTTGGCTATTTAATGCAATTACACATGCAAGTTAGTTTAAACCCATTTCATTTTCATAATGCAACTACCAAACAGGATATTTAACAATACAATGTAGAATAAGACTTAATTTTAGACGATGGCGTTCAAAAGTTTGGGGTCAGTAGGATTATTATTTATTTTTATTATTTATTTGCAAAGGAAGTTAATACTTGTAGCCAAAACAGATGGATTAAATTAATCAAAATAAGAAATTTTCTTAAGCACCAAAGCATATTAGAATGAATTCTGAAAATTTGCCATCACACGAATAAATTACATATAAAATAGCAAATCACAATGTATTTTCGTCAAATCAATGTAGACGACTTTCAGAAACATTTAAAAAAAAAATCTTACCAACACCAAACTGAACGATAGTCTATGTATTAGAGCTGCACAATTGTGGGAAAATTGAGAATCACTTCTTTTTTTTTTTTTTTTTTTCAAATGGAGATGCTCCTATGATTCTGAAAAGACTACCGTAGACTACTATATGAATAGACAGCTGCAATTAACCTTTTGTCAGAACCTGTACATTAGGCTACATGTTATTTTATGTATGTGTTATGTTGTTATTTTAATTAGATTTTTTTTATCTGTTTGAACTCACTCATAATTATTTGATTTGTTACTGGATGAATCAGCATTTCTGAACGAGTCTCTTGAATGAATGATTCAATGACCAATAAAATTTTTTGCCTCATTTGTCGCCACCTAATGGCATGATGTACTAATGATAATATTGCTCCAAGTTACTTTCTATTTCTACTTTCTCTTTTAATCTCTGTTTAAATATTAGTAAATAATATTCACACAGAAATAATGCTACTGTATGGTTGGAACCACAGATCTGAATGTTCCGCTGTGATTTTGTCAGGTTTAATAGACAAGGGCATATCGTTGTCATTAACATTGTGTGGATGTTTGAATCGAGATTGCACTTTGTTTTGTTTTTTTGTTTTGTTTTTTTGTTTTTTATGATTAATCATGCAGTCTAGTACACACTTTATATCAGGAATAGGTTGAATTTTAAAAATTGGGCTATATATAAAAGATGGGCTTGATGTCAGCTCAAATGAAAAGTCAGAATGAAATAGAAGTTTTGATGAAATGTTACAGACTTTTTTTATATAAAAAAATACCTTTGTAATGATGAATCTTTCACAATAAGACCAATAACATGTACTGTATTATGACAATTTTGGTTTCACGTTATCAATACATTTTATAGATCTCACATTTGTTTTTTCTTCTTCACAGCAAATGTTCACTGATGATGTCACGGGCGAGCTCCATGATGAAATCCGAGGTGATGTCACAGAGCTTGAGCAGCTTGTCACAGAGTTACAGGACCTGTGTGGCCAGCTACGCAGCCAATGAAAAGCCACATCACTGCTGTCCCTCCTTTTCTTCCTCCCTTTGATTAGTTTAAACAGTGCATTTGTAACATGTTTTAGAACATCCCATATGGAGATTCTGGAGGCCTCAGGACTTCGGTCACTTGTTCAATCAACAGAGAAATCCTAATTGAAATACAAAGGGACTGAGTTAAAGATGTTTGTCCTCATGACCTGGTCCAGGGTCAGTTGTCTTTGCGCTAAAGCTCCTGCGATTACACAGTGTGTGATTCGTAAGGACCTTGAGGCTGTCCTTTGTGTACTTCTTTTGTACAACATTGCCTTATTCCAAATAATAAATAGTACACATCTTTTCTTTTACATATTTAATCTTTGTGCTTGTTTTTTGAGCATGTTAATATTGAAGGATTTGCACAACTGATATCTAGGTCACACAAAATCAGATATATTGTTTCAGTGTTGTAGCTTATTCGGTCAATACTGAAATAACAGTAGATTGAATCCGGGTCAAGACAAAATACTGCATAAAATATCTGACAATGTTTGCTATTCTTTTTTTCCCCACACTAAACTTATCCCTGGGTTAATTATTTAAAGCAACTTTTAACCCTGGGCTTACCAGAATTTTGCATTTGTTCATTTAATATGAGAGTTATGACTGTGGGTTTCAAGTTAGATTGAAGAATAAAGTTTAGGGTTTGTAGGGTTTTTTATTATTTTTTTTATATTTATTAAGAAATCTCTTTAGCTCACCAAGGCTACATTTATTTTATTAACATAACTGTTTAAAATATTTATAATTTTCTATTTAATTATTTTATTCCTGTGATGGCAAAGCTGAATTTTCAGCATCATTACTCCAGTCTTCAGAGTCACATGATCCTTCAGAAATTATTCTAATATGCTGATTTGGTGTCATGGAATGTTTTGTATAATCAATGTTGAAAACAGTTGTGCTGTTTAATATTTTTGTGGAAACTGATATTTTTTTTCTAGATTCTTTGACGAATAGAAAGTTCACAAGAGCATCATTAGAAAAGTTTTTTTTCGTAACAATATAAATATCTTTACTGACTGACCACAAACTTTTGATCGATATTAAACGTGTAGGAAATTAGCTCATTATCGAGAGTTTGCAGAGCCTTTCTGTTGTAAGATTACTCGTATATTTAAAGTTGATTTACTGGCTAAAACAAATCTTTATTCCAATGAAAATTGAGATTTCTCACACATTTACTCTCTTTTCCTGTCTGGCGTCTGTCTGCGCCTGTACTGAAATGACATCATGTCAGTGATTTTTCTGCCTGGTATTAGAAAAATATCTGTAAGTAATTAGCTTTCTTTGTGTTTGACCGCTAAGAGAAGCAAGGAAATTGGCAGTGTTTGGTTATTCGTCATATTCGGCTATTTATGTACAATTATTGCCTGGTAAATTGCCTTAAAGAACCTACAGGAAGGCTAAAACATGAAGATGACTTAAAGCAAACATCCTGTGCCTGTTCTGGGAACAACCTAGTGAACTTCCAGAAAAGAGATTACGCAATGTGAACACACTGTAGCAGAGCTTTTCGATCACAATGCCACATATGTGTTTACCGTATACGTCATCCAAAAAGTGCTCATCTGTTCTTCAAGAACTTTCTGAATGGAACACTATAGAACACTTTTTAGGTCAACCCGGAAGATATGCCGCATCAACGTGTTATGGTAATTATGGTAAATACCAAAATCCGACGTGGAAAATGCACATGAGCACCCCCTCATGTGGTATTTTCCACTGGGCAACTCGTATAATATTTTGATGCACGGGTTGATGAGATAACCTTTGACCTTTTCAAAATGGCGGAGAATGCTAAAAATATGTACTATTCATGATCTAGAAAATATTCAGAATATTATTTACTGTTTGAGTTTTGATAAATCCTCTTCTTGCTGTAGCAGAAGACTTAAGCAATCTAAAATAGTTTTAGCTAAATAACAGGTCTGGATCTCCATCTTTTTACCACATTACGACAATTAAAGCACTTGAACACAACACACTCGTAAATACAAGTTCACAAAACATCCTATTTTCCATAGCACGTGTCGTGAATGCACCAATAGTATCACCCTTGTTCCCTCAACAAAACCCCAATAGGATTCTTCCATTTGCTTGCAGAAAATAAGCCCCGTCACCAACAAAAGTGTATGATTAATGTTACTTTTTTGATCTTCATGATAATCTTCACAAAGGAACACAGCTTTTATGAATCATTTAAGCCCGAACAAAAATCAGCTGAAGTAAAATGCTAAACTTAGAAAACTTAGAAAATTACCCACATTCAAGTGTTGATAAAAATAAAAAACAATTGAATAACCCTGAATTAACCATGTTTTTTTCTGCAATTAAAACCACTAACATCTCCATGTTCAGATATATTGATACATTTGTGTAAAAATGATCAAAAATGCTGGCGGTGGACGGTGCAAAAAACGAAGGTGGGGAAATGTAGTTCTGGACAACCTCTGTAGTCCCACTGAGTCACGTATTAGCAGTCACATACTTATTTATTACTGATTTATTACTGATGCATTTAATCCTCTGGTCTGTTGCGCGTCATAAATTACAGAATCGTTTTTTTTTAATTCAATAAAATGATTCTGCAATATTTTTATTAAATATAATATTTTGTAATTTTAGGGTATTTTATGGTAATAAATTATATTAATGCAATAGTTCTCCATTTATTCACTTTTTGAGCATGGTCCTGAAAATTACATTTCCAACTTAGTCATAAACCCTGGACCTGGAACATAGACTTTTGTATAGTTTGTATAGCATAGTTTGCCACATTTTAAAGACTACACTTCTGAAAAAAATAAAATAAATAAATAAATAATACAAGTGTAAATATTTTTTAGGAATATTTAACCTTTTTCTTTGTGTGTGTTTCTGTTTTCATGCAACAACCTTTTCTGAGTTCCGTACCATTCCTATGAAGTGTAAAAAAAACAAAAAAAAAACCCCGAAAAATTACCCAACAGCACCAGAGAGTTGATGTCGTAAAATAAAACATGAAAACTTGTAAACCACAGACAGTATTTCTGGCATTTAATGAAAAAACAACAACATTGATTTCAGAGTGATGAAACAGGGAAGTGCTACAGTAAAACGCTGGCTCGCTTCTGGGTTTTGGCCTACAAAAATACCTCATCCAGGCAGTACTCTATGCTTTTGGAAGCTAAAAAGATGTGCCTAAAATAAATATCAAGCTCTCCTAACTTTTTCTAAAGGATGGAGTTGTCTAAATGGCAAATTTGTAGCTCAGGTAGCATCTAAAGCCAAAACATTGTTTGAAACCCCCATATTTCAGTATGAGAGTTGCTGACATCTGCTTCCCTCCCACCGGGGCTGCCCTGCTGGCTCTGACAACAATCACAAAGCACATTTTTAGCTACATAAACTGTTAATTCCCCAGCACAGCTCTCCTTCCTCCCACAGGGCTGTTGTGTTATCACTGATACAGTGAGAAGTTCCTGTCCTCCCTTTGTGGGCCGCATGTGTGATTGTTTAATTGTGTCCCTGTCGTCTCGTGCACAAATTAGCAACTTAAGAGCCCAATGGCCCTGCATTATGTTCTCTGTCAGTTTATATAGTTGTTTGAGTTGATCGTGTTTGACACAAATGATCTTTTGCATTCCCCGATGCTATAGTATACAGATGAAGCAGCAGAGAATTTGATATTCCCAAGAGGTGAGATCAGAAATTAAGGATTTGAACACAGCCTTAAAGGGGTTGTTCAACCAAAAATGATAATGCAGAGAAATAATTATACACGTTGTTCCAAACCTGTTTTGAATAACATCTCAGTGTTTTTTGTCCATACACTGAAAGTCAATGGGGTTCAGTGTTGTTTAGACGTCACCTCAGTGAATTCCAAAATATCTTTTTGTTTGTAATCAATCACATGGGGAAAAAGACGTTTCGCAAACATTTCGGCTCTCAGGCCATCTTGAATGGTGTCTGTGTATTGAGTGCGATTCACCATTGACGTTTTGATGCAAGTCATACGGATTTGCAAACCAAAATAAGATATGACATAAGACTCGATATAAGAGGGCCTGTAAACTACTTTGTTGAAGCATGTCCTGCCATTTATTCATTCTCTCTCTCTCTCTCTCTCTCTCTCTCTCTCTCTCTCTCTCTCTCTCTCTCTCTCTCTCTCTCTCTCTCTTCTCTTTTAGTTATGATGGTCATTATTTTTAAACTATAAATAGCTGTGACCCAAGAATAGCTTCATGACAGCACTGTCTCTCTCTGTTCCTTTACTGAATCCCCTTTTCGTCTCTAGCCATTAGACCTGGCAGGAACTGTCTTTTTATTCAATTAGCGATCATCAGTTGATTCACAGAAGAGTGTGTTTGTGCATGTACATCATAAAAATGGACTGTGTGACAGAACAACTTCTACCAAGACATTCGATTTTCCTCAAAGATGATCTCATGCAATCTATAAATCAGTCTGCGATCTCGTTCCAAATCCAGCAAAGCTTATGAGGAATGGTATTCCTTGTCTGTCTATCTGTCTCTGGCTGTCTCACCCACGCACATCCTAAAGTGGGGTGAGCTTGCTCTAGGCCTAAAATGGTCTTGATCTAAGGATGTTTCTGAGTCACCTTTCAGTAATGCAGTAAAGACGTTCTGGTAATCCAGATAACAAGCGTATGTAGGAGGACAGCGACTTTTGGCTAAGTTTAGGGAATTGTGAGCGTGTGAAAGAATGGAGGTATGTTTGTCTATTTATGTGTCGAAACAGGAGGGTGTGTAGATGATGAATGTATTAATAGGATCCGTTTTTTTTTGTTTTGTTTTGTTTTTACGTGTAGGGAGGGCTATAGGGTCCCCGTTCATGGGCAGAAGGCTCTCAAAGTCAGATTTAGAGCTGGTAAGCAGTCAGGCATGCTGTAGGGAGAAAGTCATTTGGATCACATAACTGCATAGAACAACACAAACTGCTTTGATTCAGTGTTTCTGACGCTTGACTAAATCAGAAGTATAAATAAATGGTTCGAAAGCATTTCCTCCAAACCATCTAAGACCAGTTTAAGCTGCTTAATAAGTAAGAATATATTTGCTTACATATTTTCAGTTATGATTGCAATATGCAGCTTAACCAGAAGATGGTCTTGGCTGCTGGTCTCCCAGCTTCAGCTGGTGTTCAGCTCGGTTAGCTGGGCAGTCAAATGATGTCCCAAACTGGCCCAATACCTCTCTAAATCCAGCCAACAGACCAGGGCTAGGAGACAATTTTTATTCTGTCGATAGTGTCGATTATTCAATCGAATCCTGCGGTATTTTTTTTCTCAAGTTGTAGAAGTAAGCCAAATTGAACAGATGGCAATATGGGCAGGGTGTGTGGTGTGCCTTTATCCTCAAAACACACTAATAGGCTATTTCAATAGCTATTTGTAAAATAATAGTCTGATTGACAATAATCAGTGTATGGAATTAGATTAATTAGCTACATTACATAGACAAACCTGTTTAAACTTGTTTAAATGCTAGGGTAGTTACCAATGCCATGTGTGTTTTTACTGCCATTTGTTGATATTCACCCACAAAGTTTTTTTTTGTTGTTGTTGTCATTTTCAAATATGAAATGTTGGCCTTTTTTTTTTCATGATTCCATTCCAGTGTTTTTGACAATCAATACCGCTTTGTCAAGTAAAGCGGCCACCATATAGAAGTGCCAGGATAAGATCTGAGCCAAATAATCTGAAATGTAACACTTTACATTAGGTCTCAGTCAATGTTATTATTTTTCTAAATGTAGCCGTATTAACCCTTTTTCCAGAGCTCCCTCGTAGTGTAGTTTCTTCTCTTCCACCCATGCACACTTTGGTCAGAACAGGACAGGAGAAATGTGGTTAAAATCGATACTGTCATTATGGTTACTCTATTTATGCGCATAATTGTTCTGTTTACATGAGCGTCAGCTTAATCGCAGCACTATAGTGTGCATGTCACAGCCATTTTGATTCTAATAGCATTTTTTGTTTGCTTGTGTATATTTTTATCAGTCCCCATTTGATGTCCAGTGTTCTGGAATCATTTATTTTTTCATAAAGAGATATGTGGAACAGACCTTTGGAACTGATGCCTGCACTATGACAGACTTTGACTTAAGATGGTTGCACGTCTGACATTTTTACAAACAATCTCTTCTTCAACATCTTCAAATTCATAAGTCTGCAGAGTTCTTCAGTTTTTTCCCCTTTGGTTTAAGGGTTCAGCCCCACATGTGTGTTCCAATAAGAGCTCCATCCCTGACGTCATGTCTGCAGGAGATTGGCTATATGGAGCTCGAGCACAAACTCCTGCCCTTGCACACACGCGCGCTCAAACTTTTCTAAGAGTTTTCAAACTTCTGCTCGGGCTCAAGTCGCGCGCACGCGAACTCTCTCCCCTCCTTGACTCCCGATTTCCGTTTCGTGCTTTGAAACTTTCTTTCACTTGAAGCATTTTCCACACTCTTAAGTTATGTGGATTGCGAATAGATGACAGCGCGCGAGGGTTTACAACTGCTTCACACGGGACTGAGTGTAGTTGATACTATAGTTTTTTTTTGTGGACTATCTTTCTTTCTATAGTGTGTGTATATATAGTACATAGTGTTTCTTTCAAACGTCCCCAACACTTTCACTTCTACTGGATATGGCTGTGCTCATGTGGGACATCATTGTTTCTCTAGCGTTATTTATTTCTCCGGCTTTGATTTCGGCGGATCAAAGCGGCTTCAGGAAACTGTACGTACTGCAGCCGGGACCGAGCGGTACGGACGGGGTTCACTTAAGCTCAATTTCATCGCTCTCGGGAGCTTCGGGACAGCCACACTCCTACAATGTGGAGCTCAAAGCCAGTTTCAGCGGCCAGGTCCGAAACCGAAGAATGGGTCACCAACCGAACCCGAGCATTCCAATCCGCCAGGACGCGCAGCCTGGCCGACACACAACCAGCCATCATATGCAAGTGTCAGGGTAAGAGCAGAGCCAACTATATTCAAATAGGCTACAACACTTTACAATGAATGTCGATCAATATCACCTACCTTTTATTAGAATGATAATAATGATGTAGGCTACGAAACGATACTTAGCCTATTACAACAGCATTATGAATAGGCTATTCATAATGACATATTTTGATTAGGCTATTGGATATTTTAATGTTAGCCTATTTAAAAAATATGTTTTATGCAATGTTGTTTTGCATATGGTCACAAAATTGAACATTAAAAGTTACTTCACCCGTGAATACAAATACTGAGAGCTTTTCTTTAGAGACCTACCAAATGGTGCGGATTAAGTTGAAAATAATATTGTTTTTTTTTAAAAAAAGTGATTATTGACCTGTCAGTAATTTAACAGTTTGTTTGTTAAATAAATTTTAAAATTATCCATAAGAAGAAAAGGTAAAATGAAAGCAACATTCTAAACACTGTAAGTGTCCATTGTAATGAGGAGGAACTTCAAGAATATGTGTTGAAGTTCCATTACAGTTTTGAATCTGCTTTTGATCGCCTTTAACAACCAGATGTCATTAAGCATCAATAAATTCAACAAGTCTACACTGATCATAACATTCTGAACAGTACAGTAACATCTATTGTTTCAGGAAGCCACAAGAGCCAGTTTAATTGTAGGCTACCGGCTCCCATAGCAGTGAACCTGATGCCCCTTAAAAAGTTTCAGCAGGCCATTCACAAAGATTTTTCCACATTTCCTACAATCACAAAGAGTATTGAGTGTTCATATTTTCTGGGCTTTGGATCAGTTTCTCTTACTTTTCTAAGTGCAGCATGAAATAGCACAGTGGGAATAATAGGACTGATTATATTGGAGCCTCAACCAGCTTTGGCCCCGGGCCCTCACATCACTTCAGTGAGAGCAGACGTACATCAGAAACCGCTCTGGGTGGGCGAGGAGATTGACCGGGGGGTTGAGAGGGGGGAGGGGGTTACAGTAAGGTTAGTATGTTCATTCGGTTTGTGTGTGAGTGTGACTGACTGTTGATGTCATTGCAGAGTGAACGTCTGTGGGGGGCAGTGCTGTGTTGGTTGGAGCAAGACCCCAGGATCTCAGCGCTGCACTAAACGTGAGTTAAGATAATTCTTTTGTATCATGAAAGTGCTTGGGTTCTTTCAGGTCTTTCTTCATCATCACTACACCATACTTGATCTTCACTTTAAAAGCTTGCTTGGACATGCGAATCCCTTTAATCACCCTGGAAGTCAAGTTCAGAATGGTGTATTTGTTTTAGTTTAGCTACAGATGGCAGGTCTCACATGAAACTAGTTAAAATAAATAAATAAATAAAAAGTTTACCAGTCTGGAAGACAGGGTTGAGTGTGCCTGATTAGGAAGGGTTTAGACTTTTAACACAAAAGTTGCAGGTTCCCTTGTATTTAGTGTTCATCTAGGGTTTACCAATCCTGGACATCATCAGTTACTGATCACATACTAAGGGTTCAGATTTACACTTATACCCATTTGGCTCCAAACCCACGCCATGAGCTTTTGAGCAAGACATACAATTGTCTTGCTCCATAGTCTCACTGCAATGCATTATCCAGTGCCCTCTGGATACAGTACTAAACATAAGAAAAAGAATTAAGTTCAAATATTAAACTAACGGTTTAAAGCTCTATGTGTCAGAAATGTCTTAAAGGGATGGTTGTAAATTCTGTCATCACAAAAGTATTAAAGTCATACACTTTAATTCACTGTGTGACTTTAATTCTTCAGTGGAATACACACAAAAAACAGATACTAAATGTTTTTTTTTTTGTCGATTCAATGAAAGTCAGTGGGATCAAGTGTTGTTTTGGACTCCACTGACTTTTATTGAATGGACAAAAACTTCAAAATATATATTTTGTGTGTTTCACAGAAGAGTTAAAGTCATACAGTTTTGGAACAACAAGAGGGTACGTAAATGACAGAATTTTCATTTTTGCCTGAACTATCTCTTTAATGCCAGGAACAGTTGCTGTGGTTAAATTGTGACATATGCTGAGACATTATATGGTGTCCTTCATAAACAACCAGACAGACAGCTGCAGTGCCCACCTGTGAGTGGAGTCAAAACGCTCTCCGTCAGATCTTAAGTGGAGGGATGGGGGGTGCTTGAAAAGAGGGTGTGTACTGTTATCATAGGTGTAGATTTTGAGTGGTTGGCTGCAGATGTGATGGCGTATATCAGCAAACACTCAGCACAACATGATCAGGTTACAAGCGAATATTAACATTAATCCGCAAGTTACTGCACACAAAATCCACATGTGAACTTGTGAAGTAAAACTATGGGGTTTGTAAAATAAATGCAGGAAATGCACGACATGACAGAAAGCATTTTGAATAATGTATATCAGCGTTTTAAAATTTTCTAAATGACATAAATGTTTCAGTTAACGCAATAGACAGAAGGTACACAGGCACAAAACTTGAATTATAATAATAGAAAACAAAGATCGAAGTACACAGTGGGGCAAAAGATGCAGAATTTTGAGGCTATAGAGAGAGTATCATAACATAGTGGAAGGGCTGGATCAGTTTATCCTTAGCCTGTGTGTTTCTGCCAGCAAGTTATATAAGAACCGTCCACTGTATTTGTGGAAGTACGTGCAGGCCACCGGGGAAAAGCAGGAGTTGCACCCCTACCCACTGTCTGAGTCTTGCCTCCAACACACATTCCTCTTACCCACCTTTTACACATATCCTAGACAATCAATATTGTGTCTACAGTACATCCCCTGTCTCCAGTGACATTCCTCCTTCCTTCTCCTTGTTTTTTAGGAATGATAAATTGACTCTTTTGTGTGTATGGTCTATGGCACCTCCAAGATTGTGTCTTGGATGTGTGCTGCATTTTGACAAAGTGTTTTGTCTTGGAGCCTTGCATCAAACATCAGGTGTACATTTTACTAGTATAGCCAATTGCATGTCAGTGATCTTTCTCGTACATTAAAGCCAGTCTTGGTTCTTTTGATGTCTATACAGTAGTTTTGTTTCTAATTGGCTTGTCTGCAAACTACTAAGGCATAGACTACAGTAGAGAAATATGGGTTTTTGCAGGTAATTAGTAATCTTTCAGTGGCAGATACCTTATCCTATCACATGTTGAGGCTACTACACTAGTAAGACTTGCTTTATTGATTTTAGCTTGACACTGCAATATTGGTCTAACTAATGATGTGAGTTTTTTTCTTCAAATCAGTATTTTCTAACTAATTAGTAGTGCTGTCAAACGATTAAAATATTTAATAGTGATTAATCGCATTAATGTCATAGTTAACACAATTAATCTGACATTTTTATCTATTCTAAATGTCTCTTGATTTCTTTTGGTCACATTATTTTTTCCCATTTTTTTCTCCCACTTGGAGCAAATACTCTAACACAATGTAACACTGTCCAACTTTCAATTCAGAATCTTATTGGCGTCCATTTCAGCATCTCGCGATCGTCATTCACTCAAAACATAACGTTAACCTACTATTTGGCCGGCTCACAAGCCCAAACGAGTGTGTGTGGCGTGCCGGTTGTTTTGTTTCCGGTCTAGCCAGATTCGTTTTGGTCAACGAAGCAACAAAATGTCCTCGCGCATCACAAGCCATTGAAATGAATGGGCAGCGCAGTGTCCTGTTCCAAAAGCATGTGAAAAAAATGACAAAGTTTGCTAGGCCAAAAAGACTGTTAATCTCGCGATTAAAAAAAGTAACGCCGTTAAAATGGTTTTGTGTTAATGCCGTTAATAATGTGTTTAACTGACAGCACTACTAATTAGTGAAAATGAAAAGTACATAAGTGCTAAAAAGTGATTTGGTCATTTGTTTCACAACTGAACAAATAGTTTTTTTAAGGAATTAGTTGAGTGAATTATTCAGTGATTCATTCATAAAGACAATTACTTGTTGCCACCTACTGGTAGAATGATATAAGCTGCATTAGAGTCACTAGCACAGTAAAGTCTGTCTGAACTAAAGGTATCATAGATATGTAAGTTTGTAATTAATATTATATATTAGTAATATAATTATAATGTTAATAATTATTGTCAGTGTATATATATATCATAATTATAGAGAGAGAAAGAAGGAGAAAAGGAGAACCCCCTGTTTACAGAAAGAGGCCCTGTTTACACGGGCAGAGGAATCACTTTGTAGGCCATATGGAGCGAACCCAGAGCACATTCCTGCTTCAGCCATCCCTTTTATTTTCTATGGAGGCGTCTATAGTTTAATGTCAGCCGCACAGTGAGTGGCCTGAGAGCCCTTAAATTTGAGCTGAAATGTTACAGAACGTTTTTAATGGAAGACCTTGCAGGAAAATTGAGTGTGGAGAAGGGAAGCCTCTTTAACACCTCAGAGAATGTCTCTATAACTGTTTTTCTGCTGACTCAGGAAATCTTTTTTGTTATACCAGTATATTGTCACTAAACCATTTGTTTTTATGTTTGACCAACCTTTTGTGAAAGGTTATTCTCATAAACGTACCGAATCCAGTATTTCTGCCAAATCTCTGGTGTCAACCCATAAACGTGTCTTATGATAGGGTCACCATTATGTGTGCTTTCAAGTAAATTAAGAATAAGATATGACCTTTTTCGTTCATCTGACAGCAGCATTAGATTGTTGTAATTCATGGTGACTGGGACATCGCAGCGAGAATTAATCATGGGTCTACCATTTTTCATTGCTCATATATTTTTCTATATAGGGGGGAAATGAAAAAGTCCAGGTTTTTGTCAGTACCTCCTCCCCTTGCCTCAATATATCTTCCTTTCCATTTGTGTTTTAGAATTACTGTGTCTCCTCTCCACCTCTCCTGTCTCAAAAGATCTGATCATAAATTTTCCTGCTAAATGTTTAAAGGTGTTTGATTTTTCAGGTTTAAATGCTCACCTCACTCAGAAAGTGCTAACAAAGATAATTGTCTGAATAGAAGCTGCCTTTGTCTTGCCTGGCTGGTTCTTCCGAGCTTCGTAGGTGTTTAACTCGGAGCTGTCAGTCTTCCAGGTTTTGTCGCTGACATCGAGACCTATTATTGTACAGTGCAGAGGGGCACTGGGATATTGGCCTTCTTATTTTACCACCAGGATATTGCACTCCAGTTCTTTATCTCTAACGGAACAGGAAGAGTGTTAATCCTGATTCATTTTTGGCCCATCATGTGCTATAAATAAATGGAAATGTAGAACGGGGGCCAACTTACATGCGCTGCTAAATATTTGAGGATTGCACCATTAAACTTTGATGAAACATAAAAATACATATAAAATAAATATTTGCGAAAGACTTCAACCAGGAATAATAGTTGGAATAAACTAGCAGGCCGATTGGATTGCGTCAATGAGCTCATGTTTTAACTGACAGATAAATGATGTTGACATTTACACTCGTTTATATTTTTAGAGAGGGAACTTTGTGAATAAATGAGTTCTTAGCAGCTCTCCAGCATGAAACCAATCTTAAAGGTGAACTTTACAGTGTGCCTCACCCTGTCATTTGTGCATTGCAGTGAGGTTTCAACACACAAAAAATATAAATTCAAATAAATAAATAAATAAATAACAGTAACATATTAGTATTTATTTAAAAAAACGCCCCTTTAGAGACAGTTCCTGAATATTTATTTATGTTGTTGAATTATTTTTACTAATCATTTATGATTATATGTGAAATGTCAAATTGTCAATGGGGAATTGTTACTTATTTAATTTACATTTATTTTTTAACACTATTTCTTCTTACGAATTTGAAGGCAGCTTTTTGGATCTATAATAGCAAATGTCTTATTATGCTTATTTTTTATCCGTTCAACTGCACATTGCTTTACAGAGAGCTTACAAATTAGCCTTGCCTTACGAACAAATGCAACCAAGTACAGACTAATAGTAGTGACTAAGCCCTTAGTGAACTTTATGTCTTACAGTAATTCAAATAAGACCAGCTGGTGCAACCATGCACTTGTGGTTAGTACTGAACTGAGATCAGTACATCACTGATCCATTTTTTTTAAGCTCCTTTTCATCTCACTGGGTTTTTTAGTACACAAATCAAATTAATTGTGGGTAAATTTCCATTCCGACAAATAAAAGACACAAAATGGCTTGTTACTGGAATATTGATACAGTGTTAAAATATGGCTTAACATATTTAACAGACTTCCGAGAAGCAGAATTGAGTATGACTGTGAAAAACCAGTAGACATGTTTGACAGCTGTTTGAACAGAGGTTATGAAGTGAGCCTAGGTTCAGTCTACACAGAATGACTGCCACCTTGTTGTTCTCTCTTCCCTGAGGAGTTTTCGTGCTGGCATTCGCCATGTGATATGCATTCAGTAGCTTCTCAGACTTTCCTTGAGTTCTTTTATTGGATTGAGATCATCAGGAAACATTCAGAGCATTTTTGTTTTTCTCAGACAGGCCTGGGTTTGGGGGAGTTGATGGGTGATTTAATTTGTCTGCACAATGGAAGACTGTCTAGCAATGAAGAGCTTGCGGATAGTGAAAACTAATGTAAATTTAGGCCCAGCATAAGATTTTTGAATCGATGACAGCTTCAATTTAATGCTACTACATAATTTAACATCTAATTTATAGTTTGTTTTACAACATGTAAAATGCAATGAATGCTCATGTCTTGCCTCTGAGCCTGGATTTCTCATATTGCTCATTTGAAGTGTTTGAGTGTTTTTCCTGAGCTCAGGCATGTGTGCACAGCTCATCGCTGAAAGACTGCTCAGTCTATTTTGTCCCTCAACTGAACAGGACCCAAAACGTTCACGTCCCTCGCCAGATAAAACACAACATGAAAATATTTCACCTGGGCTCCACACCACGGCAGAGAGACAGATACGTTTTTCCTGGCTGTCCATGCTGAAAAAGTGTTCTAGATCTGCAGGAACAGGTGACTATAGGTTGAGGAACCTGCTGTGATGGGCCTGAACTATAAAAGAGAGCAATTCTGTTGGTTCTTTGAATTCACTAGTTGAACCCCTCTTGCATGTGGTAATTCAGTACAGACAGTGTCTTATTTATTAACCACCCGCAGTGCAATGTAACCAACACACATATGGCGCTTTTCCACTGCATAGTACGGTACGGTTCGGCTCAGTACGGTTCGATTCGGCGCGGAACAGTTCGGATCGCTTTTCGTTTCCACTGCAGTAGTACCCCTTCAAAGTGTGTGGGACTGATCGTTATTTGCGCGCGCCTCTACTGCCATGACATCATCTTAAAAGCGCCACATTTTCAAACCCACAACACAGGAACAATGGAGACTATCGAGGGGATGGTGTTCCTGATTCTCGGTATGTGGTTGTTTTTAACTGCTAGACGGAAAAATGTGTTTAAAATGAGGCTGATGGCAGCAAAACAAAAATACTGCTAAAAAAGTGTCTCGTGTCGCAAATCCAATGACGCTAGTAGTGACGCAGGAAATGACGATTCTGTCTGACCAATCAGTGATCTGCAGTGTTTCACGTCACATTTTAGTACCGGTACGGTACGCTTGGAACCTCAACAGACCAGGTACCATTTAAAGCGACCTGAAGCGAACCGTACCATGCAGTGGAAAAGCACCACAAGTGAGACGTACCGAAACGAACCGTACCGTACTATGCAGTGGAAAAGCGCCTATAGTTGGTTTTATGTAAATTAGGCTTGTTGTATTATAGTTTGTAAGAAAGCGGACCAGATTAAATTAGTCATCAAATATGTCACCAGCAATTTTAGTCTTCAAATTGAATGGGCTCGGTAAGCTTTAGTGATTAGGTTTGCTTTAGGGTCATGTCCGTCCATCCATCCATCCACCCATCCACTCATCCAACATGTTTGTAGAGCTGTTGGAGAGCTCTGCAACAGATCCTCTTGAATGAGCTCTTAGATGTGTTACACGTAAGCTCAGCGGAGAAATGGCCCGACCGCAGTCGCCTTTAATTGGCTCTGTGTCTGCTGTGAAATACTAGCAGTCTGAAATGAGCTTATCGACCACTCTGTCTGGGCACATTCATGCTGTGCGTGACTCGTGAGCTCCTACACTGCTGATTACGTTGAGGGTACAATGCAACACATTTAACACCGATTTCAATATTGACTTGGGATAAAACTAATAAGAAGCTGAACATGTTGGAATTACCCAGCACTGATCCCCATAGCCCGGCCATCTGAGTCAGCAACATCGCCCTGTTATTTCTCTCTCATCCTCTCTTTATCAGCCTGCCTTTCTGAGGCCTAACTTTATATTTCGCTTTGGTGCTGTTCAGTTTAGTCAGCAGGAGGATTTAACCTCCACATTGTACAGTAGCCCATAGCATTACTCATGAGGGTTGGTGAGATGCTCTTACCAAAACTTGTGATGTACTGACTTCCAGCTGTACTGTAGTTGCATTACTAAATTTAAATGGAATGACAGGACGCTTTGTGTGGTAGTGTGTTATCTGGGTGAACTCAATGGGTCATTGACCAATATTTGATTCTTTTTTTTTTTTTGAGATTTGTGAAATTGGATTTGTGAAATTGAAACAATTAAAATAACTGTTTTTTTATTTTAATATATTAACTTTTTCCATTTTTAATTGTATTTAATTTTATTCCTTTGATTGAAAATCAACAATCATCCAGTCTTCAGTGTCCTACCAACCTTTAGAAATCATTATGCTGATTTCTTCAGAAAAATTTCTTATTATTATCCATGTTAAAACATCTGTGCTGTTTAATATTTTTTGTGGACACTGATAAATTGTTTTCAGGATTCTTTGATTTATGGACAATTTTAAAGAACAGCATTTATTTGAAATATAAATCTTTCATAGCATCATAATGTAACTTGTATGTTATGTTTTAGGGGCTGTTTACACAACACCATTTTTTAACTAAAAACTGAAGACTTTTATGGCCGTTCATTTACACAACAGTTTTGGTTATCTGAAAAATTATCATGAAAAATTAAAGGTTCCTTACAACAAACTCAAAGTCTGTTAATATATGTTTTCGAAGCCTTTGTGTTCAAACTAAGATTAGGTATAAAATTAGGATTACAGTGAAATTCTGGCTTTGTAAAGATGAAATTTACAGAGAAGACAAAATAATACTGAAGTAACAGAATGTGCGCTGGCACTTAGTCTTTCTTTACAAACTGACATCGCCAACTACTTGTCTGGCATGCATAATACAGCATCATTTGTCGGAGATTCATTCTGAACGGGGATTGTTTAGATAATTGTATCATCCATTTTTAGCACATAGCACAATTCAATTAAGAGTTTAATATTTATATGCAATATTTACATGAAATTCACTACAAATACTTTTTTGTGTACTTTTCAAATACCCAATTGTACATTGTCCATCGACTAGGCTCATTTCATCTTCCACAGAAGAGTGAAAGTCAAATGAGGACAGAATTTTAATTTGCACTGTACTGTTCGTTTAACTCATAGAGTGTTTAACCTGTAGGCCTATGTAAATGTGTATGTTGGGATGAGTACTTTAGTTTAAAATAATGATTTTCTGTGTACAATTGTGCCCACATGTGTGTTTGGTTTATATATGTGTGGGTGAGGAGGTGTACAAGGGCATGATATGAACAAGAACAGTGTTCCTGTGTGTACTCCGTTTCTGAGGGCTGTCTCACTTTGTAACCAAGAGCCCCAAAGGGCCAATGAAAGTACAGGGGAAAATGAGGAAAAACCTAGTGAGGGTGGAAAAGAAAACAGAAATCCCCTGCTGTGGGTCATGTCAACTGAAATGAAAAACTCCTCAAACCAGGGAGAGTGGTTTTCATGATGTCATATTTGATGTAATCACTCTCACCTCTGTCAAAAAGCGTGTTTATAATAATTTTTGGTCATTAATGCTCAATTTTAGCCAGCTTGTATGTGTTTTTGTACAGTATGTGCTAGGCTATACTGTAATTTGCCTTCAAAAGTGAGCTAAATTTATAAAAGCATTTGCAGAGGTCATCAATTATATATATATATATATATATATATATATATACTGTATATATAAAACAAACAATAAATTATATTGTACCATAAATTGTTTAGTTTATATCTTCAATAAATTGTATGCATAAAGTGTAGTGTTCGGTTTTTGAAGACAGCTAAAAACTGTACTCTGAAGCCAGGACCAATAGGTCTGGAGCAGGTATACATGAGGATGATAAGATGACTGTCTGTAGCATTTTGTGTAGAGCCGCTGCTTTTCACTGCGTGTCATAGAAGCTGTCGATGAGGTCATCCTTTCTAATGTCTTCCTTGAGCACTGGGCACTGATTCATTTCCTATTAAGGAATCTCCACAGCACTTAATCACTTAATGTGACTAACTGCAAATTGACTGATGAGCAGCAAGCTGCTCTGGTTTTCTGAGTGTGTGTGTGTGTGTGTGTCTTTGTGTATGTAAAAGTGTCTATGTTCATTGGCCACAGATTTGTGGTTGAATGACAGCTTTGTTCCTTCTCCCCAACGATGTAATTACAGACCACAAGTCAACACCCAGTTATCCACTCATTTTCCCTCTCTTGCTCTTTCTCTGTCAGTCTATCTTTATTTTGCTCTTTCTTTCTCTCATGATAAGTGCTGACAACAGATA
Organism: Pimephales promelas; assembly: GCF_988280905.1. Taxonomy (NCBI): domain Eukaryota; kingdom Metazoa; phylum Chordata; class Actinopteri; order Cypriniformes; family Leuciscidae; genus Pimephales; species Pimephales promelas. The sequence goes on from NC_142783.1 coordinate 20,718,799, forward strand.
ACTGGCCTTTACATTTACATCTGCCTACATTTTGTTTCTCACCGCATAAAAAGTGTAAACATTGTATTAATTATAGTGAAATTATAAATATTTCATCATGGAATATATAAGCATATAATGCTGCTGATTACCACATATGTTTTTTTTTTTTTAATCTAAAGAGATCCACTATACCACAATGAACAAAACCAATACAGAAATGGGTGTATAATGGAAGTCTGTTGTCTGCTTGCCCCAATCAATGACACGTCCTTGTCTGTAAACTTGGTTTCTTACGAAGATTTTGGAAACATGCAAACTTTGCACTTTGCAAACATGCTTGTGAACATCTTGAATGCTAATTGCACTCTTGTGGAATTAATTTGGATTAAATGACATTTCATAATATGTTACATATTAAATGGTTGTATTACATTTTCATTGAATGAATTCTCTTCTCTTTGTTACAGCTAACTGTACACCCCCATGCAAAAATGGAGGGATGTGCTTGCGGCCCCACATGTGTGTGTGTAAACCAGGCTCTAAAGGCAAGTCCTGTGAACAGACCACTCTCCCTCCATCCTCTCATCCAACTGGACCACTAAACGGACACACCAACGGCGGACTTCCAAACGGAGGTCATACGAATGGATACCCCAACGTTCCTAATATAATTCCCCAGCGTCCCATTCCTCAGCAGATCTTCCCACAAGGCCAAGGTCAGGTGCCATTACCGTTGCCAGGCAAAAATGTGGGACATCTGACTCTGTCCATGAAGCCATCACCTAATGGACCTATTCCTTATCAACCACAGTGAGTGTGACGGCTTGATTTAGAGATGTATAGCCTCCTGCTATTGTAAGACTACTGTCATGGTTGGTTCATGATGAATTTTCAGTCATGATAGTTGTCTGGCTTTGTGCTTTATTGGAATTTGGATATTTTGCTCAACAAATGGATCTCAAACAGGCTAAAACTTTCGAATTGTTTATATCTGTTAATACAAGCACAGAACAGAATTCCCAAGGATAGATTTTTGACTTTCAGCATGAAGCCTGGTCCGCGTTTTAAATGATTTCAGCCTAGAACAGCCACTTCGGTAGGACAACTAATTGTACTGATGTGCAAACAGTCCAACCACAGTTTTTTTTTGTGAACTGGACATTAATTGTATAATCAATAGTATTATTATTTTTTAGAACCAATATTGGTACTGGTTATTAAGTGTCAAATAACTGATATACAGTTACATGGCTTTCAATTTATTGTTCTGATTCTAATTTTTAACACAATCAAAAAGAAAAGTAATATTGAATTGAATAGTCAAATAATGTTGAATACACAGTGGTGTAATGGTATTGTTGGGTGTTATTAAAAAGACTTACTGTAATATGCCTGAAATTTGAAAAATGATTATGCAACCTAAATGTGTGAATATCAGTTATGTATACACTATTGATAAACCTATAATCAGACTGTTTCTTTAAGGAAGTACAGCACACAGCAAATGTGTGTGAGTTAGGTATTTTGGACTTTTTAGATTCCTCATGCTCTTTATCATTTTATTATTTTGGAATGAACTCCATATAGCTTAATATTAATCCCAGACATCAGACCTGCAGATGTTAACGGTCTCTGATACAGAAATACCTAGTGTTCTAAATTCTGACTCACTGAAATCTTTTTACATGACTTATTCTTGGGCTCTTGCCAAATCATGACTCCTGAAGTCCTGATGAGGGGGAAAACCACAGAATTTGCCCCCATGTTGGTTCCAGGAAAATCTGTAATACTGCAGCAAGGGCAGGATATTGATGAATTCTACTTAAAATATTAATGAAAGCTGTTTATGTGCTGGGACTGATGTGCACGTTCAGTCAGAGTTTGGACGTTTCTGCTTGGTAATTGCAACCTGTCCTCGAAAGCTTCTGTGGGTTTCCACTGGGGTTTATTGGAGGAGGTAAGCCTCTCTCCAGAACTCCTCTTCCTCTCAGCTGCAGATAAACATCTTGCTCAACAGCTGAGAGGAATTTCCTGCACTTTAGATATTTAGATTATTTTGAATATTATCAGTATATGTAATCAGTATTTAATTATATTTTTAATATAATATTTAGATTACAAAAGGCAAGGCTCTGAGTGTTGGTTGGGTTGTTAGGATACCAGAATTTACATAACATTTTGTGTTTGTTAATATCTTGTCAAGATATTACACAAAGGCTTTTATGGCAACCAACAGTCACCAGTCAGGCATCTCTTGGGTGACTGCATTTTTTTCTATTTTTTTTCTTCTGTTGAACACACAGTGGTGTACAGTAATGGCATTGTAGGGTGACATTTTTAAAGACTTATACCAGATATTTAATGGTTAACCTGATAATTAAGAACCGATTAGGTTCTACTTCAAAGAGTAAATGATAAGCCAGTAATCAGTCCATGTGTAACAGTTTTATTTTATTTTTATTTTATTATTTCTTTTAGCATGATACCAAAGTATCAACATTTCTTTCCATCTCGTCAGTTTTGAAAACAGGTGAGTTATTGTCACCATGTTGGTCCTCAGTGTTGACAGGGTAACTCATGGAAGCAAAGATTTAAATACACACAGACACATTTAACATCACTGTTATTTTGCCAAAATATGACAGTTATTAGCCCGCATTTCCCTCCAAAAGTGAAAGGTTTATTGAAGCGCAGATTGAGTGATTTGTTGGTGAGTGTGACAGGCATCTGTGAGTCATTAGTGTGGGTTTAGTCTAGTTTAGTGTAGTGAATCTGTGGTTGGGTGTCATCAGAGCAGAAACAGGTCATTTGAACATTTTGGGAACCTACTTGTTTTGGCTAATTGTGGAGATGCATCTAGTAATATATAAATGTAAAAGTATTTGACCAATTAAAAGTAGTAAGTATTCTAGAGAACTATGTAATACATCTTTGACGTCTCATTAAACTCTGAAATATTGTAAGGTATAATTTCCAAACTGGTTTCATGTGGCATTTTTTACAGGTGTGAAGTGGGTTTAGTGTGTACAAGTTTTACTGAAAAACATCAAAGAACAAACACCTTAATTTTGAATTTATAGTTTATAGAGTTGATTTTGCAGAGGTCTTGTACTGATCTTATATATGGCGAGAAATAGCTTTAGATTTATAGTCGAGTGAGTTTGTCTATGTGTGTCTAGGAAACCTTATCCATTCTCAGAAATGTTGCTGCTCATGAAAAGGAGTGAGATGGGCCCTTAGGCACTTAAAGAGAGATATAACACAGTGTTTTCTGTTGACGCGTTATTTTCCGAGCCTGGATCAATGCCGAGCATTGTGATCGAGCTGTGTGGCACACTCTATTTACTCTGGTCCTATTGTTTAACTAAAGTGATTTGAGGTGTTTAATGTTGGAGGTTATGAAGTCGTGCAGTGTTTGTTCTCTGAGGATATTCCTGTGTTGACTTTTCAAAATCCAAGTAAACTCATGAATCCTTGGTTGCCAGTTTGGGTGACCTTTCAGGTGAGACATTTCTCCTTATAGTATATAAAAACCATAAGTTGAAACTGACAGTTTATGGTATTGTTCACAGCTAATCAAATCAGATTTTTGTCAAATAAGATTTACAGTTAAAGTGAATAAGAGTGCTTTCATTATTATCTTTTATTTGTCCTGAAAACATTCTGCAAATTAATCTTCTAGAGTAGACAAACTGTAGTAAATCCAAACATGATTCTCAACCATATTGTTTGATTGTGGTTGTTATGTTAAATAAATGCACTTATGCAACCTATAACCTGCGCTATACAAAGCGTACAAAGTGTAACATTATTATGAATTTGACTCAAAAACAGTCTGACGCCGATTCGGCATTTGAAAACAATAACCCAACAGCGTCTAACTAGAGTCAACGGTGCGGAACACCAAAATCCCCGTAAAACTAAGCCAACTAAGATAATGAAGAAATAAATGAATAAATAAATCAAATACCCTTTTTAATCAGTACCAAAGGATATTGTGGCTATAGCTGTTTATAGGTTGTTTGTGTGTACAAGAATTGAACATTAAATCAAAGAAGAAGAAAAAAAGAAGCAATCTATTCACACATTTTAACTCTTCCTTTACTCATTTTCCTGTTTCCAGCGAGCACAGGCTTGTCCCTGTTTCCAGTCAAACTTGCAGCTGATATACACATCCTGTATCTGCACTGTACACTGTGAAAAGAAATCTGTAGAAGAACAGATTCAATTAGCACTATGTTTTCCGTTAAGTTTACAGAAATTCCATCAACTCTAAAGCACAGCCTAATTCAAAATTCAGGCAAAACACCTGTGAAAAATCATCACGGAAAATTCCTTCACATTTACAGCTACGTTTGTAGGGTCTTTTCTTTGAGTATACTCTATGTAATCAGCTCTGTGAGGAGCAGATACTGAATCCACCATAGCATGAAGTTACTGTTAGCCTCCAGCTATAAAAAAAACACCTATAATAGTGCAGTGCTGTTAACACACACCTGGCTCTGTAACTCCTGTCAATCACTGAGGTCTGGAGTTCATCGTTGCTGCTTCTCTCTTGTCTGGCAAGACTTTGAAGTGTCAGTCGCATCCAGGTTACACCCATGCAGTCAGTGAGGTGCCAGCCCTCCTCTGTGGATAACTGTGAATTGTCTTTCTGACGGGGAATAAAAATCGAGGGGAGAAGTCCATGGTGTCCTTAAAGTCATGGTAGTGGCTGTTAGCTAAAGCTTAGCATTCTTAGTATCCTAAATATTATTGATTCCGGCAATACAGCTGGAATTTTGCCACAAAATGTTATGGGAGCATGGACAACAAATATTAAAGTCAGCTTAAAACAGAAGTTGCAATAGTCTTTTCTTCCCTAATGTGATGTATATCCGAATGAAGTGGCTTCTCAAACAAGAATAATAAGCTGGGACTTTTTTTATTTTATCCATTGGGAATTGATTGGATTGTTGAATCATTGTAGTTTGCTTGTTGCTGTGATCTCATTTGAGTGACAGGTTGAACATAATCTAGCTAACATTCAGAATTTATTTACAGTTAAAATGTTGCATGTATATGTAACAAGTAACGTTTATCATAATGTAAATTAAAGGGGTCAAAATGCCATTTTAATTTAATTTAATTTAATTCTTTAGGGTTTAAATGAAAAGTTTGTAATATATTTTAATTCAAAATTCTCATTAATATTGTAAGATACTAATTGTATCTGGTCAAAAACACCTCTGTTTCCAGCACGCCGTTTCAGTGCATACAGTATGCCTTTAAATGATAATGAGCTTTGCTGACTCCACCCCTCTGTTCTGCTGCCTTTTAACACAACGTATTAAAACCAAGGGGGTAATCCATCGACCGGAAGTTGAAGCCTCACGGGAGCTGCCATCTTGTAGCAGAACTTCACTTGCGTTAGCATTTCCATTGACTCCCATTCATTTTGGCGTTGAGAATAACTTTACATCTGAGGCGTTTGAAGACCCCATTTTGTCCATTATTTATTTCTAAAGAAACATGACAATTTACACAATGCTCCCTTACCTTGTAGGTTTTGTTATGGCCCCGTAGAAGCAGTTTTTTTGTGAAAGTAGGCTAACGATTGCGTCATAACCAAGCGACTCTCTGTCGCACAGTAGAGAGATTACCGTATGGACAGGAGGACAAGCTATCGGGGAAACGTGGAGACAAATGACAAAATAATTAATCAGAATACCTAGCAAAAGTTTCTCCTGCTCCTAGCTCATGGACGGCTACTCACACTCTCCGCCTTTGCAAGTTTCGTAAGGGAACGATTCAGATTTCTCATGCCACAGCCACTAGAAGACAAACGGGTTGCTCACATCACATCTACGTCGTCAAACTCTGATTCGGTTTGAGTCTCCGCGTCAGGAACGGAAGTTCTAAAAAATCGCCCAAAACAGGCTTCACTTGTCTCAATGGAGTTCCAATGAGATGGCTCTGTCCACTTCTTATACTGTCTATGATTAAAACAGATAAAAACAGAAACACTGGATAGATTTTTATCATTATATGATGGTTGTGTAGTAGTATACACACCAACACACATCACAAGCAACTTGAAAAAGTGCATGTACCATAATATGACCTCTTTAAATAACATTAAAAAATAATGTCAGAAAGAGATCAGTTTTGCTGTTGTTACTGGTGGTGATGAGAACATTGTCATGTTGCCGGAAATAAAGTCATCATAGTCTCAATGTGTAGTGAGTCAGGGTTCTTAGTGTCATTACCTGTGCCTGAATTTGTGCACATGATATAATGATGCATGACCTTGGAAGCTAGGAAGCTAATTGAGATGTTATGCATCAGTGATTAAATCTGGTCTGCTGGTGTTTAGGAAACAAAAATACATATACTGTATATCCATCTGCAGACGAAATAGAAGAGAGCATCCTGATGTGGGTCATTGGGTTCATTAGAAGAGAGCTGCTGTGCAGCGTCTCGCTGAGCATGAGGGAGGGACCGCAGCAGATTCAGCCAGATTCTAGGAATAACAAGAGGATAAGAGCGGAAGGAGAAGAATAGACAAAGTGGTCAAAAAAGTGGGAGAAGGAAATGGAAAACTGAGATGGTCAGAGTACTGATATTATGAAAAGAGGAGGATGCCGGAGTGGGACAGTAAGAAGTAAAGATGACAGCGTGAAGGAGGAGATAGAGAGAGAAACGGATGTAAAAAGCAACATCTGGAGATCACGGGAGTTCAGATCTATGTAGCTGTTCAGTTTTGATTGAGAGGGAGAGAGTAACAAAAAATCTCTGCATCTTTTTTTCAATTTAATTACAGCACGCCTGCCAGTGTGCGAGGTCGCGCCAGCTATTTTGTTGAGACTGGAATTGGAGCTTATGTTTATAACTTTCTCTCTCTCACTTTTGACATCCCCCTCTCTCTCATCTCCTCTCTGGTGCAGCTGTGGAGTTAGATGCTAGTAGCTAGATGATTCGTACCGTACGTATAGATTTCACATTAAACGTTTAATGGTAAAACTAGTGAAAATTTATAACAAAGCCTCATAGGACTTTGTCTCCATAATAATTTAATCATTTTTATTCAATTGTAGCTCAGTATTCCAATATATATAGTTCGTTCTTTACAAATTGCATTCTTGGCTATTCCAATTTAGTGGACTGCAAAAGTTGCTAAGTTACTACATTACAAGTTACTATAGAGCAAATATAAAATAGTTTATTATTATGGTCAATATACTGTATATACTGTAAATTACAGTTAAAAAGTTTAGGTCCGTGTATGAAGAGTTCAGATGCAAAAGCCTCTAAGTGCCATTTGAAATTTTCTTCTAGAATGATCATTTTTATCACGCTTGTATATTTAAGTTCAGTAATTTCACTTAAATTGCAATGAAGATTGCCTATTAATTGTAATTTAAGTGAAATTACTGAACTTAAATATACAAGCTTGATAAAAATGATCATTCTAGAAGAAAATTTCAAATGGCACTTAGAGGCTTTTGCATCTGAACTCTTCGTATATATATATTTTTTATTCAACAAGGACAAAAAATAACATTGTTACAAAATATAAATGTTAAACTAACCCTAAACCAAACTCTAACTAACTTTATAGTAGGTTAATGTAGTTATTTAATACTGTAGTAGTTATTTGAGTAAGAACAATACATAGTGTAACCGAAATGTTTCTTGAGGAGCAAATGAGCATATTACAAAAATTTCTTAAGGATCATCATGTGACACTGAAGACTGGAGTAATGATGCTGAAAATGTAACTTTTCATCATATGAATATATTACATTTTAATTCTATTCAATTTCAATTTTTAACAAAAAAAAAAAAAAATGCAGCCTTGGTGAGCATAAGAGACTTCTTTTCGACCCCAAACTTTTGAACTGTGTATTCTGTATATATATATATATATATATATATATATATAAATATTTTTATGTGGTTCTTTTAAGTACCATGCTATTTTAGACCATTCAGGCTAAGATATTTTTTGTAAAAATATGTAGTTTTGACATTCCAAGTTATTATATTGCTGGTCTTTAATAGACACGTTAGAAGAAGTGAGCAGAGCCGCATCACATGTGTCCAACCACTATGCTCCAAAAACCATAATTACAATTCATATTACCAGGATTTACTCTGAATCTCTGCCCAGTGTCGTAAATTTCAATATAAACAGCTCATTATACTCCTGCTCCCCATGCGCAGAATAATCTTAGGGCAAATAAACATTAGTGATATTTTTTTTTTTAAATCAAAATATGTGGCTTCATTGCCTCAGGAGCAGCAATGAGTGCTGACTGGCTCTTTTGAGCGCATTCTGAATCCAGAAGCGAGCTCGAGTTCAGCTCCAGTCTTAGACAGGTTCCTCTTCATCAGAGACGGCTCATGTAAACAGATGCCTTGCTGATCTAACCTGTCTACCAGAAGAGACGCTGTGGGTGGAAATCAGCTGGGATCACTATTCCTAAATGGTCTGGCTGGCTTTGTTCTCAGTAAACTTTTTCTCTTACTGGTCTGCTGTAGTGATAAGTGGAGGCTATAAAAGATCCCGCTGTTCTTTTGTTGTGGTTTTTATTGAGATATTTGAATTCAGACCCCACAGTTTGTTCAGTTAACTACTCGCCTGCTAATCTCATTTCATATTAAAAGGAAATACTAAAGTAGTTTCATACTAACATATTAAATGCATTTCTCACAGTGCCATATAGTTTTTTTTTATGTTAATATTGCTGCATCTCTTTAATTTGCTGCTAGGCAAATGGCAATAGTTTGATTAGATCTGTGAGAGCTTTAGACGCATTCTGAATGAAAGTACATTACAGACTCAAATTAAATTGCAAGCAACTTATAAATTTAAAATATTTCATTATATTCTATAATATATTATAATATAATTCTATATTATAAATACTATATATAAAATAGACTATACAGAATGTTTTTAATTGACTTTTTCATTTTATTTTTCTTCAAAAAAACCAAAAAGTTATTCCCCCCAAACTGTCAAAATTGTCTTCCAAATTGTTGTAAATTGTGCATTAATGAGGTTGGCTAACATTAGATTTTTTTTTTTATTCTTTTTCTTTTAGTTGGTGTGCTTACTGTCAGCTGTTGCATAATTTACTTCGAAAAAAAAAAAACTCTCTGAGATGGTGCAAAAGAATATATTTTTTTTCAGATATTTAGGTTTTATCTATATACAATGAAAGTCAGTGGGGTCCAAAACACCATTGACTTTCATTGTATGTACAAAAATGTCCTCCTTTTGTGGGCCATATTTCAGCGAATTTTTGGAACGACATTAAGGTGAGTATTCAATGAGAGATCTTTAATTTTTGAACTATCCCTTTAAGGTCAAATAGTCATAGTCATTCGTTCAACCCGCCTGTTGAATTTTTAAAAAATATGTTGTTTTGTACACTGAAGACACTGAAGAGTGCTTTGCTCTAAAACATCCATCTCCATCCCTTATGGTGGTCCACATTTGAGCAGGAAGACAATTATAACCTGAAGAGTGCTCAGCTAAACATGCTGAAAAAAATATTCTGGGCCATGCAGAGTACATCTGGGCACAAACCCAATGCTTTCCTTAAGATGATTTACATTACGCTGCACATGTATTCACAGATTTATGTCACCGTCTGCTGAACATTCAATAACAAGTGTAAGAGAATGCTGGATTTCACATGCATACATCAAATGTGGTGTGTACATATTACATATGTGTTTTGTGGCGCTGAATGTGTCCAGTCAGTCCCTCAGGGAGGGTTCTCGTCAGGGATAGTCTTGCGCTGTCTGTCTCGGTTGCGGTTCTGGGTACTTGGGCTTTACGTCAGAGTCCTAAGTGTCTTTCGGATTGATATTTTTATAAATGTTGTCCTCATTTGTGTGTGTGAGAGAGCGTTTCAAGTAGGTCTGGTGTTTCAATGAGGATCTGGGTGTTCATAGATGGTGTTTGTGTGTAGGTTTAAATGTATTTATAGGTTGTGTGGTTGGTTTGTGTGGGTGTTTTGGCTCGAGTGTGTGTACTGTATGTATTTAGAGAGGGTTTGTGTGTTTGAACTGTTGCAGTGATCCACAGGTGGTGGGCTGGTTAGGTTTCTTGTGCTGTTTGGTTTCAAGCTGAAATGCAGCCTGGCGGTGAACCAGAGTCTGGATTCATGAAGCACCTCGGGTTTGGTGCGGTAGACCTTTCCAGACACCTGTCAGACGAGAAGCCCGGGAGCAATGGGAGAGAAAGAGAGAGACAACAAAAGATACCCATGTCCTCCCCAGCGCTGTGGCCGCCAGATCTTGCACCTGTTGATGAAAAGCTATGACAGACAGTCGTGGTGTAGTACAGCCCTCTTGGAGGAGATTAGGCACTAAGCCAGCTGGCCTCCCTCACAAAATTCAGTTTTCCTGTCTACATGTGCAGGAAACCCACAGCTCTTTCCACACCAAGTCTGGTAATGCAGCTTATTAGGAAGTTCATGACTGGCTTTAAAATTATAAATGCTTTTGGCTTGATTAGTTATAGTGCTTGGTTTATAGTCAACGCCCAAAAAATCTGCCAAACACCCAGCATCACTGCATTGAGTGCATTCATTAGTAATTGCGCACAAGTGTACTTACTTAGGTGGGTAGAAAAGCTTCTCACATAAAACTCTCATACATTAAATCGGCTCATTCCCTCATAGTAAAACTGGATTATAAGCAGGGACATTCAGTAACAAATTAGCATAATTCACGCCCAACCCATATCCATATTCAATTCATCACTCTCTGCTCTCTTGCCTTAAAGCATGCACAGACATATTTTAAAACCGTTTAAAAGTTGGGTGTAATGTTTTTGAAAGAAGTCTATTATGCCCACCAAGGCAAGGCTGCATTTAATTGATCAAAAATATATTGTGAAATATACAAATTCAAGTAAGTTTTTTTGTGTTTTAATTAGGGCTGTCAAACGATTAATGGTGATTAATCGCATCCAAAATAAAAGTTTGTGTTTACATAATATTTGTGGATGCACTTTGTATAATTATTTTATACACATGCTTGTATATATTTAAGAAATATCTTCATGTATATACTATACATGATATGCAGTGTTGGGTGTAACTAATTACTAAGTAATTAGTTACTGTAATTTAATTACTTTTCCCTTGAAAATGTAAATTAAGGGATTACTCTTCATTTATCTGTAATTTAATTACAGTTACTTCTGATGTAATTGAGGTAAATAGATCAATCCGGTCTCACAGCGATTCGTATGCATTTTATGAGGTGTCTAAATCGTACGACCGCATTCGTACAAATTTGCATGAATTATTGTAAAATAGGCATGAAAAAAGTGCGAAATGTCATGAGATCAGACATAAAACAATAGTGGGTTTTACATCAAAATGTATTGTCTGATGTAAGTATGTTTTTATAATGTAACCTTCTCTGCCTAGGTCAGTGTAAGGATAATTCATGCAATTTTATAGTATTTATTTAAAAAAGAATTAAAACAGATTCATGTCTATCCTTGTATTATTCAGCTGGTTGAGACTGAGGGGTTTTGAAAGTAATTAGTAATTAAAAGTAATTAAATACTTTTTAAAGAGAGTAATTACAGTAATCTAATGACACTGTTGTAATTAGTAACTAGTAATTAATTACTTTTTTTAGAGTAACTTACCCAACACTGATGATATGTAAATATAAATATTTCATATATACACAATATTTTTTCATAAATATACATGCATGTGTGTGTATTTATATATACAAAATAGCGGACCCACATATATTATGTAAACACAAACTTTTATTTTGGATGCGATTAATCGTTTGACAGCCCTAATTGTAATATATTTTAAAATGTAATTTTATGCGTTTGTATATAGTGGTAGCATTTAAGAGACTTTTAAGTCACTTTTGTCGGAGGAATGAATTATCTGAACTACTGTATATGTAGGGAATTGTACATAGGATGAAGAGAGAGAGAGAGTGGAAGAGTCATGTGGAAAAACTTAAAACACATCTTCCTCCTGTTGGGGTTCTCACCACATGTCAGCTTCCACTGTTTAGTACATGTGATGGTGTGTGTTTATAAGCACTTACACAGCTCATTGCTTTTCACCTGTTCAAGAACAGACTCGTACATTTTACGCTCTTTCTTTTTATGTGTGTGGTCTGCTTTTTGTTGGGTGTTATGTTCTATGTTTGTGGGGGTGTAACTTCTTTTACTACTGAAAAGACCAGTTTGGTTCAGGATGGTTTATGCTGGTTACTACTGGTCTAGTTGGTGAACAAGCATGGCCATATTTTCCCAGCAACCATGGTGGAGGCTAACCATATGTTTTTGTTGTGTTGACAAATAGATTTGTGTAGTGCTGGTCTGAATACAGGGCTTAAACTCAACTTCTAGAATCTATTAAATACTTTCCCCAGACAAATTAATTTAGGCCTTCCTCAAGGCTTGACTTGTGTGTCTAAATGTGTTGGCATTCACCTTCTTAGTTATATCTTGAATACAAAATCTTTGTGTGTGTCTGTGTTATTCAACCCCAGAGTTATAAACACTGAGAAAATTGACTGGTCTAAGTTGTTTGTGTCTGTTGGTACACATGCATGACACAGAAATAAACATGAGACTGTGAGAGAGGTTGACAGACTATGCACTACAGCACATTGCATGACTTTAAGGGCAGTCCAAACATACATTTCAAAATGAGACCTCTCTGGGAACATCAAATGAGAGATGCAGACTTGAAAGACAAGATGAGAGAACACTAGGAAAAACTATCTCTGTTTACACTTTCCCTCTAAATATTCTCATTTTGTTTGCTCGTTTTTGTATATGTGCTCCTTACATTTGATCAGAGCTCAGATGCTGTTTACACTTTGTCCACACATGTTGCCTTGTTGTTGTCTAAAGTCTGTCTTACACTAAAAGCGGTGCCTGCGCTCCCATTGGTAGTTGATACTTCACGTCACTGCTCAGTCATCGAAAATTTGTGATATCCGGTTGCAGGTTGGTTGCAGGAGAACATACCTGTCATATCCTCATGTCGTTCCAAACCTGTATGAAACAGATTCAGCTCCCATTGACTTAAAAATACAGTAAGTCTATGGGAACCGAAACCTATTTTTGGTGGACTATCCCTAAAGATACAGACACCATCCAGACAGATTTGAGGTCTGTGCTGTTATTCTGAGATGCTGACCGATTTAGTCTTGTGTGTCATCGTCTTGTGAGGCATCCCAGCTGTGATTCTGATTGACCATATCCGTTTTCTTCATCTTAATAGATGTATGAAAGACATATCACATTTCACATCCGTTTCCTCACAGCTGTGTGCTGTGTTTTGTCTCTTTATTAGCAAGATGTTCAATACTTTCACACAGACGTAGCTGATAATTATCAGGATCCGTAATCCCTTTACAGAGTTCTATTTCGTTTTGACGTTGTGTTGTGTAATCTTTCAAAGAAACTAGTGAGCTGACTACCTAGAAAATAAATTAGCTTTTATTTTTATATTTTCAGTTTTCATTTTAGTTTGTTTTAGTGGGTTTTGTTGTGTGCTTTTGTCATTAGGGGCCAAGCACCGAAGGTGCGGAGGCACCTATTGTATCTGTTCCGGTTCTTATTATTATTATTATTATTATTATTCTTCTTCCGACTGGGCGTCTATGGCAGCCCATAGACCGGTTTGCGGGAAAGTTGTTTTGGTTTGACATTCTGATAGAGGACAGTCCCAACTTTAAATACACCAATTTTGGTGTCTCTAACTCATTCCCTTTAGCGCCACCAACTGTCCAAAGTTTCACTTTTATTATGCTAATAACTTTTGAACCGTAAGGCCTATCAACAAAATTCTTTTTTCCTCTTGTTCCTGAGCTCATGCCGATTCGATCGCACCCTATGACGTCATTTTCCGTCATAAAAACATGGCGGCCATTTTGAATTTTCTAAAAAACGTACTTTTGCGAACTCGTCCTAGACGGTTTGTCCGATTTTCACCAAAATCGCACCGGATCATCTCCAGGCAGTGCTGACAAAAAGTTATGGAATTCAAGATGATTCGCCTAACGGTTTTTGATAAACGCACAAACTAATTTTACGTAACGCTTGCGAAAACAGACGTAAGGCTGTATCTCCGCAACGCTTCATCCTATTCAGACCAAACTTGGTACATGTAATCACAAGCATGACCTGAGGCTACATGCAGCGTTTCGGCGCAGCGCCGCCTAGTGGTCCGGAGATATGAAAAATGGCTATTTTTGCTCGTAACTTCTGAACGGTTTGTCCAAAAATCATAAACTTCATCTTGTTAGATTCAGGGCATCATGCCGAGTCGACTGATATCCAATTTTCCCAGATCGGCCATTTTGGCTGTCGGCCATTTTGAATTATGTGCTAAAATGCTGTAGTTTTTGAACGCATGAACGAATTGTTACGAAACTCGGTATGGGTCATCAGTACGATGCCCTGAAGGAGCCTGAGAAGTTTCGAAACAGCGCCACCTAGTGGTGAATTTTTTTCTTCAAACGCTTATAACTTTGGGTGTGGTACACTTATTTTCATGGGAGTCATCTTTCTGAGGTCCTGAATTGTTGCCGAGTCCAACGATACCAAATATGTCGGGTTTCGTCTCACGGATGGCGTAGCATAGCGATTTAGCGCGAAAAAAACACGTGGCGATATCTTTGAAACCGCTGCTCCGATCGAGACGAAACCACCGTCAGAAACACGGAATCATAGCTTGTTAACTATACGCTAATGCCCAAATGCGAAAATATTGATAGTAAGGGGTAGTAAAATTCAAACAAAGTCATGTGTCAGTCATTTTTTACGTGTTTTTTCATATAAATGTTTATAACTCGGAAGCGAATTGAGATATTTTCACCAAAATTGACACACATATGTATGGGTTCACTCTGAGGACACACACAAAAAATTGTGGGACTGAGCCTCTTGGTGGCGCTATAATAGAACAAAACGTGAAATTCCCATTGACTTCAATACAGTTTTGTGAAATACAATGCTATACTAAATAAATGCTTTGGTATAACATTACGAAACTCAGTGTGTGCCATAAGCAGCATGCCCTGAAGGTACTCAAAAGATTTTGAGACAGCGCCACCTGTTGGTCAAAAGTTATAAATAATTTCTGAGAACACTAATAACTTTTGAATAAATTTGCCTATTGCAATGAAACTGATCTTAATAGATTCCTTGGGTTATGCTGAAAACATAGATATCAGGTTTGCCATAATCAGCCAAACTTCCTGTCCGCCGTCTTTATTTCTTTGAAAAACCTTCTTTTTCGAACTCCTCCTAGACCGTTTGTCCGATTTTCACGAAAATTGAATCGTATCATCTCCAGACGGTGCCGACTAAAAGTTATGAATTGCACGATGATAGACAAAACCGTTTTCGTATACCACAGCATCAAAGTTCAGGCATGCTGCCAAAATTACTATTTAGGCTTTATCTCTGCAATGCCTTCACATTTTGACACCAAACTTTGCATGTGTCATTTTCACCTCACTCTGACCACATCACATCTATTTCGTAACTGCGCCACCTATTGTTCGAAAGTGATAACCCATTAAATCATCTTATAAGTTAATGTTTATGTGATTTTCTTAGCCATTTGCCCAAAGTTCTCTCAAAATGCCCTTAATTGCTCCTTGCTGCAGTTGGTCTGCCACTCCTTGCCATTTTGGCATATGTTGCCGCTTCTTGCGCTTGGCCCCGGTAATGGCTGCTTGCAGCTATATTTTTTTATTAGTATCACTTATCTAATTTCTGTATAGTTTAAATATATTTTGATTTTAGTTGTAATTTTAGTACTTTGCAATTCTAGTACTTCAACTTATTTATTTCAGTTACTTGCCAAGGCAACATTTCTAAGTTTAAGTGTTTTATGTACTATGTACTATTTGTATTTTATTTTATTTCCACATTTAGTGAACAATGACTACAAAAAAGCAATATCAGAATACATTTCCTAAATAAAAGAATAGGATGAAAGCAACAAACTAAATAAAATAAATTCTAGATGGCAATTCTACTTTTATTTTAGTCAGTACTGAAATGTGTAAAAGTATAATCAAATTAAAATTAAAAAAAAAAATACTCTAGTCATATGCTTAGGTCATCATGTCACGTATCATGCTAACTACTTGGTTATTCACCTAACCTCAGTTCCCGGCGTTAGGGAACGAAGCATTGCGTAACTACACGCAGTGGGAAAACTCCTTTCTTGATTTACTGAAACCACATTTGCAGGTGCACAGCTAGCGCATTGAGTGTCTGCAGATACCCGTTTAGGGGCCACACATGGAGTAGATCGGGCTGTGGATGCCACATCGTTCCTTTGACCCGATTGTGGAGGTATTTCCTCATCTCAGGACAGGCCATGATGTCCGATAACTGAACCAGTTACGGAAACTACTGCCTGGATTTCCAGAGAGGAGCCACCAGAAGGACTGGGCACTCGCTTTCTCTGACCCGTTTAATGACTTGTGGAATCATCGAGAAGGGGGGGAAAGCATACCAGGATTGGGCCAGACGTGGGCCAACGCGTCCATGTCCTTCGAGAAGAACATATTGCAGTGGGTGTTGTTTTTCGAGGCGAACAGGTTTCGGTTTTTTCGATTTTTCGGCTCTGCCATACACCTTCCATATCAGACTGACCGTCTATGGGTTCAAGAACCACTCGCCGAGGGCACGTTTTCTGGACGCCTGGGATATGCACAGTTGTGCATACATTAAGTGTTTGACTGAGTGCACAGGCATTTGCGTGTGGGGGAGTCAGTGTTACAACAGGGGAGGGGCCGCCTAGTGAAGGAGGACCATGAACCTATGTGTTCTATGTGTGCTTCTTTTTTAAACAAACACTTTTTGTACTTTATTTGGTTTGCCGTGAAAACGTGCTCACTGTTGCGGGCCTATTTACAATAATAAAATCCCCAGCTACCTGAAATGAACGGGGAGCTGTGAGAAGTGTCACGGGATTTAGAGCAGTGACTATCTGTGGCACGCTTCGTAGCGGGCGCATTGATTGCAGTGATAGTGTACGGCATGATGAACAGAATTTAAGGGTTGTGTCGTAAAGAGATATAGACGCATGCTCCTTCCATCGCTGCTCAATGAGGGAAGGAAACGGGCAAGCGCATGAAAGAACATTTCAGTTAGAAAACGCTCTTCTGTGTGATGTGCAAAACAGAGGGCGGGGTAGCTTTCTTGTGTCTTAAAGAGAGTTCGCCGCGGTAACTTCTACCAGCGCGCTTCTTCCGTCGAGGCTCGACGAGGGAAGAAAACGTGGGCGCGCATGAGCATGAGGTGGTTTGCCGTCCTGAGGGAGAGCTAGCCGCGAACGCGTAGTGTGTTTTAGCAAGAGGGTAATCCATCAGCCGGAAACTGAAGTCTCCCCGGGGGCCGCCATTGGCTTACAAGCCTTCACCTGCTGTTAGCATTCCATTGACTCTCATTCATTTTGGTGTTACTTTGACAGCGAATAACTTTACATCTGAGGCATTTAAAGACTCCATTTGTCCATTGTTTATTTCTAAAGAAACACGATGATGTATAAAAGGCTCTATTACCTTGTATCTTACGTTATGGCCCCGTAGAAGCAGTCTACTTCGAACAGGGCCGAAGAACTGATTGAGCAGGAAAGAGTGAGACGTGGAGACGTGGAGACGTGGCCGGCGTACGTTCACCACAGACAAACCCAGAATATTACTATAGAAAGAATATAGAGTTGTCGCCGGATAGCCACAGGTGAGACGGCGTCAGGAGAAAACGGCTGAGAAGGCGTTATCCACTGAGATTATGCTCGCTCAGGCTGAAGTCTTGTATAAAGGGGTCATGAACTGGCGTTTTAAATTGTATTATATTGTTGTCTGAGGTCAACTTATGACGTTCGCTTGGTTTTTGCATTCAAAAACATCAAAATGAATAAGTAATAGGCTATTTTGTACCCAAGTTTTGAATTTACCTGAAAAACGCTCGGACCTTGAAGGTAAATGCCCACTGCTGTGAGTGGATAACAGTTTTGCATATTATAATGAGTTTCAACTTACCCATTGATGCACTTGGGGGAAATTGTTTAGAAAACGTCCAATGTTGTAAAATGGCAACTGGAATGATTCGACCCAGAGTCCGTGTGTTGCACAATTCCTGTCAGATCCAATATAGACGGCACAGCACTGTTCTTTACTCTTAATCGGTCTGCAAATCCAGTCTTTTTTACAAAACAATCCTCAGTGAAATGAAACGAACAGACGGACGATGTTTTACCTCATCAGCTGTAACGTCATTAAAAATACAGTTTATCCATGCAGTCCTATTGTAACCCAGAGGAAGCATATGAAGAGTTCAGATGCAAAAGCCTCTAAATGCCATTTGAAATTTTCTTCTTTAATGATGATTTTTATCAAACTTGTATATTTAAGTTTAGTAATTTCACTTAAATAACAATTAATAGGTAATTATCATTGCCATTTAAGTGAAACCACTAAACTTAAATATACAAGCTTGATAAAAATCATCATTAAAGAAGAAGATTTCAAATGGCATTTAGAGGCTTTTGCATCTGAACTCTTCATATGCAGCCAATGTCTTCTTCCACAATCAGGCACTGCACAATATTTTGTATTGCTCGCTCAGTAGCTCGATCTGGTTTGTCATCACGAGGTAGGCATCTATGTTCTTTAGCTCTGCGTGTAATGCGCAATATTGTGCCCGCGCCTTTGGATGTGCATTTTCTGCAGCTGCAAATGCGTTTTACTTATAGGTTTCAGTAAATCGAGAAA
Source organism: Pimephales promelas (assembly GCF_988280905.1). NCBI lineage: Eukaryota > Metazoa > Chordata > Actinopteri > Cypriniformes > Leuciscidae > Pimephales > Pimephales promelas. The sequence goes on from NC_142783.1 coordinate 20,737,576, forward strand.
AATGAGTTTTCCCACTGCGTATAGCTACGCAATACGAAGTGACTGTTCAAAAGTTAACTCAGTTGTGTAGGCCCTATTGCACACATGTAATTCTTAATGGGTTTCATAAGTAAGACCAGTGAACTTTATTGTTATTCACAGATAGGAAGGAAAACTGAAGGATTTTACAGAGAAACTATGGTTGCATCAGAGAGAGAGAGAGAAAGAGAGAGAGAGCTATGCTGTGATGTGTTATGATTGATTTTTGTCCAGGTGTTTGTACAAATGACATTTAACTGTATGTCAAAATAACATAATGAAAAATCCTTCATTCATGTGATTTATGTGACGCTTGACGTGTTTTGTATGTTGCAAGATTGGTTTCATTTACATGTAACCAGAAGCATGTCTGTGTGTTCAGGGTACTGTGGTTTTCCATATGGCCTTGAGCAGGTATTTAATCAAAAGTGAAAACCACATACATTAAAATATGAATACATGAATAAATAAAATTATTATATTTATTTATGGATATTTATTTATGGATGTAAACCATTGTAACAGAAAGACAGAGAGGTGGGGAAAAATGTGACGGTAAAAAAAACACTGTAAAGTAAAATGTTGACAATTTTTGTTTTTAACGTGTATCTTGCAGAGTGCAAAACCCAGGTTCAATGACGATGCATCAGAGCAAAACACAGAAGTTTATGCTCCAACAGAAAAACTACCACACTCACACGCAGGTGCATGGTGTCGGACCTAACCTGAACCGGGCCATCCCGCTTTCCGTGGGACACAACCCAATTCATGGTAAGTACAATCTAATGCTGGATCTCTAGGTATGGAAAGTTTATGTTTTGCAGCAAACTAAAAAGCACAGTAAGTAACGTAATTACAAATTATTTTATTATACAATATTCATGGAAAATATAATCAAATATGACACCTGTGACTTTTGGTCACAAGACATGTGAAAACCAATGATGTTTGACATTGTTTTTATCTGACACTGCAAAAAAAAAAATATTTTTCTTACAGAAGTGGCTATTTACATTAAGTGCAAACAGCCTGCCTTATTGGCAGAGGCTATTAAAACTAACTCTGTCCAATGACGTCTGGTTGGGCCTGACAAAATTACGGAAAATGCTGGATTGTCAACAGTGTCAGTAGTGTAGAGGAAAGGCATGGCAGAAAGTTTTGACGCAAATCGACTCGAATTTGAATCTGCCTTTAGCCGAACTCGCTCTACTAAAATTTTGTGATGTTTTTTTGAATGTAATTCAAGAAAACGTTGTTTGGGAAAGGGAAAAGGAAAAACAAGATAATTTTTTCTTACCCCAACTGTAAACATATGTTTTAAAATCCCTGTAAAGTCAAAATTAATTGTGTTCCGAGTCTGTCAAAAAAAAAAAAAAAGCCGGCAAGTACATAAAATAAGCATGATCTTGGAGAAAAAAAAAGAGCATTATTCTCTGCTCTCAAACGCTGGAGATTTTGTTTTTAGAATTGCCTTTACAGCGACTTTAAGCAAAAATTTCAAAAAAATGTTCACAAAATATTTATTTCCTTGAAAGAAAGAAATGAATCCTTGTGTCAATTTGCTTCGTGTTTTAAGGAGGATTAGATAATTGCATTTAAACAAAAAAAAAAAACGGAGAAAGTCTATGATTTGCAGTGTGTATTTACTTGATGGAAGAATTGTTTATTCTGATAATTCTTATTATTATTATTTATAAATGTAAGGTATTAATGTGTCTCATTGCTTTTGCCACTTTTATAAAAACAGTAAGCACTTAAGGACACAAGGGACAGTGAATTTCTGGTTTAGAGGGAATTAAAGATGCTCACTTCACATTGTGTTTAAGAATACCCCTTACAGTGGTAAATCTTTATAACTTACAGTATTTTCATAATAGCGACTCTAAATACACCTTTAACCCCCAAAGAAACTTAAAAATGATATGACATTTAGAGTAGTAGTTGAGATTGTTTGTGATTGATCGGTGAGGAGGTTAGGTAATAAAACACAATAATGTTATTTTGTTCAAAAGTTTTAAATAAGATTGTTTTTTTTTTAATAAATTAATAGTTTTATTTAGCAAGGATGTATTAGATTGATCAAGAGGCAGTATAAAGACATTTATATGTTACAAAATATTTCTATTTTATTATATCTAAATGATTTTAAACTTTCTGTTCATCTAAGAACCCTGAAAAAAATCACAGTTTCCTCAAAAATATTAACTTTTTTCAACATTGAGTATAATAAGAATTATTTCTTGAGCTCCAAATCAGCATATTAAAATGATTTCTGAAGGATCATGTGACACCGAAGACTGGAGTAATGATGCTGACAATTCAGCGTTGCCATTACAGGAATAAATTACATTTTAAAATATATTCAAATACAAAACATTTATTTTAAATAAATGTGATCATGGTAAGCATTATAGACTTCTTTCAAAATCTTGAAAAATGTCTTACCAACCACAAAGTTTTGAACGGTAGAGTATGTCTAGGCTCTATAATTCTAACATGTTGATACAATCCCAAAGCATTTCCTTCTGTTGGGGAAATTTAAGATCAGAATCTCAAAATGTTATTTCATGTATCAGTTTTTATTTTATTATCAAGTCTCGCTGACTCTCCATGAAGCCCCGGGTGTTTGACAGAATGACGGATCACTCACACACCGTGGAACATTCCAGGAGGAGTGTGACAGCGTGTCTAACTCGCTTAGAAACGTTCAGCTCTGTGTCGGCAACGCTCTGAGATGACAGTACGATTTTGTTATACAACTGTAGTAGAATTGAAGACGGTGATAAAACAAGGCTCCCACAGTCATCAGTACTAAAGACGAATAGAAGTCTATACATTTCTATAATAATAATATGGGTTTTTTTTTAACTAGAATTGCTCTCTGCGGTTACTATAATTGTTACACTTCTTTATTTATCACAAACAACAGGAAAATGGAAATGTCATGGAAAACTAAGGAAATTCATTGATCAAAAGGTGTGGGAATCCACAGTACAAATTAGTGGTGAGATGGTTCACAACCACAGCCATGTGCATTTCAGACCCCACTTTCTCACTTCCTTTCTCTCGCGCACTTCTGCTGTAGTCTCATTTATTGTAATTTTGGATTGCTGCAGGTTGGCCCTTAAGTTATGGCCCGGTTGTTGTTGTTTTTTTCAAGCGGATCCTCTGGTTAAAATCTTATAAAGACTTAAGCATTGCCTTGTGCGCTGCCCTGTCTAAAGTGAGTTATTAGACTCATTTTCTCTGGGTAATTTTAGATAAAAGCCTGGCCATGAGGGAAGCAAGAAGCAGAGTAAAGAGAGATAGAGGGGGAAAATTAAATGACAGAGCGTTACGATAAACGGTCATTGAGAGAAGTGCTCTTAAAAGGCAGGTGAGACGATTAGATACAGTAGTCCTGCATGCGAATGAGGAGACGGTGGGGCGGCAGAACTAATGTGTAGCATGACATCTATTATCCCTCTTCCTGTCCTGCAGACTGGCAGCATTACACAGTTCAGCCAAACACAGCCAAAGCTCTGCTGTAATACTACTAATGCGAGGAGGAGCCCGTTGGGTATTGGGTAACTGTTTTTGCACGGTGTTGTGGTCTGACATGCCATTTCTCGCTGCTTTGAAACCCAGCCAAACCGCACTCTGACTGGATGTCAGATCATACAGAAGTGACCGGGTTCACTCTGAGGAGACAGACCTTTGCAAATTACATTACATTAGTAGGAAGGTCATAAGAGACAAGCATCTGACTGATTTCCTGCTGACCTCAGGTTGCATTTGTAGTTTTGATTGGATTTATAGATAGATGGACGGATTACATTCAATTCAAGCTGAATCTGACAAAATTGTACATTCGTGTATGTTTTTCAAGGTAAAAACAATGTAAGTTAATGCAAACTAGCACAATCTGTTATGAGCAGACTTATAGATAGGGTATAGGGTAAAATTTTTGAACCCTGGTTAATCATAGTCTTAATTTGATCTCAATTCTTTAAAAAAAAGGTCATATTTTAAAGTTTGTTGACCAATCAAGCAATCGGGGTAGTCTTATTCCTGAGCAAACTGCTCTTGATCCATTACTTTTAATGAATCATTCAAGACATTTGAATTAATGTGTCAGATCCTAATACAGGTGATGAAACAGATGATACATTAATTTATATAAAAAAGGTTTGAGCATCATGCAATCTTTTGTATGCAAGTCAAGCTCATGTTCAGTTTGGGGACTGAAATCCTATATAAATCTATATAAAAACAAAACAGGTCTATGGTACTGTATTTCCTATGGTAATTTAGATTTGCCATGTAAACATGCGTGTGTGGCTAAAAGTAGATGTAGCATACTGATTAGTTTCTCAATGTCTTAGGCGTCTGGCATCAGGTGAGGTCTATCCCACACGAGAGTCAGCCTGTCAGCAGCCCTGTGTGTGTGTGTGTGTGTGTGTGTGTGTGGTTCTCTGGTAAAATCATTCATCTCCTGTCGTCTACTTCTCACTGTTGCTGTATACTATCAGTGTGCTTTCCTCAGTTTACCCACTCTGTCACGTCATAACAGCTGTACGTACATGTGTGTGTGTGTTTGTGTCATCAGTAGCTGACTGATGTCTGTGGAGACATTACAGTTTGATCTTTGAGGAAAGGTTTTATGTTAGCTTCTGGCGGATTAGCACATAACAGAGGGAGGGGGAAGTAGATATTACATCTTGAATATGTGACTCTTAAAAGGGCAATCAAACCAATCCAAATTAGATTATATTTCACTCAAAGCTGTCATATAACTTCAGAAGACCTTATGGACTACTTTTATAAAATGTTTCAGATATGAAACACTTTTTTTTATTTTCTTATTTTGTTATCATGGATTTGGAACATGGATTTTGACATGACAGCTGTGTATATATATATATATATATATATATCTTGAGCTGCAAATCAGCATATTAGAATGATTTCTGAAGAATCATATGACACTGAAGACTGGAGTAATGATGCTGAAAATTCAGCTTTGCATTTCAAGAATAAACGACATTTTAAAATATATTCAAACAAAAAAAGTTATTTTAAATTTTAATAATATTTCACATTATTACTGTTTGTTTTGAATAAATGCAGCCTTGGTAAACATTATTAGTATTGGTAATCTTTTTGGGAAAAGCCAACATTCCTCTTTTCGTCTCTGTATAAGGCTTGGAGTTGTGGCCACTTTGTCCAAATCATTCGAGAAGAACTGGGTCTGATCCCAGAGTTGTTTGCTGGCCTCTCTCTCTCTCTCTCTCTCTCTCTCTCACTCCTATTTTTTCCCCCAGTCACCTCCTCATGTTCTAGAGACTGAGATATTGGACCAAGGACAGAGAAAAGGAGGGAATGGATGAAAAAGGAACCAGACAGTCACAGAGGAACACATACAGGAGACTAAGAAAAGACAAGACAACAGAAATACTTTTTTTCTTACTCCAGCCTTTCTCCCTCTCGCTCCCTGTCTCGTTTCACTTTCTTAAAGCTGAACTCCTGAGCCGATCTGCCAGACGCTGCCTAGAAAAGTGAAAGAGAGTTATTCTGAGTTGTTTATGAAAGCCATGCCATCCAGACTGATGGAGTTTTCTCTCTTCTCTCTGTTGATGTGTCTGTTCTGCTGGGCTGCAGTAGGGAACCACACCGGCCGGATCAAGGTGGTCTTCACTCCGACCATCTGCAAGATGACCTGCACCAACAACCGCTGTCAGAACAGCTGTCAGAAAGGCAACACCACCACTATCATCAGTGAAAACGGGCATGCAACGGACACCCTCACCGCCCCCAACTTCAGAGTCGGTGAGTGGCATCGCCGCCTCTTCTTGGGTGTATTGTGGGTAAAGTGGTAAGTTTTCATTCATCCAGGTCTTTGTAGAACATCTAATTCCTTCGTTGAACTGAATTTTGTTGTGTGTGTGTGTTTGTACGCTTGCGTTTGCCGTATACTGAACAGAGAACAGCTGGCCGTGGGCCTGTTACATCATGTCCAGCCTCAGACAGGTCTATAATTATGGCTGATGTTTGGATTTGTTTCTAGTCGTGGTTCGGTGGGGAGTTTTTACTTGCCTGGCAGATATTTTGGAAAAGTTTAAGATGCTTTAGATCATGTCTGAAAAACCTTTATTACTTAACTTCAGTTCTTCTCACTTTGTTTGCTGCAGTGATGTTTCACAAGAGCTTGTGGTTATGACACAGCAGAACGTCTTCTGCCCTCCAGTTCAGTCTGGGTTCTTCGCACATTTCTTAGTTGTGTAGTCCATTCAGAGTTACTTGGAAAGGATTTGATTTTGCCTTGGTAGAATCTTTGTTACTTTCTTTAACTTTGCAGTAATTTTAATATTCAAAATGCACTATACAACGAGCACAAATTACTTTTGTTCAAAATTCCAGTTCTAAGAACGTGTCTCTGTGATTACACCATAACTGTCAAAACTAATGGAAGACTTTGTTTTTTACATACTTGGTCGATAGTAAAGTAAAGATGTTTTATAGTGAATCATTCAGATAATGGACAGTTAATTCATTTTAGTAATTAGCATTATCATATCTTTTTTTCTTTAAATGAAGAGGTACTAAAATATTAATAATAACATTTAAATTGTAAATAAAATAATATTGTAATCCTTATAGTAAAGTCAAAAAGTTTGTTTTAAGTGCTAGCATAGTTTGGTACTTTCACTTCTTGGCCTTCTGCTCTTTATTGTCCAATATCGGTGGATGTTAGCATGTAGTAATTTTGTGACTTGCAAGTCTTGCGTTAAGGTCAAGAATTAAGCAATAGACACAATTTGTATGCATAGTGGTTACATAAGGTTTACTTTTGAATCCAATTACTCTGTGGACACACGGGTAGCATTTTTTTTTCACCAGTGATTTTTGTAATCTGTGCCCAACAGGGTGAGCAACTGAAATTGTATTCTATATAAGAGGGTCAGGAAAGCTCAGAGTCAGAGGGAGTAAGTGTTTGAATGGCTGATCTCAGAATAAGCAGAGGCTGTGTGCGTGGTGCTAAGATGTCATTCTGTCTCTCTCTCTCGCTCTCTCTCTCTCCCCGTCAAGCTGTTTGTCTGAATGAGGTGAACGTCTGGAGTGGGTGAGTGTGTGCGGCCTTATAAGGAACACAGAGCTTTCTGTCAGCTCTGATCCAGACACAGTTGGGAGGAGAGATCGGCTGAGCTCCAGCATCGTGGTGGATCATGGAGAAACACACGCACATACACTCATTAGGGTTGGATCAATACCAAGATTTTGGCTTCGGTACTCTAAACCAGCTTCTCATACCTCAGTTTTGATGCTCAATCGATTCCTTAAGCAACAAATAAACTACCTCAGGTGATTGATGAGAAATGAAATGAGTTGTCAGTACATTCAGTAATTTGACTGGTCTCAAGTATGCAATAATTAAATATAACTTAACCCCTACATGTTATTCAAAAGTCTGGGGTCAGTAAGATTTTGTAAAAATATTTTTAATTAATTTATTATTTAATTATTAATTTAATTTAGTAATGCAAAAATCAGCATTCTTTAACTATATACTACATTTTTGATTATACAGAAATGTAGATTTGTTATATAAATATTGGCAAAATTACATTGTGTCATGGTATTTTTTACTCCATGTACACAGAGAGCATGTGCCAGACCTGTAAATCATTGATCAACTCTTGGATTTGAGAGTCAATAAACTCATAGAATACTAAGGCATTATCACATATATCGATATATATTTCGACTGCATGTTCCATATTTGTGACCCTGGACCACAAAACCAGTCACAAGTTGCACTGGTACAGTATATTTGTGGCAATTGGCAATAATAGGTTGAATGTTTCAAAATAATCGATTTTTCTTTTATGCCAAAAATCATTAGATTATTAAGTAAATATCTTGTTCCATGAAGATATTTTGTAAATATCTTACTATTAATATATTAAAAAATATATTTTTGTGAGTGAATGCAGCAAAATCGCAAACATAAATGAACAACTTTAAAGGCGGTTTCCTCTGTTTCGATGTTTTTGCACCCTTAGTTTCCAGATTTTCAAATAGTTCCCATAGTTGAAACTACGGACAAATATTGTCCTATCCTAACAAACCATATATCAATTGAAAGCTTATTTATTCAGTTTTCATATGGTGTATACAGATCTCAATTTGAAAAAAAATTACCCATGTGGCTGGTTTTAAGGTCCAGGTTCACATATATGATTGCACTGATGGGAATCTGTAGTCCAGAGTGCTCCAACTGGAGCTGACTTGTCATCCCTATTGTTTTCTAAATATATGCCTCACCTTTACACGTCGTTGGACACAGTTGTGTTGGGTGTTTTGACAATCATCCCCATAGAGCTGCCAATGAACCTGTCTGTACTAGCAGATATGTTGGAGTTTACAGGAGAATGTTACTCCATCTGTTTAAGGGCCTTGGGTGGATGCTCTCTCTCTCTCTCTCTTTTTTTTATTTTTAGATGAATATTCCAGGTGGTCTAATGACACCTCAAATAGGAAAAGCTCTAATGCTTGCTTTTGTGCTTCACTAGTGTTAAAAACATTTGCCAGTTTTGAAATTCTCTTGTGTGTTTATTTGTTCATGTGTGTGTGCTGTGATCATACTGCACATACTGTCAACAACTAGACATCATACACTACCATTCAAATGTATGGGTCAGTCCATTTTTTTAAGAATTAATACTTTTATTTATAGCAAGGATGCATTGAACTGATTAAAATAGTGACAGTAAATTTATATTAACAACTTATATTGTAGACAAATTATGTTACCACCAAAGAATAATATGTCAAATAAATACTGTGTTTTTGAAAAAATGTAGCACAACTTTCATAATTGATTATAAAAAATGAGGACCAAATTGTTGTCATAACGTTTGTCAAAACGGGAAAATTACATTTTAAAATATATTAAAATGGAAACTAGTTATCTGAAATTATAATAATTTTTCGCAATATGACTATATATTTACTGGTTTGACTATTGACTATTGTATATTCCTCTCTGTTTCTCTTTTGTATGTCACTTTGGATAAAAGCATCTACTAAATGCATGTACTTTATAATAACGTAAATGGTTAATGGTATGACAATATGAAGAGTTCAGATGCAAAAGCCTCTAAATGCCATTTGAAATTTTCTTCTTTAATGATGATTTTTATCAAATGTGTATATTTAAGTTCAATTATTTCACTTAAATAACAATTAATAGGTAATTATCATTGCCATTTAAGTGAAATCACTGAACTTAAATATACAAGTTTGATAAAAAATCATCATTAAAGAAGAAAATTTCAAATGGCATTTAGAGGCTTTTGCATCTGAACTCTTCATATATTTACTGTTATTTAAAATAAAATGAATGAGTAAATATATTTTTTCCATATAAATTTAAATAAACAAATTTTAATTATTTATTTAAAGAAGACAAAAAAAAAAAAATCTAACCGTGACCATACTTTTGAACTGTAGTGTATGTTTTATGACAGACATTGCAAAATAATAAATTTCTGTGAAGACATTAATATTCAAAAAATACTATTGCTAGTGATTTTTAAATATAATCTTTTCAAGCCTGTGAAACACCTGTGGTGTGTGGTTTGGCTAACAAACAGAATATATGAAAACTGTGTGAGTGGGCATGTTTGGCACATTGGCTGACATGGAATATACAGTTTGGGGTTGGTTGGCACAAGTGATTTTTGTGATATATAGTTTAAAAGCATGAGATTTTTTGTTTGATTGCTTTTTATTTATTTTTCAAACTTTCATTTGCACCTATTGGATTTTCATGTTTATTCCACCAGAGATATTCAGCAAGTATACTTCCTCCATAAGACTGTCCCGCCAAGCCTCTCCTTAGAGTTATTCCTGTCTGTCAGCTCATCTGAGAGTCACTGTGTTGGCTTGTGTGTATGTTTGAGAAATTCTATAGTTGCAATCAGCTCACCGCCATATTAGTAGAGTGTATGTGTCACATACATTCCTCTTTTATCAAATGAACCATGTACCCTAAGAGCAGTCATTTATGTGTGTCAGAGAGTGAAAGTTAATGTGGTCTGGTTATTTTATCATTTAGGCCACATTTCATCAGTTTACTGTCATGCTGCTCTATTTCCTTCTGTCAAGGAGAGAGTAGTGCTCTTCACTAGATAGGATGGGAAGTGTGTGTGTTTATGTGTATGAGTGTGCGTATGTGTGTGTGATTCAATGTTGATACATGAGTGCGTCAAGATATTGCCTGGGGTTCAGTGTAGACGCTGGAATAGTCCTAGATTTCCCACTAGAGCAGAAAAAATGAAAGTGTGCACACGTGTTGTGTATAAATCATGGTTTGTCAGAGTGTATGTAAATATTTATATTAATATACCAATGTATCAGAGAAAATATATGTGTGTGGGTTTGTTTAGCTCTACTTTGAAGGGGAAATAAAGAGAGTTAAATATATTTTTTTTTTTAAAAACTCTCGTTGGGGACATTTGGGGATGTTCTCATTTGGAAAAATGAATGAAATAATGCTTAATAAATAACTCGCTGCTTTTTAAATATCTAATAAATACAAAAAAAGTGTGAAAATGTGTACAAAAATAATAGAAGACTATGCTATGTTTTCTTTTAGATTTTGTGTGTGTCTTAAAATATATTATCTGCAGTCACAATCAGTGTTGTGCAAGTTACTTTCAAACTGTAATACATTAGGTATTACTTGTTACTGTTATTTAAAAGTAATTCATTACCTTACAATATTACTGTCCCAGAATTGTAATGCGTTACATTACTCATGTATTACTTTTGAGTTACTTTCACCAAAATAACTACTGTAAGTAGAACTTAACTTTTGGGCTGTAACGATATGCAATATGAAACCGAAATCGCGATTTGCCACACGATACACCTCTTCCAACTCCAGCGTTATTCTCCTTACCGTCCATATCCAATGCTGCCTTATCTTTAAATTAGGCTATTAGTATTATTTGAAGTCAACTTTATAAAATATGTAGACCTACACCACAAAACTAGTTGAGGATAAATTATTTAAAATTGAAGTCCATCATTATGGACATGACATTTGCAGTCAAAACTTGAAATAAAAATTCTCAGAAAATACATGTATTGAAACGTATATAGGCTACTTCCTTAAAGGACTCCAGACATTAGACAAATATCAGTCTATGTTTTATTTTTAATATTAGGGAAAAGACACACATTCATGCGTGACAAAAAAATAGGAGGCAAAATATATTTTTTGTAATTCTGTTAATTACACTGCGCAAATCGGATCAGGAAGGGTTGGCTCTCCAGTCTCCATAGAATTTAAAATATTCATTTTATTTTAGTTTTCGTGTTCGCATTTATGAGGAAAAAACAATGTTACAGACGCGACCGCTCTGAATGGCACTAAAAGACTGCTTTAAAACTTTCACATAGTCTGTTGCCTTTAAGAAGTAAAAGCAGACAATACACTGTAATACAACTGTAATACAAGCCTCACTGAACATGTAACGAGTAAAATATTACTGAAAATTGATTAGAAATGCCTTACACTACTGCGTTACAGCAAAAAGTAATATGTTACTGTAATGTATTACTTTTGTAGTGCGTTACTCCCAACACTGGTCACAATGAACTGTGCGTCTGGCCACAAGAGATATATGTGGTTTGAGAGGAAATTACATCATATTGTGCCATGTGGGAATGGTGGTTAGGATAGCCGTGCTGTTTTTAATGAGCATTTAGCATGATTAGTTCATGATGGTTAATTACATTATGTGGCTTTTGGTTTAGGAGCGTTTTTAAAGAATATCTTGACAGGAGAATGAGGTTCACCTCATTTAAAGGTTTGAAATATTGTCCTATACCACAACACAAACGTATTGCCGTAAAATATCTAGCCCCAAAACGTTTATTTACCTCAGCCTTGGGATAATTAAATCCATTCATCATTTTGCTGGTATTATTGCTGAGCAAAATGTGACCTAAAAGCTCAAGTGAGATTTTAAGCACTGTGAAAAATGTCTAAAAGCGAGCAAGGCAGAGAGAATGTTAAAGATGTTTCAGGGCAGAATGGTCCATCACCATAATGGCACGTTTAGTGAAAATGTGTCACGCAGAACTCCCATTACATGCCACCACAAAAGTTCCTAAACCGATTTTCTGTGAAGCATTTAAGCACATACACACACACACACACACACAATGGCCCACACCAAGCAAACACTTCCTCAAACACTGGACAAAACTAAAGTTTTATGATAATTTTGTTGATTCATCTGTGTATAATTAAATGTGATGGGTCGCTAAACTAAACATTGAAAAATGTTACCCGATATGGCAGTGATTAACCACGCTTTGCTCTGTTTGTGTGTTTGTTTTAGTTGTTTGCCATTTGCCCTGCATGAATGGAGGAAAATGCAGTGCTCGGGATAAGTGCCAGTGCCCACCAAACTTTACTGGAAAATTCTGCCAAATGGCAAATCCAAACGGTCACCAGGGGCAACATACTCTCACAAATGGGCAGAAGACGAACGTCCACTCAACGCACACATTACCTCTCACCTACGGCACTGGACACAACCAGGGTAACACTTTAAATATTTATATCTCTCTGTCTTTTATTAATATGAAATACATGGCTCTGTTGTTATTAAAGGAATATTCAGGGTTTAGAATTACCATTTGCCCTTTGTTTTCTCTCTTAAAAAAAAACAATATGGGTTACAGTGAGGCACTTAATGGAAGTGAAAATATGCTTACTACATGTATCTCATTTCCATGAAAACACAACGTCATAAAACTCTAAAATTACAAACAGCTTTACATAATAATACACAAAGTGCTTTTATAAAGTTTTTAGTTTTACATTTCTGCTAATCTGCTACAGAAATTGTGCCCATTCGCTCTCACTTTTACGTAGCTCATATTGGTTTTATTTTCTGTGGTAATTAACATTACACCATAAATACTGTCTATTGAGCTTAACTTGGATTAAAACTGTACTGATATATGAATTTAAATTGAATACTCCTTAAAGCTTTACTTTTCTGTAGGTTTGGTGAATGTCCATGTAAAACATCCCCCCGAAGCCTCAGTCCAGATCCATCAGGTGTCTCCAGTGGACAGTAACGGGCAGGTGAAGAACACTCAGTCCAGCCACTCCTTCACTTATCACAGCAGCAGCCAGAGCATCCAACATGGACACACTCACAGCAGCGTCATTTACCCCAACCAGCAAACATACCTCCAATACCAGCCAGTGACATCCAAGAGCCAGCTGGGACGCTGCTTTCAAGAGACTGCCGGAATGCAAGTGAGAGACTATAAGTGTTTGAATAAATAACTCAGATATAACTCGTATATAAAGCTTTTATGTGACGAAGTTGATGAGATATTCAAGGGTTTGCATCTGTACTGCACCTCTACTTCCATAGAGCTTTTACATTATTTGTTTTTCACTTAAAAATGAAATATCTGTCATCAATTACTCATCTTAACTTTTTTGTAATTATTTCTTCATAAGGAGATCTTTTGAATAATGTCTCTGAGTTTTGATCCATTCAATGGAAGTCAATGTTCTTCATTAGGCTCCAGTATTATTATGGATTGCATTGACTTTCATTGTATGGACAAAAGCATTCTTTAAAATATCTTCTCTAGCTTTACCCTTCTCTTCATCTCAATCTCTCTCGCCACTGCTGTGAGTTGTACATCATCCACTATTACTCTGTCTCTCACTTTTAATGCCTTTTAAACAAACTCGATTTCAGCTATCATTGGATAATCAAGAAATAGAGCAATAGACAAAATGAATAGTGAGATGTTCTCCAGAACATTGTGACGCTCAAGGGAATATCCGTCTCTTCAGAAGAGAACAACTGCAAATGAAACAAAAGAATGATTCTCAAGAGTTATGACTCAGTACCTGCCGCCAGCTTGATAGAACATTTAGTTGTCCCACAGTTGTTAGTCTATCAAGTTATTATCATCAAGTTCACCTCAGAGTTGTTTGTTTACTCTCTCTCTAATCGTAAAGTGCCGTGGATGTTTTTGCAACCATTCAGACTTAATTTGCGACTTTGTCTTTTCATGTCAGCAGAGAGTGGGGTCTTATCAAGTTGTTTGAGTTGTGTATCATTGCAGTCTCTCAGGTTGTTGTTTGCTTCGTGCCTGGTTCCGCAGATTAGATTCAGTCAGGGGGGGAGATATCAGAGTGTTGATCAGCAAGAACTTGGATCAAGAGCTGTGTGAGCAGAATTATATATGTTTGTGGTGAATGGTCTAGATGAGTATCTCTCTTATTGTATTTGATTGTGTTTCATTTTGTTCTAGTGTGGGAAAGCTCTGCCCGGCCTGTCTAAACAAGATGCCTGTTGTGGGACTGTGGGCACATCATGGGGATTCCACAAATGCCAAAAATGCCCCAAGAAATCATGTAAGCTACTGTCTCACTCTCACAAACAAAAACTCCCGTTACGCTCTCACACTGACAATTATTTGCCTCGTTTTTACAAACAAAAGCACCCATCTCACCCTCACATGCAAAAAACGGTCTCACTCTTACACTGACAAACATCTTCCTCACTTTCAGAAACAAAAACACTTCTCACACCCTCAGAGAGGCAAACATCTGTCTTGCTTTCACAAACAAAAACATACTTGGTTACTAACGTAACCTTGGTTCCCTCTAGAAGAGGGAACGAGGACTGCGTAATATCTTATCCTAGGGGAAAACCTCTTTTCCACGAGATATTGAAGCCAACAAATATCCTTAATTTTGAATTAATGTTAAATGCGTTTTGGCACCATGCAGACATAGGTAAGGTGGCTCGCGTGCCTATTGGCTGTCCTGCGGCAACTGCAGCAGCCTGTCGAGCAGTGGTGGAATGTAACGAAGTACAAATACTTAGTTACTTTACTTAAGTATATTTTTCACGTATCTTTACTTTACTTAAGTAGAATAAATAGTGCATACTTTTTACTTTTACGTCGTTACATTTTGCAGAAATTATTATACTTTCTACTCCACTACATTTTTACAACTTCTGTTACATTTTCATTACATTTTCTGATCAATTTTTCCCCTGCCAAAACGTAATCTTTTGTTGCACGTTTGTCTCACCAGTGACGTTTGGTTGCCATAGATAAATGCGTCTCGCACGCAGTGTGTTTATCATGCAATTTATACGCGAAAATGTGTTTTTACGTGCATAGGAAACACACCGTGTGTAATATACGTTTGGTTAGGATTATGGCAAGCCAAGAGGTTCAGAATTACACCATAAATTAATCGTGTTTACTGCCAAACATGGTTATTAACATATAGTAAGGATAAGCATGGTTTATATTGCCTAATTGCAAGGTTGTTTCAGAAATGGTGACAACATTTTTTTTTTTTCCATCATTATTGAATATCGTTATAGGAGTATTAGGTTGAATGAGTTAGAATTAAATGTTTTATTAATCATTAGAAAATAGTCATTAAGAGAATCAATTGTTATGCAAGTACTTTTACTTTTAATATTTAAAGTACATTTAAAATCAGGTACTTTTTACTTTTAACTTAAGTATGGTTGTCATTGTGTTCTACTTTTACTAAAGTAAATATTTATCTGGTTATTTGTACTTTTACTTAAGTACTGAGATTCAGTACTTCCTCCACCACTGCTGTCGAGAGACGCCCTTGGTGACGTCAGATTCAGTGGGAGTGGCCTGGGCCTATAAATACAGCTTGATGGGCTGATATAATCTAGTTTGAAGCGAACCAGAGTGTGTTGCTGGCACAGCAAAGATACACAGTCCGTGTTCCCTCTTCTAGAGAGAACCGATGTTGCGTTAGTAGTAGTAACAGTGTAAAACGCTGTGCGTGCTGGGATCCAATACCAAAGTCCCAAGGGCAGGTGCCCAGGGCTCATATAGTTCATAATCACAAAGAGTCTGAGAAGAGAGGCTAGAAGTGTCATTCCTAATAAGTTAGCATCCTAAGTTATCATCTTCTTCACTGTCAGACAAAAATGCCTTCCGCACTGTCACACAATCGTTAGTCTCACTCTCTCTTTCAAACATCTGTTTTACCTTCACAGACACAAACATCTGTCTCACACTCACACAGAAACTCAAGCATATGTCTTACATTTTCACTTTTGAATGACCAAAATGACTAAAACAAACTATTAAATGTTCAGAGTGAGACACAGCGCTAAACATCAGTATGTCTGGGCCCCATTAGAGGTGAATCACACTTGCAGGATGATTGTGCAGAGGAGTATTCCACAGTAGTGCAGTCCAAAAAGAGCAGGAAAGCAATGATTCATCACCAGGCCCAGCCTTGATTTCTCACTAACTAAAAGAGACTATGATGGGTTCCTCTAAAATCTATTTGATGCCAAACCTCCAAGTGGCTGTGACTCAAAAGACACATGGTCCTAATATCAAGAATGAGAGAGAAGGGATGCATTCCACAGAGAAAAGGCAAGTGCGTAATGAATGGGCAAAAGAAAGAGAAAGCTGTAAAGTATCTGGTTACACACGCTGTGTTGAACTTACTGACATGCTGACTCACCTGGCACACACTCCAGCTTTAGTAATGCTTTCTCACATACACACACGTTTACTCGTTCAGTCATGATTCCTTCTTGCTTAGTCACTTCTATGAAGTTAGTCCCTACAGAAAAGTGTTAGCGTACCACCCCTTTTTTTCTCCCTCTCTCTTCCTCAATTTCTCTTCACGGTATGTCCGTAGATATTTCTGCCCATATATGGGCGTCCCTGCATTCTGTGCATTCCCAGACATATCGCTGATTTAAACCTTATGGACCTCACCAAAACAAACGTTCATGGGTGTATGAAATATTTAAGGATTGTTGTTTTAATCTTCAAAATGCCAATTAAAATGTTATTCCTTTTCTTTAAAAGTGTGGCCTGTTCATCGCACACTTCACATTTTAGTTACATAGATGTTTGCTCCATTTGGGAGGAAAAGCGATTCAATATTGCAGTGAATGGCGTGAAGTTGATGTGACATTACCGCTGTCTCTGAGGTCTGTGTGCAGCATCTGTTGGCGAGCACTTTCTAGGACTTCAGCTGGCTCTGAACGTAAATAGAAGTGCACGGCAGTAACGTTACACAAGTGTTGGGGTAATGAAGATATAGACTAGTCTGGAGTTCTAAAGCAGGCTCAAAATATGACCCTTGAAAATGTCGGTGGCATTCTGTTCTGTTCCAAATGAGTCATTCTATTTCACTCTCTCACTTTGTTCTATTTATGTAATTTATTACGGTCATTACCCATGAGACTGAGAGGGAAGTAAACCCTGTTCCTGTTACACGTTCCCAGTCGCATGGCCTGTCCCGAGACAAAACTTAAAACAGTCACTACAGAACTATGTACAGTGTTGTTGCTTGATTTTTTTTTAATCTGAAGGTGATGAGCTATAGAGTTATTAATGATCTATGTGTGAATGTGCTTTGTTTTAATGTGGAACATGTAAAACATGTAAGAACAAATGTAATCAGATCAGATCTATTAAGTTGCACACTTGCATTTTGTTTTCCATTATATCCTGTTAGTTTCCTGTGTGAAACCCTTGGCCATGTCCTGTACAAAAATTAGCCATGGTAATCAATCATAGGTACTATAGTTATTGTTACAGCAATAATTATACATTGGCAACTTGGAATTTACCATTCACTGCCTTAGAAAAAAGGTGATGTAAAGAGCCTTAAATTGCATTAAATTGGTCTAACACTACTACGATTTCTTTTTCAAATACTGTTATTTTGAACTTTCTATTCATCAAAGAATCCTGACAGAAATGATCAGTTTCTACTAAAATATTAACCAGCAAGAAATGTTTCTTCAACACCAAATCAGCATATTTAAAGGATTTCTGTGGTAGCTATTTTAATTACTGTATTCTCACTAGACCAAAGTTTCAATCCTGTCTTTCTTGCTGGAAGAGAATGTTTTCCTTTATAGCTGTAACTAAATGTGTTATCTCTTATTTTTATTTTTGTTGTAGTCCTCTTCTCACTCTCTCTTTCTCTCTCTTTTCTCTAAAGCGATTCCTTTAATTGAATGTCCTCAAGGCTATAAGAGGCTGAATGCCACCCGCTGTATCGGTAAGTGTTTCTGCTTGCACATACATGCATTCACTATGCTTTTATTGTATATTTTTGTTCCAGCAGTCAATATGATTACTGTAAGTTTGTGGTGCTCGCAAGCAACCTTTTGGGACAGGGCCCATGTGTTAGTATCACATACTGTATATAATTAATATCGACCCCACTGGCCTCTGCATGCCGCAACTGGTCACATACGCCATGTAATGTTCCTTTTATTAAATTGCCATTTTAAAACGGTGTCCGAGCTCGATCACAGAGAAGACTCTCTTTAATGGTTATGAGGACAGACGGGAGGAGAGACAGGTGGCATCTTTGATAGATCTTCGTAATCTATGTTGAAGTTGGAGCTGGAGATCCAACATATCAGGGCCAACAGCCAGAAAGATTTCAGGGGTTTTGCTCAGCTTATAGAATCGAAGTGAAGTAACACACGTCCTGCCATATATTGTGAATGAATGATTTTGCAAAGTAAACTTTTGTTTTGCATGTCAGTAATATTTCTTTATAAAGAATAATAAGAATGAGATAAAGCCAGATGTGGGATGGGGAGTGTATATCGCTGTTGTAAATAAAAATAACCTCAGGATTCCTTTTAATTAACTATAAAATTGCACTCTTAATTATGTTTTGAAAAATCTTAAAGTTTGGGGTGGGTTAGATATTTAATCTCCACACACCTACAGCCAAACACATCTGCTGTTAGCAGCCACCACCAGCTGCTTCAGTCTGCCAAACCCAGAGCTGAACCGCAGCTAAAAGTGAAGTTGGCTGTGTAATGGGGAAGTGCCCAGCGTGTGGCCTGGCTGCAGGCACTCTGGGTCAATAGAGATAAAACCTTGATTAAGATAAGTAATAAATGGATATTACTGTTAACAATAAGTTATGGTCTCTAATCAACTATAAAATAAGCCTAATGTCATTTTTATATGAGGTATTGCTCTCATTAAAATTGCTAAGCCATTTCTTGTTTATGGTCTGAAAAAGCAGAGCAGCTGGTCATGTGGTCTTTTCTACATTTCTCAAGAGTACTATTTTTGTAGCTGTAGTGCTGCTTTAATTTCTTCACAGCATTTGCATAGCATGAGTAGGTATGTAGAACGTTTTAATAAACAGACCTGATACTATGGACTCTATATCTTAATAAATATTTCATCATGTACTGTTCTCTGAGGCTAGTTTACGCTCAGAGTGCCGTTAAGTTTGTACTTAATCATTGTCCTGATAACACAGCCTGAGGGTCCCACTAAACCTTTGGCGCTTATTTGCGTCATGCCAAAGCTTTTATAGCATAAGTAGATGGGTCTCCTGTGGTTAGGGTGTTCTGCCTAATGACAGGAATCTCTTCCTGTCATTAGTCATAATCCTGTCCTCATTGGCAGGTTTATGCTTTCATAAACATTTCTGATGGAGAATAATACGCCTTGTCCACATACATTTTTAGTCACTGAACTTTTGTTAATTTTACTTTTAATCCCATTTTTTTTTTTTGCTCTAATTATTTTGTATATTGTTTTTCTTTTTACCTCATAAATGTATTTACATTGAACTTATTGTTTTATTTTTGCAACTAAGCTAAATTAGTTTAGCCATCTCTAATAAGCATCATTTACATAGAAAGAGGTATTTTGCATGGAAACAAATAAGTTATCTTCAGTACTTCAGCACTCATGGTGCAGTACTGTATCAGCACATTTTTTAAACGGATTTGAGGGTGGTTAGTGAATTAGACACAGGTAGCTGAAATAATATGTAACAAAGTGAAGCAGTCGTTTAGTGAGTTTGCCCATTTGGATTTCTTAAGGTATCCTTGTATATAGTGGAGACATTGTGATGTCATTGCTGTGATTGACAACTCCTCTGGGCCGGTTTGTGTTCTGGTGCA
Source organism: Pimephales promelas (assembly GCF_988280905.1). Lineage (NCBI taxonomy): Eukaryota > Metazoa > Chordata > Actinopteri > Cypriniformes > Leuciscidae > Pimephales > Pimephales promelas. The sequence continues at coordinate 20,757,615 of NC_142783.1, forward strand.
GATGTTGTGATGCTTGAGGGATTGAGCATATGCCCTCTCTGCATGAGAATCACTGTAATCATGAACACATTACCATTGCATTGGGACATTTGTTGGATCTGTGTCCCAACTTAAGTGCTGGGAATCTGGGAATGATGACTGCCCACACCCTTAACTTGCACTCAATGGCCTCTTGGAGAAATTTTAGTGTGGTAAGTGTGTGTGTGTAAAAATGCTGAATGCTTTCTGTAAGGGTTAGGTTTAGGTGTAGGGTTTGAGCTAAGAGATAGAATATAAAGTGTATACAGTATAATATCATATCTATGGAGAGTCCTCATAAAACACAAAAACCCTACGTGTGCGTGTACTTGTATGTTCCTTTTTCTATTTCTCAGTAAAACTGCACATTTTAGAGTGGCCTTTTATTGTGGCCAGCCTAAGGCACACCTGTGCAATAATCACATTGTCTAATCAGCATCTTGATATGCCACATCTTTGACTTTGAGGTTGAATGGATTATCTCGGCAAAGGAGAAGTGCTCACTAACACAGATTTAGACAGATTTATGAACAATATTTGAGAGAAATAGGCCTTTTGTGTACATAGAAAAAAGTCTTGGATCTTTGAGTTTAGCTCATGAAAAATGGTTGACAAAAGCAAAAGTGTTGCGTTTATAATTTTGTTCAGTGTATAATGTGTTTGCATCTCAAGTCTCTTTTCTTCTACTGTCAAAAGAAGATTGAAAAATCCCTTCCTGTTTTGACATGAAACATTCTTCAAAATATCATATTTTGTGATATTTTCATCTTTTGTGTTCCATATTTTCACTTTCATCAAGGAAGATGAAAATAATTTCCTAATGTTTGTTATCACCCTCAGATGTCGATGAATGCCAGATTCAAGGTGTTTGTCCCAATGGAAACTGCATCAATACCATGGGCAGCTTCAGGTGTATCTGCAACCCAGGATTTGTGCCTGACCCCTCCCTGACCACCTGCTTCCGTAAGCCTCTCCTCTCCTCTCCTCATCTCTGGCAAACTTGAATGGCTGATGTCTTTGGCATGTTCCTTCTGTTTCCATGCTTACCTGTTCAAAAACAAATGTACCTACTCTACCAGTGTAAATGGATTTAGTCCATCACTTCAGCTCAGACCAGTAAGATATGCTGATTAGTCTAGCTAGCAGCATGATTTAACATGGCTTCTAACACTAACTGTGACTGTCACAAGAGCGGAAGATTCTCTGCTGTTCAGGCGAGGTTGAAATGAGCTTGAATCCTTTGTGCGGTCGGTCAGTGGGGCACAAACACACACTCAAGCTTTCTCTGTGATTTAATGAGGTAACCTAAGTGTGCTGTCTGTGTTATTGTGATAAATATAGAGGCCGATCCTTCTCTTGGAAGGTAGCATTTGCCAAATTATACCTCTGGAACATGCTGTCATGTCCTTTTTTTCAGAGGAGATAAGAGAATTAATTAATTTACTCATGCACTTTCTTTCAGTAAACCATTGCCACTTTTCTGATGATGATTTTCTTATGTGGAGATGGAGAATGCTCTGCTATATTGAGTGTTTTTCACCCCATGATACTTGGTAGGGTTAAATAGACTTTAAATGAATGAAATTTTGATGTTTAATGTATGTAAGCAGATTCCTTATATCAAGAGCCTATGATGTACTAAGCCTTATAAATAACCTTACTTAAATGCTTCCTGCTTAATTGTCCTCTTTGCACTGTTAGTTTGTATTCTTGTCCTGTGTTCTTTTATATCTTGTGTCTGTAAAACTGTATCACTTTTCATTCACGATGATACACTGTCCCCTTCACTCTGTTTTAATGTGGTTATATTGGAGCAGTTGTTTTTTTTTGTTATGGCATTGTAGTTATGCATAGATGGAACACAAGGTGAAGGGAATCTCTTTTCTCTTCTCTATTTCTCTTTCTCTTCCATGTTTGTGTCATACACCGTGCACACTCCTCCCCTCACTTCCTCCTTCCATCTCCATGGTAACCAGCCGAAACACCTGCTCTTCGCGAGGAGAAGGGTGATTGCTTCCGATTTGTCAGTCCGGGGAAGCAGTGCTTGCACCCTGTGTCCAGTCAGCTGAGTAAACAGTTGTGCTGTTGTAGTGTGGGCAAGGCCTGGGGTCCTCATTGTGACCGCTGCCCCCTACCTGGGACAGGTAAGCTACCTGAGACACGCCCTCTATAAGCCCCACCCATTCTACTGGTATCGTTCCCTCTCTGTCCTCCAATTCATTGTGGTTTGCATGTGTGTTCCACAGCTCTTCTACGTAGACGCTTTTACACGCCATCACTCTCTTTTTGTTAGTTCTCTTGTAGATATTTCGATTTCATACATGCATCTTATATTATTTTTGTATTTGCCTTCCTGTGAGACCTGCATTCGAGCAGTCACTAAATTAAGGGACAGCATTTTGCTTTACAGTATTCGTTGGTAAGGAAAATGTTTACACCCAAGTTTTGGGCAACAAGAATGATTCAGTCTCCACATATCCAATGCATTATTTTTTTTTTAATGACAAGTTTTTTTATTTACTTTATATTTGTTTAGTGTTGCTTTGTCTCATTGTTCATTTAAATCAATTTTAATTGCTTGATATATAGATAGACAGATAGATAGATAGATAGATAGATAGATAGATAGATAGATAGATAGATAGATAGATAGATAGATAGATAGATAGATAGATAGATAGATAGATAGATAGATAGATAGATGGATGGATGGATGGATGGATGGATGGATGGATGGATGGATGGATGGATGGATGGATGGATGGATGGATGGATGGATGGATGGATGGATGGATGGATGGATGGATGGATGGATGGATGGATGGATGGATGGATAGATGGATGGACAGATGGATGGACAGATGGAAAGACAGATGATAAAAAGATGATAGATAGACAGATAGACGACAGATGGATGGATGGACGTGCGGACATATGGATAGATAGATTGATAATTCATGGATTGATGGAAGGATGGATGGATGCACGGATGGATGGATGGATGGATGGATGGATGGATGGATGAACAGGCAGATAGATAGATTGATAGGATGCACAAACTGATTGACAGAATCATCAGAATCATTTTTTTTTTCTTTCTTTCTCTCTTAGCTGCTTTTAAAGACATTTGTCCTGGAGGTATGGGATACCATGTCACCACACCGTACATTTACAAGCCCAAACCGCCTAATGGGCACAGCCAGACAGATGGTCAGGGGCAGAACAAGCCCATCATTACACACCAAGTGCCTATGGACCCTCCCGTGCCCTTTCCCACCTTACAGCAGCCCGTGGAAGCTTTCGGCATCACAGAGAGGCAGCTACCTGGTGAGTTTCACAAGTTATAGCCACACAGGACAAAAACTATGAATGACTTTAAGCTGTTCTATTTTTGAAGGGCTTGTCCAACTGTCTGAATTCTGTCTGTGAATATGCAGACATTGGGGTTTGTATGTTTTATTTGCCTCATGCAGAATATCACATACATGTGTTCAAGGAAATCTGCCATTGGGTTTGTGATATAAAGTTTATTTACTTGATGGCCTGCCTGGATGAGTTTTTATGAAGAAGAGACACATACACACAAAGAACTCTTTCACCTTTTTCCCTGTCCTTCTTTTCTTCTCCTTTAAATGTCATCACATGTACACTTGGCACCAGGCAATTGAATGAGACTTGGCATTTGTCTGGACTCTGGAGAAGACTGAGATCCAAAATGTAGCCAAGCCTCTGTTGTTCCTATAGAAAGTGAACACAGAACTGTTCTCTCTTTGGCATGAGGAAGAGAGTCATTAGCTTTGCTTCCACCTTGCAAAACCAATGTCAAAGCTGATGAAGGATTCCAGAAGATCAGTGCATCACATCATATTTTCTCCTTTCACTTCTCTCGCACAAAATGAACTGCATAGATTTTTATAGCCTCTCTGCAAAAGCAGCCCATAAAAGCATTGCACTGCTGAAATGTGCGGTGGAGGTGGGCCAGGTTAAGAGAGAAAGAATTTGTCCTTGGGCTTTAATAAGTTTTGTCCTGTTGCTGGGAGTTTGTGTTTCAAAGTCGCTCTGGTACTAAAGTTGGTCCACTGAAGTTTACCATCTTACACACTACATGACCAAAAATTGAATCTAATTTAATTTAATTTATTATTTTATTTATCTTAATTCAGAAGCATAGTTGCCAGCACTACTTTATTGATCAATTCACAAAAATGGTATGACTCTTTGTTTCACAGCTTTGTGTGACAGTTTATTTTTGTGTTTTTATATGACGTAATGGTCTGCTGCACAGTTCCCACAGTTCCCCGCCAGGTAGGTTGGGTTTTATAAAGCAGTATAAATCTGCTAAATATGCTGCACAGCTGATGCTGATGCTGTTGCTTTCACGCACACGTCAAAGCAGCACTACAAAATGGCAGCTAAAAACATTTTAGAAAGACATCCAAAGCATGACACCGTCATGTCATCACTATTGCATGACTGCTCTGTGCGCTCTGCATTCTGTGTGTATGTCATTATGTGTCCTTCGCTTTGTGTATGATTGATGTTACTGTGTTTTTAATATTCATATTTGTCCAGGCAATGTTAACATTTAGAACTAGTTTTTAAGATTTTGTAGTTTAAGTGGGTTTAGACATGCAGTGTTTGATTTGCATATAATAAATGTCTTCAATTTATAAAAGATAGATAAAAAAGATGTAAATTATTTCAAAAGGACTTAAAAAGTAAAAATCACTCTTGATTGGAGTAATTAGGGAAGATCTTTCAATGTGGTCAGGTCTTTAATAGCTCAGTTTAAAGCATGGTTTTCAGATGTGATAAGGAGGCTTATTTTAATGTTTCTGGTCTGTTTGTGGGGGAAAACAACATATTTTACCACCCAACAGCATATGATTTTAAAAATGAAAAGTACTTGGTTCCCAAGACTGCCCCACTCGAGGAACCCTTTGAAGAACCTCTATAGGCACCCTATCAAAAATGCAGTTCTCTGAGAAATGAACAAAATGAAAAACATAAGCTCCTTCAATAACTCCAAAGCTTGTCAATGATTCCACCAGTAACCCTGTTAGGTTTTGTTACACTTGAAATGTATACTAATATTTGAGGATCCTTCAAAGTTGGTCCTGGGCTGTTTTCTGAAGGGTTCTACCAGTGTGGCAATCTGAAGAACACCAGATTTTTTCCCAGAAAAAAAACACAATTTTTACAATTTAAGGGTCAGACAGTACTAATAACTAAATCGAGAGGGTTTGTGCGTGTGTGTGTGTAAGAGAGAGAGAGAGAGAGATAGAGAGAGAGAGAGAGAGAGAGAGAGAGAGAGAGAGAAGAGGGCATGGTTGTAGATCTGTGAGATTGCATATGGCTTTCTTCCACTTAACTGACTCTGTCCCAAATGCCACCCTAAGCACTTTGTCAACATAATTCTGCATAGAATGTGAGATAATAGTTTACATCAGTGTGGCCTTTTCTCAGGGGAGCACTCTTGAGAACCTTTATGAAATTAGAAAGAGTGTGCATCAAGTGTGCCATTTGGGACAGATTGACAGCTCTGCCCCATCCAGTCAGAGCAGAAGCAGCTTACCCTTTTGCTTAGTTGCCAATAAATTTGCTCTTTGTGGATCAGTCAATTACTGTGTGTCGTTTCTTATCTGTTTGAAGGAGTTTTTTACCCACATGAGTGTTGATAGGTCAATTATACCGCCTGGACAGGCCCAGCTGTCACCTGGGGTATCTACAATCAGGATGAAGCCTTCCCTCCCAGGTCTCAGTCCCACTTGTACTGCACAAGACCTCTTCACCTCTTTAAATGTTATAGTCAACCCACTGGTTTATGCAAAGTTTTCTGAAGTGCTGTTTAAATTGAGGTATAAGGGCCTCAACTAACAAATCCAGATGATGACAACGATGGGTTGATGTGATTAGCTATTTTGATTTGTTTGTTTTGTAACAAATCTTGTTCATGGAATGTGCTGTACTTTGATTGTGGAATGTCTTACATCTCTTTTCTTTCTCTTCTTATGTTGCTCCATTCCTTGTCACTCTCCAGAGGTGGTGGAGAAGGTGTCACCACCTGCTCCAGTAGAAATTCTGCCCTCCAGAGAAAGTCAGAACATCTCCCCAACCCAACTGGCAGGTGAGTCTCATCTATCCATGTACTATATATCTGGGATGCACAATTATACTAATACTGTAAGTGCATATATATATATATATATATATATATATATATATATTAATGTTATGGCCAATAAATGATAAATAGTCCATATTTAAAATATATACTATTTTGTATAAATAAATTAAAAATGATACAGTAAAACTAAAATCAATCATTTAAGTGCTAGAAACCTCTCTCTTTTGTTTCCCTATGGGCATTTTTCAAGATAGCAAAATCCAAAGTGAGCTTGTTCTTCCATCTCTCTCTCTCTCTCTCTCTCTCTCTCTCTCTCTCTCTCTCTCTCTCTCTCTCTCTCTCTCTCTCTCTCTCTCTCTCTCTCTCTCTCTCTCTCTCTCTCTCTTCATAGAGATTGACGAGTGTCAAGTGAGACCTGATATTTGTGGTGCAGGAATCTGTTATAACACTGCTGACAGCTACACATGCATCTGTGATGACGGCTATAGAACAGACAGTGAGGGCACCACATGTGTAGGTGAGAAGTCAAAGGTTAAACAATATAAACAATATTGATACTGTAGTTTATGCTTTATCTCTACCAAGACCTGGAATTTTGATTCAATACAGTGGTTATTTTGCTTATGTAATGCATCCATGAATCCATCATACATCTGTTTGATATTGTCAGTCAATGATTCAACTGTAAAGGTATTTTGAAAATGTTGTAAATGTTTTTGTTTACACAATGAACGTCAATGGGGTCCAAAACAAAATTGGGTCCCATTGGCAAAAAAAAAAAAAAAAAAAAGGAGAGGGAAAAAAATAAAATTTTCCCAATACTTTCTTTTTTTGTTCCACCTAATAATGAAGGTCATTCAGATTCGCAATGCCTTGAGAGTAAATTATAAATTATAATACTTTATTCACTTTATTTTGATGATCCCCTTCAGACATTCTGTTGATGCTGGACCTTCAGGCGACGCTCATTAACACTCGCTGCTTGCCACAGTAGTGTATTAGTATCCTGTCTACTAATACATTTTATTTTGATGGTCCCCCAACCGACATTCTACTAATTTTCCAAGTACATGTCAACTTATTCTCCTAACCCTAACCCCTTATTCTCCTTACCCTACCTCTAATAGTCTACTAATACTCTTAATTAAAGTTAGTTGGCATGTATTATACAGTAGGTGCAACATTACTTTTAGTCTACAGAATGTCCTACAGAATGTTTTTAGTCTACAAAGGGGGCCATCAAAATAAAGTCTAAACAATGAGAATGGAATTATAATGTTTTAACGAAAAAGGCGTATTGGTCACCATAATGTCACATCTAATAATCTAAAACGAATTAAATGAGCTTTAGGCAAAACCAGGAAAATATTTCGTGACTGCGCATTTTATGTTAATAGAAATGGAGTGATTATGTGGAAGAATGACTATTTATATATGATTTTACTCCTTTTCTCTTCATCAGACACCATTTTAGTCTATGCCTTAGTCCATAATTTTATAGCTTGTAAGACGGATCCATTGATTACTTGATGATTATTTTTGACAGATGTCGACGAGTGTGCGGAGAGCCCGAGTTCGTGTGCTAATGGTCACTGTCAGAACACTCCAGGCGGATTCCTGTGTGCGTGTTATTCTGGCTTCATGCCCCACGAGCAGGGCACCAGCTGCTCCGGTAATTACAATACTCTGTCCCATATAAACTCACCCATATACACTAACAAACTGAGTCAAAGTAGGGTTCACAATAGGCCCCATTGGACTGGTACATATACATTTACTTATAAATTATTTTTATTTTTTTTAATGTAATTTTTTAGAATTTTTTTATTATCTGTTATTTATTTTGTGGGCATGTTAGAAGTAAAAAAATGACCAGTTTGGAGCTCTGTGTCTTTCCTCATGAGCCATTTGCAGTTTTCTCCTCCACTTTCTTGGCTCTTATTTTGATCCAGACAGATCAGCACTCATATGAAGTCTGCTTTTGGTCTTAAACCGCAATGTGGTCGTCTAAATACAGGCACAGCTCTTTCTCAACTCCAAACACATCCTGTGTGTGTGTGTCATTAGCTGGTTTTCAGGGTTTGCAGACGAGGTAGAAACCCCCTCCCTGTGACACACTTTGAGGTTTGTGGAGGAAGAAGAGAGGTATTATCGTACCCTCAACCGAGTCACCCAAATACCTCAGCGCTGCCGCTGCAGATGAGGAAATGTTCACGGTACTTGGAAAACACATCTTCTCCTCACATTAGGAAATCCAGAGTACAAGACATCCGGAAGCTTTTGCCCAGAGTTACTCATTACATCCATTTGAACTGATATGGCCAGCACATTGGTTTCTCTGGTTAACCGGTTTAACTGTTCCAGTAATCTGTTCCAGTAAACTGGTTTAACTTTTCCTTTTAGGAATTTGTCCCACTTTTATTCCACAATCTAGAATTAGTGAAACTGCTACGGAATCGGGGCGTTGTTTGTTTGTTTGCTCCTAAGCTAGCCTACAGTATGAGACAGATTACTTTTCAGATTTTACTCTTTGATTATGTAAGATTGTACTTGTAATAGAATTACAATCCAGATTCAAACCTCTCCTATTTGAGCACCAAACATGCCCAGAACAAATATTTTTTGGTTACTGAAAATGCAGCTGTCTTATCTAATGTAAAGCTCTTTAAAAATCTCTTTTGGTTGTGACTAGGTGATGTGTTTTCACACTTTAACTGTTTTATTGTAACACATCCATTCAGTGTAGAAATGAAGTGACTTTGGCTCCCGTTGGAAGCAGTAATAAAGGTGAATGGATGAATTTGCAGAAGGAAGCGGGCATGGTGTAGTGCTTTCGCAGTTAAGATGGTTTTCTTCAAGTAACTTCATTAATAATGGTCTAACAGAGAGATGGAGAATAAAATTAGCTTTTAGTCGATTGTTTCCTGTTCTCCTAACAGTAGGACAGCAATAACACCCATTCATAAGAACAGACCCTCCTATCAAACCTTCACAGCCAGCATGTGCAGACCCTTTGCTGGATGGATATCATAAAATTGTGTGTTGTTTTGTGTCTGTTTTTTTCGTATTATTTCTATGTAGATATCGATGAATGTCAGGATGGGAAAGTGTGTCCATCTGGTCTCTGCTATAACACTCTGGGCTCTTTCATGTGTTCGCCATGTCCGGATGGGTATGAAGGGAGGAATGGCCAATGTGTTGGTAAGAAGCATTTTTTTTGTTTGCTTATATACAATGTGTTTAGCACAGCTACTTTTTGACAAATGAGAGGGCCTTTATAAATGTGACCCACAGAGGTGTCTTTCTTCAGATGTATTGTGTTCGTGACCTTCTCTGTGCAGATATAAATGAGTGTTTGGATGAAAGAGTGTGCGCTCATGGTCAGTGCTTGAATCTGGAGGGCTATTTCATCTGTGCATGTGATGAAGGGTTCTCGCTCACTCATGATGCCAAGGCCTGCACAGGTACTATCCGTTTACAGTTTAGCAAGATTTTGTTCGTCTGTTTGTGACTATCATCTCTTGTGAATTTCCCTAAGTTGTGATGTGTTTTGTTTGGTTTTGTCTAGTCTTGTTTTTTTGTATTTTATTTTTAGGTGTTTCAAATTGTAAGGTGGTGGTTTGTTTCTTTTAGTTTTTTGGTGTTTTGGTTTAGTTTATTGCTTTTGTTTTGTTTTTGTTTCATTGAGTTATTTTAATTTTGTCTTTTACTTGGTTATGGGTTTACATGGGTTTTATGTGTTACAAACAAAAACAGATAAAATGCAAATGAGCAACTTTTTGTCTCGCAGACATTGACGAATGCCAGGATGACAACGTGTGCACACAAGGTCACTGTCAGAACACAGAGGGGTCATTTATCTGCAACTGTGAGCCCGGCTTTACGTTGTCGTCCGCAGGAGACCAATGTGACGGTACGAAAGTGTGTGATATGTATTCATGTGTTTATGTCATGGGTGTCTGGAATTGATTGTATTTGTGATGGTGAGATATGCGGATGTTTACAGATGTGGATGAGTGTTTGGAGTTACCTCAGACCTGTGATGGTGTGGGGAAGTGTGTCAATATCTTGGGTTCTTACCAGTGCAATTGCCCGCAGGGATATAGACAAGTCAACGGCACCAGCTGCCACGGTGAGACAATCCATCAAACAAACTCACACACGCAGCACAGAGGCTGTGTTTGGAATAGGATATTAATATAGTACTCATATTGTTTTTGCAGAATATAGTGCTCTAACATTTAAAGGTTTTGGTAAAATGTTTTAAAAGTTTTTGGAAAGAATTCTCTCACATTCACCAGGTCTACATTAATTTGATACATAAAACAGTATTTTATTATTATCATTATTGTAAGTGCTGCTTAGTACTGTTGTGGGAATGGTGATGCATTGCTTAATTAATAGAAAGCTAAGATTATTCTAATAAAATTAGAAATTCTATTTCTATTAATCTCTTTGCTTTCACTTTTGATCAATATAATACATCCAAACTTCTGAGAGCATTTTGTGAATTTTCTGTGCTTACAGCACATGGGTGAGCTGCAACATTTGCCAAAATGTAAAGTATACAGCATTGTTCTGTTGAAAAAAAAAAAAAAACTCAGTTAGTTTTAGAGAGGTTTTGGGCATTTGTCTGCTGATCAGGCTGGGAGACCAGCTGGCTGCCAAGCTAAACACCACCTTGGCCAGGCTGGGAGATTAACCTTAAACCAGCTATGACTAGAAAACCAACTAAGGCTGGTGTGTGTGTGTGTGTCTGTGTGTTTTTTAAAGCAGGCAGCTCAATGCTTTGAATACTGTTACCCATTATGCAAAGCGCATGACCTGACCTCCTATTTCCAGTGCAATAGAAAGCAACATTATGCCTGGTTTCTAGCTCTTTTTTTAAACTGGTTAAGTAGACTGCCAAAAGTTGGAAATATTCACTATACATTAGCTTCAAAAATCTAATTAACGGTTTAATTTCCAGGAAGATAACTGAATACCACTCCCTTATTAAACATGGAACATACAGTAGATGACTACTGATGTTTTAATATATATTATTGAATAATTCATACTATTTTATGTACAACTTTTATAAAAATAGAAAACAGTATCCCGTACACCATAAAGAAAGTCTTACACTGATTACTCACTGATTTCATCCCTTCATCCTCATAGATGTTGACGAGTGTGAGGATGAGGCGCTGTGCATCCCGAACGGAGAGTGTTTGAACACAGAGGGTTCATTCCTGTGTGTGTGTTTCATCGGCTTTGAGTCCACCAGGGATCCGCCTGGCTGTGAAGGTATGTACACACACACACACACACACACACGAACACAAACAAATTTTCTCATCAATGCATCCTGCTGTGGTTTGTCCTGATTCTCAGCCGTTCTGTGTTGATATTTATCTGATGTTTAAGCAAAATGAATCTGTAGTTTTGTCGAAAAGCCCCAGTGTTTGGCAGCACAAGAGAGAGTGAGAGAAAGAAAGGGATTGTGTGTCTAATGGGTTTCACATATGAGCCAATGTTATTTTTCCTCTGGTGGGACATTTGTGCATGCTCCCCGGGCCCAGTGAGGTGCCAGAGTTGGTTTAAATGCCCCGTCCAGCAGTAAAACAGGGGGAGAAGGAAGCGTTTGAGCTGGATGTCTAGACAACGAGAAATATTCTTTTAAAATGGTCCATTCAAAACCATTGTGTGTGTGCTGGCTTTTTCAGATGTAGATGAATGTGTGGATGACACCAGATGTGTAAATGGTACCTGTTCAAACACTGAGGGGTCGTATCTCTGCCACTGTGAAGGTGGCTACCGCCTGGAGCCAACCAATCATGAGTGCCAGGGTAAAAACCTATAGAATCCAAAACAATTCACTTTTTCTCCACCCTGAAGCTTTTGCTGATTGGTTTATTAGTAAACTGATTGGTTGGTTGTGCTGTCTGTCAGATATTGATGAGTGTGCTGACTTGGGGACGTCTATTTGTGGGGTTTGGGCCTGTCAGAACACACCAGGCTCTTACCGATGTGAGGTGCCCTGCCCACCTGGCCTTTCCCGAGGCGAACACGGCATCTGCATCGGTAAGTGCCTAAAGGCACCAGCTTCAGCCTTGATGTCATCACCTTAGCTCCACCCAGCTAGCATTGTTGCACTGCACATCTCCATATTCTATAGTAGTTATGACCAGAGCTGGGGTTTTTTCTTTTTTTTCTTGTGTGGCTTAAACATTTGCTAATTAACACAGCAGATTACAATTATGTTCCCGATCTGACCCATCCTTCCATGTTCAATTTAGTAACTGTTATAGGTCCCACTTTATATTAGATGTCTTTAACAATAAAACAATTATTTATTATTTAAACAATAAGTGCAATAAAATGCACTTATTGTGTACATACAGCTTTTTATAATGTACTTACATTTAAAAAATATTACCTGCATGTAATTACAGCTGTAATTATTTTCTGTAATTACAGTTACACTGTTGGCCCTTCCCTTATCCCTTAAAGCCAGGAACACACTACATGACTGTCAGGCCGATTATGAATGTAATTTGGTCGTTAAGACTGATCATGCTCAAACTGAGTTTTTTCCAGTTATGGAAAACTCAGTCCGTTTGACTCGATGTCGATGTTTAATATTTGCGACTGGCGCTGACAACTATGGTGTGGAGACGCATTCACTGTCAAACATCATTCATCCTTATTTTTGTAATTTTGTCAAACATTTTATCTTTATGTGCCTTTTGCAATATTTCATAAGTTAACGTTGCAAGTTAATTGTTTTTTAGGCTCTTCATTTTTTTCTGCTGATTAAAAAAGAGTAAAACCGCATTCTGTAAAAATTCAGAATAAGCAGTGATTTCTCTCATATTAAAAATATTAGTAATAAAAGTTTATCAGAAAATAATTAATAGTACTGTTGCTTATGTAGGCTATATACTGGAACTGTAGTTGTTTCTTAATATATATATTAATTAAAATAATCTAACGAACAAAAAAATCACAAACAAGACATTTGTAAATAAAATAATTTTACGTATACACTTTAATTCTATCTAATATATTTTAGGGAATATATTGAGAAGTCATACTTTTAGAGTTTCCAGTGTTGGCAGTATCGTGAAATAGTATTGGGAGTCTTGTACATTTACTGTAGACTGATAAAATGTAAATTAAAATATACAAAATTTAAAGGGCTTCTATTCCAGAAAAAATAAAGCAATATTTTATAGTTTGTTCTTAACGGTAACTGGTAACTCTGGAACCAGAATGAAAAAATAGCATAGTGTTTTTGCTCAGAATGAACCAATTCGTTTTTAATTCCTGATTTGAGAATAACAGTCTACATTATTGCTTGATTGTAGTAAAAAAAAAAAAAGAATATATGCGTCTATAGGCGATTACTTAAAAAAAAAAAAAACGTTAAAGAGAAACAAAGGACTTTTTTTTTTAAAAAAAAACATTTTTTTCCCCTTTTTTTCTGCACTAATTGCACTGCAAATAAGTAGCATCAGCTGTATGTTAACATCCATGATTATTTTTCGTTACAAGACCTCACAAAGTTGAGTTCGGTTGAATGCCCCGTTTTGGCTCACCTGTGTGATGTCTTGTGGACTGACTCTGTTCTTAGGTGTTTACTCCTCTCTGACTGTCAAAGACTAAAATCTGCTCAAGGTGATGGAAACAGTATTAAAGTGTAGTCATTGATGTGCCCCTCTAAACTTAACAAAACCTACCCATACCATCAAACCTGTCCCTAATTAATACTTCCAACTTGAAATATGGTAATCTAATTAATAATATTTCCAAAATTAGCTGGTTTTACTGTATTTTGATCAAATAAATGCAGCCTTGTTGGAGTTTTTGTATTTCAAAGCCCCAAACTTTTGATTAGTAGTGTACTGTATGTGAGTTTAGAGCTTCTCATCCATTCATCTCTGCCCAGTTCAGCGCACAAAATGCTCTAACATCTCCTCCTTTCTGTCTTATTGTCCCTCTCTCCCTCATTCTAGATGTGGATGAGTGTTCTCTGAATGAGAAAACCTGTGGAAGTCATGGTGCTTGTCAGAATACAATAGGCTCCTTCAGCTGCCAGTGTAACCAGGGATTCAAGGACTCTCAGGATGGACAGGGCTGTGTGGGTAAGTTTTCCCCTCCTAGTTTCTGTTATTTTCATTCTACAATTTAGAAGTAGACATAAAAACTGACAGTATTCAATGAATGATCACTACTAGAAACCTAACTTAAACTTAACAGCTAAGGTGTAGCCATTGCTTCTTGTTTGTGAATCAAAAAAATGAAAATGCTGTCATCATAAACAACTAAATGACTTTTGTTTTTTCCATGAAAAACAAATAGAAATATTTTACACTTTCACATCCTCAAACATGGTGCAACACATCTTCAAGCACCAAATTTCAAAGTATGCAGCATGAACGACATGTAAACGTGTCATAAGTGAAAGGAATACTACAAATTGACTTAATTACTATTAAGCAGGAGATACCCTGGAGAAAATGAAACAACTTAGATGAGATCGGACAAGGACTGCAATGAAACTCAGGGTTTAAATACTCAGGAGCAGCTAAATATATATATATAGCAGTTTTTCCCCATGGTATGGATGTCAAAATTGTGGCCATTGAAAATGCTGATTGGCTATGGAAAACCACTAGCCACAGCTGGTGGGCAAAAAAGTCCTGTCTGACTCTGTGCACATCATTACGATTTTTTTAATTCATGTGACCTTGTAATCTTTAATTAACAACATTAACCTCCCCTCCCCTTCGAAACGACATCTGTTCTTTTTATGATATTTGTCTCTTTTCATGATGTTTTCTGATGCTTAAAGTGGGACTAAATATCCTCCTCAACGGACTGCAAACTGGCATTCAGATCTGCCTCAATTTACATCCTAGTTCCATCCTACATTTGTTCTTGTTCCAGAAGCCATTTCACCCAGATATACAGTACATCACAATAGGGGAAAAAAAGATTAGCGAAATTTCATGCCGACATGAAATATATAAATACTATTCATTTCTTTAGTTGTAACTATTTTTTAAGTGGAAAAAAATATTTAGCGCCTGTAGAATATTTCTAAAACTGTATGTTGTCAATTTGAAGACAAACTAATAGATGTATGGTCTCGTCTGTTTGTAAAGACAGGCAGGTAAACCAGAGTTGGAGTTTGAACCGAGGCCAGCACTTTCTGTGATTTTTTGCCACTTCCTCTCAGACAACATAAAAAAGATGCAGACGCTTTGCTAGAACCATGATTGATGTGAGTGTTTAGTTTCTTCCAGTCTGAGGGTGGACGCAGACCCCGGTAATGTTTAAAACACAGCGACCAGGGTTAAACACATCAGTGGCCCTCACATACGCACAGACACATTAATACATTGACAGAGTCAAGCCCTATTAAAGTGATGAAGCCACATGTATTTTTGAGGCCTGGTTTGTAGAGGTCTGATGTTGGTGGCTATTTTAACACATGTTTTCATCTTGATTGTTTTTGCACCTTCTGAAAGAGAGCAAGAGAGGAACAAGAGGAAGTTTTGCCTTTATTATACGAGTAGGGCTCAGCGGTATGACAGTTTTATGCTAAATTCATTTGAATAATCATAAATGAGATGGTTATCGAAGTGAAATTCATTTAAAACTTGACTATTTTAATTGATTATATAATCCAAAAATAGGCAGTCCTACTTGTTTATTCATGTATACAATTTTTTTGGTGAATTTCCAGCAGTATATATATTGTGGTATTGTGACTTGTAAAAAAAGTATATTATACTGCATTTAAAAGCAGTAATATTGTGAAATCTTATTAAAATTTCATATATATATATATATATATATATTAGGGCTGTCAAACGATTAATCGTGATTAATCGCATCCAAAATAAATGTTTGTGTTTACATAACACACACATGCTTGTATATATTTTAGAAATATTTTCATGTATATACTGTATATATAAATTTATAAATAACTAATATTATATATAAATATAAATATTTTATATATAAATAATATTTACAATAAATATACATGCATGCATGCATGTGTGTGTGTGTGTGTGTGTGTGTATATATATATATATATATATATATATACACACACAAAATAATTATACACAGTGCACCCACATATATTATGTAAACACAAAGTTTTATTTTGGATGTGATTAATCGCAATTAATCATTAGGGCTGTCAAATATATATATATATATATATACTGTATATATAGCATATATATATATATATAGCAAAAGTCTATATATAAAAAGGCAAAAGTCTAGCAAAAGTCAGCACTTAAAGTCTAGCACTTAAATGCCAATGATAATTACCTATTAATTGTTATTTAAGTGAAATTACTGAACTTAAATATACAAGTTTCATAAAAATCATCATTAAAGAAGAATAAATGCCATTTAGAGGCTTTTGCATCTGAACTCTTCATAGTTCAGATGCAAAAGCCTCTAAATGCCATTTGAAATTTTCTTCTAAAATGACCATTTTTATCAAGCTTGTATATTTAAGTTCAGTAATTTCACTTAAATGACAATTAATAGGTAATCTTCATTGCCATTTAAGTGAAATTACTGAACTTAAATATACAAGCTTGATAAAAATGATCATTTTAGAAGAAAATTTCAAATGGCACTTAGAGGCTTTTGCATCTGAACTCTTCATATATGTTTGTGTGTGTGTGTGTATAATTTTATTTTTTATTTTATTTTTTACACGCACATGATCCTTCAGAAATCATTCTAATATGCTGATTTGGTGCTGAAGAAACATTTCTTAAAATTATCGTTGAAGACAGTTGCCATGTAGAAACCATGATTTTTTTTTTTTCTTCAGGATGAATATACTTAAGAATAGCATTTATTTAAAATCTAAATCTTTTGTAACATTATAATTATTTAATGCATCCTTGCTGAATACAATAATTAATTTATTTAAAAAAAAATCTTACTGACCCCAAACTTTTGAATTGAACCATTATGTTGAATTACTTGTATATCATAATATGAGATTCATACCGCCACACATATTGTTCCCTCCCTTGTTCTCAGTCTGTGTTTAGTTTGAGGCAAGAATTTTCATACACACGCTAGCAAACAAACAGTGAGCCACACACTCACTCTCTCTCTCTCTCTCACACACAGTCTGTGAACAGAGGTTGTTTGTCTTGTTGGCTTATGTAACCGGCCACTAACAACCTCCATAGTTTCTGGTTTCCCACAGTAGTAACACACACTAATACACACATACTAATACACACAAGCTCTGCATTCCTATTTTCTTCCTACTTCTCTCTATTTCTCTTCCTACACTTATCCATTCTTCCATCTCCCTCCTCAGTTTCTCCTCTTACCACATCCATTATTCTTTCTCTTCCCCTCTCATCCCTTTGTCCACCACATACCTAGACAGAGAAAGACCTCAATCAGGCCTAATATTGTGACCAAATGCTCCACATCAAGATTCCTGCATCACCCATATGAACACCCCATTTCAATGTGTCTGTAGCTTGTGCATCTATTCTTCTTTTGTGCAGCTTTTCTTGCCCTAAGCAGTCAAAAAGAACAAAAACGAATCCCAGATCAGACTTGTATGATCTGTAGACGTTTCCAAAGATCAGTATTAGCCCTTCTGTGCCAGCCATCTTCTCTGTGTGTGTCTTGAACACAGTGTATTAATGAAGCAAAAGGATAACATCTAATCCCTTTCCAGAGACTGAACATCTTAACTCCTTGTGCACTTGGAGGGGGGAAAAATCATTAAAGCATTATGGAAAAGCCATTCTGAGTCAATTTCAGATTCCGTTTGTTGCTGCCAAAATTAAATTGCTTCTCACTGTGTTGCCGGAATTCTTAATAAACTGAACAGAAAGTATGTTTTCCTCTCCCACCCACACAAACACCTTTAAATAATAAACATTTAATGTTTGAAATATTTATTTTACAGTTGTAATGATTTGTTCATTCATTTGATTTTTAAATTAATTACAAATAGTTTTACATTCATACATTTTGACAAATGTTTTTATCCAAATGCAAACGTATTAGTTCATCCCTTCTCTGGGGATTGGAGCTTTGTAGTTAGCACTATGAGTTACAGGTGCTCAGGACACTGATTCAAGTTTCATGAACACTTTCATGAAGTACATGCAACAGATTCATTTTGTGTGGGACACTGAAAGTAAAGATTTGCAATCCAGTAAGTGAGTCATGTGTTAATTTGTTAGCCACTCTGACAGATTCAGAGAAGGATTCATCAGACTGATTCAAACTGAGTCTTTCTGAGTGAATCATTTAAAGAAGTCATTCGAATGTGATACACAGGACGTATTGTGTGTTTGTTCAGCCATCTATTTCATTTGATAAATTTTTAACTTTTCAAATTGAATTCAGACAAGGTCACAGTTATAAATATTTTATTTGTTGAGGCGTTGTGGATTAAGCAGCAGTGCAGAAAGCACTGCATACACAATAAAAAAAATCTTTAGGGTGTAGAAAATGTTCCCGTCATTATTCTGGAGTGCATGAAGAGTCGCTAGTATATATCAGCTCCTATAAAGTCTTATCTGTATTTTACATTGTTCCTCTGGCACTGAAATCCTTTCACAACTTTTTATCATTTCCTAGTGGTGCAGCACCCACGCTGCTGTCGACTCCAGATTACCATTTAACACTTACAGGCTCATTGACGAGCTGGCCCACCATCACTGAGAGGGTCTGGAGTGTGTACGTGTGTGTGCGTGCCTGGCAGGATGGCTCCAGTAGAACATTCAGAGTCTATTGCACATAAAGGCTCTCCACACAAGTTGATTTATTGCATCCTTTTGTTTGTGGTGCTATGAGATGATTGATAAAAGCAAGAGAATGAGAGTCACAGATGTATGAAGCATTGAGAATAGAGAGAGAAAAGAGAAGAGAGCCATGTTGGAGGAAGTAGATACTTGCATTATAGTGCTTCTTTGGTCGTCATAAATTCAAGCTGTCAGAGACAGAAGGCAGAAAAATTGGGCTGTTTTATTTACTGAAGTCATCTGCGCACACAGTTTGTCATTGCTCTATGAGTTTCCCAAAAGCCACCGTTTTGAAAAGGCTCTGAGCCGATCAGGACAAAGCTATAGAAATGATAAACTATGACTAGATAATGACCAATGTTTTACAAGCTTTGGAGTTCATGAGTTCACACAAGTTTGTGGTTGTGAAAAGTCAGAGGTCTGGTGAAACTGTGTCGTTCATGCTTCAATAGTCTTTTTTTTTTTCTTTTTTTGTGTGATAACAAATGTCTAAGAAAAGTATTATTTTTTCAGCATATATATTTTTAGTAGTTTATTTTTAAATGATGATCATAATTCGTAATAACAATGACAATAATATTAGTTATTTATACTGATATTTTTAATAATATTTATGGGTGTAGAGATTATAACATTATTTATTATTATGGCCCTCATTTAATTCCAAACCTGTATGGTGTTCATTACATTTTTCATGAAATGCAAAATACGTTTTATGCAGCTCCATACAAAAACATGTCTGTAAAGCTTTAAAAAATGACAAAAAGGATCATACATGCGCTCCATACAACTTATTATATATTTCCATACCCTTTGAAGCCATAAGATATCTGTATGTGAGAAACCAGTTTTATTTACTCTTTTATTCAAAAGTTATTCGTCTACTCTAGTGAGCTGTTATGTCAAGAACCACTGGCATTGAATGATTAGGTTGAACTCAAGAAAAGTAAAAGAGTCATTATTTTAAACCAATTCTTTACTGAGCCGGTTGAACTGATTCATTTTTGAGTGAACTATTCCTGTTTGTGGTAGAACAACAAATGATCAGTTCAATAATGAAACATATTTTCTTGCCTGCAGATGTGAATGAGTGTGAGCTGCTCGGTAATGTGTGTGGTGAGGCCATCTGTAAGAATCATGAAGGCTCCTATCTTTGTTTGTGTCCTGATGAGACGCAAGAATTTAACCTGAATTTGGCCAAATGCTTCTCTACAACACCAGGTAAGATAGTATATGGTAAACCACCATAAAGTGATCGACCAATTCAATATCCTACTGAAATCCAAATGCCACAGATTACGTTTTATCTGGACAGGTGACCCTTGTCCTCCTTCGAAACTTATTGGCTTTACCGTGTTTCTAAAAAGATTCTGAAGCTTTCACGTTTAAATCTCAGCCAATGAGATACTCTAGTGCAACAGGACATTAACTTTCTATCATCAGGGTCCAGCTCCGAGTAGAACAGAGGGAGGCAAGGCGTGATAAATTGGGGTTGTAAACGATCTGGCAGGAGAGAAATGAGATTCAGTCTGAGGATTAGAGAGGGACCCAAGCACCATGGACCCCAATGTACGTAAGAGCCAAAAAGAAGCTCCCACGCTCAGATAACAAAAGACCAGTACGGAGAGATATACTGATAAGGCCCATCAGATTGAGATCTGCTTTTAAAACTCTTAAAGGGATACTCAACTTTTTTTTTGGAAATAGGCTCAGTTTACCACTCCCCCAGAGTTAAACACTTGAGTTTCACCGTTTTCAAATGCATTCGGGTGATTTTCTGATATTTAGAAGAATATCAGTAACCAGACAGTTTCTGGTCCAGAAAATCAGCTGAATTCAATCAAAAACTGTAAAACACAACTGTTTAACTCTGGGGGAGTTAAATTAGCCTATTTCCAAAAAAAGCGGAGTATCCCTTTAAACTCTAAAACTCTCCAATCAATATTTCCTGATTGGAATATATTTAGTTTTATTTCTGTTATTGTTATTCTTTAAACAATACCTGCTCTGCTAGTGTTATTTGAATATGGTCTAAGTTGATTTTGGCCAGAAATGTATGAAAGACAACCAAAAATTTTCACTAAACCCAATTTGTATGAGCAGCCCGTAACATTGAATTTCTTCAAAAGTGAAGAGTGCCAATAAATCTGGGAAAGGTTTTGTTTACCTGTAAAACAAGTGGATTAAAGAAGACCAGACATGGAAATGTACTAGTTTTAACAGTGGCACTAGCTAGACTGGAATCAAATTGTTCCTCTAGTGCCCAAGAACATGGTGAAACTGGGAAATGTTGGAACAATGTTGATTGGATATGTGAGTGGCTACACACCAGCAGATCAAATAACAGTAAGCATTTCCTTATATCTTAGCCAACTTATTTAGCTGAGGACTTTTGTTCAAATCTACTCACCTAATCCTGCCACCCCCCAATAAATCCGCACTGTCTCCAGAGTTTAAACATTATTATTATTATTATTATTTATTTTTTTTTACAAAAATTACCACAGTATCTCTTATCAGAGCTATAAATCCATTTTTTTGCATTTAAGGAGGGTGGCAGAACACCATAAAACTAGAATTACAATAGTTTTGAATGTAAATCATCTGGAAATCTTAAAAAGGAGCTCTCAGTAACTGAAAAGCCAAGACTGAACTGTAAAACTGCTCTCTGATGTCATGCTGCATTCTTGACCTTTGTTCTTAAGGTATTCATTTGTGGATACCTTTATTGCAGTGTAATATTACATTTATTTATTGATTTTTTTTTTTTATCCAATTCTTTTTTAATGTATGCTTTGTGACAAAACATGATTGAAAATTGAAAAGACAACGTCTGAGTTATCTGTTGCTTTGTTTGTCATCTCGTACCCCATAGTCACATCGGTGGAGAGGAAAGAGTGTTACTACAACTTGAATGATGAGAACTTGTGTGATAAGGTGCTGGCCAGCGGCATGACTAAAGAGGAGTGCTGCTGTACGCTGGGAGCCGGCTGGGGGGACAACTGTGAGGTCCATCCCTGCCCCATACTGCAAAAAGGTACTGATTTTCATAATGCACAACACACAATCTAAAAGGTACAGTACAGAGAACTGTAAGAACACGTTTGTATAGTATAAATGGATCATTGAGTCAGTGAGTTGAACTTGAGGATAGACAGTGGACAGATTCAATTATTTGCAGTGAATCAGGTGACCTGGTTCATTTCAGATTGACTATACCTTTTAAACTGGAAGTAGAATTGAATTTTTCTTATTGTTACACTTTTTGAAAAAAGATCATGGTGGGGCACCAAATGCGAGAAATTCAGTTCCAAGTAGGAAATTTAAAGTAGGAAAAAATAATTAAAGAGACACAGAAAATGTTTAAACCTATTTTAATGTAAAACTAATGATTCCTATTTTTAAACTACTTTTTCGTTCAAATCATTCTACAAATTGGTTGAAGAGGACGTCTCCTGCCTGGAAGTGAACGTTTTGTGTTGTGCATTAGTAATTATGAATTAGTCTGGTCATTTATTCATTTCAGACAGGCAGATCAAATCGGATTGTTATCAGATAATGTTCAATATAGAAGAATATCCACCTTTCTGCAACTGATGACTGATGATGTCTTCAAGACATATTGAAGCTCGACCATGATAAAGTAGCAAATGACATTAGTAAATCATATCTGGATATCTTATAAATGATAAACAATCCCTCTCATATTTCTTTAGCTTTACCAAAGCCAAAATTACAAGTCATAATCACTATTCTTGAATCAACACAACAGACCCATTCCTGTATTAACCACTGGCTCTCTCTATGCAGATCAGTTCTCACAGATGTGTCCGGCGGGCCAGGGTTACATTCCTTTTGGTGATCCTATAAATCCTACAACCAGCTTACCAGAAAGATTCATAGGTATCTGTGTGTCTACATATTTTCAAAGAGATCGTTAACCTAAAATCTAATGTTCCAAACCTGTTAGAATTACTGTGCAACACAAATGAAGATATTTTGAAGAATGTTTTTATCGAGACATTTTGAAAGTCAATGGGGTCTAAAACAAAGTGTCTTGTAATTTTACCCCCATTTTATGCAAATATTTTTGACTTTGTGAGGTGTGGAAGCAGCCGCAGACATGGCTTAGCATATGACCTACATATGCTGAAACGCACACACTCAGCTGCCTGCTTCCCAGTATGGGGAAACCTCAGTCTAATGCACTGATTTAATTTATGAATGCAGCGAGAGTGTGGTTTCTCTTTGGCTGGTGGCAGTGTGAGTGAATGCGCTGTGGTCGGTGTGTGTGTGTGTGTGTGTACGTTTGAATGGAATGCTTATGGATGGAAAGGACATTTCCTCCCCATCGGTCTCCAGTCAAATGACATTTCTGCATGTAGCGGATCCCCAAATAAGAACACTAACTAGAGCAATGCGTCCTGTGAAGAGTCTGTATGCTACCAGATGCATGCTGATCTGTAGGTGCGCTCCAGGGTTTCAGGTTCATAATGACCTGTCTGAATGTTTTAGAATGAAATAATGAAAATGTGTTGATTTGTGTCTTTTGCAGATGCAGATGAATGCAAGCTTTTTGAAAACGAGATCTGCAAAGATGGCTTTTGTCTTAATACCCTTGGTGGGTATGAATGTTACTGCAAAACTGGACTTTACTATGATGAGAGCAAACTACAGTGTGTTGGTAAGGTCCAAAATCACAATCAGCATGTAATCTTTAAACTTGTGTTGATTACTAAGTTTCCTCTGGGTTTTTTTTTTTATTCTTGGGGTTATTGATTATGCCTCGTTCATTTTGTGGAGCACGAAAGAAAATGGGAATCCATTCACTTCCATTGTGTAGACAAAACACAAACTATCTTTTCAAAATATCTTCTTTTGTGTTCCACACACAAAAAAAGAAAGTCAAATTGGTTTGCAGTGACATGAAAGTGAATAATAGGTTTTTTCAGACTGATTACAGGTTTGATGTAGCGAAATCTTTTTTTTTTTTTTTAAAGCTTTTGTTCGGACAGGCTTTTTCTAGCACGCCCACATGTTGTCACAGTAACAAGGTAAACTTGATTCAGCATGCATGAAATTTTAGTAATAGATGTTTAACTATTGATTGTTTTGGGCAGTATCCAAGTCTGAACGCAGGAAAATGTCCAAAATAAATAGATGACTACTGAATTTTTGAAGAGGGCTGTTAGCAAGATAAAGCAATAGAAACATTCAAAATTTTCTGTTGTCTTTTACACCCTAACCTTGTCCATGAAGACTCGCAGACTAGCTTCTGAGAAGTGCATATTCAGTCTAAGAAATCTAATTTAACAGGATTTCAAACTATATAAAACGTTATTTTGTATTTTATTTGTGTAAACACAATGGATTTTAGTTGAATAGGCTAAAAAATGTATTTTTGCTGCCTGTCTGAACAACACACATGCACAATGTTGAAATACACAAAACATAATGAAATGATAGAATATTGTAACCTAGTGTTTCTCATTGTGTGGTGCATATCACTGATCTGTTCACAGTCACACAAAGCATCCTGATGCAGGCGGAATAAAGTACTAAACCAGTTAATTCAACATTTTAAAAGACAGTATTCAGAAACATAAAAAGTTACATGAAAGTGTTTTATTTTAATCCAAGTATTTTTAGAAAGGTTTGTTATTTATAGCATCCTGCTTTAGCCGTGTATTGCTTGTGATGTTTGACCTTGAATTGTCACTGTTCTTTTATCAGATTGGAATGACAGGCTTGTGTGTATGTGTTTGTTTTGTGTGGGTGCATATACAGTAAGCTTACATGCTAAATAGATGTGTGTGTGTGTGTGTGTGTGTGTGTAAGTTTTGGCCTACTTTGGCTCACCATAACGCCAACACATTTAAATTAGATTTAAATTTAAGTTTTAAACGTGCTGCAGCTGGCGGCTTGTGGCTTGCGGCTGCATTATGCGTACGTCTTAATGGCAGGTTATATGTGTGTGTGAGTATGGGTCAAAGGCTACATTTCGCGATCGGTCAGGGCGGCACAGCCGTTATGATCCAGGCCACAGCTCTATGGTGCACCGCAGGCTGTCTGCCTGCCTAAACACACATACACGCACTCACTCACACAAACCGCAGACCTACGGCCAAGAAGTCTTACCACTGCTTTAAAGTTGCCACACCCCTGACTGCCTCGCACACACACATCTATTCAGTGTAGCCACAATCATTTGATTTCCTACACCCTCTGACACACACACACACATATGAACACCTACTCACTCTCCAAACTCAAATATGCATTTACACACACATACAAATATGTCTTTCGTTTCATGTGTCAGTCCTTTTAACACTGAGTCAGTGGGTGGAGGTTCTGGAGGAGGCCGCAAAATGTTACTTACATATTGTGGGCAGATCTGGTTTTATGTACACAAACACTCACTAAGTTCATTCACATACACTTTAGATGGTTGATTTTAGCTGGACTAAAGTATATATATATATATATATATATATTGTCCTGGTTGTGGTCTGGTGATCAGTAACTGTTGTTGTTAACTGAAACGAAATTATAAAATATTAGAAACTTAATATTAGAAGTACTAAAATAACTAAAATTGAAATAAAAATAAATCAAAGATATATTTTTTTTAAAAACTAATAAAAATGACAAATGCACATAACAAAATGACTGAAATTAAAATTAAAAACTGAAAACATAAGAACCAAAGCTAATTAAAAATATGAATAAATACTATAGCATAATTAATACTAAATAAGAGTATTCTATTGTCAGTTTATTTTTCCTCTTATGTTTACCACACCTCACAACATTGTTCAAAAGTTTTATTTCAAGACGTTTGTCAAGTTTTTGTTCCTTAAAATGCTCTAGTGTGTAAAACTAATTACCTACGCATCTCAATCTAAGCCTCAGTTGCTAATTCCAAAACATCATTTTAGTGCTAGTAACAGATGCCTGAGCCATTCATATAGTTATGTGTGAGAGAAAGATTGACTGAATAAATTTGTGTCTGTGCGGCCCTTAACAGTGTTAACAACAGTGAAACAATGTCTCTACTTATATTGAAGCTATAAGTTTAACTGCTAGTTATAAGTCTTTTTATGTGTGGGAGAAAGAGAATGCTTTCCAAAGATATTAGAACATCATTTATTGGTAAAACATTAAAATAGTTTGTAATTTTTATCTTATTATATGAGTATTTACTCGCTTGGCCTGTACCTTTGTGTGTTTTTTATTTTTATTTTTTACTTGCTGCTTTACATTTACATTTATTCATTTAGCTGACGCTTTTATCCAAAGTGACTTACACTTGCTATATATGTCAGAGGTCGCAACTAGTGTGTCTTGCTCAGGGACACATTGGTGTCTCATAGTGGATTCGAACCCTCTCACACCAAAGGCATGTGTCTTATCCACTGTGTCATCACTACCCTTTAGGCTAAAAGGACTTTTGAAATAACTGAATTTGGCAAAGTGATATGCAACTGTAATTCGGTCACAACCCTGCTGAAACTACTTTAGCCGTGCATTTACTGGAAAATAACTGCACACCTTGGCTTTCGTCAACCAATCAGAATAAAGCGTTTAACAGCCCCATTGTATAATACATTTTTATTTGCGCATTTATGCAATTTTCTTTTGTTTTGTGGTGGTGAACTAACTCTGGTGAAATTGTTGTTTTTTTGCATCTATGTTGTGTATATTGAGAGCAACTTACTGAGAGAACCTATTTACTGACTCTGTTTATCTTTGTTTATCTCTCTGCCTCTGCAGACACTGATGAATGTGCAGACGTGTCGAACTGTGTAAATGGTAAATGTATGAACACATATGGGTCATATCAGTGCTTCTGCACTCCTCCCCTGGTTCTTGCGGACGACAATACCCGCTGCATTTCACCCACCGTGGCAGGTAAAGTCTTACATCAACTATTATGTACCTGAAAACCCAACACTCCACCACCAAATTCCCTACTCTCTATGTAGCACCATAAAACGCACATCCTAAACACTTAAATCCCATTGCCTAAACGAGTGCCTCCCAATCTCTTCACAATTTAGATGTCTTTCTTATCTGCCACACTTATTTATCTCATTATCTTATTAATCAAGTTCTCCATGACCTGAATTGAGCGTGTCAGATTAGTGAGCCACCGCACTCTTTGGGTTCCTCGAGGAGCTGGATTGAGAAACAATGCTCCAAATCAAACCCTAGATTCTCTAAAACCTGAGTTCTATTCTCTAAATCCCTACAATTTACATTTTAAACACTTAATGTTACACCCCCTCAATGTGTGATAATTTACCTTTTGTTTCTGAGATCATTTTTCGGTCATATCTTGATCACAAAACAATTCCAAACAGTGTCATACTGCCATCTAGAGGCAGTGCCATTTCTTTTAGACTTTAGAAGTAGTGTGAGGCATAAAAAGAAGCTTTGGTTCATGATTGCCTGGCACCAAACTTATTTCTACACTCTATTGATTTGATCACATTTTGGTTTACGCATTGCATTGCTTTGTGCTTTCTATGGATTTTTTATACTTAGTTTCCAGATGTGTATTTCAGTATTCTGTAATTGTCATTAGCTTGATACTTAAAATGCACATTTACTCAAAAAGATCAGATGAAGTTTGCTTGTGTTTTTACAGGGAAAAGAGAAGTTGAAGTGTATGAAGGTATTTGCTGGGAGACTGTGACAGAAATGCTGACCTGCACAAAGCCCTTCACTAACAGACATACCACATTCACTGAGTGCTGCTGTTTATACGGAGATGCTTGGGGCATGGATTGTGCTCTCTGTCCCCGGAAAAATACAGGTATAATTACACAACCTTTCCCAATGAGCACCTTTCACATCTACTGATGCCTGCTCACATCAAATTTCACGGTGAGCAATATATTCACAGTATGACTATATGGAATACACCTGCTACTGTATGTGGATTTTCGTACATGATCAGACTGCCCTGTAATTATATTCTTGCACAATCCTGCAAACATAAAAAAATGCACAAAGAAAAATAGATGAAAACAAAACAATTTCTTTATCACTGTCATCCAGAATCCTACGCCGATATGTGTAATATCCGTCAGCCTGGTGATTCCCGTCGGCCGTATGGTCAGGATGCTCTGGTTGCCGGCCCAGTTCATGAGTACGAGATCAGCCCTGAATACGACAGCACGTTGCCCTTCTATGACGATTATGAACCACCAAGAAGTGAGTAAAATTACTCACTTTAGATAAATAGTTCAGCCTAAAATGTAAACTGTCAATGATGTACTCCCTCTCTCCTTCACAGATCCATATGATGCATTCGAAGGACTGCGAGCAGAGGAATGCGGTGTGCTGAACGGATGTGAGAACGGACGGTGTGTGCGGGTGCAGGAGGGATACACCTGCGACTGCTTCGATGGATACACACTCGACATGTCCCGCATGGCCTGCGTGGGTGAGCAAAAGCAGATTCTCACATGAGGGGATCAGGCTGGTTTTTCAGGATGTGGGTGGGGTTAGCTCAGGTTTACGTTTCAGATCATTTCAATCATTTCAAAAAGATTTTTTTTTTTTTGAAGAATAGAAAAATCTATGCCTTGTGTCTAAGCTTC
The DNA here is from genome assembly GCF_988280905.1 of Pimephales promelas. NCBI lineage: Eukaryota > Metazoa > Chordata > Actinopteri > Cypriniformes > Leuciscidae > Pimephales > Pimephales promelas. The sequence continues at coordinate 20,786,183 of NC_142783.1, forward strand.
AGGATAAATAAATTCAAATCTAGATTAAAAATGAATTACAAATAATTAATTATTTAGTATGTTTAGTAATTTAATGTGACTGGATTTTATTTGTGGATGTTATTAAGGGTGATTCAAAACCTCATCTGTCAGGTAACTTCAAAATTGCTTTTCGCATTTTATCCCAGAAAAGTGACGTGATTATACTAGCTAATCTCCTGAAATGAGGCATGACTGAGCAGATGATAAATTATATAACAGAGTTTTTATTAGGGTTGAGAACCGAGGACTGGTTTCTATTCAGAACCAGATAGGGGGAAAAAAGAAAGAAAGAAGAATGACGATACTTATTCAGTGACGTCGCAACACTGCTACAGAATCTACAGCGAGTCTGATTTCCAAAACGAATGATTCTTATGAATTGGTTCTTTTAGTGAACCTACTGAACAACCAGTGTTGTCAATTTTTAAACAATTGATTTTTGGTTCAGTTATTTTTTAGCTAATCAAAAACATTTTTAAGTTATTTTAGTGACAGATAAAAACAAAAACACCGCTTACGTGTAACTGTGAAATTTAGATTAGTGTCTGACTGGTTTTTGATATGACAACATTAGTTAAAGATACACGTATCGTATGTAGTTTTGCCAGTAGTATTGTAAAAAAAAAAAAAAAATGTGTCTGTTTGCCATTCTATAATACCTATAAAACACATTTTGCTTTAGCAATGAAAGTCCATTTACTTTTTCAACAAATATTTATAACCCTAAAAACTAAAAGAATCATTATTCGAATTGTCAAGATTGAAGTTGAGTCGCGGCAAACTCTTTGTGGTTTGTGTTCCAGATATCAACGAATGCTCAGAGCTGAATACAAAGATGTCTCTTTGCAAGAACGGCAAATGCATCAACACGCAAGGCTCATATAAATGCATGTGTCTGCCAGGATTTGTCCACTCTGCCCAGCACAACTACTGCGTTCCTCACACACAGAATGCTACCAGCACGGAGTGACCAGCAGAGGGCGCAAGATATAGTAAAAACACTCTTATTTAATCAAGGCCCATATACTCTGCACTGTATAAAACAAACACGCAAAAAACAAACAGTCCTACTTGAGATGAAGAGTTTAAATGTGCTATCTAATGGTGTCTATGAGAGAACTGTATAAAATATTTGTTTTATTGGTCTAAAAGTATATTATTTTTTACTGTATTAGGAAGTAGAAAGACTGTTTGAACATAGCAGAGGTGATATTTCAGCAAACTGACAAACCCTATGACCTTAAGCTGGGGGACTGCTTTATTTTACCCAGTCAGAGAAGCCGAGCGTGTGGATATTTTACTAGTGCAAAAGCCAGACTCTCTTGTTCCACTTTTACTTTGACTTTGACTTTTACGTTTATTGACTGATTTTTCTTTATATCGCTGTCTTTTGTTTCTGGTTACTTTCACATTTTATTCAGGCAGACCACACCAAACACACACACCTGCAATACATAGAGTCATAAGAAACACACAGCACAAAACGTTTTCAGTGTCAAGACTTTAAAATAAGCTTTTTATACAAGCTGCTTTGTATTAATGACAGACGCCAGCTAATTCTCTGTGTCTGGGATATTAGTCCACTGCAGATGTCTGCCCTGTGGAGCAGGCATGACCTTTAACCTCACCTTTCTTCTAGAAATTATTATTATGTTTCTTTAAAAAGAAAATAATAAGATGAAGAACCTTTATGTATTTTGTTTTTACAGAAATCTTTTACTGCATTTGATAGAGTGGGTGAAATGTCTTGCCAGGTTGCAAAGCTGCTATTAAACAGCCATGGGGTTTTTTTTTCACTCTTTTTCTGTTTTTTTTTTTTGTTTTGTTTTTTTTGTACATTTAAACTGAAGAGTTGATTAAAAAAAACTATGTATTTGTAATTTGTACATGAATAAATACTTTCTGAATATCCATATAATGTATTAAAACTCTTGAAATAAATCAGAGATGGTGTTTATACATATTTAGCTATGTTGTGTTCTCTACATATATTAGTGCATCTCAATTGGGCCACGACCTAATTTGGGTTGTTGTGTCGGAGACAGAAAGGAAAATACAATGTTAAAACAATCATTGGGGTCTGAAACACTGCAGAATAACATTACATCTTCATCACCTTAAATTAACCAAAATACACCAAATTGTCTTCTGTTCTCACAAGTGGTTCAATGGAAAGCATGTCCTTTGTCTTAGCTGTTTATCTTGAGCAGTAATCTGGTGTGAGTTGTTGTTTGAGTCAGTTGTTTTTCAAAAAAAAATAAAAAATACAATGGGACAGACTTAACAATAGCTTTGATATCAAATGTTGGTTTTGACTCATTGTACAGCTGGAATACTGGATTCTGATTGGTCATAGAAGACATGTTTCCTATATCATGAATAGCAACACTGACGACTGCTTATCTTGGTAAGCAAAACCGACACTATTATCATGTAAAGCTAGCCTGGTTAAAACCAAACCATTCTCAGTTGTAACTACGCTATCTCACGACCAATTCGTACGAGTGATTCAAAAGTGGCTAATTCGTATTAATTCACACGACCTCACTTGTACGAATTTGTACGATTTGTCTAAACCCACGTGACGGTTATGTTTAGGGGTGGGGCCAGGGGTAGGTCATTCAAAAAAATTGATACGAATTGGCTAATAAAATGCGCACCCAACGCGTCATTTCAGAAACTTCCTGCTCAAGCCTTAATTGTTGAACTTCTTTGCGGCCGTTATCTCGTTCCGGGTACAACTCCGACTCCGGTTCAAATTGATATGGTTGCCCAGATGTGCCCTCAGAGAGTCCCGATCCCATTCTTGTTCCAAAATATACCCTCAACTGTTGTCAAGGCAGCACTCCATGTAGGTTGTGTCAAAAAGGGCGGAGTCAGCCAAGCTCATTATCATTTAAAGGCATATGCACTGAAATGGTGTGCTGAAAACAGAACGGTTTCTGATCAGGTAAAATGAGTGTTTTCTTACAATACTAATGATAATTTTTAGTTAACGTATATTACAAACTTTTCATTTAGACCCTAAAGAATCTAAATAACTTGTATGAAAATGGCGTTAAGTGACCCCTTTAACGATTAATCGTGCAACTCTACTGTCATGTTTGTGTAGATATGTGTATTCTAAGTATGTAATTTCTTCATGATAAGGATTTGGAAATATAAAAAAATTATGAATATGATATTTATGAATTTATATAGCGGAATTGTCATTAAGGAAAAACTTTACATGAGTTTAAGGAATAACTTCGCGTGATTGTTTGCATCGAGATAATTTTTTTTTAATGTAATAGATTCCGTGAACCACCCTACTTGCTTTTGCACTTATTTACAGAATTTGTCATAAAATATTTTTCTCAAACCACACATAATAAAGCAATAAATTAAGTTCACGGACCTAGGTAAACCAACCAATAAACCAACATATATTCATTTTGTAGTTGGCTACCATGGTATTTTTTGATGTGCCATAAATACCATGGTACAAATACCAATAAACCTGTATGTACTACTGTACGTATGATATTTATCCAACTAGCATATTATTTATAGGCCATTCCAATGCCATCACTGTATAGTACTTTTTTGTAGTTGTTGTTGTTGATGATTTGCCAAGATAAGCTGAAGGACAATCCAGCAAGAATTCCTTTGCTTTCTGCTTGTTATTGTTAATACACTGGAACTGTGTGTGTGTGAGAGCGAGAGAGAGAGAGAGAGAGAGAGAGAGAAAGGTACAGCATGATTGTTTGATGGAGCGAGAAGAGACAGAGCGAAGGGAAGTGAGGGGTGGGACTGAGTGAAAGAGGGGTGGAAGTGAAGGGGAGGGCCAGAGAAAGCGAAGGGAGGAGAGAGGCAGCATGCATCTGTGTGGGGTCAGTATCACATGCTTAGCTCTTGCACACCACACTGTTGTTGATTGTGTGCGTTTTGATCTCACTGAACAGTGCATCTGACATGCAGTGTCTTTCTGTCTTTATTTCTTCTTAAGGGAGACATGGACTTGTAGAGTACTACGCTGTGTGATTCACACCTATGCTGAGTCAAAAGAGCTCCAGTGATCTCCACTGGCAGGTAAGATCTCGTTCTCTTGATCACCTAACAGACTGTCATACCTATTTAAAGCCTACTATAAAGTTCAGTGGTTAAACACCGACTAATGATAAACTTTGTGCAGTTTACACAATGAAATGTGTGTGGTCAGTAGTCAGATGGTATCATCTGAAGAGTGCAGAAGGACACTTTACACTCTCAGTGGCAGTGCAAATATGTTGCAGTCGGAGAGATTTGAGGAATTCCAAGGTCACAAACTTTTCTTGTGGTGCATCATGTTTTTTTGTCTCTTGTGTGTTGTCGTGTTGCGGTGTTTACAAGTCAGTGAGAGAAACATTGATATCCATTGGTCAGTCCCGATGGTCAGTGTTGATGAGTGGATAGTTCAGTCTGATCATCATGTTATCCAAAGAGTACACAGGTGTGATGTTGTGCACGGATTTAGTTAGTTTGTGTGTATATACTTTTGTTTTGGGGATGAGTTTATATTTTTAGTATTTATTTATTTATATTTAGCAATTCTCTCTCTCGCTATCTCTCTCTGTCTATATATAGGTGTAATTTATCAACATATTTATTAGCATACACATCATTTTCTGCATAGCACTAGGGTAACTTGAACTTGAATTATTGTAGTTAAGTCAGTTTTGTCATCGTACAGTATCTCTGTGTGAGAGAGAAAATGAACATATTGCTGATTTTAGACAGTTCACATTGCAATCTGCTTAGATGTTGTTTTGAAAATGTTTTAGTTTCAACTTTTGTTTATAAGTCACAGGAACGACCGAGGCCCAAGGACATGCTTTCTCTCCGAATCTCACTCGCACACATAGATGCACACTGACTCTTTCTTTCAAACACACGCACACATGCTTTCTCTCTTTCGGTTCATCTCAGTAGCTCATTCTCACTGGTTTGATTAACCATGTCTGTGTTTCACTAATGCATTTATGGAAAAATCACAGTCATCGTTTCATCAAATTTTCCATGAAGCAAATAGCTGAGAATAGGTCATGTAAACGATATCCCAGCATTTAACCTGTTGTTTTTAACCTATTGCTTGTGAAGACCCAATTCAGAGTTGGCCACAGGTCTAGTGTTTCTGTATAGCTCTTGTATGTTTTCCCGTGCAGAAAGTACAAGTGAACTACAGTACGTGATGTTGAATTATACTGTGTAGCTTTGACAAATTATAAAAACTCATATATAGTATAACTAAATCTGACAAAACTTCCCTTTGGTGAAATCCAGGGACTTGGAATAAAGTTATTATTATTAACTTTATATAAAAACAATAGAAATCTCAGGTTTGTCGGTATTTAGGTGGTTTGAATAACAACCTTCTGTCCTTTAAAGGAAACATGTTTGCTGTGCTGGTAATCAGTGGGTCGGATCAGCAGATTGTAATATTTAAGCTCTGTTAACACACTAGCCCTGAACACACACACTCATTCACAGAGCTGTTGTTTCTGCAGTTACACTGAGTCTCTGACAGCAAGTGTGGGCAGGTGTCTGTAGCATGGATGGTCTCACTCCACAACCTCATTCCACCACTTTCCCCTCATATGCTGTCTCATAGTACCTTTTATTTCCTGCCGTTGGACTCCGTCTATCTCTATACAGTCTCACTTATCAATGTTATTTCCAGTGCGATTGTGAGCCATAGCTCCTGTTTCCAGTAAAATGGCAGGCTATTTATAGAGCAAGAGTGTTGATGTGTGTTTGTGCCCTGCTGCGTATGTGCTCGCATGTCTGCATTCTGTCCATCAGAGTGATTCTGGATTAGCTTCGCGGAGGTTTAGTCACTTTCAAAGTTTTTCTTTTGCTGATGCAGCCAATATGTGTGTTTTTAAGTGACCTCACAGTGGCTGTTTTCCTACATGTGGACTAAATGTGATGGTTAAACACAGATCTACTTTATTGTTGATTTCATTTTAGTCAGTTTAGAGATTAATTTAATTTAAGTCAATAAGTCAGCAAAAATGGCTGTTTGGAACCAGAATAAAACCAAACCATTTGCATGTTGTCCAATAGCCCACACATAGCATACGTGATGTCAGCAGAAGTGGAAAATAGGTTCTGTGAAGGATCAAGTGATATTTTTAATTAAAGGCACAATTTACAAATTGCATTTCTCTGGAACAACATGCACCAATTGTTTACAATACAGGGAAATAGAATCATATTTGATTTCCTCAATATTCCACTCTTTCTTCCTCTTTCTAACTAGAAATCAGGTACAGAAATTCACACACTTCATAAAATTGAACTAGATGGCAGTGAGTTACAGAAAAAAAAAACACTTAAATCCTTTCAAAAATCTTTCCTGCCCTGCTGACGTCACATCAGATACCATTTGATCCCTGATCCTGGATCAGTCTTTCACTATAGCTTTGTCCTCGATTCAGTCATACGTTACTGCTTGCTTGTGTCATACAGTAATGCAGTGCTTTATTTATGCAAAGTGCACCTGTAACATTTCCTCGTATTCAAACAGCATGCATGAATTTCTCTCAATCACACATTAGTGCTTTCATGAGTCTCATAATGTCACACGGCCTAAACACAATTTACCTCAAAGTAAAGACACGAGTGAAGATTTTATCAAAAGTCTTTTTATGTGTACTATTACCCAAGACTTTCATAGCTTTTCAGAAAAGTTACATGGAAGTGTTTTGTAAGTGTGAAGACTGGATAAATAGGTTAGTCATGATTACAGAACAAAACAATCCGGCTCTGAGGAGTTCAACATGTCACTTAGACATTTCAAAGAATTTCCAAGAATGTTTCTTTGAAATCCAAGGGAATGGGATTCTTCTCGCGTCATGGTTTTATCAGAGATATGACCTGAAATCTTCCACTCTTTTTCATGTGACAAACCTCAGCCACATACCAATCATTGAAAGAGGCAATAAACTTTTATCATTCAGTCTTTTAGGGTGATGGACGGTCAGTACTTCATAAAGAGGTTTCAGACATTTTGTTCTTGTTTAATGACACAGCACACATCAGTAACAATTTCCCGATGCTAACGTTCATGTAGTTGTTTAAAACAAACACTGAGAGTGTGAAACAAACTGTGTTGGCAGAGCAGGATATGTGCTCATTGTTTATGTTTAGCCGCTTCTTTTTTGGGCTTGAGGAGACGAAACAAGATGGTCTGCATCCCCTTTGAATGAACAGGAAGGACAACAGAAAAGCAGCTGCTAGTGTCACACTCACACTCACACAATGTACATACACACTAAGAAAGAAAGAGAGAAAGGAAGGACAAGGGTCCTTCAATGATTTGTCATATGATGATGAAGATTCATTGAGCTGAACTTTAAATCAGTGTTGCGTTCTGATAGAATATTGATTCACAGATTACATTGATTACTAACAAAAACGTATCGACAAGGCGGCCTTATATTGTACTACCTTATTTGAAGTTGCTTTTTATTATAATACAGAAGTTCTCAGATATGTATCAAGGTTTTCCCAAATGTTTCTGGAGTAAAATTCCTTAGGTAAAATCCAAGTGGATGCTGCACCTAATTTGATTGGAAAGTGCTTTTGGTGGACAGTAGTATATAGTAAATCTCTATATATAAATGCCTCAGTTGTTCAAATAGAAATAGCAACTAATGAGCTGATGGTAAAATGATCAAATGTATGCGATTGATATCAAAACCTAGATCATGTGGTTTTCGATGATTTTAATCAGAAATCCTTTTACTTTTGATTGCAAACTTCTGTAACTTGTGTTGAGGCATTGTTGACAATAGTGTTGACAGATATTTGTGTTGACAGCATGTCTCTTCTAGAGTCTTTTTCTCTGGAGAAAAGAAATCTGCGAGAACGTCCTATATAAATAACCTGGTAAACAAATATGGTAACCCTTTAGCTTGTCAAAGCACCATCCTATGATCTGATACCACTGTAAAAGATTTCAAGTACCTATAACTTTGCATAAGCTGAAACGGTGTTCTTAAATTCTTTCATCATAATGTTTAATTTCATTACCAGCCCTGGTCCTGAACACAGCTGAGTTATAAATGTATCTCAGTGTATTTCAGTCTTGAGGTAAGAGATGTGATCATTCAGTGTGGTTCTGCGAGACTCACCTGAAACTTGAGTTAAATTCAGTTGCATGTTTAGTGTTACCAAGCCATTACTTGTGCAAAGCTCTTCCGTTCTGAAACTTGTCTTCACCCCTGTACTGTTGCGTACACAAACCACAGACAGATCGAAGAGCTCGTACCTCACCTAGACAGACCCACTATAACAGGCCAAACGGGGAGATGGGAAAATGCGAGTGTTCGCATACTTGAGGGGCTTCTGGGTGGGTGATCTTAACTGTGACTAATTCCTGCTCATAAATATTGGCAACTGAATGACAGCCTGCTGGGTGGGAAGTCCTATTGTCCTTGAATAAATTCTCCTCTCTATGGTAACAAGTGGGGCTCGTCCCCTCCAAAGAATGGAAGCTGGAAAAATAGGCTTAGCATTTTTTTACGTGGTAGTCATATTAAATATATTTGGCACTCATTTGAATAGAGGGCCTTAGAAACAAAAGAGAGAGTTGAGAATTGGGGTTGTCCATTGTTTGACCATGCCGTTAATGTTCCTCGCTTTTGTTCAGGCTAAGAGTTTGATGTATTCGCAATTGTTTTGTCACTCTCATTTGAGATCACATCAAGGTCAGGCTGTTTATTGAAGCTATAGTTACTCTGGTTTGATTATTTTGAGGGAGGCGGAAACCACGTGACGCAGATCCACTGTGTGTCTATGACATCCTGTTCAAAAGCCACCGACTGGAAAAAACAACCTGCCTTTATTTAACCCGCAGTAGCAAGGAGAAAGAAAGAGACATTAATGATAACACTCCTGACTATTGTCTTTCACTCATGATCTTTTTCTTTCCTTCGCACCCCCTTTCGGACACAAAAGGACAGATTGGTGGTCACCACCACCCCTCCCGTGAATGTATTGTGACGTGGTTCCTGTGTGCTGGGCTTCAGTTTACGGTGTGTTTGGGAGTATTTTTAGCCTGGCACAGGGACGCCTGCTACAGACAGGAAAAAGGCCAGAATAGAAGGAAGTCCATTCGCCTTTTAGACAAACAATCCCTTCATCTGCATCAGTGAACTGTGGGAGAGAGAGAGACAGAGACAGAGACAGAGAGAACCAGAATGAATATTTCTCACATTCTCTAGTGCCACATGGTGTTTGCAGGCCTTCTCGCAGAATTTCACAATGAGGTCCAGAGATCTAACTCATGATTTTCACTGTCTCATTATTACAGAATCTATTCACTTCCCCATTCTCTCTGCATATATAATGCTAGTAGTTGTAAACGGTTCGTCTTTTCATCGCATTCCATAGTTTTAAGTCAATAGTACACACACACACACACACACACACACATGTGTTCGATGTATAAACCTGAAGAGAAAAAAAATAAGTTCACAATGATTTGCAGTGCTGTTGTAAAAAAAATAAATATTGTTTAAAATATGCTATACTAAACTTCGAGAGCCCTACAAATACATACATTTATATGACAGCTGTGAGGCTCCCTGGTCCTCAGTTTCCAAACCCCTGGTTTATAAGACAAAAAATAAAAAGTTGTGTTTGCCATCATTGATAAAAAATTTCAGTGAGTAAATGTTGACAGATTCTTACTTTCCAGTTGTTCAGTTCTTTTAATGAAACTGTAAAACTGTACTTAATAAACCCCTCTGTCATGTGCTGCAATCTCCAAAAAGCTTTATATTCAGTAACAGATTCCTCCTTTTATCCAGATTTCGGATTGTGAGGGAAAGCAGTTGCAAAGGCCAGATGCATCTAGAATGTACTGAGTAATATTTTTAGAACTTCTCAAATTTGTAATGACATATCTGAACTTGTCCAGTTCCTCATCAGGTCCGATCATCCTCTAGCTTCAGGTCTTGATATGTCAAAATGAACAACGAACCAGTCAAGTTCAGATGTTACAGTGACTTTTAAGTGGGTTAACATCAGCACGGCTCTTTAAAAATGGATGGTGTTGGGGAAGTTTGGGCTCAGTGTGCGGAACAAGTGACAGCCACTGCTTTATGAATTATACACATCTTTTGTTCCTCTGGATAATTACTTTGCTTTAGCTTTTTCATATGACTCTAGTTCCTGCTTGGTCCCTTTGCAATGTGTGACAGGATGTTAGCAGCTCTGTTTCAAAAAGAGACTTAACCCAAAGTTGTCAAAAGGTTGTCAGTGTTGTTCCTTTTTCAGTTGTATGCACAAATGCTGTACCTTCCAGTGCTGGAGACTACATGACTAAAAGTATGATACTACCTTTTTTGGTAGTGTGAAAGTAGTTACACTGGTTTCAGACTAGTCTATTCGTAGCGTTCCTGTAGCTCAAACAGTAGAGCGCTGTGCTAGCAACCCCAAGGTTATGGTTATAATTGGGTTCATACCATTGGATGCAATGTATGTCTCTTTGGATAAAAGCATCTTTCAAATGCATAAATGTAAAAATAAATCTTTAGCTTCTCCAGTAACAAGCTACTTTTTCCAATCAAGTAACACAGTAGCGTGATCACAGTTATGCTATATCATTGTTTTAATATCACATTGAAAATGAACAAGCTGTTGCAATAATTAAGCATGCTATGTCTTGTTATGTAGTGACAAGAATACAGTTCACTGTTACGTAAATCAGTTGGTTTCGACTCTAACCCTTGTTTTCTGAGAAGGGAACGAGACGCTGCGTCATATAACAACACTTTAGGGAATGCCCTCAGCGTGTAAGCATCTGAAGCACGTGTAATTCTAGTCCAATCTTGATTGATGCTGCGTCATGAGTTTGCACGTGACGTAGCACAGCACTCGGACGCCGGCACACAAAGAAAGTAGCTTCTAAAAGATCGAAGTAAGTGGCGCTTGGCAAGGAGACGCAGCGTCTCGTTTCTCTTCTCAGGGAACAAGGGTTACAGTCATAACCTGAGATGTTCCCTTTCAAGGGAACTCACGCTGCGTTGTATGACGACACTTTGGAGAGCTAATACTCACTAAACAATGACAAACAATGCCTGAACTTGAGTGAACTCTCTAGGCACAGTTAGGAAGAGAGCACTTGTGCACCCGCTGTAGAAGGAAGACTATAAAGTCTCAGAAATGTATGCGGGGTACCCAAGCCCACAGCATCACATATTTCTTGCAGCAAAAACTCAGGAGAGAAGGACTGTAGAAGATGTTATGCTTCTAGTGGACTCAGCCCTTATGGCATATTGTGAAGGCGTTAGCCCGAATGATCCAATTGCTGATCGTTTGCTTAGAGACCGGGAATACCTTCTTGTCCGAAGCACACTAACAGTTGGTCTGACTTCCTACAACATGAAGACTTTTCAACAAAAATCTCTAACTCCCCAACGGGGCAGAGCAAATGAAGTCTCTCCTGTTCCGCGTGTGGTGAAGGATGGAAGGCCTGATGGATGGTAGAACGACCACATTACAGGGTACTTTAGGCACGTAGCCCAGTCTAGGGTAAAGGATAGCTTTCATTTTCCTGGGAGCAAACTCTAAGCAGGGAGGAGAAATGGAAAGAGCGTGGAGGTTCCCGACTCTCTTTAGGGACAAATGAAAAGGAAAGCAGAAATTTCTCTGAAGCTGACTCGAATGGCCAGAGACAACCCTTAAATAACCACTGCCAGATCCCAGGTTGGACTCTGGTCTCATCCCACGCTCCACGGAGGAACCGTATGCCTCCCCAGGAGTCCATCGCCAAATGGAGTGTGGAAAGCTGCTATTGCTGCTACATACACCTTAAGCGTGGAGGCAACACTAGAGGCAATACTCTCTTTCTGTTTTTGGCGGTGAGAGGAGCTAGATGACGGCACCCTGCCTAGAGCCCCTCTAGACCGAGAGTGGCGAGGTAAATACGGCTTGAAAGTGGCTGAATGCTTCTTCGCCTCCTGGATCACCCTTAACAGGTGCAGATTACAGGTGCCTCTCCATTATCACCAATGCTGCCATGGAGCAGCCGATGGCACAGATCATCTCCATAGTGACGCTGAGAGTTAGCTCCCCTCGCCCTCATCGAGGTCTTTTAAAAGGTCTGTCCAACCCGCCACAATATATAAGCTCTGCCCACCAAATCAGATTTGGCAGGGTTGACACAGCATCGGGTGAGAAATATCTCGCTAGAGGCTCTTAAACCTGCGGCATCATCCCATAACCGTTCTCTTTATCCCCCAGTATATTACTGAAGCACTGAAGGGCTAGATAGACTAACTCATTATGCAAGTCGGGAAAGAACGGTAAACCCCAGCAAGGATGCTGTGACAAAGGCTGCAGGAAGCGCTCATCAAGTTTGCTTTTCTTATGCGCCTCCTGCCTCTCTCAGGGCCAGCTGATGTTTAGTTTGGCAACTGCATGAGTCACAACCTCCAAGAGCTTCTCATAAGTGGAAGGATGGGGTGATGAGTCCTCCATCTCTCCTGCCTCGATGCTGGGCACATCCACTTCCTCGGAAGTAGACGGCTTAAAGGATTAGTTCACTTTTAAAAAAAAAACTTTACTCACCCCCATGTCAAAGGCATTAAAGGGATAGTTCACCCAAAATTGATAAATGCCAATTATTTACTCATCCTTGTGTTTTTCTAAGCTGGTGTGACTTTTTGTTTTCTGTGGAACATCAAATATTATCAGAAATATTTTTTTTTTATTTCTACACAGTGGAAGTCAATAAATTGTTGTTCTAGTCTCAAGAGTAAGTGATAAAAGAATTATAATTTTGGGGTGAACTGTCCTTTTTTACATCTTTAGATTATGAGTAGCTTGTAGTTTAGGAAGTCGAGTTCCAAAGTAGCTTTGCAAACACTGCTACCTTCTTATCGTCAAACCCCTATAATTAATGTACTGACAGGATGATTTATGGTTAAAAATTTGACTGAGAGATGTAAATCTCCAAAGTACACAGGTTGGGACCCTGATTTTGATTTGGAGCTGCTGGTGGTGTTGTGTTTTGGGTTTGCCGGGTTCATCTGAAGTAAATCAGGCTTTATAGAGCGACTGTCAGAGATAATCGGCTGTTGTCTCTGTGGGCTGAAGCTTTAGATGACTGTTTGATAATGAGGTTGCGGAGAGGTAACTCATTTACTGATTGCAGGTCTCTGGTGTTGTGTGAGTGGTTCATTCGAGCAAGACGGGTGTGAGTCTTTGTGTGTTTGTGTGCATGAGAGCTTTTGTTACTTGACCAGCAAATCAGCATAAGAATAATTTCTAAAGGATCACGTGACACTGAACATATAGATCATCTCAAAGATTTCATTTGATCCAATCACTCAAGTTTATTTACGGTAACTCAGCCAGTGATTGTTAATATTCAAATTAGGTACTCGTTGTAATCTGCATCTGTTTTTAATCATTTTTTATTTTATTTTTGTTATTTGTGAGAAGATCTTAGATATACATTCTGCCTTATTTTAAATCATGGTACGGTTGCCACCTTGAAAGGGTCATATAATGCCATTTTCATACAAGTTAATTTGATTCAGATATGGTAGGCGTTTGGTTTCTGACACGCGCTGTAAGCGGCAGACCAATCACAACAGACTGGGCCGTCTGACCAATCAGAGCAGAGTAGGCTCGCGGAAAGGAGGGGTTTAGAGAGACTGAGTCTTCGAACAAACCGTTTTTTAGACTCTTTGAGAAGTAAAAAGTGTTTTTCTGACCTTGGATGCATGCAAAACTATTGTAGGAGACATCCAAAACAAAATTAGGAACCTTTAAAACAGCATAATAGGGGCGCTTTAAGTCTTATAAATGCGGATGTGCTTGACCTCTCTTGAGGGTCATTGGGAGGAATCTGGGCTTTGAACAGCTGCAGTCCAGTTCACTGAGAACCCAATGACTTCATCTCACTAGTCACTACACACACAGATGTAGAGGGCAGCTGTTTCTCTCTGGCTGCCAGAGACACAGACATCTGCTGCATCTGCTTTCACCCAGACATCCAGTCCTCTTTTCACATCATATTTATTTTTTGTCTCACTTATTTCTCTTACTATTTATTTAAGTGGCAATCTGAAGTGAAGAACCATCTAACTTTCTAGATGTTTTTCTTGTTCTCTTTTTCACTGTAACATTCATTTGAAGTCTTTCCCATCTCATTTCTCACATCGCATCTTCACTCTCTCCTTCTCATTATCTCTGTCTCACTCTTTCACATTTGTATTCATCTTGTCCCATGTTCATGTTCTGAGCCCTTCTGTCACTCTGATTGGCTGTGATGTTCTGTCATATGGCTGTCTGATGTGCGTTGGTGTTTACAAACAGGCGTGGAGGACAGTGGGATAGTGTCAGTCAGCTGATCGCAGTCTGTTCTGCTAGAGAGGAGTCCTCCAGTCCTTATACCACAGCAGATTTTGGAAGTTATGCTTGACCCTTTAGGTTTTCTCCGTTGTCCTAATGTGAAGATTTAGGGTAAGTGAATGAGGGAAATGTGAGTCTTTGGTTCTTTCGTGAGATTTATAAAAAGCATCTTCGATCTGCGCTCACTCTGTATGCCGTTGACATCATCATATTCATCACATTCAAGTTCTGAGTCCTTGCGTTTTCTCAATGACTAATTCTCTCGCTCTCTGTTTTGCTCTGATTTTTGAGAGCTTCTTTAGTGCTTCTGCATTTTATGAGAATATAAAAGGTCTTCATCTGTGGCAGTTTATTTCAGTCTTGTGCTATTAAAGTCCCTGTGAACCGGAAGTTGCAAACGATTTTTCTCCAGTGCTGTGACGTATTTCCAAGTGAAACGGAATATTGAACAGAGGGCAGGGTTTTACTCTAGCGCTCCTCCTCTCCATCTCTCGCTCATAGCAAACTAACGGTTTGAGGGGAGTGGTTAAGCGTTTCCCCACCCAAGTTGTGAAACCTACGTCATCAGAAAAAGAAACCATTCCAGACCGGAAGTAACTTTTCAGATTTTGATTAAAGATTACTAAGGTAAAACATTTTTTTAATATATATTTACTTGCACGGATTAATTGTTCACCACAAGACTATTAATATGCGCTAACAAAGTAAATAGGTTCAATTTTGATTTCACGGGGACTTTAAAAGTAGCACTCCAGCTGTTCCTACCATACATTTAAAGAGAGCATTAAATAACTTGATAATGTGTTGAATTCAGAAGTTTGGGTGGGACATATGTATCCTTTTTAAAAAAAAGTCGTCAGTTGGCTTTAGTTTCTTCATGGTCAAAAAAAACATATTTTTTTACAAGCTATAAGATGCAGATGGTATTAGGGGGCTGGGCATTTTCATTCTAGAGAGCATTTGATTGGACAAAAATCTGTGTAGTGCAGGATGAGTCATCATTGTTTATAGTCATCAAGACTGTGATTTATAATTTTAGTGTACATACACTACCGTTCAATAGTGTTCAATCTTTGCTATGTGGGTAAAACTAGCAGACCTTTATAAATGTGCATTTCTGTTCTGTTCAACATCGTTGGTCTATTAGAAACCAAGAGTTTCAAAGTCCAGTAGCTCAGCACTTCACTATATTAGACACTCTGTCTCTACCTTACAAAGCGTAGCCAGAAATAGAATTAGTCAAATATCCAGTGGAGGGGACATTAATAATTTACTTTTAAAATGTGAGACCTTTTGGATTTACACATTAGATACTAGCACATAGATGATTAAATTGTTTTAATTATGAATTAAATTGATTAAATTTCTTTACGATTTTTTTTCTTTCTTGGTTTTCTATGTTTATGCAGGTATCATGTTTTTCTTTGTTATTAATAAAATTGCATGATTAAAATTTGACTTTCACATTTAGTTTCTTGTATTTTTCTTTGCCTTTGTGTTCCATGTGTGTGCATGTTACATGTCATGTGATCCTTGATTAATCACCTGTGAGTGTAAAGGCTTGTTTGGTAAAAACTTTTAACTGTCCGACTAAGACTGTTTTTTTTGTTGTTGTTTTTTATAGCATATTTTGGAGCCTTGGTGTGCCGACTGTTTTCTGTTTTTTCTACTTTCTATATTTTAAAATGTAATTTATGCCTGGATGACAAAGCTGAAAACCTGTGATATTCAGCATCATCAGTGTCAGATGATCTTTCATAAATCATTGAAATATACTGATTTGGTGCAAAAGTAAAATTTCTTATTATCAATGCGCTGCTTAATATTTTTGTGGAAATCGTGATACACATTTTTCTCTGGATTCCTTAATGAATAGAAAGTTCAAAAACAGTTTTCAAGGCGTCTTTGGTGAATAAAAGTCTTAATTTCTTAAAATAATACTTTATAACTTTTGAACAAAACTGTTTAAGGGAAAAACATTGTTTGAGTGCGTCTTCTTTATTCTGCCCGAACTGAACCAATTTGTTTAGTCATTCTTAGAAAGAAGAAAAAAATATGCATTTGAATATAGTAAACGCAAACCTAAAACGGTCAGAATTTTAAAGGCATTTCACAGAAATATACGGAATAATTCAGAAGGAAAAAAGTCTAATCTAATCATTGACTCAGGTTTGCCCTTTAATGGATACTCATGTTGAAGAAGGATATGGGAAAGATTTAAGGAACACACAGAGATTCAATTCTCTTTGCAGAGAGTGGAATGTCAAAATCTGATATGTGCATAACTAAACGTATTATCAGTTTTTGTTTAATAGTAATTAATGTCAAATCACTAATAACTAATATCATGTTCATGCAGTTTATAATTGCATCGAGCTTGAGTTATAAATATCTCATATTTGGCTTCATGTAATGGTTGTGTAACTGATGGCTCTGCATGCTGGTCTGGATGAGGCGAGTCAGGACAGGTTCCAGACGTCAGCACTCACACTCACAGATGTGAGGGGTGAAAATTAGATTGAGATATTTATAACCACAGCGCTGGTCCCTTCATCTCTGTAGTCAGAGATCTCTTATGGTTGCAGGTGTACTTTAAAAGGCATTTCATGTGGATCAGGGTGGAAATGTTTGATATTTTTGGCAGTTATTCTGCACGTTTCATGTCGATTACATAATCTGAAGTCATACTTCTTTTCAGCCCCTCACTTACTGGGGTCATTTATGACATTATGACAGCAATGACGTTATTGACAGTAGCGCAAGTACCTCACTTGCCATTGAATCTCTCACAGACTTTGAAGATTAGGATGCCAACTAAAGGTCCCACAAGACTAATCTGACCCTTCTCCCATCACTAGCAGCTGCTTAACCTCTGTGTACATTTTTTGTTCTTCTTTTTAAGGTCAGTTAGTTGTTGATCTTTTAGATTGCTGCTTTTCTGATCTTCTCTGCAATAAAAATAAACCCACATCTAAAATTAATCTATTTGTGCACAGGAACACACACTTAGCCTGCCCGTTTTGATTACTGTACATAGATAAATGATACAGGAAAAAAACATGCGTCATCCAGAAAAGCGATGTACACATCACAACATAAGACGAATAGAAAACAAAACAACCCAAGAGAGGAGAAAGGTTTAGAGGCAGCTATGAAGGGCTAGTTATCCTTTATGTGTGGATACGAGTAGTTCATAAGCACTAATGAGTTAAGATACAATTATGTTACTCTCTAATCAGGAAGTGTACGTCCAGTTCTGTGGGCCAGAATGATGCCATGCTATCTTTGTGGAATTGTGATCTGTGATGTAGCGTCATGCAAACTGTGCTCCCGCGAGAGATGAAATATTGATAGCTGCCATAGGGAGTTCATAGAAGAAGAAAGCAGTCAAACAATTCAACCTTAACACTGGCCTGTCTGCTGCTGTCATATATAGAGAGAAGGTTAGAGTCAAAGGAAAGAAATACAAATGGCACTTTATGGTGTCATTCCTACAAATCCCACAAAACAAATTTTGTTTGTTTGATTTATTTATTATTATTTTTTTTGGCTCTATTAAACATCTAATATATAAACTATTTTATAAAATTAAACATGAATCTACTGTAGCAAGTATATGGTGGCTAGTTTTAAAAGGGACTTGCACTTCCCTTCACTGAAAAAATGGTCAAAAAAGAAAATCACATAGCCCACCTTTAAGTATAACGAAGTTTAATTGTCAATACCTAATATTCAAAAAATGTTATGCACAACCTTGTAAATTCAATAAATAAATAAGCATGATGGGAAAAAAAATCTCTTTACATTTTCTTCATTTTATTTTTTGACTGCATTAATCAAACTTGAGCATTCAACCCTGATACCTTTTTATTGCAAGACATTATTTTGTATTTAAAATGTAATTACATTTATTATATGCAATATTTTATTTAATATAAAATGTTTTATTAAAGTTGATCTATAACTACACACCCAAAGTAGCTAGCTCTTACTAAAGTAAGTGATATAACTATTTAGTCTAAATATTGAATGATAATATATTTTATATTTGTTCAATATGTTTCTTTAATAATTCTTATTTAAAGGATTTTTTTATGTTTGTTTGGAAATGTATCAAAAATAGCATGCCTCATATAAAATTAATGGAGAATGAAATTAATCATTAAGTTTGACCACCTGAGGTTGATAATGGGTTACACCCTTCCTTTCACTGGCCATCTGTTGAACTTTTTTTTTTAAAATGACTTCATGTCAGATGTTCATGTTTTAGGACCTGTTTTGTTCTTCATTCGTAGAAAGTGTGAAAAAGACAAAGATTGGTCTTATAAACTTCAAAGAAAGAGGTGATTACTGAACAGCATCAGTTCATTCACTATAATGCCTCATCAGTTCATTCACTGTAAAGCCCCTTGGTGTAAGCATGTGAAAGGCTTCATAAAATATTTCTGTAACTTTTTTTTTTTTCAAATTATTGACAGTGTTTTGTTTGTTTCTGCAGTGAGGCACAGTCAACCATTGTCCTGCTGAGCACATTAAGCACATTTAAGGGAGAGGAGACGTGGAAGAGAGGAGAAGAGACAAAGAGGGTGGCCTTGATGGCAGAGAACTGGATGTCCCAGTGAGGTCAGGTCGGACGGGAGGTCATGGGGTCGTTTACGTTGGGGAAGGCTGCTTCCCTGGAGCTACTGCTGGACGCCTGCATTCATGCGTTTGGTGAGTGAACACTAAAATAGCAAAACTATAATTTTGTCCATTATTTGTCCACATTCTATCTGTTACTGCATTATCAAGATTTGCTCCGTTGCTAGATCTACTTTTATTCAAATTTATGATTCTATTAATCACCATAATTCATCACTGTTATAGGTCAAAGCTGATCATGCCATTATGGGCTACTTTGATTGTGTATGATTACTGACCTCTGTTTGCTTAATCACAGACAGTTATTGATTAATATACATACATTAATGAACATATTAATGACTCAAATTGATCATTGTCATAGGTTTTTATCACTCCTCATATTATTAATTACTGTACTGCTTACCTAATTCTCGTTATTAATCTGTGTCATTGATTTTTTACTGATATCTTCAATTAGATCTTTATATTATTTTTTTTCTAATATTTATATATCATACTGTTTCTCGTATCATATTTGTTTTTGAGCTGCTATTCCCAAAATCTGCTATATTCAAATGTGTTCCTCTCTTTCTCTATCACTTACATTGTATTTTTTCTTATATATATTATTATTATTATATCTATATTTCTTATAATATTTATCCCTCTTTCTGTTACTGTCTCTCTCTGTTATAGATGATGAAGGAGAGCTGCATGAAAATCAGCTTCCTCGAACCCTTCTGCTGATGCATCGCTGGTATGTGTCCTCGACTGAGCTCGCTGGGAAACTTCTGATTATATATCCTGTGGCAGACCAGTATGAGCGTGTGTGGTGTTTCAGTAGATATCTGTTTTTGTGAGTGTGTGCTGTTAGATCTCTCTGTAGATACCAAGAGGCATCTCTAAGGAAATGACGCCAGTCCAAGCTTTTCTTAGTTATAATTTCAATTAAAAGCCCAAGAAACCTCCTTTTGTGAAATATTTTACGTGGAAGTGTGTGTCAGCTATCTTTCTTGTAAAGAAATGACACTTGAATGAATGTTATTGTAATGCAATGCCATTCGTTCATTGCAAAGCTGTATAGCTGTGCATATACTTCCATTCATTCTCCAGCATGTTTAATTCTCCTTGACTCTCTATCACGTATCGTGACTGTCGGGGAGATGACTGCCAGCGGACACGACTGAAGATCTGTTATTTAATGAGGTAAATAAAAACAGCTTCCGTTTAACAAGATAAACAACCCCTTTATTCCCCATGAGTTTCCTCTTCGGAACGATTTAAGGTGTTTATTTGCATTGCTAAGCAACAACCCCGTGGCAGAACATGTTGTGAAGAGGCTATTATTTAGTGTTTTCATTTTTTTTTTTTTATTCTCCTTCTGTTCTTCCTCTTTTTCTCCGGAGGCTGCGTGACTGTCGCCTGCATTCAGCATGAAGAGTGATGATGTCACAAGGACAGGCATCGCTCCTAAAGATGGACGTTTGTCCACAGTGGACATTTTGTGTTTTAATGCACAGCAAAGCATGAATCAGCGTTTCGTCCATCTATTGTTCACAAAGCACGTCTCCTCAGGCTACCTTTCTTTTCCTTTCTATTCACATCTGCCTGCCTGTTTTCAGATCTATCGCTCTGCATTTCACCAAAACCAGGATTTGCTTCGAGAATAGACAATGTATTCACTGGGAATTAAAATCGAATTCATTTCTGGGAATAAACAAGGCTTTTAAATAGGTTTATTTCTTTTAGACAAATAAATGTAAAATGTATACGGATATTTAAGATTTCTTCCCTATGTCACTAGTACAACATTTTCTCTGGATCATGTTGGAGAACATTTATTATCGATATTTACACAAACTTGTGTAGATTATGCAGCTCGTCGTTAAAGCATAAATGGAAAAAACAAATACCAAGACAATTTAAAATGCATGTTAATGTATGAGTTCGACTTTCAAATAGTTAAACTAAATATATAATAGATAGGCCTACCAAGTTCTGGCATGAAACTCTAGATGGCGCAGGGCTGATAGGTCCTTAAACCATGTGCATCAATTTAAAAAAGTTACACATGAACATTTTATATAAAATATATTTTATTAAACATGAACTGCTAGAAAATCAAAACCATGGATCGTCTCGGTTACATATGGCAACCCTCGTTCCCTGAGGGGAGGAAACGGAGACGTAGGTCATGACTGACCAGTAGGAATTCTCTCTTCGAGAAAGTAGTTTTCTCTCTTTTTTTTTTCTAACCTATCTTTTATCAGTGTCAATTTTGAGGTGCGTAAAAGTTGAAGCCTTATGACCATCTGGTCATTACCATCTAGGCCAAATATGCACTGATACACAATACAAAGACCCTTGGGGTTGTTACCTCCTAACTGCATGATGTCACTCTGACTCATGCTGGGCACACATTCCAGCTAATGTTTGTCTAAAAAAAAAAAAAAAGCAGGAAAAGGAATGTGTTTTCATGTCTCAGTGCCTTAGTGAGTCCGGCAGTCAAAAACATCTACATAATTAATGATAAACGGCATGCATCTGACATAAATACGCTTCATCCGTTCCATTCTCCGGGGACTCTGACAGAGTCACCAAAACAAAAACATCACAAAATGAAGGAGGTCGGTGTTTTGTAAAACTGCATCCTGATGGGGGGAAAAGTAAACTTAATTTTAAAACTAGTCTTGATATTCACTGGATATTTCCAATCAGCTTGGGGTTGTTGCTGTGTTTCAGGAGGTCTGCGGGAAATCAAATACTTCCCCGCATAAACAAGACCTGTGCATATGAAGCTATATGGGAGTTATTTTTTTATATAAAAATAACATGTGCCATGGTGCACTACTGATTATTTGCTTTGAAAGACATCTCTTAAGCTCACAAAGTCTGTATTTAATTGATCAGTAAATGTAATTTATTCATGTGATGGCAAAGTTGACATTTCAGCATCATCACTATAGTTTTTTAGTGTCACATGATCCTTCAGAACTCATTCTAATAGGCTGATTTGGTGCTTAATATACATTAGTTTTATGTTGTATAATGTTTTGGGCATTTACACAATCTGTCGATTTTTCCCTAATTTGCCAAAATATTGTAGCACACTGAATCCACCGCCTTTAAAGGTATAGTTCACTCAAAAATAAAAAAAATTATCATCACTTACTCACCCTCAAGTTGTTTTTGGATGTCAATGGGTGCCGTCAACTGTCTGGTTACCAACATTCTTCAAAATAGCTTCTTTTGTGTTCAACAGAAGAAAGAAATTCATACAGATTTGAAACAACATGAGGGTGAGTAAATGATGACAACGTTTACATTTATGGGTGAACTATCCCTTTATAATCAACAACAAAATAGGGAAAAAAATAGGAAGCATTTTTCAAAATATCCTCGTCCTCATTAAAATATCGACCCTTACAAAAGGTAATTTTGTAAAATATCCCAACTGTGTAGGATTACAAAGTTAGTTGTTATGGTAACACACCAATTGAAAACCACAGCTTTAAAATACAGTGAAGTGACATCTAAACACTATGTTGCTGCAATTAAAAATGGTAATCCTTGCATCAAAAGTACAATCTTATGCCACCACTGTGCCATGGTGCCACCTCAGTACTTTTTTTGTAAAAGTAAGAGATGAGTTTAATTATCACAGACCAAGAAGTCGTGAGCTATTTCTATTTTTTGCGTTTGTGGTCCAGCCAAATGTGCTCCAAGGTCACGTTTCCCCGCAAGTAAGCATGGTGATAATGTTTGAATATTTTCTCAAGCCTGCAGTTTCAGATGTTACCTGACAACAAACAGAATTTAACATGGCAGCTAGAACAGCTCTGATACAGGAGCTTCTGGTTTAAAACTGATTTACGATGTAACAAGCAATACATCAATCTGCAGTTACAACATGCAGGTTGCCTTTTTTATTATTATTTATTCATTTTTATGAGTAGAATATATATATATATATATATATATATATATATATATATATACATTGTTTTAAAGGAGAACCATTTGTACAGTTTAATTTTAATTTACAGTTTTCAAACCTGTGTGTAGGTACTGGATAGCTGAATTCCCTGCTGAGTTTGATCTGGATCTAGGTTTGATCCGTCTTACAGAAGAATTTCGAGATGCAGCCGCTCAGCTGGGTGGAGACGAGCACATTAAACTACTTGACATTTCTACAATGTGAGTGTCGTTGCAACACACAAACACTGACTGGATGCCGATCATTGACTCTATCATTACTTGCTATTGACCTATTTGGCTTTAATCATGACTACCGTTTTGATTGTAATGAAAATACATTGCTATTAATTCAAATGTTGCCCTTTTAATAATAACTTGACACTAATGAACTAATGAGTATGTGTTTAATCACTGATTCAGATTATGTGGAAATGATTGCATAGAGCAGTACAAACTTGTCACTAATTAACACTAAATGGCACCTCCATTAGAATTTCGTAATAATTCATGAGATTATTTAATGATTTTCTTCTGTGATTATGACAGGTGTCTTGTCGCATCAGGGTAATGAGTGTAAACAATTTTTTTACTTTGTAGCCACAGTGCAACTTTACATACAACCCCAAATCAGAAAAAGTTGGGACATTTTGTAAAATTCTCAAGATTCTGTGATTTGTTCATTCTATTTAACCTTTTATTAGCTGTACAAAAGTACAAAGAAAAGTTTTCCAATGTTTTCACAAATTTTGATTTTGATGACTGCAACACACCCCAAAGTTGGGACAGAGACCAAATACAAGTGAAAAGATTATCCAAATTAGATTATCCAACTATTTTGAAACAGGTGAATTGGTAGTTGAGGGTGTGATGTTTGGATGAAGTGCTTATCGGTCTTTTTAAGCAAAGATGGGTCATGCCTCATCACTTTGTGCCAAATATCTTGAGAGAATTGTCAAACTGTTTTTTTTTTTTTGCATTTTTTTTTTTGCATTCGAAAAATTGCATTTCTCAGTGTAAGATTGCAAAGAATGTATGCCTTTTATCATCTTCCATACATAATGTTGCCACAAGATTCAGGGAATCCAGAGAAATCTCAGTCTGTGTTGGGTATGGCAGTAGACCTCTGTTGAATGTGCGTGACCTTTGAGCCCTCAGATGGCATTGCACAGGATACCATCATGCTACCTCTGTCAAATACAACCACATGTGCTCAGGAGTAATTTGGAAAACCATTTTCTGTGAACACAGTCTGATGCTGCATCAAGAAATGCCATTTGAATCTCTGCTACTCAAGGAGAAAGCTTTACATCAGTTCTATGTGAAGATGCTGGCTAGTTCTCTGGGTCTGAGCTCATCTCAGATGGTCTAGAAGAAAATAGAAATGTCTGCTGTGGTCAGATGAATCCAAGTTTCTGCTTGTTTTTGGGAGAAAATGGAATTGAGTTCTCAGTCCCAAAGACAAAAGGGACCAACCAGACTTACACCAGTGACAGGAGCAAAAGCAAATACAGGGGTTGGACAATGAAACTGAAACACCTGGTTTTACAACACAATAATTTGTTAGTATGGTGAGGGCCTCATTTTGCATCCAAATACAGCACAAATTCATCTAGGGAATGAGAGATAGAAGTCCTTCACAGTGACCAGAGGGATTATGAGCCGTTCCTCTTCCAGAACAGTGTCCAGGTCACTATATGATGCTGGTGGACTCGCTCCTCCAAAACACCTCAATAATATTTAGATCTGGTGACTGTGCATGTTCAACGTCACTTTCATCTTCATCAAACCCTTCTGTCACAAGTCTTGCTGTGTGTGTTGGTGCATGATCATGCTGATACACGGTTTGAGCATCAGGGGCTCATGATCATCCAGAAGGGTTTGGTACTGTAGTCCTCGGCAGTGTCGTGTCCATCAAATACAATCAGGATTGTCATGATATTGGAGCTCAAACCATCACTGATCCACCCGTGCTTTACTCTGAAGATTGGCCGCCAGGCATATAGATGTGAAACCTCCAACATTGGCCAGTGTTTCAGTTTCGTTGTCCAACCCCTGTATCTGTCCTGGTATTGAGGTGCATCATTGCAAATGGTATGGGTAACTTGCATTATTGTGAAGGTACCATTGACATGGAGGCATATATTTGGATTGTATAGAGACATAAACCTCCATCAAGATGACATCTTTTTTGGAAAGCAAGACTATACCAGGACTCATTGCTACAACTTAGTGTTTTTCAGACACTCTGTACCATAGAAGGGATGTGCCTGCCTGTTTACTGCAGTCCAGATATGTCTCTAATATATCACCCGTCATGAAAAGGAGAAATCAGCCAATGATGACCACAGACTGTTGAGCGGCTGTCTTGCATCAGACAAGATTGTGCCAATATTCCACTAGCAAAACTCCAACAATTCCCAAATGATTATAACATGTAATTAAAGTGTGACACAGTGGTAAACATGTCTCTGTTTCAATATTTTTGGGGTGTGTTGCAGCCATCAAAATCAAAATTTGTTAATATTTACAAAATACAATAATGTTGGTCAGTGAAAACATTGGAAAAGTTTTCTTTGTAGGCTACTTTTGTCAGTAAAAAAAAAGTTGAACAAAGAATGAACAAATAACAGATTCTTGATTTTATTGCATTTTACAAAATGTTCCACCTTTTTTGTAGATGTTCTTAATATTACATTCAATTAACGTTCATATTGTTATTTTTAGAGAATATTATATAACAATCAGTAACTGAAATAGATTTAAACAGACAATTTTATAGTGAACTGTCACTATGAATGAACATAAAACTGTGAAAACATGTTTGTCCCGTCAGCCCCTCGTATGACTGGATGCGTAAACTGACTCAGCGAAAGAAGCAGGTGAAGAAGGGCAAAGCGTCACTGCTGTTTGATCACCTGGAACCCATTGAGTTGGCCGAACACCTCACCTTCTTAGAGTACAAGTCCATCAGGAGGATATCGGTTAGTGTGCACAGTGGAAATGGAAAAATAGAGTGTTTCTTTCACCTGGGAAAGCTGGCAGCTGTAGAGGACTTACGTCAGTGAAGATAATGCGCGTGTGTGTTTGTTTTTTGTGATATAGAAAGAAAAAGACTATGCATATGAGAACACACTTAAGTTCTCTTATCAGCTCTGCTGATTTTTTTTTTCCATCGCCCTGCATTGTTATTTTTAGCAGCTAACACTCGAGTATTTTTTTTAGTTAACTAGCAAACATCCTTCCTTTATCTATTGTTCCATTCTAAATCAGTGTTAATCTTTGGAAAAATAATGTGATGGAAGCTCTTAAAAGCCATGGCTTGTAAATCAAAAGCAGTTTGTTCTCATTGTGTCTGCCAGTCTTACATTAACAGTCCTCAACATGAGCTTGAATCATCCAGTTGATTATTTAAATTAACCAAACAATTCACCAGAATGAATTTGACTTTCTAAAGTTATAGACTGTATGTGAGAGTGGACCATTTAAGGTGAACCAATTCACTAGAATGAATCAGTAAATCATTTTCATTTATCTATTTTTACAGTAACCATCCAAACAAATGAATTGGACTTTCCAACATGACATTCGAGACATAGAGGGGACTATTAAAGACGAATTAATTCTCTAAAATAATTTTAACTTTCCGACTTTCCAACTTCACTAGATAGAATCCAACACTCCATTTAATTAATCATATTTATACTCATCGATAATGTCGTAAGGTCACGCTGTACCTTTACTAGTTGCAAAAAGTACTTGTTACAGCCAGGAACTGTTTTCATGTTTCAGTGTAGTTAAGTTTCTTATTTTAAAGATTATGAATATGTCTGAATATGTGTATCTCCTCAGTTCACAGATTACCAGAGTTATGTGATCCATGGCTGTCTAGTAGATAACCCCACATTAGAGCGCTCCATTGCTCTGTTTAATGGGATCTCTCAGTGGGTTCAACTGATGGTTCTCAGTAAACTCACCCCTCAGCACAGAGCAGAGGTCATCAACAAATACATCCATGTCGCACAGGTAAGAACATACATTTATCTTTATGTCTGATAAAGATAGACACGTTTAAGTAATACAAGCAGAAGTAGAAGCAGATTAGAGATTAACCTATTATCTGTATTTATGAAAGTTTATTAACTTGTCTTTGTTCCTAAAGCATTAATGTTATATATAATAACACCACAGCAAGAAATAAATTAAACATATGGAGGTAAATCAAAGTACAGGAAATGCAACTAAATGTAACATAATGTAAGGTGATGAAGCTCATTAAATGATTGAATAACTCACGAGAATAAATGCTTCCTGGGTAACACACACTGATGCGAGATGCTGTATGTTGATTTACGCAAATGCGAGACCCTTCACCCAGCAAACTAGTTTCTGTCAGTGCGTTCTGAAAGCAGCTAGATGACATTTCCAGGCCCTTTGATATGTTAATGTCTGCCAGCGAAAGAGTGCGGAGCCGCCTGCCTGCTCTCACGCCGCCGGGGGTGTATGAAACGCCTCTATTGTGAAGAGCACCCAGGCATCCCTTCAGTACAAAGCCTGTGCTTTTAGTATCTGTTTTAAGGCCTGCTGGGCATGATCTGTGCCAGCTAATAGATGTTAAGTGTTGAGCTGTCGAGTTGCTGGAGCTTCAGTAATAAAAGAGCGCTGTGTTTTTATGAGATCAGCCAGCACTTGTGCAATTATGCTGTAAACGAAAAATCATAGATCATATGTGAACTAAATGGATCAAAGCTATCTATCTATCTATCTATCTATCTATCTATCTATCTATCTATCTATCTATCTATCTATCTATCTATCTATCTATCTATCTATCTATCTATCTATCTATCTATCTATCTATCTATCTATCTATCTATCTATCTATCTATCTATCTATCTATCTATCTATCTATCTATCTATCTATCTATCTATCTATCTATCTATCTATCTATCTGTCTATCTGTCTGTCTGTCTGTCTGTCTGTCTGTCTGTCTGTCTGTCTGTCTGTCTGTCTGTCTGTCTGTCTGTCTGACGATCTGTCGGTCTCTTTTTGTCTCTTCCAGAAACTGCTCCACCTGCAGAACTTTAACACACTGATGGCTGTGGTCGGGGGTCTGAGTCACAGCTCTATTTCCCGCTTGAAGGAAACTCATTCTTACCTCAGCCCAGAGGTCACCAAGGTGCAACATTCACTGCAAAAACTGTTGTTTAGTTTCTCTAAGAATTATAAAGAAACTATTCACTCCCTTTTCCGTAAAGTCAAGTTGTCATTGAAGACCAACTCCCACTGCTGAGGGAGTTGATGTCACGTTACCTTTGGGAAACATTTTAGATATAATCATAAGAGAAATATAAGAAAAGTATTTCTAAAATGGCCCAGAGAAGTGAAAATGTTTTGTTATAAATACATTTTAGGTGTAATTTAAAGCTACACTATGTAACTCTTTTAGTTTATTCTTAGCTAAAAACACTTAGTTCTTACAAAAATATATGTGCTCATTAATGTATATTTACTTCGTTCAAGTAATAAATTATTCTCGTGAGTGTATAATATGCCATTGAAAATACATATGGGTAAGGGGTTCTAATGTCGGTCGCCTTGCCCCTCCATCTTGAAAGTACATTAGCCAAAGAGGGACATACCCATTAATTCAAGCTTCGTCTTTCGCGTTTACGTTTGAGTTAACACTCATGGACGGGGTCGAACTGGAAGCCATGTTAATCTTAGACTACATTGGCCACCGTAGGAGTTAAAACGTAATCGGAATTGAGAGGAACAGTGGATGGTCATATAACTTTTCACCGCTAGATGGGGGTAAAAATCACACAGTGTCGCTTTAAGTGTCTAAATAGCATTTCAAGTTCTAGTATATGAGAAAGGCACTAAAAAAAAAACTAATGATCAGATATCTAGATTAGAACATATAACAGAAAAGGGATTTCAGGAACTGTCATTTTCTCTTGATATTGACAGATCTGGAATGAAATGACTGAGCTGGTTTCGTCAAACGGCAATTACTGTGCTTACCGCAAAGCCTTCAGTGAAAGCGAAGGGTTTAAGATCCCGATCCTTGGTGTTCATCTGAAGGATCTGATCGCTGTGCACGTTGTCTTCCCGGACTGGGTGGAGGATGGCAAAGTGAACATCGTGAAGATGCAGCAGCTGTATCTCACCTTTAATGAGCTGGTGTCCCTGCAGAGTGCTGTGGCTCAGGTAGAGCCCAACATGGACCTGATCTACCTGCTCACTGTGAGTTTAGCTTACGCATCTGTGGTCGTGAATCTGCATAGACAGTTAAAGTCAGAAAGCAGCACTGAATCACAGTGGTTTTATCCTCTAGGGAAATTAGCGGTTATAATTAAATTTTATGTCTGTTTGTGTAAAGCTTTCCTTGGATCTGTACTACACAGAGGATGAAATTTATGAGCTGTCCTTGCTCAGAGAACCCCGTAACCCCAAATCTCAGGTAAGATAGCTGTATGGCCCATTGAACCTACTGTTAAAGAAATTAACATTTTTATACAGTATGCATGCAATTGATCAAAAGTGACAAAGAAATTTACAAAAGATTTGTATTTAAAAAGAAATGTTTTTTTCCCCCCACAAAAAAATATTGAGCAACACAGCTGTTTGCAGCATTCAGAAATATTAAAAGAAATGTTTCTTGAGCACCAAATTGGCATATTAGAAGGATTATGTAAGGCTGCAGTAATGATGCTGAAAATTCAGCTTTGCCATCACATGGATAAATTACATTTTAAAATATTCAAATAGAAAACAGTTCAAAATATTATTCACTATCTGATCGAATAAATGCAGCCTGAACGTAAAAAAAAAAAAAAATCTTCTACTGAAACCCATTTGATATTGACAAATATTGACTGGTTTCCTCCTCTCCAAGAGTTTTTGCTGGAAAGGGGTTTTTTTTTTGTAAAAAAAAAAAAAAAAAAAAATGAGCACAGAACATAATCGATTTTATAACATCCATGTTTTTCTGCAGCCAACATCTCCAACAACACCCAACAAACCTCTGGCTCCACTGGATTGGGCCTCTGGGGTTACAACCAAACCAGATCCTTCAGTGGTCAACAAACACATCAGGAAGGTCGTGGATGTAAGATATTGTCAACAACAATACTCACAGATATTAAATTATGATATAGTTTATTGAAGAAAATATATGATATTAAAACCTTTTCATGTCCTATATAAATCCTAATTATTTAATTTTTCAAATGTACAAATGCACATATTGTTTTCTAGTTCCGTAAAACCAGGTCAGCCTTTGAATATAAGGGGCTTATTATGTCGAGCATATTTCAGTGACTCCTAACTTCCTCAATGGTTTATTTAGATAAATCGGGTTACATGGTAGAGTATATCAATGCACATTTTTATGCCACATGCAAAGAATAAGATAATTTAACAGAACATATGTATATATTTAGCTTTTGCTTATAGCATCACAGTCACTAAACTTGTCTATTTTTATTTTTTTATTTAAAGTCTGTCTTTCGAAACTATGACCACGACCATGACGGATATATATCTCAGGAAGACTTTGAGAGTATCGCAGCAAATTTCCCTTTCCTCGATTCCTTCTGCGTGCTTGATAAAGACCAGTAAGTAGGAAACGCACACACATGAAATGTGGGATTCTTGTAACAAACCCCTGCAGTTCCAAACTGCTAAAAGCGTTTTTTGACGAGAGCTGCTCATAGTCTGTGTCAATGATCCTTTATAAGCCTGCATGGGCAGAGATTCAGTGATATTGGAGGAGACACA
Source organism: Pimephales promelas (assembly GCF_988280905.1). Taxonomy (NCBI): domain Eukaryota; kingdom Metazoa; phylum Chordata; class Actinopteri; order Cypriniformes; family Leuciscidae; genus Pimephales; species Pimephales promelas. Next base: position 20,816,980 of record NC_142783.1, read on the forward strand.
TCGTCTCCTTTCTGACAGGGTCAATGTAATGTGTCTGAAAAGGGTTCTTCTCAACCGTGCTAAATTCGTAAGCATGTTTTATCGCTGCAAATGAAGCAGAGGATGATGCGCAGACTACACAACACCATGATGTAATATTTAAACAACATTTATGCATTTTTAAAGAGCACTAAAGTGCTGTGTTTTTGTGAATTTTGGGAAAAACAATGTATTTTCTGAGCCTGGTACTTTCTGTATCATTGGAAAAATGCATATAGTATTTAAAATGTTCATGTATTTATTTTTTAATGATCAGAGGTTAAAAATGCAGCATGTGTAGTCACTTCAGGACATGCAGCTGCTCAGTGTGGGTTACCTGCTGCACTGTTAAAAGGCTGAAGGTCATGCCTCCCAGCGAAGGACGCACAGCATCAGGCACGCAAAGACTCTCACACACTCAGAAATTCCCCAGGCGTCCTCTGTGGTTCATCTTAGCAGTACAGCGCTCAAACCGCATTACTGGCACATGACTGCATGCATTTCTCCTCCTGCACTCACGCTGGTTCTATTTAGATAGGCTACTGTACCTGTTGTGACACAGGAAGAGCACTAGCAAAGGAAGAGTTGTGTTGACTGCTTTGTGAACTGCATGGAGGAAATCATGATTGTCCCTTTCTATTTTTTTTTGTTGTTGTTTTTTGTCCAGGGATGGATTGATTAGTAAGGATGAGATGATGGCGTATTTCCTGCGTGCCAACCCGTTGCTGCAGTGTAAGATGGGTCCTGGATTTATTCACAACTTCCAGGAGATGACGTACCTGAAGCCAACATTCTGTGAACACTGCGCTGGATTTGTAAGATCAGATTTTATTAGGCTCATAAAGAACAACAAAATGTACTCCTTTCTATTCACATCAGCACAGTTGATAATGTATTTTGGGAGATTTCTTCTGTGCAACACTTATACACTCTGTGACTAAAGTGCAGTAGAAGTGGGGTGAGGTTTTCAGCAGTGTGTGTGAGTGCAAACACGCACACCTAGCAGGAGTTTACCACAATATCACTGAATCATGAAGACAGTGTTTAAAGGTTAATTCCAACCTCAACCACAGTGTTAAGCTGTTTCTCACTCCCAAGATATATCATTGCAGGCCAAGTGGCTGACTGTAAAAATAAATAATGAATTAATAATAATAATCAAACACTACCGTTCAGAAGTTTAGTTTTTTTTTTTTAAATTATAGTAATAATAGTATAGTATATACATAATAAATAAAATATAAATTATATATATATATATATATAATAAAAAAATATATATATAAAATATATAAACAATAATACTTTTATTCAGCAAGGAAGCATTTCTGATGTTGCAAAAGATTATTATTATTATTATTTTAATCAATTCTGTTTACTTTCTATTCGTCAAAGAATCCTGAAAAATATATCTTGGTTTCCACATGTCGTTCCAAACCTCTTAAACTTTTGTTCATCTTCGGAACACAAATGAAAATCTTTTTAATGAAATCTTTGAGAGCTTTGTCCCTCCATTGACAGCTACACAACTACCACTTTGACACTTCAAAAAGTTTGTAAAGAGATCATAAAACTAATCCGAATTTTGCAGTAAACATCTAAATTCAACCTGTTCATCATATAAAGCAATCAGTGTTTCCTCAGATATATATATATATATATATATATATATATATATGTATATTATTATTATTTTGTATTTTTTTATTACAGACTCAAAAATGTTGAACGGTAGTATATTTCCTCCAGAAAGCGGTACATTGGATAATGTTTTTGAATTATGTAACAAAATGGAATTTATTTTTTAAAAATATAGCGCAAACACACAGATATAAAACAACATATATAGTAATAATATAATGTACAGAAAGAAAAAAAAATCAGATGACCAAGATGACAACCAGCCCTACACACATAAGATTTGTACAAAATTGTGGCTTTCGTAGTAAATGCATCACATTTCCTGTTGGCATAGTGCTGAATTGTGCTGATGAACTTTAGAGTGAGTGTATTTTTAACGGAGGCCAGCTAATCGTTGTCACTAGCGACAGACACTAGGCTACAGTCTTAAGCCTCCTTGTTAGAGCGCCCGACTCTCACACGGGGGAGACCCGGGTTCAGGCCCGCACAGAGCGGGGCAAGTAGGACCCGGGTGGACGGGTTACATATAAACAACAGTGAGTGTTTAGTCATGGTCACTGCTTCTCAGATTGTTCTGTATTTACACAGATGGTTAGACAGGAATCCGCTGAGTTAACACACACATTCTTTTAAACAGAATTTCATGCACACACAAATCCACCTTCTCTCACACTGTATTGCACAGGAAGGGTGCAACGTGTGGAAGTATCCTGTTTATTACACAAGGGTCTGTGTACAGAAAACCAGCAACTCAAATACAACATAAACCTGCTGCTTCTGTCCCCAATTCATATTTACTCATATGCTTCTCTCTCTCCGTTTTGTCCTCTTCATTGCCCTTCCTCTTCACCCCGTGGTCCATGATTTCAGCTCTGGGGAATTATTAAACAAGGATACAAGTGCAAAGGTAAAAATAAACAAATAGAGCAAATTACAATAGGTGTTGATGCTTGAACAGGCCACTAATCTTTAAAATCTTTTATTTAAAATCTTTATAAATTCACCAATAGTTAATTTTTACTGTTTAGTCAGTTGATAGTGATTTGTTAAATATTCTATAACAAACAGATAGAAACATCTGTCTCATCTATAAATCTGTCCCATGCATGTGTGTAATATTATCTTTCCATAGTTTTTTTTGTTTTGTTGTTGTTGTTGTTGTTCTTATACAGTTCTCATAATACTGTATGTACTGTAGGTAAATGCACAATTTTGTTAAAATTGAATCTCATTGTTTTCAGACTGTGGAGTGAACTGCCATAAACAGTGTCGTGAGCTGCTGGTTTTGGCGTGCCGACGTCTTCCTCGGTCCACATCGCTGGGCAGCGTGTCTCCTGGAGTGCTTACACACAGCTCTTTACCCAGCAGCCCCAACCTGCCCACCTGCAAAGGTGAAAACGCACATGTAGTACATCTCAATCTGCTTATCTCAGAGTAAAAATTCATAGATGAGGGTGAGCTCTCCATCTCTCTCTCTCTCTCTCTCTCTCTCTTACTCACTCACACATACAAAAAAAACATAATTTTTGATATTGAATTAGTATTTTGTTATCTCATTTACATATCTTAATATCTTATCGTCTTTTAAACAAAATTTACTTGAGAAGCAAATCTGTGAAAGTGATGATTTTCAACCTGCTTTGTATTGTTACATTATCAGTAGAACAGAATGTGAAAATGAACAATGATTACTCGTTCTCCGTGTTACATGGACCGAGATATTCACATTTGTTTGTCAGCAAAACTTTTGACAGCTCCAGGGCTTTTCGTGAAAATGCAGTTTTTTTGTTCTCACTCTCTGTTTGGCCTAAAACACTGTGGGTACCTCAGGAAAGAGATGCCATTTGTAGTAGCGCAGTTAAAAGCTCCTCTTCCCATATACAGTACGTAAACCTGAGACTCTTGCTTCGGATTGGACATGCCCATTGGCTCCTCTAGCCTGAAAAACAGTAGCACCTCATTGCAGTACACGAGATCCAGGGGGCGGAGACGGATCCAGATCTGAGGGTTGGAGTTGGGTAGATTTAGGGGTGGGTTTAGGAATCAGAGGGTGGAGCTGGGTAGGTTTAGGTATATGTAAGGTGGGAGGGGTTGGATCTGGATCCAACTCCTCCCCATGGATTTCATGTTCTACAGTGAGGACGATCTCAAAAACAAGCTTTTTTTTTTTTTTAAAACTAATTGGTCATAGGAAACAACATTTATGGGACAGTTTATATCAGATTTTGTTGCTGATTTGCTGAAGTTATATAATTGTGAGTTCGGCAAGCAGTTTTTGAAATTTCAGGATAGATAGGACTTGGTCTTGGATACCTCAAATAGCTGCCCGGAGGTGTTAGGAAATATAGCCGCAGAGTGAACAGACTTTCCTTAAAGGAGTAGTTCACTTTTAAAAAAACTTTTGCTGATAATTTACTCACCCCCATGTCATCCAAGATGTCCATGTCTTTCTTTCTTCAGTCGAAAAGAAATTATGGTTTTTGATGAAAACATTCCAGGATTTTCTCCATATAATGGACTTCAATTGGAACCAAACGGTTCAAGGTCCAAATGAGAGTTTCAGTGCAGCTTCAAAGGGCTTTAAACGACACCAGACGATAAATACGGGTCTTATCTAGCGAAACGATCAGTCATTTCAAAAATAAATAAAAAAGTTTAAGTTTTATAAGCACAAATGCTCGCATTGCTCTGTTCTGTGATGAGCGTTCGTGACTCTCCTGTTCAAACTCGTTCATCAAAATGAACAAATCTTTTTTTGAGTCATGACTCAAAGGGTCCTAGACAAGACCCTTATTCATCGTCTGGTGTTATTAAAATTCCTTTGAAGCTGCACTGAAACTCTCATTTGGACCTTGAACCGTTTGGTTCCCACTGAAGTCCATTATATGGAGAAAATCCTGGAATGTTTTCATCAAAAAACTTAATTTCTTTTCGACTGAAGAAAGAAAGACGTGGACATCTTGGATGACATGGGGGTGAGTCAATTATCAGCAAAAGTTTTTTTAAAAGTGAACTACTCCTTTAAAAGGGAATTTTTTTTCGCTTTTCTACTGTATAGGCAGCCAAGTTTTATTGAAAGCGTATTTTGTCAGTGGTGAAGTAACCATTGCTTTCAGAGAATACGATTTTTTTTCTAGTTTTAAACATAAATCAAAATTTAAAGGAAAAAACGATCTGCCAGTCTTGTGAGTAAAATAGAAATATATTTCTAGAGAGAAATATATCTAGTTTTTTTTCCTTACACATTTGCATAATTAAATGTATCTTGTCTTTGTAATGTTTTATTGGTAAACAATGCAAAAACATTCTCTTTGCTACCATACTCGTCTTGTCATTGCACAGATGATGATGAGGTGTTTACATTCCCTGGTGTGTCGCCATCGTCAAGCTCTGAACTGGAGGGAAAGTCCATCACTCTGATGACCGGTTCAGCCCAGCGCATCTCAGTGCGGCTCCAGAGAGCCACCACCAGTCAGGCCACACAGACAGAACCCCTTTGGCCCGAGAATGGCTGGGCTGCCGTTGCTGACAGCGGGTCACACACCTTTCCCAAAATGAGGTACAGGCCACATCGCAAAGCATCCAAGAGCAAAGGCTTTGCCCGCTGGGAGAATGACACACAGAATTTGGCAGGGACGAGGAACAGCAGGAACTCACAGGAGCACAGCGAAGAGTCATCACAGCAGAATGGACTCACAGAACAGCATATCAACAAAACCAGGACCTCCGAGGTACGAAAGCACTTTTTTTTTTTTTGAACAATGTGTTTATTATTTTTTGATTTGATTATAGTTAACAGAGAAACACTTTTTCAGATAGTTACAGTTATTTCCCACCCCAACAAGGAAATACATCACTCTCTTCTCACATACAGAAATACACAAAGGTATCAGACAAGCATCATTCTAAATACAAAACACATATTGAAAGGTACGCAGAAACCAAGTATACATTACTGTTCTTCACACATAAGTTACATTTTCCAGCAAGACACCATATTAATTAAAAGGAAAAAAAAGAACACTAACCTCCTGTAATAAATGACCAATAGTATTATTGTTAATGTAGTAATTAAACTTCATAAATATCCATTTTGTTTTTAATAATGATTTATTGAAAAGCAACTGAGCACGAGCAAAACGCAAGTCCAAAAACAAAAAGCACATTTGAATTAAGTAGAAATTTTCCAGTAACTATTTAGAATAGTTAAAAATTCAGGGTGCTGGAAAAACACTAGTTCCCAGAAACATGTTCTATGAGATGACAAAGATGACTCACACTTGTTTGAGCAGAAAGACCTTGTGAATCTCACAAACCACCTTTTTGTTTCACTGCTTTTTAATTCCTTCATCACTTCTTGCTTCTCTCAAGGCCCTGGAACATCTTTGAACTTCGCTCAGCCATTGCCATGGAAACGCCAAGGTTCCACGGTCTGGCCTCTTCTCATGTCGCTCTAGAGATAATCTTGATCAGAGGCCGCAGGGCCGAGAGCACCTCAACACTCACACTGATGGGCCTACATATGGACTAGCACTAAGGCTCTAGGCTGTTATTTTAGGATGTGTCAGACACCTTGTTTTGGGTTCAAATGCAGAGCATATGTGTGACACGGATTGTGTTGCCGTGTTTGTTAAGTTCAGATATTTTCTGTGTTATTTATAGAACAGGCTTTAAAAAAGCCAGGGTCACTTGACACACAGGAATTAAACTGCTGACGCACCTGTCAGGGTTACAATGCAGAATTAATTTTTAGGTGAGCAGTTTATGAATACGCATCTTTTACTATGTTTAGCATGTTGGTTTGGTTTTTAACCTTTTTAGGTCAAAATATAAAACAATAATAATAATGCATTTTATGTACCAGATTTATTTACATTTAAAACTAATATATTTATTTTAGGAAAAAAAATGTAAAAAGGGAAAATATCTCCAGTAATGTTTTTAAAACTATGTTTTTAGAGTCTCTTTTACCCATTAAGGCCGTGTGTCCACCAAAAAGTTTTTAGCCAGCTGAAAACGCTAGATGCTCAGCTGAAAATGCTATAGCTTTGGGCGCTTGGCAGCGCAGCATTTTTTGAAAAAGTAGAAATTCTTTTTGAAAAAGTAGTGTAAAAAAATTTAATTATACATTAAGTGTAATGCATTTATTACAGTGTAATTATGCATTATTTACCGTGTTCTACATTTGTTACATTATTCTTTTTGAAAAAAGTAGCGATTCATTTTGAAAAAGTAGCGATTCTTTTTGGATGAAAAGTAGTAATTATTTTTTTTAAAAAGTAGCATAGCGATTCTTTTTGGAAAAAGTAGCGTACATTTTTTTAACATTTGTTAGTCTTATTATACATTACAATGTAATCATTTGTTTATTACAGTGTTTTTATACGTTTATTACAATGTAAATATATACATTTATTACAGTGTTAAACATTTGTTACATTATTATTATACATTTGTTACATTATTCTTTTTGAAAAAGTAGCAATTCTTTTTGAAAAAAGTAGCAATTTTTTTGTGAAAAAAATGTAATTATACATTTTTTAATTACAAAATGTAATTATACATAATTATACAAAAAATGTAATTATACATTTGTTACAGTCTGTATAGTTTATAGATATAGAGTATAGTTATTCAATCTCACATTTAGTCCCGTTATTGGAACTGTGCTCTAGAAATACATTTATTACAATGTAATTATACATTTATTAAAGTGTTACGCATTTATTACAATGTAATACATTTATTAGTGTTATTATACATTTGTTACATTATTCTTTTTGAAAAGTAGCAATTCATTTTTGAAAAAGTAGCGATTTAACTGACTCAGTAAGTCAGCTACACTGTTTAATTCTGAAAACTTCTGGTGTGCTTAACGTTAGAGTTTAGGCTTATGTGTAATAGTAGCCTAGGGCTATTCAGCAACTGAAAACATACAAACCAACAATTACTAAATACACACACAAAAACTGATTTTGCATGGGCATTGCACTAGTTATTATTAATGATAGGATTATCAAATAATCAAAACCATGATATATTATTTCCAGGGTTTGGAATTTTGGAATTTTTGTAACATCATACTGTAAATGTCTTAACTGTCAACTTTGATCAATTTAATGCATTCGTGCTAAATAAAAAATATCCATTTATTTACATTTATTCATTTAGCTGACGCTTTTATCAAAAGCGACTTGCATTTGCTATTATGTCAGAGGTCGCACGCCTCTGGAGCAACTAGGGGTTGAGTGTCTTGCTCAGGGACACATTGGTGTTCACATTGGGATTCAAACCCGGGTATCTCACACCAAAGGTGTGTGTCTTATCCACTGTGCCATCACCACCCACACCACCCCTTGTTTATTTAACAAAAAACAAGGTAGTGTATGCTGTTGAAAACACAGTATTTACCAGAAAAATGTTTATTTTCGAAAGATCTGCTGATTTATTTTTTATATTTTTTTATAAGACAGTGCCATTAACACTTGCCTTTGCTGAAGTGGCCTCCATGATTCTAGGATGTTGTGTGTTTGCCAGGGCGTTCGTTGCTATGCGGTTGCTAGGGTGTTCAGGGTGGTTACTGGGTGTTTGCTTACTTCTCGAAGTCACAGAGATCCCAAATCCATATTGAAATTATTTTTCTTTGAACAAATGAGTCAGGTGTCTTCATGATCTTCCACTGTGTGCTTTCAGATCAGCTGACTTGACCGCTCTGTGGGCCCATGCAGGACACACTGGAGTCTGTCAGGACCACGGGCCAGAGGGCTCTCCTCTCTAGGCGGCGTCCTGGGCTGCCTAATGCCTCCAGTGGATCAGGAATAGGGCCACTATTTCTACAGCAACAGCAATAGAAGGGTGGCAAGCAACCCGATGACTTAACTGGAGGTAGGGTTGCATCAAAGGAAAGGTCTCGGACTAAACAGAGAGTGACTGTGCTGTGCTGTGCTGTCCTGTGCATCAGACTGTAGCAGACAGGTTGGAAACCTAACTGAGAATCACTGGAAGAAGCTGATGTGATGGATGCATAGCATGATAATAGATGTGTGAGAGAGTATTTAAGGTATGCCATTGACGTGGTTTCAACGCACGCTCTGGTTTTCGTTCTCCAAAAACACTACATGGAAAGGACACAGTGGGTGTTTATTCAGGTTGTCTGAAGGTGGAACTGGCATGAGGGAAATATATAGATAAACTTATGTATAACAGAATATTAAAACACTAACTTCATTTATGTGTTACCCTGCGACACATTATGATCAGAAGTGGAAGGTACGTTGAGTTTTAAGATCCCAAATATAATTAAAAAAAATACATTACACCCTTTCAAAGATTAGTCTCCTGTGTTTGAGAAAAGCCAAAAGTAACATCAGTGTTGCCTAGTAACAATGACAGCTAATTTGAAGTTTGAAATGATCTTCATATTTACATAAATTCAGAGACTTATATTCTGCAGATACAGGTGTGCCATCAGCCTGCTGTTTGCATGGCCTCTGTTGCTAAGTGCCAGATGAGTCCATCGATACTCCGTCATCAAGGCAACACAGTGTCCTTCAGCGACATATGTTGTAAAATAAGTTTGACACTCAGATATCTCAGTAGAGCCCAAAAGCTCAGATGGGTCAGGACATGTATGTGTGTGTGTGTGTGTGTGTGTGTGTGTGTGTGAGAGAGAGAGAGAGAGAGAGAGAGAGAGAGAGAGAGAGAGAGAGAGAGAGAGAGAGAGAGAGAGAGAAAGAGAGAGAGAGAGAGAGAGAGAGAGAGAGAGAGAGAGAGAGAGAGAGAGAGAGAGAGAGAGAGAGAGTCAGAAAGCACAGGTGGATCAGCAGATCAAATAAGACAAACAGTGATTATAGTAAGTCTTTGAGCCTATAGGATTAGATGCTCTTCTGGCGTAGATTTAAAATGCCCCCAAAATGAACATTCTGTCATTGTTTACTCACCCTCATGAAACCCAAATGAGTTTTTCTTCTGTGGAAAACAAAAGGAATTTCAGCAAATGTCTGCTCTTTTTCATACTAAGTGAATGGTGACCATGTGTATCAGAAAAGATTTTTCAACTTAAATTTCAGTTTATTTCTCTCACAGACCTATAAAAGGCTTTAGAAGACTAGACTCAAGTCTTTATTCTAGGAGCTTGAACAGTTGGTTGCCATTGACATTATTATTTTTCTTTTGTGAGCTGCTCTCTTTTATAAAAAAGTTTGGAACAACATGCGAGTAAGTAAATTACAGAATTAATGCATGTTTAGATGCCATTGGCTCATGATAAAGATATCCCTCATCTGTTTATATCTGATGATATGATATGATATAATCAGTGTTTGAATTGTTTCAGAGATCAGATGAGAGGTGCTAAATGGACATGCAAAATTAATTTCATTTTCATTTGATGTAGCACAGACGTGTCCAAACACGGTCCTGGAGGAACACTGTCCTGCAGAGTTTTAGACACACCTGGAAGTTTCTAGTATGCCTAGTAAGACCTTGATTAGCCTGGCTCCGGTGTGTCTAATTGGGGTTGGAGCTGAACTCTGCAGGACAGTGCCCCTCCAGGAGCAGGATTGGACACACTTGATGTAGCATATAAAGTGTACTACTTAAAGCTACACTGTATAACTCTTTTAGTTTATTCTTAGCTAAAAACACTTAGTTCTTTCAAAAATATATGTGCTCATTAATGTATATTTACTTCGTTCAAGTAATAAATTATTCTCGTGAGTGTATAATATGCCATTGAAAATACTTACGGGTAAGGGGTTCTAATGTCGGTCGCCATGTTGCCCCTCCATCTTGAAAGTACATTAGCCAAAGGGGGACATACCCGTTAATTCAAGCTTTGGCTTTCGCGTTTACGTTTGAGTTAACACTCATGGACGAGGTCGAACTGGAAGCCATGTTAATCTTGGACTACACAGGCCACCGTAGGAGTTAAAACGAAATAGGAATTGAGAGGAACAGAAACTAATATTCACTGGATGGTCACACCGCTTTTCACCGCTAAATGGGGGTAAAAATCACACAGTGTAGCTTTAAAGGGACCATTTGTTCAAAAGAAAATTCTGTCATTATTTACTCACTCATGTCGTTCCAAACTGGTTTGATTTTTTTCCTGTGCATAAAACCAACATCCTTCAAAATGTTCACAATTCAAGTATGTCTTTCAGAGCTTTGGAGTACAGGAACCTCCTCTGGGAGATTTATGAGTGTTGTTTATACTTTGACTTATTGATAGGTGAGTGTTACAGATAAAGTGCTTTAAATATCATTTGACCAAATCATTGCCCATGAATACACATTATTTGACTTATGAGCAGCAGTACCCACATCAACACAACTTCTTCTGCAAACATCTAATAAGTAATGTAAAGCTTTGAAAACTCAAGATGTGCATTGAAAAACTGATGACTCTCGCCACCTCTTGGCCATCAAAAGTTATGGCCAATATTAATGCTGTAAAATGATCAACCTTGTCATTACTGTATTGACTGTAGTTATATGAATGTTTCTGGTTGATGCCAGCCAGGTCTACTTGATGAAAAGGTGTCTATTTATACTATTTAAACGATTTTCACAAAGGTCTTATTTTAGTCATTACAACTATATATTGAACATTAAACACAGACAAGGGTCTCGCTAAATTTCTGAACAGTATGTATGTACAATTTAAGGTTGTGTGTGCTGTGAGCAGGTCATCTCAGCATCTCAGGGTTGCCAGTGAAAATACGCTTGCCACGTAAAACCGAATATTAAACATTAAGGGACTTTTACCATCTTGACTGGAATATTTGGAAAACATTTATGTAATGTTAGCTGGAACATGTTTTGTATGTTTGACAGGTAAATATATTAAAGTATTTATAGTTATAAAGATAAAACTGGAATTAGATTTCAACTTGGTCTGCTTTTACTGGAATGAAATTATAAATTGAATACATCATATGTAGAAATGCTCCATTAATCCAACACTGTTAGAATTCACTTGCTGTAAATGGAAAAACCTCAATAAACACACTACCCTAGCATGGACTAATCACAACAATTAAAAATTCTAGTTTGTGTTTAATATCTCATAATGACAGGTTTAAACTGTGATTGTGACTGAAATGTTTAGGATTCGCAAGTAATAAAAATAAATGTCTGTGGCCACTGTATTTCTAAGCATGTCACCAGCACACTGCATCATGGGGATCTGCATACTTTCTAAAGTATTATTGTATTTAAGTTGTTTTCGTCATTGTAACTGCCGATATTTACTGCCACAATAAATGAAACAATAATAATGCAAAAAAATATTGAAGAACTTGTTTGACACCAAGACGCTGAGATTTTTCCTTTATGGTTTATTTAATCATTCAAAAACCTTTAAACCTTTTTTCCCAAAACAGCAAAAAGCTCAATTCATCGATTTCAAGGTTTCCACACAGTCAGCAAATTAACATTCACATGTGAGCGTCAAGAAATGAACTGACATTTTTACTCACAAGTTAAACAAAACCTCATTGTGGGGGACCAAAAAGAACATTTCCAAGTGCCGATTGTTGAAATAACAGGATGGATTATGAGAACTAAGTCAAAGTAACAATTCCATAAATAAAACTAGAATAACAAAAGTTTTGTAGCTTCTCTAAGATAAGGCTTCTTCAGATTCAGAGTTGGGCAGCTTAGATCAGGCAGTAGATTCAACTGATGTCAATCATCAATGAGGAAGAAAGATGAAAACAAACCCAGCAACAAAGTTCATCCCGTGTTTTTTTTTTTTTTTTTTTTGGCGATCCAACCACGCACTTCTAAATAAGTGAAGTAGTTTGAATTGTCTGGTGGAAGCAGAACCGTTTAGACCAACCGTACACATGCAGAAGCACATTGTTCATTCAGAGGCGATCTCGGTAAAGCAGGCTCCAGAGGCACCATGGGAATGAGATGTAATGTAATCTGCTCATTCAGAGGCCTGTGTCTCTCTCAGTCTACCACCCTCACAGAATTGTGGGTCCCCTTTGAAGCTGTAGATAGCAGTAACTGTCTTTTTTCAGCTAGTAAACTGTCTTCCCTGTCCAAAGCCAGCCTGATTATACTGTTGCCCACCTTGCTGAAAGAACTGCTCAAACTGCCCGCCTTGGTTAAAATTCTGCCCTCCTCTTCCACCCCATCCTCCTCCCTGCCCTCTTCCTCCTCCCCGCCCTCTACCCCCACGACCGCCCCTTCCACCTCTCTCCTGATGTCGACCACCGTCCTGATGGTAGCCCTCATGCTGGAAACCCGCACCGCCGCCTTGGTAGCCTCCTCCTGTGTACCCCGGTCCTTGCTGGGCTCCTTGGTAGCCTCCTCCTTGGTATCCAGACCCCTGCTGGCCTCCATGGTAGCCAGCTCCTCCTCCGCCTCCTCCTCCTCCTCCATAACTGCTTCGATATCCACCATCCTGGTAATGACCCTGGTATCCACCTCCACCAGAGCCGTCCTGCCAGGTCCCCTGAGCTTTACCCCCACGGTGGTCTCCTCTCCCACCTCTACCACCTCCTCTGTCATGACCTCCTCGGCTGCCCTGCTGCTGGTCATAACCACCTCGTCCACCACCTCTTCCTCCTCCACCACCACCACCACCGTAGGACTGTCCTCCACCACCCCCCTGTGGACCATCTTGCCGTTTCTGCCACGTAGGCATCTCTGGAGGTGGGGGTTCGATCTCATTGGGTCTCCCTCCTCGATCAGGCACACGACCCATCAGTACCTTATAAACATAAGAATATTCACTAGTATGTACGCTACCGTACAAAAGTTTGGGATGAGTAAGGTTTTTTTTTAATTAACACTTCTATTCAGCAAGCATGAATAAAATTGATCAGTGCAAACTGTTCAAAGGGCTTTAAACGATTTCAGACGATGAATAAGGGTCTTATCAAGCGAAACGATCGCTCATTTAAAAAAAAAAAAAGTTTAAGTTTTATAAGCTCAAATGCTCGCCTTGCTCTGTTTTGTGATGCGCATTCGTGACTCTCCTATTCGAACTCGTTCATCAAAACGAACAAATCTTTTCCAGAGTCAACTTGTTCATTTCGTTCGTTGAATGAACCAAATGACACGAAAAAAGATTCGTTCATTTTCATGAAGGAGTTCGAACAGGAGAGTCACGAACAAAAACTTTTTTTTTTTAAATGAGCGATCGTTTCGCTTGATAAGACCATTGTCTGAAATCGTTTAAAGCTCTTTGAACACTTTGCACTGAAACTATCTTTTGGACCTTGAACCGTTTGGTTACCAGTAAAGTCCATTATATGGAGAAAAATCCTGGAACATTTTCATCAAAAACCTAAATTTCTTTTCGACTGAAGAAAGAATGACATGGATATCTTGGATGACATGGGGGTGAGTAAATTATCAGCAAAAGTTTTTTTTTAAAGTGAACTACTCCTTTAATGTCAAGCCGTTTATCATGTAACGAAAACAAATTTCCATTTCAAATACATTATGTACTATTGAACTCTCTATTCCTCAAACAATCCTGAAACAAAATTATCACCATTTCCAAAAAAATATTCAACATTGATAAGAAATGTTTCCTGAGCACCAAAGCCAAAGCAGCATATTAGAATGACTTCTGAAGGATCATGAATTGAAAGTGAAAATGCATTCAAAACTAACTCACCTTGTTAATGGCACAGGCCGTTTTCTCCCTGATGCGACCACTGCTGGTTCTCAGGATCTTTGATAAATCTTCTCTAGCAGCAAACAGGTGGGCCACAGACACTCTGGTTTTAGCTGCCAGCGCCAAACGAAGAGGCTGGTACACTTTTGAAAGTTTATCAGCATGTGTCTTCACAGAATTACAAAGCAGAGTGATTTTAAAATTTCACTCAAATCACATTGCTCACTCTTGTAGCTTAATCAGTGTAAACCTGTTTTTATGTTATACAGAAAGTAAAAGGGAGATTCAGGTACCTTGGCTCTTCCTGACCACCCAAAAGATTGCACGGTCACATCCAGTCGTTTCAGCAACATCTTCCTTCTGACTTCATACTCATTTACAAGTGCTTGGTTTATTGCTTCAATTTTCTCCTGGAGGTAAAAGGCATTTAAACAAAAACATTTAACACAGTGTTCAAATCTAAAATGTGTAATTTAATCAGTTTAGAATATAAAATCAAATTCAGAGCTTACCCAATGTACAGGACCCAGTGGTTTCTTCAGTAGTGGTTCTCCTACATGAGATGAAGGGACCTTGGCCAAAGCTTCCTTCAGCTGAGGGGCAAATACATTTGATTGGAACATATTTGCTCAACGTACAAACAAACAATGACCAAAAAATGTGTACATGCTTTATTTTGCTAGCAGAAAATATTTTTCACACTTCAGTAATCCACACAAATCACAGAACTTTCATAAATCACTAGCCATATCAATTCATTTCTTCAGTATTACTTAAAGGGATAGTTCACCCAAAAATGAAAATTCTGTCACTATTTACTCACCCTCAAGTTGTTCCAAACCTCTATGTGTTTATTTGTTCTGCTGTACACAAAGGAAGATATTTGGAAGAATGTTTTAATCAAACAGATCTCAATCCCCATTGACTACCATAGTATGTATGTATTTTTTCCTACTATAGAAGTCAATGGGGATTGAGATCTATTTGATTAAAACATTCTTCCAAATATCTTCCTTTGTGTTCAGGAGAACAAATAAACACATAGAGGTTTGGAACAACTTGAGGGTGAGTAAATGATTTTTGGGGGAACCATCCCTTTAAGCATTTTATAATTTGCATGGCTGAATGATGTTTTCCCCTTATCTGAGTGACCCTGAATGATGGAGTATTTTAAGATAACCCATGCGATTGCTATCACTCACGTGTGATCATCGAATCCAGATTAAGTTAACTAAAAACAATATTTCAACTTTCCACATCGAGCCCAGCCCGTTTCTCTTCATGAAGTACTGTGACTATTGTCCTCGCTTATGAACTCGGCCGATCGAGCGGGATTCTTTATTGCTGTCGGTTTTTACTGATAGGCCTTAAGCATCTGTCAATCATTCCTGCTTGCTATTTGGGGAATGAACCCAGCGCTATGATTGGTCGAACTCCGCTTCTTTTGCTGTTGCTTGATTTGAGGACTGTGCGTGCACAGAGGCATCACCAGGTTGAGTATTACAACAAATCGTACCAGCATACTTTGAGGTCAAAATGCACATCCGCTTCATAAAATGCGTACGGTTTGGCAGGTCAAATAATCCCAGATTAACAAAAATGTGAAAGTGTCCACACAGAGGTTTTATGCACAAATACATTAGTGACACAATGTGTGGGCATGCACATAGACTATAAAGGGCATGCAGTAAATGTATAACATGAAATAAATCACCACTGAATAAACCTCACCTTTTTCTCAATCCCACTGAAGAACTGGAACATAGTGATGTTGGCAGGCGGTTTGGACATGCCCAGAGCCATACAGATGCCCTTCAGCTCTATGAAAACATTACTCTCCTGCACCTTCTTCTGGGGATGGTTCACCAGGCTCATCCTGGATGACTCAAGCTCAGAGATCAAGAAGCCTGGAAGAACATAGTATATATATTTATTTATTTCAAGTAATTAAATTCCCCAACAGACCCATTTTTAAAAGTTTTACAAAAGGAGCACTGGAATGAGCAGATGGTTTTCTTTACAGACCTAGCAGTAACAGGCAGTTGTTTGCATTCAGCAGACGTTTTGTGACCTTTCCAGTGATGAGAGCAGGATATGGACAGCACAGCTCAGACAAAAGACCACTCATCTCCAGCTGAAACCCCTCAGCCTCGCTCGGACCTGCACATGACACACCCAAACCAACATCTGACTAGCACCAACTCAAGGCCCCCAGGACCCCAGTTTGAAAACCACTGCCATAGATTATGTGTGCGGGAACACACTCACTGTTGGTTGCCTGCACATTCTCCTCTAGTTTGCAATAGAGCTTCAGCTCAGACACAAGCCAAGCACACACTTTTGTGAACTCTGGAGACGCAGCACCACCAGTCACCGCTGTCTCAAGTGCTCCCTCCTCTAGGAGTGGCCCCTGGTATCTGCAAACACACACATACACACTTTTCTGAGCAGCTTATTTGACAATGTTTGCTTTTCAGGACGGTCCTGGGTCATTCTACACTTTCTCTGCTATTTGGGAGAACGTGAACCCAACGACGTAGCAAAAGTTCAATATCTAACAGATCTTAGCTCTGGTATAAATTTACATCTAAAGGTCTTCATTCTTATACAAAAACCCACCCATCCCCAATGGTTCTGCACTGATTCTAGAACAGAACAGTCTATGGACCCATGTTTTTGTAAATTCGTCTGACACTTCGGGAAATGGAAATGTTATGAGTGAGGTTTGTTCATTTAGGCTATGATGACTCAGGCTATTTAAAGCACTGGAGATATTTGAGCACTGCTGACGCTGCACGGACAAATCAAATCATTGATTATAGAAATCATGCTGTCAGATACATGCGCCAATATCCCTCGCTTGGATATAATATGACTAAAAACTGATCAGAGTGCAAAATATTTGAAACGAACAACTTAAAGCAGATTCAATTAGCAGCTGTTCATAATAGGGTATGCGGTTCTGTGTCTCAGATCTTGAGAACACCGGCAAACGCAGGGACATGCGTGCACGAGGTCAGATTTATGCCGTTAAACCGAAAATCTGACCGGGTGACACAAGCGATAATAAATAAAAGAATACAAGTTTATAACGGGAGGTTTGATTCACCTACCCCAGGTCCTCCAAAGAATCAAGAATGTCGGTAAACTCCATAGTAAATCACCCCCCCGTAATGACTGCAATGCTAGGTTGGCATAATGGGGTCCTCCTTCTTTTAGCCGACCATAAATATGCCGGATTATAATTCCGTCCTAAATGTACTTTTTGGCTTCACCAATTATCTTAAAGATAAAAAACAATTCAATTCAAATTTTATAAAATGAATCATTTGATGTAATCACATCCATAAATGTAAATGTACATAGAATTAAAAAAACTATTTATTTAAATTATTTAATTAAGTGTGCATTTTTAATTTTTACTACTTTGAAAAGTATTTTAAATAACGTTAGTGAAAGAGTTTTGAACAGGCATTGGAACGGAGACACTTTTGTGATCTGCGCTGTGGTTCCAGTCCTGCATGCGGCGCTGTGGCTTGCGCCCGATCAGTTTCAAGTAGTAGACACACAGGAGCTCAAGAGTGAATGGGAAAATAAATTCGTTGTAGCTACACAGGATTTGATCACATATCCAAGCACGAAAATGTACCGAGGTCCGTCGAACCCGGACTACCATCGAGCACCGGTACCTCCGTCAGGTTTCGGACACCCCGCAGCATCATTTAGACCTCCGCCGTTCTGTCCTCCTTTTGGGGTTCCTCCAGGCCCTCAATACTGCGCTCCACAGCCGGGTCCTCCTCCGGGACGCCCGTACGGAACAGGGAATGAAAACTACAACAGAGAATCATTCTACGAGGTATTATCAGCATTTTTGTCTTGTAACCGCGTGTCCAGATTCACCTGATGGAATAGTTTTATTTTTATATTTTATTAATAGTATTAAATATCTTTGGATTTCATGCAAGTGATGCATTTTCTTTTTGAATGTTTGTCCTGCAGTATTACAAGCCATAGTGAATTTAAAACTACTTTAAGCATGCATTTTCAACGTCACTAATTTGCTTGATTGATTGATGACTTGCAAACATTTGTCATACTTTTCTTCGTTTAAAAATGTTGGATTTCAAAATCTTTCTCTCTCTAGATTTATTTGACGGACTTTTGCACTCATATTAAATGAATGTTTCATATCTTTATTGACATGTTTGTCAGTATGTTGTGATAGTTCTGTAGTCTTTTCATTGCTGTCTCCCTCTTGCAGAACCGACCCTTCACCAGCCACACTGCTGACCAGACTGGATCCACGATCATCAGCTCTCAGCTCACACCTTCGAATCAGCATCAGCTTGGTCAGTCTTCACAAAGCTGGTCAACCCAAAGTCTAGATGAGCAAAACCAAGAAGTCAGGTATGAGAAACTAAACAAAGAGATTCAGAGTTGTTTGTATGTTTACAACAATCTTTTATCTTTTACAATTTAAGCCTGCCCTGATAAATCTTGTCATTGTCATCCTGGAATATGGCCCCAATGTGTCTAACTACATGGCTGTCTGAGAAATGAAAGCTACACAATCCATCAATTAGGATTAGAACAATTGTTGCTAAACGTATAACATGCTAGACACTTAATACCGGTAATGGCTTTATTTGAAATAAAAATCTTTTGTAACATTATAAACTATTGTGTTTATCATTTGAATACTCCTTGCTGAGTAAAAATCGGATTGACCCCAAACTTTTGAACATGTGTGTACGTATAAACTGTTGATTAACCCTAAATCCATTTCAATGTGTTACAATGAAGGAAAAAGGCAGAGGAGTTTCTCCGAATCCTGCAGGCAACTGACCGGATTGAGCTGGCAGTAGATAAAAGTGACACCAGTGATCGCACTGCAGACAAGCATCCCAGCCGAGCGCGAAGTCGGAGCAGAGGGAGGAGCCGTCCACGCAGTCGCAGCAGAAGTCGTGGAAGGAGCAGGGGTCGTAGTCGAGCTCGGAGTCGCGGAAAGAGTCGGGCTCGCAGCAGAACACGCAGCCGTAGTCGCAGTCGAGCTAAAAGCCGCCCTAGGGCCAAAAGTCGTGCGAGGAGCCGCAGCCGCAGTCACGGGAAGAGCGTAACCAGCAGTAAGAGTCAGTCACGTCTGAGCCCCAGTCAGACCAAACAGTCTTACAGAGCGACCGCAGAAGGCAATCACAGCTCTAGCAGCACCAGCAGTGGAGTGAGCCTTGGTGCTAGCGCCATGCCTGATCTATTTCATGGACTAAGACAGATCCTACAGAACAAAGATCTAGAGAAACACCTGCCTATTGTCAAGAATGCCCTCCTTAGAGACCAGGTGCGCACCACCGTTATGTGTTAGTTGGTCATTGACATGATGTGACAATATTTTTGTTGATTGAAGTTACTTCATTTTTTTATCACAAAAAAAAAATGTATTATTAATGAGAGACCTATAGTGATTTATATTTTAGAGCTGTTGGGATAGATTTTTGATCCGCGTGATTAATTAAACACGCTTAATTAAAAGGTTAAAAAAAGAAACCATTAATTATGTAGTTTGGCTTAACCTTTTATTAATCTTTTAAAAATTGAATGATATTTATGAATTTATAATTCTATGTATGTGTGTGTGTTCATTGTTTTTAGATTGAGTACATTTAAATGAAATCAAGTTGAGTGCAAAGAGAGCTTAACTAGATTACATTTACTAGTCACATTAATTGATTTTTAAAATACATTTGCTTTTCTTTGTTGTTGAGACGCTTGTCATTTATGTTTGTTTTACCTTGCCGGCGTTTCCACTCCATTTAAAATTCATAATTTGCACCAGACGTAATGTGAATTCTCATCCCTTCCATTCTAAACAGAGTACTGATGACACAAGGGGAATTTTTCTGGGAAATCAGTCTGCAGTTGGAGGCTTCCAGAACCCAGAGCCGAGGTTTGAACCTAAAACCTCTGCTGAACTCTGTTATGGTGCCCTGCTTCCTCATGAGAGGGCTGGCGGAGACGGCAGCAGCGTTTCCAATATCTTATCCTGGAACACACCCAACCAGCTGCCTGAATCCAAGCCTTCATTCCAGAGTGTTGAAGACGAAGAGAAATTCCTGTATGGAGAGCAGGAGGAGAGATCCAAACCTCAAGCTGTGACTGTCCCGTTGGCCCAGACAAGATCCGCAAGGTCTCCGGTTCATCATCTCAGTAAAGAACAGCAGACTCACAATCTCCAGGAACCCAAAGCACACGGCATGCCTGTCAGCGTGCAGCCTGCTGGTTTGGGCACGATGAAAGTCACTCCAGAGGAATGTGAGAAGGTGAAAAACCTCCTGAGGACCATCGGTCTGAATCCAGGCATGACTGATATCTGTAAAATGGCTGCCAGACTAAAGGAGAAAAATGAAGGGCAAGGAGCAGCCGCCTCGTTCCCGTTGCTCAAACCAGCCCTGGAGGCGCTGCAAGCACTGTCCAGAGGTCAGAGCCAGCATGTTTTGCACTATGAATTTCATTAGTTTAATTGGCCCTTTTATCCAAAGTGAATTTTAGGATCACATCACCAGAGTTTTGAATACTGAATATTCAGTTCATGTCAGCAGGATGTATTCTAACTGTTTAAAAAATCTTCTCAAAAGGGGTTTTTCAAAAACTTTAAGTTTGCACAAAGCAGAATTTATCTATAAATCAAAGTTTGATTAGAATCTGTACTACAATTGGTTGGAATTGAATTAACTCATGTTTAAGTGTGCAGGATTGTGTCAGGAAGTTGTTGAAAGTATATTGTAGCATTGCATAGCAGTTGTGTTCTGTCAGCCATCTCAAAAAAAAGATAAAAAGACCTAGAACTTTTCACAGCAAACCTGGGCTTGTAATGCGTTCAACTTTTAGTATCTTGTTTTCAGCATCCAAAACAGATGACCGTAGGAGTAATCGCTCTGGAAGCAGCCATTCTACTCAAGAATCCAAGCGAGAGGAGAAGGTAGAGGTCTTTATTAACACTATCACCCCAGTATTATGACAAGCTCCCAAGAGTCTTGTGAACTGTGAACTCCTGTGACTGTTTTAGAAGATGGGTGAGAAGGAGCGAGAGAGACGAGAGAAACAGATTCAAAAGAAACGGAAAGAGTACCTGGTGAAGGAACTGGAGGGTCTGATGAAACAGGAAGGTATTAAATGATTATCATGATCCACACAACTTTTAAAGGGATGGTTTACCCTAAAATGAAAATTCTATCAGCATTTATTCAACCTCATTTTATTAGCTGAACACAAAATATATTTAGAAGAATATGGGTAACCACCAGACAGTTGACTGTGGACAATGACTATTTATTTTCCTACTATAGAAGTCAAAGGCTACAGTCAACTGTCTGGATACTCACATTATTAAAGGGTTAGTTCACCCAAAAATGAAAATTAAGTCATTAATTACTCACCCCCATGCTGTACCAACCCCGTAAGACCTTCGTTCGTCTTCGGAACACAAATGAAGATATTTTTGATTAAATTTGAGAGCTGTATAACTACCACATTGGCTCCTAAAGGACTGCCTCTTGACGGCCCAGAAAGTCAATGAAGAAAATGTTTAAATATCCCAAGTGACTACCGTGGCTCAACTATATGTTTATCAAGCGACGCGAATACTTTTTGTGCGAAAAAACAAACAAAAATAACGTATTCCTTTTCTTCCTTGTAGGCCAGAACGAGACTTCCTTAGATTTCCACGACGCATGCACGAGATTTGCGATCTGCTCACACCAGCTTACACTACTTCAGATCGCAATTCTCGCGCATGCGTCGTGGAAATCTAAGGAAGTCTCGTTCTGGCATACAAGGAAGAAAAGAAATAGTCGAATAAACTCGTTATTTTTGTTTGTTTTTTCGCACAAAAAGTATTCGCGTCGCTTGATAAACATATAGTTGAGCCACGGTAGTCACTTGGGATATTTAAACATTTTCTTCATTGACTTTCTGGGCCGTCAAGAGGCAGTCCTTTAGGAGCCAATGTGGTAGTTATACAGCTCTCAAATTTAATCAAAAATATCTTCATTTGTGTTCCGAAGACGAACGAAGGTCTTACGGGGTTGGTACAGCATGGGGGTGAGTAATTAATGACTTAATTTTCATTTTTGGGTGAACTAACTCTTTAAGGAAACTTATGTTCGGTAGAATACCACTTTTGTTTTTGTACAGTAAAATATGTATTTAAACCATTTTAATTTTTTTTATAGAACTGTTCATTATTTTATTTATTAGAAGATAATAACTAGCATTTTTGATGTTTGTTAAATACAAATATGTATTTGTTTCAACCATGAACCTTATTATAATCTTGTTTTTATTTATGTTCAACTAATTTGTATTTACTTGAAGGATTTTTTTTTTGTTCTGTACAAGTATTTATTTACGTACAATTGTTCTTTTTGAACAATTTAGTTCAAATTCAACATGTATCTTTATTGCAGGTAGTGGTGATTTGATCCCAGTGATGGGTTTCTTCTGCCAGCGCTGTGAAGAGTTCTT
The DNA here is from genome assembly GCF_988280905.1 of Pimephales promelas. NCBI lineage: Eukaryota > Metazoa > Chordata > Actinopteri > Cypriniformes > Leuciscidae > Pimephales > Pimephales promelas. The sequence goes on from NC_142783.1 coordinate 20,839,796, forward strand.
CGGGGATATGAATAGCGCCGAAAGACATGTAGCAAGTCACAGCCGCAGTGATAAAAACAAGGTGACATTATAAATGCCATTTACCATTTAATAAAAAAAAAATGGCTGTAAATCTGTAATGCAGAACATTGAATTGTGGGTGAAGAAACATTAGCCTCTCTTTCATTTTTCAGACAACAGGTTCACAGGAGCAGCACAGGGATGCTAAGAGACACGGAGAACAGCATCACACATCATCTCACAGACGGGAGAGCCCATCCAGTAGGGCGACATCCTCACGGCTTCACCACGAACACAGGGAACGCAGTCCTGACAGAAAGCGCAACAGAAACGAAAGAAGCCCTCATCCTACTGACATTAAACTCAAAAACGAGCCTGAGAGCAGTAAGGATGAGAGTAAAGAAAAATCCAAAGAGAAAAAGGGAAAAATTGATGATGCAGACGATGATGTAGAATCAACAAAGAGTGAGAAGAAGAGAAAGAAGAAGGAGAAGAAAATGAAGAAAAAAGAAAAGAAGAAGAAGAAGGACAAGAAAAAAGCCGAGGCTGATAAAAATTAACATTTAAAGTTTGTTGTCTTTTAGGAGCATCAGCGATATGTTTGAACTTTTGGGCCTTGGTTGTTGTGGTAGATTTCAATCAGCTTTCTTTACGAGTCTTCTGTGATTGAAATTCCACCTGCATTACATACCATACTGTACATGTACTTTAAGTATGGTTACATTTAAATGTGAACAGCCAAATTAAAACTAAGGCAGATATTCTGGTAGCATGTGCAGCCCAAACTGGGGTTTGTCCCATTTGTCATTGTCCTCCTATTAACAGTGTTCCACAAACCAAACACTCTGCAACAGTCATGTTCTGAATTCACATGTGGTTCTTGACTGAAAAAGAAATAAATATTTTTTGGGTTAGAGGTTGGTCAGTGTGATTTCTGTTTGTTTTATAATCCTCATGCTAATGTGATCTACTGTGTTTTTCTTTAAAGGCGCTGTATGCGATTTTTAGCAACCTCTAGTGGTGATTTTTCAGAATGCAACAAGTGCGCTCGTGCTCGTGTGCGTGCTCAATCTCAAGAGCCAGCAATCACTACCAGCCACATGGAGACTCTCAACGCAACGGCGAAATCATCACACAACATGCTGGAAACTAATGTAAACTCCCACTGCAGGTACAATAATAGCCTGATTTACTTTTATCAGCTTGACGTTGAACTAATGCTCTGTGCTCGTACAATGTTACAATAAACTGCATTTAGCCGACATGTGACGTTATATAGCATAAGCCATTTCTCTAACTATTCGTGTATCTTAATGTATAATATGATAACGAAAACGGTTAGTGAACTAAACTGAACAGTTTCAGTGTAACAATACTGTACTGAACTTGTCTGGAAATGTGTATAAACAATATGGTAGTGGGATGACGACGTTAGTCAGTAGATCTAGTAAATAAAATAAGTTACATACTAAATGTTATACTAATCTTATCCTGGAACATTATTTTTTGTATTCATGTCATGTTTCATGTAGTTTACCTTGTTAATTTTCACTTGAGTTTACTATGTTGATCTGCGTTTTCATCCAGAATCGATCAGATTCACGTTTTGCCTGACGAACTTGAGCAGATAAAACTTTTTTTGTTGTTTATATTTATGTGGAGTTTGTGTTTGAGTCTGTGTTGTGCTGAAGGCAGGACGTTTTGGGGGATTATCACACTCCATGTCGTCAGCTGAAGTGCTGTTGGTCGCATGATAGACTCTATGATAGAGAGGCTCGGGAGCGCGCATGCACGTCACATCTGATGGATTTCGCAGGAAATCCAACCCGGAGACCACGTATAAGAATATTGGCCTTCAGAGGTAATGGCAAAACCCGAAAGTGGATCGTTGCAATGTGTGATTACAACCCCTTCAAACAGGGAATAAAAAAAGGATTCATTTTATAAAAAAAATAGTTACATAATATAGAACCTTTAACACAAAATAAGAAAAACCTATTATCTTTATGTAGAATAAGTATAGTGTTTTTTGTTTATTTTACTTATGGCTCTAAGACCAACTACTTGCTGGTGAACGCAAAGCTGACAAAATTTTTCAAAATTTCACTTTTCTCGGGCCCTAAAAAAAAAAAAAAAAATAATAATCCTAACACAGTTTCAATAGGGGCCTTGCACCGTTAGTGCTCGGGCCCTAAAAATACATTTGTCAAGCAACTTCATGGGTCTTTCAAAGACACTCCTGACAAAAGAAGATCAAATTAGGTCATAGGAATGCATTTATAGTAGTATAGCTGCTTTTTAAAAAGAAAGATAATCTGTTTAATTCTTTTTAAAAAGCCATTCACAAACAACGTTTTTGTTGAGGGGGGAGTGTTTCGAGAGGGTTTTTTTTTTTTTAAAGTTGAATGTCTTTTAACTTGAGCACCACACTTGAACACTGTTGGATGCGAGCGAGACTGCAAAAGACGCAAGACATAAAAAGATATCCGTGTAGCATTTACACAGCAAAACACATCGGGATTCTGTACAAAGCTAACAGGAGAATTCACCTTTTCTTTAGCAGGTATTTCATTAAATTTAATGCTTAAAAACAAAGATTTTGAAGACAATGAACCATACACTTCTCATCAAGTAGCAAATCTTAAAATACATTTTCCAATGGTTTGCAAATGGCACTCCTCAAAGACATGACCCTACGTTTTGATTTGCACCCTCTAGTAAACTTTTATGTAACATCACATTTCATAAGATGCTCTAAATGTTAAAAAGAAGAAATGAAGACAGGAAGACAGCAGGTCTCCAATACTGCGATTTTTCCACATCTACACTAGAGCCCTCACACCAGAAATTTATATTAAAAACTCTGGATTCTGATAGAGGGCCATGAGACTTAAACCTGAGTGCAAAAATGGAGGCTCTAGACCCTTCCAGAGCTGAGATATCGAAACTCAAAATTTCGAAACTTTATTTTTCGCCCGAAAAAAAAAACGAAAGGGGTACCACTGTCGTTTTTTTTTCGGGTCGAAATTTTGAGTTTCGATATCTCAGCTCTGGAAGAGTCTAGAGCCTCAATTTTTGCACTCAGGTTTAAGTCTCATGGCCCTCTATCAGAATCCAGAGTTTTGAGAAGATTGGAGAAACTTCATTTTTCGCCCGAAAAAAACAACGAAAGGGGTACCACTGTCGTTTTTTTTTTTTTCGGGTTGAAATTTTGAGTTTCGATAACCTTAGCTTTGGAAGGGTCTAGAGCCTCCATTTTTGCACTCAGGTTTAAGTCTCATGGCCCTCTATCAGAATCCAGAGTTTTGAGAAGATTGGAGAAACTTCATTTTTCGCCCGAAAAAAACAACGAAAGGGGTACCACTGTCGTTTTTTTTTTTTTTCGGGTTGAAATTTTGAGTTTCGATAACCTTAGCTTTGGAAGGGTCTAGAGCCTCCATTTTTGCACTCATGTTTAAGTCTCATGGCCCTCTATCAGAATCCAGAGTTTTGAGAAGATTGGAGAAACTTCATTTTTCGCCCGAAAAAAAAACCAAAAGGGGTACCACTGTCGTTTTTTTTTCGGGTCGAAATTTTGAGTTTCGATATCTCAGCTCTGGAAGGGTCTAGAGCCTCAATTTTTGCACTCAGGTTTAAGTCTCATGGCCCTCTATCAGAATCCAGAGTTTTGAGAAGATTGGAGAAACTTATTTTCGCCCGAAAAAAAAAAAACGAAAGGGGTACCACTGTCGTTTTTTTTTTCGGATCGAAATTTTGAGTTTCGATATCTCAGCTCTGGAAGGGTCTAGAGCCTCCATTTTTGCACTCAGGTTTAAGTCTCATGGCCCTCTATCAGAATCCAGAGTTTTGAGAAGATTGGAGAAACTTCATTTTTCGCCCCAAAAAAAAACAACGAAAGGGGTACCACTGTTGTTGTTTTTTTCGGATCGAAATTTTGAGTTTCGATATCTCAGCTCTGGAAGGGTCTAGAGCCTCTATTTTTGCACTCAGGTTTAAGTCTCATGGCCCTCTATCAGAATCCAGAATTTTGAGAAGATTGGAGAAACTTCATTTTTCGCCCGAAAAAAAACGAAAGGGGTACGTACCACTGTCGTTTTTTTTTTCGGGTCGAAATTTTGAGTTTCGATATCTCAGCTCTGGAAGGGTCTAGAGCCTCCATTTTTGCACTCAGGTTTAAGTCTCATGGCCCTCTATCATAATCCAGAGTTTTGAGAAGATTGGAGAAACTTCATTTTTCGCCCGAAAAAACAACAACGAAAGGGGTACCACTGTTGTTGTTTTTTTCGGATCGAAATTTTGAGTTTCGATATCTCAGCTCTGGAAGGGTCTAGAGCCTCTATTTTTGCACTCAGGTTTAAGTCTCATTGCCCTCTATCAGAATCCAGAATTTTGAGAAGATTGGAGAAACTTCATTTTTCGCCCGAAAAAAAACGAAAGGGGTACCACTGTCGTTTTTTTTTTCGGGTCGAAATTTTGAGTTTCGATATCTCAGCTCTGGAAGGGTCTAGAGCCTCCATTTTTGCACTCAGGTTTAAGTCTCATGGCCCTCTATCAGAATCCAGAGTTTTGAGAAGATTGGAGAAACTTCATTTTTCGCCCGAAAAACAAAACAAAAGGGGTACCACTGTCGGTTTTTTTTTCGGGTCGAAATTTTGAGTTTCGATATCTCAGCTCTGGAAGGGTCTAGAGCCTCCAGTTTTGCACTCAGGTTTAAGTCTCATGGCCCTCTCTCAGAATCCAGAGTTTTGAGAAGATTGGAGAAACTTCTTTTTTCGCCCGAAAAAAAAAACAACGAAAGGGGTACCACTGTCGTTTTTTTTTCGGGTCGAAATTTTGAGTTTCGATATCTCAGCTCTGGAAGAGTCTAGAGCCTCCATTTTTGCACTCAGGTTTAAGTCGCATGGCCCTCTATCAGAATCCAGAGTTTTGAGAAGATTGGAGAAACTTTATTTTTCGCCCGAAAAAAAAAACGAAAGGGGTACCACTGTCGTTTTTTTTTTTCGGGTCGAAATTTTGAGTTTCGATATCTCAGCTCTGGAAGGGTCTAGAGCCTCAATTTTTGCACTCAGGTTTAAGTCTCATGGCCCTCTATCAGAATCCAGAGTTTTGAGAAGATTGGAGAAACTTAATTTTTCACCCAAAAAAAAAAAAACGAAAGGGGTACCACTGTCGTTTTTTTTTTTCAGGTCGAAATTTTGAGTTTCGATATCTCAGCTCTGGAAGAGTCTAGAGCCTCCATTTTTGCACTCAGGTTTAAGTCTCATGGCCCTCTATCAGAATCCAGAGTTTTGAGAAGATTGGAGAAACTTCATTTTTTGCCCGAAAAAAACAACGAAAGGGGTACCACTGTCGTTTTTTTTTTTTCGGGTTGAAATTTTGAGTTTAGATATCTCAGCTTTGGAAGGGTCTAGAGCCTCCATTTTTGCACTCAGGTTTAAGTCTCATGGCCCTCTATCAGAATCCAGAGTTTTGAGAAGATTGGAGAAACTTCATTTTTCGCCCGAAAACAAAAACAAAAGGGGTACCACTGTCGTTTTTTTTTTCGGGTCGAAATTTTGAGTTTCGATATCTCAGCTCTGGAAGGGTCTAGAGCCTCAATTTTTGCACTCAGGTTTAAGTCTCATGGCCCTCTATCAGAATCCAGAGTTTTGAGAAGATTGGAGAAACTTCATTTTTCGCCCGAAAAAAACAACGAAAGGGGTACCACTGTCGTTTTTTTTTTTTTTCGGGTTGAAATTTTGAGTTTCGATAACCTTAGCTTTGGAAGGGTCTAGAGCCTCCATTTTTGCACTCAGGTTTAAGTCTCATGGCCCTCTATCAGAATCCAGAGTTTTGAGAAGATTGGAGAAACTTCATTTTTCGCCCGAAAAAAACAACGAAAGGGGTACCACTGTCGTTTTTTTTTTTTCGGGTTGAAATTTTGAGTTTCGATAACCTTAGCTTTGGAAGGGTCTAGAGCCTCCATTTTTGCACTCAGGTTTAAGTCTCATGGCCCTCTATCAGAATCCAGAGTTTTGAGAAGATTGGAGAAACTTCATTTTTCGCCCGAAAAAAAAAACCAAAAGGGGTACCACTGTCGTTTTTTTTTCGGGTCGAAATTTTGAGTTTCGATATCTCAGCTCTGGAAGGGTCTAGAGCCTCAATTTTTGCACTCAGGTTTAAGTCTCATGGCCCTCTATCAGAATCCAGAGTTTTGAGAAGATTGGAGAAACTTATTTTCGCCCGAAAAAAAAAAAACGAAAGGGGTACCACTGTCGTTTTTTTTTCGGATCGAAATTTTGAGTTTCGATATCTCAGCTCTGGAAGGGTCTAGAGCCTCCATTTTTGCACTCAGGTTTAAGTCTCATGGCCCTCTATCAGAATCCAGAGTTTTGAGAAGATTGGAGAAACTTCATTTTTCGCCCCAAAAAAAAACAACGAAAGGGGTACCACTGTTGTTGTTTTTTTCGGATCGAAATTTTGAGTTTCGATATCTCAGCTCTGGAAGGGTCTAGAGCCTCTATTTTTGCACTCAGGTTTAAGTCTCATGGCCCTCTATCAGAATCCAGAATTTTGAGAAGATTGGAGAAACTTCATTTTTCGCCCGAAAAAAAACGAAAGGGGTACGTACCACTGTCGTTTTTTTTTTCGGGTCGAAATTTTGAGTTTCGATATCTCAGCTCTGGAAGGGTCTAGAGCCTCCATTTTTGCACTCAGGTTTAAGTCTCATGGCCCTCTATCATAATCCAGAGTTTTGAGAAGATTGGAGAAACTTCATTTTTCGCCCGAAAAAACAACAACGAAAGGGGTACCACTGTTGTTGTTTTTTTCGGATCGAAATTTTGAGTTTCGATATCTCAGCTTTGGAAGGGTCTAGAGCCTCTATTTTTGCACTAAGGTTTAAGTCTCATTGCCCTCTATCAGAATCCAGAATTTTGAGAAGATTGGAGAAACTTCATTTTTCGCCCGAAAAAAAACGAAAGGGGTACCACTGTCGTTTTTTTTTTCGGGTCGAAATTTTGAGTTTCGATATCTCAGCTCTGGAAGGGTCTAGAGCCTCCATTTTTGCACTCAGGTTTAAGTCTCATGGCCCTCTATCAGAATCCAGAGTTTTGAGAAGATTGGAGAAACTTCATTTTTCGCCCGAAAAACAAAACAAAAGGGGTACCACTGTCGGTTTTTTTTTCGGGTCGAAATTTTGAGTTTCGATATCTCAGCTCTGGAAGGGTCTAGAGCCTCCAGTTTTGCACTCAGGTTTAAGTCTCATGGCCCTCTCTCAGAATCCAGAGTTTTGAGAAGATTGGAGAAACTTCTTTTTTCGCCCGAAAAAAAAAACAACGAAAGGGGTACCACTGTCGTTTTTTTTTCGGGTCGAAATTTTGAGTTTCGATATCTCAGCTCTGGAAGAGTCTAGAGCCTCCATTTTTGCACTCAGGTTTAAGTCTCATGGCCCTCTATCAGAATCCAGAGTTTTGAGAAGATTGGAGAAACTTAATTTTTCACCCAAAAAAAAAAAAACGAAAGGGGTACCACTGTCGTTTTTTTTTTTCAGGTCGAAATTTTGAGTTTCGATATCTCAGCTCTGGAAGAGTCTAGAGCCTCCATTTTTGCACTCAGGTTTAAGTCTCATGGCCCTCTATCAGAATCCAGAGTTTTGAGAAGATTGGAGAAACTTCATTTTTTGCCCGAAAAAAACAACGAAAGGGGTACCACTGTCGTTTTTTTTTTTTCGGGTTGAAATTTTGAGTTTAGATATCTCAGCTTTGGAAGGGTCTAGAGCCTCCATTTTTGCACTCAGGTTTAAGTCTCATGGCCCTCTATCAGAATCCAGAGTTTTGAGAAGATTGGAGAAACTTCATTTTTCGCCCGAAAACAAAAACAAAAGGGGTACCACTGTCGTTTTTTTTTTCGGGTCGAAATTTTGAGTTTCGATATCTCAGCTCTGGAAGGGTCTAGAGCCTCAATTTTTGCACTCAGGTTTAAGTCTCATGGCCCTCTATCAGAATCCAGAGTTTTGAGAAGATTGGAGAAACTTATTTTCGCCCGAAAAAAAAAAAACGAAAGGGGTACCACTGTCGTTTTTTTTTTTTCGGGTCGAAATTTTGAGTTTCGATATCTCAGCTCTGGAAGGGTCTAGAGCCTCCATTTTTGCACTCAGGTTTAAGTCTCATGGCCCTCTATCAGAATCCAGAGTTTTGAGAAGATTGGAGAAACTTCATTTTTCGCCCGAAAAACAAAACAAAAGGGGTACCACTGTCGGTTTTTTTTTCGGGTCGAAATTTTGAGTTTCGATATCTCAGCTCTGGAAGGGTCTAGAGCCTCCATTTTTGCACTCAGGTTTAAGTCTCATGGCCCTCTCTCAGAATCCAGAGTTTTGAGAAGATTGGAGAAACTTCATTTTTCGCCCGAAAAAACAAAACAAAAGGGGTACCACTGTCGTTTTTTTTTCGGGTCGAAATTTTGAGTTTCGATATCTCAGCTCTGGAAGGGTCTAGAGCCTCCATTTTTGCACTCAGGTTTAAGTCTCATGGCCCTCTCTCAGAATCCAGAGTTTTGAGAAGATTGGAGAAACTTCTTTTTTCGCCCGAAAAAAAAAACCGAAAGGGGTACCACTGTCGTTTTTTTTTTCGGGTCGAAAATTTTGAGTTTCGATATCTCAGCTCTGGAAGAGTCTAGAGCCTCCATTTTTGCACTCAGGTTTAAGTCGCATGGCCCTCTATCAGAATCCAGAGTTTTGAAAAGATTGGAGAAACTTTATTTTTCGCCCGAAAAAAAAAACGAAAGGGGTACCACTGTCGTTTTTTTTTTCGGGTCGAAATTTTGAGTTTCGATATCTCAGCTCTGGAAGGGTCTAGAGCCTCCATTTTTGCACTCAGGTTTAAGTCTCATGGCCCTCTATCAGAATCCAGAGTTTTGAGAAGATTGGAAAAACTTAATTTTTCACCCAAAAAATAAAAACGAAAGGGGTACCACTGTCGTTTTTTTTTTCAGGTCGAAATTTTGAGTTTCGATATCTCAGCTCTGGAAGGGTCTAGAGCCTCCATTTTTGCACTCAGGTTTAAGTCTCATGGCCCTCTATCAGAATCCAGAGTTTTGAGAAGATTGGAGAAACTTCATTTTTCGCCCGAAAAAAACAACAAAAGGGGTACCACTGTCGTTTTTTTTTTCGGGTCGAAATTTTGAGTTTCGATATCTCAGCTCTGGAAGGGTCTAGAGCCTCCATTTTTGCACTCAGGTTTAAGTCTCATGGCCCTCTATCAGAATTCAGAGTTTTGAGAAGATTGGAGAAACTTCTTTTTTCGCCCGAAAAAAAAACCGAAAGGGGTACCACTGTCGTTTTTTTTTTCGGGTCGAAATTTTGAGTTTCGATATCTCAGCTCTGGAAGAGTCTAGAGCCTCCATTTTTGCACTCAGGTTTAAGTCTCATGGCCCTCTATCAGAATCCAGAGTTTTGAGAAGATTGGAGAAACTTAATTTTTCGCCCAAAAAAAAAAAACGAAAGGGGTACCACTGTCGTTTTTTTTTTTCGGGTCGAAATTTTGAGTTTCGATATCTCAGCTCTGGAAGGGTCTAGAGCCTCCCATTTTGCACTCAAGTCTAATTCTCATGGCACTATCAGAATCCAGAGTTTTGAGAAGATTGGAGAAACTTCATTTTTCGCCCGAAAAAAAAAAACGAAAGGGGTACCACTGTCGTTTTTTTTTCGGGTCGAAATTTTGAGTTTCGATATCTCAGCTCTGGAAGGGTCTAGAGCCTCCATTTTTGCACTCAGATCAAAGTCTTGTGGCCCTCTATCCTAATCCAGAGTTTTGAGAAGATTGGAGAAACTTCATTTTTCGCCCGAAAACGAAAAAAACGAAAGGGGTAACACTGTCGGGTTTTTTTGGTCGAAATTTTGAATTTTGATATCTCAGCTCTGGAAGGGTCTAGAGCCTCCATTTTTGCACTCAGATCAAAGTCTCGTGGCCCTCTATCATAATCCAGAGTTTTGAGAAGATTGGAGAAACTTAATTTTTCGCCCAAAAACGGAAAAAAACAAAAGGGGTAACACTGTCGTTTTTTTTTCGGGTCGAAATTTTGAACTTTGATATCTCAGCTCTGGAAGGGTCTAGAGCCTCCATTTTTGCACTCAGGTCAAAGTCTCACAGCCCTCTATCATAATCCAGAGTTTTGAGAAGATTGGAGAAACTAAATTTTTCGCCCAAAAACGGAAAAAAACAAAAGGGGTAACACTGTCGTTTTTTTTTCGGGTCGAAATTTTGAACTTTGATATCTCAGTTCTGGAAGGGTCTAGAGCCTCCATTTTTGCACTCAGGTCAAAGTCTCACAGCCCTCTATCATAATCCAGAGTTTTGAGAAGATTGGTGAAACTTAATTTTTCGCCCGAAAACGGAAAAAAACGAAAGGGGTAACACTGTCGTTTTTTTTCGGGTCAAAATTTTGAACTTTGATATCTCAGCTCTGGAAGGGTCTAGAGCCTCCATTTTTGCACTCAGGTCAAAGTCTCACAGCCCTCTATCATAATCCAGAGTTTTGAGAAGATTGGAGAAACTTAATTTTTCGCCCAAAAACGGAAAAAAACAAAAGGGGTAACACTGTCGTTTTTTTTTCGGGTCGAAATTTTGAACTTTGATATCTCAGTTCTGGAAGGGTCTAGAGCCTCCATTTTTGCACTCAGGTCAAAGTCTCACAGCCCTCTATCATAATCCAGAGTTTTGAGAAGATTGGTGAAACTTAATTTTTCGCCCGAAAACGGAAAAAAACGAAAGGGGTAACACTGTCGTTTTTTTTCGGGTCAAAATTTTGAACTTTGATATCTCAGCTCTGGAAGGGTCTAGAGCCTCCATTTTTGCACTCAGGTCAAAGTCTCACAGCCCTCTATCATAATCCAGAGTTTTGAGAAGATTGGAGAAACTTAATTTTTCGCCCGAAAACGGAAAAAAACGAAAGGGGTAACACTGTCGTTTTTTTTTCTGGTCGAAATTTTGAACTTTGATATCTTTGCTCTGGAAGGGTCTAGAGCCTCAATTTTTGCACTCAGGTCAAAATCTCACAGCCCTCTATCATAATCCAGAGTTTTGAGAAGATTGGAGAAACTTAATTTTTCGCCCGAAAACGAAAAAAACGAAAGGGGTAACACTGTCGGGGTTTTTTGGGTCGAAATTTTGAATTTTGATATCTCCGCTCTGGAAGGGTCTAGAGCCTTTTTTTTTGCACTCAGATCAAAGTCTCGTGGCCCTCTATCATAATCCAGAGTTTTGAGAAGATTGGAGAAACTTAATTTTTCGCCCGAAAACGGAAAAAAACGAAAGGGGTAACACTGTCGTTTTTTTTCGGGTCAAAATTTTGAACTTTGATATCTCAGCTCTGGAAGGGTCTAGAGCCTCCATTTTTGCACTCAGGTCAAAGTCTCACAGCCCTCTATCATAATCCAGAGTTTTGAGAAGATTGGAGAAACTTAATTTTTCGCCCGAAAACGGAAAAAAACGAAAGGGGTAACACTGTCGTTTTTTTTTCTGGTCGAAATTTTGAACTTTGATATCTTTGCTCTGGAAGGGTCTAGAGCCTCAATTTTTGCACTCAGGTCAAAATCTCACAGCCCTCTATCATAATCCAGAGTTTTGAGAAGATTGGTGAAACTTAATTTTTCGCCCGAAAACGGAAAAAAACGAAAGGGGTAACACTGTCGTTTTTTTTCGGGTCAAAATTTTGAACTTTGATATCTCAGCTCTGGAAGGGTCTAGAGCCTCCATTTTTGCACTCAGGTCAAAGTCTCACAGCCCTCTATCATAATCCAGAGTTTTGAGAAGATTGGAGAAACTTAATTTTTCGCCCGAAAACGGAAAAAAACGAAAGGGGTAACACTGTCGTTTTTTTTTCTGGTCGAAATTTTGAACTTTGATATCTTTGCTCTGGAAGGGTCTAGAGCCTCAATTTTTGCACTCAGGTCAAAATCTCACAGCCCTCTATCATAATCCAGAGTTTTGAGAAGATTGGAGAAACTTAATTTTTCGCCCGAAAACGAAAAAAACGAAAGGGGTAACACTGTCGGGGTTTTTTGGGTCGAAATTTTGAATTTTGATATCTCCGCTCTGGAAGGGTCTAGAGCCTTTTTTTTTGCACTCAGATCAAAGTCTCGTGGCCCTCTATCATAATCCAGAGTTTTGAGAAGATTGGAGAAACTTAATTTTTCGCCCGAAAACGGAAAAAAAGGAAAGGGGTAACACTGTCGTTTTTTTTTTCGGGTCGAAATTTTGAACTTTGATATCTCAGCTCTGGAAGGGTCTAGAGCCTCCATTTTTGCACTCAGATCAAAGTCTCACAGCCTTCTATCATAATCCAGAGTTTTGAGAAGATTGGAGAAACTTAATTTTTCGCCCAAAAACGGAAAAAAACAAAAGGGGTAACACTGTCGTTTTTTTCGGGTCGAAATTTTGAACTTTGATATCTCAGTTCTGGAAGGGTCTAGAGCCTCCATTTTTGCACTCAGGTCAAAGTCTCACAGCCCTCTATCATAATCCAGAGTTTTGAGAAGATTGGTGAAACTTAATTTTTCGCCCGAAAACGGAAAAAAACGAAAGGGGTAACACTGTCGTTTTTTTTTCGGGTCGAAATTTTGAACTTTGATATCTCAGCTCTGGAAGGGTCTAGAGCCTCCATTTTTGCACTCAGGTCAAAGTCTCACAGCCCTCTATCATAATCCAGAGTTTTGAGAAGATTGGAGAAACTTAACTTTTCGCCCAAAAACGGAAAAAAACGAAAGGGGTAACACTGTCGTTTTTTTTTTCGGGTCGAAATTTTGAACTTTGATATCTCAGCTCTGGAAGGGTCTAGAGCCTCCATTTTTGCACTCAGGTCAAAGTCTCACAGCCCTCTATCATAATCCAGAGTTTTGATAAGATTGGAGAAACTTAATTTTTCGCCCAAAAACGGAAAAAAACAAAAGGGGTAACACTGTCGTTTTTTTTTCGGGTCGAAATTTTGAATTTTGATATCTCAGCTCAGGAAGGGTCTAGAGCCTCCATTTTTGCACTCAGATCAAAGTCTCGTGTTCCTTTATCATAATCCAGAGTTTTGAGAAGATTGGAGAAACTTAATTTTTCGCCCAAAAACGGAAAAAAACGAAAGGGGTAACACTGTCGTTTTTTTTTTCGGGTCGAAATTTTGAACTTTGATATCTCAGCTCTGGAAGGGTCTAGAGCCTCCATTTTTGCACTCAGGTCAAAGTCTCACAGCCCTCTATCATAATCCAGAGTTTTGAGAAGATTGGAGAAACTTAATTTTTCGCCCGAAAACGGAAAAAAACGAAAGGGGTAACACTGTCGTTTTTTTTTTCGGGTCGAAAATTTTAACTTTGATATCTCAGCTCTGGAAGGGTCTAGAGCCTCCATTTTTGCACTCAGGTCAAAGTCTCACAGCCCTCTATCATAATCCAGAGTTTTGAGAAGATTGGAGAAACTTAATTTTTCGCCCGAAAACTAAAAAAAACGAAAGGGGTAACACTGTCGTTTTTTTTTGGGGTCGAAATTTTAAACTTTGATATCTCAGCTCTGGAAGGGTCTAGAGCCTCCATTTTTGCACTCAGGTCGAAGTCTCACAGCCCTCTATCATAATCCAGAGTTTTGAGAAGATTGGAGAAACTTAATTTTTCGCCCGAAAACGAAAAAAAACGAAAGGGGTAACACTGTCGTTTTTTTTTTCGGGTCGAAATTTTGAATTTTGATATCTCAGCTCTGGAAGGGTCTAGATCCTCCATTTTTGCACTCAGGTCAAAGTCTCACAGCCCTCTATCTTAATCCAGAGTTTTGAGAAGATTGGAGAAACTTAATTTTTTGCCCGAAAACGAAAAAAAACGAAAGGGGTAACACTGTCGTTTTTTTTTTCGGGTCGAAATTTTGAACTTTGATATCTCAGCTCTGGAAGGGTCTAGAGCCTCCATTTTTGCACTCAGGTCAAAGTCTCACAGCCCTCTATCATAATCCAGAGTTTTGAGAAGATTGGAGAAACTTAATTTTTCGCCCGAAAACGGAAAAAAACAAAAGGGGTAACACTGTCGTTTTTTTTTTCGGGTCGAAATTTTGAACTTTGATATCTCAGCTCTGGAAGGGTCTAGAGCCTCCATTTTTGCACTCAGATCAAAGTCTTGTGGCCCTCTATCATAATCCAGAGTTTTGAGAAGATTGGAGAAACTTAATTTTTCGCCAGAAAACGGAAAAAAACAAAAGGGGTAACACTGTCGTTTTTTTTTCAGGTCGAAATTTTGAACTTTGATATCTCAGCTCTGGAAGGGTCTAGAGCCTCCATTTTTGCACTCAGGTCAAAGTCTCGTGGCCCTCTATCATAATCCAGAGTTTTGAGAAAATTGGAGAAACTTAATTTTTCGCACAAAAAAGGAAAAAAACAAAAGGGGTAACACTGTCGTTTTTTTTTTCGGGTAAAAATTTACAATTTTGATATCTCAGCTCTGGAAGGGTCTAGAGCCTCCATTTTTGCACTCAGGTCAAAGTCTCACAGCCCTCTATCATAATCCAGAGTTTTGAGAAGATTGGAGAAACTTAATTTTTCGCCCGAAAACGGAAAAAAACGAAAGGGGTAACACTGTCGTTTTTTTTTTCTGGTCGAAATTTTGAACTTTGATATCTCAGCTCTGGAAGGGTCTAGAGCCTCCATTTTTGCACTCAGGTCAAAGTCTCGTGGCCCTCTATCATAATCCAGAGTTTTGAGAAGATTGGTGAAACTTAATTTTTCGCCCGAAAACGGAAAAAAACGAAAGGGGTAACACTGTCGTTTTTTTTCGGGTCAAAATTTTGAACTTTGATATCTCAGCTCTGGAAGGGTCTAGAGCCTCCATTTTTGCACTCAGGTCAAAGTCTCACAGCCCTCTATCATAATCCAGAGTTTTGAGAAGATTGGAGAAACTTAATTTTTCGCCCGAAAACGGAAAAAAACGAAAGGGGTAACACTGTCGTTTTTTTTTCTGGTCGAAATTTTGAACTTTGATATCTTTGCTCTGGAAGGGTCTAGAGCCTCAATTTTTGCACTCAGGTCAAAATCTCACAGCCCTCTATCATAATCCAGAGTTTTGAGAAGATTGGAGAAACTTAATTTTTCGCCCGAAAACGAAAAAAACGAAAGGGGTAACACTGTCGGGGTTTTTTGGGTCGAAATTTTGAATTTTGATATCTCCGCTCTGGAAGGGTCTAGAGCCTTTTTTTTTGCACTCAGATCAAAGTCTCGTGGCCCTCTATCATAATCCAGAGTTTTGAGAAGATTGGAGAAACTTAATTTTTCGCCCGAAAACGGAAAAAAACGAAAGGGGTAACACTGTCGTTTTTTTTTCGGGTCGAAATTTTGAACTTTGATATCTCAGCTCTGGAAGGGTCTAGAGCCTCCATTTTTGCACTCAGATCAAAGTCTCACAGCCCTCTATCATAATCCAGAGTTTTGAGAAGATTGGAGAAACTTAATTTTTCGCCCGAAAACGGAAAAAAACAAAAGGGGTAACACTGTCGTTTTTTTCGGGTCGAAATTTTGAACTTTGATATCTCAGTTCTGGAAGGGTCTAGAGCCTCCATTTTTGCACTCAGGTCAAAGTCTCACAGCCCTCTATCATAATCCAGAGTTTTGAGAAGATTGGTGAAACTTAATTTTTCGCCCGAAAACGGAAAAAAACGAAAGGGGTAACACTGTCGTTTTTTTTTCGGGTCGAAATTTTGAACTTTGATATCTCAGCTCTGGAAGGGTCTAGAGCCTCCATTTTTGCACTCAGGTCAAAGTCTCACAGCCCTCTATCATAATCCAGAGTTTTGAGAAGATTGGAGAAACTTAATTTTTCGCCCGAAAACGAAAAAAAACGAAAGGGGTAACACTGTCGTTTTTTTTTTCTGGTCAAAATTTTGAACTTTGATTTCTCAGCTCTGGAAGGGTCTAGAGCCTCCATTTTTGCACTCAGGTCAAAGTCTCACAGCCCTCTATCATAATCCAGAGTTTTGAGAAGATTGGAGAAACTTAATTTTTCGCCCGAAAACGGAAAAAAACAAAAGGGGTAACACTGTCGTTTTTTTTTTTGGGGTCGAAATTTTGAATTTTGATATCTCAGCTCTGGAAGGGTCTAGAGCCTCCATTTTTGCACTCAGATCAAAGTCTCTTGGCCCTCTATCATAATCCAGAGTTTTGAGAAGATTGGAGAAACTTAATTTTTCGCCCAAAAACGGAAAAAAACGAAAGGGGTAACACTGTCGTTTTTTTTTTTCGGGTCGAAATTTTGAACTTTGATATCTCAGCTCTGGAAGGGTCTAGAGCCTCCATTTTTGCACTCAGGTCAAAGTCTCACAGCCCTCTATCATAATCCAGAGTTTTGAGAAGATTGGAGAAACTTAATTTTTCGCCCGAAAACGAAAAAAAACGAAAGGGGTAACACTGTCGTTTTTTTTTCTGGTCAAAATTTTGAACTTTGATATCTCAGCTCTGGAAGGGTCTAGAGCCTCCATTTTTGCACTCAGGTCAAAGTCTCACAGCCCTCTATCATAATCCAGAGTTTTGAGAAGGTTGGAGAAACTTAATTTTTCGCCCAAAAAACGGAAAAAAACGAAAGGGGTAACACTGTCGTTTTTTTTTCGGGTCAAAATTTTGAATTTTGATATCTCAGCTCTGGAAGGGTCTAGAGCCTCCATTTTTGCACTCAGATCAAAGTCTTGTGGCCCTCTATCATAATCCAGAGTTTTGAGAAGATTGGAGAAACTTAATTTTTCGCCCGAAAACGAAAAAAAACGAAAGGGGTAACACTGTCGTTTTTTTTTCAGGTCGAAATTTTGAACTTTGATATCTCAGCTCTGGAAGGGTCTAGAGCCTCCATTTTTGCACTCAGGTCAAAGTCTCGTGGCCCTCTATCATAATCCAGAGTTTTGAGAAGATTGGAGAAACTTAATTTTTCGCCCAAAAACGGAAAAAAACGAAAGGGGTAACACTGTCGTTTTTTTTTTCAGGTCGAAATTTTGAACTTTGATATCTCAGCTCTGGAAGGGTCTAGAGCCTCCATTTTTGCACTCAGGTCAAAGTCTTGTGGCCCTCTATCATAATCCAGAGTTTTGAGAAGATTGGAGAAACTTAATTTTTCGCCAAAAAACGGAAAAAAACGAAAGGGGTAACACTGTCGTTTTTTTTTCGGGTCAAAATTTTGAATTTTGATATCTCAGCTCTGGAAGGGTCTAGAGCCTCCATTTTTGCACTCAGATCAAAGTCTTGTGGCCCTCTATCATAATCCAGAGTTTTGAGAAGATTGGAGAAACTTAATTTTTCGCCCGAAAACGAAAAAAAACGAAAGGGGTAACACTGTCGTTTTTTTTTCAGGTCGAAATTTTGAACTTTGATATCTCAGCTCTGGAAGGGTCTAGAGCCTCCATTTTTGCACTCAGGTCAAAGTCTCGTGGCCCTCTATCATAATCCAGAGTTTTGAGAAGATTGGAGAAACTTAATTTTTCGCCCAAAAACGGAAAAAAACGAAAGGGGTAACACTGTCGTTTTTTTTTTTGGGTCGAAATTTTGAATTTTGATATCTCAGCTCTGGAAGGGTCTAGAGCCTCCATTTTTGCACTCAGATCAAAGTCTCTTGGCCCTCTATCATAATCCAGAGTTTTGAGAAGATTGGAGAAACTTAATTTTTCGCCCAAAAACGGAAAAAAACGAAAGGGGTAACACTGTCGTTTTTTTTTTTCGGGTCGAAATTTTGAACTTTGATATCTCAGCTCTGGAAGGGTCTAGAGCCTCCATTTTTGCACTCAGGTCAAAGTCTCACAGCCCTCTATCATAATCCAGAGTTTTGAGAAGATTGGAGAAACTTAATTTTTCGCCCGAAAACGAAAAAAAACGAAAGGGGTAACACTGTCGTTTTTTTTTTCTGGTCAAAATTTTGAACTTTGATATCTCAGCTCTGGAAGGGTCTAGAGCCTCCATTTTTGCACTCAGGTCAAAGTCTCACAGCCCTCTATCATAATCCAGAGTTTTGAGAAGGTTGGAGAAACTTAATTTTTCGCCCGAAAACGGAAAAAAACAAAAGGGGTAACACTGTCGTTTTTTTTTCAGGTTGAAATTTTGAACTTTGATATCTCAGCTCTGGAAGGGTCTAGAGCCTCCATTTTTGCACTCAGGTCAAAGTCTCGTGGCCCTCTATCATAATCCAGAGTTTTGAGAAGATTGGAGAAACTTAATTTTTCGCCCGAAAACGGAAAAAAACAAAAGGGGTAACACTGTCGTTTGTTTTTTTCGGGTCGAAATTTTGAACTTTGATATCTCAGCTCTGGAAGGGTCTAAAGCCTCCATTTTTGCACTCAGATCAAAGTCTTGTGGCCCTCTATCATAATCCAGAGTTTTGAGAAGATTGGAAAAACTTAATTTTTCGCCAGAAAACGAAAAAAAACGAAAGGGGTAACACTGTCGTTTTTTTTTCGGGTCGAAATTTTGAACTTTGATATCTCAGCTCTGGAAGGGTCTAGAGCCTCCATTTTTGCACTCAGATTAAAGTCTTGTGGCCCTCTATCTTAATCCAGAGTTTTGAGAAGATTGGAGAAACTTAATTTTTCGCCAGAAAACGAAAAAAAACGAAAGGGGTAACACTGTCGTTTTTTTTTCGGGTCGAAATTTTGAACTTTGATATCTCAGCTCTGGAAGGGTCTAGAGCCTCCATTTTTGCACTCAGGTCGAAGTCTCACAGCCCTCTATCATAATCCAGAGTTTTGAGAAGATTGGAGAAACTTAATTTTTCGCCCGAAAACGGAAAAAAACAAAAGGGGTAACACTGTCGTTTTTTTTCGGGTCGAAATTTTGAACTTAGATATCTCTGCTCTGGAAGGGTCTAGAGTCTCCATTTTTGCACTCAGGACAAAGTCTCACAGCCCTCTATCATAATCCAGAGTTTTGAGAAGATTGGAGAAACTTAATTTTTCACCCGAAAACGAAAAAAAAACGAAAGGGGTAACACTGTCGTTTTTTTTTTTGGGTCGAAATTTTGAATTTTGATATCTCAGCTCTGGAAGGGTCTAGAGCCTCCATTTTTGCACTCAGGTCAAAGTCTCACAGCCCTCTATCATAATCCAGAGTTTTGAGAAGATTAGAGAAACTTAATTTTTCGCCCGAAAACGGAAAAAAACGAAAGGGGTAACACTGTCGTTTTTTTTTCAGGTCGAAATTTTGAACTTTGATATCTCAGCTCTGGAAGGGTCTAGAGCCTCCATTTTTGCACTCAGGTCAAAGTCTCGTGGCCCTCTATCATAATCCAGAGTTTTGAGAAGATTGGAGAAACTTAATTTTTCGCCCAAAAAAACGGAAAAAAACGAAAGGGGTAACACTGTCGTTTTTTTTTTCGGGTCAAAATTTTGAATTTTGATATCTCAGCTCTGGAAGGGTCTAGAGCCTCCATTTTTGCACTCAGATCAAAGTCTTGTGGCCCTCTATCATAATCCAGAGTTTTGAGAAGATTGGAGAAACTTAATTTTTCGCCCGAAAACGAAAAAAAACGAAAGGGGTAACACTGTCGTTTTTTTTTCAGGTCGAAATTTTGAACTTTGATATCTCAGCTCTGGAAGGGTCTAGAGCCTCCATTTTTGCACTCAGGTCAAAGTCTCGTGGCCCTCTATCATAATCCAGAGTTTTGAGAAGATTGGAGAAACTTAATTTTTCGCCCAAAAACGGAAAAAAACGAAAGGGGTAACACTGTCGTTTTTTTTTCAGGTCGAAATTTTGAACTTTGATATCTCAGCTCTGGAAGGGTCTAGAGCCTCCATTTTTGCACTCAGGTCAAAGTCTCACAGCCCTCTATCATAATCCAGAGTTTTGAGAAGATTGGAGAAACTTAATTTTTCGCCAAAAAACGGAAAAAAACGAAAGGGGTAACACTGTCGTTTTTTTTTCGGGTCAAAATTTTGAATTTTGATATCTCAGCTCTGGAAGGGTCTAGAGCCTCCATTTTTGCACTCAGATCAAAGTCTTGTGGCCCTCTATCATAATCCAGAGTTTTGAGAAGATTGGAGAAACTTAATTTTTCGCCCGAAAACGAAAAAAAACGAAAGGGGTAACACTGTCGTTTTTTTTTCAGGTCGAAATTTTGAACTTTGATATCTCAGCTCTGGAAGGGTCTAGAGCCTCCATTTTTGCACTCAGGTCAAAGTCTCGTGGCCCTCTATCATAATCCAGAGTTTTGAGAAGATTGGAGAAACTTAATTTTTCGCCCAAAAACGGAAAAAAACGAAAGGGGTAACACTGTCGTTTTTTTTTCAGGTCGAAATTTTGAACTTTGATATCTCAGCTCTGGAAGGGTCTAGAGCCTCCATTTTTGCACTCAGGTCAAAGTCTCACAGCCCTCTATCATAATCCAGAGTTTTGAGAAGATTGGAGAAACTTAATTTTTCGCCCAAAAACGGAAAAAAACGAAAGGGGTAACACTGTCGTTTTTTTTTTTTTTTGGGTCGAAATTTTGAATTTTGATATCTCAGCTCTGGAAGGGTCTAGAGCCTCCATTTTTGCACTCAGATCAAAGTCTCTTGGCCCTCTATCATAATCCAGAGTTTTGAGAAGATTGGAGAAACTTAATTTTTCGCCCAAAAACGGAAAAAAACGAAAGGGGTAACACTGTCGTTTTTTTTTTTTCGGGTCGAAATTTTGAACTTTGATATCTCAGCTCTGGAAGGGTCTAGAGCCTCCATTTTTGCACTCAGGTCAAAGTCTCACAGCCCTCTATCATAATCCAGAGTTTTGAGAAGATTGGAGAAACTTAATTTTTCGCCCGAAAACGGAAAAAAAAACGAAAGGGGTAACACTGTCGTTTTTTTTTTCTGGTCAAAATTTTGAACTTTGATATCTCAGCTCTGGAAGGGTCTAGAGCCTCCATTTTTGCACTCAGGTCAAAGTCTCACAGCCCTCTATCATAATCCAGAGTTTTGAGAAGGTTGGAGAAACTTAATTTTTCGCCCGAAAACGGAAAAAAACAAAAGGGGTAACACTGTCGTTTTTTTTTTCAGGTTGAAATTTTGAACTTTGATATCTCAGCTCTGGAAGGGTCTAGAGCCTCCATTTTTGCACTCAGGTCAAAGTCTCACAGCCCTCTATCATAATCCAGAGTTTTGAGAAGATTGGAGAAACTTAATTTTTCGCCCGAAAACGGAAAAAAAACGAAAGGGGTAACACTGTCGTTTTTTTTTCAGGTCGAAATTTTGAACTTTGATATCTCAGCTCTGGAAGGGTCTAGAGCCTCCATTTTTGCACTCAGGTCAAAGTCTCGTGGCCCTCTATCATAATCCAGAGTTTTGAGAAAATTGGAGAAACTTAATTTTTCGCCCGAAAACGGAAAAAAACAAAAGGGGTAACACTGTCGTTTTTTTTTCGGGTCGAAATTTTGAACTTTGATATCTCACCTCTGGAAGGGTCTAAAGCCTCCATTTTTGCACTCAGATCAAAGTCTTGTGGCCCTCTATCATAATCCAGAGTTTTGAGAAGATTGGAAAAACTTAATTTTTCGCCAGAAAACGAAAAAAAACGAAAGGGGTAACACTGTCGTTTTTTTTTCGGGTCGAAATTTTGAACTTTGATATCTCAGCTCTGGAAGGGTCTAGAGCCTCCATTTTTGCACTCAGATTAAAGTCTTGTGGCCCTCTATCATAATCCAGAGTTTTGAGAAGATTGGAGAAACTTAATTTTTCGCCAGAAAACGAAAAAAAACGAAAGGGGTAACACTGTCGTTTTTTTTTCGGGTCGAAATTTTGAACTTTGATATCTCAGCTCTGGAAGGGTCTAGAGCCTCCATTTTTGCACTCAGGTCAAAGTCTCGTGGCCCTCTATCATAATCCAGAGTTTTGAGAAGATTGGAGAAACTTAATTTTTCGCCCAAAAACGGAAAAAAACGAAAGGGGTAACACTGTCGTTTTTTTTTCAGGTCGAAATTTTGAACTTTGATATCTCAGCTCTGGAAGGGTCTAGAGCCTCCATTTTTGCACTCAGGTCAAAGTCTTGTGGCCCTCTATCATAATCCAGAGTTTTGAGAAGATTGGAGAAACTTAATTTTTCGCCAAAAAACGGAAAAAAACGAAAGGGGTAACACTGTCGTTTTTTTTTCGGGTCAAAATTTTGAATTTTGATATCTCAGCTCTGGAAGGGTCTAGAGCCTCCATTTTTGCACTCAGATCAAAGTCTTGTGGCCCTCTATCATAATCCAGAGTTTTGAGAAGATTGAAGAAACTTAATTTTTCGCCCGAAAACGAAAAAAAACGAAAGGGGTAACACTGTCGTTTTTTTTTTCAGGTCGAAATTTTGAACTTTGATATCTCAGCTCTGGAAGGGTCTAGAGCCTCCATTTTTGCACTCAGGTCAAAGTCTCGTGGCCCTCTATCATAATCCAGAGTTTTGAGAAGATTGGAGAAACTTAATTTTTCGCCCAAAAACGGAAAAAAACGAAAGGGGTAACACTGTCGTTTTTTTTTTGGGTCGAAATTTTGAATTTTGATATCTCAGCTCTGGAAGGGTCTAGAGCCTCCATTTTTGCACTCAGATCAAAGTCTCTTGGCCCTCTATCATAATCCAGAGTTTTGAGAAGATTGGAGAAACTTAATTTTTCGCCCAAAAACGGAAAAAAACGAAAGGGGTAACACTGTCGTTTTTTTTTTTCGGGTCGAAATTTTGAACTTTGATATCTCAGCTCTGGAAGGGTCTAGAGCCTCCATTTTTGCACTCAGGTCAAAGTCTCACAGCCCTCTATCATAATCCAGAGTTTTGAGAAGATTGGAGAAACTTAATTTTTCGCCCGAAAACGAAAAAAAACGAAAGGGGTAACACTGTCGTTTTTTTTTTCTGGTCAAAATTTTGAACTTTGATATCTCAGCTCTGGAAGGGTCTAGAGCCTCCATTTTTGCACTCAGGTCAAAGTCTCACAGCCCTCTATCATAATCCAGAGTTTTGAGAAGGTTGGAGAAACTTAATTTTTCGCCCGAAAACGGAAAAAAACAAAAGGGGTAACACTGTCGTTTTTTTTTCAGGTTGAAATTTTGAACTTTGATATCTCAGCTCTGGAAGGGTCTAGAGCCTCCATTTTTGCACTCAGGTCAAAGTCTCGTGGCCCTCTATCATAATCCAGAGTTTTGAGAAGATTGGAGAAACTTAATTTTTCGCCCGAAAACGGAAAAAAACAAAAGGGGTAACACTGTCGTTTGTTTTTTTCGGGTCGAAATTTTGAACTTTGATATCTCAGCTCTGGAAGGGTCTAAAGCCTCCATTTTTGCACTCAGATCAAAGTCTTGTGGCCCTCTATCATAATCCAGAGTTTTGAGAAGATTGGAAAAACTTAATTTTTCGCCAGAAAACGAAAAAAAACGAAAGGGGTAACACTGTCGTTTTTTTTTCGGGTCGAAATTTTGAACTTTGATATCTCAGCTCTGGAAGGGTCTAGAGCCTCCATTTTTGCACTCAGATTAAAGTCTTGTGGCCCTCTATCTTAATCCAGAGTTTTGAGAAGATTGGAGAAACTTAATTTTTCGCCAGAAAATGAAAAAAAACGAAAGGGGTAACACTGTCGTTTTTTTTTCGGGTCGAAATTTTGAACTTTGATATCTCAGCTCTGGAAGGGTCTAGAGCCTCCATTTTTGCACTCAGGTCGAAGTCTCACAGCCCTCTATCATAATCCAGAGTTTTGAGAAGATTGGAGAAACTTAATTTTTCGCCCGAAAACGGAAAAAAACAAAAGGGGTAACACTGTCGTTTTTTTTCGGGTCGAAATTTTGAACTTAGATATCTCTGCTCTGGAAGGGTCTAGAGTCTCCATTTTTGCACTCAGGACAAAGTCTCACAGCCCTCTATCATAATCCAGAGTTTTGAGAAGATTGGAGAAACTTAATTTTTCGCCCGAAAACGAAAAAAACGAAAGGGGTAACACTGTCGGGGTTTTTTGGGTCGAAATTTTGAATTTTGATATCTCCGCTCTGGAAGGGTCTAGAGCCTTTTTTTTTGCACTCAGATCAAAGTCTCGTGGCCCTCTATCATAATCCAGAGTTTTGAGAAGATTGGAGAAACTTAATTTTTCGCCCGAAAACGGAAAAAAACGAAAGGGGTAACACTGTCGTTTTTTTTTTCGGGTCGAAATTTTGAACTTTGATATCTCAGCTCTGGAAGGGTCTAGAGCCTCCATTTTTGCACTCAGATCAAAGTCTCACAGCCTTCTATCATAATCCAGAGTTTTGAGAAGATTGGAGAAACTTAATTTTTCGCCCAAAAACGGAAAAAAACAAAAGGGGTAACACTGTCGTTTTTTTCGGGTCGAAATTTTGAACTTTGATATCTCAGTTCTGGAAGGGTCTAGAGCCTCCATTTTTGCACTCAGGTCAAAGTCTCACAGCCCTCTATCATAATCCAGAGTTTTGAGAAGATTGGTGAAACTTAATTTTTCGCCCGAAAACGGAAAAAAACGAAAGGGGTAACACTGTCGTTTTTTTTTCGGGTCGAAATTTTGAACTTTGATATCTCAGCTCTGGAAGGGTCTAGAGCCTCCATTTTTGCACTCAGGTCAAAGTCTCACAGCCCTCTATCATAATCCAGAGTTTTGAGAAGATTGGAGAAACTTAATTTTTCGCCCAAAAACGGAAAAAAACGAAAGGGGTAACACTGTCGTTTTTTTTTTCGGGTCGAAATTTTGAACTTTGATATCTCAGCTCTGGAAGGGTCTAGAGCCTCCATTTTTGCACTCAGGTCAAAGTCTCACAGCCCTCTATCATAATCCAGAGTTTTGATAAGATTGGAGAAACTTAATTTTTCGCCCAAAAACGGAAAAAAACAAAAGGGGTAACACTGTCGTTTTTTTTTCGGGTCGAAATTTTGAATTTTGATATCTCAGCTCAGGAAGGGTCTAGAGCCTCCATTTTTGCACTCAGATCAAAGTCTCGTGTTCCTTTATCATAATCCAGAGTTTTGAGAAGATTGGAGAAACTTAATTTTTCGCCCAAAAACGGAAAAAAACGAAAGGGGTAACACTGTCGTTTTTTTTTTTCGGGTCGAAATTTTGAACTTTGATATCTCAGCTCTGGAAGGGTCTAGAGCCTCCATTTTTGCACTCAGGTCAAAGTCTCACAGCCCTCTATCATAATCCAGAGTTTTGAGAAGATTGGAGAAACTTAATTTTTCGCCCGAAAACGGAAAAAAACGAAAGGGGTAACACTGTCGGTTTTTTTTTCGGGTCGAAAATTTTAACTTTGATATCTCAGCTCTGGAAGGGTCTAGAGCCTCCATTTTTGCACTCAGGTCAAAGTCTCACAGCCCTCTATCATAATCCAGAGTTTTGAGAAGATTGGAGAAACTTAATTTTTCGCCCGAAAACTAAAAAAAACGAAAGGGGTAACACTGTCGTTTTTTTTTGGGGTCGAAATTTTAAACTTTGATATCTCAGCTCTGGAAGGGTCTAGAGCCTCCATTTTTGCACTCAGGTCGAAGTCTCACAGCCCTCTATCATAATCCAGAGTTTTGAGAAGATTGGAGAAACTTAATTTTTCGCCCGAAAACGAAAAAAAACGAAAGGGGTAACACTGTCGTTTTTTTTTTCGGGTCGAAATTTTGAATTTTGATATCTCAGCTCTGGAAGGGTCTAGATCCTCCATTTTTGCACTCAGGTCAAAGTCTCACAGCCCTCTATCTTAATCCAGAGTTTTGAGAAGATTGGAGAAACTTAATTTTTTGCCCGAAAACGAAAAAAACGAAAGGGGTAACACTGTCGTTTTTTTTTTCGGGTCGAAATTTTGAACTTTGATATCTCAGCTCTGGAAGGGTCTAGAGCCTCCATTTTTGCACTCAGGTCAAAGTCTCACAGCCCTCTATCATAATCCAGAGTTTTGAGAAGATTGGAGAAACTTAATTTTTCGCCCGAAAACGGAAAAAAACAAAAGGGGTAACACTGTCGTTTTTTTTTCGGGTTGAAATTTTGAACTTTGATATCTCAGCTCTGGAAGGGTCTAGAGCCTCCATTTTTGCACTCAGATCAAAGTCTTGTGGCCCTCTATCATAATCCAGAGTTTTGAGAAGATTGGAGAAACTTAATTTTTCGCCAGAAAACGGAAAAAAACAAAAGGGGTAACACTGTCGTTTTTTTTTTCAGGTCGAAATTTTGAACTTTGATATCTCAGCTCTGGAAGGGTCTAGAGCCTCCATTTTTGCACTCAGGTCAAAGTCTCGTGGCCCTCTATCATAATCCAGAGTTTTGAGAAAATTGGAGAAACTTAATTTTTCGCACAAAAAAGGAAAAAAACAAAAGGGGTAACACTGTCGTTTTTTTTTCGGGTAAAAATTTACAATTTTGATATCTCAGCTCTGGAAGGGTCTAGAGCCTCCATTTTTGCACTCAGGTCAAAGTCTCACAGCCCTCTATCATAATCCAGAGTTTTGAGAAGATTGGAGAAACTTAATTTTTCGCCCGAAAACGGAAAAAAACGAAAGGGGTAACACTGTCGTTTTTTTTTCTGGTCGAAATTTTGAACTTTGATATCTCAGCTCTGGAAGGGTCTAGAGCCTCCATTTTTGCACTCAGGTCAAAGTCTCGTGGCCCTCTATCATAATCCAGAGTTTTGAGAAGATTGGTGAAACTTAATTTTTCGCCCGAAAACGGAAAAAAACGAAAGGGGTAACACTGTCGTTTTTTTTCGGGTCAAAATTTTGAACTTTGATATCTCAGCTCTGGAAGGGTCTAGAGCCTCCATTTTTGCACTCAGGTCAAAGTCTCACAGCCCTCTATCATAATCCAGAGTTTTGAGAAGATTGGAGAAACTTAATTTTTCGCCCGAAAACGGAAAAAAACGAAAGGGGTAACACTGTCGTTTTTTTTTCTGGTCGAAATTTTGAACTTTGATATCTTTGCTCTGGAAGGGTCTAGAGCCTCAATTTTTGCACTCAGGTCAAAATCTCACAGCCCTCTATCATAATCCAGAGTTTTGAGAAGATTGGAGAAACTTAATTTTTCGCCCGAAAACGAAAAAAACGAAAGGGGTAACACTGTCGGGGTTTTTTGGGTCGAAATTTTGAATTTTGATATCTCCGCTCTGGAAGGGTCTAGAGCCTTTTTTTTTGCACTCAGATCAAAGTCTCGTGGCCCTCTATCATAATCCAGAGTTTTGAGAAGATTGGAGAAACTTAATTTTTCGCCCGAAAACGGAAAAAAACGAAAGGGGTAACACTGTCGTTTTTTTTTCGGGTCGAAATTTTGAACTTTGATATCTCAGCTCTGGAAGGGTCTAGAGCCTCCATTTTTGCACTCAGATCAAAGTCTCACAGCCCTCTATCATAATCCAGAGTTTTGAGAAGATTGGAGAAACTTAATTTTTCGCCCGAAAACGGAAAAAAAACAAAAGGGGTAACACTGTCGTTTTTTTCGGGTCGAAATTTTGAACTTTGATATCTCAGTTCTGGAAGGGTCTAGAGCCTCCATTTTTGCACTCAGGTCAAAGTCTCACAGCCCTCTATCATAATCCAGAGTTTTGAGAAGATTGGTGAAACTTAATTTTTCGCCCGAAAACGGAAAAAAACGAAAGGGGTAACACTGTCGTTTTTTTTTCGGGTCGAAATTTTGAACTTTGATATCTCAGCTCTGGAAGGGTCTAGAGCCTCCATTTTTGCACTCAGGTCAAAGTCTCACAGCCCTCTATCATAATCCAGAGTTTTGAGAAGATTGGAGAAACTTAATTTTTCGCCCGAAAACGAAAAAAAACGAAAGGGGTAACACTGTCGTTTTTTTTTTCTGGTCAAAATTTTGAACTTTGATTTCTCAGCTCTGGAAGGGTCTAGAGCCTCCATTTTTGCACTCAGGTCAAAGTCTCACAGCCCTCTATCATAATCCAGAGTTTTGAGAAGATTGGAGAAACTTAATTTTTCGCCCGAAAACGGAAAAAAACAAAAGGGGTAACACTGTCGTTTTTTTTTTCAGGTCGAAATTTTGAACTTTGATATCTCAGCTCTGGAAGGGTCTAGAGCCTCCATTTTTGCACTCAGGTCAAAGTCTCGTGGCCCTCTATCATAATCCAGAGTTTTGAGAAGATTGGAGAAACTTAATTTTTCGCCCGAAAACGGAAAAAAACAAAAGGGGTAACACTGTCGGTTTTTTTTTCGGGTCGAAATTTTGAACTTTGATATCTCAGCTCTGGAAGGGTCTAGAGCCTCCATTTTTGCACTCAGATCAAAGTCTTGTGGCCCTCTATCATAATCCAGAGTTTTGAGAAGATTGGAGAAACTTAATTTTTCGCCAGAAAACGGAAAAAAACAAAAGGGGTAACACTGTCGTTTTTTTTTCAGGTCGAAATTTTGAACTTTGATATCTCAGCTCTGGAAGGGTCTAGAGCCTCCATTTTTGCACTCAGGTCAAAGTCTCGTGGCCCTCTATCATAATCCAGAGTTTTGAGAAAATTGGAGAAACTTAATTTTTCGCACAAAAAAGGAAAAAAACAAAAGGGGTGACACTGTCGTTTTTTTTTTCGGGTAAAAATTTACAATTTTGATATCTCAGCTCTGGAAGGGTCTAGAGCCTCCATTTTTGCACTCAGGTCAAAGTCTCACAGCCCTCTATCATAATCCAGAGTTTTGAGAAGATTGGAGAAACTTAATTTTTCGCCCGAAAACAGAAAAAAACAAAAGGGGTAACACTGTCGTTTTTTTTTCGGGTCGAAATTTTGAACATTGATATCTCAGCTCTGGAAGGGTCTAGAGCCTCCATTTTTGCACTCAGATCAAAGTCTTGTGGCCCTCTATCATAATCCAGAGTTTTGAGAAGATTGGAGAAACTTAATTTTTCGCCAGAAAACGAAAAAAAACGAAAGGGGTAACACTGTCGTTTTTTTTTCAGGTCGAAATTTTGAACTTTGATATCTCAGCTCTGGAAGGGTCTAGAGCCTCCATTTTTGCACTCAGGTCAAAGTCTCACAGCCCTCTATCATAATCCAGAGTTTTGAGAAGATTGGAGAAACTTAATTTTTCGCCCAAAAACGGAAAAAAACGAAAGGGGTAACACTGTCGTTTTTTTTTTTGGGGTCGAAATTTTGAATTTTGATATCTCAGCTCTGGAAGGGTCTAGAGCCTCCATTTTTGCACTCAGATCAAAGTCTCTTGGCCCTCTATCATAATCCAGAGTTTTGAGAAGATTGGAGAAACTTAATTTTTCGCCCAAAAACGGAAAAAAACGAAAGGGGTAACACTGTCGTTTTTTTTTTTCGGGTCGAAATTTTGAACTTTGATATCTCAGCTCTGGAAGGGTCTAGAGCCTCCATTTTTGCACTCAGGTCAAAGTCTCACAGCCCTCTATCATAATCCAGAGTTTTGAGAAGATTGGAGAAACTTAATTTTTCGCCCGAAAACGAAAAAAAACGAAAGGGGTAACACTGTCGTTTTTTTTTCTGGTCAAAATTTTGAACTTTGATATCTCAGCTCTGGAAGGGTCTAGAGCTTCCATTTTTGCACTCAGGTCAAAGTCTCACAGCCCTCTATCATAATCCAGAGTTTTGAGAAGGTTGGAGAAACTTAATTTTTCGCCCAAAAAACGGAAAAAAACGAAAGGGGTAACACTGTCGTTTTTTTTTCGGGTCAAAATTTTGAATTTTGATATCTCAGCTCTGGAAGGGTCTAGAGCCTCCATTTTTGCACTCAGATCAAAGTCTTGTGGCCCTCTATCATAATCCAGAGTTTTGAGAAGATTGGAGAAACTTAATTTTTCGCCCGAAAACGAAAAAAAACGAAAGGGGTAACACTGTCGTTTTTTTTTCAGGTCGAAATTTTGAACTTTGATATCTCAGCTCTGGAAGGGTCTAGAGCCTCCATTTTTGCACTCAGGTCAAAGTCTCGTGGCCCTCTATCATAATCCAGAGTTTTGAGAAGATTGGAGAAACTTAATTTTTCGCCCAAAAACGGAAAAAAACGAAAGGGGTAACACTGTCGTTTTTTTTTTCAGGTCGAAATTTTGAACTTTGATATCTCAGCTCTGGAAGGGTCTAGAGCCTCCATTTTTGCACTCAGATCAAAGTCTCACAGCCCTCTATCATAATCCAGAGTTTTGAGAAGATTGGAGAAACTTAATTTTTCGCCAAAAAACGGAAAAAAACGAAAGGGGTAACACTGTCGTTTTTTTTTTCAGGTCGAAATTTTGAACTTTGATATCTCAGCTCTGGAAGGGTCTAGAGCCTCCATTTTTGCACTCAGGTCAAAGTCTCACAGCCCTCTATCATAATCCAGAGTTTTGAGAAGATTGGAGAAACTTAATTTTTCGCCAAAAAACGGAAAAAAACGAAAGGGGTAACACTGTCGTTTTTTTTTCGGGTCAAAATTTTGAATTTTGATATCTCAGCTCTGGAAGGGTCTAGAGCCTCCATTTTTGCACTCAGATCAAAGTCTTGTGGCCCTCTATCATAATCCAGAGTTTTGAGAAGATTGGAGAAACTTAATTTTTCGCCCGAAAACGAAAAAAAACGAAAGGGGTAACACTGTCGTTTTTTTTTCAGGTCGAAATTTTGAACTTTGATATCTCAGCTCTGGAAGGGTCTAGAGCCTCCATTTTTGCACTCAGGTCAAAGTCTCGTGGCCCTCTATCATAATCCAGAGTTTTGAGAAGATTGGAGAAACTTAATTTTTCGCCCAAAAACGGAAAAAAACGAAAGGGGTAACACTGTCGTTTTTTTTTCAGGTCGAAATTTTGAACTTTGATATCTCAGCTCTGGAAGGGTCTAGAGCCTCCATTTTTGCACTCAGGTCAAAGTCTCACAGCCCTCTATCATAATCCAGAGTTTTGAGAAGGTTGGAGAAACTTAATTTTTCGCCCGAAAACGGAAAAAAACAAAAGGGGTAACACTGTCGTTTGTTTTTTTCGGGTCGAAATTTTGAACTTTGATATCTCAGCTCTGGAAGGGTCTAGAGCCTCCATTTTTGCACTCAGGTCAAAGTCTCGTGGCCCTCTATCATAATCCAGAGTTTTGAGAAGATTGGAGAAACTTAATTTTTTGCCCGAAAACGAAAAAAACGAAAGGGGTAACACTGTCGTTTTTTTTTTCGGGTCGAAATTTTGAACTTTGATATCTCAGCTCTGGAAGGGTCTAGAGCCTCCATTTTTGCACTCAGGTCAAAGTCTCACAGCCCTCTATCATAATCCAGAGTTTTGAGAAGATTGGAGAAACTTAATTTTTCGCCCGAAAACGGAAAAAAACAAAAGGGGTAACACTGTCGTTTTTTTTTCGGGTTGAAATTTTGAACTTTGATATCTCAGCTCTGGAAGGGTCTAGAGCCTCCATTTTTGCACTCAGATCAAAGTCTTGTGGCCCTCTATCATAATCCAGAGTTTTGAGAAGATTGGAGAAACTTAATTTTTCGCCAGAAAACGGAAAAAAACAAAAGGGGTAACACTGTCGTTTTTTTTTCAGGTCGAAATTTTGAACTTTGATATCTCAGCTCTGGAAGGGTCTAGAGCCTCCATTTTTGCACTCAGGTCAAAGTCTCGTGGCCCTCTATCATAATCCAGAGTTTTGAGATTTTTGGAGAAACTTAATTTTTCGCACAAAAAAGGAAAAAAACAAAAGGGGTAACACTGTCGTTTTTTTTTCGGGTAAAAATTTACAATTTTGATATCTCAGCTCTGGAAGGGTCTAGAGCCTCCATTTTTGCACTCAGGTCAAAGTCTCACAGCCCTCTATCATAATCCAGAGTTTTGAGAAGATTGGAGAAACTTAATTTTTCGCCCGAAAACGGAAAAAAACGAAAGGGGTAACACTGTCGTTTTTTTTTCTGGTCGAAATTTTGAACTTTGATATCTCAGCTCTGGAAGGGTCTAGAGCCTCCATTTTTGCACTCAGGTCAAAGTCTCGTGGCCCTCTATCATAATCCAGAGTTTTGAGAAGATTGGTGAAACTTAATTTTTCGCCCGAAAACGGAAAAAAACGAAAGGGGTAACACTGTCGTTTTTTTTCGGGTCAAAATTTTGAACTTTGATATCTCAGCTCTGGAAGGGTCTAGAGCCTCCATTTTTGCACTCAGGTCAAAGTCTCACAGCCCTCTATCATAATCCAGAGTTTTGAGAAGATTGGAGAAACTTAATTTTTCGCCCGAAAACGGAAAAAAACGAAAGGGGTAACACTGTCGTTTTTTTTTCTGGTCGAAATTTTGAACTTTGATATCTTTGCTCTGGAAGGGTCTAGAGCCTCAATTTTTGCACTCAGGTCAAAATCTCACAGCCCTCTATCATAATCCAGAGTTTTGAGAAGATTGGAGAAACTTAATTTTTCGCCCGAAAACGAAAAAAACGAAAGGGGTAACACTGTCGGGGTTTTTTGGGTCGAAATTTTGAATTTTGATATCTCCGCTCTGGAAGGGTCTAGAGCCTTTTTTTTTGCACTCAGATCAAAGTCTCGTGGCCCTCTATCATAATCCAGAGTTTTGAGAAGATTGGAGAAACTTAATTTTTCGCCCGAAAACGGAAAAAAACGAAAGGGGTAACACTGTCGTTTTTTTTTCGGGTCGAAATTTTGAACTTTGATATCTCAGCTCTGGAAGGGTCTAGAGCCTCCATTTTTGCACTCAGATCAAAGTCTCACAGCCCTCTATCATAATCCAGAGTTTTGAGAAGATTGGAGAAACTTAATTTTTCGCCCGAAAACGGAAAAAAAACAAAAGGGGTAACACTGTCGTTTTTTTCGGGTCGAAATTTTGAACTTTGATATCTCAGTTCTGGAAGGGTCTAGAGCCTCCATTTTTGCACTCAGGTCAAAGTCTCACAGCCCTCTATCATAATCCAGAGTTTTGAGAAGATTGGTGAAACTTAATTTTTCGCCCGAAAACGGAAAAAAACGAAAGGGGTAACACTGTCGTTTTTTTTTCGGGTCGAAATTTTGAACTTTGATATCTCAGCTCTGGAAGGGTCTAGAGCCTCCATTTTTGCACTCAGGTCAAAGTCTCACAGCCCTCTATCATAATCCAGAGTTTTGAGAAGATTGGAGAAACTTAATTTTTCGCCCGAAAACGAAAAAAAACGAAAGGGGTAACACTGTCGTTTTTTTTTTCTGGTCAAAATTTTGAACTTTGATTTCTCAGCTCTGGAAGGGTCTAGAGCCTCCATTTTTGCACTCAGGTCAAAGTCTCACAGCCCTCTATCATAATCCAGAGTTTTGAGAAGATTGGAGAAACTTAATTTTTCGCCCGAAAACGGAAAAAAACAAAAGGGGTAACACTGTCGTTTTTTTTTTCAGGTCGAAATTTTGAACTTTGATATCTCAGCTCTGGAAGGGTCTAGAGCCTCCATTTTTGCACTCAGGTCAAAGTCTCGTGGCCCTCTATCATAATCCAGAGTTTTGAGAAGATTGGAGAAACTTAATTTTTCGCCCGAAAACGGAAAAAAACAAAAGGGGTAACACTGTCGGTTTTTTTTTCGGGTCGAAATTTTGAACTTTGATATCTCAGCTCTGGAAGGGTCTAGAGCCTCCATTTTTGCACTCAGATCAAAGTCTTGTGGCCCTCTATCATAATCCAGAGTTTTGAGAAGATTGGAGAAACTTAATTTTTCGCCAGAAAACGGAAAAAAACAAAAGGGGTAACACTGTCGTTTTTTTTTCAGGTCGAAATTTTGAACTTTGATATCTCAGCTCTGGAAGGGTCTAGAGCCTCCATTTTTGCACTCAGGTCAAAGTCTCGTGGCCCTCTATCATAATCCAGAGTTTTGAGAAAATTGGAGAAACTTAATTTTTCGCACAAAAAAGGAAAAAAACAAAAGGGGTGACACTGTCGTTTTTTTTTTCGGGTAAAAATTTACAATTTTGATATCTCAGCTCTGGAAGGGTCTAGAGCCTCCATTTTTGCACTCAGGTCAAAGTCTCACAGCCCTCTATCATAATCCAGAGTTTTGAGAAGATTGGAGAAACTTAATTTTTCGCCCGAAAACAGAAAAAAACAAAAGGGGTAACACTGTCGTTTTTTTTTCGGGTCGAAATTTTGAACATTGATATCTCAGCTCTGGAAGGGTCTAGAGCCTCCATTTTTGCACTCAGATCAAAGTCTTGTGGCCCTCTATCATAATCCAGAGTTTTGAGAAGATTGGAGAAACTTAATTTTTCGCCAGAAAACGAAAAAAAACGAAAGGGGTAACACTGTCGTTTTTTTTTCAGGTCGAAATTTTGAACTTTGATATCTCAGCTCTGGAAGGGTCTAGAGCCTCCATTTTTGCACTCAGGTCAAAGTCTCACAGCCCTCTATCATAATCCAGAGTTTTGAGAAGATTGGAGAAACTTAATTTTTCGCCCAAAAACGGAAAAAAACGAAAGGGGTAACACTGTCGTTTTTTTTTTTGGGGTCGAAATTTTGAATTTTGATATCTCAGCTCTGGAAGGGTCTAGAGCCTCCATTTTTGCACTCAGATCAAAGTCTCTTGGCCCTCTATCATAATCCAGAGTTTTGAGAAGATTGGAGAAACTTAATTTTTCGCCCAAAAACGGAAAAAAACGAAAGGGGTAACACTGTCGTTTTTTTTTTTCGGGTCGAAATTTTGAACTTTGATATCTCAGCTCTGGAAGGGTCTAGAGCCTCCATTTTTGCACTCAGGTCAAAGTCTCACAGCCCTCTATCATAATCCAGAGTTTTGAGAAGATTGGAGAAACTTAATTTTTCGCCCGAAAACGAAAAAAAACGAAAGGGGTAACACTGTCGTTTTTTTTTCTGGTCAAAATTTTGAACTTTGATATCTCAGCTCTGGAAGGGTCTAGAGCTTCCATTTTTGCACTCAGGTCAAAGTCTCACAGCCCTCTATCATAATCCAGAGTTTTGAGAAGGTTGGAGAAACTTAATTTTTCGCCCAAAAAACGGAAAAAAACGAAAGGGGTAACACTGTCGTTTTTTTTTCGGGTCAAAATTTTGAATTTTGATATCTCAGCTCTGGAAGGGTCTAGAGCCTCCATTTTTGCACTCAGATCAAAGTCTTGTGGCCCTCTATCATAAT
Source organism: Pimephales promelas (assembly GCF_988280905.1). Lineage (NCBI taxonomy): Eukaryota > Metazoa > Chordata > Actinopteri > Cypriniformes > Leuciscidae > Pimephales > Pimephales promelas. Next base: position 20,874,735 of record NC_142783.1, read on the forward strand.
CCAGAGTTTTGAGAAGATTGGAGAAACTTAATTTTTCGCCCGAAAACGAAAAAAAACGAAAGGGGTAACACTGTCGTTTTTTTTTCAGGTCGAAATTTTGAACTTTGATATCTCAGCTCTGGAAGGGTCTAGAGCCTCCATTTTTGCACTCAGGTCAAAGTCTCGTGGCCCTCTATCATAATCCAGAGTTTTGAGAAGATTGGAGAAACTTAATTTTTCGCCCAAAAACGGAAAAAAACGAAAGGGGTAACACTGTCGTTTTTTTTTTCAGGTCGAAATTTTGAACTTTGATATCTCAGCTCTGGAAGGGTCTAGAGCCTCCATTTTTGCACTCAGATCAAAGTCTCACAGCCCTCTATCATAATCCAGAGTTTTGAGAAGATTGGAGAAACTTAATTTTTCGCCAAAAAACGGAAAAAAACGAAAGGGGTAACACTGTCGTTTTTTTTTTCAGGTCGAAATTTTGAACTTTGATATCTCAGCTCTGGAAGGGTCTAGAGCCTCCATTTTTGCACTCAGGTCAAAGTCTCACAGCCCTCTATCATAATCCAGAGTTTTGAGAAGATTGGAGAAACTTAATTTTTCGCCAAAAAACGGAAAAAAACGAAAGGGGTAACACTGTCGTTTTTTTTTCGGGTCAAAATTTTGAATTTTGATATCTCAGCTCTGGAAGGGTCTAGAGCCTCCATTTTTGCACTCAGATCAAAGTCTTGTGGCCCTCTATCATAATCCAGAGTTTTGAGAAGATTGGAGAAACTTAATTTTTCGCCCGAAAACGAAAAAAAACGAAAGGGGTAACACTGTCGTTTTTTTTTCAGGTCGAAATTTTGAACTTTGATATCTCAGCTCTGGAAGGGTCTAGAGCCTCCATTTTTGCACTCAGGTCAAAGTCTCGTGGCCCTCTATCATAATCCAGAGTTTTGAGAAGATTGGAGAAACTTAATTTTTCGCCCAAAAACGGAAAAAAACGAAAGGGGTAACACTGTCGTTTTTTTTTCAGGTCGAAATTTTGAACTTTGATATCTCAGCTCTGGAAGGGTCTAGAGCCTCCATTTTTGCACTCAGGTCAAAGTCTCACAGCCCTCTATCATAATCCAGAGTTTTGAGAAGGTTGGAGAAACTTAATTTTTCGCCCGAAAACGGAAAAAAACAAAAGGGGTAACACTGTCGTTTGTTTTTTTCGGGTCGAAATTTTGAACTTTGATATCTCAGCTCTGGAAGGGTCTAGAGCCTCCATTTTTGCACTCAGGTCAAAGTCTCGTGGCCCTCTATCATAATCCAGAGTTTTGAGAAGATTGGAGAAACTTAATTTTTCGCCCGAAAACGGAAAAAAACAAAAGGGGTAACACTGTCGTTTGTTTTTTTCGGGTCGAAATTTTGAACTTTGATATCTCAGCTCTGGAAGGGTCTAAAGCCTCCATTTTTGCACTCAGATCAAAGTCTTGTGGCCCTCTATCATAATCCAGAGTTTTGAGAAGATTGGAAAAACTTAATTTTTCGCCAGAAAACGAAAAAAAACGAAAGGGGTAACACTGTCGTTTTTTTTTCGGGTCGAAATTTTGAACTTTGATATCTCAGCTCTGGAAGGGTCTAGAGCCTCCATTTTTGCACTCAGATTAAAGTCTTGTGGCCCTCTATCTTAATCCAGAGTTTTGAGAAGATTGGAGAAACTTAATTTTTCGCCCGAAAACGGAAAAAAACAAAAGGGGTAACACTGTCGTTTTTTTTCGGGTCGAAATTTTGAACTTAGATATCTCTGCTCTGGAAGGGTCTAGAGTCTCCATTTTTGCACTCAGGACAAAGTCTCACAGCCCTCTATCATAATCCAGAGTTTTGAGAAGATTGGAGAAACTTAATTTTTCACCCGAAAACGAAAAAAAAACGAAAGGGGTAACACTGTCGTTTTTTTTTTGGGTCGAAATTTTGAATTTTGATATCTCAGCTCTGGAAGGGTCTAGAGCCTCCATTTTTGCACTCAGGTCAAAGTCTCACAGCCCTCTATCATAATCCAGAGTTTTGAGAAGATTAGAGAAACTTAATTTTTCGCCCGAAAACGGAAAAAAACGAAAGGGGTAACACTGTCGTTTTTTTTTTCAGGTCGAAATTTTGAACTTTGATATCTCAGCTCTGGAAGGGTCTAGAGCCTCCATTTTTGCACTCAGGTCAAAGTCTCGTGGCCCTCTATCATAATCCAGAGTTTTGAGAAGATTGGAGAAACTTAATTTTTCGCCCAAAAAAACGGAAAAAAACGAAAGGGGTAACACTGTCGTTTTTTTTTTCGGGTCAAAATTTTGAATTTTGATATCTCAGCTCTGGAAGGGTCTAGAGCCTCCATTTTTGCACTCAGATCAAAGTCTTGTGGCCCTCTATCATAATCCAGAGTTTTGAGAAGATTGGAGAAACTTAATTTTTCGCCCGAAAACGAAAAAAAAACGAAAGGGGTAACACTGTCGTTTTTTTTTCAGGTCGAAATTTTGAACTTTGATATCTCAGCTCTGGAAGGGTCTAGAGCCTCCATTTTTGCACTCAGGTCAAAGTCTCGTGGCCCTCTATCATAATCCAGAGTTTTGAGAAGATTGGAGAAACTTAATTTTTCGCCCAAAAACGGAAAAAAACGAAAGGGGTAACACTGTCGTTTTTTTTTCAGGTCGAAATTTTGAACTTTGATATCTCAGCTCTGGAAGGGTCTAGAGCCTCCATTTTTGCACTCAGGTCAAAGTCTCACAGCCCTCTATCATAATCCAGAGTTTTGAGAAGATTGGAGAAACTTAATTTTTCGCCAAAAAACGGAAAAAAACGAAAGGGGTAACACTGTCGTTTTTTTTTCGGGTCAAAATTTTGAATTTTGATATCTCAGCTCTGGAAGGGTCTAGAGCCTCCATTTTTGCACTCAGATCAAAGTCTTGTGGCCCTCTATCATAATCCAGAGTTTTGAGAAGATTGGAGAAACTTAATTTTTCGCCCGAAAACGAAAAAAAACGAAAGGGGTAACACTGTCGTTTTTTTTTTCAGGTCGAAATTTTGAACTTTGATATCTCAGCTCTGGAAGGGTCTAGAGCCTCCATTTTTGCACTCAGGTCAAAGTCTCGTGGCCCTCTATCATAATCCAGAGTTTTGAGAAGATTGGAGAAACTTAATTTTTCGCCCAAAAACGGAAAAAAACGAAAGGGGTAACACTGTCGTTTTTTTTTCAGGTCGAAATTTTGAACTTTGATATCTCAGCTCTGGAAGGGTCTAGAGCCTCCATTTTTGCACTCAGGTCAAAGTCTCACAGCCCTCTATCATAATCCAGAGTTTTGAGAAGATTGGAGAAACTTAATTTTTCGCCCAAAAACGGAAAAAAACGAAAGGGGTAACACTGTCGTTTTTTTTTTTTGGGTCGAAATTTTGAATTTTGATATCTCAGCTCTGGAAGGGTCTAGAGCCTCCATTTTTGCACTCAGATCAAAGTCTCTTGGCCCTCTATCATAATCCAGAGTTTTGAGAAGATTGGAGAAACTTAATTTTTCGCCCAAAAACGGAAAAAAACGAAAGGGGTAACACTGTCGTTTTTTTTTTTTCGGGTCGAAATTTTGAACTTTGATATCTCAGCTCTGGAAGGGTCTAGAGCCTCCATTTTTGCACTCAGGTCAAAGTCTCACAGCCCTCTATCATAATCCAGAGTTTTGAGAAGATTGGAGAAACTTAATTTTTCGCCCGAAAACGAAAAAAAAAACGAAAGGGGTAACACTGTCGTTTTTTTTTTCTGGTCAAAATTTTGAACTTTGATATCTCAGCTCTGGAAGGGTCTAGAGCCTCCATTTTTGCACTCAGGTCAAAGTCTCACAGCCCTCTATCATAATCCAGAGTTTTGAGAAGGTTGGAGAAACTTAATTTTTCGCCCGAAAACGGAAAAAAACAAAAGGGGTAACACTGTCGTTTTTTTTTTCAGGTTGAAATTTTGAACTTTGATATCTCAGCTCTGGAAGGGTCTAGAGCCTCCATTTTTGCACTCAGGTCAAAGTCTCGTGGCCCTCTATCATAATCCAGAGTTTTGAGAAGATTGGAGAAACTTAATTTTTCGCCCGAAAACGGAAAAAAACAAAAGGGGTAACACTGTCGTTTTTTTTTCGGGTCGAAATTTTGAACTTTGATATCTCACCTCTGGAAGGGTCTAAAGCCTCCATTTTTGCACTCAGATCAAAGTCTTGTGGCCCTCTATCATAATCCAGAGTTTTGAGAAGATTGGAAAAACTTAATTTTTCGCCAGAAAACGAAAAAAAACGAAAGGGGTAACACTGTCGTTTTTTTTTCGGGTCGAAATTTTGAACTTTGATATCTCAGCTCTGGAAGGGTCTAGAGCCTCCATTTTTGCACTCAGATTAAAGTCTTGTGGCCCTCTATCATAATCCAGAGTTTTGAGAAGATTGGAGAAACTTAATTTTTCGCCAGAAAACGAAAAAAAACGAAAGGGGTAACACTGTCGTTTTTTTTTCGGGTCGAAATTTTGAACTTTGATATCTCAGCTCTGGAAGGGTCTAGAGCCTCCATTTTTGCACTCAGGTCAAAGTCTCGTGGCCCTCTATCATAATCCAGAGTTTTGAGAAGATTGGAGAAACTTAATTTTTCGCCCAAAAACTGAAAAAAACGAAAGGGGTAACACTGTCGTTTTTTTTTCAGGTCGAAATTTTGAACTTTGATATCTCAGCTCTGGAAGGGTCTAGAGCCTCCATTTTTGCACTCAGGTCAAAGTCTTGTGGCCCTCTATCATAATCCAGAGTTTTGAGAAGATTGGAGAAACTTAATTTTTCGCCAAAAAACGGAAAAAAACGAAAGGGGTAACACTGTCGTTTTTTTTTTCGGGTCAAAATTTTGAATTTTGATATCTCAGCTCTGGAAGGGTCTAGAGCCTCCATTTTTGCACTCAGATCAAAGTCTTGTGGCCCTCTATCATAATCCAGAGTTTTGAGAAGATTGAAGAAACTTAATTTTTCGCCCGAAAACGAAAAAAAACGAAAGGGGTAACACTGTCGTTTTTTTTTCAGGTCGAAATTTTGAACTTTGATATCTCAGCTCTGGAAGGGTCTAGAGCCTCCATTTTTGCACTCAGGTCAAAGTCTCGTGGCCCTCTATCATAATCCAGAGTTTTGAGAAGATTGGAGAAACTTAATTTTTCGCCCGAAAACGGAAAAAAACAAAAGGGGTAACACTGTCGTTTTTTTTCGGGTCGAAATTTTGAACTTAGATATCTCTGCTCTGGAAGGGTCTAGAGTCTCCATTTTTGCACTCAGGACAAAGTCTCACAGCCCTCTATCATAATCCAGAGTTTTGAGAAGATTGGAGAAACTTAATTTTTCACCCGAAAACGAAAAAAAACGAAAGGGGTAACACTGTCGTTTTTTTTTTGGGTCGAAATTTTGAATTTTGATATCTCAGCTCTGGAAGGGTCTAGAGCCTCCATTTTTGCACTCAGGTCAAAGTCTCACAGCCCTCTATCATAATCCAGAGTTTTGAGAAGATTAGAGAAACTTAATTTTTCGCCCGAAAACGGAAAAAAACGAAAGGGGTAACACTGTCGTTTTTTTTTTCAGGTCGAAATTTTGAACTTTGATATCTCAGCTCTGGAAGGGTCTAGAGCCTCCATTTTTGCACTCAGGTCAAAGTCTCATGGCCCTCTATCATAATCCAGAGTTTTGAGAAGATTGGAGAAACTTAATTTTTCGCCCAAAAAAACGGAAAAAAACGAAAGGGGTAACACTGTCGTTTTTTTTTCGGGTCAAAATTTTGAATTTTGATATCTCAGCTCTGGAAGGGTCTAGAGCCTCCATTTTTGCACTCAGATCAAAGTCTTGTGGCCCTCTATCATAATCCAGAGTTTTGAGAAGATTGGAGAAACTTAATTTTTCGCCCGAAAACGAAAAAAAACGAAAGGGGTAACACTGTCGTTTTTTTTTCAGGTCGAAATTTTGAACTTTGATATCTCAGCTCTGGAAGGGTCTAGAGCCTCCATTTTTGCACTCAGGTCAAAGTCTCGTGGCCCTCTATCATAATCCAGAGTTTTGAGAAGATTGGAGAAACTTAATTTTTCGCCCAAAAACGGAAAAAAACGAAAGGGGTAACACTGTCGTTTTTTTTTTCAGGTCGAAATTTTGAACTTTGATATCTCAGCTCTGGAAGGGTCTAGAGCCTCCATTTTTGCACTCAGGTCAAAGTCTCACAGCCCTCTATCATAATCCAGAGTTTTGAGAAGATTGGAGAAACTTAATTTTTCGCCAAAAAACGGAAAAAAACGAAAGGGGTAACACTGTCGTTTTTTTTTCGGGTCAAAATTTTGAATTTTGATATCTCAGCTCTGGAAGGGTCTAGAGCCTCCATTTTTGCACTCAGATCAAAGTCTTGTGGCCCTCTATCATAATCCAGAGTTTTGAGAAGATTGGAGAAACTTAATTTTTCGCCCGAAAACGAAAAAAAACGAAAGGGGTAACACTGTCGTTTTTTTTTTCAGGTCGAAATTTTGAACTTTGATATCTCAGCTCTGGAAGGGTCTAGAGCCTCCATTTTTGCACTCAGGTCAAAGTCTCGTGGCCCTCTATCATAATCCAGAGTTTTGAGAAGATTGGAGAAACTTAATTTTTCGCCCAAAAACGGAAAAAAACGAAAGGGGTAACACTGTCGTTTTTTTTTCAGGTCGAAATTTTGAACTTTGATATCTCAGCTCTGGAAGGGTCTAGAGCCTCCATTTTTGCACTCAGGTCAAAGTCTCACAGCCCTCTATCATAATCCAGAGTTTTGAGAAGATTGGAGAAACTTAATTTTTCGCCCAAAAACGGAAAAAAACGAAAGGGGTAACACTGTCGTTTTTTTTTTTTGGGTCGAAATTTTGAATTTTGATATCTCAGCTCTGGAAGGGTCTAGAGCCTCCATTTTTGCACTCAGATCAAAGTCTCTTGGCCCTCTATCATAATCCAGAGTTTTGAGAAGATTGGAGAAACTTAATTTTTCGCCCAAAAACGGAAAAAAACGAAAGGGGTAACACTGTCGTTTTTTTTTTTTCGGGTCGAAATTTTGAACTTTGATATCTCAGCTCTGGAAGGGTCTAGAGCCTCCATTTTTGCACTCAGGTCAAAGTCTCACAGCCCTCTATCATAATCCAGAGTTTTGAGAAGATTGGAGAAACTTAATTTTTCGCCCGAAAACGAAAAAAAAAACGAAAGGGGTAACACTGTCGTTTTTTTTTTCTGGTCAAAATTTTGAACTTTGATATCTCAGCTCTGGAAGGGTCTAGAGCCTCCATTTTTGCACTCAGGTCAAAGTCTCGTGGCCCTCTATCATAATCCAGAGTTTTGAGAAGATTGGAGAAACTTAATTTTTCGCCCGAAAACGGAAAAAAACAAAAGGGGTAACACTGTCGTTTTTTTTTCGGGTCGAAATTTTGAACTTTGATATCTCAGCTCTGGAAGGGTCTAAAGCCTCCATTTTTGCACTCAGATCAAAGTCTTGTGGCCCTCTATCATAATCCAGAGTTTTGAGAAGATTGGAAAAACTTAATTTTTCGCCAGAAAACGAAAAAAAACGAAAGGGGTAACACTGTCGTTTTTTTTTCGGGTCGAAATTTTGAACTTTGATATCTCAGCTCTGGAAGGGTCTAGAGCCTCCATTTTTGCACTCAGATTAAAGTCTTGTGGCCCTCTATCATAATCCAGAGTTTTGAGAAGATTGGAGAAACTTAATTTTTCGCCAGAAAACGAAAAAAAACGAAAGGGGTAACACTGTCGTTTTTTTTTCGGGTCGAAATTTTGAACTTTGATATCTCAGCTCTGGAAGGGTCTAGAGCCTCCATTTTTGCACTCAGGTCGAAGTCTCTTGGCCCTCTATCATAATCCAGAGTTTTGAGAAGATTGGAGAAACTTAATTTTTCGCCCGAAAACGGAAAAAAACAAAAGGGGTAACACTGTCGTTTTTTTTTTCGGGTCGAAATTTTGAATTTGGATATCTCAGCTCTGGAAGGGTCTAGAGCCTCCATTTTTGCACTCAGGTCAAAGTCTCACAGCCCTCTATCATAATCCAGAGTTTTGAGAAGATTAGAGAAACTTAATTTTTCGCCCGAAAACGGAAAAAAACGAAAGGGGTAACACTGTCGTTTTTTTTTTCAGGTCGAAATTTTGAACTTTGATATCTCAGCTCTGGAAGGGTCTAGAGCCTCCATTTTTGCACTCAGGTCAAAGTCTCGTGGCCCTCTATCATAATCCAGAGTTTTGAGAAGATTGGAGAAACTTAATTTTTCGCCCAAAAAACGGAAAAAAACGAAAGGGGTAACACTGTCGTTTTTTTTTCGGGTCAAAATTTTGAATTTTGATATCTCAGCTCTGGAAGGGTCTAGAGCCTCCATTTTTGCACTCAGATCAAAGTCTTGTGGCCCTCTATCATAATCCAGAGTTTTGAGAAGATTGGAGAAACTTAATTTTTCGCCCGAAAACGAAAAAAAACGAAAGGGGTAACACTGTCGTTTTTTTTTCAGGTCGAAATTTTGAACTTTGATATCTCAGCTCTGGAAGGGTCTAGAGCCTCCATTTTTGCACTCAGGTCAAAGTCTCGTGGCCCTCTATCATAATCCAGAGTTTTGAGAAGATTGGAGAAACTTAATTTTTCGCCCAAAAACGGAAAAAAACGAAAGGGGTAACACTGTCGTTTTTTTTTCAGGTCGAAATTTTGAACTTTGATATCTCAGCTCTGGAAGGGTCTAGAGCCTCCATTTTTGCACTCAGGTCAAAGTCTCACAGCCCTCTATCATAATCCAGAGTTTTGAGAAGATTGGAGAAACTTAATTTTTCGCCAAAAAACGGAAAAAAACGAAAGGGGTAACACTGTCGTTTTTTTTTCGGGTCAAAATTTTGAATTTTGATATCTCAGCTCTGGAAGGGTCTAGAGCCTCCATTTTTGCACTCAGATCAAAGTCTTGTGGCCCTCTATCATAATCCAGAGTTTTGAGAAGATTGGAGAAACTTAATTTTTCGCCCAAAAAAACGGAAAAAAACGAAAGGGGTAACACTGTCGTTTTTTTTTCGGGTCAAAATTTTGAATTTTGATATCTCAGCTCTGGAAGGGTCTAGAGCCTCCATTTTTGCACTCAGGTCAAAGTCTCACAGCCCTCTATCATAATCCAGAGTTTTGAGAAGATTGGAGAAACTTAATTTTTCGCCCGAAAACGAAAAAAAACGAAAGGGGTAACACTGTCGTTTTTTTTTCAGGTCGAAATTTTGAACTTTGATATCTCAGCTCTGGAAGGGTCTAGAGCCTCCATTTTTGCACTCAGGTCAAAGTCTCACAGCCCTCTATCATAATCCAGAGTTTTGAGAAGATTGGAGAAACTTAATTTTTCGCCCAAAAACGGAAAAAAACGAAAGGGGTAACACTGTCGTTTTTTTTTTTTGGGTCGAAATTTTGAATTTTGATATCTCAGCTCTGGAAGGGTCTAGAGCCTCCATTTTTGCACTCAGATCAAAGTCTCTTGGCCCTCTATCATAATCCAGAGTTTTGAGAAGATTGGAGAAACTTAATTTTTCGCCCAAAAACGGAAAAAAACGAAAGGGGTAACACTGTCGTTTTTTTTTTTCGGGTCGAAATTTTGAACTTTGATATCTCAGCTCTGGAAGGGTCTAGAGCCTCCATTTTTGCACTCAGGTCAAAGTCTCACAGCCCTCTATCATAATCCAGAGTTTTGAGAAGATTGGAGAAACTTAATTTTTCGCCCGAAAACGAAAAAAAAAACGAAAGGGGTAACACTGTCGTTTTTTTTTTCTGGTCAAAATTTTGAACTTTGATATCTCAGCTCTGGAAGGGTCTAGAGCCTCCATTTTTGCACTCAGGTCAAAGTCTCACAGCCCTCTATCATAATCCAGAGTTTTGAGAAGGTTGGAGAAACTTAATTTTTCGCCCGAAAACGGAAAAAAACAAAAGGGGTAACACTGTCGTTTTTTTTTTCAGGTTGAAATTTTGAACTTTGATATCTCAGCTCTGGAAGGGTCTAGAGCCTCCATTTTTGCACTCAGGTCAAAGTCTCGTGGCCCTCTATCATAATCCAGAGTTTTGAGAAGATTGGAGAAACTTAATTTTTCGCCCGAAAACGGAAAAAAACAAAAGGGGTAACACTGTCGTTTTTTTTTCGGGTCGAAATTTTGAACTTTGATATCTCAGCTCTGGAAGGGTCTAAAGCCTCCATTTTTGCACTCAGATCAAAGTCTTGTGGCCCTCTATCATAATCCAGAGTTTTGAGAAGATTGGAAAAACTTAATTTTTCGCCAGAAAACGAAAAAAAACGAAAGGGGTAACACTGTCGTTTTTTTTTCGGGTCGAAATTTTGAACTTTGATATCTCAGCTCTGGAAGGGTCTAGAGCCTCCATTTTTGCACTCAGATTAAAGTCTTGTGGCCCTCTATCATAATCCAGAGTTTTGAGAAGATTGGAGAAACTTAATTTTTCGCCAGAAAACGAAAAAAAACGAAAGGGGTAACACTGTCGTTTTTTTTTCGGGTCGAAATTTTGAACTTTGATATCTCAGCTCTGGAAGGGTCTAGAGCCTCCATTTTTGCACTCAGGTCAAAGTCTCGTGGCCCTCTATCATAATCCAGAGTTTTGAGAAGATTGGAGAAACTTAATTTTTCGCCCAAAAACGGAAAAAAACGAAAGGGGTAACACTGTCGTTTTTTTTTCAGGTCGAAATTTTGAACTTTGATATCTCAGCTCTGGAAGGGTCTAGAGCCTCCATTTTTGCACTCAGGTCAAAGTCTTGTGGCCCTCTATCATAATCCAGAGTTTTGAGAAGATTGGAGAAACTTAATTTTTCGCCAAAAAACGGAAAAAAACGAAAGGGGTAACACTGTCGTTTTTTTTTCGGGTCAAAATTTTGAATTTTGATATCTCAGCTCTGGAAGGGTCTAGAGCCTCCATTTTTGCACTCAGATCAAAGTCTTGTGGCCCTCTATCATAATCCAGAGTTTTGAGAAGATTGGAGAAACTTAATTTTTCGCCCGAAAACGGAAAAAAACAAAAGGGGTAACACTGTCGTTTTTTTTCGGGTCGAAATTTTGAACTTAGATATCTCTGCTCTGGAAGGGTCTAGAGTCTCCATTTTTGCACTCAGGACAAAGTCTCACAGCCCTCTATCATAATCCAGAGTTTTGAGAAGATTGGAGAAACTTAATTTTTCACCCGAAAACGAAAAAAAACGAAAGGGGTAACACTGTCGTTTTTTTTTTGGGTCGAAATTTTGAATTTTGATATCTCAGCTCTGGAAGGGTCTAGAGCCTCCATTTTTGCACTCAGGTCAAAGTCTCACAGCCCTCTATCATAATCCAGAGTTTTGAGAAGATTAGAGAAACTTAATTTTTCGCCCGAAAACGGAAAAAAACGAAAGGGGTAACACTGTCGTTTTTTTTTTCAGGTCGAAATTTTGAACTTTGATATCTCAGCTCTGGAAGGGTCTAGAGCCTCCATTTTTGCACTCAGGTCAAAGTCTCATGGCCCTCTATCATAATCCAGAGTTTTGAGAAGATTGGAGAAACTTAATTTTTCGCCCAAAAAAACGGAAAAAAACGAAAGGGGTAACACTGTCGTTTTTTTTTCGGGTCAAAATTTTGAATTTTGATATCTCAGCTCTGGAAGGGTCTAGAGCCTCCATTTTTGCACTCAGATCAAAGTCTTGTGGCCCTCTATCATAATCCAGAGTTTTGAGAAGATTGGAGAAACTTAATTTTTCGCCCGAAAACGAAAAAAAACGAAAGGGGTAACACTGTCGTTTTTTTTTCAGGTCGAAATTTTGAACTTTGATATCTCAGCTCTGGAAGGGTCTAGAGCCTCCATTTTTGCACTCAGGTCAAAGTCTCGTGGCCCTCTATCATAATCCAGAGTTTTGAGAAGATTGGAGAAACTTAATTTTTCGCCCAAAAACGGAAAAAAACGAAAGGGGTAACACTGTCGTTTTTTTTTCAGGTCGAAATTTTGAACTTTGATATCTCAGCTCTGGAAGGGTCTAGAGCCTCCATTTTTGCACTCAGGTCAAAGTCTCACAGCCCTCTATCATAATCCAGAGTTTTGAGAAGATTGGAGAAACTTAATTTTTCGCCAAAAAACGGAAAAAAACGAAAGGGGTAACACTGTCGTTTTTTTTTCGGGTCAAAATTTTGAATTTTGATATCTCAGCTCTGGAAGGGTCTAGAGCCTCCATTTTTGCACTCAGATCAAAGTCTTGTGGCCCTCTATCATAATCCAGAGTTTTGAGAAGATTGGAGAAACTTAATTTTTCGCCCGAAAACGAAAAAAAACGAAAGGGGTAACACTGTCGTTTTTTTTTTCAGGTCGAAATTTTGAACTTTGATATCTCAGCTCTGGAAGGGTCTAGAGCCTCCATTTTTGCACTCAGGTCAAAGTCTCGTGGCCCTCTATCATAATCCAGAGTTTTGAGAAGATTGGAGAAACTTAATTTTTCGCCCAAAAACGGAAAAAAACGAAAGGGGTAACACTGTCGTTTTTTTTTCAGGTCGAAATTTTGAACTTTGATATCTCAGCTCTGGAAGGGTCTAGAGCCTCCATTTTTGCACTCAGGTCAAAGTCTCACAGCCCTCTATCATAATCCAGAGTTTTGAGAAGATTGGAGAAACTTAATTTTTCGCCCAAAAACGGAAAAAAACGAAAGGGGTAACACTGTCGTTTTTTTTTTTGGGTCGAAATTTTGAATTTTGATATCTCAGCTCTGGAAGGGTCTAGAGCCTCCATTTTTGCACTCAGATCAAAGTCTCTTGGCCCTCTATCATAATCCAGAGTTTTGAGAAGATTGGAGAAACTTAATTTTTCGCCAGAAAACGAAAAAAAACGAAAGGGGTAACACTGTCGTTTTTTTTTCGGGTCGAAATTTTGAACTTTGATATCTCAGCTCTGGAAGGGTCTAGAGCCTCCATTTTTGCACTCAGGTCAAAGTCTCGTGGCCCTCTATCATAATCCAGAGTTTTGAGAAGATTGGAGAAACTTAATTTTTCGCCCAAAAACGGAAAAAAACGAAAGGGGTAACACTGTCGTTTTTTTTTCAGGTCGAAATTTTGAACTTTGATATCTCAGCTCTGGAAGGGTCTAGAGCCTCCATTTTTGCACTCAGGTCAAAGTCTTGTGGCCCTCTATCATAATCCAGAGTTTTGAGAAGATTGGAGAAACTTAATTTTTCGCCAAAAAACGGAAAAAAACGAAAGGGGTAACACTGTCGTTTTTTTTTCGGGTCAAAATTTTGAATTTTGATATCTCAGCTCTGGAAGGGTCTAGAGCCTCCATTTTTGCACTCAGATCAAAGTCTTGTGGCCCTCTATCATAATCCAGAGTTTTGAGAAGATTGAAGAAACTTAATTTTTCGCCCGAAAACGAAAAAAAACGAAAGGGGTAACACTGTCGTTTTTTTTTCAGGTCGAAATTTTGAACTTTGATATCTCAGCTCTGGAAGGGTCTAGAGCCTCCATTTTTGCACTCAGGTCAAAGTCTCGTGGCCCTCTATCATAATCCAGAGTTTTGAGAAGATTGGAGAAACTTAATTTTTCGCCCAAAAACGGAAAAAAACGAAAGGGGTAACACTGTCGTTTTTTTTTTGGGTCGAAATTTTGAATTTTGATATCTCAGCTCTGGAAGGGTCTAGAGCCTCCATTTTTGCACTCAGATCAAAGTCTCTTGGCCCTCTATCATAATCCAGAGTTTTGAGAAGATTGGAGAAACTTAATTTTTCGCCCAAAAACGGAAAAAAACGAAAGGGGTAACACTGTCGTTTTTTTTTTTCGGGTCGAAATTTTGAACTTTGATATCTCAGCTCTGGAAGGGTCTAGAGCCTCCATTTTTGCACTCAGGTCAAAGTCTCACAGCCCTCTATCATAATCCAGAGTTTTGAGAAGATTGGAGAAACTTAATTTTTCGCCCGAAAACGAAAAAAAACGAAAGGGGTAACACTGTCGTTTTTTTTTTCTGGTCAAAATTTTGAACTTTGATATCTCAGCTCTGGAAGGGTCTAGAGCCTCCATTTTTGCACTCAGGTCAAAGTCTCACAGCCCTCTATCATAATCCAGAGTTTTGAGAAGGTTGGAGAAACTTAATTTTTCGCCCGAAAACGGAAAAAAACAAAAGGGGTAACACTGTCGTTTTTTTTTCAGGTTGAAATTTTGAACTTTGATATCTCAGCTCTGGAAGGGTCTAGAGCCTCCATTTTTGCACTCAGGTCAAAGTCTCGTGGCCCTCTATCATAATCCAGAGTTTTGAGAAGATTGGAGAAACTTAATTTTTCGCCCGAAAACGGAAAAAAACAAAAGGGGTAACACTGTCGTTTGTTTTTTTCGGGTCGAAATTTTGAACTTTGATATCTCAGCTCTGGAAGGGTCTAAAGCCTCCATTTTTGCACTCAGATCAAAGTCTTGTGGCCCTCTATCATAATCCAGAGTTTTGAGAAGATTGGAAAAACTTAATTTTTCGCCAGAAAACGAAAAAAAACGAAAGGGGTAACACTGTCGTTTTTTTTTCGGGTCGAAATTTTGAACTTTGATATCTCAGCTCTGGAAGGGTCTAGAGCCTCCATTTTTGCACTCAGATTAAAGTCTTGTGGCCCTCTATCTTAATCCAGAGTTTTGAGAAGATTGGAGAAACTTAATTTTTCGCCAGAAAACGAAAAAAAACGAAAGGGGTAACACTGTCGTTTTTTTTTCGGGTCGAAATTTTGAACTTTGATATCTCAGCTCTGGAAGGGTCTAGAGCCTCCATTTTTGCACTCAGGTCGAAGTCTCACAGCCCTCTATCATAATCCAGAGTTTTGAGAAGATTGGAGAAACTTAATTTTTCGCCCGAAAACGGAAAAAAACAAAAGGGGTAACACTGTCGTTTTTTTTCGGGTCGAAATTTTGAACTTAGATATCTCTGCTCTGGAAGGGTCTAGAGTCTCCATTTTTGCACTCAGGACAAAGTCTCACAGCCCTCTATCATAATCCAGAGTTTTGAGAAGATTGGAGAAACTTAATTTTTCACCCGAAAACGAAAAAAAACGAAAGGGGTAACACTGTCGTTTTTTTTTTGGGTCGAAATTTTGAATTTTGATATCTCAGCTCTGGAAGGGTCTAGAGCCTCCATTTTTGCACTCAGGTCAAAGTCTCACAGCCCTCTATCATAATCCAGAGTTTTGAGAAGATTAGAGAAACTTAATTTTTCGCCCGAAAACGGAAAAAAACGAAAGGGGTAACACTGTCGTTTTTTTTTTCAGGTCGAAATTTTGAACTTTGATATCTCAGCTCTGGAAGGGTCTAGAGCCTCCATTTTTGCACTCAGGTCAAAGTCTCATGGCCCTCTATCATAATCCAGAGTTTTGAGAAGATTGGAGAAACTTAATTTTTCGCCCAAAAAAACGGAAAAAAACGAAAGGGGTAACACTGTCGTTTTTTTTTCGGGTCAAAATTTTGAATTTTGATATCTCAGCTCTGGAAGGGTCTAGAGCCTCCATTTTTGCACTCAGATCAAAGTCTTGTGGCCCTCTATCATAATCCAGAGTTTTGAGAAGATTGGAGAAACTTAATTTTTCGCCCGAAAACGAAAAAAAACGAAAGGGGTAACACTGTCGTTTTTTTTTCAGGTCGAAATTTTGAACTTTGATATCTCAGCTCTGGAAGGGTCTAGAGCCTCCATTTTTGCACTCAGGTCAAAGTCTCGTGGCCCTCTATCATAATCCAGAGTTTTGAGAAGATTGGAGAAACTTAATTTTTCGCCCAAAAACGGAAAAAAACGAAAGGGGTAACACTGTCGTTTTTTTTTTCAGGTCGAAATTTTGAACTTTGATATCTCAGCTCTGGAAGGGTCTAGAGCCTCCATTTTTGCACTCAGGTCAAAGTCTCACAGCCCTCTATCATAATCCAGAGTTTTGAGAAGATTGGAGAAACTTAATTTTTCGCCAAAAAACGGAAAAAAACGAAAGGGGTAACACTGTCGTTTTTTTTTCGGGTCAAAATTTTGAATTTTGATATCTCAGCTCTGGAAGGGTCTAGAGCCTCCATTTTTGCACTCAGATCAAAGTCTTGTGGCCCTCTATCATAATCCAGAGTTTTGAGAAGATTGGAGAAACTTAATTTTTCGCCCGAAAACGAAAAAAAACGAAAGGGGTAACACTGTCGTTTTTTTTTTCAGGTCGAAATTTTGAACTTTGATATCTCAGCTCTGGAAGGGTCTAGAGCCTCCATTTTTGCACTCAGGTCAAAGTCTCGTGGCCCTCTATCATAATCCAGAGTTTTGAGAAGATTGGAGAAACTTAATTTTTCGCCCAAAAACGGAAAAAAACGAAAGGGGTAACACTGTCGTTTTTTTTTCAGGTCGAAATTTTGAACTTTGATATCTCAGCTCTGGAAGGGTCTAGAGCCTCCATTTTTGCACTCAGGTCAAAGTCTCGTGGCCCTCTATCATAATCCAGAGTTTTGAGAAGATTGGAGAAACTTAATTTTTCGCCCAAAAACGGAAAAAAACGAAAGGGGTAACACTGTCGTTTTTTTTTCAGGTCGAAATTTTGAACTTTGATATCTCAGCTCTGGAAGGGTCTAGAGCCTCCATTTTTGCACTCAGGTCAAAGTCTCACAGCCCTCTATCATAATCCAGAGTTTTGAGAAGATTGGAGAAACTTAATTTTTCGCCAAAAAACGGAAAAAAAACGAAAGGGGTAACACTGTCGTTTTTTTTTCGGGTCAAAATTTTGAATTTTGATATCTCAGCTCTGGAAGGGTCTAGAGCCTCCATTTTTGCACTCAGATCAAAGTCTTGTGGCCCTCTATCATAATCCAGAGTTTTGAGAAGATTGGAGAAACTTAATTTTTCGCCCAAAAAAACGGAAAAAAACGAAAGGGGTAACACTGTCGTTTTTTTTTCGGGTCAAAATTTTGAATTTTGATATCTCAGCTCTGGAAGGGTCTAGAGCCTCCATTTTTGCACTCAGGTCAAAGTCTCACAGCCCTCTATCATAATCCAGAGTTTTGAGAAGATTGGAGAAACTTAATTTTTCGCCCGAAAACGAAAAAAAACGAAAGGGGTAACACTGTCGTTTTTTTTTCAGGTCGAAATTTTGAACTTTGATATCTCAGCTCTGGAAGGGTCTAGAGCCTCCATTTTTGCACTCAGGTCAAAGTCTCGTGGCCCTCTATCATAATCCAGAGTTTTGAGAAGATTGGAGAAACTTAATTTTTCGCCCAAAAACGGAAAAAAACGAAAGGGGTAACACTGTCGTTTTTTTTTCAGGTCGAAATTTTGAACTTTGATATCTCAGCTCTGGAAGGGTCTAGAGCCTCCATTTTTGCACTCAGGTCAAAGTCTCACAGCCCTCTATCATAATCCAGAGTTTTGAGAAGATTGGAGAAACTTAATTTTTCGCCCAAAAACGGAAAAAAACGAAAGGGGTAACACTGTCGTTTTTTTTTTTTGGGTCGAAATTTTGAATTTTGATATCTCAGCTCTGGAAGGGTCTAGAGCCTCCATTTTTGCACTCAGATCAAAGTCTCTTGGCCCTCTATCATAATCCAGAGTTTTGAGAAGATTGGAGAAACTTAATTTTTCGCCCAAAAACGGAAAAAAACGAAAGGGGTAACACTGTCGTTTTTTTTTTTCGGGTCGAAATTTTGAACTTTGATATCTCAGCTCTGGAAGGGTCTAGAGCCTCCATTTTTGCACTCAGGTCAAAGTCTCACAGCCCTCTATCATAATCCAGAGTTTTGAGAAGATTGGAGAAACTTAATTTTTCGCCCGAAAACGAAAAAAAAAACGAAAGGGGTAACACTGTCGTTTTTTTTTTCTGGTCAAAATTTTGAACTTTGATATCTCAGCTCTGGAAGGGTCTAGAGCCTCCATTTTTGCACTCAGGTCAAAGTCTCACAGCCCTCTATCATAATCCAGAGTTTTGAGAAGGTTGGAGAAACTTAATTTTTCGCCCGAAAACGGAAAAAAACAAAAGGGGTAACACTGTCGTTTTTTTTTTCAGGTTGAAATTTTGAACTTTGATATCTCAGCTCTGGAAGGGTCTAGAGCCTCCATTTTTGCACTCAGGTCAAAGTCTCGTGGCCCTCTATCATAATCCAGAGTTTTGAGAAGATTGGAGAAACTTAATTTTTCGCCCGAAAACGGAAAAAAACAAAAGGGGTAACACTGTCGTTTTTTTTTCGGGTCGAAATTTTGAACTTTGATATCTCAGCTCTGGAAGGGTCTAAAGCCTCCATTTTTGCACTCAGATCAAAGTCTTGTGGCCCTCTATCATAATCCAGAGTTTTGAGAAGATTGGAAAAACTTAATTTTTCGCCAGAAAACGAAAAAAAACGAAAGGGGTAACACTGTCGTTTTTTTTTCGGGTCGAAATTTTGAACTTTGATATCTCAGCTCTGGAAGGGTCTAGAGCCTCCATTTTTGCACTCAGATTAAAGTCTTGTGGCCCTCTATCATAATCCAGAGTTTTGAGAAGATTGGAGAAACTTAATTTTTCGCCAGAAAACGAAAAAAAACGAAAGGGGTAACACTGTCGTTTTTTTTTCGGGTCGAAATTTTGAACTTTGATATCTCAGCTCTGGAAGGGTCTAGAGCCTCCATTTTTGCACTCAGGTCAAAGTCTCGTGGCCCTCTATCATAATCCAGAGTTTTGAGAAGATTGGAGAAACTTAATTTTTCGCCCAAAAACGGAAAAAAACGAAAGGGGTAACACTGTCGTTTTTTTTTCAGGTCGAAATTTTGAACTTTGATATCTCAGCTCTGGAAGGGTCTAGAGCCTCCATTTTTGCACTCAGGTCAAAGTCTTGTGGCCCTCTATCATAATCCAGAGTTTTGAGAAGATTGGAGAAACTTAATTTTTCGCCAAAAGACGGAAAAAAACGAAAGGGGTAACACTGTCGTTTTTTTTTCGGGTCAAAATTTTGAATTTTGATATCTCAGCTCTGGAAGGGTCTAGAGCCTCCATTTTTGCACTCAGATCAAAGTCTTGTGGCCCTCTATCATAATCCAGAGTTTTGAGAAGATTGGAGAAACTTAATTTTTCGCCCGAAAACGGAAAAAAACAAAAGGGGTAACACTGTCGTTTTTTTTCGGGTCGAAATTTTGAACTTAGATATCTCTGCTCTGGAAGGGTCTAGAGTCTCCATTTTTGCACTCAGGACAAAGTCTCACAGCCCTCTATCATAATCCAGAGTTTTGAGAAGATTGGAGAAACTTAATTTTTCACCCGAAAACGAAAAAAAACGAAAGGGGTAACACTGTCGTTTTTTTTTTGGGTCGAAATTTTGAATTTTGATATCTCAGCTCTGGAAGGGTCTAGAGCCTCCATTTTTGCACTCAGGTCAAAGTCTCACAGCCCTCTATCATAATCCAGAGTTTTGAGAAGATTAGAGAAACTTAATTTTTCGCCCGAAAACGGAAAAAAACGAAAGGGGTAACACTGTCGTTTTTTTTTTCAGGTCGAAATTTTGAACTTTGATATCTCAGCTCTGGAAGGGTCTAGAGCCTCCATTTTTGCACTCAGGTCAAAGTCTCATGGCCCTCTATCATAATCCAGAGTTTTGAGAAGATTGGAGAAACTTAATTTTTCGCCCAAAAAAACGGAAAAAAACGAAAGGGGTAACACTGTCGTTTTTTTTTCGGGTCAAAATTTTGAATTTTGATATCTCAGCTCTGGAAGGGTCTAGAGCCTCCATTTTTGCACTCAGATCAAAGTCTTGTGGCCCTCTATCATAATCCAGAGTTTTGAGAAGATTGGAGAAACTTAATTTTTCGCCCGAAAACGAAAAAAAACGAAAGGGGTAACACTGTCGTTTTTTTTTCAGGTCGAAATTTTGAACTTTGATATCTCAGCTCTGGAAGGGTCTAGAGCCTCCATTTTTGCACTCAGGTCAAAGTCTCGTGGCCCTCTATCATAATCCAGAGTTTTGAGAAGATTGGAGAAACTTAATTTTTCGCCCAAAAACGGAAAAAAACGAAAGGGGTAACACTGTCGTTTTTTTTTCAGGTCGAAATTTTGAACTTTGATATCTCAGCTCTGGAAGGGTCTAGAGCCTCCATTTTTGCACTCAGGTCAAAGTCTCACAGCCCTCTATCATAATCCAGAGTTTTGAGAAGATTGGAGAAACTTAATTTTTCGCCAAAAAACGGAAAAAAACGAAAGGGGTAACACTGTCGTTTTTTTTTCGGGTCAAAATTTTGAATTTTGATATCTCAGCTCTGGAAGGGTCTAGAGCCTCCATTTTTGCACTCAGATCAAAGTCTTGTGGCCCTCTATCATAATCCAGAGTTTTGAGAAGATTGGAGAAACTTAATTTTTCGCCCGAAAACGAAAAAAAACGAAAGGGGTAACACTGTCGTTTTTTTTTTCAGGTCGAAATTTTGAACTTTGATATCTCAGCTCTGGAAGGGTCTAGAGCCTCCATTTTTGCACTCAGGTCAAAGTCTCGTGGCCCTCTATCATAATCCAGAGTTTTGAGAAGATTGGAGAAACTTAATTTTTCGCCCAAAAACGGAAAAAAACGAAAGGGGTAACACTGTCGTTTTTTTTTCAGGTCGAAATTTTGAACTTTGATATCTCAGCTCTGGAAGGGTCTAGAGCCTCCATTTTTGCACTCAGGTCAAAGTCTCACAGCCCTCTATCATAATCCAGAGTTTTGAGAAGATTGGAGAAACTTAATTTTTCGCCCAAAAACGGAAAAAAACGAAAGGGGTAACACTGTCGTTTTTTTTTTTGGGTCGAAATTTTGAATTTTGATATCTCAGCTCTGGAAGGGTCTAGAGCCTCCATTTTTGCACTCAGATCAAAGTCTCTTGGCCCTCTATCATAATCCAGAGTTTTGAGAAGATTGGAGAAACTTAATTTTTCGCCCAAAAACGGAAAAAAACGAAAGGGGTAACACTGTCGTTTTTTTTTTTTCGGGTCGAAATTTTGAACTTTGATATCTCAGCTCTGGAAGGGTCTAGAGCCTCCATTTTTGCACTCAGGTCAAAGTCTCACAGCCCTCTATCATAATCCAGAGTTTTGAGAAGATTGGAGAAACTTAATTTTTCGCCCGAAAACGAAAAAAAAAACGAAAGGGGTAACACTGTCGTTTTTTTTTTCTGGTCAAAATTTTGAACTTTGATATCTCAGCTCTGGAAGGGTCTAGAGCCTCCATTTTTGCACTCAGGTCAAAGTCTCGTGGCCCTCTATCATAATCCAGAGTTTTGAGAAGATTGGAGAAACTTAATTTTTCGCCCGAAAACGGAAAAAAACAAAAGGGGTAACACTGTCGTTTTTTTTTCGGGTCGAAATTTTGAACTTTGATATCTCAGCTCTGGAAGGGTCTAAAGCCTCCATTTTTGCACTCAGATCAAAGTCTTGTGGCCCTCTATCATAATCCAGAGTTTTGAGAAGATTGGAAAAACTTAATTTTTCGCCAGAAAACGAAAAAAAACGAAAGGGGTAACACTGTCGTTTTTTTTTCGGGTCGAAATTTTGAACTTTGATATCTCAGCTCTGGAAGGGTCTAGAGCCTCCATTTTTGCACTCAGATTAAAGTCTTGTGGCCCTCTATCATAATCCAGAGTTTTGAGAAGATTGGAGAAACTTAATTTTTCGCCAGAAAACGAAAAAAAACGAAAGGGGTAACACTGTCGTTTTTTTTTCGGGTCGAAATTTTGAACTTTGATATCTCAGCTCTGGAAGGGTCTAGAGCCTCCATTTTTGCACTCAGGTCGAAGTCTCACAGCCCTCTATCATAATCCAGAGTTTTGAGAAGATTGGAGAAACTTAATTTTTCGCCCGAAAACGGAAAAAAACAAAAGGGGTAACACTGTCGTTTTTTTTTCGGGTCGAAATTTTGAATTTGGATATCTCAGCTCTGGAAGGGTCTAGAGCCTCCATTTTTGCACTCAGGTCAAAGTCTCACAGCCCTCTATCATAATCCAGAGTTTTGAGAAGATTAGAGAAACTTAATTTTTCGCCCGAAAACGGAAAAAAACGAAAGGGGTAACACTGTCGTTTTTTTTTTCAGGTCGAAATTTTGAACTTTGATATCTCAGCTCTGGAAGGGTCTAGAGCCTCCATTTTTGCACTCAGGTCAAAGTCTCGTGGCCCTCTATCATAATCCAGAGTTTTGAGAAGATTGGAGAAACTTAATTTTTCGCCCAAAAAACGGAAAAAAACGAAAGGGGTAACACTGTCGTTTTTTTTTCGGGTCAAAATTTTGAATTTTGATATCTCAGCTCTGGAAGGGTCTAGAGCCTCCATTTTTGCACTCAGATCAAAGTCTTGTGGCCCTCTATCATAATCCAGAGTTTTGAGAAGATTGGAGAAACTTAATTTTTCGCCCGAAAACGAAAAAAAACGAAAGGGGTAACACTGTCGTTTTTTTTTCAGGTCGAAATTTTGAACTTTGATATCTCAGCTCTGGAAGGGTCTAGAGCCTCCATTTTTGCACTCAGGTCAAAGTCTCGTGGCCCTCTATCATAATCCAGAGTTTTGAGAAGATTGGAGAAACTTAATTTTTCGCCCAAAAACGGAAAAAAACGAAAGGGGTAACACTGTCGTTTTTTTTTCAGGTCGAAATTTTGAACTTTGATATCTCAGCTCTGGAAGGGTCTAGAGCCTCCATTTTTGCACTCAGGTCAAAGTCTCACAGCCCTCTATCATAATCCAGAGTTTTGAGAAGATTGGAGAAACTTAATTTTTCGCCAAAAAACGGAAAAAAACGAAAGGGGTAACACTGTCGTTTTTTTTTCGGGTCAAAATTTTGAATTTTGATATCTCAGCTCTGGAAGGGTCTAGAGCCTCCATTTTTGCACTCAGATCAAAGTCTTGTGGCCCTCTATCATAATCCAGAGTTTTGAGAAGATTGGAGAAACTTAATTTTTCGCCCAAAAAAACGGAAAAAAACGAAAGGGGTAACACTGTCGTTTTTTTTTCGGGTCAAAATTTTGAATTTTGATATCTCAGCTCTGGAAGGGTCTAGAGCCTCCATTTTTGCACTCAGGTCAAAGTCTCACAGCCCTCTATCATAATCCAGAGTTTTGAGAAGATTGGAGAAACTTAATTTTTCGCCCGAAAACGAAAAAAAACGAAAGGGGTAACACTGTCGTTTTTTTTTCAGGTCGAAATTTTGAACTTTGATATCTCAGCTCTGGAAGGGTCTAGAGCCTCCATTTTTGCACTCAGGTCAAAGTCTCGTGGCCCTCTATCATAATCCAGAGTTTTGAGAAGATTGGAGAAACTTAATTTTTCGCCCAAAAACGGAAAAAAACGAAAGGGGTAACACTGTCGTTTTTTTTTCAGTTCGAAATTTTGAACTTTGATATCTCAGCTCTGGAAGAGTCTAGAGCCTCCATTTTTGCACTCAGGTCAAAGTCTCACAGCCCTCTATCATAATCCAGAGTTTTGAGAAGATTGGAGAAACTTAATTTTTCGCCCAAAAACGGAAAAAAACGAAAGGGGTAACACTGTCGTTTTTTTTTTTTGGGTCGAAATTTTGAATTTTGATATCTCAGCTCTGGAAGGGTCTAGAGCCTCCATTTTTGCACTCAGATCAAAGTCTCTTGGCCCTCTATCATAATCCAGAGTTTTGAGAAGATTGGAGAAACTTAATTTTTCGCCCAAAAACGGAAAAAAACGAAAGGGGTAACACTGTCGTTTTTTTTTTTCGGGTCGAAATTTTGAACTTTGATATCTCAGCTCTGGAAGGGTCTAGAGCCTCCATTTTTGCACTCAGGTCAAAGTCTCACAGCCCTCTATCATAATCCAGAGTTTTGAGAAGATTGGAGAAACTTAATTTTTCGCCCGAAAACGAAAAAAAAAACGAAAGGGGTAACACTGTCGTTTTTTTTTTCTGGTCAAAATTTTGAACTTTGATATCTCAGCTCTGGAAGGGTCTAGAGCCTCCATTTTTGCACTCAGGTCAAAGTCTCACAGCCCTCTATCATAATCCAGAGTTTTGAGAAGGTTGGAGAAACTTAATTTTTCGCCCGAAAACGGAAAAAAACAAAAGGGGTAACACTGTCGTTTTTTTTTTCAGGTTGAAATTTTGAACTTTGATATCTCAGCTCTGGAAGGGTCTAGAGCCTCCATTTTTGCACTCAGGTCAAAGTCTCGTGGCCCTCTATCATAATCCAGAGTTTTGAGAAGATTGGAGAAACTTAATTTTTCGCCCGAAAACGGAAAAAAACAAAAGGGGTAACACTGTCGTTTTTTTTTCGGTTCGAAATTTTGAACTTTGATATCTCAGCTCTGGAAGGGTCTAAAGCCTCCATTTTTGCACTCAGATCAAAGTCTTGTGGCCCTCTATCATAATCCAGAGTTTTGAGAAGATTGGAAAAACTTAATTTTTCGCCAGAAAACGAAAAAAAACGAAAGGGGTAACACTGTCGTTTTTTTTTCGGGTCGAAATTTTGAACTTTGATATCTCAGCTCTGGAAGGGTCTAGAGCCTCCATTTTTGCACTCAGATTAAAGTCTTGTGGCCCTCTATCATAATCCAGAGTTTTGAGAAGATTGGAGAAACTTAATTTTTCGCCAGAAAACGAAAAAAAACGAAAGGGGTAACACTGTCGTTTTTTTTTCGGGTCGAAATTTTGAACTTTGATATCTCAGCTCTGGAAGGGTCTAGAGCCTCCATTTTTGCACTCAGGTCAAAGTCTCGTGGCCCTCTATCATAATCCAGAGTTTTGAGAAGATTGGAGAAACTTAATTTTTCGCCCAAAAACGGAAAAAAACGAAAGGGGTAACACTGTCGTTTTTTTTTCAGGTCGAAATTTTGAACTTTGATATCTCAGCTCTGGAAGGGTCTAGAGCCTCCATTTTTGCACTCAGGTCAAAGTCTTGTGGCCCTCTATCATAATCCAGAGTTTTGAGAAGATTGGAGAAACTTAATTTTTCGCCAAAAAACGGAAAAAAACGAAAGGGGTAACACTGTCGTTTTTTTTTCGGGTCAAAATTTTGAATTTTGATATCTCAGCTCTGGAAGGGTCTAGAGCCTCCATTTTTGCACTCAGATCAAAGTCTTGTGGCCCTCTATCATAATCCAGAGTTTTGAGAAGATTGGAGAAACTTAATTTTTCGCCCGAAAACGAAAAAAAACGAAAGGGGTAACACTGTCGTTTTTTTTTCAGGTCGAAATTTTGAACTTTGATATCTCAGCTCTGGAAGGGTCTAGAGCCTCCATTTTTGCACTCAGGTCAAAGTCTCGTGGCCCTCTATCATAATCCAGAGTTTTGAGAAGATTGGAGAAACTTAATTTTTCGCCCAAAAACGGAAAAAAACGAAAGGGGTAACACTGTCGTTTTTTTTTTCGGGTCGAAATTTTGAACTTTGATATCTCAGCTCTGGAAGGGTCTAGAGCCTCCATTTTTGCACTCAGGTCAAAGTCTCACAGCCCTCTATCATAATCCAGAGTTTTGAGAAGATTGGAGAAACTTAATTTTTCGCCCGAAAACGAAAAAAAACGAAAGGGGTAACACTGTCGTTTTTTTTTTCTGGTCAAAATTTTGAACTTTGATATCTCAGCTCTGGAAGGGTCTAGAGCCTCCATTTTTGCACTCAGGTCAAAGTCTCACAGCCCTCTATCATAATCCAGAGTTTTGAGAAGGTTGGAGAAACTTAATTTTTCGCCCGAAAACGGAAAAAAACAAAAGGGGTAACACTGTCGTTTTTTTTTCAGGTTGAAATTTTGAACTTTGATATCTCAGCTCTGGAAGGGTCTAGAGCCTCCATTTTTGCACTCAGGTCAAAGTCTCGTGGCCCTCTATCATAATCCAGAGTTTTGAGAAGATTGGAGAAACTTAATTTTTCGCCCGAAAACGGAAAAAAACAAAAGGGGTAACACTGTCGTTTGTTTTTTTCGGGTCGAAATTTTGAACTTTGATATCTCAGCTCTGGAAGGGTCTAAAGCCTCCATTTTTGCACTCAGATCAAAGTCTTGTGGCCCTCTATCATAATCCAGAGTTTTGAGAAGATTGGAAAAACTTAATTTTTCGCCAGAAAACGAAAAAAAACGAAAGGGGTAACACTGTCGTTTTTTTTTCGGGTCGAAATTTTGAACTTTGATATCTCAGCTCTGGAAGGGTCTAGAGCCTCCATTTTTGCACTCAGATTAAAGTCTTGTGGCCCTCTATCTTAATCCAGAGTTTTGAGAAGATTGGAGAAACTTAATTTTTCGCCAGAAAACGAAAAAAAACGAAAGGGGTAACACTGTCGTTTTTTTTTCGGGTCGAAATTTTGAACTTTGATATCTCAGCTCTGGAAGGGTCTAGAGCCTCCATTTTTGCACTCAGGTCGAAGTCTCACAGCCCTCTATCATAATCCAGAGTTTTGAGAAGATTGGAGAAACTTAATTTTTCGCCCGAAAACGGAAAAAAACAAAAGGGGTAACACTGTCGTTTTTTTTCGGGTCGAAATTTTGAACTTAGATATCTCTGCTCTGGAAGGGTCTAGAGTCTCCATTTTTGCACTCAGGACAAAGTCTCACAGCCCTCTATCATAATCCAGAGTTTTGAGAAGATTGGAGAAACTTAATTTTTCACCCGAAAACGAAAAAAAACGAAAGGGGTAACACTGTCGTTTTTTTTTTGGGTCGAAATTTTGAATTTTGATATCTCAGCTCTGGAAGGGTCTAGAGCCTCCATTTTTGCACTCAGGTCAAAGTCTCACAGCCCTCTATCATAATCCAGAGTTTTGAGAAGATTAGAGAAACTTAATTTTTCGCCCGAAAACGGAAAAAAACGAAAGGGGTAACACTGTCGTTTTTTTTTCAGGTCGAAATTTTGAATTTTGATATCTCAGCTCTGGAAGGGTCTAGAGCCTCCATTTTTGCACTCAGATCAAAGTCTTGTGGCCCTCTATCATAATCCAGAGTTTTGAGAAGATTGGAGAAACTTAATTTTTCGCCCGAAAACGAAAAAAAACGAAAGGGGTAACACTGTCGTTTTTTTTTCAGGTCGAAATTTTGAACTTTGATATCTCAGCTCTGGAAGGGTCTAGAGCCTCCATTTTTGCACTCAGGTCAAAGTCTCGTGGCCCTCTATCATAATCCAGAGTTTTGAGAAGATTGGAGAAACTTAATTTTTCGCCCAAAAACGGAAAAAAACGAAAGGGGTAACACTGTCGTTTTTTTTTCAGGTCGAAATTTTTAACTTTGATATCTCAGCTCTGGAAGGGTCTAGAGCCTCCATTTTTGCACTCAGGTCAAAGTCTCACAGCCCTCTATCATAATCCAGAGTTTTGAGAAGATTGGAGAAACTTAATTTTTCGCCAGAAAACGAAAAAAAACGAAAGGGGTAACACTGTCGTTTTTTTTTCGGGTCGAAATTTTGAACTTTGATATCTCAGCTCTGGAAGGGTCTAGAGCCTCCATTTTTGCACTCAGGTCGAAGTCTCACAGCCCTCTATCATAATCCAGAGTTTTGAGAAGATTGGAGAAACTTAATTTTTCGCCCGAAAACGGAAAAAAACAAAAGGGGTAACACTGTCGTTTTTTTTCGGGTCGAAATTTTGAATTTTGATATCTCAGCTCTGGAAGGGTCTAGAGCCTCCATTTTTGCACTCAGGTCAAAGTCTCACAGCCCTCTATCATAATCCAGAGTTTTGAGAAGATTAGAGAAACTTAATTTTTCGCCCGAAAACGGAAAAAAACGAAAGGGGTAACACTGTCGTTTTTTTTTTCAGGTCGAAATTTTGAACTTTGATATCTCAGCTCTGGAAGGGTCTAGAGCCTCCATTTTTGCACTCAGGTCAAAGTCTCGTGGCCCTCTATCATAATCCAGAGTTTTGAGAAGATTGGAGAAACTTAATTTTTCGCCCAAAAAACGGAAAAAAACGAAAGGGGTAACACTGTCGTTTTTTTTTCGGGTCAAAATTTTGAATTTTGATATCTCAGCTCTGGAAGGGTCTAGAGCCTCCATTTTTGCACTCAGATCAAAGTCTTGTGGCCCTCTATCATAATCCAGAGTTTTGAGAAGATTGGAGAAACTTAATTTTTCGCCCGAAAACGAAAAAAAACGAAAGGGGTAACACTGTCGTTTTTTTTTCAGGTCGAAATTTTGAACTTTGATATCTCAGCTCTGGAAGGGTCTAGAGCCTCCATTTTTGCACTCAGGTCAAAGTCTCGTGGCCCTCTATCATAATCCAGAGTTTTGAGAAGATTGGAGAAACTTAATTTTTCGCCAAAAAACGGAAAAAAACGAAAGGGGTAACACTGTCGTTTTTTTTTTCGGGTCAAAATTTTGAATTTTGATATCTCAGCTCTGGAAGGGTCTAGAGCCTCCATTTTTGCACTCAGATCAAAGTCTCTTGGCCCTCTATCATAATCCAGAGTTTTGAGAAGATTGGAGAAACTTAATTTTTCGCCCAAAAACGGAAAAAAACGAAAGGGGTAACACTGTCGTTTTTTTTTTTCGGGTCGAAATTTTGAACTTTGATATCTCAGCTCTGGAAGGGTCTAGAGCCTCCATTTTTGCACTCAGGTCAAAGTCTCACAGCCCTCTATCATAATCCAGAGTTTTGAGAAGATTGGAGAAACTTAATTTTTCGCCCGAAAACGAAAAAAAACGAAAGGGGTAACACTGTCGTTTTTTTTTTCTGGTCAAAATTTTGAACTTTGATATCTCAGCTCTGGAAGGGTCTAGAGCCTCCATTTTTGCACTCAGGTCAAAGTCTCACAGCCCTCTATCATAATCCAGAGTTTTGAGAAGGTTGGAGAAACTTAATTTTTCGCCCGAAAACGGAAAAAAACAAAAGGGGTAACACTGTCGTTTTTTTTTTCAGGTTGAAATTTTGAACTTTGATATCTCAGCTCTGGAAGGGTCTAGAGCCTCCATTTTTGCACTCAGGTCAAAGTCTCGTGGCCCTCTATCATAATCCAGAGTTTTGAGAAGATTGGAGAAACTTAATTTTTCGCCCGAAAATGGAAAAAAACAAAAGGGGTAACACTGTCGTTTTTTTTTCGGGTCGAAATTTTGAACTTTGATATCTCAGCTCTGGAAGGGTCTAAAGCCTCCATTTTTGCACTCAGATCAAAGTCTTGTGGCCCTCTATCATAATCCAGAGTTTTGAGAAGATTGGAAAAACTTAATTTTTCGCCAGAAAACGAAAAAAAACGAAAGGGGTAACACTGTCGTTTTTTTTTCGGGTCGAAATTTTGAACTTTGATATCTCAGCTCTGGAAGGGTCTAGAGCCTCCATTTTTGCACTCAGATTAAAGTCTTGTGGCCCTCTATCATAATCCAGAGTTTTGAGAAGATTGGAGAAACTTAATTTTTCGCCAGAAAACAAAAAAAAACGAAAGGGGTAACACTGTCGTTTTTTTTTTCGGGTCGAAATTTTGAACTTTGATATCTCAGCTCTGGAAGGGTCTAGAGCCTCCATTTTTGCACTCAGGTCGAAGTCTCACAGCCCTCTATCATAATCCAGAGTTTTGAGAAGATTGGAGAAACTTAATTTTTTGCCCGAAAACGGAAAAAAACAAAAGGGGTAACACTGTCGTTTTTTTTCGGGTCGAAATTTTGAACTTTGATATCTCTGCTCTGGAAGGGTCTAGAGCCTCCATTTTTGCACTCAGGACAAAGTCTCACAGCCCTCTATCATAATCCAGAGTTTTGAGAAGATTGGAGAAACTTCATTTTTCACCCGAAAACGAAAAAAAACGAAAGGGGTAACACTGTCGTTTTTTTTTTGGGTCGAAATTTTGAATTTTGATATCTCAGCTCTGGAAGGGTCTAGAGCCTCCATTTTTGCACTCAGGTCAAAGTCTCACAGCCCTCTATCATAATCCAGAGTTTTGAGAAGATTAGAGAAACTTAATTTTTCGCCCAAAAACGGAAAAAAACGAAAGGGGTAACACTGTCGTTTTTTTTTCGGGTCAAAATATTGAATTTTGATATCTCAGCTCTGGAAGGGTCTAGAGCCTCCATTTTTGCACTCAGATCAAAGTCTTGTGGCCCTCTATCATAATCCAGAGTTTTGAGAAGATTGGAGAAACTTAATTTTTCGCCCGAAAACGAAAAAAAACGAAAGGGGTAACACTGTCGTTTTTTTTTCAGGTCGAAATTTTGAACTTTGATATCTCAGCTCTGGAAGGGTCTAGAGCCTCCATTTTTGCACTCAGGTCAAAGTCTCACAGCCCTCTATCATAATCCAGAGTTTTGAGAAGATTGGAGAAACTTAATTTTTCGCCCCAAAAACGGAAAAAAACGAAAGGGGTAACACTGTCGGTTTTTTTTTTTTGGGTCGAAATTTTGAATTTTGATATCTCAGCTCTGGAAGGGTCTAGAGCCTCCATTTTTGCACTCAGATCAAAGTCTCTTGGCCCTCTATCATAATCCAGAGTTTTGAGAAAATTGGAGAAACTTAATTTTTCGCACAAAAAAGGAAAAAAACGAAAGGGGTAACACTGTCGTTTTTTTTTCGGGTCGAAATTTTGAACTTTGATATCTCAGCTCTGGAAGGGTCTAGAGCCTCCATTTTTGCACTCAGGTCAAAGTCTCACAGCACTCTATCATAATCCAGAGTTTTGAGAAGATTGGAGAAACTTAATTTTTCGCCCGAAAGCGAAAAAAAAACGAAAGGGGCAACACTGTCGTTTTTATTTCGGGTCGAAATTTTGAACTTTGATATCTCAGCTCTGGAAGGGTCTAGAGCCTCCATTTTTGCACTCAGATCATAGTCTCGTGGCCCTCTATCATAATCCAGAGTTTTGAGAAGATTGGAGAAACTTAATTTTTCACCCGAAAACGGAAAAAAACGAAAGGGGTAACACTGTCGTTTTTTTTGGGGGGGGTCGAAATTTTGAATTTCGATATCTCAGCTCAGGAAGGGTCTAGAGCCTCCATTTTTGCACTCAGGTCAAAGTCTCACAGCCCTCTATCATAATCCAGAGTTTTGAGAAGATTGGAGACACTTAAATTTTCACCAGAAAACAGAAAAAACGAAAGGGGTAACACTGTCGTTTTTTTTCGGGTCGAAATTTTGAATTTTGATATCTCAGCTCTGGAAGGGTTTTGAGAAGTCCTCCATTTTTGCACTCAGGTCAAAGTCTCACAGCCCTCTATCATAATCCAGAGTTTTGAGAAGATTGGAGAAACTTAATTTTTCGCCCGAAAACGGAAAAAAACGAAAGGGGTAACACTGTCGTTTTTTTTCGGGTCGAAATTTTGAATTTTGATATCTCAGCTCTGGAAGGGTCTAGAGCCTCCATTTTTGCACTCAGATCAAAGTCTCTTGGCCCTCTATCATAATCCAGAGTTTTGAGAAAATTGGAGAAACTTAATTTTTCGCACAAAAAAGGAAAAAAACGAAAGGGGTAACACTGTCGTTTTTTTTTCGGGTCGAAATTTTGAACTTTGATATCTCAGCTCTGGAAGGGTCTAGAGCCTCCATTTTTGCACTCAGGTCAAAGTCTCACAGCCCTCTATCATAATCCAGAGTTTTGAGAAGATTGGAGAAACTTAATTTTTCGCCCGAAAACGAAAAAAAACGAAAGGGGTAACACTGTCGTTTTTTTTTTTGGGTCGAAATTTTGAATTTTGATATCTCAGCTCTGGAAGGGTCTAGAGCCTCCATTTTTGCACTCAGGTCAAAGTCTCACAGCCCTCTATCATAATCCAGAGTTTTGAGAAGATTGGAGAAACTTAATTTTTCGCCCGAAAACGGAAAAAAAACGAAAGGGGTAACACTGTCGTTTTTTTTTCAGGTCGAAATTTTGAACTTTGATATCTCAGCTCTGGAAGGGTCTAGAGCCTCCATTTTTGCACTCAGGTCAAAGTCTCGTGGCCCTCTATCATAATCCAGAGTTTTGAGAAAATTGGAGAAACTTAATTTTTCGCCCAAAAACGGAAAAAAACGAAAGGGGTAACACTGTCGTTTTTTTTTCAGGTCGAAATTTTGAACTTTGATATCTCAGCTCTGGAAGGGTCTAGAGCCTCCATTTTTGCACTCAGGTCAAAGTCTCACAGCCCTCTATCATAATCCAGAGTTTTGAGAAGATTGGAGAAACTTAATTTTTCGCCCGAAAACGGAAAAAAACAAAAGGGGTAACACTGTCGTTTTTTTTTTCAGGTCGAAATTTTGAACTTTGATATCTCAGCTCTGGAAGGGTCTAGAGCCTCCATTTTTGCACTCAGGTCAAAGTCTCACAGCCCTCTATCATAATCCAGAGTTTTGAGAAGATTAGAGAAACTTAATTTTTCGCCCGAAAACGGAAAAAAACGAAAGGGGTAACACTGTCGTTTTTTTTTTGGGTCGAAATTTTGAATTTTGATATCTCAGCTCTGGAAGGGTCTAGAGCCTCCATTTTTGCACTCAGGTCAAAGTCTCACAGCCCTCTATCATAATCCAGAGTTTTGAGAAGATTAGAGAAACTTAATTTTTCGCCCGAAAACGGAAAAAAACGAAAGGGGTAACACTGTCGTTTTTTTTTTCAGGTCGAAATTTTGAACTTTGATATCTCAGCTCTGGAAGGGTCTAGAGCCTCCATTTTTGCACTCAGGTCAAAGTCTCGTGGCCCTCTATCATAATCCAGAGTTTTGAGAAGATTGGAGAAACTTAATTTTTCGCCCAAAAACGGAAAAAAACGAAAGGGGTAACACTGTCGTTTTTTTTTCGGGTCAAAATATTGAATTTTGATATCTCAGCTCTGGAAGGGTCTAGAGCCTCCATTTTTGCACTCAGATCAAAGTCTTGTGGCCCTCTATCATAATCCAGAGTTTTGAGAAGATTGGAGAAACTTAATTTTTCGCCCAAAAACGGAAAAAAACGAAAGGGGTAACACTGTCGTTTTTTTTTCAGGTCGAAATTTTGAACTTTGATATCTCAGCTCTGGAAGGGTCTAGAGCCTCCATTTTTGCACTCAGGTCAAAGTCTCACAGCCCTCTATCATAATCCAGAGTTTTGAGAAGATTGGAGAAACTTAATTTTTCGCCCGAAAACGGAAAAAAACAAAAGGGGTAACACTGTCGTTTTTTTTTTCAGGTCGAAATTTTGAACTTTGATATCTCAGCTCTGGAAGGGTCTAGAGCCTCCATTTTTGCACTCAGGTCAAAGTCTCACAGCCCTCTATCATAATCCAGAGTTTTGAGAAGATTGGAGAAACTTAATTTTTCGCCCGAAAACGGAAAAAAACAAAAGGGGTAACACTGTCGTTTTTTTTTCGGGTCGAAATTTTGAACTTTGATATCTCAGCTCTGGAAGGGTCTAGAGCCTCCATTTTTGCACTCAGATCAAAGTCTTGTGGCCCTCTATCATAATCCAGAGTTTTGAGAAGATTGGAGAAACTTAATTTTTCGCCAGAAAACGGAAAAAAACAAAAGGGGTAACACTGTCGTTTTTTTTTCAGGTCGAAATTTTGAACTTTGATATCTCAGCTCTGGAAGGGTCTAGAGCCTCCATTTTTGCACTCAGGTCAAAGTCTCGTGGCCCTCTATCATAATCCAGAGTTTTGAGAAAATTGGAGAAACTTAATTTTTCGCACAAAAAAGGAAAAAAACAAAAGGGGTAACACTGTCGTTTTTTTTTTCGGGTAAAAATTTACAATTTTGATATCTCAGCTCTGGAAGGGTCTAGAGCCTCCATTTTTGCACTCAGGTCAAAGTCTCACAGCGCTCTATCATAATCCAGAGTTTTGAGAAGATTGGAGAAACTTAATTTTTCGCCCGAAAACAGAAAAAAACAAAAGGGGTAACACTGTCGTTTTTTTTTCGGGTTGAAATTTTGAACTTTGATATCTCAGCTCTGGAAGGGTCTAGAGCCTCCATTTTTGCACTCAGATCAAAGTCTTGTGGCCCTCTATCATAATCCAGAGTTTTGAGAAGATTGGAGAAACTTAATTTTTCGCCAGAAAACAAAAAAAACGAAAGGGGTAACACTGTCGTTTTTTTTTCAGGTCGAAATTTTGAACTTTGATATCTCAGCTCTGGAAGGGTCTAGAGCCTCCATTTTTGCACTCAGGTCAAAGTCTCACAGCCCTCTATCATAATCCAGAGTTTTGAGAAGATTGGAGAAACTTAATTTTTCGCCCGAAAACGAAAAAAAACGAAAGGGGTAACACTGTCGTTTTTTTTTTCTGGTCAAAATTTTGAACTTTGATATCTCAGCTCTGGAACGGTCTAGAGCCTCCATTTTTGCACTCAGGTCAAAGTCTCACAGCCCTCTATCATAATCCAGAGTTTTGAGAAGGTTGGAGAAACTTAATTTTTCGCCCAAAAAACGGAAAAAAACGAAAGGGGTAACACTGTCGTTTTTTTTTCGGGTCAAAATTTTGAATTTTGATATCTCAGCTCTGGAAGGGTCTAGAGCCTCCATTTTTGCACTCAGGTCAAAGTCTCGTGGCCCTCTATCATAATCCAGAGTTTTGAGAAGATTGGAGAAACTTAATTTTTCGCCCAAAAACGGAAAAAAACGAAAGGGGTAACACTGTCGTTTTTTTTTCAGGTCGAAATTTTGAACTTTGATATCTCAGCTCTGGAAGGGTCTAGAGCCTCCATTTTTGCACTCAGGTCAAAGTCTTGTGGCCCTCTATCATAATCCAGAGTTTTGAGAAGATTGGAGAAACTTAATTTTTCGCCAAAAAACGGAAAAAAACGAAAGGGGTAACACTGTCGTTTTTTTTTTCGGGTCAAAATTTTGAATTTTGATATCTCAGCTCTGGAAGGGTCTAGAGCCTCCATTTTTGCACTCAGATCAAAGTCTTGTGGCCCTCTATCATAATCCAGAGTTTTGAGAAGATTGGAGAAACTTAATTTTTCGCCCGAAAACGAAAAAAAACGAAAGGGGTAACACTGTCGTTTTTTTTTCAGGTCGAAATTTTGAACTTTGATATCTCAGCTCTGGAAGGGTCTAGAGCCTCCATTTTTGCACTCAGGTCAAAGTCTCGTGGCCCTCTATCATAATCCAGAGTTTTGAGAAGATTGGAGAAACTTAATTTTTCGCCCAAAAACGGAAAAAAACGAAAGGGGTAACACTGTCGTTTTTTTTTTTGGGTCGAAATTTTGAATTTTGATATCTCAGCTCTGGAAGGGTCTAGAGCCTCCATTTTTGCACTCAGATCAAAGTCTCTTGGCCCTCTATCATAATCCAGAGTTTTGAGAAGATTGGAGAAACTTAATTTTTCGCCCAAAAACGGAAAAAAACGAAAGGGGTAACACTGTCGTTTTTTTTTTTCGGGTCGAAATTTTGAACTTTGATATCTCAGCTCTGGAAGGGTCTAGAGCCTCCATTTTTGCACTCAGGTCAAAGTCTCACAGCCCTCTATCATAATCCAGAGTTTTGAGAAGATTGGAGAAACTTAATTTTTCGCCCGAAAACGAAAAAAAACGAAAGGGGTAACACTGTCGGTTTTTTTTTCTGGTCAAAATTTTGAACTTTGATATCTCAGCTCTGGAAGGGTCTAGAGCCTCAATTTTTGCACTCAGGTCAAAGTCTCACAGCCCTCTATCATAATCCAGAGTTTTGAGAAGGTTGGAGAAACTTAATTTTTCGCCCGAAAACGGAAAAAAACAAAAGGGGTAACACTGTCGTTTTTTTTTCAGGTTGAAATTTTGAACTTTGATATCTCAGCTCTGGAAGGGTCTAGAGCCTCCATTTTTGCACTCAGGTCAAAGTCTCGTGGCCCTCTATCATAATCCAGAGTTTTGAGAAGATTGGAGAAACTTAATTTTTCGCCCGAAAACGGAAAAAAACAAAAGGGGTAACACTGTCGTTTGTTTTTTTCGGGTCGAAGTTTTGAACTTTGATATCTCAGCTCTGGAAGGGTCTAAAGCCTCCATTTTTGCACTCAGATCAAAGTCTTGTTGCCCTCTATCATAATCCAGAGTTTTGAGAAGATTGGAAAAACTTAATTTTTCGCCAGAAAACGAAAAAAAACGAAAGGGGTAACACTGTCGTTTTTTTTTCGGGTCGAAATTTTGAACTTTGATATCTCAGCTCTGGAAGGGTCTAGAGCCTCCATTTTTGCACTCAGATTAAAGTCTTGTGGCCCTCTATCTTAATCCAGAGTTTTGAGAAGATTGGAGAAACTTAATTTTTCGCCAGAAAACGAAAAAAAAACGAAAGGGGTAACACTGTCGTTTTTTTTCGGGTCGAAATTTTGAACTTTGATATCTCAGCTCTGGAAGGGTCTAGAGCCTCCATTTTTGCACTCATTAAGCCTCCATTTTTGCACTCATTAAGTTTCACAGCCCTCTATCATAATCCAGAGTTTTGAGAAGATTGGAGAAACTTAATTTTTCGCCCGAAAACGGAAAAAAACAAAAGGGGTAACACTGTCGTTTTTTTTCGGGTCGAAATTTTGAACTTTGATATCTCAGCTCTGGAAGGGTCTAGAGCCTCCATTTTTGCACTCAGGTCAAAGTCAAAGTCTCGTGGCCCTCTATCATAATCCAGAGTTTTGAGAAGATTGGAGAAACTTAATTTTTCGCCCAAAAACGGAAAAAAACGAAAGGGGTAACACTGTCGTTTTTTTTTCAGGTCGAAATTTTTTAACTTTGATATCTCAGCTCTGGAAGGGTCTAGAGCCTCCATTTTTGCACTCAGATCAAAGTCTTGTGGCCCTCTATCATAATCCAGAGTTTTGAGAAGATTGGAGAAACTTAATTTTTCGCCCGAAAACGAAAAAAAACGAAAGGGGTAACACTGTCGTTTTTTTTTCAGGTCGAAATTTTGAACTTTGATATCTCAGCTCTGGAAGGGTCTAGAGCCTCCATTTTTGCACTCAGGTCAAAGTCTCGTGGCCCTCTATCATAATCCAGAGTTTTGAGAAGATTGGAGAAACTTAATTTTTCGCCCAAAAACGGAAAAAAACGAAAGGGGTAACACTGTCGTTTTTTTTTTTTGGGTCGAAATTTTGAATTTTGATATCTCAGCTCTGGAAGGGTCTAGAGCCTCCATTTTTGCACTCAGATCAAAGTCTCTTGGCCCTCTATCATAATCCAGAGTTTTGAGAAGATTGGAGAAACTTAATTTTTCGCCCAAAAACGGAAAAAAACGAAAGGGGTAACACTGTCGTTTTTTTTTCAGGTCGAAATTTTGAACTTTGATATCTCAGCTCTGGAAGTGTCTAGAGCCTCCATTTTTGCACTCAGGTCAAAGTCTCACAGCCCTCTATCATAATCCAGAGTTTTGAGAAGATTGGAGAAACTTAATTTTTCGCCCAAAAACGGAAAAAAACGAAAGGGGTAACACTGTCGTTTTTTTTTTTTGGGTCGAAATTTTGAATTTTGATATCTCAGCTCTGGAAGGGTCTAGAGCCTCCATTTTTGCACTCAGATCAAAGTCTCTTGGCCCTCTATCATAATCCAGAGTTTTGAGAAGATTGGAGAAACTTAATTTTTCGCCCAAAAACGGAAAAAAACGAAAGGGGTAACACTGTCGTTTTTTTTTTTCGGGTCGAAATTTTGAACTTTGATATCTCAGCTCTGGAAGGGTCTAGAGCCTCCATTTTTGCACTCAGGTCAAAGTCTCACAGCCCTCTATCATAATCCAGAGTTTTGAGAAGATTGGAGAAACTTAATTTTTCGCCCGAAAACGAAAAAAAACGAAAGGGGTAACACTGTCGTTTTTTTTTTCTGGTCAAAATTTTGAACTTTGATATCTCAGCTCTGGAAGGGTCTAGAGTCTCTATTTTTGCACTCAGGTCAAAGTCTCACAGCCCTCTATCATAATCCAGAGTTTTGAGAAGGTTGGAGAAACTTAATTTTTCGCCCGAAAATGGAAAAAAACAAAAGGGGTAACACTGTCGTTTTTTTTTCGGGTCGAAATTTTGAACTTTGATATCTCAGCTCTGGAAGGGTCTAGAGCCTCCATTTTTGCACTCAGGTCGAAGTCTCACAGCCCTCTATCATAATCCAGAGTTTTGAGAAGATTGGAGAAACTTAATTTTTCGCCCGAAAACGGAAAAAAACAAAAGGGGTAACACTGTCGTTTTTTTTCGGGTCGAAATTTTGAACTTTGATATCTCTGCTCTGGAAGGGTCTAGAGCCTCCATTTTTGCACTCAGGACAAAGTCTCACAGCCCTCTATCATAATCCAGAGTTTTGAGAAGATTGGAGAAACTTAATTTTTCGCCAAAAAACAGAAAAAAACGAAAGGGGTAACACTGTCGTTTTTTTTTCGGGTCAAAATTTTGAATTTTGATATCTCAGCTCTGGAAGGGTCTAGAGCCTCCATTTTTGCACTCAGATCAAAGTCTTGTGGCCCTCTATCATAATCCAGAGTTTTGAGAAGATTGGAGAAACTTAATTTTTCGCCCGAAAACGAAAAAAAACGAAAGGGGTAACACTGTCGTTTTTTTTTCAGGTCGAAATTTTGAACTTTGATATCTCAGCTCTGGAAGGGTCTAGAGCCTCCATTTTTGCACTCAGGTCAAAGTCTCGTGGCCCTCTATCATAATCCAGAGTTTTGAGAAGATTGGAGAAACTTAATTTTTCGCCCAAAAACGGAAAAAAACGAAAGGGGTAACACTGTCGTTTTTTTTTCAGGTCGAAATTTTGAACTTTGATATCTCAGCTCTGGAAGGGTCTAGAGCCTCCATTTTTGCACTCAGGTCAAAGTCTCACAGCCCTCTATCATAATCCAGAGTTTTGAGAAGATTGGAGAAACTTAATTTTTCGCCCAAAAACGGAAAAAAACGAAAGGGGTAACACTGTCGTTTTTTTTTTTTGGGTCGAAATTTTGAATTTTGATATCTCAGCTCTGGAAGGGTCTAGAGCCTCCATTTTTGCACTCAGATCAAAGTCTCTTGGCCCTCTATCATAATCCAGAGTTTTGAGAAGATTGGAGAAACTTAATTTTTCGCCCAAAAACGGAAAAAAACGAAAGGGGTAACACTGTCGTTTTTTTTTCAGGTCGAAATTTTGAACTTTGATATCTCAGCTCTGGAAGTGTCTAGAGCCTCCATTTTTGCACTCAGGTCAAAGTCTCACAGCCCTCTATCATAATACAGAGTTTTGAGAAGATTGGAGAAACTTAATTTTTCGCCCAAAAACGGAAAAAAACGAAAGGGGTAACACTGTCGTTTTTTTTTTTTGGGTCGAAATTTTGAATTTTGATATCTCAGCTCTGGAAGGGTCTAGAGCCTCCATTTTTGCACTCAGATCAAAGTCTCTTGGCCCTCTATCATAATCCAGAGTTTTGAGAAGATTGGAGAAACTTAATTTTTAGCCCAAAAACGGAAAAAAACGAAAGGGGTAACACTGTCGTTTTTTTTTTTCGGGTCGAAATTTTGAACTTTGATATCTCAGCTCTGGAAGGGTCTAGAGCCTCCATTTTTGCACTCAGGTCAAAGTCTCACAGCCCTCTATCATAATCCAGAGTTTTGAGAAGATTGGAGAAACTTAATTTTTCGCCCGAAAACGAAAAAAAACGAAAGGGGTAACACTGTCGTTTTTTTTTTCTGGTCAAAATTTTGAACTTTGATATCTCAGCTCTGGAAGGGTCTAGAGTCTCTATTTTTGCACTCAGGTCAAAGTCTCACAGCCCTCTATCATAATCCAGAGTTTTGAGAAGGTTGGAGAAACTTAATTTTTCGCCCGAAAATGGAAAAAAACAAAAGGGGTAACACTGTCGTTTTTTTTTCGGGTCGAAATTTTGAACTTTGATATCTCAGCTCTGGAAGGGTCTAGAGCCTCCATTTTTGCACTCAGGTCAAAGTCTCACAGCCCTCTATCATAATCCAGAGTTTTGAGAAGATTGGAGAAACTTAATTTTTCGCCCGAAAACGAAAAAAAACGAAAGGGGTAACACTGTCGGTTTTTTTTTCTGGTCAAAATTTTGAACTTTGATATCTCAGCTCTGGAAGGGTCTAGAGCCTCAATTTTTGCACTCAGGTCAAAGTCTCACAGCCCTCTATCATAATCCAGAGTTTTGAGAAGGTTGGAGAAACTTAATTTTTCGCCCGAAAACGGAAAAAAACAAAAGGGGTAACACTGTCGTTTTTTTTTCAGGTTGAAATTTTGAACTTTGATATCTCAGCTCTGGAAGGGTCTAGAGCCTCCATTTTTGCACTCAGGTCAAAGTCTCGTGGCCCTCTATCATAATCCAGAGTTTTGAGAAGATTGGAGAAACTTAATTTTTCGCCCGAAAACGGAAAAAAACAAAAGGGGTAACACTGTCGTTTGTTTTTTTCGGGTCGAAATTTTGAACTTTGATATCTCAGCTCTGGAAGGGTCTAAAGCCTCCATTTTTGCACTCAGATCAAAGTCTTGTTGCCCTCTATCATAATCCAGAGTTTTGAGAAGATTGGAAAAACTTAATTTTTCGCCAGAAAACGAAAAAAAACGAAAGGGGTAACACTGTCGTTTTTTTTTCGGGTCGAAATTTTGAACTTTGATATCTCAGCTCTGGAAGGGTCTAGAGCCTCCATTTTTGCACTCAGATTAAAGTCTTGTGGCCCTCTATCTTAATCCAGAGTTTTGAGAAGATTGGAGAAACTTAATTTTTCGCCAGAAAACGAAAAAAAACGAAAGGGGTAACACTGTCGTTTTTTTTTCGGGTCGAAATTTTGAACTTTGATATCTCAGCTCTGGAAGGGTCTAGAGCCTCCATTTTTGCACTCATTAAGCCTCCATTTTTGCACTCATTAAGTTTCACAGCCCTCTATCATAATCCAGAGTTTTGAGAAGATTGGAGAAACTTAATTTTTCGCCCGAAAACGGAAAAAAACAAAAGGGGTAACACTGTCGTTTTTTTTCGGGTCGAAATTTTGAACTTTGATATCTCAGCTCTGGAAGGGTCTAGAGCCTCCATTTTTGCACTCAGGTCAAAGTCAAAGTCTCGTGGCCCTCTATCATAATCCAGAGTTTTGAGAAGATTGGAGAAACTTAATTTTTCGCCCAAAAACGGAAAAAAACGAAAGGGGTAACACTGTCGTTTTTTTTTCAGGTCGAAATTTTTTAACTTTGATATCTCAGCTCTGGAAGGGTCTAGAGCCTCCATTTTTGCACTCAGGTCAAAGTCTCACAGCCCTCTATCATAATCCAGAGTTTTGAGAAGATTGGAGAAACTTAATTTTTCGCCAAAAAACGGAAAAAAACGAAAGGGGTAACACTGTCGTTTTTTTTTCGGGTCAAAATTTTGAATTTTGATATCTCAGCTCTGGAAGGGTCTAGAGCCTCCATTTTTGCACTCAGATCAAAGTCTTGTGGCCCTCTATCATAATCCAGAGTTTTGAGAAGATTGGAGAAACTTAATTTTTCGCCCGAAAACGAAAAAAAACGAAAGGGGTAACACTGTCGTTTTTTTTTCAGGTCGAAATTTTGAACTTTGATATCTCAGCTCTGGAAGGGTCTAGAGCCTCCATTTTTGCACTCAGGTCAAAGTCTCGTGGCCCTCTATCATAATCCAGAGTTTTGAGAAGATTGGAGAAACTTAATTTTTCGCCCAAAAACGGAAAAAAACGAAAGGGGTAACACTGTCGTTTTTTTTTCAGGTCGAAATTTTGAACTTTGATATCTCAGCTCTGGAAGGGTCTAGAGCCTCCATTTTTGCACTCAGGTCAAAGTCTCACAGCCCTCTATCATAATCCAGAGTTTTGAGAAGATTGGAGAAACTTAATTTTTCGCCCAAAAACGGAAAAAAACGAAAGGGGTAACACTGTCGTTTTTTTTTTTGGGTCGAAATTTTGAATTTTGATATCTCAGCTCTGGAAGGGTCTAGAGCCTCCATTTTTGCACTCAGATCAAAGTCTCTTGGCCCTCTATCATAATCCAGAGTTTTGAGAAGATTGGAGAAACTTAATTTTTCGCCCAAAAACGGAAAAAAACGAAAGGGGTAACACTGTCGTTTTTTTTTCAGGTCGAAATTTTGAACTTTGATATCTCAGCTCTGGAAGTGTCTAGAGCCTCCATTTTTGCACTCAGGTCAAAGTCTCACAGCCCTCTATCATAATCCAGAGTTTTGAGAAGATTGGAGAAACTTAATTTTTCGCCCAAAAACGGAAAAAAACGAAAGGGGTAACACTGTCGTTTTTTTTTTTTGGGTCGAAATTTTGAATTTTGATATCTCAGCTCTGGAAGGGTCTAGAGCCTCCATTTTTGCACTCAGATCAAAGTCTCTTGGCCCTCTATCATAATCCAGAGTTTTGAGAAGATTGGAGAAACTTAATTTTTCGCCCAAAAACGGAAAAAAACGAAAGGGGTAACACTGTCGTTTTTTTTTTCGGGTCGAAATTTTGAACTTTGATATCTCAGCTCTGGAAGGGTCTAGAGCCTCCATTTTTGCACTCAGGTCAAAGTCTCACAGCCCTCTATCATAATCCAGAGTTTTGAGAAGATTGGAGAAACTTAATTTTTCGCCCGAAAACGAAAAAAAACGAAAGGGGTAACACTGTCGTTTTTTTTTTCTGGTCAAAATTTTGAACTTTGATATCTCAGCTCTGGAAGGGTCTAGAGTCTCTATTTTTGCACTCAGGTCAAAGTCTCACAGCCCTCTATCATAATCCAGAGTTTTGAGAAGGTTGGAGAAACTTAATTTTTCGCCCGAAAATGGAAAAAAACAAAAGGGGTAACACTGTCGTTTTTTTTTCGGGTCGAAATTTTGAACTTTGATATCTCAGCTCTGGAAGGGTCTAGAGCCTCCATTTTTTTCACTCAGGTCGAAGTCTCACAGCCCTCTATCATAATCCAGAGTTTTGAGAAGATTGGAGAAACTTAATTTTTCGCCCGAAAACGGAAAAAAACAAAAGGGGTAACACTGTCGTTTTTTTTCGGGTCGAAATTTTGAACTTTGATATCTCTGCTCTGGAAGGGTCTAGAGCCTCCATTTTTGCACTCAGGACAAAGTCTCACAGCCCTCTATCATAATCCAGAGTTTTGAGAAGATTGGAGAAACTTAATTTTTCGCCAAAAAACGGAAAAAAACGAAAGGGGTAACACTGTCGTTTTTTTTTCGGGTCAAAATTTTGAATTTTGATATCTCAGCTCTGGAAGGGTCTAGAGCCTCCATTTTTGCACTCAGATCAAAGTCTTGTGGCCCTCTATCATAATCCAGAGTTTTGAGAAGATTGGAGAAACTTAATTTTTCGCCCGAAAACGAAAAAAAACGAAAGGGGTAACACTGTCGTTTTTTTTTCAGGTCGAAATTTTGAACTTTGATATCTCAGCTCTGGAAGGGTCTAGAGCCTCCATTTTTGCACTCAGGTCAAAGTCTCGTGGCCCTCTATCATAATCCAGAGTTTTGAGAAGATTGGAGAAACTTAATTTTTCGCCCAAAAACGGAAAAAAACGAAAGGGGTAACACTGTCGTTTTTTTTTCAGGTCGAAATTTTGAACTTTGATATCTCAGCTCTGGAAGGGTCTAGAGCCTCCATTTTTGCACTCAGGTCAAAGTCTCACAGCCCTCTATCATAATCCAGAGTTTTGAGAAGATTGGAGAAACTTAATTTTTCGCCCAAAAACGGAAAAAAACGAAAGGGGTAACACTGTCGTTTTTTTTTTTGGGTCGAAATTTTGAATTTTGATATCTCAGCTCTGGAAGGGTCTAGAGCCTCCATTTTTGCACTCAGATCAAAGTCTCTTGGCCCTCTATCATAATCCAGAGTTTTGAGAAGATTGGAGAAACTTAATTTTTCGCCCAAAAACGGAAAAAAACGAAAGGGGTAACACTGTCGTTTTTTTTTCAGGTCGAAATTTTGAACTTTGATATCTCAGCTCTGGAAGTGTCTAGAGCCTCCATTTTTGCACTCAGGTCAAAGTCTCACAGCCCTCTATCATAATCCAGAGTTTTGAGAAGATTGGAGAAACTTAATTTTTCGCCCAAAAACGGAAAAAAACGAAAGGGGTAACACTGTCGTTTTTTTTTTTTGGGTCGAAATTTTGAATTTTGATATCTCAGCTCTGGAAGGGTCTAGAGCCTCCATTTTTGCACTCAGATCAAAGTCTCTTGGCCCTCTATCATAATCCAGAGTTTTGAGAAGATTGGAGAAACTTAATTTTTAGCCCAAAAACGGAAAAAAACGAAAGGGGTAACACTGTCGTTTTTTTTTTTCGGGTCGAAATTTTGAACTTTGATATCTCAGCTCTGGAAGGGTCTAGAGCCTCCATTTTTGCACTCAGGTCAAAGTCTCACAGCCCTCTATCATAATCCAGAGTTTTGAGAAGATTGGAGAAACTTAATTTTTCGCCCGAAAACGAAAAAAAACGAAAGGGGTAACACTGTCGTTTTTTTTTTCTGGTCAAAATTTTGAACTTTGATATCTCAGCTCTGGAAGGGTCTAGAGTCTCTATTTTTGCACTCAGGTCAAAGTCTCACAGCCCTCTATCATAATCCAGAGTTTTGAGAAGGTTGGAGAAACTTAATTTTTCGCCCGAAAATGGAAAAAAACAAAAGGGGTAACACTGTC
The DNA here is from genome assembly GCF_988280905.1 of Pimephales promelas. Taxonomy (NCBI): domain Eukaryota; kingdom Metazoa; phylum Chordata; class Actinopteri; order Cypriniformes; family Leuciscidae; genus Pimephales; species Pimephales promelas. Next base: position 20,919,058 of record NC_142783.1, read on the forward strand.
GTTTTTTTTTTCGGGTCGAAATTTTGAACTTTGATATCTCAGCTCTGGAAGGGTCTAGAGCCTCCATTTTTGCACTCAGGTCGAAGTCTCACAGCCCTCTATCATAATCCAGAGTTTTGAGAAGATTGGAGAAACTTAATTTTTCGCCCGAAAACGGAAAAAAACAAAAGGGGTAACACTGTCGTTTTTTTTCGGGTCGAAATTTTGAACTTTGATATCTCTGCTCTGGAAGGGTCTAGAGCCTCCATTTTTGCACTCAGGACAAAGTCTCACAGCCCTCTATCATAATCCAGAGTTTTGAGAAGATTGGAGAAACTTCATTTTTCACCCGAAAACGAAAAAAAACGAAAGGGGTAACACTGTCGTTTTTTTTTTGGGTCGAAATTTTGAATTTTGATATCTCAGCTCTGGAAGGGTCTAGAGCCTCCATTTTTGCACTCAGGTCAAAGTCTCACAGCCCTCTATCATAATCCAGAGTTTTGAGAAGATTAGAGAAACTTAATTTTTCGCCCGAAAACGGAAAAAAACGAAAGGGGTAACACTGTCGTTTTTTTTTTCAGGTCGAAATTTTGAACTTTGATATCTCAGCTCTGGAAGGGTCTAGAGCCTCCATTTTTGCACTCAGGTCAAAGTCTCGTGGCCCTCTATCATAATCCAGAGTTTTGAGAAGATTGGAGAAACTTAATTTTTCGCCCAAAAACGGAAAAAAACGAAAGGGGTAACACTGTCGTTTTTTTTTCGGGTCAAAATATTGAATTTTGATATCTCAGCTCTGGAAGGGTCTAGAGCCTCCATTTTTGCACTCAGATCAAAGTCTTGTGGCCCTCTATCATAATCCAGAGTTTTGAGAAGATTGGAGAAACTTAATTTTTCGCCCGAAAACGAAAAAAAACGAAAGGGGTAACACTGTTGGTTTTTTTTTTTTGGGTCGAAATTTTGAATTTTGATATCTCAGCTCTGGAAGGGTCTAGAGCCTCCATTTTTGCACTCAGATCAAAGTCTTGTGGCCCTCTATCATAATCCAGAGTTTTGAGAAGATTGGAGAAACTTAATTTTTCGCCCGAAAACGAAAAAAAACGAAAGGGGTAACACTGTCGTTTGTTTTTTTTTGGGTCGAAATTTTGAACTTTGATATCTCAGCTCTGGAAGGGTCTAGAGCCTCCATTTTTGCACTCAGGTCAAAGTCTCACAGCCCTCTATCATAATCCAGAGTTTTGAGAAGATTGGAGAAACTTAATTTTTCGCCCCAAAAACGGAAAAAAAACGAAAGGGGTAACACTGTCGGTTTTTTTTTTTTGGGTCGAAATTTTGAATTTTGATATCTCAGCTCTGGAAGGGTCTAGAGCCTCCATTTTTGCACTCAGATCAAAGTCTCTTGGCCCTCTATCATAATCCAGAGTTTTGAGAAAATTGGAGAAACTTAATTTTTCGCACAAAAAAGGAAAAAAACGAAAGGGGTAACACTGTCGTTTTTTTTTCGGGTCGAAATTTTGAACTTTGATATCTCAGCTCTGGAAGGGTCTAGAGCCTCCATTTTTGCACTCAGGTCAAAGTCTCACAGCACTCTATCATAATCCAGAGTTTTGAGAAGATTGGAGAAACTTAATTTTTCGCCCGAAAACGAAAAAAAACGAAAGGGGCAACACTGTCGTTTTTATTTCGGGTCGAAATTTTGAACTTTGATATCTCAGCTCTGGAAGGGTCTAGAGCCTCCATTTTTGCACTCAGGTCATAGTCTCGTGGCCCTCTATCATAATCCAGAGTTTTGAGAAGATTGGAGAAACTTAATTTTTCACCCGAAAACGGAAAAAAACGAAAGGGGTAACACTGTCGTTTTTTTTGGGGGGGTCGAAATTTTGAATTTCGATATCTCAGCTCAGGAAGGGTCTAGAGCCTCCATTTTTGCACTCAGGTCAAAGTCTCACAGCCCTCTATCATAATCCAGAGTTTTGAGAAGATTGGAGAAACTTAATTTTTCACCAGAAAACAGAAAAAACGAAAGGGGTAACACTGTCGATTTTTTTCGGGTCGAAATTTTGAATTTTGATATCTCAGCTCTGGAAGGGTTTTGAGAAGTCCTCCATTTTTGCACTCAGGTCAAAGTCTCACAGCCCTCTATCATAATCCAGAGTTTTGAGAAGATTGGAGAAACTTAATTTTTCGCCCGAAAACGGAAAAAAACGAAAGGGGTAACACTGTCGTTTTTTTTCGGGTCGAAATTTTGAATTTTGATATCTCAGCTCTGGAAGGGTCTAGAGCCTCCATTTTTGCACTCAGATCAAAGTCTCACAGCCCTCTATCATAATCCAGAGTTTTGAGAAGATTGGAGAAACTTAATTTTTCGCCCGAAAACGAAAAAAAACGAAAGGGGTAACACTGTCGTTTTTTTTTTGGGGTCGAAATTTTGAATTTTGATATCTCAGCTCTGGAAGGGTCTAGAGCCTCCATTTTTGCACTCAGGTCAAAGTCTCACAGCCCTCTATCATAATCCAGAGTTTTGAGAAGATTGGAGAAACTTAATTTTTCGCCCGAAAACGGAAAAAAAACGAAAGGGGTAACACTGTCGTTTTTTTTTCAGGTCGAAATTTTGAACTTTGATATCTCAGCTCTGGAAGGGTCTAGAGCCTCCATTTTTGCACTCAGGTCAAAGTCTCGTGGCCCTCTATCATAATCCAGAGTTTTGAGAAAATTGGAGAAACTTAATTTTTCGCACAAAAAAGGAAAAAAACAAAAGGGGTAACACTGTCGTTTTTTTTTTCGGGTAAAAATTTACAATTTTGATATCTCAGCTCTAGAAGGGTCTAGAGCCTCCATTTTTGCACTCAGGTCAAAGTCTCACAGCCCTCTATCATAATCCAGAGTTTTGAGAAGATTGGAGAAACTTAATTTTTCGCCCGAAAACAGAAAAAAACAAAAGGGGTAACACTGTCGTTTTTTTTTCGGGTCGAAATTTTGAACTTTGATATCTCAGCTCTGGAAGGGTCTAGAGCCTCCATTTTTGCACTCAGATCAAAGTCTTGTGGCCCTCTATCATAATCCAGAGTTTTGAGAAGATTGGAGAAACTTAATTTTTCGCCAGAAAACGAAAAAAAACGAAAGGGGTAACACTGTCGTTTTTTTTTCAGGTCGAAATTTTGAACTTTGATATCTCAGCTCTGGAAGGGTCTAGAGCCTCCATTTTTGCACTCAGGTCAAAGTCTCACAGCCCTCTATCATAATCCAGAGTTTTGAGAAGATTGGAGAAACTTAATTTTTCGCCCGAAAACGGAAAAAAACGAAAGGGGTAACACTGTCGTTTTTTTTCGGGTCGAAATTTTGAATTTTGATATCTCAGCTCTGGAAGGGTCTAGAGCCTCCATTTTTGCACTCAGGTCAAAGTCTCACAGCCCTCTATCAGAATCAATATGGAAGTGGGATGACGACGTTAGTTAGTAGATCTAGTAAATAAAATAATTACATACTAAATGTTATACTAATGTTATCTTGGAACATTCTTTTTTTGTATTCATGTCATGTTTCATGTAGTTTACCTTGTTATTTCACTTGAGTTTACTATGTTGATCCGCGTTTTCGTCCGGAGTCGATCAGATTCAAGTTTTTCCTGACGACTGACGAGCTTGAGCAGATAAAACTTTTTTTGTTTTTTATATTTATGTGGAGTTTGTGTTTGAGTCTGTGTTGTGCTGGAGGCAGGATGTTTTGGGGGATTATCACACTCCATGTCGTCAGCTGACGTGCTGTTGGTCGCATGATAGACTGTATGATAGAGAGGCTCGGGAGCGCGCATGCACGTCACATCTGATGGATTTCGCCGGAAATCCGACCCGGAGACCTTGCATATAAATAAGAATATTGGCCTTCAGAGGTAATGGCAAAACCCAAAAAGTGGATCGTTGCAATGTGTGATTACAACCCCTTTAAACCCAGGCAATAAAAAAAGGATTCATTTTATAAAAAAAATAGTTACATATAGAACCTTTAACACAAAATAAGAAAAACTTTATTATCTTTATGTAGAATAAGTATAGTGTTTTTTGTTATTTTGCTTATGGCTCTAAGACCAACTACTTGCTGGTGAACGCAAAGCTGACCAATTAACTTTTTACATTTTTTTTTTTTCCAAAATTTCACTTTTCTCGAGCCCTAAAAAAAATAAAAAAATAATAATCCTAACACAGTTTCAATAGGGGCCTTGCACCGTTAGTGCTCGGGCCCTAAAAATACATTTGTCAAGCATTTTCATGGGTCTTTCAAAGACACTCCTGACAAAAGAAGATCAAATTAGGTCATAGGAATGCATTTATAGTAGTATAGCTGCTTTTTAAAAAGAAAGATAATCTGTGTAATCTTTTAATAAGCCATTCACAAACAACGTTTTTGTTGAGGGGGGAGTGTTTCAAGAGGGTTTTTTTTAAAGTTGAACATCTTTTAACTTGAGCACCACTAGGGTTGGGTATCGAGAATCGAGTATCGATTGGAACCGAGACTAACTTTTCGTTTTTCCCGGAATCGTTCAAAAGTTAAAATTTCGAATCCTAGTTTCGATATTCACAGTCCGCTGAGTGGAAGAAGAAACCGCTGAACAACACCAATGAAGAAGCGTCTACCGGAAGTGTTGGCATAACCACGTGAGTCGAACATGATTACCTTACGTCGGCGATCCAAAGTGTGGCTTCACTTTTCTAAAAATAACGAAATCTTGGCAAAATGCAAAATTTGTGACAAAAGGAGTATTTTTACAGAAGGAGTATTTCCTTCAGAAAGGATTATTTCCTTCAGAAAGGCCATTGGTTAGCAAGGTTAGCTAAACTTTTTTGACCCTGCCTCTTAAAAGAATCGAAATCGAGAATCGTTAGGAACCGGAATCGAAACAAGGAATCGCAATCGGAATCAGAAACGTTCAAATTCAAACGATACCCAACCCTAATCACCACACTTGAACACTGTTGAATGCGAGACTGCAAAAGACGCAAGACATAAAAATATACTCGTGTAGCATTTACACAGCAAAACACATCGGGATTCTGTGCAAAGCTAACAGGAGAATTCACCTTTTCTTTAGCAGGTATTTCATTAAATTTAATGCTTAAAAACAAGGATTTTGAAGACAATGAACCATACACTTCTCATCAAGTAGCAAATCTTAAAATACATTTTCCAATGGTTTGCAAATGGCACTCCTCAAAGACATGAGCCCACGTTTTGGTTTGCACCTTCTAGCAAACTTTTATGTAACATCACATTTCACAAGATGCTCTAAATGTTAAAAAGAAATGAAGACAGGAAGACAGCAGGTCTCCAATACTGCGATTTTTCCACATCTACACTAGAGCCCTCACACCAGAAATTTATATTAACAACTGTTATGTAAGAAACCTGTACATCAGTGAGGAAGATTTAAAAAACAAAAAAAGCAAGAGAAATTATTCTTAAATAAAAAACAAACGAACAAAAAAAAGGACATTAAATAACTGAAAGAAAAAAAACAACGTGGAAATGTCAAGGCTCATTAATTTGGAGTGTAGTAGAAGGTGCAGACGTTGAAAGTTAATCTCTTGTTTGCTGCTGGTTGGTTGGTTGGTTAGTGTGTGTACATCTGTTATATAAGTGTGTGCTAAAACATTGTATTTAAATTACTATAGCTGATTATTTTTTTATAAGTGAAGCATCAAATCTGGAGTGCTAATATATGTCAGCACCTGTAGATACTGTTTTTTTTTCCTGTAGAGGTCTGTTTTTGGGACATACTGAGGATGTACAGAGTTCAATGGCTCAATGCTGCTGTCGGAGGCATATATGTTAGCAAACAGGCTGAATTCAGATAAACAGAGAGAAACAGCCGAACAAACACATTAATGACAGATTTGGTATGTGCTAATAAAAGGCTACAGCAGGCTCATGTGTGTCTCACCGCTGGTTTACTTCACTTCGAAAGGGAGTGTTCAAATAATGTGGCGCTGACCTGTGTGTGTGTGTGTGTGTAAACACTTCTGATTAGTTTGTTTTCTTATAGTCACACCATTACAAACGTAACATTGACAAAGTTGGCACATTATATGGTCACCTGACTCGCATTGCTCTTATTCTCAGGCTCATTCTTACACAAACGTATGCACGGACACGCTCACAAGCGCAAGTTAAGACATGTTCCCTTCAACAGGACACAGGTCCATTATGAGATTCTTCAAACGGGACAGTCAGCACATCAGGGCTGAGCCTGAGCTGTCCCCTCAGACATTCAGGTCCTCATCAGGCACACTGCAGAGGTCAAAGTGCAGAGTGATGACCGCCATCTATGACAAGTCTCAGAAATATAACTTCCTCTAGGAGAGAGTCAGCTGTTAGCTTCTTAAGGCAGGGCTGTTGTTGCTGCTGCTTTTTTCAGTTTCTTTGAGTCCATTTTTCATTAGAGTGGAGAAAACCTGCAGAAGAAAGTGAGGAAGCCCTCTTTTATTCATTTTTATTAGGTTAACTTCCAAGGACAAAAAAAATGGAGCATGAACTTTTCTTTTCTATTGTCTGAAATGGTTCAATAAAGGAAACCACTTCATTCCGATTGCTTAGTCCCAGTCGGATTGGTCTACCACTTAGTACTTTTGGAAACAAAATGCCAATTGCTATATCTAAATTTTACCTCCAGAGGCTTCCTCTGGGCTTTATACACAGTGTGCAAAGTGGATTTGATTTAAGAGCAAAAAAATCATATATAGAGCATAAAAAGCATAAAAAAGAGCATAAAACAAATATATATATATATATATATATAATGCTCTTAAATCAAATCCAATCTTAAAATCTCCCATCTTAAATCTAATCTTCCAGTCTTAGCAAAAAACTACAGTGTTTGATGGCAGGTCAAAGTAGATGTTGATCACAGGCAGCCAATGAAGACCATAGGTTTGTAACATATTTGCATAATGTCAGCCTATGTAGGTTCATAAAGGAAATAAGGCTGGATTTACTGATGACTCATTTTGGGCAGTTCAGAACTGATTCTCTCTTTAAGGAGTCAATAACTTTAGTTGTCATGGACTGATTTTTGAAACTTTGCAGACCTTTTACATTCACAAAGAGCAATATTATACACTACATAAAAAGGACATATACGAAAAAGCATAATGGGGCACTTAAATGTAATTTTGCCCTATCAAAGTTAATCTAGAATACAGTCCAAACAAAGTGCACACGATGTGTGAAGAAAATCACAGAAAATATCATTTTTTACTTTTTTTAAATGATCCAAAAATTGTGGATTAGTGTGGAATATTATTGAATTGTGCTTATTTAGGACACATAAAATGCTAGTTGTGAAATTATACTTGTCAAGTCAAAACAGTAGGCAATTTGATTCCAAAAATGTAATTCCCACCACTGCATTTATTTCTCACCTGGTTCCACCGGCGGTTGTTACTGATCATCTGTGTGTTAGCGATGCAGGAGAAGAGTGTGTGTGCAGGAGTGTTTTCAGGCAGCCGAGAAAGGAACTGTGCACTATGGATGAAATCCATCTGCAGTAGAACATCCTGGTACAGCCTCAGAATTCCCAGACCTGTCCGAAATAATGCCTCCTCTCCATCTCGGCAAAACACATCCCAAACGCGACATGCCACATCCAGCGGTAATGACTTACTGTACAGAGTGAAGATCCTGGGAGCATGACAGAGATAAAAATGGTAAGAGCGCCACAGTAGCACTGTTTGCAGGAGTGGTGCAAAGTCAGATCAGAGATCAGTCAGCCACCGCCGTCGGTGTATGAATGAGTGAGTGAATGGGTGAATGTGAGGCAAATGTAAAGCGCTTTGGTGACCATTAGGTCTATGAAAGCGCTATATAAATGCAGTCAATTTACCATTTACCATAACAGGTGCATCTAATTTAGGATAATAAATGGAGTGGAGGTGGAGATTTTAAAAGAAGACATACCCTGCGTCCCAATTCGCATACTATCCGTCCTAAATAGTATTCGAAAATAGAATTAGTACGTCCCAAATCGTAGTATGTCGAAATGAGTGTTTCAAAGATACCCGGATGGTCTACTTTTTCCGGTCAGAATCCGAAGTGTAGATCGATGCACACTCTAACGGCTGATATTGCCCACAAACCATTGCGCGTTGGACGAGGATTCGGCTAGAACTACAAACACGAGTAAAAAGTGTTAAAAAACTACAGACTCGAAGTCAATACGGAGGACGCGCGAGTCCACGCGGTTGTGTAGAGAGGTTTAGATTAAGTGCTTTCAGTGATTAATTATCAGTATCTAACCTGACGAAAATGAATTTATTCAATGTTGTCCACATTATATTGCATTTGCAGCAGCATTGTGAACTTTTGTAAAGACACGTTTAGCCATTACGTTTTAAATGCATCATATTCAAATTGCAAACACGAGGAGAGCATGAAAGACCCACAACTGGCAGATGAACGTGCTCTCCGAAACGGTAGGAAATAAAATTAGATAGAATGGAGAATTTTAACTGTGACAAGATGATTGACAGGGCAGTTTACGGTGACAGGATGCACGGAGCACGAGACAGAGCTGTCCGTTAAAGATGACGTGATAGTATGTCCCAAAGCTTGCCTACTCTTTTGCTACACACTCAAAAGTATGTACTTTTTCCTCACAAAAAGAGTACATACTTTTAGGGCGTAGTATAAGTAAGCGAATTGGGACGCAGCATAACAGGTCTTTGAGGGTCAGAATTCTAGCTGATAGACAGGTGTTCAAATACTTTTTTGCAGCTGTATCATACAAATAAATAGTTAAAATATCATATATTGTGATTTCTGTTTTTTTTTATTTTTTTAGATTATGTCTCTTACAGTAGACATGCACCTACAATGACAATTTCAGACCCCTCCATGATTTCTAAGTGGGAGAACTTAGTGTTAGGTGTGCTAAAAAGAATAATTCATGTAGGAAAGAGTGTCAATCGTTTGGGAATGAGACTGCACTGGTTGCGTTATTTGTTTCTGGTTCTTAGCTCCCAACCCTATTAAATTGACTTCGCCGCCATAAACTTGACTAGGGCTTCCTTTGCATGAGGGAATATGAATGACTTTCACCTCACATGAGAGAACATACTGTATTGAATGGGGATTTGGGTAGTGTGTTTTTTGGACATTTTAATTAAAGTTTCTTTCATGATAAAAAACTTTTTTAGTGCACTCAGCTTGGGCCCCTGAGTCCGTAGCACCAAGCGCCATCCCATAATTCCACCGTCCACGAACCCACTATTTTTATAATGGAATAAATGCTACGTGGGATCTCAATATCTCAGCTCTGGAAGGGTCTAGAGTCTCCATTTTTGCACTCAGGTGTAAGTCCCATGGCCCTCTATCAGAATCCAGAGTTTCAAGAAGATTGGAGAAACTTATTTTTTTGCACCAAAAAAAAAAACCGAAAGGGGTAACACTGTCGTTTTTTTTTTTTTGGGTCGAAATTTTGAGTTTCTCTGATCTTCTTGAAAGTCTGGATTCTGAAAGAGGGCCATGGGACTTACAGCTGAGTGCAAAAATGGAGGCTCTAGACCCTTCCAGAGCTGAGATATTGAGATATTTATAATGGCATAAATTAGAGTTGAGCCGGATACTCGGCTGAAACGAGTATCCGGTACGGATAAAGCACTTTTGTCGAGTACAAATATTATACAAGTAATACGAGTCAATATCTGTGCTCGGATAAAAAAAAAGAAGAAAAAAAAGAAAAAAAAAAGTAATGTTGAAATTAGGGCTGAGCGATATATCAATATAAAGAATATATATTTTAAATGTGATATGTAATTAGAGTTTGCGCTGCACGCCTTGCTCCAAGCAAGCTGCTTAGTGCTGACCCAGAGCTCTCTGCACTGCTCCCCGCGCCCCAGTCACTCCTTTTCCACTTTGCGTGCTTGATTAAAGCATGTTATGTTATAACATGAAATAAAGTCTTTCACCTCAGCAAAACGGACTTTGTCCTGTCAGCCGTTATACTGTAACGTTAGTCGTAGCGCACACTCAATTGCACGCGCAAATGCGGCGGCACGCGCTGGATCGCCTCACTGTATATAAAGTGCAAAAGAAACAATGAGCATGCAACACTGTTGCGTTGTAAATAACACGAAATAAAAACAAAGCAGGTATGATTTTAATTCTATTCACCAGGAGCAGTTTCAATGTTTCATTAACAGTATTGTCTATTCACCAAGGTAACTGTCATGTCTATATTAACCCCTTAATGCCCCTATTTTTCTTTGTGTTATTTTTTATATTTTTTAAATGAATGTAATGGCTCATACCAACGTTGTATTGACAAAATATATAAACCAATTAATAAATCACAATTACAATTCCAAGGGAATAATCTGCAATTAAGATTTTTGTCATAATCATGCAGCCCTAAGGTGAAGAAACCTGTTAATTATTTATTCATTTGATTTTGCAAATGTTCATGTTTCAATAAAACTACTTGTGACATGTCATATTTGGCTTTGACTGAACATTTGCTCTCACTTTGCAGAAAAAATATCGGGATATATTTTGTATATTGAAATTCAGCCTAAATATATTGGGATATGACTATTGGTCCATATCACCCAGCCCTAGTTGAGATGAAAACTCTTGTTCGTTACATTTTACTTCATATTTGCAACCACATGTGTTGTATTCATTGTTGCAAAACTTGTTCTGTAGTTCGTTGTTATCGTGATCAAAACCATTGATCTGAAGCTCAATGCTGATGCTGTCATGTAAATAGTTTTCTTATCAGCAATAAATATAACAATTTCTGATCAACCCATATCAATTGCATGCTTAAAATAACATACCGGTTAAAGCCCCGCCCATTTCAAGACTACCCGACCCACTTCCGGGTTTAGGCCCCGCCCAGTCCGAGTACAGATACAGATAATTCATATGGTTATACAGATACAGATACAGATAATGCTGTACTCGCTCATCCCTAGCATAAATGTTACGTGGGATCTCAATATCTCAGCTCTGGAAGGGTCTAGAGCCTCCATTTTTGCACTCAGGTGTAAGTCCCATGGCCCTCTATCAGAATCCAGAGTTTCAAGAAGATTGGAGAAACTTATTTTTTTGCACCAAAAAAAAAACGAAAGGGGTAACGCTGTCGTTTTTTTGGGGGGGGGTCGAAATTTTGAGTTTCTCTGATCTTCTTGAAAGTCTGGATTCTGAAAGAGGGCCATGGGACTTACACCTGAGTGCAAAAATGGAGGCTCTAGACCCTTCCAGAGCTGAGATATTGAGATCCCACGTAGCATTTATGCCATTATTATATATCTAAATATCTCAGCTCTGGAAGGGTCTAGAGCCTCCATTTTTGCACTCAGGTGTAAGTCCCATGGCCCTCTATCAGAATCCGTAGTTTCAAGAAGATTGGAGAAACTTATTTTTTTGCACCAAAAAAAAAAACGAAAGGGGTACCACTGTCGGGTTTTTTTTGGAAATTTTTCGAAATTTTGAGTTTCTCTGATCTTCTTGAAACTCTGGATTCTGATAGAGGGCCATGGGACTTACACCTGAGTGCAAAAATGGAGGCTCTAGACCCTTCCAGAGCTGAGATATTGAGATCCCATATTCCTTACTTCCCCATATTTTTGCACTCAGGTGTAAGGTGTAAGTGATCTTCTTTAAGGAGCCCTAAGGGGGCGATAAAGAGTTGCTGTAGGAAAACTACTCAATCTTTCTCTCCTCTCTGACTTCAAAACAAAGAAAAGAAACACAGAGAGGAACCACAAGCACAGCAGGAAGAGAGATTTTAAGAGCAGATTTACCAGTCTATGAGGTAAAAGTCAGGCGTCAAGCTGTTGTTCTGAAAGTGCTGGAATAGTTTGGGAAGGTTCTCTTCAAAAAACACCTCAAAGGCTGCAAAATACTTCAGCATCTTGGGAAGAAAACAAAGTATCATTTCAGTGCAAAGCCGACTCCATTTTAAACGCAAACATGATTAAAAGCACAGCAATAAGCGTGTAAGATAAAAGGAATGTTCGTCAGCAGATAACAACTTTTGGGAGTTCTTGGCTTCTACTCGAGAGTTTGTCTGGCAAATGAAATCTCTATAAATGGGTCAACAGATGTTCGGAATAAATGCTGATTGAAAACGCAGCCACAACACTCCCTCTATTTTAAAAGCAAATGTAGGTGCTGTAGCAAGTCTACCACCAATAAAGTTAGATGAAGAGAGAGTGCATGTATTTACCAGGTCATGGTCCACTCTGAAGAAGGCCATCTGGCATGGTTTGTTAAGGAGGTTGGCAAAGGCAATGAAGGCATCGGCTTCCTCCAAATTCAGAATGAGAACAGCAGCAATGAAAGACATCCCCTGAACCTGAAACATGCCACAAACACGTCAAGCTCTCCGTGAAGGACATCCCTGAACTAGGATGGTTGAAATGACCTACTACTTACATAGCCTACATCAGGTCTATAACAGGTGTATGCCCCCAACAGACTGTGCAATATGTCATGATATGGTCCACCCTGATGAAAAGAAAGGCACAAACAAGTCAAATTGGAAACAACAAAAAACAGACAAACCACCCCCCCCAAAACAATGTCGAGCCTATACACATGTTCTTACCTTCTGGAAAATGTAGAGAGAGGGAAAAGTTCTGGAAATATCAAGCTTGATTAAATCCAGACTGGATTCTCTGTCTGCCAGTGTCACGCCATAATCTAATCAATTAAAATCAGATGAAGTCATCAGTCAGACTAGAGCTGGTTGACAGAGCTCAAAATCAAGATTTTTCAGCTATTGAACAAAATTCAATCTTTATGGATTTGCTCTGAAATGGCCTAAAATGATGTTATTTACCACTTTAGAATAAATTCAAACGTAATGAATAAATGTAAAAAAAAAAACAAAAAAAAAAAAAACTAAATAGCCACAGTGGTTAAGTAAGATTTAGCAACAAAAAAATCAGTAAAAGCTATATGTAGCTACATGCACTACCGTTAAAAAAATGTTTATGCTCAACATGCCTTTATTTATAGTATTTGATAAAAAAAAGGTAATATTGTAAAATACAATTTAAAAGAACAGTTTTCTATTTTAATGTATTTGAAAATTTTATTTTTTCCTATGATGGTCTTCAGTGTCATCCATCAGAAATAATTGTAATTTGCTTATTTGGTGCTCAAGAAACATTTCATATTATCATCAATGTTGACAACAGTTGTGCTGCTTAATATGTTTGGGGAAACCATTCCACTTTTTTTCAAGATTCTTTGATGAATAGAAAGAACAGCATTTATTTGAAATGGAAATCCTTTGTATCACTAAAAATGTCCCTACTGTCACTTTTGATCAATTGAATGCATCCTTGATGATTAAACTTACTTTCTTTTTAAAAAAAATCTAACTTTTGAACCTTTATCCTTTATTAAAACATTTTAATACGCATAATGAATTTTGAGTGATGATGCAAATGAATAATTGGATTAGAGTTTTGATTGGTTGACTATAGCACTGAAAAGTTTGTATCTCACCAATTCTATTTGTGCTACTAAAAATTAAATCAGAGATGCGCATTAAATTATCTTTGTCTTATTGTTGTCATACTTGCAAATCATGAGACAAGAATGAAAGCAAATCTTTTCCAATGACTCTTCACAATATTCGCTTAGATTACAGAAAAAACGATCATGAATATGTTGTTGTAAATATTCATTGTATCACCCAAGTCACAGCAGTCAAGTTATCTACTTTATGATTTCATGTGATGCAAGAAATTGTTAATGGAACAATGACAATGTGAACAAAACACTATTCACCTCAATCTGGCTCCACTTTGAAGTATAAGATTGTTTATTTATGTCATTTGAAGTAGTTTAGTTTGCAGACAGGTTAGTGAAGGGTAAAAATAGTCACTATCAGAGTGTTTTAATATTCGGCAATGTTATTGATTTGACAGCACTGACACTATCGGATGAGAACTGAACTGAGAAGGATGATGACATTATTGAACCAAATAACAATAATTGAATAATGACTGTTTACTAATGTCTTTTCAGAACTGCTTTACAGCAAAATTAAATTCTGTTTGCATCATTGAATCATCATTTTCCTGTAAAGCTGCTTTGAAAAACTCTGTATTGTATAAAGCACTAAATAAATAAAGGTGACTTGACTTGATAGTGTCAACAAACACAGACCTTCATTTTCATTTACTGAACTCGTCTCATTGAAGCTCCGCCACTTCTCTTTGGCTCTGGACAGGAAGATCTCATACAGTTCTAAAACACACAAGCACAATTGATGTGACAAAAGCAGCAGCTGCTTTGTTTTTAACACAGCTCATCTGGACACAATCTGTGTTTGTTTGTGTCAGATTGATGTTACGCAGAGCCAGACGTCCACAGATGATCAAGACTAACCAAATGTGAGGAGTGCAGCAGTTGCCATGGTTACCTGGGGTGATGTTGAGCTCATTCCCGATAGCGAGGCTCCAGACTTTCCCGCGGACGCTAGGCGGGACGCCCTGCCACCAGAGGTCACGTACACGTCGTGTGTTACGCCTTCGCCATGACAACAGAGTACATCATTAGAAGACATTAAAAGACAAATCCACATACTGGACATTGATAAGCGACTTACATGCTTTCCCAATTCGGCAGGACTTCTGTGTTCCAGATTACCATGGCATTAGCAATGTTCTCCTCCTGTCGGTATCGGTCCTTCATTTGTCGTTTTTTCTTCAATGCCTCTTTCATCTCTAAGTAAAAGAGAAAGTGTTCGTCTGCCTGAGAATAGGTAGCATCAACATTAATGCAACAACAATTTGTGTTTGTGTGAGAGGGGCAGCTGTATGAGTGAAGTGCTAAAGTGCACATGGCCAACAGTCATTACTACTGCAAACACACCCCAATGGGCGTCTGCACACAGACACGCACATCACTCACCCCTTCTCTTGGCCCCTGCAACCATCTCACTGTATTCCTGCCGGTGTCTCTGAGATTCCTCTTCAGATTTAGCTGGCAGGTTTCTAAAAAATACAAGTAGTCCTTGAAGCTGCATAGACATAACCGCCTTCACATGATCCTTCAGAAATCATTCTAATATGCTGATTTGGTGCTCAAAGAAAATGTATTACCATTAATGTTTAAGACATTTGTGCTGCTTAATATTTTTGTGAAAACCAGGATGATAACATTTTTTCAAGATTCTTTGATAAATAGAAATTTTTTTTGTAACAATGTAAAAGTTCTTTGATCAATGTAAGGCATCCTTGCTGATCACAAACTTCTGTGTATGTGTGTATGTATGTATGAATATCAATATATACAAACCAATACATATACACACACACATACATACTGTATACACATACACACACACATATATATATACTTACATGCATACCTACAATATATACAGTAATGTGCAGAAGTCTTAGGCACACTAGTATTTTCGCCTCAAAGAAATGGTTTTTAGCCAGTTATTTATATATTTTGTTGTACTGTCTCAGTAGGAAATATCAGTTTACATTTCCAGACATTAATTGTGCCATTAACTGTAATAATCCAGTGAAATTTCTGAATGCACAAGGATTCTGACAACAGCCAATGCTCCACACGGAGGTCGGATCTCAACATCATCGAGTGCATCTGAAATTACATGAAGAAACAGAAAAAACAGAGACTAAGACCAGAAGAACTGCGGCAAAGTCTCGAAGGTAGTGCCTGCCTGCCTGCAAAGCTAACAGTTAACTAAATCAAATCAATAGGTGTTTTGTACCCTTTACGGTTAAAACAGCTTTTGTCCAGGTATTGCACATAGTTTTTAGTTTTGCAGGTTTTTTCAAGCGTCTTTGGAAACGTTGCCGCAGTTCTTCTGGTCTTAGTCTCTGTTTTTTCTGTTTCTTCATATAATTTCAGATGCACTCGATGATGGTGAGATCCGACCTCCGTGTGGAGCATTGGCTGTTGTCAGAATCCAAATTTCACTGGATTATTACAATTAATGGCACAATTAATGTCTGGAAATGTAAACTGATATTTCCTACTGAGACACTACAACAAAATATATAAATAACTGGCTTAAAACCATTTCTTTGAGGCGAAAATACTAGTGTGCCTAAGACTTCTGCGCAGTACTATATATATATATACACACACATATACATTCCAGCTAATTTCAGTTCACAAGCTCCCAAGTTCCAACCAGATGAAACTATTCTTTTTACTCCAGTATGAAATTTGCCTAAATATGGCTAACTGAGACTCACAATAATTAACTATATAGAAAGCTTTTTTTTATAATTACCAAATACACACATCACATACTTTCTGCTACATGCATTTGAACTTTGTAATAAAACCCCCCTGCTCTTCAGACTTATTTGGTGTGACGTTTGTGTTTTACCATCAGTGGCAAGGGAATTTAGGTAAATATTTTATTAAATGGAAGCTTGAAGTACTGCATTATGGGAATGTAGTATGTTTCAAACTTACGCAGGTCTGTCTTCCAAAATGAGAGCGGTCGTGGACAAAGGCTCAAACTCCAGATTCTTGCGTTTCATTGGCTGAGGGTGAGAGGATGGTCCTGTGGCATGTCCCGCCCTGGACTCGTAGTCCTTTTTTTTTTTTAAAGGAAAGAAGAGAAGTCATTATGAGATTACAGCAGATCTGTGTCTACAATTTCTCAGCTGGCACATGTATCCAGAGGAGGCGTGAAGGGGAGAAGAATTCCGTCATGAGATAACCACATGCTATGAGTAAAGGGCCCAAAGGCCCTTAATGTTAAAACCATATTATAACTGAAACATTTATGAGTCAGTGAGTGACACAGATTTCTGACTCAAACCTAAAAGGCAACAGCTGCCCAGCATGACTCTGATACAAGGTCAGCCAGAGAAATAACACGTTTACATGTGCAGTTATTATCGAGTTACCGTTGATTTTGCCAAAGTCAAGCTACTGTCCGAGTATACATGACAACACATATTTGAATAATTGAGGTATTAAATACAGAGGCCAACTGTAGTTCGATTAACTTGTATAAATGCTGGAATGAAGCCATGTGTGAAATATTACTAGCTTTATATGCTTTATTAGCTTTTTTATTTTTTTATGTGGCCATGGCAGTGGAAGACATTACATGACCTTGATTTAAAAAAGTTAAAGGCTATAACAACCATACACAATTCTATTAACATAAAATGCTCAGCTATTACATACTTTTGAAACAAGAAAGTACCAATATTAATTTAAGGAAACAAGGATCTGAAATTAAAGATAGGCTTTGTAAGATCACACAAGAGACAAGGCTCAGTGTGTGAGTTTAATCAGAGATCTCTCTCTCACTGGAATACAGAGAGACACCTGCAGAGGGTGAATTGAGCACAAATCAAGAGTTGAACAACACAGGCTCAGTCATCGCTTACTGAAGGGGAAGAGTAAAGACAGCTGTACACACACACACACACACACACAAATACCAGGCCTGCTGCACACACACTTGTCTCTCCTGGCAGACCCACAAAATAACAGACAGCTTCCAACAGCAATTTCGATCCATATTTATTTCATGGACACTATCTTTCTCTGTTTCTCTTCCTCCCCCTGGCTCTTTTGCCTTCACTCTCCCTCTCTCTTCTGATAATACCACTGTACCTTGCTACCTTTTCTCAGCACAAATAAGATCAACTTCAGCATTTTTAGTCACAGAAACAGAGGTGCTGTTTATTGGGTTATAAACTGTTCAAGGAAGAGTCCACCAAAAACTGAAAATTATGTAAATTATTCATTATATATATATATATATATATTCAAATAAACATACTTTTTAAATCAACATATTAGACTGATTTCTGATGGATCAGGTGACACTGAAGACTGGAGTAATGATGCTGAAAATGCAATTTTGCCATTAATGGAATCAATTAATATATTTAAAATAGAAACAAAATAGAAAACAATTTTTTATTGCTGTATTTTGATTGAATAAATACAAAATTTCTCTATAAATCTATTTCTCACTTAAAGTCATAAAAGTGAATTTAGGCATCATAACACTATAATGTTCATTATACTAGTTTTGAATTTTGATATTACATTATACAGTTGTATTACAATTACTTGTGTGTTAGATATTATCTCAAGTGAGCATTAGAAGATGGCACAAGTGGTCTTTGAGTGAAAATAGTAGGAAATAAGCACAAAAAATATTGATACCGATACTTAAAAAAAAAAAAAAGACTAATAATTTCCTCAGAACAGAAAATCAGACAGGTTTGAAATAACATGAGGCTGAGTAAATGAATAAAGAATTCTCATTTTTGAAAATGCCATTCCCTTAAACCGCCTCTCTTACCTCCTGGATGGTTCTAGAGTCTCTCGGAGGGTTGTCCCGCAGTGGAATTTTCCCAAACAGCTTCCATCCTGGAGAACTTTGGGATGCTGCGGCTCTTGAGTCCTTGGGCTTCCAGGAAAACAAACTCCTTTGAAGATAGACCAATAAGAAGAGAGATCAAAAGAGTGAATATTCGAAAACATATGCCACATAAGTTTGTCAGAAAATCCCTAAAGAGTTAAGCCTTCATATTCTGTGATATAAAGAGGCCAAAACATGACAATCATTCATATTCAAAAACTCATTAAGTTCAGACTATGGCTATATAGGAATTAAGAGCTTAAACAACTCAGCAGAGCAGGTCTCAGGTTTTAATGCGCGTGATGTAGCTGCAACCAGCATCCTGCAAATAAAGCCCTGAGCCAGTCACAGGTGCCCTTTATACAAACACACATACGAGCAGGCCCTGCTGTGGAGATGAGCTCATTAAATCTATGAGCACACTTTCTAAAGGGACAATCGATCTAATGCCGTTTTAATTACATCATAAAGCCACTGAGGCAGGTCAATACTGTCCTGGAAGAGACTAATAGGATGACAGACACAATAGAGAGGGAGACAGACAAAGAGAGAAAGTGTGACAAAGGATGATATGGTATGGTACAGTGGGAAAAGAGAAGTTTGTTCCAACAAAATAGGGAACTGAAGACACAATGTGAGCAGAAACAAGGTCAAGGCAGCAGAACGCCATGAAGCCCAACTCATAAAAGCTGACATTAAAATTCCTCAGTGAGAGTGTGTGTGTGTGTGTGTGTGTGTGGGTGAGAGTATTTTTTTCCAGAGCAAAGGCATTCTAGTTCTTTGTAGAGACCAAATCTCCTGGGAAGAGGACTTTAAGGCACTTAAATTTCAACCAAAACATAATGGAAATGGAGCAGATGCAAGTCAG
Organism: Pimephales promelas; assembly: GCF_988280905.1. Taxonomy (NCBI): domain Eukaryota; kingdom Metazoa; phylum Chordata; class Actinopteri; order Cypriniformes; family Leuciscidae; genus Pimephales; species Pimephales promelas. Next base: position 20,938,296 of record NC_142783.1, read on the forward strand.
ATATGCAGGCTGACGACTCTGATGCAGTGTTTGAAATCCATGCAAGACTAAGATGACAAAATGTATTGGATTTGACTTTGATAAAGCAAAGCGCCTTCTCTCGATTAAACATCTGAAAAATAAAGCAAGAAATTGTGTTCAAAGTAAAACAGCACACCTCAGACCTTCTGCGACGAAGCATGTCAATGAACGGAGAAGCCACAGGTGAGTGGTAATCAAAGCCTGTCACTCATTACCTGATCATGCGTGCAACAGTGTGACTTCTGCTCTGAAACAATACACATCGTCCTCACAGATGCTTCAAATAAAGCATATAACAAAATATTTACATAAAGATGCATCAATGCTGAGTTGACAATTTTATTGTTGTGGGTCAAAAGAATAAATAGTACTTTTTAAAATATTTTTGGCTAAAATCAATTCATAAATAGAATGTAAAACAACTAAAATCTATAGTTCCATCCAATGTCAAATCAATACTGGAATGCTTAAGTAAGCATCACAAGACAATATAGCAGCGTATGAGATTTAGCTAGTAGTAAAATGATAAAGTAGCTCTTTTAAAGAATTATATGTATCTATAGATTTGCACTAGAAGATTTTTTTTTTAAAGTTCCTATATCAAACAGTGAATAGACTGCTGTTCTAAAAACCTGATGTCATTTTTAAAATAAAGTATTTGGCTACTTTTGTTCACCAAGGGTGCATCACATTGTTTAAAAGTAACAGTAATGACATCCAGAATGTTACAAAAAGCTTTGCCATTTCAAATAAATGCTGTTCATTTGAGAACTGTTCTTTATTTGACTATTTATCAAATAATCCTGAAAACAATTTGTATAATAGTTTACTTACTTTTGAGCACTGAATCAGCATATTAGATTGATTTCTGATGGATCATGTTGTCACAGAAGACCAGAGTAATGATGCTGAAAATTCAGCTTTGCCATCACAAATTTAAAAAAATATATATTAAAATAGAAAACAGCTATTTTTAATTCTAATACTATATCACATTACGTTTTATTTTGTTCTTTGTGATCAAATAAATTTAGCCCCTCACTAAAATCAACCAATAACTGATATGATCCTGCCCTTTAAATTAAGCAAGGAAAAAGGAAATAGAAAGCTGGAACTGTTTGTAGTCATCTAAATGTAGCAGCTGTAAAAAAATTAATTAAAAAAGACAAAAAGAGGTTTAGAGATAATGGAGAGACTTGTCAGCACGTTCTGCCGTCTACCTGGTCAAGAACTCAGCAATGCCATGTCTCTTAGTGCCAAGCGTCTGGTCAGATGAGGGATCGGGGTCAGCGGCTACCCTATCTGGAGCACTCTGCCTTCGACCGCCAGAGCCGAGACATTCGTCCACACCACCCTCTGCTCCAAAGTACCCATCATCCACGGGGCTAAGAGGAGTGGCATCACAGCTGAGGGAGACTGTGTGACTGGCATTAGTCTGGAGGCTCCGGGGCCTTAGAGGGGGGCCCGCGTCACTAAAATCCTCCTCTGGGCTCGGGTCTGTCTCTGTGTAATCACTGGTGTTTTCTGCCAGGGGTGACAAGGACAGCTTGGCACTGAGCTCGGAGAGGGTGTCAGCAGGATCTGGGTCACAGGGCCGGGCCTCCTCCGAGCTTTCAGTGCTGCCTCGATTGATCCTTTCACATGACTTCCCAGTGGAGGAGACACTGCCGCTTTGATGAACAAAGACATGGCTTTCTGGAGCAGAAAGGCCACCAAAGGGGACTTGAGAGAGGGTGTCATAACTGTTCACAATCAACAAGCCCCCATTGCCCACTTTCACACCTCTGTCTGAAGCAGACACCTTCCTGTTGAAGCCTTCTGCTGGTGCATAATCCAAACACCTTAAAGGAGTATGACCGTGATCCATGTGTTCATGGGTAACATCTCCATTAGGCATCTTCATATCCGACGAGCTTTTACCCATAAATGACACTGCAGACCTCAGCTGGGAATTTAAATAACCATTGTCGGGTTTTTCTACGCACTCGGGCTCATTCGAGCTGGAAAGTTTTCTCCCCTCTTCTCCATCCGGACACACCATATGCACCTCCAGCTCTTCGGGAAACCCGTTTAATACTCCGGCCCTGCACCTTACCACCACCGAGGATATAATGTTAGTCGGCAGTCCAGCACTGCCCGGATTAGCGTATGCCGAATTGTAAACAGAGCCCTGCCCTGCTCTTTCGGAGGATGAAACGCAAACGCGTGCTTTATACTCCTCCCGGTTGTCGTTGACATCGATGGACGGTGTGAGTCCTGGCTCATCAGCATCTTCCACTCTTTCCATCTCACTGGAGGTGTCGGTGGTTCAGAAAGGCAGATGAAGCCCTGCTGCAGCGGCGGCGCCCCGGTTCGGCTGGGCTGTCTGCAAAACTAGCTCTCATCTTATGTATCTTACCGATTCTGCCAGTCCAGTACATTCATGACATTGCGCCTCCCAAACTTTAAGCGTTACGGACAAAAAGTAAAACCACGGTTGGGTGTTGTTTATCCACATTTTGATCCACGTCCAGCGCAGTTGCTGATAGAGGCCATTTTGAATGTGGTGTGTCGGCGTGTCTCTCCCAAGCAAAAGGTTGGAAGTGGGATTTCCAGGAGTTAACACGACATCCACCGGACACTTGGAGTAACTGCAGGACAATCTACATTCCACCTACGCATTCAACACAAAAAATATTTCATCTGAGCCAGCGTAAAAAGCATCAACTTGTTTTTTTTTCTATCTATCTATCTATCTATCTATCTATCTATCTATCTATCTATCTATCTATCTATCTATCTATCTATCTATCTATCTATCTATCATAGAGGACGGCAATGCACACTGTATTCGACCCCTTTGTAACAAATAACCTATTAAAAACATCTAAAACATCAGCAGTATGCTATTTTATATATTTTTTTATAAATAATAGGCTAATGTTTGGGATTTCACTCATTTGAGATAAATTTCCAGTATTCCACAGCTTTTCTTAAACAGGTTTGTTTTTGAAAGTTACAGGATTTCCCCCAAATTAACTCATGTATTTTGACACTATAGTCGTGCATTGTTATTTAAATTCCATAAAGACCTTGTGTACGCTTTCTTGTGTGCAAAAAAAAAAAAAAAAAAAAAAAATTATTTCACTCTTTGAATTCATGTAAGAGAATGTAGTAGACTTGGGCCATGTCTCAATGCATGCATTCATAAATTAAAAAGCAGGGTGTTATTTTCTGGGTATATAAATGCCAGATATTCATTAGGATGCATTCGTTTTAGCCAAATGCATTGACATAAACGTGTTCCCTTTCATCCCTTAAACACTAGGACAATTGAAATCATGAGTAAAGGCACACTTTATAAAACAGATTATGTGTTCACACTGGTTGCCACACGAACAACAACAAAAAATAATGTGGAGAATTGCAAATAAATATTGCAGTATCCAGTAACATGTTTGACATGTGAATAAAAAGATGTTCCACAGAGAATAGACTGCATAGGAAACTTAAAACCAAGAGATGGAGCTCGACGCACGGAGCTCCTACTCAAACACTGTTCTCAAGACAGCAAACGCATTTTTTCAGACTTTTTAAAAACTTGTTTAAACAAGTAGGCCTAACTATTCTTGACTCTTGTAGGCCTACTGCAAATAATTTTGAATAGAATATGTAAAAGGATTCGGAAAGTTATTGACATTAGCATAGGCCTATTTTAATTAAATGAAATGTTTGAATTCAGTTATCACCTTAATTAGCCTATATGTTTAGCAAAAACAAACAATCAATCAATCACTGTGCCTTTTAAATCGCTTCAACCAATTACATCTGACTCCCAAAAGTTAGGCTATCACTAAATCGATCCGAGGTAGGTTTTGATAATTCAACAGCATGCAGAACTTTGCATCTTTAATAATAATATGATTAATTTATCCGTTGATACCATTTGTCATTATCGTTTGGAAAGTACTATTATTGTTTATCTTTCCGTAATTTCTGTAGAACTCGTAAAATGATATTTCAGGTTTTGGCAAGTCATTCGGAGGAATGAATGTTTGTGTGAATCACACAGAGTCAGCGGTGTGGACATAAACCAATCACAAAGCGAGAACTTCTCGAGCGAGACGCACCAGCGCATGAATGTGGGTCATTCCGCGCGCTTATCACCCGGGAACGGACGCAGATTTCCCAACTTTCCAACATGGGACAGAGCTGGATATCGGACTGGTCATTCCTAACCAATATCCTAAAACAAGGTAACTGGCCATTATGAAGAGCTTTGGTGAGATGCAATATTAACAGACATGTTCATAGAGATGGAGAACGGTACAAACCACACGCAGGACCGCGCGCACGGAGCGCAGGAGCAAGAGGATGGAGACGGGCAGAACAGCGTGCGAGCTCTGCTGGGTTTCGTGCTCTTCCTCCTTATTATCTCCACACTACTTGGCAACACGCTTGTGTGCGCCGCCGTGGTCAAATTCAGGCACCTGCGCTCCAAAGTAACAAACTTTTTCGTTATTTCTCTGGCTGTTTCGGATCTCTTCGTGGCCGTTCTGGTGATGCCGTGGGAGGCTATATCCGCGGTGGCGGGCACGTGGCTATTCGGCCGGTTTTGTGGCATTTGGATAGCCTTTGACATCATGTGCTCTACCGCGTCCATCCTCAACCTGTGCATCATCAGCGTGGACCGCTACTGGGCCATCGCGAGCCCGTTCCGATACGAGCGCAAGATGACCCACCGGGTGGCTTTCATGATGATCGGGGTGGCGTGGACCTTGTCCATCCTCATCTCCTTCATCCCGGTTCAGCTCAACTGGCACATGGCTGACGAAGGTGAGGATGGCACAGCGGGTAATGGCACCGACTACAGCGACAACTGCAAAGCCAACCTAAACCGGACATATGCCATCTCGTCTTCGCTGATAAGTTTCTACATCCCCGTAATCATCATGATCGCCACGTACACGAGGATATTCCGTATTGCGCAGACACAGATCCGCAGAATATCCTCTTTGGAGAGGGCAGTGGAGCACGCGCAAAACCACCATCATTCCAACGACTGTTCTAACGAGAACTCGCTGAAAACCACCTTCAAGAAAGAGACCAAAGTTTTAAAAACACTCTCGATCATTATGGGGGTTTTTGTGTTCTGCTGGCTGCCGTTTTTCGTACTCAACTGCATGGTACCCTTCTGCCAATGCGTGAGTGACACTACCTTCACCATCTTCGTGTGGTTTGGATGGGCCAATTCCTCCCTCAATCCCGTCATCTACGCGTTCAACGCGGACTTCAGGAAGGCGTTCTCCTCGATTTTGGGTTGCAATAAAATTTTCCCCAGCACAAACGTTGAGACGGTGAATTTTAGTAACGAGCTGGTGTCCTATCACCACGACACGACACTTCAGAAGGAAGCGCAGCCACTGGCCATCCAGATGCCGAACCCTCGAGAGGAGCCGAGTCTCCCGTTCGATAAGGATTCGGTTACATCGAACGTGTCCCGGAATCACAAAAACATGCACTTGCCCAATATCGGACAGTTTGAGTGCGACGGTGAGATTTCCCTGGACACTATCACACCATTCACCTCCACGGGACTCATGGAATGCGAGGGAATCCCAGGTCAAATAATCAGGGAATGACTCGTTTCCGAATGGCGAGTTTTGGGGGGTAGCCTAGCCAAGGATTTATTTATTTATTTTTTTTGCCGAGCCAAATAAAGCCAAAACAAACTGTTGGGGTCTTGCAAAGTATGCTACACTGAACGAGTTTCATTCTACATGCTTTTCAAACAACTTAAAGTAACCAAAAAGTAGCCTAGGCTATGTCTCATTTTCGCCTGCCACAAAGGACGTTTGCTCGAGTAGCCTATAGCTATAGCCTTCTGTTTATCACTTCATAACATTTTTTTTTACAAACATAAAAGAAATTTGCAGACTGAAAAATTTAAGCGAGACTCAGACCACACTAGCCCAAGACATAGGCCTAGCATATAGTTATAAATTACTAAAGTGAAAGTCCCATGAAATTTAGCATTATTCATAAGCACGCTGAAGCGATTTCATTCAATCTTTGATTAAGTTTGGAGTGGGTCACATGACCCTTATTGACCTTAGTGGCTTTCTTGAAAGAAAACACAGATTTATGTTTATTTTAAGCATAATTAGCCTAAATAACTTAATCTGATTAAGCACAAATGTTTTTGTTCATTTTCCATGTACATATACAGTAAAATATGAATTTCAATATAACTAATTGTATGTTGTGTTATATTAGATGTGTTTTAATGTGAGAAATTTGAATTTGCTGGCAACTTTTGCCGATTATGTAGCTATAATCATTGAGCACATTTAGCACACCCCCACTGCTTTTTACACAATAGTCTCATATATTCTATATTTGTCATATCCACCTCCATCACAGCTCTGCACATATTGGCATTCTCTCGGCTAACTTCATGAGGTGCCACCTGGACTGCTTTTAATAGCCTCCTGAATTGAGATCCATGATGGAGACTTCTTGTTTACTTTCCCTTCACTCCCCGGTCCTTAATTGTCTCTATAAAATTATTTCAAGCATTAGAAAGAATGAGAAACATTAATTTGGTCCAATGTTTTATCCTCTGTAAGGTTAATGATCACACACAGATCTTAAAACACATTGATCTGAAATTACCAACACCTTTCACAGTTGACATTATAAGTAAGGTAACTGATTCTGACCTTAAATGTGCATAACACACCTTTGCATGTTTTTTTTTTCCCATTAAATATCATTTTAATCACTTGCAATCATTTGTATTCATTAAGTGCATTTAGATAATTTAGCAATATAGTTTGAGGTCATGTAATAAGATCTTTTTTTTATTGGTTGAATGTGATTGTTAACAGGACAACCAGGTCATTCCATCAAGAGGTAGAATGATTTATGTCTCATCTCCTCCCTGTTTCTAACCTACTTCGTGCTAGATTGAATTATGTGATGAATAGGCATGGTTTCTCATTGTAAAATGCAGAATACCACAAACAGGAATCTGGGCATTAAGACAATGGCAATGGAAATCTCATAGTTCCTGTTCTAAAACTGATCATGTTGTATGAACATTGCAAATATTCATGGGGTTATATTTTTTGCAGAGTTGATCTATTCAGCACAGCCTTCTTGATCAAGCAAGGAGAGTGTGATCATCAAATGTATAGGCAGCTGAGAAATAAAATAAAAATAATATCAGCATAAATTATATAATATTTCATCTATAGTGATCAATATTTATTTAGGCCACTGTCTGTCTCTTTTATTATCAGTATGGTCAATCACATGTTTTATTATATCTTTTTTTGTTGTTTATTTTATGCCTTACCTGTACATAATACAACCAGACTTTTGCATTAGAGAATGCACAGAGAACAATGAAAGACTCACTGTAATATTTCCTAATTTTGAGCAATTTCTCAGCAACTTGTTTTTTATGTCACAGAGAGTGACGCTGTGCAGAGATGTAGCAATTTCTGTTTTTTTGCTTTTCACTGTCATTCTGCTTTCACTCAGTCTTGTTCTTGAAATTCTTCAGTCTTGTTGGAGTATTCAAAAGCTCTTCAAAACAAATTGAAAAGAGAGAGAAAAAAAATATTGATAAAAAGATACTGCTCTGGGCATCACCTGGCTCAGGAAGTGTTTCATCTAGTCAGAACAAAGCCTTTGAGTCATACTGCAACCTCAATCTGGCCTGACCCACCGAAACCCCTAAAAACCCCAATGGTCCTACCTACAGGCCAGAAGACACAGCTGTGAGTAGACATGACAGTGCGCTGTAAATAAAGGCAATTACGATTTATCCAGCATAGGCTAGCTTCTCGCAGAAGAAAGTATGGAGGTACTGAGGATTATTAATCATTATATAATACATTTAATATCTAAATATGTAATTATATTTACATAGCTATTAACCAAATCCCCTTTTTATGTTGTGTAGTTTATGAGTTTGAATGTAGTTAATGAGTTTTCCCTTCCCCGGAATGTAAGCTTTCACCTCACGTAAAAGAATTGTGCCTTTTTTGTAGGCTAGTAATCAAGCGTTTGAGCACTGTGCTGATTTTTTAAAATTAGTTGATAAAAGGAGATAAAATATAAAAGTATAAAAGTGATAGAGCGATAAAAATTAAAAAGCGAGGGCAAATCGCAGAGCAGCAAGAGCGTCCGAACAGTAGCTGAGCAGGAAGTCAGAAAGATTTTATGAAAATGTTATGATCTTACTAAAAACAAAGATGATATTTCAGTTCTGATCTGTCATTAATGCAACAGTACACTGCAAACTAAGATTTTATGAAAATGTCATGGTCTTACTGAAACAAAGATGATATTTCAGTTCTGATCTGTCATTAGTGCAGCAGTATACTGCAATCTATAGTGCTTCTAATTAGCTTGTACAATTTCCAGGCTGAGCTCTCATGCACAGAGAGCTTGGACATGCAGGAACAGCATGATGAAATGAATAAGGAAAGAAAAGAGAAGAGACAGGTAAATAATGAGAAATTAAAATACCACATGAATCATTGACAGGCTCATGAAAATAGAGGTCGCAGGCCAGAGTAAGGAAATAGAGCAAGAAACAGAGACAGAATCCTACTGTTTTTAAATGTGATTAGCTTTCCTTCACAAAACTAGTCACGTTCCTTCACAAAACTTGAAAATAAAAATAATAAAATATAGTCGTAATGTAATTTCTTTCTGCAGCTGTTGTCCCAAACTACACATAACAAATGAATATGCTCTTTTAAATCAAGAAAAAGAGAAAAGAGGCAGAATCTGTACTAGCAATTTTATGTGAGAGACTCTTCTGAAATCTGCCGAAAGATGACGGCCCCACTCACCAAGGATTCTTACTGTCAATATTTTGTCAGCTTTTGTCAATTCTTGAGAGAAATATTGTTACATATCAATACTAGAATGGCCTTAGGCAATCTATAAAAATAAAAGGTGCAGGACAAGTGTTGCATTCTGAGGGAGACATGTGGTTGTCAAGGGGAAATCCAGGGTCACTAAAACATAACCTGATACCACTGACCCATAAAATTATGAATGCATTTATGCAGCCAGTGAAGTCATATTGAAACAGCCTCTGACACACACCCATGGAGTCGTGGCTCATTGACCTGAAATGGATTTAGACCTGCAAAACAAAGGTGGAAAAGGCTTTCATCTTTGTTATTACAAACATAGAAAAAAAACACAAAATAATTTATACTTTCATTAATTTGATACGGTACTCCACATAGGAAGAACAGACTAGTAGTACTATTGCCAACCATTGACCAAACGCGGACTTATACACATAGCTGAAGTGGATTCAAATTGTCTCAGTCTGGACTCTGGAGCGAGGTTTACTTCTTTAGGTAACAGGAAAATAAGCGTGATAGTCTGAAATCTGCTCCAATGGGTCTAAATTAGAGCGTGCTGCAGTTCCATTTTTCACCACAGATTTTCACTGGTAAACAGTAGATCTGAGGAGGACTGTCAGGGCACTGTCTGCCCTGGTTATGATACATGCCTTTCCGAAGCCATATGTTAAATTTTAATATATCCTGCTGACTTTAAATAATCTAAAAAAAATCAGAAGAAAAATTGTTTCAGAATGCTGAACACATTTAATTTATATAGAGGTCTGTTTTGGGCCCCAAGTGCACTTACAGATGAGCTGCGGCTGCTTCTGAGGCAGAAGCAGAAACGTAGGAAGCTGGCTCTATTCTGTTCCATCATCATGCCGGTTTCAAAACATGTCTCCATTATATTAATAATACGTTTATATATATATATATATATATATATATATATATATATATATATTATAGTGCCTTTCCAGGGCTCAAGGACACTTTATAATGAACAAGCAACAATAATGGCAATGTACAACGATAACAAACAAAACATGATGAGAGACGAGAGTAAAAGTACAGTAAAGGAGAATTATGTAGACGGAGTAGCATACAGCAGAATAACAAAATGTAATACAACTTAAAAATGGTAATTTTCAGAAAATAAGTGAGTTTTGAGCAAAACTTTTAAATTTAGAAATAGTATAAACACAACAGATCGGGGGAGATAGTTTTATAGTTTGGGTGCAACAACACTGAATGATCCAACCCCATTCAGTGTTAAAGTTAAACCACTGGAAGCAAGTGAAGATGCACTCAACAGTGTAGTGAATTTTGAAGGTTATTTTGTCAAACATCACTTGTCGTCCATCACGATGGGTACAAAATTGGGGTGATATGAGCAAAACGCTTGGTGTGGGTAAGTATTCTAGCAGCAGAGTTTTGAATGTATTGCAATCTGGAAATGGAGCTAGCAGATAAACCACTGAAAAGGGCATTACATTAATCAAGATGTGTATAGATATTTTAATACTGTATTTTCTGTTCATCCAACATTTTGCAACGACACAACCTTGTGACTTTCAGAGTGTTTCCTATAACAACATCTAACGTTTACGTTTTACTTTGGTGTGAGAAAGTCACATAAACCACGCAAAATATGGTCAGAGAGGTCAGACTGAAACGGATTTCCAGAAATGTGATTTGAATAGGATTTCAAATCACAAATGAAAGTAGCTGGAAAAGGATTTGTGAAAATTGCATTTCATGTCATTTATTTCCATCCACACTTGCTAAATCTGATCAGGTTTCAATCTGATATGCAAAAAAACAAAATCTTCGGATTTGGACTGACAGTCTGAATGAGGCTCACATGTAATTATCATAAAATATCATAATTATCATCTCATAGCAGGACTGCAGATTTATTTACTAAAGCATTTAAAGGGGGTTGAATGCTCAGTATGAATATTTCCCAAGGGATTAATCCAGAATTTACTACAAGGTTATTCCTTAAATTCTCTACAACACATTGTGGAGTAAGGAATTTATTTAATTTTAAATTGTAATCTAAGTATGGCACATGATTTACAATGTTAATATTCAAAACCCCGTGTGTGTTACAGAAATATTTGAAACCCTATAGATCATGATTTGTGCCTGCAAAACAGGTTTTGCTTTGAAAAACAAGCTTTTTGTCCTGAAACAAAACTTGATATCTCAGGGTGTCATGCTTAGACTTTTTTTCACGTTATCCTTGGGACATACCTGCACTAGATCCAGAGGTGTGCCGCTTTGTGTTAAGAGGGCATTTCAACAGCCGTAATGACCCTTTCTCTTCTTGAGACTCATCATTATGTGGCTGTCTGAGAGAACAAGTAAATCACTCCAAATGGTGACTCGTCAATCTAGCTGCCCTCCTAGACCCACCCCTTATGGATCAAAAATATATCGCAATAATGCAATATATTATATAATACATTTCAATATATGGGTATCTGTCTTATATTTTTTTATATACTGCAATATATGCATTGACCATGTTATGACTATATATTAATACATATAAAATATTTATAAATGAAGACAAAAATAGCATTGCATGTAAAATTCACAAAGTTTTATCTTTTATTGTGTACATACATTGCACAAATGTATGCATGAATTATGAAATATTAGTAAATATATTGTAACATATTTTTAAATATATTAAAAGCGTCAATTCCTTTATAAAATATTGTAATATATAAACACTTAAACGTACAGTAAACGCACTGTATGTAGTCATACACTTATCGAACTGTGTATAAGTGTGTATCGCTGCTTTCGAGTAGACAAAACCAAGCACTAGCTTTATTCACTAATTAGCTGCATAACCATGACAACAGCAGCATTGGTCCCAGAAGACTGTTGTTAATAAACCGAGTCATAATTGTGTGTGTGTGTGTGTGTGTGTGTGTGTGTGTGTGTGTGTGTGTGTGTGTGAATGGGGGTGTGTAATTATCACTACTAACTTTTCTTAGCAGCACTCTTGCTCACACTCTCTTTGCTCTTTAATTAGTCATCAGTTTGGCAATCAAGTTTCTTCAGGTGCATCATAGAGAAATGTGCAGAAAACATTCTTTAACTCATCAGAATTTTGTGGTAATGTAATTGTGGTAAGCCACTCTGAAAAATTATGCTTATAATTGTTTATTTGGGCAGTGCCCCCCTGCTACTTAATTTCACTTCTGGCCAACTTGTGTATTAATCTTGTTCTTGAAACTTGGCATTGTGTACTGCAAATATTGTTGGCTATGATAAATTGATTGTGATGTTCCCTATATGCAAGTTTGCTACATTAATATTGTAACTGGCCGTGTGTGCAAATAAAACCCGCACAATGCAGTGCCAGGCGAGACGCAAGCTATTTTTTTTTTTTTTTTTTTTTTTTTGCTAGTTTCAGCCCGACGCAGTTATCTTTTTCAAGTCCTGGAAACTTTTTCAAGTTTAAATAGCAAATGCATTTGCACCCATCTGTGCGCCCATGGGCGTGCTGGTCTGAAAACGAGGCGCGTTCAGGTCTTTTTTTACAGTCTATGGTTCAGGTGCATTGATGGCATATTTTGAGCCAAAACCTGGTCTAAAGTCAATATTTAAAGGTGCAGTGTGTGATCGTTAGTGGCATCTGGTGGTGAGGTTACAAATTGCAACCAACAAAAGTTAAAAAACAGGACAGTTTTGAGTGTCATTAGTTGTGCCCCAATGACGCACTATACACTATGTACTTATACACTATGTACTCAACAGTGTAGTGAATGAATTTTATAACGTTATTTTGTCATCCAACATCACGTGTCGTCCATCGTGATGGCTGACAGACAACACGTGTGTACTGTATGTTCATTTTTTGTACATTCATAAAGAAAGAACTGTGATTTATTTTTCAACAAGCATTATTTTGCTTCGCTTCAGCTATGATAAAGAAACATACATTCTTTTATCGTAGATGTACAGATCAATAAAGGAAGGGGTGTGTTTGGGTTGATTTTAAATATCAACAGTGTTTCTCAGAAATTGCTTACTGCACATTTATTAAGACGTATGTATTAAGCAACAAATCAATAAAATAAGTTCCAAACGTAGGTTCAGGAAGATTATTATTCAGTCCTTTCAATCATCATTACAAGCTTAAAAGAAGCAGTCATGAGACCGGCCCAGTGACAATTATTTCGGCATCCCTCCACCTCTGTATCTTTCCTCCTCTATTTCTCCTATTCTTCCTCTACAGTCTAGTACTGTTAAATGGTGGTTTATTTCAGAGCTTGAGCCCCAGATTTAAGCATTCTTCAAGGGAAAAAAGCTAAGTTCCCTATCGTAGTCACTTCGAGTTACGTCAGAAGTGACGGAGATTGGGGGTTTCGCATAGAAAGCCAATCCTCTTCGAGTATTAAAACACGAGCCAATGGCATGCAATGCCTTGGGGCTGCGGAATTTTGCATAGCGTACTCCGCCCTACTCCGTGAGTATAAAAGGAGGAAGTGAACGCAACCGCAGTATGTTTTCGCTTCGGAGCCAAAAGAACCTCTTCACTCCTGAAAGCACTGTTCAAGACTCTTCGAGACGAGCGTCCTCTTCAGTGTTGGTGTGACGGCGGTACCCAGCGAGATTCTGCATCGCCTGCGATCTGAGCAGTGGTCTGCCAGACTTTGCGCTTCTCCCTGGTCGCTTCAGCGCTGAAAGAGTGAATTTCCTCCTCTCATTGAAAGAGCTGCACGCGCACGTCTTTTTAAAGACGGTTCGCCCGTGCTCTTCTGGGTGTGATTGATTTCTGTCGTCATCTGATGGTCACGATCGCTGCTTTGTATGCCTGGGCATTTCAGCATGCAGCAGCAGCGTTCGTGGATGACTCATTTTCCTTCTGTGGGAACATGACCATCTCTACACTGAGGTCGAGACTCAATGATCTCACTTGAGTGAGAGTCCCGGTCCCCCCCGCTCGATCGGTTTCCTCCATAGGGGGCCCGTCGACCCGGGGACCTGGTGATTTACGGTGATGGTGTGGGATAAGCCCCGACGATTCCTCGGGCCACACCTCCCGCCTCAGTGCGAGAGCCAGCGAGCGTTAGGTCGATTCAGTCGGTTGCTTCTTCGGTGGCACCGGCTGCTTCGGGCAGCGCTCCAGATGATGATGCGATGTCGATCACAGCATCACTAGGCGGGCTTGACTCCTCGGGAAGTGAGGATGCGGCCGCGTTGCCTCCCTCGGGAGCGTCAGCGCCGCCGTGTCTGATCCCGCGATGATGGCCGTGCTATCTCGGGCGTCCGTGAGCATCGGGTGGGGGTGGAACTCCGCCCCTCCCCGATCTCTCGCGGCTGAATAATTGGTTTTTGGGTAACGCTGCCGCCTTACGGCCACGGCCAACCCCAATTTCCTTTTTTCCCCGAGTTGCATGCGGAACTGACACGCACTAAAAAAAATAAATAAATAAATAAAAAAAAAAAAAAAAAAAAGCGTGCTTAGTTCCCCGCCCTTCCTCCCCTCGGCGATGCGGCTGTCTGTGGGTACGCTGGGGCTCCCCCGGTCAACCGGCGGTTGCTCTCAGATGCCCCTCCAAAGCCTATGGGTTCTCGTCGTCTATGGCGGCGCGATTCTGTAGAGCGGCGGGACAGGCAGCCTCCGCCCTGCATATGATGAGCACCTACAAAGCTAGCTGCTCAGGAATGTGCACGAGGAGGTGACGGACCAAGCGAGCTGCGAGCCTGTCGCCTACCTTGTCCTTAAACGGGTCACGGAGGCGGTCGCTCGCTCCCTTGGTCAGGTGATGCCCACCGCTGTGGTCCAGGAGCATCATAATGTTCGGCGGTGCGGTCCAGGACTTTGCCCAGCACTTCTCGACCGCCTAGGAGCAGACGAAGGCGGTTTCTCTGCCCCGACGGCCAGCTGCTGCCTCCAACCAGCCGTCGGCTCGGACGCCTCCGCCAGCTCGCCGCCGAGGACGCCCCCCTGCGGCTCCCTTCCCTCCCACGCGGCCCCAGCAGCAGCCTTCAGCCGGTTCGCGTCGCGGAGGAGGCCACAGGTAAGCGTCCCAAGAAAAGAGCCCCCCCTCAGGCCGCGTGCCCCGCTAGATGCCAGGCGAAGCGATGTTCCTGAGGCGGGCCGCTCAGTGATAGTGTCATGGTTTTTCTCAGGAGGCGGTGGCAGGGCCCCTCCTTCCCCGGTGGAGGGCCGGTGGAGAATCTTTTGTTCTAGCTAGCTCCCTGAGCTGGTTGAGGAAAAGCTGACACTGTCATTGAGCACACAGACTGGAATGAGCGCGCACGACGTCCAGTGCGTCGCCCCGTTCATTCCTCTCTGTCTCGGAGGGCGCGGAAGGGTGCGTGTGTCGTCCCCGGGCTACGCCAATCCCTTCCCCCTCTGTCGCCAGACCCCCGGCAGAACAGACCCCCGTGGAACGCTCTGCCTTCCCTGGTCTCTTCTGTCGGGGAGCGGGTTTCGACGGTGCATCCGGACGGGGTAACTCCTGCACGCATGCCGGTCGACCCGCCTCGCTGCCCCTCCGGGGGGACGTCTGTGGTTCGCATGACCCCGTTGGCTCACTTCCTGGAAGCCTGGCTAGCGCTTCCCGGGGTTCCCGCTGGGTCATCAGAACGATCGGATTCGGCTACGCGATTCAGTTCGCACGGTCTCTTCCCCGCTTCAGGGGAGTTCGCTCCACGATGGTTGGTGGCAATGCCCCAGTCTTGAGAGCGGAGATTGCGACCCTGCTGGCGAAGGGTGCAATCGAGACGGTCCCTCCAGCCGAGGTGAGGTCCGGGCTTTACAGCCCCTACTTCATTGTCCCCAAGAAAGACCGGTGGGTTACGACCGATCCTGGACCTGCGCATTTTGAACCGTTCTCTCCATCGACTACCGTTCAAAATGCTCACGGCCAAACGCATTTTCGAATGTGTTCGGTATCAGGATTGGTTTGCAGCGATCGACCTGAAGGACGCGTACTTCCATGGCTCCATTCTCCCTCGACACAGACCGTTTCTTCGGTTTGCCTTCGAGGGCCAGGCATACCAGTACGCCGTTCTCCCATTCGGGTTAGCTCTGTCCCCTCGCGTCTTCACGAAGATCGTCGAGGCAGCCCTTGTTCCCCTTCGCGAACACGGGGTTCGCATCCTGAACTATCTCGACGACTGGCTGTTACTAGCACACTCTCGAGCTCAGGTTTGCGAACACAGAGACCTGGTGCTACGGCACCTAGCCCGTCTGGGCCTTCGGGTCAACCGGGAAAAGAGCAAACTTTGCCCCGTGCAGAGGATCTCTTTTCTCGGCATGGAGATAGACTCGGTCGCCATGTCCGCGCAGCTCACGAACGAGCGCGCGCACTCACTGCTGGCTTGTCTTCGACAGTTCGAGGGCAAGAGTGCGGTTCCACTGAAACTATTTCAGAGGCTCCTGGGGCATATGGCATCCGCGGCCGCGGCAACGCCGCTCGGTTTGCTTCATATGAGACCGCTTCAGCTGTGGCTTCGCGATCGAGTCCCGAGGTGGGCATGGCATCGCGGCTCGCTCCGAGTTCCAGTGACTCCGACGTGCCGCCGATCCTTCTTCCCGTGGTCGAACCTCAGCTTTTTACGGACAGGGTCCCTATTCAGCGAGTTTCCAGGCATCTCGTTGTCTCCACGGATGCGTCTACCACGGGTTGGGGTGCCATGTGCAATGGGCATGCAGCCGCCGGTTCCTGGACAGGAGCCCAGCGCCTCATGCACGTCAATTGCCTCGAGCTGTTGGCAGTACGGCTCGCCCGGCACCGCTTCCGAGCGTGCTCTAGGGCCAGCATGTGCGTGTCCGCTCAGACAACACTACGGCAGTAGCGTACATCAACCACCAGGGGGGGTCTACGCTCGCGCCGGTTGTCGCAGCTCGCCCGCCACCTCTTGATATGGAGTCAGAAGCACCTGAGGTCCCTTCGTGCAGTTACATTCCTGGAGACCGGAACCGGGCAGCCGCGAGCTGTCCCGGGCCCGTCCCATCTCCGGCGAATGGCGACTCCATCCCCAGTCGGTCCAGCTGATTTGGGACCAGTTCGGGGAGGCACAGTTAGACCTGTTCGCCTCTCGGGACTCGTCCCACTGCGCCCAGTTATTCTCTGACCCGCGGCTCTCTCGGCTCGGATGCGCTGGCGCACAGCTGGCCACGGGGCCCACGCAAGTGTGCGTTCCCCCAGTGAGCCTCCTTGCACGGGTGTTGTGCAAGATCAAGGAGGACGAGGAGCAGGTCTTGCTGGTAGCCCCCTACTGGCCCACCAAGACGTGGTTCTCCGAACTCTTGCTCCTCGCGACAGCACCTCCTTGGCCTATTCCTCTGAGACCGGACCTACTCTCTCAGAGACGGGGCACTCTGTGGCACCCTCGTCCCGATCTTGGAGGCTGGACGTGTGGCTCCAGGACGGGACGAGGCAGGTTTGAGTTCGCTGCCACCTGCGGTGGCGGCAACCATCACTTCCGCAAGAGCGTCGTCCACGTGACACCTTTATGCGTTGAAGTGAAACCTCTTCGTCAATTGGTGTTCTTCTCGCTGAGAAGACCCCCGGAGATGTTCGATCGGAGTCATGCTTCCTTCCTGCAAGAGGGGTTGGAGCGCAGGCTGTCGCCCTCCACCCTTTGGATTATGTCGCGGCCATTGCCGCGTCTCATGATGCAGTGAAAGGTAAGTCTATGGGAAGCATGACCTGGTCATCAGGTTCCTGAGGGGAGTGAGGGGGCTAAATCCGCCTCCCTCCCCTCCTGCCCTCTGGGGACCTCTCAGTAGACCTGGGTGCTCTGCAGAGGCCTCCCCTGGAGCCTTTGCAGTCGGTAGAGTTTTTGCCCTGTCCTATGTGACAGCACTCCTGATTGCATTGGTATCCATCAGGAGAGTAAGGGACCTGCACGCACTCTCTGTTGACGAAGTGTGCCTGGAGTTCGGGCCGGCTTACTCTCACGTATTCCTGAGACCCCGGCCTGGATATATGCCCAAGGTTCCTACCACTCCCCTCCGGGACCTGGTGGTGAACCTGCAAGCGCTGCCCCTGGAGGAGGCAGACCCAGCCTTGGCACTGCTCTGTCCGGTACGTGCTCTCCGCACCTATGTCGACAGAACGCAGTGTTTCAGGACCTCAGACCAGCTCTTTGTCTGTCATGGGGGGAGCCAGAAGGGAAGGGCTCTCTCAAAGCAACGGCTGTCCCACTGGATAGTGGATGCCATTGCTTTGTCTTACCAGCAGCAAGGCCTTCCGTGCCCCCTTGGTGTGACGGCCCATTCCACTCGGAGTGTAGCCTCCTCTTGGGCTTTAGCGCACGGCGCCTCGCTAACAGACATCTGCAGAGCTGCAGGCTGGGCGACACCCAACACCTTCGCCAGATTCTTAATCTGCGAATTGAGCCGGTATCCTCTCACGTACTCGTTTCGGCCAGTTCTGGATCCGCTCAGGTGTCTTCGCTTGCTCGCCACTCCACTCCCCGGACTGGATAAGTGCGATATTTCCTCAGTTCTTCCATTGAAGTCTTGAGTCCTCCAGCACCGACGATGCGGGCACCACTGCGTTGCTCTGGATGCTAGCTAGGTGCCTCCATGCGCACGGTTCCCCATGGTAACCGTCTCATGTGTATTATCCACTGTAAGCCTCTCTGAGCATGTGTCTTCCCTTGGCAAGCCATCTGCCACCCCTGGAGTTTAAATCAGTAGCCACCTGCGGTTGGTACTCCAGTGTTCCATATGCGTTCCTATGTGGCCATATGTGTATCCTTAAGTCCTCCCTTCGGTAGGCAGCTGGTAGCATGTCCCCTTCGGGATATGTTTCCCAGTGTACCTTGGTAATCCTGTGTCAAAGTCGGATCCCCAAAAAAAAAAAAAAAAAAAAAGAGGTAAGGCTCGGGGGTTCAGTCTTTCGCAGGGCACTGGAAGACAGCTTGAAGATGGCGTGATGGCACAGACCCCCAATCTCCGTCACTTCTGACGTAACTCGAAGTGACTACGATAGGGAACGTCTCGGTTACGTATGTAACCCTCGTTCCCTGAGTAGGGAACGGAGACGTTACGTCTCCCTGCCACTTCTGCTGTATCGCTGGGTAGAGGCCGAGTTCAGTCTTGGCTCCTCAGCGAAGACATACTGCGGTTGCGTTCACTTCCTCCTTTTATACTCACGGAGTAGGGCGGAGTACGCTATGCAAAATTCCGCAGCCCCAAGGCATTGCATGCCATTGGCTCGTGTTTTAATACTCGAAGAGGATTGGCTTTCTATGCGAAACCCCCAATCTCCGTCACTTCTGACGTAACGTCTCCGTTCCCTACTCAGGGAACGAGGGTTACATACGTAACCGAGACGTTTGTTTACCATTAACTATCAAGGCTGAATGGGTAGACAAACTTTAGACTTGGAGATAACAGTCAGAAGAGTCTATACACCACATCATCTCTAAGGTTTTCCTTTGTTGATTACTTGGAATGGAGATGTCAGTGCTAGCCTATAAACTTGGCATGCTGTTGTTGATATTTTTCTTTTAATAGTGTAGTCCTTTAGTGTGAAAAGAGAAGTCATATCTGTTAGTTTGAGGAACGTAAAGTAATTTTTTCTTTCCTAAGGGGTGTTGAAGGACATTGTTTACCTCTGACTCAGAAAGAGGACAAGAACAAATCAAAGAAGTTCAAGGAGATGAACGTGCTCAATAGTGCAGTGTGAATGCTGGACGAATGCTGGACGTTTTGAATTCACAGACATTGTAGGCAATTTTAAATTTATTCTGTCAATGTGTCGGCTGATTGTGGAAAAAACATCTCAACAATGCTTAGCTTTTATATTTTCTTTTGCGTCAGGCTGAAAATACAAAATACTCTCCTACATACACACAGAGAGTAGCAAAGAGAGTGAGATGAAAATAAGTGCGGCACAAAACATTGATTCTATCAATTTCTTTCTTCTCCATAAAGGTCGAGACCTCTCAATAAAGGATTGGCCGGTATTTAAGGTTAAGATGATACATGGCTTATCTTTAATAAGCTATCATAGGAGTTAGTTCACCAAATAATTAAAATTCTCTTTTTTAACTGTCATGTTTCAGTATGACTCCCAAATAGAGAAAATGGAGTTTATAATGACTACTGGCTAAAATAAGAGCAAAAATTTCCTCTAAAGCATCACTGCCATACTCCATTTACTCTTTTTTTGAAGTCATACGATGGCTTTGTGTGATGTGCAGGCCATAAGTTGAGATTTCAAATCTCCATTCTGCATTCATGTTTGGAGTCAGTGGGACGTCTTTTGACCATACGTCAACATCCGCATTTTAGGGTACCCTCAAACGTCGGTTACATGGCGATCTCGGGCCATCATACAACTGACGCTTTACCTTTAACGTCGGTTAGGTGACGGGGTAGGTTTAGGGGTAGGTTTAGGTCTGGGTTAGGATTCGATAACGTCATCTAATCGACGTTTAAGGGTACCCTAAAAAGGCGGATGTTGACGTATGGTCAAAAGACGTCCCAAGACGTCAGTTATATGACGTCTTGGTATGAGACTGCGCAGGCATCAACCAAAGATTGAGTGGGGTCCGAGTTCAGTATCGACTTGGATTAATCATTATTATGCCTCTTGTCTGCGTGTCCATCTGTTTCTTGTTCTCTGTTGCAGGAGGAGTCAGTGAATCTGTCTAACATGTCACCGGAGTATCTCAACCTGAAGGAAGTGTTCAGGAAGTCCCTGACTGGTTCTTTTCCTCCACATCATCCCTATGACTGTGCTATAGATTTATTGCCAGGTACGTCTCCGCCCAACGGCAAGTTATACTCGCTCTCTGTCTCTTTTCACAAAATTAGACATGCGTAACGTTTACCATTTGGTCTGGATAAGGAGAGGGGGGGGGGGGGTGAGTGGAAGATAGCATTTAAAACCCCCAGGGGGCATTTTGAATATTTGATTATGCCTTTCGGCCTGTCCAACTCCCCAGCCGTCTTCCAAGCACTCGTCAATGACGTGCTGAGAGACATGGACGATCAGTTCATTTATGTTTACCTAGATGACAAATTGATATTTTCTTCGTCTCTCCAGGAACACATGTTCAACATGTCAGACAAGTGCTCCAGAGACTGTTAGAGAATGGGCTTTTTGTCAAGGCGGAGAAGTACATGTTTCATGCACAGTCAGTTCCGTTCTTGGGGTATATTGTCTCGTCCGAGAGAGTGCGCGTTGACCCTGAATCTCTCATTGTGAATAAACTGCTGTTCTTTGCAATTGGACTCTACTCATTCTTTCTGTGCCATTACTGACAAAAACAAACTCCAGCAAATTCAGTTGTCAGACACGACTGGAACTTCAAACGGCACAGGGCTGTGAACAGAAGAAACAAAAAAAATACCCTTTTGGCAGCAAACACGCTTGGTGGGTTTGGTGCACGATAAAAAGTACCCCATGTACAATTTAATGTACCATTGGATCTTTAATGTTGTGGGCATGTTTTTCTGTCATCTTGTTCAGATACATGACATTGTGGATTCTATCAAATATCAAGAGATAAAAAATTAAAAACTGGTTGCTTTTGCTAGAAATCTTATAATGGGCCGTGGTTGGATCTTTTATTAGGACAACGATCCAAAACAAACATCGAAATCAACACAAAAATTTGTTACGGAGCACAAAAGCTTCTGCCATGCCCATACCAGTTCCTTGACCTGATGACTGGAGTAAACTGAAGAGAAGAAGCACCAACATGGATCTAGAAATCTGAAGGATCTGTATTGATTCTGTATGAAGGAATGATTTCTGATCTCTCGTCAGTTGTTCTCTAAACTCATCAGGCATTATAGGAGAAGTCTCTGAGATGTTATCTTGGCAAAAGGAGATTGCAAAAAGTATTTAATAAAAGGGTGCTAATAATTGTGGCCACCGTGTTTTGGAAAAAATAAAATCATAATGTGATCTCCTCCCACCCCCCATTTTCAATTCTTTCATTTAGATGTTATTTCTTTTTTTTATTGAAAGATCAAGGATAAACAATGTACATTAATTTTTTTACAGCCATTTTTTTAACATACCAGGGGTGCCATTAATTCTGACCACAACTATATTGTAAAAATACATTAAAGGATATGGAGGACACTATTTTTTAAATATGTAACCGACAATACATACTAAGAAATAATATAAGAATAATATTAATTAAGTCAGAAACAATATGACCCTCACCATATCAAATATTTTCTCCCAAATCCCAAACCAAAATAGAACAAAGAGATCAACCTGAGATCCATCAATGAGATCCATCACTCAGATGAGGCATGAGACATCTGCTGCTAGAGGTGCTGAACTTCTACACAAAACAGTATTCACTACTGTATCTTGACTAGGTGATGATCTTCCAAGTGAAGTGCGGTAAGTGGCGTGTTGTCATGGTGACCACATTCATAGGGTGACCATATGTTAATTTATATAGCATAGGGTGAGTGAAGAAATCTAAATTCCATGCATTCAGAACCCGTTTGATGGGTCTGCAGCTGTCCAGAGTGCCTCAGACTTCGTCTGATTCACAATTAGATTCTCCCCTGTCATTAGCGGCCCGCAAGGTCGACACGGGGTGCATCTCGCCTGCTCAGTAATCACCGTCGATGGGGCTGGATGGCCACTGCGCTCACTGATTGCAGAACTGCTTGCCAGACAAGCCGGGACTGGGTGTTGAAGAAATGCTGTTCCTCATCAAGGACTCGTGTAGTGTCATCAGCCGCTCAATGAAGACGATTATCTCACATGTCATCAGTCGGTAGGGGAACATAACAGACACAAGGACTTCAGCATTACGCGAGAGAGGAGAAAAGTGTCTGAATGTCATTAAAATGAAAAAGGGAGAGTGGCTGGATTGCGACTTTGATGCGTCTGTTGACAGGTGCTGGGAGCACTTCACTCATCTTACGCCTTCTCAATGACTGCAACTATTACCTACATGAATTTAGCTGTAGTGCTACCTACCACAACATATCACAAATCGTTAATAGAACATAACATTTCTGATCTGACCCTAAATAGGGCTTACGTTGTTGTGTAGGATACAGTACAACAGGGCTAATTTAAAATGTAAAATTGCATTCTTTTACACTACTTTTTTTTAAAATCGCTACTTTTTCAAAAAAGAATCTCTACTTTTTTTAAAAAGAGTCTCTACTTTTTCAGAAAAGAATCACTACTTTTTCAAAAAGAATAATGTAACAAAATAATAATGTAACAGATATATAATAATATAATAAATGTTGGCCTATAATTAAACTGTAATAAATTTATAATAACATTGTAATACATATATAACACTGTAAACAATGTATTGTTTGTATTAACATGTCAACATTACAATGTTAATAACAATGCATTAACATTAACATTGTAATGTATAATAACATCCTTGAAAACTACATTGAACTACATTGTTACATTTTTCGAAAAGAATCGTTACTTTTTTACTTCAGAAGTAAACAATGCAGCTAACTAAGGCCGTGTGTCCGCCAAAGCGTTTTTAGGGAGCTGAAAACGCTAGACGCTAGCTGTGGGCGCTTGAGCGTTTTGGCAGCGCAGCGTTTTTTCCGTTGAGACGTTTCATTTACAGAATACTTGCAGCACAGTTTACTTGTAACTGATTTCGCAGATAATTTGTTTCATACTAAAAATGTATTTTTCATCTATTTCGTTCGGTTAGCTCTGCCAGTTGATGTCGTTGAACAGAAAGAATGTTGTGACAGTTGGTCAGAGTGGTATTTGCTTCAGGGTGAAAAAAACGCAGGCATGGCATTTAAAAAACGCTGCGCTCCCATTGAAAACATACGCCAGGCGCGTGGAAAAATGCTTTGGTGGACACACGGCCTTAATGTTTAGCTGACAGAATGTTTATTTTTAAACCCCAACCCTCTCTAATTTCAGAATGTTTCTTTTTAACCACAACTTCAATGTATACTTCTTTTACTGATATATGTACCGATATCTTTTGCATTTCTAAACCAAACAACGTCAAACTTGGCACTGCACTTACTCGTGCCTATAGCAAGACACCTGTCAAGTTTGAAATACACATTTAAAAAAAAATATTTCAAAAAGAAAATAGCTAACTTCAAAGGTGACCCTTAACATTATCCAAAAAAACATCAGAAAAAACATGGACATTTTTATGAATTTACGTTTTTTTTTTCTAGTTCTAGATCTAAAAAAGTTTATAGGACAGAAATCCAGGGTCCTTAATCCATATCAATCAATATATTATAATTAATTATTTGGTAATTAATAATAATAATAATAATAATAACAACAACAACAATGCATGTATATTCAGCAAATGGGTCACCTGAATCTAAAACTCATAAAGAAACTTACTCCCAAGCACATCACCACCACCAGCAGAGGGAGATGTTGCTACTATGATCGACAAATTGCTGAAAATTACCTTGAGTGGAATTTATTCTGATTCTGTACAAGAACGCATTATTTGAGCAGAAACACCCTCACACATGCCACACATTCTATTCACGCTTCTCATTCATCACACCATTTCATTAATATTCAAAATGAAGAACAATGAGAAGAATCTCAGGGCCGCATCTAATACGCGAATTGCTTTTGCTCAGTGGTGCTCATTAGTCAGTAGAGTCACTATATAAAGAGAAAAATGAAAACAGCAAAAACACTAATTTATTAATCATTTTAAAAAATTGTAGATAAAGCAAAGCCCGCACTGGACTGAAAATTTGCCTCTGAGTTCAACATGCAACCCCAAAAGCACACTCAGGGTTTGGAATGAATCCAAACTGCCTGTGAGGCCCAAAGCAAGACAACAGCCATGTATGACTTCACCAGTGTCTGCTGTGGGTCAGCAGCTGGGGTTTGGTTGGTATGGAGAAACAACAACAACTGACTATTAAGATTCTGCGTCAACTGAACAGATAAAGAGCAGGGCACGACCCGGCCATAGGGATGGTTTAGGTTTAGGTTTAGGATTAGAAAGTGTTGCCAGTTATGTAAGCATAGGAAAAGCGAATAACAAACAAGCACACACAAATACCCTGACAAATAACAGGACTATTTTTAACTGGATAAAAGAATGAAAATGTAAAAAGTCCCCTGAGGAAAACTGATAGTTCTTGCTGATCCAAGGATCTACATTTAAAAAGAAACAAGCACAAACTGTTTGATGTTTGTTTTTTTTGTTTTTTTGCAATAAAGTAATTGCCAGTTTCCCTTTTGAAATGGTTTTAATTATTATTTTATTTATTTAATAGTAAAAAAGTACACAACACAAAATGCGTTGGAAAGAAAGATAGGCGAGAGAGAAACGGAACGATTGAAATGAGACAAAGGAGTGAAGAGAAGGGATGGGGTGAGGGGCGTCCATTTGTCTTCAGACGAGGAGGGAGGTGCCAGATTCTGGAAGGTTTGGATACCCTATTGATTCCCCCAAAAAACATCCACCATGCAGCCCCCACTTTTTTTCCTTTATCCCTCGATTCCATCCTTTATTTCTTCCCAACTCCATTCTCATCCTTCCACAAGCTTCTCTCGCTCGCAGTCTTTAGAAGAAGTCAGCTCGGTAAGTAAAAAACTCTGAGAGAAACGCTAAATTTAGAACTTTACAGCTCTGTTTTCTAGAATGCAAGCGTTTGAGTGGTGGATAAGGAGGGAAACATCATATCTGTGCTACGTTATAGGATAACGAGGATGGGATGTGATCAGGTTGTTGTTATATTAAATTGATGCATACAGACTCATGCATATCTATTCCATATCTATTATGAATGCAAATAAAAGGTAGTTGTTTTAAATTAGAAATTTGAAAAGGGTTTATTATTTTAAAATTACATAAATTGTTATTAAATTAAATTCTTAAAATCATATGAAATGAGATATTTAAAATAATTTAAGACTTATCTAGTCTGCATCATGTCAGTGGAATTTTAGTATGATTGAGAAGCTATTATATTTATTAAGACTTGAATTCGTTTTTATATTTTCAAAGTCATTTTAATTTTAATCAAAGTTTAGCTATCTTATTGTGTGTTTTGTCTTTTTATTTTTTATATGTCCTTATAGAGTATTTAACCAAATGAAAAGGAGAAATGCTGCATTGGCAGCTATTTGAAATAAAAAGTCTAAATATAATAGAAAAGATAATAAATATAAAATATAAAGTAAATAAAATATTTTACTTCAGTAAATGTTTATTTGAATCAAAATAAGAAACATGTTTTTTAGGGGTTTTAGTTAACTATATTAACCCTTCATCATGCATTAATGTTTTCCTCTCTAATTTTGCAGGTGCTGATTTCTCTTTTCTGAGGGTGCCGTGTGTGCCCTGAACCAGAGATTTCTTCCTTTCTATAACCTTATACACACAGCCATGCGAGGGCGGAGTCTATTCTTCATCTTTTCCCTCGTCTTCCTCCTCCTATCATTCTCTGAGGCAAAAAAGAAGTCCAAACAACCATCAGATGCAGTGACTGGATCCGAAAGTACTGCCATAAATCCCTCGCTGGGGTCTGGTCAACTAAGCACTAAGGATGGGCACCGCTGCACCTGGGAGACGTTAGAGAGAGGAGCTAACATTCTGCTCCAGGTGAGCTGCTCCACCCTTGAGGAGGAGGGGCTCAAACCTCCCTACACATGCCAGTTTGCTGGAAAACCTCAGGAATGCTCTGTGTACAGCACCCAGTCCTCCCAATACTGGAAACAGGTGGTGAGCAAACTGAAGAAGCGAAAGAATGCTTGCGAGGGGGACAAAGTCCTGAAAACACGCCTGTGTAAGAGAGCACCCAGCGCATCTCACATGAAACTCACAGAGAGAAGCGGAGAAGAGACGACCACACACGTTAGCAAGGGAACGCATGAAGAGAGCAAGCGCAAAACAGAGGCGCCCGTGAGGAAAGAAAAAGAAGGACAGAAAGAGAAGGAAGAGGAGGTGAAGAAAGAAGAGGATGAGGGGTTCGGAGAAGTACTGAATGATGGAGTCTCAGACATAGGGCCTGATGTGAGCTACTGCGGAGAGGGATGGCATTCCGTCTGCAGCTTTTTTGTCAAGTTTTTTGATGGTTAAAAAATCTGCTATCAATGCTTTTTCAGACCCATGGAGGATAAGAATGTTGATGCATGAAAAAAAGACAGAAGACAACGCCGTCAGGTGTCAGAAAAAAAAAAAAACAGACTTAGATAAAAACTTACCCGCTAGTCTGCACCCTAAAAACATCATGCATAAAACAGTCCTGTTGTGAAGAACACACTAATCACATTGCTTAAACAAAATGTATTACTTGTGAATACTGCAACTAAACCTGATTTGCCTTTTTGTAAATGACTAATTGTGATTTGAATTCCACACATGACCTTTGATTTTTTTTATTCATTATGAAAATTGTTGTATATGATTTTTGCAAATAATACTAAAATCAATCAAAAACAAATGTAATTAATTATGTATGTATATATTTTTTAACTAAACATTTTGCCTAGATATATGGCAGAAAATCTTATTATCATTCATTCAACACAGCTGGATGATAAGATTAAAAGTTCTTCAGAGATCACACAGGATGAATAAAATAACATTATATAACTATTTATATGGTGTATTTATGTCTATATAGATGTGTATAGGTGTTTGTCAGTACATATGTGGTATTCAGACAGCATAGCTTTCTCTGTTTTGCATCAATAGTCAGCTTGTCATATCAGTGGTCTAAACAGTACATAGTTCAAATCGATAAAATGTGCCATATAAGTGGCATTCACTTTCCACCTGATGACCCAAAACTCTAAAAATGGGAAAATATTGTGCAATAAATTGCTCTTTTGTTCAGGGGTTTTCTATTGTCTTACAACAGGTTAGATTCAGATACTTCTGTTGAAGGCTTAGCTCACACATGTCTAACAGTGAAAGAACAATATTATGCTCATTGTCACAAATTAATTTTTACCAATAGACTCAGTGTCAGGGTTAAATACAGCAGATGCATATTTTCACCTCATGTTGTGAGAAACTTTATTATGATATAGTTTTATAGTATATATGATATATATATATATATATATATATATATATATATATATATATATATATATATATATATATATATATATATATATATATATATGTATAACTTACATCAGACATAAATAATGTATGTTATATATGATCTGATCAAAAGTACAAAACATAAATATCATATCAAATAACATGACGACTATTCATGTTGGAAATCCTAACAACACTTTTTGGATTTTATATATATATAGAAAGAGAGAAAGAGAGAGAGAGAGAGAAAATGTTAGGCTATACAGTATATATATATATATATATATATATATATATATATATATATATATATATATATATATATATGTGTGTGTGTGTGTGTGTGTGTGTGTGTATATATAAATAGACCATTTCACAAGATGTAAACAACACTGGTCCAGAAACACTTCCTGTTTCAGTTTGTAACTGTTTTCTTTATTTCACATGTAAAGAAAACATCTAAAAGATGTTTGTTTAACTTTTTGATTCAGTTTTAAATATTCTGTTGGTTGTAATTTATCCCAGATTTTATGTAGTGTTAAAAAACTGAAACAGGAAGTGCTTCTGGACCAGTGTTGTTTACATCTTGTGAAATGGTCTATATATATTGTATATGATGTTCCAACGTGAATAGTCACATATTTGACATGACATTGAATACATTTTCAAAGTATACCGGTGTTGTGTGACCAAACATTTAATGTCCAAGCAGAAGGGGAAAATCAAACAAACTCCCTCTTGTATAGCGTCGAAAGTCTTATTCAGTTCATCCTACGTGGATCTTTATCATATGTAGCGTTAGAAAATCTGATTTATAAATGGTCCCCATCTTTTGAAAAATATAGTAAAAATTAAAATCTAAAAAAAGGTTTTAGATTTTAATCTAAAACTTTGGAAAGTTCGATAAATTTTGCTGAATCGGTTCATTCAGGCAGTTAATAAACATGAACAGATTAAATATAAACTGATTTCGAGTTCAGGCTACTATGTACAATTAACATGGAAATTACAAGTTTTGTTCTATTTTATCTGTTCAAGGAGATGGGAGGAACATGACACATGAAATGATGCTGATGCCAACAGGGAACCAATTCTTTGAACTTTGACTTTTTGTTCTTTGAGTTACTTTATATTAAGCAAATTACATAAATATACTGTCAGCATACTTGTTCATTTCATTCTGATTTGAATTTCAGACCTGTGGAAATGACAATGTTTTTGAATATTACCAGAGTATTTTATAGACAGTGTGTTGTTCATTACAGACTGTGTTTGGAGACAGAATCTCAATGAGTTGCTTCAGCCCAGTTTATCAAACAAATACACACTCAAACACACACTCTCTTACACAAACACATCACTTACTAAACAGACTGGCTCTTAGCAGTGCACATAAATCAAGTGTTTAAAACAGGCATTCAGCCAGATGCCCCTTTTAAGGCCTCCTTTCCCATCCTGATCTACAGGGAAACAACACTACCAGCCTCCCCAAAACCCAACTGGGACTCCTGAAAATCACACAAAGGGACTCAAGGCGCTTCCCACATCAGAACAGTTCTGTACAAAGTGGAGAAGTGACCCATTCAGACACCCTTGCAATGTTCTATTCTACAACCTGGCCTTACGCCACATTCACCCTCTTAAGCCTTACACCGATCCAATGGAAAATGGCAAAGAGTGACACAAGACACAAAATTAGTACTGACATAGTAGAGGTTGGAAGCTGTGCCATGTGGAATTAAGGGGCATTTGGTCAATAAGAAAATAACAAGACACCACCAGTGACTGTTGACGAAGAGGTTATTTGTTCACCGTATCAGAATTTAGATGCACTGCATCTTGTGTCAGTGAGCAAGCTTATTTTTAAAGATGATTTATGGACACAGATTAAGCAACCGACCCCATGACTTACAGTGAAATACTGAAAATCAGTACACAATAACAAATGCACACAGGAGAAGCACTGCATCAGAGGGCGCAGAGATATCACGCAAAACCTAAAATAATGTTTGCCACAAAGAACCGGCAAAAGTAATGATTATGCATGAAACATTTGAATTGTTGATGAAGTTGATAAATTGATCAAGTTGACGATGCAGACACACCATCTTCGCAGTAGTGAACGCGAGAGAAATGCACACTTCATATGAATTAGCCTACATAAGCAGAGAGTAGCCGATTTCTTTTAGATTTTAATTGTTTTGTTTAAAAGTACACATTTCAAGCTTTCTAAGGATATACAGGTCTGTGAGGCAAGTAGCTTATACGCTGAGTTTCGGTTCATGAGTACGCGCTCCAGTTCACGCGCCGACGCCTCTGTGTCCTGATTATATTGTTCACCATATATTTGCTTCTTATCAAGATCACTGAAAGGCCAGGAGGTCATATTAACCACCAACAATATCTCTGAAGAACAACCAGCTATTCACAACAGCACTTTGAAAGAACCAAGAAAAGATTGGCACTTGACCATTTCAATATTCCTCCATCCAGGCGAGCAACCACCAAGAAAAGGAGTTAAAACCAATTCTCGCCCAGGAAAACTGGAAGCTGCTAGGGACTGGAAAATGTTGGCTGATCTTGATCAATGGCTTATTTTTTCACCTAAGATTGCCACCACTAACCTCCGACCAGATATTATTATTTAGCACGCATTGTTCAACTGTTCACATTGCAGGCCGAAACAACCTAATTCCGTTGTTTTTTTTTTTTTTTGGCCCTATGCGACCTGTATCCGATCTTTTCATGACAGTCTGAACAACACAGATCTGATCTTTTCAAATGCGACCCAGGCCACTTGGGTATATGGTCAAAATCCGATATCTATCCGATCTTTTGAAATGCGACTTCAATTTGAACGGCCAGGTCACATATATCCGACCCGCACGTCATTGCACACAACTCTAGCTAGCCAATACACTCCAACTCCAACGCGTTTCTGCACTGTTATGGGCCGCCGCAGACGTGTCTCTTGTCCCG
This sequence comes from Pimephales promelas, assembly GCF_988280905.1. Lineage (NCBI taxonomy): Eukaryota > Metazoa > Chordata > Actinopteri > Cypriniformes > Leuciscidae > Pimephales > Pimephales promelas. The sequence continues at coordinate 20,969,183 of NC_142783.1, forward strand.
TGACAGAGTTGATCGAAGACGCTCACAAACATAATCGAAGGTGGATCTGGTCATTCGGAAGTTACTGATGAATTCTGTATCAGTGAAGCCACTCACATCAGTATCCCACCACTCGTGGCTGCAACTCCGCACCCACACGTTTCTCTGTTTAATTTTCTTCTTAAAACGAGAAGATTGTAAGTGTCCTGACTCTGTTGTGAAAATAACTTTAATCTAGCTAAACGAGCTCCACTGTCGACATCCATTTAGCTACTTACGCAAACAAAAGGTTTGGTGTGGAAAAAAGTAAGGAAAAAGTACAAACTACTCCTGGAATGTCTAGACAGCAACAGAAAATTGAAGGGTTAGTTAGAGAAAGGAAACAGTTGAGGAAGCAATGGAAAAGCGCAGAACAAAGTCAGAAGGAGGCACTCAATATACAAGATAAGCTGGCAACATTGTGCAGAGCTGAGCGCCTACGGAAACTATACAAAAAGAAGGAATGTGCCAGGGCTAATTTCTATAAAGATCCATTCAAATTCATAAAGATGTTATTTACCAGTGAGAAGAATTGCATTTTTAAAAGTATCTAGCGAGATATTTGGACGATACCCAACCCTAGTGAGAATACACATGGGCTGTGGAACTTTGTCATAGGCTTTTTCTCTTTGTTCCACCTGTTTACAGTCACCTCAGAATACTTCTCAGCAGCATTGGTTGCCATGGTTACAACATTGTTATCCTTCCACGGTACCAATAACTTTTTCCCCTGTGTAAGCACTTCAGAGCTTCCACAAGGCATTTTTTGGAAATTCTTCACATCTGTAAAAGGGACATCGTGCAGGCGGCACAGTCTCAAAGTGCCAAGACATCCATAACCTCGTTTTGTCATTTCATCAATGTGGCTGAGGCGTGAAAAGGTTGTCGCATACAAAGTTATACCCTGTAGGAACTTCTGCTTGTTCAGCTAGACCAAGGACTATACTTGGGCTCTGTCCAAGGCCAGTTTCAGGGAGATGTGTGTGCACTCCGCTATGTGGCTCCATATGATACATGTACCCTGTAGGTGATTAAATGGTCCACAACTTATAACAAAACATGATTGGTTTGCCCCTGATCAATTGTTTGCAACCATACCTGCCATTATAAGGCATCATGCTTTTGTCAACTGATAACCATTTTTGGTATTGCATCATTTTCTAAGACTCATTCAGTGCACTAAAAATGGGCCGTACTTTGAAGAAAGGGTCGTTTGTGGCTTCACCAATTGGTTTTCCTGAACATCTGTCTCATTCTCCAGATAGTTCACCTCAAGCGGCTTATTGGAGCACTATCTCCGTTTCATGTGCTCGCTCGCTCTAGATTCCGGGAGAATTTAACTATTTTACGGCATAACTACTCGATCACGAGTGGCTCAACCAGTAGATATATAGGTAGATGTATAGAAAAACTCATCAACCAGGCATCGATGTTTCATCAACAAATTTGCCTGGATTAATAAATAACCAAATATAGTGGACATTATAATCAGGACACAGAGTGCACAGGTGTGTGCATTTCTCTCTACTGGGAAGATGGCGAGGCTACACCGTCAACTTTATCGACAATTCAAATGTTTCATGCATAATCATTACTTTCGCCGGTTCTTTGTGGCAAGCTTTATTTCAGGTGTTGCGTGATATCTCTGCGCCCTCTCAAACAGTGCTTCACCCACCCCCCCACCGTAAATTCGAATTAGAACAACAGTAGCCCCTGCTGGATGAGACATATTAATGCAGACCTCCAAACCTGAGACCTCTAAAAGCTGTTCTTATCCTGCATGGTCGACCTGAGCTAGCTGTTGCAAACAAGTAAACAAAAAGGAAAAGAAAGGAAAGGAGGAAAAAATAGTTATTTATTTTGTATTAAAATCATCTGGGATAAGGCAAATCGTTGTAGGAGTCTTCTCATTAGTATCAAATTAATTTGTGAAAAAGATAATTGGGCATTATCTTCTGTGGGTTTTGATGGGCCAGCATCCTCAGCTATTTTGTAGTCCCAGAGGTCATCCCTCTTCACAGCTGTTCTAACTGTTCAGTTCTGTAAAAATATTTGACTCAAAACCAAAAACGGTATTTCTATACAATACAACCACTGATAAATGGTGATCACATTTTTAGTACAGTCATGACAAATCATTTGCACTTGTCCTTTTCAGTTTGTAAGGTGTAACATGCCAAATAACCCTGTTGCCTATTATTTTTTAGACAGCTGGTTGGCATGGAGCATTGACCCAAACAAACATAGATAGTCAGAACAGCTTCTGGCTCACTGATTGGCTGAATTGGGTCATGTGTTTGGAAATCTGACCATGACACCAGAGCCATCTGCGTGACACAAAACAGTCAGTCTGTCTTTGCTTGAGGAGTGTTGAAATACACATGAAACTGCAATGTGTCTTGTGCCACACTGTTTAATCTATCTAAAAGACAAAATTATAACAGTATTATATGGGACATGGCAGCCAAGCAAACACAAGGTAGGTGATCAGGTTGATCATTTAAAATTAATCATTTTTTGAGGTGTCCACTAGATGGCTCTCTCCACCACTGCATATGCCCAATTGGTACAACATAGCCAAACACATTTTATTCCAGGCTTGTGTTGGGTTTGGCAGTGTGACACAAGGCTTATTATGCAATTGTAAGTCTATAAATAGACTAATCATATCCTTATGCCACAGAAGCAACAATGACTGACCTGGATGAGGTCAGCCCAGGCCTAGCTGCAGGTTGAAATTACTGAGAAATTGACATGTGACATTGTCAAGGGGGCTTAAATTTATACCATCAATGAACAATACACACTGAGAACTGGCTTTGGAACACATATTTTTAAAAAGCACTCCATATGCAACACTTCATGCAACTCCCTAAAACACTCCATATGCAACTGCACAAGTAACCATAAACTGACCAACAAAGTTTAAATGAAGTTTTATTAACTAAGTTCAGGAGGAGTACATTCAGATAATTAACACGAGTGAACAGCAATCAGCAAACAATGATAAGAGGGTAGGCTACATAGACTCAGCAGTCTTATCTCGATCCATTGACAGTTTGCAGCATCCCCCCTCCAGCCCTTCTCCAAACTCCTAGTTCTCCACGTACACTCCCTAGTTCAAGTAGCTACACTGGGTTCAGGCTGAATACCTCCCTCCAGACAACACGCCAAATACGCATTAAATCTACTCCCTCAAAATTATATGTAAGTGTGAATTTGTGAAACACCAATAAAATGATAAGCCAGCATAATTTATTATGCATAACCCATTTACAGACACTACATATGAATAGAGTTTAAATAATATACTGTATCACCATGAAACGTCCTCAGTTGATTACTTGCAAGTTATTCAAATAACAAGTAGGCTAGCCTAAAAAATTGTATCATACATTTTTGAAATTTGTATGTTCAATAATGCAAATTAGGCATTATCTCATTAAATATGCACGAATTTGCATATCTTTTCGGTAGATAGCCAAGTTCTGAACATATGATAAAGCCAGGTGCAAACAAACAAAATGAAAAAAAAGTTCAGAGGGATTTCAGAATATATGCTTTCATTACCTAGGAAATCTAATTATACTGTCCATAGCCTTAAAAAAATAGTTTTTCGTCATTTTATTTATTTATTTATTTATTTATTTATTTATTTTAAAAATCACACAAATCAGGCCAGGAATGATTGATTAATAAATCCCTCTGAAAATATCTTGAATACTGCTAAGTGCATAACTGGAAAGTTTGGTGTAGCCTATAGGTGCTAGGCTGAGATGTTTGTACTGGAGAATGACAAAAAAAACTCAATGAATTAATTGGCAGAGTAGCCTACACCACGATATCGGCCATGACTGACAGTAAACAGACGGAACACAGCGTGACGGATTGGAATGCTAACTTCTTGGTAAATTCGGGAGAAACTGCTGCAAGTAAACAAAATGTAATAAAATAAACAAATTAATTTTCAACGTTTCCTTTATATCAGCTTGAAAGAACACATTGAAGGAGTAACTAGCCCAAATTTTCAGATCACTGCATAAAAAAATCGATGTTTTGCCTACCATGTCTCGCCTTTCCACTTTCCAGACAGTGCGAATTCTGCTCTCCAGCGCCTTGCTTTTTCAAATGCGCGTTGCAATGGTAACCATTATGTAGGCCTACCAAAAAGCTATAAGAGGATTAGCGACTCATTGAGTGTCCCTTCGAGTGAACAGGTTTGTCATTTCAAACAAACAGCAACTTGACACAACAAATAATAAACGAATGTTAGGCTATAGTATAAATTACTGACTGTGAATAAGTAGCCTATTTAAGCCTTCTTTATTCTTTATTTTTCTGAAGTAGCCTACGTGCATTAGATATCACCATCAACTTTTAAAAAATGTTAATCTGTCTAATAAAGTACACAACCAAACAATGAAAAAAAAAGCTTGTAATTAAGACTGTAACATTGCCTTACCTTTCGAGAAGAAAGCAGGCAACTTTATAGCGCCTCTTTTGAACTCTTTCTACTGCATTAGCTCTATCTGGAAAAACGCTATCCTGACACTAACTCGTGTTTTTTTTTTTTTTTTTTTTTTTTTTGTAATTTCCGGTCACGTTTCCTTTTATGATCTATTTTTGGACTTTTCTGGCTTTGGACTTTTATAAATAGAATCAATTTTTAATGCGCATGTGAACGGCATCAGCGTTTAGGTTCGCGTAAAGTCATACATTTTTACCTTGCACTGACTGTAAATCCAGCATCTAGTTCATAAACGCCAGAGGAGAACTGGCCCCCGACTGAGCCTGTCTTCTCCCAAGGTTTTTTTTTTTTTTTTTTTTTTTCTCCATTGGCTCACCTGATGGAGTTTCGGACACCAAAGGTCACTTGATGGAGTTTTTCAGTTCCTTGCCACTGTTGCCTTTGGCTTGCTCAGTTGGGGATATTCAAATGAATTAACCAATCAATAAAACCCTTGATCAGCTTTACCAAACGTGGATGTTTTTTCTACTAAGAAACGAACATTGTTATTATGTTTTGATTGATACTGTGAAGCTGCTTTGATGCAATCTATATTGTGAAAAGCGCAATATAAATATACTTGACGTGACTTGACAAGTTCACATTTTTTATGATATCTACATTATTAAATGATTGAAATTACATTTGTTTATTCCCAAAGAAGTGCCCCATGTTCTGTAGAATCTCATTTTATCTGTTCATTCTGCAGGCTGGTGACGAAGCCTTCATTCAAAAATCCTAAGAGGAGACCTACATTCTCAAATTCCATGACAGGTCTGACGACATCGGGATTGTCCTTGAAGGCCAGAACATCTTGTAAGGCTTGGATACCGTTCCATTAGCTACGGCAAAGCTTTTTGGTCTGATGTAGGCTATGCTTTAAATCTCAACTACCCTCCTGAAATGAAAAGTACCTTTGGGGTACTGCAGAAGATAGTCATGGAGCTGAAAGGCTGCACTCTATATCCAAGAAAGCTCAGGTTCTCAGAAACACAGTGAACTGTTTCCATGCTACAGCGGGCGGACAGAAGGTTTCTGGAATAAGGACTTTTTTTTTTTTTTAGTTCACACACTCACAACACAAAGAACTTGCTTTATTCAAAAGGTTACTCTGTAAACAAGCACAATTCAGATCTGAGGGGGGAAAGCTCCCTTTTGCCTCCTCATGGTGCCAGGCCTGGGTCACGCTAAATCCTTGCAGATGTTCTCTAACACAAATGACTCAAATGTCTAAATGCATTATTGAAGTAGGCATGTCCTATATTAATATAGGCTACATGACTAAATTTATACCAGTACTTTTAAAATTACATTTTTATCTAGGCTACATGTTATCACAATATTACAGAGCCCTTGATTTAGGGGGACATGATGACATGGAAATACAAGATTGGAGGAATAATTATTTCAAGGATCTTCGCTAGCAAAACTTGCATTCCCCCGAGACACTCGCAAAGATTGCAAAAGTTTTCCTAACTAATGAAAAGTTTTGCTAGCGAACGCAAAGTTTGCATGTGGAATGATAAAGTTTTGCTATAGTGAAACCAAAGTTTCTCTGTGGAACGCAAAAGTTTTGGGAGCAAACGCAAAGATTCACGTAGGAATTCAAAGGAGTTTAATCATTTATAATTCCCCTTTGTCTGTGAATAAAATATGAGATGAGAGTGAAAGAGAGGTCTTTAAGTGTTATATTGCACGTTGCTGGTTTTGGCTAACCTCTCACCAAAAACAATAGCTTCACATTTGCACATCAGTAAGGAGGTATTTATCACTCAGATGTCATCAATCAATCAGCCTGTTTCATTACTTAATCGTTAATCAAAGAGGATAATGATTAGAAAAAATTATGATAAAATAACGCAGGTCATTAACATAGGTCTTTAGGCTACAGCATGCTAGCTTAGGAAATCTGAAAGAAATAGGGAAGGCTGACTGACTAAGGTAATATTTGCTGAGTTTTAGTCAATATTTACAATGGTGTAGTGATATATAAGAACTTTGGCATGTAGATGACCTGATTTTGGAGTCATGGGATGGGGCAAAAAAGGGACCATCTGGACCTTTGGACCATGGTAAACACACCATTGTTGGGTCTTAATGATGGTGTTATATACATTTATATGTTAGTGTCAGTGCTAAGTTTAGAGTCATGGTTCATTACAACCTTCAGAAAATAAAGATACACTTTACATATAATGGCCTACATTCGGGCAAACCACCACACTTAAATAAAGATTACCGTGCTATGTCACCTTCATCTGAATGTAGATAGATAGCATTTACAAGTCTTGCAATAAATGATCTAATCAACTACTAGCCATTAGCTACTATACCAGAGAGGGTGTCAATTTAACAAAACCATGGCAACTGGCAGTATATTCACACGTGTGTGATACAATCTGCACCGGCAGGGGTCCCCACAGCAACTCTATTCCAGTGATAATTGGTCAAGACAAAAATCGAGTTGGTTTTGGGGTGTGGAATATGCAAATATGCGGGACGAGTCTTTATTAAAGGACTCGCACTGTTGTCGCGTGTGCCGGCAGACAGTCAGGCTGCAAACCTGGTGTAGTCTTGAAATAACCAATTTTACATTAAAATCAGCGCTCGGAATTGTTTAAAAGTCGTGTGTCTGTCTGCTGTAATGTGCTTTGCTCAAGAGACCACTTTAAACTGAAGCACTTTCTCTATGAGTTCCACAAGGTAAGGACGTTTTTTGTTGTTTTCAATGCATTGTAGTAGTGCCTCTGGTGCAGTTAAACAAACTTATGTGACATACCGGTATGTTGTAATGATGCATAATGACAATGTTTATGTTTTGTCAATGATGACAACTTCTGTGGTTACTGTACTGTTTCGAAGTAACTCTAAGTGAAGCACATTTACATGGATTTAAATGGATAAGTTCATACGGTGGCTGAGAGATCTCAACGCGCTGCAAAAGTTCACAATACAACCAAATACAGAAATCTGCTGCAGAAATTCACAACACAACCAGTATATACGATCCCACGCACTGCAAACAGCACCTCCGCAAGACAGATCAACCCGGCTGGATCATGTTAGCTCAGTGAATCTACATATTTTATTTTTTAAACATTTTATTTATTTAGCAAAACATACAGAGATGAGATGTTTGACATAGCCTATAACGTTGAATACAATATACACAATATATTAACAATATGTTTAATGTCATCAAAATAGTAAAATGTACTGAAAAAAATATAATAAATAAATAAAAATAGGTGGAGAAAATGAAACATGAGGGTTAGAATTTAATCTATAAATAACTCTTGAAATTCATACATTATGGTATATTCTAGTGCAGCTTATTAGACCTATATTTATAGAATAGCAATGTAAATGTACAAGAATGTACCATATAGGCTAGATATATAAAGGCTATCATGATCATTTTGCCAACAATGAACCATTGATTTGTTTAGTTTATAATACGTTTTATTTTTAATTTAACAAATAAAACATTTAACATTCAAAACTCATAAAAACAAATGAGTTTGTACTCACACATCTGGGTTGTCTTTTGTGTGTCTTTGTTTAGAATTCTTCATATTCTCAGTCCCCCAATACCGGGTCCAGTTATGCCTGCGGATGTGGCTGTGCAGCTGTACATTACACATTCTCCCCCACTGTGCAGCTTCCTGAGCTCTTATGAAGACTATAGGGCACACAACCTGGTCAAAACCTGCTACAAACCCCTGCGGCCCTGCTTGAGCTCCAGAGCCCACCTGGAGCCCCCCTGTTTGGGCTGGCAGAAACCAAAATCCAAGACCAAGAAGAAGGTTGCGTTTGCAGACTCAAAAGGCATGTCGTTAACAGTGGTGCATGTCTTCTCTACTTCCGATAACAGAGAACCCGTCCCATCCGAACCTCAGTTTAACCTGGAAGACCTAGAGAATTTCACAGCCACTCTGCATATGAATTCTGTCCAGAGGAGAATTCTAGACTTTCCACAGCCAGCGGCAGACTATCTGGATTTCCGTAGTCGGTTGCTGAAGAATATGGTTTGCTTGGAGAACTGTACCCTGCAGGAGCGGGCCCTCACCGGCACGATCAAAGTGCGTAACCTGGTTTATGATAAGTCGGTTCATGTGCGAATCACTTTCGACACATGGAAGAGGTTCCAGGATGTTGAATGCATATTTATGAATAATGTCTATGGTTGCCAGGATACAGACACATTCTCATTTGCCATTGAATTACCTGCGTATGTGGCATCTCAGAATAAGGTAGAATTCTGCATTAGCTACAGAACTGGAGGGCAGACTTACTGGGACAACAACGATGGCCGAAATTATGGACTGGTTTCAACCTCTTGGCAACAAAACAATAAATGGAATTCCTCAACTCAGAGTAAGAAACCAAATGAACCCAGGAAGTTAGGCAAGAAAACACAAGACATAACACAAGTTTATAAATGTAAAAGTCCTCCCCAATCCAATCGAATTTCCCCACATTGGCAGAGTTGGGGAAACATTTCAACCTGCAGCCCCTACTGGTGACTTGAGCTGACGTAATTAACTAGCTAACTATCCAAAAGTGTTAAGCTTTTAGCAACAATATTTCTCTCGGCATGAAAACAGAAGAAGATTAACATTCTTTCAAAAGTTTTATATGATTTACCGACTGATTGGAAGTAAAACTTTACCAGATTGCAGAGAGAACAGAGGCTGGTTGAAATTACATGTTGCTACTGTGCAATACAGCATGTTTTATTCTTTATAATAAAAAGTAAAACGTATGTGATGACTGAAGAGCCAAACACATCTTTTAACAAAACCACTGGGGGTCTAGAGTAAACACTATATAACTGCTTTGTCAGTTTATTGTTTAAAATGTGCCTTTGTCTGTCCGAATATAAATTTTGTTAAACATCTGCCATTTTGTGCCACATTTGCTGACTGTGCACTATAAAAAATAAAACCAAGAACAGATCAAGTCAGATTATTTGAAGAGGATATATCTAAAGCCTGTCTCAATGGCCGATTTTCTACGGAGCTCCTAAAGGGACACAGTGATGGAAAAAAAAAAACAGGAGATGGGTGGAAAAACCTTGTCAAACCTTTGTGCTCCCAAACATTTTGCGACAGAACGCATGACATGTAATTTTTCCTCCCGTGTCATGTTTGTTTTCATCACTATGTCCTTATAGGGCTCTGATTTCTGTTGAAGATTTTATTATGGAAGAGATGAACCGTTTGTGTGCAACCAGTGAGGTTATCCTTCATACTAAAGGGGTCAACTTTAACTGGATACAAAAAAATTAGGTAAAAGAAAGAAATATTAATATTTATCATTTTTAATATGTACTCCTTGAATAAATTGCCCTTAAAATGAATTTGGTTTAGATCATTTTGTTTATCAAGCTTTTTATTTGCAAGATGTGCATATGTTTTATTGCATATGTTTTTTTTTTTATGTTTGGTTTGGATGTTAGAAATGTAATGTTCTGAATTTTATGCAATTGAATGCAACATGCTAAATAAATGGTCTCTGTGCAATTCAGTGAATATGACGTTGTGATATTATGTATGAACCAGATGTGAAGATAAGAATGGCTGTATTTTATTAAAGAAAGAATGGATGCCTTGATAAATGAGTATGTATGTGATGTGATTTTTAAAAATAAAAATTCACTTTTCAGATTCTGTTTCTAATTAACTTGAGTCAGTGCGAATACGTCTGATCTGCCCAATGTATATTTCTATAAAATTCATACTTTCTTGCCAAAGTGACAAGAATATTGTTTCGGTCTGAGGACGATATGTATGGGAATAATATACAGCAACATTTTTTTACGATGTTGTGCAAATAATTTTTCAGAGTTTGGAACCTTGTAAAATGGTGATCTGAAAACTGGTGTGCAAATAGGTGAAAAAAAGTTTTCACTTTAAAAACTTTTAAAGTGGTTTGAAAGAGCGAAACTTATTACATTACATTGGCACTCCTATAGCTGGGTTTCAGTCACGTGATTATTAAGACGATTATTAAATCCGCATAAGCCCCATAAGGTCCGCCATGCTGGTTTATTTACATAGCTACCACAATTCCTTGCACTTTGACGTCTTTTCTTCTCTTTTCTACGCAAAGCTTCTAGGTTGCACGTCACACGTAGGCTCACTATTGGCCCACGCTGGTCATGTGTGTGACGCGTGTAATGTACCACCAAGAAATTTTGCAAGCGAAGAAAATGCCAGCAAAGTCCTACAGCGAAGAAATCAAGATGGTTTTTGGGGACATCCCAGACATGCATATTATAGAAGATGATTTGATTGTCGGCTTACTAGATCTATGGGCTGTAAGTTCAAGAAAAGATCATATTCAAGAGGTCTGAACTCGTGTTCATGGGCCATGTGATCAGCAAGGAAGGTCTGAAGCCCGACGAGTCATGATTTCCATTACACGAGAGTAGATGTTAAAACTTCATGCTGATTTGCACTCAACTTTCACCAAGATAGGGCACAAACTAAGACATAGCTTTACACAATCTATGCTTCTCCATCCATTTACGCTTCTTTCCATATGGTGGTGTGACTGTCCGTTGTTAACGGCTACAGTGTACTTGGCGCGTCAGCACACACAACAGCTGCAACTACAGTGTGGTCTCCCCAGTGGACCAGTATGACAACCATCTGGATTGAGCCAAGTAGGGGACATCTCTAGGGTCTTCAAGTGGGCACCGTCCGTCAGTGTTTCGTCAACTAGCCCACGACATTTCAAGAGGTCTCGACAGCGAGTCGCCCCCCTCCGTCCCCCACTCAACTCAGCCCAGCTTACTGACCTCTACATCCCTCCTGTTGCTGAGGTTACTCCTTCCTTGTAGTTCACATGTGACCTAACCACAATCTCACAATCTCTCCGCAACCCAACCATACGCACCAACCCGTTTGACTAAGGCTGTCGAGCCCCACTGTCTTCGTTACAGTAGGTTCAGTATCAACAGTTCCGTGTGGCATACTCCCTACTGCAAAAAACACCAACCCTCATTCAGGCAATATAAACAAATAAACCAACAGACTCTTCAAGTTTTTCAAGAATTCTACACAGCCGTAGAGTGGCGGCCTGTACACAGCCAGCCAGAATAATTCCAACTCAACCACAGCCAGTTGCTGCTCCTCCCTGCTGATTCAGATAAGTTCTTTACCTTCAAAAGTAACAGCCAAACAATAACTGACGTGCCTGACCCAACTTCAAAAGAGGATCTTCTAAGGATCATAGTCATGATCAATTACTTGTCACAGTTCATACCTAATCTGCCCACAACAACAACGCCACTACATAGTCTACTCAAAAAAGATACAGCATGGACATGGGAACCGCAGCATGCAGCAGCTCTCAAGATTTTGACAACACTTATCAGCAGCAAGCCAGTGCTCAAGTTATTTGACATAACCAAAGACACTGTGATACAGTGTGACGCGTCATCAACCGGTCTTGGAGCCTGTTTGCTGCAGGATAGTCATCCCATTGTATATGCATGTCGTTCTCTGACCACATCAGAATAAAATTACTCTCATATTGAAAAGGAGCTGCTGGCAATCTGTTTCGCAACTAAAAAGTTCAACCAGTGCTTGTATGGCAGACCAATGATGACAGTAGGGGATGTCTAGGGACATTCAAGATGCAATTGATTGTTGCAGTGTGTGTGCGCAAAATTTTACTTGAACAACACTCAACAGCCACATAAAGTGCCAGATTGTCCATGGGCTAAGCTGTGTTCTGACATATTTACTTATAATGGAACAGATACCTACTTCACTCTAAAAAATGCTGGGTTGTTTCAACCCAATTTTGGGTAAAATATGGACAAACCCAAACATTGGGTTAAAAATTTAATTAAAAAAATTAACCCAATGGCTGGGTAGTGGGTATGTCCATATTTTACCCAAAATTGGGTTGAAACAACCTAGCATTTTTTAGAGTGTTGTCGTTATACAACGTACTTCTCTACTTCTCTAAGTACCCTGAAGTGGTGAGTCTGAGAACAAAGACAGCACAAGAGATCATCAACAAGCTGAAATCTCATTTTGCCAAGCATGGAGTGCCGAACATGCTGGTGAGTGACAATATGCCATATGCCAGTCATGCTTTTCGACAGTTTGCCACAGATTGGAACTTTAACCTGGTGATGTCTAGTCCTACATATCCTCAATCTAATGGACAGAGTTTGAGGTTTGTGCAAACAATAAAACAGCTTATGAGAAAAGGAGGAGAGAATGGCAAGGACATCTATAGGTGCCTGCTTGATCTCCTATTAGTGGACTCCAAAGTCACTCCAGCACAATTGCTTATGGGTCGCCATCTCAAGTTGATTTTGCCTATAACCTCTCGTTGACTGATGCCTCAAGCCACGGTGCAAGGTAGAGATGAGTTAGTGGCTCGACAACAACAGATGTCACACTACTATAACCGGGAAAAGAGAGAACTGCCTTACCTGCAACCTGGTGAAAGCTGCCGCATCAAACAAGGCAGCATGTGGAACAGAGCAGTTGTGGTACAACCTCATCCCACCCAACGCATTCTCACCCCAAGGCGTCACCTTTGACCATGCTTCAATATTTGACGTTTTAGGCGCCATTTAGCGTCACTTACATTACGCGATCCTACGGCGTCATCTAACTGACGCTAAAGGAAAGCATCAGTTAGAGGACGCGGTTAGGTTTAGGTGTGGGGTGGGGGTAGGGTACACGCGATCCTAGGGCGTCATCTGACTGACGCTAAAGGGCGCCTAAAGCGTCAGATATTGAAGCATGTCCAAATGCTTCCCAAGGCGTCAGTTAAGTGACGCCTTGGGGGTGAGAATGGGCTGTCCCACACCGCGATCATACACTGTCATGACAGAAAATGGAATTGTATTACTGTATCATAACTTATGATAGTTATGATACACTAATACAAAAGAAAATATTTGTATTCTCAAAAATGTCTCTATTTGTACAAAATGCAACACATTCATTCAATTTAGAATTTTGCACACACAAGTTGAAAAGGCCTATGGTTGCGGATAGTAAAACATTTCTGCAACATTAATCAAGTTCATTGATAACTGTGTTTGCACGTATTAATCATTTTGATACTATATATTCATCCCATTTGCTTTCGTCATTGGCGGAGCAGTCGGTTAATCCCACCTTTCCAGTAAATATGACTTGTGATTGGACTGTATGTCAGCAAACAGCAAAGCATTGGCCAAGAGCAGAAGGCCCTCCCTTCAGGCTTTTTTTTTAAGTTGCGAGGAAGCGAAGCTTCATTTTCGCTCAGTCTGAGTTTCAGAGTTTCAGAGAGCTGCGTGTCAACGCTGCCACAAATCACATGAGTCGCAAGCTTACAACTGTGTTGGTGTACAAAGTGGGTGTTGTAAACTCAGCTCTGGAAAAATAGTCTGCAATAGGAGTGCAAATGTAATGTAATACGTTTCGCCCTTTCAAAACTCAGTTTTCAGAGTGTCAAAATTTATTTCACCTATTCACACTCGCACACCAGTTTTCAGATCAACATTTACAAGATTTCCAATCTGTAAAACAAACTATACACTGGTAGACCTAGAAACTCGGAAAAAAATGATTGCACAACACCGTATTAAAGAGTGGTGCACTTCTGAAGAAGGAAAACTCAAAACAGCATAGTGTTTGTAGAGATATTTAGAATCTTAATTTTTGATCTTGCAAAACTTTTTTTTTAAGATTTTGACTTTGTTTCAACCTTTCAGAACTTTATTTTCAGTTTTGAATCATGGCAGGATTTTAATATCATAGTAATGTTGCTTGAAAAAACAAACACCGGTGACAGTGAGACCTGAGTTTACTCTTGTAGCTGTAAGCAAGTTGAGCCAAGTATTCAAGTTAAACATTCAAGCACCAACAAAAACGTGAATAATAATGCAGTTTCCGAGGACTTCGAGAGAAGATAAGTTGGTGTATGACACGTAATGGATATGTGAATCACAGGCTTATAAATGCTCTCTTTAAAATCATAAAAGCACTTGAAGCAGCCAAAGATTCTATGTTTGCTCAGGGATTTCTCAACTCGATGCGGAATGCAGAGAATGTTGAGAGATTTCCATTTTGTTTGTTTTTTAAGCATTCATGCATATATGAAACAACTCTTTAAAACAGAGAAATGATGGTTGATTTAGACTGAGGAGTAACCTCTGATAACCCTGGATATCAACACCCTCTGCCAAATCATAGCTGAACACAGTTCAAAAATACATTCTGTCATGCCAACCTTATTTCATCTGGTCATCATTTATTAAATCAATGAACAGGAACACCATGTTGATAGCAGAGATTCTTTCAGGATGTTCCATTATCAATTTTAGTGTACAGACTGTGGTAACCTTAAATAACTATGAGAAAAATATGAAGAACATGTCATGCCTCTGTTGGGCAATGCAACTGAATTTTAAAAAGCTAAAAGGTCACATAGGCACAATCACACATACATTCACTCAAACTGCATATCAAGTGGCCGCCAAGTATTTTGCAACTCTTATCTCATTCTTGTGTGCCACTTCCTAATGGAGAACCCAACGATTCTACATTTTATTTCTCGATCTGTCTTCTGTCAGATGTGTCTATTTGTCAATCTGTATTTATGTATTTGTCTATCTGTCAAAGGGACAGCATGACAATAAATAGACTTTACTGGCTCTGACTGCTGATATTTCAACTTTGTGGAATATGTGAAATAGGTCAAATGGCTCCGCTCTTTCCTATATATAGCAGGCTTGGAATTTGCCTTAACTGTAGTTGCTTACAAATAAGAGTTAATTGGAGCAAAAATGTTCACGACTACCTTTTGGTACCTCGGCAGTCCTTTTTTAGTCTCCAAACCTTAAGCCATTTGCCTTGGTCTCCATTTTTTATGATTCTAAAATTAAAGTTATGCAAACATTCGAGGGCAGATAGAGAGCTGAGGCAGGAGCCATAAACAGGCCTAAGAGATGGCAGGAGAACAGTGCATTCACAGTCAGTCAAGAACAAGGTCTCTCTTACTGAGTGCAAAGGAGAGTATGGAATGGATTTGTTAATACAGCTGTGATTTCCTGCTCTGCAAAGCAAGTTTTCCCCCAGGTATTGGCATTACAAACTCAAAGGTTTAATTTGCTTTTTTATTTCCTGTACACGAATTGCAAACACATGGTTTAGGATGCGCTCACAGGATTCAGATTCCATGTAAACATAAATTCTTCTCTTACATTGTTTCTTCATTCGGCTATTCTGGCAGTTTACCTAATGTGATATCTGAGAATATCTTTTGTACAGCACAGGACACCAGAGCCAGCAGTAAATTAACATTATGGCACAGATCTTAGAATACTCTCATTCACAAACAAATTCTGTATCCGCATTAAGTCAAATCTTTCATTAATTCCAGTTCGGTGGTGAACACCACCCTGTTTACAGTTTGCTTTTGCCAGTACTTGGTCAGTGAGCCATTGTTTGAGTTTGGTATGAAGTCATCTAGCTGCAGGAACCTCATTTTATAAGGTGCCAGTACTGGAAAATATGATTTATTTTGTTCCATTTAGCTGAAAGAAGTCATTTTTGCAGAAACTCCCGATCACAGTGTGCAGACTTTGTTATGAAGTCATCTAGCTGCAGAAACCTCATTTCATAAGGTGCCAGTACTGGAAAATATTATTTATTTTATTCCATTTAGCTGAAAGAAGTCATTTTTGCTGAAACTCCCGATCACAGTGTGCACACATATATGCTCAAAACTTTGCTTTCATGAAGAAAATAAGCACAAGTCACAGTATTTCTAAAGTTCAAACTCAAATCGGAAATACAACCGCTAAGTATCACTGATATGAATAAGTGACGATGTCTTCTTCATGTTTTTTTATGGCATCTGGCAAACATAGGACTAGCTTTGTCCCAATGTGAAGGCTGCATCCTCCGAAGGCCGTATTTGAAGGCCGATTGCATCACAGAGAATTTACTATATACTGTAGCTAAGCACATTTCCAGAAACAAAAAAATTGCATAAAATAGAATAATTACACTTAACATTAGTTTAAAGAGTTTTTCTGATTCTGCAGTTAAGACATTTTTTTTTTTTTTTCTGATGGTACATATGGTAACTGGGCAACTCCGCATGATTTGTAGTATGATTGCGAAGGGTTTCTTTCCACTCTCACATCTTCTTCAGGGTCTACAATCTTTCACTGCAATACATAGAGCCATAAACATGAACCCAGTGAACTTGACATGCAGATGATATATTTAACCGACCTACAGGCTGGTTTGACCCAGTGTGAGCTATTCCTGAGAGGGAATTTTCAGTATCTGAAACCTACCTACCCACACTCACACACACAATTTCACTCCAGACGATAAGAATAAATTGCAAAACATCATGATGCAATGAGCCACAGACTTACACGTACAGCTCTTTAAATCACATGATTAAATCAACACCAGTTCTTTTATTCTGGGTGACTGCCAAATACACCTTAATTTTTATGTTTTTTGTTAACGACCATAATTTGTATATGTGTGATGTTTTTGTTTTAAAACAAGGCCTGTAATACATTTATATGAATGTAAACATATATATTTGCAAAATTTTATTGAAACAATTTTATCAAAATTTTAATGATAATTATTTTAATTTATTTTATTATAACAATAACAATAATCAATACTTCATTTTCATGCAAGGGTCAATATTACCATAATAGGGAGTCAAACATTCATTACTTATTGTTAATTTATTATTCTATAGTAAAGCTTTGACTGTATAATGTATAAATCTCACCATAATGACTTTTCAATTTATTTTTGTTAATTTGGTTGTGAAGTAAACAAACAAGCTGACCAATCAGGATCATCCATCCTTCAGGACATCTCTGTACACTCTACCTTCACGACTAAACACTGTGATAGTTCACTGGCTGCCACGGTCATGTGATCAAATATTGCATTACCTACAGGAGCTGAAGTGTTGTAAAATATGTTTATGGGCTGTGTGTCTGTGCTCCCTATGAGATGTCTAAATAAGATATTGAATATTGTAACTTGTATTGGATTAAAGTAACAACTGAACATTATAATGTTATTGTATGTAATGTCATAAGTTCAAGCTGACGCACTTGAATAGAGCACATTTTTGTTTATGTTGGTTGCTCTTGACTGATATGCAGGTCATCTTGGATTTATGACAGCATGACATGAATAGCATTGTGCAACCAAACCCTAATTCCACCATAACCCTATAGTAAGTGCATGTAGTTTATTATTATTACTCAGTACTTAAATATTAATTACACTGTAACAACGACACAATGAAAAAAAGAGACTCATCTGAACTGGGAGTCAGTGATTGTTCCACAGCAACTATGGACTATGAAACAGGACAAAATCCACATGGATAACCTACTGATAGAGTAGAAAGTATTCTCTCAACTGTTTTTCATAGTAGAGGAGGACTTTAGTTCACAATGACTTTCAAGTCAAGTCAAGTCAAATATATTTATATATCGCTTTTCACAATAGAGGGAATGCGCGTGGCGTCACCGTCGTCCGGAGTGCCTGCAGTTCCTCACAGTGAGTGGCAAAAAGACTGAGCGGCTGTATATGTGTTCAGCGCGAATGCCGCGAAAAACAAACACAACACACACAAATAAAGTAGGAACGAGATTTGCCATTGACTGTAGGCCTACAACTAGATTTGACAAAACATCGGAGGTATATTTTTACAGACTGCTAAAGAGGATCAAATGGATCGCTGCAATTCACAGAAACAACTGGACTCCAGTCAGCGAAAGGTGGATTTGCAGTTATCATTTTGTGTCAATATGCTGAATTTAGCTGTAAAACCATACCCATATATTTTGTATTGTTATATACCTTAACAACTCATCAATTAAATATTTATCATTGTATATTCTGCATTATTGGATTTTTTTTTTTAATAAACACTGACCAAAAAAACGTATAAAGTTTTAGGGCTGGACGATATGATATGCTAAATATAACACTGATATAAGTGATCATCCGGATTTAGACCTACCTATATTATATTTATATAAAGCGTTCACAGGCAAATTTGCTTTATGTTTAGGTCTATTTTGCTTTTATTTCCCCGGTGTCAAAATCAGGCAAACATAAATATTAGGCAACACGATTCCTGGCTGCAGGTCAATATCCATGGATCACTATCTTTAGTAAGGTGTAATGAACACTATATTGACTCCAACCTTTAGTTTAAATTGATCAAATTGTTTGTTTTAGTCGCATTTCCGCAGTTTCCCCATATTAAATCCAGTCACGCAGCAGATCTTTTGCCACTCGGTCAGGCTGAGGGGGGTTGTTCCGGCGGGAAAGTCACCCGTCAATGCATTCCCTCTATATAGATTGTATCAAAGCTGCTTCACAGTATCAATCAAGACAACATCACAGTGTTTGTTTATGCATGAAAAAAGACAATCAAGATTGGTAGAGCTGATCAATGGTATGATGGGTCATTTAATTTGAATAGCCCCAACTGAGCAAGCCAAAGGCAAAAGTGGCAAGGAACCAAAAAACTCCATCAAGTGACCCGATGGTGTCCTAAAACTCCATCAGATGACCAAATGGAGAAAAAAAAAAATCTTGGAAGAACCCAGGCTCAGTCAGGGGCCAGTTCTTCTCTGACCACTTTCAGGGATAAAGTACAGCTAGAGGTGCAGGGATTGGCAGAGTTTGTGTTGTGTATGAGTGGAAGGATAGATTAGGGTCCAGCAAGGTCATCAGCCTCTTTGCAGTTTTTACATACTTTTCTGTTATTGGTGTTTTCTTCCACACAGCTATGACGTAAATATTTATTGTAATTTTTACATGACTTTATGTGTAGATTCTCATGCACAGTCAACAGGTCTGATGCCATTTCATTTTCACAGAAGCAAAGCATAAAAATAAGCTTACCTATAACTTGTTTACTTTCGGAAAAAGCAAATCTATTTCTCATGATTTATATATTTGAACAAGGTTTCTTAAAAGTAAGTAGGCATTAGTGATTTGTAGATAAGTTATGTTCTTTGTAACTGGTGAAACAACTGTGTGAACAGGATGACTAGTTGGAGAACGGAATGTGCTTCACACATTCACTGCTGATAATACACCAACTCAAACATGAATTAAAATGAAAAGCTGTGTTTGTGTTTATCAAGTCAATTCAGCCTCATTTATAAAGCGCTTTTAACAAGGAAGATTGTTCGAAAGTGGATTTGCAGTAATAATAGGAAATAAAAGTCACAGATTCATTTTGGCTTTATGTCAGCTATAATGAAGATAATTTCCAACTAAAGTTAGTTTTGAATGATTCACTTCGGCCGCAACGATCTTAGTTATTAACTTAGGGGCCGCTAACGCAACGCCATTTTAACAAAAAACTCTTAAGTTTTCTCTACGCAAATTTTAAAAAAGCAAACCTGTGAGAACGCTGATAGCGTACACATGTGTATTAAGAGTTCATTCAAGGTATGCGTGTTTGAATATATGTGCGCAGGCATGTTGGAACACTCTGCTTGAGTGTGTTAAGCTCCCTCAAAAGAAAGCAATGCAGTCTACATTGGATGTGGCGAGGGGCGAAGCTGCACAACAGCAACAGTAAACTGATCGCGCTCATTTTCTGACGCACTTCACCTTTGTGGGGGAAGATTGTTGATTGTTGATGTCCATCTGTTGACTCAAGTATAAAGGCATACCAAATTTTATTTATGCCACATTTTTGTTGAATTTTTGTCCAAAAACAAAAGTCACAGAAGACTGTTGTCCAGTTACAAAAGAAAACATTTCCACCCCTTCAAAACACACATACACAAAAGCATATGAATTACAGACTATTGATAGAGACTTGTTGGCCAACATGGGATAATTTTCATTAAGTAACCACTTTGGCAGAACACTGCACTCCTACAGTGGCACATTGAGTACGTGTACCATTGCACATTGAGAACATGCCAAAGACATCCCCTGATATGCAGACCAAAGAAGAATCGGTGATCGGAGGGGTTTTATGTGAAAGGAGAACATATTTTAGAGGAACACAGGCTTCTGTTTTTATCTACTTTCCAGCCATGTCACGTATGCATGTTTGTGTACAAGTTTTCAGTCAATAGTTGCAGTCCACTAATCTGTTGATTGATTTTCAGTTTAGTAATTATAGGATAAATCTAAAGATTAATGTTCTTCTCTTCTACTGCATTGCTGTTTAAGCAACTTTTTGAATAATTTTTTTAGCTTTCTATGCAAAGACGTGCCATAGCCATTCTTAAAATACGACAATTATTAAACTAACCCTAAAACAAAGACGTTAAATTAAATTACATATTGAATTAAATTAAATTGCACTTTGTTTAAAAAAAATGTGTGAAAATGTATTTAATTTACATAAATCACTGTACCTTTTTTTGTTCAGAATTAACACAATTGAAATAATGTCAATACATCATCAATACTTCTTCCATAACTTGGTTTTGTCTTATCCTGATTCACTATAGCATTCTTCATATACATTTTTATAATTTAGACTTTGCATACATACGTCTGTCACCCATGCGATTCTCGTCATATTACTAAATAGAGAAAAGTTCTGGTTACTTTGACGTGTGTATGGTGTGGGAGTGGCTTAGTATAATTGTCACAAAAAGTGAGAAAAGTTGACATGAAACTCCGGGAAGTGCTCACTAACCCAAATTTAGACAGATTTGTTAACAATATTTGAGAGAAATAGGCCTTGTATAGTCAGGAACCAATCAGATTCAGCTTCCCTCACCACACAACAATCACTCTCCCTAGAATTCTGATTACGCACACCTCTTCACATTAATCCACCTCATTCCACCAACACATAAAACATGCTGCAATACCCCAGTACTTTGTCAAGCCTCCAACAGGAACTGACCCTTATCCTTTTGTCTCCGATTCCTTGAGATCCCTGTAAAACTTCTGAATGTTAAAGTACTCACCTGTGATTGACTAACCTCTGGCTTCTTGATCTGTGACCTCCAGGAACTTTGTCAGTATCCACTTGTTACCTGACATCCAGCGATCTCCAGTGTTTCATTGAATTCGCTTGCCACCCGTTGTACCAACGCCAGAACCTGTAAGAAAAAAGACCAGTATTAATATCCCAAAAAGGATTGTTATTATTAATTATTGATATGTTATATTATTAATTACCTGGAGTGTTTGAACTCTCCTATTGTGGATCCTGCATCCTGTGTTTTCTCACGTCTTCTAACTCCTGATCCTCACCATGATTTGTTGCACCATTGAATAAAGCTGTTTTCTATACCTCAAACTCTGTGTGCCTTGTATCCTGAAAATAGCTTTTACTGTATTATTTATGTCAGTTTTAGTTTGTTATTTTAGTAGCCTACATCAAGTTAAACTAAATGAAAATTATAAACAAAGAAAGGTAAGCTTAAGTTTTAAGTAAAGAAAGTAAGATTTTATATTAGTGCAAAACACTACAAGAAATTAGCTATTTCAAGAACCTCGTTATTTCAGGAAAGAAAACACCAAAAATACAGTTTTAAGTGTTCTTTAAGGGCAGATTTAACAGCTTGTGCCAACGCAAACCCTCTTTTGGAATTAAAAAACTATTGTCAGGATTTATGAAAGATACGCAGTGAAAAGCCATGGACAGGATTATTATAATTTTTTTTTTTCCTTACAACACATGTATATGTAGGAGTTTCACTTTTAGATGCATAATTTTTATGGGATGAGAGTATTTATATTAATCACGCAAGCTGATTTACTAAGGTTTGCACAGGCCAATATACTGGTATTTGCATTTACTGCCCCCAAAAAAGCATGTCTTAAATCAGATGCTAATTTGCACGTTTGTCCTGTCCCAATGAAGGAAACGCTAGAAATAAAACATAAATAAATATAATAATATAATATAAACATATATAATAAATTAATGTGCACATAAATATGTTATACAGAGAGAGAGAGAGAAAGTGTGAGAGCAAATAAGGGCATTAGGGACAGAGGTCAGTGGTGTGTTGTAAGACTTCAAGGCCTGGTTCCAGCATATTTGGCTTCTTCCCTCAGGAAAATGACCCACATGCACCATCATCCAATTGGCCTTAAACCATCAACCACCTGCCCCGTACATGTACCTACAAGGGTCCTATGCTAACATGGACTTTACTCTCATAACAAACCAGCTCCAAAACATCAAACTGCTCGCTCTGGCTTCCCCCCATTTAACACATGATGTCTTTCCTTTTTTTCAGTTCTTTGCATTTCTTTTCATCAAAAACCTGTTATGAAAATAAATACACATTGTGTAATGTGCCAATTTTTATAAATTAATTGCTCGACAAAATGGATTTGGTCTTTAGCTACATGGACTGAGCAGGTCATTAAGCGTGGGGCCAGGGAGGTCACTGAGGCTTAAACATTTCATTATTCACCATTCACAGACTCAACGGGTTCTATATGCCTGTATAGTCTCACACAGCGCAACAAACTCACATATAAATGCCAATTACTGAAAAATAAAAGTTTAGCATAAATTCTGTCAGGAAGACTTAATTACTGCATTACTTAATTACCTTCAAATCTATCTAATCACGTCCTTATTCTTACTGTAAAAGAGTGGTATTTACACATTTGAGTTCGCAGATGCTGACGCGACAACAATTGCTTGCGTTCACTGCTAACTACAATGTACAAAGAAATGCTAATCATCTGCGACTATTCAGACTCCAATGACGAGTTCGTCCTGCCCTCTTCCCCTTACCTAAGAGAATAACTTAAAGGTGTTGCATATAATCTTTTAAATGGTTCTCTTAGGTAAGGGAAACATTTAATGGGTTAGTTCACCCAAAAATGAAAATTAAGTCATTAATTACTCACCCCCATGCTGTACCAACCCCTTAAGATCTTTGTTCATCTTCGGAACACAAATGAGGATATTTTTTAATTAAATTTGAGAAGTGGATCACTGCTACTGTACGTAGGCTAGGGATCGAAACTTGACGGCCCAGAAAGTCAATGAAGAAAATGTTTAAATTTTCCATTTGACAACAGTGGCTCAAGTAGAAGTTTATCAAGCGACGAGAATACTTTTTGTGCGAAAAAACAAACAAAAATAACGACTTTATTTGACAATTCGTTTTCTTTCTTGTAGGCCTGAGACGAGAGTTCAAGAGATTTCCACGACGCATGCACAAGAATTGCGATCTCCTTCAACTACTTCAGTTCAGTTCTTGCGCATGGGTCGTGGAAATCTCTTGTCTAATAAACTCTCATTTTAATAAAGATTTAATCATCTTAATGTTTCATCGACCAATTGCCTGGATTTCGGTATAACGGACTAGACATAATCACGACACGGCGCCGGATTGTGAACTGGAGCTCGTCTCATGAATCATAAATTAAACTTGACTTGAACTTAAAATCTATTTTATATTTATCAGGGGGCATGTAAAAAACTTTGAAATTTGGTCGTCTCACACGTCATCACACACAAGTGAATATACATGTTCACTATATCCATAAGTTTTATCCGCAAGAAAATTCCCACATAGACTTATCTTTAGAGAGAGGGGAACAATGAAGACATTTAGAAGCTGTGATGCCTCAGGCCGACCCCCATTGATAGGCTGTGTTCGCAAACCGGATCTTGAGAGTGAGCTAGGATCAGCCAGTCGTCGAGATAATTCAGGATGCGAACCCCATGCTCTCGGAGGAGAACAAAGGTTGCCTCGGCGACCTTCGTGAGGACGCGAGGAGGAGACAGGGCTTGCCCAAAAGGGAGAACCACGTACTGGTATGCCTGCCCTTCGAACAGTCTGTGTAGAGGGAGAATGGAGACATGGAAGTAGGCGTCCTTCAGGTCGATCACTGCAAACCAATCCTGGGGCCACACACATTCGAAAATGCTTTTGGCGGTGAGCATCTTGAACGGCACCCTGTGAAGGGAGTGGTTCAGCATGCGCAGGTCCAGGATTGGTCGTAACCCGCCGGTTTTCTTTGAGACAATGAAGTACAGGCTGTATAAGCCGTACCTCATTTCGGCTGAAGGGACAGTCTCGATCGGACCCTTCACAAGGGTAGCAATTTCCGCTCTCATGATAGGGGCATTGCCACCAACCAAAGTGGAGCGGACTCCCCTGAAGCGGGAAGGAGGCCGCACAAACCTAATCGCATAGCCAAGCCTGATCGTCTGAGTGACCCAGTGGGACAGGTTGGGAAGCTCTACCCAGGCTCCCAGAGACAGTACCAGTGGGGTCATACGAAACACAGACTTTCCATCGGTGGTGCTGCGATGCGGATTGTTGTGGGCGTTGTGGATGTCAGAAACGCCACCTTCCGTCTGTGATTTTTGATATGTGCGGTCCTGGTCTTGTGTTGATTGTGAACGAGCTAATATGGACTAAAGGCCGCAACTAAATGCTAACTAAACCATAGTTTTTAAATGCAAGCCCTAAAAATACGACGCACTAAAATGCAAGCATAGTTTACTAAGGTTTAAGTAGCGTGATTTTAGCTTTTTTTTTTTCAAATACATTTGCCATTATTTTAATTCTATACATGACATAGACAGATTAGCAAAAGAAAATAAGGATAGATTAAGCCTGAAAAAGACTGAGCCAGTCAGTGAAGTCTGAATGTCTAAAGTCTGAAGTCTCTGAAAAGCTTTTTGTCTCCCTCTCATGGGTTATAACAGAAGGTGAAAGGGGCTATTATTAGTACTGTGTTCAGTTCATTTCTACATACTATTTCATCCCAGGGTTACACCCATGCCATAGTCCTTCTGAGACAGATTATTGACCATTTGTATTATTCACCTTTTACCACAAAAGGTGCCTTTTTACATAAATCTCAGAGTCTGCAGGACGAGCACCCCCTGCTGGCCAAAGGCTCTTCCAGCACCAACATTGGCTTTTTTCATGTACTTCAGGCTCAAATGAGGTGCTTAGTGAATGTGCAGGCGAAATCTACAGGCACATTTTTTAGGCATGAAAAAGAAACGACTGTGGGGGGGAAGCAGCACCTTCCATGCAGACTCAAAAACACCAACATTACCGTCTTTTACACGTTTTTGGATTATAGTGTGACTGTGCACAAAGAAACATCCTTTTCAAATTTATGACAGAACAAATAACAAGTAAAGCTTGTCAAGTAATGCTGACACTTTATTTCATTGAAACAACTCTCTTAAAGTCACCATAGAATTATTTTATATGGAATATTGCTCCCATTTTTATTATAAATGATTTATTATTATTATTCATTACATTTATACTTTAATTTATATTTAATTTATACATTTCTCTGCACATAGAAGGGGGAATCTCTTTAACCACCACCAATGTGCAGCATCCACCTCGATGATGTGACAGCAGCCATATTGCGCCAGAACGCTGACCACACACCAGTTTACTGGTGGAGAGGAGACAGAGTGATGATGTCAATTGGTGTATATACATATATATATGGGGATGATTAGGTGGCCATGATGGACAGAGGTCAAGGGGCAAATTTAGCCAGGATGCCAGGGTACCTTTTATCACTACACATCATTATTGTTTTTATTTTTTATTGTATATTATGTATCAGTTGTGATGGCTATTTTTACATTTATATTTACATTTAGATATGTTTCTTTTCTTTTATATGTGTTCTTTTATTTTCTTCTATATGTTTTCTTTTATTTTATTACATGTTTTAGATGTGTGTAACTTTTACTAACATTGAAACTGTAGGTATTCATAAGCATTTAAAGGAAGATGTTCATATAATTTAAAGGACATTATTAAAGATATAATCAAGCTGTTAGAACAACATAAGTTAGAGTAAGCAGATATAAGAATGTGTTGTTTTTGTTGTTTTGTAGACTATTAACTCAATATTACATGTTTTTACTAAGGCAATTGTAGCCTAATATTTTTAACACCTTCGTCTTGCTGTATTATGTTAGTTTAGCAAAATCATATGCTAAAGTCTATTTCATAGTTATTAGGCTATATTCATTTGTCTTCCTCATAGACTGTAAAAAAGGTCTAACTACGGTTGCAACAGATGCTCAACTTGCTCTCAAATATTCATGGACTGCTCAAATGTGGCAGACAACTTGGCAGTACAACTTCAGGAAGTGGTTCGCGGTTTGGCCAGAGAATGTCTAATTGAAGAGAATAGGGGATTATCACGATGATACGTAGTACTTCCGGATTCAGTGATCTTTGTGCACTGCCATTTCCGTTGAATTACCGATCTCACTGGCGAACTGATGAAGGACTACACTAAGTTTATTTATACGGCATCCCTGGTAAATTAGTCTGATTCACTAAAGTGCCGGCTGCAAACAAACGTGCTACCTTGTTTTATTTTAAAGTTTTAATCCACTTCTTCCTTATACTCAATTCAGTCGGGAATCCATGAAAACGTAAGTAGGGTTGGCGTTGTTGGTTAGATTTACAACGTGGAACAGAGCAGTGACATATATAGCATTCGTCTCAGGCATTGTTGAACTGCGTCGGAAGTGGACATGCACATGCACAAAGTTGACAAATCCCGCCCATGAAACCTGGAAGCATGATAATCCCCTATTGGCACTGGCTGGTTACTTCCGGGTTCTGGACTGGCTCTGTCCATGCGAGGGCGCTCGCGGTCGAGTGCAGAATGAATGGGAGTCAATGGGGTTTCACCCCCAGAAATCCACTTTTCTCAGGATGTAATTTTTTGTCAAGTAATTTGAAAGTTGCATTCAAAAGGGAGGGCTAAGAAAATACACTCAGCTGAAAATTGCATTTTTAAGTTCACTTATCTTTTCTAAAAATCCATTCAAAAATGTGATGACGTCACACAATAGCAGAATGCTAGCGTGTTCCGGCCAACAACAGCCTAACCTGTAAGAAATCAAAAGGACATAAGTACTCGTTCATTCGACTTTTGGCCTATAATCTATATTAAACTTGCGGAATCAACAATATAATCTATTTTGATTAAACGACAAGCAGGTGAAAGAGACACTTTTAGCAGTTTAGCCCCATAGACCCCCATTCATTCTGCACTCGCCCGCGATCACCTCCAATGGAATTCTGATGGAACTGCAACCAAGATAATAGACAATGGGGCTAATAGGAAGTGCCAAGGCTCTCCGTTAGACGGGCTCTGGTTTGGCGGTCTATTTGAAATATGAATGAAAAATTAAAAAAAAAGAAGCCACCTGAAGCCGAGCACTCTGGAGAAGTTGTTATTTTTAAATAAAAGTGAATAAAATAAAAAATAAGTAACACAAGCACATTCAACGCTGACATTCAATGCTCTCCCTTGTTTCCACTTTTCATTTTGACCCTGTCATAATATCATAAAGACAGACACCATGTAAAAGTTTATACTTTATGTATAAGCATCACAAACATCATTGATTAATTCATTCAATGCTTCAGACACCAAAGCCATAGTGTCATTACAATCACACTGCACGTTTTACATTTACTGTCCACTTGATGGCACAATAGAGCAAATGAAGCACCATGAAGCTTCGGCACACATGAGTGAACCAATTGGATGGAACGCTTCAATGCTTTATGAAGCTTCATCTCGCCATCACTACTTAAAACAGCTAACGTTACTAACAACTACACTTTTGAAAACACATAGTTAAAAGTATGTTACATGTGTGAATGGTTGTTAGCACCATAACTGTTACTAAACTAGCAGCTAGGTGGAGCGCAGTTTACCTTTTTCCAAGTTAGCGTAACGTAGTGCTCCCACTGCACTGTTTGTTGGAAATTTCAAATGGATCCAACCCATTAAAAGTGCCGTTTTATCCACATCGGTCCCTGGTTTCCCTATTAAACGTATCTCGGTAAATTCCGCATCCTTTTAGGGGTTTTAACATCTTTTTTTTATTTTCTTTCTCCCAACTCAGCTGCTTCTCCTCGTTCGACTTGCTGCCTGGTATGTTTACATTTTGCGAAGCTGTCAACATGGGCGCCACGTCCCAGAATGCAACGCGGCGCTCCAAGGCCGTTTGTCCGCAGTTTCACTGAAAACATGTAGCCTATTTTTTTTTTTTTTAAAGAAAGCACAGTAATATTTTGACATAAAACTACAATTTAAAACAATTTAACTTTTTTTCTATTTTAATATGTAATTTTATTTTATTCGTCTCGTAGCAAAGCTGAATTTTCACAGGCCACTTGTCCAGTCTTAATTTAGTGTGACACAATCCATCAGAAATCATTTGAATATAGCCTACTCATTATAACCTAAGTTAAAAACAGTTGTACTGCTCAATCTTTTTACAGAAACTGAGACTTTTTTTAGGATTCTTTGAATAGGAATTTATTATAAATATGTTCTGACCTTTGGCATAGTTGTGATGTCATTGTGAAACGTAACACGTGCCCCCCCCCCCCCCCCCCCCCCCAAAAAAAAAAAACTGTAGTGATGTCACACCTATATATAATCCTATTGGTGCCATGTGGCTTGATCTGAGGTCTAAATTTGGAAGGTCAAGATACCACTGACATTAAACTTATGACTTCATGGGAAGAAAATGTGAGAGAAATATAGGATAGAAGTTCAAATTAGATCATCTATGCTAACAAGATCCAAATGAACACAGTGCTACCAGAATACACCCAGTGATCAGCCAGAGAACGGGCTCGATCAGCTCCATTATCTGGCCAGTGACAGGTCTAAAAGAGAACAGCTGTGTTATTAAGTCATTGGACAGGACTCAGGAGGGACCATGACTGTCACTCTCTTGAATAATGCAATTAGCCAATAGATAATAGGCTAAAACACATGTCAGCAGAATGATGCAACAAAACAGCAAGAAGTGGAGACTGAGAGGATAACAAATTAAACACTATTTTGTGTCTCCCTTCCCTCTCCGTATGATGACTATCAAAAAATAAAAATGTGTTTATGAAATAAAGTACTTATATATGGAACTAAGAGCACCTTTAGTGCAATATGGGTACTGAAATTATAGTTGTTGTAATGGAGATTCTATCCCAAGAAAGAAAAGTGACTTGAATCAAGAACATTGTTGTATTCGAGGCTGAACCTACAAAGCAAATGATTATATATAATCATTATTTATTTTTTAAAGTTCCTAATGTCTGTTTCATTAGTTTTTTTTTTTTTTTTAGCTTTTTTATAACTCTTTGTTATTGATTAATAACAAGAATGCTGAGAAACTGGCATCTTTTGTCAACAATCTTGACTGACTAAAAATAGAGTTGTTTGTAACATTCCACGATGAAAGGGAAGACAAAAAAAGAGAGACAGTGCCAGACTTTCTTTGTTTATTTACATTTGTGGGATGAATGTGTTTTTTATAAACATGTTTATATTCTTGTCTATGTTAACATTAACAGTTCATCGTGTAGATTTCACATTTAAAGAATTTGGGGTGACTGATTTATTTCACAATTTAAAAAATCTGCAAACACTTGCATTGTACTGCAAACATCCAAACAAACTTATTGCTGACAGCTCTTCTAAAATCCAACAGCAAACATTTGAACAACTTCAGCTCATAACTACAATAAAATAAGTGTTGCTGCATGGGCATGGACATATTTGTGATTAAGTGTGTGTTGCCTTTGCCCTAGATTAAGTATTTTTGACCTTCTCTTTTGAGAGAGAACGGCAGGGCAAACAGACAGCTGAACAAGTGATGCACGGACTAAAAGAAGAATGCATGTCACATTCCACTTCCTTTTGCATGAGTGGGGGAGAAAGAAAGTGAGCGAGAAAGAGAGAGAAGCCGGGAGCTGTGCATAGAAACAGTCTAAAAGAAGGCACATTCCATGTCTTTGTTATTCATTGTCAGATTTAAAGACACACTAATATCATCACACTTGAGCCGGTG
This sequence comes from Pimephales promelas, assembly GCF_988280905.1. Classification (NCBI taxonomy): domain Eukaryota; kingdom Metazoa; phylum Chordata; class Actinopteri; order Cypriniformes; family Leuciscidae; genus Pimephales; species Pimephales promelas. The sequence continues at coordinate 20,999,580 of NC_142783.1, forward strand.
GTTTCAAAGAATGGCTTTCAACAACTTCAAAGTTTTAGCTTCTCTGTTTTAAGGTCTGCTGCCCTCAGTCTATTTTAATATTAGTATTTAATGCAAAGACTTCTAAAATTCTTCAATCTAAGAAGATCTAATGGCAAGTTATACTGTCATGCAAGTATATTAGGCAGCTTTCAGAATGTTTACAGAAAAAAACGAATGATTCTAGAATTCAGTCGAAGAAAACCCACTATTTTTGTCATATTTTAATGTTCATTAATTAAATAACAATATGTAATGAGAACCGCATTAGGTAGCTTTTCATGTACAGTGCGAACATTTACAAGAGGAACACATATAGCAGGCGGGGGGACGTATAAAAAAAAGAATAAATAATCCTAAGGAAAACAATAGGACCTTCGCCTTTTCAAGGCTTGGGCCCTAATTACCCCAAGCAGCATCATCTATTAGGAAAAAGACAAGCATTGACAAAATCTTTTGATTATAGGTTCAAATATACATAAGTGCGTCAACATACAAAAATACATCGTATTTATAATCAGAGCTTAAAGACACTTCATATTTGATTTGCATGTTTTCTTAGTGGGGAGGAAATTGGATTTGGGAGAGCAGCCAGTGGCCTTTGTCCAAAACAACAACGTCAAGAATTCCACTGAACTGACAGACAGTGCAAATGATTTATAAGATTCAGTACAATAGATCATGTTGGTATAACATGAAGTTTTAGCTTGTCATAAGAAACATTTGGACAAATATATTTTTACTATTGGTAGACATAGGTACAATCCACTTAAAACAGTGTTGCTGAGCAATTCAGACTCATTCTAAATTCATCTTTAGATTAACTGTAATGATTTACAGCACTGAAGCGACTCTAATTTCAAACACCCATTGTTAAGATTCCTTGATTCCAAAACTGGAGAACACAGAACAAACCCTCATTTCGCATGTCGTCACCCCCTGAGATGATCCAAATCAAAGGTTTACGTAATGATTCATGTAATCCTTTACCATCACATCATTTTTGTGGAATATAATCTGGATTGGCAAAGCTAGATGGTTTGAACCCTTAATTCCCCTTAATGTGCATGAAATCGGTTTGGCAACTTTTTCAGTTTGGCGATCATTTACTTGTAATTATGATTTTAAATGATTCTAGGCCACTAAACATACAGTAAAGATTTACACTGTCATTTAAACAAACGTAGAAAGCTAACCTATTACCTTGTCTGAACTAATGCTCCAAAACACACCTTTAATATTTAAAATATTTAAAACGTGATGACTGAATTTTAAAGTCCATGTCCGTGACTTGATATAGAGGAACACATTGAGAAATATTGGATTTGAACTTTTCTTCCACTTTGTGGAAATAGACAAATGCATTATTGCATGTCCCTTGTGCAGTTGTTTTTCCAGACATCACACATTTTTAGAAAGTGCATGTTTTCCACTTAATTATGTTTAACCAAACATTGTTGCATCAGTATAGCATTATTTTGCCGCATCACACTCAAAACACACTGTAAAAAGTGCATTATTGACATTCTGGGTTTTAAAATTAAAACATCTATTGAGGTGGATTTGATTGGAATGTCTCAAATATAATTCTGATTAACAGGAAACAACAGAATGTTTACAGCTAACAGACTGTGAGTTCAAAGCGGCTCTTAGATAGATGCAGCTGGAACCCTTCAGTCATTCCCCATTCAGCTGTTTTTAAAGATGAGAATTTTCAATGAATTAATGCATTAAGCATATCTGGTATCAGTTAATCTTATATCATTTCTATAAAAAAATGATCTGGTTTGGTTAAATGTAAGACTTGGCCTTCACAGTGTGAAGGAAAAATGCTTACCCAGAGTGCCTTTCAGTGCTGTTATTTTGGGACATCTACAGCGCTCTCATTCAATTCCATCTGAATGAGATCCATCAATACTTCTGACTAGAGCCAAAAACACCATTGGAGAAAAATGAGAGTATGAGGGAAGATAGAAATTGGCTGAGAAAGTGAGTGTGTGTGTGTGCAAAAGAAAGAGAGAGAGAGAGAGAGAGAGAGAGAGAGAGAGAGAGAGAGAGAGAGAGAGAGAGAGAGAGAGAGGGACAATGTGGGTGGTTAGAGCAGGAAAGAAAAGTAAATAAAAGTAAATAGAGAGAGTGTAAAAGGTAAGATAGATTAGGAACACTATAGCGAGACATTTGGATTTGACTCTAGTGCAAAATCTTGAATAAAAACACCTAATAAAACATTCTAAAATCTACCTAGCGAGACTTCATTTTAAAAACGTCTCCATTTTCTCTCTCTCCTGTCACCTGGCCAAGACGCAGCTTTGCGATGAGTTTTAGCTTACTTTCTGTGATTTCTAGATTGCTATCAGATAATCCCAACGGGCCGCTGAATGCTAAGGCGTTGTCATAGAGACAACATGCAGAGAAAGCTTTGGAGGAATATAATCATCAAACTTGATACAGTGCCAGTGGGCGGAGCCACAACTGTCAAACAGGAACATGAAGGAGGGAGGAATGGAGGAGTAGAGGCTGAAGCAGTACACAGGAAGGAGAGCAGTCCTGTCAGTCATGGAGCTTTGTGTTGTTGACTTTCAACAGAGGCACAATCATTCAGTTTTTCTGCTTTTTGTCCATCTCTTGACATCAGTCTGCATGAGATTTCCACAAAAGCTGTAAGTGCTGTTTAACCAAAGTCAATCCTCGGACGGTATTCGAGAACCATGGGATAAGCCTGGGGTGAAAACGAAAGTAAAGAATGACTTCACATTTTCTGATGCGCAATATAATATCCATTATATTGTCATAGTCCTTGTGGTGTAAAAGGCAAGGACACAAACCTAGCGGCATCTATGTGTCCTCAGATCTGATTTTGTTTCAACCTCCAGTGTGTGTGTGTGTGTGTGTGTGTGTGTGTGTGTGTGTGTGTGCAGGACCATACCTAGAGGATTCTGATGATGTAATGAATACATCATCAGCCAGCAGGTCAGGTGCCTAATGCAATGCATCGTGACTCATGTCAATTTTTTTAAACTCTATTAACAATAGTGTAAAAAGACAGGGATTTTGACCACGTAATCATTTGGTTGATTGTGGTGCACACCGATAATGAAAAGTGACAGGCTGTAATGTAGAGTAGACGGTAGTTTTTATTTCCAGCTAAATAACAATACATAACCTGATTGACTGGGATACAACAACTCTCATGGCCTCCCTCTCCTTGTTTTCATGGCGTTTCTGGTACCCTGATCTATGTTACAGTATCTTTTCCACAACATTTTTCCGACAGTCAATCTCTTGCTCTTCCACCAAGTTCATTGTTAACTTCAGATATGTCGCCTCAACTCTGATTGGTTCGGTTCACGAGCTAGGGTGGGTGGCACTTACAAATGTATTGGGTCCATCTGATATTTGTCACTGACTGAATAATTAATAAATACTTTAGATCAGACTAAACCATTTTTAGGGAGGTAAGAGAAACAGATATTTGGAGAAAAAAAAAAGATTTAACCAAATTGCATTTTTTTTCATGGTTTTCATTTAAATCTCAGGCATAGAACTAATATAAATATTAGAATTATTCATACAACAGGGGCCTATATAGTTTAACTGCTGGATTTTGTGCCCCTATAATTGTCACTACCCTTCGCCCCACTAGCGACATACCCGTGTGTGTGTGTGTGTGTGTGTGTGTGTTTCTGTGTAACTGGAGAAATATGACTCATAGATCTGTCAGTAGCTGTGAGCAGTTTTTTTTTTTCCTTTTGCCTCTGCCCCACCACTACCACCAACTCAGAGACAGCTGTTCACACTTCTCATGAGCACACACCCAGATTTTCAGGGTCAAACTAACTTTTCAATAATTTACCTGTCAATGTTTCTAGAAAAGGTTTTTCAAACCTTTCAATGCCAAAGATTTTGAATATAATATGATGATCCGTGATCCTAAAATATAAATGCAGCTATATTTTTTTATTTATACTGTGTGAAAGAATACACAATGAAACAAATGTAGTGACAGTTTTTCTTATTCCGTAATGTGATGTATATCCAAGTGAAACAGTTAATCGAAAAAGCAAAACATGTACGGTGGGTCTTGGTTCTATCCATTTGTTGTTGATTGGATGGAGACAGGTCTAAATGTGAGCTTGCAGCAGATTGTTAGAAAGGTGCTAGGTTTAAGTAGACTAAATGAGAGAAGATTAAAAATGATAAGTTACCAAAAAAATGAAACATGCACAGATTAATCATTTATAATCTGATCAATAACACCCATTTAGATGTGGAATAGATTTCCTATTTCCATTTTATACTGGCTTTAAACTGTTATCTGGGGGAAAATGTACTTTTTAGTGAGTGTTTTGGTGACAAAAACTGTTTTGTTTTGTTCTTACTGGTAAAAAATAGAATACCAGAATAAAATAATCACAATTAATCTCATGATAGCAGTAATATTATCAGACTTGGTGAATGTGACCGTAAATGTAAAAACCTATATGTTAAGTGAACAGTAACTTTGACAACCCAGAAAATAATAAATTAAAGGTACTGTTGACACACAGATAAACATATATACATACATTTGCTTTTCAATAATTGTGGTGTCTTTAAAATAACTTTGATGATTTTAAAACTGAGGTAATGATATTTTTCATCCCCAAACCCTGGAGAAAATATTAAGCATGTTTATAAAGCCATTTTCCTTCTGGGGATGATACGCTGTTCCATATAATGTAAGTTATTCTGGTTTTACTATCCTTGGGGGACATTCAGCCTAAACAATGTTGGAAAAATTTGACCCACACACATACAGACTTACGCTGTCACCCTGAAGTCTCCAGCGAGTGCGATAGATGAATTCCAGGGTGTGGTCTTTGCCCATGATCTCCCCGTTACACAAAACGTCGAGCTGTAAGAAATACGGACAAGCTTGTTTTATGAACTTTATGAAGAATATGGCATGTTACACATGCACTACAGCAGAGGCTAAGAAAAGTAACCTCAAATGAAACAATTTTCATTGAATATCAAGCTTCACAACTGAGTCTGACGGGTAAACCCATCAAGAGCTTATTTATTAATATCTGTGCTGAACTGTGAAAGAAATCTATTAAGTCTCAATACACTCACACAAATGCAGTGCCTGAATTGACAGCACAGTGATAGAGTGATAAAACAGTATTTTACCTCATAAGAGCTTGGCAGCTTCAATTTTACACAGAGGAACTTCTTAATGGTTCCCACCGTAACACGGGTGGAGCAACGGATGAATTTCTTCATTAAACCCTGTTTCAAAGAGACATGGGGTGCAAATTATAAACACACACACACAAACATACATCTCAACATATACACACAAAATATTAAACTATACTGTGTCTGTGCACCTTAACAGTGCTTTCTCCTGATTGGCTATTGTTACGTAGACAGTCCAGACAAATAGCGATCTGAGGATCACTCCTGTGGTAGTCTCCACCTTTCCCGTCCTCATCCTCTTCATCACTTAGGCGAGCTTTCTTAGCCCTTGGGCCATCTAGAAGACAAAGGAAAGCAGACCTTTAATCTGGTTTATCTGTACGTGTGGTACACGCGACTGTGTGTGTAAAGGGGTTGTGTATGGAATGGTTAATTATTACCTTCTCCATTTGCTTTGATTTTATTTTTTCTCCAAAACTCACTTTCCTGTTGTTCCTCCTCTAGTAAATAAACACAATTTAAAGAAAGTACATTAAGAAACAATTTACAGATATAGAAATACTTACCAACTAAAGCACAACTACATAGCCAACAAAGTGTATCTCTGAAGTGCATTATAAATCTCACTCTCTCTTAGTCCAGGCACCAGCTTGAAGATGATCTCCTCCAGGGTTTTATCTAGCCTGCAAAAAAGTGAAGCCAAGATACCACATAAAACAGAGGACTTGCGTGTGTACTTAATCTGTGCATGTGAGAAATTAGTGCGGGTGAGCTTGGTTACCTCAGCATCTCTAAAGGGTTGGTTTCATGGACCTGTATCCCACATTCTGGACACTCATTACTCTCCTCAAAGTGCTGAATGATACAACTCTTACAAACTAGAGGACAATGGAATAAGAAGAAAAGGAAGAACAGAAGAAGGATGAGAGAATGAGAGAATCAGGCCAAAGTAGAAGAAGGACCAAAATATTTGGTTTTCTTTTACTATCAGAAAAGAGAGATGGTCATAGAGAACATAATGCGGATTAGCGAGACATGAATGACTTACAAGTGTGCAGGCATTCCGTGACAGCGGTGGGCTTGATCAGGTATCCATGGCAAATTGAGCAGGTAATGTGACGGTTAAAATCTCGGACCAGGTGTTTTCGGTGGGTTGCCATCTCGACTCACAGAGGTCAGGAGATCACAAGCTAGAGTCACAGTGCTGCCTGTGCTCCCACACAGGGTTGCCACGGTGATTTCATCATTGCCTCAGTTTTGAGGCAGTTGTAACTCTGAGCCGAAGACATTGGTGAGAGAGTGATCCTAGAATAAAAAATAAAAAAAAAACATATGCAAAAGTTATTGACTTGTTATTGTAAGAATATCAATTACCAAATTTTAGTGTGAATTTTCAGTTACATATTATGACTGCACACGACAAGGAATGTATCAAAAATGATTACACCACACATTCTGTTTTGAAACCAGTCCAACTCAAACCAGACTTGAGCTGAGCCTCCTTTCAGTCTAAAAAATTTTAGGAAAGTCCCTGTCAGGAGAGACGGGAAAAGCGAAGGGTGCGTCATTTAAAGAGTTCTTTTGAGTTTTCATTGGCTTGGCCACAATATAACCACTAGATCCAGCAGGATAGTGAGGCCCTCTTCCTTTTGCATCAAAAGCACACACAACAAAGTCTAGCCTATTTAAAATTAATATCAGTACTACTGAGCAAAGTCTCCCAAAAAGAAGAATATGAATCAATATTTTTAGTGGGTCAGACTCGGTACTAATTGTTGTACACTAGCATCATATTAATCACTTGTGTTTTGTGAAGTGTTGCACCAAGGCATATAGCAGCCTATAGCTAAATTGCAATGCTTGAGTAAAACAATTCATTTACATATTTTATTTTTAGTTTAGGGTAATAATCTGAACTATCACAGCAAATGTTTTGGTGGGGAAAAACAAAAATATCATACATCTCTCGAGAGCCACACAATAAGCTTACTGCCTATTAACACAATTGTTAACTTTTTTGTAACAAATAGCCTATCTATTTTTCAAGTAAGCATTTGAACTTTTCTCTATGTTAAGGAAATGAAAAATAGACTGAATAAACTACTCCAAATGATCAGTATAGACCTCTAAACATGACGTGAAAGTATGTCACGCTGACCCCCTTGTGACAATGTGCCCCAACAGCATGGCACTACAAGTCCTCACAGTATAAGGAGGAGCCTGCCTATGATCGTAAACAGTTGTGAAAGTCCAGCATTTTTGCCATGTCAAAATTCACATCAAAAACAAAATATGCTTTAAATGATTATTTTTATAACTTGCAGCTTTCTAAAGCACTTTCAACACGGGAAGAGAACATACAATTGTAAATAGGCTACTTGGGTCTCTGAGGGTTAAACTTTTTACAGATGCACACATTTGCACTGTTACTGTGTTTCAGAAACAACGCCATCGGTCAATCATTTCTAACGATGACGTACTCCTTACGATGCTCTCTGCCTTTTATGTAATACATATGTATAAGAGGAAAACGGCAACTCACAGGCTACTATGTGAATAATAACTAACACGAATGGATTGTTAGCATCTCATTTAAACGCATTATAAACCAACAACTTGTTCCTATGAAGCTTTTAATCTGCATCAGAAACGCGTGTCACAGTCCCGTTATCTCATCAGCGCAAGCTGCGCGCACGGCGTCAAGGACTGCGTGACGTCATCCCTATGGAAATTATAACACATGGTAAGTTGAGCTTGTCTCGCGCGACGTCGTTTTTACAGTCTATAATTATGCATCTGTCTGCTCCACTAGAGCGGACTGGCGGGCACACAGCCTATGTCTTACCACATGACACAATTTCTCCCATCCCCAAACTTTACACACATTCGGTGACAGTGTCCCCAACCCGATAACGTAGCGCAGATTTCCACGTTCCGTGGCCATCCGAAATACACTCACCGTTACGTATCCCCTCGCCTCGCTCTGTGCTCGGCCGTTAATGGAGACTGAAGCGGGGGAGGAGGGGTCTGGAAGCCAGAGAGAGTCACACCGTTACAGCCCGGCGGTGGATTGAGCGGGTGCAGGCAGTGCGTGGCTGGTAAACTCGCGGCCGACACGGAACTGGCAGCAGCACGCGCAGAGAGAGGAGCGCTCGCGCAGTGAAGGGGCGGGGGACTCACGCGCTTGTTTACGCGGTTCTGTCGATTGAGACCAGCGGAGGGAGAGAACAGTTTAGAAACGCTTCCCAGCAGTATTCATAACATTATTAAGAGAAAGTCATTGGGCCACACGACAGACTGAATTGAAATTAATAATTTTATATATGTATAAATATATAGCCTATAGTATATATATATATATATATATATATATATATATATATATACACACACAACCGATTTTTTTATTTTGCAGGTTTTCACATGGAGCTGCCTGTGAGTGTAAAGGTTTGCGTTCACGTACGAATATTTATGTACAAGTTCTAAAATACACATCTACGTGCTCTCGAGTATTGCTACTCTTTTAGCTTCATATAGTAGCTATTGCGTACATTTGCTAGCAGTGCAAAACTAAATTAACGAAGAAAAAAGGACAGTAGGCTTATTTACAGATAAAACTGACCTGCACATGAGTCAATTCTTTTTCCGAGTCTTTTTCGTTGAATGAACCAAATGACTCGGAAAAAGATTTGTTCATTATGATGAACGAGTTCGAACAGGAGAGTCACGAACGTGCATCGCAGTAGAGAGCAAGGCCAGCATTTGAGCTTATAAAACTTAAACTTTGTTATTATTATTTTTTTGTCTGATTTAAAACACGGCCCCCTCATTAGCATGCTGAGAAAGAAATGTAGAAATAAATAAATGTGAAAATAAATAAATGTAGAAAAAAACATAAATACATAAATGAATGTAGAAAAAAATAAATTTAATACACATATTAGGTTATAAGGTTGGCTGAGAATGTGGACAGTTTTAAGGGACAAGTGAAGACTCACTTGTTCAGGTTAGCTTTTAGGTAATCTCTGTACTTTATATGTTGATGATTTTGTCTGTTTAATTTTATTTTTTATCAAAATGTTTGTATATTGTAAAGCGCTTTGTGACTAAGTCTGTGAAAGGCGCTGTATAAATTGCATAAATTTTACTTACTTTACTTACAAAAATAAATGTGTGAAAAAATACAATTATACATAAATCAAGATATAAATGTATAAATAAATACTCATTTATTTTACTTTTTTACATTTCTTTGTATATTTATTTATCTATTTTTGCTTTTTTTTACATTTCTCTGTATATTTATTTATGTATTTATTTATTTTTAATTAAGTCAGCTTTGGCATTCATATGGCACACCAGTGCAACTATAATGCTGTTATATAGCTCCGTTTTCCGCCCATGCATTCTAATACTGTTTAAGATGCTGGTAACCTTTCTACTAACATTTCCCATACAGAATAGTATATTTGTAGCCTACTAGGACCTTGCTCTACTCCTAAGTGTGTGGGTGAGTCCTTGTGTGGGTGATAACACAGGCTCTGATGGGTGAATGGTGATACATGTACTTTTCTTGATGAGATACACATCTGTGTGTTACAGCTTTGAATAATGTAAACACTCTCCATCCGTATGTTACCCTAGCAACACAACATCAGTGCAGTGCCCTTTGAACTGAATCTCAAGCTCCTCAATGAAAGATTTTCTGACATCTCTGCTCCCTCATTTCTGTCTTTATTCAGATGTGTATACTAATGCATTGTTTATCATGCATGAACCCCCATAGACATACAGAACAATACATCATTTCTTTTCTTTTTCTTTATGTGTGCAACTGCAAACATAACATACACAGTGGAAAATGCATTTTAGAGTGGGTAAAAATGTTTTAGTAAGATTTTTTTATACCGCTGTCTGTCCTTCAAATCCTAATGATTTCACTTGCCACTATTTATAGAAAATTAAATAAATAAAAACAGTGAGATTCAAGGAAGTGATCGCCTTTCATTTCAAAGGATTTTAATGTACACAACTCAAAGAGCTGGAGTTGTTAACGCACAAATTACATCTTAAAGACCAGCTAGATGTTCAAAGCATTGCACAGATTATAACATCAGAGAAGAGTCTCACTAACAGTGCATAAAGCTTGAGGTGTCTATTGAGTCACTCTGACAGCTGGGTTGCTAGCCGTTTGCTTGTCAAAGCCTAACCTGTCATGAGGAGGAATATAGCCTACTTGCGATAAAAAATACCTTTGGATCACCCTCACACATAATAAGCTATAAAAATGTTGCACATGATCACTCAGAGAAATTACTTTAATTAATGCTCTTCTTGAAAATTTTACTATTATATATATATATATATATATATATATATATATATATACAGTATAATTGCCTTTACAGGGACTTTAATTACAGTAACATAGGCAAAACACATTCTTAAATCATAACACACAGACTCATAAGAGATCATTTCAGCTAAAAGGGAACTTCTGTGGGAAGAACCAACGTACCAGGTGATCACATTATGACTGTGTGTGAAAGAGTGATCAAATTTGGCACAAAGAAGGGGAACAGAATACAGGCCCATTCCATAATTGTGTGTGTGTATGTCCATGTAATTTATAACACTTCAACAGCTGCAAAAAGACCATAAAAATACAATCTTAAATCTCAAAACCAAATGTTCATACCAGTGTGTGACTGCATTCTCAAATGTCGTATAGGCAAACACACAATCCCTTTTCCCTATACAGTGTTTGTGGCTGGTTTAGTGTTTAGAGACAAAGCATCACAGATCACACAATCCATGTGAAGTCTCAGAAACCTTACACAAAAACCAAACACTTTCCAAAATTTTACAATGCCATTGGTGGCAACACTAATGGTTCTACAATCTACTTAGGCTTACAATGATTTAATATCTTTAAATAATTCATTCATTTTTTATAAGCCTGAGGGATGAAATGAGAGGTAAATTCAACAAGAAGTGGCCTCATATGAAGCAAGCCGAGCGGCGTAACTGCGGCTGCCATATGCCCCAGGTGCCTCTGAAATTGTTTCAGGTGAACCACTGTTCTGCTCTTGATGAAATTCAGGCAGTTCAGCACCGACCGGATGTGATCCACCGAGAGGCGCGCCGTGTTTTGGACCGAGTGCAGCTCCAAACCGAGAAAAGAAATCCTCTGCAGGGGGCAAGTTTGCTCTTTTCCCAGTTGACCTGAAGACCCAACTAGCTGATGTTCTGAATCAGCAAATCCCTGTGTTCGCATAACTGCTCTCGAGGCCGAGCTAGTATCAGATGCCACTGTACTTGGGCGAGCGCCGGTGGAACTGAATCATGTAGCCGCTTGATGGTACGGAGGAGCCAGCTGGATGGGTTGGGAAGCGCTGTCCAGGCCTCGATGAACCGGACCAGGGGGACCAGAGGCACCACAGGCATACCCAGGGTGGGGCAGCGAGGTGGAGGACAGGTACCTGGCTCGGAAGGCCCATGGGTTTAAGATGCTCTGTAACAGGACACCCGGCCGACATAATAACTTGATTTGTGATGTTAATTTTTGGGGGAGTTTCATAGACCTTTATATTCATTAAATATAATGAATATGAATAATCTGTGTGTATCTGATTGGTCCAGACCCTTGTCTTTGTATGATCTAAATATTTCGTAAACTTGAAAATTTTACAATGAATTTTACAATAAAATAAAAATGTAAATTAATGTATTCATGACAATATAACCTATTATTAACAATAGAACATATAATGCATGAATTGATTGATAATGGTTTTTTTTATTTCTATTTTTTATAGTTTGAGCACAGACTGTGCCAATTCATCACTCAGACCTAAATGTGGACACATTTAATACATGTGTTGTAAATCAACAGAGAAAAATGTTGTCACAGAACCTTGTTGGGTGCTGTTGGAATGGTCAGGTGTTGAGGAAATATATTTGTTTTGGACACTTCAAGTAATTCACAATAGATCAAGTGATTCACATGCAACTTGTCATGTGAACCAAGAGGGGAGATAAATTATCTTAAAACAACACATATGGCCACAGCTGAGGACATAGAATCCTAAATCCCCAAATCACCATTCCCAAAACTTCATAGCACTTCCGAATCCTTGTAGCATTCCAAGCCCTTGCCATTGTGAGAACATGATACCAACATTCTTGTTTGATTTGTTAGTGTTCTACTGCCCCTGTCCCAGAGTTTGTTTTTTTTTTCAGTTTTTTTTTTCAGGGTTAAATAAGAATTTCAAATAGCCATTTGTTTTGGGAACTGCATGGTTTTTTTGTTGGTTGTTTTTTTAGCAGAACATTATTATTTGCGTATTGTGCTCATTTATTCCATGCATGCATGTTTCTTCATGATTATTAAATCATACTCTACATGTATGTCTCCGAGTATGTTTGCATGCACGCATGTGGGCAAAGAAGAGTGGGATGTTTGGATCCACTAAAATAAAAATCATCACTATACCAATAATAAACTAAGGCAGCTGTTGCATCTGCTTCCCCTATGCAATCACTTGCCAGAGAAGCCATTTGCTAAGGTTAGTATGTTAGAGCTCAGAATCCCAACAAGCCTTTAGTGATACTGAAACTGGTAACACCCTGTAGATAACCCTATTAGAGACAACCCTAATTAAATTTAACTAAACATCACAACTGTTAAAGACACACATTCTTAAAAGTTATGCCTTAAAACCCTACACTGCAAAAAATACATGTGAAATCAACAGTAATTTACTGTTTGTGCACAGGAAATTATTGTATTCGAGTTCATAATATAATCCACCGGATTATATTAATAATCCACCGGAATGCGAGAGGAGAAATAAAAACTCCTTAATATAGCCTACTCCGCTCTGAACACGTACATCAACGGTGAAACAGACTTGAGTAAAGAAAAAAGATTCTGAGGCACCCGCCGTCACCTATATTGAGGAGTGTCAGCCAATCAGGTGATGGCGGGACCGCCAATACTATTTGCAAGCAAAAGACTTCATGACTCGAGGAAAATGGATTTCCCCATACGTAATGTTGAGAGACCAACTCGATGAGGGAACTTGTGCATAAAACCGCCATTACAAAGGAATTTTAAAGGAAAAATATTATAAAAGTTTCTTTAAATTTTATTAAATACAAATTTTCCTCAAAAAAAATCCTCTGTAGCATTAAAATTGATAGAAAATGATGTATATTATTCAGTTTAGTAGAAAGCTATAGATCATTCATTTATGTTCTCTTTTTAAGATCTGTTTAAATACCAAAGTCATGTGTTATTTGTGGATAACATATTGTGGATTAAATATTTTATTGTTAGAAAGGAGACTTGGAGCTGGCCTAAGTGTCTCCTTTTAAGGAATGTCTCTTTTTAAGTGAAGTGTTTTTTCTTTTAAGGAAAAGATTGATTTTGATTTATGGCTGATGGACTGGTTGAGCTCCTCACTCTTTACAGTAAACTTTATTTCACTGAGTGATCACACTAGTGTGCAATTCTGCACCTGCTCAGCTTGTGGCATTTCAGCGCCTTGCAGATACATGCACCTGCAAAAACTCGGCTGTTGATGGATGACATCAGCTCAGATTTATCTGTACATATTGCACTCTGTCCATAAGAGGTGAAAAGGTGTCTCAAAAATGTCACTCTGTCATTACCATAAGGCTATTAAAAGCCTGTTACTGACTGTCATCAGACAGCATTGCCATGTGAAAGGAAGTTCACAGACATCATTCCATACCTGACATGCTCATGCCAGACTTGCACAACTTCACAGACTGGCACGTCATTTTTGAAACATTTGTTACAATGGAGTCTTGAATTATAACGGCCATTAATATAGTGAGTGTTAACAGCTCTTGATTGCTAAAGGACGCATGGTGACACGAGCCCATGTGAAAACAGAGAGCACAAAAATAAATAAATGTCCTTGAATATAAATATAATCATCACAAACAAAATAAATTGTATACTGCACTGAAGACTCTTATTTGGTCTACTGAAGCTACTTTTCTATGGAGGTGACTGGGGCTAGAAGTTATTGCATCTTTGTCGTTTTTGTATATTATCTTGACCAAAAAGATGATGTATTTTTTAGGGCTGTGCAAAAGTTAATTGCGATTAATCGCATCCCAAAATAAAAGTCTGTTTTACATAATATATTTGTGTGTGCTGTATATAATTATTTTGTATATATAAATAGGCTACCTATGCATGCATGCATATATTTAAGAATTATTTGCTCTTAAATTCTGTATATATATATATAAATACATAATCTATATTATATAAATATAAATATTTTATATAGGAATAACACATTTTCTTAAACATATACATGCATGTGTGTGTATTTATATATACAAAATAATTATATACAGCACACACAAATATATATGTAAACACAGACTTTTATTTTGGATGCGATTAATCGCAATTAACTTTTGCACAGCCCTAGTATTTTTGTTATATTTTTTTATTTTAAAATATTTTTGTTATCTTTTTTTTTTAATTATTATAATTATTTTTAATCTTTAAATTAAACTGAACTTAATGGTAACCAATTGTGACAACTTATCCTGACACCTGTCTTTTTACCGGAACATATCCGGGGAAATAACTTTTGTTAGGCAAGAGTCAAGATAAGTATCATAGCCTATATGTGCCTTAACAAAAGCTGAATTAAAAAATAGACCCACCCTGAGAAATATTATTTGGAGCAGCAGGCCAGAAAAGAGTGACAAGCATAGACAGTAGGCTAAATAAGGTGACAAGTAGTCTAGTCGGCCTTACTAATGGTTGACAAAAAGGCCACGTCACACTGCTTTATTGCTTTTCTCACGAGCGGAATAGACATCATTCTTGCCGTTGTGCACCTGTTGCACACATGTCAGTGGTCGCTGCTGGTCAGTAGCCTACTGTAAGTCTAGAGCTATTGGTAAGCGTGAGCCGGCGTTAGCGCCGTCCATTCCAGAACGGAAGCCGCACGTTCCTGGCTCTTGCAGTCATCGTGCGCACGAGATTTATCAGAGGTTCGGGAAGGATGAATGAAGGTGTCATTGCAATTTTGTGGGCGGTGAAAAAGCGGGAGAGAATGTAAGGGATATGATCTAACTTTTTTATGGTCGGTGCCAGAGTCTGGAACCATATATATGGGGGGTGGTGGTGGAGGAGATAGGCTACAGACCATCTGGGGGCTGAGCAGACAACACCGATTGCTTTGGGACTCTAATTTACCACAAAAGAGAACTATCGCCCACTGACAGGCAGCCTTACAGCAAAACGAGTTAAAGTCTCAAACTCCAGATCATAGCATGGGACTGCAGCTTGTTGAAGAGCTGGTAAGGTTTGTGGTGATGCATGCAGCTCGTTCTCGTCCTAATGTTGTTGACACACTCTAAAAATTAATATGTTGGCTCAACAGTTTGCATCTCTTTTTCTTTCTTTTTTGAGTTCTGAATTAAATTATATTCAACCAACATCATTTAAACAAATGACAGAATTACACCAACAGGTATTTCCCTTTACTTTTAACATTTATTCTCCTTATCCAGTCATGTGCAAAGCATACCCAATTTCGAAAGTTATCAAGACAATTTCATTATTAAGTTACAACTTAATTTAAAAAAATAATTTAATGCTAAACATTTAATTTAAATTACACTATTAAGTTAATCAACATTGTGTCAACAGAACCTGAAATGTTTAATTAAATGAAAACTTTTTTTAACTTGCAGCCATGCATTTATTTAATTTGTGGTAACAGGTTCCCTGAATTACTTGTGCATTGTTATGAACTAACTTTAATATCCAATGCAACCAAAGCTAAAACGAATACTGAAAAAATAAAAGCTATAGTGTATATATATATATATATATATATATATATATATATGTAAATATATAAAAACTTATAACACTGCTCACAATTACAAGCTACAATTGTACTGTTGAAAGAAATGAAGAATATAAGAAAAATAAATAACACGAGAAAGAAAGTAGAAAATTAATACGAATAAAAAGATAACAAAAAATAAGAGACAGGGAAAAGTAAATGTGTGTGCTTACTTATTCTTAGAGAAGGTGAAGAAATAAAGAATATATAAACAGATTTACATTAAATAATATAAGAAAAGAGAAAGAATATGGGGGTGATAGGGGGTGATGTGGTGTTATTAAATATCTTTCAGCGATTAAGGCGGCTCCAGGATGTCTAGAATAAGCCAACTGCATTGGTCAGTCTTCCTATTTTAAACAACAGAAATGTGTGTATTTATTTTTTTAGGTTCTCAAAACAGCTGAACACTCCCTTCACCCCACCCACAGAATAACTAAATCAAATTACATCTACTTTAAACTACACACTTGTTCTTTCTCTGGAAGTTGTTCAATCCTTGAAAAAAAGCTGTGGTCACAGACCACAGATGCTTAGCTCCAAGACTTATGGGTGTCACATCTAATCACAGGTCACCGGGAAGAGAGGTGAGGGAAAGTTGGCAGGAGGTGCCTGTGCAGAGACGTTCGCTGCAGGGGAATATGAGACCAGCATCATTCAGGAGAAACAAGATGGTCTTCAGAGTCAGACACAACAAGACCTGAATGAAACCTCCCAGAAAGTCATCAAACAGAGTGAAGAGAAGCTCAAACTCAATGTAAGAATGAATTGGCCTACAACTTGATAAAAGAGAACATGGCTTTACATTTTCACACAGTAGCATAAAATATTGTCTTTTTGTTTTTCTTAGGTTGACCGGTCAGGACAGTTAAAACTAGAAACTGTAGAAGACCTCTTTAACATTTTGGAGTTGAGGAAGAGGAGAAAGGAAAGGAAGATTCAAGCGTTAAAGAAACAGCCAGAGCCTGATATCCTGGTAAGGAACTCTTTCTACAGTATACTCCAAATAATGCTGTATCATTTCAAAACCCCTAAAATGTACATATTTGAGGTGTAATTATTGGCTAACATTTTTTCAGCCTGAGACAGTGGACCAGGCTTTGTTCCTAAAGGCTGTCACAGAGAATAAAATACTTGTTGTTGAAAAATATTTATCAGATGGTGGAGACCCCAATGTCTGTGATCATGTGAGTGTGTAACACAAAACATTATATATACAGTATATACTGTAAAACCAAAATTTATTCAGACACCTTCAACATTTCTACAAGAACTCAGAGTTATCAAATCAGTTGATATTTCACTGGTTTTGGACATCTTTCTATTACTGTCTCACAAATGAATTAGATTGAATAGTTGTCAGCTGACAGCTAAATACCAATTTAGGTCAACAAATTACTAAACAATGCTTAATTTTGTTCAGTCTGTGACGTTAAAAGGTCGCATTAGCAATTAGAGAAAAAAAAAACACTTGGTCAGGTCACTAAACATGGTCAGGTCAAAGTGTCAATATAATAAATTGGTCGCAATTTTTTATAAATTTTACTGGTAGTCCACTTGCATGAAGACTTTTGGGTATAATATGTCACAGTTTACTTTATTTTGCTATCCTCAGTGAACTAGTGTCCTGCACCCACTAGTAAAAAAATATAAAACATTATATCTGGTGTCTGAATACTTTTTACATTTTTTACCTGATATTTATATTTTATAATTTCCCTTTTTATTTTTAGTTAACAGTAACAACCCTGACTCTCACTTGTTCTCTCTCAGTTTAAACGCTCAGCTCTGCATAAAGCCAGTGCACAAGGTCACACAGAGATCATGCAGAAGCTCCTGGAGAGTGGAGCATCCATGGATCAAAAAGACAAGGTAGCACAGATGGCTGATGTGACTTTTACACCAGAGCTACAAGATTATTTCCTCACATTTATTTTATATTATAATCCTGAGATGTTTTTTTTTTATCATAATCATAGCTGGATGCCTCAGCTGTGCACTGGGCCTGTAGAGGTGGAAGCCTGCATGCTTTGGAGCTGCTTTTAAATAATGGAGCCAAATTCAACACTAGAGACAAGGTAGATATAAAGCTACTGTAAGCGTATGACACCAGATGGTCTTTGGACAGTGATAATTACATTCACAAATCATTCTAATGCTTGACATGCTAAAGTTTATGTAGCAAGCAGTGATAAAGCACTGAAGTTTGCACTCTTAGCACTAGGTGGACTAACTTAAACGCTTCTTGTGTATCTTCAGCTATGCAGCACTCCCCTCCATGTTGCAGTTCGGACGGGACATTATAACTGTGCTGAGCATCTCATTCACTGTGGAGCGGACGTCAATGCTAAAGACAGGGTAAGAATTCTATTTCCATAACATTCAGAAGCTTTAATATGGTAATTTTAATATGTTATATTAACATGACACTATAGACTTGAGGAAAAGTGACTTTTTTCTTTGAAACATTTTAAATAGTAAATTTAATGCATTGTCCCACATGTTGCTTTCTTCTCTAATGCTAATGTTTTGTGCTTGTGTAGGATGGAGACACACCAATGCACGACGCAGTGAGGATAAATAGATTTAATATGATAAAATTGCTGATGATGTATGGAGCCAGTCTAAATGCCAAAAACAGTGTAAGTTCAATCAGGGTACATACAATCTTAACTGTGCATGGTGATCTAGAGACTGATTGAGTTACTAGAGGATTATGTTTAAAGGGACATTGTGTCTTATGGGGTTAGAACAACATGACGGTGAGTAATTACTGTCAGAATTTTCATTTTGGGGTCACGAACCCTTTAATGCCCCGATGCTGACTTTATTATAAAGTCAGATTATAAAATTTAAGAAGCAAGATATGCATAAAAAGATGATAAAGGGAATTATAAAGGAACAATGAAAGAATTGTCTCATACTGAATTCCTTGGAAATCTTAGTTGTATAAATATATCTGTTTGAATAGGTATATTTTTAATGGATATATCCTTAAACTGATCTGTCATTTACAGGATGGAAAGACACCAATGGAGACTCTGCTTTCATGGCAAAAAGGTGTGAAAAATATCCTGAATAACTTTAATGAAGAGGAAGCACCAAAGCCAGATGAACAACTTTTATTTTGAATGTTTTCTTTCTTTCTTTCTTTCTTTGTGAACAGTACTTTTCAATTTACTTAATGATGATGCTAATTGCTGGCAATATATGGAAGCTTACTGCCAACAGTGGCAAACAGGACATGCCCAGCTAGTTTCTCAGAGACACATGACTCCATCAACCAGCGCGCAGACTGGACTTTTGGTCTCATGAATGAAACTCGGCGTAATGTTATGCCTAACCTCACAGGCCTGAGAAATACGCTATGCATATTTGAAAGCAGAGGTAGACAGAGTCAAAGGACCAACCAGCCTAACCTTATAGTACTGATATTCTGCAGCAGTCGGGGTGATAGAGACTGTCGGATGTTTGCTGGATTTGGGAGACTTTGGAGTCATGCATCAGCTATCCTTTAGAAGTTATGAAGCAAAGAAAAACGTTCATTTTGTTTTTATCTGTGATTTAATAAAAAATAACGTGATCAGATCACATTTGATGAATGTTTATTTCGATTTGGTTTAGCCATGTGGGGATGACACAAACAATCTAAAACACATGGCAAAAAAAAGCATAGACCAGACTCGAGCCAGAAGTTGACAACCGGCATCGTCGTAATGGCAGCGCGCATTGTTTAGAGCAGAAAAAGGTGGCTGTAACTGGCAGCTAGTTTTGTAGCTTGCTGTCATAACAAGTTACACCAATCTCTGAGGGCCTCACCCGTGTTTGCAAAATGAAGCTGTATTTTTGATCTAATACACTATAGATGACAGCTTTAGATATATTTCACTTGAACACTTTGAAGCATGTTCACACTTATATCTTACTAGGATTGGGCGGCAAGGACAATTTTTGTTACCAATACCATACTTCAAGGGATAGTTCACTTTGAAATTAATTGTTTATATGTTTTAGCTTACCTCAAGGGCATCCAAGATGTAGGTGTCTTTGTTTCCACAGCATTTCAATTTTGACATTTTTTGGTCAAACCGTTCTTATCTGTCAGACAGTCCTATGCAGTTTTAGGGGGTCCACCTCAAAGAGCACAGAGAAGTCACAATTAAACATGATTTAGTGACTCGTAAATGTAAGTACACATTGATGGCCTAAGACACGAAAGAGCGGTTTGTGTGAGAAAACGAACAGTATTTATATAGCTTTTACCTCTTGTTAACATCCGTCGAACTGATCTGAATCAGATGTCCAACTGAACCGTCTCCAGGCGTTACGCCGGAAGTGATCTCTCGCGTGTCTACGTCACGCATTGTATGGAGATTTCGGAAGTTTTACCTTTCACTAGACATATTTAGATCGCAATGGAAGACGACTTCGATATCATGAATGCTAATCGTTCAAGTGGCATACTACTGCTATCATATAGTGTTTGGTAAACAAACAAACACGCAAACAAAGCATCCAAATCAAGAATGAAAATAATTTAATGCCAAACATACAAGGCCAACCAAAGCAATAATTAAATATTATAAAGCAATACAACATTTTTACCTAGCAATTATAACCCCCAAAAAGCTCACATAAAAGGTGAAGAAAAAACACCTAGATAGGCATTTTCTGAAAAAGAAAATATTGCAGTTGACATGAGGTCCCAAAAATATATGCACAAATTCAGGTTTTTCTTAGAAATCAGTAAAAAGAAAAGTCACAAGTTAAAAGAAGAGAGCAATCACATAGAAGGCATGAGAGACAGCAAGGAGGACTAAAGAACATCATATAACTAGTAAGGGAGTAGTGTTTTTATTTTTGATTACATATTGAATTTCATTTTAACATTATAATGCTAGGTGACTTTTGGGAGAAGTAATGATGTGCATAGCCTGGTGGTAAAACAGAAATGCTTGTATTGGTAGGCTGTCTGGTTTGACACCTCCACTTTTCAGTTTGGCACTACAATGGCAACACAATGGGCGAGTCTTTGAACTGTCTAAACATGTTTGATATTTGAATGGTGAAGTAAGGGGTGTTGTGGGTAATAGCTGTCACACTGAATTAATCCTTCTGTTTTGTCATCTCTCTGCTACTTTGAATACTGTTAGTGCTGTTTTTTTCAACCATAGATGGGAGGAAGGCAACCAAAGAGGAAGTATATGCATATATGACTATGCATTCTGACTAAGATGAATGAAGTAGTTTAGGTTTGGATACAAAAAAAGAATAGGAAAAGGCAGCATGGAAAAAAAAACAGAGGCAAAGAGGACAAAAAAATGTGGGATGTTAGGGGAACTTATTATCTGAAAGGTCAAATTGGCCACTTGGTCCCACAGAATTCCCTCTCAGAACTAAAAGTGAGACACCCTGAGCTTTTTGTCAACACTTTTAGAATAAAAGGCTTCATGTGAATCAGCGCTAATATATATATATATATATATATATATATATATATATAGAAAAGTGAACAGTGATTCTAAACTGAACTGTTTAAAATTACATGGAAAACTGTTAACTGTAGCAAAGTGGAAGAGTGAAAGGAGATGCAACCAGAAATGGCTTGTACAGAGAACAGTGTCAACGTCTTTACTTAGAGGATCTGTATCCCAAACAGCCGGGACACATTCCTGACACAGCACCTGATGCTTAAATCTGAATTAAAATAGTGTGTTAAACATCATTTGGGTCTGCTGGTGGCTGGTCAAGAACAGCAAATCTTTAAACAGCAGGTTTTGGCCATCAGTAAACTCTCCCTGTTCACTACACAATAATATTTACAAACAGTACAAAATGAGAACAACTAAAGGAAAACAAATTAACAATTAGATTCCGTTAGTCATCAGTCTGAGGTTAAGTTACTCATAAAAATATTCTTTAAAATCTTATTTTAAGGGTTATTTACAGGTTAATTACTATAATGGCTTCTTTCAGATTTTCCAGTGTTCCAGTATTCCAGTGTTCCTGTTGGAGCTTCTTTGTTGAAGTCTTAAAGCAGCTTCTGGATGATGAGAGATGAGGATTCCATTACTTTATGCGTCTTCAGAAGACTTCAGCAGTTCTAGAAAAGCACCAACAGCTCCAAAGTATCCCTGAAACGTGCATACACACATATTAGTGTGCATATAAACAAACAATATATGAAAATAATTTCATTGAACTAACGTTGTTATTTGTATTTTGGCTTTTCTGTTCATCAAAGAATCCAAAGGGGGAAAAAAAGATCAGTTTCCACAAAAACTGTTTTCAACATTGATAATAATAAGAATTGTTTCTTGAGCACCAAATCCACACATTAGAGTAATGGCTGCTATAATTGTTGCCAGCAAAATAATAAGTTACATTTTAAAATGTATAAAAAAGATACAATTATATATATATATATATATATATTATTTTAAATTGTAAAAAAAAAAAATTCTCACAGTATTATGGTTTTACTGTATTTCTGATCAAATAAATGCAGACTTTGTGAGCATAAGAGATTTCTTTTAAAAACATTACAATAATCTTACTGACCCCAAACATTTGAACTTAAATGTATTTCCAAAATTTGAGAAAATATAAGCAATAGAATAAGAACGATTGATTGAAACTTAATAAAGACAAAATTACCTCATGTTCCAGGAAAAGGGCCCTCAGCTGGCCCTTAGACCAGAAGTCCATAGCATAGGCAAGAAGCTTTGTAGACACGGTGTTTATACGCAGAAAATTCCCCACAAAAACAACCCGTTCGATTTTCTACAGGACAAAACATAATCACATCACTTAGTTATGAGTTTTATGACCATAGAATCTGTGGATGTTTTTCACATTTGTCAACTCATTTTGGTAGAAAATCTACAGAATTTCATGAAACAGATTTAATCATGGTAAAATTGAGCGTCAAGTTTCTGCGTGGGCCTGTTTATAGCTCACACTGACTGAATTAACAGCAGGTTGATTCCAGCAGCATTTCTTCTTCACCAGCAGAGGGAGTCCTGACACAAGCAATTCCTTTTATGGACTTTTTATAGCAGGTGCTTAAATCTCTGTTTTTGTTACCATCAACTTGTCATAGATACTTGCTAATGTGATAAGTCCTGTATTCTCCAGGTATTGTTGGGAGTTACTGCTCTGATGGTGTTCTGCACACCCTGAAAGCCCTGTACAATGCTGCTTGATCACCAGGCTACAAGGCAACACTGTAGAGAAGCCCAGAGTGGCCAGACAGACGCTCACAGCTGCTGCTGACTGGTGGGTGCAGACATGCAGACACACACACACACACCTCGTTGACTGCACACATGCGTGCGATGGAGCCAATGTTGTTGGTTATGGTGACGAGTGTTGCTCGGGCCAAATCCTCTTTAGAAATACTTTCCCTCTTCTCTTTGCTCATCATGTGACCAAAACTATAACAAAAACAAAAGCACATATTTATGTCTCTAACAGACACTAACAGAAAGCACTGCAACCAAGTCTGTAAACAGTTATATGTATATATATATATATATAAAATTAAAATAATATAGTATTAAATATAATTACAAATATATAATGAACATGCATACACACAAATTTTATTTTATATATACAAATTACAGTTTAACATAGTCTCTTTCTTAAAGTCTTTTATGTTATTCGATGGATTTATTTACAGTATTATTGTCAAATATTCTTAATTTAAAATAAGTTTTCTATTTGAATATATTTTAAAATGTAACTTATTCCTGTGATGGCGAAGCTGAATATTCAGCAGTTATTACTCCAGTATTCAGTGTCACACAATCCTTCAGACATCACTGTATTATATACATTTCTGAAATGCACTTTCTGTAAAGCTGCTTTGAAACAATATGTATTGTGAAAAGCGTTATACAAATACATTTGAATTGAACTGAGTCATTGCTTAATATTTTTGTGGAAAGTTTCTCCCCATCACAATTCTTTGAGTTTAGAAAATTAAAAAAAACTTAAGAAAAACTTCTTTTTTTTTCTTCTTTTATAATATAATAAATGTCTTTACTGTTACTTTTGAGCAATGCAATGCATCCTTGCTAAATAAAAGCATTATTTTTTTTTATAAATAATCATTTTAATACATATTAAATATTATATTATATAATTAAATTTAATTTATTTTTAATAAATAATAATTTTACTGATGGCAAATGTTTGAAAAGTACTGTAGTGTTTATTAAAATTACCAAGGAATGGGGTCTCATACTGTACATTTGTGTCACATGAAACAGGCAGGCCTACATGCAAGACTCCATAGCATCACATTTCACTTGTGGACCTTTGTCATCTGACACCACACACACACACAAACACAGAGTGTCTTCTGTACCTTGAAGCCACCGCAGACCCCTGTAGGCCGAAGCGCTGGTAGTCCCCTCCATAGATGTCCTTCACCAGTTTGTCCACGTTGGTGCTGTCCCCTTTGCTGGCCATTTCAAGGGCCTCTTCAAATGTCTCACAACCCGTCAACAGGCAACACAACCCCAAAAATGTCCCTCCTCCAAGACTACAAGAGAAAAAGAGTGAGAAAGGAACATTGAGGATCAAAACATTATTACGGCTACATTTGAAGAGCACACATGTGCATTCACACACGCAGACATTTTTGCCCTTTAAAATCAATTTAAACTATGTGCCTATGGCCAAGTTCTGAAACATTCCAGATTACAGTGTGTGGTCATTGCAACACAAAGCAAGGACTAGTTCACATATTATATTATAAATGTTAAAGGTTTTTGAAGTCTCTCATGTTCACCATGGCTACATTTGATTAAAAACACAGTAAAACAGTAGCCTAATGTTGTAAAATATTAAAATGTTCTATTTTAATACATTTTAAAATGTTATTTATTCCTATGATGGCAAAGCTGAATTTATAGCATCATTACTCCAAACTTTAGAAATGATCAATGTTGAAAAAGCTTGTGTTGCTTAATTTGTGGAAACTGTGATATACTTTTACTTCTGCTGACCTCTCCTCTCATGTCAGTCACTGCTGAAATGCTGTTCCATTCTGGTACAAACACGTTTAAAATTAACTCGTCAACCTACTCTGTTGTCAATCACAGATTTGTTATCTTCTAAAGAGGACTCATGTCTCATGTTTCAAAGGGAAAAAATAACACAGCAGGTGCTCTTATGCTTCTAACAGGCTTTCTTTGTCCATGAGAGATGAGGAAACAATCAGGTTCAAGATTTAGAAAGTAGCCAATGGTAAACTCATAATTCAAGCTGGAGAAAAAAATCTGGATGCATCTTAGCAAAAGTTGCTCACAGAAAAGACAGAATAAGCAAAGAGTGTTTTTCAGAGAATATCTAATAAATAATAAATAAATGTAGTGTTTTTTTTATTTTATCATTATTTTTAGCTTGTTATTTGGTACTACAAGCTTTTTCAGCCATTTTCAACAGTTACTCTAACAAATAAAACATTCCGTGTGAATTTCTGACAAATTTGAAAAAACAAACAAAAAAACATAAATTACTTGTTTTATCACAGTGTTATTGAGAGTGTGTAACTCATTTTAAGGGGTTTCTGCTACATGGTGCACATTGCTCAGCTGTGCTGACCTGGAGCCTGTCACGCGTTTGTAGTTGTCCTTGGAGTACACTGCCAGAATACTGACGCCCGAGCCAATGTTGACCAGCAACATGGGAAAAAGGTTGTCAAGACAACAGGGTCTCTTGATGCAGTTCTGTGTGTCGGAGGGGTTCTCAAAGTAAAAGCATTCAGGATGACCGTTAAAACCGACCGAGTCTATGTACAGCAGGCCCTGGATCAGACAGTCCAGCTCATCCAACTTCAGCAGCTCTAGGTCTGCCATCTACAAAGAAAAAAAAAATTATGGCTGCATGCAATAGACGTATCCCTTAAATGTAATTATTGATGATACAATTAAAAAACATCAGGCTTCGACTTTCCATTGAGCAATTTGGACCAAAATAAGATGCTTAATATGTTTATAGGTCAGCTTAAAAGTAACACGCCCTAAAGTGACATTAAAAACTAGTTACAAAAGATTTCCATCAAAATAAAGAAAGGTTATTTTTCAAACTGTAATAATATTTCTATTTATCACAGTTGTTCAGCATAAGATATTTTCAAATCATACAGTACCGGTCAAAAGCTGTGAAACATTACTATTTTTGTTTTTGAAAGAAGTCTCTTATGCTCATCAAGTCTGCATTTATTCATTCCAAAATACAGAAAAAAATATAATACAAGTAATATTGTAAAAAAATAATTTAAAATAACCATTTTTATATTCATTAAGATTCCTGTAACGGTAAAGCTAATACTTTTTTCAGGATTTTTGATGAATAAAAAGTATTAAAAAAAGAACTGCATTTATTTTAAAGTGTTTATTGAAATCTTTTGTAAGAAAATACACTACTGTTCAATATTTTTCTTTCTTTTTTTTAAATAAATTTATATTTTATTCAGCTAGGATGTGGTGAGTTCCACAAAAAAAATGTAGGACCCAAGTTAAAAAAAAAAAATCTGGTTTCTATTTCTTTGGCATGATGCAGTAGCTGTGAAATCTCATTGGTCCAAAATCCTACCCCACATAGGTGTATATTAAACACTTGATTTTATTGTCAAAACCGTTTGAAAGCCCAAATGCGGCCATCTTCTTACCGATCTGAAGTCATTCTCAAACTTGTACGCCCCACCTCCGGTGGCGCACAGTGTGGTATGCAGGCTTGAGAAGTGCTTATCTCTGCCCATCTGTATGAATCTATGCATGGCGGCAGTGGGGAAGCGGATGAAGTGCAGGTTCCCTGTGCGACCGCAGATGGTCAGGTTGCGCAGCTCCAGGTGCACATCACGGATGCCGGTTTTTCCGTAGGCTGTGTTGGAGGTGAGGTACCTGCGTATACTCTTCAGATTCTCCACCTCCTCCTGCTCCTCCTCAGCAGTGATGTCTTTTGGCTCGAAGTACACAAGCTTTACTAAAGTACCACCAATATCCATCCCAAACCATGGAAAGGCTAGAAAGAGACAATGAGACTGATTAATGTCATTGTGTAAATTGTGTTCCAAAGATTAAGAAAGTAGACAAACTGGATTGCCAACTAAAAACTACAAAACAACAAATCCACCACATAATAAAGGTCAGTTAAAACATTTTAACAATTTTACTATATTTTTTTAAAGAAATGTATACTTTTATTAATCAAGAACACAGTACATTGGAAAAAGTGACCAGAAATACATTAATAATGTTACAAAAGATTTCTTTCAAATAAATGCTGTTTTGTTTTGAACTTTAAATTCATGGTGGCTTCCACAAAAACAATAATGCATACAGTACCAGTCAAAAGTTATGAAACATTACTATTTTTGTTTTTGAAAGAAGTCTCTTGTGCTCAGGAAGTCTGCATTTATTCATTCCAAAATACAGAAAAAAATATAATATAAGTAATATTGTAAAAAAACTATTTTAAATAACCATTTTTATATTCATTATTATATTCATTAAGAACAATTTTACAATATTTTTTTTAAAGAAATGTCTACTTTTATTAAATCAAGAACACAGTACATTGGAAAAAGTGACCAGAAATACATTAATAATGTTACAAAAGATTTCTTTCAAATAAATGCTGTTTTGTTTTGAACTTTCAAATCATGGTGGTTTC
Source organism: Pimephales promelas (assembly GCF_988280905.1). NCBI lineage: Eukaryota > Metazoa > Chordata > Actinopteri > Cypriniformes > Leuciscidae > Pimephales > Pimephales promelas. The sequence continues at coordinate 21,027,380 of NC_142783.1, forward strand.
CACAAAAACAATAAGCAGTTCAAACACGACAACAAATCAGCATATTACAATGATTTCTAAAATTATCATGTCACACTGAAGACTAGAGTAACAATGCTGCAAATTTAGCTTTGCCATCAGGAATAAATTAGATTTATTTTCATTATATAAATGATAAAAAAAACATTAAATATATTTCACAATATTACTGCTTTAAAGTATTCTGTGATCAAATATATGCAGACTTAGAGAACATGAGAGAAGCAAACTTTTGAATGCAAGTAAACTAATCGAACATAACTAGCTGGCCAACTAAAGAGAGGCAGTGATGAGCAACACTGCAGCAGCTAATGAGGAGTCAAGGCAGTTACCATGGCAACAGCCACGAAGCTGCAAATGGCTATTCTAAGATGCTTAGAAGCAGAACCAGTACAAATGTTCACAGATTCCCATGTCTATTTCAAAATAAATTTAAAAAATCAGCAGACCCGACCTAATTTACCAATCAGTGTCTAACAAGCAGAGAGCTCAAAGTCTTATCTTATCAGATAATAAGTACATTATTACTGATATGACTCTTACATCAGACGTTCACTGGGCTGAACCCAGAGAAGTCAGGAAAAATTTGGGCACCTGCCACATTGTCAGCTGGTATTGCACAGGTGACCTGTCTTTGACCAGTATGCTCCCTGCTACAACATCATCTCAAATGACCCTCACGCTTCCTTTCCCCCTTAATATAGATGTGGGCATATGCTGGGAGGTTTATTTATTTTGGACATTCTCTTATTTCAAAGCATGCAAATCAAGTGGACGAGAGCCCAACTCAATAAATATCCACATGCTTTGCTTTCAAAGGAAAATGCATCCTAAATAACGCTTAATCGATTCGGATTATTGCGATTATGAAATCGCAGCGGCTGTGGTTGTTTTTTATGTGCAGCTTGTCAGTGACGTACGGCTCTGTGATCCGTAGTAAATGTAGCTCCATCTGAAAACACTGCGAGTTTGAATCGCTTATAACGTCAAACATCTTTTCAAACTTGAGAAGCATTTATGAACCTCTTGTCCAACAAAATACAACATTTAATAAATTAATTCAATTAAATGTATCAAAGCATTTCAATCTTCTGTTTATCCAGCTACAGCGATAGTATGATGTCCATAGGGATTTCCTGGAATGACGTGTGTTGTCTACTGCCTTTCAGATGGAGCAGCATTTACTACCGATCAGCCATGCAGCACTCACAAGCTGCGCATAAAATAATCGCAGCCTTTGCCAAATGGAGTGCGGTTTCATTGCGATTAATCGTTTAGCCCTACTAGCCAGAAATTAACAATGTTGCTTCTTCGTTGAACTGAATGATCTGAGCCAGAAGCAGCAGGTGAATGGCGTGTGACAGTCGTCTGACATAATGACATCAAACAACTCATGTGAGTGTGGAGGTCTGTTTACATCCCCCAGTCAGCAGAGGCATGGAAAGGGAGAGAGACTAAGAGAGAGAGAGAAATTGGCAGGCAAGTGTGTCCATGTGAGAAGCTGGGAAAGGCGAAAAAGTGACGAGAGAGAGAGAGAGAGAGAGAGAGAGAGAGAGAGAGAGAGAGAGAGAGAGAGAGAGAGAGAGAGAGAGAGAGAGAGAGAGAGAGAGAGAGAGAGAATGTGACCGAGTGAAGGAGAGGGACTGACATGGTCGGCAAGCCAAATGAGTGTCCATGTGAAAGAGGACCATGTGAAATACTTCAGAATACTGTTTATCTGGTAAGAATACTTTTTAACAGCATTAAAGTAACACCAGGTAACTTTTGCTTTTGGGGTCCCCCTACAGTTGGGGAACAGTATTGTCTTCTACTACTGTCGTAAAATCTGTCATGATTACACGTGCATTTGTTTACAGGCCGATACCCCCGAACTCTGCAGAAGGAGTTCTCACGTCTTGGGCAGACTGCCTGCGTTGCGTGTGAGATGTCTTCATCCCAAGTACAGTGGCATATATTTCAGCATGTCATATGAATATAAGTTCATGGGTTTTGTTTTTTTCAAATGCCAAAAGATTGCGTAGCTCACGTTTACAAGCCAGCGTCATTATAGTAGCCTATTGGCGAACGTTTTACTCAAATATGCTAATTAAATTCAATGTTTGTGTGATAGATAATAGCCATATATCGTCAATATTACAATATCAAGCTACCATAGATGAATCTGCAAATTTGAAAAATCGATTTGCATTACAGCCTGAGGCAAGACACTTTCACCAGAAAAATAAACAAACAAACATGACTATCAGCCTGCAGTACGTCTAATCATGAATTATTTACTTGCAAGAACGTAGCCCTTGTACACACCTTGTCAGTCGAATTGTGTAGTTCTTTTTGTGCTTGGGTTACTACCGAAGTTACGTAGTGTCAGTTATAAGTGATACAGACCCCGTCAGGCTATGGCAGACATGTCATTTAACCTACTGTAAGTCGATGTACCATCACAAGGGTTTTGGAAATATATTATGAAGGTTGAAAAACTACATTTCGAGGGCTTGGAGCCAGAAGGGCGTAAGTGGCTTTTAACAAACTTTACAGGAGAGACAAAACAAAATTTTGACCATGCTACAATCACCTGTATTATTAACCTTAAACCACAAACATTGTAACCACAGGCATACTTACATGAAATGAGAATTTAAGTAAAAAATGTATGGCATATTAACACAATCAAAATGTTCTAAAACATTTTCAAAAAAACAAAAAGTCAAATAAGTCAAATACGCCTTTTTGTTGCTTTATTCAATACAGTTTGATCTCAGATAGGTATTTTGGCACCATTGGATAGAGCTCATCGAGACCTTTATTTTGATATAAAGAACTCATATTCGCCCAAAATACCACTTACGCCCCTCTGGCTCCAAGCCCTCGATATTGTTGCTTTAACATGGGTTGAGTATAAATAAAAGAACAATAAAAACAACTGCAACAACAAAGGTGTTACCACCCACACAAAAGTTGGCTGGAGTGGAGGAATGTAGACAAGCTGGCCTGGCATGCAGTCTTGACGCAACTAAAACTTAGACTTGCAGAACTGCAAAAGCATTGTAAAAATAGTTACTTTTCTGCTGCCATTACCTTTGGCAACAGAAACTAAACCTGACATCAATTCACTTTGTTCTATTACATTTTTGCACTTCAGTAAAAAGCAATGAAAAAAATCTAATCCATTTAGTGTTGCAATCACCAGAATATGCTGCAAATATAACTTTTCAAAAAGTGTCATAGCAATTCCAAGGAAGCAAAATATTTTACATTACACAAGGATAAGGTGATGTCTTACCTGGCTTCTTTAAACACTTAAACTTCATCCTGCTGGTAGCCCTAATACATTCAAGTGCAAACACAAAAGCCTAACCAGTAGGAAAGCCCACAAACAGACAGAAATTAGAAGTTCAGTTTGGCTTGCAAGTTGAATTCTTGGCGTCGCTTTAGCAAAAGTGAATAAATAAAGAGAAATTCTTAATACTGAAGGATGGGGGCGTTTTTGTCTGTCCTTTAAACGCGGCTACGCGAAGTCAAGCGCTGATTGGTCGAAGCGCGTCGAGCCTTTACATCAGGAGCGATTTCAACACACCTCCTGACTTTACACTGGCCAATCATAGAGCGAGAAGAACAGCCTCAGGTTTCATCAAAACAAAAGACACTCTTCAGTGAGCAGGTCAGACAGCACAGAAATCATGACAGTTTGTTCAAAGTTTGGGAGCTGAGAAGTTTTTTATACGTATAAATACCGCAACTGAATGATTTTCATGCAAAAATGAAATAAGCTTTTCAATCGAGAAGCGTTAAATAACTCGAACGTCATCCTTAGATGATATGAACTGAACGTATTACAATAATATGACAGTGATTCTTGCATTACTTTTTATTACTATTTTGGAAGTAACATCGAATGAAAATAAACCCACTCAAATAATTTGACAATTGGCAATTCCTGTACCATTCAATGCTACCGAATCCACTGCAAGAGCAATGACTCGGTTCATTCGATTCTTTTTATTGAAACAAAACCCTTATGAATCAGTTAGAGCGGTTTCTGATTTATTATTAACTACACCAACTACTGTTACTGTGTTATACTTAAAAGTCTGTCAACATACATAAACGGTTTAGACCTAAATTTAGTATATATTACAATTTGGCAATGTACTTTTGAGCGAAGTGAATTAAATAAGAATTGCAGCCTTATTTAATCCAGTCCCTCAAAAGTTACGTAGCCTAACGCTAGTACTACATAAAGCAATCGATTCATTTGCATTTTGGACCCTTATTCAGTTGAGTTAACTGAGGTGAAATTGTGAGGGTTAACTGAAGTCGATGACATCTGTAACGTTAAATCTATGACAGTAACTGGCTCAAAATAGGGCAAAGTATTGTGCCATTACACTGGCAACATTTCAATTTAATTGCGAGGAATACCGCTCTCGCAACGTGTTAAATATTGACTCGAACACGTCTTTACCAAGAGGTCTGTCTGTATCTTTAGGGCATCACTTAATTATCAGACATTGAGGAAATCATGTAAGTTACAGATTTTACCTAAAAACATTGAAGGTGTCTGTAAACTTACGCGGTCTGTTTTTCTTTGCCGACTCCAATCGCCTCCGCAGCCGACACCTTTTCGCCGGAGAGCCGTTGGTTTGAGGGTCGTGGTGAAGATGGTGGTAATTATCGTCCGTCGGACTGTATGGGCTACAGCTCCCGTTGCTCAGCTGTCGCCGGATTGCCTTGTTGTGCATGTTTGTGTTGCAAGGACCAGAACCTTTCTGATCCATCGTTGATTTTGCCTTATCCATATTTCAATGCACAGGAATTGTCAACAGCGTACGACTCTTGTAAGCCTCAAAACACACACAGATATACGTGCTGATGAATGTGCCGCGCTCCGTCTCGAGATAAGAAAAAGCGCGTGGCTAATAATGACCTAACACCAAATGCACGGATTTAATCTAAAAAATGACTATTACAACAACTTCAGCAATGATAAAATCGCGTATTTACAAGTGTCGAATTTAAACGATACGAGCAATAAACCAACAAGCGCTGCGGTCGAGGTCATTGTCGGTCATATTTCCATAGTCCTGGCGCTGCGGCAGATACCACGTCAAACAACCGGTTCATGACGTCACCAGGAATGGCTCGAGACAGTTTACGGCTCACACAATCAATCTTCTAATATTATCTCAAGCAAAAGACCAAAGTACAAAACGCTCTTTCCTTACAAGTCAACATCTATCTATCTAAGATAGATTTCTCTCACTACGTGTGGGGTGAACAGTATGGGGGTGAATGAGGTCGAACGGGAGTTTCAGTTTGGTGATTCTCGGGTGTCTAGCAAGCAAGTGTCATGGACGACAGAGAAAAAGGAGGGTTCAAATAATTGGATTTTTAACCAAATTAACACGTGCAGGCTAATTTTTCCAGTCGTTTAAAATAAACGCGGCTAGTTTTAAATATCTCATCTATTTTCTTGCTGAAGTTAACCAAATACAGACATATGTGGTTGACTATAGATTATGCTTTTGAAGTTTAAACAAATTAATTACCTTCTGCTAAATTCAGTATTTTATTTTAGTACCCACAGAAAGACAAATTTACATTTCAATCAACAGTTTCTGACTGATAGTAAAATACTTTTCACACCATTATCTACTTATAATAATAAATGTTGCAATTTGTATTTTATTTTCCTTTTGATTGCTAAATTGGCTCACCCACCACCTAATGGAGAGAAGAGTAAAAGACAGTTGACCGAGTGGCAGAGAGCAGTAAATACCACAATAACCAGAGATAAAATAAGTACATTTTATGTATCCACACACCACAGAGTTAACTGACTTTGGTCAGTTCAGTAAGCTTTAGAACAGCGGAACAATTGCACCATCAAATGTCATTTCACTCACTGTGAACATTTTCTGGAAAGTAGTGTGTGGTACTTTTTACATGCCAAAATAGCTTCAGGACTGAGAGGGGTCAAAGCATTTAGGAAATTGCTATTAATAAGACACTAGTGACCTCAACAACTACTTGGAACCATCCTAAAGAACTGGACATCTTTGACAAAATGTAATGAGGACAACTGAATAATTCTGTAAGGCAACACAAACATCAATATTTTCTTGGATCCAAACAAAAGAATTCAAAATGAAAATGTAATTTATTAAACATTTGATCTAAACCTATAGACTTTAAAACAATAAAATGGAAAATACAAGTGTATTTTTATGATTTTTTGTTATTGTGAAATTAATTTGGGATAAGCTTGTCTTATCTGCTAAAACATCCATAAATCTTGGAATGCATGTGTGTCTCTAAAAAACAATAGTCAAATTTAAACCCCAGTGTTTTATTAATATGCAAATATTTATTTTCTGTGCAAGATTTACATTACCTGATTATTTGTTTCAGCATTATTTTGTTATTCACCTTATTTTAAAATGAGGTAGACCCAACGCTGTTGTTTTTGACGTGACTGTTTACCAAGGTATTTCATTGTTGTCCCATGCATAGGCTTTCCCTGTTTTTTCAATGTTTAGATTGTCTATTATGTTCATAAGGCATTGGACAGAGTATTCTGCGCTGAACAGCTTGTCCTTAGCTATGTTTCGATGGTAGGGCCGAGACAAATCCGTATTCACGGTTCCAGGATGCAGGGATACACACACAATTTTAGATCGCCCTCGACCCAGCTCAATGGACAGGTTTCTGGTGGCCATGTTTAAGGCAGCTTTAGACATCCTATAGCTGTACCATCCTCCAAGAACTGTAGACAGAAATATAAACCAACAGAGTGGTAAGCTTCAGACTGTTAAGAAAGAAATAATTCAGATGTGGCAGTAAACAACTAGTTAAGTTTATCTGAAGTCACTTCTAACAGGTAGCTATAAATTATAATTATATGTTAGTATGAGTAAATAATTTGGGCCTCTAAAATGCAACATCATATCCAAGTTCTGTCTTATTTTGAGAAACAGATTTAAGAAAACATTGTTGAAAATGTGTGCATGAGTTTCTTAAAAAATTATAAGACAAATTTGTTTCATGTAACATGTACAGTTTCATTATTGTCATATTTGAAGGGCCCTTATCAGGTAATTGGTAGCATAAACTTAAGCTGAGGTACAGGAAACGTTTTAAATCATCAGTTTTCCACACAAGTTCATCTGATTTTTGACAGCATACATTTTTTTTCATAAAAGTATTTATCTGAAGCTCATGCAGATGTGTTCTGAATTGAGAAGGGAAAGGAGGTAAATTAATTACCTAAGTTAAACTAAGTAACTAAGTAAAAAAAAAAAATATTGACGCCACTTTTTTCAGGTTAAATAAGCTTTAGCTACTTAAACTATCAAATAAACAATCAAGCAGTACAATTTTATTTAGTATTTTTACATTAACAATGTAATAAATGTTCTGTTTATAAAAACTAAATATATTTCCTCATCAAGTTGATTTTTAAAGCAGCACTATGCAGGATTTCCGTTTTTGTCCAACTCTGACCTCTACAGCCGCTGTGGAGTACTTGTACTGTCATAAATAGCACTCGCACAGAGATGTCTCTGCACTCACGGCCTGATCCCCTCCCCCTGTATACCGGTACCTGTTCAGTAGGATGGAAGCTGTAACGAGTGGAAATAAGGTGTGGGCCCTTTAAAGATGAACTGAACTGAAAAATTTCGACGTTGAAAACGTGTTGTTTATGACAATTAAAAGTAAATTACACTAAACATTTTTTTAAAATATATATTAATATAGCTTTTTTAAGCAACGCAAAATTGCGCTTGTTTGCGCTGGCAGTTCCGATGACGTCACTGGCATGGTAGGACCCGCGGAGCGCCATAGACAACAGCTGTAGGTCCTGTATACACAGACGAAAATGAGCACTTTTAACGGCATGGATTACGCATTTGAGCCCGTGAGGGACAGGCCGGTAGTGTCTGACTACCACCACATGGAGGACGATCAGTTTCAGGCTTCACTTGCAGTACAGGATCGTTTGGGGGAAAGTGACTGTGGGCGCGAGCGCTGTGGAGCATAGACACTGCACGGAGACGATCTGTTGCAGAGAGGTCAACATGGACATTTATTGATCGGCGAAAAATGCATCACCATGCACCGTTCATTTTGGATGCTGTTCGGTGAGAGAAACGTGTTGAAGGAGGCTATGCTGTCTCTAATGGATGTCCGAGCTGAGACGCGAGCGCCCCATAAGTAACAGGGTATTTTACGAATAGGTGACGGCTGGGCTAACTTGTTACACTTTTCTCAGATTGTTTAGATTAACAGCGTACTGGCAGTTCACTCTATGGGCGAGGGTGCATTTAGGAAGGAGAAAATCCCATCCTTTACAGTAAACTATACATCAGGGATCTTTTCCCCCTCACCCGAATATCAAGGATTCGAGTAACGTTAACGTGATGCATTGAACTTGTAACTTGTGTAAATAAAACATTTCATGCATTGTCAGACGTTTCATGTACTCATTGACGAAAGTACACATCTCTAAATATTGTGTCGCTAAAAAATCTGTTTCCTCAGCCATGTCAGCTAGCCTCAGACTGTTTACAAGCTACGGCTGTTCTGCTGGTGCGGGTAGGCAACGGAGTGGCTTACCATGCCAGTGACGTAGTCGAACGTTGAAATCCAACATGGCGGCGCCCGTGTAACAAAAACAACACTTTTAATGTACCATTTTATCCCTTTTAACAAATTCTGCCATTTTAAAAATTGTACCAATGAGAATAAATAAAATACATCTGTTATATCACCTTTTCTCAAATTTCAGTTCAGTTCATCTTTAAGAGCTGCTGCCTGTTGAACTGTCGGCAGTCTGTATTGTATTCGCCTCGAACACCACATGTATACGGCGCCAGGTTATTTCTGTTTGATGCTCATTTTAGCAGATCTTTCTTGCCGTAAAGCAATTTGTTACATCGCGAGACCTGATATCACGCGACACTTCCTGCTGCTGCGGCCGGCGGCTCGCCGGCTCAAAGTTGCAAGTGTGTTTTTTAGACAGACACAGAGATGCACCTTTATTTTCACCAAACTGATTGCCCACAAAAAAAAAACCCTCACAGATAGTGTTTTCAAGTCTGAATTAGATGTGACATAAGGCGGCGATATCTAATTGGGTGAGTCGTTTACTTACTTTTTAATTAGTCATCCCAATAAAGCCATTATAAATTTAGACTGTTTCGCGAATGCTGAACACGCACAAAAATGAGAGGCGGTATTATTTAATGCACTAACAGCGTAATAGACCATGGATATGACATCACTTTGTAGGCCAACTGGCAGTTAGCATTACACTGGTTCCCTCTACAAAAATATTTACCATAAAACAAGCTCTGTGGTCAACAAACGTTTATTATACACATTTTGTCCATCAAGATCATTTTCACAGATCACTACACCACAATCCCATGACTTAAACGTCACCATCACTAAGCTTCCGACAACTCTCAGTTTTTATCTAAAAAACATTTTCCATGAAAGTTGAGTTTACCTGTTTGGCATGATGACATTTAATCTCCCCAACTGCCTCTGTAGCCACACGTTAGCATAGCAACTGCCTTTTTCAAGACATGTAACAGTTTTAAAAAAAGCATGAGTGGGTAATACTGATGTATTTTATTTCGTAGAATACGTGACAGTGTCTTGAGCTGGTGTTAACCACAGACCTTGTTCCAGCCATTTAACCAAAACCCATTCAAGAAATCCTTTGAATTTGGGACGAGGATGAAACCGGAAGTGTCAAAATTCCAAAGTGCTAAAACTCATGTCTGCGTTTTGGCCTACAAATTTATGTCATGCCACCAAGCATAACCCAATGGAGGCATTGCCTCCTCTCATGTGACTTTACCTCATCATTTTCAATTACCCCGGGCCCTAAACCAAACTCATTGCATGATTTAAGGCAGGAGTTCTCAACTGTGCATTGTCTGTGCATTGGCAAAAGCAACGTATATGATGCCTTGGGATGAGAATGCGTTGATGTGCAGCATCCACTTGGATGATGAGACCGCCGCCATATTGCACCAGCTTACTGGTGAAGAGGAGGCAGTGATGCAGCCAATCAGTATATAGGGATGATTAGGAGGCCATGATGGACAGAGGCCAAGAGGCAAATTTGGCCCGGATACCGGGGTAACACCCCTACTCTTTTTCGAAGAACATTCTGGGATTTTTTAATGACCACAGAGAGTCAGGACCTCGGTTTAACGTCTCATCTGAAGGACGGTGCTCATTGACAGTATAGTGTCCCAGTCACTACACTGGAATTAGGACCCACACAGACCACAGGGTGAGCACCACCTGCTGGCCTCACTAAAATCTCTTCCTTGAAGAAGTAAACTCACTTGGTTTACTTGAAGTGAATGAAAATGAGTGTATTTATTTCAGCAATTAATTTACGTTATCTCGTAATTAATTGCTGTGCAATATAGGATTGAATGAGTGTACTCGATAACATCCACTATGGTTTCGGACACCACTACAAATGGCTGTCCCCTCAAGTAATGCTCTTTTTTATGTATATAAAACATTTGAGATGCTGTGCAATGAAATTAGTCACGTATCTATTGTTCGTCTGCATGGTGTGCTGCTGATGAATAAACAATGAACTCTTGCTTGTAAATACTTGTGTACTGGAAGATTTTAATGTCATATGTCGTAATATACATGTTTTATTTTTGTACTGTGGATTTTTTTTCTCATTGTAGTGTACATGTCTCCCTTACCTCCTCAAATGAAACACCCCTCTAAACCTAATGAAGAAAAACTGTTTTGCATAGGGATACAAACCATTGTCTCCTATCGATCCCACTCTAGCAGTCATGTTCACAATGATGCCACTGTGTTGTTTCTCTTTTTCTGGGGGCTGCTGGCCAAACGCCCCTGTTCCCTTCTGAAGCAAAGGGGCAAAATATTTGGCCATCACTAGAGGACCCACCGTATTAGTGGCCAAAGTGGAAATGGTTCCCTGTAAAAAAAAAAAAACATGTAAAAATGGCATTTGAATTTGCCCCACAACATAGCCTATCTATACTGATAAAAGGTCCATTGGTCACCTGAGCGGACACGTCCCGTAAACTTGTTTCTCCTTTACCGGATGGATGAAGCATAGCTGAAGAATTAATGATCAAATCCACTTTCCCAAAGGCTGATTTGACATTTTCAGCTGCTCTCTTGATGTCATCTTCCTTGTTGACATCCAGTTTCAGTACAGTCATCCTGCCCGCGTGCTGCGCGCTCAGCGCTGCCAGATATTGTGCAGTGTCCGGATTTCTGCATGTTGCGATAACGGATGCTGTAGATTTGTTTAAAAGTAGATATTTGCAGAAGTCTAAACCCAAACCTCTGCTTGCTCCCTGTACGAGCGCCACAGCAGCCATGACTTCACTCCTCGAGAAAATCAGACGCACGTGAATCTGTATTGACTGCCCTCTATGGGCGGCAGAAGGACGCTTACACAACAAACTAGTTTTGTAACTATAATCTAGCGTGTTTCCGTACTAGATGTTGGGAGAAATTCAGATGGCATTAAAAAAAGTTTTTATATATATATATATATATTTATTTGGAATTTTCTTTTATTGACGATCACTGAGAGGTCTATTATTTAAAAAGCAAAAAAAAAAAAAAAAAACATTTATTATTTTCAAGGTGAAAAGGATTCATTTGCCTGGATCCACCCCGAAGAAAACGTCTAAATGTCACGTTTTTAATGAAGCAGCCTAATGAGTAAAATGTCTATTTTTCCGTCTATTTTTTTCAGTCTATTTTTTTAACTCGTTAATTCAGAAAAACAGAGCAAAAAAAAAATCCATGAAAAATTAACTCATTAATTCAGAAAAACAGAGCAAAAAAAAATTCCATGAAAAATTAACTCGTTAATTCAGAAAAACAGAGCAAAAACTTTTTTTTCTCATGAAAAATTAACTCATTAATTCAGAAAAACAGAGCAATTTTTTTCTCATGAAAAATTAACTCGTTAATTCAGAAAAACAGAGTAGATTTTTTTTTCTTCAAGTGAATGCAATACGCCTCTGTAGAAATTCATCTAGGCTATGCAAAATAATCCTTGAAAGATTTCTCAGGAATATGGATTGTGTATTGTCAACAATAAGCAGAAACATTCTGCATTTGCATCCAAGTGTGGATCATTCATTTCAACATTTATCCTCATTCTCATATTTAAGAATCTGTCATCTTTTATGCTACTGCCAGTGCCCACTGACATACTTTTAAAGCTATTGTTATACCATTTTTATGACCTTTAAACACCCTAAAATGCACACATGGTCTGAGAAATCCAAATTTTCTCGGGGGAGTATGCCCCCCAACCCCCCTAACTTCCTCACTTTTGAATGTGTGTGACTGTGTGGTAATGTGGGCTGGTATGGTTACAGTGCCAGGGATGCCAGTCTGCCACTGCATAGGCCTGCAATATGCATTATTCTCTGTATCGAATCATGCTATCTTATTCCCCACCCCAGGCCCTGATGTTTCGGGTTCAGCCCCTGATGTTTTTGAAACCTAGAAACGCCCCTGTGTACGACTAATACTAAAGTATAATAAGCCAGAAAAGAAATAGCCATTTGCAAATTTAGGCTTAGCCTACTTTATTATCAGTAGAAGCCAGTGTAGGATAGTTATTAAACAGCCCTAAAAGCATTTAGACCATTAAGGGACTCTTATGAGTCATTGCAGACTCGAAAAGAGGCATATTATGTGAAAAATCTGAGAAAAATCTGCTAAAACATTTATTAGATTTAACGACTACTAATTCTTTTACATTTTGCAATTACTTTTAAGCAGCTGGTCCCAATTTCATTAGGTCAATTTATGATTTCAGTTGCTCTCAGGAGCACATGTGTCTTAGAAAGGAAAGAGAAAAAAAATATGTTCAAATGTGTTTCATGCGCGCAGCTGTAATCTTGCCTTTTTCGTTTGAATGTAGCATGCCATAGACGGTATATAGATATTGCCACTACTGCCACTAGGAGACGACAATGCTTGTTTCTAAATAAAACTTCAGGATAGTACCGGTACTTTACAAAACAAAAAGAATAATGATATTCCGTCTGGTTTCTGTGGAATAATGTTATTTTATTATTTATTTTTTAATGCTAAATAGTGATTTTGTTGTGGCACACTTTGCAGAATAGTTCTATATCAGACCCATAGATATACCTGATCTTAATATATTAAAGACCTAATTAATATAGAGACCTTCAGATCGATAATAACAATAGAGCAATGCTTTTCTATTTTCATATCACTATTTCCTTTTTTTTTTCCTTCTTTTTTTGGGGGGGGGGGGGTGGGGGGTTGGGGTCTCCTCAACCACCACCAATTTGCAGGCAGCATCCACCTGGATGATGCGACGCCAGCCATATTTCACCAGAACGCTCACCACACACCAGCTTCCTGGTGAAGAGACAGTGATGAAGCCAATCAGTAAGGGACGGTAGAGTAGACTATAAATTGTCCTATATGCATGGGCCTATTGGTGGTGGTAAAATATTTATTTGATTACCACTTTTCACTGACAAAAAATAGGCTTACTGCAACACTAATTGTGGCGATCTCTCGTACGAATTTGTATGATTTGTCTAAACCCATGGTTTAGAGGTGGGGTCAGGGAGGTCATTCGTACGAAATCATACGAATTTGGTAACTCGTAAAGTAGGCCTATGTACGAATTAGCAAAAATCGTCAGTATGGAATACCATTCTCACGTATTCGTACAAGTACGTATTCGAAATTAGCCACCTAATAAAATTTGTACGTGCATCGGGTTGCAAATTACATCAGACACAAAATGTCGATAGACTAGGCTATATTCTGTTACTGTAATATAGCTAGTATCAATTAATTTATCACGATTATAAACTGCAACCGTGTTAAAAGTTATGGCCTATTATCTTCCAAATTCGTAGGCTATTTGTTGTTGCGATGGGACAAAATAGCCTGACACCAGCTTAGATCACTTGCATAAAAACGACATGACAAACTTTTCTCTTTTTTTTTGGGGGGGGGGGGGGGGGGGGGGGGCATTGTGTGCGAAAATGACGAACCACCATGATCTCCTCTAAAAATAGAGAAATTATCCGCGCGTCACTGAACGTTAATCAGATGCGCATCAATCTTTGCGCGCGCAGCTGTGATCTCATCTCGTGCCATCATCTGTTTCTTTGAAAAGTTCATGGATAAAAGGAGCACGGCATGGTGCTGGGCGATACCAACAGAACTAGTGTCGCGCAAAGCCACGGACAAACTATGAAGCCCTTCATGGCAGAGGAGCGCGCGCGAGAGACAGGTGCATGTGTTGAAACATCTAACGGTATTATGATCTCCGAGATCCTCGTCCCTCGACTCTTCAAAATTGCAGACGAGTCTGGAGAAATGGCAGTGTCTACGGGTTCCGCTTCCTTGAATATGAAGCCCTCCAGCTCGTCGATCCTACTGGAGATGATGGACGTGGCAAACGGCACGAGCTGCGCGGAGCAGATCCTCAGCTACGGAGAGGTCGAGAAGGTGCTGATCGGTGGGGTGCTGACTATGCTCACACTCATAACCATCTGCGGGAACCTGCTCGTGGTCATCTCCGTGTGTTTTGTGAAAAAACTACGGCAGCCCTCCAACTATCTGATCGTGTCCCTCGCGCTCGCGGACCTCTCCGTTGCCCTCGCGGTGATGCCGTTCGTCAGCATCACGGACCTGATCGGTGGCCGATGGATTTTTGGCAAGTTCTTCTGTAACGTGTTCATAGCCATGGATGTGATGTGCTGCACCGCGTCCATCATGACCCTTTGCGTGATCAGCATCGACCGGTGAGTTTTCTCACATGATAAATGATTTGGCAACACTTTACAATGACGGTCAGTTTGTTATCATTAGTGAATCCATTAGGTATAATTAACTAACAATCAACCATTATTTTTTTTCTTGAAATAAATTTTGTTAAACAAAATAAATATCTTTTTTATTTTTTAATAAATATTTTTTAAATATATATTTTTTATTATTATTTTAAGTTACATGCAATATTTTACAATGATGTAAAAAAAAAAAAAAAGTGTGTCCATCTGTATTTTCCCTCTATCACAGGTACCTGGGCATCACCAGACCCCTAACATACCCAGTGAGGCAGAACGGATGGTGCATGGCCAAAATGGTGCTTTCAGTGTGGCTGCTCTCTGCGTCAATCACCTTGCCACCGCTCTTTGGCTGGGCGCAGAACGTGAACGATGACCGCGTGTGTCTGATCAGCCAGGACTTTGGTTACACTATTTACTCTACAGCTGTTGCGTTTTACATCCCCATGACTGTCATGCTAGTCATGTATAACCGCATCTACCGCGCCGCCAAGCTCAGCGCTGCCAAACACACCATCACTGGCTTTCCTCGTGCAGGACAGGAGGAGGAAGAGGAGGACGAGGTGGAAGTGGAAGGGGGCGATGGGATGGACGGTCCCATGGGTGTGGATTGCGTAACCGTTGCGATCAAGCTTCAGAGAGAAGTGGAAGAGTGTGCGTGTCTGCCTCGAATCCTGCGTGGAGTGGGCAGGAGGAGCTCGGACCGCAGGAGCATTTCCATATTCAAGCGAGAACAGAAGGCGGCAGCCACGCTCGGGGTAGTGGTAGGAGCGTTCACCGTCTGCTGGCTCCCGTTCTTTCTCCTGTCTACGGCCCGGCCCTTCATCTGTGGCACAGAGTGTAGCTGTGTCCCGCTGTGGGTGGAGAGAACTCTGTTGTGGCTGGGCTACGCCAACTCACTCATCAACCCCTTTATCTATGCTTTCTTCAACCGCGACCTGCGTACCACCTACCGAAGTCTGCTCAGCTGCCGTTACCGTAATATTAACCGCAGACTGTCAGCCGCCGGGATGCATGAGGCCCTACGACTGGTGGAAAGACCAGAGGGGGTTGTCTCTGGGTGACCCGAACAGTGCACATAACGTACAAAGAGTTCAGAGGTTAACATTTGGAACTCACAAGCCTAAATGGTCATGATGGCATTTAGGATGTGTCATGTCTGGAAGGTGTCACGGTGTACTGACAGTGCGTACAAAACAGTGGCCACTTCGGACAGAGGTGCATTATGGTCAATGCAGTTGCATTTTCTCATCTTCACTGACACATGCACTATCACTGGCTTTTCTTTGGAACTTAAGAGAAAATACATATATTTGTTTCAAACCACAAAACAAGAAATGGACCAACCCATTTCACAGAATGTTAATATATTTTAAATATATTTAAAAATATACATCTTGTATATGAAATGAAATGTATATGAAATCAATGATTTTTTTTTTCATTCATATGGTCACATGTGTAATATTGCATCAGTATCCTGATAACTTAATATTGTGAAATATTGAGGGAATTGAGATATACAGATTAAACAGAACTTTAGGGAGAAATCTATTTAGAATGATCCAGTCTTAAAAATAGAAAACCGCCCAGCTCTGTTTCTGCTTTAAAAATGTTAATCGAGCTCAATGAGCTGTGAGAAACTGGTTTGTCAACTGTCAGCACCTGTTAGCTCACTAAGTGTGATTCATCTGTGTCTGATTCTTGCGACTTTTGGACTTTATGCTAAACACAACTTGTCATTTCTACTTTCAGTCTGCACATGCTCACTCCGTATAAAATCACTGATTTTATGCATTGATGGAAAGTGCGTTTAAATCACAGGTCTAATAGCTAAGCTTCTTCCTGCAGCTGTGGTTAAGCCAGAAGCAACAGGAGGTAATCTGATCACCAATCAGTAATTAAGGGGGTTTTGATGAGATTGACTCGGCTCTTTTTCTTTTGTTGGCAGCTATTTATAGTTCGGTTCTTATGCAATTAGCTTTTATTTAGTACTTGTCACTTGTCAAGAATTCATCTCGTTGTGATCAGAGTCACTCTTTTGAATGCCTCAGAATTACCTGTGCATAAATATAAGATCATCAAATTTGTAATGACTTTTGTATGGTGCTGTCTAAATGTGTAAATATAAAAAATGCACCAAAATGGAAAGATACCTATCTCACTGTGTCTTCATTGTTGTATACATGTTTTTATGTCACTTCTTGTGCATATTTTCCCATACATTTCCCACAAAAGTCTATAAAAACTGAACTGCCTAGTTACCCCACTAATATTTTTTCCCCTCATTAGCATGCCATTTCTATGACTGAACCTTGAATATTGAATACACCTAGTGTCTAATACACACTCAGGGTGAGTGAAGTATGCATGGCGGCAGAAAGAAAAGAAAGAGAAGCGAAGTGCGGGGAGGTAAACACGAGTGCTAATTACCTCACCATTATTGGGGGGTACTGCTTCTTTACTTCTTATAGCACCAAAAGTGCCTGATGTCTGTGTGCCCTTTCCTTTTCCTCATAGTGTCTCTGTGAAAAAAAATCAAAGTTTCATTAAAGGGATACTCCACCCAAAAATGAAAAAAATTCTGTCATCATTTACTCACCCCCAAGTTGTTGCAAACCTGTATGAGTTTCTTTCTTCTGCTGAACACAAAGGAAGATCATTTTTGGGTGGAGTATCCCTTTAAGATTAAGATAGATAGGGTTCTCGGATGATAATAAAAACGGGACTGTTGGTCACCCTAGGGTTAAATAGAGAATTATCTTGCTACCTAACCTTGCTAACTAACCAAATTCTACTTTACTAGCCTCAGTGGGTAAGTACCTGGTAATTCAATGTATGAAGACATGACATGAGCTATAAAGAACAAAATATGTTAATAAATGAAGGTTGTAAAATCAACAAGATAGACGCCAGCTAGCAACTTGCATTCATCCATACACCCCTGTAATTCAAACTAAAGCACTTATTAAATCTAACTAGTTGCCCAGTTGTTGAAGCTCTGCTGGGAATTCTATTTCAAGGGTCCAGAGTGTCTACCTGTGACAACTAACTGCCACTGGTGAAAGACTCGTTCACAGAGAGGCTGGACTGCCAAAGATGATGATGATGATGGCCCTGATTTCACACCAATGTTTCACTCAACATGAATCTGAGTAAGAGCTCCTGCTGACGCAAAGAAATAATTTCTGCCTGCTGAGCTGAAGAAATAAAATAACGTAAAGGCTGATGCTGCAGAGGACTGGAGGACTGTAAAATTATAGTTCATAATAATTCCCCCACTAAGAAAATCCTTTCAGTCATATAAAAAGCGCGATAATAGCCCATTTTGAGTGGGCTATAATCACCTGCGACACACTTATTTGTGTCTTTTTATTACTTTCCTAATTTTCCTCTTTATTTCCATCAGCATTAAGGTGTTCTCTCCATTCGTCATGACAAATGATCAGTAATGTTTATTATCCCAGATTATTGACTCACCTGAGTCCATTTCTCATTATAAACATTAATTATTTATAGATTTTCTTTGCATAAATTAATTACATTTGGAACCTGGAGATTAATTCTGAAAATCACATTAGGCCCAGCTAAATTATCCTGCTAAAATTCTGCTAATATTTTCCGTGAAGCTCATTTGCGTCCTCGGCATTCACACTTTGTCAACTTTTTATAGTACTCTGGGCACAATAAATAATAATCATAATAATACAATTTCCTCTTGCTTTTCTCACTCTCGTCTTGCTGTAGGCCTATAGAATCAGTCAGTCGGTTGTTGAACTGCTCTTTATGTGATTTGTATGCTAGAAAAATAGATACATCTGCATTCTTCATCAGTCTGCATGCCATTTTGAAGTGCCTCAGAAGGTTGTTCACAGAAATCGCTCTGACTTCCTGCTGAAAGACAGCGTGAGAGATGAGAGCACCGAGAACCAGAAAAATAACAAGAGGCTTGATCTTTGAGCTTTCTGAGCACTTAAGACTGATTAGCTCATACTTGTGTTTATGCTTTTAAAAAAAGTAAAACCTGGCTTATTTCACTACAACAGTAATTACAGACACTAATCATGATTACACAATTTGCATTATATACAACATTATTTAACAATCAGTGGCATTCAGAAAACAAAAATCATGATTTTTTTTTTTTTAACCTGTGTTCTGATTGGGCTGTCTGCTAAAAGGACTTGTTGCTGCTTATCTAAAATTCCTCATTTTAGTTTTTAAATAAAACTGCACAAAATACTTGAAATAAAGTTATAATCAAGATGTGTAATGTGTGACAAGTGATGCCTGGAGTGGGGTATTTGCAAAATATTTGCTTTTAATTACACTTCAGGTGCTAATAAACAATCAAAATATGAGGAGTATGTTATATTTGGCGGATGGGCTACAACAGCAGAAGACCCTACCGGGTACCACTCATCTCCACTACAAATAGGAAAAAGAGGCTACAATTTGCAAGAGCTCACCAAAATTGGACAGTTGAAGACTGAAAAAATAGAGTCTTGGGTCTCGATTTCTGTTGAGACATTCAGATGGTAGAGTCAGAATTTGGCATAAACAGAATGAGAACATGGATTCATCATGCCTTGTTACCACTGTGCAGGCTGCTGGTGGTGGTGTAATAGTGTGGGGGATGTTTAGTTAATTGGTTAATGTTAATTGGCCCCTTAGTGCCAATTGGGCTACCTGAGCATTGTTTCTGACCATGTCCATCCCTTTATGGCCACCATGTACCCATCCTCTGATGGCTATTTCCAGAAGGATAATGCACCATGTCACAAAGCTTGAATCAATTCAAATTGGTTTCTTGAACATGACAATGAGTTCTCTGTACTAAAATGGCCCCCACAGTCACTAGATCTCAACCCAATAGAGCATCTTTGGCATGTGGTGGAACGGGAGTTTTGGGCTCTTGATGTGCATCCCACAAATCAAATCTTCATCAACTGCAAGATGCTAGATTTTTTTTTTTATCAGAATCACAAATAAATTACTGTAATGTGCCCATATTTAACAATAAAAAAACATCCAACAAATCTTTCACTGGAATAATCAACACATGACTCATTTATTAAACTTTGAGTTCTCTTAAGGACAACAGTGTGCATGTATTTTTGTGTTTGGGTGTATGTGTGTTGGTGGTCCTGGTATGTTATTGGAAAACATTTTTGGTAAGACTGAGGTCCCAGAAGAAAACAACTGGTAAATCACACTAAATTATGTTTTTTTTTGAAAATATAAAAATGCAGAAGGGTTTTGTTTGGGTTAGATGATAGAATATACAGTTTGTACAGTATAAAAATCATTGTGTCTATGAAAAGTCTTTAAAAAAAACATGAAAAAATGTGTGTTTAGAATTCTCCTAACTGATTTATGTTCCTTAAGAACACAACACTTGCTTTATTTTGAGATGGATTATTGAAAGTAATAATAACTACAGGATACCTAAAAGTGAAAATTGATTTGTAGCCCGGACGAATTAAAGGAATTCCCACAGGGGCTGATTGAGACCCTTTTGACCTATCTTTACACCATACAAGATAGACCAGCCCACTTTGGACACTCAAATCTGGTAAGATACTTAAAAAAAGTAATTTCGCTTTTATTGAGTGACCTTTAAAGGGGCAATATAAGACAGAAATAGTTCTTTTGAGCCTGCTGTGTGTCTTATTCACGCTCTGCAGAGCATGGCAAACAAGCATGTGAACACAGCAATCAGACAAAATGCTCAACATTAACCACAAAATGACAAAAGACAAAAAACATGCTCTTTATTTGGGTGTAAAAATGAAAGTGGCATCATGTTAACTTTAAGGTCAAAACATCAGTGGTAATAAGGGTGGTGACCTTTATTGCAGATGGTCAGATCTGAACATAACTAATCTCCTGCACCATTGCTGCTCCAGGCATTTTTCTATCAAATGTCACACGCCACTGAGTCACCTTAGGCCACATTTTTGGAAGAAACCATTCTGACAATCCCAGTATTAAGGTTAAACAGTTACTTTACAAATTTCTATGAAAAAATGTTTATGACACTCCTTAAAGGGATAGTTCTCCCAAACACAAAATAAGATATTTTAAAGAATGTATAAACATAGTTGACAGTACCCCTTATTGAAAAAAAAAATACTATGGAGGGCAATGGCTACCACCTACCGTCAACTGTGACTAACATTCTTTAAAATATCATCTTTTGTGTTCAACAGAAAAAAGAAACTCATAAAGGGTTTGGAACAACTTGAGGTTAAGTCAGTGGCATAATTTTTCCGTAGCGTAAGCTAACTTATATGCAATACTCGTTCCCCCTTCTAGAGAGAACCGAGGTTACACTGTAAATGATTTCTGTTGTTTTCACAGGATTATACTGTTTTTCTCAACAGTTTCTTACTGTATAATCTATGTACAGTAAGTTACAGTAGATTTAGTTGTTTTCACAGTATTAAATTGTTTTTTCAACAGTTATGTACTGTGCACACAGTTGACAGTATGTTACTGTAGAATTTCAATGCATTCTGGGAAATTATCAGTTACTGTTAATCTAAATACAGTGCAAATTGACCGCGAAAAACACCACACACAGTTCCACGGAAAAATTGCTAGCCTACTAATGTTATTCTTACATTTAAAATAAAAATGTAGCACTGGTTGACCATTAACAGTCATAATTTATGACATAATTTATGTCAGTGGGGTGTGCATGAAAGCATATTTGACTTTGGAAGAGTTTCTCTGTCGTGTCAGTGGTGCTGCTGTCTTTTCTGCCGACCTGCAACTTCTTCATCTGGTAAGTAATAATTCTTATAATGTGTATACGGATTCTAGCTAATAACTTTAAAGTTTTTTAGAATACCTGACCACGATTTCTACATTCAATTTAATCTATTCTAGACATTTTAATATAATATGTATATGATAGGCTACTCTTCAATGTAGCCATTTGGGGCATGTTACTGTAAATTCAAATACATTAGTACGAAATGACCGCGAAAAAAAACCACTACCAGCTGCCATTTTATGAAGAACTCTTCAGTTCCCTTCTCTCTGTAAGAACGCGCAGGCCGTGCATCGCGTCGCTGTCGGCAACGTTTTCGCCATACATATCTGGTTAGTAATTCATATTTTTATGCAAACCATATGAGTTACGTACGTTAACAGATTAACGTTAGAAAGAACTGGCCGCGGAATGTTATAAGCCTAGCATAAGTCAGACGCGGATTTCTTTCATCTTGATAGCCTAACTTACTTGATTAAATATGTGATTTTATTAACATATATTTCATATGTAACCTAAGGTCAAAATGGTCTAATCATTTTGTTATTTACCACGTTAAGTCGGTGAAAGCGCCTGCACGTTCATTATTTTATAACTTATAGGGGTTAGGAATTGAAAATCGATATCCTGAAATCGGATATCCAAGGTTAGGATTCGGATTTATTGTTATAAAATTAAAGTGTCAATTCCTCTTATTGATTTTTTCACGCTTTTTTTTCGTGTAAATCCTGACCTGGCGTTCTGCCATTTAACGTTAACGTTACCTCAGTGATAACTGATGGACCACGGAAAGCGCCCAGGTGTATTTTTGTCCAAAATATTAAGTCATGTATCACACAAGCAAGATTTAACCTACATTTTCACGTGATCGTAAATGAATTGATGTTGAGTTATGTTTCAGCTTGCGTTGCATTCAAAAGAAAAGAGTGGACGATAGAGATGAGTTATCTTTAGCCGTTCTTGGCATATTTATTTCAGCTGTTGACACTGACACATCAGTCTCTAATGAAGATTCTCTCAGTAATATGATCCTCTTAACTACGGTAAATCAACTTGGACAAACATAATAATAATACAAACGCATCCTCCATAGCCTATACTTTAGTGCCCTCTTGTGGCATAAACGTATGCACAACACTGAACAGTATAGCATTGCATTATATTACACAGCATACAACTGAGGACATAATGAACATACTTTAACAATTGATTTTAAACAACAGTCCAACAAACAAGATTTTAGTATTAAGTGAATTACACTTTAGACATAATTTTGTCTGTTTTTGCTGTTTAGCCAAAACAACAACAACAAAAACGTACTGTATTTTAACTGTCTTGTCTGTTCTCCTTTTCCACAGGTGTGAGCTGTGCATGTTAAGAAGACCCCTATCCATCTTGACGACCGATGAATTGTAAATCTAATCTAATTTAATTATTCTATTTATCTAACTATTACTACTATACCTTGGTCCAGTACTGACCCACTGAGAACATTTTAAACAGATTATTATCCATCTGTGAATTTTGTCTATCTGCAAGTTGTTAAGAATTGTTGTGTGAAAATAAACGTTGTTGTACAGTTTAAGGTTTAATTGCATAAAAGCTTGGATAGAAAACTTCCTATTGCAAAAGTTAGAACATAAGTCTACATATAAATGATTATTAATACCATAATGCAAGTTTTTCATGGCACATGTGCATGATGAGGTTGTTTTGTGTTTTATTTTTTATTTTTTTAAAGGACACTGGATAACTTGTCATTTTGTAATACTCATCTGGATTGGTGGTTTACTTGTCAAAGCTTTTATAGTTTATAAGTTTATATGTGTCTCGCAGCCCTGCAAATCTGGTCCCTTAGATAGAAAGCAGCCAAAACCCTTTAAAATCAGCAACTGACCAGTTAGACAGTCTATCTCAAACCAATAGACAATCTTAGACTAGTTTAAGCTGTTTTACCCCAGCAGGGAGTGGGTGGATGAGTTGTTATGAACTATCTTTCTAATAGATTGATCAGATAGCACCCCTTTAATCTTTTCTATTTTACCTGATATTTTTTTTTGCATGTATTTATGCATAATTGTTCATGATTGTCATGCATGATTTTTATTGTATTATATTACATTTTTATTATTAATGTATTTAATTGTATTAATGTATTTAAATGTATATTATAAATGCGCTAATGTGTTTGAAAATACACAATAAACCTTGTGCAGTTAAAGCTTCAATTGTTCTTTTTTCTATTTCCCATTAACAGTTAAAATAATATTTCTACGGATTTTCTACAGGTTACACAGTAGCACTATAAAATAAATACAATAACATTTCATACTACACAGTATTATTAAAAATTAACAGTGTAATTCTGTACTTTAATATGGTAAGAAATTACAGTAAAATAATGTTATTTAATTTGCAGTATGCTTAACAGTACTGTTGTTAGTGTTACGGTAATTTTACTGTTAAATGAAATACAGCAAGTACTGGATAATTGTTGCCAGTAAGTTACTGTTAATTTGACAAGAAATTTTTTACAGTGTACGTTAGGTAACCGATACGTTTTGGGCGATCTGCTGCGAAGCTAGAGCGCTTTGGTAAGAAGTGCTTCATAGCCTGTGACGTCTTCTGAACCTCAGCGAATCTATTCGTGTAATCTTTGATAGATAATCCAAAGAGGCCAGCTGTGGAGATGGGCGCATCTCAGATTACGTCAGCCATAGGTGTCTCTCAGCAATGGTGAGAGAAGCCATGTTCTGCCCAATGGCCTGTGCAACAGTAATTCTCACTTAAAAGGCTTTATTCCCTTGCAATAATGAGAAACAATGAATTTTTACATTCAAACAAACGCAATAAGATCTTACTATTAGAGTCTCGTTTTACATGGCCAGATGGAAATCTGTGTTTTTTTTGTCTGACTGCCATTTGGTTTAACTGCCTTTTAAATTGTTTTAAAAGTTAATTATTTCTTTGTGGTCAAAGAAGAAAAGCAAAACCATGGCCAAATGGCAAAGTACCACCCTGAAAAAAGCTAAATTATTCTTTTGTAGCCTACTTTATTTATTTTTTCCAGAATTTAATTAAGTACAACAGCTGATTATTATTATTTATTTATTTTATTTTTTGTAGCAGAGGTGGTAAAATAAGTTTGAAGGTATCGTTTTGTCCTTCTCTGACCATACACAGCTTCTTTGATTTAAGTTGGTGGTCCGTACGAGAAAATGTGAATGGTGGTGTTGGAATGAATTGAATTAACTCTGTTATCTGCTTTGTTACTTATCATTTTGGTCAAACAGTGTTTTATACTTACAATGGAAACTGTTAATTCTAATTCAGAGGCAGAGATAATTCCAGTAGACGATGTGGGAGTAGCAGAGTAACTTTCTTTCAATCCTGCTCTACCTGGAAATATATACAAATCCAGGATCCATAGTAGAGATAAGCTCACTAGGTAAAATGTATATTGACAGCCAAGCTGATGATGAGGCTGAACCGGTTGTAAACCCAGTAAGAAATGAGATTGGAAGAACAGATTTAGTAATATCAAAACCTTTCTCAATCAGTCCAAGAATTAAGTGATGCAATTAACTCATTGATGGTCTTCGAAGATCCATTGAGAGTGCAGTAAACCATGAAGCTGTATTCAGAGATGCACTGAATCAATGGTTTGATGACATTTTCAAAAATTTCATGCAAAGATCTTTGACTAAGTTATAGACTGTCCTCAAAGAAGGGATGAGAAATGGTGAAAGGAAGTTGACCGTATCAGGAAAACCAGCACACCAATGACCCGTTTTTCCTTTGGGGCACCACTTCAGACAGTGAGAGAATTCAACTATACCAACTGCTTCATTCCCTAAACCCTCAATTCATTTAGAATTCCCTAGCTTTGGAGAAACCATAGTGGAGGTTGTGGAGCGAAGTGATTTTTGACACTTACACTTGTCAGACACCAAATCTCACTGAGGTAGAGGAACAACTTAAAGGTACGATCCAGAAGAAAAGAAAGAAGAAAAAGGTGGAGGAGGTATACTTGTCAAACAACATCAGAATGAAGTGAGGGGGAGAATGAAAGTGACAGATTTTGTTGCCTCTTTGGGTTATCTTAGTTTGCACAGTGATGACCCTTGCTAGTCCATACATTCGAGTTGGACATTTGTTTTAGAAAAAGTTATTTAAACCAGAAAGAAAGGCTATTAACACCATTGCAATTAGGAACATTATGCAATTCTAAAATAGATTCATTTGGCGGGCTGCTGGTGTGATTTGATAAAAGCACCAGCATGTGAGCCTACATTGATTAGTGGTCATTAAACCCAACTCACATACATGTCAAATCCATTAGCCTGTTTGTAGACAGTAAATAGTCCAGAATCACTTGCAAGTGTAGGGTGCCAGAGGTGTGAAAGTGTTTAACAGCAAGTGCTAAACGATAACAACAATAACATAAATGTGTTTCTTATGTGTGGAAAATAAAATAAAAGCAACTTAAGTAGCCTACTTCAATAGCTGCTGTGCATATAGCTGAAAAATGCTCACTAAGGCTATGCTTTTATGGGCTAAAATAGAGTTCCACTTACCTAGCCTTCAATTTCACCACAGCAAATGTAGCAGACAGCAGTAGGTATGAGAACCGGTTCACATAGAATTAATAATTTTTTCCATCATGTAAATGAACAAGGTGGATGTCCTGTTGGGCCGCGTCTCGCACATAGCTTGATCGCTGCGGGAAAAAAAATACAAAAGGTAATTGAAATTAAAAAGTGGCAATTAGCTACTTTTTTACCCACTTTTCTGACTAACTGTGAGATCTAAAGTAGGAATTTATTAGTCTACCTTTTTATTCCATGGTGAAAACAATTTGAACAAGACAAAGGGTAAAGTTAAGAAGTTTTAACCTCATTGAGCTTTTATTTTGTCTACAAACATGAGCTTTGGTCTTTTACTGTAGCGCCATCTGTTTTAATAGTGGTTATAAGAAATGCATCTTTTAAAAGAAAATAACGAAAGAAAATAAAGTGGAAAAAATGCACTTCGAGGTTCCTCTTTCTTTTCAATATCTCCACACTGCCTCTCATGAACGACCTACCTAACTCAGTTTCCCTGATTCAATGCTGGTCATTCAATTTCTAAAAACTCTTAAAATTTTATTTTGTGTACAACTAACATATGGCAGGATATAACTATTTATTGAAACATAGCAGCTAAAGATCCTCACCTTCACCTAGGCACATCTAGGGCAAAATGGCGCATGGCTTGCGCGCTAATTTTACCATCTGAACGAACTGCTTGGATTAAAGCAACCAGATACACTTAAGTGGAAATCTTCACAAGCATTCCTCTAGACGGTCTCACTACGTTGTCTCAAACCTATTTAAAGCGCATCTCCCGATGAAGCCAAGCAATTAGACCCATCCAGGATCTCCAGAGCTGCACTCAGACGGTTTATCATTTCAAATCATGTGGTAATTTTCTGCTCTAAATTATAGGTGCAGCAGATGATTATTACTGCATTGTTTACCAGGCTTGGATCAGGCTGATGCTTTCAAGCCCCCCTACTGTTTTCTGCATGCAGAGGATTGAGACCAAAAGGAAATGGGAAAAAAAAGACTACACTTTGTGTCAATTAAATGATGCAATCAAATGACAGGGACAATGACTCCCCTTGAACCAACCCCCACCCCCCCAAAACAATTTTACACGTACAATCAAAACTGATTACCATCTGTCTCTTGACACTACACTAGGAATCACATAAAAATGTGTATACATCATACACTTGTGATGTGAGGAAGTACACAGGAAGGAAATGGGCATGCAAACAAAACAGACTATGACTATGAATTCCAGACCTCATTCCCAAAGGTCACAGAATTATAACAAAAGAAGAAAATTGTGCAACAAAGACCCACACAAGCACAGGTGGGCTGAACGTGACTCATTCTGTATGTTTTTTCTTTATCTCTTTATTCCTCCACACAGTCACTTTTCACTCCTCCATTTTGTCTTCACCCAATGCTCCCACACTTTCACAACATGATTCATTATTGCAAGCAACCACCCCGTTCACATCCTGTTATTCAGTGCCAAAAAAAAAAAAAAGAGATAGACCTGTTCCCAGTTCCTCACCCTTTCCCTGCACTCCTTTCATGCCATTTTAGATAAGAGCACCGGGCCACATACTGTGATCAGGAAATTCTATTACCCATCTGTTACATAAACATTTGTTCAGTAATTCAAATAAATAGTCTTTTGGGTTTCATTAGGCATCTGGCACACGGTATTACTGACATGGTAATAGAGAGTCTTTATCAAGTGAGTGGCACATATAAAAGGTTTGTGACAGGGTAATTAACACTGGAAAAAAACAAGAATGTTGACAAGTGGGGAAAACCCCCCACAATAACATTGTGCTATATTTTGCATGTGTGCATTTTTAACTCTTGAAAAACAGAAAGTGGTTAGAGGAAAACAACCATTTTGCATTAATTTGCAGGGAACATAAGCACAATGTAAACGAATAACCGTGGTTTAAATGTACAGCGAATCCTTGTGTCAGAAATGTGCAGTAGTGATTTCTGAACTTTCATTCTAACTCTAGCAGCAAAAAATGTGTTCATTCCACCATACATGAGCTTATGATAACTGTCCATCATTTCAACTTGCCATTAAAAGTGGCACAAGTGTTAGCTACTTTACAGGATAATATATATTATGTGGCATATTTGATAAAAACTAAAAAGAGAATTTGACTAAGAAACAATAGATATTTATGAACAGTGCATCAGATTGAAAGAAAAAAAATAGTTTGATTTAAAATACAAAAAAAAAAATTAAGAAGAAAAAGAACAAAACAAAACATTTCCCTCCAGCTCATTTAGCAGTCCTCGTACGAAGACGTTTCTTGATAAGGTTTTCACTCTCTTTCACACCTGGATTCCGGCCAATGATCTATAAGAAGGGTAAAATATCAGCTGTTACTGAGAACGTAATTTTAAATTTAAATTCATGTAATTTTACATTTTTAACATAGATATTTATATAAAGTACACTATCATGTCATTAAGATTTTTTTCAGCAAGTTTAATCAGCAAGGAAATGAAATGGATTAAAAGTGACATTAAAGACGTTTAAAAAAAATGCTGTTCTTTTGAACCTTCATTTATTGAAGAAAAATAATAGATCAGTCTACAAAAAAAAATATTAGGCAGCACAACTGCAAATAATCAAATAAGTGCAACCTTAATGATGAAAAAATTTTTACAGACCCCGAAGTTTTTTTTTTAACCATTACAGTACCTGATGTGCCGGTATGTCCATTGGGGAGGAGATATCTGGTCTGTCGTGTTTTCGTTTGTCATGTTTGGATTTAAGCTTTAGAGAGATCTTCCCACTATCAGGGGACTTTCCACTCATCAACCCCATGATCCTCTTTGCTGAGACAGAGAAAGATTGTGATTGTCAGAAAAACAAATAGGATGCCTGAGCATGACAAAGTCTAGAAATGAACAAAAGGGTAATAAATGATGGAATAAGTCTAATCCTGACCTTTACTCCCAAGAAAGGTGGGAGATCCCTGAAGAAAATCTCCAATCTTCTGGATCGTTTTGTCTTTGTTCCCTCTTTGGTTTGACTCCTGGGAAGTTGAGGGCTATGAGGAGGGAGTTCATCAGTCACTGAAATCACTCAATACCGATGGGATCAGAAATCATGATTCTCCCAATCAAAGTCTTTGAGTGTTTTAAGGAACAGACTGAGGCACTTTTTCCTCTCTTAACTCCTCGGTCCATACTTACACCTTCTACCTGATTTCTACTTTATTAATTCACATTGTTCTAGACAAGAATCTCAGTATCATACTGTAAGAGCGATTTTACAGGTCATTATCAAAGAATACATTTTCTCAATGTTAGAATGTGTTGTAACTCACCTCTTCCTGATGAGGTGTTAGGTGAGGAGTCATTCTACTCCTTGTATTCCTAATGTTCTCCCTTTCCATCCCATCCTGAGGAATAGCAAAGTGCAAGAGTAATCAAACATTTTAGAGTTAGGAAGGCTAATATAAATGCTTTGTTTTCTTTAGGCCTGTTTCACGCATTCTGTGTCTGAGAAGCGTGAGCAAAACAACAACTTCAGCATGCAAAACAGCAGGCTTGTTTTGTGCTTTCACACTAACACTGTTTCTGCTGTGTAACAGATCAATGGCTCTGTACAGAAAACGTGATTTCAGACTTACAAGATTAAATATTTATATATAATAAAGCCTATTATTTTGTAAAATGGCTATTGGAAGTGAGAAATCTTATATAAGGATGGAATGTAAAGAATGTAAAGAAATTGATACTTTTATTCAGCAAGCCTGCATTAATTGATCCAAAGTGACAGTCAAGTATTTATTATATGGTCACTAGTTCTATTTCAAATAAATGCTGTTCTTTTGAACTTTCTATTTAAAGAATCCTGACAAAATGCATCACTGTTTCCACAAAAAAAAGTGAGCATAAGAAAAATCATAATAAGAAAAGTTTCTAGAGGAGCAGCATATTTGCATATTCTGAATGAAAAAATGCAGTCTTTCAAGCAGAAATTTAAATACATATTAAAATATAAAACGGTTTGAAATTGAAATACAATTTACACAATTTTACAGTTTTTTAACACTACATGAAAGCTGGCATAAAATACAACCAACAGAACATTTAAAACTGAATCAAAAAGTTAAACAAACATCTTTAAGATGTTTTCTTTACATGTGAAATAAAGAAAACAGTTACAAACTGAAACAGGAAGTGCTTCTGGACCAGTGTTGTTTACATCTAGTCAGATATACATAATAAAAGGGTTTGCATAAAATGCAGAAAATGTGCTGTCTAATATGCGCAGTACACACACCGCAGACAGTGAAACAGGCCTTAGTTGAATCTGAATGTTTGGCTGTGATGACCAAAATCATGACCTTAAGGATTTTATGGGTGAATTATGAATTATAGGTCTACTTTAAGTTGTACAGAATATTATCTCCCAAAGCGTTTGTCATTTATGCATCATGAAGAAAAAAAATTTGCCCTGCCACTGAGGGCATGGACAGCTCTTACAGGCAATATTACCATAATGGATCTGTAAAACCACATACAGTAGCAAAACCCACTCCATTTACACATCCACCTTGATAGAAATGTTATTATTTCTTTGATGCATCAAAAGCTTCAGGGATAATGACTCATGGATAATGATGATAAGCTGCATTTTCCACCATCGGGAACTCTAACCAAATGGCCTGGATAAGATGTTCATAAAAACTTTATTAGGAACTATAATAATAATAATAATAATAATAGGGTTGATAAGATTACTGGTGGAAGCAAATGTTTAAATTTCTGTATCTTTACACTTCAAAGACATCTGGACGAGGCCATGTTCTGCTTTTTAAAAAAGTGAATTGTGAACAAACCAATAAATGTATATTAAAGGAATAGATTACTGGAAAATGAAAATTCTGTCAATACATATCATGTAATTTTCTTTCTGTGGAACTAAAAAAAATATTTGATGTATGTTAAAGCAGATTAGACATTAGACTACTGGTAAAAAAAAAAAGGTGCAAGAACCAATGACATTTGTCACTGACATCCAACCTGCACCACAAAAGACATGGAATTCAGTTTTATCCTTATTTCTCTTTTTATTTGTATGAAGAGCAGCTGCATTCAATTTCCCTAGAATTCTCCTTTTGTATTCCACTGAAAATATAACAGCTATGGGTTTGAAACGACATGAGGACAAGCAAATAACAGAATTTTCATTTTTGCATCTTTTAAGCAAGTAAAGATCCAAATTTGGATTTCATGTTGATTTTAAGAACAAGCTCTCCCAGTATCTTATTTAATGGGACACTTACACCACACACAGACTTGCTCAAATTGATTTGGTGTGGAGGAATATTTCAAAGGGCAAAAAAGTAATCGCATAATTAATGTATTTTTACTTCTAATCTCCATCCCTATGGCTTAACCTGATTAAATTAACATGACCCTTAGAGTCTTGGCTGTGAATGACTGGTGCCAAACCATTAGGAATCCTGAAGGTGGAACAGCTGTTGAAGTAGGATTAAACAGGAAAAGGGTACCTGAGGACTGGGTTCAAAGAAAGCTTTCTTTTTCACCATGCTGCTCCTGCCTCCTTTATGCTTCAAGTGAATAGAAGCACCAGAAAAATGGTTTGTGCCATTCAATTACAAAACTCTCCAACAATTAGCAGGTACAGAGCATTTGGAAGCTTGACTCTGTTGCCAGGGGCAACCGGCGTGAGAGCACAAGATTCTTTGACAATCAGAGGTCACTTATTTTGAGTGAAGAGCATTCTTACAGAGTGCAAATTACATCTTCACTGCAGT
This sequence comes from Pimephales promelas, assembly GCF_988280905.1. NCBI lineage: Eukaryota > Metazoa > Chordata > Actinopteri > Cypriniformes > Leuciscidae > Pimephales > Pimephales promelas. Next base: position 21,059,451 of record NC_142783.1, read on the forward strand.
GTTTTGAGAGACTAGCACAACCTACCTAGACTACAGACTCTGTGCATGGCTACCCTTTTTAAGCGTGTTATAATAAAATGTTAACACACTGTTTAGTCAGCATTTATGGTCGATTTGTATTTGTGCATTGGTAATCCCTCTGTCTGAACCATTCAATTAAATTTCCATAAACAGGTTTTTAAAAACCTATAAACCTACTGTGTATTCTATAATTATTGCTCCCAGAGCAAGTATCCGCAAGTGTTTAAGTTGCCTGGTGAGAGTGTGTGAGGTTAGGCCAATATACACTTAACCACACACATAAATATATTCTTACACTCAGAACTTTATGCTTAAAAGGACTGCCATTTTATAGCCCATGCACAATGAAGACTGATGTTAAGTGTATGTGAGCAAAATTGGAGCCTTGTTAATGACTAATTAGGACAATTTAAGAGGACTGGCTGTGCAGATTAGGTCAGCAGCAGATGGTCAATGGATTTTATATTAAAAAATTAATAATTTAAAAACAATTAAAGGGTTCGTTCACCCAAAAATGAAAATTATGTCATTAATGACTCACCCTCATGTCATTTCGAGCACGTAATTGTTCATCTTCGGGAACACAGTTTAAGATATTTTAGATTTAATCCGAGAGCTTTCTGTCCCACTATTGTAACTGTATGTACGGTATATTGTTCTTGTCCAGAAATGACATCATCAAAGTAGTCCATGTGACACCAGTGGGTTAGTTCGAAATTTTTGAAGCATCGAAAATACATTTTGGTCCAAAAATAACAAAAACTACGAATTTATTCAGCATTGTATTGTCTTCCGGTTCTGTTGTCAATCTGCGTTCAGTGATGCTGATGATCTAGTGCGTCCGTGTATTCGGGTTAAAAAAAAAATTGCTGGGCAAATAAATGCAGGTCTTCCTCTCAACACTTAGAAAGCTCTCTGATTAAATAAAAATTTAAACTGTGTTCCGAAGATAAATGGAGGTCTTACGAGCTTGGAACGACATGAGGGTGATTCATTAATGACATCATTTAGATTTTTGGGTGAACTATCCCTGAATAATGAATTTCTCACCTTCTCAATCTCCCCGCTCTTCCTCTTGCGAGTGGGTCGGGAGATTTTAACAGTAACGGTAGAGTCCTCTCCCTGCCGCTTAAGAGCGAAACGATCCGGCTGCAGAGGGCTGAAGGAAATTTCGAGCTCAGGCCGTGGAAACCTGGAACGCCTGCCTGTTTCCGTGGAGATCTCTGACGAATCTAGCACCAGCGGACAGCTAGCGGACGAACTCTGTGATTTGAAGATTAATATCATCAACTTGATAATCAATGGACTGAGAAATCTGTGCATTTATTTATTTATCAAACACAAAAAAAAATCTATGTAACATGAGAGGTGCCACAAAAAGTAAACTTTCTTTATTTAAAGATGCAGTTTTTCCTCATTGTCGCAATTTCTGTTCGAAACCTGCAATTGCAGTAATTCACGGAATTGACCTATGGCTAAGCCACGCCCTAAAATGCGATGAGCCAATCACAGTGCGCACCTAACCTAATACACTCGGACATTCTCTGCTTCCACGTCCGTTGAAATGTATTGCAGTTAGTCAGTTTTCATTCGTTGTTTCTTGTCATTTTAAGTTTAAAATGGTCAAACGGTGTGCATGGGGTACATGCAACTCAGACACTAGGTTCCTGAGAGGCTGGACGACGGTGTGTATTAAATAAAAAATGGTAAAGAAAGTAATTGTGATTCACCATATTCACAATGAAATGTTTACTAGGTAGGGTGTATTTCTGTTTTACCTGACTGGTGACAGATCCTCTGTTTCTGCTCGTGTTTTTGAGTGTACTGGTGTTCAGAGGCTTCACATCAGACAATTCTTCTTCCATCGTCTAGCATAACAATTAAGAGATAGTCAATAAACATTCCTCACTCTCTATATAATTACCAACTCAATTTAATTACACAGCTATGTCTAATAAACAACACACATCACCACAGGTTGGAACAAATATAGATTGAGAGCTCCCTGAATGATTACATGTGTTCAAAACAGTTTGGGGATAGATTTCTTTGGAAGGCATTGTTGTACCAAGAACTAAAAAGTAATATATAATACTATAATTTTACAATACAATCCATATAAAAGCTCAATTCATATAACTCTCAGTTCTTCCAAGCAAACAGTCAACTCAGCTCATCTGAGCTGAATTATATAAAATAAAAAAAATGATTGTTTGAAGGATAAGGCCACAATTTACTTAGCAGTGTGTTTTGTACAAATGCCAACGTTCAAAGTAAAGCCACTTCAGTCTTTTGACAGTGATTCTATTTGTCATATGCAGACTCTAACGAATCAAAGGCAGCAGGTGAATTGGCAGTAATAAGACACGTGTTTCTGACCTGGGTTGATGAGTTTCTGCGAAGTCTGGCATCCATGACACTGACACTGAGGAGTTCCTTCAGTTTCTGAATCTCTGCATCCTTTGCAGTCAGCTCTGCCCGCAGTGCCTCGGTCCTGCTGTCCTCAGTGACCTTCTAAGACAGAGACATAGTGTTGAAGGGTAATTCCACCGGTGGAGACATGAATGTGTATTGAAAGTGGGTCATACAGTATATGTAGTAGAATAGTTTCGTAAATTTCTAATTTGGGTCCTTTATGGCCGATTAAAGGCAAAAAATGACTTTTTAGTGCTTGTGGATTGTAGACAACAATCATCATAGTGCATTGCAATGCTCAGCAGGCCACTCCCACTACTCCGCCCATCAATGTAGACTAGAGTTGAGCTCCACTCTACGCTACCGCCTGGAAATCATTTCGCACAGTGAAATCAGATAATGCGCTAATATTATATGACAACGTAAGAGTGTCAAGACGGCACCCGCGCCATCAGCCAATGGATTGGCGTGATTCTATATGGGCTTCAGACAATCGGCACACTTACTCTGACGCGTAATTTTACACTTGAAACCAAACGCGTCAAGTATAAACAAGGCTTTATGGAGCGAGAGCGCACTGAGATTTACATAAGAGAGAGACAGAAGAATTATAATATATATAATATATATATATATACAATTGTAATATATATATATATATACAATTATAGCTTTATTTATTATTTTAGCTCTTTTATGATGGCAAGCAGTAAACAATTTATGGTGGAACAAGCTCTGGAACAATTACTGGAAAGTGACGAGGAGAAAGCATTGCTTAGAAAATTCTAAACATTCCTAAGAAAAACGCCTGGGAGTATTTGTAAATAAAGTCAGATTTTTCATTGTTCTTTACACATTGTATTTAACAATTACACATGTCTGTCAAGCAAAGGCTTTGACAAATATATTTTTTGTTCAAAATCTGTTCACTATTGTTGTGTGATTTTCAGAAATAAATGACAAAAATCGAATCGCCGTTTTTGAAATTCTCTAGTATATTGTACATTTTTCACTCATACTTCCTTTATAAACACTTCACATGCATGCTTATGTTAGCTTAGGGTATTCTGAATCCATAGACACCAAACACATAGTGTTCCATCTCCATTACAAATAGTTTTACAAATAGTATTACAAAAAGCCCAAATGTAAAAAACAGAGAAAACGGACAAAAAAGGGCTTAGTCCCCAGAGGGTTAAAAGAGTTTCTGTAGATGGTGAGATCTGTAACCAACACTGACCTCTGGTGTTTGGGGGGTGTTACTGGACTGTAGGATCTTGATCTGTTGGTCTTTCTCTGCATTGGACATGATGAGTTTCTTCAGCTGAACCTCCAGAGCTGAGACAAGTGTGTCTCTCTCTTTTCTCCAGCTTTCCATCTCTTCATCACGAGCAGCAAGACATGCAGACAGAGACTCCTAATTGACATATATCAAAAGAGTCATTCTCTTTTTAACTAAAATAACTGTCTGATATTGTCTCTGGAAACACACAATGCTCTTTACCATTTCAGCCTGTTGGCGGGCATGCCGCTCTCGATCATCAGCAAATCGTCTCATGTCCTGGTTCCTCCTTTCCTCAGCCTCTTTAGCCTGACCAATCAGAGCCAACTTCTCCTCCATCCACTTCCTACGCTCTGCCTGGTGCTTCTCATTGGTTCGCTACAAACATGAACACCGAACAACCACACTATAAGACCATGAGCACACATTTTCTCTATACAGTTGAAGAGAAATTGAGAAAATATTTGGACACCAGACCTGCAAGCTCTCCTGGGCCTGAGTGGTCTCTTGTTTGGCCTGTAAAATGTCATCAGAGATCGGTCTAGAATCTCTCCTGTTCCTCTGTTCAGAGAGCGTTGCTCTTAACCTCACCAATTCTGAAAATAAAATATAGTGATGTCAACAATCTGAGACCATACTGAAAAACAGGGATTCAATATCTACCATGAATTCATTAATTATAAAAGGTTATAAATTTAAACAATTTTTTGTATGATGGACAAGTATAATAAATATTTAAGATTTTGCAATTATTCTAGGTCACAATCAAATAAATGCATTTTTGACACTGGTCAAGTGAACTCTCTCGTACAGATCAGACGGTCAGATGTTCTTTGAATCATCTCAAATCATGCTGGAGAACATAATCAAATGTTGCTGTCAATAAAGCAAAATGAGGACACACCAAATAGTAAGATAGTGTAGAAATTGTTGAAATTGTTACATTTTTCTATTAAACTTGATTTAAATTGTTACATAAAATGTGCATTTTTTGTTTTTTCTTTTTTTATTTTAACAATTATTACATTAGAATAAGCAACACTGAAATACATGTCACATACACATTAAACTTTTTTTCTGTGTATACCGGTAATCCTTTTTTAATTGTATATTACAATACATTAAGGTATCATGAATGCAATATTGTCCATATAATCATATACCCTGAGCGAGCTCATTTATCTGAGTATCTCTGTTGTCCAGCTCCAGGTCCAGCTGTGTCTGTGTTTCCTCCTGTTCTGTCAGAGCCAAACGCATGTTTTCAATAACATGCTCACGCTCTTGCAAATCTGCAGAAACCATCAACAAAAATGAACATTCATTACCATGTTGCTATAGCCTGGGTTTCCCTATATTACCTTGTCACAGTGCGATTTTATTCATGCTGCTAGGTAGTCTGGATACCATGGATCAAATTTTCACCTCATCTAGGGAACTAATCACAGAACAGGGCGGGAGCAGCAAGACCATGACAAAGTCTATGCGACACACCCAAGCAGTTTGTTTATACCTATGGATCCAACATGGCAGCAGACGCGTTTTACCTTTCGATGCAGGAACTTTTTTGTACACCACGTACAAACCACTGAAATCAGTTGATACATGTTTTGTTTTTTTTTCCAGAAAAACCGCAGCTCACCGTTTACTTGCATTTGATTACAGTGCAGTCTTGACCTCTGCAAAATGGTGGACGTGTTGACGTATCGCAGCAACGTTCCAAAGTGGCCAATAGCCTATGTATTTATTATGTCTATGATTGAAACGATTGGCTATGAGCTATGTACAGGTGTATTTGATAGACATTCTCAGCACCCAATAAATAGCTCTGGGCATTCATATGCCACGCCTCAAATACGTAAATATTAAAATATAAACTAAAATATTAAAAATAAATGACATCCATATTGGTCACAATCACGCAGATACATGGAAAAAAAGATACCTTTACATGCTTTCTGATAGAGCAGCAGATTCTCATTTGACTTAGATTCAGAGGATCGTTCCTGTTTTAGAAGAAAGAGAAAATATTCAAGTCACATGGCAATTTCACTAAATGTGGTTTTAGGTATTCATTGCTGGATGGTGCTTACAGCTTTCAGCTGGTTGATGATGCGGTCCCTGTTGGCCATCTCATTCTGGAGCTGGGCTTTAATCTTTTCTAGATCACTGAGCTTCAGTCGCAGAGATTTCTCAGAATCTCGCATGGAGGAGATCTATATCAAACAACATAAGGAGATTTAGCACACGTCAGCAACAGTTAGATTAAATTCAAGCTCTGCTCTGACACGTTTCAGCCCGGACAGTAGAGACGTTTGAATGAGTGAAGAGTGAGTTCACACCTCCTTCTGGACCTGTTGAATCTGTTTCTTCGAGTCACCAAGTTTTTCCCGAAGATCAGATGAATCATCTTCCCTTCGGCGTAGATCAACAGCCAGACTGCTCATCTTACACTCGATAGTTTTAATCTCCTCTTTTAACCTGAGAGATGAAAAACCACATACACACAAAATGAATAACAATTTAAAAAACGTCCGAGACAAAAGTATTGATAAATTGTAGTCTGATTGATTGCTCAGTTTTTTATATAACCCTCTCTAGATATTGGCATTAGCTAATGAAAAATCTATGTTGATAAACTAGTTAAAAACTAAAAAAATAGACCACTCATCTGACAGATCAATCTACACATAATCCCTGTCACAAATATACTTGTCTTCTCATGCTTATTCAGAAAGAACAAAAAACAACACAAATGCTTTCAAACTACCAAAATAAATCAATCTCTTCTTGTGTGTGGGAATGGGATGATAATCTAACAAAAGCTGCAATCTTGAGCATAAAACAATTCTCAAATTGTTTAATGCTTTCCTAAAAACTTAGTATTAATCAAACAAATCATCACTGCTTATACAAAAGCTGCTAATGCCCAATTCCACTAAAGTCAGTTCGAAGACATAAATCTCTGGTTTGCAAGAAATCAACATTAAAAGCAATTTATTTAAATTCAAAGGAACATTTACAGGTGAAAATTGTCTAATTGTCTAAAATTGTCTAATTTCTGCACCACTAGTCCTAATATAATAATACATATATTTTTTGGTATTTTACATATTTTTAAAATTACACTACATTCTAAAGTTTTGTAAGTATCTTATGCATACCCAAGGCTGCATTTCTTTGATCAATTTTTTTTTTTTAAAGACAACAGTAAAACGGTGAAACATTAAAACAACTGTTTTCTTGTATTTTCATGTATGAATTTTTTATTTTTTATTTCTATGATGGCAAAGCTGATTAGCAGTCATTATTCCAGTCTTCAGTATCAACTGACTGTCCGGAAATAATTGTAATATTTTAATGTGACATTAACAATTATTAATGTGGAAAATAGTTCCACAACTAAACATTTTTGTGGAAACCATGAACCTTTTTGTCAGGATTCTTTGATGAATAAAGTTTAAAAACAGCATTCATTCGAAATATAATTGTTTTTGTAACAATGTAAAAGTCTTTACTGTCATTTTTGACCAATATAATGCACCACTGCTAAATGGAAAGTATTCATTTCTTTTAACTTTTGAATGGTATTGGATATAAACAAAAACAAATATGTAAAATACAAAAATAATAGTACGTTTGGCAACAGTATTATAATTGGACTGATTTTGTATGGTGGTTTAATGTGACTTGTGTTTTAGGAAACTGTATTATAATTCAAGAGGAAAATAACTGACCGGTTAATCTCTTCTTGTTTCTTCTGTAGATCTGTATCTTTCTGAGCGATGGCCTCCTCTGCCACAGCCAGCAGCTCTCTCCTTCTCTCCACCTCCCTCCTGCGGGCCTCTTGCACCGCTTGTGCCTCCTCCTCCTCCAGACGATCCTGTGCTTCCTTCAGTCTCTTCTGCAGGACTGAAAGCTGAGCCTCCTTTGACATTAGGGCTTTCTCCCTCTGTGAAAGTTCAGCCTCCTTTTCAGACAGCATGTTTATTTCACTATCGATCACTCTGCTTTTAGATCCAAGAGTGTTAGGGTTTGTCAGCCCCACCTCCCCATCTTTAGACAGAGGTGCCGTATCTTCCTCCACCTTTTTCTGAAGGCATCCAATCTTCTTCTCTAGTTCAGCTTTGACACCACGAAGGGTGGCAACCTCAGTCTGCAGGTCAGAGTTGACTTTTTTGAGGTCATCAAAGTCAGCTGATGTATTTTTAGACTGAAGCAAAGCAAATGTTTCAGCCTCCTTTTTTAGTAGTGTAATTTCTTGTTCAAGTGTCAAAATGTGTTTGTTCTTTTCTCCCAGTTCCTGATCTTGCTGATCCATTTGTGATTTGGCAGCAGAAAGTTCTTTCAAAAGTTCTGTAGTGTTGATAGAACTGGACACAACTTCTACCTTCAAATTCCTGCAATCCATTGTCATATGTTTGGTTTCCAAGGACGTCTGAAAAAGCCTCTCTGATGGAATATGTTCCTGTGAATTTCTCTCTTCCAGTTTAGACTTCAGATCTTGTATGCAAACTTCTAATGTGTGGCATTCCTGCTCCAGTTCTGTGATCTGCTTGTCTTTTAGTTTGGATTCAGCAAGGCAACACTCCAGCTGACCTTTGACCTCAAGAAGGGCGGAGTCTTGACACTCATTATCTGCAACATCATCTTGGACTTTAAAGTCTTCCAGGGGACCTATGAAGAATGGAGAGCTTTGAGCTTTCTGTGACATGCAATAACACAATATTTATCTGTGTGCTTAATATAAATTGTTTTACTTTAAAATTTTCTTCAACATTCAAAAGTTTGGTACAACCAGGTATTTACAATGTATTGCTACTGGCCTAGCAATCAAGGCCAGTAATTATTTGATCTAAATTGCACTAGTCTTTACTTACACATGGGGTGTGAAATACATTTTCGATTTGATTTCATTCTGAAGATGAAAGAGGGGCATTAAAATGTGAAATCACTCAGTCTTGAGAGCCTTTGTGCACAGAAAACACCTCATGTGCCTGGGATGCTTTGATACTATGATTACATTTCTTTTACTCTCATTCTTTTTATTATTAAAGTGAAGCAACCTTTGTCCAATTTATATGACTTAAAGTGCTTTTAATTTTGTGCAATGCTCTCCGTGCATAAAATGAATATGCTTCTTTATTCAATAGAGCTCATAAAAACAATACACTTCACAAAAGTACTTTAAGATACAGGGCTTTTCAAGCACTGCGGTAACTTTTGTGAAAAAAACAAAAACACATTTTTAATGATCATTTCTTTATGCTTGAGCGCCTTTTTCGAGCGTGGAGGTATCGTCTTCCTTTGACCCGATTCTCTCGGCTGGTCCCTCTGGTTGTGACAAAAGCTGGGAGGCACTTTTCAGCAACTGGGATGGAGTCTATACCTTTCTTGAGTGGGGGCTGTCCATCAAGCCCCTCTCCTTCCTGACGCCGCTTTCTGGTTTCAGTCCGGGCACTGGGCTGCTGCTCTGAGCAGGTACAATTGTGATTAAGTTGGATGATCTCCTTTTTCTAGTTATCCGGGAACAAAAGAGAAAAAAAAAAAGCTAAAATTTGAATAGGGTAGGAACTGTATTTAAGTAACCGTAAACCCAAAATTACGCAACAGTTTATTGTGATAATGGGCTGTAAAGCTTCAAATAGGATCAACACCATGAAAGGATGAGTTAATAATGAAAATTGTTTTTGTTTTTTTATAATATATCCCTTTAACCATTACCAAAAGGTACACTAATGTTCAAAAGTTTATATTTTTATATAAATATCTTTTAATTTATTCATGTTTATGCATTTATAACATTATAAAAGATTTCCATTTCACATAAAGGATGTTTTCTTTTTAACTTTATATTCAAAGAATCCTGGGGGAAGAAAAATAAAACCTCAACAACTGATATTAAGCATAACTGTTTTCAACATTGATAAGAAATGTTTCTTTAGCACCAAATCAACATATTAGAATGATTTCTGAAGGATGGTGTGACACTGAACTTTAGAATAATATTTGCTGAAAAATCACTTTTGCTTTTACAGGAATAACATTTTAAAATATAAAATAAATGTTTTTGGTGTTTTGTTTTGTTTTAAATTAAATAAATGCAGGATTGAAGAGCATAAGAGACTACATTCAAAATCATTTCAAAATCTTACCAACCATAAACTTTTTTAAAATTAAATTTTCATAAACAACCATAAAATTATTTTGAACATTGGAAAACAATGTCTAGATGTTGACGTTCACACTCACATTACTGTTTTCTACATGTTGGTCAAGAGCTGTCTTGAGTTTAGAAACCATCTCATCCTTCTGTCTGCACATTTCACTCAGATCTGATTCCCTTTGCCTATGGCTCTCCAGAGCCTAAAAGCAGCAGAACAAGTCAAAACGTCACTACAAGATTTTTGCAATTTTTGAATAAAAAAAAGGGGGGTGCTTGCTTATGCAAAACCCACAGTGATGCATAGCATAACCTCACAGTCTGGACTTCATATATGTGCGTGTTAAAATGGCAGAGGCATTTTACAAGTTTACCTTCTTAACCTCCTCTAGTTCATCTGATATTCGGCTCTGGGTTTCAATCTCTGTGAGGGAGTATGAGGCTTGATGTTAGATCAAGGGATTAGGAAGCCTGGTAAGTTGGGAGTATGAACACTAAGCAAGTGTATTGTGCTTACAATTTTACAATAAAAACACCTGCGTCTCAAAATACAGGGTTCCCACACTTTCTGGCGAATGAATTTCCATGACTTTTCCACGAAATGTTTTTTTTTTGATCTCACAAAAAGCATTTTCTTGCTGAAGATTATATTATAAAAAGGTAAACCTTTTAATACTTAAACACCTTTTGGAAAGATAAAAAAAAAAAAAAAAAACTTTGAAATTCCCTGAAATTTGCAGGTTCTCCAGAAGAGTGGGAACCCTAAATTGAGAAAAATATTAAACAAACAAGGGGTAGGGGATGCAGAGCATATTTCTGTGGAAGTGTGCAGGTGGAGATTTCAGCTCAGAAGTCAGCTCATCGGCAAGGTTCTCACCCTTTGATTTGAGTGACAGCTGATTCTGAGTTTCAATGAGCAGTTGTGAAAGTTCTGTGACCTTTTTCTCAAGGTCATGCAACTTTGTAGAGACTGTAGGGTCAGAGGTCACCAAGCAAGAATGGGCAGCCAGGGCATCCTGTCTGATTTCAGCTAGGTCACTGCTCATAGAGTCATACATGCTGTCTAGAGAGACATGGTTCTCCTCCTACACACAAATTCACATCTACAATTACTATTCCCTAATGAAATATGATAATCTTTCAAAGAAAGTGTTTATATAACCTTGAATATCTATTCTGAAAGCATATATGAACCTCTGATTTTGTCGAAGTTGAAACCATGCTGTCGTCCTCCACAGCTGTTTTTCCCACCAACTTTTTGAGAATCTCCAGCCTCCTTTCACACCGTTCTTCAATCAGCTCCCTCTCTCTGGATATGCGCTCACTAAAATAAAAAAAGACATAGAAAGCCGTCAGGGTCATCATAAAGCAGGACCTGTAATTTGTTATAATTATACATAATTGAACATGCGAGCCTGTGATCTCTGACCTGTAATCTTCCTGCATCTGGGAAATCAGCTCAGAGAACTCTTTTGTAACCTCATCCCGAACATGCGCCTCGAGAGCTAAGTGTTCTAATTTCTCCTTCCTCAACTGCTGCTGAATCGACTCTATGAACTGCAGCTGGGCCTTTACATACACATTCAAAACAGATTAATGCAGAAACCTCATTGTTATACAACCAAAATCATGCAGCAAAAATAATTCTTAAAAACCTCTTGTGCGATGCTTGTTGAAGTTACCATAGATGTGCCAAATCTCACCTCATAGACCTTTTTATCAAGCAGCACAGTCTCTTTCCCTTCTTCCTCAGAGTCCAGCATGGTGTCCTCCATTTCACTCCCCTCTTCATCCCACCCCTCCTCAGTGTCAGAATCTTCCTGGACATCCTCAAGGCTGGTGTCCCATCGTACAAGCGAGCTACGTCGCATTTCCCGTCGATCAACATTGTTGATAATGAAGGACACCTCCCTGGCACTCCTTTTCACCACTACTGGAACGCTCTTAGTGGTGATGACCACCACCTGAAAAACAAGACAGAACTGTCCATTAACACAACTACAAATAACCTTTCAGCAGAGAAAGAAAAAAATTAAATACAAATTTGAGTAATGTCAAGAAATTTGACAAACATGATGGGAAAGCAATAAAACGATTTTAAAGGGATAGTTCACCCAAAAAATGTCATTTCAAACCCATGAGACCGTTCATTTTCATTACAAATATAACCAAGATAGTTTTATTGAAACCTGACTTTTCTGTCGCTCCTAAAGCGCCGCCTGCTGGCACCTATTTGTAAGCAGCTTATGCAAAGCTGTATTAAGACTAGTGTGGATTTTTTCTACAATATTCACTCATGACAGTAAAATAGGACATTGTAAGTCAATCTACTGCAGTATTTCCTCTCTCACTCACTAAAAAATGTGGTTAACCCAGTCATGCTTAGGAAAAAAAAAACCTGTCAAATACCGTGAAACCGGTATAATTTAGAAAAATACCATGATACGGATTTTTGGTCATATAGCCCAGCACTTTTACATACCTTTTGAGCTACGGCAGAGAACTTGAGCACATTGAGCGTCTCATCATACATGGAGGCGCACTGGTTGATGTTTACAATCATACAGGCTTTGCCCCGGCCAGTAAAGTATCCCTGCAGATAGTGAGTGAGTTTGCTCTCTCTGAATGGAATGTGCTGTCTAAACGGACAAAGAGTGATTAAAAGACAAAGAAATGGGAGAATAAAAGAAATGAAAAAGGCACTAGCATACTTGGCCTGCTGGTTATTTCTGAGTGCATTGATGCATTTTCCCAGACTGAGCAGAGAGGTGTTGATGTTTCCCGCCTCTTTCAGCCGTTCACCTTTATTTTGTGTCTTAGCACATCGCTCCGATCCAGCCAGATCACACAATGCCAGCCTGGAAGCAGAGTACATACTTTTACAAAACATTCTGAAACACAACACAAACACCACCCTGCAGAGAGCTCAGACCAGAACACACAGACTCACTCGCTGACTGACTCCACTCTGGGTATTCCCACATCCTCCACCTTCAGGATCCGGACAGAGAAAATACTGTGGCTAAAAATTAAACAAAGAGAGACAAAGTCAGAATAACAGATCCATACAGAATCCACCACATTAAAACAGATAAGCACTAGGAAGGAATTTGTACCTCCTGCTAGAAAGCAGGTTGAGTTTAGTACTGGAGATGCTCTGATTCCTTTTCCCAAGTTTCATCACTTTTAAGGCTTCATCAGCGCTGCTCACTTGAACCCATTTCAGATCTGGAAAATTAACAAAAAAAGAACAATGCAATCTGCATACACTACAGACACAGTTTTATTAATCACCCAACTGAATCACCTATGGAAATGCTATTATTGCTACATTTATTTCTTGTTGCTCTAGCACCAGCACCTGGCCAGTTTTAGCTATTACACATTATTTCCAAACAAACAAACCCGAATGTCACTCCAGTACATTCAAATGAACCTATATGTAATTATTTTTTTTGGAATGATTTAATAAAGAAATGTTACAGTGTAATACTCCTGTAGCTCAAACAGTTCATGGCAATAGAAAGGCCAATGAGTTTGAGTCCTAGGGAATGCAAAAAAGGGTCAAATGTAAATGAAGACACATTATTGCATTCCTATTCCAGCCTTACAAGCTGGACTCATTTTGTTGTTACATGCAAACCTTTATTGTATGACTTGGATGCACCATGAGCTCCATCTTAATTTATGGAGAGGATATACAGTAAAAAATATACAGAAAAAACAGCAGCAAATTACAGACGCAGGTGCTCCATTACCTTTGATGAATGAGTTTCCTTTGACGTCTTGACAAAGGCGGAGGTTGGTTCTCCGTGAAGCATTGCTCGCATGCTGTTCTAGCAAGTCGTGAATGTTCTCATTGTAGATCTCGCAGAACGACACCCATATAGAAAACTTAGTGTGACTGTCCATATCTGCAGGCAAACTACTCTCATTCGCTACAGAGCTTCTATCGCAGAGAGTGGAACCATCTAACAGGAAATCAAAAAATAGTTTCAGCCAGAAAAACAATATAAACAGACTGCCAAGCACAACCTTTGAGATGTGCACACTAGCTGAAAAATTCTCTCTTTACCTTCAAGATCAGACTGCAAGCTGAGGGAAGACTTCTGTGCATCAGTCTAAAGAGAAGATTAAATCTAAAGATTCAGTCAAATGAACACTCCTGTAAAAACTGAGGGGGTTAAACTTATTGCATTATTGTACCTCTTTGAAAAGCTTGAGCAGGTTGCGTTTGCAAACTGCTTCCTCATTTTGCTGCTCTTTGTTGAGTCTGATGAAATCCCGGCACCTCTGGGGTTTCAAGCACATTTGAGTGAAGATGCGTCCATCCAGACTACTGAAGATCATGTTGAGGGAACGTGGCAAGATGCCTGGATCTGTATCTGGACCTAATGCATAAACTCAATCAGGACATTATGCTTAAATTTGAATATTTTACTAAAGCAAAGCAAGTCTGTTAAATTTAGCATGAAAAGGAAATTCACCCTTTCTATTTACTAAAGGTATCTTAATGATCTTATTGCAAATAATCCATGAGTATGTTTCTTTTTTAAACTAATCTTTTTGATGAAATCCGAGAGCTTTCAGTCCCTCCGTTGGGAGCAATGCAATTTACATAATCAAGATCCAGAACGATAGGAAAGACATCAAGAAGTTAATCTGTGAAAGTGATTTTTGATAATATTTTTATGTAAATATAGTTTTTTGTTGTTGTTGTTTTTTTTTTTGCGTAAACAAAGCATTGAAGTTTGGATTAATGGATTAATTTAATGATGTCTTTCATATCATTCTGGACCTGTGTAAATTGCATTGATTAAAATTGAGGGACTGAAAGCTCTTGGATTTAATCAAAAATATCTTCATTGTCTACTTCTGTTTCATTGTGCCTAAATCCCCAAGATCATCAATACAGAACCTACTTTACAAGATTGTTCTGATCAAAAAAACTGATGTTAATTTGTTGACCCTAATACACATTCCTGGCCTTTTGGCGAAACATTCATTAGGTGCACACTGCTTCAATGAAAATAAAATCTTTGTAATTTTTTATTAAAATGTAGTAACTTTTACCTCTTTTTAGAAAATAATTAAGTGTCAATGCAATAACAAAATATACAAACCAAAAAATGTGAAGGTCTTCCCAGCATTGGTGACACCATATGTGAAGACCAGAGAATTTTGTCCCTCTAAAACATCCTTTACAAGACCCTTCACTGTGCCCTCAAACATATCCTTCTGTGTAGCGTCTGGGCCATAAACCTAAAAATACCACACAATAATATAAACCTTGTATGTCATACATTAGAAAATATGACCATAATTCAAGACAGAGCAGAACTTCCAAACAGAAGAGAATTTTATTTACAAAGATATATATGTTTGTCCAAAATTGGTTGTCAAAAAACCACTAGCCAACACAATCAGTCACTAGACGGTGTGTTCTGATGGATTAGCTTGCCTGAGAGAACTGGAAACGTTGAGCAGTAACTGGCACTGATTTATCACTGAGCCTGGCAGAGAGAGATGATCGTGGAGCTTTGAGAAGCACAGTCTCTGGAGTCTGAATGGCCACACATTCCTTCAAAAACACAGACAAGGCACACCATATCAAAACCCTTCTACATTAGGGTCTAAATTTTAGGGGTGCTTGAAATTTGTGAAATACCCCTTAACCATTTTTCCCTAATTTTCACCTGTGATTCTCCATTCACCATCTCAGCTGATGAAAATGGTCTTATTCTAAGATACACCTTCAAATGTTCCTTCTCCTGGTCTGACGGGTCCTACAAAAGAAACATCAAGGCTCCAACCATTTCAGTTGACCATTTCAAAAATCATACATTTACAAACATACACTTTCATAAAGTCATGGCCGCCTGTCATCTTACCTGTAAACCTGAACATTCGCTGAACTCGGACGACAGATTTCTCCTTAGATCTTCCACGACCAACATCTGCGGTCTTGCCGGATCATCCTTTAGCCCCGACTCCATCATTCTGCTCTAAATAAACATTTGAGACATAAAATTTGGAAAATGAAACAACAGCCTCTTATGTTAATAAGACCATTTGACATTTTAAAGATCCTAATTATTTTTAAACTTTCTCAATTACCTTACGACGTACATTTAAACAGAAAATGTACACAATATTTTATAAATATGTTAACGTTAAATCTAGGGGGGAATTACACCAGGACTTTCACAAACAGCAGTAAAAACAGCAGATAAGAACAGGTCAGCAAAGCATGCGCATTAAAACAAGATAATTTAGTTGACTTACAGGCTGTCAAAAGACAGAGTGTGTGCTATGTTGTGTTTGACTTCGGTTAATGTGTTTTATTTGTGTTGTCTCGTCTCCCAAACTGTCGCGCGTACTTATTTTCAAATTCCACCAATCGGATAAGCGAGAGCAGCAGCAAAGGCTGCTGGGAGCGTGTGCTCGTGCACGTCATTGTGGCGTTATGAATGCGCAAACGCTAGATTTGTGTCTTGTGTGCGCATTTCTCAGTTGTTGCAGATTTTACACATTTGTTTAGTTTGGTTTGGTTTTTAGAGTGGTTATTTTATTTCTTTCTGTTGTTGTATTTTCTATGGAAGCTTTGTAGCATTATTCAATTTGAAATGTAATATGCAAAATGACAATGCAATATGTAAAATGGCATTTTTTTTGTATTTAAATTTACGTTTTACATTACCATTCTAGCAACGTTTGGTGCAAAATGAAAATGAAATTACATAATTTATATTTGCCATTTCATACACTAGTTTTAAGATGCATATTGAAACGCTTTATAAGTGGCAAAATGAAAATGAAAATGCATTACAGAAATGATTAGATAGGCTATGTGTAACATGTTCAAGCAAAAACTGTGGCAAATTGCATTTTCATGAAATGCCCCGCAATGGATGTAGCAATATTCATGTCTATTTAGAAAATGCATTCCGAGCCGATCACGCCCCCTCCTGGCCTGTCAAGAAAATGCAGTCGCGAGTGTATTGACTGTGATTGTAAATGCAATTAATAAAAATATTATTTGAATGATCATTTTGCCACAGTTTTTTTTTAACATGTTACACATATTTAATCATTTCTGTAATGCATTTTCATTTTGCCACTTATAAAGCGTTTATGCATATTAAATATGCATATTAAAACTAGTGTATGAAATGGCAAATGTAAATTATGTCATTTCATTTTCATTTTGCAGTGCACCAAATGTTGCAAGAATGGTAATGTAAAATGTAAAATTAAATACAAAATGCAATGCCATTTTACATATTGCATTGTCATTTTGCAAATTACATTTCAAATTGAATAATGCTACACATGCAGAGTGAAAAGGGTAGTATTTGCAACTTTGTTCTTTTCTTTTCAAGATTTTTTTGTCTGTATCTTTTCTTTTGAATCCTACTGTCAATTTTAAGGATCTCTTAAACTGGGATATAAGTCTCTTAAAGGGATAGTTCACCCAAAAATGAAAATTCTATCATCATTTATA
Source organism: Pimephales promelas (assembly GCF_988280905.1). Lineage (NCBI taxonomy): Eukaryota > Metazoa > Chordata > Actinopteri > Cypriniformes > Leuciscidae > Pimephales > Pimephales promelas. Next base: position 21,076,833 of record NC_142783.1, read on the forward strand.
AAAATAGCTATTTCTCCACCAGGAAATAACCACTTTTATATTATTTTCAATTATTCAGTCACCCATTTGAAAGGCTTACACTTTAACAAATGCACAGGTTTGTGAAAGTCATCACTGATGCGAAAATCGTAAAAAAAAAAAATAATAATAATAATAAAAAAAATCTCTCCGCATTTTCTTTTTTTATTTTGTCTTAATATTTGATTGTATACATTTTAGTTACTTATTAAAAGTACGCCTACACTATACTGAACCTGAGAGAAGGAAGGGGGCCAAAAAGAACAATTAAATCCCATACCCCAATTACCCCTAGGGGTAAATCGCCGTTCCGTTATCTCCTGTCCCGATCAGGTCCAAATCCCCTCAGTTAAGCATGGGATTGATCCGGGAACTCAAAACAAACTGTGAGGGACAGTTTTAAAATTATATATATATATATTATGTTTCTCTTGGGTTTTCAAACACTTCAGTAGCCAAAAAAGTACGTTACAATTAATTCAAGGCGTATTTTCACCTGGCTTTCACCTCTGCAAAACCAGTCTATGGGCAAAACAAACACTATTATTTAGAACTATAGATTTGCATTTTAAATATATTTCAATGAACGTTTTTGTGTCATTAAAAAAAGAATTACGTGAATTGTAAGATATAAACTCGCAATTATGAGGAAAAAGTCGAGAAGTCAGTCTTTCCCCCCTCATAATTGAACTTACCTCGGAATTGCGAGTTCATATTTCACAATTGACTTTATATATCACAATTCTGACTTCAAAAGTCGAAATTATCCTTTAAATTGTTATATTCCATGGCGGACACAAGATTCCATGGGAGTTTGCCCAAAAGAGAGCTTGGTTTGCTCGAGACGAACTTCAATAGATTGTGTCCTGAAAACTTCTTTTTGAAATTCCATTTAACAGTGAAACCCTCTGAAAGTCGCTGTATAATAATAATTTGCACACAGGGTGAAGTGAAGGGGAACCGTGGTAAATATCTTACCAGGACAGCGAGTTTAGAGCAGCCCCCTCTACTTCCACCTCACGTTGGCTGGCTGTAGTTTCCGCCCTGTTGATCTGTCCAAGAGCGCGCGCACGCCCCGCAGTGATGCAGAGCCATGTGCGCCAATGTGTACCACACTTTGGAGGAGAGCAGTGGTTATTTTTGATCTTCGTCTGTTCCAGATTTTGTACACTGGGAAATATGTTGCAAAGTAAGTGCGCTTCTTTTTGACCATTTCGAAAGCTCAGTCATGAATTTTGTTGTTTGTTGTTAAGAAAAACTCCCTAACAATTACTCTTCACATATGCTAATTCATAATTATCTTGTTCCTTGAGCTTGTACCTTCATTGATCCAGAATTATGTTTACATGTTCACTCTTCTGACCTCTACTGGTTACAACTTTTCAATGACTAATTATTTTGTTTCACTTAGCTACAATATAGTGCATACTAGCCAACATTAATTTATTTATTGATAATTGTAACTAAAGCATATAATATCCGATGAAAACAGCTGCTTAATATTTTTGTGGAAACTGTAATACAGTTTTTTTTTGATGATGATGATGATGATGATGAAACCTTTAGAAACACCTTTATTTACATAGCGCTTTTTACAATACATATTGTATCAAAGCAGCTTCACAGAATTAATATGAAAATAATACAACAAAGTTTGTTTCTAGAAGAAAATTACGTCAACGTCCACCTTAAGAAAGGCAAATCAATAATATTGTTGAATATTAAATGTCCCCAACTAAGCAAGCCAAAAGCCAAGGCAACAGTGGCAAGGAACCAAAACTCCATCAGGTGACTGAATGGAGAAAAAAACCTTAGGAGAAACCAGACTCAGTAGGAGGGCCAGTTCTCCTCTGGCCAATGAAGAAACAGTGTATGATTCAGGCGGAACTACAAGTCAAATTGGATCAGAACATTTAGAGTATTTATCCATTTCCATCTGTTTGGAAGTAATCACGCCGGTATGGAGACGAGTTGTTGAGGATCAGTGCCGATGGCTGTCGTATCGATGAGGCCTTCATAGGGTTGATGAGGTCGGCACTTCAGGATGAGCTGAAATGGGTCCAGGCGCAGGTCCACCATAGAGGGTCCCTCGAGATAAACAGAGAGACTAAAATTAGAGTAGACACCATCCTTCTTATGATGTACCAAGTACATCAGGATTTACGTGACATGTACCGGGTTCCGGCACATTTTAGATGTCTAGTGTGTTGTGTATGCTAGGCCAAAGTTGAAAAAGTTGAAATCTTTTGTCTTTAATGTTATTGTGACCTTTTTTTCAAGACGTTCCATCAGTGAGGCGGCCTGTTAAGTCTTTAAATTAAGGACTCTAAGTCATTGCATCAGGTCTGACTTTGATCTGGTTTACCAGACATAGATTGAGGTGAGTCCAGGACCAAATCTAACACTGAATGAAGCTTCGTTTCATGTTTACTAATTTTTGAAATAAGTAACTGCTATTGCCCCATGAAGTCGTTTTTGGCTCTCTTTCTTGGCATTGATAAAAAACACACTGTTCCTCGCCTCCCTTTGAATCAGACTAGTGTGTGTGTAACTTGGTCACTTTCTGTATCATGGAAAACATCTCAGGGTGTAGTATGTAGCAGGATAGATTCGGCCTGCGACAATTTTGTTCTTTTTTCTTTGCCAGGTCTCTCACTCACTGAGTAAATTATGACAAGAATGTTAATTTTCTTGTCTCAAATTTTTTTTTATTAATCTCAGAGACATTTATTTTTTAATCCAAAACACGACAATATAATTTGAAGCAATTTCACTTTTATTACCACAGATTTTACTTAACATAGATTGATTTAGATTGCACATACAATTTTAGGTGGCGGCTAGGATTGAAAAAAATTCTGTTTCTGCTGCAGATTTTGCTTGATGGCATTTAAAAGCTCCTTATAGATGAAAGCAAGAAGGAACAGAAGTAATGAGAGAAAAACAACAAGTAAATACGTCCCAAACAGAGCTGGAGAGAACAAAACCAGCTAAAACTGGACTGAAGAGGAAACAAGAGGCTGAAAGGAGTGAGAGAGTGAGGTCGAGTATAAAGAGAGGACTGGAGATGACTGAAAAAAAAACACATTCAGGGGCCACTCCGGATGGCGGATGGGGCTGGATGATCGTGGCTGGATGTTTCCTCACCACCGTTTGCACACGTGCGGTCACTAGGTCAGTACATGACTCCCCACAGACACGTGGTTATATATGCACTTCTTTGCTTACCAGGAATCAAGGTGATACCCTCACATCACCTCTGTTTTGCCATATTAAGGTCTTGATTTTGTTTTTGGAGTCTACTAGAATTGGTTTTTAAACACATTATTATTCACATATTTTACATTGTTGCAGCACCTCTCTTCCCAGTCTGTCAGTAACGCTCCTTTTAGTTTCTGTCTCTATAAAGCCCCTTCTTCCGAAAGCGTAATATGCTCTGATTGGTCAGCTGGACAAGTGTGTTGTGATTGGTCAACTGCTTCCACCATGTTTCAGAAATGCCATGCCACCATAACAGCGAGTAACAACACAGTACTAACGCAAGTCCACCATGCCTCGCCTTTTGGCGGGAATTATTTAAATGAGGAATATTGTGACGTGTACGTTCCTGGAAGAAAACTCTCAAGACGACAGTCGAAGCATTTTTTGCTTACTGATTTAGAGAATAACTCCCTCTGGAGTGTACTTTGTGCTCTGTAACTTTGCAGACATTTTTGATGCTCAAACAGCAACATTACACACAAAGGAAGTAGAAAATTTAATAAAGCATAAAATATCCTCTTTAATGTGAGACTAAATATAACTAAATGCTGCGGAAAAGGCCTTTAAACTCAACCAAGATGAATCATTCAATAAGCAGGATAACTACTCCGGGAAAAATACCCAGTTTTGGATGTTGATAGCAAATGTTGTTCTTAAAAGGACTAAAATGAATGTTGCAGTAAGCAACAGTTGAATGTTTTCATATTGCTTCCTTTTCATGCTGGTTGCAGGTGTGTTTCTATCTTTTTTGTGGAATTCCAGTCATACTTTTCCAGAGATTATTCTTCAACCGCATGGATACATTCTCTGCTGGACTGCACTACAATGTTGTGTGGTAAGACTCTGAATAACCCTCTGAACAACTCTGTGACTTCGAGGTGGCAGCTCAACTATATTGATTTTAGGAGAACTTTGTCTTTAAAAAAAATCTGTGTTGACAGTTTTACAGTGCATAGTCCACAGACCAGATTGATCTGGCTGCCAGTGAGAAAGAGTATTCACAGAAACACATTTTATTATTTATGTGGGGGTTTTGGGTGTATCTTTTGGTATCTATTTGTCCACTGATTCTTTACAAGCATTTAGATTATTTTATCGTATCAATTGTGATGCATACATTTACACAATATTCATTAATCGTGAGGACAAACCATACAAACCCATATAAATACAAATGATAGGGTTTATTTTTAAAAAGTTAACGTTAATACTAACTACTAAAGTGGTGATCTTGAGCTTTTATTTTACCTGATACTTTATTATTTTTATATTAAACCGTTTTTTTGTGTAATTTAATATATTGGGTTGATTCAATGATTTTAATAATTAGTTAAATACTAGTGAGTTAAATTTTTCTGCATGATGAACAATTTATCTGTTCCATATCAGTTGGTGGGCTGATATTATTTTTAAATTAAGTGGTAAAGGTTGATAATGTATATTTATCAGTCAAAATTTAATAGTGAATGATCATTTCCCTTCTTTACATTTAGATTAATTACTGTACTCATTTAAAGTGGAAATTAAATAATTTAAAAACACTCTTAAATGAAAACAAAACTACTTTTATTTTTCATACTGTAAATTCACGTGTAGCTTTTAAAATTAAACATTTTGCATTTCGGGTTTTTTTATACATGCAAGATGTGAGTACAACATCTAGTGAATTTTAATATTGTCCATTAATCGGTTATCAGTCATAAAATAATACAAACTTCCACTATCATGCAAACCACCTCATTCTTTTTTTTCTTTCTCTCTTTATAGCACCACTGGGTAGTTATATAGGGAACCGCCTCTCTTCTCGTGTAGCTGTCATGATTGGTGGACTTCTTTCCTCTGCCGGTCTGGTGCTCAGCTCACTGGCCACGAGCGTAGAGTTCCTGTATCTTACACTGGGTGTTCTTACAGGTTTGATACAAATGCACACAGCAGCATACACAACATTGTAAATATTTCAAAGTCAAACAGAGCCTTCTATTTCAACTGCACTGGTAATCATCATTTTCTATTATGTTAAAGGAAATGAAAATTGCTGTTAATTTACTCACCCTCAGGTCATCCAAGATGCCCTTCTTCAGTAGAACAGTAAAGAAGCTGAAACTGGTCCTTTGTTATTCATATTAGAATTGCACTGATTACAATTTTATAGGCCGATCCCGATTTCCGATTTTTCCTTGAGTTTGACCTGATTATACCGATTTTAGCCGATTTTGATTTCATTTTTTTCAAACCACTTTACAGCACACACAAAAATGTATTTTCTAGCTTCTCTTTAATAGAACATTTTGCATAGAACATTTTTTGAACAGATAATCGCTATAAAACGGAACTATATAAATTACTCCTGGTGTGGGAAATTCAAACACATCTAAAGTGCAGTATTAGGGAAGAAGCATTTCCTTTTCACATCCAATAACCAACTAAAGAAAAATGGAAAAACAGGTAATGGCAATAAAATAATAATAAACTTGTTTTTTTTTAAATGACCATCGTATGGCTTCAAGAGCAACATGTTGGTTGCGCTTGAAGTTAATTGTGTGGAGAAAAATCCACACAATGGACTTAATTTCTTTTCCACTGAAGAAAGAAATACATGAACATCTTGGATGGCATTAGGGTGACTAAATTATAAGGAAATTTTCATTTGAGGTGAACAAATCCTTTAAGGGTTTACTGTGTACACTATGTAACTTTTGGCCCTCTTGCAGTTAAAAATCAAAACTGTTTGCATTTGCCAAAGAACACTGTTTTGGTTATGCTTTAGATCTACTTGACTGTGCGGATGAATACGGTTATCCTACTGCTCATAAAACATTCTCTACTAGGTTAAAGAGATCTAACCAGTTTAGATGGAAAGGATCTCAAGCTGACTAGCTGAAGACGTTACTGTAGATTTACTCATTAAAAGACACAGTGCTTCCTTAAAAAAAATATTCCTGCACAGCTCTACTATAACAACCATAATGGAATGACTCTTCACAATAGATCATTTAATGAACTTTGTTAGAGATCTAAATATGGCAGTTTATCTGTTTAATAAAATAGCTTACTTTACTCACCTGTTTGAATAATAAAAACGGCAACTCTGCGTCACTTTACAACATTTCAAATCCTTTAGGTCTCGACGTCTATAAACGCAATTTCCTGTGAAAACATAAAAACTTATAATAGGCTTATATTCTTTTATAATAGAAAATCAGGATAAGAAAAAAACTCATTTTGGAAAAAAAAATTATGTATTGACATTTAACTTTGAACATAGTGTACATAGTGTACCTTTAATTTGCAACAAAAGCCATGCATATCCGTAGTCTTGAATACCAGCCTTCCTGCTTTTCTGCACAGGTGTAGGATTTGCTCTCAGCTACACTCCTGCAATCGCCATTGTGGGTTCTTACTTCAGTGAGAGAAAAGCGCTGGCTTACGGGATCGCCATGTCAGGCAGCGGCATTGGAACCTTCATACTAGCACCGGCTGTGCAACTCCTCATTGAGTTCTTCTCCTGGAGGGGTGCGCTGCTCATTCTGGGGGGTTTGGTGTCTCACTTGTGTGTCTGTGGAGCCCTTATGAGGCCTTTGGAAGGCCAAAGAGGGAGGCAGAAGGAGATGGACTTGGAGGGTAACAAAAAGGTTGATTTGCTGAATGTGAAACTTGATGGACTCCTCAGTGTTGAATTGAGTGCACAGGAACAGAGATCAGTGGAGGTAAAACATATGGATACTGATAAAATGATGAAGGACAGAGGAGGGAAAGAACAAGCTGACAATATGCCATGGGATGGAAAAGAACAGATGGAGGCAGATAAGTCAGGGTCCTCAGAAGCAAAGCATACACACTCCGATGGGGAGCTAAACCATAGACAGGATCTCCCTGAAGACTTAGAGATCGTGAACGGAAGCACAGATGAACGGAACATCTCAGTCCCAACTTTAATACTATCAGATGACTTACCAGCTATCCCAGAACCAAAATCCGAAGCAAACGCTAACCACATCACCCTGGCACAATCAAAGGTGTTGAACACAAACATACTGAAGGAGTCCAAGGAAAATGGACATACTGAAGGAGTCCAAGGAAAATCTTTCAAAAGGAAGCCTGTATTGAGAGAATATTCCTTCCTTTTAATACCAGACTTCCTGTTGCTGTTGGTTTCCTTCCTGTTCCTTGCATATGGATGCAGTGTGCCATTTGTGTATCTTGTACCATATTCACTGAGCGCAGGCGTTAGCCCTCAACAAGCAGCATTACTCATGTCCATACTTGGAGTGTCAGGGATTGTCGGAACTATCACTTTCGGATGGATTGCTGATAGAAAGTAAGGAATTTTTTTTCTTATTTTCTCATAAATTGCAATATTACGGATGGATGTAAAACAAAACCACAAACAAAATATACCTGAGTTACTTTGTCAAATAAGTAACGCAATTTACTTGCATGCATTTACTCATCTCACTTACACAAAAACAGATTCAGTATTGGTTAAAATAAATAAAAACTGTGAAATGCAAACTCGGAATATTACTCAAACCTGCAATATTTAAATATATTAAATAGCACAAATATACTTACGTTATCAAACAATGTCTCAGCAATAGCAAATGACAGCAATCCATCTATCCAATCAATTCCCGCTGAACAAAATCAAGTCCCTAATTGTTTTTCTCATATTAGAAGCCGTTTCACATGGATACACATCTTCACAATAGAGAATAGAAGAATAGAACTTTTTGTTTCATAACAACTTTAAGCAAAAAGCACTGAAATGTCATTAGAAGCTGGAACAAACACGTATTCTAAAAATGTATTTACCGTATTGTTCAAAATATTTTCTCTTTTTTTATTAATTCCTTGAACGTACTAAAAATACTGTTAATGGAACTGCTTATTACTGTAATTCTCAACGATTCGATTCCCATCTAACCCTGTGGTTTGATCTGTTTCGGTACGCTTATGTTTAGGTGTTTGAGGCCATATAGGGTGGTGAGTTACATGCTGGCTGTGGGGTCGGAAGGGCTAAGCTGTCTCTTTCTGCCTCTGCTGAGTGATTTTTCCCTCCTCGTCCCCTTTTCTCTCATCTATGGCTACTTTGACGGAGCTTACGTGGCACTTATTCCTGTGGTGACCTCCGACACTGTCAGCTCCACCCAACTGACCTCAGCTCTGGGAGTTGTTTACTTCCTCCACGCCATCCCCTACCTCATCAGCCCACCTATTGGAGGTCAGAGAAGATTTACCCACTCTCTCTTTCACGCTCAAACACACCGACAGATTCTTATTTTCCAATACGTGGCCAGAATCAATCACACAAGTTATTGGAGTTATGCTTTACTGTTTACACATACAGTTGCTTATTCACTTGTATGTGCCTGGAGTATATTTAACTAAATCAGAGTGTTTTACGAAATCTCTCTCTCAGGTTGGCTAGTGGATCAGACAGGCTCCTACACATCTACATTCTTCCTCAGTGGAGTCTCTCTGATCTGCAGTGCTGTGATTCTGGCTGCTGTGAGAGTGCTCATCCGCTGCACAAGAGGGAGCTCTTGCTTAAACTGACTCACAACCAGGTACAGGAGATTTCTAAAGGAGTAGAAAAGGAAAGCAAAATACAGAAAGTGCCTCCTCTGGAATTAAACAGGATCATGTGAGAGGTTTTTGTGTTTTTAAATCAAACCTCTCACCTGTCAGATGGACTGCCACAAACACATGGCCAAAAGATTACAAGATTTTTGTAAATGGCGGCTCCTGGGGAGTCTTCAGTTTCCGGCAGGTGGATTACCCCCTTCTCCTGCTTACCTTGCTACAGTAGTTTAACTGAAATATTGTAAATATCATTAAAAAAATCTTTATTTCATAAAAATAAAGTATAGATGTCCACAATGGTCTGAAAGTCCCAAGTGCTGCAGCATTTTTTTTATTTTGAGTATGATTTCACAAAAATAGGTTGCTGTATCATGGCATGTACCCAAAATTGCCACTAGGGTGCTGTAAAATGTCAATTGCTGTCAATTCAATATAGAATTTATTATTTTGAACATCAACTTTCAGTCCCTCCAGAAAAACGTGATTATGTGATCACATGATTCAATGCATAATCAGCCAAAGACTGCATATTTATGCAGGGACATTTTCTCAAATACGGCGCATTTTCGCCAAATAAATTGCAGATTTTCGTGCAAAATATACAGGGCTTGTATGATTTCATAATCCCCATTTTTGTTGCTTCATATATATCTTAGCAGAAATTTGAAAAATGTTGCGTTTACTTTACCCAAGAGCAGCCATTTCCCCATTGCCATGGGAACGTTATGAACTGTGGCGTAATAGAGTGCCGAAGTTACGACGTCACTCTGTAGGCCAAAACGCGGGAGTTAGCATTTTAGCACTCCCAGTTCCCTCGCTCTAAAGTCAATGGAATTTTTGAATGGTTTTTGCTAAATCGCCTGAAATAAGGTCTGTGGTGAACAAAGCATTTTCACGTTTTGATATAGAACACAGTTAAAAACTGTATACATTTTAGATTAACTTTTAAAGATTGTCTTGATAAACAAAACGTGTAAGGGTCACAACTCTTTGTTAAACACAAATCTTATTTTTTGCGATTTTCAAAAAGTCTATGGGGGAAAATGCGTAGCTTTACGATCGAGGGAACCCATGCGCCGCTAGCTTCCGAGTTGTCCTACAAAGTGACGTCATCACTTCGGCACTCTATTATGAACACGTGAACATCATCGAAAAGTTGTAAAACAGGAAATATTTTCTTAAATATTTCATTTATTCATTTTTACAGAAGTTTCCTTTTGTAAAGCTACAGAACTTGTTTGACTCATCAGTGTTTTGTAAGTTTGAGCCATGTGTTTATTACGTCTGAAATAAAACAAGATAAAATATTCGAGCACTTTCTGTGATGTAATATGTTTTCTCATCATAGGCAGTTAGAAGAAATTACTCTTTACATTAAGGTAGTAGCCTAGTGAGAACAGGGTGTTGGAATCACTTTTTCTCTCTGTAGGCCTATTATTGAATGTAACAGGAAATTGAACTGGAATGTTCATTATAGAATTTATAGTAAAGTAAACGCACTGGTTCTAGACACAAATCTTTTTGTGCTGGCAATTTCGATGACGTCACTGGCATGGTAGGACCCGCGGAGCGCCATAGACAACAGCTGTAGGTCCTGTAGACGAAAATGAGCGCTTTTAACGGCATGGATTACGCATTTGAGCCCGTGAGGGACAGGCCGGTAGTGTCTAACTACCACCACATGGAGGACGATCAGATTCAGGCTTCACTTGCAGTACAGGATCGTTTGGGGGAAAGTGACTGTGGGCGCGAGCGCTGTGGAGCATAGACACTGAACGGAGACGATCTGTTGCAGAGAGGTCAACCTGGAACATTTATTGATCGGCGAAAAATGCATCACCATGCACCGTTCATTTCGGATGCTGTTCGGTGAGAGAAACGTGTTGGAGGAGGCTATGCTGTCTCTAATGGATGTCCGAGCTGAGACGCGAGCGCCCCATAAGTAGCAGGGTATTTTACGAATAGGTGACGGCTGGGCTAACTTGTTACACTTTTCTCAGATTGTTTAGATTAACAGCGTACTGGCAGTTCACTCTATGGGCGAGGGTGCATTTAGGAAGGAGAAAATCCCATCCTTTACAGTGAACTATAGGCTACATCAGGGATCTTTTCCCCCTCACCCGAATATCAAGGATTCGAGTAACGTTAACGTGATGCATTGAACTTGTAACTTGTGTAAATAAAACATTTCGTGCATTGTCAGACGTTTCATGTACTCATTGACGAAAGTACACATCTCTAAATAGTGTGTCGCTAAAAAATCTGTTTCCTTAGCCATGTCAGCTAGCCTCAGACTGTTTACAAGCTACGGCTGTTCTGCTGGTGCGGGTAGGCAACGGAGTGGCTTACCATGCCAGTGACGTAGTCGAACGTTGAAATCCAACATGGCGGCGCCCGTGTAACAAAAACAACACTTTCAATGTACCATTTTATCCCTTTTAACAAATTTTGCCATTTTAAAAATTGTACCAATGAGAATAAACAAAATACATCTGTTATATCACCTTTTCTCAAATTTCAGTTCAGTTCATCTTTAACGTTAGCTCCATAGCGCTCACCATAGTGTGACTGACTCGCGCGCGGATCCGCTCATACTTAGCAGCAGCTGTAACGTTAGCTTGAGTTTGACAGTAGCACATTTCACTCAGTATTTTTCTAACAATAATGTAACTTACCTTGAACAGCATGTTGGGCGCGAGTCGGGGTTGCGTTTAGACCGAACACGTTCGGTCTAACGTTAGGTGTGGACGAGGGAAATGTGTTGATCGAAGAAAAAAAGCCTCTCCACTGTTACTAGCCTTCTCTTTGTCCAAAACGTCCAGCGCCTGTCTCAACAAAGATGCCAGCTCTGGCTTTCCCATTGTTACTATCATACTGACAGCTAACGTGGATGGCAAAGCACTTTGAAGAGGACGCTCTGCCAGTTAGCGAGCTCCCTCTCCATAAGGTGCCTCTGCGCACCAGCCATTTCAAACCCAACCTCCAGTATTTGGGCCACGCCTCCTTATTTGCATGCACTCCTCAATCCTCAAATGCCCAATCCTAAATCCCCAAATGCCCAATCCTAAATACTAAATTGCTAAATGATTAAATGCCCAATCCTAAATACCAAATGCCCAATGCTAAATACATAAATGCCCAATCCTAAATCCTAAATAACCAAATGCCCAATCCTAAATATCAAATGCCCAATCCTAAATGCCAAATGCCCAATCCTAAATACCAAATGCCCAATCCTAAATACCAAATTAATTTTCGACTTCGACTTTGAGTTTTCGACTTATACTTTTAGTTTTCGTTTAAGACTTTTAGTTTTAGACTTTTGGTTTTCAATCTGACCCAATAATCCCTCCATAGTTGGAATCACTTTTTCTCTCTTATTCATCAAACTGCAGTTTTTGCAAGTTCCCGCAATTTGATTGCATAAAATTAATATCCCGCCTATCCCATTGCATTTTTTAGCGTGTTGCATAATCAAGGATTTTTGCCAGAATCAATCTAAAAAAAAAAAACTCCGCATTTTTCTGGAAGGACTGACCTTTGGGTCAAATCACCACACAGCTTTTGTCACACTTTTGTAATGGCTGCTACTACGCCCCTACATGCACTACTGTTTTCAAACAGTCAAGCTCACTGGCCTTAAAACACTCAAATCAAATGTCACTCTCAGTGTCATAAAAGTGTTATTCATTTTAGTGCTGCTATCAATACGATAGCTCATGGCCCAGATTAAATCAAATCTGCTTCTTTTATTTCCACATTTTCATGTTGATTTTTTGGAATGTTTTGAATTCTGCAGAATGTTTGATACAGAATTCCACTGAATGTTGTAATGTTTCAAATATACCAAATGTGTTAAATAGAGGTTTTCTAACTCTGCATCAATCAGCAGAGCTTGCTTTGGACTTTTGGACTTCATTACAAAGGGAACAAGAATAATATTACATATGTAAGCAGATAGCCTGTTTCAGTTTATCTTTATCTATTTCAGATAAAGGTCATGAACATTAATGTGCCTTTGAAAGGAATTATGGGTTTTTGACAAGAAGAGAAACAATTTTAATTTATTTTTTACATTTTTAGAAAATACATCAAACACTTTGTGATTCTCAACAATGCACATTTATTTGAAAGTGACATTGTATTGGTGCTGGTTACAGTAAATAACATTCAATTTGTCACAAGGTATCTTCAGTCTTTCCACTATAGCAAACTACAAAGTTCCCTTAAGAAAATGTAAAACAGACAATCATGTTTAAAATGCACTCAACTTGTGAGACACAGTAAAAAAGCGGTTTTAATTTGTATGTTACTGCAAACAAAGTTCCAAAATCAACTGAACAGGTCAAGTAAATCTTATCAACAAGCAAAAAAACTAGGCAGAAATAAAAGAGAGACATGATTATTCTTGTATTTGAAACATGTACTGTAAAGTTTCAAAAGTATTTTCCGTCTCATTTTTGAACAATAGTTATAACTAGATGCAATAACTTCAATGGAAACAATGAACAGGTATTGGAATCTACAGTCCATTAACACAACAAAAAAAAACACTGAATAGTACAGTATATTGACTTGAGATTGTGTCCTATTTTCATGTTTTTCTTAATTTTCTTTCCCTCCATTTTTTTAAAATTACGGTTTCTGCATTGAGTGAAATTTAAAGATCCTCCATAATGATTTTTGAGGATTGATGTATGACTTGTCTGATGCATTAGAGCAGATTTTAATCAGAATTAATTCCATTCAGAAAATGCCGAATTTCCACACAGCGAGGGTCTGTGCCCCTCCTCACAATGTTTTGAAGGAATCTTATACTCTTTTGTTTGCATCCTGAAACTGGGATTTCTGCTGCTTTCATGTAAAAGGGGACTGAATCTCTGGTTTGTAATTTATTATGATTTAGATGTTGGGCATAATTATAAAATATGTACTGTTGTTTATGAGGAGAACTATCATTTTCCTCTGACAGGAGATTGTTGTAAATCTCATCTGCCTTCTCAATTTCGTGCGTGTAACAATGCAGTGCTGCAATGTCTATCTTTAATTTGTATGAGTCAGGATTATATGTAAGATCCTTCTCATAGAGCTTAATGGCTTCCCTAGCCAAAGTCTCCCTTTCCTCGCTGTCTGCCATTTTGTAAACTTTCCATTTGTAGCAGTCTGCCAATTGTTTCAAAACTTTAGCTGAAGAGGGGAACTTTTCATGAGCTTCCTTTGCTTTTTGAATACCTTTATCAAAATCCTGTTCACTAAAATACCTAAGAATAACATGCAAACACTCCAGGTTTCCAGTTTCAAGAGTTCTTTCGAATAAACCTTGCATCTCCTTTTCAATGTTCACATTTTTCTCTTTGCACAGTTTTAGCCAATGAGAATAAATGAACAAACTATTTGGTTCTTTTTCATTTGCAATTTTCAGTTGCTGTACAATCTCATCTGGAGTGAATTCAGATCCAAATTCCGCGTTCATGGCTATGGCAAGTCCTTTGTGCCATTCCTTCCTATCTGGTTCTGCATTTAGAGCCATCTTAAAGTAATCAACCGCCTGGCACTTGTTGGACTTGTTAAGCTTCACCAGCGTCCAGCCCTTCTCTCCACTGACTTCAGGGTGTAAAGTGCATCCAGGTGGAGCAGGGTGCATTCGCTGAAGTCTCTCCACCTCTTCTAGATATCCTTTGCTTTTATCCATGTCTCCCAAATGGAAGTAGACACAAGCTAGGTTTGCTTTGTTGACCAGAAACTGGGCTCCTGCCTCTTCTGTTCCCTGCTCCTGGATCACACTTTCTGCTTTGTGCAGATGCTTCACTGCCTCTGTGTTGGAGCCAAGAGTCTGATGGATGTAGCCCAGCAGGTTGTAATAGTGAACCAGCCAAGTGCATGTTTTCTGGTCCAAATATTCCAGCTTTCTCAGAAAATTCTGGAGTTCATTTGTACTGCACTCCAGATCCCAGGTGAAGTGGCAGTCCAGCCTCTCAAGACGTTGTTTTAGACTAGAGTTACTGACACATTCAGAAATAAAGATCTATTAATAAAGAGTTACAAATGCTGTGTGTTTTGGTTTACATACAAATATATCGTAGCAGTCATGGGACAGATTATCAACAGTTTCAAATGAGCCACAATATTTTTACACAATCTTGAGTTTAGTCAATCACTTTAAATTCCTACTTTACAGATATTTTTTTTTTCATATTTGATTGGAAAAGTACTTACTCCATAATAATGGTTAGTGGTGGTCTGGTTTGGTCCTTCTAGCAATGCTGATTTGAGCTTTGTGTGAGTTGTTGAGAGATTTTTTTTTGTATTTATAATGATCACGCTCATAAAATCATCTTCTTATCTACCTTAACAGTCATTAGACACGTCAGCTCAGGATTGTTCTGTTTCTATTCTGTCTAAGGTTTCGTTTCGTTTCGTTTTTTTTTTTTTTTTACTTTAATGAAGTGTAGAAAATTAAGAAAAACATGAAAATAGGACAACTATCTTAATTCCCATCTTAAATCTCTAGTCAAAATACTGTATTCAGTGTTATATTTTGTTGTGTAATGGACTGTAGATTCCAATAACTATTCATTGTTTCGACTGAAGTAAAAAAAAAACTTCTTTGAGCTGGATCATGCTTATTGCATTTAGTTATAACTACGTATTGTTCACATATGAGACGGAAAATACTTTCACAACTGCTTTCCTTTGAGACTTTCATTCCTGAAACTTGGATATACAGATGTGTTGCTTACAGTAGCTACATGTCTCAAATACAAGAATAAACATGCCTCTCTTTTATTTCTGACTAGTTTTTTTTTTTAGTTTTGTTGATAAGATTTACTTGACCTGCTCAGTTGATTTTGGAACTTTTGTGATTGTTCTGTTTCTATTCTGTCTAAGGTTTCGTTTTTTTTTTTTTTTTTTTTTTTACTTCAATGACGTGTAGTTTATGTAATGACTGTGATAAACTCTATGCCCATGCCTTCTTCCTCATAAACATAAAGAAACTCTTTAGAGCATTTAGGTGTCAGTGATAATTATTAGATCATATATTCGAGAAATGTTTTGTAATTTGATATTGATAATAATATGTGGGTGTGACCGAGCTTATTGTTAAATGTTATCAATTTTTTTTAAATATAATATGGTAAATACAAATCCATTCAACCACCTCAACAGCCAACTAGAAATAAAGTCGGTCACACCCACATAGTTTTATCAATACCAAATGACTAAACATTTCTCGAATATATGATCCAATAATTAGCACTAACACTTAAACCTGCATCTAAAGAGTTTCTTTATGCTTATGAGGAAGAAGGTTTATTATATATTATTATAAACATATACTCAAAATGTTTGACTAACATTAACAAATATTAATAAAAAACTGTAACAAATGTATTGGCATTGTTAATTTAAGATTAACAATGCCAATACATTTGTTACAGTTTTTATTAATATTTAACAATGCCAATACATTTGTTACAGTTTTTATTAATATTTGTTAATATTAGTCAAACATTGAGTTCATTTTAGCTGTTAAATATTAACAAATGAAACATGCCTTTCAACATTTCAAAGGAAGTTATCCACACTGTAAAAAACCCAACTTACATTTTGTTCGAAAAAAACATTTTGTTTATTCAACTATTTAACATGAAAAAGTTTGTAGAAATAATGATGACCCTACGTTGAGAAAACTCAAAAATGTTCTGCAGCTGGTTGCCTTAAACTTAAGTTCTCAACTTTTGTTTTTACAGTGCATATTAAGACTGTAACATTGTAAACAAAGATATAATCAATTCTGAAAGCCTACCTATGATAAACATAATTAAAACAGTTAACTTACAAGTTAATAAAGTCAGGGTGGAGGTTTACTGAGTGAAAAAGAAATGAAACTGAAATTGAATGAAAGACTGAATTATTCTGATTGTTTGACTTTCTGTTTGCAAATCAGTCTAAACTGACCTATTTTGGGGCATCCTATAATAAACCAGGTGTTTTCTCATGGTGTTTTCATACAGAACACATTTCTCAATATGAAACTTAAAGGTTGTATCAGTGATTTCAAGCCCAAACAAAAATTAGGGCGAGGAAATACCGTCGTTTTTCGTTAAAAAGAAACAATAATAATCGGGAAGGCTTTTAAACGTTGGAGAGAACTCAAAGAATTGAACATTTTTAAATCGGTGGCCGAGGTTGCACCGTTTCTTCTTGACAGGAGTAGCTTCTAGTGCTGACTTTTTTGTATGTGAGATGTGTGTGAAAATATAATTCTTAAAAAAAAATATGAGTGAAGCTCGACTAAACTTGGATAGCTTTAGCGAATATCAGATTGTAGGGATTTAGTGTGTGAGTTGCTTCTACTTGTAGCCGCAACATTGTAGCCAAATGATGTTTATATACATCATTATGCTTTATAATCCAAAGCAGCTTAGTTCACATTTTACAGTTCACCGAATGAGCCATCATTGAGGTAGACATCAATCTGAAAATAGTGTGTTTTTGTCGCTTTAAGAAAAGCACGTACATGATGTTTTTTTTCATGATGCACGAAACAGGAGAGAGGGGCGAGCTAACTTGTTTTGTTTGGGATCTTGCTTCAAACACAAATAGAAGTGACGTTACCCACAATCGCTGATACAACCTTTAAAACGAACAATATGTCTGTTATTTATAATTAAAATTTGACACAGTAAAGTGCAATACTCAATGCTAAAAATGAAGTACATCTCTTGTGCAGTCTATGGCTGAGCTTTTTCAACAATTTTCTTTATCTCATCTGCTGTTCTTCTTTCATTTATGGCATGAAGATTTCTGATGAGAGCTGGGTAGGCTTCATATAAACCTTGTTTTTGGGACCACTCCTGCAGAAGTCCATAGGTCTGTTCTCTCGCATCATTAGGGTGGTTACACTCGTGATTGTCAATAACAGCTTTATTCATGCCACTGTGCAGGGCAACACGTTTCATCACTTTCCAGCCCAGATGATCAGCAATTTCTGACAGGTAAGGGTTCAGGTCCAAATCTACATGGAAAAAAAAAAAACATCATCACTGATTTAAATTCTTATGCTGCTATTTTTTAAACCAGTGCTTCCTAAACTTTTTCTGGCAGGCCCCCCTTTTGTGGAGAAAAATATTTTCAAGTGCAGAACACGCATCATTCATTTATAACTTTCCATGGCTTCCTGCAATACTCTAGCCTGGCTCTCAAGATATGTATTCTGGCTTTCAATCAGTGCGTCCTAAATAATAAAAGATAATTATGTTAAATAAAACTGAAATCGCAATGCTCAGATCCAAAAACTCTCACGACCTTGCGCATGTCGGATTCTGCAGTCGCGCGCTGTTGCTCTCCACCGACTGCGCTGATCAAAAGGACAATGGCAAACGACTTGCTGAAAACAGCTTTAATACTCCTTGGTCAGTGCGATCTATGTGATGTAATAGTTTTTATTTTATTTTATTTTTATAAATACACATCTGTATTAAAGACGTAGCTATTTAAAATGGAATTAAATAAGTACTTTGGGTGTCTTGTTCATTATACTAATTTCATTCCATTGACAAAACAAATTCCCACTCATTATTACACTAGAGTAAGTGTTTTGAAAGCATTATCCGTATAATACTGATTAAGCATCATCAAATTGTTTACTTATGAATCGTGATGTACTGCTACGGATGTCGACTCATCTTTCAACAAAAATTACTTTGCCAACTCTCCATTACACCGTGCCTCTGTGTAATGATCCTACAAAATAATCTACAGTCAAACGCTCAGAGCAAACAAAATCCGGGACCCCACGCAGGTGTCCTTCTGACAGCTGTCCAGAAACGCAAAGAAGCCGTTTAAACGGGACACATTGTTTACACTTCCATTTGACCTGTTGTCAGCAGACTCAGGCACGTGGAGTACAGTATGTCAGTGATTAAACAGGCATCTGTATTTAGTGTAGACGTTGCAGTGATTATAATGGACGTCAGGCATTAAGCAAATGATTGGCAGTGGGCGTGGCTTGTAGTGCGATGATGTCGATGATTCGTCAATGTCTTGCTCTATGCAGTCAGATGCTAAATGTATTTGCCCATATGATATCACAGATCCCACACCTTGGTAAAATAAATGCTTTGTTTGAAAAGATGGAGGCATTTTAAGTTACGAAACTTGCAGGTTGTTTTAATGGTAAAGAGCAAATTTAATGTCTCATGCCATGATACCTTTAATACAAGGATTTGCAATCCTGTTACCATAATTTGGGACAGTATAGTTTAATGCTAAAATTGATTTGTGTGATGTGATCATTTTTTATGTAAATGAAAAGAAAAAGCACACTTGCCTTTCAGGGGTACCTATATGAAAAAAAAGAAAGACAAAAAAATCAGGCACAAATGTTTTGAAATACACACACAAAACTAACATGCAGTTCCACTGTAACACAACAAGGGTGTCATGAACAATTAAACAAAGATAAATCACCTCTTCCTTAGGCACTTTGTCTCTTCTCTTTTTGTCCTTTTTTTGTTTCCAAAAATATAAGAGAACCATTACGATTATGAATAACGGAACCAAAACAGCAGCTGCAATGATCCCTGGAACAGAAGCAACCATAGATATTTCTACATTACCACCCCCTCTACTGTACTTTGTGTTTAACCAGCATAAGCTTTAGAGTACATTTCCAGTTACTCTTATACTGTGTGAGTGTATAGAGAAGAGCACTTGGAACAGGAGCATTTTAACAACTTATCCCTTGGCTATGCCTGTGGATGTGTGTAGCTTGTGGATATACATGCCATTTGACGTTGTTGTATCTTTACACACTGTATTGTTGGTTTCTGTGCATTTTGTTTCCACTTCTGTACACCTGTTGGATAAACATGAACACGACAGGGTGAAGACTGAATACTGAGCTGGAAGCAAATTTTCAAAATATAAAGCTTATGAAATGCTGAACGCTAAAACAAAAATTCTGATTTTGAAGCAACTGGGTCTTCAATGTTCCCTCTAACTTTTTTTCTTGCTTAGCAAACCTTTTATAAATTAAAAAAAAACAATGTATAAAATCAATATATATTGGTCAGAGCAGAAACACCCAGCACATCAGAAAAGTGAAGCCCTTGTCAACTCCCTCTTTAAGCACGATTCATTTTACACAGAAAATAAAAACAAAAAAATAACAAAATATTTATTATTCAAATGTTAAGGACAATTTTTCCAGGATTTTAATTGTTTATTTTTCTGTCTTGTCTATTTAAGATAAAAAAATAAAATAAAAAAACATGCTGAGATTATGAGGGGAAAAGTTATAAACAAATAGATAGTTAAAAGACAAGGCTTTTTGTTTTGGCCACATATAATGCCTGAATCCATCTCTATTTCAGTGACTGAGGAATTAGCACACACAGCTTCAGTTTCGCAGTGAAAATCAAATTGACATGTTTTTTTCCCCCACACACGTTTCGGAGTCTGACTTTTTTCTTGTGATTTGTAAGGAAGCAAAATAAGTGTGCATCTGCAGACAGCTTTTTACAGGGAACATGGTCTCCATTAAAACTCACATTATAACTCTCTTCACACACACATCGATCATTCTGTCCAGAAAGAAAAGGGTCTTTGGCTGACTACATACATGTCACAAGGCTTACAGATCCTACACTGGTCACCCTGGGGACAGTAATAGTCCTTCTGACACCGGCAGACAGTGTTGTTGAACGGCGAACATCTCTCTTTGTCCTCCATTTTAGCTAAAGCAGGGAGACAAAGCGCAAATTAGACTTTTTGCCCATCCTTCGATTTGAGCTTCAAGATGCACCATACAACCCTTTGACAACAGTACCACCTCTGGCATTAGAAACTTGTGGTTGACTGGTGTGATGGCTAATTTTTACATTTACATGTTTCTTTTCTTTTATATGTGTTCTTTTATTTTCTTCCATATGTTTTCTTTTCTTTTATTAGATGTTTTAGATGTGTGTAACTTTTACTAACGTTGAAAAAGATGTACTCATAAGCATATAAAGGAAGATGTTCATATAATCCAAAGGACATTATGAAAGCTATAACAAGCTGGTAGAAATGCATAAGTTAGAGTAAGCTTCGTTTCAGAACATATTGTTCTGTAGAAGATAACAAAGGACCAAGCAGCATGGAAACATTTTATTAGCTCATTGTATTTCGAGTGTGAAATGTATGTGTGCAGGGTTTTGATCAAATGAGAGATAAGGTGTGAGGTCGAACAGTAGTTGGGGTGTGAAGTCAAACAGCAGCTAAACGCAGGAAACTTTAACGAAGACGTCATTGTGCCGTCTAAAATGAATATATGGTTAAGGCGACATCAACATGTTTCCTTTTAAGGCTGGGTAGGGAACAATCTTCTGCGAACCAGATGCAGCCTACATAGAATTATTTCCTGTGTTGAGGGTATATAACCTGGGCGAAAAGGGACAAGCCTTGGCCTTCACATGTAGACACTGTCTGTATGTTGAATGCCATTTCAATTTTATTTCTTGCAAGAAATAAACTTTTGATACTTGGACTTTTAAGAGGTTTTCCACTTGTCTTCTTCCTCCTACGTTTTCGAACAGAATTATTTCCACAACAAAATGGCGACGGGGAGGATGGGATGCTGAACCGACGATCGGCGTGAGGAGGGAATTGACTGATTGACTGATCATCCCACAGATTAATATACTCTGCGGTTCAAAATCCTCAATCTTAAGGAGAGAGAATTGTTCTACTCATCACGACGACGGAGGTGACGCACTCCTAGAAGTGAACTCACAAGGTCATCAAGAGACGGTGAGAAGAAAATTATTTACGTGGTAAATAAGAAAATTATTTGCATATTGAATACTTTTCCTAAAAGGGTCAGAGTTTGGAATAAGCCTGATAGTAAATTTTCTCAAATAGAATGTATTAATTGTTTTCCCATTTCTCGAACACCAGATGGGTGCCTGTTCGAAATAAGCCTGACAGTCATTTTTCGAACAGTACAGAGGCACTTTTTTGGGAAAGACCTTCATCGACGGATGCAGGCAATTTGAAAGTCCTTTTTTGACGAATAAAGGCAGTGCGTGGTGGCCACGCGGGGGAAAAAATTAATACAGTGAATAGAGAGCGTGGTGACCACATGGGGGAAAGATTTAAATACGCAAATATAAATACTGTTGAGCAAATTGAATAAGAGAAATGGGGAAAAGGGCTCTGAAAAGGGCTATTTTAGTGCGGAAAAAACTGTGTAATTCTAATAGTAAAGTGTCTTTAAGGACAGTGGATTTCTCGAAAGCAATTTATAATTATATGATTAAGAAAAATGGAACGTGGTGGCATCAAAGTGTACCATGAATATAGAGAAATATGGGTTTAATTGGGGTTTGAGTGTAAGCAATCTGCAAAAGTCCTCGGAAACTCCCTCTGTCGGATGGACGGGGACGAGGAACCACATTGTCTTCCCTCTGCCAGACTGCAGAACCCTGTTCGACAGAGAGAGACCCATTCCAGGCGGGCTAAAAGTACTAAAGTAGGGCACTTTTCCTTTTAAAAAATGCTTCTAAATATAATGCAATTAATTAAAAGGTTTGACTGAAAATTGGCTTTTCTGTAAAGTACAATTTTGAAAACTGCTGATCACATTTAAAAGATTTAGGCTATAAATTATGTTTTTACCTTAGCTAGTAAGGGCAATGATTTTGGTTAAATTCAATCAAATTGATATTTGTAGAGAGTGAGAGTGCTTCCAGTAAGCTGTCAATGCAACCAAGTTCATGAAAATAGCAACTTGTCATGCTAGAAATCAGAATCGGGAGGAAAATAGCCCGAGATGCTATGGAGTATCCAAATGAAACTTGCTTTTGTTTGAAAGAGACTTTAATTATGATTGAATAATAAGAGAGAAAATTAGAAATTAGAAATGTTGAAACCAGATCAATAGATAAATTTTAAAAAGGCAGAAATTGTTACAATTATAAAACATAACAATAGAAATATGCATTCTGAGGGAATTAGGACATTTTTGATCCCTGGGAGACAGTGTGGGGAAATTAAGTGTATCCATTGCAGAAATGTTAAGAGTCAATGGTTTATGTTGAACAAAGATGCATGTGCATTATGCATAGTATGAGAATGAGGTGGGGTGACCAGTTCAGATATAGATTGTGATTTGAACAAGCACATAACATTTATCTTACAGTCATTTTATTTTGGTTTCTTGA
Organism: Pimephales promelas; assembly: GCF_988280905.1. Lineage (NCBI taxonomy): Eukaryota > Metazoa > Chordata > Actinopteri > Cypriniformes > Leuciscidae > Pimephales > Pimephales promelas. The sequence goes on from NC_142783.1 coordinate 21,099,902, forward strand.
AGAAGAGAAAAAAAGACGAAGAAGGGGCATTAAAAAAACTGTATTATAATTAGAGTTTTTTCCTGCATCTTTGCAAAGAAGAAATGCTTGCTTTTTTCCGCGCAATGAAGAACGCTTTTTAATAAAGTGAAGAACTGCTGTATTGATACCAGATGAGATTTTTAGTTATTAAACTAAGTTTAATTTGAGTTTTGCAGTTCTCTGAGTGTTCAGGGTTTCAGACACCTTGAATGATTGAATGACTGGAGATAGAAGAGGAGGAAGTGGTGAGGAAATGGACAGTTCACTTGAGGTGACAGTGACTTTTCCTAAAGACAATTTGTGTCATGCATTATGGAATTTTGTGCCAGGGTGGATCAAAGCCAGACCGAGAGTGTCATTGCAGCCTGATGATGAACCATGAACAAGTCAACTGAACGACAATCCACACAGGAAATAAAGACTTCCATCCACTCACTTGTGCACCAGGTGCTGCATTATTGATCACTACAGAGAACGTTTCAAATTTAGTTAATTATCATAGTAACTTGATTATTGTCTTTGATTATCCACTGGTTTCAGCAATTCTTCATCTTTCTCAAACTAACACTTTGAATCTGCTTCCAATAGGGACCAGTCCAGCTGCCCTGATACAGGAAGTTCAATAGCAGAATAGCAATAGTGAGAGATTGACTCACCAATCAGGTAAAACACTGGGACTGGATTTGATAGTGGTAAAAGCATGTATTTTTGTTGAGAACAGATTATGGACTATACAGAATTCTATGGAAAAGTAAATATAGGGCACAACGTGTCCCAAAGAAACATAATGGCTAGAGAAAAAAAAAATTTCATTTAAAGGTAATTTTCTGGATTCAATAAAAACAATGAATCTAATTTTAAACTTTTGAAACCACATGCTGTCATCACCAAAAGGGTACGACATAGAAATGTTTTATTTTTATCCATGGATCTGAGATTGTGAGAAGGTCTCCAAAAGATCTTTTAAATAGCTTATGAGCAAAAACAAAAGTTTGAAAATTGAAATATTGCAATGAATGACAAATTGCATTTGAGAAATTAGAACTGGTTCTCCCCAGTGTGTTAATTTATTTGATTTTTTTATTTAAAGTGTTTAATTTATTTGATTTTGAAAAGTTTGGTTTTCAATAGGGGTGTGAACCACACTGGTCTCAAGGTTTGGTTTGATTACGATTATCATGTAATGGATTTTAGTTCAATTCGATATCACGATGAATTATGATGCACTGAGTCCTCAATTTACAATTCGGTTTCAAAAATTGATTTGTGTGTTCGCCTGTACGGCACAAAGCACAGATGCAACAAATAATGTCAGAAAAGCATCAGTACATTATAATTGGTTATGGTCACTGGCTACTGTTCATTTGTTAAATTTGCATGTTTATTACATAGTATAATGAAAAATGGCCACTCTGAATGGGCTTATAATAAGCAATCACAAACATTTTCACAAAATAACCATTAACCTGAGTAAACTAACAAGGATAAGATGTTAACACCTACCGCTAGAATCGCATATTTTACAAGGCTGGCATTTGTAATCATTGTTCGGGTGGTCCGAATAGGTCTCCGACTCACACAGAGTACAACTTGTGTTTCTTTGACCTGTGCAGTCATTCAAGACTCGGTAACCTGTAACACACACAAATACATACATTTGAGAACATCCTATTACCTTTACTACTACTTTTAAAGATAATTACATGGTTCTCTGAAATACTTGATTCTGATTAGTCAATAAGTGTAGTCAAATATCTACTAGCTGCTAAAATTTTTATTTATCCGTTGCCCATGACAACGCTACTTTCAGGTCTCTCACTGTCTGTGGAAACAAAAATGGTTTTGAAAAACAAAATCACTTAAGAAAACATATAAAGCCCTGCTGTATGTAGCCCTACATTAACCTAACCCTTCCCAGACCCTATTACACTTTTGATGTGGAATAAGACACGAAGTCTACCTCGCTAACAAAAATAAGGTCCTTTAACAAAGCTTATACCTCTTGGACAAAGGCAGCAAGTGGTTCCCTCATGCTGGTAAGTCCCATGATCACACGTGTTGCGTCTCTTCCGCATGCGCCTGTCTCCCGTCAACCCTAAAGCGAACATCTGACACACGAAAAAAAAAATGCATTTTAAACCTACAGATAAAATGAGAAATTAAAGTAATATTTTCTAATTGAAATATTTTTTAAAATATATATCTTTTGTTATTAGTTGGAAAAAACAGAGTGAGGACCTCAAATAGGTTCATAATACCGGGAAATCGAAAGTGAAACTAATGTTAGTAACTTATACAATTTAATTATACTATTTTCAACCAAACCGACATTAAATTGTAGGTAATAATCTACTATATTTGTTGATTGTATTCAAATCAGTTAAAAATAGCCAAACCAATTCCATAAATTCCCGTATTCCCCTGGTAAAATAGTCGATGTAGCGCCCATAATGTTTTTTTTTTTTTTTTTTTTTTTTCAGATATCTAACGTTAGAATTGAATAGTTTAAAGGCATGACTTACCACACAGCACATAAATGCGGCGAGATTCCAAACATACATGTCTGAACAGTAACAGCCAAACAATAAGAAGTTGTATAGTAATTGCACCTATTTACAAGAACACTGTAAGTTACCATGTACAGTGAAAATAGAGAGATCAGGAAACTGGAAGTTGGTACCGCCTCTAAAGTTATGACGTAAACGTAACGTCGTTTAAAACGTAAACGAATGTAAAAGTCTCTACATTTAATTGCATTTGAAAACATAAGACCAAAATTTTCCTAAATTTTTGATATTTAGGAAAATAGACTGTTAAATCATGTGTAAATATTGCTATGTATTTCACTACAATATGGGATCATACACACAATATGACAATCGAAAGCTTAACAGTATTTGACGTTTTGTTATTTGTCAAGTGTGTAGCTATGTCACCAAATCTAACTTAATATTACCTTTAATCTCTGTCTTTTAAGCTAAAAGATAGCACCACTGTGAAACATAGCCTTAACAACAACTCCTAGATAGGCTTAAACTATTTTTTCACAGCGAGGTTGGTTTTTGCAGTGTTATAGCGCCACCAAGTGTACAAATATAATGAAATGGAAACAGGGAGTAATATACATATATGTATATAAATATATTGTTGGACTTTCTCAAGCAATGGTGGATTTTTTTTTTTTTTTTTTTTTTTTTGTTTACTATGCATTAATCACTGTTCATCACTGTAAATGACTATGTATTCCAAAACTGTGCAGTTCTTTCCGGCTATATCTCTATCCATGATATTGATCCATTATAGAAGGATGATTGGATGAGGGATGTATATGTATAGATATATATGTATGCAGAAGTACAAACAATATCAAACTATACAGATAAAATAGTACGTTTAAATTTTCATTTTACTTAAATATTAAATCCTCTGGCATCTCACATCTGCAGGCTATCACAAAAGTTTTACCCCGAGAGAGTAAAGCAAAGCTCAAACATGCATTTTAGACTAGGCTTAGTCTGAGATGGCCATTTCAGGTTAACCCTTCATACCTGAACAACAAAGTTTCTCAGCAGCCAGGAAGTGTAACTGAGACATTGTGTGTTCATGGTCTTACACAACACTGCATCCATGCACATTCTTTCATAGACTCTCAGCTGTGTGACCCAGTTTCTGCTATTTTCTTATTGGTTGAGCCCCTACTGTGAATTATGGGATGTTTTACTTCTGCTTTGTTAATGGCAGATGGCACTATAGGACAATTATATACACATAGGCCTATAGTACTTCTCATTCTGACAAATAGCCTATTCACGTGGCTCACACAGTATGAACATGAAAATTAGTCAGTTTAAATGATGAATTCCAATAGAACCTTTAAATTGAACGAATGGTTCTTTATAGTGGAAAAACAGTTCTATAGATTATTAAATGATCTTTACACAAATGGTTCTTTTAAAAACTGTTCTCTGTAAGGTTCACTGGTGAACCCAAAATGGTGGTTCGTTGCCATTACTGCAAAAAACAACTTTAAGGAAATGTATTTTTTTAAGAGTGCAGGAGAAATATTTTGATATGACCAAGCAACAACTATCATGTCAACACTTTCCTTTTTCACAATACACAACTAGCACCTCTGTAGGCCATACATCTGACACATTCATTGATTTGTCAACCTCTTACTCAAGTGACAATAATGGTGACATGGATGGAAACCACATCAACTTAGCTGTTGGAGTGCATAACGTGTTGGGTGAAACTTTTTCCTGCATGACAAGTATTACAAGTTAGAGAAGACCAAAAAAACTTTTTACATTAGAAATCTTAATTTGTGCTTGTTTAAAGACAACCTATTTCCTCGTTTATGAAAGTAATAACCCAATTCATTTCTGTTCTTATGCTTGTTTGTCTTCATACCTTGAAGCCAACAGCACCAACAGATGTTTGTGGTTTTAAAAACATATAACGAAACCTCATTAGAAGGACTGCATGTGCACATATTCACATTTAGCGTTGGTGTTATCTTTATCCTTGTGTGTCGTTGGGTATTAGTGTGTGTGTATGTTTATCATGACGTGTTATGTGTCACATCAACACAGACTGAGATGGCTTCTGCAGTTTTCATAATCTAGGGTCGACTCGAAGTCATTTCAAACCTCTTTATGATCGCCTTTGTGCTCGTATGAGATGTGTGACAGTAAGCCGGGTTCATGGAGAGGACACACTCCTCTGTGCTGATAGAAGTGTTGGTGCCTGTTATCTGAGCCCCATATTAATTTGGCGGTGACGGATGTTAGCCTGGTCTAGCGTGGCCGATCGTCTCCAGGGAAAACACGCCATAATCCTCTAATCCTTTCCCTTTCGGATTCTGTCTAATCAAGCGCTCTTTAAAATGAAAGAGCGAACACACTCCGAATAAAAACATCTATACATTGCAAATTCTTGTCCCTCAGAATTTGTCACAGCTCTTCTCAGAGTAAAGATTTTCTTTCAGAGACTTAAAGGAATATCAGTTTATTGTCTATTTATATTGTTTATAGTCATTTTCAGGTAACCTTTTTGATTTAATCGTAGAAACCTGAAGAGGCAGTGTTTATTAACTTATACTGGAGCTAGTGTGCTGTCCACAAACACAACCATAATGTTTGAGGTTGGCAGACCATAATTATTCCTGGCTCAACAGAGTTCAGCTCAATCAAACCCATGTGTGGCGTAATTGATTACTTGTCCCTACTTTCATTAAAAAAAAAAAAAAAATCTGGGTTAAAAATTAAAGTGAATGAGGCCAATCCAAAATGTTATACGGTTTCAACAGTATAGCCACAAGATGTAAACAATGAGAGTTAAGTCATGATGAAACAGAAGTAGCGAAATGTTTTCTTCTGTATTGTAGGCTACGTAGGCTACATGCAAATGTGTAACGGACTATGATAAAAGAAAGTAGGGCAGTGACTTTGTTGCAGTCATTTGTGGAGGGGTGGGGTTGGACTAAATGATTGGAGAAGTCTGGTGTATCTCTCAGCAAAGAGAAGTCTGATGTTTTTACTGGAAGACTGATTAAATTAAAAAAAATAAATGTAGGCTATATACATTGTTCACAAGAAGATGCATTTAAAAGACCGGGTGAATTTTCATTCATGCTGACTTTGAAATAAAAAATTAATGTCTTATTTATAGCCTTTACTGGGTAGTTATCCAACTGAACAATTTTGTTGTCCTGCAATGACACCTAAAATGGATCACATTTGGATCGAAACACATTTCTGTTGATGAATCTTCTAAACACTGGCGCCTTCACTCTTCCATTTAAAGTACCTCACTTATAACCGATTTTTGCGCAACTTCTTTTTGAAATGAGGTCATTAGGTTAATTCTTAATCAACACTTTCTGATTTTATCTATGACCACAGCTATATTTTCTAAAAATCTAAAGAAGCGTTCGTGACTCTCCTGTTCAAACTCGTTTATCAAAATGAACAAATCTTTTTTCGTGTCATTTGGTCATTTGAGCGAACGTTTCGCTTGATAAGACCCTTTTTCATCCTCTGAAATCATTTAAAGCCCTTTGAACACTTTGCACTGAAAGTGTCTTTTGGACCTTGAACCGTTTGGTTCCCATTGAAGTGCATTATGTGGAGAAAAATCATGGAATGTTTTCATCAAAAACCTTAATTTCTTTTCGACTGAAGAATGAATGACATGGATATCTGGGATGACCTGGGGGTGAGTAAATTTTCAGCAAAAGTTTTTTTTAAAAGTGAACTACACCTTTAAATAAAATATATACAGCACAACTACTTCTCTCAGAGCTGTTTAGCTCTTAAATAAATGCAGAACTTGCCACCCAGGCCAGTTAATCCCCACTTCCTGTTTTATTCTGGGCACAATCCAAACATAGTACAGCTGTGCTCTAACAGCAAGTTTTTGCTAAATTAGTTTCATACTGTCCCACAGTGTAGATGAAGGGTTGACTTGCAAGACTGAGCAAAAACTTTCCAAACCCCCACCAAAAGACACGAAGATGCTAATGCTGCAATTAGATAAAGCTTGAGTCAAAGCAAAGAGAATTTCCAAACTCTGATCAATTCACAGTGCTGTATAAAGCTCTTAAAATCCCCTAAAAATATGCATAACAGGGTACAGCGGTTGCCATATTGTCGTGGCATTGCATCAGCTGCAAGTTCTAAGATGTAAACTGGAGGCATAGCCGGTCTTGGTGACTGAACATCTTTCTGATGAAAGAAACCGTGCTTGCCGACTGAGGACAAGCACCTCATTGGTCATTCAGGGCTCATTTCTATGACTCCCCAATGGGCAACCAATCATGGTGGAGTGGAACATTTCCCATCTCCATCATTAGCGGGTGTGAGTCTAGTTTGATGTTTTTATCAACATCAGAAAAAGATAAACTATCGAGCGAACAGACAAAGGGGAATAAAACCGACCAAGAGGAGAATTAAAAGGAAGAAGTCTACATGCTCTAATCTAAAGACTGCAGAAAGCTACAGATATGCAGAGACAGCACTACGGCTGGACAATTATATACAGGATAGACTAGTCAGATTACTAATTCCCAATTCCCACAGTAACCATCAAGATTATTTTATAATCGTAATTATAAGGATCAATTTTCACTGCTTATATCAAGCACCAAGCCCTGAATAGCTGCCTGAAACAACATCTGCTTCAGAGCACTGAAGTGCTGTGCCTAAACCCATCACAGGGATTTGCATCATTTATGTCAAGCTAAAAATATCCTCATCAACCTGGAAACCGACAGAAGACCCCAATTTCAAAAATGTATAATACACAGCATTACAGTAGAGAAACACATTCTCTATTCACAATATAGAAAGCTTAACCCTCAAAGACCCAAATATGGTTAAAAAAAAACGGCAATATATTTTTTCACTTTTAAAATGTTGTAGGAGGCCTCTAATGTAGAAATAAATGTTTTGTTTTTTTATTTTATCTGACATTTTATTAAGTTTTTAGGGAAATGTTTGGTAGCAGAATTTCAGATTTCAGGGTTCATTTTCAGGGTGTACTGCTTATAGCCCCATAACAGTAGCCTGTACACACTAATAAATCGCACAATATTAATAATTGGATGATTAATATTTTAATGAAAAATAATTTATTATAAAAATGTTCAGATTGTATTTACAAGTCCTTATAAACTGAATGAAATCATCAGGATTTACGTGATTTACCTCTGTTCATAGCCATGCTCAATTATGATAGTGGCAAAGCATCAACATCTTTTCTGAATCTTTTCTTTTATGAATAAAGTCGTAGTTTTTGTTACTTTTGGACCAAAACGCATGGTAACACTTTACAATAAGGTTCATTAGTTAACTACATTAGTTAACATTAACTAAGAATGAACAATACTTCTACAGTATTTGTTAATCTTTGTTAATGTTAATTTCAACATTTATTAATACTTTATTAAAATCTTGTTAACATTAGTTAATGCACTTTGAACTAACATGAACAAACAATGAACAGCTGGATTTGTATTAACTAACGTTAACAAAGATTTACAAAAACAGTAACAAATGTATTGCTCATGGTTAGTTCATGTTAGTTAATACATTAACTAATGTTTAATAAATGAACCTTAATGTAAAGTGTTACCAATGCTTCACAAAATTCTAACTAACCCACTGATGTCACATGGACTACTTTGATGTCTTTATTTCCTTTCTGGAAAAGGACAGTATACCGTACATACATTTTCAATGGAGGGGCAGAAAGCTCTCGGATTAAATCTAAAATATCTTAAACTGCGTTCCGAAGATGAACGATGAGGTCTTACGGGTTTGGAACGAGATGAGGGTGAGTCATTACTGACAGTTTTCATTTTACTGTTAGACCTACCTGAAAAAATATACAGCATTGTTTTAATTAGTATCTTTATTCTATTGTATTTGATTATGCTATTGCTTCAAAAGCGTTTGCAAATTACCTCATAAAAACACAAATACATTGAGCGAGTAAACATTTCGGCAAGATAGCCCATTACTAGCCAAACCAAAAAGTAACCCCTAAGGGGAGAATTCCCCCCATTTTCCAAAATTACATAAAAATTACAATTTTTTAACCGTGATATGGACTTTGGTATTGATTATTGTGTAGTTTTGGTGTTATCAGTACTTACTAGATTTTTGGTATCATGACATCCCTAGTTGGGACAGATAAAATCCTTTTTCAGCCAGCGATACCTGTCACGGGGCATGGTCTGCGTTCTTGACTGACTTGACTTTATTCATCAGATGGGTGGTCAATGGGTTTTAATTTATTTTTCTGGTTCACGGGCATCTCCACATTCCACTTCATCATAAAAATCCATTTCAATATCACTTCCCATTTTGGATGCCATAAATGACGACATACACTTTGTAGATAATATGGACTATCCTGGCTGGTGGCATTCTGAAATAGAAAAAAAAAACAAAAACCACAGGTTATTTTCCATATCCCAATCATACACATTTGAAAGAATTCACACAATACTATCTGGCTAGGTTACTGTGCCCTCTACTTATCATACTAATAGCATTTATAGCCCCCACATTCCAGAACATTATCACCTGTCCCCTGATATTTGGTCAAACAAGCAAAGCCCAAAAAAGACATCCAGAACCAGTTATTAAAAAAATTATAAGATACAGAGTTTCAAATATTGCTAACGTTACACAAATACTTTCAAATTCTCAAAGATCTTATTCCTTGATTCAACTTGAACTTATTGAATAATATTTTGATTAAAAATCAAAATCGTAACTAAGATGACATTTAAAACTTGTGAATCATCAGAAACATTGTTTCTATTAATATCTATTTCACATGGAACAGGTGAGAAGTAAAATTCATCCATGTAATGTGCAAGGTGCACAGGTAAATTTTGCTACCCCTTCTGCCCATGTTCAGACTGATCTCATGAAGTAGCGTGTGTATGACACGCCAATTCATATTTCCATTTTTTGGCGTGCTATCAAGACGCATAATCACCTTTCAGCGTGTTTATGAACCCCGTTGACTTAACGTTATATAAATATATGACTTACCTCAACCCCGTCCCTAAACCTAACCGTCACTGGGGTTAATGGCATTTATGACTGTTCCCTTACCATCCTAGGTAAAAAAAAGATATGACTTACCTCAACCCCATCCCTAAACTTAACCGTCACTGGGGTAAATGGCATTTATGACTGGAGATTTGACTGCGTGTGCAGACACGCGGAATGACGCGGACGTTACTGGCGTAGACATATACGCATACACGCGGATAGCTCAAAATGCGTAGAGATGACACGCCACCTGACTCGAAAGTGGCGTATATGTTTACGCAAAAGTCATGATGTCATGTTGCCATGTTGTAAAAATTACAACATTGACATTACAAGCTCAAAATCTAACATGATTAAAGCATTCAACAGTACCTTAATATCTGAATGATATAGACATATTAATGTAAAATATTTTGGGCATTTTACTTACTTGAATGTTGATTTATTCAGTCCAGTAAAAAAAGATGAGGCAATTTCGTAGTTTGTGTGAGTTCATGTATACGTGGACCTATTAGATGTGTAAATGTGGTCTTAGAGAGAGAGAGAAAAAAACATCTGCTAAAATTGATGTTGTGATATTACAAAAGTGGGCCCAATAGGGTTAAGAGCAAGATTACAGAGGGAATGAGCATCCACCAAGGACAAAAACTTCTACTTGAGAGACTTTCAAAAATGTGAACCTAGAAAACCTTTTGAAATGACAAAAACGTGTTATACGTGTTAAAAAAGGGATATGTTGATATTAATATTCAGACTAACTAATAAATAGCCAATACCAAGAGTATTCTATAATTTACACTGTTCAAAAGTTTGGATCTTATTCAGCAAGGATGCATTAAATTGACAATAGACCGTTATATTGTTACAAAATATATATATATATATTTAAAATGAATGCTGTTTTTTTAAAACGTTCATGTCAAAGACTCCTTATAAAAGTTATCACAGTTTCCACAAAAACAACTGTTTTAAACTGAAAATAATAAGTATATGCTTCTTAAGCACCAAAGATTTCTGAAGGATCATGTGACACTGAAGACAGTAATGATGAAAAAAAAAAAAAAAAAAACAGCTTTGTATCAAAGGAAGAAATTACATTTTAAATAGTTTTACTGTATTTTTGATCAAATAAATGCAGCCTTGGCGAGCATAGGAGACTTAAAAAATAAAAAGTCTTATACCCCGACTCCAAACTTTTGAACTGTAGTGAACCATTTTGTAATAATTGAAAATAACACAGACACACACAAAAAGTGAATTTAGGCATGACCACATTATATATGTACAGTATAAAGAAAATAGACATTCATTTTTGCTTAAGATTAAATTTAAGAGTTAAATTATTAGGCTTTTTTTTTTTAAATGAACCAAGTGAGCATTAGATGACGGCTAATGTAAATGTAAAATACGGGAAATTAGCATATACTAAAAATACTGATCAATAAAAAAAACACTTGCAAACATAGTTGTATATTGTGTTTCACTAAAAGTGCTTTAAAAAAATAAACAATTACAGCTTAAGGTGTTAAAACCGATTTACCTTTGTGAATTGATCTCAGACGACCGTTTAAGAGAGTTCTGACACTTCTGTTTTAATAAAAACACATCATATAGCATTTATTAAACATGGACACTGACTCCAATGACATGCACACCAATTTATCCTTTAAATGTTGTGTTAACATTATTGCAAACACTGGTTCCCTGCGCTTTCATGTATTATATTTTTTTATTATCTTAGGATAAAAAAAGAAAAAATAAAGAAAAAAAAAAAACGACAATTACATGGGATGTCGTGTTTTTCTGCATAATTTATCGTTATACACAGTGGGGGTGGGGACGGGACGGGTCGGGTCGTGAGACTAGGAAAAGGGAATGCTGGCACGTCGTAGCCTTTGTACAACAGCCTGAAGGACTACGCACACCAGCACACACTGCGCAGGAAGGGGTCAAAGGTCTCAGCGCCTGCGGACAGCACGAGAAGCGTTCACAGTAAGGAGGGGAAGAGCGAGGGAGAGGGGGAGAGGGTGATTGCAGCACTGGCCTGGGTGAAGACAGGGAGAAGGAGAGATGTGTGGTCTGCTCTACCTCTCCTCCTCTCTCCTCCCCTCTCCTCGCCTGATTGCCTAAATTTTTTATTGTCTTTGACACAAAAAAGGGATTTTATATACACAGAATAGCTACAGGACCCTCCCTCCCACCTCAGGCAATGGAGTCGTTCTCCACACACCAAACTCAATCAAAATGAAGTAAAACAATATATTGGTCAGGATATTTTCTTCGTTAAGATGGCGTACGACACGACTGTCCTCAAGCTGTTGGAGGGGTGGGGAGGAAGGGTCCTTTTTCTCTTCAGTTTATTTTCAAGTTTTCTCCTTTTTTTTTTATTTCACTGGTGTTGGTTGGTTTTTCTTGTGTTTGTCCGGCATGTATTTGTGGGCGTGCGTGTGTGCAGTTGACAAAAAGTGTTCAGACTTTTGTAATCTGTGCGTGCTGTTCCTCATCAAAAGGTTCGTTTTCCGGGTCGGAATCAGTGGTGTCTGAATACCGGTAGTGATCTGGTTCATTATCACTCACATCCGGAGTGACAGAAGTTGAAGTACTCGCTTCTGAGTTTGAGGGCTCCTCCACTGTCTTGGTAAAGTACAACTTCACCTGAAAGAGAGACAAAAGACAGGGTACAATAAATAAGAGTCATCTGGAGTACACAAGAAAAATAAAATCTTTAAATAAAATCTAAAAGATTTAAAAGAATACACATATGCTAATCAAGGGTGCATTTATTGAATAAAAAAATACAGTAAAATTAATATTTTAAAATATTTTTTTTTACAATTTAAAACAACTTTTCTATTTTAATATATTTTAAACAGTACAATTAATAATATTTTAAAATATTTTTTTTTTACAATTTAAAATAACTTCTCAATTTTAATATATTTTAAAATGCATTTTATTTCTGTGATGGAATTTTCAGCATCATTACTCCAGTCTTCAGTGTCACATGATCCTTCAGAAATTCTAATATGTGAATTTTCTGCTCAACAAACATTTTTATCATTATCAAAAGTTGAGAACAGTTGTGTGGCTAAAGCTAAAATTTGTGAGCAGAAGCACTGGTGCCACCAAGTTGGTAGCTCAGAGGGGGGAGATTGTTAATCATAAAGGCAATTTAATCACATAAAATTACTTTTGTTTTGCATTAACTGCAGTTACTAATAATATTTCATGTGTATTTATTGGAAATGCACATTGGACAGTAATGCTCTGAACTTGAGTTGAGATGCTGAGAGAACTTTTTAAAAGGAAATATAAATCTACTCTTATTAGATGTACCATTGTTCTTCTATATTATCTTACTGAACTGACAGCTTCAGTGATTTTAAAGGAGCACTCTTTATTGCTTTCTATGCAATTCAAAGTAGTTTTGTTTCTGCCACAATATCACGTTACGGTTAGCATTACTACATTAAATCCATGGTGAATGTTGGTGATGTCGACTGAAAAGCCTTCTACGACTTGTCCGTTAAATGGTACAGCGTTCCACATCATTGCTTTTTGACCTGATATCTGTAGTTTAAAAGAGAAAATTCAGTGCTGAATTGAAATGCTTCCCACTAGATTTCGCTGTGATGTTGGTAATTCTGCAGCGAATTCAAATGCTTTCTCAGTGCATCTTCCAGCGCTGTGTAGTAACAGTGTCACGTGATCAAGGACTGGCCTACAAATAGCTGTTCTTCTTAGCTCACGCTGCGCAAATGTTGGTTCAAACTGATAAGCGGTCTGCGATAGGCAGCTCAAATGAGTAACGTGGTGGTTTTGTTCCACTTTTGGTTTGTTTGCCACTTGATGTTTCTCATTTGCTAAAGAAATGGCTGCTGTCAGTTAACAAACTAACAAAATTTAGTCTCACAGGCAGGGGGGAAAAGTTGCACAGTCTGGAGCCCTGTGTGAGTCTTTAATAAAAAAAAAAATAAATGTTCAACATTAATTTAAAATAGAAATAGCATTATGTGTCTGAAATTAAATTAACTGTTACTTTCGATCAATTCAATGTGTCCTCGCTCAAATTCTACTGACCCCAAACTTTTGAATGATAGGGTGTGTGTGAATATAATCTGCAGTTATCCATGATTCACTTAAAGAAAGATAAGATAGTGAGATAAAGAGTAATATCTGGCCAGTCATGTTATCAACACCATTAACCCAAGAGGATAAATAAAACATGACTAATTGACAATAAAAATCATATCTTAGTCAAACAAATTCATATTTTGAATTGTGATTTAAACATTTAAAACCCCACATTGCTGCAGGCTCATACTGCTTCAATGTTGAAGATATTTTGTCTCCAGTCTCCAAATTAAGTCATGTTTTGCTGCTATATACCGATACAGATTTTAACCGATTCCGATTTAATTTTTTCTAACCACTTTACAGCACACACAAATATTTATTTTCTCTCTTTTCTTTAGTAGAACTTACATTTTGCATAGAACATTTTTGAACAGTAATCACTTTAAATAGGAAAAAATAAATTACTCCTGGTGTGGGAAAAACACACATCTAAAGTGCAGTGTTATGGAAGAACCATTTCCTTCTTTTCACATCCACTAAAAATTTTTATTTTCAGACATATACTCAAGTTCTTGTTAAAACACACCAGACATGCGAATTCTGTGCATTTTAGGCACTTTTGTGTGAAATCCTATTTATTTTGTCCATCAAAAGTGTGCTTTCAGTTTAACTGAGCATGAGCAGTGCAGCAAAAACAGACTCTGCGCCAAAACCCGCGCTTGCTTCACCTCTGCTCTTGCTCCTGGTGTGAATACCATCATTGATTTACATGCACGGCGGAAATAATATGCACTGCTCACGCTTGCGGTGTGAAACGACCGAAATTCACGAGGTTTCCTACATGTGCGTTCCGTGTGCACGTGTGATGTTGATGTTGCACAACGTTAATCATGCGGCGCTCGGGTGCATTTGACCAGCATAAAATCGGCATTTGTCAGACTGACCGCCCGGACGCCGAATAATGGCCGATCACGTGAAAATCGACCATTTACGGTCACCAGCCGATCAATCAGTGCATCTCTACTTATAGCCACTAAGTATATTTGAAATTATGCAAATGTCCAGCATTAAATAGTGTTTCCTTACCTTGAAGTTGGGTGAGAAATATCGGTTAGCTTTGTCCTTATTGGCCTTATCCAAGTCGTTCTTTGTTAAGGTCAGAATCAAGTAGTCTTTATCTCCATCCACTATACTCGCTCGCTCTCCTCCCCTTTCTGCTCCCTTTTCTCTTTCAAATCCACCCACTGCAACTCCTCTCTCTTTCTCCCTCTCCCTCTCTGCCGGAGAGCTCTGGCTCTGAGAGGAGAGGCTGTCCACATCGTTGACCACCGACCCATTCTCCACTTTCTCCCCAGCTTCTTCGGGACCCGGGATGAAGAACGTGTTTATCCAGAAATGGAACATCTTATCCTGCGCACACACACAAGCACACAAGCAAAGGTTTACATTTGGGCATTGGATGGCCATAAATAGCAAGTGTTTACAAACACAAATACACATTCCAACAAATGCACTTATAAACACATTTTTATAGAGCACAGAAACGTAAACAGGCAAAGGACAGTAATGCTCTGTTGGGAAGGAAAAAATAAAAAGAGAAATTGAAGAAGAAAACATTTAGAACACGCATAGCTACTGAAGCAGAGACCAAAGACGTGAAACAATAGGAAAACCACAAAACACCAGAAGGTAACGTCTCTCTGCAGCCATGGTAACGAGGTCAAGATCCTGTGATACGACGTACCAACGAGATTATGGTTGAGAGGTGGTCACATATCAAAGTTTACACGAGATCTTACCTTCTTCATCATCTTGCTCTGTTTGTGGAAGAATTCCACTTTGATGTCGCCACAAACCGGAAGAGGCTGAGGGAACTCAAAGATCATGTGCTTCTCTTCCCTCCGTGTGTGAGCTGGATTTGACGTATGGATCTTTACCTTCAACTGATACACAACGAACTGAGGGTCTGTTTGATTGAACAGAGAGATGGGGAGAGTGAGAATGGGAGGGAGACATGGAGAAAGGGGAGATCAAATGGTGGGAATAAATAAAAAAATAAAAGGTAAGCAAAAACATTGTATTGAGGAAAAGAGGGAAAATGAAAAGTGTTAATTATTAAGGAGCCCGCACTGAGTGAAATAACCCCCAGCTCTGACATCATCAGTAAAGACATGTCAGTGATTAGGAACAGGATTGATGCAAAGGGAGAAAATATGTATCCGAGAATAACCAGCCGCTTAACCCCTGCATGCACCCAGCACAGTCGGCATGTTACAAAGGGAGGTTCTTCTTTTAACCAAGTACACTGGGTGTGCGGTATGGACGGTATGTTGTCAGCTCACAGATGTGTTCCTATATGTACACACTATCATTCAAAAGATAACATATTTTTGTTCAGCAAGAATTGATCAAGTGGCAGTAAAGACTTGTACATTGCTACCATTTTTTTTTTGGAACTTTCTATTTATCAAAGATACTAGAAAAAAGGTATCACAGGCCTGAGCGGTCAGATTTGAATGATTTTTTGAAATATTTTTATAAACTATATAGACTATACAGAGGCAATATCGTTGGGTATTTGACACAGAGTGAGCTGCTGCATGGGAAGTGCATAATCCAAATTGTCCTTAACATGAGACACACATTAAAGGCTTCAAATTACTGGTAAAATAATTATAAATGTTAGAAAGTCATGGAAATACATCTATTTCACTGTTAATTTTCTAAATAAAACGATATTAAGAGTTCGATAAAGTTTATGTGCCAAAAGCGGAATGAAACTCATTTGAACCGCGTGCCTCATGGACTGTTTATCCGCTGGGTCCAAATTTGAATAAAACTCAAACAGAATATCACATTTTACCCAATAAAAATTAGCACATGCAAAAACTGAGAAATATTTTTTTCTATTAATTAATTAATTTTGTTAAGGAAAAATGACACGTTTGAATGTTCGAACTCAGATTTGGCAAATGTTCTCTGTTTGCCGTAATATGATCTGACAATAAAGAGTAGTTTATAACCACAATTAACACTCTGGTTTCTACAACTTTCACTTAGGAGCAAAAATCCGCCTTTAAACTTGAAAGAAAAAGATTTGACAATTATCGTGATAATTATCGATATCGACTGATTTAAAAAAAATATTGTGATCTTTTTTTTGGGCCATATCGCCCAGCCCTAGTGCATATTCATACAAGTCCAGAAGTTACATAGTACTTCATATTTCTAGGCTCCAGTCTGGAAGAAACTAGAGCAACAAAAGCTGTACTGAACTGTACTGAATGCTGCACAGGGCAGGGCCTGTCTGACATTTAAAGATGCTTCTCCTAACAGTAGTAGTAATGGTAGTAGTTGTAGTAGTAGTAGTAGTAAAGTAATGCTGTTTTACCCCAGTGCCAGCTGCCTTTCTTGAAGCCCTGGGGATTCACCTCACTCCTGTTTTTAACAGTATTGTCCCCTTAGAGAGAGAGAAGGAAGTTAAACACCACCATCAGCCTGACCAAGAGCTCGGCTGCCCCGCGCTGGCCTTGGCATGACAGCAACCTCTACACACACACACACACACACACACACACACACGCGTCTGGAACTCTGGAATCTACCTCTGAATCATGGGAGTTTTGAGACTGACTCAGCACTTTTAGTTCCAATTTCGAAACATGAAGAACTTCCCAAAAATGGCATTGTGATGTAGTGGCTGTGGCGCACAAGTCCACAAACGTGAACAAAACATGGACTAGCACACTAAGTATGAATGGGGGGGAGGGGAGGACAGAGGGCAAAATGTGTGATGTCATTATATGTGTGACTGTGGTGGGCGGCAGGAGCCAATGTCGAAACAAGAGTTCTCAGTGGAAATTTTTAAAGAAAAGAAAACAGGAACAGAGACAGAAAATGCACCCATGAGTGTTAGTGTGTTAAAGACAGAACCAAAAGATGTGGTACAGGGTTAAAATGGCAAACACAACAGCAGCTCCTTGTGAGTGTGACCACAACCCCACATGACAGCATAACCATGTCAGTTACATCAGACTTTCAAAACATCTCAGCATTCAAAAAAAGCTTAATTACAAGACTTTTTTAAGGAGAGTAAGACTCACTGCAGGTGCCACCACTGAACATGGGCAGAGTCTGGAAAACCATTTTATGGAAGAGGAGAGCGACAGGTTTATAGTCCAGTTTGTTCTTCAGCAGGTAGCTGTAGTAATACACATACCTGCGCTGACTGGGAATGGTCACCCCCTGAAAAAGAAAAAGATGAAAAGGCTCAGTAACATCCACACGAAACAATTTAGTGAACCGTTTAAAACTCTGGAATGCAAACGAGCTGTGAGAACTCATTGTTCCAGATTGAAAATAGAATGCAGAAGTAAAGAGTGTTGTACCTTTTTATCCCTGGTCCTGACTTCCCCATAAAAGTCCAGTGCCTCTTGTGCATCTGAGAACTTTCTGCGATGCAACAGGTAGGCACATATCATGACCCCTGTGCGACCTTTGCCTGCCTTGCAGTGGATGGCCGCCACGTGGTTCTCATCTTCGGACAACCACTGGTCGAGATCCTCGCAGAAGGGCTTAATTAACTCCAACTGTGGCGGGTTGTGGTCCTCGAAGGGATATTGTGCCACTGAAGACAAAAAGATTTAAGTCTATAAATCACCTTTCTAGTCCTTGAATGTTACTTTTGTAACATTTATTAGAACAAAAGTGCTTCAGCCAGGATAAAGAATATGAAAATTGCTTCAGCCAGGATAAAGAATATGAAAATTGCTCAGAGTTGAAGCAGATGCCAGGAAAAAAAAAAAGTGAGCAAAAAAAAAAAAAAAAAAAAAAAACACTTGTTGGTGGGGTAGGGTGTTGATGACACCCTGAATTAATTCTGATTGATGAATCTGAATGTAGTGTTTGCATGAACGCTAAATGTGATCGGGTTGATGTATGCATTTATATATCAAACGCTTCAAAATCGAAATATTATAACCAATATAACCATTCTCCTACATTAGTTCTTTATTTGTTTTAAACAGCAGACTTAATATTTATCAATTTCTGTTTTTTTAATTCAGAGACAATGAACATAAAACCATTGTGTTGCTTATATATATCACGCAGTAAAAATGCCCCTTCAAGAACCAAGTCGTCTGTGGATGAGAATCCGAAAGATCAAGGATGTTGTCCTGCTCCACTTCATAGACAATGAATGAAAGGAGAATTTTAGAATGATGGGACACTCATTTATGAGACAGTTTATTCAACAGGAAGAACACTTTCCTCCGCACGTCATACACAATACGCACATTACGCTTTTTATACATCATTGCACAGTCCTTTCAGTTTCGGTTTTCAATCCAATCAAGTGTTTACATGTCCTCTCGATCAGATTGGAAAAGGAATAAACTACCCCTTTATTATGAATGTTTTTTTTTTTGACCGATTGAACCAATCAACCAACGGATTATTTGGGCGCATGTAAATGTAGCCAGTGACAAATGCTGTAATGTATATTGAAATATCGGAAATGGGTTTTTAAAAAAAAATCATATCGCTGTTATTGGAAAAAATTATATTGCGATACATATTGACAATTTAATTATTGTCCAGCTCTATCGATTCATAAAAATGAGAATAGCTAAAACAAACAATCAATATTTTTAAAACAGACATCAAAACAGTTGCTTTTTGTATTTAAAGAGCAATAGAGAGCAGATTAGCTTACAAAGTACAATACATTTAAAAAAAATTTAAATCCTTTTTGAATACGTTAAAAAAGACCTTCAAGTGTTGGCTGGCTTGTCACAGGTCACTGCATGTGATAAGCACAGCCCGCAAAACTATCATAACTCGCAGCCAAAGCTGCCTAATGACTTCCCATTAATAACAAACTATCTCAACTACAGTGGACAATCAAATAATATCATATAATGTGTGATGACTGCTGTTTAACTGTGGATTTCAGAGCAAAGCAAATGTTTAGATGTTACAATTTGCCACCACTAATGTTTGTCTGAAATTCTGTATTATAATCTGAATCTAAAAAAAATCTATGCACATCATACATGCCTGCGGTTTCCACAACTATGACTCCTCCAGACTGCATATCTGAGCAAAAGATGGGTAGTGTATTGTACTCTAGCCTTAAAATCAAAATCAATCGCTTCATGTCGGCTGATTGGAAAGAGTGCATGCCTTCCATTTAGGTGTAGAAAAAGAGGAATTGTGGGAAAGTACTCATGTCATCACAAATTTCACACACAAAAATAAAAAAAAAACAACAAGTGCCATTTAAAAAAAAAAAGCACTTTAAATTGTATTATTGCAAAATGAATGTACTCACCCCTACAGTTGAATTTGGTTGCATCGTAGTGTCGTTCAGCACATCTGGAACGGAAAGCATAAGAGCAGCTCTGAGAATCCACTTTTCTTACAATAAACACTTATCTGTAACTTCTTCAAATATAACTAAATACTTACAGGTTATAGATTTTATAATGGTTCTTATGTTTTGAATCAAGAAATCTGGAAGGAAAAACAAACAACACCATGAAAGAGACTGAAATATCACTTTCCCCCCAAACAAGCAATCAGATAAAACAATTTAGAGGCAGTGATTTAGACAATATTTAATTCTAATTTAATTCTAAAAAACTTGATTTGTCAAATATACAGGAAGAAAAAAAGATAAACTCCGACTGGACTTACCGGACCACGTCATCAATGTTATTCCTATAGACCCCCTCTAACCTTTCGGCAGGAAAGCCCATTGCGATAATGTTGGGATAAATATCTGATATGCTTGTTAAGAAAAATGAAAAAAATAAGTCTAAAGTTCACAAAGAACAATTCATCCACAAGTGACCACAAGCAAAACAACATGAACGTTAAAAATGTCAATACATACATGCAGCAACATAAACAAGCAAAAATAATGCTTATTTGGACAGAGATTTCCCAGAGTGTGTCATTCCATGTCCAGTAAAACTGCTGTAATCATGCAGTCGGTCAATTGGTCCCATGGCTTGTACCTTACCAAAGACTTCTAAATCAGCTAAGGAAAAAAAAAGGCCAAACCTGTGATATAAAAGCTCAGCTGTCTGTAAAATGTAAATGTCAGACTCTCACCATCATCATTAGCAGTTGACCTTTAACAAAGCGATAGACCGTAGGCACAGGAGTGTCTGCACTTTCCACCAACGCAAAGCAGGTCAAACAGCTTCAAAATTCTGACTTACACCACCCAGGTCAAAGGTCACCAAGCAACCACTGCGCTCAAGTGCAACTTCGATACTTAATCGTGCAGCTATTTTTTGACATGGAAAGACAATGCAGTCTCCGTTCACGTCCATTCTTTCGCTTCTCACTTCCCTTGCTCACTGTGCATCTGCAGGCATTTCTACTGTATGCTCTCGCTCCCATGATGTGTGCAGATTCTGGGGGAGGTTCACACCTCAACCACAACAAGGTGGAGAAAGAGGGAAAGAAACAGGCTTCTCTGTTCTGCTCATTTCCTGTCAGAATAAAAAGCCAGAAGCTTTATAATTGGATGACTCATGATTATTTTTAGCCCAATTCCTTTAAAACGGTTGGCAACTCATTTATAACTAATGTTAAATAAATCTAAAGCACTAAAATAGCTGGTGCTCAGAACCCATACAGACTGAACCAACCACAATAGGCTGGAAAAGAGAAATAGAAATGTTCTGTACGTGGAAGGGAAAATTTAAGGTAATCGCACTTCAGAATAAGGCAGACAGTTAGCAAAGCATTTTCAAGGACTCTCAAAGCAAAGTTGTGACAATTTAAGCCCTTCTTGCACACAACCGGATTCTGTGTAAATGGTAACTACAGACGATGCCCGTGTTTCACAAGCCTTCTGAAATGCACAATCCAGAGCTTCATGTCACTGAGCAAAATGATCAGCGCTCACACGCAGGATGCAAACCAATTATTATTTTAAATGTTATAGACAATGACGGATCAATACCTGATACTAAAAATGTATTTCATTTATACCATCAATCATTTAAAATGCAAAACAAACAAATATCCTATATCAACCAACGCAATATCCACACATGAAATTGACACCATCTTCATTGAATAGGTCAGGGTCATTAGTCAGAGGCATGCATTTTTGAAATGGCACTTTTATAACAAATGCATGAAAAGATGGAACATCAATGCGAATGAAAAATCTATCAAGTCAGGCATGTTCATGATGTGTAAGTATTATGCCTAGCAGACCACAGGCAAAAGAACAAGGCATCTGCATCACTCTCCCTCATCAGCTGCTAAGCAATATCTCAATGTCAGCCAAGTACACAAGGCACACTGCTAGAGCTAGTGGTTTGACATGTAAACCATTTCCACCCACCCAGAATGCTAAAACACCCTCCACCCCTTCTGAACATAGCAACATGCAAGAATTCTGATATGACACTTCAACCACAAACACAGACACTGAAAAAATCTCAGAAATCAAGCAAAAGCAAATTAAGTGTGGCTGTGTTTTTACACATACACAAAGTGAATGTCTCTGATGAGCAGACCAAAGCGTTAAACTCTGCAGCTCAGACAGCTTGTATGACATATGACCTTTCCCAGCATGCTCAATACTTCAGTCCAGTGGTGTAGCTTTTCAGAATCAGAGGTGAGATTTCCTACTGCAATAAAAAGGAAATGCTGGACAACCAAGAGCATCACTGGGTTTAGACAAGCTGGAGTTCTTGATTATTTAGAAAACACTCAAAATATTCAGCCTCATTTATGGATGTGATAGCTAGGCTACTCTTTATACTTAACATCTAGTTCCATTCCAAAACGACAGCATGCCATTTACTGTCAAACACCTGACCTGACACACTTCCTCAAATCTACAAGGCTTAGAACCTGTAAACTCCAACCGCTTGCTGGTGCAAAATCTGCAAAAGGCAGAACCAGAGATGCAAAATCCAGAGATCTTTTCTCTGCAGATCGTGAAAGTTAGGAAGAACTCGCACACTTTAACTTAATTCTCCTGCATCAACAGGGGCCAAAGTTAAAACAAAAAGCTGCCTGGTATCAGCCAGATGAAAATGAGGAAGAGGTCTCTAATTGCTAAAAGCAAATGGAGATCCATCATAAGTCCCTTAACAGTCATGAGTTGACAACCAAAAGGGAATTTCCGCCTTCTGTTTTTATTTATTGGAAAATAAAATATTACTTCCATTTTGCTGCGGATTAATATATAACATAATGACCAAGCTGATCAATCAGCAGGCATCTGGAAATTGAGTCAGTTCAGTTTTATCAGTTCCTAATTGAACTGACAGCTTAGTCAATTGATAATAGATTTGTTTTCAAAGTTAATGAATTTTATGTAAAGATAGTACATTGATAAAACTTCTCATTGATACACATCAGCCACTGGCTAATGTGCTCTCTAGAGATGGGTCTAGAAATATAATGCCATTATTATAGATAGTAGATAGAATAAACAAAATGTTTGAACTTGATGATGAATGATCAAGTAATTGCCATTTGACAGGCTAAAGATGTTTGTCGTTTTCCTGTAAAATGGACCAAGTCGGACCTTCCATGGAGTCACAGGGTGTCCCAGATAACCAGACTTCTCTCCACAAGTGTGTTTGGAAATCAATTGATTCAAAGAATAGCAAGGTTAGAACACACTCCACACTGCATTATGCTCACTGAATAGACCTCTCATGTCTTTACATGATCAATAGTTTGGTCATTAGTCAGTAGAAGAAATCACAGATTTGTCAATACACGCTTATTTGTGCTTTCTCTTCAGCAAACTGTTGTCATTGTTGTGCCAAGCACATATAGGAGCTGTCAAACTTCAAAATACACACACACAGCGCTAAAAAAACTAAATAATAAAGCATCCAATAATGCATGTAATATTGGCAGACTGGAAAGAGACTGTGCGATTACAGCCATGGAGCTGTCAAACCAGAGATCTGACTGGGGGGTATCCTACCGGAGAGGTTAAAACAATATTTAATGATTAAAACAGCAAGAACGTCATGACCAAGCATTTTTAAAAGAATTTGCCTAACATATAAAAAGACGTTAAAAAAGGAAGCCATATTGAAAAAGCATACCTATCATTCTCACTAAAACTTGCCGTTAACAAGACATAACAAACACACTCAACACAAAATGTAAAGAAAAACAACACAAAAAGTAGTTTAGACAGTATGAGTATGGATACAAGTGAGGTCCAAATCGAACCCATCCTCCTGGTACCTCCTCTTGTTCCGACTGACGATTTCTTTAATTTTTGCAGTCATTGCCATGACAGCAGTTCAAAACACTTCAATTTTATTCCGGTGTATTGTTAGAAAGGGGGTTATTTTTGTTCGGGATGGTTCTGTGCCTCTCTGACCCTTCACTGTGTGTATGTGCGTGCGGGGTGTCTCGGTGGGTCTCGCGCAGCGGGCCGGATTAGAGCTTCTCGCAGGCGGGCCTCTATCCGATCCGGCGCAGCAGGCCCGACTCTCCCGGTGCCGATCGCTCAGTCCTCCGAGCTGCTGAAAAGGTCCTCCGATCCCGCGGCCCGGTCAAGCCGGAACGCATCCGATATAACAACAACAATAAATCAGAAGTCTGTGTGTCCGGCGCTCGCGCCGTGATCAGGTCCAAAGAGAGGAGCGAATCCTCTCCATCTCCGCGCGAAGAAGAAAACACACAGGCGAGCCTTTCCCGACTAGCATCGCCCGCTAGCCACCACAGCTAAACCCCCCCCTCCCCAAAACCCTCCTAACGAATGATCATCGTCGTCGCTGGATGGCCAAGTTGGTTCCGTGAAAAATGACAACTGACAGTCTCCACCTGAAGTGTGAATTAGATATGCGACGGTAGACGTTGGAGAAGCGTGAAGATGTGCGCTTTATCGGTGGGACTCATCTCTCCTCAGGGCACTCCGCAGCTCCGCTCTTAAACTGCCATCATGGCTTCCCACGGAGGAAAAAAGAACGTAGATCCGGCACGTTTACCCAGAGAAGAAAAAAACATATCTTACCGCCACGAGCAGAAATAGTGCGCGGACGCGTGCCGTTTAGTGCTGTAAAAAAGCGAGCCAAGCTGTCGTTTTAAAAAATATCAGCCAAGACAAAAATGAAACCTGTACAACATGCTGTGTGGAGGGGAATTTGTATGATTTCCTAAACGCGATGGTTATAAAGCGACATTCACGTTGAAGGGCGGAAAGATATGAATGTGAGAATGTACACAGTGATTCTCCCTGTCATAGCGATCACGTGCGCGCACGGTTTCGGTACATTGTTTCGTTCCTTGCAGTGCGCTGGTCTCACCCCCACATACATGCAATAGACTGAGTAACCTATTTTCGTGGATGAATTTTACAGCGGAGTCTGTGAGGGTCGATGGTCCCTAAAAGTAGGCTACTCCAGGGGCCCCATGATATAGTGGTGTATATATATATATATATATATATATATATATATATATATATATATTCTTACATTCTCATTGTGGGTTCTCATTGTGAACTAATGCATTGGTTATCAGCCTTTTTAACATTTTTTATGTTTTATTCACCATTTCTATTCGAAAAATATTTTAGCTTTTGGTGTAACTATGTAACATGTACAAAATGTATATTGATTATTGTCCATAACGTTTTATTAATTTATATGATTTTTTTTTTTTTTTTTTTAGAGGTTTAGAAATCACATTAATTAATTAATAAAAAACAGCATTTTAGTGATCTTGAGGCCCCTTGGAAATTTGCTGAGGACCCCTGGCAAGAACAACTGAACTAATGATCTGTTAAAATTAATTATTGTTTAACAATTACTGCTAGAATTATTGTTATGCTATTGTTAAGCAACATGTAATGTAGTGATGTTAATGGTCCTAAGTTAAAATTGTTATTGAGAAGATCTAGTATTTTATTTGGTGGGTCTCTGACTGTGCTGACAGAGTCTGGGTGGGGTTTCCTGCATCTATATGACCCCTGGTTTGGTGCATTAGAGTTAGGCCTTCAGCAGCATTTTCAGTTCTACAATGAACTCATCAACTGATTTTTGGTACTTTGCAAATTATATTTAAGATTAAACCTTTGCTGTTTTAGATGTAAATTGACCTCTCTACTTATGATATACTAGGCTAATATAGCCTAGTGAATGCTATGCATATTTATAGTAAAAAAAAAAATAAAAATAACCTGAGGGAGGTTGCAAAACACTATATTTGCCATATATCTATTTGTTTTAGATTTTTGTTGAGTTTGTTTAGGCTCATGAGGCCGTGGTTAAAACATTGACACAGTAATAACTGACATTGCGCCACCTAGGATACTGTAGACCATAAACACAAGAACTATAGTATTCCTTGACGTTTAATTAGTAATGCCACTTATTCACTCAGCTTCCTACTTTTACATTTATTATGAAAGAAGCATTACAGCATCTGAGAACCTTGAAGAAAAAGGTAATAGGTAATTTGATTAATCAATAAAAATAATTTTATAGTAGTGCACACCTAAATATGAAAATTATGTCATTAATGATAATGACTCACCCTCGTTTCAAGCCCGTAAGACCTCCGTTCATCTTCGGAACACAGTTTATATTTTAGATTTAGTCCGAGAGCTTTCTGTCCCGCCGTTGTAAATGTAACGTATACGGTTTTGTCCAGAAAAAAAATTAAGACATCATCAAAGTAGTCCATGTGACATCGGTGGGTTAGTTAGAATGTTTTGAAGCATCGAAAATACATTTTGGTCCAAAAATAACAAAAACTACGACTTTATTCAGCATTGTATTGTCTTCCGGTTCTGTTGTCAAGCAGTGTTCAGTGACGCTGATGACGTAAGACGGTGCTGACGAAAATACCAGAGGCATGTAATACGAAAGCAGCGTTTTACAATCGAAGGACAGAAAGCTCTCGGACTAAATCTAAAATATCTTAAACTGTGTTCCGAAGATGAAAGGAGGTCTTACAGGCTTGTAACGACATTCATTAATGACATAATTTTCATTTTTGGGTGACCTAACCCTTTAAGTTTCAGTCCTTTCAATGTAAAAGTCTTCTCTACTGCCTAATTTACTCATAAAGACAGTCTTTACCGCCATCTAATGGCAAAATAATGTTGTTGCTGTTAACGGTCAGGGACTATTTTTCTTTTCCAGCGGAAGGAAGCCTTTTAGTGGTTTTACTTCATGAAAGTTTTGCATTGCAGGCTTTAATACATACAGCACAGCCTCTCGAACCTTATTGATTACATACATAGCTACACCTTGCAGATTCTGCTAAATGTTAATTATTTTTTACAAAATAAGATCGTGCAAAATGCATGTTTTTATATAGTACTGTTCTATATAAAAATAAGATATTTTACATAAAAGATGTTTAGCTACATATATTTCACAAGACAAAAATAAACGTTATAAAAATGACCATTCAAAAGTTTAGCTACATACCTACACTTGATTCTTAGTACTGGATCGTTACCTTGACACCACGGCTTGTCATGAACATAAATATCCTCTTGGTTCTGCAAATTCTTTTGCACATTTAAACCCTTACCAGCAGTGACTGTATGGTTTTGAGATCCATCTTTTCACGCTGATATCAATTGAGGGACTCAAACACAACTATTACAAAATGTGAAAACATTCACTGATGCTTCAGAAGGACACACAATGCATCAAGAGCAGGGGTGTTAGATGTATAATACTACCAGGGACTTTAAACTCACTCAGTAGCTCACGTTAACCCTTTATTAACACTGTTTCACAAACCTGATATCCCCAACTGTAGTTTTCCTAATCAAACATGATTCAACTCAGCTACTTTTAAGTTCTCCAAAATGGATAAGACGACTACACAACTCACAAGACACCATTCAGGGAAATGGGTGAGTGTGTCTTGTCCTTAACCCAAAGTAGGTCTCCCTGCCTCAAGCGGCTTACTTTATAGATGCTTGTTCTCTGCGAAAATCCATGCCACACATCCTGTTCACTCAATCCATCCCTTAACCTTTTTCAGGATTGCATAGCACTGTTATACGTACAGTACGTACTGTACAGTTAGCAAATTATAGAACATATTAGATCTAATGCTCTTATCCACACTAAGTCTAATTGGGAATCCCCTAAACCCATTTGGGAATGCCTAGGGTCAAGTGGAACACACTATTAGCCCTGCTCCCTAAGTGATAGGCCTACATCAATTTAGGGGTGAGTCACCCCGTAACAGATTTTGGGACCTATTGCATTATGCATGTTCAGGCCATGGCCTCTAATCCAATTATGAATTGCTCTTTGCATCACAGGGAATGAAAAAGTTCACAACAACATTTTGGTTACAAACTTTAACTATTAGCTGAAGTTATATTTGCATAATTAGCTATTTTTTCCAATAGTGGTGTGTGGTTTCTGTTTGCTGTATACTGATGACCACCAGATGGCAGAGGAGCATCAATATTTCTGTGGATGAGCTGCATAACTTTTGCCCTTGATTCAAAGAACAGGAAACAAGCTGTGCATACAGTCACACTGTGAGCATCTGAAAAAGCAGCCACATTGTCACAATTATGTAATAACAGTATAAAGGTTTAATCAAAACAGATAAGATATACAGATATCTACTTGACATTATATTTAATTTGCTGTTAAATCTTTAATAAAACTGTTATTCATTATTTTTTTTGAATGAACAAAATAAATAGTTCCCTAGTATGCTTTCCTCAATATGGTCCCCACATAACAACCCCTTTATTGTAACATGTAAACACAATTATTCAGGTTTCAATGTATAATCTGCAATTTGGGCCACATGAAGACTGCTTTGATATTCACTAAGTTTGGGGTCAGTAAGATTTTTTTTTTTTTTTTAAGTATTTAGCAAGAATGCATTATATTGATCAAAAGTGACAGTAAAGACTTTCACATTGTAAGAGAAAATGAATTTGTTTAACTTTCTATTCATCAACGAAAATAATATGTTTCTTTAGCACTGAACCAGCATATTAGGATGATTTCTGAAGAATCATGTTACTCTAAAGACTGCAGTAATGATGAAAATTCATCTTTGCCAATCTCAGTAATAAAATAAATTATTTCTTATTTATGTACTATACTATTTCATCAAATAAATACAGCCTTGGTGAGCATTCACATTTTTTTAAAAATCTTACCATCCCCAAACATTTGAACAGTAAAGTAATTGCTTCATTTAGATTACAATAAATATAGATTTTGATTTAAATGCACATTTCTAAATACAATTTAAGAACAAGATCTCATAATGTCTTTGGGACTGGCAATCTATTAATCAAGGCACATCAGTTTAAATTTCACAGTTTGTTCATATTTCCCTTTAAAAACAATGCTGTAGTAATATATTCACAGGACATCTTGACCACCTTTTGCCACCAGCTAGTTGTAAGTGCGCTCCTTCATTTTTCAATGCCTGAAGTAGTTCTTGAGGCGGTGTGAACCACATGCTCTCTGATCTTCTGAGGTTTTCTGTGTTGGAACTTTCTTGTATGTGTCATCACTGGTCTTTCTGTAGGGAATTGTAGTACTCCGTGAGGACCTTCCAGGCTTTAGGGGCCATGAAGCCCTCAGGAGGGTTCTCTCCACTGCGAGCCAGCTTGCGCATCTTGGTCCCGGAGATGAACTCAAACTCAGCATGTCTGAATTGAAAAATAGAGGTAAAATCTGTCTGACTTTCATGCTTTAGAACCACTAAGCAACCAATTTACATGGAAATAATTTTTGCTTAAGTTCCTGGTTATTGCGGAAAGACATTTATGTACCTTACATCTATTCATAGTTTTCACGTGGCATCACACACTTATTGGAACTCTCACCTGGAGGGCAAAACAAGGCTTTCCTCCTGTTTTAGTACACTGCGGCACTTTAAGTGATTTCTGTGTTAAGCGTTTTAGAATGTCCTACTGATTTTAGTGATCGAAATACTGCAGGATGTGCTGTGTGTGGATCACAAGTGCCATAAACTTGTCGCTGTGTCAGTCACATGACTGAAAACTATGAATTGGAATTTTCCATGAAATGCAATTTCCATTGGAATGCATACAATCGGCATATTTTCAATTATTTAAATGCACATTCATCTGTTCCTGTTAATGTCTTCCTTGTGAAGTACTGGAAATGATCGGTCTATCCATTTTAGTCATTCTTATTACATGTACTCAGTGACGTAATCGATGAGCACAATGAATTGAAAACGTCAAGAAACATGAGTCATGAGACTTTGCTTACAGTGCTTTACTAGTCTGTATAATAATTTACGTTCATTTCTTTGGATATCTGTAAAAACTTCAATCTCACCTATCTTTGTCATAGAAGTCCATAGCTTTCTTGGTCTTATTGTATGCAGCCACTCTGAAAGGGATAATCTCCACAGAGGTGAGTCCAGGTGCCATGGACAGAACTTTACCTCCATGAGTTGGTTCATAAAGGTCCTTCCCTGACTCTGGGTGGGGCATCCCAGCAGGATCACGACCCACAATGTAGAAATTAGAACCTGCTACCATCCTTGCACGACAGTGCCACTGGACCTGACAGACCCATGGACAAGGTTAGTATTTGTAAGGGTGGCACTAATATGCTATGTGTAAAATTAAATTCATTTATGAGAATCTAAAACTATGAACCGGTTATAATTTTAGATAAATCTTTAAAAAAATATATAGCTTTATTTAATCTACCATTCTAAAGATTTTTTATTTTATTGATTTTTTACTTCTTTTTTTTTTTTTAAGTAAAACAGTAATATTGTGAAATATTATTACTATTTTACATATTAAAATTTATTTCGGCCATATTATTTTTTTTATCAATCCTTTAGAAATCATTCTAATATCCTGATTTGGTGCTAAAAAATAAATAAATAATTTATTATCAATGTTTAAAACACTGATACAGGATTCTTTGATAAATAGAAGGTTCAAAAGAACATAATTTATTTTAAATAAATATCTTTTGTTACATTATAAATGTATTTACTCTTACTTTTGATCAATTTAATGGATCCTTGCTTGAAAGTCTTAATTTCTTTCAAAAATAAAATATATACCGGTACCCCAAAATATTGGATCGTGGAGTAAACTAAAAAAGTGATTCAAAATGCATAGCATTACTAAAAATGTGTGTGTGTAAGGCTAGAACTTCCTAAAAGGGCTCTATATGTCATTGTTCAAATGCATGTATGAAAGAACACCTAGTATGTACCTCTGTAGGCCCAGCGTACATCATAGGGGAGGGAAAAATGGCCACAATGGTGGACTTAGGGTCTAGAATGCCGTCGTCCAGTACGGCAGCATGCTGTTTCATTCTCCACTCTAGAGGCACGTCATCATCTTTGGTCCAGCCACCCAAAGGATGCAAAAGTAGCACTGGCCTACGATACCCACGTTCCTCCAATCGTCGACGCGTGTCAGTCATTAAAAGGGCATGGCCATTGTGCACCGGGTTCCTCAACTGAAAAGCAAACACTGCGTCTGGAAAAACAATAAAAATTGTTTTCAATTCCAGTTAGTGCTTTAATTGGTTGTTGCGTAACCATAGTGGACCAAGTCCAGAATATCATTCGTTTCTCAAGAGGGTAAGAACCTGCTAAGCCAGAAATCCAAGACTGAATCACATAATTCCCTACTATAGAGTTGGCAAAAAACAGTAGTACAGTAAAACAGCAGAAGTACGTCCGAATTCACAGTACTCATGAAAGAGTAGGCAGAAAGTACCCGGATGACCTACTTCTTCCAGAGATTCTGAAGTGTACATATGAACACTTTAATATCCCATGAGGCCAATGCAGAGGATTTATGAATGGCAGTGAAGCGACATATGCTATCACGTGATAATGACAACATGGCGAATGTAGTATTACATTCATATTTCAAGTTCAGACACTCATACTATATAGAACATATTTTTATTTAGTTGTAGGGATAGTTCACCTCAAAAATTAAAATTCTGTCATCATTTACTCACCCTAACCCTAACCCTAATTGACTTCCATAGTATTTTTTCCAATACTATGGAAGTCAGTGGGGCCCATCAACTGTTTAGTTACCAACATTCTTCAAAATATCTTAATTTGTGTTCAGCCGAAGAAAGAAATTCATACAGGTTTGGAACAACATGAGGATGAGTAAATGATTTTGGTGAACTATCCATTTAACTGTTCTCTTTAACCAATTTGCATATACCTGCTTTCATCTCTTTAAATCTCTGCTTCAGCTCCCTTGGTGTGAGACGGTACTGATCCAATTCATCATTCCATCTGATTCGCTCCAATACCTCAAGCTCACCGCCTACCAGCCAGTCACCGCTTTCCAAAACCATCTATTCACAGGTAAGCGGTTAAAGAATGTAGTTAATGTGCATTTGTGAGTTATAACAATCATTCATTGCAACCGTTGTATTCTCATTTTTTTTAAAGCAAGTATTATGAATTTCAGTTATTTAGTTGTATTATTTAAGAAACAAATTGTGCCATTTTGAAGCCCTTTTTCTTGTACAAATACTGAAAACCTGTATTCAGCTGAGACTTCTTAAAGGTTTCCTCAATACTTTAGTATTTGTTATGCATTCATTATCGTGACACTGGTTAAAACATATTTAATACCTTTATGTAAGGGTGTTTTGGACAGGTTGTCCCCCACTGGTGAGCACATCGCTCTTCCTTTCGATGTTCAAAGAACTCTGGGTTGCGTAAGATGGCGACGCGTTTTCCCTGGTACTCCAGAGCCAGAGCTGCACTGCCTTGAAGACGTTCTTTAATCTCGGTGGCAACAGGAAGGACAATGGGTACTGAGAGGTTGATGGTACCACCTGTATTTAGGGATAGGTAAGTTAATCAACGCATATTATAAATCATTTTAAGAGATCACTTTATCTATTTATTCAATAATTAAGGAAAAAAACAGCTAAATTCACATTTAAACATTTAACAGAAGGGTTTATCCAAAGCGACTTACAAATGAGGAGAACAATACAATCAATTAAACCAACAAAAGGGCAACAATATTTTTAATAGCACATTTTTTTAAAAGAAAAAGAAAAAAATAGATATAATACAAATAAAGTAGAAAGTGTTAATGAATCGAGCCATTTTCAAGAAATGGCTAAAGACTCAGCAGCTCAGTTTGAGTAAAACAGATCATTCTATTTTCAGATCATAAAAGTCTGTGAAAGTGATTTTGTGCCTCTTTGAGATGGCACCAGTAGACGCTTTTAACTTGCAGAACACACTTTTTTGGAGGGCACATAATTTAGGTATAGGGAAACAGAGAAAAGATTGGTGCCTTGAATTTGATGGGAGTGGCTGTTGGTAACCAGTGCAAACTGGTGAAGAGAGGTTGTGACGTGCTCATTAGCATCATTATTAGCTACCTGCTCGGTTAAATGCTCCTAATAATGTATGTCAGTACACTGAATATTATTCGCTTGCATGCATTTGCAAATACTTTGAAAATACTGCCTCCTCCCCTGACCGATGTTTCCTGACCAACCGAATTAAAGCAAGCAAAGCGTGCGAGTTTCACAGAAAGCCAGATCATTGCATCATTCTGTCTCCTGCAAGCAGCACTGGCACCTGCTATTTTATGGATGAGACATCTTCTCTTTCAGCCTTCTGCGGCTGGAGCCATCGCCAACATTAAGACGATTATCCTGACTAAGTGTGATTACTTGTGTGTGGAATAAAAACAAGTTGTACTAATATTTGGAAGGAGATGTCTAGTACTGCAACAGGAGACTGCCGATGGCTAAAACATTTGAGACACCTTTTTAAATGTGTGTGCTTGTATGTTACCATCCAGGAGGGTGTTGAAGTGAATGACTTGTAGGTATTCTCTCTCCTTCATGAAGCCTTTTAGAGGAGTGGCCCATCCTTCAGCCAACACCTGCACCCACTGTAAGTCCAACTGAACACACAAACACAGAAAGCTCTTTACAAATGGAACATTTAGCTAATATCATATTCTTCAAAATGTCTTGCTATGATTGATTGTCTGTAGGAAGGATTATGTAACAACTTTGTGCAATAATAAGTGAAAATACGTCTCAAGTCCCCCTGTAGTTAATAATTGTAACCATTAAAACTAATTGTTGATAACCAAAATAACATATTTAAAAGTTTTGTCCTGTGAAAAAGATTTATTCAGGCCATAAAATAGCTTGAATGTAACTCTACACCCTTTGCGGACTCATGAATGTGCGTATTAGTCCCCGCCTTGATGTATCAGAGTGGTAATGCATTTTATGTATGGCTCTCTACAATGTTGGACTGACACATAACGATAATTAATATGATTAGCCTTTTGCTTGACTGAGTTATCAAACAGCTAATAATGTGTTGCTAATGTTACACAAAACTATGTTCCCGTTCGCCATCCTAGAGTCAGAAAGCTGCCTTCTAAAAATAAGCATCCTTAGAAATGCTTCAAACTACTGAAAGGCATATAATTCATCATAACATCGTAAAATACATCACATACATAATTTACCCATTATATTGCTAAATGTACCAGATTTTTCATATAAACAGAAAAATATAGCGGGAGAATTCTCTTGAGAGAATAGTTAATGGTATGCAAATGCCCACTCACACAATGATATGACTTGTTATAAGGTAGTTTATGAGTTTAAGGGGAAAAATATTCATCAATGGTGTTGACTTAAAAATGTGTACATGGTTTGTCTTAAAGCATATTAAAAACACCACATAGACATATAAACAACAATAAAAACTTGATTTTCACCACAGGGGGTCTTTAAGGAACAGAATTTAAATTGTTATTGCTGTGGGATTCTGGAATAAATTTGCATCGTAATAAAGGAACACTGTTCACAGGCTGATAAAGCTGCTATGTGTCATCCTGTCAATAATTCACTCATATTTATGAACACTTTTCTTGAACATGTGTTGTCCTTGGCCTTGAGGACCAATGCTACCTGTTACCTTGGTGATGCTGATAGGGGGCAGGGTGTCTGCTTCTGCCCGTGTCTGCTTGAGTCTGTTCTCGGGCACAAACAGTTCATTTATCTCCTCTACAACTCCACTGGGAACAATGCTCTGAGAAAGACAGAGAAAGAGGTGATCAGGTGGCCTGATCTGACACTTGAAAAATACTTTCATTGCTGAAATTGCACCGAAGTCAGGTTTGTTCATTAATAGTAGATAACTTACTTGATGTGAATGAAAGCAGTTCATTTAAATTTTACAACATGAAGTACATTTTCTTTAACCGTTATTAATATTGTACTTTTATAATAGTTTGTACTTTAATACTATCATTTTTTCGAATGTTCATAATGTTTGGCCTGGGAAAGTTGATATCATCAACTATCTACCTTTAGCCAAAGATACCTTTGTTAAAATTTTATTAAAGATTTTGTAAGAACTTTACATTGTTGTGCTTGGAATTAATTGTTTTATATGTGATAACACAATGAAACCTGCCTGTACTTTGCATTTTTTGCCAAATAATTTTGTCAGATAAATTTTGACATGATGAAAAATAAATATACTAAAATGTATTTGAAATACATTCATTTTATGCCAAGTATAATACAAATACATTTACATATTAACACCCAGCAATTGTACTTTTGGTATACTAAATTAAAGTCTGCTAAATTGGAACAAGTAATTTTGTACTTAAAGGGATACTCCACTTTTTTTTTTTTTTGGAAATAGGCTTATTTTACAACTCCCTCAGAGTTAAACTGTTGAGTTTTACCGTTTTCTAATCCATTCTGCCGATTTTCTGATATTTAGAAGAATATCAGTAACCGTTTCTGGTCCCATTTACTTCCATAGTAGATCCTACTACTAAGTTATCCGGAAATAGTGCTGAAGTTCAACTTAAGATTTACATAAGTAAATTGATTTGCATTTGATTTGATGCATTTTTTTCATGTGTTGTGTGGGGCTTTAAGGTGTGTGCTGTTCTTCTGAAGAATGAGGCTGAGCAGTGGGGGTGGGGTTTGAAAGAGGGGTTTCCAGAAGTATGAGGTTTGATGGATTGTGTGAGGCAAGAGCTTCGGCCACACAGGTGCTCACATTAATAAAAGAGCATTACAACTGTTCAGTGAGTCTATGTTAATGGATTTGCAGTATACTTAGTTTGAAATAAATGTATTTTAAATACATTTTGGTATAGGTTTGTTTCACAAGGGTAGTATTGTGTTTTTCCTTTAAAATATAAAAACAATACATAGTAATAATATTTTCCTTATATTTTTATGGTTTAATACTAGTTGAGTAATTAAAAAAATCTTTGGCCAATACTGCATAAAAATATATTATTTTTGTGGAAACCTTGATTTGTTTTATTTATTTATTTTTCAGCATTTCTTTGATCAATAGAACATTCAAAAGATTATTATTATTATTATTATTATTATTATTAACATTATTATATAGTCTTTTATATTCACCTTTGATCAGCTAAGTATTCATTTAAAAAAAAACTACATAAGGCTGAGTAAATAATGACGGTTTTATTAACCATATAAAATTGTATTACAAGGAAACTATAGTAAAAGGGCCTTCAGACAGATCTGTAGCGAGAGGCTTGTTGTAATACCTGACATTGACTTCAACCTTGGACTTCTGAGTTCTGACCATGAGGTACTCTATAAAGATAATTTTAGGCTACATGCACCAATGGGAAATGGTAAATAAAATGTATTCCCAAGCCTGTGTGGCTCCTGACTGACCTGCTCCTTCAACAGGTTCACCACCTTCTGAATGCATTCGTTCACTGTGAGCTCTCCGGTCTTCAGAATCAGCTCAGAAGTCACTGGGCACTCATACATAGAATCTATACCGGTGAAGCCTGGGAGAGAAATTAAGCATGTAAAACAGAGGAAGATGGGAATGAAAGAAGAAAGTTGAGTATTTATGTTTAGTTTGCTCTTTTTACAGGATGTGTCTATTGTTTTCTGTTAAGTTGTTTTGTACTTTTTGTTTTAGAGCAGCCTTTTTAAAGTTAACATTTTTATATATTACCTTTAATCTCCCCAGCTCTTGCTTTTTTGTAGAGTCCTTTAACGTCTCTGCCCTCGCACACCTCCAGAGGAGCGTTTACAAACACCTCAAAAAATGGCAAACCTGCTTTCTCATGGATGGTCCGGGCCTCTGCACGGTCCTGCAGAGTAAAGTTGAGCATTATGTATTTTATGAAACATTTAATTAAAAATGCTCAAATAAAGAAAAAGAAAAGAAAAACAAAGTGTTTGTTGGTCTTTGTGTTGCATGCAAGCTAAAAGGGGACCGTGCTTTTGCAGTAGCAGCTCCGAAATTGTGGAACGATCTACCTTTTAGAAACATTAGACAGGCATCATCATTGCCTGTTTTTAAGTCTCTTCTAAAAACCTATCTTTATTCTTTGGCTTTTGATAAGTTAAACTGAAAATCCAGGTTTGGTTATGGTTTGGTTATATTGATTTTATTGTTTCATTGTATGGTTGTGTAAGGCTTTTTATGTATGTATTGTTTTATTGTACATGTCAGTCATGAAACTGATAATCCAGGTTTGGTTATATTGGTTATATTGATTTTCTTCTATGGTTATGTAGGGATTTTTTATATATGTATTGTTTTTACTGTACAGGACTTTGTGTCCAAATTTTTTTGGGAATCTAAAGTGCTCTATAAATAAATCTTGCTTGCTTGCTTGCATGTTCACTTGTCTGTTCGGCTTATTCTCATTTGTATGTGGCTTTGAATTAAAACCACTAAGTAAATGTTAAGACCTTTTGTACTGCAGTGAAAAACCCATTAACATTTATCCTAGAAGACACATTTGATTTAATAAACCTTGCAAAACCTAGTTCAAGCAATTTCACTGGTTTAGTGATAAAGTAAATCACAGTCACTGGTGTGGTTGCTCACTTTGGCAAACGGCGAGATGAAGCTTGTAATGCAAACAAGCCCAGCATCTGCAAATAGTTTGGCCACCTCAGCAATACGCCGAATATTCTCCTCTCGATCCTCAGAAGTAAAGCCCAGGTTCTTATTCAGCCCGTGACGGATGTTATCACCATCCAAAGAGTAGCAGGGAATGCCGTGAGAGACCAGATACTCCTCTAAAGCGAATCCCAGTGTTGTCTTACCAGCCCCTGATAGACCTGCACATACACACACCATGAAATAAGAGATTCCTTACAGTTGGATATCATTTGAAAAGTTTTTATTTTTAAAGAAATTAATACATTAAATTGGTTAAAAAAATGCAGTACAGAAATTTACCCTCAGTTACAGCGATTACAATGCATGTTTGAGCTCTTTTAACTAAAAGGACTGTGTCTTAAAATTTGTCAGTGTCATTGTTTTGTCTAAAGATGCACACCCAACTGAACTAAGGCCTAATCCTGGCTTAATTTAAGCCCTGCCTGTGAAACTGGGCCTGCCGCCTAATAATGTATTGGTTTCAACACAACAGTTTTCAACATTGATAAAAATAAAAAATGTTTCATGATCACTAAATCAACATATTAGAATGATTTCTGAAGGATCAAGACTGGAGTATAATGTCTGCTGAAAATAAAGCTTCGCCATCAAGAAATAAAAAACATTTTAAAATATACGATTTTTTTTAAATTATAACAATATTTCACAATATCACTATTTTTACTGTATTTTTGATCAAATAAATGCAGCCTTGTTTGTCAAATAAATGCACATTTCTGTTTTGGTGTTCTTGATCCATACTGATAGGGCAGGGAATTACGAGACACATTTAAAAAAAAAAAAAATTAATGTATTTCTTATTAGTTGGCGCCTGGGGTTTGAAGTTCAGACCAACTTGTTTTACAGGCATCACAGGTTTGTGATTTTATTTCTCTATTAAATTTGCTTGGCCTGACATCTCGTGTGATATCTACTGTTTTTAAAGTGTAGAAATGCATTACCTGTGAGCCAGACTGTACATCCTCTGAAACCTCCTCTGGTTCCTACGATCTGCCCCCTCTTGCTGCGGCTGACATGATGAGCCTGGAATACCACATTAGTGGACTTTTGCAGATCCTACAAACACACATGGAAATATACTAACATTTAGAGCAATTTGTGTAGTATTAGTATCTTATATACTATACCTGAGCACAGAATACACAATGGGCTTTAATACTCCAGTTATATTTTTTGTTTACCATACATCCAAATTTACGCATTTGGCAGATGCTTTTGTACTATTGCTTTTTGACACCAAGGAAGTTTGTGTCTTATGTACCCCCGGAGCTTGTAGCCGCATTGCATTCAAGAGATATATGCAATCCGTGGTTATCAAACCCTATATTGGCATTAACAGTGCCTTGCGCTGCTGTTTAAACCACAGAAATGCTGTAACTCTTCATGCACTTTATTCTAATACACTAATTTACTCACTGCAGTTCAAGTCTCATAAACTCATAATAAAAAATTATAATATAATAAAAAAGTTTTTTTACATATATATATATATATATATATATATATAATCATTATATATAATATATAATCATTATTTATTATGCTATACAGTACTATATTGTTAGATTCTAATTCAATAAATAAAATTTGAATCTAATTTATTGTATTAGAATTTGAATTGAATAAATAAGAACGGGAAACATAAAGAATTGAATGATTCTGGTTCTTTAACAGTTCCATTAACAAGTACAGTACACCGTACAGGAATACATATTTGCAAAAACCACCAACAACAACAACAAAACAATTACAACAAAAGATGCATTTACACAGATTTTTAATGCCTTTTTACAGTGCATTTACAGGCTGTTTTGTTCTAGTTTTTAATAAAAACTGTTTCTTGGTAGAGAAGTAGCTTTTTCCTGGGTATGGTTTCGTACAGATACTATAAATGAAATTCCATGACTTTCAAGGATTTTTCAAGGACTACTTTTTTAGTTTTCAATGACTACCATCTGAGATCTCACTTATCAAAAAATATTCTTATATTTTAAATTCTAAAAAAAGCTAAATAGATTTGTAAAACAAACTGGTACAAATAAAGAGCAGCACATGCACAATTAAAATTACTGGGTAATAACAAGGTACTAACCCTGAACCTACCCCTAAACCTACCCCTAACCCCTGTACTTACCTTAGATTAGCCAGTACTTTAGTACACTGTAAGTACACGTAAGTACTGTACTGTAAAAGGAAGCGTTACCGCATCTATTTAGCATAGCATTTATATAGTTTTTTAGATAATTTTTTGTAGCCTAGTTAGTTAGTAGCATAGGATAGCTTCAAATTAGCGTAGATTTATCTGTGTTTAGTAGTGGTCAGTATAGTAATGGAATAGAGGTTGACATGGGCTTCTCCACACAGTGCCAAACACTTCTCCTCCTGCATGGACTCCACCACCGCAGCGGCGTCTTGATGTGAGTGATCATGTACATTTTAATCACAATTTATGGTTAGGCTAAAGTTAATCCTCTGGGGTCGACAAACGCATTGGCGCATTTTCCTGGATTTTTTCACATAGCGGCAAAATATCAATATGAATATATGCTTACAGAGAGTGCACTATTGACATCAACTCGACAAAACTCATCAGATGCCGATCTCGATGCAGGAGTTAAGATCGCAGTTTGAGCCAGCGGCTGGAAATGATATGGCCCTGTGTCCACATACAATTCACCCTCCTCCACTTCAGGTGAAGGTGGGGGAAAGTCCTCAACTTCAAATGACCGCTCTGTTGCAAAGCTACCTGCGTCACTCCAGTCACTCTCCATTTTAGAGTCTAACAGCACCTGTCACTGCGGGTCTGAGGTGCACATCAACCGCTCAGTCCCACCCTCGGTTCGCCCCCTCTATCTCTGCTGGGGTCTGCACATTTTATTTAAAACACATTTACTTGTACTTGAGTAATATTTTACCTTGAGTATCTTTACTTTAACCCAAGAACAAGGTAGGTGTACTTAGTCCACCACTGCTGAGAACTATAGGTTGAAAAATACCGTTTGTGCAGGACGGGCTGCAGGAAAACCAAGCTGCTATAAACAAACCATTATATTCATTAACTAGGAATGTATGCAGCGACTTTGGACAGGGCGCATCCTTACACAGGTCAGATGCAAAAATCTAATTTTACGCCCTGGCAATTTGATGGGCCCGACGATTTCTGAACCGATCATAATTATTCCTCAATGGATCGAGACCAGACAACACTATCTCACGACCAATTCGTACGAATTCGACGCATGATTAAAAAGTGTCTAATTCGTACTAATTCGTACGACCTCACTCGTACTAATTCGTACGATTTGTCTAAACCCACGTGATGGTTAGGTTTAGGGGCGGGGTAAGGGGTAGGTCATTCGTATGAATTCATACGAATGGGCCTTACGACTTGGTCGTGAGATCGGGTTGGACCAGACCGAACTTCCCGACCAAAAAATGTTGTGGGCGGGGTTCGGGCTGGCATCCAGGCTCACACACAGCCTTTTCCTTTTTCCCATCCCATCTCAAATTTACTTGTGGAGTGCTTAAAAAACAAATAGATTAATTCATTACACACACGACTTCCAAAGAATCCCACAAACAGACCACCTTTCTTTAACACATACTGTTTCTCTGTTAAGCCAGACATGCAGTGTCAGAAGGCTTTTATGAATGAACACTGTACTAACAGCCTGAATAAGTGAATGACTTGCATTAAACAAGCTGATTATAGTCTGAGCTCTGAACAGGGTATGTTGTTTTCTGGATTTTTGTCTTTCTGACTGCAGTACCGATTTTATATTTCAGTGTATTCTAAGACAACAAATCAGGGCAGAGAAATTTTGTAACGTCTTTGATGGTTTGTCTTATAAAACAATGTTTTATATCTGACTCCGACACCTGGCTATCTACCCCAAACTGAATGTGAAGGACTTCTTTGTCCTTTTGAGTAGAAAATGACAGTGAAGGCAGCCATTATCACAACTTTATTCCAGATACTTTAAATCACCAAAATCACAGGGTTCTTTTTTTCAGCTATCACTTGAAGTGATTTTTAAAATGTTTAAATGATTTGTTAAAATGTATTGAAAAAAGGCAGTTAAGAACTAACTGCTCCCTTTTACTTTTATATATAAATATATATATATATATATATATATATATATCAATAAATAAATATATAGGCCTATATATACACAGTATATATATATATATATATATATATATATATATATATATATATATATATATATATATATAAAGTAAAAGATTTGTCTGAGTGTTTTTACACTCAATATAGCCTACATGCACAAAAAACAATGTTCATGTGCACATTGCCTCTCTAACTGAACTCTGGTCTATGACTCAGTACTGACATGAACTCTAAGACAGAGCACTATGGCAAGCGTAAAACATTTCATATTGTATAGATAGAACTGTGCTATTTCCAAATATTACAATAAATTATTCAATATTTGTACAGTTATATTAGCAATATGTACAAATATTAGGAATGATTATAGAAATAGCAAATTACAGTAATACTTTTTATTTTATCTAGCAATTGTTTTGCAACCATCTTTTTCAAAACATTCTTAAATTAAGAAACTATTCCAGTATTATAATATTTTTGTGATACAGTGGTTCGTTAAACAAGTGAACTCAGTCAAATTACACTGGCATATTTTCTAAAAGTTTTAATTATACTACGGTATTTTTTCATAAGTGGTAGGGTGTCACATTATTTTAAATGGTATAAATGTATAGACAATTTATTAATTTCAGTAGGCCTACCTGGCCAACATAATGGAATTATATTTCTGATTACATTTTACTTTTTTTCACGACATGAAAATTCAGAATTGTTTTACTAAATGTAGCTAAGGTAAACTTTTCTGCTCTCACGTTTCTGTTTAATATTCATCATTTTGTTGACAGTATTTCAGTTATACACATTTAACAAGCTTTTTGTCAAGCCAGTATGTCTAGCCTATAACACAGATTTGAAGTAAAGCGCTTGTCCAATATCTCCCCAAATGATCGCAGGCAATTATATAGGCTAACACATAAAAAAAGTTGGCTGAAATGTCGACGAACCCTATGTTTACGCATCTTAGACAACTCTTACTAAACACTTACACACCGATTGCATAAATGTCAACAAAGAAAAAGGCAGCTCTGACAAAATAAACAATCCACGACAGAGAAGTTTTGCCAGCTACGGCTCTCTGCCAAATCTCACCGGGTTTTGTGCTGTGTTTCCAGGCATCTCGCTCCGGTGACGTGCGCTCTGGTTTGGACTTTAGCTCGGAGGGGCGGACTGAACACGCAGGTGAACTTTTAGAAGGTAGTTTGTGGAGATGCAGAAAGAGAAGTGTTTTTAAAAGCGATCCGCGACACGTCGCATTCCAACAGTCCAGTTTTCGTCCCACCTCCCGGGACCCACAATCTGCATACGGCTGAATGGAGAGCAGTGTACCGGTATGAGACTGTAAGGCACGGAGGAGGGATCAAGAGCTACGGGATAAAGGGGGCGGAGAGAAGGATCTGAAGAGAAAAGAGCCCCTTGTTCTGCGTTCAAGTGTAAAATCAAATGAATATGATTTTGGGAAGAGTGCACAAGATTTATGGAATCGACTTTTTAAAATTGTCGTCAACTGCCATATTCACTATAGACATTTCCATGAGTTTTTGTATTGTATTTCTTACTGATATGAGGTACAAAATTGCATGCAAATTCAATCCACTAAATGACACATTTTTACATACGATTTATTTATTTTATAAATTTGGTCTGGAAATAAAATCAAACAGGCAGTACATACAGTACTTGACAAAATAGTCTTTGGTTTGAATAGATCATTTTACATACAATTGATACTTTAGTAGTAAGCAAGAACAAAAGACTCAGGAGACCCTAACAAAACCAATCATTTACAATTCAAGCATGTAAACAATGTGGGTCATGATTAAAAAAAAAATCATGTAGAATTTAAAAAATGAACCAATGTGAAGACCGTCCTTTACTAAAAGTGACATTCTATAGTGCTGAAAGATTTTTCATGTGAAATGTCAAATGTGCTTATTTGTTTAATTGGTTGGTTAGAACTGATTTCTCTGCTTTCTTTCTGTCTCTAATATGTCCTTTTCTTAAGGTACTCTATTTTGGAAGTTTCTGTCTCTTATTGGTCCATGCAGACAGTAATTCAGTCCATAAAATCAGTAGGCTAAGTAATAGTACGGGGGTAAATTGTGTTATACTTATATAACAGATAACTTTTTCTACCATATACTGTTCTACCAACAGTTTTCAAAATGTTATTCAGTGTCAGTGGGCTGGGTAGTGAGTTGTATTGTTATTTTATGTTCATGAATGAATTTTACACACAATCTCTTGGTCACAA
Source organism: Pimephales promelas (assembly GCF_988280905.1). Lineage (NCBI taxonomy): Eukaryota > Metazoa > Chordata > Actinopteri > Cypriniformes > Leuciscidae > Pimephales > Pimephales promelas. Next base: position 21,143,937 of record NC_142783.1, read on the forward strand.
CCCCCCAGTAGAGCGCTGTAGTGTTTCTTCACATCCTCATACACAGGGACAGGGTCGGTGAGTCCAGGCAAGGTCAAAGATTTCTCATTGAGTCGCACACCAATTCTTATTCCCTCCGGGCATTTATAGAGCACTACCAGCAGATTGGCAGCGTATGGCACAATGCGTCCACTGCGAAATATTCTATTCTGTTGGGTTGCAAAGTTAGTTGATTTGAGAGGGACGTCATCCTTGAAGAGATCCAGCAGGGTGAGGAGGGGTATCAGTGTCTCAGCGTGGCCAACCTGCACCGTTACAGCCTCTGATACAGTAACACCCGAGCTGAGAAAGAGAGAGAGAGAAATTTTTAATAGCTTTTTTTTACATTTTTGTTTACATTAACTGTCAATCAAATTGACCCACAAACATTGTAATTGTATTTAAAATGTTGTAAGCATATTCCACAACACATCAGTGTGTCGACACTTTACAGGCATGTTTATGACCATAAATGAGAAAAGTAACAAAAATTCAAGCAGAAAACTATAATTCATCCAGTATTTCAGACAATTAAAAAAAACTAAATTGACCTTCAACCTAATACGATGCTTAATCCTGCGTCTAAAAATAATGCAATATAATACTCTATCTTAAATAGTCCTGAATGCATGTCTTTCAAGTTCAAGTAAGAGTTATCTCACATTGCCCTTTCATTACAAAACCACAACTACTTGAATTACAAATACTGGTTTGGATTTTTAGCTGACATTAGAGTCAGCCCTAGGTACTGTGGGTTTCTCCCTTCCTACTGTTTGCTACCACTGATTCTAGAGGAGTGCTCCGCAACCTTTGAACACGAACAAAGGTGATCAACAAACACAAAGAGAAGGTGAACGGGAAATTTCACAGCTAAAACCCAACATATTGCAGAAGAGAATCAGCAATTGTCACACAATCATTCATAAAACACATTGATCATTAATGGGCTGTGCAGGGATTTCTGAATAGGTCAAAGCCATAATTTCGTAAACACACATTTGATAAAGCCAGTTAAAAGCTGGGCATCAAAAAATGTCACTGCAAATAGGCTGATTAATTGCCAAAGAGAGGAAGATTTGTCCGTGATAATGAGACTATAACAAAGAGTTTTAGGGAGTGTACAGTATTCACTTGTGCTCTCCACTGTAAACGAGATACAAAAATATTTGACCATTGTACTCACATTTTTGCATCATCATGCGTATGACAGCACTAAGTTATAAGTAGTTTTAGAAAACACATCTCTTCACTTTGCTTTTTTTCCCAATACACTTCCAATTTTAAATGCAAAAATGTTCTCTGTGTGAATAACCCCTTAATGTACTTTGAGAATTCTGAGTGTTCAAAAACTGGTCAACAATTGAGGGTCTTTTTTTCTGTTGCCCAACACAATAAAACATATGACTGTTTTGAAGTTTTCTTTTTACAAAAACTGCTGCAAATAAAATGCAGTAAGCTGTAAACCTAGAGATGGCAATTTTCTTGGTTGGCAAGGATATCATATCTCTGGTTTTATTGGTCAAAAATTAACAGATGTACTCAATCACTTGATCTAATGTTGTAACATCCTTCTTTTGACATCAAGCAGTGGGTTTCTAAATAACAGGTAACCTGGCCATTGCCAGGGTTCAACAGGATTCATCTGTACTCTAAGGAACTATCTGTACCCACTTCTTCAGCATTAAAAACATAATGTAAAATGACTGTGACAATCAGTTATTAGAAAACACCTGTATAAATATCACAGCCAAAATAATTTAGTTCTGTCAGGGACATTCACATCAGTTTACAATATTTTATCACCTAATGGAGTATAATCATCTGATTTGCTTCTTGTCTGATGCTATTATCTACTTTTACATTTGCTTAGTTATGATCATTTAAAATAAAACAGCCAGACAAGAATCGAGAAGCGAATGAAAAACCGGTTTGTTTGGATTTCTGGAAATATTAAAAGGAACAGTTGAATAAAAAAAATAGTTCCATCATTAGTCAATTCCAAACTCCTATGACTGTCTTTCCCCTGTCAAACACAAACAGACAAGTTTAGCACAATATTCAAGCTGCTCTTTTTAATTAATGATTTAGTTTTATTCAACAAGAATAAATTAAGCTCATCAAAATTGACAGTGACTTTATAGTAAGTACATGTAGTTAATTAAAAATGCTCAGTACTTATTTGAGTAAGTACAATGTACAACTACATCACCTTAAAATAAAGTGTAACCCAGTTTTTTCATTCAAACAGCAGATCATGGCGCAAGCAACGAAAAAGGTATGGGTTTGGTTTCCAGACAATTGGTTTGTAAATATAAGGATGCATATCCTTATTTGTGGATACCCTCGACCATGTAAATTTATGACACACACCCCACACCCAAGTTTGCTTAACTTTCAGTATGACATTCAGTAAGGATATGTGACAGACCAGAGAATGAATCGGAGGATTGCTGATTATTGCACAAGAGAATTGTATCGCTCTAGTTCCTGTTCAGATGTTGTGTATTCTGTGTAATGTGTTGTGTCGGGCTCCGCGTGGGAAGTGGGCAGAGGGTGTGAGGCGTATTTGTGTTATGATGCTGGTTAGGCAATTCATTTAACTTGAACGGGTTTGTATGAATGCGCAGCTGTTCTCAAATAGCAATATTACTGGTTAGGCAAACACTCACTCTCTGGCTATGTTCACGCACTGTATTTATTTAGGGAAGAAAACTTGATTCTTAGTAGTAGATAGAAATGAATCAAACAATGGTCAGGGACCCAAAGTCAATGTACTACCCATGACACCCTTGAGTAAAGCCTGAAACCAGGGTGATAATGGTAGCAACAAACATCATCACGAAATGGGCTTTTTTTTTCAAGCTGGTGCTCGAAAAATACTCATTCAGTAAATGTCAGTTGAACTCATTCTCAAAAAAGGGATACGTTTTTTGGAAATAGGCTCATTTTACAACTCCCCCAGAGTTAAACAGTTGGGTTTTACCGTTTTCGAATCCATTCAGCCGATTTTCTGATATAGGGGTGGTGATGGCGCAGTGGATAAGACACAGGCCTTGGGTGTGAGAGACCCGGGTTCAAATCCATTGTGAGACGCCAATGTGTCCCAGATAGGGATGGGCAATGATTAATCGTGATTAATCGCATCCAAAATAAAAGTTTGTGTTTACATAATATATGTGTGTGCACTGTGTATAATTAATTTGTATATAGAAATACCCACACATGCATGTATATATTTAAGAAATCTGTGCATGTATATATTTTATATATATTTATTCACAATTAATATTATATATAAATATAAATATTTGATATATTAATAACACATTTTTCTTAAATATATACATGCATGTGTGGGTATTTATATATACAAATTAATTATACACACTACACACACATATATTATGTAAATACAAACTTTTATTTTGGATGCGATTAATCGCGATTAATCGTTGCCCATCCCTAGTCCCAGAGCAAGACACTTAACCCCTAGTTGCTCCAGAGGCGTGCGACCTCAGACATATATAGCAATTGTAAGTCGCTTTGGATAAAAGTGTCAGCTAAATGAATAAATATAAATGTAAATGTAAATTTAGGAGAATATAGATAACCAGACAGTTTCTGGTCTCATTGGCTTCCATAGTATTTTTTTTCCTACTATGGAAGTCAATGAGACCAGAAACTGCCTGGTTACTGATATTATTCAAAATATCAGAAAATCGGCTGAATGGATTCGAAAACGGTAAAAACCAACTGTTTAACTCTGGGGGAGTTGTAAAATGAGCCTATTTCCCAAAAAAAGTGGAGTATCTCTTTAAAGTTAAGAGTCACTTAAAGGGTTAGTGCACCCAAAAATGAAAGTTAAGTCATTAATTACTCACCCCCATGCTGTACCAACCCCGTAAGACCTTCGTTCGTCTTCGGAACACAAATAAAGATATTTTTGATTAAATTTGAGAGCTGTATAACTACCACATTGGCTCCTAAGGGACTGCCTCTTGACGGCCCAGAAAGTCAATGAAGAAAATGTTTAAATATCCCAAGTGACTACCGTGGCTCAACTATATGTTTATCAAGCGACGAGAATACTTTTTGTGCGAAAAAACAAACAAAAATAACGAGTTTATTCGACTATTCCCTTTCTTCCTTGTAGGCCAGAAACAAGACTTCCTTAGATTTCCACGACGCATGCGCGAGAACTGAACTGAAGTAGTGTAAGGAGATCGCAATTCTCGCGCATGCGTCGTGGAAATCTAAGGAAGTCTCGTTTCTGGCCTACAAGGAAGAAAAGGAATAGTCGAATAAACTCGTTATTTTTGTTTGTTTTTTCGCACAAAAAGTATTCGCGTCACTTGATAAACATATAGTTGAGCCACGGTAGTCACTTGGGATATTTAAACATTTTCTTCATTGACTTTCTGGGCCGTCAAGAGGCAGTCCCTTAGGAGCCAATGTGGTAGTAATACAGCTCTCAAATTTAATCAAAAATATCTTTATTTGTGTTCCGAAGACGAACGAAGGTCTTACGGGGTTGGTACAGCATGGGGGTGAGTAATTAATGACTTAATTTTCATTTTTGGGTGAACTAACCCTTTAAGTTGTAAAATGTGAGTTTCAACGAGCCGTGTGTATGAACAAAAGCAAATATATCCCTTTTACGACTTCTCCTCTCACAAACAGAAAGAAATCTGTTTTCCACCTTCTTCTCTTTTCCTCATGTGAATAGACCCTTTTACAGTTGGTAAACATGGTGACGTTTTTTTGTGGGCGGGGCTTAGGTGGAGGCAGAAAGATCCATCTGGCCGCTTCACTAACGCTAGTTAGCAAGGATTGTTAGCTTGTTTTTTAACAATGACTGGAGAAAATCCATGAGAAAATCCGATATTATCTTAATGTGTAAGGTCACTCAGTGTCCAGGGCCGCGATTGTTATTTCCAAAAGTTATTTTTAACGGACGGAACCAGATTGGCCGACCTGTAGCCGCCTACACGCTCACTCGATGCATGGATGATCTGACAGGATTAACGTACGTTACCTCCGTTGAGTGGCCTGACTTCTACACCTACCTTATAGAGAAACCGATCGTAAATAGAAACTGAGGGCATATAAATCTTTAGATGCCTATATGGTCCTGTACAAGACTTGTGTGCACTGCACGATCCGCAGTTCTGCCGAGCCAGCGCCGAGACCACGACAATATAAAGAGTGACATTACAGTGCGATTTTAATGATGTGAATATTTTCTAGAAATAAAAGTTCCAGATACAGCATATTCATTTTTCATCCTTTCTTGCACCAAAAAACACAACAAGATGACATTTAATAATAGTAACAATTATTTAAGCTCCCTGTGTAGCCGAATCTGTGCTGTTTTGCACTGGCCGCCTCCAGTTTTCACTTTGTTTTGCCTCCAGCTAGCGCCGTGACGTAACTGTGACGTCGGCGCAAAAGGGGTCTATAGAATTCTTAAAAATAAAATACACTGAAGTAAACAATTACACAGAATGAAACTGATGTTGAATAAGGCTGTCACCTTCAAAGCTAAACTTAGACACAACTAGCTAAGAAGACTAGGTCTTTCCCAGAGCCGTCTGTCTGTACCTGCTGAACTTATTCAATATCTTCTCAGGCATAATAACTGATACTGCTGTGAAAACATGTCACAGATACTTTATTCTTCCTTAGAAAGGCTGGTCCTTGACTCTTTTGTGGGAGTAAAACTTTTGAATAAAGTGAGAATAGCATCAATTTTTTCTTATATGCATTATATAAAAAGACATGTCCTCTTACTTGATATTGGTTACAACTTGGTCAAGACGATAGAAAAGATCATGGAAAAGAATACAGCTGGACTTGCTGTTGATATCATGTCCATAGCTTCGTTTCCAGTACTGTTTCAGGTCACCAGCGTATTCCATCACCTTAAGAGACACAACACAGTGTATTTAAACATCTGCAGAAGCATATGACCTCTCACCAGTGTGCAAGCACATTCACAAAAAATATATGTTGGCATTAGACTGACATTCACTGACACTGACATAAAACTTATATACTACCGTTCAAAAGCTCAAGGTCAGTAAGATACTTAAAATGTGTTTGTGTTTGGCTCTTATGTTCACCAAGGCTACATTGACTTTTTTTTTTTTTTTAAAGAAATTAATACTTTTAATCAGCAAGGGCACATTAAACTGATCAAAAGTTACATGCAAGTAATTTATATATATATATATATATATATATATATATATATATATATATATATATACATATGTAAACAATTTGCAACAGAACTCTTTTTTAACATCAATAATAATAATAATACATTTTTTGAGCAGCAAATTAGCATTAGAATTTCTGAAGGATTATTTGACACTGGAGACTTGAGAAATAGCTGCAGAAAATTCAGTTTTGCCATCACAGGAATAAATGTATTCATTTATTCACAGGCTTCATTTATTCGCTCAATTTTTTATTTTTTAGGAGTAGGATTTTTTGTAACAATGTAAAAGGCTTTATTGTCAATTTTGATAAATGTCTGCATTCTTGCTGAATAAAAGTAATAATTTCTTTTTTACCTTTTGAATTGTTATAATGTTCCATCTGAGGAAGAAATACTCCTGGTATACTTCTAGGTCCTACGATAAAGTAAATAAGGGTAAACAGGAAAAACTTCTCTGTTCCAGTACCTGTGCATCAACCTCGTCAAACAACTGGCACCAGGGCGAGTTCACTTTGAGGATAGTAAACTCGTATGAACACAGGAAGAATGCTGCTTGCATTGAATCTACAAAGAAAAACAAATTTTAAGACAATGTGTAAGTGAACACTGATTTCATTTCGACTTTTTTTTTCTCAAAACACTACTTTATTCTCGGAATTTAACAAGTTTAATCTCGCATTATAATGACTTTAATCTCGATATTTAATGAGTTTATTCTCAAGATTGTATTTCGACTTTTTTCTCGAAATTTAACGAGTTTAATCTCGCATTATAATGACTTTAATCTCGAGATGGTTTTATTTTTTTTTATTATTGGTTGGCCCTAATCCTCTTCCGTAATACGGTAGAATAAATAAGACATTTCTTTGTTCATATCTTTGTAAAATAAATTAATAATCTCTGTGAAATCTTTGATAAAAGCATGTGCTGGTGTACAGGGCAATCTTGTATTTTTGCACTTTCATCCTATTTTTGGGGCAAAGAAAAAAGGATCAACACTGCCATCTAACGGTTGTAGTGTAGACTGCAGTAGGAACACTATTCGACATTCTTTCCCTCGCTTACTCTCATCTCTCACTCTCTGTTTGTGCATTGATATACAACTGCTGACAACAGCAGATCAATTGAGCAGTCCTGACCTCTTAACTCTCCGAGTTAAACTTGCTTCAACAACATTTGGTAGTTTTCTTGCTTTTGTGATTCTCATTCCCAGCTCTTCCCATATTTCTTCTGTTCTCCAGAGAAAAAGCTGCAGCAAACGTGGCCCGTCATCTATAGAATTTAACTACACCATTTCATATGGACACTCAGTGCCTCAATCCATTTCACCAAAAGTTGTTTAAAAAATATTTCTGTGGCTACATTTTACTATTTTAATGATGGTACAGATTAGTGATGTAGTTGCAAACCATGTACAATTTTGAAATTTGAAAGCCCAGCCTTCTCAATCAATTGGAGTTTTGGACACCACAATTTTGTTTATTGATTTTTAACATTTATAAATCATCTCAAAAACCTCTAATCTGATGCATCCTCACTGCCGAGGAAATAAAAAAAAACACGAACAATAGACTTAGAAAAATTCACTTTCTATCTTTAGGTTCTCATCAAAGGTTTATTTGACATGTGAACTGAGGTCAGCCTGAAATGCATTCGGGGAGAAAGCGTGTGCAATAATCTACTCATATGCAAAGTTTTGTGGTTATGGTTGCAAGAAGAGCGTAACATTTAAAGGGAAGTGAATTGGATGCATGTGTTTTAAAATTAAAAAAGCTCTGTCAAGAAAACATAACATAAAAATGATCACAACATTAACACACTTTTAAAATGCACAATAGCACTGTGGATGTTGCTTTATTCCAGGAATTCAACAGGGACTGTGTAACAGTGTCATGATCATGTTATGCAATCACTGACCATCGGTGACGCTGGTGTAAGGGACCTTCAGCCTGTCAGCCATTTTCTCCATTACTCTTTTCATCTCAGGGCCTTCACTGAAACGTTTTACTTCCTCCAAGGCACTCTTGTTGTTCTCCACTTCTTTCACGAACCGTTCACACTGGTCAAAGTAACGCATCAAAGCGTCATTTACAGCAGGTTCCAACTCAACTGAGCAATGAAACAAAACAAAACAAATTTGTAGAATTAACATTATGGGTTTATAAACATGGCACTTTGACTCATAAAACTGGAATAACAAAATGTTACTTTGTAAACGTATTTAATCAGTGGGGGAAGCCAATCAAGAAAGAAATATAGATTAAGATGTCTAATAAAATAAGTCAATCCAAAAAAATTGATTGTTCAAAATGTATTTTTATGTGTTTTCTGTGCTTATCTGCATATACTGGAGCTAACAAGAAGTCTTGTTTGTGTGTGAATTGTAAGCATAATATATAGGCTTTCTATACGTATACTGGTTATAAAGGCGACAAACACAACCAATAAGGCAGATTGCTGAAGGTCCACATAAGCATATTTAAGTTTTTATATGCCCCAAAGTCAATTTAAAATTTCCTTGTGGCTCCTTAAGATATATTTATTTATTTATTTATTTATTTTCAAATAAATGATTAGTGTATTCAACATTTTGGCATTCATATGATGACTTTTGATGTGCCATACATAAACCATGATAGTACTAAAGATACAAATTTAGGTGATAGACCAGTAATGATATCAGCTAATTTTGATATATGATATTGATATATCAGTCAGGATAAAAATCTGAGGAAAAGACTAAAAAGCAACTAAAAACAATTAGTAAAGATAATAAAGAGATCTATAATTGGTTCTTTATGAGCATGTAGAAATGCAGTTGAATTGTTTGGTTAATTACACCAGAATGGAACAAGTTTCCATTTTCTCTCCACTGAATCTCACAGCTGAAACCAGTGAGCACTATCATCATGTATGAAGAGTCAGATGAGCATGCTGCTCATGCTGGAAAACAATGATGGCATGCGATTCAGTGTTTGTGGTAATTGCAGGGTTGGGTCCTCATGCATTACCTTTTTCTTCTATGCGGAGTCCTCTCATTAGTCCCTCTCTGAAAGCGATGGTACTGTTCACACACCTGTGCTTGGAGCTGGTGATCAGTTTCACGCGTCCTTGACGCACATTGTCCTCGGTCAGTAAAGAGGGGAACCATTTAATGAGTCTCTGTGCCAGGTTCATGTGATCCTCACGGCCCTTGTTTACCAGTCGCCCGTCCATCTCATCCTTGTACCACATCTCCCACCGTGACTTTATCTCTGACAAACAGCTTAAGTTGTCGGTCGCATTACGCACGACGAGATTATAAAAGTCGCGCATCTTTTGGATGTTTTTAGCGGTTGGGAACCTCGTCCCGTGCCGGATTATAGCTGTCAAATGAATTTCGCGGCATGTCGAGGAAGGCAGCGTCACGAGGGAGTTGTTTATGGTCAAAATATCCTCGATTAAGTACGTGTTAACCTCCTCATAGCGACCTTTGGTGCCAAAATACCTAGCGATCTCTGGTATGCTGCGTTTTGTGGGTGAGTGGATGCTACAAGATGACATAAACGCCCAGTAACTTATGATGAAGTGAAAAAGAACAAAACATATCGTTGTTACCACTTGTTTGGCCATGTTTGTGTTTTGGGGTGCGTTGCTCGGCGTCTCCTAGTTGCCTGGTTTTGCCTTTGCGCAACTAAAAAGTGACTCATTTCACTAGACTTTACTCGCAAGCTGATGTTTACATTGAGGACCTAGAAATGTTGGCCAAATAGTAGCTTTCCCTGTTTTTCTGCATCTGCGCTGGTAGTGCTGCCCCTTCAAGATACCTTGGGATTCTATCATGAAACCCCTGGGCATTTCCAATCGCGTAAAAGTCATGGCCAATCCATAAATTCTTAAAAGTCAGGGAAAATATGCGTCTTAAAAGTCAGGGAATATTCATACTGTCAGAAATTTAGGCTATTTGAGATTATTTTTGGGGTTACCTTTACTTTTGTGAAGATTTTTTTGTGACACTTATTTTGGTCAACCATTTTCGTTGAAAGAATTCATTAAATGAACCGCTTCATAAAGTTGTAATAAGTTGTAAATCAACTTAAATCAAAGTGAAAACAGCTAGCCTTGTATGACTATTGGCGTCTGTATAACAACTAGACACATACAAAAAATATAACTAAATGTAATTCTATTTAAACTATTTTGCCACGGAAAATAAGGTGGCCAATATCGACTTCACTTGTGAATGTAAATCCAGTGTTACATTCTGGTTGGACCTCGGAGAGGGGGCGGGGCGTTACCACATAGTACCACGTCACAAACAGTGGAAGAAGACGGGATCCCCCTCCCTCCTCCTTTTTTCTTTTACGCAGCACCGAGCGATTTTTTAGCAATCCGCCCACTGACGTGCACGTCTCCAGCTTCGTACACTCGGCCAAAACCACCACTAGCCCCATCACAACACATCTACCCACTTCTGACAGGGATATATTACGCGAAAGCGGGATTGTCAGGAGAGGCGTGTTGTTTTGGCCTGGTTCGCGATCGCGTTGGATCGCCCCCGCTCAGGATCGGACCAGCTACAAGTCTCCTTTGGGAAAAAAAGAAGAAAAACCAACACGGTGAGTTCGACTGAACTGAGCTGTTGATCTCTAAGTTCTCTAGGGCCTTTTTAAGAACACGTTTCTTGTATGTTGACGTCAACTAGTCCTCTATATGTAAATAATAACCCCCCCACTGTGGACTAGGGGGATTTATTTTCCTCTAGGGTCGAGTGATCCTTTGCTGTGTAATCTCTCTTTAATCGCTTGCCTAGTCATCTGGACCAGCTCTACCGATTCCGAAGGTAAAGATGTGTTATGACACGACACACCGGGCAGGAAATGCTAGCACTTGCCTCGCAACAATAGTGCAAAGAATATTTGTTGGTGATTTCGTTTTGTAATAATCAACCATAACGCGCCAGACGCAATAGTTAAACATAACCGCAAAAATAATCACAATGACTCAGTGACGTGCTGTCGAGTGTGGCGTGAGAAAGGGTGATAGTTAAGAGACTGAGGTTGTTTGTGGTTGTTTACGCAACTTAGTCCGATTTATGTCCAAATTACAATTTTTGCCAACTATGCCACCAAACGATTAAGGTATCGTTTACCCAAAAATGAAATTTAGTGTGGGAAGTATCCAGTGACTCAGACTTTCACTCTGTTATTTTCGCCTCGCTCGCTCAAGTCAAATGGTTTTTGGAGTCCCTCCCTACTAGGGACTACTTACTTTAATACGATTTCAAACTAATGTTACATATAAAATGTTGCTTGAAATGGCTTTCGGATTTCATGTGAATTTTTTTATTTATTATTGTTAATATTACTATTGCCTTTCACACTTGCTAAATCAGATATGCCCAACAATCATATTTTGAATAGGTTAACAATCTGAACAAGGCTTCTGTCCCCTAATTTTTGTTTATAAAAAAGTTAATATATATATTTAAAATGATATTTCACTGTTTTTATGACCTCCTTTGGGTGGTTTCAAGCATCAGGCCTATGCTCCAACATTGTTCCAAACCTGTATGACTTTCCTTCTTCCTGTTTTTTCGTGCACTAAAAAAGGGAGATGTTTTAGAAAACCATTCACTTATTTTCCATCTTTTCCATGAACTAAAATGAATTATGGCTAATATAACTTCTCTTTTTGTGCTCCATGGAAAACAGTAATTTGGTTTTTTTTAACAACATGAGGGTGAGTTAATTAAGTATTAATTTTGTGGTAAAGTCTTCTGGTCTGTTTAAATGGTGGCAGGAAAAATATCATTTGTACCTGAAATCCAGTTAGTTTTTTTGCACTCTCTCTGAATCCATTCAGAGACACATGAGTGATACACATACATCAGTGATGCCTGATGGCTCTTACATGTCTCTTGATTTTTCTACTGATTTATTAATATTTGTCCACTAGAGCTGTAAAACTACTCCTGCGTCCTCACAGTTGATAATTTATGTACTGAAAGCAATGAGGACTTTGACCTTGTTCTTTTTGCTTTACAGTATATGGAGAATATCTTGGAAGAGAGTATTGACCCGTCATAATGCTGTAAAATCACATGACCTTAAAAGGATAGTTCACTTTAAAATATTTGGTATGTTTTAGCTTACCTCAAGGGCATTCAAGATGTAGGTCTATTTGTTTCCGCAGTAGTTTCAGTTTTGATATTTTTAGTCTTTTATTTTTAGTTCTTGTCTATCAATGTAGGTCTATGGTCACCACCACCTCAAACAGCATGCACCTCATAGACCTCCATTATATGACTAATAGACACGAACGGTTTGACCTAAAAATAGTAAGAGAGAAGAGTTAAAACAATTGCCTGATCTTTTTATAGGGCATGGAGGGAAAGCTGAATAAAATCTAGTGTCAGCTGTTTTCCGTTTTGTTGAGTTGGCCATAGTTCTGTTAGTTTGAGACCCAAGGTAACAGATTGTTTCAGTCTAAAGAGACTAAGGAATGACTTGAAACTGGGCCACATCATGGAAGCCATAGTGAGAAAAATGTGTTTCTAAATACTGGAAATGAGAGCAGGAAAGAGGGAGATAGCAACATGTTTCACACATAGGCCTAAATGTATAAAGGAAGATATGAATCACTGGTCTCTGGTGAGCAGACGTGTAAAGTCCAGGGGTCAGAAAGTAAAAGTCCTTCCATATGTTTATTCCACCCATGAATTTTGCTGGTGATATGTTATTTTATGTATCCATGTAATCTTAAACAAGTTAGATGTGATGTAAGATTAAAACCAGTGATTCATCTGGTTTTGCAAATTGCAATATAAGGATGTGGAGTCTTTGTGACATGTCTCTTCAGTTTCTTTCTTACTACACCCTTTCTCTTTCAGTTTTTCCAGTGCTTTCTTTTTCTTTCTATCTCTCTGTTTTTAATTTTTTTACTCGCACACATTATCTTGTTCCTGTTACTTCATACAATGTGTCCTACTTAAAGTGAAGTGTCATACAGTCTAATTATAGGAAGAGGTCTATATTTTTATCATCAATATCCCAAGGAGGTTAATAACAACATTCACAAGCAGTGCCATCCCTCAAAATCATTGGGCCCGGGACAGTTTTTTTTTTTTTAATGGGTGGGCTCAGTGAGGAGACACCTTATCCTAGGAGACATTAGTAGGTCCCCTTTGTTACAGATCATAGGTAAGTGGGAGGTTGTCTTGTAGTAATCTGTTTGTTTCTCTTTTTCTGTCTGTTAAGTGTAGGTGTGAAATATAGCCTATTCCCCTCTCACCACATTTATCTAGGTTAACTTAGAGGAAGCAGTCATGTTAAGTTTCTGTTACTTGCATGTTTCAAATAATAAGCCATATTTGAGGTTGATGGATGATTAGAGAATGTTTGGATTTCCTGCCTTTGAGGACCCACCGTTAACATCCTCACGGACTGCATGTCTGTACCAAACTGTATTGGGCAATGTAGCTACGAATGTGAAAAACAGGTATGCTTTTTTTTGGTTCGTTTAGATGTCTTTGATCCATGCTGTGTTCATGTTTCTGTCGAACCGCACCAAAGTTCATTTGGAAGTGGAACGAGATTATTTCAGCGGTCTCGGTGTTCACCAGGGTTCAGATGGCAGCATTCACACTTAATCAAATGAACAGCACCATTTTAATCGAACCAAAACTGCCATGTGTGAACAGCCCATTTACTCTTCGAAAGCTATGAAAACCAACTGCGGTTTGCAATACCTCGCCATCATGTTTGTATGAATGTTAGACAAGCTTCATAAGTGCGTTTAGAAGGCAGGTGGTGTTTTGATGTGGTTTTAAGTGCAAGACTCTGGAGTATTCCAGCTGTGTTTTCAACCAGTTAATGCACTGATTACACACTTCGCTTCATAACATGCATAAAAAATACACAATTACTCAAGGTTAAATATCAGAATTAGGTCTTATTAACAAAATGTGAAGGCACAGAGTGAGTATAATGAGGTAATAACAACTGTAAAGCATGTTTTGGGAGACCCGAATGCCCTCAATACCACTCTGTTTGTAGCATAGTGTTCTTGTAATTTGTAAGATTATACTATTATATTCTTATATGCTGTTTATGGATGTGTGTGTTCAACTGCCAGGGTTTTCTATACATTGCTGTTTCTGGTTGTATTTTTGTTTGTTTTTAAGGCAGAAAATAAGGAAGAGAAATTTAAAAATGTGTTGCCAGGAAATTAATTTGAGGAAGTACGTTGTGGTTGAGTTACTAAAATGGGAATGTGTGACCTCTGGGGAGGATTTGTGCTTTCTGTGGCATAAATGTTCAAGTTATGTGGAGGTCAGATAGTTCCTGCTTAGAGGATGGTTATGAGAATTGCATACAAATAAGATTAGGCCTGCCTAATTGATTGAAACTTTTAAAAATGCAAATGCAAAGCAGGTAGAGCTGAGGTTATGGGAGTTTGCTTAGAGCCGCAGGTGTTTAGAGGAGCTGGGATGGACGAGGACATGGTCAAGGTCGCACGAAAGGAGGAGTACATGCTTTGCATAACAGCAGTTACTTTGTATTTCTTTATAAGAAAATAAGGGACTGTATTTTGAAAATAGCAGATGCTCCTTCTCATTATCCACACACACACAAACACACACACAGGCGGGGTGTGGGAATGAAAAGACCTTCAACAGTCTTGTGGACAATATCAATGGACAACTTATGGAGATTTATAAAACTTTTTCTTTGAAGAAATACCAAAGATTGTGTGTATGCATAGTCCACCACGCAAATAGTAATCTATATTGCTGGGTTAGGACAGGAGTAATCTTGTTTGTATAAAGATTTAATTGAATTAATCAGTTATGGGGATAAATAATGCGTTTTAATATTATATACTATGCTACTATGCATACATTTTATACTATATAATATTATATATATATAATGTTTAATAACATTTTTAATATTAGCCTACACCAGAGCAGAACTGTTTTCTGTCTCCGAGCAACACACATTGGTGTTTAGTTTCTGAATTAATCTGCATTTTAAAGGAGAACTCCAGCACAAAATGAACCTTTGGTCTAATAAAACATTGGTACCTAGTCAACCTGTTCCCTGAGATTTGTTTTCATGATAATTGAATAAAGGGTTTTATCTCTGAAAACTGTTTAGATTATAACACTAGTATATGGGGGCATATAATAATTAAAAAGAAATCGCTAGTTAATACCCCTTACAAGGCTCAAAATAGCCACACACTAACACGGTAACATAATGAGGGTCCCTCCATGCAAAACGAAGCATTGAGAACTTTGTAAGTGTACAGACCGTTTAATAAGAAGATACTTTATAAAAAGTCCACTTTGTGTATACAGGCAGAAGCCGTCTTTGGAAAACAGTCTCAATAGTCGAACCACGAACGATGTGCCAAGTGAGCTGAACTTCAGCAAACTTCCGAACTGTATGAACGGCGTTTATGGTTCGGCTTGTCGAGACTGTTTTCCAAAAGATGGCTCCTGTCTGTATATACACGAAGTGGGTTGCAGTTCACAAAGCTGGGGCTGATGAAATACAATGTGGATAATTTTGAATACATATCTTTTCGTTAGGGTAGACACTGAATATTAATCACTCTCAAACCTCTTTTCTTAACTGTTGGACTCACACATCCACCATGTTTGTAGTTTTTTAACACATTTTAGCCTATTTTTGTAGTTGTAATCGATTCATTGTCCAATTATCTGAGAGTGTTTACGGATGTCCATTTATGGTTCCAACCGGAAAAAAAGACAATTTGTGTATCTTTTTTTTTTTTTCATAATTTCCATATTTATTAATTAAAACGTTTAGTTCAGATTATGTAATCATTTACTCACCCTCATGGCCATTTAATCCAAGTGTCTGTGTGTCTGTGTGTGTAATAAATTATATGATGAATCAAATAGTAATACAAATTCTAAAGCTACTTTTTCTCTAAGCTGATTTTCTCATTTAACACAATAATGACTTTAAAGAGGCACTTGGCAAATATATGTATATGAATATAGGTGTGTGTATATCTCATACCCCATTCTTCTATGGAAAACAAAAGATAAAATGTCATTGTTTGTCGTCTATACAATGAAAGTCAATGAAGTTCACCTTCCCCTCTTCAGAATATCTTCTTTTCTATTCCACAGAAGAAAGAAAGTCATACAGGTTTTAAATAACATGTGGATGAGTGATGTCAAATGATGACTAAATAATAACTTCTGGGCAAACGGTCTCTATAACTACCATCACAAATAAATAGCTTTCTCTCTTCTTATAAATAGAGTAGAAAACAAAAGTCCCACTGGCATCAGCTGTTTAAGTTGCATTCCTGTAGCCTATATTTGGTGGAGCATGGTGCTAGCAATGTTAAGGCCATGGGTTTGATTCCAAGGGAACACAGCCCTATAGAGTTTCGTTCCAACCCTGCTCAAACATGCTGCCTTCACATGCTTTCTGAAATTCCTTACTTCCTACTTTCCGTCGGGAAGACCTGGAATCATGGAGGACACCAGGGGTGCTTCTCAATATCCCTCCTCGTCTCCTCGCTCCTCCGTCCTCCCTCCTATGACCCGGAAACCGATCGAGCTCAGCCATCTTGAAGGACATCTCAATTCTCTAATTGCACCGTGAGGAGTCGAGGATCGAGGAGATAGGAGGCTTCCTGAGGAGTCATAAGCGAGGATACACAGGTGCATCCTACGCGGAACTGTTATGTTGACTAAACGTGACGCACGTGTCAATTCTCCTCCCCCTTCACATCGGTCACAATCATTTTAATTTATACTTTACCTTTGCAGTTTATATAAACCACACATCTCAGATATTTCAACAGTATAGCCTATCTTTATTATTATTTATTATGAATTTATTAAATAACCAAACTTCAACAACATAGGGCAGATCCTTTTAGCGCTGCTGATGACACTGTGGAGTGACGCTCGAGTGATCAAGTACTCCAATGTATAAAAAAGCTTTTATTCGATTCCTCTGTCCTCCTTTCCTTTCCTCGCTTCCTTCTCTCGCGTCCTACAGGGGGTGGAGCTGAGACGCAAGGAAAGGAAGCGAGGGAAGGAAACGAGGATGCACAAATAAGAAATGAGAAGCACCCCAGGTTTATTCTTGCCTAATGATTGGGGAAATCTTATTAAAGCCAAAATGATATTTAGCTTCCCATTCTTTGACCTATAGGGAAAACATTTCCCAGTGTTTGACATTTAACATTTCCCATGCTGAATGTTTACCACGCTAAATATTCAGCTTGCTATGGATAGCTTGCTGTCGATACTGGAATTTCTGTCAAATAAATGCCATTTTTGCTGTGTATAAAACATACAATATGCTTTAAATGATTCATTTAAGTAAATATGTATTACTTTAATGACAAGATTGACAATGCTATGACACTGTTGGAGAAAACTAATAATGAATAGCAGTCACAGCGGCAATCTTTCTCCCCTCTAAGTTCAAAGTTTGGCCCATTCAACTAAGGAACTTGGATATCAAAATGAATCCCTGAGCTTCCCTGTGGTAAATACGACTTGAGAGGGTGTTCATGTCTAGTTTTGAACTGGGAAATTTGTAATTTATTATAATTCCAACAGCATGCAAAGGCAGCATTAGTTTTCTAATAAGCCTGAAGGACTTGATTAGCTGGATCAGGTGTGTTAAAATTAGCATTGAATCTAAACTCTGCAGGTCTCTTGCGCTACAGGAACTGAGCTGCCCCTGGCTTAATGCATAAATGGAAATAAACGCAACAAAAATAGCATCTTTGGCAGATTCTGTGTCTACGAGTACTGAGGAGGATGTGAGCTGTAGATAGGTCAGAGCACCAAAATGGTGTTTATGTATAGGAGCACTGAGGAATTAGTCTGTACAATATAGAGTCACAGAGATGGACACTGAAAACGTCTCCTAATGGAAAAATCCAAACACACACACTTGCAAAGCACAGTCAGAGATTCTCGTAGATGGTTTGCTTTTCTTCTCTAAAGAAACATTTGCTTTCCCACTGCCAAGAGCTAGAGCTTGTGGGAAAGTAGAGAAACTGCAGCTCTCAAGGATCTCTCAGTGATTATGGTTGCACAACTGGTGGTTCATACACCTGCGTCTTCCATAAATTACTCCTTAACAGCATGACCTTTGATTTGGAGTCTTAAGATGTTGTATACAGTATTCACATGTTGGGCTTGACTGAGCCCTCTGGCAAAAATTGAAAGATAGTTAGATAAGCACATTTTATGTCATCTGTTAAATTTGAATTTTTTAAATGTATGTTTACAGATTACAAATAAAAAAAAGTATGTTTTCAGATAACAAGTAAAATGTAAAACAGGTCCTAAAGTATTGAAATACGTAAGACTTCTTTAGATAATTTTGCTGATAACGGCATGTAATTTGAATGGTCATATGAACTCCAAAAACCTTATACAACTAACCAAACACTGTTTCTTAAATGTGACTTAAATGATAAAAGTCTGAACTAAACCAAGATTATGATGCCAAAAAATTAGTTCTATCATTCAGAAATGACAGATAGAATCGTATGGGTTGCCAAACGAATGACTTGTACTGTTATGTGCGTTTAACTGCTTGTAAAATGTAAATATTAACCAAATTGTCCAGTTGTAAACAAATCTTTATATCCGGCTAGTGCACTTACTCTGAATAAAGGCAAATAAGCTATTTATTAGTGCTGTGACTTCAAAAGAACTGTCTTCTAACAATAGTGGTTAGGTGTCCTTTTTGTGTTCTGACCTGCACAAGTGTGTGTGTGTGTGTGTGTGTGTGTGTGTGTGTGTGTGTGTGTGTGTGTGTGTGTGTGTGTGTGTGTGTGTGTGTGTGTGTGTGTGTGTGTGTGTGTGTGTGTGTGTGTGTGTGTGTGTGTGTGTGTGTGTGTGTGTGTGTGTGTGTGTGTGTGTGTGTGTGTGTGTGTGTGTGTGTGTGTACTGCTGCATGACTAACTGCAGTTAGTAAAGACATCACTGTGTGCTGTTTGGCCCAATATTTTGCTTTATGTGATATTGGCTATCTATAGTCCTATAGGTATTCTTTTGTGATTTAGCAGGTGTGTTTGCATAAATTTCATGTGTTAAACAAAAGTTTCAACAATGACATGCATGACTGTTTCCACCTTACCATCAGACTGCATAATAAAGAACGAACAATATTGTAATGATGTAGATTTCTATGCCAGATGACTCTTCTGTTCATTTTTCTAGCTTGCGTCTAGATGCATATGAAAGGAGTTGTGTCCTTGTATGTGTGTTCTGTAAATATTTGCCACCTTTTGTGAATAGGAACTGAGCCAGGTGTGTTGAGAGGCCATGTTTGTTTTAAGATGATGGGAAATGAGAGGTTATCAAAACTGCAGCTATACGCGAATGAAAAGCCTGTACGTTTCGACTGTTTATTCAGTCATGCAAAAGCTCATTTGATCTGTTTCACATTTCAGTACAATCAACTTGAAAAAGTGCATGTGCCCTTTAATAATGTTTATGTAACAGAGTTAAACTTGCTCAAGTTGCTCTAATTTTTTAGTTTAAAATAATTATACCAATAGCCTGCAATTAGTCTTCTTGTTATTTAACAAGGTTGTGTTGAAGTTTAACAGCCTCAGTTAAAATGTAACTTTTAACATGCAAAAAGATATTTCAAGAAGGAAGTGTTTTAGCACTGTTAATGTGCATCACAAAAATAAGGAAACAATATGAGCTGATGAATCTGGCAGAACCCGTTTTGCAACATTATAAGGTTTAGAGAACACAAAAAAATGAAAAAAAAACATCATTTTAGAATAAAACAAGAGTGCATGCTGTGGAAAATGAAACCCTAAATCAGCTTTTACCCACAGGTCAGTTCAATTGCTGCTAAAAGGATAAAAGCTAATGGTTGGCTAGTCATCTGACAAATGTCCTGTGGTTATTTGGCATCATTTCCAAGTTGCTATTTACTTCTTGTTGTTGTTGTTGTTTCTTAATGCTGACTGGTTATTCTTTGTGTGTGTGTGTGTGTGTGTGTGTGTGTGTGTGTGTGTGTGTGTGTGTGTGTGTGTGTTTCCCCAAGCTGATTTAATAACCAAAGGTCTTCCAGACATAATGTTGAGTCAGAGACTTTTAATCTCTCTCTCTCTCTCTCTCTCTCTCTCTCTCTCTCTCTCTCTCTCTCTCTCTCAATCTCTCAATCTCTCAATCTCTCTCAATGATGGTTAATACTGGTCAAGATCAAGAATAGCCAGACTGTTGATCTAAGTTTGTTTGCTCTTGTATTGTTTATGCTCAATTACACACAAATACAAGTTATAGCTTGGCAAGTAGAAGTCATTATCCTCATACCAGAACATTCAGGTGGTGTGTGGCGAATTGTTGTGTAACAAGTAATAATATCTAGCTGTGTCATCAACATATGGTACATACATAGTTAAAACTGAAATATAAATTTTTATAAAAAATTTGTACAGCTCTAAAATTAGCTACACTTAATGTATGAGATTTTTTTTTTTTTTTCAAGGAATGACACATCCCATGAATCATTATGAACTATTGGTTTTAAGTATTCAAACAGAATATTTGTAAAATATTTACATATGTATACATTTTTTTAAAAAGTATTACTTTAATTTATCATGGATGCATTAAATGACATTTTTAGTGTTACTATATTTCAAATAAATGCTATCATTTGGATCTTTCTGTTTATCAAAGAATCCTGAAAATAAGGTTTCCACAATAATATTAAGCCGCTCAACTGTTTTCAACATTTATAATATTAAGAAATGTTCATTGAGCTCCAGATCACAATATTTTAATGATTTTAAAGGATTGTGGGACCAAAGACTGGAGGAATGAAGTTTTATTTATTTATCCCCCCCCCCCCCCCCATTCTATGCCACAATTACTGTCGTTGGGCAAAACTGGTGAACAGGATGCCTGCTATATACACAGACAAATGTCTACATAATTCGCAGCACATATTATGTTTTTTTTTTTATTACTGATATACTGCTATGGCAGATAATTGCTTTTCCAGTATACGTCACAGTCTGTTAACCTACTCGAATGTGCTTTTCTTTTTCAGGGCCATACATTGGTGCACACTGAAGGGATTCAGCACCCTTGAGACTACGAAATTTGTCAGAGTTTGCCATTACTGAGTTTATCACCACAGAGGTGGAGGGGGTGAAAAACTGTACCTCCCAGCTACTCTCTTCCAATGTCCCAGAGACGCTATGACTGCTGTCGGGGCACCAAACTGCTAAGTGTGGGCTTAACTCCCCTCCCCAGCCCCTGAAACAGCCCCCTACTCTCTCTCACCCAGACATGAAGGAGGTGAGGCTGTGGACAGCCAGTGATGTCTCCGATTGGCTGACAGATGAGGGCATGCAGGAGTACACGGATGCGTTGCGGAACAAGGACGGCCCTGCCCTCTTGCAACTCGCTGAGGAAGACTTTAATGCCTCGCCTTTGTCCTTGGTCACCGGGGACGGTGGTCGACAACTTTTGGAGCGCATAGAGACATTGCGCTTCACCAGCCACATGAAGACACACAAGAGCAACAACCATGAAAACAGTCACCATGCCAACGGACACGTCAGCGGCGCCCTTGTCAACGGCAGTGTTAGCAACGGCAAGATCCTCAATGGCTTTTCAAAGAACAGCTTGCACTCTAATGCAGTTCGTATCTTGATTCCACCTCTGCCTGAGCAGGAGCGAACGCCGTATCCCACGGAGTGGTCCAAAACAGGTGTGGCCTTCCTGTACGCACTGTGTTGCTTCCTCACAACAACAGTTGTGATCTCAGTGGTGCATGAACGCGTCCCACCTAAGGAAGAGTCCCCGCCCCTGCCAGATAAATTCTTTGATCTGTTTGATCGCGTGGAGTGGGCATTTTCCATCTGTGAGATCAATGGCATGCTGCTCGTGGGACTGTGGTTTGCACAGTGGCTTCTGCTTAAACACAGGTTGGTTCCTTACTCATTACACTAGTGGTTTTCAACCTCTTTGATTCCAAGGACCTGCAATGTCCACATTAATATTCTAATGTTCTAAATATTCTTATTTTAATCTATGGACAGTTCTAGTATATGTTCATAAGAAAAGTAACTAAAATAATTATAAAAATTGCAGTTAAAATAATTACATGATTACATGTTTTTTTTTTTGGATCCCACTCTTTTTAGCCCTTGAACCTACATGACTTTTCCAGTCATCTTTATGGCTATCTTTGCTAGGACATTTATTGATATAATGAAACCCCCAGCAAGCCCCCTAACCTTAACCATCACAACTAAATGCCTAATCCTAACCTAACTCATGGCGTCATCTCCTGAGCAGCTGAGTCAAAATAATTTAACTCCTGTTGTGACTACTAAATAATCAAGAATGTTTTCTTTAGCATTGACATCCTTAAACCATGTGGCCAATCCTATGATCCTTCTCTAGCTGGTATTTTCTCTGACTGTATCTGATTTCTCTCTGTTTGCAGGGCTATAATCGGTCGCCGGTTCTTTTTTATTGTGGGAACTCTGTATCTGTACAGATGTGTGACCATGTACGTTACAACATTACCTGTGCCAGGCATGCACTTCAAGTGTTCCCCCAAGGTAACTGCTGAACAATGACAGGACTCTTATCTCAACACTGTAACTAAACCATGATGGTTAATGCTGGTCAAGAATAGCCATACTGTTGATCTAAAGTGGATAGATGTGAAATCGAAAATCTTGCCCTTTGCCATAGCTCTCACATCTCATTCGCACTTTAAGAGGGACAGCAGCGATTTTGTGACCTATAACAAAGCTTGTATAACTTGATATAACACATAACCATTTTTATGTTTTTAGCAAAGAAACTTTTGGTCACCGCCTGGTTTATAGGTTCATACTTGTGAACTAGTCCTTAAAATCAAAGAAGAAATAGTCAAGAAAAGAATTGTTTGTCTATCTATACATGTTTTTTGCTTGTATATGCTTATGTGTTTGTTTGTGTGTGTGTGTTGTAGCTCTTTGGTGACTGGGAGGCCCAGTCACGGCGAGTAATGAAAATGATGGCAGGTGGTGGCCTGTCAATCACTGGCTCGCACTCTTTGTGTGGAGATTACCTTTACAGTGGGCACACAGTGATGTTGACACTTACATACCTCTTTATTAAAGAGTGTGAGTACACATATTAATAAATAATCATGGAAAAACTCTTTCTGAATGTTGTTTTTGTTTATAACTCCATCTAGTGGACATGAAGAGCAATAACACCATCTATCATACATAAAACCAATGAAACATCTGTGAGTTTGTTACTTCTGCCTACACTATGAAACCAATACGCAGAATTAACAAATGTTTTATGGGTGACAGATTCTCCACGGAGGTTCTGGTGGTACCACTGGCTCTGCTGGTGCCTGAGTGCTGTCGGCATCTTCTGCATCCTGTTGGCTCATGACCACTACACCATCGACGTGGTGGTGGCCTACTTCATGACCACACGCCTCTTCTGGTGGTACCATACAATGGCCAATCAGCAGGTAAATTTGGAGTTGAAACTCTGTTGAAATCTCTGCTGATTTACCAGATTTAAGCATCTTGTGCTCACTTAATTTTTCTAATAATATTTTTGAAAAATAATGTTCTCAATTAAGAAATCATGTCTCATAGCTTTAATGCTTTTATTGATTTATTATGCACTCCATATATATTAATCTACATAATATATATAAATGAATATATATATATATATATATATGTACAAAGTATATATATATATTATATATATATTAAGTTACTCTGTTTTGTTTTAAATTAAAAAGTAATACATTACTTCACTAGTTACTTGGGAAAAAGTAATCTGATTACTTACCTTGCATTACTTGTAATGTTACCCCCAACGCTGCATATAATAGACCTTTTTCAAGACATTATGAAAACAATTCTGGGATAAATGTACAGAGATGGTCTTTGAATATATTGATCAAGGCAGTATTTTGATTCTGTTGCTGTAATTGATGGGTATCTTTCTTCCTTCATCTGCATCTGTGCGTCTCAATTTCTGAAGAACTGGAAAACAGTGGTATTTCAAAATCTAACATAATGTCTCTCACTGTCCTATAGGCTCTAAAGGAAAATTCCTCTGGAAACCTGTTCTCTCGTGTGTGGTGGTTCGGCCCATTCCAGTACTTTGAGAGTAACGTCCGTGGCATTGTGCCTCGAAACTACCAGCTACCGTTCTTGTTGCGAACGATGATGAGCACCCGGGTTAAGTACAGTAAGCTGGACTCCCGTGAGTCGTGACCCTTGACTCCTGATTGGCTGGAGCTCTGTGAGACTCTAAAACAGAAATTGCTCTTCCCACCAAACCCTACAAAACTGGTTGAGCACTGTGACGCATATACACCGATTATTTTGTTGTATTCGAAGCATTTCAATGTCCCTAGCAGGTATGTATATGTAGAGCAGAGCATCTAACAACTGGATTCGATTTGATGCTCTTTATGGTTAGGAACTGTCAGGCCTTGGTGTCATAGAAAACTGAGCCTTCCTGCTGTCCTCTCGTTGGACTTGGCCTCGCAGAATATGTAATCTAAGGTTAATTTACCTGCCAAAACGGTATTGAATAAACTGGAACACTTATAGAAACAGATTTTCTTTTTAAAAAGCATCTTTTTGTAATAATTTTAATAAATCTGGAGCAAGAATTTTTTCTAAATATTTTGCAGGGTTATTTTACAGAAAGTGTCATCCAAATAGAATATCTTTTCTAGATTTGTACCTTCCTGATTGCTGGAACATGTACAGCTTCAGTGTTTTATAGTGCCTTCTTCCACACACACACACACACACACATACATACACACATATAAACATTCATACACAGTGTTGAGAAAGTTCACTTTCTATATGAACTAGTTCAAGTTCTATTTTTATTTATTTTTTTTCAATTATTGCCACAACCCATATATAACCACTACAGCAATTATTTTCGCTAATTATCAGCGGGCAAAGTATGCACAGAAATTTAAGATTTTTCCCATCCTCACCAACCTTGTCTTAAAACTGATCATACAATTCGACGCCTCCTCGATGCTTGCTTGACTACATGCTGCTTCTTGTCTTGATGACGCATGCGGCGGCCTAGGTGCGACACTGGTGGCTTGTGTTGCCAGATTGGGTGTTTTTCTGCTACATATTAAGGCCTGTTTATGTGTGTTGAAGCCGGGTTTGGTCTGGAAGGCTCTATAGAAATCTGGCACCCTATTGAACAAAGTTAAACTAAGAGAGCGTGCGTTCACTGACACCAGAATGAACGCGTTCACGGTAACGTTCATCAGGCAGTACAGTACGTTCAGTTCACGTTCGCCCAAAATATGAACAAGTTCATGAACTATCGTTCAATTAACGCATTAAGGCACAACACTGCTCATACACATGCATCCATACATCCACAATGTACATTTACATAATGTGTTAACCCACAATGTTGTTTGTCCGAATGTTTTGATTGACCCGGGGTGGTATGTTTTTATAGAAGCTATGAATGTGGGAGTTCAGTTCTGCCTTTCACATTACAACAATCCTTCAAATCAACACAGAAGCACACTTCCTAACGTTTTAATTGGATAATTGTGCTAATTATTAATTACTGAAGATTTTCTTTCTTCTCCGTACCATTGTTCTAGCAAACTGATTCAAGAGAAATGAAGAAATAGAGGAGAGACTAGCTTGAAATGAAGTGTTTCGATCTGGTCGCTCGTTTGACGAAACTTGAACAGTGTTTTATTTTTTTCACGACTTAAGGGCTGTTCACACAGGATGTGTTTTTGGTGTTTTAATAGTTCACCTGTTTTCAACTTACGAAACGCAGCAATTGTGGTCAGAGATGTCTGTGTAGTGCGTGTTTACGTAGCAAGATAAAAGTGGTTCAGATGTATGCAAGAACGTGTGTGCGAATGACCCCAGTGTGTGTTTGGTTAACTAAATTAAATTGTTAACCATGAGCTCATGCTCTGATTTAAAAATAATGCATAGAGAATCACTGCTAGGCTTTGGAAACCAACTTCATATTAAGGAAAGTCAGATTGTCTTCCTTTACAGAAAAGATTCACTCATATAAACTGAATGTTTACAATATTACACATGAAGATAATAATGTAAGTGTGTGTAGATGTGGTATTTTACATACATTTCAATAGCATATATTATTGTTGTACACTGTACAACAACACGCTCATCTGTCACCTATCCTATTTGTGTGGTTTAAACCATAAAAGTGGTTTGTTTGGTAACAGGAGGAGGGAGTTTGCTTCCACACTCAGTGCTTCCTCTATCTAGCCAAAGGGAGGATCATCAAGTCTCTCACTAAAAAGACAGAAGTGTTGTAAATGTTTTGGAGCAAGAACCAAAAAGAAACTGAAGGTACAACCAAGTATTTGTGAAAGGTAGACTGAATGATGGGTGAGGCGGACCTGTAAAAGTCTTTGAATGTACAATAAGTGGCAGTCCTCAGTTTAAAACTGGAAGGAAATTCAAAAGCACTTTAAAATGCCCAGCTACACAGTTCTTCGAAACACTGCACTTCAGTGACCTGCACGTTAATAAACCTGCAGGATAAAACACTATTTTATTATTCCCCCAAGTAACATGATGGTTTTGTACTCTGTCTTTCGAATGAAACTGACAGTGGGATAAGACCTGTGAATGTGTGACGTGGCCAAAGTGCATGTACCATGTTGAAATGGATGGATTCAGTATGCCATTTAATTGTTTTTTCTTTGTTTTGTTTTGTTTTTTTGTTTTAACGATAGAAATGTTATTCAAACCAGTGTTGGCTTATAAAAGATTTTAAGTTCTAAATAATGACGTGTTTATTTAATCCAGAATTGGTGAAATTCAGATTGTTCAACCATTAATTGCTTTGTGTTACACTGCCAACTGAATGACTTGAGAAATGAACTGTGTGATATGATGACTCTAAATGCATGTTGTTTTTGTTGTGGTTTTGTTTCTTTTTTCATTGTCAATCATAAATCCAGCATTGTCAAATTACTTTTTTTGTCTAATGTAAACCAGGTTATTTGTGCTAAACAATCTCTAAATATGAGAAAAGGAGTGGAGCAGATATTGAATAAAACATTTAATATTCTGTATGGTCTAAATTTAATTCATTTTCCATCTCCTTCCTACAAGCATCAGCTCTTATTTTAGATGTTAGTAGCATGACACTGACTTCAAAAAAATAATTTAGGGCCAGTTTCAAAGACGGGGCTTAGATTAAGCCTAGATTAAATTAGGACATTTAAAGGAGAACTCTGGTGCAAAATGAACCTTTGGTCCTGGTTCTGGTAAGAACTCGAGCTGCTGCGTTTTGGACCAGCCACAATAGCATTTCAATAATCTAGCCTTGATGTCATAAACGCATGAACTAATTGCTCTGCATTTGTCATTGAGAACATATGATGTAATTTAGATGTTTAAGATGGAAAAATGCAGTTTTACAGACGTGACTTTTTAAAAATGAAAGATTGGTTTCTAAGACCACACCCAGGTTCCTAACCAACAATGAAGACTCGACAGAGCAGCCATCAAGGGGTGTCCATGATGTGTGTAGTCTTGTAGGCCTATGCTAAATGATCAAATGATACCACTTCCCCTCAAGAGCATCACATGTGGGTTTATTAGCTATAAGTGACCCATCAAGAGCATCTTTATTTTCCGGTGGAGTTTTCATACACAACCCATGCAGATAGGCGAAACACTGAAGATGCAAAAGAGTCAAGTGCATTCAATAAGTGCATGGCAGCATGGCCATAAATAATTCAGACATGTCAAGATACTGTTAAAAGGCCACACCTAATGCTAAGACACTGAGAAAAAGAACTGTTCTGGCCACTTTAATACAACTAGCAAAACAATGAGGATGAGGATTTTAATATTTTTATAAGCCAACAATTCATTAAATTAATGCCTAGCCAATATTTATCTCCAACTAAATGCTTAATAATAAAAGTTGTTAGCTTTGGTTAGCGTTGTTTAATTACAGTGAGTAACTTAATTCCCCAAAACTCGGGTAGCCTACTGTCGTATTCAACACGAACATATACTGTATATTTACACGTTTTACAACTGTGAGCCTAACCCCAAAACAATGTTAACACATGTTCTTGTGGACAAAAACAAGTTGAAGCCCTGGCATCCAGGCTAAAATTTCACCCATCCCCACCTGTCGCCCTTAGCTCCTTCATGCAGAAATAGCCTATGCTTGTTGTCTCGTTAAATCTCCATTGTTGTGAGGCTATCACGTTTAAAAAAGTTGAACGAGGCATGAGCATGCAGCAGTGAAGTCATTGTTTGAGCTATTAAACACACGGTTGAACAGGCAGTTTAGGTTTGTGGTTTCTTTCTGCAGCGGGGTGGTGGCCAGACTGCTCCTCAGCAGGCAGCACACAGTTTCATCTCAGGCTCAGCCATTACCGCGTCTCTGACTGACTGACTGACTGAGAGACATGTCCGTGGAGGTGGAAGAGGAACGAAAGTCATATGCAAAAGGGAGATGTGCGAGACAGTTTTGGCGTTGGTTTCCTCACGTTTTCCTCATTTTATCTCTCATTTTATATGCAGTTTTAGGAGCGCTGGTCTTTCAACAGATTGAGAACAGGACTTGCAATGACTCGGAACAGTTCGGTACACTGGTGGGAAAAGTGTTGGAGACAGTGCAGAATCACTCAGGTCTTTCCTTGAGCTTATATAGAAATTATATATTTTTTAAACATATTTCTGCCTATATGCTGTAGTGTTTTTTTTTTTTAAATAAAAAAATGTGTATCTTGATGATAGATGATATTACAAAGTGTGAATAATACACACTTGCAATGTAAATATTTTTATGTGCCAGGCTTTAACTTTTTAAGTAAGGTATTGATTTTAATTGATTTTTTAAGTTCAAGATTAATTTCTTTTTATGAATTAGATTCCTCGACATGGGAAGATTCGATAAGACGTATTTTGAAAGATTTCAATGATAACAAGAGGCAGACATGGGACTTCTATAGTTCTCTTTTCTTCTGCTGTACAGTGTTTACTACTTTAGGTGAGTAGTTATTTTTCTTGGACTTAAAAGTTTGTAAAGTTTTCCAAGTCTGTATGTTTGTATAAAACTGTCATTGAATTGAATGCACCTTTGAGTTTGTTATTTGCATGAGAAGTTCTGACCTTTGGCTGTATTTCTTTCCAGCACACACAGCATGCTCTGTTGCCTTCCTCAGTAACCAACCTAACCAGGATAAGACAGGAAACAGGTGTCAGCAGGAAAGAAAATTGTTATTTTCCTAAATTAATTATATGCCAAATAACAGCAGAATAGGCTGTGCAATGTAAATATTCTATGATCAATATAAGTTTTTACATTGCTTTAACTCAATATAAATATCCAATTTGATTATACTTAAAAATTTAAGGAAGCAAAATTGGATGAGACCCCTATGATGGAGGGTCTATGACACTAAAAAGATATTTTGCGTGTGGTGGAGTGTTTATTGCAAAAAAAAAAACAACAAAAAAAAACATAAAGGATGTAGATCATACATAAGTTTTTGTACAAGTTATTTATGGTCCATTATGCACTTAGACATATAATTACATTTAAATTTCCATTAAGTTATTAAATGTAGGAATGACATGTAGCCACGCCACCATACAGTAAGTGTATGTTCATATGATGCATGTTATTGAGGAAAAAATTAAGAGAACAGTTCATTAAGTACATATCGTCTACATTTTCCTATCTAATAAAGTCCTTGAATAATCAAAATGTTATGGGACACAAGTTTTCAAGCAATATAGATGGGGCAGAGTAATGGACAAATGATTTACAGGCTAATCCAAAACAAGTGAAACTTTTTTCAATAAACCATTATGTAAAATCATGATTTATTAAACAGAATCTCATGGATACAGGACTTTTCTATCTTCTACCAGTGGCACATTTCCGTTGTTAATCTCATGACAGTGGAAGAAATCTCTCTCCCTTAGTCCCTTTCAACCCTAATTGTAAATCACAGCTAACCACAGCTCAGATATTAATTGAATATAAACTTCTATCTTTCATGACATCTTGTAGAAAAGCATAATGCAAAAGTGCCAAACGCAGCAGTCTGTTGCTGTGGATATCCATTATGTTATCTAGGAAGGGCGTATTTGATCATCTCAGCTAACCTTAATGAATATAGTTTTTTTTAAAGCAGCTGAGACTGATGAGTTGACTGGGTTCATTTCTCTTTCTCTGTGTACTCTTTTTGTACATCAGCAGCTCTGACACTTGTTTTGCCCATTTGTCCTCTGACAAAATTATTACAGATTATTTTCCAGGTTGAACAACTTAATATTTTCAATTGGTTTGAATTTTTTTGGTTTTGGTACTTGGACAAAATTTGACAGCAAAACGTGCATGGTTATTGAACTTCATAGAAAAATACTTGATAGGATAAAATATAGCAATCATGTAACATACTGAAAACAACTAATAAAAATCTTAAATTTATTGCCATGAGAACCACTTTTTAGATCATCGCATTATTTAAATAATAATAATGTAATTAATAATCTAATAATAAAAATAATTACTAATTATGTCAAATTAATAATACGTTGTTGTTGCTTATCAGTAATAATATTAATTATTTTATTATCAATAATAGTGAATATAATAATCCACTTAAGAATATAATATTACTTTTATTTGTGTTGTTGTATGTACATACCTGTTCCTTTGCTTAAACACAGTATTTGCACTGCAATTGCATTATCCATGCACTGATAAAGTCCTTCAGCAGATGGCAGTACTGAAACGTGTTGTCTAATGAGTGAAATTAACTCTCAGTCCTGCAGTTCTCTGTTTTTTTTATAACAGGTTATGGACAAATGTATCCAGTGACCCATGAAGGGAAGGTGGCTTGTGTCCTGTACGCGATGGTGGGCATCCCTCTCATGCTGCTGGTCATCTCAGATGCGGGCGATATCTTAGCAATTCTCCTCTCTGAAGCGTACACTCGCCTCAGCCTGTTCTTAAGACAATGTATGGTACATTGCTCAAGGAGCCTTCAAAGGCATGAAAAGTCACCACCTCCCCAACAGGTGCAAGGTGATGATACTGACAGCACCTATACGTTCAACCATGTTGTGGTGCATGAGACAATGAACATTCAGAAGGTGATAAGAACCCAGTCTTCCTTCAGACGCACATCCTTAAAGGTTCGTAACAACAGAGAGACCTTTGACCGCATTATCGTTAAGGAGAGCTTCAGGGTCAAGGACTCTATGACAAAATCCTTCTCATGCTCAGACCTTGACCATATGGATTCCCCAATAAACAGCTCCAAGTTATTCACCGACATCGGAGAGAAGATGAATCACTTTAACGTCCCTCTGCTGGTCATCTTGCTGGTGGTGTTCGCATACATGGTGGTCTGCAGTCAAATTTTGAGATTCTGGGAGACACAGATGAACGACTTTGATGCCTTTTACTTTATCTTTATCACCTTGACCACCATTGGATTTGGTGATATTGTGCCTAAACACCCAAAGTACTTCATGGTTACTTTTTTGTTTATTATCATGGGCATGGCCATCATGAGCATGGCCTTCAAACTCGGCCAATCACGAATTATTAGCTGTTACAGGCGGTGCTTAAAGTTTCTTAGTATGGGCAAGATAGGAATACACAAAGACCTAGACAGTAACTGAAGGTAGTGGGGTTTTGTGGATTTGCTAATGGCATATGAAATTACTACAGGAAAGCAAAACCACTCTCAGCACAAGATGGTAATGTCTTTCACTGCCAGTTTGATATAGTGGGTTGAAGGGTAATGGACTACAGTGCTGCAGTATAAAACTGTGATGAACAAGTAGACTCAGAATGATGAATGCACTCCTGTTTACTATTTGAGCCCCCAAAAAAGTATCACTTCAATGTTTATATTTGGAAAATTGCATGAGACATTGTTCATTTTTTGTAACTTATCAGAAATGCACTTGTAAGTCAATAGTAAATCCATTTATTCCTGACATTTATAATTATAACCATATAATTCATAATATATCTGACAAAAATATGATGATATAGTCCAGTGTTTGTTCGTTTATTTAATGGCAAATAATAAAGAATGGAATATGTTCTCTAATTAATTTATTTACTAATACAAAATCTAGTAAATGAATGATTTAATATATGTAATACATTGCCTGTGAAATGTAATCTTATCCACTGATCAGTCACATTGAAACCAAGTGAATAAATTAATCTTTCAGTGCCATTTGATGAGTTGCTTTTCCTGTTTGCAAAAATAGCCCTATCTATCTGCATCCATCTCTCTTGAAGAATAATAAAGGATGTGATTTTCCTGAGCTGGTGCTAACTGCACCAAAGTCAAAGGATTTATTCGCAAAAAAACACATTGACATGTATGCATTTGGCTGCTTTTATCCAAAATGACTTGTATTGCATTCAAGGTACAAATTAGAGCAATACTAGGTACTAGTTTGAGCAATCATGTGTCCTATCAACACATATGATCATATGAAATACACCCTTCCTCTGTAAGACAAATTAGACAAAAACATCTTTCAAATGCAAATGTAAAACATCCCATATCACCCTACGCCACAAGATGACGCTGTTGTAAAACGGTTGAAAGAAGAGAAGGCTGCTAATTTCACCCAAATGCGTAATAACAACTTGATATCCGACCGATTCTAATGTTAAACTCATCAACAGTTTGCAAATTTCCCTCTGTTAATAACTTCCTAACGCTAGTCAAGCTGGCTAAAACAACATCATTGCAATGTTAAAGCACGTGTAACGACCGTGTGGGGACTTTTTGCCTCATATTAATATTAACATATAGCCTTGATATCTCTGGATGTAATGTGGGCGTATTAGGTGGAGCTAGAAGGTCCAACCAACCACACCCTAACCCCAACCTAACTCTGTCTGTCCCTCTCTGCCCATTATTCACACACACAGAGGTGCTGGACAAGGTCAAGCTCAACCCATGACGTCCAGATGCGGTGAGCGCCACTTGTTGTTTAAAGAACTGCAGAACTTTGAAAAGATTTTAAGCACAGGCTATGTAGATATGAAATTAAGTAGAAGTTATTATAGGCTGAATAAAGTGCTCCCGCCTTTCTTCTTTTTGTGTGACGGTTTATTCGTCCGTGGCTCAGCAGCACAGCCCATTTGAGTTCTCTGTGAAACAGCGTGACGTCAAACAGCAGTCGAGCAACCAACGCATCCATCCAGCGTGCCTTTCACCCGGGATCTGACTGCAAAGCTCAAAGCAAATGTGCTCATAAGGTAAGAATTAAAACCACACTGAATGTATTATTCATTACAATACTTAGACCCAGAAAAAGCATGACAAAAAAAGAAAACAATATTGTTGGTAGTTTATTGTTTTCAGAAAGCTTTAGGGAATATCTTTTTAACGTATTTTATTTTTACTTTGATATTTGACATATTTATCTCATATTAGGAATCGTCACCTGAAGTTACATCTTCACAGTATCACTAAACAGCCTATTTTTTTATGTTTCGGTGATTTTTGACAGTCATTTTCTTGCTGTTGCAGGATCTCTTGCTCGCTCTCTGGCAATTGGATTTAATAAAAAATGGGATTATTTGATGCTCTTAGAGATTTTAGTTTATTAACATGGCTAAGAGAAGAAAGGCAGTCTCGGAGGCTGATTCTGTTCATCGTTTTCATTGCTTTGCTGTTGGACAACATGCTGTTGACGGTGGTCGGTAAGTGCTACATGTTGCTCACACCTGTTACATGTGAAGGCGCACATATGATGCAAAGTCAACATCCCTCACTGGGACCACTCTATAGGCAAACGCTGTTTTTTGTGATCAAATATATGATCACTTAGGCTTATTAGTCTACTGACACAATGAATAAAAAATATATGTAAAAGGCTTTTCACGTGCCTTACAATTTAATTTGATATATGCATTGTTATTAGCCTAGAAATTGTACATTGTAAAATTGTGAATCCTACAAGCGAAACTCAAACGTCTGCACGCGTCTGTTTTTCTTTTTCTTTGCCAAAATAGAAAACTGGGCAAAAACCAATTCTGAGTGGATAGAAATAAAATAACGCAATTAAAACTATCAGTTATTTCTCTATAAATTCTCTATAAATTAGGGTGGGTCTTCTATATATATATATATATATATATATATATATAATAAGCAATTTTGCAGTACTAATTTAAATTAGGCTAATTGTTTGTTTTAAAATATTTCAAAAACTTTTATTTGCTCGAAAAAAATGCATCAAGTAAAATGATACATCTGCTAATACGCTTATGATAGAAAATAAATGTGTTTATCTATACTAAACGTTTATTTCCCCTTGTAAAGTGTAAATTGTCTGCTGCATCAGTGGCAGCAGTTGATCTGAATTAAGGGATCATGTCCTCGAGCGCTGCCACTGCTCCATCTGCCCGCGCTCTCTCATTAAATGTGACAGTGACGCGCGTTAAACTGTCTGTGTTTGTTCTCACGTCCGCGAGCCAAGAAACGGGAACGTTGAATTTGATGTTTGTGTACATACAGATGGAACCAGGCGAAAACTGAACCCGTCGTCGCTCTTTGGCACAAGTGTTGAATGAAGAGTCTTTCGAGCGTTGTCGCACACGGTGTCCCTGTGGGTTATTTATTTACACAGGATAATGTCAAACGCATTTAACGGACGCACCTGAAAGGTCAAATGGGGTTTAAATAACACAGCTAGATAAATCGTAAACAGCACTTCACTTTTTCAGGCAAATGGTAGGTTATAGTTGGTAAACAGCGTTTCAAGCGGTCTAAAACTGATTAATAAAGTAATAAAGTAAGAATATTACGTTTTTAAGAGTAGAACAAAGTTGGCTTACTTAACTGTGAAACCTCAAAAGTATTATAGGATATAATTTAAGACCATGTTTGAACAAATCTGTTTAATCTCTCTTGGTTATTATTATATTATCTTTTCTCTCTGTAGTGCCTATTATTCCAAGCTACCTGTACACCGTGGATGACGAGGCTGCTCAGGTGGTCCGGAATAACTCCATGTCCCCTCTTTCCCCATCTGGCACCTTCCAGAGCATTGTGTCTTTGTACGATAACACAACACGCCTAACTGGCTTCACCCCGCAGATGAGCAATGCTGGCCCAGTGACCCCAGCCCCTACTTTTGGGACACCTCCTCAAAATCGGTCAGACTGCCCCAAAGCAGATGACCAGCTTTTGAACGAGAATGTGAGAGTGGGTCTGTTGTTTGCCTCTAAAGCAACAGTACAGCTAATCACTAACCCCTTCATAGGGCCCCTAACTAACAGGTGTGTTATGGCAAAACACACATTTAACTTTGAAAGTATAGCAAATAGCATTTCTTTCAAAAGGAGCATGAGATTGCATGATATTTGTGTGTGCAGTGAGTGTAAATGGAGTGTAAGTAAAGCGAATATTGCAGTGCAATTCTTTTTCTGCTGCTGTTCAGCGACCAGCAGTTGTGTGATCACTCGTGCATGCCCTGTCACCCCTTCTCCACATGCTGAGATTTGGCCAGTCCAGTTTATCGGTAATTCAGCACCGCTGCATTGAACAGATCCATCTAGAGTTTTGTAAACTCCTGAGATCAGTCAGCCGTAATATTTAGTAGCAATGTGCAGGACTATTAGTGATACACAAAGTGTTAAATTAATTCAAAAGACACGAACCAGAGGCAAAAAATGAATATATATATATATATATATATATATAAGATAATATAATTACATCTTAATTTTACTTAAGAGAGATGCCAGCACTGCAATATGTAACAACACAGCTTCGTCACTTCAAGTTCAATGTTTGTGGTAAAAAAAAAATGTTAAAATGTCATTTCTTATCTGTAATTGCAGAATAGGCTACCAGATCCCCATGTTTGCTGGTTTCTGCATCATGTTTCTTTCTACCCTCAGTGAGTACATACAGTTTCTAGTGTTGTTTTTAACATCAATCTCACATCTAAGTGTCTTTATGGGTGGAGAAGAAGCCATATATTTATGCAATGCATGATTTTAAATGATTCGGTGTGATATATTTCTATAATAAATCTTCTTTTCCTCTTTCTTCTGTGTGTGTTTTACTCTGTGTGAAGTGTTTGCATTTTCCTCGAGCTATGCGTTGCTGTTTTTGGCCAGATCTCTACAAGGTGTCGGCTCTTCCTGTTCTTCTGTGGCAGGTAACAGATTCTGTGCAACATTACGTTAGATTTCAAAAGGATGCTGTGAAAAGCTACAATGTAATGTCTTATGATTCCTTATTTAGTGCACAATTTGTAAACCTGAGTGCACTAAATTGCATTTGACTTTGATGTTCTCAGTACTCTGCATGCATAAAGCCACTGTTAATGTTATGGTGTTCAGGTGCCGGTGTACAATGGACCCCGCTTCCATTGAAAGATGTGTACAGCCTTGGATCTAGATTACACTATAACCGACTCTTGCAACTCCTGAGTAGTTCTTTCATTGTACAGTTCATAATTGATTCAGTTTATTTTGTGAGTTTAAAGGGCTGACATCATGAGGAATCAATTTATGAGAAAAAGCAAAAGAAATCAAAATCATTTTTTTGGTTGATATAATCTCTTTAAGTTACCATCTCTCTTGAACTGAGCTAGTGGACATTTTACCCTTTGTGGCTGACCTTTACCCTCTGTAACTTTTTCTGTGTCGTAATGCAGGTATGGGGATGCTGGCAAGTGTTTACACCGATGATGAGGAAAGAGGAAATGCTATAGGGATTGCTCTAGGAGGACTAGCCATGGGAGTTTTGGGTGTGTACTTTATGTTTAGGATCCAAATTCTGCCATACTTGGTTTGCACAGGGACCACTGGAGATTGTGATCCAAGTCCTAATTCTAATCTTACTCCTTTGAGCACATACAGAGAAAAAAATGAGATAAGTTAAGCTCTGAGTTAAAAATTGTCAGTTAACTTTAAGTGCCCTCTTTAAAGAAGCAGCGGTCAGAAGAAATGGTCAGAAGAGTGGGGCCTGAACCTGGTCCTTCCTGTAAATGGTGTCATGCTTTAACCACTGTTACTGGATGTTTAATCCTTGATAGATCATTGTTTATTCATAATGGCAAGTAAATCACTAAAAATGTACTTGATCCACTGGATAACAGCAATTAAATGTGATTAAATGTGTCAGTCGTCATTAAAGTGTGCACATACAGTACTATAATCAAGAGCCTATTAACCTATTAAACTGTATTCATCCAGAAAGTTCAGAAAAATGGGTGTGTTCCTGCAGAACACTTTATTTTTTATTACTGTGCTTTGCTACCCTTGATTATGTAACCTGTTCTGCAGAGCAATTAGTATTGGATTTGTGGCATCTGATAATTCAAAGCATACTGGCAACGTCAACGTTTTCAAAGTAAAGACTCTAAGTTTGAAGTGCAGTGCTTGCAGTCTGTGAGCCATTAATCGTGACTAATATATACTGTATATGTGTGTATGTTGTGCAGTTGGCCCTCCGTTTGGCAGTGTCATGTATGAGTTTGTCGGTAAGACGGCTCCTTTCCTTATCCTGGCAGTGCTGGCGGTGCTCGATGGAGGTGAGTGAGTCAATCTCTCCAACATTTCAACACAATGGGAATGACGGAATCAGTCTTAAACCTTCATGTTATTGTGATACACATGTGGAATTAAAAGAGTTTCTGATGCTCAACAATATTTGCTTCATATCTGATGTGTGCGTTTTCCCCTCATTTTCATGAGCAGCTCTGCAGCTATTTGTGCTTCAACCTTCGAAAGTTGAACCAGAGGTGAGTACATTACCTTCTTTTCTGATCTGATCTAACCATCTGTTTTTCAACACCAGTTTTTAAGGGTTAAAGGGACAATGTGTAGGAATTTCTCCTATGTAGCTGAGAAAATGTATTTTGCACTCAAACGAATTGTGCTCTCCAGCGCCTCGCTTTTTCAAATCTGCGTTGCATCTACGGTAGCCGTTATGTAACAAAAAGCTATGACAGGATGTCTTCTAATAGCTCGAGTCGAGTGTTCCTTCGGGTTAACAGGTTTGTTATTTAAAAAAAACCAGCAACTTAACACAACGAACAAACGTATGTTACAGTATGAATTACTGACTGTGAAAAAACATGAACTATTTTAATAAGTAGTTATGCGTATATTTTCTAATGTACGTGCATTGTTAGATATCATCATATACTTTTAAGAACCAAACAATGAAAAAAAGCTTGCAATTAAGACTGTAACACTGACTTACCTATTGAGAAGAAAGCAGGATTTCAGCGTCTCTTTTGAAAAACCTATCCCAAAATGAACCCTTGTTTTTTGTAATCTTTGGTCACGTTTCCTTTTACGATCTATTTTGGACTTTATGCCAGGCAGTGAAAAGCGCCTTTCACTCTCTCACTGCTCTGCTCCTCCGTTTCTGCTGCTTTTTGAAACGCGTTGGCCTAGTACTTTTTGTCCCTCTCTGCTATTATAGTTTTTCAAGATGGAGTAACTACATGGAAGCCTCCTTAACCTACCCGTCTCATGTGTATACAGATAATAAATACTTTGTTTACTTGTACACCATTGAGGTATTTGTACACCGTTGAGGACATATTTATGAATAAAAATATTGATTTTAAATAATAAAATACATTAAAAGTACACATTCTCCCTTTAAGAAGTGATGTACTTTATAGTATTACTGTAGGTAAACAATCACCTTAAGGTCAAACTCTGCATTTGGAAGGATTTGTGGGAGAGAAAATTACTTGGAAAAAAACTTGGATTTAAAACTCCACTGTTAAAACACTGTCTACATTGATATTTTGGGACTCAAAATGTCTTTTATTGGGCTAATATCCGGAGCACGAGACTTACTATGACTCAGCAATACATCACCACAGCCTATTTTATTAATCATGACTTGGGGTCAGTTTTATAAGGGCTGATGTTTGTTACCTTAATGGGGAAATGTAACCTCAGCAAGATGCCCACTGAATCTTTACATGGTATTCCTCTTGTGGGCACAAAATGGGAGAAGCTTTGGGGATGATGTGCAAGTACTGTGATTGCTCTAATCTTATCAGTAACAGAAATGATTTTCAAGGGGAGTTTGGGTCTCTCATGCTGTGTATTTTTAAACCTCAAAACCATAGATTATATGGATTACAGTGTATGTTTGTGTAGATTGTACTGCATGTTGAAAGCAATGTGTGTAGAGTGTCGGTGTATTAAGAGTAATGTGTATGTGTGCCTTGGTTTGCGTCACAGTAATGGAAATTGTACAACTGAATGGCTGATCCAATCAAAACATGTCTGACTTAGATCAGTGGTGTTGATGGGTATCAGTTACTAGGGAGACCCCAAGTGCCCCTACAGTGTGTGTGTGTGTGTGTGTGTGTGTGTGTGTGTGTTTGTTTGTGTAGCTACTTTTCTTTGGGTGAACTGTTTTTTTTTTGTCATCCTTCATGAGGAATGAAAAATTTAACCCATTGTTTTTCAGCAATAAATAAGCCTAAACAAAAAACTAAAGGCAAATGTTGCTATCTAACATATCTGTCAGTTGATGTAAAATGTGAAGTGATGTAAAAGAGCAATAATCAAGTCAAGTGAAGCTACACATTTTGCTCTGGAAAAGAACAAAAAGATTAGAGTGCTAATGCCACCGGCTCATAAAGGCTGTCCTTCTGCAGGTTCTGCAGGCTCTCAACTAATTTAATATACACTGACAAAGAAAAGCTCTCACATGGTCAATTATGTGACATAATGTTTATATTTTCAAATGACTGAGTGACATTTGTTAAAAGGTCACTTGCTTTTATCATCATAGCACAGTTATGGCCAGAAGGTGATGTACCTGTCATCTCAAATAATCAATCAAATTGAGAATGCTTGGCCATCAGGCAATAGTTATGATAAGACAGATCATTAAACCAGTAGCCTCCTCGAGTGTCAATATCCAACAGGATTATGGGGAAGAACAGCAGTGTCTGACAACTAATTGTTTGGGGCCTGTGATCATTAATGAGAGCATTCGCAGGGCAGTACAACTGAATGTGACGGTGTTTTGAGTGGGATGACATGTCCACACCACAGAGGAGCAGTATGTGCACTGAAGTGGAGTAAAGAAGTGCTGATTTAATGAGGGGAGTACTTGTCAGTCGTTGCCTGGTGACTACTCCGGAAAAGTCATTACGGACATTTCTTCCAAATCACTGTTATGATAGAAATATCCAAAATATATTGTCACATTTAAAGCTGAAGTGTGTCACTACTATTTTAACATTGAAGAAAGTTATACTCGTCATATTTTAATCACATGTTGAAAAAAAAAAGTCTAACTGATAAGCTTTATTTTTCTTTTGACAAAACAGTCATAGCTAAAGTTGTTTCTGAAATCTTTCACTCCCTTCAGTAAATGTAGCCTTGACTTTTGCACGAGAGATGCCACAATTCCCACATCAATATATAGAGTTAGGCCTGGTATATTTTGTCACTCACAAAGTTGTCTGTGATTTTTTCACTAATCGCTTAGAGGTGTCAAAAAGGGAACAGACCGCGTATAGGGAATTACATATATTGTTTTGTGTGATCTCAAGTAGCCCATTTCCATTGGAACCGCTGTGGTGACTAGGGTGATGTTTCTCAAATGGCATTATATGCACTGAAGTACATCCCTTTATTACAAATGTGCCTGACCTCTTGGATTGTTAATGGATGAGATCAACCACAAATAAATACATAATATATATCCTAATAAATTAATAAAGAAAGTAGACATGTTAAAACAGCATATTTGGCTTTAATTAAAATTAAAAAAAAAAAACATTGTTGGAAGTTTTGTGTGGTATTCTGCAATTCAGATACAGAATAGCAAAAATCTATAGAACATTTCTTTTGTTTTTCCCCATAGGAATAAATGGGTGACTACCAGAACATTTGATGTTGACTGTGTTTTCCCCATGGGTGTTTTCCATTGGAACATTGATGTTCAAGGAAATGTCTTTGTAATTTTCGAAACTGTATTTTAATGAAAATATTTTTTATTTATTTTTACCAGAACCAAAAAGGAACTGCACTATTTACCCTCATGAAGGATCCCTACATCCTCATCGCAGCAGGTCAGGCCAGTAAACACAAATAAACGGTTAATTCCTACTGTTAGGAATATTATAAAAATTGCAAACCTTAGTATCTATGCATAAACCACACTTTATGCTTACATTCATATTATCTGTTCAAAGGTGAATGTTTTTGTGAATAATGTGTGTGTTTGGAAACACGTAAAGAAAGATTTAGTCAATTATTTGACCGCATGTGTGACACTGGTTGTGCTTTTGGGGTTGTGACACAATAAAGAGGGTTATCTTTCTGTGAGAGAAGGATGAGAAAGTGTGTGTGTGTGTGTGTGTGTGAGAGAGAGAGAGAAAGAGAGAGAGAGAGAGAGAGAGAGAGAGAGAGAGAGAGAGAGAGAGTGAAGTGGTCATGAAACACATCTGTGTTTGTCTCTGCCTCCCCTCTTCTCCAATTACAGTGGCCTGAGTGCAGGGGCAAGATGATGCTCTTTATTATATCTGAGAAAGGACAAGAATGGGCTCTGACGGAGGGGGGACAGAAAGAGAGAATTCTTCAGAGAATGAATCCACTTACCCTCCTCATTTTCTTTTTCAGGTTCCATTTGTTTTGCTAACATGGCCATTGCTATGCTGGAGCCGGCTCTGCCCATCTGGATGATGGAGACGATGTGTCCTAGGAAATGGCAGCTAGGTTGGAGAATCTGCCTCTTGTTAATGTACACACTTACACATTTCTTCAATTCCTGTCCTTGCAAAGAAATAGTCACTTTTGGAAGATGGAAAATAAGTTATAATTTACAGTGAAAGATAGACAAAGTATGTTTTATGTATTAGTACATTGATGTTAAGTTAGCAGGGCACACGCTAAAGAGAGTGAATATCAAGAAAAATGTCCAAGTGGTTATTTAGAATTTTTTTTACAAAAACAGAAAAATATATTTTATTTTGACTATATTTTATATTTTAAAAATGTATTTATTTATATTAAATGTATAATTAATTATTAGCTTATTTTCAACTGCAGTTCACCCCTTGCAGTTCACTCACGAACCCCAGTTTGGAAACCCTGCTATAATGCAAAAGATAATATTATATAATTGTAAATTTGTTGTAGGTAAACATCATATTAGTATTTACTTTACTGAACTTTATTAATGCAAATTTTCATTATTGTTTTTATGTTAATTCAAGTTTTAATGTGGTAATGAGAATTTTAGGGTGAAATCAATGTCTCTATTTTTTGTCATTATAATAATATGAAAAAAATAGGCAAAATGTACGAAAATGTAGTGTTCTTATTGCACATTTTTTATTTATTCATTTATGACACCAATTTCTTATAGTGAGATTTACATAATTGCTAATAAGTATTAAGAAAAATACATTACCAGTATCTCTACATTATAAAATAAATAAATTATAAGTATCTCTACAGCTTTGTGAGTGAAGGGATTATCTGCCAGATATTATGTAGAAACTCACAATTTTTCTCCACAGAATTCCTGAATTACAATCTGGTAACACTTTACATTAAGGTCTCAATTTTTAACATGGATGCATTAATTAACATAACCAAACAATGATCAATGCAGTATATTTGTACAGGATTTATTATCCTTTGTTAATATTAGTTCATACTGTAACCATGTCTGTGTTTGTTCACGGCTCACAGTTTGAATTTTAATATCGTATTAGTAAATGATTAATAAATGCTGTAGAATTATTGTTCATTCTTAGTTCATGTTAACTAATGCAGTTAACTGATGTTAACAAATGAAACTTACTGGAAAGTGTTACTGAAAAAGTACTAAAGCAAGTAAACTCTTGTTCTCCTTATAGAGCCCTTCACACTCCAGACTGTAAAATACAATTTAAACAGTTAGCGTCTTCTGGGTTTCTCCGTGGTTTTCCTGCTGTTTATGAAGATTTGACAGATAATAAAAAGAAAGACAAAAGAAAGCAGAGAACCAGGGAGAGTGAGGGCTAGCAAGGGAGTGTCGTTGGTCTGGCAGGATATTGAGTTGTCATTGGCAGGCAAGGGAAAAGCAGCAAAAGCTAATGAAAGAGAAGGAGCGGGAGAATGAAAGAAGCAGCTT
The DNA here is from genome assembly GCF_988280905.1 of Pimephales promelas. Lineage (NCBI taxonomy): Eukaryota > Metazoa > Chordata > Actinopteri > Cypriniformes > Leuciscidae > Pimephales > Pimephales promelas. The sequence goes on from NC_142783.1 coordinate 21,187,386, forward strand.
CATAACAGCGTCTGTGAGACGAACAGCAGCTTTGAGATCAAACTGATATTGTGTTGTCTTATCTGAGCTCTCCCCCCTCTCTTTCTCTCTCTCTTTCTCTCCTCTCTCCTTTTAGGGGTTGCATTCGTGCCAGCCAGCATCTCATATCTAATAGGGACCAACATCTTCGCCGTTTTGGCTCACAAAATGGGGAGGTAGGAAAGGGAAATTAATGTGTTTTTTCCCCTACTTCTCTTTCCTTATCTTCCTACGCTCTGATATCAGCTTCCTCTGTTTTGAAACAGCTCTAAATGAGTTTCTGTCGCCAGGTTTTGTATTTGCGTTAAGCATCAGTCTTAGCATACTGTTTGGTTATTTATTGTATACACTTTGCTTATTATGAACCATAAGAAGGTGTATGCATGTGTACCATTTTGATAATATGTCTTGTCTGCAGGGTCTGAAAATATTTCTTGCAATTTTTTTTTTATAAAAATTGTACATATATATATATATATATATATATATATATATATATATATATATATATATATATATATATATACTGTATACATATATATATATATTTTACGGTTCAAGTAAGATTTACTGGTAACACTTTACAATGAGGTTCATTAGTTAAAGGGATACTCCACTTTTTTTAGAAATAGGCTCATTTTAAAACTCCTCCAGAGTTAAACAGTTGTGTTTTACCGTTTTTGAATCCACTCACCTGATTTTCTGATATTTAGAAGAATATCAGTAACCAGACAGTTTCTGGTCTCATTGACTTTTAGTAGGAAAAAAAATATACTATGGAAGTCAATGAGACCAGAAACGGTCTGGTTGCTGATATTCTTCTAAATATCAGAAAATCGGCTGAATGGATTCGAAAACGGTGAAACTCAAGTGTTTAACTCTGGGGGAGTTGTAAAATGAGGCAATTTCCAAAAAAAGTGGAGTATCCCTTTAACTTCCTTAGTTACTATGAACTAAGAATGAACAATACTTTTACAGCATTTATTAATCTTAGTTAATGTTAATTTCAACATTTACTAATACATGAAACCCCATTCGTCGTCATCCAACGCAATGTCTCCGTTCCTTACTCAGGGAACGAGGGTTACATACGTAACCGAGACGTTTTCTATTAAATATATATTATAAATGTAATTTATTCCTGTGATGCAAGGCTGAATTTTCTTCATCCTTGCTCCAATCTTCAGTGTCACATGATCCTTCAGAAGACATTCTACAATAATATGCTGATTTGGTACTCAAGAAACAGTTATTCATGTTGAAAATAGCTGTGCTGCTTTATATTTATGTTTTTTCAGGATTTTGTCAGGATTTTGTCAGGATGCATTTTGAATGTCGGTGTGTTTATGATTTTTTATATAAACTGCTTTGGTCACTTTCATCAGCCAAAAAGGGTCAAACAAACTAACATTGTTACACTCTCTCTCTCTCTCTCTCTCTCTCTCTCTCTCTCTCTCTCTCTCTCTCTCTCTCTCTCTCTATAGATGGCTGTGCTCACTTATAGGGATGCTGCTGGTTGGAGTCAGTATTCTCTGTGTAAGTTGTAATAGACTAAATCCATGTCGAGATTAACTTTTCTCAGAGAACACACAACACATGAATATTTCAACTCCCTATCTTTCTGTATTTTTAACAGTGTTGTGGATTACAGAAGCCTAACATATTTTGTTGCCGACTAGCTTTGTTGAGAGCTGGAAAGAAGGTTTATTTTGAAATTAAAGAGCTTTGACTTTCTTTGCCCTGGACACATCCTGCTTAGTAGGAAGACAGTCTGTTCTCTTATAGATGTTTATCAGATTAGTCTGGAAAACAAGTTCAGATAAGAGTCAAGTACACATTTGGAGTTTTGCTTATGGAGAAACCTCTATTCTGATGCTCTACATAATGTTTTACTGTATTTGGTGTTTTCACATAATCAATAATATGTTAAAGAAATATGAGGTACGCCCTTTATTGAGCTCTTCTAATTGTCTTACAGGTGCCTTTTGCAAAAGACATATATGGACTCATTGTGCCTAACTTTGGAGTTGGATTCGCAATAGGTGAGTCTTAATACAAGTATTCATAGTTTTCAGTCACATGACGGGCACTGAGACCTGGAGGGCAAAACATCCATAGAACTGCAGCACCGACCTGGTCAATTTTCCATCTGTTTCAAGCCACGAATATTTAGATCACTTCTCAGAAGAATACAAATACAAATATGTGGACAAACATGGGATATTTTATTCACAAAATACAACCAATAGTACGCTAATGTTAAATCTTAAATCTTACTTGTGAAAAGTAATTCCCGAGCGATAGTCCGCCGATTTGAGCAGGAATATGTGCGCTGGCATCTGCTGCTGCTATGGCAGTCGGCGGTCGGATTTCTCAGTGCCCAGCGGCCAGTAGGGAATCTAGTCTCTATATGATATCTATGGGGGTGCCTGCGGTTATGGAGATATAAATGTCTCATTCTAAGGTAAAACATTACGGTTTATTAAGTAAGTTCTTTATACACCACTAAAACATAGTTATGGATGTCAAATTGCATTTCTGTTAATAGATAGGCTACTCAACATTTTTACAAATTGCACCTTTAAAAGATTAAATTCAGTGTACACCTTATTTACAGTGTAATGCATTTTATAAACAGGTGAGCAGATGAGCCTAAAATATAAGTGCAATTGGCCAAATGGTTCATTGTTTTCTTTATAATGGTTTTCTATGGAAAAACGCTTAATGACTTAAATTCTGGGTTCATCTGCTTGCTTGTGTGATGGAAATTTGAAACGGAATATTAAACTAACCATGTTTCTAACATCTAACCTTATCTAACATACTAACACTTTAAAACACCATGTGCTAAAACGTTCTCCTCTGTTTTTTTACTGTTGTTGGCCATACCCCTGTTGAGTGTAAAATAACATATATTGGAAATGAATGACTAAGTTGACAGATGACTAGGTTAGAACCTTGTGATTAACAATGAAGTAATCATTAAAACAAAGTTTGCTCTACCTAGTAACAGAAGGGTTTGCATATGAAGAACCAATTAAATGTGTAATTTTGCCATACCTCCCTATTCTATAAAAACTGTTGTATCCGTGTTAACTGGAGGGATTCTCAATGGAATTTGTCTAAGATGCCCTGGCCATGTTTAATGCTTCTTCTTGGGGGAGATTCTTTGAGAATTGCTCAAGAACTCTCCCACCATGATTAAAGTATTTAGAGGACATTTGTCTGTCATTTATGCTGCACAGCAAGTCAGTTAGGAGACCCAGATTGTCACGATACTCACACACAGGAAACGTATGATCCAATAGCAATATTTATTAAGGGATAATTCACACGCTAAACCAGTCCAGGCAAAGGTCAAAATCCAAAAACATAAAAGACAAACACTAGAAACATGCTCAAAGACAACGGAAGTATGGGGACAATATACAAGGGCTCAAATAATATACAGGGTGACAAACACTGAAACAGACAGGACGGGGTATACACAAGTGCTAACAGGGTGACAAGAAACAGCTGTAAGGCAATGAACAGTCAATCAGTGACAGACAGGATCATGGGAATAGTAGTGAGAATGCATAGACACCATGAAAACTGAGGACCTCTAGTGTTTAACCCAGGGAACAACCAAACACAGATATATTAAACGTTAGGGGACGTCGATTAGGAGACGAGACCCAGGCCCAGCTGGACTTAAGAAAAGCCAGAATTAAGGGGATGTTGATTTGGAGACGAGACCCCATTATTTTTAATGGAATTATTTTCCATTACATCAGACCCATTGTAAGAAATAGTCTATATCTTGTTGTTTGCAGGTATGGTGGACTCTTCGATGATGCCTATCATGGGTTACCTTGTGGATCTGAGGCACGTGTCTGTGTACGGTAGTGTCTACGCCATTGCTGATGTTGCCTTCTGCATGGGGTTCGCTTTAGGTAATAAACCAAATGATAATTTATTTTAATTATGTTGGATCCATCCTAAATTATTTCATTAGTTTTCATGAATTAATTTTAATTTCAACTTGGAATTTAACACTCGTGTCTGCTGTGTAGGTCCATCCGCTGGCGGAGCGATTGCGCGGAGCATCGGCTTCCCCTGGCTCATGACCATCATTGGTGTTATAGACATCCTGTTTGCTCCTCTCTGTTACTTCCTGCGAAATCCTCCTGCCAATGAGGAAAAGATGGTCAGACCCCACTATATGTCATTCATCAATTCAAAACCACATTCATTCCAATCTACTCACTTTTAAACGTCCAAGTGGTTATTTAGTGTTATAGCTGATATGCTTTTTTTCCGTTTCCATATTTCTGAGTAAATTTAAATTTGCAACCCATTTACTCCCAAAATGTAACATATTTCAAAGTGAAACAGGATACTCAAAGAGAAAAAAATGTAGGGATTGAATTGTATCTGAAGGGAATTTATTAGATGCATTAGAACAACAAATGCATGTTTGTTTATACAATGTTTAAATAGCCAACATACTCAAAAAGTCATAGCAAGTTATTAATATTACAAAGACAAACATTACCGTGCGCCAATTAATAATTTACAAAAAGTCCAGGACAATGCATTAAAGTAAAAAAGCATCCATGTTACCTTTAACAGATGGGCAGTTTTGGTAAAACAAACATTATACTGCATTTATTAGTAGATTCTGGTGAATATAGTCCAACTGTTTCAGTGTCAGCGTATATAATATATAATTAACTGTAAATAATGTATTGCATGAAAACAAGTACAAGCAAGTGCAATCTTAGACATGGTTATTTGAGTTTTCTCAAATAATCTTTGATATTCTCTTCATTAGCATTATTCCAAATAATAATCGTAATTTCACTCTCTGTCTGGCATTCACATATGCTTTCCTTTTGATTTCATCCCTAACTTCAAGTCACTGACCTGATAGAATATGACTGCAACATAAAATTGTTACATAATAGATACAAATAAAAACTGCCCTTAAGCTAAGATCAAAGAGTGATGCTGATCTGAACAGACTCGTGCGTTTGCCCTCAAATGCTGCGTGATCAAAGCCAAGCATCATGGTTATTCTCTCTCTAGAGGAGCACTACACTGCTCCTGAAGAGCACTAACATGCACACACACACACACACACACACACACACACACACACAAGCCAGATCTGTACGCCTCTGTGCTTACGCACTCTTTATCAAAGCTTCATTCAAACACAGTGCAATAAACCCACCATCGCTCACTTTCAGCGGCATATTGAATGAGACGAGCCCCACCCACGATTGATGATGTCATGCACAAGTGGTTGTATCGGGTATTAAATAATAGGATCGTTGATGGAGACAGTAATGTTATGTTTTTGTTGTTAAATACTCATCCTTTATTTATTTATCCTGTCAAAGTTCTGATCATCTTAAACCTGCGGAAGCGGAAACCACTTAAAGTATATAAAATAAAAATGTGAATAAACATTTCTCAAATTGACCAAAAATAGCTACAATAACATTTTATTTTTATTAGCTTATTTGATTTCTATTTATTTGATTATCAATTTATTTGTCATTTTTATTTGTTATAATTTATCAGATTTGTTTTTTGGGTCGGGGGGTGTACAGTGGATTATTAGCATTTTACTTTATACAAATGAGATGGAAGGGATTTCATAATGAAGCACTAAAAACATTATGCGTAGTTTCTGGTCTTTTGTGCACACAAATCTATAATCAACATTCGAGTGATACATTGTCTCCTGCATAATTTTTGTGTAAATTTATACTGTATATGCCGAGTAAGTCGATGTAAACCCTTAGTATATTTGCTTTGTTTGTATGTATAGATACTAGGCTGTGAGGTGATGTTTCTTATATCTGTCTTTTTCAGGCCATTCTAATGGACTCTAACTGCTCAATGAAGACCCGTTCCTACTCCACCCAGGGCTCCAGCTACCAAATGGGCGACGATTTTGATCCTGAGAGCCCTGAATAGGCCTCATCAGTTCAAAGCCCTCAGCCATGTATGTCACCCAGAGTATCTATTTTGTTGTATGAAAGAGGAAAACAAATGACTTTAAAGAAAACCACAATGCTAATTTGTAAGAATGTCCCATATCTGTCCCATGCTGTCCTGTGGTTGTGATGGTCATGTTATTCTGAAGCAAACCAAAGTTGTTCTTGTCGCTGTTTGTTCTCAATGTGGGAGAGGTGAAATATCTAACCAACAGCCTTATTGAAATGGATAACACTTGTATTCGACTCAAAAACCGATTTGAGAGAGGAGGACAAAGGGAAATATTAACTGTACTTTTATTCAACACAACAATGGTCATTTTTTCCCAATTCAAAAGTCTGAAAAGGCAGTTGAGAAGATAAATGATGAAAGATTCATTCAGTGTAACTTAATGGACAGATATGTACTGGATATTAATTGTTTGCCTGTGGTGGTAGGAAAGTGTGGTCTTCATATCTATCGGTCCTGTTGAAGTCTTCTCATAGGCGTAAACGTTAGTGAAGGTGCGTTTGAGTCAGATAAACCTTGAAATGGGCCTTAAAATGTTGCCATTCATATCATAATCAGTTCACATATATTATAGAGAACAGCTACAGGACATGATAGGCCAATTAAAACCGGGCCAATTTAATTTTTACGTTTGGTATCGATTGAATCTGGTACATTCTTTGATTGCATTGCTGTTGTTTTCATTTAGATGTTTGAGAGGCCAAACTGAGATTTTACTGTTATCTTGCATTTGAGTGAACGTAAGTTTAACACATTTAAAAATACACGCAGGCCTTTCATTTTTGTGAAAAAGCAAAAGGTCTGACAGCATTAGATAATCAAGCAGAATGTCAACCAGTCCTACTGTCACATTCTGTTTGTGTGACTTGCGTGATGTCCGCTGAAAATTATACTGTACTATCAAAGATTTGCCACAGTTACATTTTTATTACACATGGTGACAAGCTGTTTCATTTTAGTTTAATAAAGAAAAGTAGATTATTGCTGTAAAGCATCCAGGTACTTTATGTACTTTCGATTATATTTTGCTTTTAAAGTGTATATAGTATATATGTATATTTATATATTTTAGTAAGTCCTTTGAATGTGCTGGATTGCTAATACGTTCATTTGTAATGAATGCCTCAATATTGCTCTATTGCTTCTATCTTTTTTTTTCCAGTTCCAGTTTTTTCATTGTATTTATTTATTTATTCTTCTAGCAAATTTGTTAACCATCTTCTTTTAAAAAACTGAACTGGCTGTGAAATGAAACATGGCCTTAAATTAAGCTCCTTAAATCATAAATGCTTGAAGCATATACAAAATTAATGGGGTTTTATCAAGAGTATAAATATTTGTTAATTGTCCAGAGGTTCACATGGAAGTTTGTTTCTGCTACAGAATTAAAAAACATTTTTTCTCACAATTGCGAGTTTACATCGCAATTGTGACTTTTTATCTTGCGTGAAATAGTCACAATTGAGAGTTAAAATGTCAGAATTGCATTATATAAAGTCAGAATTGCGTGATATGAAGTTGCAATTGTGTGTTATAAAGTCAAAATTGTGAGATAAACCTTAGTTTTTCCTTAGAAATGGACTTTATATGGAATTTAAATGGAATTGTGAACTTAACACGCAATTCTGACTTTATATCTAAATTCTGAGAAATAAAGCCAGAATTGCCAGAGAAAAAGTCGCAGTTGGCTTTATGCACAGCTGCACTACTTCCTGAACTTAAGTCAGCTCCTTGTTTCCTGTCTGCCATTATTGGACAAATTGATTAATTCAGGTGTGCCTGACCTCAGTAGTCACGGCAACAATAATCAGACACACCTGAATTAATCAGGTTTGTCCAATAATGGAAGACGGGGAACAAGGAGCTGGCTTAAGTTCAGGAAGTAGTGCAGCTGTGCATAAAGCCAATTATCTTTTAAAATAATTATATTTTGTGGCGGAAACAAGCTTCCATAGTTTTGTGGGGGTTTTTTTTTTGCTTTTGTAAAATAAAATTGCATTCCATGCCTTAAAATTAGACAACCTGCTGCAAAACACCATTTAATGGTAAGTTTAGCTATAAATGTGATTTGACCCAATTCAGAAACCATATCCATTCTATTCTTCATATTCTAACAAGATAAATCACAGGATAGTATAAAATTGAAAATATGTGTAACTACCATTTTTTTCTTGATATTGTAATCAAGTAGATTATAAAGTACATTATCAAGTACATTTTCATGTGGGCTAAACAGGTTGGCTTTTGCGGAAAATGATCTGACTCGTACCGGTAAAATAGCGAGGAAATAAGTCTTCAATACTGCTTGACCCTCCTTTATTTTCTTTGGCATCTATATACTGAGGGTTACGTGTTCTTTTATTGCCCACAGGAAAATTAAATCATGTTTTCCTCTGGAGCCACAATCAGTTTAGCGCAACAGTTGCGACCAGAAGTAGCCTTCGAGAAAAATCATGTTAGCTCAACTTTAAGTATCTGAACAACTGGAGGTTGTTTGTGTTGATGTGAGGAACTCTGCCCTGCTTCCAGTCTGCTATCATTGCAGTAAAAATCCACCAGAGACACTACACTGATTGATTCCACTATGATCTAAAACAAGTTCAGATTTTGAAAAGCAAACACAAATGAGAATTGTCTACACAGGTTTAATCAGATTGGTGTGCTGCCGATGTTTGTCAGGTTACTGAGTTGCTGCGGTGTCCTTTAATGTCATTTTTTTTTAAACCCGTTTACCCAGTAAGGGTTAGGGGTATTACGTCATTTATTTGAATTGTTTTTATCAGAAATTAGTGTATGTGCCAATGTCAGTGTGTGCCTTCAGACTGGTATGTCCTGTTTGTGTTTATCAGCTAGGAGGTTGAGTTGATGGTTTTATATGCAGTGTTTGGTCTGGTGGTTAGGTTTTACATCAGCTTTAGAGCTCTGAAGGTAATGTGTGTGACTGCAACAGAAAATAAATGTTTAAAAAGATGTCATGTTTGTTTTCCCCAAATGATCTTCACCATTTTGCAAACAAAATTGACAAATCATTTTAGTTTAAATAATACTGGCATTAAAAGTGACCCTGCTAGAATAGCAATTCAAGACTGTGTTATCCAATCAAATCGAACTCTAATATGGTCTATTGATTTAAAAAGATGTGTTGCTTTACTCAATAGGCCCAAGGTTTAAAAGTGTTATTTCCTGTTATCGATTCTGCAGCGTGGCAATCTTGTTAACGGGTCCACCGACTAACAGAATGCCACCTGCTCCCAACTGTCTTAATAATGGCTAATGTTATGAACATTACGTTTATGATAGTCCTGCAATCTGCTCACTGGGGATTATTATTTTATTTTTATATTTTTTGTAGTTTATACAATTTTACCTTGTTAAAGGGATAGTTCACTTTGAAATTAATTTTGATATGTTTTAGCTTACCTCAGGGGGATCCAAGATGTAGGTGTCTTTGTTTCCACAGCATTTCAATTTTGACATTTTTTGGTCAAACCGTTCTTGTCTGTCAGTCCTATAATGCAGTTTTTGGGGTCCACCTCAAAGAGCACACACAGAGAAGTACAAATTAAACATGATTTAATGACTTGTGAATGCAAGTACACACTGATGGCCTAAGACACGAAATGAGCGGTTTGTGTGAGAAAACGAATAGTATTTATATAGTTTTTACCTCTTGTTAACATCCGTCGAACTGATCTGAATCAGATGTCCAACTGAACCGTCTCCAGACGTTACGCCGGAAGTGATCTCTCGCGCGTCTATGTCACGCATTGTTTACACGGAGATTTCGGGAATATTTTACCTTTCACTAAACATATTTAGATATATCGAAATCGTCTTCCATTGCGATTTCCCGTATATCTAAATATGTTTAGTGAAAGGTAAAACTTCCGAAATCTCTGTGTAAACAATACGTGACATAGACGCGCAAGAGATCACTTCCGGCGTAACGTCTGGAAACGGTTCAGTTCGGTTCAGTTAAGGTTTGGACATCTGATTCAGATCAGTTCGATGGCTGTTAACAAGAGGTAAAAACTATATAAATACTGTTCATTTTCTCACACAAACCGCTCTTTCGTGTCTTAGGCCATCAATGTGTACTTACATTTACGAGTCATTAAATCGTGTTTAATTTTGTATTCCCTGTGCATGCTCTTTGAGGTGGACCCCCTAAAACTGCATTATATGAATGACAGACAAGAACGGTTTGAACAAAAAATTTCAAAATTGAAATGCTGTGGAAACAAAGACACCTACATCTTGGATGCCCTTGAGGTAAGCAAAGTGAACTATCCCTTTAATGTAAGAGCTAGGGGATAGTTCACACGGATGCTTTTGTTTTTTGTAACGTTATTCCACTGAACGACTTTTCCATTGTTTTTCCATGTAAAAGTGCTGAACACATTGGTCTATGGCATTGAGTTTAAAATGAAACAATGTCATTTTCAACATTATATTATGGAATACTTCAATCTAACTGGTCAATCGCAGCGTTCTCCACTTTACATGGCAAGGCTGCATATCATCCGGTAAAACCAGCGCTACTTTCATGTCTATCATATCATGCTGCTGACACGCATTGATGATTACATTCAATTGCAACTGGCATCAGTTAACTGGTGCAACTAAAAGAACCACTGTTGCAATGATTGTCTATTGTGATACGTGACACACTAGACCTCTCTGATTCGGAAGGTGCAAAAATTACAGAGGACATTTTTTTTTTATTTCTAACAATTTATTTATCTCAAGTGCATAAGCAAATATGATATGTCAGTGCGTAAAGGTCTTGCAGCAAATTTAAAAGCTATGCACTTTGTCGATGGATGCCCTCCACCGTAATTAAACCTCACAAAAAGAATAAAATCATATTTACATAAAGCAAACACAACATAAAAAAAGAAAAGGTGGATCCACATGTTGAGCACTATATAAATTCAGGGTGAAAGGACATGGTTTAAAGCCACCCACATTTCTAGGCTATTTACAATAGCACATGACAGCTTCCAATAAGAACAACAGCTTTCCAAAAAAAAGCTTAACCACAGTTTGCCACGGTGGATATGATGTTTTATACTTGTTATTTTACTGTTTTTCACCCATTGTGAAAGAGATTATTGGAGCAATATTTTGAGACCGTATGTTGTTGGCGTTGAATTTGAGAAGCACAGGATAACAGTAGCAGCAACTAGACAAGTAGAATTAAAACAGGAAAAAAAAAATCTTAGACATTATCTTAGACTATTTTACTGAGCTTAGCATTTAAATGTTTTTCATTTCAGTTGTTCAAAAGGAAAAAGTTCCTTTCTGGTCTGAGTGGTAACAAACTAAGGCCCAGTGACAAGGGGGCCCAATAAGGTCCTCTATGGTGAAACGTAATTATTGGGCCAGGGTGTGGGGGACCCGCTCTAAAAATGTATTATGTACCAGGCCCAGTGAATAGTATAGATGTTATAGCAGCAGAAACAATAACTAGGGCAGCACAACTGGAAATTCAGGAAAACAGATCCAGCAATGCATGTACCCAATGATGGATACCCATGTGTGGACCACATTTAAATAATAATAAAATGTGAGTGATGAGAACAATAACAACAACAAAAAATATGAATTTAAACATTAGCTTTGGGAATTAATGAATACTGTATGCATTGACAAAAGAAAGATTTTAATGATGTAGTTTTAAACTTAGAGAAGTTATGTTTTGAGAGGTGAATGGAATAATGACTGTAAAGTGAGTCATATGGGAGATACATTCAATAGTACACATGTAAAAAATAACGTTCGAAGGTGCTAAAACATGCCCAAGCACACAGATGTGAGACACAATGAGAAGTTCTTTGCATCAAAACAAAACAAAACATTACAGTACATAAAGGAAACCAAAAATGAACTGGCTGACACGTTCACACAAACATAACCATTCACCCGGATTCAAAAATTGCAACCACTTAAAAACTAAAAGGTTCAAAGCAAATTAATTGAAAGATTAAAATACAAGATTATTGACAATTATTGGAAACATATATTATGAAATGCAATATAAATATCCCTCCCTCAAAAAAAAAGAAAGAAAGAAAAAGTCACATTGGCTTTGTGACATAAATTAGACAAAGAATGGTCCCCAATAGTATAATAACATCAAGATTATCTGTCCTATGAGGATTCCCTCTCAGTTCAGCATTAAACATTTTAAAATCAACATCAACAACAAAAAAGAATATTAAAGAAATTACACTTTAAAATTAGTAACAATTGTGAAGTAACATGAGAAAGGTGCTTATCAGCGGGGACAATGTTGGTTAGGAATGGCATCATGTTCTATGGACTGTTCAGGTAAAATCCTACATTTTGTAGTTGATTGATAAGGCAGGGGGGCTTGAAGCTCAAAACACACTAGGCAGGGTGTATTTCCAACCAAGTACATCACTAACAGCACACATATATAATTCAGTCTGTACTAATACACAAAGTTTGAATAAAAATACGTATTCAAGGTCATCTCGCTTCAAGCTCACACTGACTCTCCCTTTTGAAGCTTAAATGTTTAAAAAATTGACTACACCTTTCAGGTAAGGCAGGTAAAACTCGGCTTGATCACAATGTATTTTGTCTATTTTACGTAATACTGCTGAAAGTCTTCAGATTGATGGGTTGTCCTCTACAGCTGCAACTAAAAGACTAAAGGGGGAAATAATTTTTAAAAATTAAAAAGTAAAAAAAATTGGTAAACTACTGACACCCTCTGAAAATTCCTCAACAGTACATTGCAGTGATTTTCAGGAATACTTTTGCAAACCTCACAAATCACATGTGGAACGCTCACAGGTCAACCTTAATCCAAATCATACATGATAAAAAGTCTTTGTTCTTGAGTCCCAAGCCCCTAGTGCCTTTTGTCATCTTTACGGAAACGCCTCTACACAGATCTGCTCCTCTGTAATGTCATCCAGCATCTGAACATCAACGGGACTGCAAATGTCACTGTCGTACACTTCTGTGCCCATCAGGGCCTCCTCCAGACCCTCAGACTTTGCCTTTGGAAAGCCATGCTGTTCAGATGGTGATGTGCTTTCTACAGACTCTAGATCTTCGATGCCAGCACGGTAGTGAATCATGAGCAGAGTCAAAGCTTGGAGACGTTCACCAGACTTGGCCAGAGCTGCAGAGATGAGGGCCTTGCGTCGAGAGTCAATTGTCTCTCGTTCTTCCATATTTAGAGAGTTGTTATGCTCCAACTCTTGGTCAATCTCCTGCTGCAACTTGTCCAACATAAACTCCAGTTTCTGCGAACGCTCATCTGTCGGTAGGCCACGGTAAAGATCTCTACCAATCTCTTTGACGGCGATGAACACGCTGTCATCTAGCCCACCTTCCTTGCGCAACAGTTTGGATCCACCACTACCAGGTGGCTGCTTGGAAGGACTGGCCCCAGCATAGGTCTCGGTGTCACTGCTCTCGTTGTCAGATGTGTTAGGCGTGTGTTTCGGAGAAGGTTCCACCACCCCTGATCCTATTTCTGCAACCTGCTCTGCAAGTCTGGTTTTGGGCACCTGCCTCAGATTGAGGAGTCGAGAGCTAGTGTTGATAATGTGTCGTGTAAGTCCAGTAGTTGCCCGGTTAATGGTGGACTTTGCCTCAGGATCTGCCCCACGCCGGTCTGAGGTGGCTACGCAGAAAGGGTGCTCTGTTAGACATTTCTCTTGACACTTCTTGTGACAGACATAAGAACAGGTCATGCACTGCGAGGCAGCCTTGGTCCACACCTTCTTCTTGCAATACTCGCACCAAGTGGGATTCTGGAACTGAGTGTCTTGAAAATTGTGCCGCATCTCTCCTATCTGCATGCCACTGTAACTCTGTTCATCCCGGGTTACCATGAGCACCTGGTCTCTCTCCTTTTCCCGGTCTTTTAAGTCCTCTTCCTGAAGACTCCCATCCCGCTCACGTTCTGTCAGTCCACTGGAGAGGTCTGACTCCCCGTCTGCCAGGTAAGTGAAGTTGACTGTAACATCTCCATAGCAGAGTTTCTCATTAAAACCTTTGTGAGTGCTTAAGTTGCGCAAAGCGGTACGGCTGACGCTGGCCCTTGGTTCAGGAGCACATAGACGGAAGGTGCTCTGATATTCAGCGGATGACGTAGATAAGCATTCCAGTGCTATGTGTTCCAAGCGCAAGCTGACATGCCCTAAGCACAAGAGACTCCCGATCTTGAAGGGGTTCTTGCACCAAAGTGCTATATTAAGGAATTTGTGGTTGTTTTCCACTTCAAAGATCACAGAGGCTTTGTTCCAGCGGGCAGTTCTGCTGCGGTACATGGTCTCAGACGATTCCCAGAGACCCTGCTCGTCTACACTGTCCCTAGTGTTGGAGGAGCTCTCAGATATTTTGTCTTTGGCTGAATCTTGTTTGTTTGTGGCTGGAATATTTAGGATTTCCTCTGTGGGATCAGGGTGCTTGCTCACAGGCTTCAACTCTGGTGACTTAACAGGGATTTTTTCTAATGTTTTTTCGCCATTGCCAGTAATGGGTTGCGTTTTCTCTGGACTTTTTTCCACAGCAGGTTCATTACCTTCTACCAGGCTTTGGCTTTCTGAAGCAGATGTGACTTTTATATGGGGCCTGGGAGGAACAGGAGGGCGTGCAGGTGGTGGAGGAGGGGGCACTGTTGGTCTCTGTGGCTGTTCGGAAGGTTCAGCAGTCTTGAGAGTTGCGGGCTTTGGTGATTCTTTGGACTGGGATTTGAGTGGTGACTGAAGGTTCAGCCTGCGGTTGAGAATTGGTGAGATGGAACCAAGGGGCTTGGCCAGGTTGGCCACAGTTTTTTTGGGACTTTGGTTTACAGAGAGTAGGAAATCCTCCTTAGTGTCAACAGTGACTGGAGCTGCAGTTGATTTGGACTCAACGATCAGCTCCTCAAACTCAGAGTCATTGTCTCTGTTATCAGATATGTCCATGGTGGTTATTGGGGCTGGGTCCTCCTCGTAGCCCCCAGGATGAGGAAGATAGCTAGGCTCCTCTATTGGGCCAAGGGTTTCTTGGAGTGTCCCCAACCCCACAGCAGGCACCTGGTGACGGACTGGCCTCTCATACAAGACTATCACTCTCTCTCCAGCTTGTTTCAGAAGTTTCGGCACTTGGACAGAGGACGTCACTTTGACTCCTGTGCAAACAGACATGAACAACACTTGAAGCTTTGCGAATGTATTATAACACTATCCAAAATTGGGCATCAAATGACCTACCCAGTACCCACCATGTCAAACATTTCATTTGAATGGTAAAGAGTACATTTATGTAGTCTCTAACCTCCAATAGCAATGAGGCGATCTCCTCTCTGTAAGTCCGCCAGGGCAGCTGGAGAGTTTGGGGTGACGGTTTCTATGCTCACGTGCACTGTGTCACCATCACTGGCCGGAACATGCCTGAAAGTCATCCCCACGCTCCCAGATGGTCCTTTGATCACCTCTGTCTGCAACACAAAACAAAGCGAAAAAATTTCAGATTTGCTAATAATCTTCATGATAAGGTTGTGTAACTGAAGAAACTAGGGCTTCACAATTATAATTTGTTTCCAAGTAGCTTTGTAAATGGTAACATCTTTTCTTTATTGCAGGTGTTGTTAAGGCATACATTACTTTCAGTCATAAGATCACCAAGTGGGACTTGACAGGATAGAAGTAGTTAGGGGAAACCTTTTTGTTACTTCGTTGAGAGAAATGGTAGGTGTTAAGCCAAAAGACAGTTTTTTTAAGCTTATCTTTTGACAGCAACAGTAGTTAATAATTAGGGCGGACAACCTACATGATGATGTGAAAAAACAGCCTTCACTTTCTATACAAAGCTTTCTCTTCCAATCACATCCAACAGTTTTCATGGTGATAAAACAATGCTCTCTGAAACGAAGGCAGGGGAGGTCTGCAATTACTGCTAATTTCACTCCAAACGTGCCACGAAGTAGCAGCTGCTGTTTCAGAGCTGGCTGTATCACAAAGCCTGCATCACAATATCCACCTGTAGCTCCACCTGCACTTCGGTTTGACACCATACAACACCCACAAGGTACACAAGGAGCAAGTTAAGTGGACCAATGTAAGGAAAAATTCCACCAAAACACAAAAATGGTGATCTGGGCTGTATACTAGGTGCACAAACACTAGTAAGATTTCTTTTCATTGATGTCCTCTGTGTCTCCCTTGTTCTCTTTCTACTTCGTTTGTGCTGGGGGTGGGCAAGAAAGACAGGATGCAGATCCACACTGCCGAGATGGATGACTGTAATTTTGCTGCTGTCATTTGTTATAACCCCTGAGAAGGGCACTGATTGAGTTAAACATGGGATGAAAAAAACAGACAATCTACTCAAGCTGGCAAGCTGAAGACTGACTTGCCCAGTTTTGAACAATGACTGTCTATAGAAACATTCAAGAACCATCAGAAATGTCTTAGAAGGTAACTTACAAAAAACACCCAAATTCAACAACATAAAACAAATAATTTTATATTAATATCCATCCATCTATCTGTTGCAGAAGTTGCAGTTGCTACTTTACTTAGCAAAAATAAACAAACTACAGTTATTGAAATATATTACTTGGCATAATAATATTTTTAATAAAATTGTAATTAACCGTTAGCTGTGGGAGTGAATCAGAAAAAATACCAGGGAAGATCACTTATGCCAATACTATTTGCACACATGACAAGTCTTGGCTGGGATGCTGAAGATACATTTGCAGAAAGAATAAAAAACAAACACACAGGAACATAAATCTTAATGACTGAAGGGATGCGGTTAAACTCTCCACAGTGATAATTCATTCTGAACATGTCTTCCCTCAGGACACAACCTGATCCAACACTTTACACATGTCAGAGGGGGTTTGTGGGAGAAAAACAAAAGCTTCAGGCTTTTTTTGAGGCCACTGGTGGTCTTCTTAACCAGCATGTTGGGGATAATTCATTGCAACCTGTTCAGGAAAAAGAATGAAAGCAAAGTCTATGTGAGTAATCTCCTTATTCACCACCCGTGGGATCCAGAATTAAAAAGATGTTCTGGGTTTATATTTTTCAATTGCTGAAACAAACATAGCAAACACAGACAACAAGACACCATTGTTTGTTGCATGGTGGGCAAGGGCTGTAATCTGGAGAAGACTTTCATCTGATATTAACCTTAACAAGCACAAAAAATTACCACCAAACATCCGGATCTAAGTGTTCTAGTACAGGCACATTTTGTATCTCAACATCAGAACTTCTTGGATGCATTAACTAAGACTGAACGAACATCAAGGACAACTAAAGAACTACCAAAACACTTAATTTCAATTAGCCTAAGTCAAAAACCGAAACACACTTGGAATTACAGTAGAAAACAAGAATCTGCAAAGTAAATAACAACTAGCAGAGGGTTAAAAAAAAGACATCTGCGCTTAACGTGCACCTCTGTTTTCCCATTTTTAGAATGACAAAATGACAAGGTTCTAAGAGTGAGAGGGAAGAAATGAAAGAGAGAAAGAAAGATTTGTCTGACACAGGAAACAAACAGCGACATTGAGCGGCAATTACAGGCGATTTCTGTTGCTGAGTGGTGGCTAAGGCGTAATTACACAACCATGGAAAGGCACAGCAGAAGGAACGCGCACACACTCATTGTGTGCGTTAGTCTGTGTCTGCATGTGTTGAGTGCAGGTAAACGGACTGCTGCGGCTCCGACTGGTTCGTGAGGACGCTGTTCATGTGTCAATTTGATGTCCGTCTCTCCTCATCACCACAAGGTTCACATATACACCCTTCACAGCTTTTCAACAAACAAACACGGGGCCTGTGGGACATTTTCAGGTCAATTCCATTGATTATAGCATAAATGTCAGAATTAAAACACCCACTTAAATACTATTACACACATTCAATACCACCAGGATAAAAACAAGCCTACAGCTGATAAAATGAAACCTCTGTCATAATTTCTCACCCACGTCATGCCAAACTCATATGACTTAATTTCTTCTGTGAAATACAAAAGAAGCAAATATGAATTATGATTTATAGTTTCCCTGCCAGTATTTTTTACATGTTAGTATATTTACAGCTTATTACTCCCTTAAAAAAATAACTGCAGTACAATGAAGTACAACTGCAGTAAAACTGCAGTTCAAAGCAGTATAATTGCAGTACAATGAAGTACAACTGTAGAATTGCAGTATTAACGAAGTATAACTGCAGTATAGATACAATGTGACTGCAGTACATTGAAGTGCAACTGCAGTAAAACCACAGTACAAAAAGTACAACTTCAGAATAGTGACGTAAAACTGCAGTACAACTGTAGATTTGCAGTATTAACGAAGTATGACTGCAGTATAGATACAATGTGACTGCAGTACAACTGTAGATTTGTAGTATTAACGAAGTATAACTGCAGTATAGATATAATGTGACTGCAGTACAACTGTAGATTTGCAGTATTAACGAAGTATAACTGCAGTATAGACACAATGTGACTAGAGTACATTGAAGTGCAACTGCAGTAAAACAGCAGTACAAAAAGTACAACTTCAGAATAGTGAAGTAAAACTGCAGTACAACTGTAGATTTGCAGTATAATGAAGTAGTAGCCTATAGATACAATAACTTCAGTTCAGTGATACACTTTAAAAAGTGATAGACTCTTTTTGATAGAGAAAACTAATCCATTTTTTTTTAGTTTTATGTTTTTATTGGGCTCTCAGGCAATGATATCAGTTTAGTTGCCATTAAAAAGTGGAATTACTGAACCTAAATAAAGGAGCTTTATAGTATGAAAAAAAGACAGATGAAGTTTTTGCTTTTTGCATCTGAAGTCTTGGCCTACCAATATTAAACTGTACTGCAGTTATGAGACATAGCCCATGTGACCAGAGCTTCCTTCACGCGCACGCGCCGCGGGCGTTGTCCAGACAATGAGTCTCGAGAGCAGCTGATGCTCATTACTGTCAGTTAGCGTCTTTCCGCGTAGTGTATGCTCCATAAAATACGGTTTGGTTGATTTCCTCACTGAAATTATCGTTCATTTACGTTCATATTTATGAACTATCACAATTAAAACACAAAGACATGACAGCATTACTCGTGGTGACGACGGTCATTAAGTGGAATGGAAGAGAGAAGCGTTTTCTGGAAGAAAAGAAGTTCATTGCGCGAGGCCTTGTCAAGTCATTGAGCTTAGAGGTGAGTAAATTATAACATATAATGTCCTCATATTTCTCTTTTTTTAATTTAGATTGGTGTAAAAAGACTTTACGTATACATAGTTCCCACATGACGTCACAACATACGGGCATTTGCCGACCCGGCGCCATTGCTGAGGGCAAAACATTAGAAGAAGCAATACGAAGTGAAATGAGTTTCGTGCTATAAAGTGAAAATGGTCATCTCCTGCTGGGTCGATGGATGTTAAAATCGTGCCGGAGGTTCAGTTAAATCGGGATTTTACACTATACCCGTCATTAGACTCCATATGGATGAAGCTTTTGTCCGAACAACGACGGAGATTATGGCTGGCGAGCATAAACAGGAAAGAAACTCGCTCCAAACACGCAAGAATTTGTTTGACAAAAGCACAATGTTGTGTTTTATTGCGATTGTAAACAAATATAAGTTAACACATTGCAGTTTAAATAATGTCCTGTATGAACTAAATGACGAGGTATTAAAAACACACAAAACAACATTGTTTCCACTGTTTGATCTCACATTCCATCATTGCAATCTCAGATTATGTCCCTAAAGATCCCGCGTGTAATGTAGTTCCGCATTACATTAATTAAATTGCACGCGAGTTATTTATTTTTAAATTCATGCACCGAACCATGACGCCCGCAAGTACATGCATATTACAGAAAGCACCGGTGACTTTTAAGGGGAACATGGGAATTAACTTGTGCAGGCTATGGCTTTTTAATAGACAGATTAGCATCATGCTACTTCATACATGCTATCTTTACAAATATTAAATGGACTATTCATAATGTTGTATCGACGAGCTAAATTAGTTTTATAAAAAAATAAATCAAACGAGGCTACTACGATTCGCTAAATAAAATTGAAGATAGGTAGCCTACTCACTTTTTGGCTTAAGTTCTTCACATGTTATCCGATACAATTTGATAGGAGGCGCTGTCTCGAAAAACGAGGGGTCTGAGAATGCGGGACTCTAGGTGCAGGGGGACTCTAGATGCAGGTCTCCGAGTCTGCAGCTTCATACTACTCGGAAACGCCGCTTCTATTCTGTAATTTTAGTTCATTTCACCATTCTCCGGTTTAACGTTACACTGTTTAACGTTAGTGTTAACTGCGTCACAGCAGATTGTGTAACTTATGTTTGCACTTTGCAGCATTATTGTCTATCACTTTTAACGCATTTTTTTTAAAACTATCTGTATTGTATGAAGTGCTATACACGGTGACTTTACTTGTTTAAATTTAATATCAGGAATATTAGAAATATCAGACACTAACTTACTGGAAAATACAAGCAAATATGTTCAGTAGTTTGACATTATGTGCAGAAAAAGATTTTTTTTTTTTAAGTAGGCTAACTTACTTTTTTTGTGTGATTGCTATTTCCAGGAAAATGTACTGGTAACAACTAAAAATAGAAGACGATGGCTGGGGTGAAACAAATATGCACTCACAGACTTTAAAAATTGTGTGTCTCTGCTTTTTTCCAGAAATGCATGTTATTGGGCAAATTGTGTAGACTGTCAATGGAGTGACAGAAAGATTTCATCAAAAAGATCTTCAGTTGTGTTCCCCGTGTCTTGCGGGGTTGGAATGACATGAGGGTGAGTAATTTAACTTTTTATCTGGAGTGTTCAAACTCATTATTAATGCTGAACAATAAACCATAAATTAACATAAATAGGATGTAATTCAATAAGATTAAATCTAATATGGATATGTCTAGATATAGAATAACATTTTGCTTAAGAAAACCTCAAAAAGGTTCATAAGATACAGTAAACACCTATTCACCGGTCATTTTCCACAGCTGTATGCAAAGGCAAGTGGGCTTCTCTTGGGAGACTAAATTAATCACTTAGTTTAGCGCTGTCTACTGTTTTGGAAGAGGAAGTTGCTCAACTGCATTTGTGACAAAATCGAGCCGAGATCTCTCATATAAAGCCAAGTGTTAGGGATGCACGATGACATCAGCACGACATCGGTATCAGCCGATAAAAGCTTAATGATCATCGGTATCGGCCGATAGTAATATCTCTGCCGATGAGCCTTGCCAATATGTGGTGGATATACTATGCGCACGTGACGACCGTGAACGTAGCATGAGCGCCAGCAACTTAAATGTCCAGCTGTGTGGAGGAAAAGGTGCGCTTCAGTATCGAGTTCTTTTTCAGGCTTGAACAAACCATAACACACACACAATGTGTGCCAAAATGTCAGTTTTGTCGAGTGTCCTTATTAGAGCAGTTTTAAAGGTCCCCTGACATTTTTTTATTATTATTTTATAATGTTTCCTGGGTTGCCCTTATAATGTTAGTATGTTTTTAGATCCAAAATAGTCATAATTTAGAAATAAAAGGCATTTTTCCTAGCCTGATTTAATTTTAGCCTCTGCTTTGAACGCTCTGTTTGAAGGGGCGTGTCTGCTGTGTGATTCAATGCAACCGCCCACTGCTGTGATTGGCTGACATGCTTGCATATGAAATAGCTACATATTACATGTGAAACTCTCTTGAATACTTTTACTATTATACGTTTTTACTATTACAGATATCGAGATTACTGAATCGTGAGAAGTTTAAGTATTTAGATTCTCATCACATAAAATGTTGCTGTGATGAGCAATGAGAAGCAGATGACAGTCTGTCGATTGCGAGAATGAAGATCTTATTGTATAACGCAGTTTCTGCACTCTGCACTTAGTCGAATTATGTATTGCAGTGCTTCCACAGCTATATTGCAGTATTATTGTAGTACTACCGCAGTTATATTGCAGGACTACCGCAGTTATATTGTAGTACTACTGCACTTATATTGCAGATCTACCGCAGTTATATTGTAGTACTACTGCACTTATATTGCAGTACTACCGCAGTTATATTGTAGTACTACTGCACTTATATTGCAGTACTACCGCAGTTATATTGCAGTACTACTGCAGTTATCTTGCAGTGCTATTGTAGTACTACTGCACTTATATTGCAGAACTACAGCAGTTATATTGCAGTATTATTATAGTACTACTGCAGTTATATTGCAGAACTACTGCAGTTATATTGCAGTATTATTGTAGTTCTACTGCGCTTATATTGCAGTACTACCGCAGTTATATTGCAGTATTATTGTAGTACTACTGCGCTTATATTGCAGTACTACCGCAGTTATATTGCAGTATTATTGTAGTACTACTGCGCTTATATTGCAGTACTACCGCAGTTATATTGTAGTACTACTGCGCTTATATTGCAGTACTACCGCAGTTATATTGCAATATTATTGGAGTACTACTGTAGTTATATTGCAGTATTATTGTAGTACTACTGCAGTTATATTGCAGTATTACCGCAGTTATATTGCAATATTATTGGAGTACTACTGCAGTTATATTGCAGTATTACCACAGTTATATTGCAGTATTATTGTAATACTACCGCAGTTATATTGCAGTATTATTGTAATACTACTGCAGTTATGTTGCAGTTCTACTGCAGTTGTACTCCAACTACTGTATACTGCAATAATGCAGTTTTTTCGTGTCCAAAAAACTGCATTTTCTACATGCAGTATTACTTCTAAAAAAACTGCAGTGATTTTTTGTAAGGGCTGAAGACTGGAGTAATGATGCTGAAAATGTACCTTTGTCAACACAGGAATAAATTATTTTAAAATACACTAAAATAGAAAACAAATGCAATCATATTTCACAATATTACTGTTTACTGCAACCTTGGTGGTTATAAAAGACTTATTAAGAAAAAAAGTAACAATCTAATCAACCACAAACTTTTGAGTGACACATCAACAATATTCTATAAATAATACAAAATCAAATATTTAAGTTTGCAAGGCACATATGGACGTTCAAGATAAAAAAAAACAGCATTTAGTAACAGCATTCATACAAATGACAACATTTTGTGTCCCATGGAAGATATCAAGTCAAATAAGTTAGAAACATGGCAGTGATTAAATAATGCTTTTCATGTCTGAATTATTGTTTTGAAGTAACAAAACAGCATCAACTTTTGATTTATTTTACTTTTCTAGTCTTTCTGATGCATCTCAAATAAAGAATGCCTGTCTCTCGCTCTCTCATATGCACAGCACACATAAAAAAAAATATGCATGCAGTGAAATGCTTGGCCAACCTAACACTAATATAGCCTCTAATAAAGCACAGACATCAAATCGTACTGTGCACTCAAAGAGACAGACAGAGAAAGAAAACATGTCACACAACATCAGCCCTACACACTCACAAACACATCCCAGTACCACAAAATGGAAGGTTCCTTCTAGTCATCAGGTGTCGGTGAGTGTGTACGTGTTTGTAGGTGGTAGATGTGTTACGTGCAGCGGTGTGATTGTTGACAGATTCCCATTGAAGCTATTGTGCCGAACGGACAGTTGGCTTGTGTGTACATCTGTTGCTGGAGGTGTGAGTGTGTGCATGTTCAGTCAAACCTCCCACTCTCTTTATTTTTCTCTCTACCTCCATTTTTGCTGCTATCCATTTCATTCATCCTCCCACTCCCTTCATCCTCCACCTTTCTCCCTGACTCGCTTATATAAATCTAGCCTTTTCAGAGCAGGCCCTTGTCATTTACTTAAGCAACACAGGTGCTAATGATGCCCAACAGAAAACACACAATTGAAACACACTTTGCTTAATATTGGGGTCAGCAAATATTTGGGGTCAGTAAGACTTTTGAATGTTTTTGAAAGAAGTCTTTTATACTCAACAAGATGGCATTTATTCCATCAAAAATACAGTAATATTGTGAAATTTGTTTCAACTGTAATGAATTCCTGTGATGGCAAAGCTGAATTTTCATTATCATTACTCCAGTCTTCAATTTCACATGATCCTTCAGAAATCATTCTAATATGCTGATTTGGTGCTCAAGAAACAGTTTTTATTTTGCTTTGATGAAGAAAGTCCAAAGCTAAGTCCAAAAGAACAGCATTTATATGAAATCGAAATCTTTTGTAACATTATAAATGTCATTACTGTGACTTTTAATAAATTTGTGACTTTTAATCAGTTTAATATCCTTGCTAAAGGTTGGCAAATTAAACCTTGGTTGAATCGTATGAGGTGCCCCTAGGGACATTATTCAGAAATGCCATGCATATACATGTACTTTTCCTCTCACATACACATATGAAACCAAATTCATTCACATACTATAATGAAATGCTCACACACATACAAGTGAAATGCTTTTACACACACAACTGAAACGCTCTCATACATACAAGTAAAAAATATACGCTCACACACACAACTGAAACGCTCACACACACACAACTGAAAAGCTCTCTCACACACAAGTGAAACCCTCACACACACACAACTGAAAATATTACGCTCACACACACACAACTGAAACGCTCACACACACACAACTGAAAAGCTCTCACACACACAACTGAAACGCTCTCACACACACAACTGAAACGCTCACACACACACAACTGAAATCCTCTCACACGCACAACTGAAACGCTCACACACACACACAACTGAAATCCTCTCTCACACACAGCTGAAATGCTCTCTCACACACAGCTGAAACGCTCTCACACATACAAGTGAAATGCTTTTACAAACACAACTGAAACGCTCTCGCTCACACAACTGAAAAGCATTTCGGTTGTGTGTGTGTGAGAGCATTTCAGTATGTTGTATGCAAGCATTTCAGTAGTGTGTGTGAGAGCATTTCCGGTATGTTGTATGCAAGCATTTCAGTAGTGTGTGTGAGAGAGAATTTCAGTTGAAACGGAAGGTGGTTGAAGTCCCCAGTCCAGTTGGTGGCAGTAGTGCACCTCAAGACGAAGAACTAGAAGCTGTAGAAAGCATAGTAAAAACGCGGCAGCCGCGCACCTTTCACAAAGCACCGTTCGTCACAAATACTGTATTAATAATAAAGTGAAAGAAGTTTCATTTAAAAACTTGCCTCAAATTTATCCTGTTAAAGATACTTTAAGAAGATTTAAAATAAACATAGAAGAGTCTTGTGTTTTTTGCCAATCTAATAAGGAGACAATTTTTCATTTATTTTATCACTGTATGTACACAAAACAATTTTGGTCTGATTTGGAAGAATATATAATTACAAAATTGAATGTAAACATCAGAATCAATATTTTTGATGTCATGCTATACTTTGACTTTTGTGGTTTGTCCAAAAAAATGATTTTTGTCATTCAGTTGTTTATTATCCTTGGAAAATACCATATTCACAAATGTAATTCACTAATTCACAACCTTGTTTTAAGGCATTTCATTTGGAGTTTAAATTATATTATAAAACAATAGAAAACATGGAAAACATGAAAGCTACAAGAACATTTAATCTCCTGAAGGAACTGCATATTTTTTAAATTTTTTTCCCCTTCTATAATTATATTAATTTATTTGTTATTATCCTCTGGTCTATACACTATTGATTTAATTTTGTTGAACAGGTTACATTATCTGTAGTGTTGTCTGTACCTATTGTCCTGTGTATTGTTCAGAATAAAGTAAAAAAAAAAAAATTAAAAAATTAAAAAAAAAGCACCGTTCGTTCGCTCGCAATCGCGCAACGTAACAGCAATGTCTGCTCAACAGCAAAGAACATTAACCGAGGCAGCGGGCTTGCTGAGCACCATATTAGCCTCAGCGGAGTCCATACGAACCCTGTCAAATGCCACCACACTCGGGCAGCAACCGACCGTTGCAACTCCAAGTGTGGTGGACACGATGGACAGCCACCTAGCCTCGCTCTTCCCTACCCAATGCCAACTGCAGGTCACTTATTGCCAACTGGGTTCGTATGGACTCCGCTGAGGCTAATATGGTGCTCAGCAAGCCCGCTGCCTCGGTTAATGTTCTTTGCTGTTGAGCAGACATTGCTGTTACGTAGCTCGATTGCGAGCGAACGAACGGTGCTTTGTGAAAGGTGCGCGGCTGCCGCGTTTTTACTATGCTTTCTACAGCTTCTAGTTCTTCGTCTTGAGGTGCACTACTGCCACCAACTGGACTGGGGACTTCAACCACCTTCCGTTTCAACTGAAATGTGCTTCCGTTTCAACTGAAATTCTCTCTCACACACACACTACTGAAATGCTTGCATACAACATACCGGAAATGCTCTCACACACACTACTGAAATGCTTGCATACAACACACTGAAATGCTCTCACACACACACAACCGAAATGCTTTTCAGTTGTGTGAGCGAGAGCGTTTCAGTTGTGTTTGTAAAAGCATTTCACTTGTATGTGTGAGAGCGTTTCAGTTGTGTGTGAGAGAGCATTTCAGCTGTGTGTGAGAGAGGATTTCAGTTGTGTGTGTGTGAGCGTAATATTTTCAGTTGTGTGTGTGTGTGAGGGTTTCACTTGTGTGTGAGAGCTTTTCAGTTGTGTGTGTGTGAGCGTTTCAGTTGTGTGTGTGAGCGTATATTTTTTACTTGTATGTATGAGAGCGTTTCAGTTGTGTGTGTAAAAGCATTTCACTTGTATGTGTGTGAGCATTTCATTATAGTATGTGAATGAATTTGGTTTCATATGTGTATGTGAGAGGAAAAGTACATGTATATGCATGGCATTTCTGAATAATGTCCCTAGGGGCACCTCATAGAATCGGACTGTGGTTATCTAGAACAGAGCTGAGTTTGAGTCAAACTCTTGTGTGATAAATCAACAAAGCAGCAGCAGGTTTATTTTGTGCT
Organism: Pimephales promelas; assembly: GCF_988280905.1. Taxonomy (NCBI): domain Eukaryota; kingdom Metazoa; phylum Chordata; class Actinopteri; order Cypriniformes; family Leuciscidae; genus Pimephales; species Pimephales promelas. The sequence goes on from NC_142783.1 coordinate 21,214,342, forward strand.
TTGTTGAGTGAATGAGGTGTTCGGTAAAAATATCCATCGTCACACAACGATGGAACAATTCACTGGAAATGTAATGTGGTTTGACATGTTTCAGTGACTAGAGCAAACAGTAAGGATCGAGGCAGCAGCCTTCAGCAACTCTAAACCAACACAAACGGATGAACAATCTCGGAGAAAGTTTAGAAAAGACTTTTTGTAAGAGCCTGTTTCTCTTTAAAATTAATATTTTCTCTTCAATCTGTTAGTTTTATCTGCAACCTGAGCTAACAAAATTAAAATCGTCAAGCACAGAGAAAACACCAACCAAAGAGTAATGCCACTACAAAGAAAAATATTACTAATAAATTATTTCTAATATTAATATTTCTAATTTCGATTAAATAATATTTAAAATTCATCTTTGTAGAGATGACCAAGATGATTCTAGACGATTCTCCATTTGGTTAATTTAGTGAAAAAGATGAAAACAGAACATTAACTATATTGTTTTGTATTTCACTTCTTACATTAAACATTTTGAATGTAACTAACTGCCCATAACAGCTGTAGATTCCACTGAACAAATCTTTTAAAGTCATTTCAGAGCAAACACATAAAAAGATGAAAAATATCAACATATTATATATATTTTATCTACAGTATATTTGCCAGTTCTACAGCACAAAATCTCTGTCTTTTTCACACACACACACAATGGCTGAGTTCGGTGGCCTGATGCTGTAGTGAGAGCCGTCAGAGCAATGGTCAGTAATCGAATCATCTGGCACATGTCAGAGAGATTAGTGTTAGAGTATAGGGTAGCAGTCCCCTCAAGGCATATGTACACACACACACACACACACACACACACACACACACACACACACACACACACACACACACACACACACACAGCATAGAGAGCTACCGATTAATACTTTATTTCAAAAGTAGAAGAAAAAATACAAGTGAAAGAAAGGAGACTTAGACTGAACCACCCAAGGATTTTAGAAGGATCGGGTGAAAACAGAAGTGAACGTCATCAATGTTAGAAATTACGTTTTCTCAAACCATAAATCAGACTACAGTATAAAAATTATTTTCATAGTATTTTTCAAATTTTCCAGTAAAATACAGCATTTAAACATCCTTGGAATCATTTTCTTTGATTGCCAAACTGCAAAATATATTAAAGGGGACATATCATGCAAAATCCACTTTTTTAGCCCTTAAATGCATTTTGTTGTATATTTGGAGTGTTTATAAGTACAGAAAAGATGAGATTATTCTCTTCAGGTGCTTCGTTTATATCTTTATATTCTGTTTTGGTCATATTTTTCAACCTGTTCCGATTTTTCTGTTTTCTATGACGTTTTTTGAACTACAGTGTCACCGTATTTGCAGCGGAACTGCCAAATAAGGACATTGACTAACGGTCCAAAACTTCGAGCAATCCGCCATTATTATTTCTCGCTCCGATTTTGTAGTCCGAGCTCAATGATGCAGAAGTTACGAGAGGGCAAGTAAACATGTTCGGTTTTTGGATGTAGTGACCTGAAGCACTTAAGGATTCCCACTTCAACAACCTCCGCCAGTATAAAGAAGGGTTTGGCGATTGACTTCGTCTGAATGAGAGGTAACGTTAAATTCCTTCTAACTTATCTGACGTCGAACAGAGCATTTCGATAAGCTGTAAATATATTATCTTTACTTTCTTAAAACACAAGGTGGTTATGGTTTAGCAGTACCTTTGTCTTTCTTTGTTTTTGTTTTGAAGTAACGTTACACGTTTGCAGTATTGTTCTTGAGTTTCATCAATGGTCATTTAGCTGCTTTTCTGATGATTTTCTAAACGTATCATATTATCAATACAGGTTTTTTTTTTTGTGGTAAGATTAGACCGTAGTCATTTATCTTGTCAGTGTGCTTGTTTTAACAAGAGAAAATAGTCGGCTTTCACTAATAACGGGGTGGGGGGAAAAATCGATTCTCGATGCATCGCGATGCGGACGTGGACGATCCTGAATCGATTCACAAATGTCAAAAAATCGATTTTAAAAAAAACAACAACATTTTTTACATGTATTTATAATAACGTAATATTGACGGAACGCGAAAGACGGAACTCTGAAGCGCGGAAGTGCAGTGGCCGGACCGTCTGTGGCGTGCACATAACAGAGATGAGATGGCACGCGAGATCCAAACACCTTCGGTTAAAAGCTGACGTGTGGAAATATTTTGGCTTCTGAAGTTGAAGGGGGAAAGGAGCTGGACAAGAGCCGCACTAGTTGTACGCTTTGTGGAATAAAACCAACGACGGAAACACGACAAATATGATAAGCCATATGACACCTTTCCAGCCAGAGGAGGAAAAACACTCGGCTGCACCAGTGGTTATATTATTTATTTACTACAAGTATGCTCCTAGTTCAAGCACACATTTATTTTCCTGGTCGTTCTTTGTAATGTTAATAAAATATATTGTGCATTAATTCTTTATGGGTCATTACTTTGTACTTTTAAAGCAAATTATTTATAGTCACACACAAAAGATTCAGATAATCGATTTGTAACATTATAAATGTCTTGTACTTTAACTTTTGATCAACTTAATTTATCCTTGATGAATAAAAGTATAGATTTCTTTTTTCTTTTGCCCAAAAAATTAAATAAAAATTCTTACTGACTCCAAACATTTGAACGGTATTGTTTAATGTTACAAAAGCTTTCTATTTCAGATAAATGCTGTTCTTTTGAATTTCTAGGTGATTCTCTGAATCGGGTGCCCTTCAAGTCCCCCAAACTTGCTTCAAATATTTTCAATTCAAGGAAATCACAAAATACATTTTAATGCTGTCAATTAATAGAACCAGGTGCATTTGCATTATAATGCAACAAAATTGCTTTTGAAAAAAATTTTTAAGTTAATAAATTTAAAGATAATGAGTTGCCTAAGTAGTAGACAACAAGCATGTTAGCATGTCCTCACTAACCATCATTATATTTTCAATGAATATCAAACAAATAAAAAGTGCAATTAATACCAAAATGTTGCTGCTGCTAATATAATCATATGTTGGTCTAGTGTATTTTCGTTTACTGTTGTGAAATGGAAAATAAATAATCGGTAATCGAGAATCGTTAATAATCGAAAATCGACTGTAATCGAATCGGGACTTCAATAATCGTAATCGAATCGAATCGGGAAATTAGACAGATTAACCACCCCTTCACATACCAATACATGAAGAGGTTGTTCTGCAGGTTCGTTGTCGTCGTCTTTTTCAAATCGCTCGCTCTGGCTCGAATATGTAAGGCTTGATGGACAAGTCTTCTGTTGTTGACATTTTATTAACTTGTGAATAAAAATGTTCTTTGAAGGTATCGTATATAATCGTATATCTCTAATCAAACTACAATAATGGCCGAACGTGGGGAGTTGAACTGACCGTGAACTCATCGACCTGGAGAGCGGACGGGGTGTGACGCATCTCCTTTTTATTTAAAGGGGACGCATTGAAACGGGTCGCTCAAAGAAGCACATCAGAAAAGGGGTAGAAAAGGGGCCTGTGGAGCTATAATAATGAGGAATTCAGACCCAAGCATTGCAGTTATGCTTTATATAGACCACAACGGTATGATTTATATGTAAAAATGAATGATTTAAAAGCATGATATGTACCCTTTAAAGGATTAGTTCACCCAAAAATAAATTCTCTCAGTAATTACTCATCCTCATGCTGATCCAACCCCGTAAGATTTCCGTTCATCTTTGGAACACAAATTACGATATTTTTGATTAAATAGGCTTCTTAAGGGATCGAAACTGGCCGGCCCAAAAGTTATAAAAGACATCGTTAAAATAGACCAAGTGACTACAGTGGCTCAATCTTAAGTTCATCAAGCGACAAGAATACTTTTTGTGCACAAAAAACAAAAAAAAATAACACCTTTGTTCAACTATTTATTTCCATCTCTGTGGGCCTCGAGATTTCACGTAGTGAATCTACGCAATGTTGTACGCCACATGCATCACACGCGTCGGCCAATAGTGAGCCTACTTGCAACCAAGAAGCTTTGCGCAATTTCACTACGTTAAATCTCACGGCACACAACATGCAGAACGAGAACCGGAAGACAAAACAATGCTGAATAAAATCGTAGTTTTTGTTATTTTTGGCCCAAAAATGTATTTTCGATGCAAAACCAGCTGTTAACGCCGGACAGAAGGAGATTCACACCACCATATGGAAAGAAGCGTAAAAGGATGGAGAAGCACAGTTTACTGTAGAGCTATGTCTTAGTTTGTGCTTATCTTGGCGAAAGCCGAGTACGAGTACAATTCAGCATGAAGTTAACATCTACTCTGGTGTAATGGAAATTGTTTGAGAATTTGCTAAATGAAATAAAAACTAAATGAAAACTCAATTTCAAAACGTATGACAGGCGAATCTGTCAGGAAGTGATGATAATTTAGCAAGATGCATTGCTGTGGATTAATGCGTGTTATATTAAGTTCCCTGGTTTGAGTCACATGTAATAAGTGATGGCGTGGTGGATCGTCAATATGCCCTTTCTGACACTGCTAATTCAATCACTCACTGCTCTTCTTTTCACCCATCCTTCAATCCATCCAAATTAACAAAACTCTGTCACACAGTTTACATGATAATGAGATGAGGTTACCTTTATAGGAAATCTGCTTTATCCAGTTCAGTCTCAAAGTTATGAGTTTGAGGGACACAATGTGATGGGACTGGAATAGCCAGCAATGAGTGTTGGTGTCAGTAATGTTGGTAATACACGCATCAGACACTCTGTCAGGCACAGGGACGGCTGTCAAATTAGTTTGATTATTGTCATTGGCACACAGAGCAAAATCAATTGGAAATACAAACGAGCAAAATAGCCTGGTGGGAAACCCACCAGTTGACCCAAAAAATGAAAATTCTGTCGTTAATTACCATCATGTCATTCCAAACTCGTAAGACTTTCGTAAGACAAATAAAGACGTTTTTAATGAAATCTGAGAACTGTCTCTCCCTCCAGTGACAGTCTACACAACTACCACTTTGATGCTTTAAAAAAATCATAAAGAGATTGTGAATAATAAATATGAGTCGAGCGGTTAATTCCAAATTTTCTGAGGAGACTTGATTGCTTTAACATAGAATATCAAACATAAACAGAAGCTCAACCCAAACTTGACCTGCGAGACAAACATCATTGGTTCTTGCACGTCAAGTGAACACGCTTGAGCGTATGTTTACCACAACTGATGTGTTAGTTGATCAATGTTTGTATGTGAATAAAAGTCTAAATTCAATCTGTTCATCATGAGAAGTGATCATGTCTCTTCAGAGAATTTAGACTAAACCACTCAATTCATAGGGATTCGTTTTAAAACCTCTTTATGAACTTTTTGAACACTTTTTGAAATGAACTTTTTGAAGAGTAAAAGTGTCAGTTGCATAGCTGTCAATGGAAGGAACACTAAATACAAAACATCAATACTAACCTTAACAAAACAAACTACCACAAATCTTCTGATTCCAAAGCAAACTTCAGTACTACAAAATATTATCCATTTTGAAAACATAGAATAAGCCTTTATTTTTTGGAAGAAACCCTTAAACATGGGTTCAGCAAGTTGCACTAATTGCTTCTCATTTTCTGTTCGTGGACAAACCTATTCTAGGAAACACTGATTTGCAAAAAAAAAAAAATATTCAAAGCTGGGATGAATGCAGTCGCGTCTCATCACGGACGGGCTGAATTTTCATGTTTCATGTTTTTGTGATTGGAGGAGGCTTTTCAGAGAGCGCCACACAAAAGGGAGGGTTGTTATGGAGACAGAGGACATTAAAAAAAACAAGACCCTTCTCATCCCTCTCATTTGCAATTGTTCACAGTGGCCACAGCGTTCTTTAACATCCGTCCGAGTCGGTTCCGTTTTTAGCGCCTTCATTGTTATTCAACCGCTCAGGATCTGTCTCCTAGTCTACATAGACCCTTCCCCCAGTTTAACACACATGCAAATGTCTTGGTAGAAAGGTAGAATGAGAATGACCAAATGAAGAGTCTCTCGTATCAGTACTCAAAGGGCCATCCATGTGCATCCTTATCATTCTGGCATTTTGTTTGTCATTTTCATTCTCTCAGCTTAAACTGAGTCAGTTACTTAAAAGTGTAGTTTCAAATGTCCCTTTCCCACGAAATGGGCAGCTGTCTGATACTGTCAGAAGATTCACGGCTTTATAATACCCGCCACTGGAGCTCTATATTCAATAGGTGACATTTGGCTTCAAAGAGTGATGGACTTTGAACAGAGGGTTGACTGGCCCCAATCTGACTGCAAGAAATTAATGGTCAGCTGGTATTCATTGAGAACTGGGCAACGGATGTGGCCAGTGAGAAACTTCCAAATGTGTGTCAAACGTTGTCAATCCTTTTATATCAGTTTCAGCTGAAGGCCCTCAACGTAGATGTCAGAAATGTGGACAAAGGAAGACACCATTGATTGTAGTAGATTACCATCAAATAAACAACACTTATTAAAGAAGGAATAAAAGACAGATGGAAGGATGAAAATTAAAGGAAATGAAGGAAGAAAAAGAGTAAAGAGATAAGGTACATTTAAAAAAAAAAAGGAAATTAAGAAAGGATGAATGGAAACAAAGGAGGAAATGAAATGAAGAGGAATAAAATAAGGAAGAAGGAAGAGAACAAATGAGGAAATAGGAAAGTGTAGTACAGGAAAGTTTAGAAAAGTCGCAAAGGAAAAGAACGAGAGAGTAGAAGGGACAAAAAACAAAATAACAACAAGAGAATAACAAAATAAGGAAAGGAAGAAAGGAGTATGGAAGTAAATTATTTAAAGGAGTACAGAAAGGAAAAGGAAGGAGCGAAGGTAAAAGGGTAAAGAAAATGAATAAAGGGACAGGAAAGAAAAGGAAAGGAAAGGAAGAAAAAGCTTAACAAATAAAAGGCAGTAGAAACTGAAAATAACATTAGAGCCTCATGGTTCTCTCTGGTCCTGATCTGTCTACAGCTCTCTCTCTCTCTCTCTCTCTCTCTCTCTCTCTCTCTCTGGAAGGTGCTCGGACAAGCAGAGAGCAGCAATAAACTGCATAAAAATGAGATTTAATGGCAATATACTTCAGACTGCATCAAATCGTAGCAGCACAGACAAAGAGCAGCTGGCCTGTCAGACACCCTACTACAAACCAAAAAATACACCAGCAGCTGACTGCGGGCAATACATACTTCAGAACAAAGTCCCTCGACCCTGACCCTGTACACGCGGCTGAGGAAAAACTGTGGTGCTACGCAACTGACTAAAGTATATTAATGCTGTCATTAGATACAAATCTTTGTGGCGGCAAAAATTGTGCCTGTTTGTGTCTTAAGATAGAAATCCATTAAACGGATCTCACAAATATTGATTTATTAAAAATAACATTTCCGTTATCTGTTGCAACTTGCGCCGTCATCTTTGAAACATAACAAAACTATGTTGTTGTTTGTGTGTTGCATGCGTCAAGATTCTGCCAACCAATCAGAGCGCTGGTTTTTCTGTTGTGGAGGGCATGGCTTAGATTAATTTAGCAATGGGACTGGAATAGCCAGCAATGAGTGTTGGTGTGTCTGTAATGTTGGTAATACACGCATCAGACGCTCTGTCATGCACAGGGACAGCTGTCAAATTAGTTTGATTATTGTCATTGGCACACAGAGAAAAATCAATTGGAAATACAAATGAGCAAAATAGCCTGGTGGGTTCACCCAAAAATGAAAATTCTGTCATTAATTACCATCATGTCATTCCAAACTCGTAAGACTTTCGTAACACAAATAAAGATCTTTTTGATGAAATCTGAGAACTGTCTCTCCCTCCATTGACAGTCTACACAACTACCACTTTGACGCTTCAAAAAAATCATAAAGAGATTGTAAAAGTAATAAATATGAATCGAGCGGTCATCGCTTAGAGCACCTTTAAAATACACTCAGGTATGCATGTGTGATTAGTTTATAATAGAGGTGTGGTTTTCTAATGTGTCTGTTTATTGGAAGAATGTTCCCAAATATTGATTGGCAAACCAAGTCCGTTTCTTCTAGAGTAAATAAAGAACACTCTGTTTACGAGTCCCTTGGGGCATGGCGATCAGCAGGCGCTGATCAGGCTGGCGTTTTCCGTGGAACATGACGGAGCTTTTCTCCATTTCTATTTTCTTTTTATTTAAGTCTTTTCTTTATTTTCACGTTCTCCTCTCCCTCCACGAGGGAGATGAACTCTGAATCATTTCTTGGTTAGCGTCATGTTCATTGAACCTTTAAACGTCCTGCGAGTCTGCTCGCCCTGGAAGACACAAAAGAACACGCAATACAAAGTTCCTCAGCAATACAACGAGAACTACTGTAAGAAAGAGTATATTGTTTATTGATTTGATTTGACGTAATTTCTTGTTGTCTCTCGCAAGATTACATCGTGATTTTTGCCATGCTTTTACTTCTCTCTCATTTTCTCTTGTTCGTGTTAGTAATGTTTTTCGTGTGTTTGTTTCTGTTGTTAACATATTTACTCTGTGTGAATCGTATTACATTACATCCATGATTGCTTCTCTTTAAATGCTCGTATTAAAAAAAAAAAAGTCAGTGAGATGTTGATCCTGGCTACAAAAGCCTTATTTTTACTACGTTGAAAGGGTTAATTTTATAAACACAGGAAAATTAATGTTCAAGGCCAGAAAATTTATATTTCTTGGTGTTTATAAGAAGCGATAACTTTATTGGGAGGTTGATAAGTTAATCTTACGGCCGTTTGCTGGACAAACAGATTGTTTGATAACTAAATAAATTCCATGTGAGGTTATCTCATTTAATCAATCTGTAATATGACTATTGATATATTAATGACGAACCATTACTCATTATGGAGATCATTCATATATACAATCGAATTATTTTCAGCTTCGAAAAATGAATTCTTTACATCTTTATGAACTTTTTTTTTATGAATGCTTTTCAAAATGAACTTTTTGAAGCGTCAAAGTGTCAGTTGCATCAATGGAGGGACAGAAAGCTTCCAGATTTCATCAAAAAGATCTTAATTTGTGTTCCGAACATGAAAGAAGGTCTGGGTTGGATACTCTTCTGGGTTTGGGACGGCATGAGGGTGATTAATGAATGACAGATGTTTTAATCTTTGGGTGAACAATCCTGTTAATATGTAATATAACAGGATATATATATAAATAATGTTAGATGTAATGTAATTATTAAATGTTAAAAACATTGAATTAATTTTGAGCTCTTCTCTGCATGGACATTCTTTGCAGTCTCTAAAATCTCTAGATGGCCACGTACACTGAGGTGTCTTGGAAATGGGCATCGACGGGTGGGCGAGGCAGTGCAGGTCGATGGTGAGAGCGGCTGGAAGATAAGAACAAATGAAAAGACCCCAGAGGCTCAGTATCACTTACTTATTACTGATAGCGGTGTTAGCCTCTCTGCACCAGAGCCGTAGGCTAAGAAAACATGCTTTAACACTTTAGTGTTTAGATTGTGTTAAAAAACAATACCCCAGCATGCACACGAAGACAAAAGTGCTATGATCTCATGCACAAGTTTTTTTGGGCACATAAAATGTTTATAACCAGAAGTACCATGTATATGAAAAGTTGCGCTTGCTCTTATGAAATCACAGTCCTGTTCTCTTTCATAGGTTCACTCAACGCTGCGTAGCTTAAGACGCAATGGGAATCTGATGGCTGCTCAGATTTCCTTGCCTTCATGAAGTGGCCATCTTAAGCCCTTTGGTCTCAGATTTTCTGGCCCAAATAATTCGGATTCAGCATTCTTCATCTGCACTTCGGCAACTGCGAATAGTGAAACTCACTTCTCCTTCCGGTGAAGTGCCATTGAATTTAGTTGTTCCCACTCAGTCTTAAGCTACGCAGTTTCTCGTTCACTTTTCAGAGAACATAGGTTACATCAGTAACCAGAGACATTTTACATGTGGAAAATGTAAAATTGGTTAAGGATATGAGGAGTGGAATTGAGAGAGGAAAAAAAACACAGAGAGGAAAGAGATATCAAGTGAAGTGAGAGAGAAAGAGAAGGGTGGGAGTGGGAGAAGAACATGAGAGAGAGAGAGAGGGAAAGAAAACAATGACCTTTTCCAGATGATATCTGTACTAATCCTGTGTTTGAATCCCTGCTGAGGTCTTGGGATCTGGGGGTCTGGGGGAAGCTGATAAAAACGCACTGCGAACAATGTGCATCTGCATCTCCGTGCACAATTTTGTATTTCAAACAAACATGCTCATACTCAAACATACCATTCATACTCAAACACACACTTTTGCATGCATGCACACACACTGGATAAAAAGTCATCCAAACACAACATTGCAAGTCATTGGTGATGGGACTGATTAATGCTAAAGATGTGAACCCTTAAATAAACGAACAGTCACCAAGCATATGAACACATGCAGTGTCAGTGCTGGTGCAAGCCTGTTATAGAGATGAGAGATCTCTTACACACTCATAACCATCCCCTCCACACCTAAACACACACTCACACAAAGTCTGGGTCATTGTGCCTCTTAATTAGAGTCAACAGCCACACACAAAGAAATCTATTCACGTTTCAGTTCAGCGGTTCATTTCAAAAGAAGTAAAAACACATATAAATAAATAAATGTAAGATGTTTGTTTGTTTTTTTTTTTTAGAAATGCATACTTTCCTTTAGCAAGGATGCATATAAATTGATCAAAAATGACATTAAAAGTCTGGGGAGAAAAAACTGTCAAAATATAAAGCGAACATTGATCACATAAATAAAGCCTTAGTGTGCATAAGGCCATTTTTTAATTTATACATAAATACATACATACATAATCATACACACAGTATGTGTGTGTGTGTGTGTGTTTTCCTCCAGTTTACATTTATAATGGAGTTTATACCTACTTCCTAATGGTATATACCTATACCTAATGGAGTATTATATCTACTTAAAAATATATAGATAGTAACAAACTAGTATTACAGAGATCCGATATAATGGTATAAGTGATTTTCTAATATCAATATAATTGGTATAAAATCATGAATCACAATATGGTTATTTTTACTAGAAATACAACTTTTTATATTGCCATATATTAATTGCTATGAATATTCCATTGGATTAAATACTTATCACATGAAAGGTGCTTCATCACATTTGATTATTTTCTTCTCTACTAGCATCTTTTGGACACAAGCCAAAAGATAAGATTATTCATAACAAATGAATGATGAATCTGGCATCAGTGCACAAACAGCTCCAACATTAAGTAACAGCCACATTAAAAAACAAAAGACTCACAGATAACAAATGGCATTGGATGCACTGTTGTACAATCGCTGATCTACGAACATCTGTGAACGTAGTTCAGCACAGAAATCTACAGAAGTTGTGAGTGACATGTAAACAACCTACTCTTTTTACACCGGAAGTGAGCTTGAGGAGAGACTAAATAAAAAGACTAGAATGGAGCCATTAAAGTTGACATTTTCTGTCTGCCGTCATTGACTGCTTTGATAAGCAGTAGTTGTCAGGTAGAAAACGAAAGGGTTTATGTAAAATATGCATTCATTTAAATCAATAGTCAACAACGCGTTTGTCCTTCCTCCAAAAGGAAGACAAATAGACATCTATAATAGAGAGATCACAAATCTATTATGGAGAAGGCACTTCAAAAAGCTGCCCATTTTGGCAAACAAGCAAAAAAGAAACAAGCTGAACTAAAAAAATAAATGCATAGATTTTCTATGCAATAAAGCACACCCAACATCAACTTTTTGAAGCCTAATGAAAACAACTTTTCATAAGGAAGAACAAATGAGCAACACTAACTCCAACCAAAACAACGGCTGACCTTGCATTTAACTGCGTCATTTCTAATGATAGAAATACACACTTCCTGAACATTTTCCCATGATGACTAGCATTGACAAACAACACCCCCAGGAGTGAAGACATATTTTCCCACGTAATTTCAACCTGTAGAGCTGTGCTGCACATCAATATCTCCTTTTTCTTACTTTTGCCCAAACTATAATGAATAGCAAATAATCATAGTTTAATTGTAGCTGGATAATTACTGGTTCATCTATATATCCTTGACCTATGCTATAGACAACAATGGGTGTGTATGCATGTGCTTGTATAATTTATTAATGCGGATCAATGCACATGCATGTTTGTGCAGCAAACGTCCTGCAGCGCCCTCAGGCATAGAGAAGCACATGCAAGTGATGTGTACGTGTACCTCTTTGATGGAGCTGCGAGTCTTTTCCCGCCACTCATCGGAGCTGAGCTCTAAGGTGCAGTGAACATATGTCTCCCTTTCATATGAGCCCAGGATGAACAACCTATAGAGACGACACAGAGAAAAGTCACTTTCAATTATTTAACAATACCACTATGTTTTACAACATTAATAAATACAATAACTGATTAGGTGTTTAGGACAGAAATGTTATATTAAGTTTTAATAATGTGATGTAAAGAAATGAATAGGCAAAAATGTAGCTCTGAAACCTGATCAAAAGTCATTCAGTTCATAAAATAACAATTTATAAAGCCACTACTGCCATCTGCAGGCTAACATAGCTAACTAACATTTTCATTACAAGGACTAACAAGCAAAATGGCTATAAAATTGCATTATTATATATTCATTGCCATTCAAAAGTTTGGAGCCAGAAATATTTATTTTTTAATTATTCCTCTTATTAATTATTCATTTTATTAATAGTAATCAGACAGGCATTATGCAGTTATTTAATAAAAATGACAGTAACGATATGTTACAAAAAATTAAACACAATGCTTTTTAACATCATATTCAAAGAATGCTAAAAAATATCAGTTTCACAGATTCAACATTGATAAAAAAAAATTAGAAATTAATCTTAAACGGGAAATCAGTATAGTAGAATGATTTCTAAAGGATCATGTGTCACCGAAGACTGCAGTATTTATGATGAAAATTCAGCTTGGCCATCACAGTAATACAATTACATATGAAAAGTCATTTTAAATTGTAAAAAATAATTTACTGTTATGACTATTATTTTTGATCAAATGAATACAAATCAATTGATTTCATCACATTTGTAACTCTAAAGCAGAGGTGTCAATCCTGCTCTTGGATGGATGTTGGCTCTCCGTGAACAGAAGCAGGATGTCACTCCTGTTCGAAATGCTGAATTATAGTCCACTGTTGCCCTCTGATGGCGGATAGGCCTCAGCACAGTTGAGACATAAACTGACCAGCGCAAAAACTAATAACAAATAATAATTCATTACATTTATATAGCAGTTTTCTAGGCACTCAAAGCGCTTCATATGGAAGGGGGAATCTCCTTAACCACGACCAATGTGCAGCATCCACTTGGATGATGGCTGCAAACACACCGGATGGCGATTTAACAGCAAGTTTACCAACCTCTTTAACTTAATGCAACATGCAAAGATCCAGTGTGCAGAATATAAACTGTTTGTGTCCATTCATCATGGCTGAGCTGTGTTTGTAATTTTCAAAGGCTCTGCATTATTAATGGAAGCCTATTACAAACACTATTAGTCTGTTACTAATCAGACAAAAAAAAACAAAAAAACGACACAATAAGAAGAATGATGTGTGTGTACACAGCAGCTTGCAAACAGACCATTTATAAGTTCATTGGTTTAGAATGTTATGGCCGTCTATGAGTTTTGTGTCCCAAAACAATAAGAAAACAGAAGCAGCATACCCATAACAGTAACCTCCTTATATAAATGTCATTGTACTATATGAAGTTTTATATGTACCACCAATTTAAACAAATGTGTGCGAGTAAAAAGAACTAAAGAAAACAAAGGCAAGCTATAACCGTCTACACCAAACGCGAGTGGCGCCACAAAAACAAATCAAACCCATTATAAGCAGTTATGCTGTCTACACTTGATGGGGTGCAATGCAACAACAAACTCCCAACTGTAAACTGATGCCCCATACTATATCTGACGTACTTCATGCGTCCACACTCCTTCTGATGGGAAGAACAAAGTAACAGGACAGGAGAAATAGGCGTAACAGAACAAACTTAAATTAATATGCCTGCGATGTACTTTTCATTGACGTGACGCCTAAAATCACTTCTTGCACTGGCCATAATTTTGATAACGGATCCCTGTTTTTACCTAGTAAAGTGTGCTTCCTAACACCTTGTGTTTTATTTATTTATAGAAAAAAAAATATTAAAAAGGTAAATATTAATTGCGTCAAACAGCAACAGGTCTCTGCCCTACCTGCTACATTCAACAAGTGTGACACGTAGACGCCCCTCCACCAATAGCGTGTCTCGGATTGAGATGTCCAGGTCACATGACGACGTCAAAGGTGGCTGCACTTGGAAAGGAAAAAAGGGCTTGTACCTGTCAATCAAAAACAGACAAATCAACAATCAGCCTTTGCATAAATAATCCTTGCTTTTCACATATTACTGTATGTTCATTATTGCACAATAGTAAGTCATGACTTGAATAGTGAGGTCAACAGGAAACGTTTGCCAAGGCAACGGTCATTTTGTGTGTGTGTAACCCATTCACCCGGCTGTTACAGGGAAAACAAGTATTTTAGTTGTTTGTTTTGTCCTTCCACACTAAACACTTCAGGGGCTCAGAACAGGACAGTGTGTAAAGAGCAGAAGAACAGGTTCAGTTAAATACAGCTGCAAGGGTTTTAGTCCTTTTCAAATTATGCAAATCATCAGACAAGTAGGCATTCAAGCAAAACTAAAAGTGAAAACTCTGATGTTAATTGTCCGACTATATCAAGGTGAAATTAACCCTTATCCCTTTGCTCGAGGTCTCGTCAGAGCTACTAATCGTTACCTGGGAATTAATTAATTAGAGTCCAATGTTTTTATAAAGCATTAGAGGCACAAATCCTATATATTAGTACAAGACCAATGCTATCCAACATAACATCAAACTAGCATGATGATCTGATCATCATTATCACATTAAATGAACAAAAATAGAGGTTGACATTTTCTAAAGGTTAACCACCTCAGAAAAAAAAAATTGTGCCATATTCATGGAATCCTTCACAACCACAATTGACAAACTTTGTGATTACTTTTATACCACCCCAAAAAAGGTGAAATGAAGAGAAAGGATCAGAAAATCAACATGGGGAAAAAAAAAACTAACTTTTGGAGCTTCCTCTTACATTATCTACTCAGTCAAGCAGGGATTAAGATGTTTTTTACAGTTTCCCACAATTTAATTTAGAACAACAATTATTGAACTGAATTTTAGTAATGGGAGAGTGAAGACTGGAGATTTTAAACACTTTTGCAATTTCGGAAGATTTTATGCACAAATAAACAATGAGTTAGCATTTGTTTCACAATGAAAACTGAAAAAAGGTCCATCATGTGTTCGATTAAAAAAAAACTGCCAGTGAAAGCAGATTGAGATTGAACATTGGTAACTTTACAAACAGAGTGATCCCACATGCAAATTATAGCATTCCTCTGAGGAGAATGGCTCTGCTATTTTAAGACTCTCCAGTGCTAATAATAACTGGAGAGAGATTAGCATTCCTAAAACAGGAAGTGGCTTTCTCCCTCCATAGACAAAGCATTCCACTTTACCCTTGTGAGGTACAAAATATTACAAATAGATAAATTATTGTAAAGGATGTAATGACCTTAATTTAAATCACCATGGAATCAAAATGGAAAATTCTTGTTTTTTTATGGAATATTGCAATGGTTGTGCGTGTTGTGGCTTCACAAATGTTTTGCTGCATACCTCGGTTGTAACGAGTGGTTATTTCAGTCAAAGTTGCTCTTTTATCAGCTTAAACCATTCTCCTCTGACCTCTAGCATCAACAAGGCATTTTCACACCCACAGGACTGCCGCACACTGGCAGGTTGTGGAAAACTGGAAATGGTTGTGCGTGAAAATCCCAGTAACTGAGCAGATTGTGAAATACTCAGACCGGCCCGTCTGGCACCAACAACCATGCCATGCTCAAAATTACTTAAATCACCTTTCTCTCCCATTCTGACATTCAGTTTGGAGTTCAGGAGATTGTCTTGACCAGGACCACACCCCTAAATGCATTGAAGCAACTGCCATGTGATTGGTTGATTAGATAATTGCATTAATGAGAAATTGAACAGGTGTTCCTAATAATCCTTTAGGTGAGTGTATATTAATTATATGGAAGAAAAGACTATCACATCTTCCATTTCATGTCGACTTTAACGTTTATATTTTAAAAAACACAAACTGCTGATACCTAAATATTTGAAGTTGTTATGAGCCTAAAAAAAGGAGGTGAAAGTGAAATGAACCACTCCTCTAAACCACACAAAATAGACAAAAAGCAATTTCATTAATTTCTCTAATGTAAATGCTGATGAGGCTTTCACAACCAAAATCCTGAGATTAATGCTTTGTGGATAAAAGTCATGATCAAAAACACCATCCGCCCTGAAAACAAAGCCTGTATACACGCATATCTCAGCATTTAATAGTTTCGATCAATGGTACTAGTATTTCATGCTAAAAATAGCAGCATGGACAGCGGCAACATTTTTGTGTTGCTCAGTTTCTTCAAATTTTGTCTCTTCATGCCATAGTTCTAATCAGTATTCTCTCTCCTATCTGTACAACAGAGAATTTGATTTAATGTTTTCTTTATTCCCTGAGAACAGTTTGAACCATTCTAGCTTGAGAGAGAACGTAAGAGAAAAAATTACAACATTGGATAAATGCCTGCAAGACTATGGCTGTTTGTCAATTCAAAGAAAGCAAATAATGGACTTGCATTCGGTTCTAGTATAGACCGGTCTTGCCAGGTCAGGTGACCTTGAAAGAATAAGTTTGGAAGGACGCAAGGACACAGAGCGCGTCTTGTGAGAACTGCAATGTGCTGCGATTTTGTTGCTCAACTGACCATGCCAGCATATAATACAAGTAGAGTCCAATGCACAATCACAAACAATTGTCACAACCTATTAAAACATGTATTTCATATTATATACATATTTTATATCATTTCAATTCACGACCACGAGTATTTGTGAAAATTAGTAGCCAATGTTTAATTAGCCTACTTATTTTTGTCAATGTTAAGATGCAATGTTAACTGGTGTAAACATGGTCCAAAATGTTGTATGACTCAAACAGGCAGTTCATGAATTCTACTTCCTGTTCAAATACTTCATGATGCAAAATTCTAAGAACAACATCCTGGTATGGTAACACTCTGATAGCACCCAATGCTCCCTCTCCATTTCCCAGCTGCTTAATTGCAGGACATGACTTCAGTTTGTTTCAGAGCACACAAAGGGCACAAAGCGCAGGCCTATCACTTACCACCAACACTGTTACAGGAACATAGCCAGCCTGGACCATTAAAAATACAACACTCTCACCCCTCTCAAACACACACACACACACACACACACACACACAATTGAGTCTGGACCTGGACATCTAAGCCAACTGTAAGCAAAAAATACATGCACACACATTCACTGGTATATATTAACAACAGCAATTACCTGATAAACAATATTCAATTTCTGCATGAGTTAGGTAACGAATGACAGGTTTACTTTACATACACTAGCATACTGCTAGACTAGCTGTCTTTCTATTTACTTTGTAAATCTACTGTTCTAGTCAATGAGTAAAGCAGTCTCTGTACGGTTCCGGTGGAGTTAGCTAATCCTATGTACTCAAATTTAATCATTTGTGTTCCAAAGATGAACAAAGGTTTTACGGGGTTGGTACAGCATGGGGGTGAGTAATTAATTACTTAATTTTCATTTTTGGCTGAACTATCCCTTTAAGCTACTACTTCAATGTAGGGCTGGGCGATATGGCCAAAAAAAAAATTATCACGATAATTTTTTTTATATCAGTCGATATCGATAATTATCACGATAAATGTCAAATCTTTATTTCTTTCTATTACTTCAAGGCAATGAATTAAAACGAAGAACACTTAACCTGTGGTGAAATGCTTTGATGTTTAAAGTACGTTAAAGGGCTTCTAGCAGCACTGCATGAATACTTGCTGTAATCACCTCCGAGGGGAAAAAAAGCCAGCAAACAACTATTGACTGTGAAGGCCCTGTCCAGCTTATCACCATCTATCTTCCTCTGCACTCCTGAGTCCTGAGGCGTTAAGTGTAAGCAGTTTAAAAAAACATTTTCTCATTTTAAGAAAATCAACAGATTTCAGATTTCTGCTAAATCTGCAAAATCGTCCAGAAACCACAGGAAATTCGTTGGTTTGCAATGAGACAAACTATAACTCACACGCAGATAAAAAACAAGCGCACGCATATACCCACACGCACACCATTTTCCATTCATTTTGGATAAACCATTAAAGTAAGTGTCAGCCAATTAGGTTTTTTAGTCCATATACATATATCAATCAGCATCTTATCAGTGGAATGAAAATATAGTACAGTTATATGGTGATATATGCATGTAATAAAAGTTCATGTAAAGCCAAACAAACACACCTGCTGTGTCTTTAACTGAGAATATGTTGTTGACCGGATTAAAACCCCACTCATGATATCACCAGCACCTCTCTAAAATACCTCATATACACCACAACTAGGTCACAGAGGACAAACCCCATCAGCTTTGCTTTTATATGCAGCAGGAAGAAATGTATGACTTTGCCAATCGGGTGAGAGAGAGTGCCAGGAGCTTATCGTGTGTTCTGCAAACTGACTGCAAAAAAATAAAAAATAAAAAGCTGATAAAAAAAAAAAAAATTGTGCCTGTTTCACACTGCACATGTAAACATGTGAGCACTGCAGAGGAAAGATATGATGAGCATTTCATTTGATATAATTGTTATAAAGAGTGGGCAATTGAGAACCATAAAAACATTTGTCATAAAATCTAATTTACATAATCAATGCACAATATCTGTACCATTTTACTTTTTTTACCAGTATTAATGTTTTCAATTTATTTTTACCTTTAGTTACTTTTTTATAAACATTAATAATGTAATAACACTATCAAATAATAACCTTTTGTAAATCTCAAAATTAATATTTATTTTCATACTTTAAATAATGCTGTGATGCCTAAATACACTTCCAGCATTTTAAAGGTCCCATGACATAGTTGGACAAAATATTATAGCTATTTTTGGGATTTGTTGTTTATCTTTATAATGAAGTTATCTGTATGAAGTAGATTAAGTTTTATAATGAAGTTGTCTGTATTTGTGTGTTTAACACACAAAATAGTGATTACAGTATCAGGTCTATACAGAGTTATAGAAATTCTACTTGATTTATAAAATATAAAAAAACTGTGCTGGTATCAGATCGGTATCGGTCGATGGTCAGAATTTTTGGTATCGGATCGGATTGAATCTGAAAAAGATGGTATCGGTGCATCCCTAGCTTAAATATAGTCCATTTGTAGATTATCAGTCATTTATTTAAAAATAATGATCAGGTTATCTGCATAAGCCAGAATTTTAATAATGTGTAGCCCTGATTTATGTAGACGAGATAATTTTCAGCCCTTAGTAATGAGGTACAAAAACAGCTGCTTGCATTAACATGACTGGAAAATGTGCTTGGTAATGTTTGTGCTTTCCCAGGGGTTTGCGGTGCAATCAAATAAAAGTGATTACAAATATGATAAAGGGATTTCATTTCAGCTGAACTTTGGCCTGACTGTATTTACCAAGCTCTTTCCTCCAGGTTTACACTTTGAGATATGACGTCTAATCACTCAGTGGTCAGATGAAACATATGATCGAAGAGGTGCATTATGACATCATGGTGCCATCTGGCTTGGGACAGGTTAATGTTATTTGAAATGCACTGCTGAGGCTTACTCCTAAGTCTACAGAGAGAAAAATGAGAGAGAGATGCATATCGTGAGAGGGGGATATAAAATACCGTACGTGTACTACGCACGGAAGCACAACAGATGTTTTCTGGAGAGCACTTACATAAGTGGACTTTAGAGACATGGTGAGCAGGAAAGAAGAGAGAATGAGGTACAAGTATCCATCATGGTCAAGTCAATAACAGCTGATGATCTGAGACGGCCGCAATGCGTATTACAAAGGCAGAAGATGAATTTTGAACTGAGTCACTGAGAGATTATCACACTTGGGTTGCAAAAAAAGACGAGATAGGATATACTCCAAGAAAAATAGTAATAGAACTAAAATACTAAGAACACTAAACAGAACAACCACACTACACACGAGGAAACTGGGGCTCAGGAACGTGTCCGAAATCGCCCCCTGTACCCCCATTCACTATTTCCTATATTAGTCCACTAAAAGTTCACTTGAGGGAGAGAATGAAAACGAATTCGGGAGTGAATTCAGACACTGACTGTGCCAGTAAGCCTACTGCTTGCTTTTGTATAGTTTGTGGTTGCCGTTTAATAATTATTTGAAACTAAGCAAACTGGCAACTCAGTATGAAAAGATTGATCTTGAACTTTATCATTGAAATAAACTATGTATAAACCTTAATTTAACAATTTAACAATCAATTAAAAAGAAATGTATACCTGTATGTTATTACACTGTAGCCACATTAACCAGTGGGTCAGATTCTCAGTGCATTATGGGTATTCATTAGCTGTTGAGCATACATCGGTTGTAGCTACTAGGAATGGGTGTTTAAATTAAATACCAAAATTAAATCTTGATATGAATAATTTTATTTCACGATAAAAATGCTAAATATATCACGATACAGCTATTTCTGCTTTAAATAAAGTTATAATATTGAAAAATATCTTCTCAAAATTACATAAACTAAAATTAGACCTAGCTAATATACAAAAAAAAAAAAAAACCTCAAGCTCACTGAAGACAAGTAAACACTCAGTGATAAAATAGGAACAAGCGGTCAGTAGAAGATTTGCAGTTTAATTCACTTCTGTGTTGGTTTCAAGAGAGAGACAGGGAGGTTGCCACTTGGTTTTAACCATCAAGGGGGGTAATCCATCAGCCGGAAACTGAAGTAACACTTTCGCGGATTTTCCGTATCATAACGAGCAAGTGTCTCAACTGAAAAAAATGCTGCGCATCCAAAACGCTCTCAAACGCTCATAAATAGGCGTTTTCAGCTGACTAAAAACACTTTGGTGGACACGCGGCCTAAATAAGGCCTATTTGTAGCCTATGTAACCCTATAAAATATTCTTGAACTTTATTCTTATTCTAGGTCATCTTACGAAATGAGTCCTTCAAAATGTGTTTTCTCGTGACAAAAAAACTGGGCAGACCAAAAATGTGCTACAATATCAACATTGTCTCTGCCCTTCATTAAACACCCAAATGAAACGAAAATGGCATCTCACTTTGAATACAGGTTACTAGTTAATCATGAGACAGAGATATCAATTCCTGTTTACGCTGAATGTGCTCCACGGGAAGAAGCTGTAAATTGACAGTTTTAAACGAGTGCAGCAGTTGACAGTTTCTCTGGCAAAGGGAATTTAAAAAGCCAAACTCCATCAGTGTCACACGGATGGATGAATGGATTGAATGCCATGTCTATCTCTAATGAGAATGTGTTTCTCTAGTGCCTTTGAGGAACTGGACCATTAAATAAGCACAGTCAGGAAAATTTGTCCCGAGCCTTGCTCAAGGGCATGCAGCTGATAGGGGCCTATCAGTAACTCTTTTGTACAGATCACCCCCCAATTGGCCCAAACATACCAAGATAGAGTCAGTCACTCCCTCTGAGAACTCTGAGAACAGAAGGTGTCATTAAACACCTATCAATAACAGCTGGACACGCAAGCACACATAGACATGACATCAACTAATGGCTCTTTCAGACTGCACGATTTTCAAAGTAGTCGGGTCGCTGCTCTTTTCACACTGCATGACTATCTTGGCCAGCATTCAGTCGCTGCTGTGTTCACACTGGACGATGGATCGGCGACAGAAGGTTTCACACTGCATGACTTTAGAAAAATCGCCGACAGACTCTGTCTAGCACGCTGCACGCAAACTACATTTCACAACAAACACACGTGAGATATGAAAAGGAAATAACGCGCGACATCACACGTGCAAGACCGGAGTTCTCATGTGAGACTTTTTTTTTCGACCCGGTTGTGGTACAGCTGGTGAAACAGACACGAGTGCTCCTGCCAAATTTCGACTAATTTTTCTTCCATTTATTGTGTCCAAATAGACCGAGAAGAAGCTTTTTTTGTTGAAACAATGCCATATCATGTTGATATGTGATCTATAACTCCTCCCCGAACTCCCTGCTGCTCTGTATCTTGCTCTCTCACTGGCTGCCGGTGATCGCCGATGTAGTTTTCAGTCAAAACACTTTTCACACAGCAGGATTTTGAATCGCCGACAGGTCCAGATATTTAGCATGCCAAATATCTCATGGGCGTCGGCGACTTGTCGGTGATTCTCTCAGTTCGCGTCTTTGTTCATTCACACTGCGTGATTGTCACTCGCGTGAACGAGCGCCGATTTGCCTGTGATTTCGGGCATTTGTCGGCGATTTCTCAAAACCTGTCGGCGAGCCAAAATCGTGGCTAAAATCATGCAGTCTGAACTCGGCATAAGGTAACCGGAGAGAGACCAGTCCAGGTCAATACTTGGAGTTCGCAAAAATACATTCTTATGCGCACACACACACACAAAGTGCACCATATCAAACATCTACAACATCTGAGAACATAGTTCATTGTTAATAACGAAATTAGTGATTATGGGGAGGGAAAAACCCTAACAATCTCAATACACAGTGATTCCTTCACACTCACTTGAACAACAAGTATGCAAATAAACAACAAACGCACATTTCTGAAGTCTCAAGTTTTGCCAGTCTGTGACTTGGAGCCTTTCCAGGATGCACCAGAGATGACATCATACTGTTTTGGGTTTTCTAAATACCTCCACAGGTACAAAGTACAGGACTCATGTGCATTAAATAGCCAATTTGCATACAATTTATATACTATTACTACTAGTATTACAACATTAAGCCAATTCAATTCTTTATACACATTGCATTTGATATCCCAATATACAGACCTTACATGGCACTTCTGCAGATTAAGATGGCAATTTCACTTTAAAACTGCCTTTGAGGACTGTTAAGATCTACAATCGGACATGGGAGCTGGATCAGCGTAATCAGACCGTCCGCTATACAATAACAGAAGGTGTTTGCGGAGGAAATTAGAGCATTTCCCTGCATGATTGAAAATGCCCTTTATATTGCATTGAATCAGTGCACTGCAAATGCAGCATTTTTGTCAAATGTACGAGTTCCAAAAGGCTGAGATCACTAGTGAACATGCTTAGCATTTTAGTTATTTATTAGAAAATGTTTTAAATTTAAGATGAAAACAAAGACTGCAGGATGAGTCATCAATAATTTTAATCCCATTTTCCCAAAAGAAAAAAATGAAAAAGATCAGAAAGATTTGGTTAGAAATTAGTATTATTTTTATTTAGCAAGAGTGCATTAATAAGTGACAATACATATTTTTATGTTACAAAAGATTATTTTTGATTTATCAAGAAATCCTGAAAAAAAAAACGTTCCCCTAAAAACTATTAATCAGTGAATCTATTGACTATTAATTAAAAACTGTTTTCAACATTGATAGTAATGTTGAACAAGAACTGTTTCTTGACCACCAAAGCATAAAATAATCGAATCGAATAAAAAAATTGTCGACAAATATCTTTGTTGTCGATTAGTCGTTTTCTCTCACTTGACCTAATGTAATGGCGTACAATATCGCGATTTGACCGCTACGGGCGCTGTGGCGCTAGAGTGTAATGCAGCCCATACAAATGCGGTAAAAGAAAAAACAGCGCGAATTATGCTGGAATTATGACGGACTGCAAACGAACAGAACTAGCAAGTTTTGGGAAAGTTTCACAAAACTTAAAACCAGCAATGCTGTCATGTGCAATACATGCAAGGCGCAACTTGCTTTTCACGGGAGCACAACATGCATGTTGGAGCACTTAAAGAGGAAACATCCCAGCAAAAGAGGAGCCGGTGAGAATTGAGTGTTCTCCAGTTGGATCAACTAACTAGTGGTAACGTAAATCCCTTTATTATATAAGACAATACACTACTAATAACAGTAATAATATTATCAATAATCGTATAATTACAGTAATGTGATGATTTATTTAATAAAGCTTGATCGAGCTCAGGAGTTGGGGCTGTTTTTATTATTGTAACACTATTAGGTATTATAGTCTTATCACTTGCCTTTATTTTGTTCCATAATCGAAGCTTTACAAAAGGAGATGTTAGGAACTTAGAATATGGCAGTTACTTATTTTTTTCATTCTGTAAATTAAAAGGCGGATGAGAACGTCTATGTCAGCTCAATTGTCATGTTAAAAAAAAGATTGTAATCATTTTATATTTATAATAATGGTTTACAGATTAATATTTAACCATTTTTGTGTCCTGAAGTAAATGAACATTTTCTTTTTCAGTCCTAAGAAAAGCAGTGGGTCTATTAAACAATGCTTAGAGAGAGAGAGCATTTGTGTGTGATTTGAGTTGGATCGAAATCTGAAAACTTAAAGAGAATGACCTGTTTAGTTGGCTCAAAGTTCATTAAAACAACCATTTCAAAAGCTTAATTGATTTTCTTTTTTTACATTATAGTAAGAATATGTATAACTCAATGTTTTAAAAAATTGAAAAATCTGAATAAACGTTCCAAACGTAATGATTAGCCGGCAAAATAATCGATGATTAGTCGATTAATCGTACTAATAATCGTTAGATTAATCGATTATCAAAATAATCGTTTGTTGCAGCCCTATAAATAATAAATGTAGCCTTTGTGAGCATAATAGACTTTCGTTCCAAAACATTTAAAAAATAGATATTAAATGCTGTATTCCACAAAAAAACACCCCACCCTCCCTCTCTTTCTTAATCCCGGTGATGCATAAAACAGTTATCCAAAATAGAGACAGCAAATCTATTGATTTTTCATCCCACATCTATTGCCAAAGTATATTAAAAGCCTTTTAACCACACTACGTAAATCCAAGTCTTCATTAGTTTGGTCCCCACACACACACACACACTTGTCCTGCTCAGAACACCTCCTCCATCTGTGACACTTCCATCCCACACAGAGATGACTGAAATGGATTGTGGCCTGCCCCCTTGTTTTGTCCCTGGGCCATGCTATCTGCTTTTTGAACAAAGTTCCCACTCACACACTTGTTTAAAAGAGAATATTGTCAGCTTCTTAAAGTCACCTCCCACGTGACAAATTAAACAGTAAGTACTTTTTGTATCAGCCCTAAAGCAAACATTGAACTTTGAGGCAGTAAAACATGACTAGCGCATGAATTAAAGAGGAAGATCTGCCATCTCAACGATCAAAAGAAGTGAATCCCACTTTTGGGAAGACAGCAATACTGAGAAAATGATTGTGTCATTTAATGTCTCGCACCACTGAGAAGCTCTTTCCCTTTGGGTAATCTAAAGTGTTAAGAGTTAGCTGCCGGTTGTGATGACTAAAACTCTTTTAGTTCTGGTGTAGCATGCGTCCTAAAGCAGAAGGCACAGCATTAATGCTGGATCCAAAGGAAAGTCTTTGATGAAGTCTAAACTCTCAGCACTAACCAAGCAAACAAACATACGTTCTGAGAAAGTTTTGCTAACGTTCCCCCTTAAGTCATGAAAACGTTATTTATAAATATTCTCTGAGAAGTTCAAAACGTCAATTTTTGAAACATTTTAAACTTTTTTTGATCATACAAACGTTGAGGAACAATTTTCGCAAAAGTTACTTTTAGGATCGTTATGAAACAAGCATTACATTTTTTTTTTAAACGGATGAACGTGCGACTAAAAAGTTTCAGAAAAAAAAACTTTTCATGAATGATTTATAAATAACATTTTTGTGCTAACATTTTGTGAACATTATTAAAGACCAGAAGATAACTCTAAATTATCATTCTGGAAGAACGTTTGTTCGTAACATTGAAAACCTTGCCAGAACGATAGCGAAAGTTCTGAGACTGTTAGCTGGGAATCATGCTCTTGTTTTGAGAAACTGATCAATAGTTAAGTATGGCATTTAACAGAGAGCACAGTGATTTAATTCACTAATCACACACCCAGCTGTGTGAGGTCAAAGTTCAAATGCACTGTTTTTGCCTTTCATGGAATTACCGTAATGGATAAAATCACAGTGCGGTGTTGTGTTTGACTTTGTGATTGAACATTATGTTCATATTGACTGTACACAGACACAGTATGTCAACATAAAGATGAGCCGTTTGACTGATGAGCCAAAAAAACATCATCAGACCATTTTGTGAACCCAACCCGACTTACAAAGACAATGTTAAACCTAAAAAACTTAAAACAGCTGAGAAAGCCAAACCACACCCACTTGCTGAGATGTCTTAATGTGTATTGGCAACCAAACGTTTTAGGTATGCCAAGTAATGTTGAGTAATAGAGAGCAGTGAGGTGTGGATGAATAGAGCAAGCAATCAATCCACAGCTTGGTTGATCGCCATAGTCACAGACCAGATAAAAACAGGAAGTTACTCAGTCTCGAAGTTGTTTCAGTTTTAACAGTAAGGAGTGACCACAGTAAAGAGAATTTGTGACAAAATGAGGCCACCATTTTCTCCACTTCCAGTTTCGACTCACACCCTCAGCACACTTTCTGTTGTCATCACATGACCTTACCAATCACCTCAGAAGTCTCTTATTGCAGTGCCACTGTACTTTTGCCTGTTTTCACAACCCCATTCAAACATGAACACACACTACCAGTTTCACAACCTCTCCAAAGCAATGCTAAAAAAACAATAAGAAAATACCAACAGACTTCTAAGGAATTGCATGGCACATCTTTTACTGATTTTATTATTGCTGCTGCTGCTGCTTTTTAAAAAGTAGATAGATAGATCATTGGTCTTCATGAGATCTAACTGTGACTGTCCAGCCGTAGCTGATGGACCTGAGACCACAGATGAACGTCACTGTCATGTCAAAGAGGCAAGGGACAGATTGAGATTGCAGTTGGAATGCGACAGCATGAATAGAAGACACATTACCTTATCTTGTAGTTCGGTAAAGTGTGCTTCTTCTTGATAACTCTCTTGAGCTGGTTGACTATGATGGAGGTGAGCTGGGGCAGAGGACGGCCCTCAAATTGAGACTTCACCTCGAAGTCTATGAGCGGGTCCTCCAGGAAGGAGAATGACCAGTGCGTGAAAGGCATGCGAGTGAACTGCAGCTTTAGGCGGCCCGCCACCCGGGTCATCTTCACAAACAGATAAGCCGATTTGCCAAATACTAAATCGACATCAATGGCCAGATGAAAGCCGCCGTTATATTCTAAGTCAACCTCGAAATTGAGCTCCTCTGGCATGTTGTCTTCATTGAGAGCCACGGGTTTCATGAGTCTGGCTGTTTTGAAAACGGGCACCGAGTTGCCCAGGGAGATATCCCGCAGACTGAGCCCCTCCAGCAGACGCCCGGCGGTCTTGGTCAGGAGGAGCTCCTCAAACTCTACCTTGATCTTTTTAGTGATCCAGTGCCTGACGACGGGGGTGTCTCGGAGCTCTCGGAACAAAAACAGAAATATGGCATTGAGGAAATCGCATGTCTCTGCTTTGGAGGCGTGCTGAAAGTCGCTCAGGGAAGGCGGTGGCGAAGACGGCGGCTGTTGTTTGGGGCTGCTGCCGGGGACGGTGGTCTCTTGCTGCTTTGGAGAAGAGGCCTCCGGTTGTTTGGAGGCAGACGATGTGATATCCGGTTGTAGCTGCGTTGATTCGCATTGTTGGTTGCTAAAGTAATCCCTCAGTGCGGGATCAGGAACTGCTTTGACATATTGAACAGTCCTAGCGACAGGCTCTGGGCTCCTCCGGTACACCAGTAAGAGCTGCAGAAGGAGCGTGACGATGGCCCCGGAGAAGGCAGAAATTAATATCAGGTATATCATTTTCGGATCCCCCGCTGCGGCGTGCGGGTTAAACTGTACTCATGTTCCGCTGTCACCCCGATTAAACAAAAGCGAGTTCCACCTGGCCGCTCACAAAGCTGCCATATCATCTGCTCCTTTCCTGGCTGGGCTTCGGAAACTTCCGCTGATTGGTGGAACGTATCATCACGTCAACGCGCTGGAAGTCCTGCGTCATGACGGCATCTGCCGGGCAGCCACCGAATGGATGTGATGGCTCTGGATGTGATCTCAACAAATAAAATTGTCACAAGAAACATGTACTCGAACGTCTGCTGAATATTGACTAGTCATGAGTTTTTGTAATGAAACATTTTTTTTTTTCATTCATTTTTACATTGTCTATTTGCAAAGATGTTTTGAACTGACAAATATCATAAAGCGGGAACTTTCAGAGTCAGAGCTTTATTGCCAAGTGTGCTTGCACACAATGAATTTACCATGGTATTGAAGCTTCCAGTCCACACATATACATATAATATAGCAAGGCACATAATAACGTTTAAGAATAAAAACTTTGAAAAAGTATAAAGACACAGATAGTTTTAGTCAGAATAAACATACAGCTTAAAAATATTGACACTAGGTTTATTGTGAATAATTATATGAATAAATAGGACTAAATAAATGTACAAGGATTTTGCACAAATCAAATGCGATATTGCCTGATCTGAAGGCGGAGGGTGGGCATGGGGGCACAATAATCAGTCGGACTAGTCTCCTGATGTCTGATTGGTGGTTGAACTAAACCAGATGAACACAGGAAAGACTCAATGATAGCTGACAACTGTATCAGCAGGTGAAGGAATTACAACCTCTTCTGGGCCTTTTTCACAATGAAATCATGTGATTGTCCCACTTTAGGTCCCTGAGAGATAGTGGTGCCTAGGAACCTGAGTGACTCGACTGCTTCCAGAGAGCTGCTCATGATGGAGAATGGAGGGAGTGCTGGGGTGTTCCTCCTTAAGTCCTGAATGTAATTTTACAGCTAGATGTAAGTGATTATATAACGCAATAACCATGAATTATTAGAAAACATAATTAATAATAGTGGAAGTTCCATTTGCATTGCATAATGTTAATCTTCTGATATTAACATCATGATGTTTTGTATAAATTCAAAAGCAACATGTGTCATTATTATATGTCATAAATCAATGGAGCTGATTCTGAGGATTGTGTCTCAGCCAATAGCAATGCGTATGTTTAACCACTGGGTGTGCAGCCATTAAAATGATTGAAACAATTAATCCCCATGTTGGCTGGCAGCAATACTCTCACCAATCCTGTTTGATCTTTATCAACTCATGTTTCACTGGTGCTGGAGATCTGATTTATTTCAGTCCAGAGACACATTTATGGATTACAAAAGTGGTAAACCAAATCCAAATTGAGGTAAATGCTCCAGCTCCATCTTGTGGGCTGTCAAAGATCTTGCTGCAAAAATAAGAACAGGCAAAAAATGCACTATTCTGCCTCTATTGCAACCGGTGCAATTTTTATTTTTTTTATATATATATTTTATTTATATATATATGGTTAGTCCACCATTCCACCACTTTCCACCAGTCCACCACTTTCTCGACACATATATATATATATTTACCACATCTCACACACATCAATTTGATTCACTCATCTCTGACTGATAACTATATGGAAGTTGAGTAAAAAAATCGACTCGTAGAATTCATCTCATAACTTTAATGACTTTTAGACTGTAATGCAAACATCTGCAGAGCGTGCTGTGTTCAGTAATGTGTGCCTGTTTGCTGTGATTGATTTACACGGCTTTGACCAGCGGATGTCGCTAGCGTGGCACTACCTTCTGCACCGCGGCTTTGCGCATGCGTAGAAGTTAAGTCATTATTATGGAAAACGTCTCAGTCATTATTTTAAGAAAGTTTCTCATTATGATGACTTTTACAGAATTATATTTGTTTACTCAACTGTGGCAGAAACGGGCTTCCTTAGTTAACATTACTTCAGAAAGTAACACTGATATGCATTTTTTGTAAAGCTGCTGAAACGCTGTTTGAGACAATTGAAATCAATTGAAACTGTGTATTATGAAAAGAGCTAAAGCTTACAAATACTACATTTGAATTTGATAGACTAATGACAGCTAATCCTCGATCATTGAAAGACTGGGTTTGGGAGAAGGGTAAAGCTTTAAAACATGAATGGAATTTGAAAATTAGCATTTTAAAGAAAGAAAATGGTGAAAGCATAGTAAGAATATGTTTATGAGACAATACAAACATGCTCGGTAAGAATATGTTTATGAGACAATACAAACATGCTCGGATAATAATTTTGAAGGATACAATTTGACAGTAAGAATTTTATGTTTATTTTAATTACATTTTATTTAAAAATCAGCTAGGTAATAAAACTGCAAATTACCACTAGGGCTATTAGTGCGTGTTGGAGTATGTTTCAGTGCACGTGTTTTTTAGTGTCAGGATGGCCGAGCGGTCTAAGGCGCCAGACTCAAGGATTACGTCCTTCTCAGGTGATGAGGTTTCTGGTCTCCGAATGGAGGCGTGGGTTCAAATCCCACTTCTGACAATATGTTTTAGATTTTTTAAATAAAAAATACCTTACGTATACGTTTAAATGCCTGTGTGCATTCCGTTTACAAATTAGACACATATAAATGATCACTTGACTTGCCATTTCTAAACGAGAGATTTTTAAAATAAAAATAAAATCTGTTTTTGAGACAATTTTGAATCTATTTGGCTAGGCTAAGTTTACAACAAAAAGGTCTGTACAATAAAATATGGAATTATAATATAATATTATATCATGCAAGGCTATCTTGTCAGAATGGCCGAGGTACGTGGGTTCAAATCCCACTTCTGACGAGAGTCTTTTAGAGTGACAGGACTCAAAATTAAAACGAGGTTTATTCACGCGGTGCGTCGTGAGCATAGGTCGTGAGCAAGAGGAATGTAAAAACAGATTTCTAGCTGTCAAGTCTCACGGTCACGATTTCCATGTAAAATATTTCAGATTAGTCATTGATCGTGCTTGATACATGGATCAGACGAAAACGCAGTCTGGTTTCAGGCATTTTAGCGGCAAATTACCGGAATTCGATATTGAATTCATTAATGACTTCTCGCACATACAGAATGTTAAAAAAGTAAAACTTAACAAGACTTTAAACACAGAAGCGACCACATCGATTCAATTATAGATTGCTTTAGTCTCGTGTCGAAAGAGAGTCAGAACTGTGAGGATGATCGATTGCTTTAGTCTGGCGAATGGAACAGGTTCTGTTCCTGACGTTTATTGTGTTGCTAGACTTTTGGTGTAAAATATTAAATAATGGCACAGCCTCCACCAAAACCATGGGAAAGGCGAATCCCTGGAACCATAACTGGACCATTAAACTATCGGTTCGTAATAACTTTTCTTATTTTAGCCAGCATGTCCAATAGACAGAGTGTTGGGACGCTAGCAAGTATTAGCTCTCAAGCAAATATAATATCTAAATTCGACGACGTAGTTCTATTTTTACTGTAAAAATAATATGTGCATAAGTTTGGTGTTACAATGATTCTGATAAAAAGTTCTGTATGATTACATTGACAATTAACGTATACTTTTGTTGTTAAGTTACGTAAACTTAATGTTTGGCTCGTACTCAAGCATGTCAATAAGTGTTTGCTTGAGTGTCAAAGTTCACACATAGTGTGTTCAGTCTTTTACTTTTAAATAGAGAATATTTGACAACTTTCAACTATGTTTTATTATTATTATTGCTTTTCTACAGTTATGCCATTTCTTTTGAATGTTTTCATTTTCTTCTATCTAGCTCTACTGATTTTGGATCAGCATCACATAGTGGGCCGTCAATGTCTGGTCCTCCACTTCTAACACGTGTGCCACCACCCATCCCTCCAAGATCCATCCAACAGCCATACCGCCCTACATACAGCTCATTACCCTCCTCATACAGCCCTTATGGGAGCTCCATGTATGCGGGGGGTTACAGCCCTTACAGCTACAGTGGTTATGGAGTTGGAGGTGGCCTGGGTTATAACCGTTATAACTTAGGGGACGACGTCCCACCCAGCCGTTTTGTCCAGCAGGCGGAGGAGAGCAGCCGCGGAGCATTTCAGTCCATTGAGAGTATTGTCCACGCCTTCTCGTCGGTCAGCATGATGATGGACGCTACTTTCTCTGCTGTCTACAACAGCTTTCGCGCTGTTCTGGATGTGGCCAATCACTTCTCCCGCTTACGCATACATTTCACAAAAGTGCTGTCTGCTTTCGCCCTCGTTAGGACCCTTAGATACCTATATCGCAGGCTGCAGAGGCTACTGGGATTGCGTCAGGATTCAGAGGTGGACGATTTGTGGGCTGACAGTGCAGCCTCCTCTGTGGTGTCTGCTTCAGGAACTAGAGGTGCAGGGATTGATGACCCCAGTGTGAATTCTGTCAAATCATGGCCTATTTTCTTGTTTTTTGCTGTTGTTCTTGGAGGGCCGTATTTGATCTGGAGGCTTTTGAGCTCTGCTGAGGGTCCTGAAGAAAAGGGTGAGAAATTCCCTTAATATTCTGTCTGTTCTCATTCCAGTCTTACACCTCACCCACTCTTCTCACTATTTATTTTGGTCTAACATGAGTCCAGTATTACTCCATATCTATCTCTTCCGTTTCTATTTTGGTTTTAATGTAGGAACATGGGAGTGTTAATGAGAATGGTTTACACTGTTCAAAAACTAGGGGTCATTAAGATATTTTAGGGGTCATGTTAGTTAGATATAGTAACTAACAATGAGCAATACATTTGATACAATATATATTAATCATTGTTAATGTTAGTTAATAAAAATCCAGCTGTTCATTGTTAATTCATGTTGGTTCACAGTGTATTAACTATTGTTAACTAATACAACATTTCATTTTAATACTGTATTAGTAAATGTTAAATTAACATCAACTAAGATTAATTAATGCTGTAGAGGTATTGTTCATTCTTAGTTTGTTAAATAAAGAGGTTAACAAATTTTAACTATTGAAACCTTATATTGGTAAGTGTTATCAATAAATGAATACTTTTATTCAGAAAGGATGCAATAAATTGGTAAAAAAAAAAAAAAGTATCAGTATATTGTACCACTAAACAAACATCTCTGAAAGAAACTTATACATTTGAAGAGTTCAGATGCAAAAGCCTCTAAATGCCATTTGAAATTTTCTCCTAGAATGATCATTTTTATCAAGCTTGTATATTTAAGTTCAGTGATTTCACTTAAATGGCAATGATAATTACCTATTAATTGTTATTTAAGTGAAATTACTGAACTTAAATATACAAGTTTGACAAAAATCATCATTAAAGAAGAAAATTTCAATTGGCATTTAGAGGCTTTTGCATCTGAACTCTTCATTCATAAATTATACAGAAGCCCTGTACATCAGAACCCTATAAAAATATTTGCTGCTCTACAGTAAATGCACGGCTCAACAATAGGGATTTTTTTACCAGCCCTTTCAAAATAATCACTGCTACAAAAATGTAATAAATAAAACGTAATGAGTAAATTATGAAAAATGTAAAATAAAACTGCATAAATTAAATACAGACGTTATTAAAGGTACAAAACTGACAACTGTCTTTCATGCTGGGCCCAGGATGTCAGGCAGCCTTTATTGTTTAGCGCTCAAACATGTTTGTATGTAGTTTTTTTTTTTTTCGTATGTGTCTGAAAAAGTAGCTTTATATATAGTTGTGTCTGTATGTTTGTGCTTAATATAACTTATGTTCTGTTTTTCAGCCACTAACTGGGCAAGTGGGGAGGATGACCATGTAGTTGCACGAGCTGAGTATGACTTCACAGCTTCGTCTGAGGAAGAGATCTCTCTACAGGCTGGAGACATGATTAATCTTGCCCCTAAAGGTAAGAACAAGACACATGCTTAACATAATCTGAACAGAAGTGCACTTCCCACTTTAACACACGAAAACACACTGTCTAGATAATCCAATGGGAACATTTAAATAAAACACAAATCCTTTTTTCACAGCAACTCATCAACAATGTAATGTTTTAAATTTGACTGATGTCAAGCATATACACTTTGTACCATGTACATTTTGTTCTAGGCATTGTCTTACAGCTTGTACTCGGTGTATTCCACTCTTATTTGCAGAACAACAACCCAGGGTGCGTGGCTGGCTGTTAGCCAGTGTGGATGGGCAGATCACTGGCCTCGTCCCTGCCAACTACGTTAAAGTGTTGGGCCGGAGGAGAGGCAGAAAGCATGCAGAATTAGAGAGGATTGCACAGGCCCAGCAGGCGGCACAGAACCTTCCAGCACCACAAATTGCCCTGGCTGCAGTTTCTCTTCCCAACTCCAGGCTGACTGTCCCTACCACGTCACATCCAGATGATCTGCTGGAGTCTGTTTACGGGGAGACACAAGGCCTTCATGCTTCTCTGGAGGTGCAACCTTCCACAAACATTAGCAGTGATACTGTAGTGATCACCTCAGAAAAGATGGACTTATGAATAGTGCGTGTGTGTGTGTGGGTGGGAGCTAAGAGAAAAAGAGTATCCTTCATTAGAATGTATCGCCCTCTATATATATTGGTCCAACAGCTAAAAAAAGGAGAGGAACAAATGAAAAATGAAGGCATTGAAAGGGAGGTGAATAGTCTTATATTTATAACTTGAATTGCATAATTTCACAAATTTCAGTAGACTGTTAGGCTCAAAGCCATTACTAATGTTTTTTTTTCCTATAACAAAATGGTGGATATTTCAACATTAGTTTGTAAGTTTGTGTAAGACCCATTCATTTATTTAGAAGAATAATGGATACAATTTGTAATGATATGCTTGCATTAAGCATAAAATATTACAAATATGTTGTCATTCATCTATAAACTTTCAACGCATCTGATTAGTTTAAATTGTGATTTCTTATATCAATCTAAATTTGTAATAGAGCGTTTCTTGTGAATTTCATTATGGGAATTCTCTCACTCTCCAATGTGAGAGTTTTAGATTGCTGTTCATCTTTCTTCAATGTTATGAATATTTTATATTTTCTTTTAAAGCTGTTGTATCAAGGATTAGTTTGTGCATTTCTGTGTGTTTTCTGCGTTGTTTGTTTTCGCTTACTGCTACTCAATGTGCAATTTTGTAAATACAATAATAAATAATAGATCCAACATTTCTAATATTACAGAATTACTGGTTGAAATTCAGCTGGTTAAGAAATTGCATTTGGAAGTTAATAAAAATGTGTTACACAATGAATTTAACAATCAGTTTCTCTACTGTTCAAAAGTATGGGGTTGGTCATTTTTAGATGTAAAAGAGTCTCTTATGCTCACCAAGCTGAATTTACTTGTACAGAAATACAGTAAAAAAAACTAATATTGTGTAATATTACAAATTAAAACAACTGAATTCTATTTTTAAGTAATTTATTCTTGTGGTGGCAAAACTGAATTTTCAGCATCATTATTTCAGTCTTGAGTGTCACATGATCCTTCAGGAATTATTCTAATATACAAATTGTATATTATTCTAAATATTTTTCTCAATGCAAGTGCAACATAATAAATGTCTCCCTTTTGATTATGTCCATGCTGAGAAAACATACTAACCCCAAAATTTCGAATGGTAGACAAGTTAAATCCATGGCTGCACACGATGGTTATTAAAACAGGAGACTGTGTTGCACGATAATTTGGACCTTGATGTGCCCCACAGTTGTACTGAACCTCTTCTCTTTCTGTCTAAAAATAAGCCTTTAGTCAGTCAGAACATCTACAGTGCTACATTTCTTTCAGCAATCTAACTGACTTGATTATAGAGAGTTAATTTTTATTTATTTATTTTTGTTTCTCTGGGCCTCATATTAAAAACAGAATCCCATCAATCAAATAGAATGTTGGGGCTGTCGCCTGGCAACGTGGACGCCGGCGCGCACCTGCTGCACTGCGGCACCGGAAACAGGGCACAACACAGCAGCAGCGCAGGGGATGTTAAGAGGAGTTATTAATCCTCTTCCACGGGCTGCCTTTAATCGTTTTTCTCAGTTCACTTTATCAGGGACGGGTCCGTGAGCTTTGGCATCCAGTCAAATCGCAGCAGACAGACAGACAGCAGAGAGAGGAGGCGCTCAACCGGGGACACTGCAGCTAGACGAGAGCATCATCATGGCACAAGCACTCAGAGCGATGCGCGTGCACGCCGCATCATCTCTGGCATTTTAGCAAGAGGAGAGAGAGATACGAACGTGGGTAGTCATGCCCAATAAATCTGCGAATCTCACGCTGACCATTTGTTTTTATTATTATTTGTATATGCTGTGTGGATGTGGACTTTACTGGTTTACCCGGATAAAATCAAAGTAAACCACAGCATCTCTGTTGATGTTACTCAAATCCAGCCCGTTATCAGCACCGCTCAGCTGGAATGAAAGAAGAGCATTACTACCTGAGGAAACAGCGCATAAACCTGGAACAGGGTAAATGTGATTGTGTGTTAGGCTAGCTTAGCATTTCACTGAGCGATGCGACACGAAACGTGGGGAGTGTCACGATCTGGTATTTATTATGCTGTCTAAGTATCTTTTAGAGGTCCACACACCTAACATACGTATCTGTATAAGTTATATTTCCTTTGCACCGTTAGTGTTTGTTGTATCTGTGCTAATAATCTCAAATTACCAAATATGAAACAGCTGTCATTCCATCAAATTGTCCCTTTCTCTGGAGTGGAGATCAATACAAAGGGACAATAGAGAGCTAGTAGATGGCTTAATTGCCAATGTTAATGTTAAAATCTAGACTATAGATGATCATTTTCCTACTTTTCCGCAGAAATGAATCGTCTTTGCTCTGTCAATAATAACTTTCCATATGACAACAACCTCCTGGTCCTGGACATAGTGCTGAGCTCGTTATGGGCATCACCTCAGCCAATCAACTGGGAGAATGTTGCCAAGTTAGTGCCAGGGTTCACACCTAAAGAGGTAAGAGACACAAGTCCTCTAGAATTTGCTCACTGTATTTGCTGTGCAATTAACTATAAAAACTATATTCTTAAATTATAAGATATTGTAAAACTATATTCTTATGTTAAACTAAATACGATAAACAATATTCTTGTATAATAAACTATATTCCTATGAATAACTGCTTTTTAAAACAATGATATTCTAAAAAAAGAATAAGAACAAAACATAAACCATTTCCATATTTGTTGTGTGTAAATAATTTATATAGATATTTACAAGATATGTAGGTAGTTGTGTCATTCTTTGTATCCTCTCCTAGCTCCTTTCAGAAACCTTACCACCAAGTCATTTTTTCCCAGTGACCGGCCAGCCACCGGAGCATGATAAGCTGCGATGACTGCCACATACACTTTGCTTTTGTCTTGACCATTTAGAAGCATACGGGCACCTGGTAGAGGGGGCCCTGGCTATATTGATCATGATCAGGACCTTCTCAGGAAGGCCCCCGGGTACCCATTGAAGGGACCACACGTGGAGAACCCATGAATCAGGTCGTGGAAGCCATTCCCCTCCGCCTGCGTGAGCAGGTCTTTCCTCAATGGAATCGACCAGGGGAC
Source organism: Pimephales promelas (assembly GCF_988280905.1). Lineage (NCBI taxonomy): Eukaryota > Metazoa > Chordata > Actinopteri > Cypriniformes > Leuciscidae > Pimephales > Pimephales promelas. The sequence goes on from NC_142783.1 coordinate 21,252,030, forward strand.
TTTGTCCACCATCTGAACCAGCTCTGGAAACCACGGTCTGGATTTCCAGAGGAGGACTGGGCATCAGCTCTCCCGGACCCACTCGATAACCTGGGGTATCACTGAGATAGAGGGAAATTAATAAAGGGGGCGGATGGGCCGACGATGGGTCAACGCATCCCTGCTTTTCAAGAAGAACACTGCAATGAATGTTGTTCGTCGAGGCAAAGAGATCGACTTCGGCCTCACCAAACACTTTCCATATCAGGTGCGCCGTCTGAGGGTTCAGGGACCACCCGCCTAGGGGAGTGTTTCCCCATGACAGCATATCCGCACCCATGTTGAGGATGCCTGGGATATGTGCTGCTCTCAGGGAGCTCAGATTGGTTTGTGCCCAAATAAGGATATCTCTCACCAGGGCGCACAGGCTGCCTGACCTAATGCCGCCCTGGCTATTTATGTAAGACACCACAGATGTATTGTCCTCAAAGCAGAAAGCTTTTAGGGCCAGAAAAACTGCTTTAATTTCCAGGCAGTTGATTGCCCTTGTGTAATGCTCCCCAACCTTGGTTGGATGCGTCTGTGAAAACCACCTTCCAAGTGGAAATCACACCTAAACTCACGCCCTTGAGATACCAGTCTTGATACCGTGACTAATAGGCTGCCTAACCGCCACAAGCGGGCTGGCATACGGTGCTTGAGCCAGTACCCTAACCTAACTCTAACCCTCAACCTTGCATTGGGCGCATGCACAGTAGTCCTAAAGAGACCACTGATGATGCAGCTTCCATGAGCCCCAAACGTTGCTGAAACTTTTTTTAGGCGTGAGCCTTCACCCACCCTGAAAGAGGCTGCGAGCTGTTGAATAGAGAGCGCACGCTCTCTGTGAAAGATCACACTCTGGCTGGGATTCAGTTTGCCCTTGAATAGATTGATTCTGAGACCCAGACACTGCAAATGGTTCAGAATCAAATACCTGTGGTGTACCTGTCACGTGACGCGTTTGAGAGCAGCCGTGACTGCACTGTAGCAGTTACTGTTACAGTGTTTAATCTGCAAGCTAGCTAGCCTGCTAAAAACACAACGTTTACATTTAGCTACTGTTCCCCACCAAATCACAAGTACAAGAGAAAAAGTATTTTATGCATTTAATACCCCTGGAACTCAATGGAAGTTCGTTGAAGATGGCATAGTTGGTAGTGTTGTTATAACCAGTAAAATGAAACAACATTCTTTTCAACCTTTTCAAACTGTCTAAATCCATCAACATTCCGTGCATGAGCTACTTTCTGACATTCTAACTGAAAGTGGGTGAATATCAAAATACATAAATTTGGCTCCAAATCTCGTGCAAATTTTAATTTTGACCCCCCTCTACAAAATAGTGGACCACTATTTAATATTTTGTCTTTCATCACTTGTTTATGTTTGTTTCTTTAGAAACAAAAAAAGTTTTTTTTTTTCAGAAGTTTCCGCAAATTTGGTGGATTTGACAAGGAATGACCCTATAATAATATATTATAATACCAGTAATAATAATAATATTTCCCATTACAGAATGCTGTCAAACACAGTACATACATTTGAGAGGTTAATACCTACACCTTCCATACAAAGATCTAGAAGTTTCATTAGCAAATGTTTGGAAATGTTTATCAGCTTATCTTATATTTTTGTAGTGTGCACAGAGGTTTGAAGAGCTGAAGACCACAGGCAGTTTCCCTCATGTTGATGAGCAGTGTAACCCACTAACCGGGGCAGTGAGCTCTCCATCAGAACCCTTTTCCACTTACATCAAATCCAATTTATTGGACAATACCGGAGATACGGGGGAACCACAGTCCAATCAGGCCACTCTCTCAGTGTCAGGTGAGTCAGTGAGTGGGGTCTGGACAAAAATGCTCTTTTATTTAGTGCTGGACTCAAAATTTTTGGTGTCCTATCTCACTTGTATGGGACGATTTCATAGATACTGGGTAACAAAAACTCATTAAAAGGGGGTTGTTTTTATGTATTCAGGCCTAGCTGTGATCCCTACTGGTCGAGGAGCTTCTGCAGAGTGTGAGATTGCAGATACTACCACAGAAGGGAATAAAAGGTGAGGCACATTCATACCAATCAGATTGGCCACTGGATGGGCTACAACAGCAGAAGACCCCACTGGGTACCACTCATCTCCACTACAAATAGGAAAAAGAGGCTACAATTTGCAAGTGCTCACCCAAAAAATTGGTTTCTTGAACATGACAACGAGTTCACTGTACTAAAATGGCCCCCTCAGTCACCAGATCTCAACCCAAAAGAGCATCTTTGGGATTTGGTGGAACGGGAGTTTCATATTGCCCTGGATGTGCATCCCACAAATCTCCATCAACTGCAAGATGCTATCCTATCAATATGGGCCAACTTTTCTAAAGAATGCTTTCAGCACCTTGTTGAATCAATGATGAATCCAACAAAGTTGAATTTTTTTAGCATCATTTCTCCAGCCTTCAGTGTCACATGATCCTTCAGAAACCATTCTAGTATGCTGTATTTTTCATAAATATAAGACTTTTCACACTCGTTTTTCACAATTGGAGCTCTATTGCATAAACTGACACGAGATGTCAAGCTCCTAAAAAGGACAGATACTATAACCACAAGAAAGCCACCACAAAAACAGTCCACATTCTGACCAGTCTAGAGACCATACCAGAGCATTGTGTTATATGGACTGAACTTTACGTGATATTAAACAGTCCCTGTATGGAAAAAAGATGTGCACCAGGAAAGACTAATTATAATGTAAAGAAGTATGCCAGTCATGCATTAATGTTAATGATAAACATTTCAATAAAAAATAAATAAACAAATAGCATTTATATTTCTGTAAAAATAGCATTTCTGTTAGTTAGTGGTGTTAAAAATTACTCTGTGCATAACGAGCGTGTTGCGGACCGGGTGTGATGAGCTACTTTGTGCAAGAAGGTCCAGGGCCACCAATGAATCATCTACTAATAATGCCCCTGTATATGTTCACTAAATGCGGTTTTCTTTTCCTTTCACACAGCCCCAATATGGTAATCCACGTTTGCGATGAGGCAAAGAACCTGAAGCAGGACTTTGTGTGTCCAAGAAACCTTCTGGTGAAAGAGATGCGATACTTTGAAGAGTATCTTTCTGTGGACCCACAGCGCTGGGACGAGGTAGACATTTCTGTCCACTGTGATGTCCAGATATTTGACTGGCTCATGAACTACATCAAGAGTCACAACACTGAACATTCGCACGGAAAACACGTGGACAAACCCAGGCTGGGTAATTGTCTTTTTGGAACTGTTTCAGAAGTTCTGTGTGTGTGTTTACTTTTGTGTTTTATTTGACTTTTATTTCTATAATCAAAGATGCCATCAGAGGTGTTGTGTAATGTGTGTTCTATGACCTGGCTGAATGGTGTTTGACGTGGTTGTAAACAGTTATGCATTGGCTGTGAGTTTGACGTTTTGCTGTTTGTGATGTTGTCGGTTATGTTATTGTGGTGTTTGGTTGCAGAGCACAGCAATGTCATCTCAATCCTGATCTCCTCCGAGTTCTTGAAGATGGAAACTTTAGTAAGTGTTGTGAGGGGTGACAATGTTTTGGGTAATGTAGTAAGTGTGCTCTGAGCTGAGTGACCTTTAGGTTGTAGTGGACACTTTAAAGAGCATGATGCATGATGGCTGTTTCATCATTTGTGTTGTTCTTCTGGAAAACTGTGCACTGCCCAAACGAGCGCTAATGAGACACAATATTTTCAGGAAAGACTTGGTGAATCTTGATTATTGTATGTGCTTGTAGCGAATTATCTATAGTTAAATTTAGCTTTTATTTAAACCTTGTCTGAGCAGTGTGCAGAAAGCATGTTTGGTTGATTTTATTTATTTATTCATCCATTTGATAAATGGGCTTCAGGTGTTTGATTATCGTGTGTGTTTTGTGGATCTGAAGGTTGAGGAGTGTATCCAGTATTGTCACAAACATATGAATGCCATCATAGCAACACCGTGCAATATGAACTGCATCAACAACAACCTGGCTGGACGCATCGCTGATCTCTTCAGCCACAATGAGGCAGATGACCTCAAGGACAAAAAAGATAAATTCAAAAGGTGAGAGCAAACATACACAGGACAAAATTGGAGTTACTCAAAAGAGCTGGATATTTATTAGCTTTAACATTTAAATATTTTACATGTAAACACTATATTCAGTTGTCGCTCTTGTCTTTATTCTATATTTAACATGTAATAATAATACATGAATACCATTTTAAGATTTCAATATAAATGTAAACATATACTTAATATCATTATATAATATGCACAAATTGATTTTAATTGTATACTCTGTAAGTATATACTGTTCACCGTTCAAAAAGTTTAGAGTTAGTTTTTGAAAGAAGTCTCTTATGTTTGCCAAGGGTACATTTTATATGATAAAATAAATCATGAACTTTCAGAAATCAGTCTAATATGCTGATTAACTGCTCAAGATACATTTCTTATTATCTGTTGAATAAAAAATAATAATAAAAAAAACTTTTGAAACATTACAAATATCTTTATCTTTGTTGCCTTTAACAAATTTAATTTGTACTTGCTTAATAAAAACATTACTTTAAAAAACACTGACCCCAAAACTGTAGTGTACAGATAATATAATGTTGTTTATACAATACATAATGTTCATACAAAATATTTTGTTATTGATTTGTATTTTATTTGTGATGATTTGTACTTTCTCACCAGTAAACTGTTTCAGAAAAAGATTGAGAGATTATTTGATCATGGTTATCAGAATCACGATTCCCCTGGTAATGCATCTACTCTGTACAGGTGAGAAACTTTTGCATTCCTGTGCAAGCTGTAATGATGATAATATCATGATGTAATATTGTATAGATGTGTACTGGTACATTACAAATTATTCTTCTGGCGCAATTAAGTGGATTTCAGTGTAATAATTTCATGTTGTGATTCTTTCCCCAGATGTAGTCTTTGCCTTAAGCTTCTAACCAAAGAAACTGAAAGAAAAATCCCTTGTGTTCCAAACAAAATCAACATCGATGCCCGGGGAAACATTATATTCACTCACACCAGGTTAAATGAGGCACTCTGTATTTCTATCACATACACAGCAAATGTATTTAACTTTCATTGAAATCTTCGATTCCAAATGCTGATATTCCAGTCTTATACGTAATTGTGCTGTGTCTGTGTAGACATAAGGCCTGGGAGGTACATGAGTATTTGAATGGGCTTTATGAAGAGTTGAAGTCCTGGGTACTGGTTTACTGGAGGATCTGGGGCACCATCAATTTCCTTGCCTGCTCACGCTGCAAACAGGTAAAACAAATATGTACTTCACGATTCACAAATCATAGTTTAAGATTTTAATACAGTGTGTATATGTAGATAAACATAGATATTGATTGGTTACTAATTGAATAAGTTGTTTGGCTTACGGCAGGAATTCCTGTGTACGGAGTTGGGCCAGTGTAAATACCACCCAGAGGCGGTTGTGTATCCTGGCATTGGGGCAGATCATAGATGGCACGGCATTGGTCTTTACCCCTGTTGCAACCAGAAGGTCCTACGATTTGATCCCTCCTCCATGCCCAAGGTTTGTGTTGTTGCTTTAGAATCCGTTCTCTTAAACTCAGATGACCTTTGAACCCGTCTCACTTGGCGAATGCCTGTGTATGCTTTGGTGCAGGGCTGTAAAATAAGAGACCACATTGTAAGTGCGGTAGATGGTGGTGACTGCGGCGATCACATTGTAAACTCAACCCAGACCAGAATACTCAATGACCTGCTGCTCCACAGAGAGGCTGTGTGTGTGCCCGATAGGTCAGACTATAGTAACTTCCTTCAGAAAAAAAACTATTAGACTATCTGCATGCCATATTAGATTTGTTTCCTTTGTATAGTGTTGTGTTCAGATCTTTTGACTGATGTTTTAAGATCTAATCCATCTTTTTGTTTTGCTGTAGCTCTGAGGACCCTTCCACAGCCATTGAACAAGTGCCAGGATATGATGCAACACTGGAGCCAGGGATGCTTACAGCTCAAAGACCCAAGGAAACAACAGCTGTGAGTCTATCACATTTTTCTATCATCTTTGTATTTATTCATTTTTGGTCTTTTATTTTTCTTCTTTTTTTTCTTTTTTATTTATGCAACCATCAGCAACATCCAATCACAGATTAACACAATCAAGACAATACTGCACTGCACAAATACAGACAGACAAAAATACAAAAATGTATACAGTATATCAAAGGAAAAAAAATAAATCATAGTCATTATTACATGCATGATATTTTTACATAACTGGAGAATTTATCTTCTTTTTAACATATTTCCTCTTTATATTATGGAAACCAATTTTTACCCCAGAGTACAAAAATAAAATGATTGTGAGATAGTTTAAAATAGGAAATAAAGCCACATTCTAAGATAGTTGCAATTGGAAGGAGTAAAGTTGCAGGAACTACATGTGCAATTGTGAGACAACGTTTAAATTAATAAAAATAAATTTAGATATGAAGTTGCATAATGACAAATTCACATTGTAAATACAGTTACGAGAAATACATTCACATTTGTGAGATAATCGCATTATTACATATAAAGCCATAAACATTAAGTTAATTAATTGTGAGATATAAAGTGAGAGTTCTTTTTTTATTTATGTTTTTGGTGGAGGAATCTGGCTTTCATTTATTGTGATATACACTCACCGGCCACTTTATTAGGTACACCTGTCCAACTGCTCGTTAACACTTAATTTCTAAGCAGCCAATCACATGGCGGCAACTCAGTGCATTTAGGCATGTAGACATGGTCAAGACAATCTCCTGCAGTTCAAACCGAGCATCAGTATGGGGAAGAAAGGTGATTTGAGAGATTTTGAACGTGGCATGATTGTTGGTGCCAGAAGGGCTGGTCTGAGTATTTCAGAAACTGCTAATCTACTGGGATTTTCACGCACAACCATCTCTAGGGTTTACAGAGAATGGTCCGAAAAAGAAAAAACATCCAGTGAGCGGCAGTTCTGTGGGCGGAAATGCCTTGTTGATGCCAGAGGTCAGAGGAGAATGGCCAGACTGGTTCGAGCTGATAGAAGGGCAACAGTGACTCAAATAACCACCCGTTACAACCAAGGTGGGCAGAAGAGCATCTCTGAACGCACAGTACGTCGAACTTTGAGGCAGATGGGCTACAGCAGCAGAAGACCACACCGGGTGCCACTCCTTTCAGCTAAGAACAGGAAACTGAGGCTACAATTTGCACAAGCTCATCGAAATTGGACAATAGAAGATTGGAAAAACGTTGCCTGGTCTGATGAGTCTCGATTTCTGCTGCGACATTCGGATGGTAGGGTCAGAATTTGGCGTCTACAACATGAAAGCATGGATCCATCCTGCCTTGTATCAACGGTTCAGGCTGGTGGTGGTGGTGTCATGGGGTGGGGAATATTTTCTTGGCACTCTTTGGGCCCCTTGGTACCAATTGAGCATCGTTGCAACGCCACAGCCTACCTGAGTATTGTTGCTGACCATGTCCATCCCTTTATGACCACAATGTACCCAACTTCTGATGGCTACTTTCAGCAGGATAATGCGCCATGTCATAAAGCTGGAATCATCTCAGACTGGTTTCTTGAACATGACAATGAGTTCGCTGTACTCAAATGGCCTCCACAGTCACCAGATCTCAATCCAATAGAGCATCTTTGGGATGTAGTGGAACGGGAGATTCGCATCATGGATGTGCAGCCGACCAATCTGCGGCAACTGTGTGATGCCATCATGTCAATATGGACCAAACTCCCTGAGGAATGCTTCCAGCACCTTGTTGAATCTATGCCACGAAGAATTGAGGCAGTTCTGAAGGCAAAAGGGGGTCCAACCCGTTACTAGCATGGGGTACCTAATAAAGTGGCCGGTGAGTGTATGCATCAGTTTATTGTTGACAATCTCAAATTATGACAGCACCATTCCCTTCTCTTCTGTTGCAGTTTTCACTCTTAAAAAACTGGAGTCTTCAGCTGGTAAGAAGCAAATTCCTCAAATAGTTAACGTAACACCATTCCTACGGTACACGCCTACAACGAAAATGACACATCTCACATGTTCATATATCCTTTTGCAGCGGCAGCAGTCTCTGCTGTCTGAAGATGAGGAGTACACTACAGGGTCAGAGGTCACAGAGGATGAGGTCGGGGATGAAGAAGAGACTTCAAAAAAACAAGGTGAGCTAAAATGTTACCCATCTGTGAGAAAATCATCAGATGATCTTTAGTCAGTACCTCATTGCGGTCAGAAGATGGCAGTCCCATACAATTTTCAGGATTCTGACAGATTTCTTTTTGTACACAGCTGCAAAGAAGGCAAGAAAATCTGGCAAACCTTTGAAAAGACAGGTGTCCTCCCCGAATTTTCAGCGTAAGGAAAAATCGGGAGAAAAGGTGAATCCAACACATTGATTTGCAAATTTATTGGTGCTGGATTTTTGTAAGCTTTTACATAGGAATCACCTGCATTTTCTTCAGAAAATATGAATGTCTGGTTTATTTGTTGTGTATGCCACTTTTCTCTTTCCATTCTATCCTGTTCCTTCAAAGGCACCATCTCGAGACTCAACCCCGTTCACGTGAGTGATTCCAAAGACTTCTGTTTAAACGCTTTATTGATATGCTTACTCATGCCATATGATTGAGAAGGAATTTTTAGGCCTCTGAATAATACATTATTTCGCTCTTAGTGTCAGCATCCAGAAGAATAAGTGGGATAGCAATCGTTCCATGAGGTACAATCAGGACGCACAGAGGGAGGAGGGTAGGAATCTTTTTCAGATGCTCTGACTATAATAAAGATCCTCACAAATGTACAGTGGTAGAGCCAGTCTTATAAAAGTCTTATCGTGACTTAAAACCTCTTGAAAACCCCTTGAAAATCTGCCAGCTCTTCAGAAAAAATGTTTTTGTTTTATAAACACTTTTGTATTCTAAATAGGATTAAAACTGTAAGCTAAGCATTATTAAATGATTTTTTTTTTTATGGTAATTAATCAATGGTATTAAATATCTTATGGACAATTTTAGCTGTGCTTCTAACACTAAAGGTATCATGAGCTTATGTGTAGATTTGTAATGATCTTGATGGATGTCTATACGTCCAAATTCTTTCTAGATCAGAGGAGAATGGAGGAGATTATAGCAAATCTCACTAAAATGCGCTTCGGTGACCTGGAGCAGACGAAGCTTAAAGACACAAAAGAGGTACAAAACATCTTTACTCCCTTTAGATAAACCAGCTAAAGGCGCTTTAAGACTGTGATTGTACGTTTTGATTTGTTGCTATGTCATTACCATCTTTTTGAGCAGTATTCCAGCATTGTATTCTAGTATTTTGCACCCATGTGTGTTTGTGTGCTTGCAGCCTGCAGGGGGGCTCTACCCGAGACTGGAGGCCCAGTTTAAGGCCTCCCCACAGTCCAGCGGAAGACACAGCAGCTCAGAGAAAACTCTAAGGTACCGCAGTCACCTCAAGCACTGAAGACACAGTGCAGGCAGGCCACAAGTGAAAGAGTATTAAATTATAATTCATGATATTAATCATGAGATTTGGAGGGATTAGGAACATGTTTGTTGTGGGGCACTAACTAAACTGACTTGTCTGCTCTTGTCAGGCACATTTATAGGGATAGTTCAATATGAGGGTGTTATGGTGGTAAATGATGGCAGAACTATCCCTTTAAAATACTTTTATGAAAGAGCCAACGCCACTGTTTATATAATATTGCTTTACTTTTTTATTCGATTTACTTGTGTGTGGCTTTACCTTTTTTCTTACTCACTTACTCCTTTTTCTCTCAGTTCTATTTTTAACCAGCACTTTGGTCTTTTTTTAGAGCAAAGACGCGCTCGGGGCCGTCAAGACCGACTTAGAGGAAATATGGAGATAAGTGGATGAGTTTTTAAAAACGAGGATTAAAAGAGTTTTCTGCTGTTTGACGAGGCAGAAGAAACCATCGCTCTCTTCATCCATCCTTTGCGCCACACCTCACCTCACCCCACCCTCCGTCCGAACTCTGTCCTGACACAGCAGGAATAGTCTTTTCCGTTACAATCCCAGGAGAAGAATGGATTGCTGGTGTGGTCTCTGATGTCATAATTGTAGCTATAGAGCATAAACAATGGACCTAATTAAACCTTCTGTTGCACTGTAAACAATTTAAGCTTTTGGCTGCTATTGAATTGTTTGCACCCACTAAAGAAATTGTATGCATTACCATTTCAGTTTATTTAGCATCTTTGGCTTTATTTTATCTCATCTCTAGCTCAGGATTCATTCCAGCCGCAGTGAGTTGCTTCATTTTAGCCGACTCAGGTGACCAGACAAAGCTCATCTCCGTGGTACTGACCCTGCACTTTAAGCCGTCTTAATGCAATGACTCAAACCTGTATAATACGCAAAGTAGCCACTGGGTAAAGAGTGACGCTGACGACTAATACCTGTGAGGTCCATGATTATGTTGCACTGGAACTGTCACAACTATGCCATTTGGACCAATGTGACATGGGGTAGAGTACAGAATCAATAGAATAAATCATTTAAAATAAACCTGTGTCTCTCTCTCTTTTTTTTACTATGGCAGAATTGTTTTAAATTACAAGTTACGAGTAATTTCCTGAGAAATGCATGTATGTAAATACACAGTCCTATTTTAAACAATGACTTCATGCATTGTCTTGTTTAAAAAAACCGCAACAGGAAGGGGAAGTAGAACGTTCTGCATGTGTGGACAGAGGCGGGGGAGATTTGATGAGCTGGTCTGCCTTTTTTGGTGACAGGCGATGTTTGATTGAGCTCAGGCAGGTTGGGTTACAGTACTGGGCCGCTTGCCAGCCAAGAACACAAATGATCATGTGTTAATTTCCTCTTTACTGGTAGGAACCAGATCCATCACAACCCCCACAATTCAATTCATCGGATCTCTCTCTCTCTTACTCTGAAAAGCTGACTTTTTTCTTTTCCATTACAAATTGTTACACTTTGAGTGAGAAGAATAACTAATCTCATCACAAATTATTATTTTTAATTAATTTTATTTCATAATGTTAATTCTGCAATTTTAACACATTTGTTTACAAGTTTAAATTAGATTTAGATGTGTCATGCAGATTTTAAATGAACTTTCATGTCAATGGAAAAAGTCACGCTGTAATAAAAATTCTACAGGTGACAGGGATCTGACAGTTCCCAGTTGCCTGTCTTTTTTTAGTTATAAGGAGCAGAAAGAGCAGCGATTCTTGGTAAAGATGGACGGACAGTAGCTGCCCTCAGTACTTGGTCAAAGGTCACATCCTGATCATTCAATGGTCTTTTGTCTATTGTTACTTGCTGCAAATGCTTTGTTGGCATTGTGCATTTGTTTAGAAAGACATTTCTGGATTTGTTTGCTTTCAAGAATGACAGTATTACGATACTGCAACAACAATCTTAATTAATGTTACTTAATTAATGTATAAATATTTCTATATTTAACATAATCCACTATTTACATCTCACTTCACCTAAAATACACTAGCCTATAAAATATACAAGTGTATATTTCATTAAAGCTAATTTACTTCCCATACCGCATTGCTCCTATTAGCTGCTGAAACTATAAATATCGCAACACTGGTTAGCCTCAATGTCATTTCTAGATCAAGGGAAAATGATGAATTACTTCTGTTTTGGGTTGTTGTATCGTCGCTAGAGGGAGCTGTTTGCATCTAGACCTTCTCTTATTGAAGCCAAACTTCCTGTGCAGCAAGCCTCATTGTCTGTGTTGTTGTCATGAAGTTCACTTCTCTCAGGAAGGACAGAGCTATTTATAGTGACCACCATTATGAAGAGACTCCTGCAAAAAACCTGAGCTAGAAATACAAAACAAATAGCTTATAATGCTTTATTATGTCATGCACAATTTAATTAAGCCAGAGTATAATTATAAATAACCTCAAAATCATAATAGTAATGTAAATCTTTTGTGATGCTTCATGATGTTATGCATGCTGATTTTGTAGTGAAACATTTTTCAATAATAATAATAAAAAAGCACTTATAAATGACCACTGTACTGAGAAAATATATAAAACACCCTAAAGAAGACAACTGTCAAACTTGTTTGAGTGACATGGGAGGAGCAGGTGATGTCATTATAATGTATGTAAATGAACAGGCAGGACCAGACAGAACGGGCTTAAACCAGCCCAATCCTGAGCAGAGCACTTCATTTCACATGTATGTGCCACAATGCACGTGCACCTCCAACTACTCACTTCAGCAAGATGACCTCTTTCAGTCATCATGCCCCTGACCCTGTTAACTTTCAGACCTACTCATGTTGCTGATTGATGACATACTTTAATAGAGGAAAGGTTTTCAGATCAAACACTGACAAAATGACAAAAACGCATTCGGTCCTTTCGTACATATGCATGATCTTGGTGACCTGTCCTGCAATGAACTAAACCAGACATCCAGAAGAGTTTCAATGGTTTATTGTATTTTTCAAAATAATTCTAAACAGCTGAGACAACAAAGAAAGGAAGCATGGCGAGGAACATCAGACATTTCTTATTTCTAAAATAAAAGCACATTTGCTGACTTCAAATCAGTTACAATGTTTTAAAATGTTTCAACTCAACGTGCACAAATATGTCTCTTAAATGATGATCTGAGAAACAAAAAGTTTTTACAAAACAGAAACATAACATGACATGACAACAAATCCAGTATTATTCTGCTCATACTGGTCAGCTGACAAACTAACAATTTATAATCTAAAAAAATTGAAAACACACCCACTAAATCATTAATTACTAATAGATTTATTATGAAACCTGCAGTAAAGAATTCAACATTGATCTTATTGATATTTAAAAAGTGGAACATCAGTCTAGGGGCTCAAACTAAGAATTTTGCCTGTGATGCTGTAAAGCATGTTGACTTGTTTCTAGAAACTTCTCTATTGGCACTTTCACATACAATTCATTTACACCACATCACACTTATCTCTGCTTCCAAAGTTTACAGCAGCAAATGACTTATTACATGTTTACAAAGATAAAAGAGGAGTGAATATGAATCTGATCCACACAACATCAGCTGATTATCAAATGATGACAGGATCCATTAAATGCACAAAACGAAGACCAGCTGCCATTGGACTAAGGTTCACCTTCACTAGAAGTGCGATCAGTTTGTTGGTTAAGGCTGAGCATATAATTTACCAAACTACTGGCCCTAAACTGCTTATTTAGTTAACCATTTTAAAGGTGTGTAAAATCGTCCAAATGCAGCTAAAGAAAAACACTTTATCAGTTATTCAACATGTATAAAAGTGCAGTCGTGACCTTGTAAAATGTTTGTCAAATGATTGCTAGACTAAAGGAGAATGTATTCTTTTTCTCATTCTTTGTTCACAACAGACACTACAGTAGTTTTGCACGCAAAATCCAGTATTTTTCCATCAACTGACGTTTAAGTGGCGTTGCGTCACGTGATTTGGAGGGAAGGGGGAAACATGCAAGCATTTGACGTCCCTTTAAAGCAGCACACGGACAGTTTGTTATTATGTTTTCGGGTGATTCGATGCTTTTATAATACATTACTGCCACATTGGAGTTAATATCTCGGTAGTTAAGTTTATAGAGACCATCACAAGCCAATTGTATCAGGCTCTGACTCATGCCATGCGTTTCATACCCTGAACAACCACTCCCCTTCGAGGCTCTGGCTCGTGGAAAATTACCAGCTTACAATCAGCACAAGTACAAGCTCTAACATCCGCCTCACGGACTCGATGCCCTCGATCTCCTTCAGTCCACAGTGAAATTAATTTTTCCGAACATGTATAACGTTACAATTACCAAGCGGCCACTGTTGTTAAATATAAACAAGTGGACCATTTAAAGCTCAAGAAGAGTATAAACGCGAGTGTTTTTAGTTTGAAGTCGCGCGACAAAGCTTAAATAAAGCAACAAATAATACACTACCGTAATATTATCGCAATTTACAAATCCACTCAGCACGCAGTTTGCCTTCTTTTTCTCCAAAAGGGCGGTGCATTCGCGTGGGCGGCCAATAGAGTTTAGATTGATTGACGTGCACGCTGTCCAATGGATCGTGAGCAAGGACGTGGTTAGGAACGCTGCGGCCAATAGCACACCCCCATGGGCGTGACGTTAATCCAAACTTTTCGCGGCGCCATCGGCTGAAAACTAAACCGAGATGGAATCTCCCAGTCTGAACCGGTTTCAACCGGTTACGAGTTTGTTGCTTGTGAGAAGAAGAGGCACAGGCTCAGTCTCTAATACCGCCCTAGTGCAAAATATACTTCAGTACAGAGCACATTTCTGAATTAAGCTTAACTTTGTTTCGTAAAATGAATCGGACTGAGAAAATACTCATCTCGCCGTGATTGTTGGTGCGGAAATCACATCCTAGTGGTCCTTATATCAAGCAAGTAGCTCGTGTACAGTCTTCACAGAGGAATAAGTGTGACTGGCCAGTCAACGGCTCATCCTAAAGCTTTTTTGCCAGAAAGCTGTACAAACAGGCACCAACGATACTGGATAAATTAAACATAATTGTAGCAACTCTGGCAGACAAGCCCACCTTCTTTCTCTCAAAGGCTTGGACTTTAGGTAGGTAAATATGGGGTAAAAACTTATAGCTAGTGTTTGGGTTGGTCTGTGGAGAATGATGATGCTGTGAGATTGTGTATCGTTAGAAATGCAAAGAAATTGTACGTATGGAGGTTAAGGTCGAAAGAAAGTGAAATGGCTTTGCTCAGGGTTTATGAGGGATGTTGCGGGTGTGTGTTGCGTGATGGTTCGTGTTCAGCACTGGTGTCACGCTGGTCTGGATAATGTATCTGGGTTTTCTTTTTTCTTTTTAGCAATTTTTATATCTCACTTAACATAAAAAAAAAACAATCACGAATTCACAATGCTACTAAGTGCTATCCGTAAGCATAGGCCAGGGTATCGTGACATAGCTATCAAAATTCAATTGTAAAATCATGTAACGTTATGCAGAATCATTCTAAAGTTGTAGAATTCATTTAAATAATTAACGGCATGTAAAAATACACAATTTTATTTCTTACCTGATTTACTGCAAGTAAGCCTGCAGAGCTTTCAGGTGTAACGTTAGGGTGTAGGGAGCAGAGCAAGGGATTGGTGGGAGGGCTTGCACCGGAGTCAGGAAGGGAGATCATTGCTAAGTCACCCCGTCACCCCCGTAGAAGTCATTTCTAGATGGCGTAGACCGTTAGAAACATCGGTGTTTGATAATATAGACGAGTCGTTCGCTGGAACGTTTTAAACGTCAGTTGCGTTGTCCATTTAAGCCTATTCTCATGACAGCATGCATGCGTGATTGTTGCCAAAGCATGGAACGCGATGGGGCTTTTAACGCTTAAACGTGACTAAACAACCACTGTAGAGAATAAAAAACAGCTTTCGCATCAGTATTGCAAGTTGTGCTCATTGCTGTGGATCTTAGTCTAACTTAGTTGTGTTTTGAAGACGTGTGCATGCATGAAATCAGCTGATAAGCAGCTCTGTGTTGGAAGACAGATCCTATTGTAGGAGTTGTAACGTTACTTGCTTACTGAATGAAATATGGTGTGGATAAGGCGGGTAAATCAACAGGTTGCGCAGTAACGAGCAGTAGTTATGGCACCATCACTTTATTTAGGCCTGAAAGACTCACAAAGCTCGACTGTGTCGTGTCGTCCAACAAGCAAATTCTCGAAATTTCCTTTTTATTTTTTTATTCTTGGCCGTAATGCTTATATCGTTACGCAATAGTTTGCCTCCGGGGTTCACATTGAATTAGCTTTAGCATTGGTTATTCTCATTCAGTTGTCCTTCAACTGTGTGCACATTCTTAAAGTCTCGTGGTCTCATGGAAGCTCGATCAGAGTAGGGAAAACAGTTTGTAATTCAGAACGCCTCTTGTGTTATATGTAAACAGAATGACGTCAGCGAAAGGGCTGCCTAGCACGTGGTCTCATTCAGAGAATAATGGCTCGTGTGATCACTTGCCTAGTGAGTGGCCCTTGTTCT
The DNA here is from genome assembly GCF_988280905.1 of Pimephales promelas. Classification (NCBI taxonomy): domain Eukaryota; kingdom Metazoa; phylum Chordata; class Actinopteri; order Cypriniformes; family Leuciscidae; genus Pimephales; species Pimephales promelas. The sequence goes on from NC_142783.1 coordinate 21,268,164, forward strand.
TCGGACATATCAGCATGTGCAGACTGCAAGCATGTTACCTTTATCGCGCCACCCACCCACCTATCCCATTGTAATTGAGGTTTGATCCCTCCAGCAGGCATTGGTGTGTTTCCATTGGCAGGCCAGGTCATATAAGGCTTTTTGGATAGTCCTGGGTCGAGGGAGGGGGGTGACGGTCAGCTGTTTGGATTTGTGTACCCAAATCTTCATTTCACATGACTTTGCCCCTGCTGGATGTTTCCTCCCTGTGCCCCACAGAGCTCTATGCCAGCAATTATGACAATGTTAGCAGACCATGCAGCCAGACAGCTGCTGGACTTTAACCAGAAACTGGATATCAACCTGCTGGATAATGTGGTCAACTGCCTGTACCATGGGGTCGGGCCACAGGTAAGGAAGACCATTTCACAAACCGGTGAAACATAGTACCAAATGTAAGTATACGTGTGTAAATATATAAATATATATATATATATATATATATATATATATATATATATATATATATATATAAATAAATTTATTTATTTATATGTGTGTGTGTGTGTGTGTGTGTGTGTCTAAGAAATAAACTGCATTAGATGCATTGAAATATTATTCTTTAGAACTTTCTATTCAAAGAGTCCTGAAAAAACGTTCACAGTTCCCGCAACATGGTTTTCAACATTTATAATAATAAGAACTGTTTCTTGAGCACCAAATCAGCATATTAGGATGATTTCTAAAGTACCATGTGGCGTTGGAGACTGCTGTAATGATGCTGAAAATGTAATCTTCCCATCACAGGAATAAATTACATTTTACAACATGTTACGTTAAATTTAGGGCTGTCAAGTGATTACAATTTTTAATCCAATTATTTACAGGATATGCCGATTAATAAATCGAATTAATCGTACATTAAGTTTGGCTGAGAAATTACCCCCAAAAGATAATTTAAAGTCATCATTGTGTTCAATGAGAAAAGCATCAAATAGAGATTAAAAAAAGTAGCTTTACAATGAAATATATTATTTATTACATAGAATACATAGAATTTATTACATAAATGTTTAGGGCCATGATTTTTGTTTTCAGGAGCTGCATCTGAATTGGTTTTTAAAATTTATTTTAGAGATAGGGATTTTGTCCAAATAATTTTTTTAATCAAATAAATGCTGCCTTTGTGAAGTTGTCTTTCAAAAGAATTAATCATATTTGTGTGTATAAATACACATTCTGACATCATTATATATATTGTCCACAGTTTTGTTGTTTTTGTTTTATAGTGTAAGTTAAGACAAGTGTTTCTCTATTTCAGCAAAGAATGGCCCAGGAGGTGCTGACTCATTTGAAGGAGCACCCAGACGCGTGGACACGAGTTGACACCATTCTAGAGTTCTCTCAGAATATGAACACCAAAGTAAGCCAAGTCCCAACTTACTCTGGTGGAGGGTCATGGTTTCTATACTTTGAGGAAGATCTGATCTCTTATCACATATTATACTGGAACACAATTTGGTTTTCTTTTCCTTCAAACCAGAACGATTGCCTTATATCAGCAAATACCCATTTTCTGATGTGTATTGGGGTTGCTTAGCATCATGTCAGAAACAGATTCCTCTGTACACATTTGAGATCACATTTTCCTACACCTCTCCTCACAGTCCTGTCTTGGTCAAGCTAAGTCAGAGTTAAAGTTGGTGTGTGAGGATCCTCTGTTGACAGTGAAATACCTCAGTACTACCTTCAACTGTACAGTAGCCAGAGGTGTGTTAATGACTGACTGTTTGAGGTCAGGATATATAAAGCACCTGATCCATGTGATCCAAGTTCTGAGCCATGGATTTTTATTTTGATATTGATGATGAAAGCAGAGGATCCATGTAGTGTAGAATTTCTGGAAGCCTGAAACAGAATTTCTGCTCTGATAAACTACACACTCCCAGAGTTCATAACATTTGTTCACTTTGTAGTGCGTAGACTGAATGTAAATAATTTAGTGAATAGTGTAGTATTTGGGATGAATTGTCTTCCTCAGTGTGTTAATAGACTTCCTCAAAGTACTGCTGACCCAGTTTGCCGTCTGCTTGCCTTTTAAGATTGCTCTTAACACTCTGGTCATTACTAATGTTTGAGTTGATTTATCAACAGTATCTGTAATATCAAAATGATAATGGTCCAAAAGTGAGGGCTCTAGAAGAACAGACAGGAAAAAATGCAGAGCAGGTAAATTCTTTGAATTTGTCTAAATTCATCAAGCAAAATACAGACAGAGCGCATTTAAAGTGCTTTTTGAACGTTTGGCTTTTTGCTTAATTTATTTACAGCCTTGAAAAAGCAAACAAAAGACAATTAATTGAAGTTGTTCATTTTTGATATTAATCACAATGTTCCATTATGTTGATTGCTTGTAATAGGACGAAAAGGGGTGTGTCTTCCTGTGCACCTTGACACAGCTAGGCTTTGGCGGCAGGCCTCCACAAGGTCTACCTTTTCATTCCCTTACTCTCAATTCTGCTGTGCCTCCATTCACACTGCACATGCCTCATATGGAGCTGAGAGACGGCAGGGAGATAGGCAGGCGGTTTACCCCATTTTGTTTTTACCCCAGTCATGGATGGTAACAGTTGTTTCCACTGTAGGGATCATCAGTGTCTTTGTGTGCTGTGGTTCCCATTTTCTCCCCAAGCATTTGTGACCCGTGCTGGCAAAATGTGTCGTAATGCGCACAAGCTAATTATGAGCTACAGGCAAAACAAGTGAAATGTCAGTTTTGGTTGAATTTGAGGTTTTCACAAAAATTCTTTCAGTAAGCCCTCGACTAGCGATTCCAATGCCACAAATAGTAATGATGAAGCATCTACAATTATCTTTATTTGTACATTTTCTGAGAGGCTAGGCTACCTTTCAAAATCTTAATAAAATGCAGTTTTTCTCTGCACGCTTCTCGGCGGTTAGTGCTTCTCAAGTTTGGTATCGTTGTAAAGTGCAGCATTCCAACTTTGAAAATATTCATAGCCAATTCTCAGTGGCATGAGTCTGAACCAATGAAATGTGATTCTTAATTTGATCTTACTCTCGCTGACTGGCACATCCGAAGCATGCACACAAAGACGCTTCTCAGACAGCGCGCAATCCCGATATACAGAGAATTAAAGCATTTCAAAATAATTTTTGTGTATTCATGCAATTGCAAACATCTGCTATGTCTTAAATTAACATTTTTTTAACTGTTGGGCAAAAACATCTGATGTGTACTAACGTTAGATCCGTGCATTAAGTAGGTCCTAATATATAGGCTGTCTGTCTCATCAATGTTAATCAAACAATTATGGTATCATGGAAAAAAAAAATTAATATATATATTTTTTCTATAGATATGGGTTTTGACTTGGTGTGTGCCAAATTTGGTGTTATTACCAGGGAGCTTAATGGATGATTGCTAGGTGAATTGTTTTGGAACCTTCTGAAAACTCGATTCTTCTCAAAATTGACTTTGCTGACTTTATCCACCAATTGGTGTAGCACAAATCATCTTTTTTTTGTCTGATTCCAACAAATCATATTTCATTAAAAATATATATATTTTTATAGAGAGAATGTAAAAATAATAACTATTTTTTTAAAAATTTGTTCATCGTGACTAATTTTGCCATCACGGATCACGTTTCTCCTCTACCCTATTTTGTTTCTCCTCTTGATCATGCACCAAGAAATATAGCAACATCACATGTGGACAATGGGCTATATGCACGCATAAGTTCCGCATTTGACGCAAGGATGCTCGTCCATTTCCGGTTGTGTAGATTAAAGCGGACGAAAACCGGAGAAAACGGGATTATGGCAGAGTCTTCAATATTTACTGTCCTCCCGTCTTTGAAACGAAATTTACATACGTTTAGATGTAATTTTATATATAGTTATGTTTATTTAATATAATTTTAAAAAGAAGCATAAACACAACGAGGGGTGTCTGTTTTATCTGTTTTTGTGACTAACGTTTCATTAGTATAACCATGGAGTATAAAATTCAATATAAATTCTCTGTATTGCATTGGACTCTATGATCGGGGAAGTTATCGAGCATCCTTACACCTTCACCGGCAATAACGCCGTGCATAGAGCCCATAGTGACTAAGCGTCCTGTTGCAATGTTTTTTTTTTTGGCATTGCCCTTTTTCTTTTTCTTTTATGTTTATTTTTAAACCTCTTAAAAATTAAAGGTGAAAAGATCCTGGTGATTTGAGAAAATTAAATCTGTCTGTTATGTAACCTACCTCTCCAGGCCTCACCTTTAATACACTCACATAGTGTATGATCTGTATTCCCTGTTTTGCTTTTACACATTACTTTTTTTGCGTCATGTTTTTCCTCTTTCCTCATTAATCCCTACAGTCGAAATGCTGATGATCCAAATAACAATAGTGATCATGACAAGGACACTAATGCACCATGAATACTCTCTTAAAAGCAGCATGGTGGCAGTCTTAAGGCAGTCTATAGACCCAAACCTGTGGCTTGTCTTGCTGTTCCTGAGACCCACACCAGTTATTGGTGGAAACATTAGTGTCACTTTAAAACAGAAAGGGGTTTGGTCTTTAGTTCGCCTATGGGAAAACGTATCTATGATGATTAAATCCTTGTGAGTGGCCATTGACTCATAAAAGAATCCTTCGGTTCTTTTTATTTTTGGACACATGTTGCGTCGTTCCCCCAAGCTGCTTGCTTTGTTGTGGCCGAGCACAGAATCAAACCATTAGCTTTTTGCTATTAACGTAACGTCTCCTTTCCTGTCTTTCACATTCTGGTGTGACATGGCCAGAAACAGCAAAACTTCTACAGAATCTCATACAAACATTGTATAGTTTTTATGGGGGATTATGGACTTTTTTGTGTTCTTTTTTGAGTTTGTAATAAAAATTTCTCACTGAAGTCAAATCTGCATGAAGTTTTTTTCAATCTGAATCCATTTGGAACAATCTAAAGAATGTGTGAAAATATATTAGGCAGTCAAAGTTAAGAGCAATTTTTTTGTTTTCCTTGTTTAACGGTACAGCTCTGGCAGATTGGCTGGTTAAAGCTTGGATCCTTACATCTTGATTTGTTCTCTTGGCATTACAGTACTATGCTCTGCAGATTCTGGAAACAGTTATTAAAACAAGATGGAAGATTCTGCCCAGAAACCAATGTGAAGGTAGGACTTACTCATAAGAATTCCCCCTTACCACTTTGAGATAAATGACTAATTCATAGCTCAGTTTAAATCAATTCTTAAGTCATAAGCAGCTCAAAGGAGGCTGGATTTGGACAAGTGGTGAAGGGATCATTAAAAGGTAGAAGTAAACATTTCACTCTGTGACGGACTCTACAAAACGTTCTTAGCAGGCCAGCACATTCATTAGTCAAGTGAGTGATTGCCAAGTTGAGCTGAATTCTCCTTTTAAAAATGCATGGAAGGCTGTCTGCTCAGCTTAGTGTTCATTTGCTTCCAAAAAGACTGGAATCTGCTCTGTTAAAGATAAAATGAAATAGAAAAACATGGCATAAGGGAAAAAAGGGATTTTTTATCTTGCAGTTACTGTAAATTTGGCCTCTAGTTCATAAACGCCAGAGGAGAACTGGCCCCTGACTAAGCCTGGGTTCTCCCAAGGTTTTTTTTTTTCTCCATTGGGTCATCTGATGGAGTTTTAGGACACCATCGGGTCACTTGATGGAGTTTTTCGGTTCCTTGCTCAGTTGGGGATATTCAAATTAAATGACCCATCATACCATTGATCTGCTCTACCAAACTTGGATGGTTTTTTTTCCAGTAGTAAACAAACAATGTTAAGTTGTTTTGATACAGCTTAGATGCAGCTTTGATACAATCTGTATTGTGAAAGGCGCTATACAAATATATTTGACTTGACTATATATATATATATATATAAATATGTGTGTGTGTCTTATACAAAGTTAAAGGGATAGTTCACCCAAAAATGTACATTCTGTCATCATTTACTCACCCTCAAGTTGTTCCAAAATAAATTATTAGGGGAAAATGAATAATTTGAAGTCAATGATGTTCATCAACTGTTTGGTTACCCATTTTCTTCGAAATATCTTCTTTTGTGTTCAGCAGAAGAAAGAAATTCATACAGGTTTGGAACAACTTGAGGGTGTTTAAAAATGTTGTTTGTTGGAAGTATGATTTAGCAGATCTGCAGGTGATCAGACAGTCTTCTGAGAAGAGCTGCTTCCATCTGAATGGAGAGCTCTTGGAGGTATGTGCTGTCTTACAGTATGCATTGACGCTCTTCACTGCTCTGCTTTATTTCAGGCATTAAAAAGTATGTTGTGGGGCTGATTATCAAGACATCATCAGATGCAGCCAATGTTGAGGTCAGTGAATGTCCACTTATTTTGTTTACTGTCTTCTTTAGTTGATATCTGTTTTATTCTATGCTCTGCTTCCTTTCAGAAAGAAAAGGTGTACATTGGAAAACTCAACATGATATTAGTACAGGTGAGTTTTGTCTGACTACTTATTCTTAGTGCACATTAGAGGGATTCATAGCCATTCATAATGATGATGTGGGGGCATATATTTGATGACTGCAATAAAAATGTCTGTTACCCTTCATGTTTCTTGATGTGTTCGTGTTTAGATCCTGAAGCAGGAATGGCCAAAACATTGGCCCACATTTATCAGTGACATTGTTGGTGCTAGCCGCACCAGTGAGAGCCTTTGCCAGAACAACATGATCATTCTGAAACTCCTCAGTGAAGAGGTGTTTGACTTCTCCAGTGGCCAGATGACACAAGTAAAAGCCAAACATCTGAAGGACAGGTGAGATCGCATTAAAAGAGAATAACTGTCATATTTTATGGTTTACTATTAAATAGGGGTGACCCCGAATAGTCGAAGATTCAATGCTTTGATAGGAGGAGCTTGAGTCGACTACCAATCTCATGGTTGAATCTTTGCAGAGATGTTATGAAACGAGGAACATTTTGGCTAAATGAGGGTGCTCAGTGTCTGATTTCACATCTAACTACCTGCCAAGAAGTTAATATACAGCCTATTATGATAATGCTGTAAATAAAAATGTGAAAAGAAAGAAGCTTTTAATAAATATTTTTAATGTGTGTGAATAAATTCAACCACCCATGTGAGAGATTTAATTTTCACTTTCCATGATCCGTGACCGAGAGAGGAGCATCTTGGCAGCAGAGATTTAAATCTTTAACAATGGATTAAAAAAAATCTAAAGTGTGGATGCACATCATCATAAAGGATATTCTCCAAGGCTGGATTTAGCATCAGGAAATTAAACCATGATCGCACTTCTGCTGGCTAATGTTATTTGTATAATGTTATAACAAGTTATTTTTCTTCAGGAGATTCTAAAACACTTAAAGTGAAAAACGCTTAAATGCTTAAAGAGCACTGTTCTGTACATCGTGGCTTTAAAATGTTAAAGCCCCACCCACTATTCGACTATTAGTTGACTAAAGGCAAGACTTGACGATTCTAATTCCACTATCAAAATCCTTATTCGGGGACACCTCTATTATTAAACGAAGTTGTATCATATTACTTCTTGAAAATTAATCTGTATTGTTTTGTGATCCATCTGCAGCATGTGCAATGAGTTCTCTCAGATATTCCAGTTGTGCCAGTTTGTGATGGTATGTATTGTTTTTTTTTTATATATTGTTTTTCTCTCATACAAAAAGAGTTTGTGAAAGTATATGCAAACTTTCTCTTAATCATTTAAACACTCTCTAAATTCTTTTTCAGCTTTTCTAGTTAATTATTAAATGATGAACTGACAATCTAGTGTTTTGTAATTTGTGATTTGTCAACATAACTCTCATAAACCTTAAAAGAAATCTCTGATTTTAATGTCACAGCTATAACATTTAAAATTGAACCATACGTTTGTTTTGCATATGTATAAAAATCATGTTATCAAGTTTTTATTGGCTTGAAAATTTAGTTTTTTTCAACATTTTTTTAGGAAAATTCCCAGAATGCCCCTCTTGTGCATGCTACCTTGGAGACTCTGCTAAGGTTTCTCAACTGGATTCCCTTGGGCTATATCTTTGAAACTAAACTCATCAGTACCCTGGTGTACAAGGTAAAATATCTAAATGTTTTATTACTCTTAGAGACTTTGTGAAGAACTAGGAATATAGTTGTTTGATAGATGACTTCATTTTTACCTTTACTCATTAGTAACTGCTATAAATCACCACTTTTATTTAAAAAAAAAAACAATATTGAGCAGCAGCATGCTTCAAGTGAACAATCAGAATTAAGTGTTCCCGACAGTAGTGTAATAACTATGTTTATAGTGTATGTATTTTTTGTTGTACAAATGATTCATGCAATAACAATTACAAATATAGCTGCGAGCAGCGATGGCGGGCCCAAGCCGGTGGCACCGCAACCCCGGTTCCTTTAGTTACCTAAAGGCACCCGGGTAGCGGTGCCGAAGGCTTTGGCCCTTTTATGATTAAATGTTAAAACGGCTTGCCATACTCTGTCATTTCGACTAGTCACAATTATGTTACAGATGTCTTAAATGATAATACAAACTATCCAAAATGTAATTACGAATAGACAGAAAGACGTTGTTGATATCTACAATGTTAATTCCGGACAGGCAAACTTAGCTTTTAAATGTTAAAAGGGCTTGCCATACAGGGACGTAGGCTCAGAGAGAGGCTCACCATATTCAAACCAAAATATCTGACTTCCTCTTGGTCCGAGCTAATGACTATGTATTAGAAAGTTGTCTGGCTTGAGGAGTACAATGTATATACCGATTTTTGTAACTGTAGATAAAACTAACAACCCCACTTTTGTCAAAAGGTGGCGCTATTTAGTCCTTGCACATTGCCCGTTTCTGAAACTTTGCACGTCTACTGGCTAATAAATGTGATGTATCTGTTGAGTTTCAAGCAATTTCAATTTCAATTTGACTGTTGAAAAGAAGTGCGCCGATTAGATACTCAGGATCGGTATCGGCTCTGACACTGCCATCTTTGACGAGGCTGATTCAAATTCTATATTGTGCATATACTATTCTGTTAGGCACAAAGGCACAAAAACTTTCTAAAGTACCATAAAGTTTTTGTGTACTGTATTATTAGTGTTCTGAAGCTATTATGTGATATAGAAATTAATATTTAAGTCATTAAATTCAAGAACACAAACTTTTCCCTCTCTGCGCCTGTCAGTCATTCTCCATTCAGCATTCAAACAGCACGTCACATTCGGTTACAGTCAATGATGAAACGATCTTCAATGATTCAATGTTAATCCTATTATACTGGATCTTTAAGATAAAGGTCTAAAGGTCTATATTTTCGAATGAAGAAACTTTTTCTTGCTGGACTTTATTGCTGTAACTTAATCGTGTTACTTTCTACCGGGTGTCGGACGCTGTCGGTTAGATCACAACACTAGAGTCAGAGCACTATAATTGTTCTTCACGCACACAGTAACTGAAATTTAAAACCTTTAAAAGAAAAGGCTCAATAAACTATTGCATAGATAGATAATGTATAATACACTGTTCATAAATATGTATTTCCTTTGTGCTTTGAACTTTTCAATACGGACTCAATGCGCTGTAACTTCATGTGGCTTCAAGCACATCATTCTCCGCTCGGGATGCACATAAGTGCTTTGTGCTGCACCGTATTGGAGCCGTAATATCATAATGCAGTGACGTAATGACAGATTATTAATTGCCTTTCAATTATATGTTGCTTTATAGCAGCCATGGCTATATTTTTTTTTAATGATTTTTGTTATCTTGTTTTTCATGAATGTATTTTTCAAAAATAAGAGCAATGTGTATTATCTATTATTAATATGGTTTATAATAGCATTTTTGTCATAGATTATGACAAAGTAATCATATGATCCACCAGCGAGGAACCAGCAGAACAGAGTGAACATTCTTTCTGTTTAGTTCAATCCTACTTAATAGGAATTTATTTAAAATGCTCGCTCTAATCCACACCATTAATGTCTTGTGCGGACATCCGTATTTTGACTTTCGGTTTTAAGTAAGCGATTTAAAAGCTCCCAAGTCCCAGCGGAGTCACACGTTGATTAACCGGTGGGAATATACACAATAGGCCTACCTGATATTGAACACAAGAGGGCAGTATAGCACTACGTATGACTCAGATTATTATTTTTTTATGAATTTTACAACAATTCTGGCTGTTTTTGAACGTAAACACAATTCTTAAATGAAAAAAAAGGAAAAATTGGGGAAGTTATAATACTTGTATAATTTAATTTAGAAACAAATGATGTATAATTACATTTTTAGAAGATATGAGGCTTTTAGTGTTTACTTTTTTGACATTACTTTAATCTTTTGCCATAGTTGCACATGTCTATTGGCTAATAAATGTGATGTATCTGTTGAGTTTCAAGCAATTTCAAGCAAGCTAAGAGTCCCAAAAGCATCAAAAAATAATGTTAAAGTTTGTTTCGTTGCCACGGCATTTTGAAAGTGACACACTTCCTGCTGCCAGTTGGTGGCGCTATAACTTTGACTCACAATAGTCACATCCATGTGATCGGTCTCTTACAGCGAAAACACTGCTGAAGTTTCATCAAGATCAGTTAATGTATGCTGAAGTTATAACACACATCCTGTTCCATGTTTCTCGCCATAATTTCGTTTCCTCGCCACGGCCAAACCGTTCGAGATATCAAAAATCCCGTGGCACTTTTTCATCCTTAATGTCTTGACTTCACGCTGATCGAGTTTCGTCGAATTTGGTTCAGTGCTCTAGGAGCAATAATTTAAATTACATTGCATGTGTTTTAAACACAACCCTAAATAGCCAACTTCCTGTTGGGCTGGGGTAAAAAGTAAGAGTGTGAAGTATATATGAAACGATGAGATCTATATGTGTACCAAGTTTCATATTATTACATGCAAGTGTGTTTGATTTATGGACCAAATTTTCAGACCAAGTTTATTGACCAAGTTAATCTGATTAATAAACTAATTATATAAAACTATTGTCAATTCACTACAATTAAACTAGTTATATGCCTTTACTTATAAAAAATAAAAATAAAAACTTATTTAAAAAATACCAGGCTTGAGAAATGTATTTTCTTTATGCAGGTCATACACACAGCAGTGAAATGGTTAAGCCCCCTCCCCCTGCACACACACACACACACACACACACACACAGACAGCCAGCCAGCCAGCCAAAGGCTCAGAGTGGCCATATTCAAACAAAAATATCTGAGTTTCTGTGGGTCCTAGCTAATAAGTGTCAATTAGAAAGTTGTCCGGCTCGAGGAGTACAATATACATACCAATTTTTGTAACTCTAGTTAAAACTAACCACCCCACTTTTGTCAAAAGGTGGCGCTACTGAGCCCTCACCACGCCCGTTTCTGCAACTTTGCACATGTCTACTGGCTAATAAATGTGATGTGTCTGTCGAGTTTCATGCAATTTGAAGCATGCTAAGGGTCTCAAAAGCATCCTAAAAGCATCCTAAAAGAAGGGTAAAGTTTGATGCGTCGCCACGGCAACAGTTTCAAAGATATCAAGAATCCATTCACAGGTCTACATCTGCCGTATGTTTACATTATACATATGAAGTTTGAAGCAAATCGGGTAAAAATAAAAGGGTGATATCTAAGCATTTTGAAAGTGACACACTTCCTGCTGCCAGTTGGTGGCGCTATAACTTTGACTCACAATAGTCACATCCATGTGATCGTCCTCTTACAGCGAACACACTGCTGAAGTTTCATCAAGATCAGTTAATGTATGCTGAAGTTATAACACACTTCCTGTTTCACGTTTCTCGCCATGATTTCGTTTCCTCGCCACGGACAAACCGTTCGAGATATAAAAAATCCCCTCGCAAACTTTCATCCTCAATGTCTTGACTTCACGCTGACCGAGTTTCGTCGAATGTGGATCAAAGCTCTAGGAGGAGTATTTGACATTCCATTGCGAGCGTTTTACAAACAAACCTCAATAGCCAAATTCCTGTTGGGCTGGGGTAAAAAGTAAGAGTGTGAGGTATAGATGAAACGATGAGATCAACGTGTGTACCGAGTTTCATATTATTACATACAAGCGTGTTTGAGTTATGGACCAAGTGTTCGGACCCCGTTCCAGGGGGCGCTGACGAGCTGCCCTGCCACGTCCGGGTACCATCTTCAGCCCGGCTCTGATGGCCGCGGGTTCTGACCCGTGTGCAAAGTTTCAAGAGTTTTCGAGCACGTTAAGGGCCCCAAAAGTGCCCAAAAGGTAGCAAAATAATAATAATACTAAAGAATAAATATAGCTGCGAGCAGCGATGGCGGGCCCAAGCCGGTGGCACCGCAACCCCGGTTCCTTTAGTTACCTAAAGGCACCCGGGTGGCGGTGCCGAAGGCTTTGGCCCTTTCATGATTAAATGTTAAAACGGCTTGCCATACTCTGTCATTTCGACTAGTCAAAATTATGTTACAGATATCTTAAATGATAATACAAACTATCCAAAATGTAATTACGACTAGACAGAAAGACGTTGTTGATATACAATGTTAATTCCGGATAGGCAAACTTAGCTTTATACAGGGACATAGGCTCAGAGAGAGGCTCACCATATTCAAACCAAAATATCGGACTTCCTCTTGGTCCGAGCTAATGACTATGTAATAGAAAGTTGTCCGGCTTGAGGAGTAAAATGTATATACCGATTTTTGTAACTGTAGATAAAACTAACAACCCCACTTTTGTCAAAAGGTGGCGCTATTTAGTCCTTGCACCATGCCCGTTTCTGAAACTTTGCACGTCTACTGGCTAATAAATGTGATGTATCTGTTGAGTTTCAAGCAATTTCAATTTCAATTTGACTGTTGAAAAGAAGTGCGCCGATTAGATACTCAGGATCGGTATCGGCTCTGACACTGCCATCTTTGACGAGGCTGATTCAAATTCTATATTGTGCATATACTATTCTATGTAAGGCACAAAGGCACAAAAACTTTCTAAAGTACCATAAAGTTTTTGTGTACTGTATTATAAGTGTTCTGAAGCTATTGTGTGATATAGAAATTAATATTTAAGTCATTAAATTCAAGAACACGTAAACTTTTCCCTCTCTGCGCCTGTCAGTCATTCTCCATTCAGCATTCAAACAGCACGTCGCATTCGGTTACAGTCAATGATGAAACGATCTTCAAGATGATTCAATGTTAATCCTATTATACTGGGTCTTTAAGATAAAGGTCTAAAGGTCTATATTTTCGAATGAAGAAACTTTTTCTTGCTGGACTTTATTGCTGTAACTTAATCGTGTTACTTTCTACCGGGTGTCGGACGCTGTCGGTTAGATCACAACACTAGAGTCAGAGCACTATAATTGTTCTTCACGCACACAGTAACTGAAATTTAAAACCTTTAAAAGAAAAGGCTCAATAAACTATTGCATAGATATATAATGTATAATACACTGTTCATAAATATGTATTTCCTTTGTGCTTTGAACTTTTCAATACGGACTCAATGCGCTGTAACTTCATGTGGCTTCAAGCACATCATTCTCCGCTCGGGATGCACATAAGTGCTTTGTGCTGCACCGTATTAGAGCCGTAATATCATAATGCAGTGACGTAATGACAGATTATTAATTGCCTTTCAATTATATGTTGCTGCGTCATTAAACATCTGTCCTATGCATTTCAAACATTTATAGCAGCCATGGCTATATCTTTTTATGATTTTTGTTATCTTGTTTTTCATGAATGTATTTTTTAAAAATAAGAGCAATGTGTATTATCTATTATTAATATAGTTTATAATAGCATTTTTGTCATAGATTATGACAAAGTAATCATATGATCCACCAGCGAGGAACCAGCAGAACAGAGTGAACATTCTTTCTGTTTAGTTCAATCCTACTTAATAGGAATTTATTTAAAATGCTCGCTCTACTCCACACCATTAATGTCTTGTGCGGACATCCGTATTTTGACTTTCGGTTTTAAGTAAGCGATTTAAAAGCTCCCAAGTCCCAGCGGAGTCACACGTTGATTAACCGGTGGGAATATACACAATAGGCCTACCTGATATTGAACACAAGAGGGCAGTATAGCACTACGTATGACTCAGATTATTATTTTTTTCTGAATTTTACAACAATTCTGGCTGTTTTTGAACGTAAACATAATTCTTAAATGAAAAAAGGGAAAAATTGGGGAAGTTATAATATTTGTATAATTTAATTTAGAAACAAATGATGTATAATTACATTTTTAGAAGATATGAGGCTTTTAGTGTTTACTTTTTTCACATTACTTTAATCTTTTGCCATAGTTGCACATGTCTACTGGCTAATAAATGTGATGTATCTGTTGAGTTTCAAGCAATTTCAAGCATGCTAAGAGTCCCAAAAGCATCAAAAAAGAATGTTAAAGTTTGTTTCGTTGCCACGGCAACAGTATCAAAGATATCAAAAATTCATTCACAGGTCTACATCTGCCGTGTATTTACATTATACAGATGAAGTTTGAAGCAAATCGGTTAAAAATAAGAGAGTGATTTCAAAGCATTTTGAAAGTGACACACTTCCTGCTGCCAGTTGGTGGCGCTATAACTTTGACTCACAATAGTCACATCCATGTGATCGGTCTCTTACAGCGAAAACACTGCTGAAGTTTCATCAAGATCAGTTAATGTATGCTGAAGTTATAACACACATCCTGTTTCATGTTTCTCGCCATAATTTTGTTTCCTCGCCACGGCCAAACCGTTCGAGATATCAAAAATCCCGTGGCACTTTTTCATCCTTAATGTCTTGACTTCACGCTGATCGAGTTTCGTCGAATTTGGTTCAGTGCTCTAGGAGCAATAATTTAAATTCCATTGCATGTGTTTTAAACACAACCCTAAATAGCCGACTTCCTGTTGGGCTGGGGTAAAAAGTAAGAGTGTGAAGTATATATGAAACGATGAGATCTATATGTGTACCAAGTTTCATATTATTACATGCAAGTGTGTTTGATTTATGGACCAAATTTTCAGACCAAGTTTATTGACCAAGTTAATCTGATTAATAAACTAATTATATAAAACTATTGTCAATTCACTACAATTAAACTAGTTATATGCCTTTACTTATAAAAAATAAAAATAAAAACTTATTTAAAAAATACCAGGCTTGAGAAATGTATTTTCTTTATGCAGGCCATACACACAGCAGTGAAATGGTTAAGCCCCCTCCCCCTGCACACTCACACACACACACAGACAGCCAGCCAGTCAGCCAGCCAGCCAAAGACACAGAGACACAGAGACATGTAGGCTCAGAGTGGCCATATTCAAACAAAAATATCTGACTTTCTGTGGGTCCTAGCTAATAAGTGTCAATTAGAAAGTTGTCCAGCTCGAGGAGTACAATATACATACCAATTTTTGTAACTCTAGTTAAAACTAACAACCCCACTTTTGTCAAAAGGTGGCGCTACTGAGCCCTCACCACGCCCGTTTCTGAAACTTTGCACATGTCTACTGGCTAATAAATGTGATGTGTCTGTCGAGTTTCATGCAATTTGAAGCATGCTAAGGGTCTCAAAAGCATCCAAAAAGCATCCTAAAAGAAGGGTAAAGTTTGATGCGTCGCCACGGCAACAGTTTCAAAGATATCAAGAATCCATTCACAGGTCTACATCTGCCGTATGTTTACATTATACAGATGAAGTTTGAAGCAAATCGGGTAAAAATAAAAGGGTGATATCAAAGCATTTTGAAAGTGACACACTTCCTGCTGCCAGTTGGTGGCGCTATAACTTTGACTCACAATAGTCACATCCATGTGATCATCCTCTTACAGCGAACACACTGCTGAAGTTTCATCAAGATCAGTTAATGTATGCTGAAGTTATAACACACTTCCTGTTTCACGTTTCTCGCCATGATTTCGTTTCCTCGCCACGGACAAACCGTTCGAGATATAAAAAATCCCCTCGCAAACTTTCATCCTCAATGTCTTGACTTCACGCTGACCGAGATTCGTCGAATTTGGATCAAAGCTCTAGGAGGAGTATATGACATTCCATTGCGAGCGTTTTACAAACAAACCTCAATAGCCGACTTCCTGTTGGGCTGGGGTAAAAAGTAAGAGTGTGAGGTATAGATGAAACGATGAGATCAACATGTGTACCGAGTTTCATATTATTACATACAAGCGTGTTTGAGTTATGGACCAAGTGTTCGGACCCCGTTCCAGGGGGCGCTGACGAGCCGCCCTACCACGCCCGGGTACCAGCTTCAGCCCGGCTCTGATGGCCGCGGGTTCTGACCCGTGTGCAAAGTTTCAAGAGTTTTCGAGCACGTTAAGGGCCCCAAAAGTGCCCAAAAGGTAGTAAAATAATAATTATTATAATAATAATAGTAAAGAAAAATAATCCCAAGGAAAACAATAGGGCCTTCGCCCTTTCAGGGCTTGGGCCCTAATAATCCCAAGGAAAACAATAGGGCCTTCGCCCTTTCAGGGCTTGGGCCCTAAAGATTGCATTTCAAGCAGTGGTCTTTGAGATATTTGTTGACCTCTCTTCTCTCTTCTATATTTATTTCTAGTTTTTAAACGTCCCGATGTTTCGCAATGTGACACTGAAATGCTTGACTGAAATAGCAGGAGTCAGTGTCAGCCAGTACGAAGAGCAGTTTGTCAGTCTCTTCACTCTGACCATGATGCAGCTCAAACAGGTAACCTCCTCTCTTGTTTAAATCAAAGTAAAATTCCCATATACCCATTGGTCTTGGGCTATTCTGATGTTCTCTTTCTTACTTGTGTGTTGAAGATGCTTCCACTGAACACCAACATCCGGCTGGCGTATGCAAACGGTAAAGATGATGAGCAAAACTTTATTCAGAACCTCAGCCTGTTCCTCTGCACCTTCCTCAAAGAGCACGGACAGCTGATAGAAAAGAGACTGAACATCAGAGAGACGCTTATGGAGGTATGCACAGACTGAACTTGGTTGTGGAGAATCAACCACTGTCTCTTTGCTGATTAGATGCCAATGTGTTAAGACCCTGTTTGTTCTGTTCAGGCTCTACATTACATGTTGCTGGTGTCAGAGGTGGAGGAGACCGAGATCTTTAAGATCTGTTTGGAGTACTGGAACCACCTTGCAGCTGAGCTGTACAGAGAGAGTCCTTTCTCAACTTCGACTTCTCCCTTACTCTCAGGCAGCCAACACTTTGATGTACCGCCCCGCAGACAGCTCTACCTACCTGTGCTGTCTAAGGTTAGCTCACTTACAATTTGTGATGAAATACTTCTTTTTTTTTTTTTGGTAGAAACAATAGAGTTTTTTGTGATACTGTTTTGCAGGTACGTTTGTTGATGGTGAGCCGCATGGCCAAGCCAGAGGAAGTGCTGGTGGTGGAGAACGATCAGGGCGAGGTGGTTCGAGAGTTCATGAAGGATACAGACTCCATCAACCTCTACAAGAACATGAGGGAGACGCTTGGTGAGCGCTATGCTCCTTTGTACTATGAATGCAGATTTTTTTTTTTGCCCACTAATCTGTGTTTATTATAAGTGTGATCATATTTCTCTCTCTCTGCAGTCTATCTTACCCATCTGGATTATGCCGACACAGAGCGTATTATGACAGAAAAGCTTCACAATCAGGTGAACGGTACAGAGTGGTCCTGGAAGAACCTGAACACACTATGCTGGGCTATTGGTTCCATCAGTGGAGCTATGCATGAAGAAGATGAGAAGCGTTTCCTCGTCACTGTCATAAAGGTGCGGAAATCTTAAAATGCAAAGATGTAAAGTCTTGTAATGAAAAATAAGAACCATAACAATGTTCCCACAACATCTACAGGACCTGCTGGGACTATGTGAGCAGAAGAGAGGCAAGGATAACAAGGCCATCATTGCCTCCAACATCATGTACATTGTTGGCCAGTACCCACGGTTCCTACGTGCGCACTGGAAATTCTTGAAGACTGTTGTTAATAAATTGTTTGAGTTTATGCATGGTGAGTAGCAAATGCTTTGAGCCTTAGAATAGAATCAAAGATTTGCATCTGTATACAGATGTGATATCTTTTGGTCTGATTTTTAAATAAAAGCATCTTTGATGTCAGATTTGATTATACATATACAGAGTTCTAATTTTAGCTTGATTAAATTAACACGATTACATCAGTTCTTTTACAATTATTTTTTACTATTTATTCTTCTCAGAAACCCATGATGGAGTTCAAGACATGGCGTGTGACACGTTTATAAAGATAGCTCAGAAGTGTAGGAGGCATTTTGTGCAGGTGCAGGTGGGAGAGGTGATGCCCTTCATTGATGAGATCCTCAACAACATCAACACCATCATCTGTGACCTGCAGCCCCAGCAGGTATCAAATAACCTCATCTGTCTCCGTTAGCCTGCTCCATGTTTAACGGTCACATTATGCTTTAGAAATGTATAACATTTGAGAAGTTTTTGCAACTCTGCTGGACTTGAACGACCATTTGTTGTTTGTAGGTGCATACATTTTACGAGGCTGTTGGCTATATGATTGGAGCACAGACGGATCAGGCTGTACAGGAACACCTAATAGAGAAGTACATGTTGTTGCCTAACCAGGTGTGGGACAGCATCATTCAGCAGGCCACCAAGGTGTGTGTTTTCTCAAACATCAAATTTTGTTCAATTAAAAAAAAAAAAAAATTTAAGACTGATCTTAAATTTATGGTGTTGTATGTTTATGGTGTTATTCTATAGAATGTGGACATTCTTAAGGACCCGGAGACAGTGAAGCAGTTGGGAAGCATCCTGAAGACCAACGTCCGAGCGTGTAAAGCCGTGGGACACCCTTTTGTTATTCAGTTGGGTCGCATCTACCTGGACATGCTCAATGTATACAAGTGCCTCAGTGAAAACATCTCTGCTGCCATCCAGACCAACGGTGTGTTTTTCTTTAGTCTATCAAATCTCTCTGTACTTTTCAGATTTTATCATATGTGTGCGCACATGTTTAAGACAAGAAGTTTAATTCTAGAGTGTATTCATGTGTATATTTTCCGTGTATATGCATCTCTGTTGGTTGTAGGCATGTGCCGGTATTGAGCTTTTATCACGGTATATGGTTATCACGATATTTGAATTGCACGAGAAACGGATGGATTGGGGGTATCTAAAAAAACAACTTGCATCACAATGTCTAATTGTGATTGTCAAAACATTTGGTAACTAAACAGAATTTCATTATGTTTAGTCACATTTACAAGCGCCAAAACAGTATTTATTTTCTAAATTTCATTTAAAAAGGACAGAACCTGGGAGCTTATATTTTTTTCATGTCATAAGGATCCTGCTCTGTCTTGTCTGTTAGTGGCAGTTTCCCCTTTACTCTGCGATTTTTCTCTGCGTGAGAAAATGGATGTGTGGCGTGAGAGCATGTGAAAAGTGTAAATTGCGCGAGTCTCAAGCTGAAAGCTCAGCCCTGTTTTTAGAAGGGATACATCGTCGGCAGCGTTCCTCCTTCCGCCATGCTTCTTCTTCATGTGAGGATTGTTTATTTTAGTCTATATTAGAGTGCGCACTGCGTAGCATATCTTTTTACAGTAGTTGATGGAAAATAAACTAATGCACATAAAAAAAATCTGAATTCGGATCTATTATTTTTCATGGTATTTTGAAGTGGCGCAATAACTATATCGTGCATATTCATTACCACGATTTATCGCATTACCGAATACCGGCACATGTCTAGTTGGTTGTCTCAGAGTGACAGTCTGATTACACAAACCTGCTCAGCTGGAAGACAAAAGGCTGTCACAGAGCTTAGCTGTGTGTGTGTGTGTGTGTGTGTGTGTGTGTGTGTGTGTGTGTGTGTGTGTGTGTGTGCGTGCGTGCGTGCGTGCGTGCGTGTGTGTGTGTGTGAACACAGCGGTCCATTACAGGGCTGTCTGAGCAGCTATATATAGCACTATAGCTAGAACAGAATGAGTTAAGTTTAAATAAATAGTTGCCTAAGAAAATTATTATTAATGAGAAAGTCTGACTTTCCCTGAATACATGACAAAAACATTATATAATAGACTTAACTCAAAAACCTCAAGTGCTTTATGTCTGTTTATTTGATTTGTTTTTTTGTAGGTGAGATGGTGACAAAGCAGCCTCTCATCAGGAGCATGCGCACCGTGAAGAGAGAGACTCTGAAGCTGATCTCAGGCTGGGTCAGCCGCTCCAATGACCCACAGATGGTGAGACACAAATCACAGCTTTTAGGTAGGGATGCACCGAGATGAAAATTATGGGCCAAATCAGACAATTATTTATTTATTATTTAAAATTAGCGCTTTTTTGTGTAATTGTATTGATATTAGACTTATATAATTCAGTCATTTTAATGAATCTGAATTTAAGAAATACAAGCCAATAAAATAATTACACTTTGATTGAAAGTAAAATTGGGTAGAAAATAAATGAATATTAAATATCAATATATTTTTCTTTATTCAGTTTAATGCAACAAAATCAGTTTTAAAAGATTTATTTTTGACCAGTTCCCCAAATAATATATTGTCCTACACAGCTGATATTATCGGATCATGTGAGCAGAGTGTAGTGGGAAGCGGATCAGTGAACAACAGGGTAACGTCACTTTACCATCATTGCCCAGCACGGCTATACCACACCATGATACTGCACAGTAGGGCTATTCCATAGAGAATCAAACTGTGATGTGGTGAAGCATAACGGTGCCTCGCTAGCATTAGCGTTAGTATTAGTAAGCCCAGCTAAACCCTGAGATGATAGAATTATACTGCCACGGTATACAGCACTGAAGTTTGGACTCATTTTGGTTACCACTATAAAGAAACTACAAAGGAAATTGACAAGAGTCATGTTGTTTTCAAAATAAGCCATGCTAAATACAATACTCGGGAAACATTGAATCTGAGAGCTCATTTAACATCCCCACACCATCCGCGCTGCTGAGTGTGGCGTTTCAGTAGAATATGTAAATATGCGCTCCATGCTTTCCTCTCAATAACAAAATAAACACGCAATGAAAATGACAGCGGTGGCAGCAGCATGAAAGCATCTAATCAGAGTGATGTTGATATTTACACTATTCAGCACTCCAGTTAAGGCATGTTTAGTTATATAGCAATTTATACTATAGATTTCTTTAAAACATGCAGCATTGCAGTATTACATTTTTTTTTTAGTGTCCTGGAGTGGACTATGCACAGCACTACACCTAAGCAGCAGGGTGTTATGATTATTAGAGCGTATATTTTCGTCCATTTGTCTCTTTTGGCCAAAAATGTTGAAATTTTGGCTCATCCCTACATTTAGGCAAAGGGTCTGGACTGAAAATCAAGCTGTGTACATGTTGTTGAAATACTTTTGAGAAGATGACCCACTCAATCTTAAACAAAACTGCATTCTCATCATTTTTTATTCTTACAAATACAATACATTTTTAAATGAAAAAAAGAGCAAATATGACCGTAGCATATTTTTTCTGCAATGTGATTTATTATGCAAACCAAAATTTTAAATGTTATATATATATATATATACACTGCACATTGTTACTTTAAACTGTCACAGCACATTACTTAAACTGTCACAGCACATTACTATTGACGACAAGAAATAAAAAAAACATGGATGTAAAATATGACCTTTCTCTAATGCATTCATCTAATTTTAAAACTAAAATCTTGATTCTAGCTCTGTTTTTTTTCATGATGAGACTATTTGTCCAGCTCAAGGCTGTTCTGTGTTGTGTGTTTGATAGATCCAGTATTTCTATCTCTGTGCAGATAATTCTGTTATACCTGATCCAGAGCCGGCAGTTTGGACATGTTCAGATTAGCACTGTCCTTACACAACACACACTTATCCGCTCATCCTTTAAGCCTGTCTGCGCATGTGTTATTGTTCATACTCTAGGTGGGGGAGAACTTTGTCCCTCCGCTGTTGGATGCTGTGCTCATTGATTACCAGCGCAATGTCCCAGCAGCAAGAGAACCGGAAGTGCTTAGTACCATGGCAACAATCGTAAACAAACTGGGTGGACACATTACTGGAGAGATCCCTCAGATATTTGATGCAGTGTTCGAGTGCACATTAAACATGATCAACAAAGTAAGCTGCCCTTATTTATCCAGCAACATTGTGTGATAAAAATGCAATATTCTATTGTCCGTTATTGTTGAAATCAGACTGCATTTGTTTTTTTATCTGAAGAATCTTTTGAAATTTGTCTATTTTTTGGAATTGTAAAGAGCATAATATCCTTTTCTTTTCTTTTTTTTAGGATTTTGAAGAATACCCAGAACACCGGACACATTTCTTCTATCTGCTGCAGGCAGTGAACTCTCACTGTTTCCCAGCATTCCTGGCTATCCCACCAGCCCAGTTTAAGCTTGTGCTTGACTCCATTATATGGGCTTTTAAACACACTATGAGAAACGTGGCAGACACTGGTGAGAACACAGATGCACTCATCACAGCTAGATGTCAGATTTACCCTAATCATTTATCATAACATGCATACAAAACTGTACAATGAAAAATGTCACGTAGGCCTTCAGATTCTCTACACGCTGCTGCAGAACGTGGCCCAGGAGGATGCGGCAGCTCAGAGCTTCTATCAGACATACTTCTGTGACATCCTACAACACATCTTCTCTGTTGTCACGGATACATCACATACAGCCGGTCAGTACTTGCCACCCTCCCCTCTCTCTCTCTCTCTCTCTCTCTCTCTCTCTCTCTCTCTCTCTCTCTCTCTCTCTCTCTCTCTCTCTCTCTCTTTTTTTGCCTGAACACTGTGTAACCATGTTGTTATCATGAGCACTAAGGTTTTTCTAGAATAATCATTAAAATAGTGCAGGAATAATCAATTTAATAATTTAACAGTTCATATACATTGCTAAAATTATTATTTTCTAATTTAACTTGAATTATAAATGATTTAAAAATCTTTAACTGCTCAGATATTTACTGATTTATATCTTGTGAAGATTAAAGTTATAGCCACGTTGTTGTTTTTTTCTTCATCCTTAATAGAATCTGTTTTTGTTATTTATGTTATAAAACTAGCATATTTTTTTATAGTGACATGATTAAATCTGTAAATGCGTCCGTTTGTTCAACCTCTGCATATTTGTCATCCAGGTTTGACCATGCATGCTTCTATTTTGGCGTACATGTTTAACCTTGTTGAGGAAGGAAAAATCAGTGCAACTCTGAACCCCACAAACCCAGTAAACAACCAAGGATTTATCCAGGAGTATGTTGCCAACTTGCTCAAATCAGCTTTCCCCCACTTACAAGAGTGAGTATCCTACAAACTAATGCTCCACAAGTAGGGATGCACAATGATATCGGGAAAACATCGGTGCCGGCCGATAAAAGCTTAAAATCACTATTAAAATCTCTCCACAATCTGCTTTTGAAGAAAAATCATAACGTACATTCACATCACGTGTAAACGCAGAGGTAGAGTTACACTCACGGGACACTGCAATTCACAAAAGTTCAATATTTGCATGTTTGTCAAAGTCTTGCTAGTTAAACATGTCATTCACGTGCTGATGTGCTGTTCTAATATGCACCCGACGCTCGCAGGAACTAAAACTTTCTTTCTAAAAAATTTCTTTCCATCTTGCTTTATTGCAGAGTTGTAACTAAACTGACTTATAAATTTATCTAATTTATATGCTAAAAAATGCTAATTTTAAAAATGTATAATCATTGTCTTGTTTTAAAAGTATGAGTGCCTAATAATGAGTGCCATCATGCCCATATTGTACTGGTAACTGGTCCCCATAGATGTTTTTCTGGAAAGTGCACGTTTCATTTCGTCCACGCTCATATGAACTCATGTTAACGCACGATGCGGTTATCTTTTCCGAGCTGCAGTTTATAAACATACGCCGCTGCCCTTGGTATTATCAAACGTAATAAATATTTCCATCTCCCTTTTTCTTTTTGTCTGGCACAAAGGCACAGAACACAGCCCTGGAAGTGGCTGGCATTAGCAAGCAAGACACGGATACACTGCTGCTAGGTTAGACAGATAGAAAGAGATGCACATCAGCTTAACTTTACTGTTCTTTGCTGATATCAAACTTGGAGAGGAGAGAACACAAGTCTGCCTGATCGCTGTTCCCGCAATTCACTTTTATGGTGTTTTCTCTGTCTCTCTTTTTGTGACCAGAAGGATAGTTCCACTTAATTTACCTCATCGATGTGGTAAACTTTGATTGACGCGCTTTGACAGGAGGGTAGACAACTTGCGTAGTGTGCGTATAGGGTAGTATATGCATATATGGAAGTCACTGGAGTACAGCAACTGTTTGGTTAGCCACATTCTTCCAAATAAAGAAATTAAAACAACTTGAGCGAGTAAATTGACAATTTGAATTTTTGGGAGAACTATCCCTTTAATGTTGATAAAACAACAAAACACAGAGGAAATCACTCACTGCTCTTGACTGAGAACTTTAATAGAAGCTTTTAATAAGAGTTTTTTTTTGCACTTTAAAAAATATATAAAATACATCGGTATCGGCAAAATTAGTTTGAAAATATCGTCCAAAATCCAATATCGTGCATCCCTATTCACAAGAAATTGCGCACTCCAAAAAACGCATCTGGAGAGGCACTGCATGAAATGTCACTTTTACAATTACAGTAGTGTCCTATCTTTAATAAAAATGTCACAAGGTTTGATAAATTGTTGTGTAATGTAATAGAAAGTGTGACGTTCCAAAACATGTAGGGCCATTGTATGTTCTTGGCATGTGTTGTCTTAACATGTGGATTTATTAAAGAAATATTAAAGAAAATTGTTCTTTGCAATTGGTTAAATCCAGCAGCATCAGTCTTTTTGAAATGCTTAGGACCAATATTCCCTCTAATTTTTTTTCTTGCTGAGCTAAACTTCTTTTTCTATTGGGTGGATATTTTTCGCTACCTGAGCAAAAATATTCTTTATACCTGACCTGTACAACATACGTAAACACAATGGTTTCAACATTCAGTTGTAACTTTTAACTTGAATGTGCCATTTATATTTTATTTGCCCCTTGATGTAACTTATTGTTATTAAATCATATTTTTGAAATACAAGCAGTTAATTAAGAAGTCAGTAAATGAAGCACATTTTAGGTTACCTGATTTTTTTTTTTTTTTTTTTTTTTTTTTACAGTGCTATTAACTGTACAGTCTTTACCAAGAAATCCTATGAAAAATTATTTGCAAAATCTTCTACAGGACAGTTCAATTCTTTACAATAATAGAATATAGTGTATAGAATAGGAAGAAAAGTAAGCTGTTACACTGTTACAAAGTGTTTTTGTACATTCAATGAATTGACACGCAATTGCGTAGCTACGGCGTGAGTTTGAAGCAGAAGTATAAATTGGGCTTAAAACGCGTCTCGTGCCACAGGACCCTCCAGACCTGCGTCATTGCGTTACAAATGCCAACTTGTATCCGATGCACACTTATTTAAATCGATGCATCGCATCGTTAGCTTTTATGCCGATGCGAATTGGTGAATCTTACCATCCCTACTATTTAAAATAATTATGTATTTTGAATTTGCATGCGGGTGGGTGTGTAATTGTTACCGTTCTGTGTTCATCAACCGTTATTTTTCAAAGCACTCTTCTTTAAAACATTAGGATGTGATTTTATTTCACGTCTTTGCGTTTCCCGTTGCCTCTCGTATTGAGCTATTTGGTCCGCACATACGACTCGCTGCCAATCACATGCTCACATCTTTCTCTTTCTATGAAACCTGTAAACCGCATTCACCAGTTTTCACTCTATAGCGGTTGACCAGAGCACTGTAGTAAATAAGAAATAATTGCAATCAAATGGATATCCCCACATATTTCTCAGCAGTCCTCTGTGGCATTTTATTCTTTTCTGCGCTGCCACGGCATCAGAAGTGCGCGGCCGTGCGACATCATTGCTTAGGACTATGTTAAAGTCTAGTTTTATTAGTTTTGCTTTCTGACTGTTTTTTCTTTTTCTTTCTAGTGCCCAAGTGAAAGTATTTGTGACTGGCCTGTTCAGTTTAAACCAAGACATCCCAGCATTCAAAGAACACTTGAGGGATTTCCTTGTACAGATCAAGGTGAGGTGCAAGACGTTTATCCTACTGAGACAAGGACTCTGAGAACTATAATAGTTAATAGCATAATAATGGTTATTGAAATATGTTGTCTTTGTAATAGGCAAATAAATCGATTTTGATTATCAGTAATAATAATCAGTAATAATGTGGAGTTCATGGATCGAGGAAATAGATATGGTGTGAGAGAAAGCGTGCTGTCCCTTTTGACCTTTAAGGGATCGTGAAGCATGGTGTAACTATATGGGTCATCTGTAGTGCACAGGCACAGAGGCTGTATGTGAGATGGAGAGAGGGCAATTACTGCAGAGATGACAGCATCCTGGCAGAGCAGTCAGTGCAAGCCAAACCCACTAAATGCTGCTCACATGTTTCTCTCTGTGTACCTGCAGGAGTTTGCAGGCGAGGACACCTCTGATCTGTTTCTGGAGGAGAGGGAGGCTTCATTGCGCCAGGCCCAGGAGGAAAAACACAAGCTGCAGATGTCTGTGCCTGGCATCCTCAACCCTCACGAAATACCAGAGGAGATGTGCGACTGAGTTCGCATGCAAACACGCAGCGCTCACAATCCGCTGACTCCTAAACAAACTAAACGCACAGCTAAAGCAGTGTTGTGGCTACTCTTCTGTGGGCCCCCTGTGTGTTTTCTCATAAGTGTGTGTGTGTGTGTGTGTGAGTACTTTAGGATCTTCCTGTGAGGAGGCGATATCTGCACTTGGCTGTCTCTTGACCAAAACAATGCCAATATGTAAACGATACCATCACCTTTTTGCATAGCACGTGTTTCATACACACTTTTATGTATTACCTTTCCATTGTTAACTGCTTACGTTGGGTCCCTGTAATCCAAACGATGCATGAAGTGTCACATCTGTACAATTAACTCGCTTTGTGCTCGCTTTTTTTCGTTGCCCCTCTCCCCTTCTATTTCCTCCTCACGTATTTGTTTATGTATATTATCATGTATAAAGACCAGAGTGCAGTTTGTTGTGTTTGCAGAGAGCTGTATGTGTTCTGGCCGCAGGTAGATGGTACCTAGTGTCAGTGTGTGGGCCAATGAGCTGTGCACCTGATCCAGCCAATGAGAATGTCAAAGAATGTTTGTGATTGGTGAGTTTGCAGAGGTGCTGCGTACTCATTGGTCGGCGTTTCGTGTGTCGGGAATCCAGAAGTGGTTCGGGACTAAAGTAGATCTCAGCAGAATGTGAAGTAGATCGCTGAGTTGAGCTGTCTGATGGATGCTGCTGCGGTTGTGAGTGGGACTTTGAAGTGGCGCTCTGTTTGCTTTTTCCACACGGAAGTGTTCAGCAGCCGTCTACGTGTTCATATCAGCATCACTGTACAGCATCTTTGCTACCATGGGAACACACAGATGTTTCGTCCTGTTTTGTTGTGGGTGTGCGAGCGTGCGTGCGTGTTGTCGCTAAGCCGACATCAGGTTTTTTGTTTTCCTCAATGAGGACGGTTGCTCCTTTTGTGAGCTTTCATTAAATTGAAGTTTAAAAGAAGTGGTTGAAATATTTATGGGTTCTTGTAGGCTACACCTTTATAACTGCTCATGTTAACTCAGAGACTGCTTTGGAGTTTTTCAAATTCTACTTATTTACATTGTTTACCATGCTGTAGTGCTGCAGGACACTACTTAGAGCAAAATAAATCTCAGTTTACATTTAATTTTGTATTTTTTCATTTTTATCTTTAAGTCCTGTCCAAATAAAACACAAGATTTGTATTCAGAGAAAAAGACGTAAATGCCAACATTCTAATTAGGAAGTAGAATGTACCAATCCAAATCCTGATGATCAGTGGTGAATTTCCCATTTAATATGTGTTGCATTTGTTGTGAATCTTTTTGAACTGATTAAAGTTGGAAGAATTTTATAATTCTGTCTGATTTCTCTTGGGTTTGTTCCATCTTTTGGGTAAATGCATAGCTGGAGATGTGAAGTACACTACTTCAAAAATGAAATCAAATTTCAAAAATGAAAATTCAATCTTCAAAATATCATTACTATTTATAAATCTTTATAGTGTTTATTAATGTTTTGAACTAGCTTTCATTTGGAATATTTTCAACTTAAGTTTAGGTTTTAATAATTGTATGTACTTTTGTAATTTGTGTTAGTTTGTTATGGCTTTAATTTCATTTTATTTCAGTTTTAGTCATTTTAGTAGTCGACTTCACTTAACTTGAACTGAAATATTTCTAATTTTGTTTAAAGTTCTGCATCTAATATTTTTTTTATATAATCAAAAACTATTTTTAATAGTTTTAGTTGTTTCACAGAAGAAAGAATGTCGAACTTGTTTGGAATGACATGAGGGTGAGTAAATTGAGTGAACTATCCCAGGAGGCCCAACAACTCCCAAACTTATCGGGAGTTACTTCACATTTCCAAACCCTACCCGGACCTAGCAGCTGAGATCCATTTCCTCACTAATGTTTCTCCTCGGCTGTGGTTTAAATGAACCTCGTCATCCACTGAGTTCTATCTGTATCCTGCTGTTCGACCGGTACTACGTTCGACCAGATCTCGAGAGCGATGTGACTGCCACGGAAGAACAGTGTCGAGTTTCTCCTCAGTTGCAGTTTCCTTGAATCGTTCTACTCTACTATGCACATCCCAAGAATCGCATCTCATTTCTCACGAGTGATATATGCAGACGCAGGCCTCATTTGAAATGCCGTGACAGTTGTTTGAATGCATCACGGCTGGTTGTTTTTGACTGTGCCAAGAACTGCACAGCTCTGGAGATATGATTCAAGTCTCTGGAGTTCGGACTAGAACTTTCAGAAAACACTCAAGTTAAATTCTGAAGCCCTTGGGAAGCCCTGAACTCTTAAAATTCTAGAACTTGGGTTGAAAGTTTTTTAACTGGCTCTGTGATATTCTATAATAATAATCTATATCCTGTGAGCTTGTTGTGTGACATGTTAGTTGCCTGCAATAAAATTCACGCGCAAGGAAAGATGAGCTCTCTCCTCCTGACCCACTTTGCAGCCGGAATCCGGTCTGGGGGGTTCCAGTACAACTTCTTCCAGAAATGCTGTTCAGAGGTCAATCCAGTCCACAACCCCTGCTCAAAAACAGGCAACTTCGCTTTTAACAAAACCTATTTAGCATTTTATTTCTGATATCATTTTAGTATACAAGTTTATTTTATACACATATAATATACATACACATGTATACATATATACATTGCCCCCCCCCCCCTTATATATAAGATACATAAGATATTATATATCTTAATTGTTTCCTAATTGTATATATCCTAATATCCTAATTGATGGAGTATAGCTTTTTATTTCTTCATCAACCATCTAGGAAGACACTTCATGACCATATTCATGACAATATCAAGATTCATCAGGTGAATGGTTGGGAGGGACTCGGGAGCATGAATAATCATTTTCATTCATGAATTGAGTGCAGACCTTATATGCATCGAATGTCTTAGGGAAGTGCTGGAAATTTAGTGCTTTAACTCTTGCATTGTCAACATGATATATATGTACATATAAATGATTATATAATAATAATGTACTAAATTAGATTATGTAAAACATGCCTCATTATATATATATATATATATATATATATATATATATAAATGTGTGTGTAATCTTGAGCATATCTACTGCACCATATTCAACGAGTGAAGTGTATTTTGCAACAAAAACAGATGCATAAATAGGCATATGTTCAACATAATCTAATTTACATTATTATTACATAATCATAGAAACTCTGAGATAAGATGAATGATTCTTTTTGTGCAATGTGGGTCACAC
Organism: Pimephales promelas; assembly: GCF_988280905.1. Lineage (NCBI taxonomy): Eukaryota > Metazoa > Chordata > Actinopteri > Cypriniformes > Leuciscidae > Pimephales > Pimephales promelas. The sequence goes on from NC_142783.1 coordinate 21,298,110, forward strand.
AACTTGAGAAATAAATCTGTACTGGCTCGTGTCGTAGCCTAAACTAAGCCTATACTGCCATCTACAGGTGTGATTCGCACTATTTATTCTGTGAGTTGCTTGTAAAGCAGTGGCTCTCAACCTTTTTGACACCAGGGTCCCCCATTGTCCATAACATACAATAATTACATTTCAGAATCCCCCAAGTGTTCATTCATCTGAGTGAGCATTCATCTTTTAAACCATTGAATTTACATGATTTTTCCAGTCAGTTGTATATGTACTGGATAAGGATTTAGAATAACATTTTTTTTACTCACAAATTCTATGTGATCAAATATATTAGAGTGAGGCATAAGTAAACAGTTATTACAGTTATTAATTTTTATTTCTTTTCTGTGTCTAGAATATAATTGATTTTCATTATAGTTTTGGTTTGTTTTTAATGCCTGTTTTGTCTTATATTATTTGATGTAAACAATGTGAGAGTTCATATTAAACTTGATTTTACATATACATTCCTATTATTAACCATAAAGTATTGATGAAATACTTAATATTAACTATTATACCTTCATAAAATTAAACAATTTTTGCCCATTATAGCTAGTTATAGGGAAAGGATAAATGTCAGGTGAATTGACATAGACACCGAGATACAGAGCATCAGGAATCTCTGCCTTTTGACACTGACACAGCTGGCAATGGCAGCCCTAAACTGTGTCCCTTCATTCCCCTCTTTCTCCCTATTTGTCTCTCTCACCAATCCTGGATACAGTATGAAACATAAGACTTAGAGGACATCTTAATTTGTTCAATTAGAATTGACATTGACGCAGTATATGTTTTTTAGAGTTACATCAAATATTTTTTCCCATTGGGTAAGTGTGGCTATTGTCTTATTATTTGCTTTAGGGCATCAGAAGCTTAAACACTTTGTTTTATTATGCACGTTCTTCCTACAAGCACATTGTAAAGGAGCAGTAAAGGACACTGCTGGAGGAGAGGTAGGGGTCAAGAGGAACAGCCATACGCCAAGTCACACACAAGAATTCCAGACTGGTGCTCCGGCAACGTCTGGCTGGGTGTAAAAGAGTGTGGTATAGTTGAATATACTTTAATTATAAATTTGGCCATGTTGTTTAAAAGCAAAGCATCTGAAGGGGAGGGGGAGGGGGGGGGGTGATCTGGCTTGGAAAATAGTGGAACAAATTTGGTGACCAGCTTTGGTGACAATCTTTGTGAGACCATCTAAAAGCAGAAAACATAGGCTGTTTTTTTGTTTGTTTGTTTTTTTAAGTAGCCTAAGTAGGCTATATAAGCTATTGATTGAGCTGATTGGATGATTAAATATCTATTAAAGAGATAGTTCACCCAAAAGTTGTTCCAAACCTGTAAGAATTTTTCTTCAGCTGAACACAAAAGAAGATATTTTGTAAACTATTTGTTAACCAAACAGGACCCCATTTAAAAAAAGGAAGTAGCCTATGATATATCCGTATAAGTATGATATAACATAATATGATATATCCCTTTAAACAATAACTTCTAATGTCAAAATAAATTTGTGTTTTTGTATTGGTTTGAAAATTTCTCAAAAATGCGCGACACATCATCACAATCAGAGAGAAGCGTTCGCGCGCCTCACTGCGAGCGCGTGGATCACCGATCGAGTCAATTCAACTCTCATCCACTCGACGTGAGGTGAGGAGTGATGAACAACAGGACCTTTCAAACTATTAAAACAAAAACATGTCAGCAACAGTCTGAGTGAGATTTTTCCCGTTCTACAGAGACGGGCTGTTTATCTGAAATGGGATTCCAACAAGGATGTTATTCCAGGAATAATGTGCTCAGCTCTAGAGAGACTGTGTCTTGATTTCATAAAGGAACAGCTGAAGCAGATGAACAGAGGTAGGTCTTTCAAATAATCTTGCCTCACATACTGTTTTTCAAATGAAAATTTAAAGCGCGTCAATTGTGGGAGACAGGACCAACTTTTCATTTTAATCATAATAATATCAAGTGGTTTTATTTGTAATTTCAAAATAGGCTAAATGCAACATTTGCAGTTGGCTATGCTTTAGAATATTCACTCGCTTGTATTCTTCTTACGTGTAGCCTACATTGCGGTGTTTATCTTACACTTTATATTGTTTAGTTAATCTTAATTGAAAGATTTGATGGTGTTTCATATTTATTTTCGTCAGTCCGCCCCAACCACTCACATTTACTTCAGGAAATGTACTAGTCCCTCTTATTATTAAGTTCTTGTTATTATTTGTTATTTTCTATAAAAACCAATACTGATGATCTGTCTCAAAGAAAGAAATGCCACTAGTTTTTTTCCTTATGTGATTTGGCCAAAAAGCATTCTTTTACTACATTCCAGTAGACTTTAATTATTATTTATGATTTAATTATGCATTCATACATTTATCTTTTTTTACTCCATAAACAGCATTTATCAACTGGACAATAATACAAAAATTGGAAGAGGATGTCTGGGGTAGATAAAACCCTGAACTCAGAGAAAAGTTTCAGAGTGGTCGCCCGTCTGTGTGCCTGTGAGAACATATTTATCAGAGTTTATTATGCACTTGGACATGCTGAAGTTTCCTTGAAATTGTGTTTTGTTTACCTTTTCCCATTGTTCTGATCTTTATTTCTGAAAACATCCTGAAACTATATATTCAACCCAATTTTTTAAATTCCTCAGTGTGCAGACCAGAACACTCTGTCTCTTTAGATGAACCCAGAGCCTCCATCAAAGTGACACATCTTAACAGAGTAGTTGTTGACACTGGAAGGGTGAGTGTTGAATGAGATCAAAGATGTAACTTAATTAGATTCTTCATCCTCATTTTGCAAAAACAGAAAGAAATGAATCAAGTGAAACCAAAGTATGCATTAAAGTCAAGTTTACTGATTGTCTGTTTTCATTCTGCAGAGTCACAAGCCTCACATTATAGATCTTGATGCAGTTTTAAATGAGGAGGCATCTCAGAGAGATGTTTATGAGTCAACAACAAAGGTTCACAGAATGCTCTTCAAAGCAAAAGTTACAGCTATAATCAAAATTATTTAACCCCCACCTAAAATCAAGTTTATTGCCCAAATTTACAGACTTTCAGCTGTTTACATTGAACAAAAACAAAAGTAAATGAAATAGCTCAACACAACAAATGTTTCAAGTGGTCTCGTTAACAAAAAAAATTCATGCATTCTCAAAAATATTCAACCACTTCATGGCAAGTATCTTTAGTACCTACCTAGTAGAACACCCTTTTGCTGTTATGACCTGCTGCAAATGAGATGTACTGTATATAACCAGACACCAGCTTCTGGCAGCGTTTCTGAGGAATCTTAACCCATTCCTCATTAGCGATGGTTCAGTAATATTCTTGGCTTTGCTTGCTGCAACGCCGCCTTCAAATCCCACCAGAGATTTTCTATCGGGTTCAAGTCAGGTAATTGTGATGGCCATTTTAGAATCTTCCAGGACTTCTTCTGCAACCAAGCCTTGGTGGAATTTGAGGTATGCTTGGGATTATTGTCCTTTTGTAAGGTCAAATGACACCCAAGCTCCAGCTTCCTCCATGGCGGAATGATGTTTTCTCCTAGGATTTCCTGATACTTCAATGAATCAATCTTGCCTTCCACACGCTGCAGGTTTCCAGTGACAGAGGATGCAAAACAGCCACAGAGCATCACTGAGCACCACCGTGCTTAACTTAGGCAGAGAGTTCTTTTCAGCATATGGTTCATTCTTCTGCCTCCATACACCCCGCTGATCCATAGGGACAAACATTTCCAGTTCCATTTCATTGCTTCACAGCAAATTTGTGGCTTATTTCTATGATTTTGAGCACTTTTCTTGTGCTTTTGGGTCAGTAGTGGTGTACGTCTTGGAGTTCTGGGAACATTATTGCCTTCGCTATCTTTTTGCATGCTGTTCCTTGTTTGTGAAGGTGATGATATCTTCTCTTAACTTTTGGACCATTCTTTTGACATAGCCATATTTCTAACATGCAGTCAAACGTGACCCTTAAAAATCCTTGCCAGTTCAGATATTTAATGTGTTCTAGCTCAAGCACACCTGGTGCAACTATAAAGCCCTTGATTGTAGTTGCATCAGGTGTGATTGGGAAAACACCTGTTTTGCAGATTTGTGCTTTTGTGAGGGATTCGTTTCAGGGGGTTGAATAAATTCTTAGACTCCAGAAGTCAGTAAAAGTTGGATTTTCCGTTGAATTTGGGGAAACTACTTATTTATGTTGAGCTATTTCAATTACTTTTGTTTGATTTGTTCAATGCAAACAGCTGAAAGTGTGTAAAATTTGCCAATAAGCCTTATTTGCAATGGGGGTTGAATAATTTTGACATATCTGTATAGTCATGTTTTATAGTTCTTAATACATTTGCTAATCTCTTTCTTTCTGTCTGCCCCAGTCTCTGGTGGAGTATCTAATGCAGGGTTATAATGGCTGTGTAATTGTCTATGGCTCTCCGGGCAGCGGTAAGACTCACACCATGCAGGGATGCAGCGTTTTAGCCAAACATAGAGGCATCATCAGCCATGTTGCCGAGGACGTCTTCACTTGTATCAAACTTTCAGGCTATTGGTTTTAAGAAAATCACATTTTAACCAAGATTTCCCTATTTTCATTTTCAGTAACATTCCACTCCTCATTCATTGCACCACAATTTAATGTTTTTATTCATGCTCTCCAGTGTACACATAATAACACCTGTATAGCAGCATCCTTGAACAAACCTTAATTTGAATAATCCAGCACCCAAGGCATCTCACTGCAAAATCAGAGTGTCATTTTACCACATCTTCAATGAAAAGATTTATGACCTATTGGTAAGTAATTTATAGTGTAATTACATTTCTATGAATCAATCACAATTATTTTACTTTAATACATTTGGAAGATTTTATTCAGAGCAACTGATGTCATGAAAACATTCCCATGGCCTTGCAAGAATTTTGTAAAACATTTAGAGTACCAATAAATTGCATGATTCTATCAAATCCCAGGCTTTGAGAAACTAAAAGAGGAAATTAACACCTGATGTAACAACAGGTGTTCCGATGCTCCTGTGTCTCTCTTGCATCTGCTCAGGATCCGAAGGGGAGTGAGGTGATCTGGGTGCGGGACTGTGACGAGGTGGTGCATCTCGATGGGTTGACGGAGGTGGAAGTGAGCTCCGCCCAGGATCTGCTACAGGTGCATCGCCGTGGCTCCGCCCTCAGGCACACAGGTAACAGAGCAATAACTCAGTCTGAGCTCAAATGTTTTGATAGAGCTCACTTTTAGAGCTCACTCTGAGCTTACTTTATTCAATCAATTCAATCAGACTCCTACATTCCTTTCTAAAATTCTGCAGGGATCTCAAAGGGAGATTTTCCAAGCCGATCCCACACGATATTTAACATTGTGGTCATTAACTCAATGGTCCAGTCCCCTGGTAGGTGTTTTTATGTTTTCTAAACATAAACATCTTTCCCTGAATTATGTTTTTACACTTTTGCCATGTTTTTATTATCTTAGGATTTGTAAAATAGATTCTTCATAGATGTTTTAGGAGAGTTACATTGACATTCTATTACATTTTTACTTGTTTTTAATGGTTAACTCAGTCCATTTGTCGGTCAATAACTCCCCTCAGTCGACCCCCTACGCATTAGTCAGCTCTAGGAACCTCTGCATCTGGTCTGATTGTTATTGTAGAGAGATATGAACATACCAGAGCCTCCCACAGGGTCTACTAGTACCCCCTGCTGTGGTGTGTTGCAAACTCACAGTGTTGCAGTGTAATTATTTTACAATACAAATCTGTTTAACCACCTCCCTTGTGTGTATTTTTATTGAATAGTTGCAGAGGGAGTTTTGACAGCCAGCAAACTCACTCTGGTAAGATGATAGCATCGGAGACTTCTTTTAGCATTACTGAAATGTAAGGTATTCACTGCATGAAATACACAATCTTAGCATTCTTGTGGTAAGTACCATATTTGCCTGTGAATTAATAAACAATTATGAAACTCATATGATTGTTGCTCTTTGCTAGGTGGATTTGGCAAGCTCAGGAAAAGTAAGTTTATATATTGAAATGTGTCTGATCATTCTACCAGCTATGATATTTTTGGTCAGTTTTGACAGTTTTAGTTTAGTTTTGATTGACCACTATTGATTGGCCTATTATAACATTTAAAAAACAATTTTTTGAAAAAAAAGGTTTTTGTTACACCTAAAGAAAAAAAAAATGTAGGCCTATGTAATTACATCAATAAGCCAATAGGTGGTGTCTTTACAAACAAATCATTAAAGCCATTAATGAATGATTCTTTACAAATGTATTCATTCAACTGATTTGTTCAAACACGCTGATTCATTCAGGAATGGACAAAATAAATGACTCGCTGAATTCGGGAACTGCATATTACTTTAAAATAGTTAGAGTAATATACTAGTATGCGGTTCCGAATTCAGAAGCTATCTTTACAAGTCTTTGGGCTCTATCATAAACCCGGCACAATGCGGTGCCAGGCGAGACTCAATTGTTTTTTGCAACTTTCAGCCTGACGCAGTTATCATTTCAAAACATATCAAAACACACCCATTACTCATTAAGAGTAGGGACAACCCTTTTAGACCATGTGCCAGGTGCGCCGACCATTTTTCCCATCATTAAACTAGCAAAAGTGGATTCGGACACGCCCAAGGGCGCTTTAAACCATGTGCTTAGATCATTAAAATAAGGCCATTTGAATCTTTGATTCAACTCATTATTGATTCAATCACTGATGTGTTGCTTGGAGAGGCAATAATTGAAACTAGAAAAAAAAAGTTTGTCGAGACAAACTTCAAGTTGGCTTGAGAAAGACAGACCATAAAGTTTGAAGAAGTTTAAATCAGTTTAAATTAATTTGAAGTTTAAAGTAGTTTAAACAACAACAACAAAAAACATTTCCAAGTTCTAAAAATCCTTGTACTGCTTTTTTTCCCATTTGCTTGACAGGATAGTTGTTTTTTTGTTTTTTAGGTAGATCTTTACTTCACAAGAAATTTTATTAATGACTTTCAATGAATAAATAAGAATTTATTTGAAATGATAAATATTGTGTCTAAAATGTAATTTGCTAAAAAAAAATAACTTCTTGCTATGAATTGTTGTAGAAAAGCAACGACACGTGGTTGATCTCAAGAACGTCTTAAAAATAGACAGGTTTAGGTGATAAATACGTTGGTTTCAGTTTTAATGTTCACTCTTTCTTTCTCTCTTACTTTCACATCAGTGTCGTAGTTCTGTGGCTCCTGACGTCAAGAGAACTTTCAATGCCACAAATGAAAACCCGCAAGAGACCAAGATGCTGAAGCGCTCCCTCACCATATTCGGAAATGTTAGTACCTCAAACATGTCAGTAAAAAAGAGCATGTTCTATCTTATTATCACTGTTGCCCCGGTCAGACTAAGGGTATTTTTGAAGAGCAGAGTTTGTTTTGAGTATCTCAAGACGTACCCCAGTGATTATTTATCAGTCTACGGGCCCTATCTTAATCATATCAATGTGCTGGCTGCATATGCAAGAAATTAGACACAGGAAATGATCTGTAAGGTTACATAGTTTTCCATTTAGGGAAGGGGGATGTCATGTCACATCTAACAGAGAAAATGATTTCTGCAGAATATTGGCCTCTTCGTCTGATTATTTACATTTAGATAATGTAGAGGCCTCTTCTTCCCTGTTACAAAATTTCTCATAGCAAAAAAAAAAATATTTGAGTAAAAATGAACAATCCTTCCTTTCTTTTTTAGGTGATTTTTGCTCTCAGCTCTGCAGGGTCCCAGCACATCCCATACAGAGAATCCAAACTAACCCGAGCACTTAGGGACTGGTGAGCATCATCAGTATCGCCATAATCATTTCTCCATTCTCTTCAACATTTGTATAAATTCATTGACTTTCTGAATTTGTTGTTTATTTTGGTGTCTGGTTTAGTTTGGGAGGGAACTGTCGGACGTGTTTAGTGGTCACAGTGTCGTCTCAATCATCAATAATCGAAACTCTCAGCTCTCTTCAGTTTGCCTCCAGAGCCATGGCTGTTCCTTCTCGACCCATATACACATCTCAGTTACATTACACACCTGAACAGGTAAACCCATTCTTCCCATGGACTTTTTAATTTCATTTCAGTATATACTTGAACGGACGCATACAAATCTTAACAGATACATCACACACATACATATATTATTCACCTCTCAAAAAACACCACAATACATTTTATTCTACAATAAATGTAACATTTTGCTATTTTGTACTAATACTTCCTAAAAAATTATTCACTTTTAAATCTTATGATACATCTTTAAATAAATGTTTTTTTGTAATGACCACTTAGACATGCACAAACTGGTGAAACATCACACACAACACTCTTATCTAACTGTTCTAACTGAAGTGATCTCACAACAATATTCTAGCCATGCGCATATCTGAATGGGAAGAAGGACAGTAATCATCTGAACAGACAGCAGATTTTACCACCGGTCGGATCTGACAGAAGGGTGAGAACACACATACACAGCACATACTCGCATAGACGTAATTTATAGCTTCACTTTAAACCCTGAATGTGTTTGTATGTCAAGTGCCCTTTTGCAGCTGAGTGAGTCGTAAAAATGAAAGGGGCAACTTTTATTGTGCTCATCAGTTTGACTCTTCATTTGAATAGTTTTGCCTCTTGTGGCCGGTTTCTAAAGTTACAGTATAGTGAGAGAGAACATCAGCAGGACACTAAGAGTCAGAGGAGGACTGTGTTTATCTGAATATAAAAAATACATTGTTTAATTGGGACATTCAGACCATGTGTATATTAGAAATGTGAGAAAGATGCCATAAAAATACCATGGAATAAACCTGGGGTCAAATAGGTCACGTTCCTTTTTTAACAACTTGTAAAATCTTACAAAATCTTTTAAAGTTATAAAGTACATCTATATTTTCCCAGATTTGGAAAATAATGGCTCTTATGAACCTGTTCTTTATGAAGAGTCAGTCAAAAATTTTAACAAAATTTGAATCAGTGAATCGTATAGTGCCATCATTTGAAGTCACAACTGACTCTCAATACTGTTACTGTGCAGTTTGGCAGTTTTGCATGGTTTAATGGGCAGTTTTACATCAGTCAATTTACTGATCGATTATTATGAATGATCAATAATGGTATTCTTGGGAAATTAAGTCTAATCATTTACAAAAAAAAATCCTGCTGGTTTTTGTTTAACATGCTAAAGTGTTTTATTTGAGGAGAATTGAAATTCGTGAATAGATATGATTAGATTAAAGCAAACAAGCAATCATTTTTAAACAGTATCTTCTCAAATTTGACAAGCTACAATTCCAATATAGATGTTCTTATTTAAATGTCGGGTGATAGACCTGTACTTTATGTTTGATGTTTCATTTACTCTGCTGTATTTTCAGTCGCAAACATGCTTGCTTCCCATCCTCTTGAGTTCAGTCAGTTCCTCTGAATCTAAACTCAGCTCAAGTCACTGTGGAGATGGGCTGGAGCTCAGAACGTTTCTCCCCCAGTTGGAGAAACCAGGCCAAACTGAACCATCTGGACGTTACTGCCGTGCATCTCGACGTGGAGATGAGAAAAACCGAGCTGATGGTAACAAGCTGCATTTTCAGCTTTATCCCATAAAATCGGGAGTCACTTTAACAATAAACACAATACTTTGAACTACTTTGCAGGTAGGATGACCCGCCACCTGTCCCATTCCCTCTCTGGGGCAATACTCCATGATGCTGGAGGGAGAGAAAGAACTGGAAAAGGATTGGAGTTTTCATCTGCACAGCAGCGCGGTTCTGTAGAGCGGCTTTCCACATCCTCTCTTGAACCCTTTTCAGCTCCTTCGGCTGCCGTGGAGTGTCCTAATTGTTCCCGGGAACGAAATATACGTCAGGAGTATGACAAGATCATTCTTCATGTTAAGGGAGACAAAGATTCTCTGAGTCAAAAAGTAGCAGAACTGGAGAATGAGTTGAAGATGAGAGCGACACAGGAGAGAGAAGATGGAATGAGTTGGGAAAAGAAAAACGGAAATGAAGAATCATCCAGCTGCCCATCTGCAGGTCCAGGAATATTACAGACTGCAGAGGTACCAACACTTCACACCATCTAATGTACTGAAAATGTGCTGGGTTATGTCACCGTTCCTCACTTTGTTGTAGAGGAACTCCTGTTCCTAATCCACATCATACAACTCTGGGACCCTGGATCTCTTCAGTAATAAAAGGGAAAAATTCTCAAATCTTAATACAAATTAGCTAAAACCAATTTTTTTTAATTTACTAATGTTTTCAATTTACTAATGATTATAATATTTACTTTTTAAATATTATTTTATGTATTTTATTCATGGTATACATGCATGGTATGATTTGTTCAGGTAAATATAAATGTCTCAACCTGTTCTATAGGTGTCTTTACAAACAGAGGCAGAGTGTCTGAGAGCAGAGCTGAGCGCATGTCATGAGAGAGAGAGGATGCTGACAAACACACTGCTCTCTGAGAGAGAGAGACTGACCCAGGATGCCCAGGATACGCTCACACAGCTTAACATCACCAGAGAGAGGAACACCCAACTTGTGTCAGCACTTAACAACCAGCTGGTACAGTAAATATCACACACAGCCTACTAATACTGAGTTTTGGAAAATCTGTTCGATTTAATGAACTTGTGAAAGTACACCAGAAACCTATTTTTATTTAAGATTACATATATTTATTTGTCGGGTATTGTAGTTTGATATTAGTGGTGTAATTGTGCTGTGTGTATGGTAGGAGAGCTTGTTGGCAGAACTACAGAGCAGCAGAGAGGAGCTTGTAAAATTTCGAGAGAGTGTGTCTGTTACCCTCAGCCAACTCAAGACTGAAAAGGTTTCATCTCTCTATCCTGTTCTTATAGGCATATTTTTATAGTAGCCTATTTTACATGAGAAAATACACACACATTAGTGATCACTTGCTACACCACCTACTGGACAATGAAAATGACTTGTGTTGGCCTTAATTGGTAGATAACATAAACTGCAGTTCAATTTCATTTTACAGACTGAACTGATGTCACACTTAGAGGACACAAAAAAATCCTATGAAAAGGTAATGTAAGACACTATCAAAAGTTTGGGGTTGGTAAGATTCTTAAATGTTTCTGAAATAATTGTCTTATGTTCAAGAAGGCAGCATTTATTTGATCAATAATACAGTAAAAACTGTAATATTGTGACACACAATTGTCACACAAATCTATCAATTACAATTAAAAATGGCTGTTTTGTATTTGAATATATTGCTTGCTGAATAGTATGTATTAATTCTTCAAAATAATCATACTGACCCCAAACTTTTTATTTATATTTATTTACTTTATATAAAAAATAAATAAAATATGAGATTATATGTACTGATTCTACAGGTGTGCTTGGAAAATGCTGGTTTAAGGCAGAAACTAAAGTCATTTTTGAGGGAGATCAACGCAGCACCCTTTACCAGTTCCAGCAGTCCCGACACGAACCCTTCACACACGCACACAGACACGACAAATACTGAGATGATCATCGTATCACACCATGTGTCTCAGCAATATCCTGCTGGTGTCACAAAAGGCAAGAGATCCATATAATCTCATTTTCAACATTTGAAGAAAAAAAAAAGCTATAACATCTATATTAACCTTTTCCCTTATTCATTGGTTAGGCTGTGTTGTTGACATGTATTGTTTTTGGCAACAGGAAGTGAATGCTGCTTCAGTCAGTGTGAAGGGTTTCAGCATCCTGAGGAGGGGTTTACAGAAAAATTTGAAACCACAAACGACAGCAACTGTGAACAGCCTCTGTATAAACCCCGAAGTCTCTACAAGCAGCTGTGAGTCTCTGTTGAACAAATCTTATGATTATGAGTTTCTGGAACCTGAAACCTTATGTAGTGGGTTCTGTGTGGTTTCTGCAGGAGGAGGGAACACAGTCTGTTACTGGACATGATGCTGGCTCTGTACAGGAGAGAGTGGTTTCAGCAGGATGCCATACCATACGTCAGACGTACCCTCAGGAAGTGTGGACTGAGGCCTGAGGATATAGACTAAAGACTGTGTACTTGTGTGTGAGTGAATGAGAGAGGTGAAAGATGTCCTGTATGAGTCACAGGTAAAGTCATAGTTCACTGAAAGGGATAGTTCACCCAAATATGAAAATTCTCATCATTTACTCACCCTCAATTTGTTCCAAACCTGTATGGATTTCTTTCCTCTACTGAACACAAAAGATGATATTTTAAGAACTAATTACACTGAATGGGTTAAAAAGTGCATAAAAGCACTGTAAAATTAGCATAAAATTCATAAATTATCAAAAGTCATAAACTAGCTTTGTGTGAGTAACAGACCGATATTTAAGTTGCTATTCACTGAAAATATTGGAATCCACTCATAGGAGATCATGAGTGTTCATGAGCCAAGTTGCAATGTCCGATATACGAGTGAATTGTTGTTTTAACTCGGTTATCACAGCACCTGAAAATTACTGACTTATATCAGTAAATTGTTACACAAAGCTATCATATGACTTCAGAAGACTTAGAATATAGTGCATGAGCCATATGGTCTACTTTTATGATACATGAATAATGCTTTTACATTTTATGTAAGTTGAAAGCTTCAATTCCTATTATAATTGCATGCAAAAGAATGACCAGAAAAGTATATTTCATATTCTACAGAATATATTCATATTTAAGAAAAAGTCATACAGGTTACACAGTAACAATCACAGTGAGTCAGTTTGGGGGAAAAAATCTCTAATCTTTTTGTTAATAACTTTGAAACTTACATGATAGTATATTTAAATTAAGGGTAGAATAAAGCAAAATCTGTTCCTTTTTTTAGCTAAGAAAGTGATGCACTTTGCATCCAACATCATCATGTTTGTATCATATCATTTCAGTTATTTAACAAAATAATTTAGTCAATTTAAAATCCAGCTGAAAATGTCTTCACCAACTCTGTTACTCAAAAGACATAGAGACTATTAAGTGATTTGTTGGTGAGTTTATTTATTGGCTACATACATTTACTCCACAGTAACACAAAAAACCAAAACATATACCTCTTTCTATCACACTATATACTTACAGATTTTTACAACTGATGAAATTTTTGTATTGTAGGCTATGATTTAGTCTATGTCAGCATTTAGACACTGATGTAGTCGCTCTTGCAGGTGTTCGGGGGTTCTTGACTGTTGCAGAGGCTGGTTTTGCGTAGGGGGTGAATGTAGGACCAGTCTCGGTCTCTCTCTCTGTTGCTCTTTCTTTTCATGTCTTCCTCCACCTGCAGCACACCCTTGTTTTTCCATTTTCTGAGGTTGCTGCTGCAGCGTGATATACCTTTGTTCTGTGGCCTTGAAAAATCATCATCATACTCATTCTCTGCCTCCTCTCCCTCCTGCAGTGTGTCCTCCAGGACGCTAGGGGTCAGTGCTGAGTGTCTGTGATTCAGATGATCTGCCCCGTATATCTGGGAGTTTGGTGAGCTGGGCCTATATAGAGACCTTGGCACCGGTCTGGCTTTGAATGCCGTTCGTTCTGCTTTGGGAGGCAGGTTGTTGAACTCATCTGCTAGTTTTTTTTCCCGTTTCTTTTGCTCTCTTTCAATGAAGCTAAATGGTTGCTGCGGACGTGGAGAGGCTTGTCGTTGAGAGCCTTGTTGTTGGTGTTTTTTATGGTGACCGTGATCCGTTTGGTTAATTAGATTTGTTTGTTTCTGCAGCTTATTTGGTCGCTTATTAATGATGTCATAGAAGTGCAAGTAAGTGGAAGCAGGAGCCGGCTTAGCGCGAAACTTCTTGCTACATTCTTTCAGCTCGTCCAGCTCTTTCTTCAGTCTCTCATTTTCTAACTCCATCTCAGAGCGGGTTTTCACATTGCGGCGTTTGCGATCCTCCTCACGAAGCATCATGCGAAACGGTTTGGGAATGGTAACTTTAGAATTCTCTCTCAGGCTGTCCATTACCTGATTGGCTGCACTGTGAGATGAGTTCTGCTGGAAGTGACACAACACCATGCGCTCCTCTATTGAGGTCTGCCGCGCCTGCTAATTAAAAAAAAAAAAAAACGAGTTAAATGTTAGATTTTTGGACTTTGCTGTTAGAACTGTTTCGTGCAACTCTTCGTACCAATCACAATTCAGACTTTTATGAGATTTTGGTTTTCAAATTGGATGGAAAAATAAAAATTAAATAAACGTAATATTCCAAAAGAATGTGTGATAGGATGTTGTTTTCAGTAATGTGTAATGCATACATATCTAATAACCAAATGTGTTTTAGGGTTTCATGACACTTAAAGAATTGTAATTTACAGTAGTGGTTCTCAACCAGAAAGCTGGGGCCCACTGAGGGGTCTCAGCAAACTTCCAGGGTAAATAAGTATGAAAATGATTGAATTTCATGAATTTCAGAATGTGCTAGTATTTGGTTTCTTTGACCAAGTAAAACAGAACTGCATTACCCCACAGTTTTAATTATTTATATAAAGTGACCTGTACGAGTAGTAATTCAGAACTTGCAGCTGTTTCTTTTGAATGAAATAAAATAATGTGAGTTTAAGTGATCAAATGTTTATAATTAGCATTCGCTTCACTGGCCTTGTTCCACTCTCAGCCCGACGTGCTTCATATCACAGTAATGTTAATGCAACTTGAATAACTCCCATGATTCCACGCTCAAACATGGCGTCATCAAGCTACGCCTTTGTTATTGTTTTTAATAAGTGACTTCTAGCGGCAAAACGTACATACTGTGCCTTTAATGAAAGAAACACTAGCTGCATAAACTCCACATGCTAGTGTAACACCCGGCTTGATGATCATGCTCTCCAGCTTGATATGAGATGAACTAAAGTGCGTTATGTGCTTCAGTGGAAACAAGATCTGTAGAGAGTTTACATGATGATCTCTTAACCTTTTCACTCTAGAGCTGTTTGGATATCTCAACTCCACCAGAATAACCCCAAAACATAAAATAAACCATACACTGACTCATTGGTATTTTCAGAGGAAGCGGCCCCCGTTCTTCTTCTAGAAAGAACACTTTATTAGGAAAGGCCACTAAATGTTGTTGAATAATTTAGACTGGTGACTAAATTGTAGGTTGGTTTTTGAAATGCACAGAGTATATTTTATAACATTATGTCTAAATCTGCACATCTGTGCAGCATAACAACCTTAAGTAAACTACAGTAAAGAACGTTTATTTAAAAAAGTCACTTGAAAAGTCACATGTTCAGTCTGATCAGCACTTTATAAACAACTAATGCCAATGTTCTCAGAGTGTTAAAAAGTTATTGAACAAATCATTAAGTGAGATCATCTCAGCTTCCACACTGCTCTCATTTTCTGATTAATTCACTGACCTTTACCTTCAGAGAAGAATGACCCTTCTGTAGACGTCCCACCTTGCTGCCAACCTGCATGGTACTACTGAAAGAGGTCAAAGGTCAGGGATCAAACATTGTGCGTGATCTCACTGTCTACGATATAGTAAAATTGTCTTTTAATCTGATTGGTTGATTGGAATTTTATTCCAGGAACAACAAAGATCTGGGGAGAAAAATATATTTAATATATTATGTTTCTATACACATTTAAAATATATAGAATCATAATAATTTAGTTATCTAGTTATTTAATTTTTTAGACTGATAACGTATGTTTAATTTATATAACATAGCCCATGATGGGTACCCTTAAAAGGTTCCATATGAAGCGCCTGATAGACCTCTTTAAGGGTCAATGTAGAACCTTTATTTCCTGAAGAATGTGAGCTGTTTCACATTGTCTCGCTTTTAATTTTCAGCCCCAAAAAGTCTAAAAGGTGCTCTATGTAGTGTTTTTTGTACTGTAATACAGCATAAAAATATAATAATATGTTTCCAGAGATGTAGGAAACGTGCATACGGCTACTTTGAAATATGCGTTCCGTGTCTGAACATAATCTGTTTTGGTCTGTGTGATCCCACACACGGCCAATTTACACAGTAGTATTGCGACACCCTGGGTTGCCAGTTGGCTGAAACCGCAGCGATGGAAGCCAATGAAAGAACTGGGTCAAAGATCACAGATACTACCTGATCTTTTGAAAAAAAAAAACTCATTTCGAGTGTTCAGCTTTGCTCATTATTATTCAATAAAGAATTTGATTTATTTTCTTTCTTTTTTTTTATCACACACCTCTCTGTATCTTCTCCATTTTTTCTCCAGAAGGTAATGATCTGTCTTTCTCTCTGACCAGGTCTGATCGGGCTCAGATAGAGTTTTTCCATCTCAGCCATGTTTCTCAGGTGTTCTCTCTTCAGCTCCTCTAGTTTGGTATAGTATTCCTGGTTGGAGAACGCGGGTCTCTGCAGTTGATGGGCTGCACACGGTTTCCCAAAGTCAGGATGAGAGCGAGAACTGAAGTCACACACTGCTATAGTCTCACTGTCAGACTGCTGCTCATACTCCTGAGAGACCGAAGGGGAGCAAAACGTAAGTTACAGTGTTACAGCACAGTATAATTGTATATCAAGTGGTTCTTCCATTACCATTACAGATTCTTACTTTCCTAATGCATAATCTTCAAAATTCACTAGTCTTTTGCATTGCATAGGTCAAATATCTACCTCTGTGTGTTGAACAATGTCATTCAGGGAGCATGAATAATCCTTCTCCTCTCCAAATAGAGCCTGAAGTTCACTCGGCTGCAGGCTCCATGTGCGCAGTATTGGGGTCATGGTCCAGGTGCTTTATTCTTCTGAAGTACAGCACAGCTTGCAATTCTGCTCTCATACAGCTTCAGATAAGTATTGCTCTGCTTCCTTTAGCCTTTTGATTTTGCTACAGCCACACTACTGTAGGTTATAGGATTTCTCACCCCACACATTCACACTCAGATGTGCCAATCACAGTTTGTCCCTGTGGATAAGCCTCAAGGGTCACGATTTAGAGCCCGATGCCTGTTTGACCATATGTCCCATATATTCTTCAATCCCTGATTTACACCTTCAGATGTGATTTGTGAACTGACCCATTCCAAACCTCAAATTAGATTTAGAGATTAACAACACTGTTAATTACAGAGGGAGTCCATGATGCGAAAAGGTTTCAGCTAAAGGTGTTTGGAGAGATGTTATAGCCTAAGTGAGGGTTTGGGGTGGAGTGGGAACAATATTTTTTTCTGTATCCTGTTATTATTGTAGAATTTCAAATAACAGATTTATAAAAAAAACATTATAATAATAATAATCTCTTAAATCTTAATTGTTTTTCTATACATTTGAATAAAAAAGGCATAGAACCAGTTCATTTTTAAGGGCACTGAGAACATAGTTTTCTATAATTTGTTTGATAATGTTAGTAAGAAAATATAAAAAGACATTAAGATAAATACTGGGACTAAGTTAGCTGCAAAAAGATTACTTTGCACTCATTTGAAATTGACCTATTACATTTTATGATGTGAAATTTATTTAAATGTTGAATTATTTAGCGTGGCCGGGTCTCTCTGTCTGTCTGTCTGTCTCTGCTAGTCAGTCATTCTATTCTACAACACTCACCACCAGTCACTAGCAATCGTATAAGGTGCTTTGGCGGGATAGAAATTTGCTCTCGCGGCCGCCAAAAAATATATAATTGCAGGAAAACCCCTGCATTAGTTGTCAGCATCTGTGTCAATCCATACCATTATCCTATAAAATACTATAAAACGGGCGTGCGATTAAAGCAGCACGAAAGCAAACTTCATCAAACCTGATAACAGAGCCATCTACCGCTCTGGCAACGATAATGCGGGTTTGGAATGATTCGTAACATTTTTATAATTGTAACGAGTGTAAGGCCTACAAAATCGATCCAAAGACGGCGTTCGATTTGAGGCGAAGGTCTGACGCGTGTTCCATCTTTCCCATGGCAAAGTGATTTTTAATTAAATGCATACCATTTAATCTTATGTATTATCTCGTTTCATCTGACTCCATAAAACGAAAAAGGTTTAACAATGATATCTGTGCATGATTAAATACATGTTAATGTTTGACCTTAGTCAGACCTTACCTGATATGTAAATCATCAGGTTACAGTGGAAAGTTACTTTATTCCCTCAACATACTTACTGGGGGTGGAAGTTTTGACCATCTGTTAAGAACAGAGGAAATTAGCATTCAGACAATCTCAGAAGGTGTTGACTCAAAGACACATCCTTCTGTGTCCAAGATATTTTTATATTCTTGAGAACTTTATTACCTTTTGATTTACTTCTTTGGGAATGAGACATTATTACCAGTCACTCTGAGACCTTTAAAATTATACACTATAAAAAATTCTGGGTTGTGTTAACCCAATTTTGGGTCAAATATAGACAAACCCAATAGGGGATTATAACGCTGATACGTAGTACTTCCAGATTCAGTGATCTTTGTGCACTGCCACTTCCGTTGAATTACGAACTGGCGAACTGATGACAGACTACACTAAGTTTATTTATACGTCATCCCTGGTAAATTAGTCTGATTCACTAAAGTGCCGGCTGCAAATAAACGTGCTACCTTGTTTTATTTTTAAGTTTTAATCCAGTTCTTCCTTATACTCAATTCAGTCGGGAATCCATGAAAACTTAAATAGGGTTGGCGTTGTTGGTTAGATTTACAAAGTGGAACAGAGCAGTAACATATATAGCCTTCGTCTCAGCCATTGTTGAACTGCGTCGGAAGTGGACATGCACAAAGTTGACAAATCCCGGAAGCGTGATAATCCCCTATTGTTGGATTAAAAAATGTAATTTATAAATTGAACCCAACAGCTGGGTTTGTCCATATTTGACCCAAAATTGTGTTAAAATAACCTAACATTATTACCAGTCACCCTGAGACCTTTAAAATGATACACTATAAAAAATACTGGGTTGTGTTAACCCAATTTTGGGTCAAATATGGACAAACCCAATTGGTGGATTAAAAAATGTAATTTATAAATTTAGCCCAACAGCTGGGTTTCTCCATATTTGACCCAAAATAGCATTTTTTAGAGTGTTTGTTTGAGCTGTTAAAATCTGTGCATAGATGTTCAGGGTTAATCAGGAAGCTTATCAGACATCTGACACTTCAGTTTGTCAATCCATCTGCTACGTCAAGCAGGCTTAATTACAAACACATGCACTAAATTCTGACTCCCTGCAATTTAGGCTACTGTATAAACATAGCCTACTCCTCCAAGAATATCTAAGTTAGGTGTCTTTTCTCTTTAAGAGATTTTGTTTTCTAGCTAGATTTCCAGATTGTCAGCAGACAAAAAAAATTCTTCTCGAAGTTGGCAAGACATCATTGATGTATTAATGTATGAATGTGAGTAAGATCCAATATTTTATATTGCCCACAAGAGGGCATTATAAATTCATACTGATGTGATTTTCCAGGTGGAAGGGAGACGATTGCTCTGTCCAAGTACTCATACTTGCTGTCCTGGCTACTTGAGAGTGTGTGCATGCGACAGCAAAGAAGAGCGCAAGATTGTCCCATGTCTAAAAAAGCAGTATCTCAAAAGGCCCTATCCCAAATGGCATCCTAAACACTTGTGGTCTTCCTATGTGTCCGGACTTTCGTGACGTAATAGAGCTTTGACTGTTAGGAGGAAGTCTGCTGTGGAGCTCACAACAGTACGGGCTTGGCAAAATAGCCCATTGAGGACTCATATCGACCTCAAGGGCGGCACTCGCGAGCACCCTTCTGAAACCTAAAATGGAATGAAAGTGCATACTAAAGTGCATATGAACTCACTTGCCCCGAAATCGCGCGATGTCAGAGGAAAAGTTTCCACTGTAAATTAGATTAGATATGACATATCCTTTCATTTGGAAGTAAAAGATAAATTGTTGCTCATTCTATTGGTGCAAAGATGAGTAGACTAAATGTATTTTGTATAACATTTGGATCTGCTTTTTATCACTAAAGCACCACAATTTTAAAAATATGTCTTGTTAGAAGTATATTTGAAAGTGCTGAAAGTATTGAAAATAAAATAGATCTTTAATCACTTTCATTTTTGCAACACTGTAAGAGTGTCCAATTGGATAGTCATAAGTTATATACTCTCAGTCTTCGTGCCTACTTGAACACTGGCCAAGTACAGGAAATTGGTTATATAAGTAGACGTGTGGTCAAGTGGAAAAACTGCAAGTGTGGTTATTTGGACTGAGCAAAAGAACACTAAAGCAGAGGAAAAAACGATCATGTCTTGTTTAGTTGAAAATGTCTTTTTTGAATGCCTTATGAAATGTCTTTTTTATTTTTCAGTTATTACGTTAGACGTTTGCCTCACTTCCACTCTTTCTCATTTGGTCATTTTGGATGTTTGAGGCGTTTAGTTATTGCATCAAACAAGTACTACTCATAAAGTAAAGCATGTGATTATGAGCATTAAGTTAATTCATTCATCTTCGTTCCTCTTTTTGCACTTCCCTAAATGTGTCACATCACACTTTTGTAAATGTGACCCATAATCACAAGTTCCTCAAAACAATGCTCTCACACAAGTGCATGAGAAAGTTTTCCAGTGGAGGTCATTCAATCCAGAGTATATAGTATATAATGATTTGCCAAATGCCTTACTCAAGGTCAGCTATTAATAACGGAAAGTTACAGAATATGTTGATAGACTTGTGTAGCTAAATATGTACAGACCCACGTGCACTTCAATAAACGCAGTCATCCTGAAGGCTGGTGCCGTAATGATGATCTCCTTTAAAACGTCGTCTGGGTGGAGTGTCACTGTTACGTCACATGTGCTCTTGAACAAGACTGATATTTTCTTGTTCTAATCTGGATATGAAAGGGCCCTGTGTTCTGTAAAAGGACAGTTTGTGTAAACAAGTCTTGCTCCCACTTCAGCCAAACATGTATGAAGGCGTATTTTTAACTTGGAAGTGTGACTGTGTCAGTGCAGAGTCAATATCTCGCTCTCTGCTATAAATGTGTGGGGTTAGAAAGCACAAAAAAATGTCTTAGTTAGTGTTTTGTGCCTGTAAAAATATTCAAACATCCTTAATATAAGTTATTTAAATATAATATAACCACATATGTAAAATAATTAAATTGTCTGGGTTTGTTGGCAACATGGCAAGGATAGATTGGATCCTTATCAACAGCATGATTATTAAACAAAACAAACTCAATTTACAATTAAAATTCTTCAAAAATGTTACGTTATTAGAAGAAAGAAAGCCGTAAGATTTTAAATTATTATGGCAAGTAAATAATGACGAGGTTAGCACGATTTCTTATTTTAAAGGGACACTTCACCCCTTTGCATTAAGCTTTGTATCTTTAGAAACCCAGTCATATTTCTTAATGGTCATGGTTTATTCCCTTATTCTCCCCTGAGATGGGAGAAATAAGGATAAAGTGTTCCTTCCTGCTTATTATGACGTAAAAATCGTCATTTTATTTCATATTAAGCAGGAAGTCATATTTCCAGGGTGTGGGACCCACTCACCCCACAGGCCTATTACAGATCAATGGGTGGGACTTCACTTGCAGAAACTGAATCAATATCAGCCATCTTGTTTGGAAGCTAAGCTAACAAGCACTGTGGAGATAGGAAGTATGATAACGATGGAAGAAACTAAACATGATATGGAAGGATTTTGAAATTCTGCTGCTCGAATCTGATGTTTGAGGCTATCTTTACGAGTCGCAGTATAGACGAATCCGGCGAAACTACCGGAAGTAAGCGGGGCGCCATTACTGAGCTGTTGCTGGGTAGCGTTGCGCCATTGCCTCCTATTGTTTTAGTTGCAACTTGCGTCCACTGGAATAAACAGCTCGCGATTTACGACTGTCACTAACGTTACAACGTTACCCCTTGTATAATGTCGAGTGGGTAAACAGTTTCCGTTATAAATTGCTTCAATGGTGGCAGTAAAATTTCAATTTTGAATAGAAAACATTGTGAATACCCCGGGTCGACTGTCCGTCTGGAGCCGTACGGTTTACACAGATTTCCTGGGCGAGTACAAGACGCGGACATTCGCGTATAATAACAATTATTTAATGACATAAGTAAAAAAATATAATATGTGATATAGTGATCAGCAAAATCTCCTCTCTTTTTTTTTTAAAGTTTCCTCGTTAGCAAACGTTAGCCTAGCTAGCTTGCCAAGCTATTTTCATAAATAATCTGTAAGATCGTTTGTACCTTCACCTGTGACTGGAGGCCAAGGTCTAACATCATCAACCCAACAAGTCTGCCTGGCTGTAGCTGTCATCGAGGGTGCGTTCGCGTTATCACCGAGGTTTGTTTACATACCGGTGCACATGTCTATGCCGGTGTAACAGCTCAGTAATGGCGTCGCCACAAGATGGCAGCCTACACAGAACGCTCGTCGGATTCGTCTATAGTGAAGAGCAGCTGAGGCTGATGGAGGAACAGGAGGCGGCTGCCTGTCGCGGTCGAGGAGCCAGGACCGACTCGAGCTGGGCGAACTGCTGGTGCATGTGCTCTCGCTGCGAACTACGAACACAGATAGAGTCCGTCAGCTGCAGAGAATTTCAACGATGGCAATTTCTCCTAAACGAAATCTCTAAATCAGACGAGCACAAGGACGTTTGTGTTGTGATGTGAACCATCGTAGTTCCGCCTGACTGAACAGGTATCATGCAGTAATTCACCATATAGAAATAAATACAAACGAGTGAGTTTACCAATTTAACGTTAACAGGGTTCGTTGTGGGAAGAAGGAGGCAGGAACCGGCGAACATTTAAACAGTTTAATAGTAAAATGAACAAATACAAAACAAGCCAGCAGGCCCTCATTGACGACTGCTGCTCACAGCAGAAACAAAACGCAACATAAAATCAGGCCGTCCTCATTTTATGCTTTCGCTCCTCTGTGAAAGACGCGAGACCGGCGCGCGCCTCACAGGTGTCTTTCATTATCACTCACGCCGCCGGCCTTGCGCCACAGCCAACTAACTAGAAATTTAGTGTGAAATGAATTTCAAACTCTGGTGGCAGCTAACGTTAGCCTTGTAGACGGAGGAGTGATTTCTCTGATGTGTGCGCAGTTCCGAATTAGTGGGTGTGTGCAATGTGGTGCATTGTGGGAGTTGTTGTCTTACATACAAATGCGCCCCTCGGTTATTTTCGGCCTTTTCTCGGTCAAGAGGGCACCGAATTCAAAAATTCTTTTACATTTCGACCACATATATGATCCACTTTCAATAAAGATTAATGTTGAAATGGGTGAAATGCTCCTTTAAGGATGTTCCGATATTTGAACTGGAAAATAGGACTAAAATGCTTGTGATTTTTTTTTCTTTGTTTGTTTATTGTAGTGAGGGTACTGATATTTCCCCCGAGAGAAATATCTACACATGCAAATGCACTGCACATGCTGCATGCATGACTCCTTCCTGTTCAGTTCAAAACCACATGGTTGGCAAAAGCACCAGAATAGAGACAGAAAGAGGATTTGAGCCCAGGTATATCTTGGATCGTTCTCTTGTTTCACACATTTTCTTTTTTCTCTTGTACATCTCACTTTTCTCAGTCCTGTCTTGTTTCTCTTTTTTTCTTTCTCACAAGATTGCCATCTAAATGTGGTCTCTTTTGTGCCATGTGACCTGCACAGAAGTGCTTCAACATGCTTTATATACTCTTGAAAATCACTCCTCATGGTTTGACTTCTTATACTGTTGGATATGGAAAACGGGCTGCACATAATTGTGTAATTGTGTTCTTGAGTAATTTTATGGTTACTCTAAGAACACAGGCTTCCTTTATTTTCTGGATTTAATCAGAGCTCTAGATCTCACGGGCAACTTCTCTTTTCTCTTCTCTCTCTCTTTCTCTCCCCTTGATAATTTCCCCACTGCTTCATTTTCTGTGGAACATTCTGAATCCAAACTATTCTCTCCATGTAAGTCTTGTCTATTTTTCCGTGAATCCATTGAGAGTAGACTCTGAAGAGAGTTTGCCCTCTGACTTTTAGGTGTGTGTAGTTGAGGCACTGTTGGTTCCATAAATAGTGTCTTGCAATACTGGCTTTCTGGGTATCTTGTGTAGCAAGCATTCAAGATCGAATCCACACACACACAAAAGTCAAGCCATGGCCAAGAGCATGTGAAGAGCTTTCAGCTGGCTGCGAGTGAGATCAAGGCTGAAGACTTTTGCCTTTTATAGCTGGAGAGAGGAGTCTGGACAAAGTAAACAGTGAGTAATACTGCGCTCTTTCCACTTCCTCTCTCTTTGGGACATTAAGAATGTTCCCAGGCCTGTTTACATGACTGCTTGAAATTAAAATAGCTTATGTTTATGGGTTCACTCTCTTTTTCCAGGATAGAGATTGTGTGCTGTGTATAGGAGAGGACAAGGGAGAGGGAAAGCAGAGGGGAGGTGTTGTCACCGTGTAATGTTCATTGTTCACATTTTAAATCAGCTAACCTTTTGCAAATCATTTTGTTGTCTCATGTTCTTTATGGATTTTGGTGCTGAAATCCCTTTATGTAGTGTTGACTTGGGAAGTTGGGATTGCAGTATGACCTGTTTATTTATAAAGCAGGCATCAGATCATTTTCCTGTATAACATGTGATTCGAATCTTGTACTGCTCATAATGAAATATATGAATAGCCTTGATGACCTAATTTCATACCTCATGAGACTTAAAGCAGTTCTTAGTAATGTTTCAGTCTCAGATGTTTCTACCAAACCTTTAAAATCTAGATAAATTAGAATTGTTCACAAATGAGTAGAGCTATGACCTTAATGTGGATAGGAGAGCTCAGATAACGAGTTCATATTCTTCCTAATCTGACATGATTGCAGGTTTTTTTTTCGTGTGTGTGCTAGTCTCAGCACAGTGTGTGACACCCAGCAAATTGAAATTGTAATTACGTTTCTGGCACTGCACAAAACCAAAATTTGATACAGATTGTATTTATGATACCTATCATGTGTCTGTCTGTGTATGCGCTCAATGCCAAGGGCAACTGTAGCAATGTATGACGCACAGCTAAACGAGTAAATAACAGTAAATTTGACCTTACTTTAAGTTTGGACTGGCAGATTTCAGTTGGACTATAGATTATGAAACTGAAAACTATTGTTTCATAAATAATACAGAACTTTCAGTAAATGATCTTGGAATTCTTAGAATTCTATAATCTATTGTCAGTAAATGATTGAAAGCACACAATTCTCTAGAATGTCATTGCCTGCTGTTGCTTTTAGTCCTCACTGAAAATGAAGGGCCAAACCACACATAATAATTATTGATTTTCCCATATCTTTGTATATGTAAAATATAATAGAAATGAGCAGCAATAAAGCTCTCGACCATCTTAACTTGCCTTTAATTCCTTCTTAACTTAACCTTATACCGGAATACAAAAATTATGTTTATTCAAGTGTGCTATTAGTTCAGCTTTAAACTTTAACTAAAAATAAGAACATGTTTTGGCATCAATACAATAGATTTGTTTGAAAATACAGATTTATACAGAAACAGATATGTTCCTAATTCTGATTATGTGAGTTTTTGTGTACTGGGAGCATACATTAGAGTTTACTTCAAATTACTTACAGTTAAAGATATATTTCAAGTATAAAAAATATACCTAAATGGGAACATAGTAGTATACTTAAAGCAACACTAAGTAAGAATTTTTTTTTACGTTAAAATAATGTTTCCAAAATCGTTTCTGTGGTTCATCATAACAGGGTGAAAGGCACTTCTGCCTCTGCTTTGTGGTCCTATATCTGCTATAATCACGGTATGTAAGATTGCCAGATTGGGTTGCGTTTCTGTAGTTCTAATGAGACATAAGAAACCTACAAATTTGACTTGCTTTACGTCAAGCGTTACAATAGTCCTTATTTTGTTTTTATTTGTTTCTCATGTCGCAATACATCATACTTTTATGAAATCATGCAACATAGTCTACCTTGTCTGTGGATATCGTTCATTCCAAAGCCGGTGCTGGATAAACAACAAGTGTGTGTGCGACAGTAGGCTGCAGTAAATTATTTACAACAGCGGTAATGGACAATTCCGCTTCCAACCTGTAGGGCAACCACAGAGGAAAAGTTACTTGGTGTTGCTTTAAAGTGCAAAAATAGCAAGAATGGTAAACTAAATGTATGATATTAAGTTCACTTAAAGAAAAGAGTTTACAGAGAGAATTCTTCAAACTGTACTTTCATAAACTAAAAAAAGTGTTGTACAAGTATTTAACTAGTAAACTATCAGTATACCTGTACATTCACTTGTTAGTATTTGCAATACAAACAAAAAACGTAGTTACTGGTACAAGTAACGTTTACTACTGTTAGACTTAAAGTATACCTTTAGGTACTAAAAAGTGGGCCAATCTAGTCCTTGTGGCAATGAAATTGTAAACTTACAAGTATACTACTAGTAGCCTACATTGATATTATTCTACATAAAGTGTTCTCAAAAAATATTCTTGAACTTTCCTTAAATAGTAGCTACTTTAAAAAAGTATACTTGTTTTTTTGTAAGGGTATCCTGTAAAGATGCAGTTCCAGATATAAATGTTCAGCCAGTCTGAAGATAAAGTTCTAGTGTTTTTGCCAAATTCTTTAGGTACAGGTGACTGTTCCCCTTGAGGACAGCTGGTCCTCTGTGCCAGAGAGAACAGAGAACGCCCACTTGGATTCAGTGACTAGGCTGAAAGACAAGCTCTTTTTTCACTCCATAGTCAGCAGTATGGAGATCCGGCAGATCTGGTGAAAAAGACGATGAGGTACTGACCCTGAGTCAAAGTGAGGTCACATTCTAAACTAACAGCGAAGAACCACAAAAGAAGTGGAAAAAAACTGCATAGATGCTTGGTGGTAGCACAATTATCATTGTGCTCAGTCTTCGGCACTGTCAGGTTCTTCTAGGAGTGTTCATGGATAGTGAATTGTAATTGGTTTTGAACAAGGGGCATCTGGTACATGGCAAGATTCTCAAACTGAATTACAGAGATGGGAGATATTTTGCATCTTTTGTTGATGACTTTATGCCAAATTAGAATATAATTGGCTCTTTTATTCAATAGTTTCCACTCTTAATCATATATATTTTTTCTGATTGCTTCTGACTGATCTCTTCATCTCCCCCGTGGCAGATGCTGTGGTTGTTGTGTTGTCCTGGCAACACTGACAGTGAAATTAATGCACTGAGAGCGCTGCATTATTGATCAGTGTTAATGAGTTAAAGGTGTGGCAGATTGTGTAGTCAAAGTCTCTGTAATATGAACCTCTACCCTGCTGTGTGTGTGTGTGTGTGTGTGTGTGAGAGAGAGAGAGAGAGAGAGAGAGAGAGAGAGAGAGAGAGAGAGAGAGAGAGAGAGAGAGGTAGGATGTCCCAGATCTAAAATCATGAACATCATGATAGGGGTGGGAATCAGTATGTACATGGTGATATGATATCAATATCTGGGTCACCATATAATAACATTGCTATTTTTTTATGTTATTCGAATAATTATATGTTGGTATTGACTAGCTAATGTTTCCCACACTAGTTTATGTATGTAACTGTATGTACCCTTTTGCTTTTATATTATCAAAAGTTTCATTATTATTATTTATTTCCCCATAGCCCTTATCTACAAAAGGAAGTCAATGCTTTTAAAAGGAAATCAATACTGCAAGGAAGCATTAAATTCAGCTTTGCCATCAGAGCAATAAACTACATTTTATAATTCATTACAATAGAAAACAGTTGCTTTTAAAATATAATAATATTTCACAAGATTACTGTTTTTTCTGTATCACAGTGGTGTTTATTTGCTTCATTGTTTGGTAACACTTTCAAATATGGTTTAATATATTAGATATCACAAACATTTAAAAGACTCACTGGGCCAAAACTTTTGATGAAAAGCCAAATAAACCTCTTTTGCAACTGAAAGCGGTACCACAACGCTCACTTTGCACGTGTGCGGCACACTGTATGACAGACCGCTATGATGATGAGGCTTTTTTTTTTTTGTCATGGAAGACATTAGGCCTACTGTAATAGTCTGTTTACTTAATGTCTATTAAAAAGACAACCCTCAGGGAAAAACAGAGCTAATGGTCTCAAATGGAAAACAGTAGTCTGTCTTTTGCTCTGTGTATCCAACGTTATCTCACCACCAATTCATACGAATTCGAATTTAACAAAAATAGCACACATTCATACAGGTGAGGTCGTATGAATTGGTACGAATTAGCCACCTCGTCAAATTCGTACGAATTGCCGTGAGATCGGGTTGGTGTATCTGCATGTTTGTTTAAAGGCTTAGTATTGTATCCATGGGCAGCTTTAAATGATTTGAGCGCTCATAAACAACAACTGAGATGACAGAAGGTCTCAGTATGGATTTGTCTTGGAACAATGCGACATCATTTCAAATCAGCAATCAGAAGCAGACAATGGGGTTTTCTTTGAAAATGCTTAAGGAGGGACCTTGTGTACAGAACATACACTCAGTGTCTCTCGTTCCGTTTCCGTGGTTCTGTGTCCCCTGATGATGATAATGCTCTCTTCCTTATCATCTCTATGGTTACATAGAACCAACAACATTTGGAATTGTACTGTACTGAGTATATGTAAGCAAGCAAAACAAACAGCACAGAGTTGCTCAGTGCTTAATGGCCTTTGAGGAGAACTGGCCACAAGACCAGAGAACAAAGCACATTTTGTTCTTCTCAGCATGTCTTGGTGGATTAACATCTTAACTTTGGTTACTGCTTAATCTAATAATGCAGAAGTGGGTCATGATACAAATATTTTGAAGTAAATACATGCATGCATTGTCTTTTTTTGTGCGTTTGATAATCGAACATGCATGTAAGCTGTGAAGACACATCAATGGGTATTTCCTTGAAACTACCCCTGAGTTTCGCAGAAATCAGACAAGAACCACAGCCAAGCCATGTGCAGTTTTAGACCTACTGTGGTAGGCTATCTGAATGATAATGCTCAGGAATGATTTATGCTGCATTTAAAATTGTATACTACACCCAACTGAAGTAAAAATGTTCAGAATTATAGCTGTTTGGGGCAATAAAAAAAAACGTAATTTAAAAATTTGAACCAACAGTTGTGTTTATCATATTTGACCCTAACATGGGTTGATAACGAGTGTATTAATCACCATTTATTCCAATCCCTGCATGGGAGCTCCACTGGGCCGACAACAAAAACAATGAATGCACTATAAGCATGAAAATATTTGCTGCTAATGTTTAGTTTTAAGGTTTGAGTCTGGGCTTAAGGGAAGGTTAAGAGATAGTAAGTGCGCATTTTTGTCATCACCATCAAAAAGAGGGTTTGCGCTGGCGCAAGCTGTTAGTAAATCTGGCCCTTTGTATTTGATGACAATAGCTTACAGTGCTTACCACTTGTCAGAAAACTCTTTTTTTTATGATATATTATTCGGTTGAACCCAACACATTATCTCCTTACCATCATGCACCTGCAACCCCTTCCGGTTGTACTTGCACTCCTGGATTCAAATCAATGTTTCCAGCATGGTAGGCGGCCGCTCAAACAAGGATGCTAGGTCGCTAGTTCACCCCTTGAGGCCAGGAGAATGAGGTTTACTCACAGCTCTTTCTAACTGGTCTCCTTTACACACCTAAACATACTTTCACACAAAAAAACAAAACAAAAAAACAAGCAATTTCTATATTTTCATCTTACTAACATTTTTTACATTTGATAAACATATTTTTTTCGGGAGAAAGGCACTTTTATGTTTCATGTTTCTTTCATGTGGCTTCTGGTAACGGTGAACTCTGCCAGGTAAAATTATATTAGGCTACTGTCACTTTAAGAGCTAATGCACGGATCCAATATACTGTTACACATTTATCCAATATACTGTTACTTTATATTCTTATGTTTCTTTTTGTGTTTCTTTTGATTTTCGTTGATTTCAATGTTTGATTAATTCACTGTTCATCATGTAGATTGATATTGGTTGTTTTCTTTGCCTGACAAAGACGGCTTATGGTCGAAACTTTACAATTTATTAAACTTCTTTGGGTGCAGAAATAGCAGTGTGCTGCGATTCTTTTGCATTTCAGCTGTTTCGATGTGCGCATACTACTTTGAATAGAGTTTAAAAAGTTCACTGAGAGATGTGTCTAAATATTTTCTCTGTAATGTTCCACTGAAGAAAGCGCTGGCAGAATTTCATTTTTTTAATGGCTTATCCATTTGTTTGCCTTGTAAACGCTACTTTATCCTTATCATCAAAAAAAAAAAAAATACTTGTTAAGTCTAGAGATTGCCTCAATTTGGAAACAGGCTCTGAGAATAAACTCAATTAGATTTTGAGGGCACAAATTGCAAGGCTTGAACATTCTCTTTGACCCTCTCTAACTAATCTAATCACACTAACAGAGCACTCTTGACATGTTTCTTTTATTACCCGCTAATGAGCCACTCAGTTCGTCTCATCTACCCTTTTAACTTGGCAAAATAGCACGTATTATCTATGGTTTTAATCATCTCTCTGTTGTTGATGATCAGTTTACTGAGATACCCTCTCAGATTTGAGCAAAATATAAATTAAGGGCCCATTTGATAGATCACTGTTGTGGATATTTTTGAGTCTATGATCCCTGTCTGGCCCATGTGCATACCACATGCTATAACCAGTTCAGTCTTTGCATAACTATGGATCTAAGGTTGCTGCTATAGCATGGCTGGCATGCAAACAAGCCAGAGATGATGCAGCAGACGGGACGGACATATGAGGCATTGTTAGTCTTATTCTGTGGTCTAGTCTATGGAATTCTATTTTTAACTCAGAGAGGTAAAAGAGAGGTTGGTCTTCAGTCTCCATTTCACATTCATATTGAGTAGTGTCCAAAAGTCTGAAACCTCATTGAAGATTTGAGATTTAAAAAGTTTAGGATTTAGAAAAATTATAAAGGAACATGAATAATATTCTGCACTCGTTCTGAGTACCTGATCAAATCAAATTGATCTTGTGAGGGGTGACTCTTACTGGCTCAGATGGCTCAAATGTTCTATCTACTGAAGCACAAAATACAAAATTTGAGTGATTGTTTTTTCCACGAAACTCAATAAGAAGCAATATTGTGAAATAATAATTCAATTTAAAATAACTGTTTTCTATTTGAATATATTGTAACATGTAATTTATTCCTGTGATGGCAAAGTTGAATTTTCAGCAGTATTTCTTTTTCAGTCTTCACGTCCACATGATGTATGATGTATGACGCCTGTATGATGGTTATGGTGCTAAAGAGAGAGTTTTTATTATTTTCATCAATGACACAGCTTTTTTATCAGGGTTCTTTAATGAAAGTAAAACAGAACATTTATATGAAATATAATAAAAGCAACAGTACCCGATAGTTTGGAACAGTAGGCTACCGTATTTTGTAATAGAAATGTAAATATTTATAAGTTGCACTAAAAGTGGTATCAGAGTGTTTAATTGAATAATTTAATTGAAGCGAAACAATGTATAGATCTGGTTTGCTGTTCATACAGAAAGGTCTTGCTTTAAAAACTGCTGAAAAACAAGGTAGGGTTTGAGCAGGAATGTCACAAGAATTATCGTATGGAATGAGGTAAGGGCTGTTTAGGGACACTCTCAACTTTGTGATCAGTGGATTCATATGAAACTCCTCCTGAAACCGCTGTGAGGAACTTACTTCACTGAAGTCACATACAAAGCCCCGCCTGTGTATTCTGATGACAACAGAGAAACCTCTCAGAATATCTCCCTCAGCTCATGCCCTTCTAATCTATTGTCTCTAATGATATTTGAAAGGATAAACTTGTAAACTTTAATACGAACTAATAGAAAAGAAAGACTAATAAACATGAACAGTAATTTTTTGTGTGAAGAACTTTGTCTGTGTGGGCAAACAATGGAAACTGAGATTTATATATATATATATATATATATATATATATATATAAACACACACACAAATTATTTCCCCCCTGTGACGGAGAGAGTCATGCATAACATCTGACCTTACTTCAACTTGGTGTAGGTAATTCAGCAGAGCCCTGTGAATTTCAACACGCCCTTGGTGAAAAACTGGTTAGCTGGTCTTATCTGGTAGCCTGGTCGGGGGTAGATAGATGAGTTTTGGGGTGGCAGTGGAAAACTGGTTAGCTGGTCTTATTTGATATTCCATCCTGGTCTGGGGTAGATAGATGGGTTTTGTGGGTTTTGGGTCAGTGGAAAAACTAAATTAAAGGAGTAGTTCACTTTTAAAAAAAACTTTTGCTGATAATTTACTCACCCCCATGTCATCCAAGATGTCCATGTCTTTCTTTCTTCAGTTGAAAAGAAATTCAGGTCTTTGATGAAAACATTCCAGGATTTTTCTACATATAATGCACTTTACTGGTAACCAAACGGTTCAAGGTCCAAAAGACAGTTTCAGTGCAAACTGTTCAAACTGGCTTTAAACGATTCCAGACAATGAATAAGAGTCTTATCAAGCGAAACGATCGCTCATTTAAAAAAAAACAAAAAAAAAAACAAAGTTTAAGTTTTAAGTTCTGTGATGAACAAACCTTTTCCGTGTCAATTTGTTCATTTCGTTCGTTGAATGAACCAAATGACACGAGAGAGATTCGTTCATTTTGATAAACAGGAGAGTCACGAACGCGCATCACAGAACAGAGCAAGGCGACAATTTGAGCATATAAAACTTAAACTTTGTTATTATTTTTTTAAATGACCGATTGTTTCGCTTGATGAGACCCTTATTCATCGTCTGGAATCGTTTAAAGTCTTTTGAACAGTTTGCAGTTTGCACTGAAACTGTCTCCTGAACCCCAAATAAATGTACAGCCAACAAGAAAGCCTTTCCAGGTAAAGCAAACACTAGGTAATCAAGTTTTCATTACAGTGATGAACAACTGTAAACAAAGTGAATGTTTGGTAAATAGTGCGGAAGGTTTTTACCCCGCCCTGTGGTGGTTTTACACTGAAATGGGAGGAGTGCATGCATCATGGACAGATCTGGAGACAGGCAGGATGTGAACACGCTCTCTGGCAGCTGGAGCTGAAAGGTAATGATGACTTTTAAAAAGATAAAGGCTGAAGTGTTCAAGTATTCAATCAGGTTGGTGTCCGCTCTTTGATAGCGAGATGTTTGAAGACTGTGTTCCGGTTTTTAACTTTCATGTTGTGTAAGGAGCGCGAGACTTTCCTCCGCGTGCGGTTGAGTTTTGACGTTAGCAGGTCCGCTAAAACAGTCCGCATTTTATTTGCTCTACAGCTTTGTTTAAATAAAGGTGTGAGCGATTTCAGATTACAAACACGGTTTCTGAACAAATTAAAGTGTCTGTGGGCTTGTTTTCAGCATTTTTCCTGTTAAAAGTAGCCTAAAGTTCGCTTGGTTGTTGTTTGGCGTCACCTGGGGAGAGGTAGCTACAATCACAGATCGCATAATGTTGGTTAAAAACTAGTGAACATCTTCAGGGAACTCAAGCATCTTGTAAGCTGGTTCAGAGAAATAATTACTCCAAAACAGTCTATATTTAGTCGTTGATAGTGTGCGTGCCCCTGGAAACTGCGTACGGTGTTTTGTACACAATTCTGTGTTAGACGTCCAATCAAATTAGGTTTAATAGTAACTTTAGTGTCCCCTACTATATTTGAGATTTTCTTGAATACTCGTTAGCTTGTAGCCCACTTGTGATCTTTATCAGGTTGTGACGTGCCTAATCGTGTCTGGACATGGGATGAATTTACTTTCACAGTTGGTATATGAAGTGACTGTTGGTTTAGCACAGCTCTCTAGGTTCATGGTATGAACAGAAATATTCTTCCCGTTTAACTTCTAAATGCATACTTTAATCTCATAACAATCTCTTTTGCTTTTTACCCAAACACTTTTCACAATTTTATGGTATGCTCCTTGTTTGCATGTGGGTTGCATTGTGACTCCATTCATAGGTGGAGAGTGAATCAGACTGTCAGTTAATAGTTTTTAGGGAAACAAAGTTCGGCAGTTCAAATAAATGTCCTCTAAACTCTTACAGTTTTGTTCTTCCACTCTATAAATCGATTGTTGCTTCTGGTTTGC
This sequence comes from Pimephales promelas, assembly GCF_988280905.1. Classification (NCBI taxonomy): domain Eukaryota; kingdom Metazoa; phylum Chordata; class Actinopteri; order Cypriniformes; family Leuciscidae; genus Pimephales; species Pimephales promelas. The sequence continues at coordinate 21,332,291 of NC_142783.1, forward strand.
CAAAAGCTTTATTTGTTGTTAAGGATGTAATCTAATCTCTTTGTAATCTAAATGTATGCAGATTGTGCCCTGAAGGAAAAGGCAGACAAATATTAAATCAGTGGCCACTTTCAGGAAAATTTATTTAGACCTGTTTGATTCTGAATGACCTCACCAAGAGGAAGAAAGAGAGATCCTGGAAAAGAGTCATCCTACTTTTTTTTTTTGTTTTTTTTTGTCCTACATCCTTCTTGGGGATACTCGAAAGTGAAAGCAATGACCTATTATAAAAAGGATATGATTGGTTATGTGGGCATTTTGAGCTGTACTTTGCTGTCTGCTGTTGGTGTTGGGTGAGCATAATCATACCAGCAAATTGGGAAACTATCCCCTGGTTTCACAGACCTGCTTATGCCTAGTCACAGGCACCTAGTCACCTGCATATAGGCACCTGCCTGTTCACACCAAAGACGATAACTATAAAAGATAATTAGTTATCTTTTAGCTAAAATAATTAGATATTAGCTAAAGTTGTTCTCAGTATTAAAGAATAGCCGAGGCCACACCACAGCTATAAGGAAAACAACACAGAGAAGTTATATCGCTGACTGAATTCACTTTCGTAATGATTATTTCCCCCATCTGATGAACGATAAAAACCTTGACAGCCCATCAGAATCATTCCTACTATAACGATTTCAAGCATTTAAAGCAACAGAAAAGCTATAAAAACTACAGATAATAATATCTGCTGGTGTGCATGTTAATATAGTTATCGTTATATTTATCGTTGTTGGTGTGAATGGGCCTTGGGCAACAATAAGAAACCAATCACAACGTCGTCATTAGATACAACAACACAGAAAAAACAAATCTCCATGACAACATATTATACAACACCATGCTAAGATTAAGTAGGCCTTAGTTTACAATGGCGCTGATGTTTTTCAAGATATGTCAGTGCAAGTTGCATTCAGTTAAAACAGCTCAAACTTCCAGTCAAAAGTATGTTTTAATTAAAATAATATACTCATGTTCTTGTTCTGTTGATCGAGTATTTGAAAGGAATCTTTGGGGGGAAAAAACCTATCCCTAAATCATTTACTTGTTTACTCATATTACAGATTTTTCCTGTAGTAGTAGTATCTTAATAGTTTCCCACTCATTTAATGTGCTTGTGTTCTGTGGTCACAGGAGCCAGCTTTAGGCAAGCTGCATTGGGTAAATTTCCCTTGAATTAGGGGTGATGCATCCACAGAGCAATGTCAACCATTTACAGCCTGTCCCTCTAAGGGATTTTAACTCTGAGTCTGGAGTCAGAATGAGGTTCATTCCTGCCTGGTTTTCACTATAGTGTGTAAAACGTTAGCTTCATTATAGTATTCATCAAGTCTGTGCTAGAGTTTAGCACGACCCTTATAGGCCTTTTAGCTGTGGCAGTTCAATTTTACTTTTACCTCATCTTGAGAGGTAAGACTAAAATGGTTTCTGTATGACTCCAAAAAAAAAAAAAAAGTTAGAAGTAATGAAGTATTACTTCTAGGAACATATTTTTACTCTTCTTGTGCTTCTGAAGTCATTGTGCATGGTGAGCAGGAAGACCAAGTGCTCTGTTTGCGTCAGTGGGTTTTTTGACTAACTAGGGAAAATCCCTTGGAGTTTTACTCATTATCTTGACTCTTCAAGGGAAAGGAATGCCCTTCAAGGTATGCTTGTGGTCCCAATGTGTTAACATTCTCATTCTATCGGTTTTTAAAGCTAAGCATTTTCAAAGCAACCTACAGGATGTTATCAAAGTGAAATGGCTTATCTTATAAGAAAAGCCTGCAAGTTGGCGGGGTTGGGTGGGGGACCTTGCTGGTGGCGTTCCTCGGATGTGTTTTTAAGATCCCTCACACTTTCATGTACTTTTGTTTTGGTCACTTGCTTTCCATTTGGCTGCCACATGGGAAATACTCCACCCAGTTCCTGACAATTAGCTTCAATGATGGAGAATTCATTCTCTTCCAGGAAATCTGCTCTGAAGTGTTAAAGGAGAGATCATGTTTTTGTTTCATGCTGCTAAGCTGTGTATGTGAAAGATAAGCCCAATTCATTTTTTCCTTCATACACTATTATTCAAAAGTTTGGGCCTTTTTTTTAAAATTAAAATTATTTTATTTATTTTGAATAATCTTATTTTGAAGTTTCTATAACCCTGAAAATAAAAATTGATGTTTCCACAAAATTATTATGCTGAAAATTTAGCTTTGCCATCACAGGAATACATATTATTTACATAATAATATTATATAACATAGTATTGCTTTTATTTACTGTGTTTAATTTAATGAATGTAACCTTAAGCAAAAGAGATTCAAAACAAACTTTCAAAACATAAAATAAATCTTCCAACTCTAAACATCTGAATAGTAGTGTAGGTCTTAATTTTGGGACAGTCCACAGAAAAAAAACACACCATGCACCTGACCCAAGATAGTCCATCACAGAGTGACCAGTTTGCTTTTTGTTTAGCCTCAAACATTTTTATTCATGTTTGACATTAATTTCCTAAAATGTCATTGGACTGGAAGTCACACACAGAAATTATCAACAGTGAGTGGGTGAATAAATAGACAGTGCTTCTAAACTGTATTGGAGTTAAATATAGTTTTCTTCTAGTTTTTTTTCGCATTTTTCCTGCTTCATGGTTTCTTGTTTGTAATTTTTAAACTAGAACACTGGCTCTCAACTGGTGGGTCACAGGTCTGATGTTAAAGTGTTACTGGCAGTAGTAAAAAAAAAATATTTTGTTGTATTTAGCATAGTTTGGATGGTAAAAAAACTTGACAAATAGTCAATTGCCAATATGGACTGGTTTGAGAATATATATTACACAAACACACACACACACATAGCCACACATCAAACCATCAGATAAAATTTAGACATCAGATAAAATTTGATATTTTTTTACTAGTGGGTGCCAGACACTAGTTAATTTATGTAAGTGAGGATAGCAAAACTGTGACACGTCATACCCCAAAATTCTTCATACAGTGGACTACCAGTAAAGTGTATAACAATTTGGGATGAACTGAACAAATTTAAGCATTACTTGGTAATTTGTTGACCTAAATAAATTGATATTGTCTAATTGTGTATTTAGGTTGAATAGCTGTCAGCCCAATAATATGCACAATTTAACAGCAGAACAGCTTTCTGCTGTTAAATTTAATTCATTTATGAGACTGTAACTGAAGGATGGCCAAAGCCATGCAGTGAAATATCAACTGATTTCATAACTCTTGAGTTCTTGTCAGTCATCTTGTATTACCATTTTCTAAACTATAGTGAATAAACTGTTATAACTTTAGAAATGTTGAAGGTGTCTGAATAAATTTACAGTATCTTTGACTTTATATATTAAAATATGTAATTGGCCACTGAGACATTTAAAAACCAAAATTGTCAGCGTCATGCCATGTCATGTTAATAATTGTGCATATTATTGGGCTTATAACTTTTTATTTACATTTTAACGGTACACGCCTTTGGTGTTGTGTTGGGTGACTTGTTGAACCATATAGATAAATTTGAGTAAATACAGAACTAATATAAAATGCTCTAAGAATTAGCTAAAAACTTAACTACACTGTAAAAAACTGAGTAAAATTTACTTATTTTTTTTTTTAGTAAATTTCATACATAGAATTAAGTAAATTATACTTTAAGTGAAAGTAACATAAGAAATTAAGTCATTTTTATTTAGCTATTTAATTGAATTTTTCTTTGTACAACATTTCACTCAAACAATATAACATTAAATTAGACCACACTTTTTAAAGGGTAATTCCACCGGTGGATACATGTATTGAAAATGGGTCATATATGTTGTAGACCAGTATCATAAATTTCTAATTTGGGTCCTTCTTGGTCGATAAAAGGCAGAAAATGACTTTTTAGTGCTTGTGGATTGTAGACAACAATCCCTTTTTCATGTAAATTTCATTGTTTTTTTTCTGTAGTATTTAATTCACCACAAAATAATTTTTATTAGTGTATAAATGCACACATGCACTGAAAAAAAGTAAAAATTACTTTAAAAATACGCGTGCAAAAACTTGCTAAATAAAAATTAAGGAAATTTCACATGAAATTAGTAAGTTTAGTGAAAGTAACAAAGAAAATAAATAATTTTAACTTTGCTAGTAAAAGGTTAAATATCTATTTAGATGAAGTATGTATATATATATATATATATATATATATATATATAAAGACGCATGTATATTTATAAAATATATTATTTATATATAAAATATTTATATTTATTTATAATATAAATTATATATAAATCTATACAGTATATACATGAAAATATTTCTTAAATATATACAAGCTTGTGTGTGTACTGTGTATATATATATATATATATATATATATTATACATAGTGCACCCACATATATTATGTAAACACAAACTTTTATTTTGGATGCGATTAATCGTTTGACGGCCCTATTTGGCTTTATGCCCAGCTGCACTACTTCCTGAACTTCAGCCAGCTTCTTGTTTCCTGTCTGCCATTATTGGCCAAATTGATTAATTCAGGTGTGTCTGATTATTGTTGCCATGACTACTGAGGTCAAGCACACCTGAATGAATCAATTTGGCCAATAATGGCAGACAGGAAACAAGGAGCTGGCTGAAGTTCAGGAAGTAGTGCAGCTGGGCATAAAGCCCATTGTGTGAGGCACCGTATCTGCTTCTCAGAGAATACACTTCATGTAAATGCAGAGAGCTCAATACTTAGTAGACCATACACAATGACGGTAACATTTGATGGATAGTTTGTGATTGAATGTGTCATTTTGAGTAGAAAATGAATTCTAAATGTCACAAAATGGCTATTTATTAATCCTAACAACAAAAGCAATGATAAAACTGTGTTAATACAGCTGGAAAACAGTGAAAAATCACCTTAATTAATTATTCAAGGCCCAGTGCATGATGGGAACACCAGTATCAGAAAAGTTAATTTTTTAGCGTTGATATTTACGCTTAAACTTCTACACACTTGAATTGAGTACTAATATAGAATTTACTTTTTTTTTTTTATTCTTGCCTGAACTAACTTTTTCATGTATAAAATGTTTCATGTTTTCATTGCTTCATCACAAAATCATACGCCATTTGAATTCTGTGTTCGTGACGCTGGTCGGCAACTGCTTTGCATTGTGCCGGACAACATAACGACTGATTCTTTCTGGTTTTGACTTGTTCAGGACATGTCCTGTTATTTCTCATTACAATTTACATTCTGACACCCGTCCAAAAATAGATATAACATCAGGTGCTGCTACTCATCCTAGGAGACCAGAATGAAAAACAGACAAGCAAACATGCATGCAAAAAACATTTTTTTGCATATGCATAGTCCTATTTGTAATTGCTGTTGACTAGTTGCTATGTTTTCTACGGTGGATTTTGTGCACATTAGAAATTAACCACATTAAGCACATTAACCATCAGCTGGTGGTAGACCAACCAGTTAGTGGTATATTGGGGTTGGTTTTAGAAATGAAGAAAATTCTTGACAGTAATTCAACAGTAAATGCATTGTCTGTTCACTTTTACAATCCAGCTGGAGTTAAACCGTTTGTAAAGGGCTTGTGAATAGATCTGTCTGTGTTTAGTCTGGTGATGTGAGGCAAGGAGAGATTCAGTTCATTGTTTACACAGTAAACGTAATGTTAATTATTAATAAGAGACTTCACCTCCTGGGGACGCTTGCAGCTTACACTTTCTCTCTGACCGTAAGTGCACTAAGTTGGAGCAAATGTACTGAACGCCTGGATTTCAGCAAGTCATAAGTGCACTTAAGTTTTTTTTTTTGTTTTTTTTTTGCCCTGCAGGGCATATTTTAACAAGAAATTGTAAATTTACTGAACTTCATCTTCCCTGACGTTGCCTTTGTTTTTTGTTTTTCAAATTTTCCTTATTGCATAATAGAATTGAGAATGTTGTAGTCAATCTACTCTGTATGCTTTTCTGCATGGTTAAATAAAACCTGTTGCTCGCCTTTTTTGCCAAATAATTTTTTTGGATACATTTATGAAAAGGAACCTATAACACCTTCAGTCACTCAAAGAGGAAACTGACATTTTTCTCTCTACTGATAAATTCAAGCAATGCCAACAAATACTTGCCCAGGTCAGACCACCTGAACAAATCCTTGTGTGTGAACAGACCATGTTTACTCTTGCTGTTTCAGGCTCTGATGTTCCATTTAGCCATTATTACAGCAGCAGCAGCAGCAAAACATGTCTGTTCTTCTTTCTCCTCAGATATGGATTTCCTTGCCAGATCCTCCTTGTCTCTGTGATTTGCTCTGCCAGTTTGTCGGGATGGGCTAAAAAAAAACAATTGCTAGAAGCTGAGCACCATACCCCTGGACACCTCCAGCGTCTCACCTGTGCACAGGTAAACATGTACACACTTCAATCTTTTTGATTGTATCAATTGATTTCATCATGGTTTTTCACTTGTCCACTGCTGATACTTTGAGAGCAAAGTGACTGATGTTGATCTTTATTTAACTGAATTTGAATACAGTTTAAGGACCATAAACGACAAGTACTGTGTATTGACATTTTAAGTTTTCTTGTATACAATATTTAATCATAATTCATTTAAATGAGAAACAGGTATTTTAAGTGCTTCATGTTTTTATTCAGAAATACGAAACCAAGGAAATTGGCATTGTGCATTTAAGTCGAAATTGATTTTTCGTTGAAAATAAATGGCTCTGTGTCAGAGACAGGGACATATGTAGTCTTTAAATCACCACTGATCCCAGAAGCCAGCTGGCCCATGAGGCCATTCTAAATTTAGTCCTTTATCTCATACGTGTAAAACTAGACTATCCCTGCCCTCCATAGGCTTTTACTAGTATTCCTTAGAGAGTTACGGTGTGGGGTTTACAAAGAATAAGAGAAGACTGAAAGGAAAATGGGCTAAGGTAGAGCAGGAAGAGCGAAAGAGAATGGGAATGTAAGCTAAACTGAAGAATGCGAAGTTGAATAAATGAGAGAAGCCATGTGCAACAGAGCAAAGGGGTTGCTGGGAGACAAAAGCAACGAAACAAGAGAAATAGTGAGGAGGTGGTGAAAGAGAAGCAACAGGTGGATGGGGAAAAAGAGGCATGGACAGAAAAAAAGGAGGAAGTATTGATAATTAACCTTTAGTAAGTGTGAATTGTCAGTTTAATGAAATAATTTAAAAATCTTTTTTTTTTTTTATATCTATAGACAGTTACTCCAAGGCATCCCAAATAAAGTGTTCTTTTTAAACTAGTGCATTAACTCTCATTTAGCATTAAACAAAGAGGTTCACTTTTTTTTTAATTTTTAGCTTGAAGAGCCTAGCTTGTTGAAATCGGGTCATGTCCTTAAAGTAACTGATGTCTTTTTTCTACCAGTAGTTTGTCTTTTCGACTTACAGGGTCTTATGAAGTCATCTACGGTTGACATTTAGACACATTAGCATGCAGTACTCAAGAATTCATTTGCAAACATTCACACACGCATGCAAACAAACTCTGAAGCAATGCATGTAGTCATCTAACAGAATTAACTTGTGGTTATTTACGTCACTTTCCTGTGGTTTAGTTGAAACTGACAGCTAATCTGTTCTGGTGAAAGAGAGGCTATCCGGAAATGAAAACTGTAAGAGGTAGGGCAGGTAAAAAATGGAACCTTTGCAGTTTTCTGTGCTTGACCCCAGATATCACCTTGTGAGGTGCCTTTAGTTAATTATATATTTAAGAGTGCATGGCTGGGTTTTCTGGATGCAGCGCAAGCTACGATGTCGGATTCACAAACAATTGACTCTTATGTACTGGTCCGTTAAAAAGATTCACGAAACAGTGTCTAAGTAAATTCATTGTCAGTTAGTGGTTTGAATTGGACTTTTACCGGTGGTTGAGTTGACAACCGGCTCCCTCGCTAATTATTTTTCAGTTCTGGGAATTGTTTCAGTTCATTTTTCAGGCATGGTAATGGGTATGACAATGTTGTATGTTTGGTCTTGGCAGAATAAATCTGCTATGTTGCTGCTGTTGCTTGTGTTGGTTGTCATTGTTGCTGCTGTTGTGGCAGAGCAAGTACGGGACTCGCTTCTGCCAGTACATACACGACACGCTGCTGTGAGCAAGTAAGACACGCTGCTGCTGTACAATATAGCGTAAATGAATTACCCGTAGCAGATCAATACAGGTGGAGCTTGGGTATGCTACCCAAGTATTTGAAGGTTGAGCAGCGAGCTCATTGGCTACTGATACGGCAGGAACCAATCAGCTGCACCCTATAGATAACTATGTGATTATGAACGGGTAAAAGAAACCTATTAGCCTGCACCATCGTGGGTTTGTGCGTCCTCGTTTCCTTTCCTCGCGTCTCAGATCCACCGCCTGTAGGATGTGAGGGAAGGCTGCAAGGAAAGAAAAGGAGGAGAGGACGAAGGAAGCGAATGATTTTTTTATACATTGAAATACTTGATCACTCGAGCGTCACTTCACAGCATCATCAGCAGCGCTCAAAGGATCTGCCCTTATGTTGTTGAAGTTTGGTTATTTAAGAAATTAGTAATAATTAATAAAAAGATACTGCAAAGGTAAAGTATAAATTCAAATTATTGTGACCGATACATGCGTCACATTTCCGCAAAGGACACGTCCTTGTATCCTCACTCCTCATGATGCCTCCTCACCACTCAATCCTCGACTCCTGGCGGTGCAATTAGAGAATTGAGATGTCCTTCAAGATAGCTGAGCTCGATCGTTTTCCTGGTCTTAGGATGGAGGACGCCAGGACGGAGGAGACGAGGAGGGATATTGAGAAGCGCCCCTAGAATTTCTTGCTAGGACTTTGTATTTCTGTCCGATTCTAAATGAACCGGTTTACCATTTCTTGGGATTAATGATACATATTCAGAAGGTTGTTTTTGCAATACATTTTCTTTTTTCCAATTGTAAACAATTCAACAAAACATATTTCACTATAAATATTATCGGTCATTGTTACTATCCCGTTTTAAAACAACTGTTTTCTATTTGAATATATTTTAAATCTAATGTATTCCTATAATGGCAAAGCTGAATTTTAATGCAGCAATTACTCCAGTCTTCAGTGTCGCATGATCCTTCAGGAATATCTTTGTTTCTGATTCTTTGATTAATCGAAAGTTCAAAAGCATTTATTTGAAATTGAAATCTTTTGTAACAACTGTACTGTCACTTTTGATCAGTTATTATCAGAATGAATGTACCCTTGTTGAATAAAAGCAAAACAAAAATGACTGAATCCAAACGTTTGAATGGTCGAATATATGGCACAAATACAGTCAGTATCACTACAATGACTGCCTCAAATGGGAAGTAAAACATATTTATTGTTAAGTGTGTTTTTAAAAAAAATAAATAAATGTATTAGGTCTGTAGCCCTGTGAGTAGTTCTTAACTTAATTTTTTTTGTCTTTGCTGCTCAGGTGGTGAGATTTGGCACCATGCAGGGACCTCGGAGGAAGGTGAAGGTCATGTTTATGATGACTATGGTGTTTATATTCATAGTGGTGGAGGTCTCCCGTAATGCTGGGAAGGGCAGTCGCAACAAAAATAAAAATCTGGTTCCCTTGAAGCGTTTTTGGGCAAAAGATCTTCCGAATAACGCCTACTGGAATCGCCAGCAGCAACAGCTGAACTACATCAACAACCCCAACCTAGAAAAACTCAACTTCACGATTGATAAACTTCCAGACTGGCTAAACGACACGGTCAGTCTTGATTCCTGTGACCCAGACTTCAGGGTGACCACCCAAGTCAAGGATTTCAACTCCTTACCGGACCGCTTCAAGGACTTCCTGCTTTATATGCGATGCAGGTCCTATCCCATCGTGGTGGACCAGCCAAACATATGCAAAGACCAACCATTCCTCCTCCTAGCTATTAAATCTTTAGTCCCGCACTTTGATCGACGTCAAGCTATTCGCGAGTCGTGGGGCAAAGCTGGCCGCCTTGCAAACAGAACGGTCGTCACGGTGTTTCTTCTTGGAAACGCAGCCATGGAAGACTATTTCCCTGATCTCTCAGATATGCTCCACCATGAGAGCTCAATGCATCGAGATATCCTTCAGTGGGACTTTAGGGACACCTTCTTCAACCTCACTATCAAGGACGTGCTTTTCCTGGAATGGCTGAGCACCCGCTGTCCTGGAGCCAGTTACATTTTCAAGGGGGATGATGACGTTTTTGTTAACACCATCCGCATTATAGACTTCCTAAGCAGTCTTTCTCAAGCCAAAGCCAAAGAACTGTTTGTAGGGGATGTGATTACTAATGCTGGTCCACACAGAGACAAAAAGGTCAAGTATTTTATCCCAGAGAGCGTGTTCGTTGGAGCGTACCCTGCGTATGCAGGCGGGGGCGGTTATTTGTTCTCGGGACAGCTGATCCAGAAACTTCATAACGTCTCGAGGTCTGTGCCCCTCTACCCTATTGATGATGTCTACACGGGTATGTGCCTCAGGAAACTGGGTCTCGCACCTGAGAAGCACAAAGGCTTCAGGACCTTTGATATCGAGGAGAAATATCGCGATAATGCCTGTGCCTATAACAGCCTGATGCTGGTCCATCCCAGAAGTCCTCAATATATGATCAAAATCTGGGCCTGGCTGAATGACCCAGCCTTGAACTGTCACTGAACTGCTGCTTTAAAGGGACAGTTCACCCTATGATTATAATTCTATCATCATTTACTCACTTCCATGATGTTCCAAACCTGTAAGACTGACTTAATTTCTTTTTATGGACCAAAAAGCGGATTGTTTTTCAGTGAAAGTCAATGGGATCAAAAAACTTTCAGAATATCTTCTTTTGTCTTCTGCAGAATAAAGACAGAGTTTGGAACAACATGAGGGTGAGTAAATGATAGCAGAATTGTCATTTGGGGAATTATCCCTTTTAATGTTTTACCGTGTTGTTCTATTTTGATTTATTATTAGCATATTTTCGTGTAAATAATCTGGAGCAATGATGAGCTCTTTAAATTTCAAATGTGCTATCTGTCCAGTTCTAAAGTGGCTCTGAATTGCTACCTATACAGTATTTCAATGGCTTGACTTTGTGTCATATTCTGTTAATTATGTTACAAGTATTTATACACTGCCTTCTGGTTGTGAGGTCAGAGGTGCTGAGGATTGTGGGAAATGTAGTTCAGCTGGTCTGAACATGACCACAGAATACACCGCTCACCAGAGCACAAATATCTGTTAGTCATTTTAATACGATTTTTTTTTGCCGATGGGAGAATTGTTGTATCGTGTAAAATTGAACTGACATGTTTAAAGATCATACCTTTTAACAAACATTTTTTAAAGTTTCTATGTGGCCGTCACAAGCATAATCTCACTGTCCATACTTGCCGCTTTATTCAAACAGCCTGATAATTGAAACGTGTGCTTGTGTGTGTTTAGATTTATGAAAAGTTGGCTCATTTTTAGAGCACTGGGTGTGGGGGACAACAGTTTCAGATCTTAATTGAATATAGGTTGTCTACTCAAACCTCTACATATGTGCTTTTGACTCTACTGCACTGCTGTCTCTCTTTCTTCTAAACTGATTCTCATGCAGAAACAGACAATCAATTGCTAGTCTCAATCATAATTTTGTATAAAAAACCAAACCTGACCATTTCATCAAAGAAATGTGTAACATTTTTTCACTCCTCTGCTGGAAAAAGCAGACTAAAAGCCTCTTTCCCTCTTTGATCTGATTCGAAGTCTTCTCAGGGTGTTTTGGTCAACAAATCATTTGAAATCAAGGCATCTCACATTTTACCTCTTTGACTAAATGAATGAAACTTTGCAGCCAATTTTCCAGCCCCAGATTAAGCCTGTTGCTGTTGTTCATGCTGTTTTTGTATTTTCCTTGCCATGAAGAGGCCAGGAAATGGTCTCAGCTGGATGACTTAATTATAGTACTGAATTTGATGCAGCAGCCCCCAACTCTTTTACAGTGACACCTGCTGGTCTGCACATGTATCTTTTTTTTATTTTATGAACACTGGACATTTTCCATAACCTGCTTTCATCTTGATAGAATATTTAAATGCATGTGGCCTTCCAGTCAACTAGTAGTTCACTTATTTTCTGTTTTTTTTTTTTTCTTTTTAGAGGCATAAGCATTGTAATCTGTGCTGACTTGTCTGGTTTTTTTTTTTTTTGACTTGTCCGGTCTATAAGCCTGTAAGTCTTCAGGCGGCCTCATTGGTTGTTTGCTGAGGACTTAAATCAATTTTGTGTCATATTTGTCTCGTTTAATATTAAGTTGACCAACCAGCTATGAGGAATGAGGGCCAGAGGATATGTGTTTTGTTGTCTCTCTCTGCTGTTAGCAAGGCAAGCACACAGTTGAACAGCCTGATCTTGTGTTTGGTGAGAAAACAAAAGTGTTTACATGTGTTTATGAACAGTACAAAAAGCTTGTATTTACTATTTTATTGGTCGCAGAGGTAGATTATACAAGTTTTATACACTGGTATTTACTGTACTCTTGTGAGTTCTCAAACTCCACAGGCTGTTGTCGTATGATTGATGTTTTTTTGTATCAGTGCAACATTGCAGAATGAACTCTTGTTCTTGCCTTATGCTATTTGTGTACCAGAAGATCTTTTGGTTTATTTTGGCAATGCCTTAATGATGATTTGGTCTTTATGTAAATAGATATTTGGATGTTGAAATGAAAATATTTTGGGTAAAATGTGGCTTTAGTGTTGTATGTGTATTTATGCAAATTTAATGTAGGTTTCTGTATATACAGGCTCAGGAGTATGATCATGATAAAATCATTAGTTTTTTTTTTTAGTTTTTTTTTTTTTATCAATTCCGTTTGTAATTTTGGATTTGTTCGTTTATTCAGTCATGTCTATGCGAAATTTTCCGAAACTCTAATGGCTTTCAGGTATTTCACATCACCTTTTTTCATTCAAACTTCTTTTTTGCCATATATTTATATGCTGATTATTTTCTTATTTTTATTTATATGTTTGTATATCACTATGCCACTTACCAAAAACACATTGTCAATCATGCAAATATTGCTACCAAAATGTGCCTGTTAATAATTCTGATCAATAATGTGTCTGACAGTCTGTTGTAATTGAATATGCACATTTGTGTTTGTCACGTCTCTGTCTACTTTTTTTGATTCAACCTTTATAATAAATGGAATAAATGGATGTTTTGTGTACTGCTGTCATTCTGTCCATTCCTGAGGGCTTCTTGCAGAGTACTTTGCTACTTTTACACCTGCTATTAAATGTGATCTTATTAAAATTTGATAAAAGACATGCATTAATTTTTTTCTTCTTTGTTACTTTGTGATGATGGATCATTGTGTGTGTTGCAGCATTTATGTTTTTTAAACCAGCAGAGGGCATCTTGGTGCTTTGTGTGTCTTACAGCATCAGTGTGCCGGAGCTCTTATGCAGAGATATTTTTTTGTCACTGTGCGGCACATTTTTTTTTAATGCTGAATGCCTCCCTCTCTTTGATTTACTAAGGTACTTTGTCATGATCGTTTCTGTGAAACTATCTTGTCCCAACGTGCAGTGTAATTTTTCCTCCAACACTCTGACATTTAATTATAGCAGAGCTCCCAAATCATCTGTGGTTCTGCAAGCGATCTAGAGCTCAGCTAAACACAACATTTTCATACCTAACTACACTAAATCTTATTCACACTTCCTGCTTTTGTCTCAGAACTTGTCATTTATTACCTGCTGAGATGTAAAATGCAGTTACTTGTACTTTCTTGTTGGTCTCTTGTATAGGAGGCTGTCTGTCAATTTTGTTTTAACTGAATAATTGAGAAATAACATGGCGTTTTATTTAATTATGTTTTATAGATGATTTTGTTAATTTATTTTAAATTTCAAAACTTATGGAGTCCATGAAAGCAAAAAAGACAATCCCTGCATATTTTTATTTTCAGTTATGTTTTTAATTGAAAATGACTATGCAATGCTGTTCAAAAGTTTGGGGTCATTATGATTTATGCATGAATGTCTCTTACACTCACCAAAGTTGTATTTATTTACTGAAATATAGCAACATTGTGGAATATTATAGTTTTAAATAACTTTTTTCAATGTAAATGTTTTAAAATGTAATTTATTCCTGTGATAGTCGCATGTTGAAAACATCATCATTTGTGCTGCTTAATATATATATATATTTTTTGTTGATATATTTTTTGTGATTAAACTGATTTGGTTTTCAGAATTTTTTGGATTAATAGAAAGTTTAAAGAACAGCATTTATCTGAACTAGAAATCTTCTGTAACAATGTAAAAGTCTCTGTCACTTTTAATCAATTTAATGTGTCCTTTCTAAATAAGTGTATTAATCTTAATCTAAATAATTCAAATCTTGCTAACTTTAAACTTTTGTTGGTACTGTATTTAATATGTATACAAATATGAAAGTATGTTGTATTAAATAGACTGACGATGTGACAATTACATTTGTAAGTACAATTTTAGTCAGTACAAGTTCTTACAGAAAATTTGAATTACCATATTTCTCATTTGTCTTAAAAAAACATAAGTTTGTGGGTTTGGGTTTACATTTTGAAGCGTGTGTATCTTTTTTAAATGAGAAATTGCAGTGCAACACCCTCTCTTATCATCTTGTCCCTCAAGACATGGAACGGGAGGATGGGTGAGGAGTTGCTATAGAGACTTTCTCTCAAGGGATGAAGAGATGCTATTCTCTAGGATTAGAATCAGGAGTGGATGAGTGTGAATGTCTTAGTGAGAGGTTTTGAATGGTCTCAGAGACCAGATGATGGTCTAATTAGATGTTTGTGTTTGCGTGAAATGCTGTTCAACTTTGATCAGGACAGCGGGGTAAGAAACAAACGGGAGTGTGTTTTACAATCATGTTTCCCATTGCCTCAGGAATGAGTGAAACTGTGTGTGCAAGGATATTGCGTTTGTGGATCTGAAAACAATAGAAGAAGAAGAACGATAAGGTGTCTGAGCATGTAAGGAGTATACATGAAGAGTTCAGATGCAAAAGCCTCTAAATGCCATTTGAAATGTTCTTCTTTAATGATGATTTTTATCAAAATTGTATATTTAAGTTCAGTAATTTCACTTAAATAACAATTAATAGGTAATTATCATTGCCATTTAAGTGAAATCACTGAACTTAAATATACAGGCTTGATAAAAATGATCATTATAGAAGAAAATTTCAAATAGCACTTAGAGGCTTTTGCATCTGAACTCTTCACATGTCACCTTTACTTTTCCTATCCTCCAAATTTGCGGCCAAGTATGGATGCGAGAAAGCAGAAATGAGACACAAAAGAAACAGAAATCTAGTCGACAGAGAAGCATGTGGTGAATTCTGTTCAGCTTGGCTGTGGTGAATGCAGCTCTCTTATAGGCAGCCAGAACCATCTCCTCATGTTTTCCTTTTTCTCCCTGCTTCCAAATTGTCTTATTTTGAATTATGTCTCTATGAAGAGTCAGACAGTAGAGGACTCTAAAAGAAAAACAGGGTCTGTTTGATTTATGACTATATGTGCCCTGTTCCTCTGACAGGATTTGATGGAGAAGTCCTGCCATGCGCACTTGTTTTTTCATGCACAAGTGTTTTCCAAAAGTGTCCACCCCCTTCCATTTTTATTGGCATGCTGTGTGACAACTAATGTCTTTGGCACTCATTGAGCACATTGGAATTTAGAACCATTTTGTCTCTTCTGCTTGTGTGCGCAATGCAATAAATAGCAAATATCCAATTGTTCGCCAGTCTCACCGGTGGAAAATGCAGAATGTTGGACCTCACTGTAGTAACTAAAATATCCTGTTGGAAACTCAAGGAACTTAAAAATGTAATTTAAGTGCCTCAAATGTCTTTCTCGTAGGGATACTGGTAGAGAATCTTTGCTGGAACTTATGGGATCCTTTAAAGGGATACAAACAAACAAACAAACACCATATTTTCTACTGTGCTGCACATAGTGGTCCTCTTCTAGACGGAAGAAACAAAGTTGCAGTTAAATGGCCCAACATATGAAGAAGGAAGTAATCACAGTGCTCATAAATAGGCTATGTGATATAGATCTGCAGCACTGAATGACTGAGAATAATTGTTTTAACTTCTGTCTTCCCGCTTCCTTTAAGCAGATCCCAGATACTTCTCTGCTCACCCCAGTGTTTAGACATGTAGTTGGAGATCTGAGGAGCAGACACAACTGTAGGAAAGAGGACGTAGTGTCAGCCTCGGGACCAGGATTAAAATGAGTTTGGCAGCTGTTCTGCATTCATCCACATAATAGCCTGAATATTATTGAAAGATGGTGAAAATGTCTGTCTGACAAAAGATTAAGTACCTGAGATGATGGTTCTGACATGTGTAACGAAGCGTGTGACATTTTATAATTGTCTGATGTGTCCTGATGTGTGTCTGTGACCTGATGTCATTTGAGTGATCAAATCAGCTTTACAGATGTTATAGATGGATACTCTACCCCCATCTCTCGTTATTGTTATTTTTCTTTGTAAACATATAATAGTAACAGTTTATCAGAGAGCATTATTTCCGATATACAGATGGGATTGTGTGTGTGAATGGATGGAGACAGGATGCAGAGACTAAGGTGATGACAATAAATGGAAAAAGCAAGAGAGAGAGGACCTACATTCATCAAAGTGATCCATCTTTTTGTTTGTTCAGAGTAATAAAATAATCAGCCAATGATCTTCCTCTGACGCAGCAGTCCAGTGGAAAAAGAAGCCACAGAATAACAATCGGTCTGGTTGAGACAGATGGCATAAATGCAAGCCAATTCAAAGCGACACAAGCCTGAGTGGATTCAATTTCACCCCCATTTTTTAGAACGGGTGTAGAAATGCACTATTCAAAATTAATTTGTTGTAATTCAAGAATGCTTTGGAACTTATACTAAAGTTTGATCTTTGTTTTAAAGTAAACTCACAACAGATTATTGCTGAACTGGAAACACTTAAAAATGGAAAAGTGTGAAAAAGTTTAAATTTACAGTAAATATACTGTAAAAAATATACTGTAATATATATTTTTTATAAAATATATATTTTACAAAATATTTTTTACTATAAAATTACTATAAAATCATAGCCATATATCCAACAAAGTTGTGTTCCAAATTTGAAGTTGGTATCACAAAAATTGAAGTTCCCATGAGATTTTTTTTCGGCGTAGTACTAAAAATAGCCACCGCATGACATACATTCCATTGTATTTAGTTGTATACATTCTACCTTAACATATTAATAAAATTCTGTCCAAATATCAATTCTGTCACAAAATTTGAAACCTTGAGACTTAGATCTTTCTGACAGTATGTGTTTTGTCAAGATTAGAAAAGGTTTTGATAATAAATTATGAAATATAATGATGCCCATCTGATAAATTAATTTAAAATACCGTTTCTGGGGTAACGCAACATTCAATTTCAAAACAGTTTTCACAAGATGAATTCTGAGGTTGTAAGCTTTCAATTGATACCTAATTAATGATAACTATAAAATATGTGATGTCCGTATTTCATATTTAACCCAAAATTGGGTTAAAACAACCCAGCATTTTTTATAGTGTATCATTTTAAAGGTCTCAGGGTGACTGCATGGTAATAATGTCTCATTCCCAAAGAAGTAAATCAGGTAATAAAGTTCTCAAGAATATAGAAATATCTTGCACACAGAAGGATGTGTCTTTGAGTCAACACCTTCTGAGATTGTCTGAATGCTAATTTCCTCTGTTCTTAACAGATGGTCAAAACTTCTACCCTCAGTAAGTATGTTGGGGGAATCAAGTAACTTTCCATTGTAACCTGATGATTTAAATTTCAGGTAAGATCTGACTATATAAGGAAAAGCAATGGAGAGTTCAGGGCTGCTTTTTCTGTATCAGATCAGATATGCTGGGTCTTTGAGGCTCAGCATTCATGTATCTTAATTTCGGGTAAAGATCTTTGTTCTAGGAACATTTGATGGTTTGCATTGATTATCTTTCAATTGATTATGGAATTGTAATAATACATTTACCTGACATAATAAATTGTTATATTTGATTTTTCTAACAGACTTTGACTTTATTTTCATTAGAGTCAAAAGGAATAGTCAAACATTAACGTGTATTTAATGATGCACAGATATCATTGTTAAACCTTTTTCATTTTATGGAGTCAGATGAAAAGAGTTAATACATAAGATTAAATGTTATGCATTTAATTAAAAATCACTTTGCCATGGGAAAGACGGAACACGCATCAGACCTTCGCCTCAAATCGAATGCGTCTTTGGATAGATTTTGTTGGCCTTACACAATCGTTAGCCTATTTTTACAAAAAAGCCTTCTATAGGGCCATAACGTAAGATACAAGGTAATGGAGCCTTTTATATATTGTCGTGTTTCTTTGGAAATAAACAGTGGACAAATGGAGTCTTTAAAAGCCTCTGATATTCGCTATTAAAGTTATTCGCTGTCAAAGTAGATGGGACGCAATGAAAACCCTGTAGTTGTTGTGGTTTCTCCTTTGGTCGCGCTCATGGAGGATCAAGTAAAAGAAGCAACACTCATTATTTTACTACTTCTTCCAGCGTGCGACGTGCGTGCAGTTGAGTTCTGTTGAAGACTATGCGTAGCTACACATATTTCACTTACTGTGTTGCTCTGATTGGTTGTTGGTCTATCCAACTGAGTGCCGTTTTTTTTTCCTGGTTCGGTAAAGACACACCTCACAATCAAAGACCTATGGAACAGTATCAGACTCACATTCTGACCAGAATATGAGTATGACGATGTCAGGTTACCAAAAAACAGCAATCAAATATCTATTTAGGAGTCATAGTTTGTCATAATTAGATTATGATTTAATAGTAATAAAGTTAGGCGTCCCATATACGGGACTGTGACAGTTAATACAAGAGTGTTCATTACTGTTTTACTATATTTGCTTCAATGAGGTTGTGCTGCAGCTTCTGATTTGAACACACACTCTTTTTGTCTGCAGTGATGGCAGTAAGTCATTCAAGCTTTCCATGTTGCCTGAATGGAAACTCAACAGCACTGGAAAATCTCTGTCCTTGGCAGTACCTTGAAGAAATGGTGTTAATGTTCAGCAACCACTTTCATACTGAATGTTTTTATTGCTTTATTTGTGAAGTCAGTCAGACAAAGACATGGTACCAGCAGCTTAGGGTTGTGCAATATGTAGATGGTCTATCTCTTGTGGTCAGTTTAGCCAGAACCAGTAACAACCAAACAAGTACAAATGTACCGTGAGACGAGAAGCTACTGGTACAGACATTTTTAGTTGTGCTAAAAATAAAAAAATGACTAAATTTTACCACCATTTACAGGGGCATTTAACAATGGCTTAGCCCACATAGTTTAGTTTTACTGACTCGGGACAATAAACGCACACATGTTTGATGCAATAAATAGAGTTCTTTACGTTTGAAATCAGTTGAATGCAGTCAGTGTATTTGTGAAGTGATTTTGCTTTGTGATTTTTGGGACTTTAGCACTGAAACTGAAAATGGAATGCGGGAAGCATGTGGAGATAGAGAGACAGATTGATGGGAAAGTTTATAAATTTGCTTAAGGCGATGATCTTTCATCACGAGAGAGAATTAGTGTGTGGGTGGACGTGTAGCTGCTTTCTCCCCACTTACATATTCTTCATAGTTTAGTGTTGAGTCCCTCTCACACACACACACACACACACACACACACACGCACACACGCACACACGCACACACGCACACACGCACACACACACACGCACACACACACACACACACACACACACACACACACACACACACACACACACACACACACACACACACACACATATATATATATATATATATATATATCTTCACAAGTGCATAAACACTCTTTAGGATCTGTGTGAGACACTTGTCCTAGTTCAGACATGACAGAATAAGCTGAAGCCAGCCGAGTTTCCCCTGCTGTAGGGACTCCATTTTATCCCTAAACAAACCAATTCTGAAGTTCCCTGCTTTTGGTCTCCCCTCAGCCACTCCGGCAGCTCCAGAGATCTTTATTATTTCACCTGCAAGCAATGAGAGTCGAACTACACACTGTATCAGTAGAGAAATCATTTTGCCCTCCTTCCCCTTTGGTCTCATATCACATGCTGGGTCTGCTGTCAAAGTCAGCTGCGAGACAAAAATTCTTGCTTCTATTTTCCCCTCTTGCTTCATTTTTTTATTTATCTCCTTCTAACTCTACTTGTACTAATTCATCTTTAGTTTTTTAAAAACTCCAACAGGCCAGAGTGGGCCAGAAATGCACAATTTTGTAAGATTATATGAAATATCCCTGAAAATTGAATGCTCTAACAGCCATATACATTGTTTTTGCTCTTGCAAAACTTAAAGCAACACTATCTAACATTATTTACCTTAAATTAAATAATGTTTACAAAATCTTATCACTGGTTCATTAAGTCGTAACAGGGTAAAGGCACTTCTGCCATAGCCTGACTGGGTCTCTGTATCACTTTTATTACAGAACTCCGGGGTTCGGGTAGTAACCCGAGCACAAAAAGAACTGCAAAAGTGTTACAACAGTCATTATTTTGTTTTTCTTTGTTTCTGATGACGCAATACATCCTTTCATGAAATCATGTAACATACTTTTTGGACATTGTTCATTCTAAAGCCGGTGCTGGATAAACAACGAGCGTGCGTACGAGGGCAAGCTAAATTAGTTAGGACGGCGGTAATGGACAATTTCGTTTCCAACCAGTAGGGCGACCAAAGAGGAAAAGTTCCATGGTGTTGCTTTAAATTTATAACTTATATTCATAACTTTATTCTAGCTAATCATTTTTATTTAGCATAAGGTCATTCAATTTTGGAGCCAAACCCTCATTACAAACCCAATTTTTTTCCCAGAATTCCATTTTTCTGCACTTTATCATTGTGAACAGAGAAAATTCGCCAAAGCTCATCATGTGCTCTAATAATTTATTGATGCATATGTGTCTGTGTGCATTTTTTTTGTGTTGCTCATAGCAGATAACAGCATGCTCCGCCATCCTGATATGCCCAGATTGAACGCTCCAATGCAGAAGATAAATATGATATTAGACAGTCAGCAGAACAATTACAACCCTGTAGATGGAGGTAGCTTTACAAGGATCTGGCATTGACTCTATGCATGTTTTATAAGGCGTGAATGATGCAACACAGTGCATAAAGTCATTGTTAACTAGGGTGACCACCTGCTAATAAGCCCAAGGGGGGACAAGGGGTATGTTTCTGAGGGACAATGTGGGACACTGCTTGGCGCGGCGGTGCCCCTACCCCACGGGCAGACTCTGATAGTGGTTTACCCATATCTAGAACTGTTACTATTGCCTTACTGTTTGTACATGAATAATTGTTCAAAAAAAAAAAAAAAAGCACATACTGTAACTGTACCTTACATACATTAATGCCCTATTCCCTAAACATGTGTAATTGCTGATATATGCTCATGATAGGCCAACCAATGTGTATTTTTTTTTCTAAATAAAGATGAATATTTTGAACATTAAATGAATTGACAGATGCACTTCCACTTACGATTTACTTTAGCTATTTAATTTTATTTATTTTTCATTACAATTAATTCACTTTAAATAAATAAAAATATAAAATTATAGGATTAACGGGAATTATAGTTGCTCAACACCACAGGAACAGTTTTTAAAAAAGTCGAAAAAAAGTCTAAACTCACAACTCCAGAGGTTCACGGAACGAGAAGCTGCGCTGTCATGACACCAATTAAAAAAGTTGACATCAACCTAGTCAGCAGGTCACGTGGGAGTGGCAACCAGGAAGTTCACTTTCTACATGAACTAGTTCAAAGTTCAGTTCACACATTTTAAAATGAACTAGTTCAGTTCAAAGTTTGCACAGAAATGTAAGATTTTTCCCATTTTCACCGACCTCGTTATAAAATCCGTTTAAATTATCATACGACGCCTTTGTCGACTGCGGCCGTGGTGCGACACTGGTGGCTTGTGTTGCCAGATTGGGTGTTTTTTCGCTACATATTAAGTCCTGTTTACGGTGAGTTTTAGCCGGGTTTTCACCTGGAAGGCTCTATAGAAATCTGGCACCCCATTGAACGAAGTTAAACTGAGAGAGCGTGCGTTCAGACACCAGAGTGAACGAGTTCCCACGTTCATCAGGACAGGCAGTAAAACAATACGTTCAGTTCACCCAAAATATGAACGAGTTCATGAACGTGAACGTGTTCAGGCACTAGGTTTGGCTGCCTGGGTCTCGAGGATATAGACTGACCGACTTTTTTTTTTTTTTTTTTCAGCAAGCATTGATTATGCGTGACACGGTCTCAATTTGCGGGACGCATGAATTGGGCTTCAAACGCTGTGCGCGCACGCGCTACGCGGGACGGGTGGTCACCCTATTGTTAACACTTTAGTTTAGGGTCCAGTTCTCACTATTACTAGTTGCTAATACTAGGATATTGGCTGTTTTATTATTTAAATCACATATTAATGCCTTATTCTGCATGACCGATATTCTACATCTCTTAATCCCACTGTACCTAAACTTAACAACTACCTTACTAGCTAATAAGCAGTAATGAAAAGTTTACTGAGGCAAAGGTCATAGTTATAGATTAATAGTATATTATTTTTTAGTATTTATTGTCTTAATAATTCATTGTTGTCTTCATTGCGAAAAATTGGTTGTCACAACTGATCTGGAATATGATGACATTAATTTAGTAGTTATCTAGATTTTGCTAAATCATGCACTCCTGCAGCTTATAGTATTGTGAGCAGTTGCTTTCTCATGAGAGAGCAAAAAAAAAAAAGAAAAAAAAAAGATAAAGCTGCCATGTCTGCTTCGAATTACTAGTCCCATCTGTTCTCCATTATTTAGTGCTAGAGCACAAGAGTGAAAATATACCACAGAATCAGTTGAACTACAAGGAATCCCAACAAATCCCAAACACACTTGAATGTAATCTACACCAAGGACTAACACATGTTTGTGTGTCCCTCTCCAGAGGTGACCCAGCAGTATGAAGGCTCAGAGGTGTGGTGGTGGATCGGCCCTTTCAGGCCTCGCTGCCCCCGGGAGCCGCTGGAAACCCTTTGTCGGTCTCAAGAGGCCACTGTGTGATCTGAAGTGCCAAACAGCAGGAGGTGATGCCATACAGACAGAAAAACATCACAGATCAAATGAACCTATTACAGAATGTAATGTATTTTATATTGTGTGTTTACATATATATTGTCAAAGCATTATACACAAAACAAGTAGATATTTCAAGGCAGTATTGTACTGTTGTTTTGCCCCAATTGACGGGGGGTCCTTTGAATCGTCACCACCTTTCGCCCCGCTATAGCAGTGGCCCCGCATAGCACAAAAACGTTTTTTTTTTTTGGGGGGGGGGTTCATGTTCGTCTCATATTTTTTCCCATCACAATGTTCCTTAGGGGTTCCGTATTTTTTGGGTGTTTGCATATGAAGTCAAACTTCATATGCATATTTACTGTTAAGCAATCTTCTATAACCTAAAATATCATAGATTTAACATTAATTCTGTATCACTAGATAATTTATCCTTTTATCTAGATACCTTGTGCTTTTTCACAATCTTATTTACTTATGTTGAGGTTACACTTCCTTGTGTTTATTTTCAGAGGACATTGAGCTGCAGTTACAGAATCTTCTATCACACACACACACACACACACACACACACACACACACACACACACACACACACACACACACACACACACACACACACACACACACACACACACACAAATTAACAATGATAGATACTTGAGTAACTAAACACCACTTCATTTTTTGAAAACTGATTTCCACATAATGAGGTGCATGAGGTTCAAAAGAAACTGCATAAAGCATTTAATTTGCCATAATGAGGCACATTAATGTTCAATAGTTTCTTCTGTGATGTCATTGTCTCTTTCTGCAGTCTAAGACTCCAAAGCTTCCATTGTGTGTGACATCACTGTTCTCTTCTGTCTTTGTCTTCATCCACTGCTGTGCCCGTGTGTCCATGACCGTGCCCGTGCAAGAGGGAGTGATTCACTTACGGTAAGCGTGCTTATCTCACTGCCAGCGAACACACTCACATTACCACAGGGACACACACAGGAAGAGAGAAAGTAAAGTCTATACACAGACAAACTGCAGACTCACACCACATCAAAACTGGCATTAGGAAGATTTCAGTAAATTGTGGGAAAAAAATGTTGTTGTTTTTTGCAGTGACGTTATTTATTTTACTTTTTAATAAAAAAAGGTATTTTTATATGTATCTTTATGATGGTGTTGGCAGCCCCTGAGCTTTCAGAGTGGCTAACACATGTCCTGAAATGTTGGCAGCCCATAAAAAGCGGGATCGGATCTAAACTTCTTGAGTCTCCGTCTGACACATGGCAAAGGTGTCTGATTAGCTGTCTTTCCAAGAGCTCTTGGCACTGTGACACTGCAGTCAGGATGTTTCAACTCTCTGTAGACACTGTGACTTATTCTGTGTAGAGATCACACCCACCAGTCTGCCCCATGTGCCCACATCCTTACATCTTCTCTGTACATTCTGAGAACTGGCAGAACAAACATCAACCAGCACAAAGTAACATTTTAAAAAAGTAACAAGCAAAAAGACACATTTTGTAAATGGTAAATCTGGTTGAAAGTGTCCTTTTTGTTTCTCTTCAGAGTCAGACTTCAAGTAATGGCCAGAAAGACAAAAACATGTATAGGCCCACTGTTATGAACTGTTTGCCAGCTCTCTCACTTCATTTTTTCAATTTTTTAAAAAATATCAAGGCACATTACAGGCACAACAGATTTAATTTACTTTTTATAGTTTTAGAAATAAATCTATTATTATGTTACAAACTAAAATTGCATAAACTAGGCCTATATGTAATACAATAAATCAATCTCTCTGTCACAAATATGTTTTGTTTTAACTTATTAATAATCTAGATATAATAAATAAATAATAAGTAAATAAATAGTTAACTTTATTCCTTTGCACATAAGGAGAAGGTTTACATTACTTATGTTCCTACTCAGCTCACTTTGCACAAAGGCGGTTAAAGATCTCTGAAAGATGTCTAAATCGACCAATAGGAGCGCTCACTGGCAAAAAAAAGCTTTAAGAAGTGTCATGAATATGTAAATATTTATTGACCATCAGCCAATGAGAGACGCGTTGGGGCGTTTCTTTCGGAGACTCCGCACAGATGTTTGACTGAATGTGGGATTGGGGAGGAAAATGATGGAGTCTTGATGCGTTGAGTTTGTGTGTGAATACGCAAACAGCGCTGGAATTTCCTCCTCTCGACCGGAAAATCACCACTGTCCCTCGCTTTCAAACTCCTCAGTTTGGCTGTTGCCGGTATACGTCCGAGTGGGAAAGGGATTTCTGTTTCGCTGCCGCTCTTTGCCCTGGGATAGCCTGCCTGGCTAAAGGTTAGCCTAGGCTGCTAGCGGTGCTCTATGGGAATATCCAGCCAGAGCGGCTCTTTTGCTCGCTAGCGGGCTGATGCAGCCACGCGCCTCCCGCCGCAACGGGCGCATTCAGCCGCTACCGCTGCTGCATTATTCACGGGGTGAGTACAGGAATGCGAATGCGACCAGAAACAGGATGTTGATGAATAATATCAAGATAAGGGTCTCTGTGACTGCAGAGGTTTCATTATTGATTGTTGTAATAACCTCTTAAGCTATATTGCTAGTCAGGTATTTATAACAACACTGTGACTTTAAAAGCGGATTTTTAACTAGTAACCTGAGAGCAATTTTTTAAGTGTGTGAATTCAGTTTGACAGCACTGACAATGTATCAGTTTGTATTCTTCTGTGAATGAGGATGTGAGTTGTTTGAAGAAGCCTTCAGCAGCAGTCTTGTTTGATATACCTTCTCGTGAATGTTTGAACGGCAACAGTTGTGAACATAATTAAAATAAATGGTCCTGGAGTTCTTTATCCATTTCGAGCTCCTCATAAACCTTTAATTAAAAATATAATTTAATCTCAGCTATATTCATTAAAATTTGACAGTATGAATCAACAACAAAAAAACTACTTGCAAACAAAAACCGATTATCATCCTGCTGGATATTTAGGCAATAACACTGGGAACAAAATGCTGTTGCATTGAATATCAGCACAGCTGGCTGTGATTTGCTTGTTGACATTATTAGTGACTACATTCAAAATATACACAGTCTCAAGTGTCTTTTTGCTTTTGTAAAATTATATGATTCAAATATTAAGTAGGCAATTAATGTTTATTAAAACGTTATTTTATTAAGTTAACATTTTCCCATTCATTTTTTACCCATAAGCATTAAAAAAGTTTTTGTTAAAGAGTTTTAAGGAACCAGCCAAACCAACTACAAGGTGAATGACAACATTACAAACTTTGATTTGAGGCAAAAAAAAGTAGACACAATTGGACAAAAAGACAAAGGTAAGAAGACTTCATCACTCTCAGTACTTTATGGATTGGACAGGCGTTAAAGAGTGCCTTTTTGTACAATTCGCTTGTTTTGATCCTGGATTGGTGGAGATTTTATCGCAGAATAGTGGGTAATGTAGTTTTTCACCAAGAATTCTGCTGTAAAACACAATGATTTTAAAAATAAGTTGCAGCCTGGTGGCTTCAACAAAAGCATATGCCACCGATTAACAACCTTGTAGCTCTTTCTTTATAGTTTGGTATATTATGGTTAAAAATCAATTCCACTATGTAGAAAATTAACGGTATTTTTACTTCTGAAACCCAGCTGTTGCACTCTATGCTGTATTCCTCAGTCAATTCAATTTGAGAACTGAAACTAACAATTTTATAAATGCAGTGCTTGCATTCTATCATGTTTTACTTTTGTGCTAAAAAAAAAAAAACAGTAATAACTTTTGATCTGTTAAAATTTCAGCAGTCTTCAGAAAAATTGTAACTGGGCCAGAAGATCTAATCTAGCTGGATTTTGCTGGTTTTTTGAAATTCGTTTGCAACTTGCACAGCTAAACAAAGTCAGACAAATCTCTTTATCTTTCCATATCATCGCTTTCCATTGCCTAGCACAGATAACTGATAAGGATTGTTCTTTTTTGCTGGTATGAATAAGTGTTTAAATTCAGGATGATTTTGTTAAAATGATCAGTAGAAACTGACAGATGTTTGTGTTTAGATGCAGAAATTGGAAATCAAAGCTTGACGAGTTAATATCGAGTTAATATCATTTTTTTGCAACAACCTTTATCACTGAGATCTAACCACATTCCTCTTTGTCTCTGTAGGTTTATTGACACATGCAAACGAGGAATATTGGATTACCTTGCACCGCTTATGTTTGTTTTGATGGATTTACTGTACAGAATGAGCTCTGTGAGAGCTGCCAATCATCCTGGTGGATTTAACATTTCATGCCATCATGCAGATCTGCGGTCATCCACGTTAATGCTTTGATGGCAAGGGATCTACGTGTTTTTTTCTTTCCTCTACCTGATTTTAAACTCTAAACATCAATGAATGCACACAAGCAGATTTTGGACGGATACTTTTGAGAACTTTTTTCCAAGGAAAGGATTTGTGAGGGGGTGGCGTCAGAACGCGACAGTGTTTTAAACAAACTGTCAGCTCTTTAAAGAGGAAAAACCATGGCTTCGGTGTGGAAGAGACTGCAGCGTGTTGGGAAACATGCCTCCAAATTCCAGTTCGTCGCCTCCTACCAGGAACTCATGGTGGAATGCACAAAGAAATGGTGAGTTGTCACTGCTTGCATGTCTCGCGCGTGCCGCTACTCATTTCCAGCCCAGCTTGTGCGTATGTGTCTGGAATGCTGAGTTGGCCCGTGACGTATCTGACTAACGGCAATGATTTATCCATTCCCCCGGGCATTCCTGTGTGTAGGGAAAGGCAATGTACAACTGTACTTTTCCACATCGTTTTGTTTATTTTCTCTCCTCTCTGTTTAGGAATTGTGCACGATAGGTTGCAATGGAGCCTGACGTGTCCTCAAATTAGTGGATCCTGCAGATAGGATGTAACTCAAGTTGGACGAAGTGAGATGTTAATAATAACATATAGCATATGTTTAACAATTAAATAGGTGCAATATAAGACAGAATTCTGTATCTTTGTGTTTTACATTAGAGCCAGACCGATATATCGGCCGGCCGATATTATTTTCCATAATTTTCCATAATATCGGTATCGGCAGTTATAATGGCCGATAAATGAATAATTAAAAAATAAAATAAAAATGGACGTGACACATCTCTCCTTGGCCTGTTATATTGAAAATGTTTGTTTTACAATTTGCAGTATGATGTTATCTATTGCTAAATTATGGCTCATCATAGACTAGCTAACCACAAAGCAGGCTAATGCCACTATCATCAGTGGAAGACCGCTAACGTTAACATTAATGAGCTTGGAAACCACAATGAACTTTTTCTGCCTAAATAAAGTAATGATTACCGTATTTATAACTAGCATATCTCTAGTTACAGTCCCTGCATTGTAAAATGTAATTTATACTTGCGAGGGGTGAACATTTAGACATAGAGAAAAAGTATCAAACGTATCTTGTGCAGAAAAGTTAGCTTTTCTTTTACACATGTGTGAAATCCAACAATATTTAATAAAAAATAAATATCGGCCGATATATCGGAATATGGGACTTTAAAACCCAAAAATATTTGTATCGGTATCGGCCTTCAAAATCCTTTATCGGACGGTCGGGCTCTATTTTACATACACACTTGGTTGTCCCTGCATTTAGCATGTTTAAATACAATGTTGTTGTTTTTAGGTCCATTCTCACTTTTCTAGTTATTAAAAATTATTAAATGAATGGCAATTAAATAGTTTTACAGGTGTCTCAGGAATTGGAATTACATTACATTTTACCATGTATTTAAATTTGAGTCATTTTTGAGCAGTAATTTAATCAACTTATTATATTGACAGCACCTAATTTAATCTAAATCATGAGGTTCTCGTTGATTTTATTTTTATGCCTTTAAAGGTTTGGGGGAAAATTGTCTCCTCCTGTGAATGTCTTTTAAAGTCGGCATGAACTGAAAAAATTCACCATGTCTGTTTTTTTTTTTAAATACGTATTATTGATATCTTCGGGATCTATTCAAATAATGTTCATTTAGAAAGAATGACTGACCTCATTTTTTTATCAAAATATCATAACTTGACCTTGCGGTGAAACTCTGGTGACGTATGCCGGACTTCTCCAATCACTTAGTCCACCACACCAAACGATAGAACTTCATGCCCTACTTATTTCATTAATCCATTTCACTTAAATATACATCATAATACCAAAGAAAATATCTGTGGGTATTTCCATTTTCATGCAACTTTAAACTTTAAATTTGCTCCTGGTTTTGAGTGTTTGGTTACATCCTTGCTGCATTGAATATGCTGCTCACAGTGGAATGCTTAAGGTCAGGTCGTGTAGTATTGCTGTATTAGGTGTCAATAACGCTGCAATTTTGCTAAATTTTCTTTGAGATTGATTATTGCCTTTGGTGTTTTCTTGTATATTTCCAAAAAGAGTCTTTACTTCTGCAGTTATGGCAATTGGCAAAACATTCAGTGCTCCACAAGGGAAACATAATTCATATTTACTCAAGTCAAGTCTGAGGAGTTCAGGTGCAATAGGATTGTTTCTGGGCCCTGGAGGCATGTCTAATTAAGTGTTTTATCTTCGGGTTTGACGAACACACACCCTTGAGGTGTTTCAGATGTGAATGTGTCAGGTAGGTATGGTAGAAATGCACTAAGGACACTGTGTTGAGAGTGCCTTTTTGTGGAAAAACAATATTTTCCTTAATCAGGTTTTAAGACGAGAAAACATTGTACACTGTATGTGTGTTTAGTTTTGGATGCACAGACTGTTATCAACATGGTGATTTGTGGACCAATGTGGAGGAGCCAGAGCAGCGCTGGCGCTGATGAAAGAGCATTATTCACTTACTGACAAGGAGCTCAAAGGCGTTTGTATCAGGGAGATGCTAGTGTGTGTGTGTGTGTGTGTGACGGCTACGTGATCTGTGCTTTTTGGTTCGTCTGTCCAGTGTGCCATTGTTCTGATGGAAAATTTTCCACATTTGGCCTCAAGTTGAAAAACGCTTTAAAAAATTCAAGTGAAACTTTTTTTCTCCACTTTTTATGTAGAAAAACCACAAGTATTTATTCTGGTATGCTGAGGAGAAGGAAAAATATGTTCATGAGACTGAGGAATAAAAGGAAGTGTCAGTCAGCAGTTGAATGAGTAAAGAAATAATTTTAAAATGACTTATCGTTTTATAAGTTTTAACATTGCATAATATCTCCACTGGATATAATTATACCACTTGGATAATGTGAGTGTAGGGTGTATAAAAATAAAACATTGATGGAATAGGCCTAGAAAATCTGCCATGGCCATTATGCTCTGAATGGCATGGCATGTGATTCTTTAGGCTGAAAGATTTCAATCATTGACCTAGCCAGTGTTGTGCATATGTTATTCGATTATTGACGTCCGGTGGTGTGATTTATCTGCTCTGCCGGACACATAAGTTAGTGCAGGAGCAGCGTCCAGTCAGGCCCCAGTCAACACCTTGGGCAGTGTTCCAGAAGCATGCTGCTAGGATACGGGACACGCCACGGCCTGCTTAGGTATCCCCGCCTGTTGATTCAATGCCTTCTAGAATGTTGGCCTTTGCCATTCTCTTGTCTCTTGGCAACATCAAATGTTTATGAGTTGAATGTTTCAGTGTCTTTGGTTTAAAGTGCTGTTGTGTAATCCTGCCGATTCCCATGCCTCTATAGCATGGCCACGGTGGTGTTTAATTACTGTGGAGAATTGCAGCAGTAATGTATAGAATCTTGTAGACTATTTTACCAGAGCTGTTTTTTTCTCTCTGGAGAATTGCTGTAGTTATTCAAAAATGGCAAGGGGGAAACAACAAAAATATAATCTATATACTATTCAAAATTTGGGGACAGTAAGATTTTTTTCTTTTTTTTATAGAATTAATACTTGTATTCATGTATTAAATTGATTGATCAAATGTAACCGTAAAACTATATGTTTGTATATCTATATACTTGAACTATATATTTTGTATCATGGTTTCCACAGAAATATTAGGCAATATTAAGCAATCAAGCTATTTTTCTTGAGAACCAAATAAGAATATTCAAATGATTTCTGATGATAGATCATGTGACTCTGAAGACTGGAGTAGTGAAAATTCTATTGCCATCACAGGAATTAATTCTTGTAAAATATATATTGTGATTTGTTAATAGATTTTTTTTTTAAATTTTCAATAGATAATATTTTTTAAATATTAAAATGTGTAATAAAATTTTTATTTAAAAAAATAAATACCTCCCCAAAAACCTTTGAAGTTTAGGCTATTTAAGTTAACTCAGGCTTCCTTGGGAGGACATACATTTTAATGCATAATCCATGTTTGTTTTGACCACCATTTTGTTTATTAATGATAATATATAGCTTCCTTTACACTTTAGGAATGGTGTTCCTTTGCAAGGGCTCTTTTGGTGTCCAGCATTGCAGGATTCTGTTGCTGCTTTAGTTTAGAGTATTGCCTGGGGCAGCCAGTTGCTTTTGCTTTCAGGCCTGGTGCCACAGGTCAGTCAGACTGGAATGAGGAAGGGAAATCCTTCAAAGTGCTGCAGCAGCCAAGCCTCAACTCAGACCTTTAAAATCCCAGCATGCTTCATGTGGGATTTCACTTAGTTTTAAGCCCAGCATTATGTATTTCAGTGCTGCCAAGGATCTCGTCTTTACTGGTGGTGTTTATTTTAATTTGACCCATGGGCATAGTGACATTGAACTTAAAATGAACTTACAGTTGGTGTTCACACATGAATTACATACTGAACTACAGCGCTCTCCGTGTTTGAAATTTCATCATTAAAAATGCACTTTAAGTGCATCATGAAAACGTACGTTCACACCGCCGCCGGCGAGAGCGGCAAAATTCGCTCTTGCCGCTCTGTTAACGACGCCGTGGAAAGATTCGTGGATGCTCTGATGCTCTGACGTAGGTCGGTAAAAAAGTCGTTATTTTTGCAGAAAATTGATCGATGGAAATAACTTTAAAATTATAGTGACATGTTTGCAAACGAAATAAACAAATTAAAAGCCATACGTGTGTGGTGTGGCTTGTGTGTTTATGGTTAAGTGCTATTATAATTTGCATTCTCGCTAAAAAAAGTATTCTAGCACGAAAATCTTGCCTATAAATAGTGTTGCGCGCCCTCTTATCAAATTCAAATTATCAACCTCCTCTATTTTGCTTGGGAACTAATGTGGCCGGAACCAAAGTTTACAGGATTGCGTTCTCTGGGAATCTCTCAAACGGAGCACTTCTACATTCCGATTGGTTGCCGCCGGTTGCCGCCGAACCGCGTCATCGCTTATTACCATAAAGTTGAACTGATTTCAACTCTGCTCGCCGCTCTCGCCGTCCGAAACGCGCCGCGCCGCTCTCGCCGGAGCTCGCCGCCGGCTCTCAATGAAAATGAATGACTTCCGGCCACTTTGACGCTCTCGCCGGTGGCGGTGTGAACGTACAGTAAGACCTTTAGACTTGCTTTACTCTCATACCCTTTCTTTTTTTTCTGGAGGGGTGGAGAAAAGAAGATGATTGAAGAGAGGGAGAGAGGGAATGTGGTTTAGCCTACGCTGTGAAATAGTTTTACATTCTTTCAGTGGTAACATGTTTAAGTAGGTCTATTTCACTGCCTTTGCACTTTCTGGCCTGGCCTGATTGTGACTCCTTTGGTTCTTCTGTCTGTAGGCACAAATGTCATCATTGCTGTTCAGCTCAGCTCAGATGTGATCCAGTATTCTATATTTTATGTTACATAATCAGAGTGAATACAAAACTACACAGAGCATCTGGGCTGTGTTGTTGTGTGCTTGGGCAAGGGGTTTAGTGAGATGGAGCACAGACTGTATACAGTATGCTTTCTGTTGTCAGTTTAAACTGATTCTCCTTTTCCAGCTGTTTTCCATGATCATTATAAGAAATGATAATTTTTCTCCCCTTATATTATTTCCTCTTGTGACCTGAGGCCAGGACAGATGCTGAGTACAGCTCAGAATTAATTTTGATTATTTAACAGTGTGACTTACCTTTTTTGGTACTTACTGAAACTGGGGGGATTTACAAATGTGTGGGGGGATTTACAAATGCACAGAAAGCAGTTTACAAATAAATACCAGGCAGAGTTGTGCTTGTGGCATAAAACAAATTTGTGAATATATATATTTTTATTTTCGAATCTTATTTTATTTATTTGTGAGTTTTATATTTTTTTGTGAAACTCTTTATTTATTTGTGGATCTTAATCTATTTATTTGTAATAATGCAACAAATCTCACCCCATATGTATGTGCCTTGCACCTTGAACACCCCTTTTACTGTCAATGCGAACACCCCATGTATGTGTGTAATTTTTGTTTTGATGCAAATTTTTACCTTATTTTCTTTAAGTAATGATGTGGACGGCAGAACGTGTGTCAGACAGTTAGATTAATTTCCCGTGAAAAAAACAAACAAACCGGGAGGGGTCCAGGAGATAGGGCTAAAAAAACGGGAGAAACCCGGTAAAACGTGAGTTAAGCTACGTTATTGTTAGAATCATTTCTTAAGAAATTTTTAAAGAAATTTCTTTTTTGCCGCCTCAAGTTTGTGTCTGCTCTCTCACGTCACAATTTAATAAATGAAATTAATCGAGTCAACAATTAATCGATAATCGAATTAACCGTTTGCATCCCTAATTGAAATTGTTATCTAAAATGTGGGTGTCGAACCAACCATATTTATTATAATACAAGCTTACGGGTCAAAAACCGTAATAGATTGATACTATTTAGTTAGTTCAATCCAACTAAATAGAAAATTTTGTCTGGGCAAATAAAAACCCGACTGGCGTTCTTGAGCCTTTGGCCTGAAAAATGTCAATTTTATGCTTAGGTTATTGTCTGTCACAATAAATCACCCTCTTGTCCACAACACTCACAGATGCCCCACTCCCTGTCGCTCTGAATTAAACCACTCAGGGGGAGTGAAACAGACCCTCGTTTGTCATTTCTCATATGAATGGATACTGGCACTTGGCAGTTTGTTCGTTTCCATTTTATTTTTTCTTCTGTAAAGGAAATCTTCAGGTTCGATGCAAGTTATTTGATAGCATTTGTACCCTAATTTTAATTAAAAAATCAAGGTCAATAAGTGATGTTTTTCACACTAGTGTTATGAACAATGTGTGTTCACTGTTCAGCTACCATTTAAATGCCTTACTGTTCTTTAATTATCTTTGCAGTAATTGACATGCTCCTGATGCTGTCGACAGAGCTAAGTTGCATTGATCCAGAGTGTTCCTTAAATCATTTGATTAGCATTTCTCTGTAAACCTGCCCCTCTGCCTTCGCTTCATGTGGATCATGTGAGGAAATGACTGCTGCTGTGTAGGAGGCAGTAAAGAGATGCAGATCTGTGTGTATGAGTGTGATTACACATGCTGAGCAGATTGAAGGTTTAATAAGGTCATGTAAGTGATCAGGGAATCAGAGGGGGGCTGTGATGTATAGCTTAGGTTTTATTGATCAACGCACCTCACAGTGAGCTGATCTGTGTTTCTCTCTCTCTCTCTATGCTTTTGGGTTTGGATTAATATCTTCTGGATGCAGTCAGCCCTCATAATGAAGAATTCATGGTGTTGTGCATCAATCAGTTTGAGTTAATGGAGTCCAATCCCTTTCATGTGTCTCATGACACTGGGTGTGTATGGTTGTTTGCTCTCTGGCTCACATTAAAGCCTTTCTTGTTAGCAGGACCAGATAAAAGGAGATTTTCAGCAACTTGAAATTACTTGGAGGAAATGATTCATTTTGTAACCTTCAGTGATCTTATATAGCCCAGCTTTAAGTACGCAGGGTTATATTGTATAGTTTTGTGGTGTTTTACTTTTTTCCCTGAAGTTTATTGCGCCAGAAATGTCTTTTTAGACTGTAAAGGCACAAGTAAAACAGTAAAGGCACAAGAGGAATTTTGCCAAGAAATCAGATTTTAAATGTAGATAGAAAGCATGCAGTAATGATTTTCATGAAAAGAAGTGCAGGCACATTTAGATTTATTTCCTTTTAAGGATACAAATCTACCATCGCTGTTTTTCTCCCTTTCTCTCTCTCCATTTGTGGATGATTGCAACAATGATTGCAGTTTTTCATGATTGCTTCAATAAAACAGGTTTCATTACTAACTCGTAAATTTAAAGTTCCATTACAATAAACTAGTGACTGAAGGAAGTGTGTGTCTGTGTGCGAGATCTGCCGGTCAGAAACAGCTAGTTTATATGATCATGTGGGAGTCAGTGAACTTCAGCTATACTGACTGATAATCCAGTGCTATTACAGTGCTACTTTTGGAAGAAACAACTGACAAAATGTTTGCTTGCAATAAATTATTTCATGTTTCTGAAGTATTTCTTAAAGGTTTAGT
Organism: Pimephales promelas; assembly: GCF_988280905.1. Taxonomy (NCBI): domain Eukaryota; kingdom Metazoa; phylum Chordata; class Actinopteri; order Cypriniformes; family Leuciscidae; genus Pimephales; species Pimephales promelas. Next base: position 21,367,957 of record NC_142783.1, read on the forward strand.
TCACCCAAAAATTAAAATTATGTCATTAATGACTCACCCTCATGTTGTTCCAAGCCCGTAAGACCTCCGTTCATCTTCGGAACACAGTTTAAGATATTTTAGATTTAGTCCGAGAGCTTTCTGTCCCTCCATTGTAAATGTATATATGGTATACTGTTCTTGTCCAGAAAGGAAATAACAAAGTAGAGAATGTGACATCAGTGGGTTAGTTTGAATGTTCTGAAGCATCGAAAATACATTTTGGTCCAAAAATAACAAAAACTACGACTTTATTCAGCATTGTATTGTCTTCCGGTTCTGTCAATCCGCGTTCAGTGGCGCTGATGATGTAAGACGCTGTTGACGTATATCTGGTGTGTCCGTGTATTTAGGTTCAAATAAATATGACTGAGCAAAAAAATGCACGTCTTTCTCTGTGTCAATCCTTATTAAACGTGTTTGCGAAGATTGTTTTGTTGACAGCCTGCGTCTCCCTCTGACTGTAAACGAATTTCGGGCACAAAGCAGCGTCTTACGAAAGCAGTATCATCCAAATATCCCATCGGCATCTTTCCCGTGAGTGGGCGTGGTTTCAGCACAACCAGTGGACACGCCCCCAGAGTTTGAGAGCAGAGAATAATGCACATTTTTTCAAGATTTTTTGTAATCATTGAAATTTAGCTAATAACACATTTTTCTGTAGTGTGACAAACTCGAAACGCATAATTAATTTAAACTTTTTCAGGAACTTTAACACCCTCCAACTCTCCAAATGCGGGTGGATTTCAGTGTGGGATTGAGCATATTGAGCATAATTTTACTCAATCCTGCAGATTACTGTGCTCACAACCAAAGCGCGTGCACATAAATTCTAGTATATTGGCTATATAAAACAATATAATGGGTCTGTGTGTCAGGTCTTAAAGTGGCAGCAGCTTAATTTACCAGCTGCCAAATTGAGATAAGTGGTGAGCAGAAAAGTTTGTTATCCCCTGCATACTAATATTATAAGTATGATATGTAGTTAACAAATTAAACCTTATTGTGAAGTGTTACCAATTTTATTTACATGTACCACAAACATTTTAAGTTGTTTTCTCTCTTTCACTTTATTCTAGTAAATAATTTAAAACCAGGCTTACAACGATAGCCAAATCAATAACCTTCTCGTCTCTCTCTCTCTCTCTCTCTCTCTCTCTCTCTCTCTCTCTCTCTCTCTCTCTCACACACACACACACACACACACACACACACTCACTCATAGCCGTATTGTGTAGCAGTATTGTATTGTGTGTTCCAGGTCTCCCGTTACAGGCTCTTTAGTGTGTTCATCTTAATATCACTCTGTTCCAATTGCTGCTCTCTCTTTGTCTTGCTCTCTTTATTTAGAAATTCAGAGATCAGATCAGAGGGGGATTTCTGATTGACAGCGTCACGGTGTGTTTTGCCACAAGTGTTCATTCCATTTTATTGATGGAGCTGTTTATAGCCTGGAGGTGGTTGTGGAAGTCTAATTCCTCATTGATAATATTATTAAATCTTTTTTTGTCCATCCGCTCTGAGTCAGGATGTGGTTCAGTCTGTCCGCTCCTCCCCTCGTGGTATCTCATCCCTTCCTTTCCCTCCCTTTCCCTGCGGAGTCAGTCAATAAGGTCACAGATTGCACAAGCATCTCTTCGTAAACAGCATTTATAGACATGATGCATAAATATTAAAAACTGCACAAAAAGATCACAATCATTCAAACAACCACGCAATCTTACTCCTGATTAACAGTGATTTGGCTATGTCTTTATTTTTTATAGCACTTTACACAATATAAATTGTTTTAAAGCAGCTTCACAATAATAAACAGCAAAATATAGAATAAATTATTAAATGTGTATTAGAGTATGATTACATGGAACATTCAGATCTGGGCAGAGCCAGAGAGAGAAGTTATGTTTAGGTATGAAGCAGTCTTTTCAAACACAGTGTTATTTCGGTCTTACAATAATGCATATTATCACAGAAATACTTGGATACAAGTTTATAGTTATAAAGATCTGGTGTACATGGTATAAATATACTATGTACTGGCTAACAGATCTTGATAACTAAATATATGTTTGCGGGTCGGACAAAAAGGAAAAAGCCATCGAAGTGTGCCATGTTACCAGTTGTAAACAGCAATATCACCTGATCACCTGAGATGGATTTTAATGCCATATAAACTAAACGCACGTCACACTCTTTCTCGTTGTCTTTGTGTGAGATGGTGTGTAATAGCAGCTTTATAGAGTTCGTGTTTGGGCTGCTGAGCTTCTAGTGCCCAGTGAAGGTTTTTCCTCCTGGGTTTGCCAGTCTCTCTGTCTTTATACCCGCTCTATCCGCCTCCACTTCCTGCTGATAACATCTCCTGCTGCGCAATGACCCACTTTGTTACTCCTTTTCTGTTTATTTATTAATGTCAGCCCTCCTCAAATCTACAGCTTTTGTTTTGCTGTAATCTCAAGTATAAAGTGTGTCTTAAGGTAGTTTGCCTTACAGAGACAATTAGTTTTCTTGCAATGTTGTATTTAAAGAAATTTCACTTGTCTTTTGTCTGTCTCTTTCTGCTATAGAAATAATACTTTGTAAAGGCTCGAGATGGTTATAAAACTTTCTTACACTAACAGCATTTTCCGCTGTTTTTATGGGGGTCTTTATAGTTTATTAATGGGTGTTGTAGATCTACTTTTAGATCTACAACTGCTAGACCGATTACTTTCAGCTCTATTATAATCCTACAGAAAAGCAGTTTCCAGATTGTTTAGATCTTTAGAATTTAGCTTATTTTATTTAATAATAATAATAATAAGTTCAGTGTTTCCTAAAGTCTGATTCTGAATTTTCCTTAAAAACAAAGTATTAACATTATTAAGTAACATTATTTATTTAAGTCTTAAAGACCCCCTGTGGTGAAAATCAACATTTTAATGTTGTTTATATGTGTTTTTAATATGCTTTAACACAAACCATGCGCAAATACTTTTGTCAACACTATTGCTGAGATTTTCTCCATAAAACTGCACTGAACCAAAGACGGTTTCAAAAACACGGTTTTCTCTACGTCACAAATGCCATCGTAACCAATTCTGTCTCAAGGAGGGGGCGGGCTTTAGCATATCATTAACTATTCTGCAAAGCAGAGGGTCTCAAGAGAAGCCAGGTTATCCAGACGGGACTCATTTGCATATTCATGTAACCGCACTAAATGAAGCAAGGGTGTAGAGTTACAGTCAAGTTATTATAAGGCATGACAAATTTTTTTTTTTTCACAGAATATAGCTAGTTTTAAGGCAACAAAGCAAAAAGCATTAAATTACAACCATGAAGCCATGGTGTTGTAGCCTTGTATATACAGTGCTTCACTTTTGACTCAAGAGTATTTCTTACAAGTACATAACATGCTATGTGTGGAAGTCTTATAGAGTTCTTATAGTAATAAAAGGCGCGAACATTTATAGACCTCCAGGCTATCAATTTTAAACTCCTGGTTTGACAGTTTTGGCTTTAGTCCTCTCACTTCAGATGTTGACGGGTTTCTATCAGCAGACACCGGCCAGGTGTAAGATCTGCATAGCATGCTAGAGATGGAAACTGAGAGTTTTTGTAGAGGATAGTAGTTAAGATGGACCTTGAAAGCACAGTCAAAAGAATGGATTTGGCAGGTAATGTAAATCTTAGTGTATCTAGAGATGCATGACCTGAAGCCACAAATCAGAGCTAAAACAACTGTCCGACATAATGGGTCTGAGAAATAAACTGTGCCTTAGGGAGCACAGAGTGCAGAAATGAAATGTAAGAAATGAACCACGAAATGAGTTACATGTGTGGTTCTTTCTGTTTTTTGAAGGTAGGTTGCTGGTGGGATTTTAGAAGGAAACGCATTTAAACAATAGTAAAACTGTGATGAAGTCCTGGTGAACATGTGTTGCATGTGTTTAAATTTCAGATAGGTTTCAGTGATAGTGCATTGGAGAAATTGTCTGGAAACACACCGGACTGGCCTCTGGTTCTAACCTTTGACGTAAAGCCAGCCAAATTGGACCTGTGATTTTTCATTCAGACTTTGCTGTTTTGGTGACCAATATGTAATAGATGGCCAGTCAACGGATTGGGTGTGCTATCTAAGGCTACAGGTTAATTAAAGGGATAGTTCACCAAAAAATGAAAATTCTGTCATTAACTACTCACCCTCATGTCATTTCAAGACAAAAAAGTTCATAAAGAGATTGTAAAACTAATCCATATGAATTAACCTGTTTAGTCAAACTTTTCTGAAGAGACACAATCGCTTTAAATGATGAACAGATTGAATTTAGGCTTTTATTCACATATAAACATTGTGGGAAAGAAAACATTATGACTATAAGAAAAGACATGGAAACATCCAAAAGTGATGAAAATTAGATTTTCAAAAATTATTGTGAAAAGTATTAAATGTTGAATTAGTTTTTTGTAACATTTAGGGCTGAACGATTTTGGAAAATAATCTAATTGCGATTTTTTTTAGCCAATATTGCGATTGCGATTTAATATGCGATTTAAAAAAAAAGTTATTTACCTTCTGTATTAGTCGACAAAGACAAGCAATAAATAATTGTATAGTATGGATGGGAATCTTTAGATAGCTCATGATTCGATCTACTTTTTTTCTTATTAATTAATCTTAATAACTCTTAAAATATGAATTTAATTACATGTGTAAAAACACATACTTTAAAAAATAAATATATTAAAAAACATTTAATTAAAGCAATTACATGTTAAGAATTTTAAATAGGCTATATAAAATAATATAGCTTCAAAATATAAAAGCTAGTAAATAAAGAGAAACAAAAAAAACATTACAAGCAATAAAGAAAGAGTGGTCTCAGTATTTAAAAGTAGGCTGTCTGAATGTTTTTCATTCAAGAGCTGGAGTGATTTCCCCTCAGTTTAAATACGATAAGCTGCATTCACACTAATGCATATATCTCTTTTGAAATTGTAAATGTGGTTTGTCCTGTTGGTTTAAGATATAACTGACCGTGTTTACATTAATTTCGCGTCATAAAAGCATTTTGACATGCAAGTACATTTACCAATGAGTCGCTCACGGCCGCATGCACGAGCGCTCTTCACAAAGCACGCGTTAGTATTTTAAAATGAAAGCAGCCTTCTCAGTGATTTTCATAGTTTTAATATATAAGCCAACTGCATTCCAAAAGACATAAATAATGCCTCTGTGAAGCATTTGTAAAGAAAATTCCCGCGAGAGAGAACGCGCACTAAGTGTAACGTTATAACATCAAGCAAAGCGGCAAAACCTGTTCAATGAAGCCCGCGAATGTCCTTGTAATTCGGTTCAGTCCCGAACTTTATGAAATAACGTTACTATGTTTTGGAAGGTTCGAGCGGTGTCGTGTGTGTGTGTGTGTGTGTGTGTGAGTGAGGAAGAGAGAGAGCGAGAAAATAGAAGCAAGCAGATTCAGAACGCGGTTCGTTTCTAAAGCACGCGCAGCGTCATCACGCATCTGTGTTTAAAAACTATAAGCTCATACTCGATTCTGAAATTCTCTGAATCGATCCAGGATTGTTGAGGAGAGGAGAGAATAAATAACACAATAAACTGTTCTTTTCTGAACGCCAGACCGCGTAGCGTGGCAAGTTGATGCTTTATCTTGCAGACTGCTTTTCTCTCGCGTGTCACGTGACCAGTATAATCGCAGCTCTTGCGATTACAAAATCGCGTTTCATCATATCGCGATTTTATCGCAAATGCAATTAATCGTTCAGCCCTAGTAACATTATAAATGACTTGTGCTCAATTTATGTATCCTTGTTGAATAAAAGTTTTAAATCAGGAAAAAAAAAATCATTGTGACCCAACCATCCATTAAAAAGAAACATCATTCCATTATGAAAAACTTTCTGATAAGATCATGTGCATCAAGGCCTGCAGTGGAGCATGTCAACTAGCCTAGAGGAAGCACTCAAGTACTGAAAGTAGCGATGGAAATAGACAGAAAAAAGAAAAGAGGTTAAAGGGAATGAGTTTTGCTATTTCAGAGTGAGAGATGACCGAAAGCAGATTGTCTTCAATGCTCCATGTCACACACAGCATGGGAGCGTGTGTGTTCTAGAAATGTAGAGAGACAAAGGAGTGTCTGTGCATGGTTTCTCTGTGATGCTCTCTTGTTGGTTTCCTGGTCACAGTTTAAGTCTAGTCATTGGTTGAAATGCTTTCAGTTGTGATTCTCAATCTCCACAGAAAATCCTTTTTGGAGAGCGCTGCTGTTTCTCTCTTCCTCGGAAATATCTAGAATAATCCAGATATGCATCAGGGGTTACTTTAGATGGGATAAAGGCTACATTCACACTGCAGGCTGAAACAACCCAATTCTGATTTTTTTGCCCATATGCGACCTGTATCTGATCTCTTCATGACAGTCTGAACGACCAAGGCCACTTGGGTATGTGGTCCAAATCCGTTATGTATCCAGTATTTTGAAATGCGACTTCAATCTGAACAGCCAGGTCACATGTATCCCACCCGCACGTCATTGATATGCGACAAATGTCATAATTCTGCTGCGTTGAAGTAGGCGCGAATGAGAAGATTGAAATTGTGCTGTTCTCTTGGGAAAAATAACTTTAATATTGCTAAACGAGCTCCACTGTTGACATCCATGTTTAGCTACTTCCGCAAACAAGAAGTGACATCGTTGACCGTTGATTACTCTTCTCCGCATGCGGGGTCACTTCTGGATCATTTCACGTTCACTCAGGAGATCACAAAAGGTCGCATTTAATTGAAAATGTGAATGGCCTTGCAGAAAAATCCATTTTTTTCATAAACTCGGAATTGAACATTAAGCCCCTGCAGTGTGAACGCAGCCATAGATCCTGTCTGCTCCATGTTTGTAACAGTTTAGATGAGGACAGTGATGTTTCTTAAAATGAGAGACACACAGAGGACACATGCATAAACACACACCTGTCAGATTGCGGTCAAGCCTCTTACTGCTGGTAATCCAATTCAAGCTCATGAGTCCTGAATCCTGTGTGTGTGATTGTTCTCTCTCTCAGTTCTGCTTAGATGTACCAAACCTTTTTGCCCTTCAGGTCTAACAGTCCTTTTATCTTTAAACCTGTTGGTCTGTTTGTGAGTGTCGTCATTCACTTTGTGCATTGTGAATGTTGTACTGTAAGGTGTATTTGTACTTTAGTGTGAGGGATGAATTTAGCATAACATTCTCTGTAGTAGAGGTCTTGCCACCTAGACCCCATTTACACCTGGTATTAAAATGCGATCTGTATCCAGATAAGTTATCCGGATAATAAAAAACGCATGTTAATGCAAGGTGTAAATGCGTTGTGATCGGATCTGCCTGACCACATCTGGAGGTAGTCTGGCTCGCATTGTGTCCGGATCTTTACTAGGTGTAAACGCAATCTGGTTGTTGAAACCACATATGTATATTTTACTCCTCCCAAAAATGCAAAAAAATAAACGAGTGAGAGCTTGTTATATAGGCAATATGTCATGTTCTAGTCAGATATGACGGCGCTACTGTGACACGCATCACCGCAGATGAGCAGCTGAGCGTCTATTCATCGAGCCAACGTGCAAACATCGCAAATAAAAGTGAAAGTAAGTCACAGACGCTTCATCTTCAAGTAAAGAAACGAAATTATCTTACCAGCGCTGTTACCACTCTCTTATTGATGTCTTTGATTTGGAAATTAGCTGATGATCAACTAAATGCAGCTCATATCTGTTGCTTTTGGTGGCGTGCAATCCATTAAATCTGCATATAATGCGGGAGTTTAAGATCAGATTTATATCCGTTTTGCAAAAACACATTTATGTGGCCAGGTGTAAATGGAATCAGTACTTATTATCCGGATAACTAATCTGGATACAGATCGCATTTTAATACCAGGTGTAAATGGGGTCCTAAAGTCCGTTAACACATTCATCTTGTGCACACACATTTGCATCAAAAAAGCAGTGAGTTTGTGTACTGCTTGGTAAGGCTGTGTGTGATATGGGTATGACTTCATTTACAGCATCATTTCAACTTTGAACTCTTTCTCAAACTAAGAACAAGATAATATGAGAAATAAAAGAGGAAGATCTATTTTATTTCTCATCTTATCTTGTTTTAGTTTGTGCACAGTAGAGCTGAAATCGGAAGTCCTGGTTTCAGTTAGTTACTGTGTTTGTTTAATAGCTTTTTAGCAGTGGTTTTTTTAATCTTTTTTTTTTCTTTTGTGCTTTTTTTTTAGGCAACCAGATAAGCTAGTTGTTGTCTGGACTCGGAGGAGCAGAAGGAAATCATCTAAGGTGAGTCATTTAAAAAAAAAATGCTGTTTCATATTGTCAATCACGTAAGAATATTTATGTGTAGTAAATTGCAGGTTTTTGCTTTAAGTTTCAGTCTTTTTTCTGTTACGTTTTTCAGTACAAATATATACATGATCACAATGCATCAAATTTGAAGTAGTATTAAGGTATTGAAAAAGTATTAAAGGGATACTTCAGGATTTAGCATTAAGGTTTGTATTAGTAGGAAAGCTGTAGCATTTTCGAATTACTGTGCTTTCCACCCTCATATCCCCCTGAGATGAGAGATTAATGTATTTATTGTCTGGAAAAAATCCTCAGATGATGCAAAAATCGTAAATTTGCGTCATCGGAGGATATTTTGGCCAGAGGCTAAAGACTACAGCCAGTAGTAGGGTCTGTCCCGAATGTTCTCAACCCGCCCATAGAGGGTGGGATTTCACTCACAGAATCTACACATAGTGTCAGCCATCTTTTTTTTTGGAAGCTAAGCTAGCAGGCTTTTGTTCTGTGGATAAAGCTGAGTAGTAGGGGTCACCATCCTCTTTTTCCCGGACATTTTTGGCCGTCTCTGCTGCATGGCATTCGACTGCATTCTGAATTCATTCCGATTGGTAAATCTGAATGTAGTGTTTACATGAACGCTAAACAAGTGATCGGTTGATGTGCGTTTTAACATTGGTAAGAAAATTCCCGCTCCTCCGTGAGAGATACAAGACCGGTGCATCTCACAGGTGTTGCTCATCAGTAATCACGCCACCAGCCTCACGCCGTTCTACCGCGGCCCTCACTCGTCCTGTTCGCCACAGTAAACATGATGCATGGTGACTGTACAATGCAAAACAGAATCCCGGACATTTTGGGCGATCTCGAAACACATTTTCGGGCAGACTCAGCACAAAGTCTCACTAGTAGCCTAGACTTGTTGTTTAACTACTGCACTGTTGTCGGTAAGCGTGGCCTCCTAGGGCAGCGAAGCAAGTGGATTCTGGGAGTTGTTGTGTTTCATCCACATAAGCCAAACATACATTTTCTTGCTTTTCTCAGTCTAGAAAGCTCCAAATTCAAACATAATTTCACATTTCTTCTACATAAATGACCCATTTTAAATACACATTCATCTTTCCAGAGATGAAGTATCCCTTTAAATGCAGATCATCTCTTGAAGACATTTGTTTCCCAATTAGTATGTATACATGCTAGACAATGTTGAGCTACAATCATATTTCCTAGATCTTTAAATTCGACTAAACAAAACCAGACTAGTAGAGTAAGATTAGTCAGACTCTGACTAAACCCATAATGTCAATGTACGTATGCATAAATGTACATATTAAATTAAGCTAATGTGAGCTTGGGACGTCACAATTATGCTTGGTCCCGTTAATGGCTCCAAAATAACGTGCATCACCTTAATGAGCCACTTAAGTTTTTTGTAACAACTTATGTATGCATCTCTCCATCTTCACTGCAAAAAATTATTTCCTTACTAGGTTTTTTTGTTTTGTTTTACAAATATCTAAACTTGTTGGGTAAGAAAATGTGTTTTTTTTTTCAAGCTGGAAAACGACAAAAATACTGAGTAGGAAAATAATTTTTTGCAGTGTTTACGTAGCAATGACTTGCTAGATTATCGAATAAAATTATTGTATAAAAACTGTATATTTTGTTATTTTGTTCGCAGTCTCATAGCTGGCAGCCTGGCATCAAGAACCCCTATAGAGGAGTGGTGGTGTGGCCGGTTCCAGAGAACATAGAGATCACTGTCACCCTGTTTAAGGTACACACACACACACACACACACAAATGCTTTCTCATTTATTTGCCAAGTAGGCCTAGACGTTATTAGGGCCAGTTGTAGCGGTTGGCTTTTTCCCAGAAGCTGATTGGTTGGGATCTGCAGGTCTGCTGGTGTCTAGACATCCTGATTCCGCACTGATTTAACTGCCATAGTCCAAGATTTGAACTCCCTTCTCATATGTGTGTGCAGCAGAAACTGACACGGCAGCAGGAAGCGTGTGCTCTGTATTTTAGTCTTTTTGAAATGCCGGTCAGCAGATTTTTCCATCTGGCACGAGAGAAGTGAGACCTTACATCCTGAATTGTCAACCCCAGGTGCAGCTACACAGGAAAAGCATCTGTTTGTGCATTGCATATAGAGAAAGAGCAGTTTGTAGATCTGAGGTTTCTCATGTTGACAGCAGAGGATTTTAGATGACAGTACTCTTGACTCCGATGACATTTCAGTTCATACATTTTCAGCTGGTCAGTTTCCGAATGGCAAAATTAGTTTTAAATAATTGTATTTTTATATATAATATCATGTATTCTTCATGCATAAATATGTATAGGATGTAATCTTTCAAATATTGCTATACTTAATATGTATGCACACAAAATTTGTATATATAACAATTTATTTTATGTATGATAATTTTTGTGTAAATATATATTGTCTTAAATATTCTTAAAATATGAGTGAAATTAAATTATTATTCACTAAGATTCTGTCCCCACTATACACACACACACACACACACACATTACAAGCTAGCGCTGACCTAGTGTTGTATATCCTCCAATATTTGTCACACACACAAAGTGCTTGTCCAAACATTTTCCTTATCAGCCTTGTTCTCTGCAAAACGACTCAGTGTCATGTTCAACTACATCTCCCAGAGTTCATTGAAGTGGACCAGTTTGGCTTTTGTGAGTTCATGAATGTTTCATTTCTGCACCGCCAATCATGCGGTCAGCTGACCGGGACAGTTCTAGAACAAAAGAAGAGCAGCTCAGGTGAAGCTGTATGCATATGTACCTTCATACATGTTCAGCTGACCAATAATCTTGGTTCAAATTTGATATAGGCTCAAGACAGGTGAATATGAGAAAAGTGTATCACTGTGATGTGATATTATTGTATGCTATTGATAGACAGACAGACCGTTGGGCATCATATCCTCTTTGACAAAAAATGACTGTTTTGGTCATTATATTATTGATGCAACCAGATAAAGCTTTGGAAAAGTCATTTATAAAAGTGCCTCTGCATCCCTCATATGTTTTACATAACAAGAAAGGAAATGCAAATCTTTTGTTCTGTAGAGATGGATATGATTTGTGGAGTTGATGTTTCCAAATATCTCTGCTGCCAGAGAAATTATACTGAGAATGTCTTTAATGAGCTTCCACTTCAATGTCTTTAATGAGCTTCCACTTCCATTTTTTTCAATGCCATCAAATTAACCCCTGCATTTTTATTTTATTTTTTTTTTAGGATCCCCACGCAGAAGAGTTTGAAGACAAAGAGTGGACATTTGTCATAGAAAATGTGAGTGCTTTTTTTACACTCTTGTGGTTCTTGTGAGTTCTGCCATGTGCAGCCTGACATCTAATGGTCAAATGTAGTCATCACACTACTGTTACAGTTTCAGGATGAAAAATGTCTGATTTAAGTCAGATGTTTGTCATTCCTTGCGATTGTACACTAGTTGTTGTAAGTGTTCATCTGGTTTGAAATTGAGCAGATAATTGACAAGTGGTACTTATTGTCGTCTCGTCATCGTCTTGTCTAAGTCAAAGCTTGTTGAGCATCTTCTGTTTTCTGTGTGATGCTCACTATTTGGATTAATTTGTCTTGTGTCTGGGATTAAAGGCTGTTTTATCAGTACTAGATGTTGCTTTTATTTGAGCACACATTTTAATACAAATACAATTACTTTATTCTGTCAAGTGTCTTTTGCCTTGATTGTTGGAAGCATTTTTCTTGACACTGGTTTGTGTCTCGAATGCTTTTAAGATCAAAAATCTAAATAAATCAAAGTTTTATTTGCCATTTGTAGAGCACAAAGAGGTTGTACATATATAGTACATAGGAATTGTACTACATCACCCTTAGAATAAAAAATAAAATAAAAATACAAAGTGCACCAGTGCTTGCTGGCCGTTTATACTATATATATCCTATTTCTATGAGTTAGCCATTAGTCTCACTGCTGCTGGATAGAAGCTGTTGTAAAAGTGTGTTTTGTGTGTGATGATACTGTCCACTTTTGTGTGTCTCAGACTGTGGGGTTTGTGTCTGGGACTCAGCAGTGTGGGTGATGAGTGTCAATAATTCGAGACCGAGAGAGGCAGAGATTCTGTGACATGTGCTGTGCAAAACGTCAATTAGTAATGTTATCTTTGTATGGTGTTGCCGTTCTATCATCTATCTTCACTTCTCTCCTGCAGTTTCATTACACAGTTATTTCAATTACACAATTGATTCTCAGATGTTCGGGACACTATTCAAACATTTGGATTTTTCAAATTAATTAATATAAAAAGTTTTATAGATGTTTTCCATTTTTATAATAAAAAGAAATATTTCTTGAGCAGCAAATCAGCATATAAGAATGATTTCTGAAGGATCATGTGATGCTGAAAATCAGTTTTGTATCACAGGAATACATTAAGTTTTAAAATATATTAAAATAGAAAACAGTTATATTAAATTGTCATAATGTTTTTTTTTATCAAATAAATGCAATCTTGGTGAGCATAAGAGACTTCTTTAAAACGTGTTACTTAAAGCGGTGTGCATAAGAGTGACATCATGACCCCGTTTACACCTGGTATTAAAATGCGATCTGTATCCAGATAAGTTATCCGGATAATAAGTACTGATTCCATTTACACCTGGCCACATAAATGTGTTTTTGCAAAACGGATATAAATCCGATCTTCACCTCCTGCGTTATATGCAGATTTAATGGATTGCACGCCACCCAAAGCAACAGATCTGAGCGGCATTTTATTGATCATCAGCTAATTTCCAAATCAGAGATATCAATAAGAGAGAGTGGCAACAGGCCTGGTAAGATAATTTCGTTTCTTTACTTGAAGATGTGTTAACTGCGTCTGTGACTTACTTTCACTTTTATTTGCGATGTTTGCACGTTGAATAGACGCTCAGCTGCTCATCTGCGGTGATGCGTGTCGCGTATCGCATCTGACTAGGCTATAACATGACATATAGCCTATATTACCACGCTCTCACTCGTTTATTTTTTAGCATTTTTGGGAGGAGTAAAATATACATATGTGGTTTCAACAACCAGATTGCGTTTACACCTAGTAAAGATCCGGACACAATGCGAGCCAGACTACCTCCAGATGTGGTCAGGCAGATCCGATCACGATCCGATCACAACGCGTTTACACCTTGCATTAACATGCGTTTTTTATTATCCGGATAACTTATCTGGATACAGATCGCATTTTAATACCAGGTGTAAACGGGGTCATATAGCCTATATAACACGCTCTCACTCGTTTATTTTTTAGCATTTTTGGGAGGAGTAACATATACATATGTGGTTTCAACAACCAGATTGCGTTTACACCTAGTAAAGATCCGGACACAATGCGAGCCAGACTACCTCCAGATGTGGTCAGGCAGATCCGATCGCGATCCGATCACAACGCGTTTACACCTTGCATTAACATGCGTTTTTTATTATCCGGATAACTTATCTGGATACAGATCGCATTTTAATACCAGGTGTAAACGGGGTCCATGACACCTTCATAATCATGACAGGACACAATTCATCAGTATGAAGGAGGGTTTATGCATGTTTATGACAACTGTCAAAAAATATTTGCATTAAAAATGTCATAATTGAGTGAATTACACTTAATGAGAGTTGTCATAAACATGCATAAAACCTTCATATTCATGCTGTGTCATGTCTGTTTTATGCACACACCTTCAAGTAAAGTGTTGCCAAATGTTTTTTCAAAAACATTTACCAACCCCAAACTTTGAACAGTACCTGCAATGTAGCATACTACGGTTTGGAGCACACTGATTTGTTTGTGGTATGTAGAGTTTATATTACACTAGTTTTCCATTCTGAACATGGCATCTGTGTGTGTCTCTACAGAGAGAGGCTGTTTAGATTCACAAACATGGGCACTAGTCCAGACAGGGCTCTCAATCCATCTGTCTGCTCAGCAGACACATACGCAAACATCGGCACACAATAATAATAAAGTCACTTCACCGGTCCAATGTAAGTGTCTCCAGTGCTGGCAAGCTCTCATTAATGTCTCTTAATCAGCATAAACACTCATGCAGTTCTCTGTGTGCAATGTGAAATGAATGGATGATATTTCTGGGTATTTGGGTTAGAGTGGTGGGAGAGAAGGGTGGGAACACAAAGCATGAGATCTGAATTCCTCCTGTCCATACACACCTCACTAATAACGGATTGATCAAAGACATGCCTGTCATCTGACACCAGTAATGAGACTAGAAGAGATCCACATACACCAGGTTCCCACAAAATCCCTCAAATTCCTCCTTCCAAAAACAAACAAATACACTGACCACAAACTCTCTCTTTCCTCACACAATCACACACCTCAACACTAACTTAAAGTTAGTTACTTAACCACATTTCAAACATTTTGAAATTTGAATTTCTTTTTTCAAACGTATAAAAGATGTATCGGCATAAAATACCATATTTATTTTTATCAAAATATGAACAAAATTGTGAATGCGTGTCTGTATGTATATATTACTTTAAATAAAGGAGTTGTGAATGGTTTTAATTGACAATCCAAAAACCTGTTTTGGAACTTTTTTTAATTCTGCACACTGGTTCATTCTACCCTGCGCTCCTGCCTGCTGTGAGAAACTGGGAGGAAAACAGAAGAAAGAATGAGAGAGGGATAGGAAGAGAGGAGTATAAAGGCGGGAAAAGAAAAGAGAGCATTCCAAGAGGGGCCAACATCAAAGCTCCTTGAGCTGCTCTATTTGGCACCACATTTCTCTCTGTGTGTGTGTGTGTGTGTGTGTGTGAGCGAGAAAACAGTGGCAGCATTTCTAGCCATTTTCAGTCTTTATTCATATCAGAGTCTTGTGTTCTGGTTCACTCTGGGCTTAAAGCCACAGAGTTGTGTGTGTAGTTTGTTTCTGCATTGCGTCTGCATTTGTGGAACTGCATTTGTTTCCACTGGAGTCGTGTTCCTTCTCAAAAGTTCAGACTAGTGAGAACACAGTCACATCCTGGACTTATCTGTGATGTTTTCCTGTAATTTGCACAATGGAAAAATGAAAAATCAGAGCTGTACAAATAATGATTCACCCAAAGTTCTGTCATCATTTACTTGAAAATTCCTCAGTCTCATTGTTTGTTCCATGGAAAAAATTTGTTAATAATGTCAGTATTTTCACAGTATTCAACATTTTTGGTGAACTATTTCTTGCTCATTTCCTCCTCCAGCCACTAGAGGGCAGCGTGTGATTGTCTGAAAATAGGTTCACAAAAAGTTCACAAGTCCTGGATTCTTGAAATGGATTAGATATAGTAAGGGATTAAGAGGAAAGATGAAAAATGTAAAGATTCTAAGATAAAACAGAATAAACACATTTGTCGAAGAAGAATGGTTCACTTCCTGTTGTTCAAACAGTGCCCTTGTCTGTAGTTCTAAAGCTTGATCTTCAAGTCCAAGTCTTTGGGGGTCTGCCACTCTAAAATAAATATGCAATTTAGCTTTTTTTGTGTTTAGTGTAAGATAATTTGCCAAATTCCAGACCAGTTCTTTCTGTCTTTCTCTCTTTCTCTCTTTTTCTGATGATCTGCTTCCACTTTAAAATGTCCAAAACATTTAAAGTCATTTCCACCTCAGTTCTCCTTTGCCCTGGGGTCCTCACCACTGGCTTGGTCTGCGGCAGGAGCACATTACGTGGGCTACTGGTCCACACGCTGTCCCTGGTCCCATGATTCTCTGGAGACCACACAGAATAATTCAGCCACCCAGCCAGGCATGCTGAGCAAAGCTGGTGTGGAGAATGAAATAGAAAAGTTTGTGTGTGTCTCTTCAGGGATTAATCTCAACTGAATGTAACTGGCTCTCAACTTTTATTGCTGCTTTGCTTTGTGTCATTTTGTCAGATCAGAGTCAGACGCACACAGATTTCACTTTAAATGGAATATTAACCTGTGCAATGGAGGATTTCAGTGAATAATTATTGTTATTATAATAATTACATTATAATTACATAATTACAAAGATACATTTAGGCTATGGTGTCTTCAACTACAATAACAAGTTTGCTAATCAACTTTTAAATTCGACTAGTTTCCCTTGGTTGGATTAAGTGACCATCAGTCAAAGCATGTCACTCAACAACACCAACGTTCATCTGGACCTCTGCTGTTTTTTTTTTGTTGGTTCAGAGTAAAACAAACTTTGTTTATGCAATATGAACGACCTACAGCGATACTGACAGCATTAGGTGCAGATATTGATCTACCGTTTCACGGTACGTGTGTATATGTATACAGATTACTGTGTGTAGCACTCTTAAAGTGCTCTGAAAGTTTCTGTGGGCAGGTTATATTTTCAGAATTTTGTATTTTATACACTACCATTCAAATGTTTGGGGTCGTTAAGATGCAAGTCTCTTAAGCCCTATTCGCACGGGATAAGTATTACCTGGTGACCTCTAGTCATTTGTAATAATTGCAGAGGGTTGACTGTGATCTTAATTCCGTGCGAATCGGCCATGTCTGTGATTTGTAAAGTAAATTAGAGTAAAATCACTGGCTTCACTGCGCCACACGAAATTTCTAAATCACACGTGGTCCCCACGTAATACTTATCCCGTGCGAATAGGGCTTTACTCTCACCAAGCTGCATTTATTTGATCAAAAATACGGTAAAAACGGCAATTCTGTGAACTATCATTATAATAGAAGTAACGTTGAAACCGTAACCTCTCATCGCATTTTATGCACTGTTTTTAGGTAAACAGATGATAGATGTACAGTACATCTTTCACCATTGCACTTGCACCTCGCACAAGAGAGTCGCATGTTTAGAAAGCCTTGTAAAATTAGCGTAGAATTTCAACTTTTTCAACTTTTAAAAATGTCATGAGATGAGACTCTGTTTTTTTTTCCCCATTCCACTGCAGCTCATGTTTTTAAATGCAAAAAGGATTGTGAGATTGTTGCTTCGGGTCTTTATATTACACTATGCATATATACATAGTGCTGTATTGTTCATAATAAATGCGATTTACACAAATATATTTGATTTATTAACATTAGTTTAAATGTCACATGCTTACAGACAGTCATGTTATTTTACTGCTTTTAATATACAATTTAATGCGGTGCATTAATACGGCCTCAGGAGACGAGCCAAAAGATTTTTTCCCATAACTGATAATGCTTTTTAAATTGTCATATTTAAGAAAAAAAAAAATCAAAATTAGGTTTTCAACTATTTTGACATCCCTAGTTCAGTGTGATAACCATTTTCTGCTTGTGCTTCTTAATACTTTTGTGGAAAATTTTGAACAAAGTTGAAATGAACAACATTTATTTGAAATCTAAATCTTTTGAACAACTTTAATGTCACTTTTGATCAATTTAATGTCTCCTTGCTGAATAAAAGTATTACTCTTTAATCAATATCTTGAATGATTATGTATATGATTCTCCAAGTGGCGTATTGCTATTAATTCAAATATAAAAAATAATGCGCAATAGTTTTTTGACAAGTAAAAAATATGCATGACTGGTAAAGGTTTTCAATTGACTTGCCGTCGGCAGGTGTGAAAAGGTTCATTTTGGAGTATGTATGTGTGTTAGACAGATTAACAGGATTCTTAACAGGCTTGGAGATCAGATGTAAGGCAAGGTCACAGTCGACTTTAAGCCCACCTCACACACGTACACAAGCAAAGATATCCAAAACAGAAACACTCTTTGTTTTGCCCCTCTACTGTGAGATGGAAGCAGGAATAAACATGCACACGTGTGTGTTAATCTGTTTCTCAGCTCTGAGGTCACACTGCTGCACACAGACTCTTTCAGGACTGTGTGTGTGTGTGTGTGTTATGTCTGCTGCATTTCTGTACTGCTTTGTTATTATTTGGGCTTAGAGCTGTAACACCAGATGAGCACACACACACACTCTCACTCACATTCGTTTGTCTTTGTATGTGTCACTGGTCTTTCATTTTTTTGTCTTCTGTTTTTCTTTTTCTCTTTTTTTAAGTCTGTTGTCCATCCTTCCTCACCTGCCTGCCTTCGTATTTCTTTTTATCTCTCTCCATTCTATGCCTGTCCCTCCCTCTCTATCTCTTTCCCCACATCTCTGGCGTATTTATTTTTCTGTTTCTTCTTAAGATGGTGCCTGCTGATGGAGACAGATCTTTGTGGCTCTGAAAAATATCCCTGAAAGCCAAATATTTATCCAATAGCTTGACCCAGGTGCTCCCTCTCTCTCTTCCTCCAGATTGCTGTCTCCAACCGCATTTACAGAACCATTAGCTATGTTACATATTACCTGTATAGTAGTATGATATCAGTGAAATTATTATGATTAAAATTCAGTGATCTGAACACTGTAAACATGATATTAAGGTGGTCTAACAATCTAGATCTCCTTCTCTTAGAAACATCCATATTTTCTCAAATATAATCTGCTCTTGTTGGGATAAAGCTCTGTAGTGTTTTAAACATCTGCGTTTGACTCCTAGTTCTTGAATGTTTCGGTCGATTCAATTGAAAATAGTTTTTAAAGCGTTAACGGGACATGTGCACACACATTGTTCTAATCCCTCTGTTTCTATTTGTCTTTAGCAAGCATTAATTCATCTGTCTGTTTTTGTTTTGCTTTGCTAGTTTTGGTTCGTGAAATACGGATGACAAACACGATAAAGCGAATTAGAGCCGTGGAACAATCATGCTGTCGTTTGCCTTGAGAAGCACTTGCAGGAAATACAAACACACAGCGCTCATCCAATGTCTTTTATTGACTTCTAAAAATGGAAAAATGGGGTTAGAAAAAGAAAAATGGAAAGGGAGAGAACCTGAAATCTTTCATGTGAATATGGCTGTGTATGTAATGTATTCTGAAATAGCATAAAATAATGAAAATATGAGCAAACGTCACATTAGTGAATCATTTTAGGATTTGTATATAATACACTCACCTAAAGGATTATTAGGAACACCATACTAATACCGTGTTTGACCCCCCTTTTGCCTTCAGATCTGCCTTAATTCTATGTGGCATTGATTCAACAAGGTGCTGAAAGCATTCTTTAGAAACGTTGGCCCTATTGATAGGATAGCATCTTGCAGTTGATGGAAATTTGTGGGATGCACATCCAGGGCATGAAGCTCCCGTTCCACCACATCCCAAAGATGCTTTATTGGGTTGAGATCTGGTGACTGTGGGGGCCATTTTAGTATAGTGGACTCATTGTTCAAGAAACCAATTTGAAATGATTCAAGGTTTGTGACATGGTGCATTATCCTGCTGGAAGTAGCCATCAGAGGATGGGTACATGGTGGCCATAAAGGGATGGACATGGTCAGAAACAATGCTCAGGTCGGCCGTGGCATTTAAACGATGCCCAATTGGCACTAAGGAGCCTAAAGTGTGCCAAGAAAACATCCCCCACACCATTACACCACCACCACCAGCCTGCAAAGTGGTAACAAGGCATGATGGATCCATCTTTTCATTCTGTTTACGCCAAATTCTGACTCCATACCATCTGAATGTCTCAACAGAAACAGAGACTCCTCCGACCAGGCAACATTTTTCCCGTCTTCAACTGCAAATTGTAGCCTCTTTTTTCTATTTGTAGTGGAGATGAGTGGTACCCGGTGGGGTCTTCTGTTGTTGTAGCCCATCCGCCTCAAGGTTGTGTGCGTTGTGGCTTCACAAATGCTTTGCTGCATACCTCGGTTGTAACGAGTGGTTATTTCAGTCAAAGTTGCTCTTCTATCAGCTTGAATCAGTCGGCCCATTCTCCTCTGACCTCTAGCATCAACAAGGCATTTTCACCCACAGGACTGCCACATATGGGATGTTTTTCCCTTATCACCCCATTCTTTGTAAACTCTAAAAATGGTTGTGCGTGAAAATCCCAGTAACTGAGCAGATTGTAAAATACTCAGACCGGCCCATCTGGTACCGACAACCATGTCACGCTCAAAATTGCTCAAATCGCCTTTCCCTCCCATTCTGACATTCAGTTTGGAGTTCAGGAGATTGTCTTGACCAGGACCACACCCCTAAATGCATTGAAGCAACTGCCATGTGATTGGTTGATTAGATAATTGCATTAATGAGAAATTGAACAGGTGTTCCTAATAATCCTTTAGGTGAGTGTATATACACTACTGATTTTTAAAAAGAAATTAATACTTTTATTCAGAAAGAATGCAATTATTTTTTTTTTATACATTAAAATAAAATGTTTAACCTGCAATTATATTTCTTTTAAAAACATTTTTTTTTGTTTATATGTTAAAAAAAGTGGGATGACATCTGGTTAATTAACTGTCTGTTTGAGCACAATTTGATTCAGACAGTTGAAGACACAAAGTATCTTCTGTCGCTTAAACTCTTTTTAAACCATAGACTCTGTGTGATGGATTATACCTATTATGTCAGTCTTAAACGGCTTAAAACTCAAGAGCCAACACAGATACAACCCTTAAAGCCTGCGGGATGACACTGCCATAGAACCTGCTTTATGACCGCATGACAGAAGCTCTTACAGCATCGTCTCATCTACAGATGCCGTCAGACCCTGAGCGCTCGCAGACTGATCATTAATCGCTTCTGAATTTTGTATGTTAAACAAAGCCTAAGTCTAGCTAACTCAGGTGGTCATGATTAACCCGCCGTAACACTTTAACTGTCTCTGGCTTTAGTGTTGTTGTGTCAATTTTATGGCAGTTAAATGCCTTATCTGATCTAAAATAGATTTAGCCAGTGGGCTAATTTATGGACTAAGGTCTACAAGTTCTGTACATTGAATTACTGATTATGACTGACACACACTCAGCATTTCTCCAGCTGTGATGGACTCGCTGAGCATTCATTTAGGTTAGTGCTGTCGATATAATTACAGACGTGTGTGTGTGTGTGTGTGTGTGTGTGTGGTCATGGTCATTTGAGGTGGAAACTGATGAGGTGGCACCTTTAAAATGGGATGTTGGGTGTTAATCCAATAAATCTGTCTCTGGTGTGTGTGTGTGTGTGTGTGTGTTTTTAACTGTCTTTCTGGTACATTGTGTGTGTGTGTGTGCTGGAATGCTGCAGTGTTGGGGTTTACGGAGTAGCATTGTCTTTGGCCCATATTTGATAACTAACAGGATGAAAGAGGGATGAATAGAGCCGGAAATGAAGAAAGAAAAGTATTCATACTCGTACTTAGTTTTGGTACACACTTTTTTTTAAATGTGAAGAGTTCAGATGCAAAAGCCTCTAAGTGCCATTTGAAATTTTCTTCTAAAATGATAATTTTTTTATCAAGCTTGCATATTTAAGTTCAGTAATTTCACTTAAATGGCAATGAAGATTACCTATTAATTGTCATTTAAGTGAAATTACTGAACTTAAATATACAATCTTGATAAAAATGGTCATTTTAGAAGAAAATTTCAAATGGCATTTAGAGGCTTTTGCATCTGAACTCTTCATGTACCCTTATTTTTTTATTTTACTTGTGCTTTATTTGCATTGCCTATTTACTCGATTTGCTTTGCAAATACAAATGTATCATGCCAATAAAGCAGAAATATTTTTTTAACTTGTGCCGAGTGCCTGACCATCTGAAATTTGAGAGAGCTGGTTTAACATGTTCACTCTTTTTGAACCTCTTAAAATAAATGTTCTTTCACAGGCCTGTTGTATGTGATGTCTGTGTTAAGAGTCATTTTGGCAGCGGATGCTTGTCCTTCAACGGAGAGCCTGAAAGAGACTGTAGGTCATGGGTTTGGTGGGTTGTGGAGAGATATTTATTTTCTGTTGTCTATTGTTATTTTTTTTTGTGTGCTCATAGGCACCAGTCGGCGTCCCAGCGTGGGTACGCTGTGGAAACAACATCTCTAGTATTTGAACACAGCTTTTTGTCATCTCTCTCTCTGTCTGTCTCTCTCTGAAGGTATTAAGCTGGCATCTTCTCTTCCTCTCTTTTATAATAGGCTGTTATTGTTTTGGGCTCTTTTATTATTTTGGTGGCTGGTATTATTTTTGATTTCCATAAGTCTTGGTCTGTTGGCTTTGCTCGTCTTTTATGTTCAGCTGGAACAATGGCAATCCCCCAGCCACCGGCCCTACCCTCAATAGACAATTCCCACAAATAATGACACTTCCCCTAATCTGTGTGTGTGTGCGTATGTATGTGTGTGTGTGTGTGTGTGTGTGTGTGTGTGTGTGTGTGTGTGTGTGTGTGTGTGTGTGTGTGTGTGTGTGTGTGTGTGTGTGTGTGTGTGTGTGTGTGTGTGTGTGTGAGCGCCACTCAATGACAGTTTGGGGAAATCACATTTGAATCACAACAGATGAGTGATGACAGACAGAAATAGGCCCTGGGTGATGCCAACTGAAAATGTGTCATCCGTTCTCTCCCTTTTTTTTACTCTTTGTCTGTTCTTTTATATATTTAGATTCAGCTCTGCATTCATGCAGAAACACGCAACTGGCACTTATTGATGGAAAAGCCTATTGTGGCTCATTTCTTTGACAAACACCCTCAATGTTGATACTTCTTTTTTATAGAGCTACATTTTCTGATCCCCTCTGGGATCATCTCGGGTTGGGAGCCAAGAACTGCTTCAATGAGCCAGTTCTTCAGAATGAATCAGTCAAAAAGTAAAAGTACTAATATAATCACAACATAGAATTGTGAAATCTCACTCTTCCTCTACTTTAGTATATTTGTGTGTGTGTTGGGAAGGAAACCCCACAGCCCTGACCCCCACCCCCCATATTAGCACCAGCTGTGGATCAATACTGGGACAGCTGGGGCTGCCACCCGCCTAAACACACCACACACATACACACCCTAAAGTGAATGAAGCTCCCGGTCGCACCCCTTTCTTCCTCGCGCTTCCTGGAAATGTCAGTCAAAGGAAGTTTGAGGTTCACTTTAGGTGTGATAGCCTGCAGGTGTCTAACAGGAACACACACACACCGCGTGCAGATGGGAAATATTGAGTAATATTTGTGTCAATTGAAGTATCATGTCCGCCATCCTTATGCCGTTGGATTAGCATTGTGTTAACAAAACACACATTTAAGCACGGGACAAAGGCAAACATGTCCATGATACACTGTGAGCGAAAGCCTGTGGACAATCCAAACATGTCACGGCACCATGGACGTCATTCAGAGTAATGTTTCTAATCGCTTATTACTGCTGAATATCTTGTTTTACAGTTATTGGGGTTGAACATTTTCTTAATTGCACACCATTTTATTCTGTATATGCTTGCTATTTTGAATGTGTGTTTTTCGAGTTTCAATGTAGACATTTAATTGCACACACACATTTAATTGCATATATACACTAATATATTATTTATGAATAATTTATAGTAGCTTTTATTTTTATATTTTCAGTTTTAATTTTAAATATTTTTTTTTTAGATTTAGATGTTTTTTTTATTTCAGTTTTAGTACTTTTCGTTTAGCAGCCAAGGCAACATTTCTTTACTTTATTTCAGTTTTGTTTCAATTACTAAAAACAGCGTGTTTTGTATATTTTCTTTAACTTCCTATTTATATAATCAGCACAATGCTATTAATGTAATCCGCACTATGCTTTCCGACTCTTTGGTAAAAACGTCTCTGTTTTGGGATTAAATGGTCACAGTGATTTAAAGATATTATGTGGGATTTAAACAAAACTTTAATATAAATTAACATATTTAGCATTTTATAATATTTAGTTAAAATCTACTAAAAAACAGAAATGTATATTATCCATTTACAAGGCTGTTGACTTATGTTGATAGTCTCAAAATGACCAAATATTAACATATTAGTAGTCTGTTACTAATGGAGTTTCAGCTTACGTTTAATGCATTTTCATATTTCTAATCTTATGTTTGACTGTATTCTCTCAGTGTGTGTGTGTGTGTGCGCGTGTGAATGAAGGGTGATATGCCCTTAAGGGAGCAGCAGGGGGCAGCAGTGAGCCATCCTGGCACCTTCATGTCCCCTCTCCGCCAGGTATTTAGCAATTTTGTGGGTACAATAGCTGCGTATTGATAGTCATATCCCTGTGATAAATTAAAAGTGTCTTATTGTCTCTTTTCATTTTACACATTGTCATAACCCTGGACGGTAATCTGGGGTTCTGATTGACACTGGCAGCCAGGGAAAAGAACACCATCATTGTTTGCGCTCGTCAAATCTGTTAAACCTAATTCTTCCCCGCCGTATTTGCATATTCTTAAGTATTTTTTCGGAGAAGGACTAAATCCTTCTTAAGTGTTTGATGCATTTTGAAATTCATTCATAAAGGACCTACATGCACTATTAGCTCGGTATAATACCAGTGCATAATCTCAGCGATAAGACACGCTTTGGAGCGCTGGATTCTTCAGGGATGACATGCTGTATTTCCGACCGATTCAACAGGGGCTCAAATGTCAACACAAATGTCAAGTGGCTTCGTCGGCGAGCGGTTTTGAATCTTAGACGCAGGCTTTTTCTCCCTTTTATCGTTTTCATTTACTGAAGGAGTCACAGAGGACCGTCTCCCCCGTCCCAGCTCGAGTGGGGGATTGTGGGTAATTTGTCTGGGTGCGAGATTGGCAGGCGGCACTGTTGTTTTGATCGGGTCAGCGCTCGAGTGCTTTACGTCTCTGTCTGTGTTTCAGCCGCTGGCACGTCACGTGGGGTGTTCTTCTTCGGCACCTCCAGTGGCGTCGTTCGGTCAGATTAATCACCTTCAGCAAACTGGAAGAAGGAAGAAGGGTTAGTGTGCGCTGCCCTTGTGAGTCGGCTGATTTTTCTCTGTGTGTGTGTGTGTGGAGCTGTATCGAGGCATATCTGAGACGGAATATAGTCACTCTTCAGCTCTCTGCATCTCTGCTCTGATAAGGGCTCCTCTTTACTTTCAGGACCACTGATACATGCAAACACACACACACACACACACACACACACACATGTGCCTGCAAGTGAGATTATATCTGGAGATATATACGTAGTCGTTCCACAAATGCACACTGTCGGGTGTATGAATACAGGCTCTCTGAGAGGCCTGCGGTGACACAGGGCCTTCGTTTCACTCTGCTCATTTTGTTTTGGATTGCTTTGCGCAACAGGCCTGATGAGATAAAAGTGAAGAGAGCATAAAGGACTGAACAATAGGCCTACAGTATATGAATCTCACCCATAGAGAAAGCTGAAAAGGAAAGATACTTGCTGAACAGAAGGCCAAATAATGGCTTAAAGCAAGAGACGTACAAGAAAGTCGCTTGACTAGTTTGAGTCATATCCAGTGTTCATTTTAGTCGATTGGTTTAGAAACCAGTTCATGACTCTAATTCTAAAGAACAGAATGTACTTTACACAATTTACGATGCTCTGTATTAAAAATGTTATTGTTATATAAAATAATTATGCTCACTTATTCTAAAACAATTTGGAATTAACCGATTATCTTTAACTACTGTACGAACTTTGACTGTATTTTACTTCTTGCATCAATCATGTTAAATATGTCGGCTGTTTGGTTAAAATGTTCCTCTGGTTTAAAAAAAATAATTAGAGCAAATATATTTCAATTTATGTATATCCAATATCAATCATATTTTTTTTTGTCATTTAGCCATACACTCTGGCCTGTGTGATGGTGTTGAAACATGTTTGAGAGTAGTACTTTCATCCAGCAGCAAATTGCTGATACTTAGTCAGCAAGCTGTGAAAATGCCCTAAGAACATAGACTGAATGTGAAGATATTTTTTGGCTTTGTTCAATAAGAAAAGGCAGGTCAGGGAACGTCTCCAACTGTGTTTCCGGCCTATCTGGCAAATGGAAAGGGTGCAGGTGGGCTAGTGTTTTGTTTTGTTCTGTTTTATTAGATGTTGTTGCCCTCAAGTCATTTTGGCGAATGGCTGGTGTTCAACCCTTTTCTTCTATCATTTTTAATAAGATATCAGAATTTATGCTTTCCTGACAACTCTAATCATACAAGACAAAAAAAATAGATAAAAATAAAGCAAATGGATAAGAGCCCAGAATCAGGGCCATTTCGAGTTTCATTTCTAGTCTCCTTAAAATATTCCCACCCTTTGACCTACAGGGGGCGCCATTGACCATTATGACAGGGCCAGTTCACTCAACTATTACTGAGTTTGGTTATTTAAATCATTTTGGCAAATGAATTCTGATATGACCTTTTCTTGGTTTAAAAAAATAATTTTAAGTTTGCCTTGCAAAATGACACTTTATCTCACTGTTGAGAATTCAGTGTCATTCTATTTGCTTGAAGCTTTAGCTTTCTGTTTAGTTAATAATACTATATTGAGACCGTCTGCTTAAACTTGTATGCACATGTTCCAGGAGTGCTGGTTTCCTGTGTGTGTGTGCCTGTGTGTGTGTGTGGGCTTTGAACGTGTTAAAACAGGCAGTGATTTTACCCACCGTGAGTGTGAAGATTAGCAACTTTCATTCATTCTTTTTGATTGATTTAAAAATATATATTTTCAAGGCACCATAGGGCTATTTTGTCATGTGCATTTCATAGCATTTGAAACTGTTAAACATATTGATGTCAGTCAATCATATTAATTTGTCCCAATGTGGTATTGTAGTAATTAAATTAAAGTAAAAGTTTTATTTTTAAACAGTATTTTAATTTGCATTCTCTCTTTTTTGCGTGTTATTTTAGGAATCTCCGTCGGGTCGCCGGAAAGCGCTGGCCACCAGCTGCATTAACATGAAGCAGTACGCCAGTGCCATGCCCACACAGACAGACGTCAAGCTCAAGTTCAAGCCGCTGTCCAAGAAAGTGGTTTCAGCAACGCTACAGTTCTCCCTGTCCTGCATCTTCCTGCGAGAGGGCAAAGCCACGTAAGAGCAGCTCACTACACCTCCAAAACCAGCTGACTACACCCACCCTGAAGGAATGCTGCCACTTCAAATTACGCTCTCATTCCGTTTCTCAATACCTCACATTCCCAACATTCCTTTTCCTGGATCTCTCCCCCTCTCATCCCCCTCTCCAGCCCTTCTTCTCTCCCGTGATTTCATCCCGTCTTCATATGCACTCCTCCATATCTTAACTGTATGGTAACCATGGCAATTTCAGTTTGGACCTCAATTAGGACAAAAGCTATTACAAAATTGCATTTCTTAAGTGCATAATCTTGTATTAATCTAGTAGTATTACAGAAGCATCCTAACTCTAACTAACCTAAAAACAGTCTTAACTTTAGGACAACCCCACTGGTGTCCTAACTTCAAAATAAAAATAAAATCACATATAGCCCTGTCTGAGAATGACGTCACTTTTTTAATGATACAAGATGAGGAACAGCGATGTTTGATGGTGGAAAGAGTTTGTGAACACCCAAATGATGTGCTGCACTTGACACAAACACAAAACAATGACACAAAATTACAAATGCCTATGAAATAAAACGACTAGGCTTTGCCTTTTCTACCAAATTTATCATAATTTTACTTAATGAAAAGCACCACTTATTTAGTTTTTTCTGTTTTAATCTCAGTTATTTCTATTATCTTTTCTAGAATCTCTTTCTGTTATAGTTTTTCTGTTTTAATTCACAGCAGCTTTTTGCTTGTAGTTGGCTGCCTGGTAACAGACCTGAGAGTTGATTACCGAACTCGATGGAGGGGTTTAAGATTTTTTCCTTTTAAGTTTAAGATAATTGCCTAACTACAGATGAGATGAGATTTTTAAAGATAGGATAAGAATCCTAAATCAATATAAGATTTGCATCTGTAATACAAATTTGTGAAAAATCCTACATTTTTCTTGTCTTAACTTAAGACTGAGGATAGAAAGTTTCAGTAATATGCCCCCAGAAGTTTATCTAGGATACCGAAAGTATTTATTTAAAACTGCACTCTGTAGCTTTTTTGGGGTTAAAAATGATCCAAAATACATTTTTGAGAAAATACATAACCAGCCAGTGTTCAAAGCTATCTGTTTGCCTTTAAAAGCAGTAAGCTTGTAATAATGTTTTTAATTCCAGTGGTACTGGTGGATTTCTGCGGGAGATTCAAGCATGTCTTTACATCACATCTGTACACATAAAGGAGGAGTCTCGGCTAGTATACGCTATATTGCGTGCGAGGATGTTGGAGGCGGAGATTTATAGCCTTTTCTCACAGCACTTGATATAATTAAACTTATCAATTTGGCAGATCCAGAAAGGTTCAAACGACAATCAACAGTGAAAACAGATTCACCCGCTGTAAAATGCAAAAGACTTGTTCGAACTTTGGAGTGGCTACAGAAAAAAATAGACTGCAACCGGGCCCATGCGAAAACAAGGATGCGTATCGGAAGGACATTACTTTTAATATTATATTTATAATTAATTATTATTAATTATTTGATTTATTATTTTTATTTGAATAGTTTTTCCAAATTTTGTGCCCTGGGTTCTGTTGCTCAGAAAATGTCAGAAGATGAAAAATCAAATCCTGTTGGAGAGCTTTGTCCCAGACTTTGACATGTGTCACAGCAAACAGAAGTCGAATGGAATATTTCCAGCCACTGGCCTTGAGAGTGTAAATATCTTTCCTTCACTCGTCTCGCAATATCCCTGTTTCCCTCCTTTTTTTTGCGTCTGATCTCTGCCTTCCTCTAAATAAAGAAGGCAAGAAGCGTGTATGGGTGTATGTGATTTCACCCTTGCGCTATATGAGATATGTGTGTGTTTGTGTGGCTTTTGTGGCGTGTGTGTGTGACAGAGGTTATGTGGCGGAAGTGTAACCGCTCTTAACCCATGGGAATCATGTCAACAGCACAAATAAACCCCATTACATAAGTTCAAATAAGCTCCATGCCTGCCAAAGAAAGACTGGACCACATTCATAAAGAAATGTGAGATAGATAGAGAGAAGGAGAAAACGGGGACATTGGAAGGAAGAGAGGGAGTTAATCCTGGAGCGTTATCTCGCCGTGCTTGTGAATGCCCTGGCTGGAATGCATGTCCGTATTGCAATGCCTCTTATGAGCAGGACCATGAAGGGCATTCCCTTTACACAATCATCTCTCGCTCGCTCTCTCTCTGTCAACCTGGCTTTCTTCTTTCCTTCCATCCATCTCCTTCAGTGTATCAAAATGCTTTTTACACAAAAGCACATTGAATGAATGGCCATATTCACTTTTTTAGATATTCACCATATTTTACTATTTTACATCAAAATAAATGCTGAAAATGCAAATCAAGTCCTCAGATTCTTTCTGGGCCTACTGACGAACAGTCAGTCCGAACGAGTAGCGTGTGAAGTGCCTCGTTTATGATGATTTCACATCAGATTTATATTGTGCTTTTGTCTCTTTCTCTGTGTAGTGATGAAGATATGCAGAGTCTGGCCAGTCTGATGAGCATGAAGCAGGCCGATATTGGCAATCTGGATGATTTTGAGGAAGAGAATGAGGAAGATGAGGAGAACAGAGTGAACCAGGAGGAGAAGGCCGCCAAGATCACAGGTGAGACTTGCTTGATTTCATATGAAGACCCTTTATCGGTGGATTCGATATTTTTGTATAAACACAACACCACCACTAAGAGCTTTTCTGTTTCTAGTTGTTTTCTGTTCCTTTGTTTACTCTGTTCCAGTTAATTGTTTGCACAGTGGTTCACTGCAGTACAAATGCAGCGAAATGTAAGTTTTTCAGGATTTTTTTTGTATTCGGTTTTATTTCTGTTCTGTTTTATTGTTTCTTCCGTTATTTTTTTATTTAATTTTTAATTGATTTTATTCTATTCTTTTTCTTTTAGTTTATTTGTCCTATTATATTTATATTTAATTTTGTTTAATTCTTGCATATTTCTTTCGGATTCATTATTAGTTATATTATATTGTTTTATTATTTTACATCAATTATAGTCTTTTCTATTGTGTTCTCTTTGTTTTGCTTTAATCTATTCCATTGTTTTTGTTCCTTTTTTAAAAATCTATTATATTCATATTTATTTTCTAGAGATGTGGTTACTTTGGGCTGTTTGGTTCATTTGTATAAAGTGTACCGTATATTTATTTCTAGGTTGCATTTAAAGAATTAGAACAGATGTGTGTGGTTTTAAAGTCCCCTGTCAATTTCAGCGTGTCTTTCTTCACTCTTCATTTCTTCAGTCTCAGTTCAACTGTTTCATTTAAGCTAGAGTTATCCTTTTTCTTTTGTGGTTTAGTTTCTGTATGTATGTGCACACGTGTGTATTTGCCTGTGCATATGAAGACTTATTGCCCTTGTTTACTTTTGCTCTGTTGTGGTCAGTTTGTTTATTAGCTACTTTTATACACATTGCACTGCTTGTTTATGATGAGTATGATAAGGTCCATCCAACATATGTCCCGTGTGTAATATATGTTTGATTTGCGTGTGTGTGTGTGTTTGAGACATTGATATTACCCAGCCCCCCATCACTCCCCATATTGTGGAGTCTTAACATTAAGCCCATGTGCTTTCATCTCTTTATAAGTGTATGTATGGAGGTCCTATGGAAATGCTTGAGTTGTTTATTCATTGTATGCGTTTAGGAATCTCTTTGTTGCCATGGCGATGCTCTCCTATCAGTTTTTACCAGTTTGTTAGAGCGAAGACAAAGTTCAGTCTCTGTTCAGAGAGACCCACACACACGAGTGCGTATGTATTGCATACTTCTGATTGCATTATACAGATTTGAGTGTATGTTGTGCTGTTTTCAGAGATTGTGAGGCAGCTGAATGCTCTCAGCTCTATAGATGGAGATCCAGATGACTGCCTAAAGCAAGCAAATAAGCCTGCCTCCTCTTCTGAAGGTCTTTCAGATTTCACCTTCCTTCATTCTTTTGTTCATACTTTATCTCTGTCTTTCTCCTTCTCGCATCTCTTTGCCTGTACTGTGTGTTTGAGCGTCTGTTAAGTTCATTGATATTTTTTGCCCCACGTGTTGTTCTATTGTTCTCCTTATTTAGCGTTCTTCATTTGTGATCTTGTGCCCTCGTTCCACTTTCTGCAGTTTGTAGTGAACCCAGCTACCCACCTTTGTTTCCGTGACCATGGAGTTGATGATCCTGGAACAGGTCTTTAAAGACACCACTGGTCATGTGGTTGAGCGCTCTGATGGCCTAATATGGGTCAGGGTGACATGGTGGTGGAGCGAACAGAGACGTCACACCTTTCTTATCACCTCAGAGAGCACTTCAGTCTCACACCCTGCACACAGACTGTTTTTTTGGCCAGCTGGCTCATGGTGGGAGTAATAGTTCTGAATGAAACCCTACATCGGCTCTTTGGATCTGTAGGATTTTAGTGTGGTTCACTTCAAAGTGCAGATGTCAACCATTTATTCATTGGTTATTTTTTGTCAGTTTTGCTTCTTTTTAAGGTTTCATCTGTTCTTCTCGTGGATTGATTTGGACTTAATGATGTTCTCTTTTCCTTTCTTTTCTGTTATTGTGGATGGATGCTGACTGTTTAGAGCTGATCAGTAAGTTGAACTTCCTGGATCAGGAGGACCAAGACCAGAGCAACATGAGCTCTAACCCCTTCAATGAACCTAATGACCTGGTTGACCTTAATCCTTTTGGTGACCCGGATGAGGATGGTAAGGAGTGACCCTTGACCCTTTTTGTAACCCCTTTGCCCCCTTATCAACAGGGCAGGTTGTACTCATTAACAATCTGAGATGTGTGTTGATGTATTAAGTGAAGAGGGAATGATTACTGCAGCTGGATTTTGAAAATGTTTTAAATATACAAATGCATTTGATACTAGGGATGTGTAAAACTACATATTTTCAAATGCAACTAGTCAGTGGGTTGTCAGTATGACCCAAGGAACTAGATAGTCTTGAACCTGACATGAAATGAAAATTCACCCTATTTTGTAAATGCATGTTCTAGATCTTAATGTGAACAGTTAATCCATGTGCATTCTATTTTTTAAAGGGAACATCATATGATGGTTTTTAAAGGGCTCCTATTATGCCCTGTTACAAAGTCTTTATTTTATTTTTGGGGTGTACAAGATTGTTTCATGCCATGATTGTTAAAAAAAATAAGTATTTCACATATTTTTCATTATTCTCAGCTCCTCTCTCCCCAGTCTAGTTTAACGCGTCATTTTCGATGAAGTTAACAAAAAAAAATGAACTTTTAGAATAGCTTCATATAACAGCAATTTATTTTTGGTTTACACTGGACTGACACTATTGGATGAGAACTGAGCTGGTCAATGACATCACTATCACTGTCTCCAGCTGCATTATAGATGAAATGAACCCGTTAAATAATTGATAATCTTTACAACTGAACTGATTTCAGCTGAATAGTGACACTAAAGTATTTTCTTTAAGAGCTGCTGTACAGCGGAAATTAATTCTGTTTGCATCATTGAATAATGTTCCTGTTATCACTGTAAAGCTGCTTTGAAACGATCTGTATTGTATTAAATTGATTACAGGAGTTATTACTGTTTCAATCATAAGATTATTCAATTATTTTTTCAATTATTGTGTTTCTTCATGTTTATACATTTTATAGCACTGTAATCATGGCTTTAATTTAGATAATACAGGTGGGGATGTTGTGCATTGTTTTGTGTATTTCTAGAAGCATCTCCTGAGTCCCATGTTTGGCCCACTATCAAAGATCAGGAGCCTGTGTGTGATCAGGACACCACTTATCCCTCAAACCCATTTGATGAGACTGACACAGACCCAGATCCTTCTCAATGCGGGAACCCGTTTGACGAAGCTGAGTCTGAGCCCGAACCCCAGCCTAAAATATCTCCACCCAGAAGCAGCAAGAGAAAAAACGTCCGGCCGGTGGACATGAGCAAATACCTGTACGCCAACACAGCCAGGACAGAGGAGGAGGAGCTAGATGAGTAAGTCTATGAATTCTGGGATACACTATGGGAGTGGCCCTTGGTTACAGCAGAACATTTTAAGTGATTGTTAATTTAATTGCCAAAACATTTCGCTTTAGGAAGATGCACAACTTGTCCTCTGTTTGCTCTGTGTGCATGTGCATGATGTTGTGCATGAGCAAAGGAGAAAGCACTTGTCGGAAGAGAAGAAAGTGGTGAGCGAGTTCTTTCAGCAGGAACAAGGCTTCTGTTGTTCCCCACATTCTTTGGCCTTGTCTGTTCATCTCTGCATTTCTCTCATCCCTCACTCACTCAGTCACTCACTCACTCACTCAGAGTGCTCCAGCAGGGACACACGTCTCCAAACCTGACTTTATGTAGAGAAAATGAGAGAAGACGCTGATAACTTTTTAGAACAGCATTTATCTGAAATGGAAATCTTTTGTAACATTATAATTCTTTACTCTGACTTTTTAATTAATTGAATGCATCCTTGCTGAATAAAATAATTGTCTTTCAAAATAAAATCTGACTGGATCCCTGCATAAATATATAATTAAAAAGTTTCAGACTAACATGTGAGACAAGTTGCACTGCTACCACTAAGTTCTACCGGATCTGGTAGCGCTGGGGGGTGGGGGGGAGGGGGGGGGGGTTAATCATAAACGTAATTTAATCACAAAATTACTGTTATTTTGCATTAATAAGTGCCGTAACTAATAATGTTACATGTTTACTTGTTATAGCACAGAGCTTGAGAGAAGATGCAGATAAAATGAACTTTTATTAACATTAGTAATATATAAAAATCCTATTTAAAAGTAAACTAATTAAACTTTCAAAAGGTTGTACAAACCCGAAAATGAATAACATAATATATATATATATATATATATATATATATATATATATGTGTGTATATATATATATATATATATGAAGAGTTCAGATGCAAAAGCCTCTAAATGCCATTTGAAATTTTCTTCTTTAATGATGATTTTTATCAAACTTGTATATTTAAGTTCAGTAATTTCACTTAAATAACAATTAATAGGTAGATATCATTGCCATTTAAGTGAAATCACTGAACTTAAATATACAAGCTTGATAAAAATTATCATTAAAGAAGAAAATTTCAAATGGCATTTAGAGGCTTTTGCATCTGAACTCTTCATATATATATATATATGTATGTGTGTATATATATATATATATATATTTCTGCCACAATACCATGGTTACAGTTACTGATACAACATTAAATCCATAGTGAATGCTGGTGATTTGTGGACAGAAAAGCCTTCTATATCTTTCACGTCAGTGCTGTTTGATCTGATATCTATGGTTTATAGTAGAGAATTCTGCGCTGAATTCGAATTCTTCTCTCTAGATCTTGCAACGATGTTAGTAATACTGTGCCGAATTCAAACGCTTCTCAGTGGATCTCTCACTGCTGTGTAGTAACATGATCACATGATTGATACAGGCCCTCGACTGAGAATAAACCTGTTCTGAGCTTGCGCTGTACGGTCTAATATTGGTCTGAGCTGATTCACTGTCTGCGCTTCACAGCTCAAAGAAGAATCGCCGTTTCGATTTGTATGCCATTAGAAGTTTTTCATATGCAACAGAAATGGCAGTTCTTATCAGATGGGTAACTTGTTGGACACAGTACGAACACTAACAAAGTTTAGTCGCACCTGCAAGAAAAACGGTTATATTTTTCTAAACAAAAAGTTTACGAAATTTTGTTGCAAACTGATCATTATTTTTACAATTTTGATAGGTCACAGGATTGGCCTAAGGAAGTTGTACTTTACATGAGACATATTTAAATCTCTCTCTAATACCTTCTTTCTAATTTGCTTTCTATCTTTCTCTTTCTGTCTCTCGTCCTCTCTTTCACCTCCAGTTGTTTTGACTGCACTCTCCACGTCTTTCTCTCTTTTTTTTTTTTACTTGTTTGCATTTCTGTCAGCTCTTTCCTACCTCCTTTCTCATTCTCTCTTGCTCTCTCACTCTCTGTCTTTGTCCATAAGCTTGGAAGCTTGGGATACTTTGTCTTTAACCTTGTCTTTCAACTGAATACCTGCTCAGTCTTTTTTCCTTATTGTGGGTGTGTGTGTGTTCATGTATGTGTGTATGTCTGTGATGAGTGATGGGCCTTTACACAGCAGTGTGTATTGATGCCAGCGGACGTCTGTGTCCGCCTGTCAGTGTGCTCTCTGACGAGGCCACAGGTCAAAGTTCATAAGACGTGACCTCTGGAGCACCTGGCCTTTCTCGCAGTCAGCAGAGCGTTTTATTGGCTAATGATGCTTTCTAATGCCTCCTTTACCTGAAGACAACCACACACACACACACACGTAACAGACAGACAAGTGGAAAGGTGCTGAAAAGCAAAATATTTGAAACAAAAATTTTTTGCTAATTTGACAATTACATGTTAGGTGAACAAAAGCACATACATCACCAATTTGCTTGTTTAAGCTTCATTTGCTAATACAACAAATTGTTTTCCCACTCAGATCAAACCCGTTCTATGAGCCCAGGTCCTCCACCACAGACAGCAACACCTCAGATAAGAGCACCAAACGCCGGGCCCCTCAGGCTCCTAGTGCTGGACCCAACACTGCTGTGGCCCCTGGAGGCCCGGCACCAAAAACTTCAGCTCCTGAAGGAACGTCCACTCCACCTGCCCTGGCACCCTCAGCTGTCATAGCTGTGATTGGGAGAGAGTTGGCCTCATCTTCACCTAAGGTAAATCTCCCTCACCACATTAGGACTTGATGCGGAAAGACTGAACGTCTCCAGAGAGGAAACGGATCTTAAAAGAACAGAGGTTAAAGCGTGCAAGCAGACCATCTATGGGACAAGCCGGTTTCCACCATATCTTTAATGTACACAATAATAATCTTTTACATTGTAACCCGCCTGTAGGCTCATATTACTAATGCGCCCTTTAAATAACAAAATAATGGTGCAGTCTATTTCAGTTGCCTCAAAATAGCAACGTGCCAGCAGTGTGCCTGAACACATCTCGTTTTCAGACCAGCCGCAAATGCATTTGCTATTTAAACAATGTGGCGCACGATGTGAAAAAGATAACTGCATCGTGCTGAAATTAGAAAAAAAAAAAAAAACGCCTGCCGCCGTATTGCGCCGTGTCTATGATAGACCCTTGGATTTTGACCAAAATGGTAGTTTACAGACCAGTCTACCTTTCGAAAAAGGCTCCTATGATGCTGTCCAATTTGGCAGCTCACTATACAGACTTCATTGATCATTCTTTGTTAGATAAAAACAGCCCTAACCTGCACTTTAAACTATACTGTATTTTTGTTAACTTTATACTTCAAAATTTTGAATATTAGTGTAAAAAAAGTATAGTGTTGGTAAGATTTTTTAAAATTTTTTGTAAAGTCTTATGCTTACCAAGGCTGCATTTGATCAAATATAAATTAAAAACAATAACATTGTGAAATACTTTTACAATTTAAATTAACTGTGTATTTTAATCTTTTTATTTTTAAAATGTAATTTATTCCTGTGATGGCAAAGCTACTTTTTCAGCATCATTACACCAGTCTTCAGAGTCACATGATCCTTCGGAAATCATTCCAATATTCTGACTCGTTACTCATGAGTCATTTATTATTATTATCAGTATTGAAAACTCTAATGCTGCTTAATACTCATGATGTTTTTTTTTTTTTTCAAGATTCTTTCAAACTTAAAAAAACAGCATTTATTAGAAATTTTGTAACATTATAAATGTCTTTATTGTCACTATTCGGAGAGGACATATTAAATTGATCAAAAATATTAATTTCTTTCAAAATTTTTTTTTAAAAAAATCTGAAACTAGACACTTGAATGTTAGTCTAAGTTTGTTTTAAAATCTCAATTTTAGAAAACTGCCCGTGAGGATGTCCCTGTAATATATGCATACCGACTTGTGATTGTGACTTGTGAAACATCCAAATCACATGGTTTTAAAGGAAAGTAAATTTAATAGGGGCGAGTCATTGTGATATTTCCTTCAGGAAAAGGCGAATATAGGTTTTATTGTCATCTTTACAGGGTCTTTATTTCGTCACTTTATTCCAACAGCACCACATTTCTTGTTTTCCCCATTCATTTCACTTTTTGACATCCTGGACCACTCACTCCATCCCTCTCATCTGCTTTCTGTCCTCTTCCTGCACGCTTCACTCCGAGCATTTGAATACCGGCATGTATTAGCTGCTCTGTAGGATCGTTATATATGCATTACGATTCTCTTCACTCAATGCTTTAGTGAGTCTAATTAACTGGCTCTGCGGTCCCTCTCTGGCTGAGGGTGTGGGGCGTAGGGTGCAGGGGGCGAAGGGAAGCCCACCGAGTGTGAATGAGAGCAAGGATGGCGTCGGGCTGCTGCAGAGGGGCTTATACATGGCCAGATTAAATCCCCACAGGCCGAGTGTTTTTATTTACGCCTGCGAGTGTGTGCGTTATAATGTAGTCCATATTTAATTATAGCGAGGGGTTTATCACAGCACAGCACTTGTGTGTGTCCGCGCCTGAGAAGACCTGCCCAACTTAAACATTTAATTACCCAAATTCAGTGGCCTGTGAGGACACACACACATAGACATCAGGAAAATAAGAACAACTCCTCAGAAAAGGAGGTTGCCTTCAGTTGCCTTGCCTTCAGTTGCCTTGTGAGTAAACCGTTGGGCTCATATCAGATCTGTCTGACTAAAACCAGAGGGATTGGTCCGTCAGAATGATTCTCAATGTTGGGTTTTTGATCGGAGATGTCATATTTCCAGCAGAACCCTATTTATTCTGATCATGTGCTCCCTCGATCTCTATCCCACACCCACTTTGTACGGATTATGATTTCTTTCTTTGACTGCATGCGGAGGTTGTTTCCTCTGAGTGTGGTGTATGAGATGACCTTAGCATGAAAAAAGTCAAATGGGATTAGTTAGAGACACATTCAGAATAAAGATACAGGGAAGCCCAAAGGCCTTGTTTATGAGTCTTCTATGTGTGTTTGTGTTTGCTGGAGGAATCCCCTCAGACACGCGCAGACCTGAGGTGAGGCGGAAGGTGCATGTTGAAAAACGAATGAATAGGACACCTCCATAATCTCTGAAAAAACACAAAGTAATGGAATTGTTGAAAATGTTGGAAGTAGTTTGTGGATTAGAGCAGCCCTGAAGACACATGCGTTCACAGAGAGAATCTGGCGTGTGTGAATGGTAATGTCATCATGGTTTTGTAAACACAATCTGGTATAGATTTGAATATTTTCTAAAGGGCTCCCCTTTCGGTTCACCGTCATTCGTCATTCTGCTTACACATCCTGATATTTGAGCTTTACAAATCTCAAAATGAATATCCATTTTACATACTGTACATTTCATCTAATTCATTTTAAAATGATTGACATTAGTTTAGCATTTTATTTGTAATTAGACAGTTTTTGCTGTTAACATGATTTTGCCTTGTCAAATGTATATTCATTAGTTCTTTAGCTAGCTGATTCTTCTCAAAAACACAATTTTGTTATTAATGTATCAAACTTTTTAAATTAGCACCAAACTACTAAATGCAGTGCACCTTTAAGTGTGTATTTATTTGAATTTAGATTCATCTAGCTTACTTGCGGTCTTCTTCTGTCTGGTAGTTGCCTCTTTACATGTAAATTACAGTAAGTTTAGTAATTTTCACATTTTATTTTCAAAGGATGGAAAGATCTAGATCAGGGGTCAGCTTTTTTTTCGCATTCCAGATGAAACCAGACAAAATATATATAGTTGTTGAAGCCTCAAATGTAAATTTTACTCTTCCTTAGATGGTAAAATCTAATCATACAGTACGAGAGTGTGTTATGACGGCTCCTGTTACCCAGATATGACAGCACTACTGGAGCACGCATCACGGCAGAGAAGCTGAGCATCTCTTCAGAATGCCGACGTGCAAACTGCCAAAAAATTAAGCCGAAAGTTTGGCTGCTCAGCACAGTCAACTTAATTAAAAGTAGTGACACTAAAATGATCTTAAAAATTAGATCATTCTGAAAATTAAGATCATTATGAAAATGAGCTTAAAAATGGTACTTCATGACAAAAAGGTTGCCGACCCCTGATCTAGATAAACTTATTTGGCTCTCAAGAACTTTTATAAATTAGCATTTCAGGATGCTTTTTTGTTGAAGAATTAATCTGGACGCATCAAGGAAGAGTGGAATAGGATGTCTTGGGCTGCGAAAAAAGAAAGGGATGTTCTGATTCACTAGTACATCTTTTTCTCCTCCTCTTTTTTATCTCCCTCGTCGTTTGTCTTTTGCAGCAAAGCGTTTAACAGCAGTCTTCCACACAGGGACGCACTGATCTGAGGATTTTCATCAGTTCACGCTTCATAAATTATGGTCTGTATTTTAATATAAAGAAACGGCAAACGCAGTCACTGTAAAGCTCTTTAGATTTACATAAAGCCTTCCGGAGTGAGCCGGTGTCGTCTTTAGGGGCCAGTTCTCTCACAACCAAGACGAAAAAACTCAAAGTTTTGAGAAAGATGTTAGTAACTTTGTGCTGTCATGTTCACTTTCACTTGAGTTTTACTTTATCTGTCTTTTACCTCAAAGAAATTGTGACTAAAGAATGTAGCGCAGTATCCTTCCATTTTCTCTGATTTTATAAGTTTATGAAAAGGTTCTGAACTAGTAGAACTAATCATGAGACCAAATTAAATGATGGTGTTCATGACCTGAGAGCCCACATTGGGAGGGACAGGGCCAGGTTACACTCTTTCATTACACTTCTTTGTTTTCCACTCTCTACCGTCTGATTCAGACTGCAACATAGATAAATTGAAATTAAAGTGAATTAACATTATTTAATTGAGTTCGCAGATGGCAGTGGCATTTTTTAATTAGTTTGTGTGAACACTGGTGGGTTTTGACTCCACATGGTCGTTTCAATGCTTCTGGTCTTTTTTTCTCTTTTGTAGCATCAGCCCTTTCAATGTTTTGAACAAGGATGAGAAGTTTAACAATAAGAATTTAAAGAGCACTTTTAAAATAAAGTTGTTCTTTGTAAAGGTGGGGTATGTGATTTTTTTTTTTTTCTTTTTTTTCTTTTTTTAATCCAATCCCTCCAGCCAATCCTTTCCAAGACCACCTAGAATCATTGGACAGTAAGTGCGTCAATCGAACGGTCGTACCAAACCCCCCCCCCATCCCCCTCGCACCTGTGTCCTTTTCGTGCGCATACTCAAAGCTTGTGACCCAGACACAGTAAGTGCAAGTCAACCCGGTACACAGAGAGAGAAAGAGTAAGTGCAAGTTGCGCATCCATGTTCTTCTAATGGGTGGTGTCAGGGCCAGCATTGGAGGGAAGAACTTTTGAGTTGTGTATTTTCAAAATCTGCTGGTCATTTTGCAAATCCCATACCCTACCTTTAATTATAAATACTGCATTTTTTATTTTGCATAAACATAACACATGCCTATATACAGTATATATATATATATATATATATAAATGTATGTGTCTGTTTACTGTATATACAAATACATATCATATAAATATATATATATAAACTTTTTTCTCCATGACTGTAAATTACACTTTTCAGAAAGGCAGCTTTGAATTACAAAACCTCCCGCCAAGCTTGCTTTTCGTGCTCCCTATTTTACCACGGTCCAGTTACCCCCCTCTGAACCCTGGGCTGAGTCCGAGGGAACATGGTTAAGCCCAGCTCGATGCCCGGTTCCGCTCCTGCACATGGACCGCCCGTCCCTTCAGAGACCTGAGGAGAGGCCACGAAACCCCTACTGACAGAGGGGCAGTAAGACCCCAATAGTGCCCTCATAATCTGTGAAACTCTACCAGAATAATCTCCCTCAGCTGGCCCTCTACCGCTGAGTGATGCAGGACTGAACCTGAGAATCTGAGACTCTTTAAGACCTTAAGGCCTCAGGACAGAGAGAGAGAGAATGTCTTAGAGCTTTTATCTGTGAAATCACTCCATTTGATGAAAATATAAATAAAGTGAGGGCTATTTGGGCAGAGAATGAGAGAGAGAGAGAAAGCATCCTCTTCAAAGCATCTGTGAAAGATGTCTGTGCTCCAAGAATGTCACAAGCATTAGTGTACTGACTTTACCTCAGGGAAACTTTGTCCAGGTGTGTGTTTTGGCTCAATGTGCCTATCCTGATCAGATTCTGGGCAAACGTAGAACTTGTTCCCCATCCAAAAGGTTTTGGATGGACCTCATTTACCTCTTAAACGGCTTCTGCATCCCCATCATCGGATCTGCAGCAGTTCACAGCATGGCAGTT
This sequence comes from Pimephales promelas, assembly GCF_988280905.1. Lineage (NCBI taxonomy): Eukaryota > Metazoa > Chordata > Actinopteri > Cypriniformes > Leuciscidae > Pimephales > Pimephales promelas. The sequence goes on from NC_142783.1 coordinate 21,409,511, forward strand.
AGCATTTCACTTCTTAGAGGGTCTTCGAGCCATCGGGGCAGGTGTGTGTGAGTGTTTTGAGCCTGTTACTGTAATACCACTATCATTATCCTTCTCTCCTGCGTGTGTGAGTATGTGTGTGAGCTCAGTTCATGAGTTAAGCACTTGAAGAGCTCTCCAATACCCACGTTGACTTGCTACACACAGGCTACAAAGCTCTCGGTAATCTTCCTGTTGTAAGTCCTTAGTTTTATCTGCCAGGGATTACACTTCTGGCTTCAGAGAAAGAGAGAGGGAGCACGAGAGTGAGAGAATGAGAAAAAAGGCTGTGAAGAAATGAAAACAAATCTTTAGTGTAATCTCTAGAAACAATACCTGTTTGAGTGGGGAAGTTGGCCGGCTGCAGATTGACCAAATCGCCTTATTCAGCATGTTTGATGTGAACGAGGCAGGTGTATGCGCGTTTGATGATTGTGTGTGTTCATTTGTGTACACAAGGATCGTGTCTGTGTGCGTGTGTTTGATGATTGTGTGTGTTTGGTTTGTGTGTGTTCATTTGTGTACATAAGGATCATGTCTGTGTGCGTGCGTTTGAGTGTGTGTGTGTGTGTGTGGGGTGGTGGTGTTGGGTGGGTGGTTTTAAGGCCGAGAGCAGTTTGAATGACATGGTGGAGATGGAGAGAGTAACTTTAGATTAATCTTCTCATGGTTTCTCCTCTCCTGAAGGCGTGTGGCCTTAAACCCATTTCAACTGGGAGAACCTTTTAACCACAGTCCTCTGCATACCTCCCTGCACTGATCAATAACGGCCCCCTCTCAAACTTGTCTTTCAACCTCTAATACCCCTGCCACATACACATATTGTACCCCTTATTTAAATCAAGATGCAATTTGGACCTCTTAAAGGTACCAAATTTGACATTTTGTCATTTATTATTTTTTTGTATTTTTATTTCTTTAGTTTAACTTGTAATGTTAGTCTAGGTTAGTTTAGCGTCATAATGCAGTTTTAAAGTCCCCCTGTAGTAATCTTTGATCACCAAAATGACATTTAAAAGTTTTTTCCTGTGAAAATAGCTTGAATGTAACTACACACCCTTACTTCAGTTAGTATACTTGGATCTATGAATATGCAAATTAGCCCCGTCTCCACCCCGCATCACCCCAGCCCGGACTACCTGTTCCACTCGTTCAACTCTGTCTGTCTTCAAAAAATCAGCATCCTTACAAATGCTTTGAACAACATTAGTGGAGAAAGGCATATAATTCATCATAACATCGTAATATACATCATACCGGTATTCATAATTAACCTGTTATATTGCTACATCTACCTGATTTTTCATACCAACAGAAAAATATATTGTGATTACCTGGCTTCTCTTGAGACTTACCTGCTTTAAAGAATAGTTAATGATATGTTAAAGCCCCGCCCCCTTGTTACAGGATTGGTTACGATGGATTTTAAACCGCTTTTTTGAGACCGGCTTTGGTTCACTGCAGTTTTAAAGAGAAAATACTCAGCAGTGATGATGTAAAATACTCAGCAGTGATGATGAATTTGCACGTAATTTTAAAGCATATTAAAAACACCACACAGACATATAAACAACATTAAAAAGTAGATTTTCTCCACAGAGGTTTTTTAAATGACCCACCTTTTGTCTGATCTGTAGACTTACTATACCTTGAAGGGTTTTACACGTAAAAGACCACTGTTGTGATTGGCTGACCACAGCATACTGGTGAAGTTCACACTGTCGTTACATCCTGTGGCAATAGAGTGCTGAAGTTATGATGTCACTTTGTAGGACAACTCGGAAGTTAGAGGCGCATGGGTTCCCTTGATCGAAAAGCTATGCATTTTCCACATAGACTTTTGGAAAATCACTGTGTGCAACAAAGAGTTGTGATACATTTTGTCTATCAAGATAATCTTTACAAGTTAATCCAAAATGTATACATTTTGAAGCCTATATAAAGTAAAAACACAAGCAGGCACAAATAAAGTTTACAAATCCACAAGCATGTTATAACTGGTGTGTTTTATGTCATAGACCAAAACGTGAAAATATTTACAGGCTTTTCAACTGGAAGTGCTAAAATGCTAACTCACTTTCGCGGTTTGGCCTACAAAGTGACCTCATAACTTCGGCACTCTTTACGGTATTTCAGAATGTAAAGTAAAAGAAGTAAAATAGGGATGCCTGAAGTAAAAGAGGGCTGCCCACTCTCACGCATTGACCGTGAGACTCATGTAATTGTCACTTTTCACATGCTCTCACGCCACACATCCATTTTCTCACGCAATTTCTTACCGAAATGTATATTCCTCATATATAATATCGACCAATCAGTGTTTTTCAGCCACGCAAACAGGTTAATATAACAGCTGGAGAACAATTGTCGCATAACATTTACCTCAAGAAAAGCCATTTAATGAACATGATGGGCTATAGACCATTTCACAAGATGTAAACAACACTGGTCCAGAAGCACTTCCTGTTTCAGTTTTTTAACACTACATAAAAGCTGGGATAAAATACAACCAACAGAACATTTAAAACTGAATCAAAAAGTTAAACAAACATCTTTAAGATGTTTCTTTACATGTGAAATAAAGAAAACAGTTACAAACTGAAACAGGAAGTGTTTCTGGACCAGTGTTGTTTACATCTTGTGAAATGGTCTATATAGCACGTTATTTTGGCAAGAAAAATGAGCTAGAGAGTATTTTACTAATTATGTGTAGGCCTACCATATTACATATTTATTATATTTTTTTACTTATATCATTAAAAATAGTTGTTATTGTGATAAAAAAAAACACATTATATTTCTTTAACAAAAATTATTACATTTTTACATTTGACGGTGGGTCTCCCTTCCAAGCAATTTACTAGCGTTGCCATAGGAACACTTCGGCTGCCAGTCACTTAGTAAAATCAACATGAAAAAAACGTGATCAAATCGTGAACCATGATTTACCTGAAAAAAAATTGTAATAAGATAATTTTGCCATAATGCCCAGCCATACTTGAGGATGAGTAAATTCTGAAATCATTTTTGGGTCAATATTCCTACAACTAAACAGATTCTTCAAAATATCTTCTTTTTTGTTCTATAGACCAAATAATATTATACAGGTTTGGAACAACATGAGGGTGACTAAATGATGACAGACTTTTTGGGTGATCTATTTTAAGTCCTATTAAAAACAAAAAAGTAAAGAAAAAAGACAAAAGTATATACACACAAATTGATAAACTTGGCCAGATTACAAATTTTTCTTTCCTTTTCAAAAAAAATAGGAAAAATATAGGGCATCACTCACTAACAATTATTTTAATTGATTGATTTTTTTTTTTCTATTGTATATGTTCAAAACCTTTTCAAGTACTCCCAAGTGCTATATGAGAATCACTGCATTTAATGTGAAGTAAACCTGGCGTTGGTCATGTAGAGAGCTTGTCGATCTGTTGCTGGTTAGGTTTTTATGTCTTTCATTATCTTAAGTGTGCGTCTCGTCTCATCTCTCATGCGTGATTCCGTTTGATGGTGCGAAACATGCCACGGTAAAAGCTTTCCTTCCTGACTCCATCGATCCCGCTTCACACTCCGGCCGACGTATTGACGTGGGCGTGTTTTGATCAAGGCCTCGTTCAGATAGGGGTAACTTTGTAATTATATTCTTTTTAATTGCTTTCGCTTATCAGGGCTCTCATCTGCCAACGAGACCGTACCTCCGCGGACAACGATCTGACGGTAGAGTGGAGCGGAGCACACCTGATGTTTCCCTCTCTTCCTTTCCTCATCCCTCTCTCCCTCCTCCTCCTTTGCGCAGTATTACTGCTGCTCTGCTCTTAATGAGTTTCCGTGTGCATTGCGGATTCATTGATAAATGACAGCTTTATCAGAACAGATCGCTGAACTTCGCCTCCTGTAATTTGTTTGTAGAGGAGTGTTGTCTAAAGCAGATTAGCGCTGTATAGATTTAGTTTTCCTGCTCTACACACCCTCTCATCCCTGCTTTAACTAACAACGCTGCGTCAACACAAAAAAAAAATCTTTTATGTCTAGATTCGCCTTAGTAAATCACGTTTTTTTTTCATTGGGTTTGTTTAGTTTGGCGGTAATTTGAAGGTTGTTGTTCTGTGCGTGCGCTTTGGCAGAACCGTTCGCATATTGATGATGTTCAGCGTTACAGTGATTTGAGTGAATCAATATGTTTCCTGATCGACTGCCTCCCTCTATCACAGAGCTAACCCCGTGCCAGTCGCCTTTTTTGCTTTTTTTTGTGTCTGTGTGCATGTGTGTGCAGGCCTCGCTAGATAAAGCTCATTTACAGTTCAGAGTTTTGGGCTATGCCTCTCCACCGGTGTTTTCACCGCCTCTAACGTTAGATTACACCACATTACACATGTATAGCACACAGGCGCGTGCGGGAGATTTGCTCTCGCTCGTATCCTCCCAAATTTTCTTATGTTTTAGCGAGGGCTGTTGTGTTTAACATTTTAAAGCCGTGTAGCTTAGCATGGGAAACAGGCCCCGGAAATGTGATTTAGTCATGCTCGCATATTTTGTGTTTTTGTACAAGGCCCAAAAAACACCCCCTCAGCCTCAAGCTTAGGCAAATGAACTTCGCTCGTTTCTGTAAGAAAACTTGGTAAGTTTGTCATTGGAAATGATGAAATTCACATGAAACTGGTGCTGTTTGAGCAGAGGGAAAACATCTTTCTTTGTCACTTACAATCTAAGGAAGCACAAGATATGAATATACTTTTTAAACTTACAATCTTTTTATAGCGTAATTTGTACATTTTCGATCTGAAAGATCGTATTGTGCTGATGACTTGTTGAATCCCTTCTTTTATTGATCTTTGTCAGATATGACAATCTCTTCCATTTCAAAACGTTTCACATTGGAGAGGCCGCAGCTTTGTGATTTGAATTTCCATGTGGGCTTCAGTGTTTCCACTTTTGAAATGACACCGTATAATTATAATAGTAATTTGATATTACTTTAATGTCTATAATATGCGTTCCCGTAGCATCATGTTCCATGCCAGTTCTCCTTTTTATAATTGAGCGTTTGATTTGGTTCACAGCAGTTCAACGAATTTTTCACAATTGAATATCCAAGGTAATTGGAAACGATAGTAAAGCCAGGTACGGAGAGACACATTTAGGGACAATTTAGTCATTAGATTCAAGGTGCAGTTGATTAATTGAGAAGCAATTAGAGGAAGCAAAACAATAATAAACAATTGAACACCACTTGGCGAATAGCAGCTAATTCTGTGAGACAACTCTCTGAGATCATAAAACTATTCTGGGTGTGTAAGAGAGTTTAGAGTGCTGGCATTGTGAATGTGTCTCTCTCTCTCTCACACACACACACACACACACACACACACACACAAACACCAGATAGATGTTGAAGCAGGCATTTTAAGTGGATGTGTGATTGAAGCTTCCGCTGCTGTTTTATTGCCTTTTTTGTGTTGTATATGTGATTGCATCAGTTTATTGAAGTCTTTTTTCCTTGTATTTCTGTTGCAGTTTACAGAATTAGTTTGAGCCTTAGAGGTCTATAGGTTAAAATGTTTAGTGTGACAACTGGGAAATGTAATTTGAAGAGCATATTAATGGAATGTTCAAAGAACGACGGGTTTGAGCAAAAGACTACCGTTCTGATCACATGAGCTCTTCTAGTTCGTCTGCCAAACTCTTTCTCACGTCTTCTTTTTCACCCTTCATCTTTCTTACTCTCATTCAACACAGATTAAGTTTTCCCCCTCCTCATCTCCTTTTACCTTCTCCTTCCTCCTCGCCCCTGTCCTCCACCATGTGTCAGGTGTGTGTGTGTATGTTCACTGCCATCATGAATAATGAATATCTTTTCTGTCTCTTCTTATTTTTGGCAGATGTTGAAATGCTGCATGATTTTTTTTTTTGCTGTTTTGTTTTTTTCCCTCTCTTTTTGTGTGTGTGTGTGTGTGTGTGTGTGTTGGATAGCGATGAATGCAGCTTCATTTTAATATGTTCTGTTTGTAGGAAGAAACGGCGCTGTAATCCTGTCCTCCAGCGCAGAAACACGCCGCTGCCAATCGTTTATTTTTCTCCTCCTATCCCCACACCCCCTCCCCCCGCGACCGCTGCTCAGGGCAAGACAGCGCTGCGTTTGATAAGTACACGCGCTCTGTGACACCAGAAATCCCTGTCAGTGTTGTTTCAGCAGACACATGTAGTTTTGAAAGAACATACACTCTGTGCTGTGAGCTTGTGAATCAAGGCAGAACTTTTACACAGTTTCATCAGAACTGTTTTTTTGTCCCAGTGCTTCATCATCTTACTGAAATCACTGTTATTTTGTGAATGCACAGGAATGACTGGAATTTGGTTTAGCCATTAATGTTTTTAAAGAACCTACAATGGGATGAAAGTTTTGTTTTATTCCAGTCTGTAAGTGCTTTTTATAATCTGAGAACAATTCAGATGTTTTGTAGTGTTGGGAAACATTTTGTTAGTTTACAGAAGTGTTCAGTAGTTTATCTCTGAACCATGTATTTTACAGTAAAACATTCAGCAGTTTACATGAAAAAATTAAATGTACAGTGAACAGTACAGAAGTTGATCTTTAAAAAGAACAGTTCAGTTTAAATTAGTACTAATAGTTCAGTTGAACAGTTTAGCAGTTAACATTTAATTAAGCAGACAAGTTTATCTTTAAAAAAAAGTTCTGTTTAGCAATATTTGTTTATTTAGCAAATGTATTTGTTTTTTATAATGGGTCATATCAGTCATTTGAGGTAGTTAACCCCTTTTTCCAGCTGTGCAGGATGAGTTAAGTAATGGGTCCTGGGAGTTAAACGTGTCTTGGTGTGTCAGTTTGACTGTTTTCCTCCCGCTGTAAGGGTGCCACAGGGCACTGTTAGCCTAAAGAGCCGAATGCTCCTAAACGGCTGTTGTCTTCTAATTGCTTTAATAGCACCTGGCCGGTAATCCCAGGTAATTATTGAGCTGAAATTAGACAGCTACTTCAAACATCTCTTAAAAGGAGCAAAGACTGCCTCAGGAACTTACAGCTCTCTTATCATGCATGGCAGAAAAGTGACATGGAAAAGTGGCTGCGCGTTTTGCATTCGTGTGGAGCTTAACGTGTTCATCCCCGCCCCCATGTAGCATGTTTGTGTATGCAGGGAATACATGTGCAGTATTCAGTAAATCACTGTTGTTGATCTCTGATTGAATATGAAACCTTTAAATACGAGGATTTCGCTTTTCATAATTAAAAGCAAAGCATCCTAGTTTGAGGTCACTTAATAGATTGGGCCTATCACAAAAGAAACATCAGTAAAACGAAAGGAAGCTTTACTCATCAATAACGTTCTCCTCCTAAATGAGCTTCAGACTATGTAAAATGTGTTTATTTTTGCTTCATAAAATAATACAACTGTTGTACTTTATTGTTGGGTGTTTGTTTGTTTGTATTCGTCTGTGTTTACTGTTGTAGTTGCTTCCTGAGCATTGTTATTAGACTGTTTGTGTGCACGCACATCTCTTTCTAGAGCAAAAAGGAGCTCGCCCCAAGGGCCCCTCACTTGACTTTTCCCTCCTCTTCTTTCAAGACAACCTTAACCTTTCAGATTGTGCAGAAGGATGTATAAACACACAAATAACACACTTGCCCTTGGTGGCATTCATTTGGATCTTAGCATTTAATTATGATAATCTAAGAGGCAAGCATTTGAAGAATTTAAAGGAAGTTACAGCTGCACCGTTTGCCAATCTACTCAAACCACACTTTTAGGACGTCACGGTTCTCTTTATAATATCATTGCTTGTTTTTTTTTTTTTAATAGTTTTTGAGTTTTGGTTTCTAATTTACATAAGTCCCCTCAAAAATAGGCCCCTCTTTTTTCAAGTCTGTGCGTCCTTGAAAGCTCCTGCAGTAGCAAATTGTGTCCAAAAGGGGGCGTTGTTAAGCTACGTACATGCGTGAAATGTTGACCAGCTAATGTATAGCGCTCTTATCAGGGGAATGACAGTCTCTCTTCCTTTGCACACACACAGATCCATTCGGATACCTGTCCTATGATAATGTATTTCTGCAGGATGAGCACTCTTTTATAACATGTTAGATTTGTATTTAGATGTGGAATCTATCAGGCTGCAATTCATCAGATAGCTGCAAGTTTTGTCTCAGGCTATTTGATTATTGTTATTAAAAAGTTCTTGTGAGGAAAAATGCCAGCGTGTGCATGGCAGAATATGAATTTCAACGATACGTATCCGTAACGCGGCGTCTCCATTTTTAACGGGATTATGTCCGAAAGTGGCCAGACTCCCGGTGCGAAGGGGTTTCTGCCGCTTTGTGTTTCTGGATTTGCGGGATTAGAATTCTCATTCCTCCATTTAGTTGGACTCTTAATCCAGACTGATACAGCTTCAAAGGCTGGTCTTTATTAATCATGTGTTTACATTATCCATGGTCATACACACTCCTTACAGACCAAAGCTCTCATTAGAACGAGCATGTAAGTCTTTTGTGTGCATTTTTCTGTGTGTTTGTTCAAATTAGGCAGAGGGTTCAGGCAGACGCGACTTTTAACAAAGCTAAGCTTACAAAGCTAATTGGAGAGAGATGGGTTGGATCTGATGTTCTTCATTGGAATTTAAAGGGATACTCCACCCAAAAATGAAAATTCTGTCATCATTTACCCTCAAGTTGTTGCAAACCTGTACGAGTTTATTTCTTCTGCTGAACACAAAGGAAGATATTTTGAAGAACGATTGAAACTTTGGCACCATTGACTTACATATTTTTATTTTTTTTTCCTACAATGGAAGTCAATGGTGCCAAACAACTGTTTGGTTCCAATCGTTCTTCAAAATATCTTCCTTTGTCTTCAATCGAAGAAAGAAACTCATACAGGTTTGCAACAACTTGAGGGTGAGTAAATGATGACAGAATTTTCATTTTTGGGTGGAATATCCCTTTAAGGACTAAAAGAAAAGAGAGACAATAAGAGGGTTATATGTGTACCAGTATGTGTAAAAGAGAATAATAATAAGAAAAATTATAAGAATAAGAGTATTTGTATAATAGTCAAGGCTTGGGCTAAATGAGTTGCATGTGATTTGGGTTACAGTTCATGTTTCCGTATAATTAAATGTTGTGTTTCTCTAATTCCTTTCCCTTTTCTGCATATATTATGCAACACATTGCTATTGTGTACAATGAAAATGAAAAGAAAAACAACAGAAGACATTGACAAGACTAGCCCGGCAAAGACATTTTCGGACCACTGTTTTGCATGCTCATGAATATTGTTTTGGTTATGTACACTTATTTATTTATATTGAATGTATTTCTTTTACTGTTATGATAAATAAATAGTCTGTGAGATATTGATATTGAAGTCAAAACTGACATATAATTGATTTACTTCTGTAATTATAACCTTCCCTCTTTTTATCTGTTTCTGTAGCCCAGTCCAATTCCCAGTCCTGTTCTTGGTGGGAGGCCGAATGCAAGTCAGTCCCTATTGGCCTGGTGTCGTGAGGTCACGAAAAACTACAGAGGTGTCAAAATCACCAACTTCACCACTTCCTGGAGGAATGGACTGGCATTCTGTGCCATTTTACACCACTTCAGACCTGAGTTTATGTAAGCCATGAACGTATATGACAATACACTCCTTACATAAGCCTCAGCACACATGATATGTGCTTCCAGTGCATGGGTGGTGATGCAACTTACCCCCTCTGTAAAGGGAGAGTTCAGCCAAAAATTAAAATGGTGACATTTTGTTTTCTATTACACATATTGAAAAAAATCATATGGGTTTGGAATGTCATGTGGGTGAGAAAATGACAGAAATTACATTTATGAGTGAACATGTTAAATGTTATGTCAAGAAGTAAGTTGACTATTAGTTGACAACCAAAACAACTTTTAGCCCACAACTACCATTGGCAAAAGGCTTTAAAATGAATCTTTTGCCACAAATGATGTACTTGGATTTATACACTGCCAAGTCAATAAAATGGAAAAGATATATTTTTAATCTATAGATACTAAAATAGATAGATTTATTAAATGGAAAAATTCCTTTTCCCATAAAATGCATTTCATCTACCATGTAGGAAATGCACTTTTACATGCAAAAAACCCCCCAACACTTTTTATCATTTTGTATCATTACAAAAAGTAAACCATCTCTCAATCACATTGACAAAATTATAGTATGCACATTTTGTTCGATTAAGGGGGTGACAATTTGTCTACTGACACATATTACACCTGTCTCTCTATAGATGTTATTATAGTAACTCTTTACTCATATAACACTATTAGAGCTGTAAGAGTCTCTTGAATAAACAGTACTCAGTTTTACAACAAAAAAATGCCTTATGACACTATGGAGATTCACGGTTTTAATTTGATTGTTCTTTTTAATGTTAACCCATTATAAGCTGTTGCCTTTGATCAAAATATTCATCAAATGACTCATTGACAGATACAGCCCTAAACTCTATGTATACACAACTCACTTATTTTTACCTTTTTCTTTCTTTCTTTCTTTCTTTCTCTCTCTCTCTCTTTGAGAATCTCACTGTGTGTGGGGGGTCTAATATGGTTTATGATGGAGATTTAATCCCTCTTTCTTATTTCTGAACATTTTGTGTGTTTGGTCTCATCAGGAATGACTCAAATCCTCCTTAATTACTACACTTACAGCAGATTCATCACAGTGCTGACAGCGCCACGGCCAACCACCCTCTGGGTTTAGCATACGCTAAAGTATCAGGAATCTGGCCGCCATCTATTTAAGGAAGAGATTGACTGATTTATTATCTGTTACTTTTGCACTGATTTCCATGCATCAAGTATTTTTTTACCTTTCCTCTATACTTTTCACACACACTGGCCTTAAGTGACAGCCTGCATTTAAAATGTACCTTGTTTTGCCTAATGTCATTATGTGCATTGTTGATCAGTGATGATCAAAAAGATTTTTTTTTATATATATATATAAATCTCTGCAATGATTTTACTATACGGTACATTATCATAGACTTTTTCTATTAATAGAGTTAAAGGAAAAGGCAACAGCTAAATAAGGCAATATCCAAAATTGACAGTCCTTTACTTCTCCTACACCAGAACTTTATAAAGAAAGGATTGATCTTCAGACCCTGTATAATTTAATGTCTTCAAGAAAGCTTCTTCTTCAGTCATGATATTTTATTTTTTTTCTTTGAACACAGTGATAAGGCTGGCTGACTCTTAGCCCATCAACTTAATTCCAGATCATCAGCACAACATATTTCCCAAATTGTAGATGATGGGGAATGAACTATTGAACCCCTTACAATTAATAACATTTTTATGAACTTTTATTCAAGATTTATAGAGTGGATACATCTTCTATATACTTCTCCAGTTGCTTCAGTGGTTGGGTGCCCATTAAGCCCCCTTTTGTTTACAATTGCAATTGAACCACTGTCTCTGATATTAAAATTGAAACTGATATTAAAAGTGTTGAACATAAGCTCTCATTATATGCGGATGACTCGCTTCTTTACATTTCAGATCCTCTATCATACATCATTGATATTATCAATGTCATGCACGATTTTGGAACTTTCCCGGGCTATAAGTTGAATATCTAAAAGTGAACGCATGCCTGTTGACATGCATGGTTTATCTTAAAGCATATTAAAAATACCTGGTAGAAACAAACACCATCAAAAGCTTGATTTTTACCACAGGGGGACTTTAACTATTGCATAATTATTATTATTTTTACATTTATTTTATCATTATTATTTATTCATTTTCATTATCTTTTGTACTATTACAGTTTAATTTACATCCCCTAAGGCAGTCTGTCCTGGGTAGGTTTGGTAGGGATTGAAAATGTAAAAAAAAAAAAATATTGTAGTATACTATTCAAGATAGAATCAAATCTCAGTAAATTAACTTTACAGTATTACCAGCTGAAAATGCAGTTTGACTGGATGCGTTTATAAATGCCGTTTCATGTGGAGAAAGGCTTTTAAAACACATTGTGCCTTCGGGGACAGTACCCAGCCCACATCAAGGTTTAAATGACATGTAGTGAATGCTTATGATAAAAGAAAAATGAAGGATATTTTCCATTTTTAGAGTAGCCCCACTACTGTTTCCCCAGCTAAAGAGAGGAAAGACCCCAGGCGCACAGTGGGTATGGTGATGGAGAACGAGAGATGAAATGTTTTAATGTGTTGAGTGCTTGAGTAAAGGGTGTGTGTGTGTCTAATTTTGCTTGCACTCACACACACTCTATTAGTTGTGTTGATTGCAGAGCTGTGAAATTGCATGTTACAGTTCTACAGCCATTACATGAGATGCATATTTAAAGCTAACTCTCTCTCTCTCTCTCGCTGTTCTTTCCTCCCTCCTAGTGACTACAAGGCTCTCAATCCTCAAGATATTAAAGAAAACAACAAAAAGGTAAATGCTGCACACTCTCTTTCTCTCTCCGTTTGTTTGTGCATCAGTAATCCTCCTCATAGGTGATTTATTTTGTTATAAATCTGATTCACTCCCACCCAGCGTTCTCTAATTGCCACTTTTAGAATGCGGCTCCCCTGCCGACACTGATGGAAAGAGTGTATGTGTGTGTGTTTTTGCTCGTGTTTGTGGGGATGGAGTAAGTCACCTGGGAGTCGTAAGATAGCATCATAATTCATAAACATACTATAAATAAACTTTACAGGTTTTCTTCACAGAGAAAGAAGAAAAGAGAGAGAAATAAAGAGATATAAATCACACACTTAGAGTAAAAATGAGATCTAAGCAGAAGACACACACACTCCGTAAACTTGTGAAGAACTCCATTAACTTCAGTTGTTCTTAATTTAGGTATAATTGTTGAGACACGACTCAGGCCCTTATAGTTTTTTGAATTATTATTTTTATTATCCTTATCATTATCACATATATAAACACATTTACACACACACACACACACACACACATATATATATATATATATAAATGTATATATAAATGTATATATATATATAAATGTAAATGTGTGTATATATATGTATGTAGTAAAATATTATTTAAAAAAATTCTATTTCAATATATTTTAAAAAGTAATTTTATTCCTGTCATGGCAAATCCTGTGATAAATGTAAGCAGCCATTACTCCAGTCTTCAGTGTCACATGATCCTTCAGAAATCATTTTAATATGGATTTGCTGCTCAACTTTTCCTATTATCATCAATTTTGAAAACCGCTGTGCTGCTTAATATTTTTGTGGAAATCGTGATAAATTGTTTCAATTTTCTTTGATGAATAGCAAGGATTTATTTTAAAAAAATGTAACAATGTTGAAGTCTTTACTGTCAGTTTAATGCATCCTTGCCACATAAAAGTCTTAAAAAAGAAGAAAAAACACTAAACCTTAAACTTTTGAATGGTAGCATAAAAACTAAAGCCCCTGCACAGATAATGATAATAATAATAACGGCCATACTGCAAAATCAATGCAGAAGTTCTCAGTCCTGATCCTCGAGATCTACCTTTCACACACTCTTCCTTTCATTTTCAGCTAAACTTATTTATCTACTTCTCACTTTCTCCCCATCTCTATTATTGTTTTACATTATACTGTGTTTCCATTCATTCAAGAATTTTCAGTGGGATGTGCTCAACAAATGAGAGCGAGAGAGAGAGAGAGAGAGGAAGGTGTGGATATTGCTGTCTACTCTTAAAATCCTGTTTAAATAAACCGCCAGGTGGCTGTGCCAACAAGGATTATTCCAAGCATCTCTCTTCCTTTCTGTCTCCCTCAAAACACGCACATAATGTACAGCAGCGCACGACATGAAACAAATGTATATTTGCTGAAGAGTTGCTTCCTGGATTTGTGGATGTATAAAACTTAATTCCTCTGTAATTCCGCTCCATTGATTGATCACTGTATTCTGGAGTGCTGAAGATTATCTCTTATTTCAGCCCTCAGATTAACTCCATTTAGACTTTATTAGGTGTTTTTAATGTGCTCCTTGCGCTCTCCCACCATTCCTTTCATCTGTCATCACTTTATCCCTGCACTCAATACCTGCAGTCACTTCCTGCCTTAATTTCCTGCCCTCTCGTTCAGTGACTATCATATACTCAATTTTCGTCTTTCCAACACAGCAAAAGTGTGCGTACTCTCGCTCTCTTTGAACGATGAATGACTATCCCGAGCTAAGGAGGTTAAGAGCACTCTCTATACAGCCCCAAACACACATTTATATAACTGCATTCATTTACATGTGATAGAATCAGCGCGACCCTCTCTGGCACAGCCATGATTGCAATAATCTCCATTGAAATATGACAGATAAGAGCAATCAATAGCAGAGGGGAGAGGAGGTTTGGTCATACAGGCAGTGAAAAGAATTATTTTCTCTGTGTGTGTCAAGAGAGAGACTAGCAGTAATTTCCCATGATATCTGATCTGTGCTTGCACGTGTGCGCCTGCGTGTATGTGTTCCTGTGTTCCTCGATAAATGTGCAGACGGGGGGGGGGGGGGGGGGGAGGAGCCCCTTGCCTGTGTGTGTGACTGACAGCGATGGATACCTGTCAATCATTCAGCGATGTCATTCACAAAACAAAATGCTTTTCATTGTCCATTTAGCGTGGGGGAGGGGCCGACAGACTGGAGCAGGAAGAGAAAGTCTTAAACACACAATCGCACCGTTCACACGGGTTATTAGTGCTGCTGCATCATTTATACACTGAAAGAGCAAACAGCACATTTCTGTCAGTTGAATAAATAGATTTGGTAGTTGTTGACACAGTACATCGGAAGTGTAATTTTAGGGTTAAATCACACTCGCACACAATCTGCTGTTTACATGGTGTATTTATTCGATTTGAAGACTAGAACAATGAAACTGAGGGAATCCACAGGCACTTGTTGTGCTCCCTGTTAACAGGCATGAATACAAACACTTTTTATTATCTATATAATTGAATTATATTATTTTTAATTTTACAGATTAATAATAAATACTTTTTCAAAATGTCCTAATTTTATTTTATTATACACCATTTCAGCATATTAGAATGATTTCTGAGGGATCATGTGACTGAAGACTGGAGTAATGATGCTAAAAATTCAGCTTTGTCATAAAAGGATTAATATAATTAATTAAACACTATTTTAATTTGTAATGATTATTCACAATAGATTGCTTTTTTTTTACTATAAAGTTGTTTTTTTATGCAAATAATGTTATTAAACTGTTTTTTCCATAGTATGTTTATTCCTGCCAAAAACGGATTGTGTAACGTGGAAAGAAAATGAGATTTGGACCTCATTCAGCTGCAGTGTGAATGTAGCTTAAGTTTAAGAATTTCAATCAGACACTTTAATTTTCGTTCATTTCACCAATTATCCACTCTTTCTTTTGAGTTAAAACCCAAACAACACATACCTGAAGACTCTTTGTTTTCCCACCCTTCTTCGTTCCCCTTTTTTCTATTCAGCCGTCTCTACCTTACATTTGCCTTGCTCTGCAAAGCTCTGCGTCACCATTGTTGGCCTCCAGCAAACAGGAAAAAGAGAAGGCACGAGAGAAAGAAAGATGAGATTAATTGTAAATTGAGAATCGGCTTACCTTTTGATTATCCCTCCCCTCCCTTTCTCTTGCTTTCTCTCTCTCTCGCTCACGCCAATAAAAGGGACAACCCTGATAAAGTCAGTAGCTGGGTAAGCAGCAGACGTTGAGACAATAGTCAACACCGGTCAACAGGCTGAATTCTCTCGGCCATCAGCTCGGCTCTGATAGCAGCTCTGATAAGCCCAATATGGGGGAGGGCGAGACAGATGCCTAATTTGTAGGCTTTGCTTTATACTGTTGTATTCTCAGATTCTTAAGAGAAAGAGAAAGTAACTTTTCTTTCATTCATTCGGTGGATTACCGTGATAATGTCAGCGAGTTTACTTTCACTTCTTCCTCCGTTTCTCTCTCTCCCTCCCTCCCTCCCTCTATCTCCCGATCAGGGATTGAGTTTGGCTGTTTGATTATCTGCCTGTTCTCCTCAACCGGACAAATCAGTGCAATTATACTCACTGCGGAGAGAGAGAGAGAGTGACGGAAAAGGGGAAAAGTGAGAGAGAAAGTGAGGGAGATGGAAAGAGAGAGAGTGGGAGATATATGCGATAAGACTGAGGCAGGATTAGTTTAGTGTTTCTTGGTATCGTGCTCTCTTATCATGGAGAACCATCCTTGACATTAGCTGTCACCGCCTGCCGCATCCTACTGATCCCAGCTTGTCTTATCCCAAATCTAATTCCTGCATGCACCCTACACCCCAACTGTTTCTCCTTCCCATCACCCGACAACCCTCTTCCTTTTCACCCTTTACCCTATCTTCTCCTTTTCCCTTCATCCTATACTTTGGCGTTCTGTCCCACCCTAAACCCTGTTGTTTACCCTTTCACCCTTCATTCATTTTCACCACTCAACATGCACCGTCTGTCCCTTTCACTTGTATGCTACCGATTTCTCCCTAGTTTACTTTACTACTTTATGTTTTCATCATACCTGACATTTTCCCCTACTGTATATTCTCTCCAAACCCAACCCTTTCACCTCACCCAAAGTAGTCCAAATTAACACCCGCCGTGCTCCAAATACATGTTGGAATTTGGTAAATCAATAAAAACCTAACAATCATGTGTTCTATTGTGTATTAGTTTTAATATTTTTTTTATAAAACGATTACCTGATTTGATTTACCTGAATTTGAAATGTTTATTTTTTTGTTTTTAAGAGTTATAGTCTGAACCAGAATTACATTTTTTTAACTAGTTGCTTTTCAGATACAATGTTGTTGTTTTAGTGTGTTATGAAGAAATTCCTTTTCTAGTCCGCCAGTCCTTGTTTTATTTACCCTGTTTCATTTGATACTGTCCTTTATTTTCTGTGCTTTTACTTAAACATGATCTCTTTTTGTTTCTGCAGGCATATGATGTTTTTGCCAGTCTGGGAATCTCTCGGCTCCTAGAGCCGTCTGACATGGTTCTGCTGGCGATCCCGGATAAGCTGACAGTGATGACGTACCTGTATCAGATCCGGGCACATTTCAGTGGTGAGGAACTCAACATTGTGCAGATCGAAGCCAACAGCAGTCGTAGCACGTACAAAGTTGGAGATTTCGAAACAGACACAAACAGTTCTATTGACCAAGACAAGTTCTATGCCGAACTCAACGACGTGAACCGTGAACCCACTGATCAGGATGTCGCAGAAAGTAATAGTGAGCATGGTGAGAAAGAGGAAGTGAAGTCGGTCGTGACAGGCGGGGGATCTGGTTCTCTGTCTGTCTCACCTGGTGAAGTTTTAAAAGAAGTAGCTCCATCTTTACGGGTGTCAAAAGCAGGCCGCGATTCTCCAGCAGCTCCGACGATCACAGAACTTCATCCACGACCCGCCCAGAGCACCAGAACCAGCCTGGAGACCTCCACCAGCCATCCTCCTTCTGCAGAACAGAAAAAGCTCCTCAAAGCAGATTCACTGGACTTGGGTGACCTGTCTCACAGGCTGGAGAAAGGGCAGTCGGGTGGGTTGACCACGGCTGAGACCAGAGTCTCCAGGGAGCAGCACGAGGCCCCACAACCTGCCGAAAAACAAACTGAATCTGGGCAGACATGGCAGACCGGGTCTTCTCTAGCAAACACACACAAACTGGGCTTCACGTACAATAGAGACGCTGATCTTATCAAGAAGAAGAGAGAGAATTTGCGCCACTCGGAATCTGACAGCACGTCAGACAGCAGTGCCCAGACCAACCACACACACACACCCGGTAAACACACACAGGTAAATGTCAACACACACACGCATGCTTAGATATGCACATATATCTGAATACAAAATGACAACATCTGTCTGACTGCAGTTCTGTCATTCTGTCTAAACTTTTTTTGTTGTTCTATCTATGCGTGTCTCTCTTTAAAGTCTATAAACCTTATGTCCGTCTGTTCTGTCTGTCTATTTTCTCTATCATTCTATCTGTCTATTTATTCCTTTTTCTGTCATTGGCTCTATCATTCTGTCTTTTTTGTGTCTGTCTGTCGTTTGTTCTATCATCCGACTATTCTTTTTAGCTGTTGTTCTATCTGTCACTGTCATTCTATATTTAATTTTCTAGGTGTATAAACTTGTCTGTTTGTTCTGTTGGTCATTATATTGTTCTAGCTATCTGTCTTGTCTATAAGTTTGGCTTGTCTGTCTGTATATCTATCTATCTATCTATCTATCTATCTATCTATCTATCTATCTATCTATCTGTTTGTCTCTGTCTATCTTTTTTTGATAGTTTTTAACAAAATGTAAAAAAAAAAAAATTTATTTGAAATTTTTAAGGTTACTTCCATTAAAATTGTAATTGTGCATCACGTTTGCTACCTCAGTTTAAATTATATTCAAATTCAGAGGTTGAATTAGAACTTCTGAGTAATTCTAAATTCAATTTCACACAACCCTGGATCCCAATATTCCGGATAACCTAGAAATACCAAGGAATTTTAAGTGTGATTTCCAGGCCTAGAAAAGTCATGAAAAAATGATTTCAAACAAGTCCTAAAAGCTCATGGAAATTTCTAACATTAATATTTAACTGATGAGACACTTTGTTAGAGTGATGTAAAATTTATTTTTAAAATACCTTATCCAATCATCACAAACGACTGGAAAAGTCATAGAACTATTTTGGAAATTCATTGGTCCAAAAGTGTGGGATCCATATTGAGCACTGGAAATGACCAAACCACACATGACAAACGGTCCAAAACATACACACTTACACATACACGCTTTCAGGTAACAAACACCGGTAGATACACATGCAAGTTAAATGAATAATGCCCTGAGCACTCCCAACAGAAACGCAGTTGCAACTTAAATGGAAAAAGCTGGCATATAAAATCAAAGCACATAAAACTGTTAGAAGCTTTATACATGTTTGATATTTTTGCCATTTTGTGAGACGCCTGATCGGCACAGACAGCAGCCGCGTGTCACTCGGAGTGGCATGTCATTATGTACAGGCCGTCCCGCCTGCAGCTCTAATACTGACACGGGTTATAGCGTGTTCCGCATGAGAGCCTCTCCTCATCTATACAGCATGCACACACACACTTGCAGGTGTTGCAGCACAGCCAACTTTTATCACACACACTCTATGTATCACTGTCATTTCTTCCACTGAATAACTTTCCAGCTTAGATTTGTCCTGATTTTATTTTGACATGTCATCAAGGCCTCTGCTGTGACATGAGGTGTGCTACCATGGTGACATTTACTTGCCACAATTTGTTGGCACTTCATTTGGCTGTTTTACTCAATGTGTTGTATAGTGTGGTTGCCCTCTCACCCACAATGTTAAGTGATCAGGGCAAACGTCACTCTTCCTCCTCTCAGCTGTCAGAATCACAGCCATACCAATCTGATGATAATTTATAGCGTTTAGAAGAGATGCTAATCTGACTCAGATATAGGGGAATGAGGCATCTAATGATTTTTCTACTTACTTTTTTTTTTTTCAGGAGGTTTTAACTGCCCCAGTGTCTAACAACAAGGAAGAGAAGGTAAAACAGATCATGGTTATACAAATACAAAAGGAAACATTGTTACACTCAAAATTTAATAAAAAACACTTTTTATCAATTGCAGAAGGTCCTGTCTCGTCAAGAGGAGCTGAAGGAGAGGGCCAGGCTGCTATTGGAACAGGCCCGAAGAGATGCCGCCATGAAGGCTGGAAACAAAAGCACCACTAACGCACAGTCGCCTACTCACACTCCACAGATTATTGATGTGAGTTCACACACACACACCTTTACTTGGATATTGACATTCAGGAGAGATTTCTTTTTTTTACACTGTGACTTTTGAATGTTTTTGTGAAGTCTCTTATGCTTACCAAAACTTCATTTTATTTGATTAAAGCCAAAACTTTCCCAAGCCACATCTCAACCAAGATAACTGTCTGCTCTGGATTAAGTCCCAACACCAGTCACAACACCAACTGAATGTAGATAAATTAAAAAAGGATGTCTACATCTGTTCTAAGTTAAGTCAACAACGTATTTGAACGTTATCTTTAAAATCTCTTACGTAACGTTAGGCTAACGTTAGCCTAACATTAGACAACGTTAACGTTAGCTTTTAGCTGTGTTGTTCATCATGTCAAATAGCTTCATTAACGGATCTGTAAATAACCGAGATGACAAATGTTAACAATGTTGTGCTGAATGATTCATGTAAATACTGTAGCACCAAACGGTGATGGCAACGATATGCGCTTTATCACATTTACACTGGGACCTATACATTTTTGCCTGGAGCTGAAGCTTTTCATCAACCTTCTCAACAATAAAATTCTTAATATAACCCTCAAATGCATAGTTAAGGCCCTTTAGGTGACTTCGAGATGATATATAATCTTTCTGCATCCAAAAATCACCAATTGCCTCCTGTGAAATATCTCCTACTGTGACAGCTGCCATAGCGCCTGTCCCCAAATTGTGGATGTTCCCAAGAAGGGAGTTTTTTCCAAATGAAACTAATTTCTTGGGACAAACTATTCCATAAACCATTGCCAAGTACAAATACACACCTAGAAGGTCCTTTCTATGTCTCCTCTCAGGACCTGTCAGACACGAAGTAATAGAGATTAATATTATTCTATAGCCGAGAGCCTGCATGCCAGAGTCTCTCATTTCACACAGGGCAAGTCTTTAAGGGTTACTCAAGGGCTCCAGGTAGTGATGTAGGAAGTGACCAGTCAGAGAACATCAAACTCTTCTGAGCTCAGTTCTGCAGGACGACTGACACTCGACGTCAAAAAGCTCAGGCCTCATCCGAATAACATTTCAGTTCTCCTGACATCCTGTTTTAGCGGAAGCATAGTGTGAAACGCAGTGGCATAAACATACAGAACAACAGGGGAGGGGTTTTCAGGACATGATGAAATATCTGGCGTGTGGTGGATTTATTCAGACGCTTTGCTGTATGAATTTTAAAAGGAAATGAGATGCCCTTGAATGAAATGCATAAGAAAGCAAAGAACAGGAACAAGGGGGCACCTCAGTGTGATGCTGCCATATATTAAGGGGTTTTTCAAAGAACAATATTTCTTTTTCTCACTGTGTCTATTCTCCTGCAAAAGTCCTCTGCGGTCTGATGAAGGGGAGATGGTCCTTATCCCGTAAATTAACCACGAATTAGCGTGCGTCTGTGTGTGTGTGCTCACAATGCCTCCATCCCAAGGACGATGTGCTAATGAGGCTTCAGTGCATTAGCGTGCCAGAATATTGAATTGTTTCACTTTTTAATAGAAAACATTGATCAAAAGGGAGCGTTGCTTGGCATGCTGGTAATTGTTAGTGATTTAGATTAGATTAGTTGATGTCTTGTTTTGATTAGTAGGCCCTGTTATCTTATCACTGGCCTCTGCATGAAGCTCCTCCGCTAAGAAGAGACTTTACGCTTTAGCATGCAGAGGGAATATTTTAATTAAATTAAGACTTGTTTCATTCTTTCAAAGTGTAGATAGAGATGGAGGGGTGAAAGTGAGGATGGATGAGAGCAAGAGAGTGAGTGAAGTCATTGGGGTGTAGTGAGCACTTTAGTATGGGCTAAAATACTGTGTGCTTCTGTTAAACGTTCTTGACATTCAGATAAAAGAATAGCAGGGAAGATTTGATTCGTTTTAGAATTAAAATTCAATGGAGGAGAAAGAGAAAAAAATGAAAGATTTGCCTACAAGAGAAAAGAAAATGGACCACAAAATTACACCACTGTTCAAACGTTTGGGGTCAGTAAAACATTGTTGTTGAAAGAAATTGATTATTTCAGGATCAAAAGTTGATCAAAAGTTATAGTAAATGCATAATTACATAAAACAAAGGTGTTTTGAACTTTGTATTCATCGAAGAATCCTTAAAAATGTGAATAATAGTAATAAGAAATATTTCTTGAGCACCAGATCAGCATTACAATCAAATCATGGCAAAGCAGATCAAAATTCTGCTTTGCCATCACAGGAATAAATCACATTTCGAAATGTGAAAACATAGAAAATAGTTATTTTCATTGGTAATAACATTTCAAAATATTACTGTATAATTGATCAAATAAATGCAGCATTGGTGAGCATAAGCTACTTCTTTCAAAAACAAAGTTTTGCAACGATGTTATGTATATGACGGGGGGGGAGTTTGTCAAACCATTTCAAGGGGTCTTTTAAATAAAGCACTGCTTCTCCATGGTTGCAGTATTGTTAGCATACATACTTGATTGTGTGCGAAGATGGCCAGCGGGCCAGTCATTGTCCACAGTCAGTGGTGTGTATCAATGGGCCATCAGTGAGCCCACCCCTCTCATCAGAACTGCTCTGTGTGTGTGTGTGTGTGTGTGTGTGTGTGTGTGTGTGCTTCTCTTGTTCTTTTACATGCCATGTTAATTGTGCTCCATTGTGCTGCGATGGCTCTCTTGCTTTGATCTTTGTCACCACTGTCTCCCTCACACACTCTCTCTTTCTCTCGTTTGCTCACTTTCTCTCCTACTCATTACTAACCCTATGTATGTGTGTGTTTAGGCCTTTGATAGTAAGCTAACGGTATAAATTGTTTAGTAGTGGTCATTGTACTATGGGTAGGTGGCCTTCAAAATCCATTAGGACCAAACCTCGGCGTCGCTCACATGTTCTTCACCCCCTGGTGAGAGCAAATCGCTAATTAATGAACAGTTAGAAAAAACACAGCGGCACAACGTCTCCTTCATGCTAGTTTACACATACGTGTACTTTTTAAGGAATGTTTCAGGCTTAATTTAAGTGCTATTAACATTTCTGGCACAGTGATAATTACTACAGCAAGATCTTTTAATTCCAGTAATTCCAAAAGGTTCATAATGACACTGAATCACCAGTGTTATTTTAGTATTTATTAATATTTAAATTAGTTTTATTTAGAAGTTTTCAAGTTTTAGTAATTTGATGTGCTTTAAAAAAATACATATATTTATAAAAATATATTTTTATTTGAGTTTTAGTCATTTTAGCACTACTTCAGTTTAAACACATTTTATTTGAGCTAGGTGCCAAGGCAGAATTTCTTATTTGTGTTTGAGTTTGTCTAATATTTTATTGTTTAGTTTATTTCAGCTCGAACAGTCCTTTCCAGGTTACGAGTTATGATGAAAGAACTCCTGTAATTTCAAAATTTAAACCGTTTCTGTCACACTAGCTTCGTGCTAACAAGTTTTGTTGCTAAAATTTTAAAACGCTATTTTAATGTTTACTGCCTTGTCTTGTGTTACACTGTGCAATTTTAAAATTTAAGGATGATTCAAAATGACATTTTGTGGTAATTAACATTATGCCACAATTGCTGTTGATAGATCATTCCTTTAACTCTCCCCCACTTTTTTCATTCTTTCATGGGCAAGACCTTTAAAAACAAGTCAAGAGAATCTTCTGTTTCATTTTCCTTATTTTCTGTCCTCAATGAAGAGAAAGCCAGGGAGAAGGAGCGATAGTATGTGGAAATGATTTTTATTTATGTAGTCCTTTAAATCATAAAAAGGGAGGGAGGGAGGGAGGGAGGCAGAAAAAGAGGACAGTGCATTTCCTCAGATTTTCTCAAGCATTAGTTGATCAGTGCAGTAATTTCACAGCGCTTTGGCCAGGGTAATTATGGAGGATACGGCGAGGGGGAGGAAAAAGAGAGGGAAAAGATTCCAGGTGAGCTTCCTCGTGTTCACTGGCTCGTTATGATTAGTTTAATTGGACTGTGTTTGATTTTTTTTCCGACGAGGCCCTGCTTCACCCTCCTGACTCTCTTCTCCGTCCTCAGCCCTCCCTCCCTCCCGCTCTGTGTGACAGTGCGGTGACTTTTCAGAGCCGCCCATGACCCTCCCTCTCAGAGAGAAACGGAGCAAACCTTTGAACTTGTGGCAGCCTCCCTGTGCGCTTGTGCGTGTGTTTTGAGGCAAACCGCTGCCTCTGTCATGTTCAGTTTTCTGCCTTGTTTAACTGCGACGTCAGTCGTAAAATCAACACGTAATCAAATATTTTGCTTTTTCTGTGTAAATCTGTTTTTCATGCTAACGCACGCACCACGTACAGCAGTATCTCTCTCTCTCTCTCTCTCTGTAGTCCACAGTCGTTAGCGTCTGCCCACCTCTGATGCGTGAGAGTCAGTGGGAAGGCCCGGGGAAGACCAATTGTCCCAGCAAGCACCAGAGACTCAGAGTTAATTGGGGCAATTAGGCCACAGTCGTCCTCCTGTTCTCTGTTCTTTGGGTCTGACGCCCTCAAACGATTCCCTCAGACTTTCAAAGGAACCGTGACTGTGTTTTCCATATGCATTTTAACATGCTGACGTGACTACACAGGCTCTCTCGCGCTGCATTCCGATTGTCTTTCTAGTTTGGAAACCTTTCTTTTTCTGGTGGATTCTCGTCTAATGAAACAGAATGGATAGAAGGTAGTTGAAGGGCTGTGAGTGTGGAGATCAAAGCGGTTGGTTGGAACAGAGAAACTGTTAGAGAGAGAGAGAGGGAGAGAGAGACGCCCCTCCAATCTCTTCATGAGTTGTGATCAAGCCACTGCTCTCTCCGGCATTACGCACACACAGTTATTTCTCAGTGGGGCTGTCTCCTCTTTTTTTTTTTTTTTTTTCGTCTCTCTTTTTCTTTCTCTCCGTTTCCACCACAACAACCACTCTGTTCTTCTCTTTCACTACATCATTCCTTTCTCTCTTTCCCACCGCCCTTCAGTTTTTAACCTCATTCATATGTTGGTCTCCTATGAATAAAATATGAAGGATAAAAGCATAAAGTTTAAGTTAATTTTGATATGAAATTGCAATTGTTTAATCCAGTTATTTCAGTCGGACTGAAAAGTGTTTGTTTAGACAGAGGGAGAGAGCTAAGAGAGTGTCTTTGTGAACGCTTTAATTAAAGTAAGTACAAGCATTAGTACTATATTTTCCAATAATTTGATTTTTTTTTCACATTCATACATTTTTAATGGTCATGCTCCAAGTCTTGCTAAAGACTGAAAAATATCAAACTTTTTAAAGTAAATATGAAACTTGTGTTGTGCTGGTTGCAACCCATATTACTTTTGTAATTTGATTTCTGAGCAGAGGTGGATATTAGTTGTTTCAGAATAAATAATGCAAGTTTGCTAAAACAATTACTTGGTTAACTATTGACATTAAACAATACCGTGCACAGCCTACACTATCATTCATGGTCAGTATGTTTTGTTTTTTGAAAGAAAAAAATACTTTTATTTATGAGGGATGCATTCAATTCTATTTCAACAAAATGCTGTTATTTTTTATTCATCAAAAATCCTGGAAATCTTGTTTTCACAAAATATATTAAATCAGCAACTGTTCGCAACATTGATAATAATAAGAAATGTTTCTTGAGCACAAAATCATAATATTAGAATGATTTCTGAAGGGTCACGCGACACTGAAGACTGGAGTAATGATGCTGAAAATTCAGCTTTGACATCACAGGGATAAAGTACATTTTAAAATGTATTAACTGAAAAAATGTTGCTAGATTTTTTTATCAGATAATTACAACCTTGTTGAATGGTAGTATACATAATAAAAGTGGAAAATTAAGTGGAAGAGTGAATTATTAAATTGATAATAGGTTACAAGAAAGAAAAGTTTTTTAGAATAACAAACAAAAAAAAAAGTCAGAGAAAAAGCAATTTTTATGTGTGCGGTTAGTGCACCAATGAATCTATTCACAATAACACCAGAAACGTGCAGTAGGAAAGTAAATGGGGCCAATTTGGATTTCACGTTTACGTCAATGCATGTTCCTGTTGTTATTGGAAATGATTCATTTGTGCTTTTTAACAAAGTAATAAATGGCCAAGCCTTGTTATTTTTCAACCCTCTCCCTTCATCTCTAAATCTAGTCAATTCCCAATTGACCCAATCTTGTTTTTTTTTCTCAATGAAACGCGTCACATTACGGAAGAAAACTGACTTTAATGTTGACTGAAGCAGGTGTGTGTTATTTGTGAGAACAGCTTGTGGTGAATGGCTCTTTCTGCCTGGTAATTATGTTGTCGTGTAAAGGGCAAGTTTTCTTCCCACTTGCACACAAGCCGCCTGCTCAACCTGTTCATCTACTACTGTTTCACCCGTATCAGGGGTTAGTCTTTCCAACTGCACACATTCAATGTGTGTGTGTGTGTGTGAGCAGTATTGACATACAGCTCTTCCTCCATCTATATATCCCTCTTGCCTCTGGCTCTCACATTGAAATCAGCATGTTTTGTCCTGTTTTGTTTGATAGTAATCCCTCGCTTGACATTGTTATTTTCATTCATGCCCACATTAGGTGTACGTATACATGTATGTTAAATGTGGGATGTCCATGGACAAACCGGGCCAATAGGCTTTATCCTTCCATCCTCTACTTCTCCTCTGAAATGGTTTTGTAACGGTTTGACAGGTTTCCTTTTTTTTTTTTGAGCCGGGTGCTAAGGGCAGGCTGTGTAGCCTGCAAGACATCTATCTCCATCTCTCTATTTATCTCTTCGCCCTTGCCCCGCACCAGTATCATCTGCACACATGCAGAAGCATAATTATGGCATGTACAACAGCCTTTGATAGCATGTACAGTTTTCTTCCTAATTCTTTATCAAATGCATTGATCGTGGTGTATGTGCATTGATCCAGGAACCACATCTGCAGCCCAGCGATAAGGCCACGGTGGCATCTCTCTCGCATGCACGCTCTCTCTCGCTCTGGTTTGGCTGGGGGCTAAAGCAGGCTGCTGTAGGATTAGCTGGTGCTCAACTACTTGCATTTTAAGTTGACACCTCAACACCAAGCAGAGGCCACATTACACAAGAAAAGCAGTCCGCCGTTCGTCCGCCCAACGCTTTCCATCCCATCCCATCCCGTACACTCTCACTCTCTCTTTCTCCCTCTCTTTCTCGACTACATATAATTGGATTTGTGAACGGGAGCAGCCGAATGCTTCCTTTAGAATGGCCGGGGACACAAGGTGAAGTTTTCTCATTACAGACCACGAAGCCAGGGGACAGATCATAGACGATCTGTATTTTCCATTTAAAGAGGACAGAAATGGGAGAGAAGGAAGAATAAAAGAGAGGAGGGCTTGATAGACAGTGCAGAGAGAGGGAGGTGAAGAGGACAAGGAAGAGTCTTTATTTCACAGGTCACTTTCTAAAGGACGGAGACAGAGGGGGGCCCGAGACGTGGCGATGTTTTCGTTTTCTTGAATGCGTCTCGACATTGCATCCATATTTGATTGCTTTCGTGAAAGCACTGAAATTTTGGGTTCGTTTTTTTTAACTAAGCAGAGTTTAAGATTATTTGCGTGCCATCTGTATGAGTTCATAGGAAAGTAGGGTGGCAAATCAAGAGCCGCTTCTTAAAATAAGATTGATTGCCACATGGACTTCATCAGTTATAATTATGTCGGCAGTCAACTTCATTGCACACGATTCATTGCAGTTTAAAAAGTCTGTAAATGCACTTTTGAACATGAGTATTCATATTACAAAAAAACATATAGAATTTTTTGAAATAGAAATAATTCAATGTCGTATATATAAATAAATGAAAAATATGTACATAATAGAATCTATTTTTTATATAATGGCTGAAAAAATATATACAATTTTGTTTAAATAAAAATTTGACACTAAAAATTTAAATCAGTCATTTTAAATTCTTTGAATTTGGGCATCACAACATTTTAATGTACAGTATGAAAATTGAGATTTGTTAAAGTACATTTAACTGTGTTTTTGAATCTCTTTTTAAATTAGATGCACCAGCGTATCTGCCAGTAATCTGTATTGGCCGATAAAAGCAATTATTTTCACAATTGACCATCGGATGATTGTTTAAAAACAGCCAAACAGCCAAAACAGGTGCTGATTATGTCCTGTCAATCAAAAGGGGGCAGAAAAAAAACATCAGATTGCAACTCATACTGTGTCAAGAGTTAAAATAAAAAACAGCAATCTTACAGCACGCTCCATATGACTCTATGAATCACCCGTAGTTCAAGCCAGGGTTGCCAGGTCTTCCGTTTATCCCTATACAAAACATTATTTGTTGTCAAAAATCATAAAGAGAAGTAGAAACAAAGTCTCGGCCTTCAGTTTTTGTCCATCTTATCACGAAATTTGAGCTATTATACTTAAGCACAAGTCTTCCAATTTAACACAAGTTATCACATGGAAAAACATGCATGAACTTCAAATGGTATGTTGAAAGATACAGTATAACTCTCATGTAGTCACTCAATCAGTGTTTCAACCGTGAAAAGACGTCAATAAACAGCTTGTAAACAATGTCACTTAATGTTGCATTTACCTCAGAAGTTGTTTGATGTTTGTTAGTTAGTTACAGTATATACTTAACAGTAAATTAGCCCCTCTCTTCTGTTTTTTATATGTATGTTTGAAAAAATGTATGAAAACAACATTGTGTATTATTATTATTATTATTATTATATCTGAAAATAAAAAAGACATAAAAAATGTAATAGTTTGGGCTTAATTGTTAGTTTTAACCTCTAATATTATAGTAATGTACCAAATGAGATGGTTCCCTGTATAGCTTATTGCAGCATTAGTTGGGAACGATTTATTTTCCCTAAGGAAAATCAAATCAAACTATCGGCATTATTATCGATGGAGGTATTTAGTATCGGTGCATCTTTAGTTTTTAAAGATTAACTTTAAGTGAGCATTAAATAATGGCAAAGGAAATGTAGATGTAAAAATAGGGGAAATGACCATGCACAATTAAAAATACAATACAGAAGAAGGCCAACAATAATATCAATATGGTCCTGTGCATCCCGAGTATTACTTTTTTCCTACTGAGAATCTAAAATGATTTAATTAGACCAAACATTTTTCCCATCATTTTCCATTTTTCTTTAAAATAACAAAAATAACCATCCGTGGAGTCATTCATGCAATCAGAATCATAATTGATAAATTACTATTGATTCCCCCTCTGTACACACATATTTGTTGTTGAACGGGATAAAGATCCAAAACCTCTCTTCGTCTGCACTGCTTGCTTGCGTGTGTGTGTGCGCGCGTGTGCGGAGCCCTCCCCTTCTCTGCACACTCAGTGTGTCATGACAAATATATCTGTTTGTGCTTCACTGGCTGGCACCGTCTCTGGCTGGCTGGCACGGCTGTGTTAGCGCCAGGGCCCTGAGCCTGTGTGTGTGCCCAGCCGAGCGACTCCTTCCATGGCTCGCTGCACCCCCGCAGCCCCCACCCACCCTCCAGCCCCCTCCAAAAGAGCAGCCTGGCTGGGGCAGCCACCGGGACCCCATACCCACCATGAGTGCTTCTGTCTGGGCCTCAGCTCTACTGCCCACCCCCTCTCTCCCTGGATCTCCTGTCCAGAACGAGGGTAACAGCCCTCTATTATCTGCTTTTGCTACTCTCTCCCTCCCGTTTTACTTCCCAAAGGATGGAGTGAGGTCTTCCCACACACCATGCTTTCTTCTACACCTTTAACTATGACTTTGTCATCGTTTCTGCCACCCCTGTGTTCTTCTTTCATTTTCGTCACTCGTTCTTGTGGATCCCCTCATTATGCTTGGAGATCTGCAGCTGGGAGGTTGGATGGGCCACTGATCTTTCTCCCCTCTCTTCCTTATTCCTTTTACTCCCTGTTTCTCTTCCTCTCACTCCAAGCATAGCTCAGTTGGAGAGTCCAGACTGAACGGTCAAGCTTCAGTGTAGCTGAAGAAGAGCCACTTGAAGTCCATTTGAAGAGAGTCATTAAAGAAATCTCTTCATAAGAGGACAGACAGTTTCACACCTCATTGCTGCTGTAGAAATGGATCGTTCCACCGTGGTTATTCTGCACATCGTGCAAGGCTGATTCATTTGGGGAGTTCATTTGTATCTCTCAATGATTGTTTTGACCTCATACCTTAACTTTCCCTTTCAGTCTCTCATAATTTCAGTTTTAAGTGCTTTATTTACAAGCATTAATACATATCACATTAAACAATGATGGGAAAAATGACAACATTACAATAAGGTTAAATTCTTTAGCAATAGTTGAATTTTTATTATATTTTTTTAAATAAATGATTTTCATAGTGATTATTTGTACAGCATTTATTAATCTAGCTTAATATTAATTTATACAACATTTAAATCTTACAAAATATATTACTATATGTTGAAATTATATTATTATGTTATTGCATTAATTAATATTAATGTCTAGAATCTTATTATAAAGTTTTTCCTGGGAAAAAAAAGTCTTTCTTTTCCAACTTTTTCAACTCCAATGCAATTAAATCCTACAGTAGTATAAAATATTGTGAAATATGGTGAAAAAAAAGTACAGGCCTGGAAAATTTAAATAAAAAGTCACAATTTTCAGTGAAAGTAAATTGCTCTGGTTAGGAAAAGATTCACAGAGATGCATTCAAGTGGCCTTTTTTTTTTTACTATCAATGTCAGCATCCATTTAGTGTGAATCAGCATTTATACCAGCTATTCTATGCATTTCCAGCTTCATAAAGCTTCTCTCTGCACCTACATATTTGACCAGTTTAATCCTCTGTTAAATATTTCAGCCGAGTCTGTATGGATGGAAGCATCTCCCCTTTCCTCTGTCTTGTTAATTTTCCTTGACTACAGTATTACAGAACATTTCCTGAGTTGCCTAAAAGCAGTTTGGGCATGGTCGTAATCCTGTCCTCTGGGCACACACACATGGAATCTCATTTTCTGTACTAATGGCTAGCCCAGCCCTGAATCGCTGTATGTAAAACAGTGTGTCGAAGGTTGTGTGTGATGATACCTGCAAGGTTGAGTTGATCATGTGGCGTTTTAGACTTCAGTTACAGAAAGAATGACAATTATATTACATTAAATTGTATGATGAGCACAGGGCAAAAGCCTCACAGCTCAAACGAAAAATACATTATTGTAGTGGCAGATTTTGTCACTCTCACAGAAACACTTGGTTCTCTCTTCTTTTCTTTTACAGCCATGTGATAAAATTGAGCAATTCCTAGTCACCCCCCTATTAGAGCAGATGTATTCATTTTGCAACAGCATAGTGGACACACTTGCACTAAACGTGCCCAATTCAGCTTTGGCAGGAGTGCTTCTGTGTTTTCAGGTGTAACCTGGCCTTAGCTTTGTCTTACATGTTCAAATTATCCTGAGACTCAAGGACCCCTAGGCTGGACCCCTGAAAAGTGCTCCTGGGATTCCCTCATCTGCAGCTCTCCGCTTATTGTCCTTCTGAACAATGGCCTCAGACAAACAGTGTCCACAGAAACAGATGAAATGGGGTTAATTAGCTTAACACTTTTGTAACCAATTGGGTTAATTCACTCTCTGCTCTTTTCCTTTAGAAACCTGTTGGCAACTTGAAAATGTGTGCATGTGTTCATGTGGCTGTCTATGGAGCCAGGTTACCCATCTTGCTAAGCGAACCTGTCTAAATGTTAATGAGTGGTAGTGATACTGCAACTTACTGTATAAATATTGCACAAAAATATGATTATTATTTCCGCTAATGACGGCTTGACAGAGCAAAGGAATCATTGTGGACCTCATCAAAAGTTGTTAAATACATTTACACCAGCCAGCACTTCATATAGACACATACTGGATAAGAACATCCTTATCAAACCTGCCAGATCCAACAAAAAATACAGGACCAAGATGCACAGGATCTGGTAAAATGCATTTCATATTTGCATAGTCTAATAAAGGAAAATAAAATAAACTAGTTGCTATACATAAGGAAATTTATTTCAGTGTAAAATGCTATTTTTACCTACTAACGAATATTTTAAGCAGACTGAATAAGTCCTGTAGAATAAATGACATTGTTTAACTGGAACCTGGGCAAATTGAGTAACAGTCACAGAGCCGGGTCACAATTAACAAAGCTTATTGGCGATTTAAAAAATGTTATCACCTAAAGTAATGACAAATAGGCTTTCCAACTAATGTAAAACATTATTTACATAGTATAATAGTAGTAAATTACAACAGAACAATAACCAGGTGGTTACCCTTGCTCCAGGGCTCCAGGGGAACCTTGGAGTATGATGTAAGATTGAATCAAGCATATATAAATAAAGCAAAACAACAGAGAAAAAACATAGCCCTCCTATACCATGTTAATTTAATCTTGATCTCATTAAATCCAAATTTAGTCTTGAGGTTTTTAGAAAAAAATGGATCTTAAAGATCTTATTTAGTTTCATTTTTGAATAACTAAACCTGGCCCTCGCCATGAACATGGCCATGGAAGCTAGAATGGCGTTTAAGGAAAGGTAAAAAACTCGAACTGATTAATTAAAGTTATTATTTCACCACCTGCATGATGTCATGAATGTCAGTTCTACATCATTGAACCTTGATTCAAACAGGTTACTATGGTTGTGACTACTGACTAGCTGGTTAATTTCTTTAACAGTGCATCACACTGTGGTAGGTAGCAGTGAGTTATGTCATTGTACATGAAAACACCCCTGATTAACAAAGGTTACTTCCATTATAGCCAGGAGATATATTAATAGATCTGAAAAACAAACATTACCATTGTGATACTTTGAGGTGCTCTTGAGGGTGAACTTTATAGCTTTACATAGACGCACTAAAACTGTGGTCAATGCCATTTCATGTTGCCTTAAAAAGATTGTGTGACATATCCAACATGGCAAACTATTTGTACAAATGTGGTCTTTTATTAATAAGCAGTGTTCACTAATGAACGTAGTAAAAGTTTGGATTTGATGACCTTTCCCGATCCTTGTTATCTTCTCTCATTTCCTCATCTGTCTATTCCCAAATTGATGTTGTGAAGTAGTTGATGCATACATTTCTGTCTCTACCTCCTGTTGATGCACACAAACCACCCATAAACATGTAGTCAGAGAAAAAATGACACTCCAGAATATATCTCAGTTTATTATGTCTGGATACAGAATCAATGACAAATGAACCATGCAGTGAATCTCTCCCACTCGCTCTCTCTCTGTGCCAGAGACCCTCCATCCAGGATAGTAAAGAAAGCTGCTATCAGTCTGATCTGATGGGAGAGAGAGGAGTGAAAATGGCATTTCTGTCAATTACTTGAGATGGCACCCGTTCAATAACCCCCCTGTCCCTCTGCCTATGTCTGTGTGTGTGTGTGTGTGTGTGTCAGGAGCGTGATGAAGAACGGCGCAGGCAGCTACGAGAGAGAGCCAGGCAGCTGATAGCGGAGGCTCGATCTGGAGTAAAGATGGCGGAACTGCCTCTCTATACTGACTCCACCTCTATTGCCTGTAGTGCAGCTGGGAACAACTTAAAAGGAAGGTCAAAGACAGCTGGAGGTGAGTGCCGGGGGGCTTTTATAGGCCGAACACGCACATACACTCACAATGCATAAACACGCATGCAAATGCACACACAAATCTGCATACGATCAAGCTGAAATACCACACAGAAGCTAGTGACCTGCAGACAGTCTCCCCAAATGTACATAACTTGCTTTGCGAACTCTAAAATAGCTTTACATCCTTCATAATTAAGGTAAACCCACAATGCATTGCTTCATGGTCAGATGAAAAAAACATCCAAGATGGCCGATAAAGAAAATGGGATGTTTAATATTGATAAAACTCATTCACTGCCTAAAAATGTTGGTATTGTTTTGCCCAATGTGTGCTATGTTCATTTTGAGGTACAATATGAAAGTAAATGGGGTACAAAATGGATAAAAAGAGACTGAGACATTCTGGAAAATTATATTTTTTGTGTTTCAAGTTGAGTAACATGAGGTTGTTATTTTATTGTATACATGTATATTTTATTTGATATATGATTAATTGAATTATTTTTTAAGATTCATCTAATATTTTATGCTTTATTTTAATGCATTACATATACAACAATGTACAAAATGTACATTCTTTGCTAAAGGAATTCTCTAATAGAGTATTGCACTATTAACTGCAGAGTAATAATCATGTTAATGCAGGTTGGAATTCAATCCCCATGGTAATGTTTATTCTGATGAGACACATTTTGTCAGTGTTTGTTATTCCTGGCTCCCATAGGCTCCCTGAAAATGCTCCTAACAGAACATTAAGGCTGTGAGATTTTTAATTGGCTCCCGAAGCTTGTGTATGTGTGTCCATTAGGAGCAGGCCATATGTGTGTGTCCATTAGTGGCTTTCAGCCCTTAAAAAAACGTTTTTTGTTGCTCACTCCGTAATGACAAGCAACACTTCTGCCTTCAATGCCCAAAGGAGCATTACATTAAGAAACACACCAACACACCCACATAGTCTGAACTCTAATTTGAGGTGTTCACAGAGGGCTTCACTTCCATTTGTTCAGGCAGTCGCTTCTCACGTAATCCTTCGGAAATACATCAGGAAAACTCTGGCGACGGCCAACAGTGCCCTATGCCCCAACACGCACACATACACACCAGTCCACACGGCCCAAATCATCATCACCGTCATTATAACACACACCCATGCTGGCTAATCAGCGTCTCATTGTCCACGGAGGACTCCTATAGACCGCATCTTCTTCAGCTCGGCTTTCCTGCCGCGTCCCGCGTTATCATCAGCCACCATTTCTCCTTTTATTTCACATTACAGGACAATGAGATGGCATGTTACTGTAGCGCTAGCCATTGGGAGGACTGTGCGGAAACAGTGGGGCAATAGCATAGCGGGGTAGCTGTGGTGTATTATTAAATGTGTTTACGCCGACGGGTGTTAGCGTTGTGGCTAGCTGCTGCGTATAATTAAAAGCGTGCACGTACGTCGAGCGAGAGGGGTGTTAGTGGCGCGTCGAGGTTTTGTTTAATACGCGAGGTGTTAACATAGCAGGTTAGCCGCTGTGCCTAATTCTGTGCCGGCTCGTGTCCGTGTGTACCATTTCACAGCTCAAGGGGAGACACAATATTCCTCTCCTTTTATCTCTTTCATCTCTCCCTCTTTGACGCCCTGCATTTTCTCTTCATCCTCTCCCTGTCCGCCTAATAGTGTTCCCTCCTCCACAATCACGCGTTTACCTCATCTCAGAAACACTACAGAACACATCTCATGGCCTGCAGAGATGGACAAACCTGCATTTGGACGGAGGGAGCAGAGGAAAATAGCGTGTCAGAGAGAGGGAGAGAAAGAAAGACAGTTTAAAAAAAACGGTTTATTTGGCCTTTCAGGCTGTTGAACTCTGCTAATTGTAGAACTCATTAAAAATCAGGTTGGAGGGAAATGCTATAGGCTTGATGCACAAGGCCTATCGTGCAGAACGCATAATCCCACCAACAGACACACACACACACACACACTTGAATACACAAACACTCTGCTCTAATTCTGGGAGAGCTCAAGTTGAGTAGAGCAAAACATTCACCAGCAAAACTTTCACCAACTCCAGCAGAATGCATTCTGTTAATTAGCTTAGCACTGCCCTGTATGTGTGTGTGTGGGGGGGGCTATATCATGGAAAGTAAATTAAAAAATCATGAGAGAAATTAAATAAGTCAATTCTTTTCCTCTGATTTTCAAAATGTTGTTTTTTTCTGGAGAATGTCATGTGCCACAGGGCTGCACGGTTAATCAAAATAAAACCAAAGTTGCGATATGGCTTTGTGCGGTAATCATATCACAAAAGCTGTGTTTTTATTAAGTAAATATATGTGCTGGGTGGTTCAAAGTAAAGCTTGTAACTACAGTTGTAGTGTAAAATTAAATAATTACATTATTTTAAATTACATTGAAATATTACAATATTTATATTTAGCACTATTGTTAAAAAAAATAATTACATTAGTAGTAGTAGTAGTATCCTTTTATTCAGACTCATGGTCCATCCATATACAAAGAAAAGACAAAAATAAAATAAAATACAATAATACAAATACACAACACAAAGTTACAAATGACTCGTTTTGAAAAGACACTTATACCAGTGTCCCCAAAACTGAGACATGTAGCGTGTGGCACTGTACCTAACATTCACCAGCACCACAACAACTTGATTAACAGGTTACTATTAATACCAACTTGATACCATTAATGGTATTCACAAACATTTTGCAAATCATAAACATTTTGGCCAAAACTTAAAAACAAGCACAGTAAACCTAGAACTTTTTTAAATCACGCAATCGGACTAAATGGAATTTGATTTTATTCCTTGAATCATGCAGCACTATTTTTCCTATTTGTTTTGTCACTTATTTAAGAGTGTGTGTGTGTGCGGCTCTGCTCTAGTTACCATATAACTGAATGAGATCGATGTGTTTGGATTGAGTGTGTATTGTCAAGGGCTCTGTGGGATTCAGATCTGTGGATGCGGAAGAGGAACTCTGGAGGAGATTTTGCCGTCAAGGCCAAATCTGCCATGCAACACACACACACACACACACACACATAAAGCTCAGCTCTCTGCCAGACACTCTCAGCCATCTGCCTGATTTTTCTCAGCTCAAACAAACACACCCCAATGTGACAGCAGCAAACTTTTTGTTAAGGAATTACCGTTGTATGAATAAATGGGTCTAAACAAATGTTTTTCTTACTCTTTACTAACATGCAAAGTTTCCTTTCCCACTGGAATGCCGAACTAACGTTCAATGCTTCACTAACCACCTCTTTCTCTTTGCTCTTCTTTTTTTGGCCATCCCTGTTTGTTTGCTTGCTCGCAGACGTGTTGGATGGGGTGAGTGTGGAGGGTGTGGATGAGGAGGGCAGGAGTGATATTGAGGCGGCGGCGTCTCACGCTGATGATGTCACACATACTAACCCTGAGGAGGAGCTGTCTTCTTCATGTCTAATGGATGATGATTTTACTAACTCTGCCAGTGACCTGGCCTCTCTGGGTAACCCAACACTGCATGACCTATGCTTGTGTTTGAACGTGTGCATGTTAATGCTACACACCTGTGCTTGTGTATAGTAGTTATGTTCTGTGTGCATCTACTTCTGTTAGTTTCTAACTCTAGTGTTTTTATTTTTTGTTTTTACCTTTGACCTTTTATCCTACCATAATAACCCTTCATTTAGTAGGGCTGCATGATTATTAAAATTAAACTGAAATCATGTTATTAATATTATCATTATGGTCATATTGATATATAATCACAAAATCTTTGGTCCAAATTGTGCAGCCCTAGAAACAAGCACGGCAAACCGGCTCTTTTTTTAATTCTCTGAAAAATCTCCGATTTTTCCCCCCTAAATTGTTCAGCCCTTTAATTTAATATTTCTTCTGTTTCCTTTGCTATTACTTTCTATTTTAAGCACCTTTTAAAATGTATCTTTTAATTCAAAATAAGCTCATCTGTTTTAGACACAGAAGGGTTGTTTGTGTCTCTTAGAGTTTAATTAGTTTCATTAAAAACTATTTGAACATTTTCCCAAGACAAACACAATTATTTCGTTTGTTTTCGTGTCTTGCTGAGTAAGTCATATGATGTATATGATTTATTCTCCATCTCTTTAGTTTACTTATGTAAGTCTATCGTCATTGTTTGTTGCATTGTTTGGTTTGTGTTTTTGTCTGTTATTGTGAAAAGACAATCTTTTTTCCTGCATCGTGATTATGAAAAACGAGCTAATTTTGCTCATTTCAGTCTTACTTTTTTTTTTTTTTTTCTTCATAGCACAGTTGGACCTGCTTGCAATCACATCATTCTCTATAGGGCACGGCTTTTTGGTTACTGCTGTATCAGTAGAAAATGAGCTTGTGTGCTCAACATTTAAATACTTGGTCAGCATGTTCTGTAGCAGTTGCAGCGTGCTTTCAGAAACCCTCCTCCTTCCACAGCTCCACCTGTATAGATCTGCTACGGGTGATTCATGTATGTTTATTGTACAGCAGCAGTGTGTCGTGTATGAATTGGCAGTAGCTAGTCCCATTGCTCTGCAGCAGCGTAGTAGATTTATTCAGCTAGACCAAATATATCAACATTGTCATACCCATTACAATGCCAAACACTCAGAGAGTTGTGACGTAAGAAATGAATGCATGTCATTATTATGGTGCACACTTTTAGTTAGTTGGGGATGTGACTCTTGTGTTTGAGCAAAACTGTTGGTCACACACACATACACACAATTGACTCCTGTGGTGTTTTTTGGGCGGGAGAGAGAGGGATGCTGGGAGACGAGGAGAACAGGACCCACATGAAAAGCTTCCTCACCTCACTTTCATCTCCAGCTCAGATGAGAGAGAGAGAGGAGGAGCTACACCTGCTAGTGAAAGGTTACTAGAGAAAGAGACTTGGAGAATATAAAGACAGACATAAAATAAGGCACCAACACATGTAAAAGGCAAGTCTGCATGTGAAGGAAGAAATTCATTTGAAGAAATTCAAGTCATTGTTCATTTGAAAAGAAAGAGGAGGTATTGTGGGTTGTATTTCTTTAAAGTAATCACAGTGACTAGCACTGTTCCCCTTAAGCCGTGCACATGTGTGACTGCTCACCTAAATACTAAAAATAAATACTTTGGGCAGCAGTCAGTTTAAAAAATGGATGGTGGAAAGCTAGAGATTTCTCAAATTTGAGCTAAATGAATGGACACTGTTTCAACTGGAGTTTATCTGAGTGTCCATTGAATTATAGCTAAATGAATGGATAGTGTTTCCGCTGGAGTCCGTCCAAGTGTCCATTGATTTTTTTTTTTTTTTCTCAGTATGCAGCTGAAGCTGTGAGAAATCTTGTGTGGAAATACATAGCACTGATTAATTCCCGAGAGGATTAATTCACAAATAGTATAGCACAAAGTTCATTGTGGCATACAGAGGCTCACAAAAGTCGTGCATTATTTTATTTTGTTGTGATCTCAACCAAGCAAGTTTTAGAGTTTTTCTCTCTTCTTTTTTTCCAAGAGAGAAACTGGAAGACAACAATAATGCAAGGCCTCTAGATAACACTATTAATGATGTTAAAATGCATTAATAACTTTATTATACTTATACTATTATAATATCATAATTATACATAATAATTTATATGTAATAAATATGTATTATAATTGTATTCATTAAAATGAAGTTATACATTTATATAAATGATCCGTTTCAATATGTTTTGTTTGTTAATAATGCATTAGTAATTAATTAATTTATACATTTAGGAAAAAATATGTAATGATATTCTTATGAAATATACAAAACAATAACAATATATATATATATATATATATATATATATATATATATATATATATATATATATATATATATATATAATATACACTACCTTTCATATACACTACCTTTTTATAACTTTTGCGTTTAGTAAAAACATTAATAGTTTCCTGCCATTATATTGATGAAAATTGAAAAAAGTCTTAAACAATTATTCTATTTTTATTCAATACAGGCTTTCAAAAAAGCATTTTTGAAATGTAGTGTACATTATATTTCTCTGTAAAATCCAACCAAAAAATCCATGTTGTGCATTGGGAACAACAACAAAAAGAAAAACGTTTAATTCAAAACATGTGATTGGGTGCCATTTATGAATCAAGGGAGACATTCCAGGTGTGTCATGCTCACAGCATCTCGCTATCTCTCCAGCAAAGTGTGTGTGTATGTATGTGAGTGTGTATGAGGTTGAGAGGGCCAGTTTGCTTAAAGGCAAACATTGTCATGTCCTCTGCTTATCTGTGTGTTGGAGACGAGTGGCCTGCTGCATATAACTCTTCCTCCCTCTCTCTCTTTCTCTTTTTAGGTGTGATGAACAGCAGGCATGTAGACCTGAAGCTCAAGAAGCTCACAGAGTTTCGGCCACAGGGTGGCAGCTCTCCTTCCTCCTCATCCTCTTCTTCATCACTGACGGCATCCAGTACTTCACCCCTCAGCCCTGAATCAGGCGGCCTGCAGGTAACATTTACACCCACCTGCTCTATCTTTAATTGCGTTAGCTAAGCAAGCAGCACTAATATTATTGCTCATACTTAGGGAATCATTGTCAACAAAAACTTTGTTGAGTAAGACATGAGTCACTTCAAATTGTGACTTGTAGCTTAAAAGTTGTAATATTTACTTTTCTAAGTGACTTATAACAGATTTGAAGATAGAATAAGTATTAAAAGCTTTACAATGAGTCATATTTAGGGATCAGAACTGATTGGGGCTTTGCTCTTTCTGTTTTGGGCTTGTAAACAACCACCCAGAACACCCTAGTAATTACATAGAAGTGTGCTGAAAGACACCACACAAATTTTCATCAGGATATGCAAAAATATACCCGAATAAACATTCCCAAAGGTCATTGGGAGCTTATTTATTGCATTTTATTGTATGCTTGTTATGGTAGTTTTAACAGTATGAAATTATTGGCTTGGTTCTCATTCTCTTGCGTGTCTATGCGTGTGAGGTAAAAGGCCAAGACAGATTGATTTTCTTTGATTCGCTGTCTCTTGTTTATTTTTTGTCTGAGGATCATCATGTGTTTATATATTAAGCCAGAACACATGAATGACATTTTACAGCCATTACCTCATATCACACCTGACCTTTTCTGAGAGAGAAGAGAGCTTTGGATGTATCGACAGCAGCGTGTGGCTCACGATGTTGACATGCAGTGGATTGATTTACCTTGTTTATTAAATACCAGCGTTCTGTGTGTAAGAACATGCATACCTGTGTACTGCAGACTGCTTGGTGTTTATACGTGTGTGTGTGTGTGTGTGTGATGACCTCCTAGCTCGCTGTTGTATTCAGAGCCCCCAGGTGGTGACTGTAGGGCATGTTCAGAGATGCTGGCGACTACCTTCCCCCACCTGTTCGCCCCTTTCTACCTCTCTCTTTCTCTCTGCTGACAGAGGGGATTTCCTGTGAGCAGATGTTAGCAGGCTCTTTGATGCACAATGACTGCAGTGATGTGTTCGTTTGAGTCGGCAGGCCTCTTTCAGTGCACT
Organism: Pimephales promelas; assembly: GCF_988280905.1. Classification (NCBI taxonomy): domain Eukaryota; kingdom Metazoa; phylum Chordata; class Actinopteri; order Cypriniformes; family Leuciscidae; genus Pimephales; species Pimephales promelas. Next base: position 21,450,530 of record NC_142783.1, read on the forward strand.
GCAGCAGGTGTGAAATAATTGGTTGAGGTTTCCCAAGGACTAATCACAAATAGGTTAGATTCCAGAGACAGATATACAGACATGACGAGGATGACTCAAATTGTCACACATGCAGCGATTCATTTGGGTTGGAGAAGAAGAATATTTACCCAGTAATATTATTGATAATAATTAAAGCTGCAGTCCGTAGCTTTTTGGGGGTTAAAAATTATCCTAAATTCATTTTTGAGATAATACGTAACCAGCCAGTGTTCAAAGTTATCTGCTTGCCTTAGCTCGATTCAAAGCGGTAAGCTTGCAATAATGTTTTTAATTCCAGTGGTACTGGTGGATTTCCGAGGGAGATTCGAGCATGTCTTCGCGTCATTACGTCACATCTGTAAAAAATAAAGTCGGAGTCTCAACTAGTATACGCTATATTGCGTGTGAGGATGCTGGAGGTGGACATTTATAGCCTTTGCTCACAGCACTTGATATAATTAAACTTATCAATTTGGCGGATCCAGAAAGGTTCAAACGACAATCACCAGTGACAACTGTAGATTCACCTGCTGTGAAATGCAAAAGCCTTCGAAAAAGAGACTGCAACCGGACCCATGCGAAAAACAAGGATACATATCGGAAGGACATTACTTGTAGTCACGCAATGCTGACGCTGTTAACATTAACAATTTGAGAACGGTATAATTTGCACGGTTTTGTGTGATATGATAACTTATAAGCGATTGTTAGATTTAATCAGTGCATTTTACTGCAATGTCAGAACCAGAACAGTGGATGTTACTTGTTCAGATGACATTTTCCAGTGAAAATTATTATGTTGGTCATACTTCCAAAAAGAATAATCTGTGATTGTGAATCCCAGTATCCACACCGGCACGGTGACTGACAGCCGCACTTTCTCCTCAAACATTGTGTTCATCCTCACTGTGCCGTGTGGAGGGTGTTGAATTTGCGTAAAGTTGATAATTCCGTGAATTACTGCAGTTGCAGATTTTGAACAGAGATGGCAACAAAGAGGAAAAACACTTTTCTGCAACTTTAATCAATAATAGCATAATTTATACACAATATATATTGATTAATAAAAATTAAGTGTTAGCAGTAACTTTAACAAAATGAAGGGAAAAACTGCCTCGACAAAACAATTTTCTGCTTTTACTTTCACCTACACTAGCGTTGAAAAGTTTGGGGTTAGTAAGAATGTATTTGTTTTATTTTCATTATTTTTTTATTCATTGCTCCAGTGTTAAGTCACATGACCCTTCAGAAATCATTCTAATAGGCTGATTTGCTGATTTTCAAAAACAATTAAAAAACATCCCAAATTTTTGAATGGTAGTGTATGACACTAATTTAAGCAAAAAAGAAAATGATACATGTGCACATGACCAATGCAGTCAAGAACTGGCAATTGTTTCAGAGGAACAGTACAATTTCTATCTTGAAATTGACGGTAAGTTGAGGTGATTTAACCGATAATTTCTAGTATGCCTTCCTTATGAAATGGCTTTTAGTGATGAGGGTCTTGTACTCTTTCTCTGAACAGTTCAGCACCTGCTGCAGAACTGCAGGCCTACACAACAGGCCAAAGCCCAGGGGAGGATCAGCAGGGTTACGAGCACTGAGGCTCTGAGCCTCGGTGGTTTGTGGGGTTTTAAAGAAAGAGCAGCTCACGCTTTCTCTTGTCTCTTCTGACCTTCACCCTATTCTCCATTGCAACCTTGTCTTCATGAAGAAGTTTGAGTATCAATGTGTTCCTCCTCAAAAGAATGTCTTTTCTTGCCTTTTTAAAACAAACGCATTAGGATCACATTCTCTCTCTCTCTGGCCTGCTCTTGTACCGTCTTTTAACTCTTAAAAAAATCTGAATCATCCGCTCCATCCCTCGAGGATTCTTCCGTCCCACAACTCCTCGAGGCCATAGTATCACGGTGTGGGACAGAATGGTTCCCCCCAGCACACACACTGCAGTCCCCCAGTGCTCCCGGTTGTGTCTCATTAGCAATTGTCTCTATGCACTGTGAGCCTGCTGCCATGGTGGCACACGATAACCGCCTGCAATGAGCAGCAGACCGCAACATTAGTCACGCATCCCAGATAGACACACACACCTCTGCCAAAATAATACCCACCACCACAATAATGATCGGGACGATAACAGATTAAAAAGCGCTGATCGCGATGTGGGGATAGCCCTGATATCTTCCCCAGCCAGGGGTACCGAGGGGCCGTGGGGGCAGGTGTTTCAAGGAACGGGTTGTTAGCGAGGGTTGGAGGCCTTGGGTCCTTCGGGAAACGAGGATTCTAGCGGGGCTTTGGGTTTGAATCCTGTTTGTTTTCTTTGGACTTTAACATGAGAGGAATCAGACGGGGTTAAAGGGCTTTGTTGAGCTGTCTCTAGAGATCCAGGCTGTTGAATGTGTCGTTTTAACACGTAACACGCTCACGCCTTTGGTTTTGTGTGATGACTGCGGTACTCATTACACTTATAGGGATGTACTTAGGGTGACGTTTTTTCACCATCAGATTGCCATTGTATGATGTTTTAGGAATGAGTATATTTTGCTTTATTTATTAACTTTTTATTTACTTTATTTTATTAACAAGTTAAATGTATTATTTATATTTAACTTAATAAAAATGTACATGTTGAGATTAATCAATTCTGTAGAAGTGGTAAAGAATGGTTAAGATGTGAACATTCACATGTATTCGTTTTATATATATATATATATATATATATATATATATACACCCAAGTGTTTTCTCATCTAGCCTATAGGAATTTCTGAAAGTTAAGTTACAATTTGTCGTGATGGCTGAAGAGAAGCTGCAGATTATGGCTTTGACAGCTAATATCGTCCCTTTAAACGTGGGATTAGTTGAATAAACAGCTATTACTGTTAATATTCACACAGGCTAAATTTGTTGTTCTCTAGGGAGATACTAATTGTAGCTTTGTTTTCAGAAGTTATAATTTTAAGTATAAACAGGCCAGAGGTAGTATGTGTATCTGTTTGTTCACACTTGTCTTTATTAGCTGTGTGGTTTCCGTACACACACCAGTGAGCTAGCGTCTGCACTAACAATGTTTCTCCCTCCTATTCTCAAGCAGTGGAACGTGTTCGCTAATTGCGAACTTTATAAGACGTTTCCTATTATTATTGACGTTGCAAATGTTATTCTGAACGCCGTCGTTTCGCTTTCCAGTCTGCTTGGCTTATTGGGCCTGGCACATAATAACACATTTTAATATTGAGTTGATTGGAAGCTGCAGTGAGAAGCTGCTAACACATGTTCGCTTCCAAGACAATAGTGCTTTTAATTTGCATAATCTGAATACATTTTCTGGCTCAGGTTTTGTTGAAAGTAGACTTAATTGCCTTATTTCTTTTGTGCTTGTGAGTTAATGTGGGACTCTGAGATGTACCAAGTGCTGCAGAACCTTTCCTAGACTGTTCTTCAGGCACGGCGCTCCATCGTTAAACATTTCTTGGCCATGTGTGTCTAATTTGTTCTTTTCTTTAATGTCGACCAGCATCAGAAGCAACTTTTATTCAAATGACTCCGCTCTACTTTTAAGTTAACTGTTCTTTTACTCTTTTTTTCCCCCCTTCATCCCTCCCTCTCTTTTTTTAATGTGTTTATAGAATAATGTGGACGAATTGCACGCAGAGCGTCTCCGCAGGGCTACGGAACGTCTGCGTAGTCCCGTTGTCTTCCACAAGGAGTCTGCTGTCAGGAAAACACAGCTCAAATCATTCAGCCAATACGTAGAGACCAGGCCAGGTGAGGTCCTTTACTTTTGCTGATGTCACTTCCTCCAGTTTGACTGCATAAACAAAGATTATGAAGGATTTTGCATTGTGGAACACTTAAGTGATTAATAAATTAATGTATTTAATGCATAAAGATGAGCATGTCTGTTACATTCAGGTTTGTGGTTCAGTTCTGCCAATTAGGCTTATTGTAAAACGAGTATTGAAGTGTCTCTTAAAGGTCTTCAAGAATACTGATGATAGTTTAACAGCTTTATAGGGTGTTTATATATAGTGATTGTTTTAATGGAGATGTCAGATCTGTCTGATTGGGTGAGGTTTATCTTCATATTAATTTATAATCAGGTGAGAATCGACCAACTTTTAATCTCTCTCTCTCTCTCTCTTTCTCTTGTTTTAGAGGTTAAAAGGCAGAGATCCGTGCCTGAAGATCTGAAGAGGGTTGGCGAGGAGAGAGGAGCTCTGACAGAGATGGAAGGACGAAGGCCAACTGAAGATGAAGTACTAAATGCAAATTTATATTCTGTGGCAGCACTGCTCGTTCTTATGTTGTCTGTGACACCAGGTCATAGTTGGACGTCACAGTCGCACTTAGTCACTCACATCTGTCTGAGGGGCAGAGAGGTTTTTGAACACTGATGCCAATCTGTTCTTCTCTAAAGCCAAAGAGGTCAGCCAAATTAGACTGCTATTCCCTGATAATTATAAGATTAGCAAAAAGGGAAAAGGACAGAGTAGTGGATATACCTTTTTCACTCCACCTTTCTTTCTTTTTCTCAGAACACTTTCAATTTGTCCTGAATCTCCCCTCCATTTTTGTCTCCATTTCTGGTTCCAATGTCAATCAAAAAAATGTATTGATTTATTTTTAAGAGAATAAACACGTAGTGTGAATATATACAAATAATTATAGATCTATGCAATTATCATTTCTTTCTTTCTCTCTATGCAGGCTGATCTAAAGAAACTACAGTATTTTAATTATTGCAGCACCAAATATAGGGACAGAGCATAGAGAAACATATCCTGGGAAGAGTGAGATAGAGACACAGAAAGAGAGAGAGGGAAGGTCAGTAGAGACCAGCTTTGCCCCTCTCTGTGTAGGGGTTAATGGGTGTTGAACTTGCCCATTACCCAGCTCAAGCTGAATTACCCAGCGAATGATGTTTGCATTAATATAATATATATGGAAATTTCAACACTTAATTATGGCAGAGAGGCGAGAACAGGGGGAGGGGGCTGATCATGTGTAAAATTGATTTGTGGAAGAAGTATTTGATAGAGCAGCGAGGAAGAGGAAGGTAGTTTGATGGACAGCAGGAGGACTCAGGCAGAAAAAGTGCTGTCTTGGATGAAAAAAAAAAACTTTTTTCCCCATTTCCCTCTTTCCTATTATGAAATAAGGTGCATCAGCACTAAAATATATATATATATATTTTGCAGCAATCTTTAGGATGTGAATTTAAATGAGCACTCTTTCCCCCCTCCCCCACTTTTCTTAGAATATTAGGAAGGTTGGAAGGAGGAGAGGACAGAGGTGGGTGATAAACGAGTGGAAGAAAGGGGGGTGGAAGTGCTTGTCACTATCACACACTTGGAAATAAGCGTGCAGTTTAATTACTGTATTTGTCCCTAATCACTGTCTCATCCTTCATTTCAGTGTTTCCCATGAGCCAGAGGGTGCTGGCACCAGGGCCACATGCGTAACAGAATAGAAGCGTGTTTCCAAACGCGTACATGTGTGAATCTGAGCACACACGTGTGCTGTGTAGATCTCTTAGATCCCTGCTGATAGGCCCTTAGGCACTGACCCACCTCTCCCACATATTTCAATTTTGCCTCTCTGCGTGTCAGTCTCCAGACTGCTGTAAAACTGGATTCTCTCTGCGGTCATTTAGCATGTGTTTATATTGGTGTGTAAGCGCACCCTCCTGCCTCCAGGCTTCACACATGAAGTCAGACCTCAGCATTTAAAGCTACAGTCTTTATAATATTGGTATATGGGTCTAAATCTTCAAACATAGTCAGATTTTTTATTATTATTATTAAATCTAATTTATTTTATATACATGTTTAAGCCAACATTATACAATTTTTATACAACATTATTAAGCCATGAATAAATAAAAATAAATAAATAAATCCTATTCAGGATTATGAATATTAATATATGAATATACATATATTTTTTTAAATAGAATGTATTATTAATTTATTTAAAAAACAACAAAAAGAAATATATATATATATATGTATGTGTGTGTGTGTGTGTGTGTGTGTGTGTGTTTTTTATTATTTTTTTTATTTTAAATGTGTGTATTATTGTTATTTAATACCTCATCTTTGTAATTAACCTAATTTGGGAAAGGTTTTAAATAATTTTTATCACATCCTAATTTTTAAAGAAAGGTGAAAAAAGTACATTCATTCGCTTAATTAATTAAAGCAGTATTCACCAGTAATTATTCTGACCACTGTTCCCCTGGTATTAAAAAGCTGTATAAACCCAGGATGTGATGCTTCATTTCTTACCTCTCATCACTCCCCCTTCCTCTCGTTTGTTCTTGCCCAGCAGAAAGCGTTCAAAGACACCAGTCAGTACGTGGTGGGAGAACTGGCGGCGCTGGAGAGCGAGCAGAGGCAGATCGACACGCGGGCCTCGCGTGTGGAGAAGCGTCTGCGCTATCTCATGGACACAGGTACGCCGCCCAATTACACTGTAAACAGTTTTGGCAAATTGAGCGTTCACAAACTCTTATGGAGTTTGGGAAGTGTGAATCTTTGAAGCCGGGATGTTGGGGCGGCAGCGGGGATATGAAAAGGGGTGGTGAGGATGCAGGGAGGCTCTCTGGGCCGCCGTGATAAGAGAGCCTTCATGGGAGCTGATAACTAGTGCTGATAGCGTCCGCCAGCCAGCCACTATTGAACAGTACCGTGCAGCCATGCGCAACAGAACCCCATATCTGGCCTTCAATGATATGCTGTAGAAGAGAGAGAGAAGGAGGGAGAGAGGGGGATACAGCAGAGGGGTAAAGGGTGAAGAGGGGAGGAAGAGAAACGGGGAGGGTTGCTATTTGTGGGCTGGACAGAAAAGGAAATGTTGAAATAATGAAAGAAACATATTAATAGATACATGCTCTTGCTCTCCTCCTCTCTCTCTCTCTCCCCTTCCCTCTATTCCCCTCTCTTCTTCTCACATATACACATATGAAAGAATGTGGGGGTGATCTTTCAGGTGTGTATAGCAGGGGAAAAGGGCTGCTGAGCCTTTGTTAAAACATAGAGCTTCGTTCTGAGCGAGAACAGCAATGGCTCAGCACCTCAATAACCCTAATTTAAGAACAGCAGCCTGCCATCCAGATGCTGATACGAAACAGTAATTTCTCACAAGGGTTGGGTCATGAAAAAAAGAAGGGTAAAGTAGACGATTTCATTTTTATGCTTCTCCATCACATTGAGGATGATATCATGACTATCACGGTTTTGTGTTTGCCCAACCTTCCATCCATCCCTCTCTCTCTCCCTCTTCCCACTCACCTGGACCCTGTTGAAGTCAAAGCCGCTGTGTCCGTTTGAAGGGTTTTTTCTCGCTCTGACTGATAAATGGCTTGAATGCCCTAGCAGGTGGAGAACCAAACCAGACATTTCAGCAATATTTACACTCACACAGAAATAAGAGGCTCTGTTACACACCAGACCTTGTGTATGATTCTCACCTTAATGTGCTTACCTGTCTGAGCCAGTGCACGCATTTCAGGACTGCAAACGGGTGAATTCACGCTTCAGTCAGGTTCACAGACAACATGATCTTCAGTAACCGCTTCTATACACAAAACAAACAAGGTCATTATGTTATGCTCAACATACACATATTGAATTTAACACACTGCCAAGCTGTGTTGCATTTAATTCTTTAAGTTTTATATAATTGTAATTTCATGGGGATTTAGTTAGTTTTCCTCAATTTATTTTTTTCAGAATATAATTCTGCATACGCATGTTGATTTAACTTTTGTATTGTTTATTTGCTTCCTCCACCCATACCATAGGGTGGTCACTAGATACGTATAAATGCATATATACACATAAATTAGGCAAATAATTTAAATAATTATATTGACATATATAAAATAAACATCTGTATGCATTTACAAATATGTATTTTTTGTGTATATATATATACATATATATAAATAGATGCGTGTACATATATGTGCACATACTAAGTTATATTTCTATACATATAAAAACTGTACTAAGAACTACTCGGGATCCCTGATACCCCCCTCCCCACCTCATTATACGCTCTGCCTTAGTCTGCTGTTTTTTTTGTTGTTTTTTTTTGCGTTTGTTTCCCAGATGAATTCACAGTAATTGGGCTGGTTAATTTATTTACTGTGTGCAGTTCACAGCACATTAAAGAATGGAGATAATTGAACACGAATTGTCAAGTGTCTTCTGATATCAGGCGTATTACAGAAGGGAATGCGTATAAAACTCTATTTCCATGCAACCATTGTTTATGGTAATTAAGTACACAGATGTATTCCTTGGTTGCCTTCCAAGCTTATGGCGACTGCCATTGTTGTCTTCTATTAATATGTAATCAGTAAATAGTTTAATTTTCTAATCTGCAGTTGGAGAATTCACTTTCTAACAGCTCTTAATTATGGCAGAGCCCTAATGATGCAGCCGCTGATGGGCTAGGAGGCCGTCAACCGAACGCAGAGCGCTCGGGGGAAGGCAGAGGCCTGCGGTGGCTCCTGCCTAATGAACTTGTTATTCCCACACCAGAGGGAGCAGTGTCCTTCACACACACACACAGGCTTCTATGCCCATCTCACCAGCAGCTTAACCATTACCTCAGTTAGCCACGTCCCCAGAATTACATCTAAATATGTTAGACGAAAACATATCAATTTTGAGCATTTCGCAAAATCACAAGTGAGAGAGGAGAGCTATTCACGCACTCGCCATTCTGTCCGAGCACAATACCGTCCCGAATCACATTGAAATTTTTCAGCTCGCAGCATTGAAATGTGTGTAAATGTTATCTGCGTAGCTTTTGATATTCAGCAACCCTCTGAATGCATCTCCCTGACATCTGCTCAGCATGCATTTATGCACACATATGATTTTCAAATTGCTTTATAACCTGCAACAATGAACGCAATTATGAAAATAATGGCATTTAAAGGCGCTCTAAAACCCTCACACCTACAGAGTCCTCGATAAGAGATTTTTCAAAAAAGCAGAGGGAAAGAATGAGTTTTAGGTGAGATTAACATATGTTTAAAAATTGCACTTGAGTCTGATAAGATTGACACAGGTTTTATTGCATGCTAATCCTTTCTCCTTTTCTTTGACGCGGTCACAGAAATTCATACAAGACGGATATCATCAGCTTAATACAGTTTACAGACAAGCCATCACAGTCTGTGCCAGCAAAAACAAATGTGTCAGAAGAGGCCCATTTTGTTTGTTTTATTCTCGAGGACGTGGCCATCCTCTTCCACGCTTCTTCACGGATGTGCACCTTTTTATATTTTAGTCTCAAAATGTCAGTCCCTTTTTTTCCCCGCTTCGCCCCCCCCCCCCCCCCCCCAGCTTTCCCACATTAATTCTCCCTGCCCACATTCCAAGACAGTGTTGGCCATGCAGAAATAATTGCTTGAGCGTCTGCGTTTATAGATCTCAGCTCCGCCATGGCTGAAATGGAATTGCTTGTGTGGCTAAGGCAACATGTTTGTAACCAGCCCCTTAGTTTGACTAAAGATTTAAGCTTGGCTACGTGAGTCGCATGGGGAAATGCTCTCCGAGCTCAGACAACAGCTAACAGCTAACACAGCTTTAAGTATATTATCAGGCAAGTTCTTTCAGAAACGTATTGCTAAAGAAGCTTAACATTAATTATTGTAACTTTGGGAAGATTACATCCACAGCATGCTTGTAAGCGGTGGCATAGTCCTCTTGACCTCCTATGCAAGAGCTTAAAGACACTAGAATGGCATTTCAGCTGCATTAATAGGATAACCAGTATAATCTTTCCGCAGTAAGAGAAGGAAAAGTGTTTAGAGCATAATACCGGCCCCGGTTCTGGGGACGAGACGGGTTTTGTGATGGCTCACGCAATCGGCACGCACCGGGTTCTATCGGTGTAATCGCAATTTTTTTTTTCTTTCTTCTCTTGTCTCTCTTTGAATTCTCTTTTTTCCCTTTTCTCTCCCTCGGTCCTATTCTTTCTCCTCCATGGGATTTGCATGCTAGTTCGGTAGCTTGTCCACTCTAATTTTAAAGACCAAAGACCTCGTTTAGCCTTCCTGCTAAGCGTGCACCGTGAGTAGCGGAAAAGTAAGCCTGGAGACAAACGCAGGAATTCGGCTCATAAGGGTGGCTTTTATCGGCACGACCAAAGGCCAGCGCTGGATCAGGAGGTGACTGCCTATTCAGGTTTAGTGCTGGACTATGTCCTCGACTTCAAGAGCTGGTTAACATCAGAATGGTCCATTTTCGCCTATTGGCTTTTGCGGCCTTTGTTCTTCCCACTGGTTTTAATTCTTACCGGACCGTTACGTGCGCAGCGTAAATCTCTTTTGTGAAGTCATGTGTTCTCGCTACCTAATATCAACAGGTTAGACCTTTAGCCTCAATTAATGCATGATGTAAGACATTAGCTCTACTCTTGTATTAAACAAAATGAGGGTAATTTCTCCTTGCATTTGTCCAGTCTATTGTGATGATCTCTGTAAGCAAGAAAGAAAAACGCCTCACATCACCCATTTTTAATCGCCGTTTGAATGTTCGCAAGGCAAAAACAATTTAATTAGTTAAATTGCATTGACTTTACATTCAAACCCCCAACCAGCAACCCCTCCCTCCAAAAGCTTTTCCCAGATATGAAGAGGGTTTTTTTTTTTGGTCTGGTGTCAGGCTTTCAAACATTCTTTAACAGTTGGATGAAAGAGGATTTTAAGGAAGATTAGAGAAGGGGATCCTCCAGGCATTGTCTGAGAATCTTAAGATAAAACACACGGGTTGGATAGTGTCTGTGGAGGGGGGTGTCAGGGGGAAGGGTTTGTTGGTTACAGGAGATACGGCCTGCATTGTGAGACATGTAATTTAGATTTTTTATAGCGGCACGGAAATTGCGATGAGTCGCCATCATAGAGCTCCCTCTCATCTCTGTTTGTTTTCATTTTCCCTCTATCCCTCTCTTTCAGCATCCGCCCCCCCCCCCCCACCCCTCCACCCCCATGTGGCCTTGCTGTCCTCTAAATTGTTGGTGTGAAGTTAAGTTAAACGCTGCTACATGTGGCATTGCAGGCAGGCAGTGATATGCCTGATTAACATTTTCAAAAAGGGCCACAATGATGGCGCTTATTATAATCTCTCCTTTATTGAAGCATCTTGAGGCCTTTTCATCTCCCCCCACCCCCTTGACTGCCATTCCAGTAAGACCCAGCCAAACGCAGCTAGTGCCGTGCCACTGCGGCTCCATACGCGTAGAAAAACAGAGAGCCACTCTCTGCAACGCCAGCCAAGACCTCAATGATCTGCTGGGTTTTTTTTTTTATTGTGGCACTGGTGTGTGTGTCTGTCTTTTTCATTTTTATTGGATTTTTGTCTGTAATGTAGAGGACGGTCGAGAGTAGATGGGAATGGTTTTGTGTAATGCTGGCGAGATTTGAACTTGCATATCATGTGCGCAACACCCCACTTTTTGTCGCAAACACAAGCTGTTGTTCAATGAAAAATTCTTTGACACGTATTTAAGAAAAAGCTAACAGACAGTAACAACTCTGACATTTAAAGTATTTCTTTAAGTTGGCCTTTTGAATGTCATTCAATAATTGTGTTGTTAAATTTGTTTTTAATTTTATTACATTCGATTTTTTTCTGATAAGTTCTCATTGTGAAAAAGGCTTAGCAAACAGTTTGGGTGCGTGGGACTCGGTTTGCATAATTGATCATTATTTGGTTTACAAATTGTCTCCTGACAACATAATTGAATTTCAGTCATGCACTTAATTAATAGACCTTTTCATATGGAAACTGATTAAGACACACTTTACAATTAAGTGTAATGACGCGGGGTTGGCCTGTAATTAGGGGCATTCACGTGCTAACAGCCCTGCTATGCTAGCTCAGTTGTTGTTCATTTCCCTTTGTATGGGCCTCTTTAGGCTACACATTCCTCTAGCGTACTACCTGAACCTTATCAGCACACAGTGTCTCTCCCCAGCCCACCTTTAGCATGCTAAAACACGCTAACGACACCCAAAACAGCTCATTTGAGCTAATGGAAATGACCATTTAAATGCTATTGTTCTGCTGTTAGCCGCTTAGTAGAGATGGAGAGATAAGCAAGGGAAGCTACTTTTATAGTTACTGTAGGGAGGAGACTCATTATCAATTTGTCCTTAAGCAAACCTGAGGAAAGAAAAAAATGGAAGGGTTTGGGGGGGGGGTTGCAGAATCGACAATGCAGATGTGTGGAGGACGGCTAATAGTGTTAGCACATCCATTACTCTCCTCAGCTTAATTCATTAAGCAAATTGGGCGGGAACCATATTGGCCTTGTTGAAATACGTGCAATATGACACTGCTCAAATTTGTTCTAACACATGGCCCGGGGAGACGAGCCGACCGCTCTAATGGGGGAGGAGGAGCAAATTATGCAAAGACACACTGCAGGAGGGAAATGACTACAACGCAGAGGGAGTTGCACCTCTGCACTCAACTAACCCATTTTCCTTCACTCTGAGCCATGTCACATTCATTATCCTATCTTGTTGTACCTTTTGACCTTAAAGGGATAGTTCACCCATAAAATGTAAACTCATTTATTCGACCTCATGTCATTCCAAACCTGTATGACTTTTGTTCTTCTGTGGAGCACAAAAAAATAGATTTTCTGAATAGTGTCTTTTTGAAAACACCATTGTTTGAAAAGGACTAGAATGTTGTTTTGGACCACATTGACTTTCATTGTTTGAACAAAATTAGTTGAGACATTCTTCAATACATCTTCTTTTATACAATGCACATTATATTACTTGGCCCAAGCTGGGATGTCTGGTAAATATAATAGGGACTTTTCAAATGCGTTTGACAGTCGTCTGTAAAGCTGAACATCTAGGGGACCAGCAGATGTGTTTCACCCTCAGCAATCGTATGCTCAGACGTTTACTTGGAAAACGGATTAAGCAAATAAAAGCAAATAATATATTAGCAAGAAAAACATTCTGCAGGTGTTGACGGGACCTTGCTGCTTGTGCTAATTTGTCGTCTCTACAGGTAGCCAATTTTAGCATCTCTCAGGGTTCGGTGTGACTCTAAATGGAGTGTTGCTCAAGCTCTGATAACCCCCCAGAATTTCACACCTCTAGTATGTAAACAGAGAGGTAGAGCAGGTCCTAAGTAGATGAGATAACAGAAATACTCCTAAATGGCTACAACCTGTCCTTAATTCACACCAATGTCTTACCAAAACACTTTTGTTCCAAATAGGTGGGGCTAAGGCTGCTTCCTTTGTTCATGCTAGCTCATATTTACTGGTAGTTTGTTACTGTAGCTGCAAACGATTTACATCTGTTGATCCGCAAGATTTTTCAGACAAACGTCAAAAGCATCTATAAAGTCCTTGTTAAAATTATTGCTCATGCTACGCGATATAATGCTTCATCATAAACAATTTACATGGACATTTCTTTAAGAAGTTTTTTTGTTGTTGTTGTTGTTGTTTTGGACCCTTTTGACTTCACCATAGTGACAAAAACAGTTGAAACTTTCTTAATATAATATATCATCTTTTGTGTTCAACAGAAGAAAGTAAGTCAAACAGATTTGGAAAAATAAATTTAATAAGTAATTTCCTTGAAGACATGTAATCTAAATGTCTTTTTTCTTTGTATTATACCTACAAATCATTCATTTACTGAGAAGATACAGAAGTTGTCAATTTTAGCACTTAATTCAGGTGCAGTCATCTCAACACTGTTAGTTTTGGTCCAAGAACAAGAGATGGGGGCAGGAATGCAAGCAGCCCTTTTCCATTTGGCTTTGTGGAGATTTTGCGAAGCTTCATGCAATCACAGATACATATGTATGTGCTCATTCCTCCCTCCTGGAAGGCACCTTTTTACATGTACATGTCTACTGGGGTCCCCCCACCCTTGCAAACAGGCCTCCCCTCTGTCTACTAATCAGTACTCAGCTAGATGCATTGTGACCCTATGCAAATCTATTTACATTGGAATAGGGGAATCAGGGGATCCTAAACTCAGGCATCGAAGTTGAAGAAAGAATACCCAAGGCCAACAAATAAATGAAAGTTTGCTCAAATCCGTAAGATAATGGGGTCTGTGTTCAGACTTACCACAGTGGAGAGATAAACACAGGGATTACTTGGGGGTTTTGCATCAGTTGCTTTCTGCTGGGTGGCCTTACTTGTCAAAAAGGGAGAAAAGGGGAGCGAGAGAGAGAGAGACAGAGAGAGAAAGAGAATAGGGGAAAAAAAAACGTTTAACGCAAGGACATTCACATGGCACATTGAGAAAAGAAGTACCGCTAATTCCATCAAAGCCAGAGAAATCAGCCATTAATTTATTCTGCTCTCTCCCTCCCCCTGTAGCTATTGTTGCTTTGGTTGTTGATCATTTCGGTAACATCTGGTCTGGGCTTTTTTTTTTTTTTTTTTTGGAGGCCAGTTAGTGTCAAGCAGATGACCCCCATCAACGTGGCCAAAAAAATCACTCTGGTGTCTCATGCTGTCGTTGTCGTTCTGTTGGTAAGAACAAAAAATGCAGGGTTTGTGTCTGAATATCTCATGCAAAAAAATGTAAAAAATCAAACACTTTTAATAATGACAAGCAAGCAATTTTAGTAGGTGAAAACTTAACATTAATGCAAATTTTATCCAAAGTAACTTGCGTATTCTCATTTATACATTTGATGTGCCCTTAAATTTAACCAATGACCTTGATGTTGCTATTCCCATGCTTTACTTTTTAAGCTACAGTCAGGAATTCTAACATTAATAGTGTCAAGGTTTGCAGTCAGTTAATGTGGCCTGCATATGAAGGCATGACTACAAAAGACCATTCTATTAAATTGAAAGCTGTAGTATTTGGTACGAAGCGTTTCCTCCTCAGATCTTCATAAGGGTTATGGTTGTGCAGGAGTGGACGATTTGGAAAGATGAAAAGATTTGGTATTTGAATCAAGAGCTTTGCTGAGGAGCAGATTATGACTTCCATGGTGACTCCTTCCAGCTTTGGGGAAATGAGCTGTTGACATTCTTCAGGGTCATCATCCAAGATAGCAGGCCAACCAGCAGGATTTACCCGATAAACCAATCCAACTAGACCTTTATCCATTTCACTATGACTGGCAGGGGTGAGATGGAGATGTGTTGGAACTAATGTTTTTGTCTTTCCATCAAAACGTGAGCCATTTGGTCAGCCAGTATGGATACTGTCATTGGGCTAAAATATATTTCCTAATAAACAGCTTTTTTAATTGCATGCTTATAAATTATAGAGTCTAACATTTTCTGCATAACTACCGCAGGTTTGTTCTGTGGTATGATTTTCAGAGAACATTGTTGGTCTATTTTCTCTCAGACTGTACGAGTAGATTGAACAGCCAAGAGTGGATTCAGTACGAGTAGGCTCTTTGAAGAAGAATAGTTTACACCTTCTCGCACCTTCTCATCTCGCAAAGAACATCATCTTTGCCCACAAAGCCTATGTCTGACAATGTCTGAGTCCTCTCCACCTTGGTCAAAATCATTTTTTCCCATAATTCTCTTGTGTAACCTGGGGCTAGTGTTGCTCCCCACTGTGAGGTAGACCCAGAGGAAAGACAAAAGCACAATGAAACGGGGAGCTTACCACCAACCGCTCTCACTGGAGCTCTGGAGTAGGGCCCACTATACACCACTGCCTCTCCAGTTCTGTCCCAATGCTAATGAGCCGGCTCTGATCTTTACTCTGCTTCCCGTGTTTTCAACATCTTCAAGGACCACATGGCGCTAGCAAAATAAAGACAACCAAATGAGAATTTTTAACGCTTTTTGTGTCAGCGACTCGGCGCCTTTCAGCCGGCTCACTCATTTAATATTCCCCCGGAGAAAGAAAGGACAGAGGAAAGAAGAAAAGAAAAAAGGTAAAATGTGCAACAAGGAGTTGGTGGTGCTGGAGGGAAAGGGGGAGGTGTCACTTGCATTCCTCCTCCGAGTTATTGTAGAGGATCGAACTATCTAAATCATAAAACAGA
Source organism: Pimephales promelas (assembly GCF_988280905.1). NCBI lineage: Eukaryota > Metazoa > Chordata > Actinopteri > Cypriniformes > Leuciscidae > Pimephales > Pimephales promelas. The sequence continues at coordinate 21,466,591 of NC_142783.1, forward strand.
AATGCTGTGACGTTAGTGATATCGCTTCACTCGTTTCCATTAATACAATTAATACACACAAAATTAAAATTTTTGACCAATGTGACGCTGAGTTTCATGATATCAATAACAGCTCCCGAACAAGAGAGGACCGATAAAGGGTGAAAGAGGGTCCCGGGTCTGACGAAGTCTCCTGCCAGCTGTTCACACACTCCTTTTTAATAGCTGCGTTCTCTATACAGAGGCACAAGGCAGTGCCTCGCATTAGCGCTGGAGACCACTAGTTAATAGGATGATGTCTTTTAGCTTTTGTTATGAGATTATTAACCGGGATAGGTTTCTGCTCTCATCTGAGTCGCTGCTCTGAGGGCCTGTTGAGCACAAGTGGTAAAATACAGCATCCCCACATTGTGCCGTGCTTGTATGGCAAAAGGCTTTTAATGAAACACCTTTTCGGAGGCTTCACCAGGTGATCTTTTTTTTTTTGCCGCTCTCATCTGCCACTCACATAGCTTTAATTACCTGAAGTACTCAGCTTTTTCCAAAGGCCCTTGATTCTGCCCCTGTGTTCAGCGCTCCCAAAAGCAGATTTAAAGTGGGTTATAGAGTGAAATGATAGTATTTGTCAAAATGAGAAAGGAGAGGACCTCAGGCTTCAGTGTTTCACCCTGAAGGTCATTATTATATCTTAGGTCTTGTTTTATTATGTAAGGTCTTATTTTTTCTTGTTTGTTTACACTTGCGTTTTAGGGTTAACTTGGTTGGTTTAATCTTTATAGACCTATTGTTTGCTCTCTCTCTCTCTCTCTCTCTCTCTATATATATATATATATATATATATATATAAGGTACGAGAGGCTGTGCTGTATCGTGAATAAAGTGAAGTACAGCCGTTACTTATTCACAAAATAGCACTTGAGTACTTTATGCTTTTATAAAACGGTTACCACACAATAAAAAAATTAATGTAAATAATATGTATTAGTGCAACTTTCATGAAGTAAGATCACCTAAAACCCTTCCTTCCGCTAGAAAAAAAAAATAGTCCCTGACCGTGAACACCAACAACGTTCCAATGTGTAATATGCATGAAAGCTCAAATAAAAACAACATAGGAACTGCAGCGTTGGGCAGTGATACATAGAACCGTTGGGTGAAGCGTTGGTCATAGCCATGTTTTATCATGAATAAAGCACAGCTATTGACCAATCAGAATCAAGAATTGGAACTAACCGTTTTATAAATAAATATATATTTCATTGATATTTGTTAACCTTACTTGAGAACAATCTGTTGATTTACATTAATTTTACTTACTGACACTTTCAATATCTACATTTAGTATTTACATTTATTTTGTCACCCTCATAAATTCAGAGATTTTTTACAATGCAACACGCATATATATGAGATTCATGTGCTAATCATGTCATCGTTTGTGATTACTTGTGTGAAATTACAATTAACTAATCTAGATTTGATTTATTATCGTTCCTTTAGTTCAAACACTAGAGAACGTCACAACAATGGCATATCATGGGTTCGATTCTCAGAAATAAAATGTAGACCTTGACTGCAGTGGATAAAAGCATATGCCAAATGCATAAATGTAAAAACAAAAACTCAAACACTAAACAAATGTCAAACAATATGTTTCGTCCATTTCATCCACTCTTCTGTCATTTTGCATCATTATTTATCGCGAGTGCTGTTGTGACGAGGGCTGTAATTGTTGTTTTGTAATGTAAACTGCCTGTCTTGGCTGTTCCGCTCATCGTGAAGCTGCGATAGTGGACAGGCAGCCCAGGGATTAAGGAGCAAGGAACGGCCAACACTAGCTGATAGTCTGTCAGTCTGTGATAATGTTTATTGATTAAAAAGAAGGGTGGAATACAAACACAGTTTAATAGAGTAGGGGGCTGCAGGCAGAGATGGACATATTTGTGATTCCTGGTGCTTAACTCAGACAGGCAGGCTACAATTTATATAGTCTCCACTGTTACTACCCATGTCAAAATATTGCTTTAAATTAATAGAACCATTTTTGATGGATATGCAAACTCATTAGATATTAGGTAAAAGGAGAAAATGTACACAAATTGGAATGCAGTTAAGTCAAAAATAGAAAAAAAAAATCTGTTTTCTGCCATTTGTTTGTTTTGCCCCTGCCAAACTCGACATAAGTGCTGGGGGACTGGGGTGTTTGCAGAGGAGTTGTTTGTGTTAACAGCGCTGAGGGGCGGGTGAGAGACGAGTATTAAGGTACAGACTATCTTCTGTCAGTCCATCACTGAACGTTCAAACAATTACATGAAAGGATGTATGATAACGGTGTATGTATAGCCAAGACTTTTCTGTCATTAAGGGCGACTTAAGCGATCCTGTTTTCCTCCTGCGGTTCTTCTCTCCTCGCTGTAAGGCCGCTCCGCTTATGAATCCTTCCTCATAAGCCGCAAAGCAAGCAACTGAAGGTCAATAATACCCGGTGGCAATTGAAAACCCAGTGACGGGACACTCTGTGAGGAATTAAATTGTAATGCGCTTTGACTGCTCATGTTCCATTTACTCAAATATGTCAGTCTGTGATCATGAATTGATAACGTGTTTCCTTAAACATACAATCTGATCAGTGCTCATAATAATGGTGCGTTCACGTGCTATGGTAATTATGGGAAATACCAAATGCACATGAACACCCCCTCATGTGGTATTTTCCACTGGGCCGCTCGTAGAATATTTTGATGCACGAGTTGCCGAGATGAGATAACCTTTGACTTTTTCAAAATGGCGGAGAGCAACGCGAAAGTCGTGAATGGTAAAAATATGTACTGTTCATGATCTAGAAAATATACAGCATGTTATTTACCGTTTAAGTTTTGATAAATAATTTTCTTGCTGTAGCAGATGACTTAAGCAATCTAAAGTAGTTTTAGCTAAATATAGGTCTGGATCTCCATCTTTTTATCACATTACGACAACAAAAGCACTTGAACACAACACACTGGTAAATACCAGTTCACAAGTGAAAAATATCATATTTTCCATGGCACGTGAACCCACCATAAGAACATGTATTCATTTTAAGTCTTAAGTGATTTAATACAGTGGGTTTTTTTATGTAATGTAATGTCATTATGTTTTAGTTATTTGGATGATATTATTTAAGTGGTTTAATTCTATTTTAATATCGTAATAATTAACCGTTACTTGAGTAAATTGAAGCTTTTGAAGATCTCTTTGATTTTTCAGGGTCTCGGTCACCTAAAGAGGCTGATCCCCCAGATAAATAGCAAACAGGGGAAAAGGTTAGTGGTTAACTAGGTTGGCTTAAACAAGAGAAAATGTGTTCGGTCCATTTTGAAACTAGTGATGAGCATCTTAAAGTACAATGGCCGGGGCTTTATCCTGAGATTAGGTATTGTGGTTAAAGCTAAACTACCTTCCATCAGAGCGGTGCAAGGCGAGTGCTGCCCATTCAGCCCATGCTAACAAGACTTCTCCACATTGCAGATCCACTCAGAGTAATTAAATCAATCCTTTTGTTATCACCGCTCTCTCCTTCAGTAACAAGTGAAGATCTGATTATTGCCTTCATGCATATTCAAAAAGACTCCCTGACTGGGCCTTAATGAGCTTCCTCTCAATCGCACAAGATTCATCTTGTTCTTTCCCCCTTTTTACTTATTTTTTTATTTGTCTCTCGCTCTCTTTTTCATGCACTCCTGACAACAACAAAAAAAGAGGGAAACGGCAGTCAGACGCACAGAATGAATGAGTGAGGCGAGTCAGCCCACTTAAAATAAATCGTAAATGTTCAAAAAGTGACTGAGTGGTGGAGGAGTGGAGATCTTCCCCTTCAAACTCCGATAGACAAATTGGATTACTGGGTATTGGATTAAACAGAAAACGGGTGGATAAGAAATGAGAAGAGCTTGCTGTGATCACAGGGTTTAATATATTTCTTTTCTTTTTCTTTTCTTTATGGCCTCTTCTCTCCACCCCCAGCCGTTTTTTTTTTTTTTTTTTTTTTTCAGTAAAGACACCCAGCTCTTAGCAGGACTCAGGATTAATTTGTAATTGTTCTGGTTTCTTAATGCTTTAGAAAGATTTTTATCTAAATCAAATGAGGGGGAATTTTGTAATTAAACAAAATGCCAAGCAAAACAATCCCCCTGTTGTGGAGGTTTACTTCAGAGTTATTTGCTTTTTATCATTCTGTAAATATCTAAATTACGTTCTAATTTAAAAAAAAAAAATTAGAACCTTCAATTCACATAATTAATTTGCTATTCACAGCGTTTAAACTAATTAAATGCATGCCTTGCAAATGAAAATCATAAAATATTTTAAGCATTTTGGCAACTTTTGGAAAGATCTTGTACGCTAATGTTTCCCAATATCAAGTTGTGTTTTTTATAGTTGCTAAAGCAGCTCAGATATTTAATTAATATTTTGGACTCATGACAGTCCTGCCTGGAGCTATTTGGGGTGTATTTGAAATGAATCGGGTGTATGTCTGTTTAAAGCCATAGTCTAGCTAATATATTCACATGAAACTTTACATTTGGGTGACTTTAGGTTTGTTTTCGTCTATGTGTGTGTGCTGTTAAGTGTTAGTAAATAATCAGTAAAGGTTAGCAGGAAAGAGGGGAAGATTGTGAAATGTGTGAGGATTTCATTAATGCTATCTGTTTTGAATGCAACAGTGGCTGAGATGACTATCTTAATCTGATTGGGCTGCAGGGCACAGATCACCCTGCCATGGACACAGGCCCTCGGGCCTACCAGGCGAGCCTGGCCCCTGTGTGTGTGGACTGTAGGGCGTGTATGTTGGTCTCTCTTGAGTTTTGCAAAGTGATTGTGATTGAGACTGATCAGCCAAGCTAGGGAAGCAGTATCTGTTTATTTTTAAATGGATTTTATTCATTGCTCTGGAGAAAATAATGTTGTCCATCAAAGAATGTAATAGAAACTGCATAATTCTAAAAGAATTATAATTTATAATTCTCTTATTATTTGTGTCTTACAAATGGAAAAAAAATGTTAGTTCATACTATGTAGAATTTTATGAATCATTATTAGAAGAAAAGGTTCTATATAGAAGCTTAAAAGATGCTATCAGCGCTACGTATTTGGAACCCCTAAAAGGTTCTATACAGAACCCTTTTTAAGGGTTCAATAATAAGAACCCTTTAGGGCTCTTTGTAACCAGGAAAAAGGTTCTATATGGAACCTTTTGGGTTCATTCATTATCATTTGTTTTGTCCTTTCCGGATTAAATATTTCATATTATTGACAAACATCAAGACCCTAAAATGTATTTATGAATGCATGTGAATGATCACAAAATTCAAGACATGGGAGTTATTTTATGTAGTTAATCAATATCACACGAAGAGTGCCATTTCAGTTTTTCTCCTCCAAAAATCAGCATGATTAAATTGTGATATTATGTTAAGTCTTGTCATTATATAACCTTTTTTTTTTTTAGCATAAAAGGTTCGTTGTAAAGAACCCTATGCTTCATATATAGAACCCCAATGAACCCTTCTTTCTAAAAGTGTACAAGTGCACAAAAACATTTTAATTCTTTAAATTAATATTATTCGTTTAGTTTATCATTACAATATACTTTTTCTAAAATGAAGAAATGAAAATCAGCAGGAAAAAATGAGGTGCACCCAGAAACAACAATAGCATATTTTGGAGTTAAACAGGCACTGTAACACAAAAATATTTTGATTTGTATTGTCTGTGTAAACTGTCTAAATTATGGCTTTTTTACATAATCTTAAATCAGATTCATTTTAATATAAAAAAAAAACGTTTTTTTTTAATTGTTTAAATTAACATTAACTAAGATTAATCAATGCTGTAGAAGTATTGTTAATTCTTAGTTCCTGTTACCCAAGTAGTACCCAACTAATGTTAACTAATGAAACCTTTTGTAAAGTGTTAACATTTATTTATTTATTTACTTATTTATTTATTTTTGCTTTGTACTTTTTGCCATTTCAGGACATCAGTTATTTGGGTCATCCCCATCAAAGGTCATAGTTTAAGTGTTGGCACTGTAGAAAGTGTATTTCTGTAGAATGAGAGTGTTTGTGTGCGTTTTATTTGTTTTAGTGGTAAAGCGAGGACTTCTTTCATACCGTTAGGGCTCTGTCAGTGCTGAAGCTCAGGCAATGGCCTCCGGGATGCGGCTACTAATCCGTCATTCCCTTACAATGTCACACAAGCTTAATATTACCATTTATTATTTGCTTGTTTCATTTGACTGTGCGTCGCTACAATGACCTGTCACTGCACACTTTATCCCTTCCGAGCTGCACTATTTAAAAGTTGACTACAATAATCCAGGCTTGATTCCTAAATCCCGGACCCCCTCTTTTTTTTCCCCCTCCCGTCTACTCTGCGTTGTCGTCAAATGCAAAATTTCACACATCTGGCACTGGCAGACATTAGAGCGGCTCCCCTGGTGGAGGGCTGGGGAGTTTTGGTGGGGTTGAGTGACAGGGCCGTTGTCCCACCGGGGGCAGCCGCTGGCTTTGTTGTGGCTAGCGGATTTGTCTCTCTCACATGACCAGCGTCACAGTCACATGGTGCCAAGCAACAGCGTGATAGAAAAAAGATCCAAGGTGCAAGTTCCCACATCAGCCCCTTATTGAAGATCCGCCCTCTGTCACCCCCACCCCGTCCTCATAATGGCTCTGTGCTCACAGACAGACTGTCATTTCCCGTGTTTTTTGAAACATATTTAGTCCTGCCGTCTGATTGGTCAATACAGCATGCTGAAATTCATGATATAGTAACATTTATGGCTTGTTCACCTGTTGCATAGCAACTATTTATCTAGATGAAAAGATGTCAACAAAATAATTTTTTACTGAAAATGTGTGTCCTTTTATATTTAATATTTGGTAACTTTTTTTTAAGGAATAAAACACTGAAAGTCATGCTGTAATGTGAATGTGGTTCCAAGCACTCTGCTGGCTGCTCATACTATATTGATGAAATAACCTTTTTGGCAGTATAATATGACCACAAATGCTAGGTGTAATTGTCTTTGTGTTTGGCACTACAGTTACAGTAAATGCATATCAAAGTCATCCAGGATCTCTCAGATGCGCAGATCTCTATTTAATGGTGTGGCACTGTAATTCTCATCTTAAGATCTACAAAAGTTGATCTTAAAGCCCTCTCACATTAGTAAAAAGAGTGAGTGTGTTTGTGTACAGATGCTAATTCTGTTGTTGATGCTGTCAGAAACAGACAGGTATCACAGGAGCATAGAGTAGGTGATGTGATTACATAAGCTTAAAGGATCTTTCATCTTTTCTCCTCTTTCATCCCTCTTCAAAGACATAATTAGTGTCACAAAAATGCTCAGGATACTGACATCGGAGTCATTCTTCCTGAACCCACTTAACCGGTTTACCTCACGGCCCAAACTACCAAACCCCAGTGTCTGCTTACCTTTGATACCTTCCGAGGTCAAATAAAGTTTTGAATCGAGATGGCATCGCTTGGCCAGACAAAACCCACAATAGATTAAATCTTTGTCTCCCAGTATGTTATCAACTTACTTTCACTTTTTCAGTTTTAGATAAAAAAAAAAAAAACATTTTTCTCTTTTATATATTTTTTTAAATATCATTTATTCCTGTGATGACAACGCTGAATTTATTCCAGTCTTCAGAGTCACATGATCCCTCAAAAATATGATGATTTGGTCCTGTTGAAATCAGTTGTGCTGCTTAATATTTCCCTTTTTTTTTGGGTTCTTTGATGAATAGAAAATTCAAAAGACATCCTTCTTTGCAATATAAATCTTTTGTAACTTTTGATCAATTTAAAACATCCTTGCTGAATAAGAATATTTATATTACTGACACTAAACTTTGAATAAGACCTATCAGACAGCTGTTTTTTGCCATTATAACTAAACTTTGTAATTGAGTTTCTTACCTGTCATACATTCAGCCCCTGAGCAATGTACGGGCCTCCACCTGTAGTTTCCGACTGCGTAAGTTGTATGCAGGCCTAAGGCACAGGACGTGCTTTTGGATGGGATCGGATCTGAAGCTCTGAGGCTGCACAAAGACCTGGAGTTTGGAGTTGAAGCTTTAATGCCAGTCAGCGGAGGAAAGTAACCAGCCTGCATTAATCCTGCTCTAATCCAGAGGCATCTCTGTTTTACTGACAATGCCAGTACCTTGTGAAGTGTCTAATATGTGGCTAAATATGGTAGTGAACACACATCTGGATAGCTTCCTAATGTGCGTGTCAGTCTGCGCTGTTGGGAAAAGCCTGTCAGATAATCTCATTTGATGCACTTTATATTCGTTGGAGGTGTGAGAAAAGTGCTTAACTTTATCCGTTTTAGAGAAAGTCGGTCAAAAGTGTGCGTTTAGCTTTCTGTTAAGGTGTGTGTTTATAGGCCGTTTTGGAAATTAAACTGTTGTATTGAGGTTTAAGGTGGAGATTTGTGGGACTTGAATGGTTGGCTAATTAATATTTACAGACATCTAGCTGGTAATTAGTGGGAATTTTTGATGACTAAATAATTTGTGATGATGATTTCTTAGCGCTTTTTAGAAAACAGAATGAAATTGTAATGTTAAATTCTGTACTCTTTTCTTTTGAAAATATTCATTTTAGTTATATTTTTCTGAAGCAGCTCTCTCAGCACCCACTTACAGCCCACTGGAAGTCCAGAATGATGTTTATAATATGACAAGAATGTATAAAAATGTTTTACATGCTAAGTTTTTTCCGTGTGTGTCTTCAGGTAATAACAAGGAAGAGGAGGAATCCATGATGCAGGAATGGTTCACACTGGTCAACAAGAAGAATGCTCTTATCCGCCGACAGAACCAGCTCTCTCTGCTGTGAGTTAATGTTTACACTCTCTCTCTCTCTCTCTCTCTCTCTCTCCCACCCTTACCAATGGAAGCTGGGGTCTCTGAGCACACACATCTATAATATGTTGAGACCCACACTTGAAATGATTTTCCCAAGAGACCTGAGCCCAGTCAGAAGGTCGGGCCCCTCATTCACTTTCACCCCTCCCCCGGCGGCCCTCCACCGTAAAGAGGACAAAACGTCATATCAGTATGGACGCGTCTGCAATAATGTGATTTCAAAGACTGTATTATTCCACCCATTATGAGAATTGGATCGACCAAAAAAAGAATTGAAAAAGTGACTTCATTCACCTAAAGGAGGAAGCCATAACAATAACCTGCATATTTACCCTCTTTTTTTTGTGCCTCATACGATGATAATGTTAATTTTTTTAAACCTTTCATCCTTTTCTTTAAAAGTGAGAGTGAGACGTACAGAAATCTGGCAGGCTGTTCATTCTGTATAAAGAGCGACAGAGAGAAGAGGAGAAGAAAGAGACAGAGTTTCAAAGCTCTCACAAATGACAGATTGAAGTATTCTAATCACATTATATCACTGGAAAAGGGCTTTTTAAGTGCTCAATTAAAAAGGCCTTGATAATTTCTTTTTCTTTCATTTCTTTTTAGTCACCGAACAGGCTGTGAAGGACAAATTCTATTAGGGACAGAGTTAGCTCATTTCCAATACATTTGAAAGTGGTGAAATTTAATTTGCCTTGCGATACCCCGCCCGCCCGCTTATCCTCAACCCCCCCACCCAATTCGCCATTTCCCCGCTCTCAGTCCCCTCTGTTCCGGTTTGTGTATCGCTTATTTGCAGTAGATTAATGTGAGGTAGGGAAGGTGTTGGCGAGTTCACGAATCAATGTTTATTAAAGGTTTCTTTAAGTGTTTAATGATTTAGTAATTAACATATTGATGAACTTTTACAACTTGCCCAGGGAGAAGGAACACGATCTGGAGAGACGCTTTGAGCTGCTGAACCGAGAATTAAGGGCAATGCTGGCGATTGAAGGTAAGAGGGAGTGAAAGAGGGATTTGGGGGTGAATTTGAGAGGCGCTCTGTGAAAGACAAAGATCCTCTCCTGCTTAATTAAACCTGCCCGCGACGTGCTCTTTGACACCACTGACATGGCTCCGCCCACCAAGCTCTGATTTGAAAACACTACCCTTTAATAACGTAGATCTTACAAATTCACCCTGGGATTGTACACAAGATACGATTTGCTCTCAAAATCACAAGTGTTACAGCCAAAAGTGCACATGTCATTTCCACATCAATATTAAATCTCTGTGATGTGCCCCGGGGCGCTGAAGGACACGCTCGTGTTTATAAGCTTTTTGAGTGTGTGTAATACAGACAGGTAAGGAAAGTAAAAAAAATAAAGCCTATTGTGCTGTATCAAAGTTGTCTGGTTAAGTTTAATCCCTTTGACTGTGTCCTCTTTCGCAAAATGAACCTTTTACAATCAATGCAAATTGATTTTACAATTCGATGGTGACCCTCTCACCCCTTGGCTAGCCATGGTAATTTCTTTCTGCACCTGATAAGCTAGCTGATCCATCATAAATCAATTCTAATTAGTTCGGAGAGGTTGACAGTGGACATGAATAGCCAAGCAGAGAGCACAGCTCCCCATCTTGTGATGCTGCCGCTCGCCACACACTCCTCCGAGGCAGATCAACACTGTTCATCTCAATATTTTGACATGCTTCTGTCTTGTTTCTGAAAGATTCCTCCACGCTGAGAGTCACCGTGATACTGAACGCTAAATGCTGAGCCCGATATATCGAGGACTAATAACGTTCAGATGTTGAAGTGCCTCGGCCTTGTGTCCACTTATCAGTGAACACGGAGTGGGTTCCAAATATTGGTCTGGATGTGCAAGGGTGACAGGGTCCGTCCACGGCAGTGGTAATTCAGTCCCTGCTGCTTGTAACAACCCTATCAGTCCACACACTGCTACCTGTTGAATTATCACTCGCAGTTATTTTCTCTCTCTCTCTTACTTTATCTCCCTTGCTCACTCTCTCTCTCTTTCTCATGAGGCCCAGCACTTGGCATTCAGAGTCAGGGTGTTTCTGAAGCGAGTCAGAGATAGTTCTGAGCTGCTGGTGAAGGAGGTTCGTGCATCAGTTTCTTATTTGGAGCCCCGACGGCTCTCGCGCCCAGGCAATGCAGACAGGTAATTGCTGATTTGCTTGGTCAGCTGATGACATTGGAAGTGTAGCGGCTGAGGCGTTCACACACACACACACACACACACTTTCTCCCGTATCAGTGCACACTCTCTCGCTGATAGAGAAAAATACTCACCCTCTTTGACCCCACGACTGTGCAGAGGAGAGTCTACAGTCAGTGTGACCTGGAGATGAGTAATATTGAAGGCTCGTATAGATGTCATGGAGAGGGTTGGGTAGCTTTTAGGCCATTTTAGGTTTTTTTTTTTTTTTTTAACAAATTGTCGAGGAGGATTTGTTTTTCCATTATAAGGTGTCCTTAAATGTTGTTTATCTTCTAACTTTCCTAGAAAAAGGAATTGAGGTTAGAATTGAGAATTGTAATTGAGGTTAGAATTTAATTTTGAATTTACATTTAAATTTACATTTGAATAATATAAGTAGCACAATTAAAATGAATTGAAATGCATCATTGATGTTTAACTAAAAAACTATCAAGACGAGCTTTGAATGTTGGCTTAGCAACTTAAAAGTTTGCAAAAAGTGTTGGATGGATGGATAGATAGATAGATAGAAAGATAGATAGATAGATAGATAGATAGATAGATAGATAGATAGATAGATAGATAGATAGATAGATAGATAGATAGATAGATAGATAGATAGATAGATAGATAGATAGATCTCATAAATTATCAATTTAAATGATCTTTTATGAACAATAATTGAAGATTAATTATTTTCCTAGAATGCATAATTTTTTATACAATTCAGTAAATTTATCTTCCTGTCATTTACCATTCCAGGTCAATTTTTCTGTGGAATTTGTCCAGTTCAATTGAATTGAATTTTGAATTTTAAAAGGCAGATCTGAATTAACCCTGACTAGCATGACATGTGGAACAACCTTTTCCAGCTGGACCAGGTTTTTTTTTTTTTTTTCTTACCTTTTTTTAATAATACTGTAGATATCATTACCTGCTTCACTTGTTGCCTGTTGCATTACACATTATAAGATCTGTAGCCTGTGGACACCAGTATGGGATTTCTATTTATTTTTTTATTTTTTTATATAAATTATAAAGGCAGGTTGAAAAGACTTGAAGGATTCGGTTAAAAGTGTAGAGCAAACAGGGTGAGTGTTAATGTCAGCTAAACGATAACCCCTTCAGTCTGCGCTCTGCTGTGGGGAGGCAAAGAAAAGTGCCGAGGCCTTCCACAATATGCCATGACTCCTATTTCTCTGCCTCCAAATTGATCCTTTTTGGCCTTTTTATCTGCCTGCCATGCACACACGCTTTCTCTCAAATTCGTCTTTTCCCCCCTCCCCTCTCCCTATTTCTTTCTTTCCTCAAATGCAGTGCACTCCGGGGCGTTATATTTGAAAGTGGACGCTCCTTTTTGCTGAGGGATTTCTGCATAGGTCCCCCAGTTTTGTTGTTACGGTTTTATATGATAAGCTTTTTTATATGTTTAAAATCAATATGTAATCCTGTGCAAGGGCTTATCCCCCTACAACCCCATTTGTAAATCTATTTGAGCTTTGTTACATGTCTGGGCTGCCGTATTCCTCAGATTGATTGGGTGCAGTGTGAGAATCCTATCAAATGGCCAGCTTTGATGATGTTGCAAACTCTTTCAAGATTGCTAGTTGACTGGAACTGGAGATAAGGCGAGACGACACTTTCTCATTCTACACTATTCACTGAAATCTGTGTTCATTTCCATTTAGCCGTTGCTTTCTGCATTTGACACTCAATATCCACTTTTATACAACAGCAACTAATAGATATTTATATTTGTGTAGTCTCCTGATTCACACAAGTTTTTCGTGTTGTCGTCGCAATATATTCTGTTGTGCTTTTTATAATATATATTTAAAATATATATTTTTATTATTTTTAATATTATTAATATTATATTATAATATTTGAATATTATATTCATTTTTTTAAACTGTTTTTATTTCATTTGGGTCATTAATATTCAGTTGTTAACAGTAGTTGATATCACGGCTGTATAATTTTACTGAAATCATTTGTGCCTTTTTTTCGGTTTTTAACCTTGTGTAGTTAAAGTTTTTTTCCATTTAAAAAAAAAACAAATTAGTAACATCGCTAACACAAGATGCAGATTAGTGATTCAAAGATTTATTCAAAGACATTGTGTATATGGTTTGTTTTTGATAGTCACTTTATTTGTATCTGATGTAGTTTGGGTGTAGATTGGTAAGAATCCAGGGACTGTCGTCCCGTCACCCTCCTTGTCATGGTTCTCCATGTTGGTCTTTGTCTCATTCCCAGCTGGCCTCTCTCCAGCTCCATCTTACGCTGGCGCTCCCAGCCTGCCCACTGCTTGCCTAAATCTGCTGTAATAAGATCATGCATTTTTCCCTGGATTCCTCCAACACTACTTATTTCCAGTTATTTCTTTCCAAAAAAAAAAAAAAAAAACTCCATTCAGTCCAAAAGTTTGCTCCATGCGTCCGTACACTATAGCGAGCAGAGCGGGTGTGTGAAGTTTCTTGTGTTTGGGGATCTTTCAGCAGAACTCTCAGAAGAAGCTCTGTGGCTCCTGAAGCTGCCGAGCAGGTTGCACTCTTGAATAAATTTTGCTGTGGAGGAGGGTCATGGGGATTTGAACCAGCGCATTCTTCTGTGGGTTGTGAGTGCTCACATGGTTACCATTGGTGTGCATTGTTAGGGTTATCTGAATAAGCACCGACCATGTGAGTTTTAACGTGATTGCCCAGGGCGATGAGAGAGAGAGAAAGAGGGGAGTAATCCAAAAAGGATTGAACCCCCACCACCCCACCAACTCTAAATAGTCTTCATCCATCTCTTCTTCAAGGGAAAAGAGAGGAGGCAGCAGCTTCCGTTAGTGTTTTTTGGCGAGTTGCGATGGCTCGTTTACTCTGCCGTGTCCCTCTGCGTCCATATTCATTGTTTACCTTCTTAATGAGGGGGGCGGCGCCGCTTCCGCTTGATTGACAGCTGCATGCGGCCTCTGCTGGAGGTGCAGGGGAGGATCTGTGGCTTTTTGGCTGAGAATGCTGAAGGGGAACAGGAGAAGGAGAGGGCTTTTTCTCTCTCTACCTCTTTGGGACATGCAGGAGAAGTTTTTGTTGGTCGCAGCCTACCCTCCAGGCAGGTCTTTGTAGTGTAGGCATTGTCGTTTTTGACGGAGGGGTAGCAGAAACGACAGAGCGAATTAAAGAGGAGGGTCGTGAAAGACAGAACGTATGGAGAGCGAGGCAGGATAAACAGTCAGGCCTGTCGGATGTTAAATACGGACGGCACTGCAGGCGCACAAGAAGTGGCCAGCCTCTGTCGCATTGCTAGCATAACAGAAAATTAAACGTAATGTTTTTTCTCACTTTTGCAAATAGCTAAATTGCTTTTTAAAGAACAATGCACCTTTTTTTTCATTATCTTTCCTGCAGCTTTTGTTAAAATTTGACAAATTTGTTAAAGCTGAGACAAATCCTCTCAAATATTTAAGCATTACCCTCTCTGAAGCCTAGAGTCAGAACACCAAAGACGTTCATTTAGCTGCTGGGGGCCAAATAACTTTCAAATATTGAAAGGCGCTTCACTTCAAAGGCGGAGAGGTTAAACGAGAGCGAGGACCAACGACTCTCAGCACCACACTGCAATTTCACATAACATATTTATTTCAAGTGTTGACTTCTCAGAAGGCCGAATGTGCGTTTATCTTTTCTTTTTCTGATAGAATTTGGCGGCTCTATGTAATAAGAGAAGTTGATTTGTATTTTTGTGAGTCTATGTGCATGAGGGAGCGCTAATAAAGCAGTGTAAAGACACAAGTACAGTCTGTTCTTACAGCGGACTGAAGAATAGGCCCGGTAAGATAACTTCCCCTTGGCTGTGAGCAGGGCCCTAATCTGCACTGGTATCAGTAAGGCCTGATCCCGTCTGCCTGGCTGATATTTCAGACCTGTTGTTGGCAGAGGGACATGAGCAGGTCACCTCACAGAGACCTTTTGCTAAAGTTACGCACCTTTTATACATTACAAAAAACACATACAAGTCCATTTCTTCCAGATTATGGAACTATCATGTACTTATGGACACATTTTTTTGCTATGTGTGAATCTTAATGTATTCATGCTATCTTAAATGCGCTGGTGCATCTCTTTGGGAGCTTGTTTTTAGGCGTCTGAAAGCAGTTTAGTGTACTTAAAGCACTGTCCTCGCATTCACTGGCGTTATCAGATCCTTTTCGTCTGAATTCCACCGTGTGACTGCTCTCCATACAGGCACCTGTAGGTGCACACTTCACTACAACTCCACAACGGTACGGGCTACGCTTTCTCTTCTGAATATTTTATCACGGGACAGTGATGTCTTTCTCACTAAAACCCAGTATATGACGTCTTTGTTCAAAATGTTGAGTTTCTGTCATCATTTACTCACCCTAATGTCATTCCAAACCTATATGAGTTTCTTTCTTCTGAGAAGAATTTTGATGAATGAATTTTTATAATATCTTCGTTTTTGATAGTCGTGTCGGTGAGTAAATCAACTAAGCGAACTATCACTTTAAGTCCCCTTTCCTGGATTGTGAGAGGAAGGTGAGAAGGTGAGGTTTTCCTCTTAACATTCTCCCTTGTTTCCAGACTGGCAGAAGACGGAGGCACAGAAGCGGCGAGAGCAGCTGCTGCTGGATGAGCTGGTCATACTGGTCAACAAACGTGACGCGCTGGTCAGAGACCTGGACGCCCAGGAGAAAGAGTAAGTCCTCCTGCCGCAAGGCATTGTGGGATTGCTAGAGCCAGGATTAGTCCTTTAGGCCCTGTAGCGTGGTTCAGGGAGGGTTTAAAGGCCAAAGTTTGCAGTCACTCTCATTCTCTTTGCCACTGAGCATGATAGGTGTTTCAGGCAGTGAGGTCTTGTGAGAGTATTTCTAGAGCTGAAGTGACTCTGAAGCCATTCAGACAAGAGTACAGGTCATAGGTGGTGGAGGTGCAGGTGGCATTCTCCTGTGTCCGTGTGTGACCTTTGGTCCTGTGTGTCCTGTGTGTGTGTCGGCAGGGCTGAAGAGGAAGATGAGCACCTGGAGAGAACCCTAGAACAGAACAAAGGCAAGATGGCAAAGAAAGAGGAGAAGTGCGTTCTTCAGTGATGGTCATTTCCGAAGCAACAAAGGAGCAAGATGACGTGTACGCTACAAAGTCTTGAAATGTATTTGTGTCATAGAGACTACACCATACACTTTATTATTTTTGTTTTAAATCTTCATATGTTGATCTTTTTGTTATGTAAGGGCTGAAGAACTGCTAAATGCCCTGAGATGCACCCTGTTTCATTAATACAAGAGAGATTTATTGTTTCACATGAACAAATGCAAACACATTGTTACTGTTTGGTTTGTTGGATTTCACAAACGAGGTACTTGAACTAAAATTTGAGGAGATGCAAAAAGCTGTACAACTTTCTGACTAAATGGTTAAATCCATTATAATTTAGATTAATCTGAACACTAAGACATTCACAGTTTCTTTCTTACGGGAAATTATCACTCAAAGTTTCGGTACAGCGCATAAACGGGACATTTTCTGTTTGTGAATAGGATTGGGTTTCAAAATCATATCACGTTTCAGTTTTAAGAAAATCTATCAGCATGTTCTCCTCTAACAAGAGCTGAAATGTTTTAATTACTCAACTTTCTGTGTGTAGAATATTTGTGAAGGGGGACTTGTTGCATTTACAAAAAAAATATTTTGTGTTTTACTGACTTTTTTTATGTTTAATATGTTTACCAAACATTTTAGAGCTTTCTTTACTGAGAAGAGTGAAATACTGCGAGTGCTTAAACAGAAATAAACGGTCATGTTGTACATTTCATTTCACTGTTTGAGCCTTAAAAAAGTATGGAGAAAAAAACAACTTTATTTTCAGAAGCTGCAGTCACGATCAAAGTAATTTATTACTGTTTGCGTTTATTACTGTTTGAGACGTTTTTAAAGTAACCATTTTCTCAATCCTGTACATTTGCTCAAAAACTTTAATATTTATTGTATAGTTAGAAGGGAGGCTTTTCTTGTCCGCATATTTCACTTCTTTATTGTATGAGCATCACTGGTTTATTTATTCAACTGTACTATAAATATCACTGTTCAATAAAATTCAAAATGATTTCATACTCAAATCAAACAGCAGCTGGTGTGGTTCTGGATGTTGCTAATAGATTTGGCCTTGTTTTTCTAAAGAAAATTGTGTCATCGTTTTTCAGCTGATACTGAATAAAGAATTTGAATTTTAAAACACGTTTAATTTAGCCGTTTATGCAGTTCTGTTCGTTTTTATTAAAACATTACAAATAATTGCATATTTTCTTCTGTCATTATTGAATAGATTTGCCTGTTTATATGATGTTTGACCCAAGGATATAATAATCACTTTAATTAATGGTGTTTTATTTTTCGTAGACTATATTCTGACTGGACTGACGTTTCTGACACTTATTTCTTTAAACCCCATATGTAGTCGCTCTATGACGAAACAAGATAGACGTTATACATACATATACAATATCATTTAATAAAACAATTTACAGACACTTGAGAGGGACATCCAGTTCGTTTTGCGAAAATTCCCCTGCATTTTACGATTATTTCTAAGTTAATGTTTGTTTTTTGTTTTGTCTGAGGTCTTTTCTCGTAGAGAGATTAAGGCAGAATCACTCCGTCCAAAGCATCTGCTTTCCCTCAGACACTTAATTCTGAGCCAAACAGTCATCACCGCAGCTTCGCATCCTCCATTTAACGAGCAAAATAAGTTTTGACAGCTGACGTCCTCCCTTAGCCCTTCTAATACTTCCACATTAATTTGCTGATGGTTGGGTCCGACTGTACCTCCATCCCCCCCACCCCGGGTGTTTTGTTTTTGTGTTTATTATTTTGCAGTTATCATCACAGATGACTGTAATCTTCTGAGACACTTACTGCCGCTCACAAGCAATTACACGGCGGCGGAAAGGACATTTGTTTGTTGCCTTAACTAATCGGAGAGTTTTAGCCAGTGAGATGCTTGAAACGCATGTCATAATTTTATGCATTAGACCTGTGGCGAGGTCCGTGTAATCCTGATGAGACGGCAGCGTGGTGTTCATCTCCAAATGACCGCTTTGAACTGTTCTTTAGTCCATTCAGATGCCTAATTTAATACAAGATGTGTATGCATAAATCTGATTTGTCCTCGTGAAACGTGGGATGGAATATTAATATTTTACTTCTGGAATAGTAGCCTGTCTTTTTATTCCACTTTTTTACAAGTATCATTTTTTAAAACGCTTAAACTTTATTTATTTTTTTGTAAAACAAACAAAAAATATTTGATTAAATTATTATAGCCATTTATAGTTTCTTGCATTAGCCTATATACTCAGTTAATGTTCTGTTTCAGTAAAGCAACTATCAGAAAGTTTAGAAAGCCTATCTCAGGTATTTTCTCTTCATTTCACACACTCAAACACAAACGAGAATTTTAAAAAAACGAATATATTATCTGGGTATCTAGTTCACACACTTACATGCAGTGTGGCATTGTCAAAATGCACAATTCCCTCCTTACCTGATTGTTGTCCATTTTGCCAACTGTTGTTTTCATGCTCAAACCAATAGTGTGTGCGGGGAGGAAAAATAAATAAAAGAAAGCTTTTCAAAATAAATGTTCTTATCACAGACAAAAAGAAAAGAGCTATCCAAACCGGCGTCGAGAGCAGGACAGCATCTCAGCGCGAGCAGAGCGCGCGTTCTGTGGATCCAGCTTTGAAGTCCACGGCCTGACTTCAGGTGTTGAGCAATTGGACTTGACGAAGCCCCTCGACCGCCGAAAATCCTTCCCTCGTCCTAAAATAGGTTACACCGGGGGAAACGGTACCGAGCCTTCTGTACGAGCTTCAATATCGTATTGTATGCATCATCGTTTTAACAAGGACCGACAACGTCGCCGACTCGCTCCCATCCTGCCGGCTAAAGAAACCAAACTTTTCCCCCTCCTCTTCTCGCCTCCTCTAATCCCAAGATTTACGAGCTCAGCATTTAGAAAATTCGACTGCAATTTGGGATTAGACAAAATACTCTTATTACAAAACTTCTTGCAACCTGATAACTTGATACTTGTGCTGGCTTTATCACGGGGTCTTAGCAACACCAGGGCCGAAAGAATTAACCAGCAAACGGATAAAATGCAGGAATTTTAGGTTATATTTCTTTTGTGTGTGTTTAAGGATCACATTTTGTTGTTGTTATTATTATTATTGTCCGTGGACATAGTTTAAGGACAGGTGGATTCTGCCTTTATGGGGGGCTGGAGGCAGCACTTGTGCTTTAAACAGGCGGTATAAACATTTAATATGCGCATTCCCTCTCACCGTACTTCTAAGCAGTATCCAATAACTTTCCCCCTTTAGTTTACCCGCGTCTATTGACGGCTAACAGCAGCATCTCTGTTATTCCCAAGAGTACTTTTGTCGATGACTTTGTTGATCTATAGAAGAAACGTGCAATGCCGCCCGGTCTTTGATTGGATGCCCCATATAGTAAAAAATGTAATTTCGTTCCTCCGGCGGTCACTTGCTTTGAACATTAGGTCGCTTTCAGCTCAGGCCTCAATTAGAATGAGTTGATTTTGTGAGATCAACAAAAGGACCGAGCGAAGCCTTATTAAGATCTTCTGAGCCTTTCAGAAACAGTTAAGGAAACACCGCGCCCTCCGTGATATTCTGTTACCGTATTTTATTGGCATTTCTTTGGGAAAGTGAGGCTTGAAAGGTGCTTTCTTTGATTCTCCGAGGCTCAGACTCTCTCTATGTGCTGATTTCGTTTCTTTTCTGGAAGGGCCGAGTTTTTCTTCACTCCCTTTCACGTTTCCTCTCCGTCTGCCTATTAAACTTTACGCACACTATTCTGAAATGTAATTCTAAGTGGGGATTAGCCACTCATTAATATTCATGAGGCGAGGTAACAATAAAAATGAAAATAGATAAAGTGGATAAATTAAACTTTTTTGATGCATTTTACCCCGCTTCAAATCGATGGGCTATATATGAATCGATCACTTAAATTTTGTAGCATCAAACGATAGCCTACTTTGTGAATTAGCCTATTTTATTTTTATTTTTTATTTGCGTGATGTCAGACATTTCAGTAAATAGGCTACCTTAATATCCTCTATTTTTTTAAACTAATTTGGATAGCCTAGTGTATAGCTTTTATTAGGCTATATTAGGCTGTTTAATCCAAGTGGGTAAATTCTGCCTTCACATTAATTAATAGGCCTAAATTAATAATATTTGAAAATTCGATAGGCTACAGTTTCCGATTTTTTTTTCCTAGAGGCCAGCTAAACCAAATGACATTAGCTACATCAAGACATAAAACTGTTACAATTGTAATTAAGCAATGTTAATTAAATGTTTACATTTGATACGACTTCCTAATTAAATGTTTTGGTAAATATCACACTCTTTCTATCGCAAAAATCAATGTAGCGCAAAAAATATTATAATTTAAATAGCATGGTTTAAATGTTTTATAGCCTACCTTCATTTCATAAATGAAGCCCATTTCTTAATATATTTACCAACCCATTTCTAGGAAATGTTTAACTTTTCTGTATATTTTAGGTCTTCTCAAAATTCTAAAGATTTATTTGGACGGTGCGGTGCATGTTCTTGATGTCTTTAGTCAGCGCGGGGTGGGGCTTTAAAGAGGTTCTGCCCGTGGACTGGTTGTTACAGTTGTCAATCAAGTAGGGAATACGCGGTGATTGGCTGGAGTGGGCGGATCTGCAGGTGTCCTACGCTCTTAGAGAGGCAGGGTTAGGAGAAGGTGATCAATCTCCATCCGTCTACATTAGCTATCACCTTAAACTAGTGACAGACACGAACGAGAAAGCCAAAGCAAATGAGTTTAATCTATTTGGTTTTAAACCCCGGGAACACACACTCAATAAGCTACAAGAAGTCCAGCTAAAAGCCAGACACGTGCGCCATATCAACATTGCTGCAGTTTTGAGGAGTTTTAGACGACATTTATTTGGCGAGGTTCCTCGGTCGATTTACCTTCCTGAACTCTTCCACTGGTGGATATTTTTATCGTCTTGTCAGACTGCAAAAATTGAGGAGAGGAGAAGGACGTAGGGTTCTGAAAAAGGTAAGAACAAATGCGCCTTTTAATTTATTTCCCCCCTTAATTTTAGTTAAACTTCACAAAACGGAACTAAGTTTAATGTTAAAGTTGTTGTTTTTTATGTTAGTTTAACATTTGTTTGTTTGTTTTTCTCATTTAGCGTACTATTTAGACAAATTTGTTTTTCTTGGTGTAGGCTATAAAAAAAGTTTTCTATTTTTATTGACCTTTTCACTCTACCGACGTCAGTGGTGTGTTTAAGTCACGTATAAAACAATGGTAATTGTCATACTCGCTTCGGATCAAATGTTTCAAAATGAATTAAATCTAAAAAGTAGCGACCCGAAGCCTATGTTTGAATCGAACACGAGCATTTTTGTACAGATCAACTCACCGCCACAGTACAGCCCAAGCCAGCTCACTTGGAGAGTAATTGGAGAGGCGTGTTTTGTTTTTTTGTTAATTTATTTTGGTGATAAGACCAATAAATGAAGGTGTTTCCCCTGAGATCTAATCTGCATTGTAATTGAGTTAATTTGCACGTAGATGTGTTCTTTCTAACCAGTCTTTACAGAGTATGTAAAGAATAAGCAAGGAATAGATTGGAATACACAAAACTCTAAACGGCTCGGTTCTCTCAGCACGGGGCCCATCCACATTCATTTCCACTAGATAACCAGTCAGCTCCTACATTTGGTTAAATTGAATGACTTTAAAAAATCAATAGGACGCATTAATATACTGTAGGCTATACATTTTTTTTTAAACGGTACCAGACTGTGATAATAGGCTACGATACGATTATAGCTACGTTTTCTAAAAGTAGCCCATCTCCGTTTAATCCTAACTAGGCTTCCTATTTTGAAAGATGTAGGCTAATGTTCAAATAAAATTGAAGTTTTTTAAAAAAAAAATAGTCTAATAATAATAATAATAATTAACAATAAACTAAAGCTATTTTACATAGCCTGCAGCTTGTGAATTAGGCCTGCAAGTTTTGTAATTATTTTGATAAGTGTGCTAATTTTAAACCGCACAGATTTAGTCTTAAATACCCTGTTAAGACAGCCTCTACAGAGCCATATTTAAAATTAAATCATTACTTTAAAAGGAGAATGTAAAAATAAATGTAGTTAATTCTTACAAAATATTTTAAATGCTTTTTTATTTTATGTAGGAAATGTCAGAAAATGGGGAATATTCGTACTTTATTTGTTGCCTAATCACATTTCAGCTAAAACTCTGACATAAGTCAAAATTGTAGAAATATTTAGAAATACAATTATAGCCTACTTTTAATTTACGTCAAGCATCCTGGTATTAGTTTTCACCACTATGCTATTTTTCGTTTTTAAATTCCTTATTATTTGCCTGTTATCATCATCATCATCATCATCATCGAAAAAAGTAGCCTAATATACTTTTTGTGTATTTAAAACCAGGAAACCAATTAGATTGTCACTTATTTAGACTATAGGCTACTTTATTTTCTCTAATAGTTGTTCAGTTCTTATTGACTCCTATTTAATTTAGGCTGCTTTGCAGTTTTCGTATTTCTTTTTCATTTTGAAATTGTTGATACCAGTTGTTAATATTATTACAATTACATTTCAGTAACTTAAATCGGGTCCGTCCTTCGTCAAACTGCAACATCGGGGGAAATCGAACTATTGGCAAGATCTGGGGGGACCCGTGACTGCCTCTAGCATGATGTCATACCTCAAACAGCCCCCCTACGCCATGAACGGCCTGGGGCTGAGCGGCGCGGCCATGGACCTACTGCACCCGTCCGTCGGATACCCAGGTAGCCAATAACACGGTTTACGCGTAGCCTACGATGAACCGTGTTTAACACAACTCTTTGTAAACAAGAATCACGTCTGTGTTGTTGTTTTTTTCTTCTTCAAAAGTTAGAAACTGTTTTGATTAAACCTTTATTGAAATTCTTGCCATTGTCTAAGCGTATTTTTCGATGTTTAAAAGCACTCATTGGATCTAATATGCTCATTGTATTATTTAGCCTATTTATATATGGACCTAATATGTTCATTATATAGCCTTCATATCCATATATATATATATATATATATATATATATATATATATATAATATTTATAGCGCCACTATAGGCGCAAAACCTCAAAGTCCTCGAAAATGAAGCTACTTGCTATGTCCCTTTTAAATAAAATTATAATATATTATACTGTGTACTCTTTTGACATGTTTTTCTTCCCCCAGCGACTCCCAGAAAGCAGCGGCGGGAAAGGACGACATTTACGCGCTCACAGCTTGACATTCTCGAATCACTCTTTGCCAAAACTCGTTATCCGGACATATTTATGAGAGAGGAGGTGGCACTGAAGATCAACCTTCCTGAGTCCAGAGTTCAGGTAGGCTATATGTAACCACTAAATATTTTTTTGGGGGTGGAAAAAATTAAATAGATTAAATGGTTCCTAAAATCATTTTTTTTTTCCAAGGATGATAACTTTCCCAAAATATTCGTTAATGTAATTTATGCTCAGCTGCTCCCCCTACTGATTTTCTTAAAAGTTCGTAGTAGTTTCTAATAATTATTACAATTAATGAAATTATCAGTATAGACTCCTATGTGTGTGTTTGACATTTTGGTTGTCTGCCTATAGTTATTTGTATATGCCTATTAGTTGATTGGCAGGTGATTTCTGCTCCTGTCTTTTTAGTTTTTCTTATTTTATTTTATTTTTTATGCAACATGAATCTTAATAAATTTGTCCATTTTGAATTGATATTCCTGCACCGAGACAAGGTCGCCATATAGACCAAATATATGAAAGTGTTTCCCACTGTGATTAAAAAGCTCTCTCACTTTGATGTAAATACCAGTGATGAGGAAATGTTAAATTCCCACAGTCCGCTGTGGATTTTTGATGCAAATAATGCTTTTTCTGAGGTGATCCGAGGCCTAAAGGAGCAACCCTCCGTCAATTTCCCAAGCAATTTTATTTGCTCTTAATAAGCACATGAAACAAAACGCTTTACACGGTCAGACCCTCCTTCCACTATTGAATTACCATCTCTGCGGAGAAACTCAATAGGCTGCTATCACCCAGTCGTCTACAAGCACTGAAATTAGATCCACACAGTAAAGCAGAAAGGCCCTGCATGCAAATTAAAGCCAGGAACTGCTAATAACTAGCTATTTTCCACTCTGATATTGCACAATGGCTCTCCAACATGTCCTTCAGCCATGCACGAAGGTCTCCATAATCATTTAATGGGGCTCTGTGTGCGTGTGTGTATTAGGCGTAATGGACTCTGTGCTGTCCTCTTTTCATGTGCATCTATTTTTAAAGGTGTTGTTCAAACAGTGTATTTGAAGTGTTTTTGGTCGCTCTCTCCGTCCTGCAGGTGTGGTTTAAGAATCGTCGCGCTAAATGTCGTCAGCAGCAGCAGAGTGGCAGCAGCACTAAAGCTCGGCCTGCAAAGAAGAAATCCTCGCCCACCCGGGAGAGCACAGGCTCCGAGAGCAGCGGCCAGTTCACCCCTCCGGCAGTGTCTAGTGCCGGCTCTTCCTCCTCCTCCTCTTCCTCCACCACCAATAACACGGGCATCAGTAGCACCTCTACCTCTATCAGTACTGTCTCCTCAATCTGGAGCCCCGCCATTTCTCCAGGATCCGTACCCCCGTCCGTCTCCCTGCCGGAGCCCGTCGCTCCCTCAAACACCTCCTGCATGCAGCGCTCTGTCTCAGGCACGGCTGGCTCCTCCTACCCCATGCCCTACAACCAGACCACCGGCTACAGCCAGGGCTACCCGACTCCTTCCGGTTCTTACTTCAGTGGGGTGGACTGTGGCTCCTATCTGGCCCCCATGCACTCTCACCACCACCCTCACCAGCTCAGCCCCATGGCAGCTTCGTCCATGTCCACGCACCCCCACCACCACATCAGTCAGTCCTCAGGACATCACCACCACCATCACCACCAGGCCTACAGTGGCACTGGCCTGGCCTTCAATTCTACTGACTGCCTGGATTACAAGGAGCAAACGGCCTCCTCCTGGAAGCTCAACTTCAACACTACAGACTGTTTGGACTACAAAGACCAAGCATCCTGGAGGTTCCAAGTCTTGTGATATGATGATTTTTTTAAATGCCCTCCATTTTCACAATCTCTCTGTTTTAATAGTGCGCTGAGTTTAAGGAAAAAATATATACGGACTTGCAGATTTTAACAGAATAGTTAGATGTTCGTCCCCCTCCCCCTCACCCTTAGCGATAAGAAAGGGGAAAATGGCAAAGGTGTGGAATGAAATGAAAGCTAGCTTTCCCCTTTTTTCCCCCTGAAGAGACCTAATTACATTTACTCGACGAGCCAGAGTTCTGGTTTCGAAGTGTTTCGCCGAACTCGCGTCACTCTCCTGCCTGATCTGGATTATCGTTTTTCTACACGGGACACTGAACGCTCAGCGACCGTTTTACCTCCACCTCTCAAACCCTGTACAGCTGTTTCGTTTTCTAAATATGGTTATTTTTTAGGATGACAGATTCTAGTCAGCTTCACGGAGCTGAATTTTGTACATATGTATTTGGGTCAGTTACATTGACCATATTTAGTTGGTGTTACTGGATTTCAAATGGTTTAATAAGACTTTGAAACGACTTTATGTAAATCTTTTTTCCCAAATAATCCAAAGATCAAGAATTGGCCGCTGGACTTATTTGATATACTGAAAATCAATTTTTGTTACCCTGAAAAAATAAATGGGATTTTATAGGCTATTGAGAACATCATGTGGGGGGGGGAAATACATTTTGAAAAAAAGAATCTTAATTATACGTTGGACATTTTTAGAGCGGGGGATATTTGGCTGTGATATTCCATTAGATAAACTAGCATTTGAAGATTTGTTGCGGTGAAGGAGCACGGGCATGTTTAAAATTGTTGGATGCATTTAACAGCACTTGACTTAATTGCTCTAACCGAAAAAAAAAACATGTGGTTAAGGAAGAATTCCCAAATGCCAGTGAAATGCTGAATGTACTGCAAGCGCAGATCATTACATTCATGTCCGTAATAAAGATCAGTTAACTACCAGAATTTTTACATGATTTCTGACTGGGGTATGTCCGCTTTTAACACACGAAATTTACTCTCGTGTTGCAAATGTTTTCAACTCTCAACGAACGAACGAACGAATAAATAAGTAGGCACCTCAACTTTATTTATTTCGAGAGATCCTGGCTGCATTTTGGTTTTAGAACAACTTTCACATAGCCAATACAACTTTATTTATTTTTCAATCAGTGATCTACATGGAGAGCTGAATGATAATCTGCAATGGACTTGATTGAACATTGATTTATTTCCATCGGACTGTGAGGATTGTAAGGGCGTGAAAGAAAACCCGCATGTTAGCTTACTGACTGCATTTTTTTTTTTGTCATGTGGAAAGGATTAAGTTTTTTCTCCTCAATAAATCGGTTATTTGCCTTGGGAATGGATGCTAGAACTGAGTATGCTGTGGTGTAAAATTGATTAATTCAAAACCGTGGACTTTAGGCCTATATTCAGTTGGGCTTCAGAAAACACACAATCGTTTGAAGGTCTTTTTGTGTAAATTGTTATAAAGGCCACGGCACCGCAACATTTCTTAAATATTTATTAACGCATTTGATCAGGTCGTAATTGAATGCGCTCGCGATAATTGCTTCCCAGCAGAATCTCCGCGCGCTCTGGAGCACAAGAGCGTTTCGCCAAAATAACCCGGAGCGATATCGCTTCTTCTGATTTGGTAATGACGTGGGTGGGTCTGGGTTAATGGGTCAAAAGCGGGAGGGAGGCAGCCGTCAGGCACCGGGCCATTTAAGAAATTCTTGAGAAAAACAAGGGCCTGGCAAAGCTGTTTAGATGAACGTGTTCGAACAAAAAAAGTTTCCTTTTGGTCGATTAGCTGCGGATAGGAAGTATGTGCACAGGTTGTAAATTGTTTATATCTCTTACCACATGAAGGCCTGCATTATTTTAAGTCCTAATTTATGACAAAGATCTGTTACTATTTATTATAGCCCTATCACATTTTTATAATATGATAAATAAATGCGCATTGAAAGAGACACGCTATCGACGTTTCAATGAATTTCATGTTCTGTGATGTTGTTGTTGTTTTCGAGAACAATTTCGTTAGTAGCATAGGGTAATAATAAAATAACCCATTCGCACGACTTTAATCAGCTTCAGTGTTTTTGTGTGCTAATTATTGTTGTGTTGGCCTGGCAGCTGAATCAACACCTTGCCCAGAGGAGCATTACGCGTATTTGTTTTACTGTGCTCGCATTGAAACGCCACCGCAGCTCAGCGACATAGCCAGCCTACATAAACTTGAATGGATTTGTAAGATTTGCATCAAACAAACATTTGCGTCCTGTCTTCCTGGGGAATAATTCGAGGAGCTCGGACACGCCCTCGCGTGGAGCACCTGCTTACGCCCGAGGGGCGAGAGAGAGAAAACATAGGGCCTGTTCGCTTTCAACACTTTCAACTGACGCTGGAATGATTCTGGATAGGTGATTTCATGTCCATGAACTTGACAGAGTTGGTCACTATAGCTACTGATAACGAATTTAGATTTTTTTTTCCCCCCTCCCGATAGAATAACCGAATTAGGCCTAGCCTAAATAAAACTCCCGTCTTCAGACTTAGATATTTCGTCCTGAAATAAACTATCAAGGCGAAAGATGATAATAGGCTATAGGCCTGCCTATCATGAATGAAGGTCTGATTTTAATAACATATAACTTCATCGTCCATTTAAGCACTCGCATTCATCATTTTGAAATGGAATTATTTTACAATTTTAAAGCATGGCTGCCACGTGCATTTTAAGTGAACAACAAAGCAAGCGTTATTACGCAAGCCGAGGTGATAATTTGGGTAAAAAACATGCAAGGGACGTCTAGGTCACATGCTAGTTTAAGCCTGACCTCTGCCTAATTTTACTTGCACATAGGCCTACGATAAAGTTGATTAGACTCTCGCTTCACATGTTGATCTGAAATTTTGCTTACCGTCACAGAATCAAGCTGTGCTTTCAATTTAAATTTCCGTTCTGAAAATTATCTCGGCTATCATTTTGTCATTTAGGCTAGAAGATAGCCTATTGTTTATTCAGTTTCTACCTGGAAGGCATGTGCCTTTCACTGCCGTTTGAGTAGGCTACTACCACAACTGAAATACCCTACAGTTCAGAAGGCTTTAGCCTAGTTTATTTTTAGATTGCCCCCTGCAAGCATTTTTTATTTTATTAATTAATCCGGTGTTAAATTGTTTAAACTAAACAAATCGAATTATTGCAGCAAAAATCCCAAGCAGCTGACTTCCCTCGGTCAAGAATATTTTGATGAACTGTCCTCAAAATGTGGAATTTTCTCAGTTCATGCGGCGGATAGGACGCTTTCATACTGCTGTATAAGCCACTCTTGCCTTGCTGATATGCTCATGTGTCCAAATGTCACCCGAGTGGGACGGCTAGTCCACAATTGGCACCATATTATTACATGTGAGAACTGTAAAAGAGATTACCGACCAAAAGCATTAATGGGAAAACGGAAGTGTGATGAGCGAAGAGTTGCTGAGATGGCGAGATGCTGACTCCAGACCTTTGTGAGTTACTGAAACGCTGAGGGTGGGAAAACCACCAGAGGGATTTATTCCTACATTATTGACGCTGAGGTCTTAGGAACAGTTGACATTATGGCTGTCAGGATGGACACTTGCTGAGCTCATATAACTTTATCATTCAATCAGTAACTGACCATAGCCCTGTTTAGGATAGCTACAGATTTAGCTCCTAATAAACTATACATTTTTTTCTAGGCATTTTTTCATTTTTAAGATATTTATGACACCGAAAGCTGTTTTTTTCTAATATGTTTTGCGAAAACACTTCTTGTTGAGCGGTTTTTTTTATTTATTATTATTATTCGTTTTTATTTATTTATTTTTTATTGTGGGGCCTACATTCATTCTGTGCTGCCTGTGGGCTAATAACTTCAGAATATGCTACTACATGAAGTCTCATTAAAATTATTAGTGAAGAATATATATATATATATATATATATATATATATATATATATATTATTTATATATATATATATATATATATTATTTATATATATATATATATATATATATATATATATATATATATATATATATATATATATATATATAAGGAATAAGGAGCATCTCAAAGTCATTATTTTTTATTATCATCATTATTTTTAAATATAAAGTATTCTGACCTTTTCAACAAAAGGCATGTTTTTGCTCGTCAAACCGAGTAGGCTTAAAACTAAAAATGATTTGATATGTTATGTTATGCTGAAATAATATAAATGTACAAAAATAGCCTTGGTTTAAAATTATTTAAAAACCTTTTTAGAAGATGTTATACAGACAGTCTCATAAATTCGGGTGCAAGGTTAATAGTAACTTATAACTGATAGATAGATAGATAGATAGATAGATAGATAGATAGATAGATAGATAGATAGATAGATAGATAGATAGATAGATAGATAGATAGATAGATAGATAGATAGATAGATAGATAGATAGATAGGTAGGTAGATAGATAGATAGGTAGATAGATAGATAGGTAGATAGATAGATAGATATTATTATTAGATATTATGTATCATATTAAATTATGATAGATGTTATGTATTTCAGAGAAATATACATATAGCCTAAAAATCACACAGTTAGCAAATGTATTAATTTAAACAATGTAACAATTTAAGGCAGAAACAAATGTCTACTTAAATGTCCTATGGCCCTATCCTGGCTTAATCTAACCCTGTCTGTGAAACTGAATACTATTTTACCACTCAAGTGTTAGTTGACAAAACACTGCAATCAGTGGTGACATAATTAATGTTAATGGTTGCAATTAAAATGGGAACAGTTAAATAACTCTTAATTGAGGTGAGAACATTTTGTCAAGTTCGTTTTTCTCCTATCAAGTGACAGACTGTGACATCATCTCACCGTCTGAAAGATGCCACTCAGATGAACCTTGAGGCCTTCGCCTTCCCCGAACTGTTGATCCAACAGAGAGCGTGAGGACTGAAAAACTTTTCCCTCTGCATACACAACCATTCAGGAAATGAACACTAACAGTCAGTGAATGGCTGTTTGTTTGTGCAGATTTGTTCAATATCTGGTGGTGTATGACAGCTTGCTGAATTAGATGTAAAGTCCTCTGATGAACTGTGCAGAGTCCTTGATGCTCAGGTAAATTCAGAAAAACATCTGCACTGGAACATTCTAAAACATTAGAAAAAAGTAGGTGTGAATTCAATGACCTCATGGATAAGACTGATGTAAAGTACACAAACATGATCAGAACATCTAAGCTCCCTTATCATATCTCATAAAAAGAAGCTAACAATGCTTCTGGATGTTGTAAAAGAAACTCATTGTCTATCAAACCCAATGATGTGCCAATCAAATTTCAGCATATTTGCCAGAAAGATTGTTTGATCCAAAACATTTTCTTAGTTTGACTCGACACAGGATTACAAGGTTGTCATTTACAGAAAAACTGTGATCTCAAATAATCCTGTGTGATTAAGTTTTAAGCTTAAGTCTGAGCTGTTGAAAATGGATCCTGGCACACAATCAGTGACTGGAGGCCAGACTTATTAAAAAAAACAAAAACAATATGAATATAATTCAAAGAAGACAGATGCCACTTGAAAACTATTCAATCAGTTGTCGGACCAATGATAATTGCTGATTGTTTTGATGCACAAATCAAGGGCAATGTATACAATAGATAACATGCAATGCAATGTTTTAAAATATGCTTAAAAATGATACGGTGACAACAGTACTGATTTGTCCTTGAAATGTGCAAAGAATAGGCAACAGACATAGGCACATAAAACAGAGGTGGCAACACAAAAGCTTCCTCTCCTGACCCTTCCTCCATTTCCAGCATAAATTCATATTTATATATCTTGTATATATACTTAAAAAAAGAAAATCCTCTTAGAATGCAGAGTAAATAGATTACGATACAGTGAGGGATTATGGATGGCTGGGTGCTGTCAGATTAAGTTCGGAGAGCAGGTCGGCGACAGTTCTGACACGGCCGCTGTATGAAGACTGTGGGGGAAACGGCAGCCTCCTCTTTAGAGACGCGCTGCGTATCCCCTCTGCATTTCTTCTGCATGTAATCTCATACACCAAACAGGTGGAGAATTAAACCCAGCCCACAAGCCGCACCACTGATCCTGTGATCAAGAACAGGGATGCTAGTGTGGCCTCTGTGCCACCATGCTCAAAGAAAGTCAAGTGTTACTAAAATGAAAAAAAAAAAGCGGTTTGTACAGACCCTCAAACATCCATTCCGATACTGTCTGTGATAGTGACTGGCACGAGCCTGAATGCTTAAGGAGTATAAGTAACAGAAAAAGGAATGACCATTAAAATAGTTTATATATATATATATATATATACTCAACAAGGCTGTACAGTACTGGCCATAAACAGGATCTAACGACCCCTTTTCCAAGACAGAGCGTGACAAATTACATGACAAGAAATTATTTAACAAACACTGTGCAAGCTATAAAAGTAGTTAAAACAGAATCAAAATAATTGCAAAAATATGTTTTATTTGAAAGTAGTTTTATAGTTTAAGCACATTTAATATGTTTTACTAAAAGAACCATTTTTTATTGTTATAAAAATACTAAAAACTATTAATAGCATTGAATGAAATAATTTAGACTAAACCAAAATGAATAACTTTTAGTTTCCCCTCCTCAGGCACCTATAAGTCACAAAATAAGAATATAATTATTAAAATTAAAAGTCAAAACAATGGTGCATCATCAAAAATAAGAAATATGCAATAATACTATTAAAATTGACAATACCTGTGCGTTCTGGGCGACAAGGTTGATTTCTAAAGGGAGAGAACAGTATTATAAGAAAATAATACTCACATACAAATGTTACAAGTGAAGTGAGCATCACATTAAAGTTTTAAAAAAGTTATGCGCTGACACATCCACTTGAGTGGTGTGATCAGGTGATCAGCCCGAGCACCAATCACTCAGTAATCTTGAGTAAGTGCCCTGCATGTACGAGTGGGCGGAAGTGTTGAGTTCAAGCATCCTCTGCGGCTCAACCGGAGGAGGGTTTCTCCATGGTAAATTATGACTGTGCTGTGCCATTAGCATTCAGGATTATGCATGTATTAAAATTCTGATGTAAATGTCTGTAATAGCCTACAGTCTGTACTGTCCAATAAATATGTATGGGGAAAAAAAGTTTAATTATTCTGTGGACAGAAAAGAATAAAACATTCATGTTTTAGGATGATTAGCTAAGTACAATACAAGCAGAAAAAAAGGCAGTCAACTTGAACCTATTTTTGAAGATATCACTCTCAGGGCATTAATGAAGGAATTATCTGTGGCAGTAGAGCTCTGTGTGAAACACACAGTCACTAGATAAATTATGCCAATAAAGCTGAAAAACAAGCTGTGCGCCATCATCCAAATACTGAGAACAATGTGCTCATTCAACCCTGTTACTTTTGTATCTACTTTGAGAGCAGTATTTACTTAAACGGAGCTGCATTCAAAAGAACACACCTGTGTGTTTCCAAGGCCAGGTGCGATGACTTGTCAGGGTGTTAGAGAGGTCATCCATAGCCTCAGAAGTCGACGTTTCTGCAGCCCTATTCCTGTGGAATCATATATGAATATGAGTGAAGAAATCTCTCTAAGCCCATATGATCAGACTAACAGTGAATGCTGTATGGAATATGCAAGTCTTCTGCATTCAGAGAAATGTTACTAACTGTTCAGTGTACTAGCATTCACAGCAGATAGGCCTGGATCTCTTTCACACACACACACACACAGCATCAAGTCAACACAGAGCGGCTATGTGTGGGAGTCAGGCCTTTCCCAGGGATTCATGGGTTTTCCAAAAAACACCAACCGCTGCCACTGTACGCCGCCGCCGTCAAATCCAGCAAGCGTGTAAGACTGCGTGAATGTTATCAGTCATATTGTGGGTTGTGCGATTTGGGTTTTTCTGCGGCGACTGGCGATGGAGACGGGGTCCAATTTCTGTGGTTTTTCTATTTCCTTTAGTGATGCACGCCGCTTACAAGGAAACGAGGGAGGAGGAGAAAAAGAGGCCTACGGGGCGCAGCCCACACCATACAAACAAGCGAACAAACACATACACATCACTACACATGTACAGATACACTCAGATGGAAAAAGTGTCACGAGTCCAAGAGCTGGAGTGTGTCTCTCTGAGTGTGTTGTGTGTCTGTGTGTGTGAGAATAAAAGGATACATTAAAAGATGTGTGTCAGACTCGGGATGTTTTCCAGATATCCGCATGTTTGCCTCTCTCCCTGCGCAGGGCTGGATTTAGCACAACCGACGGTGATGCCACCAAGTCATTGTACTCCTTCTCTCGCTCACTCCCGATCTTTTTTTCTTTGCCAGCACAACGCAGGCATGAGGCTCGAATCAGTGTCTCTAAGCCTTATTGGCTCAGCATAAAGAACAATAAAACTTCATCGGAGACCAGATTAGTCTGGTTAAATAGAATTTAAAAAACTCCAAAAAACAAACATAAAAAGGGAAAAATGAGAAGAGGATTTCCTCTCTCTCTCTTGACTGCTATTTATCTGGGTGGGAGCATCTCCCTCTGATGTCTTGCATCCGGCCGTGTAGCAGTGCAGGCCTGTAAACTGGGATTCAGCCTGCCAAATTACCCCAAACTCCTTATTTTATGTTTTAAAAAACCCTTTAATCCCACCCCATCCTCTTTGGGCCGTCCACTCGTAACTGGCTGACAGGAGAGGGAGGATTTAAAGGAGATCGAGGGAGCTTAAGTGGGACAGAAAGAAAGAGAGTCAGCACAGAGTCAATGGTCCCTCCGTCAGCAGCAATGGAAGCAGAGAGAGGATAAGACAATAGGACAATCCTCGTGTAACACACACACATATCCACTCTACACCCTTATTGTGATGCTCCAGACCAAATAAAGTAATAGGTAAGGTAAAGTACACACACACACTAAGAGTTAGAATGGGTGTTTGCTTAAAATCTCTCTCGCAGCGAACTCTTAAACTCAGTATGCTTGCTGGCACGTTATGTCAAAAAATGTGCAGATACATTGGATGGGTTCATAACAAGAAATAAGCATATACTAGCGATTAACAAACCTGGTCTACAAACAGTATGTCCGTCTTTAACACTACGTTTTTGAAAAAATCAATTTCCATTTGGAGAAAATGATATACTATGAAAATAGTTTCATTTATGGTTTTGTATCAAATACCATGTGAATGCTTTCCCTGCGCATGAAATCTCATGCCAGAAAATGGCAGAAAACCAATGAGAACGCAGGACAGTGATGACGATACATAACAAGAGAGCATAAAAGCCAAAGCTGTTGTGGATGCCCTTACCCGAAACACAAGAAAATGACCATTGTTTAGCAAATAAACAAGTGGCAAACAGTTATACCAACATTTTATCATGCAAGCTTTATGGTACACCTCAAACAAAGGACTTTATAGTAATGTATAGTGTTTATATTAATTAGCAAGTCCAAATGCAAATACTTTTATGAAGATTATTTGCTGAATTTTGTGTTCCACAGAAAGAAATAACAGCACACATATAGGAATGACATGAGGGCAAGTAATATTATTTTCACTTTTGGGTGAACTATACTTTTAAGAAATGCACTCGAATAACACTGCTAACAGCACCAGTTTATGGCATTTCAAGAAATGCAATTATTAATGTATCAGCTATTAATTTAATCGAGACTTGTCTAGAATACACACCTTGACGCAGTGCTCCAGCGTTTGGGCTGGTGAACATGTCTGTCGCTGCTGGTTGGTGGGAGCTTGACACCACTCTGCCCTCCGTATACAGACTGACACTCATCTGAAATCACACACAAAATCCCACCATGCCCTGAGGAAAACAGTTTAACATGAAGAATCTTTGAAATGTAGAAGCTCTTCTATGAAATAGAGAGAGAGAGAGAGAGAGAGAGAGAGAACATGACATATAGTGTAAAACATGGGCGTCTAGTACATGACTCTCCCAGACAGAGACAGTGAAGGTTACATATTACAAGAGACGCTAAGTGAGACTTGAACACCCTACAGCACAGCAGTGTGTGCGTCTGCGTCTCATGAGCTAAAGATGATCCCTCTCATACGCTCTTCTAGCACATACTTTTTACTTTTACTTCGTTACATTTTGAAGCATTTATTATACTTTCTACTCCACTACATTTCTTCAACTTCTGTTACATTTTCATTACATTTGCTGATAAGTTTTTCCCCTGCCAAAACGTAATCTGACCGTCCGTCCGTTGCACCTTTGTCTCAACAGTGACGTTTGGTTGCCATAGAGCCTCCATTTTTGCACTCAGGTCTAAGTCTCATGGCCCTCTATCAGAATCCAGAGTTTTGAGAATATTGGGGATACTTAATTTTTCGCCCAGAAAAAAAAAAACGTAAGGGGTACCACTGTCGTTTTTTTTTTTCTGGTCGAAATTTTGAGTTTCGATATCTCAGCTCAGGAAGGGTCTAAAGCCTCCATTGTTGCACTCAGGTCTATGTCTCATGGCCCTCTATTAGAATCCAGAGTTTTGAGAAGATTGGGGATACTTAATTTTTCGCTCCCCCAAAAAAAACGTAAGGGGTAACACTGTCATTTTTTTTCTGGTCGAAATTTTGAGTTTCGATATCTCAGCTCTGGAAGGGTCTAGAGCCTCCATTGTTGCACTCAGGTCTAAGTCTCATGGCCCTCTATCAGAATCCAGAGTTTTGAGAAGATTGGGGATACTTAATTTTTCGCCCCAAAAAAAAAAACGTAAGGGGTAACACTGTCGTTTTTTTTTCGGGTCGAAATTTTGAGTTTTAATATCTCAGCTCTGGAAGGGTCTAAAGCCTCCATTTTTGCACTCAGATCTATGTCTCATGGCCCTCTATCAGAATCCTGAGTTTTGAGAAGATTGGGGATACTTAATTTTTCGCCCCCAAAAAAAAAACGTAAGGGGTAACACTGTCGTTTTTTTTTTGTGGTCGAAATTTTGAGTTTCGATATCTCAGCTCAGGAAGGGTCTAAAGCCTCCATTGTTGCACTCAGATCTATGTCTCATGGCCCTCTATCAGAATCCAGAGTTTTGAGAAGATTGGGGATACTTAATTTTTCGCCCCCCCAAAAAAAACGTAAGGGGTAACACTGTCGTTTTTTTTTCGGGTCGAAATTTTGAGTTTCGACATCTCAGCTCTGGAAGGGTCTAGAGCCTCCATTGTTGCACTCAGGTCTAAGTCTCATGGCCCTCTATCAGAATCCAGAGTTTTGAGAAGATTGGGGATACTTAATTTTTCGCCCCAAAAAAAAAACGTAAGGGGTAACACTGTCGTTTTTTTTTGGGTCGAAATTTTGAGTTTCAATATCTCAGCTCTGGAAGGGTCTAAAGCCTCCATTTTTGCACTCAGATCTATGTCTCATGGCCCTCTATCAGAATACTGAGTTTTGAGAAGATTGGGGATACTTAATTTTTCGCCCAAAAAAAAAAACGTAAGGGGTAACACTGTCGTTTTTTTTTTTGTGGTCGAAATTTTGAGTTTCGATATCTCAGCTCAGGAAGGGTCTAAAGCCTCCATTGTTGCACTCTGGTCTATGTCTCATGGCCCTCTACCAGAATCCAGAGTTTTGAGAAGATTGGGGATACTTAATTTTTCGCCCCCCCCCCCCCCCCCCCCAAAAAAAAACGTAAGGGGTAACACTGTGGGGTTTTTTTCGGGTCGAAATTTTGAGTTTCGATATCTCAGCTCTGGAAGTGTCTAGAGCCTCCATTGTTGCACTCAGGTCTAAGTCTCATGGCCCTCTATCAGAATCCAGAGTTTTGAGAAGATTGGGGATACTTAATTTTTCGCCCAAAAAAAAAAACGTAAGGGGTAACACTGTCGTTTTTTTTTCGGGTCGAAATTTTGAGTTTCAATATCTCAGCTCTGGAAGGGTCTAAAGCCTCCATTTTTGCACTCAGATCTATGTCTCATGGCCCTCTATCAGAATCCTGAGTTTTGAGAAGATTGGGGATACTTAATTTTTCGCCCAAAAAAAAAAATGTAAGGGGTAACACTGTTGTTGTTTTTTTTGTGGTCGAAATTTTGAGTTTCGATATCTCAGCTCAGGAAGGGTCTAAAGCCTCCATTGTTGCACTCAGGTCTATGTCTCATGGCCCTCTATCAGAATCCAGAGTTTTGAGAAGATTGGGGATACTTAATTTTTCGCCCCCCCAAAAAAAACGTAAGGGGTAACACTGTCGTTTTTTTTTCGGGTCGAAATTTTGAGTTTCGATATCTCAGCTCTGGAAGGGTCTAGAGCCTCCATTGTTGCACTCAGGTCTAAGTCTAATGGCCCTCTATCAGAATCCAGAGTTTTGAGAAGATTGGGGATACTTAATTTTTCGCCCCAAAAAAAAAAAACGTAAGGGGTAACACTGTCGTTTTTTTTTTGGGTCGAAATTTTGAGTTTAAATATCTAAGGTCTGGAAGGGTCTAAAGCCTCCATTTTTGCACTCAGGTCTATGTCTCATGGCCCTCTATCAGAATCCAGAGTTTTGAGAAGATTGGGGATACTTAATTTTTCGCCCCCCCCCCCAAAAAACGTAAGGGGTAACACTGTCGTTTTTTTTCGGGTCGAAATTTTGAGTTTCAATATCTCAGCTCAGGAAGGGTCTAAAGCCTCCATTGTTGCACTCAGGTCTATGTCTCATGGCCCTCTATCAGAATCCAGAGTTTTGAGAAGATTGGGGATACTTAATTTTTCGCCCCCCCAAAAAAAACGTAAGGGGTAACACTGTCGTTTTTTTTTCGGGTCGAAATTTTGAGTTTCGATATCTCAGCTCTGGAAGGGTCTAGAGCCTCCATTGTTGCACTCAGGTCTAAGTCTCATGACCCTCTATCAGAATCCAGAGTTTTGAGAAGATTGGGGATACTTAATTTTTCGCCCCCAAAAAAAAACGTAAGGGGTAACACTGTCGTTTTTTTTTTTCGGGTCGAAATTTTGAGTTTCAATATCTCAGCTCTGGAAGGGTCTAAAGCCTCCATTTTTGCACTCAGATCTATGTCTCATGGCCCTCTATCAGAATCCTGAGTTTTGAGAAGATTGGGGATAGTTAATTTTTCGCCCAAAAAAAAAACGTAAGGGGTAACACTGTCGTTTTTTTTTTGTGGTCGAAATTTTGAGTTTCGATATCTCAGCTCAGGAAGGGTCTAAAGCCTCCATTTTTGCACTCAGGTCTATGTCTCATGGCCCTCTATCAGAATCCAGAGTTTTGAGAAGATTGGGGATACTTAATTTTTCGCCCCCCCAAAAAAAACGTAAGGGGTAACACTGTCGTTTTTTTTTTCGGGTCGAAATTTTGAGTTTCGATATCTCAGCTCTGGAAGGGTCTAGAGCCTCCATTGTTGCACTCAGGTCTAAGTCTCATGGCCCTCTATCAGAATCCAGAGTTTTGAGAAGATTGGGGATACTTAATTTTTCGCCCCCAAAAAAAAAAACGTAAGGGGTAACACTGTCGTTTTTTTTTCGGGTCGAAATTTTGAGTTTCAATATCTCAGCTCTGGAAGGGTCTAAAGCCTCCATTTTTGCACTCAGATCTATGTCTCATGGCCCTCTATCAGAATCCTGAGTTTTGAGAAGATTGGGGATACTTAATTTTTCGCCCAAAAAAAAAAACGTAAGGGGTAACACTGTCGTTTTTTTTGTGGTCGAAATTTTGAGTTTCGATATCTCAGCTCAGGAAGGGTCTAAAGCCTCCATTGTTGCACTCAGGTCTATGTCTCATGGCCCTCTATCAGAATCCAGAGTTTTGAGAAGATTGGGGATACTTAATTTTTCGCCCAAAAAAAAAAACGTAAGGGGTAACACTGTCGTTTTTTTTTTGTGGTCGAAATTTTGAGTTTCGATATCTCAGCTCAGGAAGGGTCTAAAGCCTCCATTGTTGCACTCTGGTCTATGTCTCATGGCCCTCTACCAGAATCCAGAGTTTTGAGAAGATTGGGGATACTTAATTTTTCGCCCCCCCCCCCCCCCCCAAAAAAACGTAAGGGGTAACACTGTGGGTTTTTTTTCGGGTCGAAATTTTGAGTTTCGATATCTCAGCTCTGGAAGTGTCTAGAGCCTCCATTGTTGCACTCAGGTCTAAGTCTCATGGCCCTCTATCAGAATCCAGAGTTTTGAGAAGATTGGGGATACTTAATTTTTCGCCCAAAAAAAAAAACGTAAGGGGTAACACTGTCGTTTTTTTTTCGGGTCGAAATTTTGAGTTTCAATATCTCAGCTCTGGAAGGGTCTAAAGCCTCCATTTTTGCACTCAGATCTATGTCTCATGGCCCTCTATCAGAATCCTGAGTTTTGAGAAGATTGGGGATACTTAATTTTTCGCCCAAAAAAAAAAATGTAAGGGGTAACACTGTTGTTGTTTTTTTTGTGGTCGAAATTTTGAGTTTCGATATCTCAGCTCAGGAAGGGTCTAAAGCCTCCATTGTTGCACTCAGGTCTATGTCTCATGGCCCTCTATCAGAATCCAGAGTTTTGAGAAGATTGGGGATACTTAATTTTTCGCCCCCCCAAAAAAAACGTAAGGGGTAACACTGTCGTTTTTTTTTCGGGTCGAAATTTTGAGTTTCGATATCTCAGCTCTGGAAGGGTCTAGAGCCTCCATTGTTGCACTCAGGTCTAAGTCTAATGGCCCTCTATCAGAATCCAGAGTTTTGAGAAGATTGGGGATACTTAATTTTTCGCCCCAAAAAAAAAAAACGTAAGGGGTAACACTGTCGTTTTTTTTTTGGGTCGAAATTTTGAGTTTAAATATCTAAGGTCTGGAAGGGTCTAAAGCCTCCATTTTTGCACTCAGGTCTATGTCTCATGGCCCTCTATCAGAATCCAGAGTTTTGAGAAGATTGGGGATACTTAATTTTTCGCCCCCCCCCCCAAAAAACGTAAGGGGTAACACTGTCGTTTTTTTTTCGGGTCGAAATTTTGAGTTTCAATATCTCAGCTCAGGAAGGGTCTAAAGCCTCCATTGTTGCACTCAGGTCTATGTCTCATGGCCCTCTATCAGAATCCAGAGTTTTGAGAAGATTGGGGATACTTAATTTTTCGCCCCCCCAAAAAAAACGTAAGGGGTAACACTGTCGTTTTTTTTTCGGGTCGAAATTTTGAGTTTCGATATCTCAGCTCTGGAAGGGTCTAGAGCCTCCATTGTTGCACTCAGGTCTAAGTCTCATGACCCTCTATCAGAATCCAGAGTTTTGAGAAGATTGGGGATACTTAATTTTTCGCCCCCAAAAAAAAACGTAAGGGGTAACACTGTCGTTTTTTTTTTTCGGGTCGAAATTTTGAGTTTCAATATCTCAGCTCTGGAAGGGTCTAAAGCCTCCATTTTTGCACTCAGATCTATGTCTCATGGCCCTCTATCAGAATCCTGAGTTTTGAGAAGATTGGGGATAGTTAATTTTTCGCCCAAAAAAAAAACGTAAGGGGTAACACTGTCGTTTTTTTTTTGTGGTCGAAATTTTGAGTTTCGATATCTCAGCTCAGGAAGGGTCTAAAGCCTCCATTTTTGCACTCAGGTCTATGTCTCATGGCCCTCTATCAGAATCCAGAGTTTTGAGAAGATTGGGGATACTTAATTTTTCGCCCCCCCAAAAAAAACGTAAGGGGTAACACTGTCGTTTTTTTTTTCGGGTCGAAATTTTGAGTTTCGATATCTCAGCTCTGGAAGGGTCTAGAGCCTCCATTGTTGCACTCAGGTCTAAGTCTCATGGCCCTCTATCAGAATCCAGAGTTTTGAGAAGATTGGGGATACTTAATTTTTCGCCCCCAAAAAAAAAAACGTAAGGGGTAACACTGTCGTTTTTTTTTCGGGTCGAAATTTTGAGTTTCAATATCTCAGCTCTGGAAGGGTCTAAAGCCTCCATTTTTGCACTCAGATCTATGTCTCATGGCCCTCTATCAGAATCCTGAGTTTTGAGAAGATTGGGGATACTTAATTTTTCGCCCAAAAAAAAAAACGTAAGGGGTAACACTGTCGTTTTTTTTGTGGTCGAAATTTTGAGTTTCGATATCTCAGCTCAGGAAGGGTCTAAAGCCTCCATTGTTGCACTCAGGTCTATGTCTCATGGCCCTCTATCAGAATCCAGAGTTTTGAGAAGATTGGGGATACTTAATTTTTCGCCCAAAAAAAAAACGTAAGGGGTAACACTGTCGTTTTTTTTTTGTGGTCGAAATTTTGAGTTTCGATATCTCAGCTCAGGAAGGGTCTAAAGCCTCCATTGTTGCACTCTGGTCTATGTCTCATGGCCCTCTACCAGAATCCAGAGTTTTGAGAAGATTGGGGATACTTAATTTTTCGCCCCCCCCCCCCCCAAAAAAACGTAAGGGGTAACACTGTGGGGTTTTTTTCGGGTCGAAATTTTGAGTTTCGATATCTCAGCTCTGGAAGTGTCTAGAGCCTCCATTGTTGCACTCAGGTCTAAGTCTCATGGCCCTCTATCAGAATCCAGAGTTTTGAGAAGATTGGGGATACTTAATTTTTCGCCCAAAAAAAAAAACGTAAGGGGTAACACTGTCGTTTTTTTTTCGGGTCGAAATTTTGAGTTTCAATATCTCAGCTCTGGAAGGGTCTAAAGCCTCCATTTTTGCACTCAGATCTATGTCTCATGGCCCTCTATCAGAATCCTGAGTTTTGAGAAGATTGGGGATACTTAATTTTTCGCCCAAAAAAAAAAATGTAAGGGGTAACACTGTTGTTGTTTTTTTTGTGGTCGAAATTTTGAGTTTCGATATCTCAGCTCAGGAAGGGTCTAAAGCCTCCATTGTTGCACTCAGGTCTATGTCTCATGGCCCTCTATCAGAATCCAGAGTTTTGAGAAGATTGGGGATACTTAATTTTTCGCCCCCCCCCCCAAAAAAACGTAAGGGGTAACACTGTCGTTTTTTTTTCGGGTCGAAATTTTGAGTTTCAATATCTCAGCTCAGGAAGGGTCTAAAGCCTCCATTGTTGCACTCAGGTCTATGTGTCATGGCCCTCTATCAGAATCCAGAGTTTTGAGAAGATTGGGGATACTTAATTTTTCGCCCCCCCAAAAAAAACGTAAGGGGTAACACTGTCGTTTTTTTTTCGGGTCGAAATTTTGAGTTTCGATATCTCAGCTCTGGAAGGGTCTAGAGCCTCCATTGTTGCACTCAGGTCTAAGTCTCATGACCCTCTATCAGAATCCAGAGTTTTGAGAAGATTGGGGATACTTAATTTTTCGCCCCCAAAAAAAAACGTAAGGGGTAACACTGTCGTTTTTTTTTTTCGGGTCGAAATTTTGAGTTTCAATATCTCAGCTCTGGAAGGGTCTAAAGCCTCCATTTTTGCACTCAGATCTATGTCTCATGGCCCTCTATCAGAATCCTGAGTTTTGAGAAGATTGGGGATAGTTAATTTTTCGCCCAAAAAAAAAACGTAAGGGGTAACACTGTCGTTTTTTTTTTGTGGTCGAAATTTTGAGTTTCGATATCTCAGCTCAGGAAGGGTCTAAAGCCTCCATTTTTGCACTCAGGTCTATGTCTCATGGCCCTCTATCAGAATCCAGAGTTTTGAGAAGATTGGGGATACTTAATTTTTCGCCCCCCCAAAAAAAACGTAAGGGGTAACACTGTCGTTTTTTTTTTCGGGTCGAAATTTTGAGTTTCGATATCTCAGCTCTGGAAGGGTCTAGAGCCTCCATTGTTGCACTCAGGTCTAAGTCTCATGGCCCTCTATCAGAATCCAGAGTTTTGAGAAGATTGGGGATACTTAATTTTTCGCCCCCAAAAAAAAAAACGTAAGGGGTAACACTGTCGTTTTTTTTTCGGGTCGAAATTTTGAGTTTCAATATCTCAGCTCTGGAAGGGTCTAAAGCCTCCATTTTTGCACTCAGATCTATGTCTCATGGCCCTCTATCAGAATCCTGAGTTTTGAGAAGATTGGGGATACTTAATTTTTCGCCCAAAAAAAAAAACGTAAGGGGTAACACTGTCGTTTTTTTTGTGGTCGAAATTTTGAGTTTCGATATCTCAGCTCAGGAAGGGTCTAAAGCCTCCATTGTTGCACTCAGGTCTATGTCTCATGGCCCTCTATCAGAATCCAGAGTTTTGAGAAGATTGGGGATACTTAATTTTTCGCCCAAAAAAAAAAACGTAAGGGGTAACACTGTCGTTTTTTTTCGGGGACGAAATTTTGAGTTTCAATATCTCAGCTCTGGAAGGGTCTAAAGCCTCACTTTTTGCACTCAGATCTATGTCTCATGGCCCTCTTTCAGAATCCTGAGTTTTGAGAAGATTGGGGATACTTAATTTTTCGCCCAAAAAAAAAAACGTAAGGGGTAACACTGTCGTTTTTTTTTTTGTGGTCGAAATTTTGAGTTTCGATATCTCAGCTCAGGAAGGGTCTAAAGCCTCCATTGTTGCACTCTGGTCTATGTCTCATGGCCCTCTATCAGAATCCAGAGTTTTGAGAAGATTGGGGATACTTAATTTTTCGCCCCCCCAAAAAAAACGTAAGGGGTAACACTGTCGTTTTTTTTTCGGGTCAAAATTTTGAGTTTCGATATCTCAGCTCTGGAAGGGTCTAGAGCCTCCATTGTTGCACTCAGGTCTAAGTCTCATGGCCCTCTATCAGAATCCAGAGTTTTGAGAAGATTGGGGATACTTAATTTTTCGCCCCCCCA
Organism: Pimephales promelas; assembly: GCF_988280905.1. Classification (NCBI taxonomy): domain Eukaryota; kingdom Metazoa; phylum Chordata; class Actinopteri; order Cypriniformes; family Leuciscidae; genus Pimephales; species Pimephales promelas. The sequence goes on from NC_142783.1 coordinate 21,510,646, forward strand.
AAAAAAACGTAAGGGGTAACACTGTGGTTTTTTTTTCGGGTCGAAATTTTGAGTTTCGATATCTCAGCTCTGGAAGGGTCTAGAGCCTCCATTGTTGCACTCAGGTCTAAGTCTCATGGCCCTCTATCAGAATCCAGAGTTTTGAGAAGATTGGGGATACTTAATTTTTCGCCCCCAAAAAAAAAAACGTAAGGGGTAACACTGTCGTTTTTTTTCGGGTCGAAATTTTGAGTTTCAATATCTCAGCTCTGGAAAGGTCTAAAGCCTCCATTTTTGCACTCAGATCTATGTCTCATGGCCCTCTACCAGAATCCTGAGTTTTGAGAAGATTGGGGATACTTAATTTTTCGCCCAAAAAAAAACGTAAGGGGTAACACTGTCGTTTTTTTTTTTGTGGTCGAAATTTTGAGTTTCGATATCTCAGCTCAGGAAGGGTCTAAAGCCTCCATTGTTGCACTCTGGTCTATGTCTCATGGCCCTCTATCAGAATCCAGAGTTTTGAGAAGATTGGGGATACTTAATTTTTCGCCCCCCCAAAAAAAACGTAAGGGGTAACACTGTCGTTTTTTTTTTCGGGTCGAAATTTTGAGTTTCGATATCTCAGCTCTGGAAGGGTCTAGAGCCTCCATTGTTGCAATCAGGTCTAAGTCTCATGGCCCTCTATCAGAATCCAGAGTTTTGAGAAGATTGGGGATACTTAATTTTTCGCCCCAAAAAAAAAAAACGTAAGGGGTAACACTGTCGTTTTTTTTTCGGGTCGAAATTTTGAGTTTCAATATCTCAGCTCTGGAAGGGTCTAAAGCCTCCATTTTTGCACTCATATCTATGTCTCATGGCCCTCTATCAGAATCCTGAGTTTTGAGAAGATTGGGGATACTTAATTTTTCGCCCCAAAAAAAAAACGTAAGGGGTAACACTGTCGTTTTTTTTTGTGGTCGAAATTTTTCAGTTTCGATATCTCAGCTCAGGAAGGGTCTAAAGCCTCCATTGTTGCACTCAGGTCTATGTCTCATGGCCCTCTATCAGAATCCAGAGTTTTGAGAAGATTGGGGATACTTAATTTTTCGCCCCCCCCAAAAAAAACGTAAGGGGTAACACTGTCGTTTTTTTTCGGGTCGAAATTTCGAGTTTCGATATCTCAGCTCTGGAAGGGTCTAGAGCCTCCATTGTTGCACTCAGGTCTAAGTCTCATGGCCCTCTATCAGAATCCAGAGTTTTGAGAAGATTGGGGATACTTAATTTTTCGCCCCCCAAAAAAAAAACGTAAGGGGTAACACTGTCATTTTTTTTTCGGGTCGAAATTTTGAGTTTCAATATCTCAGCTCTGGAAGGGTCTAAAGCCTCCATTTTTGCACTCAGATCTATGTCTCATGGCTCTCTATCAGAATCCTGAGTTTTGAGAAGATTGGGGATAGTTAATTTTTCGCCCAAAAAAAAAAACGTAAGGGGTAACACTGTCGTTTTTTTTTTGTGGTCGAAATTTTGAGTTTCGATATCTCAGCTCAGGAAGGGTCTAAAGCCTCCATTGTTGCACTCAGGTCTATGTCTCATGGCCCTCTATCAGAATCCAGAGTTTTGAGAAGATTGGGGATACTTAATTTTTCGCCCCCCCAAAAAAAACGTAAGGGGTAACACTGTCGTTTTTTTTTCGGGTCGAAATTTTGAGTTTCGATATCTCAGCTCTGGAAGGGTCTAGAGCCTCCATTGTTGCACTCTGGTCTAAGTCTCATGGCCCTCTATCAGAATCCAGAGTTTTGAGAAGATTGGGGATACTTAATTTTTCACCCAAAAAAAAAAAACGTAAGGGGTAACACTGTCGTTTTTTTTTCGGGTCGAAATTTTGAGTTTCAATATCTCAGCTCTGGAAGGGTCTAAAGCCTCCATTTTTGCACTCAGGTCTATGTCGCATGGCCCTCTATCAGAATCCAGAGTTTTGAGAAGATTGGGGATACTTAATTTTTCGCCCCCCCAAAAAAAACGTAAGGGGTAACACTGTCGTTTTTTTTTCGGGTCGAAATTTTGAGTTTCGATATCTCAGCTCTGGAAGGGTCTAGAGCCTCCATTGTTGCACTCTGGTCTAAGTCTCATGGCCCTCTATCAGAATCCAGAGTTTTGAGAAGATTGGGGATACTTAATTTTTCACCCAAAAAAAAAAAACGTAAGGGGTAACACTGTCGTTTTTTTTTCGGGTCGAAATTTTGAGTTTCAATATCTCAGCTCTGGAAGGGTCTAAAGCCTCCATTTTTGCACTCAGGTCTATGTCGCATGGCCCTCTATCAGAATCCTGAGTTTTGAGAAGATTGGGCATACTTAATTTTTCGCCCAAAAAAAAAAACGTAAGGGGTAACACTGTCGTTTTTTTTTTTGTGGTCGAAATTTTGAGTTTCGATATCTCAGCTCAGGAAGGGTCTAAAGCCTCCATTGTTGCACTCAGGTCTATGTCTCATGGCCCTCTATCAGAATCCAGAGTTTTGAGAAGATTGGGGATACTTAATTTTTCGTCCCAAAAAAAAAACGTAAGGGGTAACACTGTCGTTTTTTTTTTTCGGGTCGAAATTTTGAGTTTCAATATCTCAGCTCTGGAAGGGTCTAGAGCCTCCATTGTTGCACTCAGGTCTAAGTCTCATGGCCCTCTATCAGAATCCAGAGTTTTGAGAAGATTGGGGATACTTAATTTTTCGCCCCCAAAAAAAAAACGTAAGGGGTAACACTGTCGTTTTTTTTTCGGCCGAAATTTTGAGTTTCAATATCTCAGCTCTGGAAGGGTCTAAAGCCTCCATTTTTGCACTCAGGTCTGTGTCTCATGGCCCTCTATCAGAATCCAGAGTTTTGAGAAGATTGGGGATACTTAATTTTTCGCCCCCCCCCCAAAAAAACGTAAGGGGTAACACTGTCGTTTTTTTTTTCGGGTCGAAATTTTGAGTTTCAATATCTCAGCTCTGGAAGGGTCTAAAACCTCCATTTTTGCACTCATATCTATTTCTCATGGCCCTCTATCAGAATCCTGAGTTTTGAGAAGATTGGGGATACTTAATTTTTCGCCCAAAAAAAAAAAACCGTAAGGGGTAACACTGTCGTTTTTTTTTTTGTGGTCGAAATTTTGAGTTTCGATATCTCAGCTCAGGAAGGGTCTAAAGCCTCCATTGTTGCACTCAGGTCTATGTCTCATGGCCCTCTATCAGAATCCAGAGTTTTGAGAAGATTGGGGATACTTAATTTTTCGCCCCCCCAAAAAAAACGTAAGGGGTAACACTGTCGTTTTTTTTTTCGGGTCGAAATTTTGAGTTTCGATATCTCAGCTCTGGAAGGGTCTAAAGCCTCCATTTTTGCACTCATATCTATGTCTCATGGCCCTCTATCAGAATCCTGAGTTTTGAGAAGATTGGGGATACTTAATTTTTCGCCCAAAAAAAAAAACGTAAGGGGTAACACTGTCGTTTTTTTTTGTGGTCGAAATTTTGAGTTTCAATATCTCAGCTCTGGAAGGGTCTAAAACCTCCATTTTTGCACTCATATCTATTTCTCATGGCCCTCTATCAGAATCCTGAGTTTTGAGAAGATTGGGGATACTTAATTTTTCGCCCAAAAAAAAAAACCGTAAGGGGTAACACTGTCGTTTTTTTTTTGTGGTCGAAATTTTGAGTTTCGATATCTCAGCTCAGGAAGGGTCTAAAGCCTCCATTGTTGCACTCAGGTCTATGTCTCATGGCCCTCTATCAGAATCCAGAGTTTTGAGAAGATTGGGGATACTTAATTTTTCGCCCCCCCAAAAAAAACGTAAGGGGTAACACTGTCGTTTTTTTTTTCGGGTCGAAATTTTGAGTTTCGATATCTCAGCTCTGGAAGGGTCTAAAGCCTCCATTTTTGCACTCATATCTATGTCTCATGGCCCTCTATCAGAATCCTGAGTTTTGAGAAGATTGGGGATACTTAATTTTTCGCCCAAAAAAAAAAACGTAAGGGGTAACACTGTCGTTTTTTTTTGTGGTCGAAATTTTGAGTTTCGATATCTCAGCTCAGGAAGGGTCTAAAGCCTCCATTGTTGCACTCAGGTCTATGTCTCATGGCCCTCTATCAGAATCCAGAGTTTTGAGAAGATTGGGGATACTTAATTTTTCGCCCCCCCCCAAAAAAAACGTAAGGGGTAACACTGTCGTTTTTTTTTCGGGTCGAAATTTTGAGTTTCGATATCTCAGCTCTGGAAGGGTCTAGAGCCTCCATTGTTGCACTCAGGTCTAAGTCTCATGGCCCTCTATCAGAATCCAGAGTTTTGAGAAGATTGGGGATACTTAATTTTTCGCCCCCAAAAAAAAAACGTAAGGGGTAACACTGTCATTTTTTTTTCGGGTCGAAATTTTGAGTTTCAATATCTCAGCTCTGGAAGGGTCTAAAGCCTCCATTTTTGCACTCAGATCTATGTCTCATGGCCCTCTATCAGAATCCTGAGTTTTGAGAAGATTGGGGATAGTTAATTTTTCGCCCAAAAAAAAAAACGTAAGGGGTAACACTGTCGTTTTTTTTTTTGTGGTCGAAATTTTGAGTTTCGATATCTCAGCTCAGGAAGGGTCTAAAGCCTCCATTGTTGCACTCAGGTCTATGTCTCTTGGCCCTCTATCAGAATCCAGAGTTTTGAGAAGATTGGGGATACTTAATTTTTCACCCCCCCAAAAAAAACGTAAGGGGTAACACTGTCGTTTTTTTTTTCGGGTCGAAATTTTGAGTTTCGATATCTCAGCTCTGGAAGGGTCTAGAGCCTCCATTGTTGCACTCTGGTCTAAGTCTCATGGCCCTCTATCAGAATCCAGAGTTTTGAGAAGATTGGGGATACTTAATTTTCCGCCCAAAAAAAAAAACGTAAGGGGTAACACTGTCGTTTTTTTTTCGGGTCGAAATTTTGAGTTTCAATATCTCAGCTCTGGAAGGGTCTAAAGCCTCCATTTTTGCACTCAGATCTATGTCTCATGGCCCTCTATCAGAATCCTGAGTTTTGAGAAGATTGGGGATACTTAATTTTTCGCCCAAAAAAAAAAACGTAAGGGGTAACACTGTCGTTTTTTTTTTTGTGGTCGAAATTTTGAGTTTCGATATCTCAGCTCAGGAAGGGTCTAAAGCCTCCATTGTTGCACTCAGGTCTATGTCTCATGGCCCTCTATCAGAATATAGAGTTTTGAGAAGATTGGGGATACTTAATTTTTCGCCCCCCCCCAAAAAAACGTAAGGGGTAACACTGTCGTTTTTTTTTCGGGTCGAAATTTTGAGTTTCAATATCTCAGCTCTGGAAGGGTCTAAAGCCTCCATTTTTGCACTCATATCTATGTCTCATGGCCCTCTATCAGAATCCTGAGTTTTGAGAAGATTGGGGATACTTAATTTTTCGCCCCAAAAAAAAACGTAAGGGGTAACACTGTCGTTTTTTTTTTGTGGTCGAAATTTTGAGTTTCGATATCTCAGCTCAGGAAGGGTCTAAAGCCTCCATTGTTGCACTCAGGTCTATGTCTCATGGCCCTCTATCAGAATCCAGAGTTTTGAGAAGATTGGGGATACTTAATTTTTCGCCCAAAAAAAAAACGTAAGGGGTAACACTGTCGTTTTTTTTTTGTGGTCGAAATTTTGAGTTTCGATATCTCAGCTCAGGAAGGGTCTAAAGCCTCCATTGTTGCACTCAGGTCTATGTCTCATGGCCCTCTATCAGAATCCAGAGTTTTGAGAAGATTGGGGATACTTAATTTTTCGCCCCCCCAAAAAAAACGTAAGGGGTAACACTGTCGTTTTTTTTTTCGGGTCGAAATTTTGAGTTTCGATATCTCAGCTCTGGAAGGGTCTAGAGCCTCCATTGTTGCACTCTAGTCTAAGTCTCATGGCCCTCTATCAGAATCCAGAGTTTTGAGAAGATTGGGGATACTTAATTTTTCGCCCAAAAAAAAAAACGTAAGGGGTAACACTGTCGTTTTTTTTTCGGGTCGAAATTTTGAGTTTCAATATCTCAGCTCTGGAAGGGTCTAAAGCCTCCATTTATGCACTCAGATCTATGTCTCATGGCCCTCTATCAGAATCCTGAGTTTTGAGAAGATTGGGGATACTTAATTTTTCGCCCCAAAAAAAAACGTAAGGGGTAACACTGTCGTTTTTTTTTTGTGGTCGAAATTTTGAGTTTCGATATCTCAGCTCAGGAAGGGTCTAAAGCCTCCATTGTTGCACTCAGGTCTATGTCTCATGGCCCTCTATCAGAATCCAGAGTTTTGAGAAGATTGGGGATACTTAATTTTTCGCCCCCCCCCCCCCAAAAAAACGTAAGGGGTAACACTGTCGTTTTTTTCGGGTCGAAATTTTGAGTTTCGATATCTCAGCTCTGGAAGGGTCTAGAGCCTCCATTGTTGCACTCTGGTCTAAGTCTCATGGCCCTCTATCAGAATCCAGAGTTTTGAGAAGATTGGGGATACTTAATTTTCCGCCCAAAAAAAAAAACGTAAGGGGTAACACTGTCGTTTTTTTTTCGGGTCGAAATTTTGAGTTTCAATATCTCAGCTCTGGAAGGGTCTAAAGCCTCCATTTTTGCACTCAGATCTATGTCTCATGGCCCTCTATCAGAATCCTGAGTTTTGAGAAGATTGGGGATACTTAATTTTTCGCCCAAAAAAAAAAACGTAAGGGGTAACACTGTCGTTTTTTTTTTTGTGGTCGAAATTTTGAGTTTCGATATCTCAGCTCAGGAAGGGTCTAAAGCCTCCATTGTTGCACTCAGGTCTATGTCTCATGGCCCTCTATCAGAATATAGAGTTTTGAGAAGATTGGGGATACTTAATTTTTCGCCCCCCCCCAAAAAAACGTAAGGGGTAACACTGTCGTTTTTTTTTCGGGTCGAAATTTTGAGTTTCGATATCTCAGCTCTGGAAGGGTCTAGAGCCTCCATTGTTGCACTCAGGTCTAAGTCTCATGGCCCTCTATCAGAATCCAGAGTTTTGAGAAGATTGGGGATATTTAATTTTTCGCCCCAAAAAAAAAAACGTAAGGGGTAACACTGTCGTTTTTTTTTCGGGTCGAAATTTTGAGTTTCAATATCTCAGCTCTGGAAGGGTCTAAAGCCTCCATTTTTGCACTCATATCTATGTCTCATGGCCCTCTATCAGAATCCTGAGTTTTGATTAGATTGGGGATACTTAATTTTTCGCCCCAAAAAAAAACGTAAGGGGTAACACTGTCGTTTTTTTTTTGTGGTCGAAATTTTGAGTTTCGATATCTCAGCTCAGGAAGGGTCTAAAGCCTCCATTGTTGCACTCAGGTCTATGTCTCATGGCCCTCTATCAGAATCCAGAGTTTTGAGAAGATTGGGGATACTTAATTTTTCGCCCCCCCCCCCCCCCAAAAAAAACGTAAGGGGTAACACTGTCGTTTTTTTTTCGGGTCGAAATTTTGAGTTTCGATATCTCAGCTCTGGAAGGGTCTAGACTCTAGAGCCTCCATTGTTGCACTCAGGTCTAAGTCTCATGGCCCTCTATCAGAATCCAGAGTTTTGAGAAGATTGGGGATACTTAATTTTTCGCCCCAAAAAAAAAAACGTAAGGGGTAACACTGTCGTTTTTTTTTCGGGTCGAAATTTTGAGTTTCAATATCTCAGCTCTGGAAGGGTCTAAAGCCTCCATTTTTGCACTCATATCTATGTCTCATGGCCCTCTATCAGAATCCTGAGTTTTGAGAAGATTGGGGATACTTAATTTTTCGCCCCAAAAAAAAAACGTAAGGGGTAACACTGTCGTTTTTTTTTTGTGGTCGAAATTTTGAGTTTCGATATCTCAGCTCAGGAAGGGTCTAAAGCCTCCATTGTTGCACTCAGGTCTATGTCTCATGGCCCTCTATCAGAATCCAGAGTTTTGAGAAGATTGGGGATACTTAATTTTTCGCCCCCCCCAAAAAAAACGTAAGGGGTAACACTGTCGTTTTTTTTTCGGGTCGAAATTTTGAGTTTCGATATCTCAGCTCTGGAAGGGTCTAGAGCCTCCATTGTTGCACTCTAGTCTAAGTCTCATGGCCCTCTATCAGAATCCAGAGTTTTGAGAAGATTGGGGATACTTAATTTTTCGCCCAAAAAAAAAAACGTAAGGGGTAACACTGTCGGTTTTTTTTCGGGTCGAAATTTTGAGTTTCAATATCTCAGCTCTGGAAGGGTCTAAAGCCTCCATTTATGCACTCAGATCTATGTCTCATGGCCCTCTATCAGAATCCTGAGTTTTGAGAAGATTGGGGATACTTAATTTTTCGCCCCAAAAAAAAACGTAAGGGGTAACACTGTCGTTTTTTTTTTGTGGTCGAAATTTTGAGTTTCGATATCTCAGCTCAGGAAGGGTCTAAAGCCTCCATTGTTGCACTCAGGTCTATGTCTCATGGCCCTCTATCAGAATCCAGAGTTTTGAGAAGATTGGGGATACTTAATTTTTCGCCGCCCCCCCCCCCCAAAAAAACGTAAGGGGTAACACTGTCGTTTTTTTTCGGGTCGAAATTTTGAGTTTCGATATCTCAGCTCTGGAAGGGTCTAGAGCCTCCATTGTTGCACTCAGGTCTAAGTCTCATGGCCCTCTATCAGAATCCAGAGTTTTGAGAAGATTGGGGATACTTAATTTTTCGCCCCAAAAAAAAAAACGTAAGGGGTAACACTGTCGTTTTTTTTTCGGGTCGAAATTTTGAGTTTCAATATCTCAGCTCTGGAAGGGTCTAAAGCCTCCATTTTTGCACTCAGATCTATGTCTCATGGCCCTCTATCAGAATCCTGAGTTTTGAGAAGATTGGGGATACTTAATTTTTCGCCCCAAAAAAAAAAACGTAAGGGGTAACACTGTCGTTTTTTTTTTCGGGTCGAAATTTTGAGTTTCAATATCTCAGCTCTGGAAGGGTCTAAAGCCTCCATTTTTGCACTCATATCTATGTCTCATGGCCCTCTATCAGAATCCTGAGTTTTGAGAAGATTGGGGATACTTAATTTTTCGCCCCCAAAAAAAAAACGTAAGGGGTAACACTGTCGTTTTTTTTTTGTGGTCGAAATTTTGAGTTTCGATATCTCAGCTCAGGAAGGGTCTAAAGCCTCCATTGTTGCACTCAGGTCTATGTCTCATGGCCCTCTATCAGAATCCTGAGTTTTGAGAAGATTGGGGATACTTAATTTTTCGCCCAAAAAAAAAAACGTAAGGGGTAACACTGTCGTTTTTTTTTTTGTGGTCGAAATTTTGAGTTTCGATATCTCAGCTCAGGAAGGGTCTAAAGCCTCCATTGTTGCACTCAGGTCTATGTCTCATGGCCCTCTATCAGAATATAGAGTTTTGAGAAGATTGGGGATACTTAATTTTTCGCCCCCCCCCAAAAAAACGTAAGGGGTAACACTGTCGTTTTTTTTTCGGGTCGAAATTTTGAGTTTCGATATCTCAGCTCTGGAAGGGTCTAGAGCCTCCATTGTTGCACTCAGGTCTAAGTCTCATGGCCCTCTATCAGAATCCAGAGTTTTGAGAAGATTGGGGATACTTAATTTTTCGCCCCAAAAAAAAAAACGTAAGGGGTAACACTGTCGTTTTTTTTTCGGGTCGAAATTTTGAGTTTCAATATCTCAGCTCTGGAAGGGTCTAAAGCCTCCATTTTTGCACTCATATCTATGTCTCATGGCCCTCTATCAGAATCCTGAGTTTTGAGAAGATTGGGGATACTTAATTTTTCGCCCCAAAAAAAAACGTAAGGGGTAACACTGTCGTTTTTTTTTTGTGGTCGAAATTTTGAGTTTCGATATCTCAGCTCAGGAAGGGTCTAAAGCCTCCATTGTTGCACTCAGGTCTATGTCTCATGGCCCTCTATCAGAATCCAGAGTTTTGAGAAGATTGGGGATACTTAATTTTTCGCCCCAAAAAAAAACGTAAGGGGTAACACTGTCGTTTTTTTTTTGTGGTCGAAATTTTGAGTTTCGATATCTCAGCTCAGGAAGGGTCTAAAGCCTCCATTGTTGCACTCAGGTCTATGTCTCATGGCCCTCTATCAGAATCCAGAGTTTTGAGAAGATTGGGGATACTTAATTTTTCGCCCCCCCCCAAAAAACGTAAGGGGTAACACTGTCGTTTTTTTTTCGGGTCGAAATTTTGAGTTTCGATATCTCAGCTCTGGAAGGGTCTAGAGCCTCCATTGTTGCACTCAGGTCTAAGTCTCATGGCCCTCTATCAGAATCCAGAGTTTTGAGAAGATTGGGGATACTTAATTTTTCGCCCCAAAAAAAAAAAAACGTAAGGGGTAAAACTGTCGTTTTTTTTTCGGGTCGAAATTTTGAGTTTCAATATCTCAGCTCTGGAAGGGTCTAAAGCCTCCATTTTTGCACTCATATCTATGTCTCATGGCCCTCTATCAGAATCCTGAGTTTTGAGAAGATTGGGGATACTTAATTTTTCGCCCCAAAAAAAAAACGTAAGGGGTAACACTGTCGTTTTTTTTTTGTGGTCGAAATTTTGAGTTTCGATATCTCAGCTCAGGAAGGGTCTAAAGCCTCCATTGTTGCACTCAGGTCTATGTCTCATGGCCCTCTATCAGAATCCAGAGTTTTGAGAAGATTGGGGATACTTAATTTTTCGCCCCCCCAAAAAAAACGTAAGGGGTAACACTGTCGTTTTTTTTTCGGGTCGAAATTTTGAGTTTCGATATCTCAGCTCTGGAAGGGTCTAGAGCCTCCATTGTTGCACTCAGGTCTAAGTCTCATGGCCCTCTATCAGAATCCAGAGTTTTGAGAAGATTGGGGATACTTAATTTTTCGCCCAAAAAAAAAAACGTAAGGGGTAACACTGTCGTTTTTTTTTCGGGTCGAAATTTTGAGTTTCAATATCTCAGCTCTGGAAGGGTCTAAAGCCTCAATTTTTGCACTCATGTCTATGTCTCATGGCCCTCTATCAGAATCCTGAGTTTTGAGAAGATTGGGGATACTTAAGTTTTCGCCCAAAAAAAAAAACCTAAGGGGTAACACTGTCGTTTTTTTTTGTGGTCGAAATTTTGAGTTTCGATATCTCAGCTCAGGAAGGGTCTAAAGCCTCCATTGTTGCACTCAGGTCTATGTCTCATGGCCCTCTATCAGAATCCAGAGTTTTGAGAAGATTGGGGATACTTAATTTTTCGCCCCCCCCCCCCAAAAAACGTAAGGGGTAACACTGTCGTTTTTTTTTCGGGTCGAAATTTTGAGTTTCGATATCTCAGCTCTGGAAGGGTCTAAAGCCTCCATTTTTGCACTCAGGTCTATGTCTCATGGCCCTCTATCAGAATCCAGAGTTTTGAGAAGATTGGGGATACTTAATTTTTCGCCCCCCCAAAAAAAACGTAAGGGGTAACACTGTCGTTTTTTTTTTCGGGTCGAAATTTTGAGTTTCAATATCTCAGCTCTGGAAGGGTCTAAAGCCTCCATTTTTGCACTCAGATCTATGCCTCATAGCCCTCTATCAGAATCCTGAGTTTTGAGAAGATTGGGGATACTTAATTTTTCGCCCAAAAAAAAAAAACGTAAGGGGTAACACTGTCGTTTTTTTTTGTGGTCGAAATTTTGAGTTTCGATATCTCAGCTCAGGAAGGGTCTAAAGCCTCCATTGTTGAACTCAGGTCTATGTCTCATGGCCCTCTATCAGAATCCAGAGTTTTGAGAAGATTGGGGATACTTAATTTTTCGCCCCCCAAAAAAAACGTAAGGGGTAACACTGTCGTTTTTTTTTCGGGTCGAAATTTTGAGTTTCAATATCTCAGCTCTGGAAGGGTCTACAGCCTCCATTTTTGCACTCAGATCTATGTCTCATGGCCCTCTATCAGAATCCAGAGTTTTGAGAAGATTGGGGATACTTAAATTTTCGCCCCAAAAAAAAAAAACGTAAGGGGTAACACTGTCGTTTTTTTTGTGGTCTAAATTTTGAGTTTCGATATCTCAGCTCAGAAAGGGGCCAAAAGCCTCCATTGTTGCACTCAGGTCTATGTCTCATGGCCCTCTATCAGAATCCAGAGTTTTGAGAAGATTGGAGAAACTTCATTTTTCGCCCGAAAAAAAAAAAACGAAAGGGGTACCACTGTCGTTTTTTTTTCGGGTCGAAATTTTGAGTTTCAATATCTCAGCTCTGGGAGGGTCTAGAGCCTCCATTGTTGCACTCAGGTTTAAGTCTCATTGCCCTCTATCAGAATCCAGAGTTTTGAGAAGATTGGGGATACTTAATTTTTCGCCCCAAAAAAAAAAAAACGTAAGGGGTAACACTGTCGTTTTTTTTTTTTGTGGTCGAAATTTTGAGTTTCGATATCTCAGCTCAGGAAGGGTCTAAAGCCTCCATTGTTGCACTCAGATCTATGTCTCATGGCCCTCTATCAGAATCCTGAGTTTTGAGAAGATTGGGGATACTTAATTTTTCGCCCAAAAAAAAAAACGTAAGGGGTAACACTGTCGTTTTTTTTTTTTGTGGTCGAAATTTTGAGTTTCGATATCTCAGCTCAGGAAGGGTCTAAAGCCTCCATTGTTGCACTCTGGTCTATGTCTCATGGCCCTCTATCAGAATCCAGAGTTTTGAGAAGATTGGGGATACTTAATTTTTCGCCCCCCCAAAAAAAACGTAAGGGGTAACACTGTCGTTTTTTTTTTCGGGTCGAAATTTTGAGTTTCGATATCTCAGCTCTGGAAGGGTCTAGAGCCTCCATTGTTGCACTCAGGTTTAAGTCTCATGGCCCTCTATCAGAATCCAGAGTTTTGAGAAGATTGGGGATACTTAATTTTTCGCCCCAAAAAAAAAAAAACGTAAGGGGTAACACTGTCGTTTTTTTTTTTTGTGGTCGAAATTTTGAGTTTCGATATCTCAGCTCAGGAAGGGTCTAAAGCCTCCATTGTTGCACTCTGGTCTATGTCTCATGGCCCTCTATCAGAATCCAGAGTTTTGAGAAGATTGGGGATACTTAATTTTTCGCCCCCCCCAAAAAAACGTAAGGGGTAACACTGTCGGTTTTTTTTCGGGTCGAAATTTTGAGTTTCGATATCTCAGCTCTGGAAGGGTCTAGAGCCTCCATTGTTGCAATCAGGTCTAAGTCTCATAGCCCTCTATCAGAATCCAGAGTTTTGAGAAGATTGGGGATACTTAATTTTTCGCCCAAAAAAAAAACGTAAGGGGTAACACTGTCGTTTTTTTTTTCGGGTCGAAATTTTGAGGTTCAATATCTCAGCTCTGGAAGGGTCTAAAGCCTCCATTTTTGCACTCAGGTCTATGTCTCATGGCCCTCTATCAGAATCCAGAGTTTTGAGAAGATTGGGGATACTTAATTTTTCGCCCCCCCCCAAAAAAAACGTAAGGGGTAACACTGTCGTTTTTTTTTCGGGTCGAAATTTTGAGGTTCAATATCTCAGCTCTGGAAGGGTCTAAAGCCTCCATTTTTGCACTCATATCTATTTCTCATGGCCCTCTATCAGAATCCTGAGTTTTGAGAAGATTGGGGATACTTAATTTTTCGCCCAAAAAAAAAAAAACGTAAGGGGTAACACTGTCATTTTTTTTTTTGTGGTCGAAATTTTGAGTTTCGATATCTCAGCTCAGGAAGGGTCTAAAGCCTCCATTGTTGCACTCAGGTCTATGTCTCATGGCCCTCTATCAGAATCCAGAGTTTTGAGAAGATTGGGGATACTTAATTTTTCGCCCCCCCAAAAAAAACGTAAGGGGTAACACTGTCGTTTTTTTTTCGGGTCGAAATTTTGAGTTTCGATATCTCAGCTCTGGAAGGGTCTAGAGCCTCCATTGTTGCACTCAGGTCTAAGTCGCATGGCCCTCTATCAGAATCCAGAGTTTTGAGAAGATTGGGGATACTTAATTTTTCGCCCCCAAAAAAAAAACGTAAGGGGTAACACTGTCGTTTTTTTTTCGGGTCGAAATTTTGAGTTTCAATATCTCAGCTCTGGAAGGGTCTAAAGCCTCAATTTTTGCACTCAGATCTATGTCTCATGGCCCTCTATCAGAATCCTGAGTTTTGAGAAGATTGGGGATACTTAATTTTTCGCCCAAAAAAAAAAACGTAAGGGGTAACACTGTCGTTTTTTTTTGTGGTCGAAATTTTGAGTTTCGATATCTCAGCTCAGGAAGGGTCTAAATCCTCCATTGTTGCACTCAGGTCTATGTCTCATGGCCCTCTATCAGAATCCAGAGTTTTGAGAAGATTGGGGATACTTAATTTTTCGCCCAAAAAAAAAAAACGTAAGGGGTAACACTGTCGTTTTTTTTCGGGGACGAAATTTTGAGTTTCAATATCTTAGCTCTGGAAGGGTCTAAAGCCTCAATTTTTGCACTCAGATCTATGTCTCATGGCCCTCTATCAGAATCCTGAGTTTTGAGAAGATTGGGGATACTTAATTTTTCGCCCAAAAAAAAAAACGTAAGGGGTAACACTGTCGTTTTTTTTTCGGGTCGAAATTTTGAGTTTCAATATCTCAGCTCTGGAAGGGTCTAGAGCCTCCATTTTTGCACTCAGATCTATGTCTCATGGCCCTCTATCAGAATCCAGAGTTTTGAGAAGATTGGGGATACTTAAATTTTCGCCCCAAAAAAAAAAAACGTAAGGGGTAACACTGTCGTTTTTTTTGTGGTCGAAATTTTGAGTTTCGATATCTCAGCTCAGAAAGGGGCCAAAAGCCTCCATTGTTGCACTCAGGTCTATGTCTCATGGCCCTCTATCAGAATCCAGAGTTTTGAGAAGATTGGAGAAACTTCATTTTTCGCCCGAAAAAAAAAAACGAAAGGGGTACCACTGTCGTTTTTTTTTCGGGTCGAAATTTTGAGTTTCAATATCTCAGCTCTGGGAGGGTCTAGAGCCTCCATTGTTGCACTCAGGTTTAAGTCTCATTGCCCTCTATCAGAATCCAGAGTTTTGAGAAGATTGGGGATACTTAATTTTTCGCCCCAAAAAAAAAAAAACGTAAGGGGTAACACTGTCGTTTTTTTTTTTGTGGTCGAAATTTTGAGTTTCGATATCTCAGCTCAGGAAGGGTCTAAAGCCTCCATTGTTGCACTCTGGTCTATGTCTCATGGCCCTCTATCAGAATCCAGAGTTTTGAGAAGATTGGGGATACTTAATTTTTCGCCACCCCAAAAAAAACGTAAGGGGTAACACTGTCGTTTTTTTTTCGGGTCGAAATTTTGAGTTTCGATATCTCAGCTCTGGAAGGGTCTAGAGCCTCCATTGTTGCAATCAGGTCTAAGTCTCATAGCCCTCTATCAGAATCCAGAGTTTTGAGAAGATTGGGGATACTTAATTTTTCGCCCAAAAAAAAAAACGTAAGGGGTAACACTGTCGTTTTTTTTTCGGGTCGAAATTTTGAGGTTCAATATCTCAGCTCTGGAAGGGTCTAAAGCCTCCATTTTTGCACTCAGGTCTATGTCTCATGGCCGTCTATCAGAATCCAGAGTTTTGAGAAGATTGGGGATACTTAATTTTTCGCCCCCCCCAAAAAAAAACGTAAGGGGTAACACTGTCGTTTTTTTTTCGGGTCGAAATTTTGAGTTTCAATATCTCAGCTCTGGAAGGGTCTAAAGCCTCCATTTTTGCACTCATATCTATTTCTCATGGCCCTCTATCAGAATCCTGAGTTTTGAGAAGATTGGGGATACTTAATTTTTCGCCCAAAAAAAAAAAACGTAAGGGGTAACACTGTCGTTTTTTTTTTTGTGGTCAAAATTTTGAGTTTCGATATCTCAGCTCAGGAAGGGTCTAAAGCCTCCATTGTTGCACTCAGGTCTATGTCTCATGGCCCTCTATCAGAATCCAGAGTTTTGAGAAGATTGGGGATACTTAATTTTTCGCCCCCCCAAAAAAAACGTAAGGGGTAACACTGTCGTTTTTTTTTCGGGTCGAAATTTTGAGTTTCGATATCTCAGCTCTGGAAGGGTCTAGAGCCTCCATTGTTGCACTCAGGTCTAAGTCGCATGGCCCTCTATCAGAATCCAGAGTTTTGAGAAGATTGGGGATACTTAATTTTTCGCCCCAAAAAAAAAAACGTAAGGGGTAACACTGTCGTTTTTTTTTCGGGTCGAAATTTTGAGTTTCAATATCTCAGCTCTGGAAGGGTCTAAAGCCTCCATTTTTGCACTCAGATCTATGTCTCATGGCCCTCTATCAGAATCCTGAGTTTTGAGAAGATTGGGGATACTTAATTTTTCGCCCAAAAAAAAAACGTAAGGGGTAACACTGTCGTTTTTTTTTGTGGTCGAAATTTTGAGTTTCGATATCTCAGCTCAGGAAGGGTCTAAATCCTCCATTGTTGCACTCAGGTCTATGTCTCATGGCCCTCTATCAGAATCCAGAGTTTTGAGAAGATTGGGGATACTTAATTTTTTGCCCAAAAAAAAAAAACGTAAGGGGTAAGTAACACTGTCGTTTTTTTTCGGGGACGAAATTTTGAGTTTCAATATCTTAGCTCTGGAAGGGTCTAAAGCCTCAATTTTTGCACTCAGATCTATGTCTCATGGCCCTCTATCAGAATCCTGAGTTTTGAGAAGATTGGGGATACTTAATTTTTCGCCCAAAAAAAAAAACGTAAGGGGTAACACTGTCGTTTTTTTTTTTTGTGGTCGAAATTTTGAGTTTCGATATCTCAGCTCTGGAAGGGTCTAGAGCCTCCATTGTTGCACTCAGGTCTAAGTCTCATGGCCCTCTATCAGAATCCAGAGTTTTGAGAAGATTGGAGATACTTAATTTTTCGCCCCAAAAAAAAAACGTAAGGGGTAACACTGTCGTTTTTTTTCGGGTCGAAATTTTGAGTTTCAATATCTCAGCTCTGGAAAGGTCTAAAGCCTCCATTTTTGCACTCAGATCTATGTCTCATGGCCCTCTATCAGAATCCTGAGTTTTGAGAAGATTGGGGATACTTAATTTTTCGCCCAAAAAAAAAAACGTAAGGGGTAACACTGTCGTTTTTTTTTTTTGTGGTCGAAATTTTGAGTTTCGATATCTCAGCTCAGGAAGGGTCTAAAGCCTCCATTGTTGCACTCTGGTCTATGTCTCATGGCCCTCTATCAGAATCCAGAGTTTTGAGAAGATTGGGGATACTTAATTTTTCGCCCCCCCAAAAAAAACGTACGGGGTAACACTGTCGTTTTTTTTTTCGGGTCGAAATTTTGAGTTTCGATATCTCAGCTCTGGAAGGGTCTAGAGCCTCCATTGTTGCAATCAGGTCTAAGTCTCATGGCCCTCTATCAGAATCCAGAGTTTTGAGAAGATTGGGGATACTTAAATTTTCGCCCCAAAAAAAAAACGTAAGGGGTAACACTGTGGGTTTTTTTTCGGGTCGAAATTTTGAGTTTCGATATCTCAGCTCTGGAAGGGTCTAAAGCCTCCATTTTTGCACTCAGGTCTATGTCTCATGGCCCTCTATCAGAATCCAGAGTTTTGAGAAGATTGGGGATACTTAATTTTTCGCCCCCCCAAAAAAAACGTAAGGGGTAACACTGTCGTTTTTTTTTTCGGGTCGAAATTTTGAGTTTCAATATCTCAGCTCTGGAAGGGTCTAAAGCCTCCATTTTTGCACTCAGATCTATGCCTCATAGCCCTCTATCAGAATCCTGAGTTTTGAGAAGATTGGGGATACTTAATTTTTCGCCCAAAAAAAAAAAACGTAAGGGGTAACACTGTCGTTTTTTTTTGTGGTCGAAATTTTGAGTTTCGATATCTCAGCTCAGGAAGGGTCTAAAGCCTCCATTGTTGAACTCAGGTCTATGTCTCATGGCCCTCTATCAGAATCCAGAGTTTTGAGAAGATTGGGGATACTTAATTTTTCGCCCCCCAAAAAAAACGTAAGGGGTAACACTGTCGTTTTTTTTTCGGGTCGAAATTTTGAGTTTCAATATCTCAGCTCTGGAAGGGTCTACAGCCTCCATTTTTGCACTCAGATCTATGTCTCATGGCCCTCTATCAGAATCCAGAGTTTTGAGAAGATTGGGGATACTTAAATTTTCGCCCCAAAAAAAAAAAACGTAAGGGGTAACACTGTCGTTTTTTTTGTGGTCGAAATTTTGAGTTTCGATATCTCAGCTCAGAAAGGGGCCAAAAGCCTCCATTGTTGCACTCAGGTCTATGTCTCATGGCCCTCTATCAGAATCCAGAGTTTTGAGAAGATTGGAGAAACTTCATTTTTCGCCCGAAAAAAAAAAAACGAAAGGGGTACCACTGTCGTTTTTTTTTCGGGTCGAAATTTTGAGTTTCAATATCTCAGCTCTGGGAGGGTCTAGAGCCTCCATTGTTGCACTCAGGTTTAAGTCTCATTGCCCTCTATCAGAATCCAGAGTTTTGAGAAGATTGGGGATACTTAATTTTTCGCCCCAAAAAAAAAAAAACGTAAGGGGTAACACTGTCGTTTTTTTTTTTTGTGGTCGAAATTTTGAGTTTCGATATCTCAGCTCAGGAAGGGTCTAAAGCCTCCATTGTTGCACTCAGATCTATGTCTCATGGCCCTCTATCAGAATCCTGAGTTTTGAGAAGATTGGGGATACTTAATTTTTCGCCCAAAAAAAAAAACGTAAGGGGTAACACTGTCGTTTTTTTTTTTTGTGGTCGAAATTTTGAGTTTCGATATCTCAGCTCAGGAAGGGTCTAAAGCCTCCATTGTTGCACTCTGGTCTATGTCTCATGGCCCTCTATCAGAATCCAGAGTTTTGAGAAGATTGGGGATACTTAATTTTTCGCCCCCCCAAAAAAAACGTAAGGGGTAACACTGTCGTTTTTTTTTTCGGGTCGAAATTTTGAGTTTCGATATCTCAGCTCTGGAAGGGTCTAGAGCCTCCATTGTTGCACTCAGGTTTAAGTCTCATGGCCCTCTATCAGAATCCAGAGTTTTGAGAAGATTGGGGATACTTAATTTTTCGCCCCAAAAAAAAAAAAACGTAAGGGGTAACACTGTCGTTTTTTTTTTTTGTGGTCGAAATTTTGAGTTTCGATATCTCAGCTCAGGAAGGGTCTAAAGCCTCCATTGTTGCACTCTGGTCTATGTCTCATGGCCCTCTATCAGAATCCAGAGTTTTGAGAAGATTGGGGATACTTAATTTTTCGCCCCCCCCAAAAAAACGTAAGGGGTAACACTGTCGGTTTTTTTTCGGGTCGAAATTTTGAGTTTCGATATCTCAGCTCTGGAAGGGTCTAGAGCCTCCATTGTTGCAATCAGGTCTAAGTCTCATAGCCCTCTATCAGAATCCAGAGTTTTGAGAAGATTGGGGATACTTAATTTTTCGCCCAAAAAAAAAACGTAAGGGGTAACACTGTCGTTTTTTTTTTCGGGTCGAAATTTTGAGGTTCAATATCTCAGCTCTGGAAGGGTCTAAAGCCTCCATTTTTGCACTCAGGTCTATGTCTCATGGCCCTCTATCAGAATCCAGAGTTTTGAGAAGATTGGGGATACTTAATTTTTCGCCCCCCCCCAAAAAAAACGTAAGGGGTAACACTGTCGTTTTTTTTTCGGGTCGAAATTTTGAGGTTCAATATCTCAGCTCTGGAAGGGTCTAAAGCCTCCATTTTTGCACTCATATCTATTTCTCATGGCCCTCTATCAGAATCCTGAGTTTTGAGAAGATTGGGGATACTTAATTTTTCGCCCAAAAAAAAAAAAACGTAAGGGGTAACACTGTCATTTTTTTTTTTGTGGTCGAAATTTTGAGTTTCGATATCTCAGCTCAGGAAGGGTCTAAAGCCTCCATTGTTGCACTCAGGTCTATGTCTCATGGCCCTCTATCAGAATCCAGAGTTTTGAGAAGATTGGGGATACTTAATTTTTCGCCCCCCCAAAAAAAACGTAAGGGGTAACACTGTCGTTTTTTTTTCGGGTCGAAATTTTGAGTTTCGATATCTCAGCTCTGGAAGGGTCTAGAGCCTCCATTGTTGCACTCAGGTCTAAGTCGCATGGCCCTCTATCAGAATCCAGAGTTTTGAGAAGATTGGGGATACTTAATTTTTCGCCCCCAAAAAAAAAACGTAAGGGGTAACACTGTCGTTTTTTTTTCGGGTCGAAATTTTGAGTTTCAATATCTCAGCTCTGGAAGGGTCTAAAGCCTCAATTTTTGCACTCAGATCTATGTCTCATGGCCCTCTATCAGAATCCTGAGTTTTGAGAAGATTGGGGATACTTAATTTTTCGCCCAAAAAAAAAAACGTAAGGGGTAACACTGTCGTTTTTTTTTGTGGTCGAAATTTTGAGTTTCGATATCTCAGCTCAGGAAGGGTCTAAATCCTCCATTGTTGCACTCAGGTCTATGTCTCATGGCCCTCTATCAGAATCCAGAGTTTTGAGAAGATTGGGGATACTTAATTTTTCGCCCAAAAAAAAAAAACGTAAGGGGTAACACTGTCGTTTTTTTTCGGGGACGAAATTTTGAGTTTCAATATCTTAGCTCTGGAAGGGTCTAAAGCCTCAATTTTTGCACTCAGATCTATGTCTCATGGCCCTCTATCAGAATCCTGAGTTTTGAGAAGATTGGGGATACTTAATTTTTCGCCCAAAAAAAAAAACGTAAGGGGTAACACTGTCGTTTTTTTTTCGGGTCGAAATTTTGAGTTTCAATATCTCAGCTCTGGAAGGGTCTAGAGCCTCCATTTTTGCACTCAGATCTATGTCTCATGGCCCTCTATCAGAATCCAGAGTTTTGAGAAGATTGGGGATACTTAAATTTTCGCCCCAAAAAAAAAAAACGTAAGGGGTAACACTGTCGTTTTTTTTGTGGTCGAAATTTTGAGTTTCGATATCTCAGCTCAGAAAGGGGCCAAAAGCCTCCATTGTTGCACTCAGGTCTATGTCTCATGGCCCTCTATCAGAATCCAGAGTTTTGAGAAGATTGGAGAAACTTCATTTTTCGCCCGAAAAAAAAAAACGAAAGGGGTACCACTGTCGTTTTTTTTTCGGGTCGAAATTTTGAGTTTCAATATCTCAGCTCTGGGAGGGTCTAGAGCCTCCATTGTTGCACTCAGGTTTAAGTCTCATTGCCCTCTATCAGAATCCAGAGTTTTGAGAAGATTGGGGATACTTAATTTTTCGCCCCAAAAAAAAAAAAAACGTAAGGGGTAACACTGTCGTTTTTTTTTTTGTGGTCGAAATTTTGAGTTTCGATATCTCAGCTCAGGAAGGGTCTAAATCCTCCATTGTTGCACTCAGGTCTATGTCTCATGGCCCTCTATCAGAATCCAGAGTTTTGAGAAGATTGGGGATACTTAATTTTTCGCCCAAAAAAAAAAAACGTAAGGGGTAACACTGTCGTTTTTTTTCGGGGACGAAATTTTGAGTTTCAATATCTTAGCTCTGGAAGGGTCTAAAGCCTCAATTTTTGCACTCAGATCTATGTCTCATGGCCCTCTATCAGAATCCTGAGTTTTGAGAAGATTGGGGATACTTAATTTTTCGCCCAAAAAAAAAACGTAAGGGGTAACACTGTCGTTTTTTTTTTTTGTGGTCGAAATTTTGAGTTTCGATATCTCAGCTCAGGAAGGGTCTAGAGCCTCCATTTTTGCACTCAGATCTATGTCTCATGGCCCTCTATCAGAATCCTGAGTTTTGAGAAGATTGGGGATACTTAATTTTTCGCCCAAAAAAAAAAACGTAAGGGGTAACACTGTCGTTTTTTTTTTTTGTGGTCGAAATTTTGAGTTTCGATATCTCAGCTCAGGAAGGGTCTAAAGCCTCCATTGTTGCACTCTGGTCTATGTCTCATGGCCCTCTATCAGAATCCAGAGTTTTGAGAAGATTGGGGATACTTAATTTTTCGCCCCCCCAAAAAAAACGTAAGGGGTAACACTGTCGTTTTTTTTTTCGGGTCGAAATTTTGAGTTTCGATATCTCAGCTCTGGAAGGGTCTAGAGCCTCCATTGTTGCACTCAGGTTTAAGTCTCATGGCCCTCTATCAGAATCCAGAGTTTTGAGAAGATTGGGGATACTTAATTTTTCGCCCCAAAAAAAAAAAAACGTAAGGGGTAACACTGTCGTTTTTTTTTTTTGTGGTCGAAATTTTGAGTTTCGATATCTCAGCTCAGGAAGGGTCTAAAGCCTCCATTGTTGCACTCTGGTCTATGTCTCATGGCCCTCTATCAGAATCCAGAGTTTTGAGAAGATTGGGGATACTTAATTTTTCGCCCCCCCCAAAAAAACGTAAGGGGTAACACTGTCGGTTTTTTTTCGGGTCGAAATTTTGAGTTTCGATATCTCAGCTCTGGAAGGGTCTAGAGCCTCCATTGTTGCAATCAGGTCTAAGTCTCATAGCCCTCTATCAGAATCCAGAGTTTTGAGAAGATTGGGGATACTTAATTTTTCGCCCAAAAAAAAAACGTAAGGGGTAACACTGTCGTTTTTTTTTTCGGGTCGAAATTTTGAGGTTCAATATCTCAGCTCTGGAAGGGTCTAAAGCCTCCATTTTTGCACTCAGGTCTATGTCTCATGGCCCTCTATCAGAATCCAGAGTTTTGAGAAGATTGGGGATACTTAATTTTTCGCCCCCCCCCAAAAAAAACGTAAGGGGTAACACTGTCGTTTTTTTTTCGGGTCGAAATTTTGAGGTTCAATATCTCAGCTCTGGAAGGGTCTAAAGCCTCCATTTTTGCACTCATATCTATTTCTCATGGCCCTCTATCAGAATCCTGAGTTTTGAGAAGATTGGGGATACTTAATTTTTCGCCCAAAAAAAAAAAACGTAAGGGGTAACACTGTCATTTTTTTTTTTGTGGTCGAAATTTTGAGTTTCGATATCTCAGCTCAGGAAGGGTCTAAAGCCTCCATTGTTGCACTCAGGTCTATGTCTCATGGCCCTCTATCAGAATCCAGAGTTTTGAGAAGATTGGGGATACTTAATTTTTCGCCCCCCCAAAAAAAACGTAAGGGGTAACACTGTCGTTTTTTTTTCGGGTCGAAATTTTGAGTTTCGATATCTCAGCTCTGGAAGGGTCTAGAGCCTCCATTGTTGCACTCAGGTCTAAGTCGCATGGCCCTCTATCAGAATCCAGAGTTTTGAGAAGATTGGGGATACTTAATTTTTCGCCCCCAAAAAAAAAACGTAAGGGGTAACACTGTCGTTTTTTTTTCGGGTCGAAATTTTGAGTTTCAATATCTCAGCTCTGGAAGGGTCTAAAGCCTCAATTTTTGCACTCAGATCTATGTCTCATGGCCCTCTATCAGAATCCTGAGTTTTGAGAAGATTGGGGATACTTAATTTTTCGCCCAAAAAAAAAAACGTAAGGGGTAACACTGTCGTTTTTTTTTGTGGTCGAAATTTTGAGTTTCGATATCTCAGCTCAGGAAGGGTCTAAATCCTCCATTGTTGCACTCAGGTCTATGTCTCATGGCCCTCTATCAGAATCCAGAGTTTTGAGAAGATTGGGGATACTTAATTTTTCGCCCAAAAAAAAAAAACGTAAGGGGTAACACTGTCGTTTTTTTTCGGGGACGAAATTTTGAGTTTCAATATCTTAGCTCTGGAAGGGTCTAAAGCCTCAATTTTTGCACTCAGATCTATGTCTCATGGCCCTCTATCAGAATCCTGAGTTTTGAGAAGATTGGGGATACTTAATTTTTCGCCCAAAAAAAAAAACGTAAGGGGTAACACTGTCGTTTTTTTTTCGGGTCGAAATTTTGAGTTTCAATATCTCAGCTCTGGAAGGGTCTAGAGCCTCCATTTTTGCACTCAGATCTATGTCTCATGGCCCTCTATCAGAATCCAGAGTTTTGAGAAGATTGGGGATACTTAAATTTTCGCCCCAAAAAAAAAAAACGTAAGGGGTAACACTGTCGTTTTTTTTGTGGTCGAAATTTTGAGTTTCGATATCTCAGCTCAGAAAGGGGCCAAAAGCCTCCATTGTTGCACTCAGGTCTATGTCTCATGGCCCTCTATCAGAATCCAGAGTTTTGAGAAGATTGGAGAAACTTCATTTTTCGCCCGAAAAAAAAAAACGAAAGGGGTACCACTGTCGTTTTTTTTTCGGGTCGAAATTTTGAGTTTCAATATCTCAGCTCTGGGAGGGTCTAGAGCCTCCATTGTTGCACTCAGGTTTAAGTCTCATTGCCCTCTATCAGAATCCAGAGTTTTGAGAAGATTGGGGATACTTAATTTTTCGCCCCAAAAAAAAAAAAACGTAAGGGGTAACACTGTCGTTTTTTTTTTTTGTGGTCGAAATTTTGAGTTTCGATATCTCAGCTCAGGAAGGGTCTAAAGCCTCCATTGTTGCACTCTGGTCTATGTCTCATGGCCCTCTATCAGAATCCAGAGTTTTGAGAAGATTGGGGATACTTAATTTTTCGCCACCCCAAAAAAAACGTAAGGGGTAACACTGTCGTTTTTTTTTCGGGTCGAAATTTTGAGTTTCGATATCTCAGCTCTGGAAGGGTCTAGAGCCTCCATTGTTGCAATCAGGTCTAAGTCTCATAGCCCTCTATCAGAATCCAGAGTTTTGAGAAGATTGGGGATACTTAATTTTTCGCCCAAAAAAAAAAACGTAAGGGGTAACACTGTCGTTTTTTTTTCGGGTCGAAATTTTGAGGTTCAATATCTCAGCTCTGGAAGGGTCTAAAGCCTCCATTTTTGCACTCAGGTCTATGTCTCATGGCCGTCTATCAGAATCCAGAGTTTTGAGAAGATTGGGGATACTTAATTTTTCGCCCCCCCCAAAAAAAAACGTAAGGGGTAACACTGTCGTTTTTTTTTCGGGTCGAAATTTTGAGTTTCAATATCTCAGCTCTGGAAGGGTCTAAAGCCTCCATTTTTGCACTCATATCTATTTCTCATGGCCCTCTATCAGAATCCTGAGTTTTGAGAAGATTGGGGATACTTAATTTTTCGCCCAAAAAAAAAAAACGTAAGGGGTAACACTGTCGTTTTTTTTTTTGTGGTCAAAATTTTGAGTTTCGATATCTCAGCTCAGGAAGGGTCTAAAGCCTCCATTGTTGCACTCAGGTCTATGTCTCATGGCCCTCTATCAGAATCCAGAGTTTTGAGAAGATTGGGGATACTTAATTTTTCGCCCCCCCAAAAAAAACGTAAGGGGTAACACTGTCGTTTTTTTTTCGGGTCGAAATTTTGAGTTTCGATATCTCAGCTCTGGAAGGGTCTAGAGCCTCCATTGTTGCACTCAGGTCTAAGTCGCATGGCCCTCTATCAGAATCCAGAGTTTTGAGAAGATTGGGGATACTTAATTTTTCGCCCCAAAAAAAAAAACGTAAGGGGTAACACTGTCGTTTTTTTTTCGGGTCGAAATTTTGAGTTTCAATATCTCAGCTCTGGAAGGGTCTAAAGCCTCCATTTTTGCACTCAGATCTATGTCTCATGGCCCTCTATCAGAATCCTGAGTTTTGAGAAGATTGGGGATACTTAATTTTTCGCCCAAAAAAAAAACGTAAGGGGTAACACTGTCGTTTTTTTTTGTGGTCGAAATTTTGAGTTTCGATATCTCAGCTCAGGAAGGGTCTAAATCCTCCATTGTTGCACTCAGGTCTATGTCTCATGGCCCTCTATCAGAATCCAGAGTTTTGAGAAGATTGGGGATACTTAATTTTTTGCCCAAAAAAAAAAAACGTAAGGGGTAAGTAACACTGTCGTTTTTTTTCGGGGACGA
This sequence comes from Pimephales promelas, assembly GCF_988280905.1. Taxonomy (NCBI): domain Eukaryota; kingdom Metazoa; phylum Chordata; class Actinopteri; order Cypriniformes; family Leuciscidae; genus Pimephales; species Pimephales promelas. The sequence continues at coordinate 21,536,221 of NC_142783.1, forward strand.
AATTTTGAGTTTCAATATCTTAGCTCTGGAAGGGTCTAAAGCCTCAATTTTTGCACTCAGATCTATGTCTCATGGCCCTCTATCAGAATCCTGAGTTTTGAGAAGATTGGGGATACTTAATTTTTCGCCCAAAAAAAAAAACGTAAGGGGTAACACTGTCGTTTTTTTTTTTTGTGGTCGAAATTTTGAGTTTCGATATCTCAGCTCTGGAAGGGTCTAGAGCCTCCATTGTTGCACTCAGGTCTAAGTCTCATGGCCCTCTATCAGAATCCAGAGTTTTGAGAAGATTGGAGATACTTAATTTTTCGCCCCAAAAAAAAAACGTAAGGGGTAACACTGTCGTTTTTTTTCGGGTCGAAATTTTGAGTTTCAATATCTCAGCTCTGGAAAGGTCTAAAGCCTCCATTTTTGCACTCAGATCTATGTCTCATGGCCCTCTATCAGAATCCTGAGTTTTGAGAAGATTGGGGATACTTAATTTTTCGCCCAAAAAAAAAAACGTAAGGGGTAACACTGTCGTTTTTTTTTTTTGTGGTCGAAATTTTGAGTTTCGATATCTCAGCTCAGGAAGGGTCTAAAGCCTCCATTGTTGCACTCTGGTCTATGTCTCATGGCCCTCTATCAGAATCCAGAGTTTTGAGAAGATTGGGGATACTTAATTTTTCGCCCCCCCAAAAAAAACGTACGGGGTAACACTGTCGTTTTTTTTTTCGGGTCGAAATTTTGAGTTTCGATATCTCAGCTCTGGAAGGGTCTAGAGCCTCCATTGTTGCAATCAGGTCTAAGTCTCATGGCCCTCTATCAGAATCCAGAGTTTTGAGAAGATTGGGGATACTTAAATTTTCGCCCCAAAAAAAAAACGTAAGGGGTAACACTGTGGGTTTTTTTTCGGGTCGAAATTTTGAGTTTCGATATCTCAGCTCTGGAAGGGTCTAAAGCCTCCATTTTTGCACTCAGGTCTATGTCTCATGGCCCTCTATCAGAATCCAGAGTTTTGAGAAGATTGGGGATACTTAATTTTTCGCCCCCCCAAAAAAAACGTAAGGGGTAACACTGTCGTTTTTTTTTTCGGGTCGAAATTTTGAGTTTCAATATCTCAGCTCTGGAAGGGTCTAAAGCCTCCATTTTTGCACTCAGATCTATGCCTCATAGCCCTCTATCAGAATCCTGAGTTTTGAGAAGATTGGGGATACTTAATTTTTCGCCCAAAAAAAAAAAACGTAAGGGGTAACACTGTCGTTTTTTTTTGTGGTCGAAATTTTGAGTTTCGATATCTCAGCTCAGGAAGGGTCTAAAGCCTCCATTGTTGAACTCAGGTCTATGTCTCATGGCCCTCTATCAGAATCCAGAGTTTTGAGAAGATTGGGGATACTTAATTTTTCGCCCCCCAAAAAAAACGTAAGGGGTAACACTGTCGTTTTTTTTTCGGGTCGAAATTTTGAGTTTCAATATCTCAGCTCTGGAAGGGTCTACAGCCTCCATTTTTGCACTCAGATCTATGTCTCATGGCCCTCTATCAGAATCCAGAGTTTTGAGAAGATTGGGGATACTTAAATTTTCGCCCCAAAAAAAAAAAACGTAAGGGGTAACACTGTCGTTTTTTTTGTGGTCGAAATTTTGAGTTTCGATATCTCAGCTCAGAAAGGGGCCAAAAGCCTCCATTGTTGCACTCAGGTCTATGTCTCATGGCCCTCTATCAGAATCCAGAGTTTTGAGAAGATTGGAGAAACTTCATTTTTCGCCCGAAAAAAAAAAACGAAAGGGGTACCACTGTCGTTTTTTTTTCGGGTCGAAATTTTGAGTTTCAATATCTCAGCTCTGGGAGGGTCTAGAGCCTCCATTGTTGCACTCAGGTTTAAGTCTCATTGCCCTCTATCAGAATCCAGAGTTTTGAGAAGATTGGGGATACTTAATTTTTCGCCCCAAAAAAAAAAAAAACGTAAGGGGTAACACTGTCGTTTTTTTTTTTTGTGGTCGAAATTTTGAGTTTCGATATCTCAGCTCAGGAAGGGTCTAAAGCCTCCATTGTTGCACTCAGATCTATGTCTCATGGCCCTCTATCAGAATCCTGAGTTTTGAGAAGATTGGGGATACTTAATTTTTCGCCCAAAAAAAAAAACGTAAGGGGTAACACTGTCGTTTTTTTTTTTTGTGGTCGAAATTTTGAGTTTCGATATCTCAGCTCAGGAAGGGTCTAAAGCCTCCATTGTTGCACTCTGGTCTATGTCTCATGGCCCTCTATCAGAATCCAGAGTTTTGAGAAGATTGGGGATACTTAATTTTTCGCCCCCCCAAAAAAAACGTAAGGGGTAACACTGTCGTTTTTTTTTTCGGGTCGAAATTTTGAGTTTCGATATCTCAGCTCTGGAAGGGTCTAGAGCCTCCATTGTTGCACTCAGGTTTAAGTCTCATGGCCCTCTATCAGAATCCAGAGTTTTGAGAAGATTGGGGATACTTAATTTTTCGCCCCAAAAAAAAAAAAACGTAAGGGGTAACACTGTCGTTTTTTTTTTTTGTGGTCGAAATTTTGAGTTTCGATATCTCAGCTCAGGAAGGGTCTAAAGCCTCCATTGTTGCACTCTGGTCTATGTCTCATGGCCCTCTATCAGAATCCAGAGTTTTGAGAAGATTGGGGATACTTAATTTTTCGCCCCCCCCAAAAAAACGTAAGGGGTAACACTGTCGGTTTTTTTTCGGGTCGAAATTTTGAGTTTCGATATCTCAGCTCTGGAAGGGTCTAGAGCCTCCATTGTTGCAATCAGGTCTAAGTCTCATAGCCCTCTATCAGAATCCAGAGTTTTGAGAAGATTGGGGATACTTAATTTTTCGCCCAAAAAAAAAACGTAAGGGGTAACACTGTCGTTTTTTTTTTCGGGTCGAAATTTTGAGGTTCAATATCTCAGCTCTGGAAGGGTCTAAAGCCTCCATTTTTGCACTCAGGTCTATGTCTCATGGCCCTCTATCAGAATCCAGAGTTTTGAGAAGATTGGGGATACTTAATTTTTCGCCCCCCCCCAAAAAAAACGTAAGGGGTAACACTGTCGTTTTTTTTTCGGGTCGAAATTTTGAGGTTCAATATCTCAGCTCTGGAAGGGTCTAAAGCCTCCATTTTTGCACTCATATCTATTTCTCATGGCCCTCTATCAGAATCCTGAGTTTTGAGAAGATTGGGGATACTTAATTTTTCGCCCAAAAAAAAAAAAACGTAAGGGGTAACACTGTCATTTTTTTTTTTGTGGTCGAAATTTTGAGTTTCGATATCTCAGCTCAGGAAGGGTCTAAAGCCTCCATTGTTGCACTCAGGTCTATGTCTCATGGCCCTCTATCAGAATCCAGAGTTTTGAGAAGATTGGGGATACTTAATTTTTCGCCCCCCCAAAAAAAACGTAAGGGGTAACACTGTCGTTTTTTTTTCGGGTCGAAATTTTGAGTTTCGATATCTCAGCTCTGGAAGGGTCTAGAGCCTCCATTGTTGCACTCAGGTCTAAGTCGCATGGCCCTCTATCAGAATCCAGAGTTTTGAGAAGATTGGGGATACTTAATTTTTCGCCCCCAAAAAAAAAACGTAAGGGGTAACACTGTCGTTTTTTTTTCGGGTCGAAATTTTGAGTTTCAATATCTCAGCTCTGGAAGGGTCTAAAGCCTCAATTTTTGCACTCAGATCTATGTCTCATGGCCCTCTATCAGAATCCTGAGTTTTGAGAAGATTGGGGATACTTAATTTTTCGCCCAAAAAAAAAAACGTAAGGGGTAACACTGTCGTTTTTTTTTGTGGTCGAAATTTTGAGTTTCGATATCTCAGCTCAGGAAGGGTCTAAATCCTCCATTGTTGCACTCAGGTCTATGTCTCATGGCCCTCTATCAGAATCCAGAGTTTTGAGAAGATTGGGGATACTTAATTTTTCGCCCAAAAAAAAAAAACGTAAGGGGTAACACTGTCGTTTTTTTTCGGGGACGAAATTTTGAGTTTCAATATCTTAGCTCTGGAAGGGTCTAAAGCCTCAATTTTTGCACTCAGATCTATGTCTCATGGCCCTCTATCAGAATCCTGAGTTTTGAGAAGATTGGGGATACTTAATTTTTCGCCCAAAAAAAAAAACGTAAGGGGTAACACTGTCGTTTTTTTTTCGGGTCGAAATTTTGAGTTTCAATATCTCAGCTCTGGAAGGGTCTAGAGCCTCCATTTTTGCACTCAGATCTATGTCTCATGGCCCTCTATCAGAATCCAGAGTTTTGAGAAGATTGGGGATACTTAAATTTTCGCCCCAAAAAAAAAAACGTAAGGGGTAACACTGTCGTTTTTTTTGTGGTCGAAATTTTGAGTTTCGATATCTCAGCTCAGAAAGGGGCCAAAAGCCTCCATTGTTGCACTCAGGTCTATGTCTCATGGCCCTCTATCAGAATCCAGAGTTTTGAGAAGATTGGAGAAACTTCATTTTTCGCCCGAAAAAAAAAAACGAAAGGGGTACCACTGTCGTTTTTTTTTCGGGTCGAAATTTTGAGTTTCAATATCTCAGCTCTGGGAGGGTCTAGAGCCTCCATTGTTGCACTCAGGTTTAAGTCTCATTGCCCTCTATCAGAATCCAGAGTTTTGAGAAGATTGGGGATACTTAATTTTTCGCCCCAAAAAAAAAAAAACGTAAGGGGTAACACTGTCGTTTTTTTTTTTGTGGTCGAAATTTTGAGTTTCGATATCTCAGCTCAGGAAGGGTCTAAAGCCTCCATTGTTGCACTCTGGTCTATGTCTCATGGCCCTCTATCAGAATCCAGAGTTTTGAGAAGATTGGGGATACTTAATTTTTCGCCACCCCAAAAAAAACGTAAGGGGTAACACTGTCGTTTTTTTTTCGGGTCGAAATTTTGAGTTTCGATATCTCAGCTCTGGAAGGGTCTAGAGCCTCCATTGTTGCAATCAGGTCTAAGTCTCATAGCCCTCTATCAGAATCCAGAGTTTTGAGAAGATTGGGGATACTTAATTTTTCGCCCAAAAAAAAAAACGTAAGGGGTAACACTGTCGTTTTTTTTTCGGGTCGAAATTTTGAGGTTCAATATCTCAGCTCTGGAAGGGTCTAAAGCCTCCATTTTTGCACTCAGGTCTATGTCTCATGGCCGTCTATCAGAATCCAGAGTTTTGAGAAGATTGGGGATACTTAATTTTTCGCCCCCCCCAAAAAAAAACGTAAGGGGTAACACTGTCGTTTTTTTTTCGGGTCGAAATTTTGAGTTTCAATATCTCAGCTCTGGAAGGGTCTAAAGCCTCCATTTTTGCACTCATATCTATTTCTCATGGCCCTCTATCAGAATCCTGAGTTTTGAGAAGATTGGGGATACTTAATTTTTCGCCCAAAAAAAAAAAACGTAAGGGGTAACACTGTCGTTTTTTTTTTTGTGGTCAAAATTTTGAGTTTCGATATCTCAGCTCAGGAAGGGTCTAAAGCCTCCATTGTTGCACTCAGGTCTATGTCTCATGGCCCTCTATCAGAATCCAGAGTTTTGAGAAGATTGGGGATACTTAATTTTTCGCCCCCCCAAAAAAAACGTAAGGGGTAACACTGTCGTTTTTTTTTCGGGTCGAAATTTTGAGTTTCGATATCTCAGCTCTGGAAGGGTCTAGAGCCTCCATTGTTGCACTCAGGTCTAAGTCGCATGGCCCTCTATCAGAATCCAGAGTTTTGAGAAGATTGGGGATACTTAATTTTTCGCCCCAAAAAAAAAAACGTAAGGGGTAACACTGTCGTTTTTTTTTCGGGTCGAAATTTTGAGTTTCAATATCTCAGCTCTGGAAGGGTCTAAAGCCTCCATTTTTGCACTCAGATCTATGTCTCATGGCCCTCTATCAGAATCCTGAGTTTTGAGAAGATTGGGGATACTTAATTTTTCGCCCAAAAAAAAAACGTAAGGGGTAACACTGTCGTTTTTTTTTGTGGTCGAAATTTTGAGTTTCGATATCTCAGCTCAGGAAGGGTCTAAATCCTCCATTGTTGCACTCAGGTCTATGTCTCATGGCCCTCTATCAGAATCCAGAGTTTTGAGAAGATTGGGGATACTTAATTTTTTGCCCAAAAAAAAAAAACGTAAGGGGTAAGTAACACTGTCGTTTTTTTTCGGGGACGAAATTTTGAGTTTCAATATCTTAGCTCTGGAAGGGTCTAAAGCCTCAATTTTTGCACTCAGATCTATGTCTCATGGCCCTCTATCAGAATCCTGAGTTTTGAGAAGATTGGGGATACTTAATTTTTCGCCCAAAAAAAAAAACGTAAGGGGTAACACTGTCGTTTTTTTTTTTTGTGGTCGAAATTTTGAGTTTCGATATCTCAGCTCTGGAAGGGTCTAGAGCCTCCATTGTTGCACTCAGGTCTAAGTCTCATGGCCCTCTATCAGAATCCAGAGTTTTGAGAAGATTGGAGATACTTAATTTTTCGCCCCAAAAAAAAAACGTAAGGGGTAACACTGTCGTTTTTTTTCGGGTCGAAATTTTGAGTTTCAATATCTCAGCTCTGGAAAGGTCTAAAGCCTCCATTTTTGCACTCAGATCTATGTCTCATGGCCCTCTATCAGAATCCTGAGTTTTGAGAAGATTGGGGATACTTAATTTTTCGCCCAAAAAAAAAAACGTAAGGGGTAACACTGTCGTTTTTTTTTTTTGTGGTCGAAATTTTGAGTTTCGATATCTCAGCTCAGGAAGGGTCTAAAGCCTCCATTGTTGCACTCTGGTCTATGTCTCATGGCCCTCTATCAGAATCCAGAGTTTTGAGAAGATTGGGGATACTTAATTTTTCGCCCCCCCAAAAAAAACGTACGGGGTAACACTGTCGTTTTTTTTTTCGGGTCGAAATTTTGAGTTTCGATATCTCAGCTCTGGAAGGGTCTAGAGCCTCCATTGTTGCAATCAGGTCTAAGTCTCATGGCCCTCTATCAGAATCCAGAGTTTTGAGAAGATTGGGGATACTTAAATTTTCGCCCCAAAAAAAAAACGTAAGGGGTAACACTGTGGGTTTTTTTTCGGGTCGAAATTTTGAGTTTCGATATCTCAGCTCTGGAAGGGTCTAAAGCCTCCATTTTTGCACTCAGGTCTATGTCTCATGGCCCTCTATCAGAATCCAGAGTTTTGAGAAGATTGGGGATACTTAATTTTTCGCCCCCCCAAAAAAAACGTAAGGGGTAACACTGTCGTTTTTTTTTTCGGGTCGAAATTTTGAGTTTCAATATCTCAGCTCTGGAAGGGTCTAAAGCCTCCATTTTTGCACTCAGATCTATGCCTCATAGCCCTCTATCAGAATCCTGAGTTTTGAGAAGATTGGGGATACTTAATTTTTCGCCCAAAAAAAAAAAACGTAAGGGGTAACACTGTCGTTTTTTTTTGTGGTCGAAATTTTGAGTTTCGATATCTCAGCTCAGGAAGGGTCTAAAGCCTCCATTGTTGAACTCAGGTCTATGTCTCATGGCCCTCTATCAGAATCCAGAGTTTTGAGAAGATTGGGGATACTTAATTTTTCGCCCCCCAAAAAAAACGTAAGGGGTAACACTGTCGTTTTTTTTTCGGGTCGAAATTTTGAGTTTCAATATCTCAGCTCTGGAAGGGTCTACAGCCTCCATTTTTGCACTCAGATCTATGTCTCATGGCCCTCTATCAGAATCCAGAGTTTTGAGAAGATTGGGGATACTTAAATTTTCGCCCCAAAAAAAAAAAACGTAAGGGGTAACACTGTCGTTTTTTTTGTGGTCGAAATTTTGAGTTTCGATATCTCAGCTCAGAAAGGGGCCAAAAGCCTCCATTGTTGCACTCAGGTCTATGTCTCATGGCCCTCTATCAGAATCCAGAGTTTTGAGAAGATTGGAGAAACTTCATTTTTCGCCCGAAAAAAAAAAACGAAAGGGGTACCACTGTCGTTTTTTTTTCGGGTCGAAATTTTGAGTTTCAATATCTCAGCTCTGGGAGGGTCTAGAGCCTCCATTGTTGCACTCAGGTTTAAGTCTCATTGCCCTCTATCAGAATCCAGAGTTTTGAGAAGATTGGGGATACTTAATTTTTCGCCCCAAAAAAAAAAAAACGTAAGGGGTAACACTGTCGTTTTTTTTTTTTGTGGTCGAAATTTTGAGTTTCGATATCTCAGCTCAGGAAGGGTCTAAAGCCTCCATTGTTGCACTCAGGTCTATGTCTCATGGCCCTCTATCAGAATCCAGAGTTTTGAGAAGATTGGGGATACTTAATTTTTCGCCCCCCCAAAAAAAACGTAAGGGGTAACACTGTCGTTTTTTTTTCGGGTCGAAATTTTGAGTTTCGATATCTCAGCTCTGGAAGGGTCTAGAGCCTCCATTGTTGCACTCAGGTCTAAGTCGCATGGCCCTCTATCAGAATCCAGAGTTTTGAGAAGATTGGGGATACTTAATTTTTCGCCCCAAAAAAAAAAACGTAAGGGGTAACACTGTCGTTTTTTTTTCGGGTCGAAATTTTGAGTTTCAATATCTCAGCTCTGGAAGGGTCTAAAGCCTCCATTTTTGCACTCAGATCTATGTCTCATGGCCCTCTATCAGAATCCTGAGTTTTGAGAAGATTGGGGATACTTAATTTTTCGCCCAAAAAAAAAACGTAAGGGGTAACACTGTCGTTTTTTTTTGTGGTCGAAATTTTGAGTTTCGATATCTCAGCTCAGGAAGGGTCTAAATCCTCCATTGTTGCACTCAGGTCTATGTCTCATGGCCCTCTATCAGAATCCAGAGTTTTGAGAAGATTGGGGATACTTAATTTTTTGCCCAAAAAAAAAAAACGTAAGGGGTAAGTAACACTGTCGTTTTTTTTCGGGGACGAAATTTTGAGTTTCAATATCTTAGCTCTGGAAGGGTCTAAAGCCTCAATTTTTGCACTCAGATCTATGTCTCATGGCCCTCTATCAGAATCCTGAGTTTTGAGAAGATTGGGGATACTTAATTTTTCGCCCAAAAAAAAAAACGTAAGGGGTAACACTGTCGTTTTTTTTTTTTGTGGTCGAAATTTTGAGTTTCGATATCTCAGCTCTGGAAGGGTCTAGAGCCTCCATTGTTGCACTCAGGTCTAAGTCTCATGGCCCTCTATCAGAATCCAGAGTTTTGAGAAGATTGGAGATACTTAATTTTTCGCCCCAAAAAAAAAACGTAAGGGGTAACACTGTCGTTTTTTTTCGGGTCGAAATTTTGAGTTTCAATATCTCAGCTCTGGAAAGGTCTAAAGCCTCCATTTTTGCACTCAGATCTATGTCTCATGGCCCTCTATCAGAATCCTGAGTTTTGAGAAGATTGGGGATACTTAATTTTTCGCCCAAAAAAAAAAACGTAAGGGGTAACACTGTCGTTTTTTTTTTTTTGTGGTCGAAATTTTGAGTTTCGATATCTCAGCTCAGGAAGGGTCTAAAGCCTCCATTGTTGCACTCTGGTCTATGTCTCATGGCCCTCTATCAGAATCCAGAGTTTTGAGAAGATTGGGGATACTTAATTTTTCGCCCCCCCAAAAAAAACGTACGGGGTAACACTGTCGTTTTTTTTTTCGGGTCGAAATTTTGAGTTTCGATATCTCAGCTCTGGAAGGGTCTAGAGCCTCCATTGTTGCAATCAGGTCTAAGTCTCATGGCCCTCTATCAGAATCCAGAGTTTTGAGAAGATTGGGGATACTTAAATTTTCGCCCCAAAAAAAAAACGTAAGGGGTAACACTGTGGGTTTTTTTTCGGGTCGAAATTTTGAGTTTCGATATCTCAGCTCTGGAAGGGTCTAAAGCCTCCATTTTTGCACTCAGGTCTATGTCTCATGGCCCTCTATCAGAATCCAGAGTTTTGAGAAGATTGGGGATACTTAATTTTTCGCCCCCCCAAAAAAAACGTAAGGGGTAACACTGTCGTTTTTTTTTTCGGGTCGAAATTTTGAGTTTCAATATCTCAGCTCTGGAAGGGTCTAAAGCCTCCATTTTTGCACTCAGATCTATGCCTCATAGCCCTCTATCAGAATCCTGAGTTTTGAGAAGATTGGGGATACTTAATTTTTCGCCCAAAAAAAAAAAACGTAAGGGGTAACACTGTCGTTTTTTTTTGTGGTCGAAATTTTGAGTTTCGATATCTCAGCTCAGGAAGGGTCTAAAGCCTCCATTGTTGAACTCAGGTCTATGTCTCATGGCCCTCTATCAGAATCCAGAGTTTTGAGAAGATTGGGGATACTTAATTTTTCGCCCCCCAAAAAAAACGTAAGGGGTAACACTGTCGTTTTTTTTTCGGGTCGAAATTTTGAGTTTCAATATCTCAGCTCTGGAAGGGTCTACAGCCTCCATTTTTGCACTCAGATCTATGTCTCATGGCCCTCTATCAGAATCCAGAGTTTTGAGAAGATTGGGGATACTTAAATTTTCGCCCCAAAAAAAAAAAACGTAAGGGGTAACACTGTCGTTTTTTTTGTGGTCGAAATTTTGAGTTTCGATATCTCAGCTCAGAAAGGGGCCAAAAGCCTCCATTGTTGCACTCAGGTCTATGTCTCATGGCCCTCTATCAGAATCCAGAGTTTTGAGAAGATTGGAGAAACTTCATTTTTCGCCCGAAAAAAAAAAACGAAAGGGGTACCACTGTCGTTTTTTTTTCGGGTCGAAATTTTGAGTTTCAATATCTCAGCTCTGGGAGGGTCTAGAGCCTCCATTGTTGCACTCAGGTTTAAGTCTCATTGCCCTCTATCAGAATCCAGAGTTTTGAGAAGATTGGGGATACTTAATTTTTCGCCCCAAAAAAAAAAAAACGTAAGGGGTAACACTGTCGTTTTTTTTTTTTGTGGTCGAAATTTTGAGTTTCGATATCTCAGCTCAGGAAGGGTCTAAAGCCTCCATTGTTGCACTCAGATCTATGTCTCATGGCCCTCTATCAGAATCCTGAGTTTTGAGAAGATTGGGGATACTTAATTTTTCGCCCAAAAAAAAAAACGTAAGGGGTAACACTGTCGTTTTTTTTTTTTGTGGTCGAAATTTTGAGTTTCGATATCTCAGCTCAGGAAGGGTCTAAAGCCTCCATTGTTGCACTCTGGTCTATGTCTCATGGCCCTCTATCAGAATCCAGAGTTTTGAGAAGATTGGGGATACTTAATTTTTCGCCCCCCCAAAAAAAACGTAAGGGGTAACACTGTCGTTTTTTTTTTCGGGTCGAAATTTTGAGTTTCGATATCTCAGCTCTGGAAGGGTCTAGAGCCTCCATTGTTGCACTCAGGTTTAAGTCTCATGGCCCTCTATCAGAATCCAGAGTTTTGAGAAGATTGGGGATACTTAATTTTTCGCCCCAAAAAAAAAAAAACGTAAGGGGTAACACTGTCGTTTTTTTTTTTTGTGGTCGAAATTTTGAGTTTCGATATCTCAGCTCAGGAAGGGTCTAAAGCCTCCATTGTTGCACTCTGGTCTATGTCTCATGGCCCTCTATCAGAATCCAGAGTTTTGAGAAGATTGGGGATACTTAATTTTTCGCCCCCCCCAAAAAAACGTAAGGGGTAACACTGTCGGTTTTTTTTCGGGTCGAAATTTTGAGTTTCGATATCTCAGCTCTGGAAGGGTCTAGAGCCTCCATTGTTGCAATCAGGTCTAAGTCTCATAGCCCTCTATCAGAATCCAGAGTTTTGAGAAGATTGGGGATACTTAATTTTTCGCCCAAAAAAAAAACGTAAGGGGTAACACTGTCGTTTTTTTTTTCGGGTCGAAATTTTGAGGTTCAATATCTCAGCTCTGGAAGGGTCTAAAGCCTCCATTTTTGCACTCAGGTCTATGTCTCATGGCCCTCTATCAGAATCCAGAGTTTTGAGAAGATTGGGGATACTTAATTTTTCGCCCCCCCCCAAAAAAAACGTAAGGGGTAACACTGTCGTTTTTTTTTCGGGTCGAAATTTTGAGGTTCAATATCTCAGCTCTGGAAGGGTCTAAAGCCTCCATTTTTGCACTCATATCTATTTCTCATGGCCCTCTATCAGAATCCTGAGTTTTGAGAAGATTGGGGATACTTAATTTTTCGCCCAAAAAAAAAAAAACGTAAGGGGTAACACTGTCATTTTTTTTTTTGTGGTCGAAATTTTGAGTTTCGATATCTCAGCTCAGGAAGGGTCTAAAGCCTCCATTGTTGCACTCAGGTCTATGTCTCATGGCCCTCTATCAGAATCCAGAGTTTTGAGAAGATTGGGGATACTTAATTTTTCGCCCCCCCAAAAAAAACGTAAGGGGTAACACTGTCGTTTTTTTTTCGGGTCGAAATTTTGAGTTTCGATATCTCAGCTCTGGAAGGGTCTAGAGCCTCCATTGTTGCACTCAGGTCTAAGTCGCATGGCCCTCTATCAGAATCCAGAGTTTTGAGAAGATTGGGGATACTTAATTTTTCGCCCCCAAAAAAAAAACGTAAGGGGTAACACTGTCGTTTTTTTTTCGGGTCGAAATTTTGAGTTTCAATATCTCAGCTCTGGAAGGGTCTAAAGCCTCAATTTTTGCACTCAGATCTATGTCTCATGGCCCTCTATCAGAATCCTGAGTTTTGAGAAGATTGGGGATACTTAATTTTTCGCCCAAAAAAAAAAACGTAAGGGGTAACACTGTCGTTTTTTTTTGTGGTCGAAATTTTGAGTTTCGATATCTCAGCTCAGGAAGGGTCTAAATCCTCCATTGTTGCACTCAGGTCTATGTCTCATGGCCCTCTATCAGAATCCAGAGTTTTGAGAAGATTGGGGATACTTAATTTTTCGCCCAAAAAAAAAAAACGTAAGGGGTAACACTGTCGTTTTTTTTCGGGGACGAAATTTTGAGTTTCAATATCTTAGCTCTGGAAGGGTCTAAAGCCTCAATTTTTGCACTCAGATCTATGTCTCATGGCCCTCTATCAGAATCCTGAGTTTTGAGAAGATTGGGGATACTTAATTTTTCGCCCAAAAAAAAAAACGTAAGGGGTAACACTGTCGTTTTTTTTTCGGGTCGAAATTTTGAGTTTCAATATCTCAGCTCTGGAAGGGTCTAGAGCCTCCATTTTTGCACTCAGATCTATGTCTCATGGCCCTCTATCAGAATCCAGAGTTTTGAGAAGATTGGGGATACTTAAATTTTCGCCCCAAAAAAAAAAAACGTAAGGGGTAACACTGTCGTTTTTTTTGTGGTCGAAATTTTGAGTTTCGATATCTCAGCTCAGAAAGGGGCCAAAAGCCTCCATTGTTGCACTCAGGTCTATGTCTCATGGCCCTCTATCAGAATCCAGAGTTTTGAGAAGATTGGAGAAACTTCATTTTTCGCCCGAAAAAAAAAAACGAAAGGGGTACCACTGTCGTTTTTTTTTCGGGTCGAAATTTTGAGTTTCAATATCTCAGCTCTGGGAGGGTCTAGAGCCTCCATTGTTGCACTCAGGTTTAAGTCTCATTGCCCTCTATCAGAATCCAGAGTTTTGAGAAGATTGGGGATACTTAATTTTTCGCCCCAAAAAAAAAAAAACGTAAGGGGTAACACTGTCGTTTTTTTTTTTGTGGTCGAAATTTTGAGTTTCGATATCTCAGCTCAGGAAGGGTCTAAAGCCTCCATTGTTGCACTCTGGTCTATGTCTCATGGCCCTCTATCAGAATCCAGAGTTTTGAGAAGATTGGGGATACTTAATTTTTCGCCACCCCAAAAAAAACGTAAGGGGTAACACTGTCGTTTTTTTTTCGGGTCGAAATTTTGAGTTTCGATATCTCAGCTCTGGAAGGGTCTAGAGCCTCCATTGTTGCAATCAGGTCTAAGTCTCATAGCCCTCTATCAGAATCCAGAGTTTTGAGAAGATTGGGGATACTTAATTTTTCGCCCAAAAAAAAAAACGTAAGGGGTAACACTGTCGTTTTTTTTTCGGGTCGAAATTTTGAGGTTCAATATCTCAGCTCTGGAAGGGTCTAAAGCCTCCATTTTTGCACTCAGGTCTATGTCTCATGGCCGTCTATCAGAATCCAGAGTTTTGAGAAGATTGGGGATACTTAATTTTTCGCCCCCCCCAAAAAAAAACGTAAGGGGTAACACTGTCGTTTTTTTTTCGGGTCGAAATTTTGAGTTTCAATATCTCAGCTCTGGAAGGGTCTAAAGCCTCCATTTTTGCACTCATATCTATTTCTCATGGCCCTCTATCAGAATCCTGAGTTTTGAGAAGATTGGGGATACTTAATTTTTCGCCCAAAAAAAAAAAACGTAAGGGGTAACACTGTCGTTTTTTTTTTTGTGGTCAAAATTTTGAGTTTCGATATCTCAGCTCAGGAAGGGTCTAAAGCCTCCATTGTTGCACTCAGGTCTATGTCTCATGGCCCTCTATCAGAATCCAGAGTTTTGAGAAGATTGGGGATACTTAATTTTTCGCCCCCCCAAAAAAAACGTAAGGGGTAACACTGTCGTTTTTTTTTCGGGTCGAAATTTTGAGTTTCGATATCTCAGCTCTGGAAGGGTCTAGAGCCTCCATTGTTGCACTCAGGTCTAAGTCGCATGGCCCTCTATCAGAATCCAGAGTTTTGAGAAGATTGGGGATACTTAATTTTTCGCCCCAAAAAAAAAAACGTAAGGGGTAACACTGTCGTTTTTTTTTCGGGTCGAAATTTTGAGTTTCAATATCTCAGCTCTGGAAGGGTCTAAAGCCTCCATTTTTGCACTCAGATCTATGTCTCATGGCCCTCTATCAGAATCCTGAGTTTTGAGAAGATTGGGGATACTTAATTTTTCGCCCAAAAAAAAAACGTAAGGGGTAACACTGTCGTTTTTTTTTGTGGTCGAAATTTTGAGTTTCGATATCTCAGCTCAGGAAGGGTCTAAATCCTCCATTGTTGCACTCAGGTCTATGTCTCATGGCCCTCTATCAGAATCCAGAGTTTTGAGAAGATTGGGGATACTTAATTTTTTGCCCAAAAAAAAAAAACGTAAGGGGTAAGTAACACTGTCGTTTTTTTTCGGGGACGAAATTTTGAGTTTCAATATCTTAGCTCTGGAAGGGTCTAAAGCCTCAATTTTTGCACTCAGATCTATGTCTCATGGCCCTCTATCAGAATCCTGAGTTTTGAGAAGATTGGGGATACTTAATTTTTCGCCCAAAAAAAAAAACGTAAGGGGTAACACTGTCGTTTTTTTTTTTTGTGGTCGAAATTTTGAGTTTCGATATCTCAGCTCTGGAAGGGTCTAGAGCCTCCATTGTTGCACTCAGGTCTAAGTCTCATGGCCCTCTATCAGAATCCAGAGTTTTGAGAAGATTGGAGATACTTAATTTTTCGCCCCAAAAAAAAAACGTAAGGGGTAACACTGTCGTTTTTTTTCGGGTCGAAATTTTGAGTTTCAATATCTCAGCTCTGGAAAGGTCTAAAGCCTCCATTTTTGCACTCAGATCTATGTCTCATGGCCCTCTATCAGAATCCTGAGTTTTGAGAAGATTGGGGATACTTAATTTTTCGCCCAAAAAAAAAAACGTAAGGGGTAACACTGTCGTTTTTTTTTTTTGTGGTCGAAATTTTGAGTTTCGATATCTCAGCTCAGGAAGGGTCTAAAGCCTCCATTGTTGCACTCTGGTCTATGTCTCATGGCCCTCTATCAGAATCCAGAGTTTTGAGAAGATTGGGGATACTTAATTTTTCGCCCCCCCAAAAAAAACGTACGGGGTAACACTGTCGTTTTTTTTTTCGGGTCGAAATTTTGAGTTTCGATATCTCAGCTCTGGAAGGGTCTAGAGCCTCCATTGTTGCAATCAGGTCTAAGTCTCATGGCCCTCTATCAGAATCCAGAGTTTTGAGAAGATTGGGGATACTTAAATTTTCGCCCCAAAAAAAAAACGTAAGGGGTAACACTGTGGGTTTTTTTTCGGGTCGAAATTTTGAGTTTCGATATCTCAGCTCTGGAAGGGTCTAAAGCCTCCATTTTTGCACTCAGGTCTATGTCTCATGGCCCTCTATCAGAATCCAGAGTTTTGAGAAGATTGGGGA
The DNA here is from genome assembly GCF_988280905.1 of Pimephales promelas. NCBI lineage: Eukaryota > Metazoa > Chordata > Actinopteri > Cypriniformes > Leuciscidae > Pimephales > Pimephales promelas. The sequence continues at coordinate 21,552,155 of NC_142783.1, forward strand.
TACTTAATTTTTCGCCCCCCCAAAAAAAACGTAAGGGGTAACACTGTCGTTTTTTTTTTCGGGTCGAAATTTTGAGTTTCAATATCTCAGCTCTGGAAGGGTCTAAAGCCTCCATTTTTGCACTCAGATCTATGCCTCATAGCCCTCTATCAGAATCCTGAGTTTTGAGAAGATTGGGGATACTTAATTTTTCGCCCAAAAAAAAAAAACGTAAGGGGTAACACTGTCGTTTTTTTTTGTGGTCGAAATTTTGAGTTTCGATATCTCAGCTCAGGAAGGGTCTAAAGCCTCCATTGTTGAACTCAGGTCTATGTCTCATGGCCCTCTATCAGAATCCAGAGTTTTGAGAAGATTGGGGATACTTAATTTTTCGCCCCCCAAAAAAAACGTAAGGGGTAACACTGTCGTTTTTTTTTCGGGTCGAAATTTTGAGTTTCAATATCTCAGCTCTGGAAGGGTCTACAGCCTCCATTTTTGCACTCAGATCTATGTCTCATGGCCCTCTATCAGAATCCAGAGTTTTGAGAAGATTGGGGATACTTAAATTTTCGCCCCAAAAAAAAAAAACGTAAGGGGTAACACTGTCGTTTTTTTTGTGGTCGAAATTTTGAGTTTCGATATCTCAGCTCAGAAAGGGGCCAAAAGCCTCCATTGTTGCACTCAGGTCTATGTCTCATGGCCCTCTATCAGAATCCAGAGTTTTGAGAAGATTGGAGAAACTTCATTTTTCGCCCGAAAAAAAAAAAACGAAAGGGGTACCACTGTCGTTTTTTTTTCGGGTCGAAATTTTGAGTTTCAATATCTCAGCTCTGGGAGGGTCTAGAGCCTCCATTGTTGCACTCAGGTTTAAGTCTCATTGCCCTCTATCAGAATCCAGAGTTTTGAGAAGATTGGGGATACTTAATTTTTCGCCCCAAAAAAAAAAAAAACGTAAGGGGTAACACTGTCGTTTTTTTTTTTTGTGGTCGAAATTTTGAGTTTCGATATCTCAGCTCAGGAAGGGTCTAAAGCCTCCATTGTTGCACTCAGATCTATGTCTCATGGCCCTCTATCAGAATCCTGAGTTTTGAGAAGATTGGGGATACTTAATTTTTCGCCCAAAAAAAAAAACGTAAGGGGTAACACTGTCGTTTTTTTTTTTTGTGGTCGAAATTTTGAGTTTCGATATCTCAGCTCAGGAAGGGTCTAAAGCCTCCATTGTTGCACTCTGGTCTATGTCTCATGGCCCTCTATCAGAATCCAGAGTTTTGAGAAGATTGGGGATACTTAATTTTTCGCCCCCCCAAAAAAAACGTAAGGGGTAACACTGTCGTTTTTTTTTTCGGGTCGAAATTTTGAGTTTCGATATCTCAGCTCTGGAAGGGTCTAGAGCCTCCATTGTTGCACTCAGGTTTAAGTCTCATGGCCCTCTATCAGAATCCAGAGTTTTGAGAAGATTGGGGATACTTAATTTTTCGCCCCAAAAAAAAAAAAACGTAAGGGGTAACACTGTCGTTTTTTTTTTTTGTGGTCGAAATTTTGAGTTTCGATATCTCAGCTCAGGAAGGGTCTAAAGCCTCCATTGTTGCACTCTGGTCTATGTCTCATGGCCCTCTATCAGAATCCAGAGTTTTGAGAAGATTGGGGATACTTAATTTTTCGCCCCCCCCAAAAAAACGTAAGGGGTAACACTGTCGGTTTTTTTTCGGGTCGAAATTTTGAGTTTCGATATCTCAGCTCTGGAAGGGTCTAGAGCCTCCATTGTTGCAATCAGGTCTAAGTCTCATAGCCCTCTATCAGAATCCAGAGTTTTGAGAAGATTGGGGATACTTAATTTTTCGCCCAAAAAAAAAACGTAAGGGGTAACACTGTCGTTTTTTTTTTCGGGTCGAAATTTTGAGGTTCAATATCTCAGCTCTGGAAGGGTCTAAAGCCTCCATTTTTGCACTCAGGTCTATGTCTCATGGCCCTCTATCAGAATCCAGAGTTTTGAGAAGATTGGGGATACTTAATTTTTCGCCCCCCCCCAAAAAAAACGTAAGGGGTAACACTGTCGTTTTTTTTTCGGGTCGAAATTTTGAGGTTCAATATCTCAGCTCTGGAAGGGTCTAAAGCCTCCATTTTTGCACTCATATCTATTTCTCATGGCCCTCTATCAGAATCCTGAGTTTTGAGAAGATTGGGGATACTTAATTTTTCGCCCAAAAAAAAAAAAACGTAAGGGGTAACACTGTCATTTTTTTTTTTGTGGTCGAAATTTTGAGTTTCGATATCTCAGCTCAGGAAGGGTCTAAAGCCTCCATTGTTGCACTCAGGTCTATGTCTCATGGCCCTCTATCAGAATCCAGAGTTTTGAGAAGATTGGGGATACTTAATTTTTCGCCCCCCCAAAAAAAACGTAAGGGGTAACACTGTCGTTTTTTTTTCGGGTCGAAATTTTGAGTTTCGATATCTCAGCTCTGGAAGGGTCTAGAGCCTCCATTGTTGCACTCAGGTCTAAGTCGCATGGCCCTCTATCAGAATCCAGAGTTTTGAGAAGATTGGGGATACTTAATTTTTCGCCCCCAAAAAAAAAACGTAAGGGGTAACACTGTCGTTTTTTTTTCGGGTCGAAATTTTGAGTTTCAATATCTCAGCTCTGGAAGGGTCTAAAGCCTCAATTTTTGCACTCAGATCTATGTCTCATGGCCCTCTATCAGAATCCTGAGTTTTGAGAAGATTGGGGATACTTAATTTTTCGCCCAAAAAAAAAAACGTAAGGGGTAACACTGTCGTTTTTTTTTGTGGTCGAAATTTTGAGTTTCGATATCTCAGCTCAGGAAGGGTCTAAATCCTCCATTGTTGCACTCAGGTCTATGTCTCATGGCCCTCTATCAGAATCCAGAGTTTTGAGAAGATTGGGGATACTTAATTTTTCGCCCAAAAAAAAAAAACGTAAGGGGTAACACTGTCGTTTTTTTTCGGGGACGAAATTTTGAGTTTCAATATCTTAGCTCTGGAAGGGTCTAAAGCCTCAATTTTTGCACTCAGATCTATGTCTCATGGCCCTCTATCAGAATCCTGAGTTTTGAGAAGATTGGGGATACTTAATTTTTCGCCCAAAAAAAAAAACGTAAGGGGTAACACTGTCGTTTTTTTTTCGGGTCGAAATTTTGAGTTTCAATATCTCAGCTCTGGAAGGGTCTAGAGCCTCCATTTTTGCACTCAGATCTATGTCTCATGGCCCTCTATCAGAATCCAGAGTTTTGAGAAGATTGGGGATACTTAAATTTTCGCCCCAAAAAAAAAAAACGTAAGGGGTAACACTGTCGTTTTTTTTGTGGTCGAAATTTTGAGTTTCGATATCTCAGCTCAGAAAGGGGCCAAAAGCCTCCATTGTTGCACTCAGGTCTATGTCTCATGGCCCTCTATCAGAATCCAGAGTTTTGAGAAGATTGGAGAAACTTCATTTTTCGCCCGAAAAAAAAAAACGAAAGGGGTACCACTGTCGTTTTTTTTTCGGGTCGAAATTTTGAGTTTCAATATCTCAGCTCTGGGAGGGTCTAGAGCCTCCATTGTTGCACTCAGGTTTAAGTCTCATTGCCCTCTATCAGAATCCAGAGTTTTGAGAAGATTGGGGATACTTAATTTTTCGCCCCAAAAAAAAAAAAACGTAAGGGGTAACACTGTCGTTTTTTTTTTTGTGGTCGAAATTTTGAGTTTCGATATCTCAGCTCAGGAAGGGTCTAAAGCCTCCATTGTTGCACTCTGGTCTATGTCTCATGGCCCTCTATCAGAATCCAGAGTTTTGAGAAGATTGGGGATACTTAATTTTTCGCCACCCCAAAAAAAACGTAAGGGGTAACACTGTCGTTTTTTTTTCGGGTCGAAATTTTGAGTTTCGATATCTCAGCTCTGGAAGGGTCTAGAGCCTCCATTGTTGCAATCAGGTCTAAGTCTCATAGCCCTCTATCAGAATCCAGAGTTTTGAGAAGATTGGGGATACTTAATTTTTCGCCCAAAAAAAAAAACGTAAGGGGTAACACTGTCGTTTTTTTTTCGGGTCGAAATTTTGAGGTTCAATATCTCAGCTCTGGAAGGGTCTAAAGCCTCCATTTTTGCACTCAGGTCTATGTCTCATGGCCGTCTATCAGAATCCAGAGTTTTGAGAAGATTGGGGATACTTAATTTTTCGCCCCCCCCAAAAAAAAACGTAAGGGGTAACACTGTCGTTTTTTTTTCGGGTCGAAATTTTGAGTTTCAATATCTCAGCTCTGGAAGGGTCTAAAGCCTCCATTTTTGCACTCATATCTATTTCTCATGGCCCTCTATCAGAATCCTGAGTTTTGAGAAGATTGGGGATACTTAATTTTTCGCCCAAAAAAAAAAAACGTAAGGGGTAACACTGTCGTTTTTTTTTTTGTGGTCAAAATTTTGAGTTTCGATATCTCAGCTCAGGAAGGGTCTAAAGCCTCCATTGTTGCACTCAGGTCTATGTCTCATGGCCCTCTATCAGAATCCAGAGTTTTGAGAAGATTGGGGATACTTAATTTTTCGCCCCCCCAAAAAAAACGTAAGGGGTAACACTGTCGTTTTTTTTTCGGGTCGAAATTTTGAGTTTCGATATCTCAGCTCTGGAAGGGTCTAGAGCCTCCATTGTTGCACTCAGGTCTAAGTCGCATGGCCCTCTATCAGAATCCAGAGTTTTGAGAAGATTGGGGATACTTAATTTTTCGCCCCAAAAAAAAAAACGTAAGGGGTAACACTGTCGTTTTTTTTTCGGGTCGAAATTTTGAGTTTCAATATCTCAGCTCTGGAAGGGTCTAAAGCCTCCATTTTTGCACTCAGATCTATGTCTCATGGCCCTCTATCAGAATCCTGAGTTTTGAGAAGATTGGGGATACTTAATTTTTCGCCCAAAAAAAAAACGTAAGGGGTAACACTGTCGTTTTTTTTTTGTGGTCGAAATTTTGAGTTTCGATATCTCAGCTCAGGAAGGGTCTAAATCCTCCATTGTTGCACTCAGGTCTATGTCTCATGGCCCTCTATCAGAATCCAGAGTTTTGAGAAGATTGGGGATACTTAATTTTTTGCCCAAAAAAAAAAAACGTAAGGGGTAAGTAACACTGTCGTTTTTTTTCGGGGACGAAATTTTGAGTTTCAATATCTTAGCTCTGGAAGGGTCTAAAGCCTCAATTTTTGCACTCAGATCTATGTCTCATGGCCCTCTATCAGAATCCTGAGTTTTGAGAAGATTGGGGATACTTAATTTTTCGCCCAAAAAAAAAAACGTAAGGGGTAACACTGTCGTTTTTTTTTTTTGTGGTCGAAATTTTGAGTTTCGATATCTCAGCTCTGGAAGGGTCTAGAGCCTCCATTGTTGCACTCAGGTCTAAGTCTCATGGCCCTCTATCAGAATCCAGAGTTTTGAGAAGATTGGAGATACTTAATTTTTCGCCCCAAAAAAAAAACGTAAGGGGTAACACTGTCGTTTTTTTTCGGGTCGAAATTTTGAGTTTCAATATCTCAGCTCTGGAAAGGTCTAAAGCCTCCATTTTTGCACTCAGATCTATGTCTCATGGCCCTCTATCAGAATCCTGAGTTTTGAGAAGATTGGGGATACTTAATTTTTCGCCCAAAAAAAAAAACGTAAGGGGTAACACTGTCGTTTTTTTTTTTTTGTGGTCGAAATTTTGAGTTTCGATATCTCAGCTCAGGAAGGGTCTAAAGCCTCCATTGTTGCACTCTGGTCTATGTCTCATGGCCCTCTATCAGAATCCAGAGTTTTGAGAAGATTGGGGATACTTAATTTTTCGCCCCCCCAAAAAAAACGTACGGGGTAACACTGTCGTTTTTTTTTTCGGGTCGAAATTTTGAGTTTCGATATCTCAGCTCTGGAAGGGTCTAGAGCCTCCATTGTTGCAATCAGGTCTAAGTCTCATGGCCCTCTATCAGAATCCAGAGTTTTGAGAAGATTGGGGATACTTAAATTTTCGCCCCAAAAAAAAAACGTAAGGGGTAACACTGTGGGTTTTTTTTCGGGTCGAAATTTTGAGTTTCGATATCTCAGCTCTGGAAGGGTCTAGAGCCTCCATTGTTGCACTCAGGTCTAAGTCTCATGGCCCTCTATCAGAATCCAGAGTTTTGAGAAGATTGGGGATACTTAATTTTTCGCCCCAAAAAAAAAACGTAAGGGGTAACACTGTCGTTTTTTTTCGGGTCGAAATTTTGAGTTTCAATATCTCAGCTCTGGAAAGGTCTAAAGCCTCCATTTTTGCACTCAGATCTATGTCTCATGGCCCTCTATCAGAATCCTGAGTTTTGAGAAGATTGGGGATACTTAATTTTTCGCCCAAAAAAAAAAACGTAAGGGGTAACACTGTCGTTTTTTTTTTTTTTGTGGTCGAAATTTTGAGTTTCGATATCTCAGCTCAGGAAGGGTCTATAGCCTCCATTGTTGCACTCTGGTCTATGTCTCATGGCCCTCTATCAGAATCCAGAGTTTTGAGAAGATTGGGGATACTTAATTTTTCGCCCCCCCAAAAAAAACGTAAGGGGTAACACTGTCGTTTTTTTTTTCGGGTCGAAATTTTGAGTTTCGATATCTCAGCTCTGGAAGGGTCTAGAGCCTCCATTGTTGCAATCAGGTCTAAGTCTCATGGCCCTCTATCAGAATCCAGAGTTTTGAGAAGATTGGGGATACTTAATTTTTCGCCCCAAAAAAAAAAAAACGTAAGGGGTAACACTGTCGTTTTTTTTTTCGGGTCGAAATTTTGAGTTTCAATATCTCAGCTCTGGAAGGGTCTAAAGCCTCCATTTTTGCACTCATATCTATGTCTCATGGCCCTCTATCAGAATCCTGAGTTTTGAGAAGATTGGGGATACTTAATTTTTCGCCCAAAAAAAAAAACGTAAGGGGTAACACTGTCGTTTTTTTTTGTGGTCGAAATTTTGAGTTTCGATATCTCAGCTCAGTAAGGGTCTAAAGCCTCCATTGTTGCACTCAGGTCTATGTCTCATGGCCCTCTATCAGAATCCAGAGTTTTGAGAAGATTGGGGATACCTAATTTTTCGCCCCCCCCCCCCCAAAAAAACGTAAGGGGTAACACTGTCGTTTTTTTTTCGGGTCGAAATTTTGAGTTTCGATATCTCAGCTCTGGAAGGGTCTAGAGCCTCCATTGTTGCACTCAGGTCTAAGTCTCATGGCCCTCTATCAGAATCCAGATTTTTGAGAAGATTGGGGATACTTAATTTTTCGCCCCAAAAAATAAACGTAAGGGGTAACACTGTCGTTTTTTTTGTGGTCGAAATTTTGAGTTTCGATATCTCAGCTCAGAAAGGGGCCAAAAGCCTCCATTGTTGCACTCAGGTCTATGTCTCATGGCCCTCTATCAGAATCCAGAGTTTTGAGAAGATTGGAGAAACTTCATTTTTCGCCCGAAAAAAAAAAACGAAAGTGGTACCACTGTCGTTTTTTTTTCGGGTCGAAATTTTGAGTTTCAATATCTCAGCTCTGGGAGGGTCTAGAGCCTCCATTGTTGCACTCAGGTTTAAGTCTCATTGCCCTCTATCAGAATCCAGAGTTTTGAGAAGATTGGGGATACTTAATTTTTCGCCCCAAAAAAAAAAAACGTAAGGGGTAACACTGTCGTTTTTTTTTTTGTGGTCGAAATTTTGAGTTTCGATATCTCAGCTCAGGAAGGGTCTAAAGCCTCCATTGTTGCACTCTGGTCTATGTCTCATGGCCCTCTATCAGAATCCAGAGTTTTGAGAAGATTGGGGATACTTAATTTTTCCCCCCCCCAAAAAAAACGTAAGGGGTAACACTGTCGTTTTTTTTTCGGGTCGAAATTTTGAGTTTCGATATCTCAGCTCTGGAAGGGTCTAGAGCCTCCATTGTTGCAATCAGGTCTAAGTCTCATGGCCCTCTATCAGAATCCAGAGTTTTGAGAAGATTGGGGATACTTAATTTTTCGCCCAAAAAAAAAAAACGTAAGGGGTAACACTGTCGTTTTTTTTTCGGGTCGAAATTTTGAGGTTCAATATCTCAGCTCTGGAAGGGTCTAAAGCCTCCATTTTTGCACTCAGGTCTATGTCTCATGGCCGTCTATCAGAATCCAGAGTTTTGAGAAGATTGGGGATACTTAATTTTTCGCCCCCCCCAAAAAAAACGTAAGGGGTAACACTGTCGTTTTTTTTTCGGGTCGAAATTTTGAGTTTCAATATCTCAGCTCTGGAAGGGTCTAAAGCCTCCATTTTTGCACTCATATCTATTTCTCATGGCCCTCTATCAGAATCCTGAGTTTTGAGAAGATTGGGGATACTTAATTTTTCGCCCAAAAAAAAAAAAACGTAAGGGGTAACACTGTCGTTTTTTTTTTGTGGTCGAAATTTTGAGTTTCGATATCTCAGCTCAGGAAGGGTCTAAAGCCTCCATTGTTGCACTCAGGTCTATGTCTCATGGCCCTCTATCAGAATCCAGAGTTTTGAGAAGATTGGGGATACTTAATTTTTCGCCCCCCCAAAAAAAACGTAAGGGGTAACACTGTCGTTTTTTTTTCGGGTCGAAATTTTGAGTTTCGATATCTCAGCTCTGGAAGGGTCTAGAGCCTCCATTGTTGCACTCAGGTCTAAGTCGCATGGCCCTCTATCAGAATCCAGAGTTTTGAGAAGATTGGGGATACTTAATTTTTCGCCCCAAAAAAAAAAACGTAAGGGGTAACACTGTCGTTTTTTTTTGTGGTCGAAATTTTGAGTTTCGATATCTCAACTCAGGAAGGGTCTAAATCCTCCATTGTTGCACTCAGGTCTAAGTCGCATGGCCCTCTATCAGAATCCAGAGTTTTGAGAAGATTGGGGATACTTAATTTTTCGCCCAAAAAAAAAAACGTAAGGGGTAACACTGTCGTTTTTTTTTGTGGTCGAAATTTTGAGTTTCGATATCTCAACTCAGGAAGGGTCTAAATCCTCCATTGTTGCACTCAGGTCTATGTCTCATGGCCCTCTATCAGAATCCAGAGTTTTGAGAAGATTGGGGATACTTAATTTTTCGCCCAAAAAAAAAAAAACGTAAGGGGTAACACTGTCGTTTTTTTTCGGGGACGAAATTTTGAGTTTCAATATCTCAGCTCTGGAAGGGTCTAAAGCCTCAATTTTTGCACTCAGATCTATGTCTCATGGCCCTCTATCAGAATCCTGAGTTTTGAGAAGATTGGGGATACTTAATTTTTCGCCCAAAAAAAAAAACGTAAGGGGTAACACTGTCGTTTTTTTTTTCGGGTCGAAATTTTGAGTTTCGATATCTCAGCTCTGGAAGGGTCTAGAGCCTCCATTGTTGCACTCAGGTCTAAGTCTCATGGCCCTCTATCAGAATCCAGAGTTTTAAGAAGATTGGGGATACTTAATTTTTCGCCCCCCCCCCAAAAAAAGTAAGGGGTAACACTGTGGGTTTTTTTTCGGGTCGAAATTTTGAGTTTCGATATCTCAGCTCTGGAAGGGTCTAGAGCCTCCATTGTTGCACTCAGGTCTAAGTCTCATGGCCCTCTATCAGAATCCAGAGTTTTGAGAAGATTGGGGATACTTAATTTTTCGCCCCAAAAAAAAACGTAAGGGGTAACACTGTCGTTTTTTTTCGGGTCGAAATTCTGAGTTTCAATATCTCAGCTCTGGAAAGGTCTAAAGCCTCCATTTTTGCACTCAGATCTATGTCTCATGGCCCTCTATCAGAATCCTGAGTTTTGAGAAGATTGGGGATACTTAATTTTTCGCCCAAAAAAAAAAACGTAAGGGGTAACACTGTCGTTTTTTTTTTTTGTGGTCGAAATTTTGAGTTTCGATATCTCAGCTCAGGAAGGGTCTAAAGCCTCCATTGTTGCACTCTGGTCTATGTCTCATGGCCCTCTATCAGAATCCAGAGTTTTGAGAAGATTGGGGATACTTAATTTTTCGCCCCCCCAAAAAAAACGTAAGGGGTAACACTGTCGTTTTTTTTTTCGGGTCGAAATTTTGAGTTTCGATATCTCAGCTCTGGAAGGGTCTAGAGCCTCCATTGTTGCAATCAGGTCTAAGTCTCATGGCCCTCTATCAGAATCCAGAGTTTTGAGAAGATTGGGGATACTTAATTTTTCGCCCCAAAAAAAAAAAACGTAAGGGGTAACACTGTCGTGTTTTTTTTTTCGTGTCGAAATTTTGAGTTTCAATATCTCAGCTCTGGAAGGGTCTAAAGCCTCCATTTTTGCACTCATATCTATGTCTCATGGCCCTCAATCAGAATCCTGAGTTTTGAGAAGATTGGGGATACTTAATTTTTCGCCCGAAAAAAAAAACGTAAGGGGTAACACTGTCGTTTTTTTTTGTGGTCGAAATTTTGAGTTTCGATATCTCAGCTCAGGAAGGGTCTAGAGCCTCCATTGTTGCACTCAGGTCTAAGTCTCATGGCCCTCTATCAGAATCCAGAGTTTTGAGAAGATTGGGGATACTTAATTTTTCGCCCCCCCAAAAAAAACGTAAGGGGTAACACTGTCGTTTTTTTTTTCGGGTCGAAATTTTGAGTTTCAATATCTCAGCTCTGGAAGGGTCTAAAGCCTCCATTTTTGCACTCAGATCTATGTCTCATGGCCCTCTATCAGAATCCTGAGTTTTGAGAAGATTGGGGATACTTAATTTTTCGCCCAAAAAAAAAAAACGTAAGGGGTAACACTGTCGTTTTTTTTTGTGGTCGAAATTTTGAGTTTCGATATCTCAGCTCAGGAAGGGTCTAAAGCCTCCATTGTTGCACTCAGGTCTATGTCTCATGGCCCTCTATCAGAATCCAGAGTTTTGAGAAGATTGGGGATACTTAATTTTTCGCCCCGCCCAAAAAAAACGTAAGGGGTAACACTGTCGGGGTTTTTTTTGTGGTCGAAATTATGAGTTTCGATATCTCAGCTCAGGAAGTGTCTAGAGCCTCCATTTTTGTACTCAGGTTTAAGTCTCATGGCCCTCTATCAGAATCCAGAGTTTTGAGAATATTGGGGATAATTAATTTTTCGCCCAAAAAAAAAAAAACGTAAGGGGTAACACTGTTGGTTTTTTTTGTGGTCGAAATTTTGAGGTTCGATATCTCAGCTCTGGAAGGGTCTAACGCCTCCATTTTTGCACTCAGGTCTAAGTCTCATGGCCCTTTATCAGAATCCAGAGTTTTGAGAAGATTGGGGATACTTAATTTTTCGCCCCCCCAAAAAAAACGTAAGGGGTAACACTGTCATTTTTTTTTTTTTGGGGGGGGGGGGGGGTCGAAATTTTGAGTTTCTCTGATCTTCTTCAAACTCTGGATTCTGATAGAGGGCCATGGGACTTATACCTGAGTGCAAAAATGGAGGCTCTATACCCTTCAAGAGTAGCATTTATGCCATTATAAATATCTCAATATCTCAGCTTTGGAAGGGTCTAGAGCCTCCATTTTTTCACTCAGGTCTAAGTCCCATGGCCCTCTATCAGAATCCCGAGTTTCAAGAAGATTGGAGAAACTTATTTTTTCGCACAAAAAAAAAAACGACAGGGGTAACACTGTCGTTTTTTTTTTTTTGTTTGTTTGTTTTTTTGGGGTCGAAATTTTGAGTTTCTCTGATCTTCTTGAAACTCTGGATTCTGATAGAGGGCCATGGGACTTAGACCTGAGTGCAAAAATGGAGGCTCTAGACCCTTCCAGAGTAGCATTTATGCCTACCACGTAGCATTTATGCCATTATAAATATCTCACTATCTCAGCTCTGGAAGGGTCTAGAGCCTCCATTTTTGCACTCAGGTCTAAGTCCCATGGCCCTCTATCAGAATCCCGAGTTTCAAGAAGATTGGAGAAACTTATTTTTTCGCACAAAAAAAAAACGTAAGGGGTAACACTGTCGTTTTTTTTTGTGGTCGAAATTTTGAGTTTCGATATCTCCGCTCAGGAAGGGTCTAAAGCCTCCATTGTTGCACTCAGGTCTATGTCTCATGGCCCTCTGTCAGAATCCAGAGTTTTGAGAAGATTGGGGATACTTAATTTTTTGCCCCCCCCCCCCCCCCAAAAAAACGTAAGGGGTAACACTGTCGTTTTTTTTTCGGGTCGAAATTTTGAGTTTTGATATCTCAGCTCTGGAAGGGTCTAGAGCCTCCATTGTTGCACTCAGGTCTAAGTCTCATTGCCCTCTATCAGAATCCAGAGTTTTGAGAAGATTGGGGATACTTAATTTTTCGCCCCCCAAAAAAAACGTAAGGGGTAACACTGTCGTTTTTTTTTTCGGGTCGAAATTTTGAGTTTCAATATCTCAGCTCTGGAAGGGTCTACAGCCTCCATTTTTGCACTCAGATCTATGTCTCATGGCCCTCTATCAGAATCCAGAGTTTTGAGAAGATTGGGGATACTTAATTTTTCGCCCCAAAAAAAAAAACGTAAGGGGTAACACTGTCGTTTTTTTTGTGGTCGAAATTTTGAGTTTCGATATCTCAGCTCAGAAAGGGGCCAAAAGCCTCCATTGCTGCACTCAGGTCTATGTCTCATGGCCCTCTATCAGAATCCAGAGTTTTGAGAAGATTGGAGAAACTTCATTTTTCGCCCGAAAAATAAAAACGAAAGGGGTACCTCTGTCGTTTTTTTTTCGGGTCGAAATTTTGAGTTTCGATATCTCAGCTCAGGAAGGGTCTAGAGCCTCAATTTTTGCACTCAGGTTTAAGTCTCATTGCCCTCTATCAGAATCAAGAGTTTTGAGAAGATTGAAGAAACTTCATTTTTCGCCCGAAAAAAAAAAAAAACGAAAGGGGTACCACTGTCGTTTTTTTTTGGGTCGAAATTTTGAGTTTCGATATCTCAGCTCAGGAAGGGTCTAGAGCCTCCATTTTTGCTCTCAGGTTTAAGTCTCATTGCCCTCTATCAGAATCAAGAGTTTTGAGAAGATTGAAGAAACTTCATTTTTCGCCCGAAAAAAAAAAAACGAAAGGGGTACCACTGTCGTTTTTTTTTTGGGTCGAAATTTTGAGTTTCGATATCTCAGCTCAGGAAGGGTCTAGAGCCTCCATTTTTGCACTCAGGTTTAAGTCTCATGGCCCTCTATCAGAATCCAGAGTTTTGAGAAGATTGGGGATACTTAATTTTTCACCCCAACAAAAAAAACGTAAGGGGTAACACTGTCATTTTTTTTCTGGTCGAAATTTTGAGTTTCGATATCTCAGCTCTGGAAGGGTCTAGAGCCTCCATTGTTGCACTCAGGTCTAAGTCTCATGGCCCTCTATCAGAATCCAGAGTTTTGAAAAGATTGGGGATACTTAATTTTTTGCCCCCCAAAAAAAACGTAAGGGGTAACACTGTCGTTTTTTTTTTCGGGTTGGAATTTTGAGTTTCAATATCTCAGCTCTGGAAGGGTCTAAAGCCTCCATTGTTGCACTCAGGTCTATGTCTCATGGCCCTCTATCAGAATCCAGAGTTTTGAGAAGATTGGGGATACTTAATGTTTCGCCCCGCCCAAAAAAAACGTAAGGGGTAACACTGTCGGGGTTTTTTTTGTGGTCGAAATTATGAGTTTCGATATCTCAGCTCAGGAAGTGTCTAGAGCCTCCATTTTTGTACTCAGGTTTAAGTCTCATGGCCCTCTATCAGAATCCAGAGTTTTGAGAATATTGGGGATAATTAATTTTTCGCCCAAAAAAAAAAAAAACGTAAGGGGTAACACTGTTGTTTTTTTTTGTGGTCGAAATTTTGAGGTTCGATATCTCAGCTCTGGAAGGGTCTAACGCCTCCATTTTTGCACTCAGGTCTAAGTCTCATGGCCCTTTATCAGAATCCAGAGTTTTGAGAAGATTGGGGATACTTAATTTTTCGCCCCCCCAAAAAAAACGTAAGGGGTAACACTGTCATTTTTTTTTTTTTTTGGGGGGGGGGGGTCGAAATTTTGAGTTTCTCTGATCTTCTTCAAACTCTGGATTCTGATAGAGGGCCATGGGACTTATACCTGAGTGCAAAAATGGAGGCTCTATACCCTTCAAGAGTAGCATTTATGCCATTATAAATATCTCAATATCTCAGCTTTGGAAGGGTCTAGAGCCTCCATTTTTTCACTCAGGTCTAAGTCCCATGGCCCTCTATCAGAATCCCGAGTTTCAAGAAGATTGGAGAAACTTATTTTTTCGCACAAAAAAAAAAACGACAGGGGTAACACTGTCGTTTTTTTTTTTTTGTTTGTTTGTTTTTTTGGGGTCGAAATTTTGAGTTTCTCTGATCTTCTTGAAACTCTGGATTCTGATAGAGGGCCATGGGACTTAGACCTGAGTGCAAAAATGGAGGCTCTAGACCCTTCCAGAGTAGCATTTATGCCTACCACGTAGCATTTATGCCATTATAAATATCTCACTATCTCAGCTCTGGAAGGGTCTAGAGCCTCCATTTTTGCACTCAGGTCTAAGTCCCATGGCCCTCTATCAGAATCCAGAGTTTCAAGAAGATTGGAGAAACTTATTTTTTCACACACACACAAAAAAAAAAAAATGACAGGGGTAACACTGTCGTTTTTTTAAAAAAAAATTTTTTTGGGGGGGGTCGAAATTTTGAGTTTCTCTGATCTTCCTTAAACTCTGGATTCTGATAGAGGGCCATGGGACTTAGACCTGAGTGCAAAAATGGAGGCTCTAGATATATCAACCCGGTCACACTGAATGCGTCTCGCACGCAGTGCGTTCATAGAGCAATTTATACGCGCAAATTAGTTTTTACATGCATTGGAAACACACCGTGTGTAATATACATTTGGTTAGGGTTAAGTCAAGCCAAGAGGTTCAGAATTACACCATAAATTAATCGTGTTTACTGCCATAGTTATTAACATATAGTAAGGATAAGCATGATGTGTATATTGCCTAATTGCAAGCTTGTTTCAGAAATGGTGACATTTTTTTTCCATCATTATTGAACATCATTATAGGAGTATTAGGTTGAATGAGTTAGAATTAAATGTTTTATTAATCATTAGAAAACAGACATTAAGAAAATAAATTATGCAAGTACTTTTACTTTTAATACTTAAAGTAAATTTAAAATCAGGTACTTTTTACTTAAGTATGGTTGTCATTGTGTTACTTCTACTTTTACTAAAGTAAATATTTATCTGCTTATTTGTACTTTTACTTAAGTACTGAGATTCAGTACTTCCTCCACCACTGGCGACACAGATGGAATGGCAAATAAATACTTCACAGAGAACAAAAGAGTAAGCAGTCCATATAAAGGGAGGATAAGGAGCAACAGGTGATAATGCTGAAGATGACAAGGGAATTCAGCAGGGCTGGATGGTGACGAGGGCAGAGCTGGAAGATGGGAGATGAAGTCTTAATACTCAAGAGAAAGGGTCGAATGACGCCAGAAGGAGGTGTTGTAGAGCGTTTTTTGACAATTTGATTACATATTTTAATAGATTGGCACAGTCCTATCTATTATATTGGTTTAAGAGACTTTATTATATTGTTTAAGAGACTCTAGGCAGCACAGCTAAATTGTCAATAATCATCCACAACAGAACAATACCCTTGAAGCTGTTCAACACTTTCTTTTATTTATGAGAACGACCATATAATGTGTGAAGTAGCTTTTGAATTTGTAGTGTGTGCGTATGTCCTTTAGAGTCATGGTTGGCTGACAGTGTGAGACGTTTGCTTCAGGCTGGCCAAATATAAACAAGACACCTTGTCTTTTTAATGCACAGTACAAAGCAGAATCCTACTGTTCTCATTCCCTATTTATGATCTTCCACGCTGCCCTACAGAATTTCCTGTAAATATTCCTCTATTCCTCAATAATCCCTGCACACAAACACACACAGGCAATATCAGCACCTGAGAGAAGCTATTGACCCAAAAACATACACAGATTTGACTGAAAAGAGAGAGAGAGAAAGGGTGGGGGTGGGGGGGGTATCTTTCACTGTATAAAAAAATCTCAAGCAATGACTAATTGCAACATTTTTAACTATTAACAGTGGTAAAATGCCCTCAAACAGACTATTTTACCCATCTGTTCATTTCACATTCATGCTCTTAAGCACTTCCTTCCAAGGCTAAGGTCTGCTCGGGGTGAGAGAGCAGGGAAATCATCAAGGACATAATTAAGAGGCTTATGGGCAGACAGGGTGGGAAACACACACACACCCTCAAGTTTTCACCCCCTTATTAGACGCTAAACACGTCCCTTGTCTCTTCTGTACACCTGTTAGCTGAACTACTTCTGTCCGTCCCTCATCTCCCACTTGCTTTTCCTTTCCTCGGCATGTCCTTTCTCATTTTAATGTCTACCCATCCTGTTGGCAATGAAATATTCGTTGAACATCGTTGAAGAGCTGCATGTAGGACGTCCTCATCAGGTCAGTAGAAAACAGAATATTACAGCTGAGGTCAATGCACTTTAAACCCGTCCTATTCAGCCAATCAACAACGTGAACAAATCAAACTCTCCTCTATATCTGTGCACAGTGTTAAAAAAAAACCTTAAATAAGTCAAATATAATTACATAAGCGATTAAACATTACGAAACCTAATGACTTTTTTAATTTCCCAGTGGTGCCACGGTCAGGGTCACATACGTCTTACGTAATATCATGAAAGACCCAATGAAATGAACAGTGTACATGTTTTGAACTCAGAGTAAAAGCACAACATACCACCAGCAACAGAATATTTAAGTTAAAAAAAAGAAGAAGAAGATCCTTCCAAAATAATTTTTAGCGTGTTCAAACAATGAACAACATTGGAGATTGGTCAGGAAACCTGTCTGAAAACAGTTCAGCTTTAAATAATTATACCTTTCTGCATTTATTTGAATTTTTCTAAACGAGCAAATGAAAACATGCAGATAATTTGTGTTTTTGAGTGACAATTTGCTTTCACAAAACATTATTAATACACCAGGAGATTTGGGATCATTTTTATTATAACTAACATTATGCGAATAAATCTCACCTGGTGCCGATGTTTGTGCCTCTGCGTCTATTTCATTAGCCTTCTTCTTGGCTACAGCGGCTAACACCACCTCACCCTTATCTGCAGCCACGTAATGGAGGTCCTTTGAAGGTAAAGCAGAACAGCAGAGCAATCTAAAATTAATCTCAGCTCACATGACAATACTTCAGTTTTTTTCCGTTTTTCATTTTTGCGCTCTACTCGAAGAGAGAGAAGCAGCGAATAGAGGCAGCGGGAGAAAAAGAGAGAGAATAGATTAAATAACCTGTTTGAAGTTTGGATGCTGATAAAAGTATCAAACTTTCAAAAATCAGTCTTGCTCATTTGTTCAGTCACCTTTATGTTGTCCTCCCTCCTTTTCTCTTTCTCCCTGAACTCTGACCGGACGCAATCATACTGGTTTCAAAAAGCACAAAGATGTGGGAAAAGACATGTGTCATCTTTTAAAAAGCAGGAGCGATGCTCTTCATGTCAGACTAGAGTTTAAACTATTGTCATTATGTGCAGGTGGGTGTGTGACACACACACATTCACACACACGCTCTTGCTTTTTCTCTCTCTTAAATATGAGCCCTCTCATCCCAGGGAATAGACTATACTATATCTATTATAGAGCCTCATGCAGTCAGGAGACCTCCATTAACCCACAAACATGTTTTTAAATGTCACACCATTAGTCCCACCAAAATGGATGCTGGATTGAGACTAACAACAGAGATAAAGCACATCTGACTGCTCAGAGAACGTCTGTGAACAATGACTCTAGATGTGCTTCACTGACCACAGAAATTTTTGGTGAATTCAAATAAAAGTCTTTAAAAATTATCATAAAATATGTCAAACAAGCAATAAACTAAAGAAAAAAACAGGCCTACCAACAATTTCCCCTACCAGTAAATTCACTATAGAAATACTTATTTGCTGCTTTCACAAATAAAAACGGGGCAACAGCAAATATGATCAAATATTTAGGTTTTATTAATTAAAAATAACAACCACAATAAACAATTCATTTGCTAAGCAATAGTTCATCTATCAGTTCCGAGAGAATAATAGCTATAATTAAACTCTAAATAAAATAAAATATCAAATAAAATGAATAAGTAAAATAATGAAATGAAATTAAATGAAATTAATTCAATTAAATTAAATGAAAACAAACTTGCAAACATGTAAACTAGCATGTTTGGTCATATGTTTACCATTCATTTAACTTATTCAAACCATTCAATTAAATTTGAGAGCTAAAGCTATCTAAAATGTACCTGATATAGTATGTATATCTTCAGTATAGTTCAAAAATGTGGTATAAAACATTCTCAGTCAACAAAACATCCTTATGTATCTGTAGATAAGATCCTCGGATGTTTGGACACGCTGGAAGAACTTATAATAATGTAATTGACAGACTATATTTGACCATCTTGGAGGGGCCCATTCATGGGTAAATTAAAGTGAAAGTTGTGAGAGAATCTCAGTGCTGCCTCTGATACTAATAAGATCCTCTCTCTGTCTGTCCGTTTAAACGCTAAACCCATCC
This sequence comes from Pimephales promelas, assembly GCF_988280905.1. NCBI lineage: Eukaryota > Metazoa > Chordata > Actinopteri > Cypriniformes > Leuciscidae > Pimephales > Pimephales promelas. The sequence continues at coordinate 21,570,610 of NC_142783.1, forward strand.
TTCCGCTTCAGGGACATCAGTCAGAGCTGCGGAAAGAGGGTGCAGGGAGGGTGAATACAGCATAGTCAGACCTGCAGAGCACTAATGCCTGTTTTGTCAACCAGTCTCTCCAAGTCTGATCAAATGAGGGGGGTAGGGGAGTTTTTAAGAGTGACTTATAAACATCAAACAGCACTTGAATTAGCTCTTCACAGGCTCAGGGATGAGAGCCAATAACCTCACGATTCAAACAATGATTCTTCATCTTTAAAAAAAGACAAATCGATTCCCTTACAATTGACTAAACATAACAAACGTAACTCATTGTGCTATACAATGTTTGTGGTGCAAACTCAGTAACGGCTTACTCAATTCACTGAATCTGAACTAACATGTGAGTTTGAGAGTAACTCAACTATCACGGATAAGTTTTCCTTCGATTTTAAATTGTTATTGCGATTTATTAGTCACAGTCTGGATCCTTGAATCAGTTACAGGCATGAACTTTCAGTGGCTGTGTATATTAAGAATGGCCACATTTCCATAAATCACATATACAAGAGGAAAAATCAGATGCAACAATAAAGATAGAGAGAGCATTCTAAGGGCATCGTGTTTTTGGCAAAAGACGGAGAATTGACAGGGAAAACGAAAGGGTGAATATTAGCAATGCATCTAAAGACCTTTATTTCAGCTAAGCAGAACATAATGCTTTCTGAGCCAGAAGTAGAGATGTAGAGATTGATCGAAAAAGAAAGAAATAAAGGAAGGCAGGAAACAGAGAAAAAGCGAGTGGATCCAGCCAGACTTCTAAGAGGGATGACAATAATTCTGTACATAAATCAGATATTATACCTCTTATTCACCACAGCTTACAGAGGACCAGGATCTGGTCTAATCTTATTTATTTAAGAGCTTTAAGAGCTCAAACACGGATAAACGGCCTTTTAGTGTTATTTTTTGACTGGAGAGGCATATGGAGACAGGATAAACAGCTGGTCCAGCGATGAAGCTTGATATTCGCTCGACGTCAGAAAAGAGTTTAAAATTAACATGGACCAGTGGAGCAGAGCGTGAGAGCGAGAAAGAACCGTTGCATGCACAATTGCACATTTACGCTCACACACACACAAGTGTGAAGACAATTCTGGAGGATCACACCTGTAATCCACGTGAGAGTTTGAGGAAGGTGTTTATCAGACACGTGAGAGGGTCTTACAGAGTTCATTATCCATCTCGACACAGAATCCAACCAATATCAGCTCAGTGCCGCACGTCATGTCTAATCGTTGATATGAACACGACCCCCTCCGATCAGGCAAACACGCGCACATACATACGCCCCATTAACCAACAAAGCAAGCATACGATCACAATTATGATCTAATTAATTAATCAGCAGATCACAAAAAAGAGCAAGGAATGAGTAAAGTCAGCGAAACACAGCTAAATGAATTAGACCAGACACTATCAGGTTCATATCACAGGATAATTACAAGTATAGAATGTAACAATTATGCAAAACACTGCAGTGAATGAGTGGAGGGGCAACCCTGCCCTCCCTCTCCTTTCCTCTCAACCCCTTTGGGTGACTCCGACCCCTCCAATTTCTTCCGACACCAAAGTGCTTCACTTCACAAAAGGCTTCTTACAAAAGAAAAGAAAGAGAAATTCTTTCGGTGCTCCATTGTTGGTTCGGAGACAATGGAGACTCGAGCCCGACTCATACTGGGGGCTCTTACGTGGGGCTCCGTCCGTTTTGTTTCAGCTGACCTCTGTGACACAGAGGGGACCAGATCAGATGGAGCAGGGACCCCCGCTCGTTCTCTGCCTTTCTCTTTCTTTCTTTCTTTCTTTCTCTCCCTCTCTCCTGCGGTTGGTTTAATTTAACTTCTGTGGCTAATTAGTCAAGAGCCAAAACCGTGGGGTGAAACGCCACTGCCTTTAGCTCCCTCGCTCTCTCTCCGTTTCTCTGCCTTTAGCTCACTCGCTCTCACTTCTCTTTGTTGATTCAGAAGGACTGATATTCACGGCCCATTCATAATTTCCCACTTGCGTCTCTCTCATCCTTTCTCTTTTTCATTTTCCCAGTGCATGTCCCAAGAATAACAGATCCAGGTTTCTCTCTCCCCCCTCCCTTCTTCTCTTCTCTGCCCTTTCAGGCTTGTGTGGCTCGAGCTCCACCTTTTCAATTGGGGCCCTCAGCAGCAGCACTTAGTGGGGAATGAATTGGAACGAGTGCGATCAGCGTGAAAGAAGGAGGGAGAGAGAGGAACTGCAAGAAAAAAGGACAGAGAGAAAGAGAGAGACAGCGGCCAGTGTGAACGCTAATAGGGAAGGTGTCACTCGGGCATGGAGAGAGGAGGCCTAGAAAAGGGGTCACACACATAGGACCATTTAAAGGAGTGAGAAACGAGAGGGAGAGAAAAGATAGTGTACCAGGCAGCCACGAGAGCTGTGAAAGACAGACTCCCTCGCTCTTTTTCTTCCGCACCCCCTCCCTCTCGTTCTTAGCAACTGTTGCTCTCTGGAGTCTCTGGGATTCTTGTTATGGTAGGAGAGAGGGGACACGACATGGTCAGGGGCCTCAAATCCCAAACTGCACCTGCCCTGAGCCGCCTCTCAGTCTCAAAGCTCTCTGCATGTGTAACCCACCTATAACTACACTGTTATCATGACAATGGAAACACATTTTGAAGTTAATTTGAAAACAGATTTTTCTTTCATACCTCGGTCACAATAATAAATTAATTCATATTTTTATTAATAATAATCAGAGAATAATCACAGTTTATTGGCTTAATTCAATTAATTCAGTTGTGCTTTCTGCTTGCAGATTACCTGTCAGTTTTGAAAAGTTTATGTACTAAATAGGTTCAAAGGTTTGGGGACATTAGGATTTTTGAAAATGTTTTATGCTCAACAAGGCTGCATTCACTTGATCAAAAATCCAACAAAAAAGTTTTAAATATTATTGCCGTTCAAAGGAACTGTTTTCTTTCGGAATATGTTTAGAATGTACGTCGCATGCACGTCACATCCGATGGATTTCGCAGAAAATCTGACCTGAAGACTTCCCATTGAAATAGGAATACTGGCCTTCAGAGGTAAAAGCAAAACCTGACAAGTGGATCAGTGTAATGTGTGATTACAACCCCTTCACACACATGCAATAAAAAAGCATTCATTTTAGGAGAAAAGTTAAATAAAGCACCTTTGACTAACATCAGAGAACTGTGAAAATTAAATGATTTGAAGATAATTTTTTACAGGTTTGGCTGATAAAAAAAGGTTTGGGAATTCCTGGAAGTGTAAAAGTACGTTTTCGGGGCAGTTGTACGGTAGCAGTATGAAAGTGTGAGCTCACCATGAACAGATCTCTAGCTCCGATATCTACAGCCAGCAAGAAGGCATTTTCAAACCGCTGGTGTCTGGAAGAGTAAAGTCAGAAGTATTAAATAGTAATTTCTGAGCACCTGACTGAATAGTGATTTTTATTTAATGATTATTTTAATTGAAGAGGATATAAAACCATTCCAATCAGAAACACACACCAATACATGCAGTGGATATAGTGAACAGTATAATGTAACACGCATTCTATATACATGTGTGTACCTGAGCAGGTGATGGAAGAATCGCCGGGCGTATCTGCTGATGGGGTCTCTGTACTCGAGTATGACAGTGTTTGAGAGGGGTCTGCAGGGAGTGTAAAACAGCCCCAGCGCCGCTTCCAACTGACCTGCAATCACACACATCAGGTCAAATTATGTACACAATATCAAAAAGGTGGAATCTGAAAACAAATGATGAGTCATTTTTCATGAGTCAAGTTTAACCAGGTGCTGACAAAGTGACTTACAGTGGATGATTTAATTCATCACATTACCTATAAACCTACTTATGGGTGTTGTCATTAACATTATTTTATTTGTCTTTTTAAATTAATTTTATTTGTTCCTTTTTATTTGATAATGCTCAATGTCCCGAAGTGCTATGGGGTGGGTTAGAGGGGAATTAGTAGCCACATAAGTTTTCTTTCTTATTGTACAAAATGTTGTCAACTTTTTCAAAATAAATAAAAACACTAAATTACATTACCTATGAATGATGATGAAGAACCACTAACTTTTGACAATCAGGGTTTTAATTTTTCATTTTTAATACTTAAAATACTTTAATTTTAAAATACTGTATGTACTGTATGTGTGTGTGGTTTCATAAAAATAAAAAAAAATTAATAATATTTTTTTTAACTTGTGAAATGTTTTACTAGAAAGGTGTGTTCAAAATTCTGAACAAACAATGATTCATTTAAAACAATGCCACTTGATTTGATAAATTGATATTTTACAAGTGGTCCAAATACTTTTGGGGTCACAATCAGTATATTCTCAATCCATCAAAACATGGTTTTGTCCTCCATTGTCCTGCTTGTATTTCACTATCAACACCAGAGCACATAACGTGATTTAAAAAGTGATATTTTAAAGTGTAAAGACATTTTTGATTCAAAGTGTTTATTGTGAACTTAGTTTAGTCTCTGTACAGAAATCAAAGCCTGTAGGGTTTGGAGTCTTTACCTTCAGTCTGCTGGTCCAGTGGTTTTCTCAGCAGGTGATCTGTGATGGAGATGAGTGACCTGTAACACTCTGCTCCCATCATGGCCCAGTCCATATTACCCAAAATTCCCAGTGCTGCATCCACCTCCTCACAGCGCAAACGGTCAAGTACTAGATCGCCTGGGCCTAGCTGAGCACCATTAAACACACCTGTACATAGAACAAATATTGTTTTTGTTTATTATTAGGTGACTGCATGGTTATGACATGACACATATAAAATACATGACAAAATCACTTTCATTGGCACTGCAACTGTCATGGTCTGGCACATTAAGCCATGTTCCCCAATCACTTTCCCTCAGTCTTGTCTACATAATTTCCCTTTAATCCTATTTAATATACTATAAATAAAAATCACAAAAAAGCACAAATCATTTCAAATCAAATTTTACAATTACAAGTAACCGAGAAAGATAGAGATTGTGCAAGCTCTGGATCGTATGAGGTTGGAGATCTTTAGAGGCGGCGCTCTGTAAGATTGCCATTGACTTTTGGATCGATCTTCAGTCTGTGTTCTTTCCCTGTAGCACGGTGGACAGGTGTGTGTGCGTGTCTGTGTGTGTGCTGAGCTGACACACAGCAAATGCAGTCGATTCAGGTTAAACGTACCCATTGCTGTCAGGTAGTTTAGAGAATTATAAGATTCAAGGTGTGGCAAGTTCAGGTGATGCCATCCACTCAGGCAATATCAATTAAATTAAGTGTAGAACAACAGAAGACAACATTAACCAACACCAGACAATTCAACAAAAATCTAAAAAAATAACCTGGCAGATAACAGGCAGCTGATGGTATTTGAAGAAGTCACCTCTTACCTTATAGGAGTCTAAAAAAAAAGCAAGATAACTCAATTGAAATGAAATGGAAATCTCATTACTTGGTAAAGTGCAGTCGCCGGTACCCAGTAGAATTATTAAAAATCTGTAAAATTCACAATAGCTTGCAACCTCTGAGCTGTTGGTTTGAAACCCATTAAAACACTGCCATACATCACACTCATAGGCAAATGATGGCTTTTATCTCTTAATATATATATATATATATATATATATATATATATATATATATAAATGTTCACGCTTGTGCATTTAATGGCAGAGAAAGGTGTCTTTCATTAAGTTTTTTTCTAAAGAGGATGCAAAGAACATCTCATAAAATAAGTTCCATGCAACTTGTGCCATATATTCCAATTCTGAAGGCATATGATGGAGTTCAGCGAGAAACAAAGTAAAGAATTATGAAGTTGAAAATCTTGATATCAGCCATTGCACTCCTCAATACATTCATTGAAGTGCGCAGCAGTTCACGCCAGTGTGCCTAGGGAACGACACAACAGGGCATCATTTTGAGGTATCAATTAAAATATAAATAAAATATTAATAAAATGCCTTCATTTAAGGAACAACGGATGCTTTAAAAAAGCCACATACAGCAGAGAATCAATCAGAGAGGGACAGTGAGAGCAGCATTTTAATGACAAAAGGGTCAAACTGATGAGTTTTCTTCAAACTGATCTGAATGCATAAATTATTGGTCAACTGAAGGAATTTTTTTAACGGCTGATATCAAAGTTATATAGTGAGAAGAGAGAAGGCGATGTAATGATAAGGCAAATAAACACCAATTTTGCAACATGATTATGATGCCTCTACGATTTTTTGTCATGTTTTTGAAAGTAGTCTCTTATGCTCACCAAAGCTGCATTTATTTTATCATAAAAAATCATTTTTATATTCCAGAAATGACAAAACTGACTTTTCAGCATCATTACTCCAGTCTCTCTTTAGTGTCATATGATCCTTCAGAAATCATTCTTATGTGCTGATTTACTGACTTCAAACTGTTGAACGGTAGTGTTTATTCATGGTATTAAATATGTATGTGCCATGGTATTTAGATAGAACTACAAAGTAATTTTAAGAATTATAGTAAAAAAAAAACAAAAAAAAAACAAGGTTTGTTGTAAGGATGTGTTTTGGTTTAGTTGAACTGCTCTAGTGTTGTCTTTTCACCGATATATTTATGCAACATGTTGTCTGCTGTGTTGTGTTGAACATTGTTGTTAAATTGTGCAGATTTAAATGTCACTAAAATAATGTTATCTAGTCAAAGTAATATTTTGAAAAAAAAAAATTTTTTTTACTTTTTCATTAAGAAAATTTATTTTCTTTCTTGAAATTTTTTCCTAAAACAAGCTATTTATAATATTTGTAGTAAGCTAGTAAAATTATTTTTGGGCACTAGATTGTACTTTTTTGTCACTGTTGTTACATTATCAGCTAGTATTTTTAATTTCTACAGGTTTGTGCTGATTTTACAGTAGGTTCAGATTTCATAGTGCATCAAGAGCATTTCACAGGCAAAACTATACTCAAACTTTCTCTTACATTTAATTTCACACACTCAAGCTTAAGTATCTGCTCCACTCTCTTTCGTTCCTGTCTCTTCTCTCTCTCAGACACATCTTTCAATTCCATTCTTTCATCTGTCTGTTTCTCCTGCTAACTTTTTGTGGGAAAAAAGAATGTTAGCGTCTGTGATCACAATGTGCAGTAGACACCCGTAAAGGCACATTTAATAATGTAATAGAGCTTAATCCAACCATACTGGATCTGTTTCTGAACGGCACACTCAATCGCAGCTATGCTTAACCTTGCTCGCTTCTTAACAGGAGACCATCAGTACAGCCACAAAAAACCACATGCAAATAAAATATTGACAAACATTATACAAACACAGATATATGTTGTCTATGAATAAAACAACCCATCAAGAGAATCTGTATTAATGACTCCTGAAGTCTTACAGAAACACACATATAACAGCAAGAAAAAGCAAATGACTCTGTTTTTTATCTATTTTTGTTTCTAACTCCCCTCTCAGACAGAAATCCCCTCCCATGGACGCTGAGAGCAGGAGGAGGCGCCATTTTGCGGCAAATGAAATGACGCCACCATTTTTTTGTAAGTGAATTTAGAAAAGAGGTCAGGGAGGGTCCAATTAAAACTGCATGTGGGAAATTAACAGGCCCCCCACAAGCCCCTGAAGAGCAACTAATGTGACTAATAACAGTGTAGAAAGAAATGACAGACGTCAGCACAGACACAGAAGAGCTGCACAGAGTCAGAATAACACAATGATGCTGTTTATAGCACACATATACACCAAATTGAAACAGAAAAGGATTAACTTTGTCCCTAGGCCTGTGATCAAGCTGACAAACATCACACTGAGCCATCCACATGTATATACACTTTAAAAAAAAGAAAGATTTTTTTTCATTTAAAATTTAATTAAAAAATGAAATGGCCATGGGAAACAAATTTTAAATGTGGAAATTAATCTAGTGGAAATGTTTTTTTGTTTGTTTTAAAATGTAACTGTTCTGTCAAGTAAAAAAAAAAGCTTGAAATAACAATTAGGTGACTTTCAGTTATGAGACTGAGACTATATGAGACTATAAAAAACTGAAAAAATGATTTCGACTCCAATTGAAGCTGTTTTTCTTGGTCTTCTAATTGTGATTAAGTAGTTAAAAAAGACCCCACTAATTGATTTAATTGAAAGTGTTAACAATTTGCATAATCTGCCCCAACCAAAACAAACAGGGTGTCCTACTGTATGTGATGCAACCAAAGGCATCTAAACTGCAATGCTGTGCAAATTCCTCTCCTTTAAATTAATCTTGTTTCTCCCTCACTCACTTTTTTTTTCACTTTCTCAGAGTGTGCCGGCCAGCTGCCCCCCGTATCCACTCTGTACAGCAGCTCTCCTGTGCCGAGCGCGTGCCCAGATGAGATAACTCAGGGAGGAGAGGAAAAAAAAGAAGGGAGGGTGAGTGAAAGAAAAAGAAAGAGCTGCTTCCTTGGGAAGACTGGAGGTCTGCCAACTCTTTCATCTTCTGTGCATCCGATTCACTCACTTCATCATGTAGCAGTTTTGGAGATATAAGTCAATAAATATGGGCGCGTGAGCAAGACAAGCCCAACGAACGAACACGTTTACAAACAAATAAATACACAAACGGGCAAACAAGCTCTGCTCACTTGCTGCTCCAAATTATCAGCCAGAAAGGATGTGCGTTTGCTTTCTTCATCAAAACCTTGGCACACGATCAGAGGAGAGGGAACTGCTGCAGCTCTCTCTCCCTTCCACCCTCCCTTGCTTTCTACCTCTCTCTCGGAGAAAACTCTTTCTCTTGCTGACGCTCGCTCTCCATTTAAAACTTTGACGGAGTCGCTGGGAGTCACATTCACTTCCAAAGTCAAAATTAAACTCTAGGCATGGGCAGGTTTTGATTGGCAAACTTTATCTGGTGCCTGGAGGGACCGTAAGCCACTGTAAATGATTTATCGGAGAAATGCATCCCAGAATGCACCTGGAGGTGGCAGCCCAAGGGTGGGTATTGAGTGACCTCATAAGACTTGGCCCCTACCTCTGCCATTCCCTCAAATGTCTTCTACAATGAACACAATTTCAAATGGTACAACCACACTCTCATGCATATTACAAACAATAACAGCACACACTCTCTTGATCGGGCAAGCTCTTACTCGATCGGCTGACTTTATGTCCTAAAAACAATTTACCAGGTTGTTCAATTTTGGAAGAACTAATCACTGGATTTGCCAAAGTGTGCGAGGATTTTGACATAAAATCTTTGAAAAATAATCTGAATTTTATTTGAGAACTTAGTAACAAGAAAACTAAATATGATATCCATGTACGCATGTACATAGATATCTAGTGTGTGCACTGACCGCTGCACCATTTTTTACCAAAAAATTAATAAGAAAAGTTTTGCATTTGTGCCACTTAGTAGAAAATAAACTACATATCAAAGATCAGGACTGTGTAATCATCACACACAGACTATGCGTGATTTTTACCACGGCAGTCTATTACTGTGGTATCAACTATTTCATTTAAATCCCTAACCAGTTCATCCATAACGAATTGATCACTGAACTAAATTGAGCTGAATAATCACATTACTACCTTGGTACAGCTGCTTTACAGCAGAATTTGAATCCGTCTCTAATTGGATAAAGTTTGCAAAAAGAAACAGTAATATAATTTTGTTACTTCCCTGATTTGAAACTGTTTCTATTGTATAAAGTGCTTTAACAATTAAGGTAACTTAACTTGACTAACCAGCTTAAACTGTGACTTGTTGCTAAACTGTACATGTCAGTCATAAGTTATTTTGCAGCCTATGTGGGCAGTTTTTAGCCAAAATAAGATGTTGTTTGAAACGAATTAAATTAAATATTTATTTAAAATTTTTAAAAGTATTCAAAAGTCTGGGGTCGGTAAGATGCTTTCATATTTTTGAAAGGAATCTCTTATGCTCACTAAGGCTAAATTTATTTGATCAAAAATACAGTAAAAACAGAAACATTGTGAAATATTATTAGAATTTAAAATACAATTTTATATTTGAATATATTTTAAAACGTAATTTATTTCTGTGATGGCATAGCTGAATTTTTATCAGTCTTCAGATTCACATAAATAGAAAGTTTAAAAGAGCAGCATTTATCTGAAGTAGAACATTTTTGTAACATTATAAATGTCTTTACTGTCACTTTTTATCAAAGGTAATGGATCATTGCTGAATAATAATAAAACAAATCTTACTGACCTCAAACCTTTGAAACTTTGGCATAAGTTCCAACATATGTGACTTTGGAGTTATCCATACTACATATATTTAAATGACTGCCATTTTAGACGAGTTTGTGTTTTAAGTCTCCTATATAAATATAATCACGTTCAAGGCCCTTTAGTTCTAGACATGAAATGCTCTACTTTGATTTCAATCAATTACAAAAAGGTCCCACTGACCCAGTCTTAGCTTCAGCACAGCAAGCGGCCCTCCATGAAATTGAAGCAGCAGTAAATCATGTGCCTCCAGACCCTCGTTTCCCAGGGATATCGGACAGTAGGCCCATTGGATCCCTTCTAGCCCCTCTGAGGTTTTCATGTGGCGAGACAGCTGCAGGCTGGGGCCTACAGAGCTGGGGACTGGTTCTTCACTCACTAACCGCAGAGGGAGAGGCGAGAGCCCCATATCAAAGCACTGGAGCTCGCCTTGACCTCCGCCCACCATCAGCAGAGCTCCTGAAGGATGCCAAGCTAGCATCACTGGCACCATGGAGCAGGTGGCCCTCTGGGAGAGCCCAGTCTGTGGGTCGAAAAGTACCACAGAGCAGTCCTGAAGCCCCAAGAGAACCCAGCGCTCCAACGGGTCACGACTACAGGTTATGGGTTTGGATTTGAGGGATAGAGCAGTGCCGGACAGACGCTGGAGACGTCCATGAGCAGATTCATACACACAAGTTTGGACATCGGGAGGCTGGGCCTCCTCGTGCACCTCAGACGTGAAGCGTTTGGCCTCTTGGTGTAGCTCCACAGTCAGGACATGGTAGGGTTGGGTCAGACTAAATCTGCAGTCAATAGGGTTCCCGTCAGTTCGGACAGAGCTCAAAACCTACACAGAGAGAAACAAAGTCAGAAGATAAGTATTTCATTTAATAGTTATGCAAGTATTGTTTTGGAAAAAGTATATGAACCCTTGGATTTACTGTTTGAATTTCTTTATAAATTGGTTGTGCATGCCTGACCTACAATTACAGTAAATGTAGGTGATTGTAATTTCTGCTGAAACCAAAGGTTCACGTACTTTTACCCTCATCTGTCACAACAGACAGATAAGATTTTATGACCAATGTATGCAGAAATTTTTAATTTTTTTAATTTTATGTATGTTGTGTAGTAGTATAGTTCAGAAAAGAATAGGAAATAAGGAGGAAAAAAAGGAAGTGATGAGAAGAGAGGTAAAGGGACCAGGTAATGAGTAAGATTCAATTGTGACACCAATTTGAGAAACTTAACTCAATTTGAGCAACCTCTTTGCCTTTCATCCAAAAAAGTCTTAGAAAAGGTATAATATGTAAAGCATAATATGTGGTGAATAAATCATCTTAACATTTTAATTACAATCATTTACATTAAAAAAAACCTTTGAGCACGACAGCTCAATGTGTCGAAGCATGTGCACTGCCTACGCCATGATTCTTAAGAATAAAAAAATGAAGGGTGTCTAAATTGTACTTTCACATTATACACGCGAAAAGTAACAACTCATTACGATTAAAAAAGCAAAAAAAGAAAGACATAGAAAGACTTGAAAAAACACAGGGAGGCCAAAAGTTTGCAAAACATTTGCAAAAGTAAATATTTAACACGGGCTCCTACATCCCTGAGACAGTAGAAATCACAGGCCCAACACAGATGTTGAGCAAATTTGTTTGGAGATTTTACCTCAAAATGTGCACACAAACAGCTTAAAAACTGTCCTATCAGACGGCAGCACGCAGGAAGTTCGGGTTTACCTGTAGTATGTGTGTTTCTGGTGCAGATGGTGTGGTGAGAGAGAGACAGAGTGATGGGCTGGCACAGAACCGTGGCGTGCGCGCCAGCGTAGGAGACTGAGTTAAGCGGGTTGCCGATGGTTTCTGTGAAAGCAGGGGATGAGTTTTTTTGTCTTTTTTTTTTAGCTGTAATCCCCCCTGGGCCAACTCCCGCTGCACCCCAGGGGGTGAGAGGGGTTTAGTGAGAGGGCGGGAGAAGAGTTGCTGACAGCACAGAGGGGAGATCCGGAACAGTGCCAGATCTCCACAGAGCCAGGCCCCGCTGAGACACACCTGCCCCAGCCACAGAGGCCCCCACTCTGGGCTTGTCCACAGCTGGGCCCGGGCTCAGAACCAACACCCCACTGACCATGCTAGCAAAAGACCAACGCCCCAACTGCTTTGGCTAACACTACGATAATTCTGACCCTGCTAGCACTAAGCTAGTAAAAAACTAGCTAGGGCTAGGTTGAACACCTTTCTGGGCCAATTTAAGGTGGTCAGCTCACTGCTCTGGCCAGAATATGTGACCTTGTGAGGCTAATGCTTTGCTAATACCATGCTAGGTAGTGCTACAGATGCTCTTTTGGCTTATCACACGCATTTAAACGCTACAACCCTTGAAATTTGTTGTGCGTGTAAAATCGTGGACCACAAGTGCCATCAGGAACAACAGAGAAATTGCACAATCCTCACACTTGCTTATCCGGTTTAGTAGTAACGGATAGCCACGGAGAGACAGCGCTAAGCTCTTTGCCACGGTAACACTAAACAAAAACAAAAAGGTGAAGAAATAAAGGAGAGCCGGTTGAGAGGCAGTGTGTTTGCCTCAGCACTGGGGGACATTTTGAGAGTCTTTCTCCCACCCGCTACAAAGGTTTTAACATCTTCACAGAGTGATCCTTCTTAAGACGTGCATTCACACACACACACACACACACACACACACACAAACATTGCAAATCCCACAGCTGCTGCTGAAACAATGGCAGATTCAATTTCACAAAGACAAACGGCATCTTGGTGAGTTGGAGAGGTTGGGTGGGGGGGGGGGTGCAAAGGAGAGCGAGAAAGAGAGAGAACAGTGGTAAGTGAGTCTCTGTTAGTTATTGGTTTCAGTCACTGGTCAAAACTATTCTTTTCTTTTCTTCTCTTCTCTGGACTTTCTTTTGCAGCTTGAAAGATAAACCCAAAGAGGTCCAGCTGAGCAGCAGGCCTTGTTCACAGCAGTAGAGCTCTTTGAGCCAATTTTCCAGCTCAGAGAGCAAACAGTGAGAGAGAGAGGGAGAGAGAGAGAGGGGGGCAATGAGAGAGAGAGAGAGAGAGAGAGAAAGGGAGATGATGATGAAGGCAATCTATGAAAGTTCTTGCTGCTGAGTCTCCGCTCTTCTGGTGTGTATAAGTGTGTGTGTGCTACTCAGATGCTTGTCAGGCCACTGTGGCATGAAATCAACACAGAAGCATTCGCTCTACTGCACCTGCACATGCCCAAGAATTTAACCCAGGAAATCACATTCCACTCGGACCTTTTCTTTTCTCTTCATATATAACATGCCCCGGAATCATAACAGCAGCCATGCACAGAAAAATGACATAGATTGAAACCATTCCACATGAGCCTTCCATAATCAAATCAACACTGACAAAAGTCACTGAATAAGGAATAAATTAAATCCAAGTCCAAAAATAAGGAGAATAAATTCAGCAAAAGGGCAAATAGCTCAGTCAAAAAGTAGAAAGTAAAAGAGCGGGCTGTTTCAAAACAGGGGTGCTGACCATTCAAAAGTTTGGAGATAAGATTTTAATTCTTTTAAATTAAGAGCACTGACACTCAAGACATTTACAATGTTACAAAATATTTCTAGTTTAAATAAATGCTGTTGTTTTGAACTTTCGATTCACCAAATAATCCTGAAAAATGTTTTACTGTTTTCACAAAACATGAAACAGCACAAATGTTTTCAACATTGATAAAAATAAGAAATATTGGGGATGACTGGAGTAATGATGCTGATAATTCAGCTTTGTCATCACAGGAGTAAATTATATATTAAAATATATTAAAATAAAAGACAGTTATTTACTTACAGTTATTTACAATAATAATAATAATTCACAATTTTACTGTTTTTACTGTAGTATTACCAACCGCAAGCTTTGAAGAAATTGTTATGAGCAATTCTGTTAGGATCATTATCAAATTGAACTGACAAAACAAACAAAACACATAAAAACATATACTTATGACTTTTCATGGTTTTATCACAATTTTTTTTCTTTTAAGATAGTTTAACCATTTGCGGCCACAACATTTCCTGAAGAAATTCCTTGAAAAAAAGTACACCGCCATTTAGTCACTGACTTCATGTGTGATGTCTGGAGTAATTTTCAAACAAGCCTTAAAACTCGAAAACTATCCGATTACGATATCATTCCACATTGGCTGAAAAGCATAATATGCGTTTGGTTGAAGACATAAGAAATGTGGCAATTTGTAAATAGACTACAGACGCCTGGTAAATATGCAGATCAAACAAATGAAGAGAAGTGTTCTGAGAGAGATAACAGGATATTCAACAACATCTAATGCGCATGGAAAACATAACAAGAACCACCTCAATATGCAAAACTACTATCAAAAAAGGAAAAAAAAAGAGAGATATCAAATGCTTACTGAAAACATAACCACCTCAACATGCAAAATAAGTGAAGTGTATTTATAAAAATTCTTTTTATTAAAATCGTTAAATTCCAGGAACAGGGGAATTGATTAAAAATGTTAAACGTTTGCATAAATAAGTGTGTGTGCACGAGTGTTTTTCCCGGTGTGTCTCTTGGCAGTGCTTATCTGCGAGGGGTAAGAATTAAGACCACATAGGGAAAGAAAGCGTACTTTTTAAATGCTGAAGACTAAGCAGAAAATGGGTTTAGCATGCAGATAGCAAACTTAACAAAGGGAACATATATATGAGGCAGAATTGATTGAAGTGTGTGTCTGTGCGCCGAGCGAACCGTTTGATTCACCGCTCGCGTCTTACATAAACTGCTAGCTTGATTTCACACCACGGATCTGAAAATGACAACAAACACTTTAATTAGAAACGATGAAGGCGAGAGACACTTTAATGTTTTTTTACCGTAGAAAAAAATGAGAGAGAGAGAGAGCGAGACAGAGGGGAAAAGAGAAAGTGGTGAAGGCCCAGGATAAATCCAGGGTTCATTTCCAACCAGAGCAATCCAGCGTCGCTCCACGCTGCCCCCCCCCCCCCCACCCCCACCCCCCTTTATTATTTTTTTTATATAGCATTTTTCCACCACTTGTTTGTTTTCATTTGGTGCATTTGCAATTGGAAACGCCGCTTCGTCTCTCTCATTCCCTGCTCTGCGAGTGAAGATTTTGCATATGTTTAAAACCAGAGAGCAACGAGAGTTTAAGCACTGCTTGATGATTTTTGAATCATTGCCATTCAATATTAAACAGCGCTGAGAGGCAGGAAAAAGAAGGAATGTACAGTAGAAATGGAGAGATGGAGAAGTGGACAGACAGTCTTATAAGTGGTTCTTGAGAGCTACTCTTTTTTTCTCATTAAAAAAAGTTTTACACACAAAAAAAGAATTAGCACTTTTGAGACAAATACTCTGGTCATATCAATACCCTAATAAAAGCTTTAAAAGTATTTTAATCACTGCATGGAATATGAGTCACTTTTTAATGAAATAATGAAACTTGGATTACCCAACAACAACAAAATTATATATATATATATATATATGAAGAGGTCAGATGCAAAAGCCTCTAAGTGCCATTTGAAATTTTCTTCTAGAATGATCATTTTTATCAAGCTTGTATGTTTAAGTTCAGTAATTTCACTTAAATGGCAATGAAGATTACCTATTAATTGTCATTTAAGTGAAATTACTGAACTTAAATATACAAGCTTGATAAAAATGGTCATTTTAGAAGAAAATTTCAAATGGCATTTAGAGGCTTTTGCATCTGAACTCTTCATATATATATATACAGTATATATATATATATATATATATATATATATATATATATATATTAGTAATAAATGAATAAATCACGACTGATACGGAAAACATGCATGATGCTGTATTTGATATTGCTAGACATCAGTAAGTCCAAGACATGCTATCCAGAGTGACGCAAGCATTAAATGAGTGGTAGGATGACAAAGGATGACAGATTAATGTGTGTAACTCTATTCTATACGCTTAATATTTTTTGAATCAAGAAAACATTCGCTGTGTAGCTGTTGCATAACTGCACATTCACTAGAGGGCAAAATACATTGTACAATGAAAGAGTGTCAGCTACACAGGAAGGTCAAAGGTTGGCTGTTCACGTAAAGAAAAAGTTCAAGTGAACAGTCTGTGAGTTACAGCACCTCATTGAGAAATACAATGGTGATTGGTAGAGCATTACAAAAGAGAAAGAAAGAAAGGTACAACGGGACTAAAAGACTGGGGTGAAAAGGGGATTGAGAATCTTTCCAAAACCTTGAGCAATGGAGCATTGTGAGGGCTGTATTAAAAGTATTCGCTCCGGTTTTTATGACCTTCAAGATTTTCCAAAATCTCACTCTCACATAATTTATCTCACATATTTCTAACCAAAAAATATTAGTTTAGAAAGGGATAAAAGGCCAACCCTGAAGCGATGTGAATGTCTGCTTACGGTAAGCCCCGGGGTATCCGAGCAGGCAAGCAGCACCAGGTTGGCCCTGTCCGCTGCCCTAGGGATGGGAGACCAAGGCCTAACCTCCTCGTTACAGAGCGGCCACCAGCACACGGCCACATCCTGAGTCCGGTTCAGACCCATGTGGCGCTCCATGCGGCGTCCTCCGCCAGGTAAGTCCACCACTGAAATCTATGGAAGGACAAAAAACATTAAGGAATCAGACCACAAAACATCTATAAAACATTGCCTCAACTCCTCTGCATAACACATTACAGCTGCGTGCTGCTTTATTAATGTGGCCTGAGCTGTTTCAGGTAGCAGGGCATTGTTATTTTTATTAGATTCATTTGAATTAGTTGCATTTGGTCTGCACTTGGCGGAATGTTTGAAGGTAACAAGGTATTTGTATGACTGCTAATAAGATCTCTAGATACTTTCACTGTCATAAACCACAGTGGCAGGAATTAACTGGATTTGGAAGGGGAAAAAAAGAAAATCCTATGGAAAAAAAAAACGGGTTACACTTTATTTTGAGGTGTCTTTGTTACACTGTAATTATACACTTAAATAGTGAGTGATGTTAAGTAACTACATGTACATGTATCACTATGTGTACTTACAAACTTGCTTACAAAACGTAGTGTACTTACTACAAAATGGAACAAAATTGAACTGTATCTCACATTTTGAAAAAATATCATATTTAATTATGTTAAAACTTTTTATATTATTATTTTAATTTAGAGGTGGATATGGGTTTCCACAAGAAACATCTAAGCCAAGATCACTTACAATAAGAAATCAGTCTCTCTGAAAAACATGTCATCTAAACAAGTAAGTAGCATATCAGCCACTATAATATTTGAACCTTCTTGTCTATCCATTGGGAAACACACAACAACAAATGACGGAAGCCTAATATTTACCAACAAATCAAACCTGACAGCTCTGAATTTAAACTTTTACAGTAGGCTTACCATAGTGACGTAGTTTTGAATAATTTAAATCAAATGACCTACTCATATACCTCAGAATCTAAGATACATAAGCAAATATACACCAAAATTACAGGTTTCTAATGAAGCAAAGGCCAGTGTTTTGCTGCTGACTAAGTCTGACAACCAAATTTCATTAAAATGAGCCGCACCTGATTGAGACACACCTGCTGTTTGGCAGATGCACAAAAAGCTTTAATCACTCAAGACTGTCTAGCCTCAACGTAGACATAATAATTGATGTATTTATAACTAGTTCCTTTGAAAGGGCATTAAATCCACTATCTGTTTATGGGACTGCAATAAAAGTGCCGCATGGAGCAATATTCTCTCCTACACTGCGCCACTGTCTCATGCCGCTACATTAAACTCTATCTCATATCTGCAAAGGCTCATCATGTGCTATTTCAGCAGTTCTGGGTCGAGGATTTAAAGCCAACCCTCAATGCAGCCAATAGTACGAATAAATGGCATGAAAATACGATATGGCTCTTATAGAGTCAGTGCCTATTCATGCAACATAATAGCAGTCATTTCCATATACTTCATTCTGAAAGGCCTTATCAAGAGAGCAAACACTGAGTCTCTCTTTATGTCAACAACTCTATCTGTGCACAATGGGGAGGACTAGAAATGTACTACAGTCTACCCATGACATCAAAAACTGTTCTTCATTTAACCTTGACCTTCACATTGTGCCTGTCAAGACTAATCGAGCATGTTAAGTATCATCCACCATGAAAATAATTCATATAAGATTAATAAACAAACAAAAACAAAATAAACCAATACAGACAGTGGGAAAATAACATTCATCTCTCTCTGTCTCTTTCTGCCCTCCCCCAAAACTTGATTCCCCATCTCGCATGTGCTTGCTGGTCAGCAATAATCAGACCCTCTTTCTGGAGGATTAGGCTCAAAGCTTAGTCCAGTGGAGCAGGCAGTGGATGGGGCCGGCCGGGCTGGGATGGGGGAGGTGGTGGGCGGGGGTGGTGTCAGGGAGGGAGGACAGGGTTTTGGGGGGGGGGGGCACGGTCCCCCCTTATCAGAGCCATGCTGCTGGAGCCAGCCACACCGCAGGAGAGATTGCTTTCATACTCAGGCTGCCATCGCAACAAAGCGCTCCAGTAATGCGATAATGTTCGGGTGCGGAGGGTGTTAAGAGCCTGATGTATTTATATATTGTGTTTAGTCCATAATCAGACCCATCCAAATTGTGATCTCCGCACACTTGGTCTCCAGCCCATTAAAATGAGGTTAATGCTTTCAAAAAGAAGACAAATAAAGATTTTTTTCTTCTTAAATACTGTTATGAATTTTTAGACAAGTTGCTTTGGAAAGCCAGAGAATGAATGGGATGAGGGATAAAGAATGGAGTGATCACCTTCATTTCCTCTGAAAAGGAGAAGATGGACTTGACCCCACCCTCCGACCTCTACACCACTGCTCTGCTAGCGTCAAACTACATGGCTGTGACCAATTTTACAAAACGATAATAATGGTCACATTTTAGCATATAGATAGTGTCAGGGTTCTGTCACTTCAGTCTAGATTATTCTTGGTTTTGTGACGCTACTGTATTGTCTTGTCTTGTGTGAGTGCGCGGATTCGAGTACGCTTGAGCCGTGCGCTCTTCGGTCCATGTACGTTGTTTTGTGTGGGGAGTGTGGTGTTCTGACTGCGGGACTTCGATCTAGTTTGGTTTCGGTTTTGTGTCGGGATTCGGACATTCATGCTCTGTGTGTTTGTCGTCTGTTGCGAGCGCACAAAATAAATATCCGCTAATTCTCGTTCACTCGGGCTGCACACTCTTCTGTCCACGTGCGTTACATTTTTTGTAGTGCACAGATCGCGTTTACATCGTGCTTTCACGTTGTCATACTTTGTGTGATCAAGCAGCTTATAAGTGTTCTCATTAGCTGCGTGTTCATGTCTTGTTTTGTGTGCACCCATGGCTTGTGATTGTTTTCACTGGCCATGTGCATGTGTTTTAGTCATGTTTGGTGTACATGGTATGTGTCCTTGCGCCATGTGCTCTCCTCTCTATTATCTTACCCTGCTTATGTTGTTACCTGATTATTGGTTCACCATACACCATGTTTACCTCCTTCTCGTGTGTTTCACTGCACTCAAGTCAAGTCTTCCCCTTTGGGGTAGTTTTTGTTTGTTTTAGTTCGATTTTTTATCAAAATAAAAGTCTGCTAATCTGCATAGAGTCCTCACTCCTTTCACCCCCCCCCCCCCCCAAACCTGACAGAAAAATCTGGCCACTAGAGGACTCAGCAGAGAACGGACATCTTCATTTTCCCATCTTCCTGCCCTTCCGCTCATCAGATGGCAGACCAACACAGCAAACTCCTTTCTCCTTTCTCGACAAGGGGGAGCCAGTGTGAAGGAGTTTGCTCACCAGTTCCAAACTGCCAAGTTCCCAGTTCTCTGATGAACCCTTCGGGGAGGAGGAGGAAGAATCTGTCCGCCTCATCCTCCACCTACTCAGAGGTGGTTGAGCCCACTTCCACTCCAGGAAGAAGGCTTCCTCTGTCCCACAAAGTCCGGAGGCCACTCCAGATCCGCCCAAGCGCCTTGCTCTGCTCCACCCTTGCTGCTGCCCTGCTGGCTCTGCCTTGATTGCGTGCCAGGACTCCAGACCTGCCGGAGCCCGCCTGGGAGGTTCCACCAGCACCGCCCTGGCACTCTGCTAAGACTCAAGATGCAACGGAGTACACCTGGTTCGTCTCTCCAGTCCCGCCCTGACCGTATGCTGGAGTTCCTGATTGGCCGTAAGGGAAGGGTAGTGTCAGGGTTCTATCACTTCGGTCTAGTTTATTCTTGGTTTTGTGAAAGAGTCTTGACGCTACTGTATTGTCTTGTCTTATGTGAGCGCGCGGATTCGAGTGCGCTCGAGCCGTGCGCTCTTCGGCCCATGTGAGTTGTTTTGTGTGCGGAGTGTGGTGTTTTGTCGCGACACTTTTAGTCTAGTTTGGTTTCAGTTTTGTGTCGGGATTCGGACATTCATGCTCTGTGTGTTTGTCGTTTGTTGTGTGCGCAAAAAAATTAGTATTCGCTAGTTGTCATGCGCTCTGTCTTGTTGTGTGAGCGTGTGGTTTCGAGTTCGCTCGGGCCGTCACTCCTCTCTACGTGTTTTTTGTGTAGAGCACGGTTCATGGCTTTCATGTCATGTTTTGGCTTATGCTGCGTTGCAAGCATCTGAGTGATTTCATATTTGGTATAAGCACAAGGCTTGTCATGTATGTTTCCTTGTGCCATGTGCTTTCCTGTCTATTGTCTAACCACGCCCATCTTGTTACCTTATTATTGGTTCATACAAAAATAAAATATGTTAATAAATATATCTGATCTTTTTAGCCAAAAGTATGTGTCTAAATGCAAAAATGCAAATGTAAATATTCCAAAGTTAATTAATCTCAAAAGACAAAAATGATTTTTTTTTTTTTTTTTTAAATTACAGAAAGAAATGTTGACATAGAGGAAAGAACATTTCTCAGTCATATATAGATGTACTGTCATAAAGGATGTGATATCTTTATAAAGAGAGAAGTGCTGTGTGTTTGGAGGGGATGTTCCCCACAGGTGTGCATTAGAAAAGAGCTCCAGTAATCACAGTGTTACCTGTCCCAGCGGTAAAAGAAAGCTAGTAAAGCCAGGCAATTATTAGAGTTAAAAGCCCTGTGGAAAGAGCCAGACCAGCCTCATTAAAGCGTTTTAATTGAAAGCAGGAGAGCCTGTGCTGCCTTTCCTCCTAAAATGTGCTAATGTGTGTATATTGAAGAG
This sequence comes from Pimephales promelas, assembly GCF_988280905.1. Taxonomy (NCBI): domain Eukaryota; kingdom Metazoa; phylum Chordata; class Actinopteri; order Cypriniformes; family Leuciscidae; genus Pimephales; species Pimephales promelas. The sequence goes on from NC_142783.1 coordinate 21,592,121, forward strand.
TGTATGTGTGTGTCTGAGTGTATGAGTGTATGTCTTTGGGCGAGCGTTCAATAGATGTGTGTGTGTGCTACCTTAATCTCCGCAGCTGTGAGTTTCTCCATGTGTCGTGCTGGTTCAGGTGAGCTCTGGTTCTTCCTGTTCAAGTAAACCTGACACACCTGACTCCTCTCCATCAGCGAGAACAGCAGGAAGCGATCACAAATCACCGCTGAAAACCACAGAGCAAGGTCATAGGTCAAAACTCATATGACCTTGTGAGAAGACATAGCATGCACACACATTTACTTTGCTATCTAAATGGGGACATACTATATACTTCTATTGTTCAAATATAACACTCATTATAATCACTACAGACAGACTGACTCAAATCCTAACATACCCCAAACAGAAAAGCTGTTCACTGTTCATAGCCTAAAAAAAAAAAAAAACATTATTTATTTCAGTTACAAATAATTTTTCCAAAGGATGATTTCCCAAATGGAAGTTTTACATTTGACTATTGGCTGTTTCAAGCAATGTAGGTGATTTGAGGTTTTACTATGCTTGTGGGGATATTTGGTGCTTACAATGTAAGTAAAATCTGACCCACACACGCAGAAATGCACATAATGAATAATTTTCATAAGTGAGTCAGAGTAGTTTAAGAGTCACAGAATAAATAGAGAGAGAGAGAGAGAGAGAGAGAGAGAGAGAAGAAGAAGAAGAGAGACTGTAAAGCCTGTAGGGTATGGAGCTTTCATGTTAAAGAGAGACATTTGCAGTGAAACTGTTGACAAGCTCTCCACACTGTGATTAGCAATTAACCTTCCCTTCCTAAAAATTAATCTGTTTATGAAACCAATTAAACGGCAAAAAAATTAATACAACCCATTCAGAGAAGCAGGTTTAGTTGTGGATGATATTCAGGGCTGGAATTTTCAACCTGAACAGCAATTAGAGACGGAATATCAGCGCTTCTGCAGTAATTATGAATCATCTCACATTCAAGCATAAAACTGGGTGCTAATTTCACAGGAACAGTGTGTTAAATGCAGTATTTTTAAGTGTCATTTTTAAGTTTTTAATGACAAAGAAAACATACACATTTGCAATTTTGACAAATCCAACTTAAAATGCTGATGTTTTGTTGTTTAAAAAATAAATCTAGTTTTGGAATTTGAAGGAAACATTTTTTTTTAGCTTAGCCACGTACTTTGAGAGGCTCAAGAGTGATTTGGAAATTCTAAAATGTAAATGATACACTCTACCAAATTAAATGACATTATCCCTTTAAAAAATAAAAAGAAAAACATGGAATACTCAACTTGCTTTTAAAAGATTACAAACATTTCAGAGAAAATACACATGCATTAGTGTTCAGTAATCATGGCCAAATTAATGGGAAGATTCCATGATAATCCTTCCAAAAAGAAAATCCAAATTTGTGTCCAGGGGCTAGTAAACATGTTTTGGAACATATGAGCAGAGGGTTAGCAGAATAAATCAATAAATTCCCCTAAATCTGCTTAGTTCGTTAATACTCCATTCATTTAAAACATGGTTACATCACTGTATAAAACTCTTACCAGCAGAGAAATTAATTTCTAGAAGAAAAAAAAAACAATATTCAATAATGTGGATATTTAAATAGTAGTTCATTACGTTTTAAGAGTCACTAATGGACTAAAAAATACTAAGCCGTTTTTACCTAAGATTACTGTGGGAGTTTCCTATAAATATAAAATATTTCCAAATGCCTCTCATATCATTGTTTGGCTGTCCATATATACGTCCTTTTGTCCTACGTCTTAAAATTCTTCTTAACCTGTGACTGTACTAATGAAACAGCTATAGCTCCATTACAGATGATTTTGGGTTTAAAAACTTTCACAATCACAGACTAATCAAAGTTTTCAATCTCTCTCTTTTTACTACATCACCTTTACAAAGTAACAAGTAATCAAGGCCAGAACAGGTCTGAGTGCGTGTGTGAAACTAACTGAATGAGTGACAGATGCAGAAGCCTTCCTGGCACCCCCACCCTTACACACTCTCTCTCTCTCAGACACGCACACACATAATTACTCTGGTAATTAGGGGCTCTGGGGGCCTGAATGGCACTCTATGGGGGGCTACTAGGAAAAAGGAAGGGGTGGGCTAACAGAGGAAGAGAGATAGAGAGAGTGAGAGGTTCGTCAGGTATCTAGAGACCTGGCACAGAGAGCTTTAGCCATATAAGCTCTAAACAATAAATGATATGAGAAAATAATTAGCAGATTTGGGAGAGTGTCCAATTTCACAAACCAGAAATAAGACAGGGAGCCACGGCAGATTCCCCTGAGATTCAAGAGGAACCTCAAAACGTATGTGTGTGTGGCTGTGTCCGTGCTTTTCGAACTTCCTCTGGGAGTAACGGAAGAAGGAGAAACAGAAGGGACTGCCGTTCCTGACCTGTGGGTGTGCGTGCCGCCCAGGCCCATGCTGGGAAAATGAGCAGTGAGCGAAACTGCAAAGAGAGACAAGAAGAAGAGAGAAAGAAAAAAGAAGAGAGGAAGGGTAGCGTGTGAGTACGCGTTTACTCACCGTCGCTGATGGTGTCAGCAGGTAGTCGCCCAACCAGCGTTCTGTCAATGGTTACTCGTTCAACCTGAGCTCCACCCAGGATAAGGGTCACCAACACACCTGATCTCAACAGCATCTACACACACAGTAACGAACAATAACACATTCTCTTTATGACTTTATACAGCTGTACAACAAGAATACATTTAAAGGAATTGTTCACACAGACAAATGAATATTCTGTCATCATTTATTCATCCTTGTGTCATTTCAAATCTTTCTTTTTACTTTGTAGAGCAGAAAAGACAATATTTTGAAGGAAGTTTCAGCTGTTTTGGTCAAGCTCCAAATCAAAACACTGTTCAATGCATGCATAGAAAGACTACATCAACCTCAAACATCATGATGTTTAGCCATGTGAGAACCAATGAGGTTTGACATTAATTGAGCGTTCGAGGTTTGTGACGCCATAATTGATGTAGTCTGTGTATGTGTTGATCAATGCTTTGATTTGAGAGCGAATAAAGGCTTAAATGCTGATGTGTTCATCAAATGTCATTATGCAGTATGATCGTATGGCTTCAGAAAAGTTGGATGAAACCACCAAGGTAAGGTTGGGAAATATAACTATAATTTCTGAATATGTGATGTTTAAAAACATTTGAAAAAATATTTGTTTTTTTCAATTCCTGAAGCAGCAAAACTAATGTATTTTCAAGAGTTCAATTCAATAAAGAGTTGTTATAATATTTTAATTTTATTTTTAATAAATTCTAAAGACAATTTTTTTATTTCATTGGCTATAATTGCATTTTATCTCCATAAATAATAATAATAATAACAGAATGAATAAAGGGAAAAATAAAGCTGAAAAAATTTCATAAACTAAATACTTAAAAATATTAAATATTTTAACATTTGAAGATTCAATTTGGAATACTGTATTTATGACTACAAATTTCAATGTTAGGTGTAGTTAATCGTAATTAATGCGTGTGATTAACCAAATAAGTTTTTAAATGATGACTATTTTTATGCCATTTTAATACAAAATATATTTTTTTAGTTTGAAATGAAATGGGATCAAGTATTGTAAATGATGATAGAATATTATTTGGTGAACTATCCCTTTAAAAAATCGGTCCCCGATAACATTCTGTCTGGAATAAGGGGAATTGCATCTCTACAGAATGTGAACAGTGCATGAAGGTCACAGCGTCCAATCAGACCCCGCTGCTGGGCAGGAAAAACCATCTCTGACCACCAAAAAAATAAAAAAATAAATATAAAATCGAACAACGTTTGATCTCCCTGACCTTTTAAAACGGCCCAAATCAAGCACTTTAGGTGCGAAAAATGTGTGCGCATGTGGCTGAAGAAATCCCCACTGAACGAAAAACCGCTGGGCTACAGTGATGTGTTTGAGAAGGGAATCTTTTTGATCCCAGAGATAAATTCCCCAAGAGTATTTGACACAAACAGTCTGCATATGCTCATTGCCTGACCTCTGCTACACGAGCCAACTCATGCCAACAAGGCCTGATGCCTGCTGGGTACTGGTGCATGCTGGGTAAGGTACCTGACAGCACTGCTTGCTTCTCCATCTGACACTTATGACCGGGCATGACTGCAGCAGCTCCTGAGAGAAAGAGAGAAAGAGAATGTGTACTAGGAATGAGTAGACGCTGTTTTCAGGGTCAGGTTTAGAAGGATGTTTCCAGTTTCAGATACGGAGAGGCAGCAAAAATGAGCCCGAGTTGGACTGAACAAAGCTAGGTTTGTGTGAGAGAGCCAGAGGCAGAGAGAGAGAGCCAGCTCACAGTCCCAATCATCCCCCTCAAATATCCCCCACGATGACAGAGAGGCACCCACACAGGTGCTGAGAGAGAGCGAGAGCAAGCGAGAGAGGTCGGGGGGATTTTCTCTTTCCTTATGAAAGCAGAGAGAGAGAGAGAATGCTCCTATTTGTTAATCGGACTGCAGGAAATGTAAACAAATACCTCTAGTTCCTTTAGGGCATCACGCAGCTTCTCCGGACGACGGTTACTAAGGAACCATGGGTAACCCCGACCTGAGTGACAGAAAGAGAGGACACAGGTATGAAATGCACCGTCATCAGAGGCAAAAAAAGAAGCAATAAAAGACAGCCAAAAGAAAGTGTTTTTGTGTTTGTGGGTCTTTTAAGGGCCAAGAGGATTGACCCCAAAATACACCTCAACCTGAGGTCACCCTACAAATGAATCTGAGCTGACAGCTCAAGAATGACATCCTCTCAATTCAATCCTGATGATGATTTGGCTACAAACACATGCAAACATGGGACATATACAAACTGAAGAATAAACAGGAGAATAATGTTTGTTTTTTTAATGAAATAAAATCATTGTTAAATAGTTAAGAATTCTACAATTAATATTAATATATAATAATTACTAATATTTGTTTGGTAGCTTTCATATTTTAACATAAATTTTAATAATTGTATTAATATTGATAAAATTCACATTTGTATTTTTTTTTTTAGTTTTAAAAAAGTGAGTTTTTAAAACTAAATCTCATCCCATGCATTTTTTTCCTTTTTACAGAAAAGTCATTCTTTGCAAAGAGTTTTTTTCCAATCAAACTCCAAAATGAATGTTTTCCTTTGATCTTTTTCCTTTTAATGTGTAAAATATTCCTCTATTTTCATTAGCTAAAATATTTACTTTGCTTTTTCTTTCTCTCATGCTGTAGACAGAAGGGATTTAAAGACGAAATATTAACTAATAGCGCAACAGAGGCTAAATTCAGTGTAACGCGGCAGTCTCATTCAATCAGCACTCCCTGAGTTAGCACAGTCACCCGAGGGAAGAACTCAAAGTTACCATAACATATTAAACACATTAAATACGCCACTCCAAAATGCCTCGTTCCGCTTACAAAGCCCCCCAAATTTCCGCTTAGATCTCAGTCCCTGTTTCCCTCTGGAGCAAACCAGCGAAGGGGGGAAAAAAGAGAAAGAAACGTTAATAGAATTCTCGGCTGAGTTCAATCTGTGAGTATGCGTTTGGATTTATGCATTAATACGTTCATCCGGGACAGGGACCCACAGAAATGGAGGAGGTCTGTTATTTGTTTTTATAAAGATTCCGCAATCAAATCCAATCTGTTTTATTTATTATTAATATTATTTCTACACCATTAAGACATGTCTCCTGTCTTTTAGGAGTAAGAGGATGCAGAAATAAATGAATGCAAATGAAGGAGAGGGGATGGGAGATGAGCAGGACGGGGGCGAGAGGGGGACGGGTCTGTGTCTCCTGATAAGGGTGTTTGTGTTTCTCTCGAGGGCGACGGGAGTTACCCCACCAACAGTGTGAGTGGGTAGGAGGTAACTGGGCATCACAGTGGGAAGGCACTGGCCATACTGGAAGTGAACACATCATAACTGATGTGAAAAAGACATAAATTAGGGATAAAATAAACTAAATATAAATTATAGGTTAAAATAAAATAAAATAAACCTATAATAAACTACATTAATGGGCTGTACTTGTCTTAAAAGGAGAAAAGAAACACTGTAATTTGTGCAATGGTCAAATGTGAAGCTGGAAAAATGGAAATGGTCCAGGCAAAACATTTAACACTGAAGAATACAGTATGGTACCATGTCAATAAACCTGCTATTTTTGGGTACTTTTTGTTGACAAAGTACTTTGGAGAACATACCGTACTATGAGTACTATCAGTATTACCATCTCTGTACGATCGTACCAACACAATACTTTTAGTAAGGGGCTGCTGCAGTGCACTGAAGACCTTAATGAAGTCTGTAGAGCTGTCATAAAAACACATTTATTGTGCAAAAGCTTGATAAAATGTCATCAAATTGTCCATCATCGGTACTTGTAGCCTTATGCAGCATTTTTTTCATTCCATTTTTCTTCATTAATGTTTGCATCAGGCTCATGAGGGTTAAAGAAGTGGAGGGATAATGGAGTGATGTTTAATATTTGTCAGATTTGCTCTAATGGGGCACTTCATTTTCCAGGCATCTGAAGCACAATTTAAATTAGGAATCAAATGAGTGTTGCTTTAGAAACATGCAAACCAATGTTCTTAAATAATGAGCTAATATGATCATTGACATGAAGGTTAATTGTTTGATGATGGATTACTTACTGTCTGCAAACTGCTGTTTCTCATTGTAGTAATGCTGATCTGTAGGAGAGGCTGCACAAAGAAGAAGAAAACATTGTAAGAACATTTTTTTGTGTTCTTTTAATCTTCCGAAAGAATGCGAAAGCGACTTTTATGTGCATATGTGGGTGTTTTGGCCCTTTGTAGAAAGTAAACACAATTAAAACAATTTTCACATGCTAACCAGTTTAATCTATCTACTATGAATATAATGAATCAGAGAAAAATTAATTTTTTCTTGAGTCATGATGAACTCACTTCCAACACTATCATTTACACCATAGATACGTAGATGCCATATTCGACCGCTCCAGAAACATCCTGCCATCTTGGAACGGTCAGCATGTCATCAATTACAATAAGAATCAATGATGCTACAACATTGAGCAGTTTCTGTTTGTGAAACCAATGAGATATACATTTCCAAGGAAATGGGATAACCTTTCACAGATGAAAATGTGTTGGTTTGTGTTTTTATACTTATTAACAGTTTTTTACTATGGTACTTTTTAATGTTTTTACTTTTACTATGGTAACTTTTTAACGTCGTGTTAGCTGACATCTTCGTCTAGTTGTATTGTTAGTTTTTCTATTGCAGATATAGATATTCATACATGCGTCTAACCATGGTTGCAGACACTCGGTCAACTTGCTCTTGAATGTTCATGGACCAGCTTTGATCATTACAATATGGCGAATGTCTTACGGCGGCCCACAGAAACAGCCGTTAATGAGGCATCTATGTATTTACTTCTATGAAACACACCACATTCCAAATCAACTATTGCATTTATTAGCTTTTTGTGATGAAAATGACAGCAAATATTTTTGATACAAAAAATGCAGAATCCTTAGTCCTTCAAATGCAAATTTTAATATAATACTAAATTAAATAATAATTTCACACGTTTACCTTTACTGGAAATGATGGATAATGAAAGTACTGTTATTAAACATAATTGATTTTTATCTTAATTGCACTTCATTGCTCTTGTTTGACACTTTTGTGTCCTTGGTTGCTAAGTAAATACAAATTAAATAAAACTTTAGTGGCAGACCTGTTAAATTTAAAAAAAATTAAATTATTTACATTATTTTCATACACTGGATATTAAAATTGTTTGTCTGTTTCAATCATTGTTTAAAATATTCTAGTTTTTTAAATGTAATAATTAAGTTTTACAGTGAACTTTCATTGTTTAAGATCGACAGTTTGATATACCTTTTTTATATACTTTATATTTATATACAAAATAAAAAATTTAAATCTGTAACTAAAAATATAAAATATATGAACATTAGCAAAGTAAACAAAGAAATGGTAAGACATTTCTAATGTAACCTTCAAAAAAAAATAAACATTTTAAATAGAAATAAATTCCTGCCACATCAATGTGCCCATAGTTTAAGCAACACCCAGTATGTGTAAACACTCTCTCAAATGTCTTTCTCAGCATATGTTCACTAGTTGTAGTCTCACCCCAATGTGTTTGCCAGAAAGAGAAAAACACTGACTCATACAGTCAGCGGGACAGGTATCCCAACAGACGGAAATGACTGAGGCAAGACCAAACTCCTGCTTTGTCAGCATGCTCTCTCTTCTCTATGCTATAGCCCCATCTCACCCTAGAGTCCCAGATCTCTAGCCCTCGGTGGGCCAACCAGACGGCCCCATTCCCAGCCTTGCTCTACAGGAGCACTGCCTCTCTCTGCTGGAGGCCTGGACCTGCTGGACAGCTCCAGGATTACTGCTGCTAATCAGATTCTGCCATTCTGCCCCTGCCTGCCCCAGACACACACATATGCTATGGGATAGAGGGGTGAAGAGCCCCCTTTCTCACAAAAGCATGGGTCTCCTTCACCCTCTGGTGGAGGCCATGAGAAACAGCAGGTCCCACATTCAAACAGAAACTCCATTTATAAAATAATATTGATTTTATAGCCTGCTCTGTTAAGTATAAATGATACACTGCAGGTTAAATAAAGATAATTAAAGCAATTCAGAGTCATGTTTCATTCCTTGCGTGAATCATAAATGGGAGATAAAATATCTTTTTATAAATTACCATCAGAGATTGAGATTGATTTCATAATAATACAGAAATGATCACTCATGAACACACATTAACAGAATGACTTATGCAGGCATGTTTGTATGCTGTTTTTACAGATTTTACATACAAATTTTGATCTCTATTAATAAACAGGCATGTGAAATAAACTAACACTGCATTATTACATCCCCCCTTCTTAATTCTCTGAGACTTCAACCATCTCAAAGTCTTTAAACATCAAAGCCTTTGTGTTTTCTCAGACGTTATCATATAAAACATTGGAACAAACAAAACCTTTCAAGTCTTAAGTCTGAACTAAATGAAAATGAATAAAATAGTTTTGTCATTGTTTTTAATGGATACGCTGGCTGTGTCCTCTCATGAGAGATCCAGATTATTAAATGTTTAATCTGTGACACATAAAAAAAAAACAACCTCAAGAAACCTGGTGGCACTTCATTTGCCCAGAAGCATTTAGAGAACATCTGTAACAGTTATGAGCAGGCCCATGTGAGGAGCAGGCTTTTTTTTTTTTTTTTTTAGCTTTTTCTATACTTATTTTAGGGGTAAATCTTTCAAAATTGAATAGGTAAGGTAAAATCAAATTAAATAATAATTTAATAAAAAAATATTAAAAATGTGCAGAGAGATTTGTAGAACTATGTGAATGACGGGTTCTGTGGAAATCTAGGGAGTTCTGTTAGAAAGTATCTGGAGTTGAATAACACAAGAATACTGTACTTCAGACAGGAAGAATTAACTAAAAGTTCTTATTTTGTATAGCTATTTATTCTTATGTTATTGGTTTTTACTATTTTGAAAATTTTGAATGACACAAAAAGGTTAAGATACAATTTCATGAAAAAATAAGGATTGTAAATGAATGATATTTTTAAGAAAGTCACAAGTTGCAGCATACCTGGTTCTCCTTTTTCATAGAGTTGGTATGTGCCAATGTCTGTATCTGTGAAAAGGCAAATCAAAAGAGGGAAGAAGAGGTCAGAGTTAAATTCAAATACAAAATGAAACTGGTTTGCTAGCGACAATAAAAAACACATGAGCACCTATAATGTTTTAATTTGCATTGGATTTACTATTTATTTACTCTTCATAGACTGTGTACTTCTGACATAGTATTACAAATAAATGTGGACTACACCATTTCCATTCATGCATCATTTTTTTAAGTTTTCATTCATTCACACTGGTGGATTCACCGCGTGTTTCATTCCCTTGCTCGCTCTCTCTCTCTATCACTCAATGCACGGGTCAGGAAGGCTGACTACAGGCGATAGAGCTCCAATCACATACAAATGCTAGCAAACAGATTGCAGAACACAATATAACGCATGTACAAAAACATGCATGCATACAATCTGCGACAACATGTTATCACAGGATTTTCCAAATAACTGATAACTGGACTCGTCTGTGAGAAAAAGCAAAATACACATTGCTCTTACACACACTACTAGTATACCATAAAACCCAAAGAGAAGAATCAAAGAGTGAAGAAGGAACAGACATTCAAAAAGGTTAAAACAGGAGCAGAGGATGTGAGGATTTTTACTATAAAGCACCAATAAAAAAAACAGTCATTACAAATTGAAATGTTGTGCATTATGAAGTATTTGTCACAAACTGCCTCTTAAAAGATATATGTATTCCATAAAGTTAATTATAGGCCACAGAACGTCAAAGCTTAACTGTTCTGGTGTAATAATAACCTACATAAGTGTATGACACAGCAGTTAACCGGCTCTGAAATAACTAATATTCATTATTACAGAGGACAAATTCAGAGAGAGGCAAACGGGCACATTTAATGAGAAGAAAAGAAGACATTAAAGGGGAGATAGCAGACATGAGAGGCAACAAAATGTGTAAAAGAGAGACGTTCAGTGTGTTTTAATTACCTGGGACATGCAGGCTGTTCCTGAAGGACCAAAAGCGCAGCTCCGCCAGGCAGAACGACATCTGATCGAACTCGAACCGGAGACTCTCTAAACAGGGAGAAAGCCAGTGAGAAAGAGGAAAGGCAGACAGAACAATAGTGGAGATATGCAACAAGAGCCCTGCACTGTGCCTTTCATATCACCACAGAGGGCTGGAGAGATAGGAAGGATTGTTTTCAGACTGTAACTAGTTTTTGGCACCTTCGGTCCGAAAAAATTAAAAGAGGAGCGATTTGAGTTCTGAACACATGCAAAAACACATTAACTTAAAGGGAATGAAGAAAGATGAATACTCTACACAGATAAACATATGCATCTCAAGGGTGCTTACTGACTCAACATGTTGGCACACACACCAGACTATGACACCACTCACACACGTGAGTCTCTGTTTTCTTCAAACACACACACACACAGACTCCTGGTGTGTGTGTCTGGGTTTGAGCCAGAGCTCTGTGCCAGGTGTCAGCGCAGTGTGGAACACCCCTGCACGTCTCAACAAGGTGAACACACCTCTGTCTCCTCCACACACACATTCTGTGACAACTCCCTGGACCAGTGGGCTACAACACAAAGACACAAACATACACACTCTTTATTTCTCATACAGATGGCATTCAAAAAGATTCCTACATTAACATTAGATGTCAGTCAGCAGCAGATGGTGGACATGTTACCCAAAAAAACAATCACAAGAAACCAAGCTGCTTTTGCCTATGGATTAATTACGATCTCATTTTCTATACTATCCACTTTAATTGCTATATTATAACAACATTTATTCATTTAGCACACACTTCTATCTAGAGACGCACAAAATATTGGTACCGCATCAGTTATCAGCTAATATTGGAGATTTTTTCATGTAACGTAACATACTCATTTGTTCTATTTTTACATAGTGCTTTACAAAGTTTCTATTTTAAAAACACTCAAGTAAATAACAATGTCACATGTAATCTTTAGCTAATTTCATACTGTACATTCCAAATTTTCTTATTCCTAAATTCACTTAGAATTAGTGTTTTATTTTTAATTCATGAAATATCCCAGATGTTATTTAAAGCATTGTATTCACTGTATATCAAAAAGCAAACACTTCCAGCATTAAATAGCTGTATTTCCATCCAAAGTTGCGAATTTAACTTATGCACAAAATTGGAATATACTGTATAAAATATTCACAAATAATGCACCGTTTCATCAAAAAATCATCACTTCCGTAATAAAAATGGAAGTTGCAGCAATCAGGGAACCCACTGTGGCTCTTTCTTCATCCATCATAAATGACTTGAGCTTCAGAGCATGCAGATCAAATGCAATAAACGCTGTCACATTATCTTGCGGATGTCTGGCGTTTGGGAACGCAATCATGCGAGACACTTCTGGGAGGTCATACCAAATAATTCTGATGACAGACCTTGGCTCGGGCATTTCAGAATGCTGTACAATGAAACTGATACAATCACAAACTCAATCACATACTGTAGGCAAAGTCATGTGATGTTTTTTGTTGAGTATGGAAGGATTTATTCAGTAAATGTGTTTTCATCATAGTTTATGCGCATGTCTTCTTATCGAAGAAAATCCATCCAGCGATTTTTTTAACGATATCCTAAAATTTGCATTTAAAAAGGTGGATGGAAACATGGCTAATGAGTGATAGTGGAGAATCACAGAAAATAATTGTGTAAAAACCAACCCAACACACATTTGAGGGAAACAGTGTGGAGCATATACACTGACTGCTTCAGCAAAAACATGGAGTTTGACTGCGACCAAACATAACTTTCAAAGATTCTCGGTCCAGCCGTCTATCCATCCGTGTGACCTGTTTGGATGGCTAAAGGTTGCAGAAAAAAAATAAATCTAATGTCATATTGAAGGAAGAGCAGCATCTCTGCTTTCTGTCTGTGTCACAGGGTTAGCGCTGAGCATGCCAAGTCTTATCTCGAGGCCTGGGCTAACAGAGGGGGAGAGGGAGAAAGAGAAAGAGAGAAGGGCAACAAATTCTGCCACTTTCCTAAATAAATAAATAAAATTTACCACAAATATGAAATAACGCTAAACCAAAAAAAAAAGAAAAATGTTGGGAAAACGCTGTCCCCAGCACAGCCTCTTAACAAGTTTACTGACATAAGAGGATTCTTTCATCTTCTCACCAGCTTTTAGAGCGAGTCAGCTCTTTCTCTCCTCCCCGACAGAAACCCAATTTCTCCACAGAGGGAAGAAGCTTCAATTCACACTTTAAGATGGACAGTCAGACGGAAGACTCATTTTTGACGACCCTGTTTCAAATAGCCCGAGATAAGCTTGAGAATGAGACAGAATTGCATCTTTACTTTTGACATCAGGGCGAAGCAAGGCTGCGATTCGCTAGACAGGCCGGAGAAGCACTTCACGTAAAACAAACCAAAAAAAAGAGACAATTGGTCTCATTGTTCCACCTAAATTAAGACATGCGAATGACCTGAATGGCAAATTAGCAAGACTGCTTATCAAAACACACCGCACACTGCCTTCCTGGCACTCACAGGAGACACAGCGTTCCCTGTGCTCTCGTTCACGGTGTCAGCGGGCACGTCCCAGAGTGCCGCGCTGCAGATGCCACAGTATCGTGACCACAGCAGCGCCAGCAGGCCGTGGCAAGCTGCTGAAGTGGCCACACATTTGCATGAGTTAATGGGCTTTTATTGTGCCATGCGCGAGCAAATTAAGAAGCAGTATTTACTGATCTGAGGAAGAACAAAAGAGAGGTCAGCCAGTGGGACGAACACAACCCTTTCTACGCCACACACTGAATCGGAAATTTAGGGACTGCGCATCGTCGAGTGAGTTTAGAAATTGTGATTGATTGTTTAATTAGCTGTCTGAGAGTTCTTAATGATTGTTTCACTTGCTTCAGGTGTGTGTAGCAGAGGATGTTAGTTTGTGGAGAAAGGGATAGTTTTTGTCCAGGGCATGAGATTAAATCTGCATTTGCATTTCTGGTTCTCCTTCTCTCATTGAGACCGGCTAAATAGAGTAAGGAGAGAAATGTGTAAATGCTTCTGAAAAACACTTGAGTGATCCTTTGAGAAATCTGACAAGTGTATCATCTGTCTGTGACAGGCCTCTTCTGTGTCTATAGTGTGAATGTGTGAGAGAGCCAACCCGTTTAATAAAAAAACAGAAATAAATGATCTATTTCCCCTTCCCTGGGTAGCATTTAGCAGCTTGTTTGTATGGTTGATCTCTTTAGTGGCTTGTTTTTTTCTTTGATCTCTGTGAGAGCTGAGAGAGAGAGAACTCACATTCTCTCAAAAGAGCTCCAGAACAAATCATGTGCAGGTCTCCTCCATTGTGTGTGTGTGTGTGTGTGTGTGTGTGTGTGTGTTTGTGGCCTGGCAAACCCTACATTATGGGGACAAAATGTCACCACAATGACTGAAATATACAAAATGTTGGGGCATTTTGGTCCCCATGAGGTAAACAGCTTATAAATCATGTGATTATTTATAAGCTGTCATCAAGTGAAGCTTTTTTAAAATGTAAAAATGCAGAAAGTTTTCTGTGTGCCCTGGTAGGTTTAGGGGTAGGGTTACTGTAAGGGGATATAATATACAGTTTGTACAGTCTAAAAATCATTATGTCTATGGAAAGTCCCCAGAAAAAATGAAACACAATGTGTGTGAGCATGTGTATGAGTTAACCTAGACCTAAAATCTTACTTGTGCATTGTTCAAATTCACTACCCGTTATGTTCGTGGCTGAAAACTGTCACTACTTTAACTGTTATGGCTGTTTTCAGCCACTATGGGGTATTTTTTTATCTTAATTTGGCCATAACTTTTTCCATGTTTCAGCAAATGGAATGATTTTTGGTGACAAATCTTATTTTGACACATATTTTGGGGAAATGCTTTCAAATTCACTACCCTGAAAACAGCCACTATTTTAAACTGCTGTAAAAATCTATCAGATAAATATTTTTTTCACATTTTATTTGGCATACATCTATTAATCAACCTCAGTCCTGATCAAAACTACTAATTGTTTAAAAAAAAATCAGCATTTGAACTCTTTAATTGCCAAATTCATAAATTATGTCACTGATTTGGGGGAAAACACACACACACACATACACACACACACACACACACACACAAAATGACTTATTTTCAATATAAAATGTGATTGTGGACCTGATTTTTAAAACTTATCATTTTTAAAACTTATCACTCGATTATTAAAACTTACTTTATCACAGTCTTAGACATGTCAAAGATTAGAAACAACATTGGTTTTGATGCATGGTTAGATCATGCTACATTTTTGGGTGAACCAACCTTTTGAGGAGGCCTATGAAAAGCATGTTGCACTTGTACGCTTGCCGTGAGTCTCTAAATTACAAACTAGATTTGTCAAAGCAGGTGAACTTTAAAGTCAAACAGTACTGAGAATGTTTTACAACAAGGACAGGGAGCATCTGGCCCTCCGGTCCTGCTCCAATTTAAAAGGCAACATAATTAAATCCCTGGGAAAAGGAATCTTTATCAAAGTCTTATCTGTGCTTTTCCCCTCTTTTTCTCTCTCCAACACAGACATATTCACATTAATATTCAACCTGAGCAAAGGACGAGTCCGTCAGGCAATCTTTCTGTTTGCCCAGTGGTTGACCCCAAAGAGACGTTCCTCTTTTCACTTATTTAATCAGGACGAGATTAAATTTATCATTCCTCATTTATGGCACTCTCATTTTAACTGTACCTTTAGTTCTGCCCTTCATAGTCAATTATCATCCACACCTCCATCCTTCAATTTATTTAATGCAATCAAGCAACTCTACATTTTTATATTCTATTTCATCTGACTTTTTCCAAAGCAACAGGACCTTAGCGATGTGCGAGAATACAGGGCAAATTGAATAATAAAAAATGTCAGATGAAATTAAAAAGGTCAGGTTGGTGAATTCACGTGCAGCAGTGCGAGCGCAGATAACCAGTGCAGTTTAGCTGACTGCAGCGGGAAAAGGCGGAAAGAAAATCATCAGCAAGTGATTGACCCCTGGTGACCCTATGCCCATATCAGGGTCATAATGGAGAGTGGAGAGAGATGCACCTGCTGATTTCAGGGGATGAGTGAGGGAAAAGCAGACATGTCCTCTCTTGACTTTCCCTCTCTCTCTTCTAAACTCTCTTTAGTCAAAGATATAAGTAAAAGTGTCCCATCTAACCTGGACTGACAGCTGAAATTATAGACAATGGAAACTGCCAGAGGTGAAGATCTGCAGCCCCCGCCCAGACACCACTCAAAAAGGCATTTTAATTTCATCTTAACCCTTCACCTCCTACTCTTCCCTTTTCAAAAAAATCATAACACCCTTTTCCTGACACTTTCTGTGATTTTTTTTTTTTCATACGTTATTAGGTTTCACACATTACACACATTGACAGCTGGCTAGTGCCGAAATTTCGCACTGACAACTTTTCTGTCAAATTCCACTGCCCTGTGTCTTGCAATTTTGAAAGCAAAAAAAAAAAGCTTTCAGTGAAAAAGCCCCTTACAATATACAAAACAATCGGACAACAAGACAAACAGTGTAACGATGCTCGATCTATCAATCAATTTCTTTTACAGTGCTACAGGGATGATGTCAAAACCCCGAAGACTGAAGACAGTGGTTCACTTTAGATTTCCCAATGGGGTTTTCAATTTATGAGTAAAATAATGTCTGTGTGGTGAACATATTTTGACTATAATTGATATGTTTACAACATCAACTCCACATACTCACACCCCAAGCATTCTCATTTAGTTACAAAATAAAAATAACAGTTTCAAAATTTGCATGGTGTGTGTAATTTACATTATATATATATATATATATATATATATCGGAAGTATTCGTAGCCCTTCATTTTTCCACGTTTTTTTTGTTTCTGCATTGTTAAATTACTTTAAATTACTTTTTTTCACATCAGTCTGGGAAAGCAGCATTCTAATTTTGCTTGTAGATGTTACTACACTTTGAGTGAAGAAAACGTGCAAATTCAATTGAATGGGTTTATTTTGGAAAGGCACAAACCTCTCAATACGCTGATTTCACGCAGCCGCCATTTTTAAATCGAAAGCGAGGCTCCGGTGGGAAGATCCCTGGAAGTACAGATAGACAACAATGCCTTGGACTACCAACCTGAAGCTGCTGCCGCGATTTACAGTACTGGATGTTAATATCCAATATAGGATATGTATATAGTTTGTTCTTGCTTCTTTTTTTTACGTTCTGAATTATATATATAAAAAATATTTTTATTTATAAATGAATTTCTCTGTATATAGTAAAGTATGAAAGAAATGTATGTACATTTTTAGAATAACTAATTTCTACATTAAACATAACAATACGCCATCGCATTTGTGACTCTCTTATGATTAAAGGCTGACACTTACGGTTTTCTTCCCACCGGAGCCATTTCAAAATGGCGGCTGTGTGAAATCAGCGTATAAAAGGTCCAACTGCTGAAAATGCATATTAAGGTAAAAACCAAAGCCATGAGGTCAAATGAAACTGCCTGTAGAGCTCACAGGATTGTGTGAGGACAGATACTAAAAATACATTTCTGCTGCATTGAAGGTTCACACAGAAGAATGTAACCTCCATAATCCTTAATGGAAAAAAGTTTGGAACAACCAGAACTCTTCCTATATCTGGCTTCCTGACCAAACTAAGCAATCGGTGGAGAAGGGCCTTGACTAGAGTGGTGACCAAGAAGGTGATGGTCACCCTGGTTGAGCTCCAAGATCATATAATGGAGATGGGAGAAATTTACTGAAGGACAAACATCACTGCAACACTCCAATTATCTGGACTCAAGTCACAAAAAAAATCAACTACATGCAAGAGTGACTTATGGGCAACTCTGTGGATGTCCTTGAGTGAGTCTAAAACTTGAACCCAATTGCACATCTCAGGAAAAAGCTGAAAAATCTGACAAAATCTGAGGAGAAGAATAGCAGAAAATCACCAAATCCAGATGTACAAATCTTGTCGCATCATACTGGATATACTCGAGATGACTTGAGGCTGTAAAGGTGCTTGAACTAAGTACTGAGTAAAGATAAGGATAACTTATCCAATATACCTATGAGTTTTTCCTTTTTAATACATTTGTGAAGTTGTGACAAACCTGTTTTCTAGATTAGTCATTAAAGTGTATGGACTGGAGTGTAGATTGAAATGAAAAAAAAAAAAAAGATTAATTTAAAGAAGTTTAACATAAGGCAGCAACATCCAAATATGAAAAAAATGAAGGGGTACGAATAGGTAAAAGAGAGGCACTGACTATATATATATTCCTCGTGTGTTCAGCATCATCATCTTTGTTATTCTCTCTTTCTTTGGTATCTCAACCTGAAGCTACTGAAGTGAAAATATTATACAGTACAACAAAAAGAAAACAGAAAAGGCAGCAGCTCTTATCAGAGTCCTCTAGGGCACAGCCAGGCCATGGCCATCAGCATTAACATTAAAGAGACACAAAACAATAGAAAACACTTTAGGAGAGAGAAACAGAAAGGGGAACAGGGAAGTCAAACATACAAGTAGATGTGCTGACAAAACTGTGTCACAGATTACAGAAGGGCAAGATGGGATACTGGAGGATGCCCAGGAGTGCTGTGGGGAGGGTGATAAGACAAAGGAGAAAGAAGATGATGTAGCGAGAGAGAGAGAGAGAGAGAGAGTGAGGGAAGTGATCTCCATAAGAGTGATAAGTAGCCCAAGGGGGGACCAAGGACTGTCGGACAATATTTTTGTCCAAACTGGTTAAGACTTGTAGACCACCTTAGACCAGCTAGACCACCTAAAGCTGGAATGAGTCATTCTGTCTTCATCCTGTCAATTTTTATGTCCCCATCATTCCTGTTGTCATGTTTACAGTAGTTTTGAGTTTAGTTTCATGTTCATGTTTTATTTATTTGTTTTTTGTTGATGTTTTGGTTCCTCGTTTTGTAATCATTGCCCTCATGTGATCATGGCATGTGCTTCCTTTGTCTAATGTGTCATGTTCTGATTGGTTCACTTGTTTCATGTGTCGTGTTCTGATTGGTTCTTGTTTCGTTCGTTCGTTTTGTTTGTTGGTTGTGTGATAGTTGCCTTTGAAATACTTGTATAGAAATACGTATGCCGTTCCATGTGCCAGGTCTGTTCATAGTCAAGTTTTTGTTAATGGTTTGTTTCATGTTTTTGGAAACTGTAAATAAACTGCACTCGGGTTCGAAATGTAATATTGAAATCAAGTGATCAAATGCTCGTTGACTGCGATCAGTGGTGCTGATAAAGTGTTCTCTTGTGGCCAGCGCTGCAGTCTTCACACGCACGCGCGCTTTAAATTCGTTCCGGTGAAATCACAAAGTAAATTGCACACAAGCGTGTCCCTGCTTGATACACAACCACTAATAAACATAATAGCTTTTATTGAGGAAAAAAAGAAAAAAATGATTCGAGTGTGGATTAGAACCCAGAATCTCTGACACACTTGTCTAAAGTTCTGCCACTGGACCATTAGCACATACAAAAAAGTTGGATTGGATATCTATTTATTCACATGAAAATTCTTGGCACCAACACATTAGATCTCATTAAATGACAAATTAAACACAATGTACTATTTACATAGATTGCTGGACATCGTATCATATAGCCTACATCTGATTTATGATTTAGCATTGTATTAGCAACTGTGGTAAGAGGGGCATTATCAATGACCGCTAGAGGGGGCACAGCCCTCGAATTCCCCACCATAGTGCAGGCCCTGATCAGAATATAATCTAATATGCTGATTTGGTGATCAAGAAAATATTTTTTATTATTATCAATTTTGAAAACAGCTGTACTTAATATTTTTGTGGACATCATGACACTTTTTTCAAGATTCTCAATGAAAAGGTCAAAAAGGTCAAAAGAACACAATTTATTTGAAATAGAAATATCTTGTAACATTATAAATGTCTTTAAAGTCAGTTTGAACAAAGAGTAAAATTTTAATTTCTTTAAAAAAATCTGACCCCAAACTTCTAAACAGTACTTTTCAATAATTTTACCACTAGAGTGATCAGATTTAGACAGACATTTTCAGACATTTTCTAGGCTGCACAAACATCCAAAAATTAAAACTATAAATTTATCATAAATCAAATAATTTTTAATTTCTGTAATCAGAAAAGCATCAGAACAGAACATATTTCTTTAATATTGTTTTCATTTAAAATGTAACTTTCCATCTGGCTTTGTGCTTTTGTAAAGATTCCTTAAACAAAAGTCATAGAGAAAGAGCAACATTTTGTTAATGGTAAGTGAAATTGACAAAATGTCAGTTTTATATATTATATTTCTGTAGGCTAAGCTATCCCTGTCGCTAATTACGATCCCCTCCACTGGCGACTGGGCGTGGGTTAGTTCTCAGAGTAATATGACACGTTGCGCTCTGTCTCAAGTGTTTTTTTCTTCGTTTTTTGGGGTCGACAACTTATAATTACTTTTTATATTATTACTATTTTTTAGCTTGTTTGCTGTCCACCGTGTCACATAGCAGCTTTTAGACATTGTTTTGTTTTTTGTTACAAGTCCGAAATGACAAGGAGGCAGCTTCATGCTTCAAAGTTAATGGAGACAGATGAATTTAAAGAAATTATCTAAATTAGTCTATATATTCCCATCTTTCTGCGGTTAGCAGTTGAAATAAAAAAACTTCATACAATTTATACCGTATCAGATCAGTTCCCTCATCTATTTCTTTCCTCCACTTTCCCAGGTCCTCATAAAGGGAGAGACAAGTGGCTACAGCACGCAACATGAAGGTGCCACTGAAGAGACACAAGGACAGAGTGGCGCCATGGTGCATGCACACACACACACACACACACACACACACACACACACAAACACACACAGCCTGAGTGTCTTTGAGAGAGGCCTCTATTCACATTCAGCAGGCAGATAATAACGACTGACAGGCAAGCAGCTCAAAATGAGGTAAAGCTAATACTATTCATGTGAGAAGACATCTACAGTATGCCTGTGTGTGCGAGCGCGTGTGTAAGAGGTGTCAATCAGGGCCGTAAATGAAGTTGGGAGTGACGTGGCCGGTGGGCAGGTCTGTCTGTCTGTCAAATGAGAAGAGAAAGGAATGAACAAAGTGTGAAAAACGAGGAGATTCTGACAGGGATGATCTGAAAAGGAAGAATCTACTCCAATTGTTGTTAAAGAGCAGGAGAGTGATGCAATTGAGAGTTCAAGAGTTGAAAAGTTCAGACAGAAGAAAAAAAAAAGAGTTTGAGACAGAGAAGATCAGTACAAACATGTACAGGAGTTGCCAGCACTCTCAAACAAGAGTCAGCATTAACTGAGTGTTTTAGCAGTGGTGCCATAGAGGAACCCTTTTGGGTTCCCATTCCCAAATTATTATTTTTTTAATGTGAAGAACATTTTAATAATCTAAAGAAACTTTTGAACAATGGAAAAAACCCATGGAAGTTTCTTCATGATGATGGCGTATATATGACTGGTCATGTCCAGCATATGGCATTGAACAAAGGTCTCTCTCCTCAACCACCACCACTTGGATGATGCAATGGCAGCCACAGTACAACGGCGCCAATGCACTCACCATACAACAGCTGGACAGGAGAGAGAGTGATCAAGCCAATTCAGTTGATGGAGATTTTAAGGAGGCCATAATGGTCAATGGAGGGAATTTGGCCAGGACACTAATCTTAACAAGAAGTTCCATGGGATTTTTAATGACCACAGAGAGTCAGGACCTAGGTTTAACGGCTCATTCGAAGGACGAGATGTTTAAAAAGAGTGCCTGTTATGTGCGCGTGCTTTTGATTATCGCTGTTGTAATGTATTGGGAATCCAGAATATGTATCCAAAGACAGAAATATACATTAGCGAAACTCTGTCTGTTTTACTTATTGTTATTCTCCACAAACCATATCTTGGTTTCACAGTTTCCACATTAAGCAGCATTTTAAACACTGGTAATCATAAGAAATGATTCTTATTTAAGCTGTTTTATTTAGCTCAAATTTAGCTTTGCCGTCACCAGAATATATTTTTAAAAAGCATTTAAAATAGAAATTTTGAATGTAATAATATTTTACATTATTACTGTTTTACTTTGAATCATAAGAGACTTTCAAAAACATTTTTAAAGATCTTATTGACCCCAAACTTTTGTACAGTGTGTCTATTGTACAGCGTACAACTGTGCGTGCATTAATGATTCAGCTGTGCATTATGGAGGGATTTTTCAGTGACTCTTTCTGCTGGTTATGTCTTTTTGAGTGAGTCATTTACTTTGAATCAACTAAATCATTAAAAAAACATTTTTAAGAATGAAACTGCATACCAGTTTGCATGCTCAGAAAGTCCTTGAAAAGTATTTAGTGAGTCACAGAATAATTTACTCAACTGATTCATAAAAAAACACTTCCTTGTTCCTTCAGGAACAAAACACCACAAGTGCATAACTGGCAATGTGCAGAAGTTAAATTTCCTGTGGTTTAGTATAGAACTATTTTTTTTTTTTTTTGGTAAAGCAAAAAAATAAAGCAAGTTACTCATAAATAATTTCTTGTTAAATGAACAGCTATATAAAAGCAATATTACCCTTTTCCATTATTTTAGTAATGGTAGTTTTGACCTACCACAATAAAACAGTAACATCCATCCATGCTGAAAATAATAAAAATATTTTTAATGGTTGATTTTTTTTATATCCAGGGCTGAAAAAACAGATCTATTTTTGATTAATTTTCTCCTTTTTTTCTTTTTGGTCGATTCTCAAAAGCCATAAATAATTTTGAGACACATCTCTCTGTAGGCAAGGGCGTGGTTGGCTGGTACTCTCTGACATCACAGAGTACCACAACTTCCAGTAGGAAAATTCAACTGTAGTAGCAGCGTTCAACCTGAAGAGGGACTCGTTTTTACACCATATATTGTAGAATTAAAACACTTTAAACCCAAATGTCAAAAAAAATTACTTGAATCAATGAACAGCATTAATAAAGTCCCAGTATTACAGATCATTAACTAAAAAAAGTTGTTTTAAGGTTTAGTTACCGTTTGAGTTAAATGTAGAGAAAGAATGCATCTGCATGCCATCATTGGCTCCGTGCATTAGTATTAAAGCAGCCTAATATTCCTCCTGCTAATCAAACTACAAAAGACGAAGAAATCACTCTTTGCTCTTTACTGAATAACATTTCTGTATGATTAACCTCTATTTAATTTGTATGCAGTGTTATTTTACAGAATAGATTACTTTCTTCAGGCCTTTTTATAACCGGAGTTTTTCCTCCTGTGTTTGAAAAAAATCCCGTCAAGATAAAACCGCAAAAACATGCTATCAAGCGCTGTCAAGAGCATGCCAAACCAGCAGGCGGCGATATAACCCTAAACGTAAAGCCACGTTGGCCAATCAGAAGCCTAACAAAAAGTTATTAAAGGTTCCAGTAGGCGGATAACGGCGCAGCGCGGGCGCACACTCTGACGTCGCACGGCAAAACCCCCGGTTTTACTGTCTACACAACAACACTGTAACCAGCGTTTCTGAAAATCCTCATCCTGGCAGGGTTTTTTAAAAATGTTCGGTTTCAGTTTCCTCATACTGTGTTTCCGTATGAACGAACGGCCGAACCGCGTTAAAAAAAAGTCGCGGTTTTAAAAATACCCGTGTCCGTGTGGACAAGGCCTCAGTTTCTGTACTTGCCTACTTGAAAAACATTAAAAACACTGATTATTTAATTTGTATCTTTGTTCTTTTGTATTTATTAATTTGTGCTACTGCTTGTAGATACGTTTTTTGTTTTTATTTATTAATGACTGTTTACTTGTCTTTAGTCTTTGAAATTTATTTAGTAGTTTTAGCTGTTTTAGCTATCGAAATTGGAATCGAGAATTGTTAAATTCCACTGGTATCTCCATAACCTTATTTATTACAATACAAGGATAAATGGCTCAATTGTGGCTTTTTGTGGTGGGGCCAGTGAAAATTTAATCATTGAATTAAATGAATCGAATCAAATTAAGAACTTGTGAATAGGAATCTAATCCAATCGGGACATCAAAATTGATAGCCAGCCTTATGTCCACCACACTCAGTTCTCAAAATCTGGGCAAAACTGAGTCAAACCCATGTCAAATTGACTCAATGTGTAGATTCTATTATTATTATTATTATTATGTGTGTGTGTGTGTGTGTGTGTATTTATATGTGTGAATGAGTGGGTTTACAACAATTTAATCCCCACAAACTTATATGACTGCATGTATGGGAGTTTTAAATTAAATGTCCAGGCTGGCTGTCTTGCTAAGCATTTAGATAAAGACAGCTTTGAATGAGCTTTGATTTGAATTCTTCTATCCCGACAGGTCGGGCGTAATGCGATTCTTGTTAGCATAGCTGTAAACATGGGTGGTAATAGCCCGAGTCTAAAACACTCACAAGGAGGTCTAAGTACATCTGTAAACGTCATTAGAGCAAAATGATCAGGAGAAAGAGGGCCAAGAAAAGAACAGAAGAGATAAAAAAGAAGCGATGCCTTTTAAGCAGGTGTTTACCCAGAGACCTGGAGCAGAAAGCCAAACAGTGGGGGCGAGAGGTTGGGTCACACTTCTCAGAGCCAAGGAATTTCTTGTCATTTAAGAAATGGCGGGGATCTTTTTTTGTCTACATATACAGACAAAATGTCTGGGGGGTTTTTCCCTGTGACTTTCAAACACTAGGCTAGAGTTTGTTTGTGAAATAAATTCTGGTGACCAAAGGTGAGTAAACATCAGCATCAACAAAAGCCAAAACCGCAAGGAGCCGCTACTAAATGACGGAGAAGCAGCTCTAGGAGTCTGTCTATCAGTGTCCAGTGAGGTTGTTGGTGAGACAGGTGTCAGTGTGTCCGTGTCTTTGTCTTTGTTGTTGGATTTACTTTCTTTAATGTCCCTGCCAGCGTTCATCCCCTGACGTTTCGCGGGTTGGCCCTTTGACAAGATGCGTGGAAGGAGAAGACCTCGGAACGTCGCGAGCAGCTGAAAGGTCAGGAGAATGTTCCGGACTTCACAGCAGCTCATTACGGAGAGTCTGCAGGATGCGGTCAGAAAAAAATTACAACCTGTCAGTCCAGAAAGGCAAAAGTTGACATGGTGGCAGCTACACAGCACATGCCTGCCCTTCCTCTCACTCTCTTTCCCTCACGGTCTTTTTCTTCAGGGTGACATCAAGAGTGATCGACCTCCTTTAGACATTTCAGAGTTATTTCTAAATCAGACCACACGGACGACAAAAAAAAAAACCCACATCCCCAGAGATCTTTTTATGAAACATGATAGTTACAAACAATGATTTTTTAAAAATTGTAAACTTGTAAAAATATTACACGTTTAATTCAACACAGTATGTGCCATTTCTTTATAGTTATTTTTGAAATTTACTAGCAATTTCTGAGTAAAAACTGTTATATTTTTCATTTTGAAAATATAATTAAATACAAAATATATATAATTTATGCATCTCTCATGGGAAAAATCATGGGACCATATATTTAATATAATTCTAAACTTGTTAAATATAATTTCTGGCATCAAAAAAAAAAAAATTGCCATCCATCAAACAAGATAGTCCCATCCCCAATTCTGCTATTGGTGGAGCCAATGTTGCCGAGTCAGGCTGGTTAAGATCCGTGTAAAAAAAGACTGATTACTAGCAATGCACAATTTTCACAGACTACACTGACAATTGAAGTATAACTTCTAATGAAATGTTATCTTTTTCTCCAGGTGTTTTTGGCCGTCTGGATAAGAGTCTTGCCCTCTCTCTGACCCCTAAAGCCTTCACCACAGACAGAGACGAGACACAAAGTTATTTTCAATTTAAAATAAAGGTCGGATTTTTCTGTGTGCCCCTTGACCTTTGAGTTTGAGCATCATCATGCAAGTCTGTGAGCGGGTGAGAAGGAACAGAGAGAGAAGGCGGGAAAAGAGTGCTGGGTTGGACTGGGAATTCTCTGACACCTGGTGGAGCTCCATCTGACAAAAAACCAGACTGATCAACCATGCATGCACAAAACACACCCACCCAAGTGCCCCTCTACAAACACAATGGCTTCAACTCTAATGGGATGCCCATTTGATGTTAAACCCAGCACACACACTCCCTGCCATTCTATCCATGGCTGCTACATGTTGTATTTGACTGATGATAGTCAACACATACAACACGTTTCCCTTCTTCCTCTTTATATGGGAAAATCCTCAAATGTAGGCAGCTGGCCCCAGGTCAGTGGACACAATGGCAGAGAAGTGCATTGCTGTGTCAAGCCCTGTCTTGTCAGATCCTATATCAGCTTTCCCAAGCAGGGGCCCACAGGGCCGGGACTAGAGCTCAGAGAGTATTCTGCAGCAGTTAAAGAATTAAAATGGATTATCAGAAATATCATATTTCAGACATCACCCTCTCCTGACGAACTAAATGAGATGGTCCTCGCCAAACAGTTGTGTGACTAAGTGCGAGTGACGTAGACTTCACACGAGAATGTGTCATGCCTCTGCCGCGAATTACATCACATTGACGGCCTAAAATGCTCCTCCTATGAGACAAGTGTGCCCAAAGAACAGCATAATTATCTATGGTTTTGAGTTTCGTATAGGTGCCACATCATAATTTATTCCCAGGAAACAATTGTTGAGAGCAAAATAATATATTTATTCTTAATATATTAGCCTTGTTTCTAAGTAAAAAATTATGTAAATATCCTTTTGGGAATTGTTGAAAATGTTGTCATGGAAAGTAAAAATATTTAAGGGGAAAAAAAACTGCAAGCATTATATTTATGTTGTAAGGACTGGTTTAAAAGTTTCCACCTGTTAACTCCCATAAAGCCGGACACTGTCTGTATACACATTGATACCTATTGTATAATTAAAAAAATTGAAAGGTTTAACACGGTAAAATCAGTACTATAGTGTGAGAACTATATTTTTTAGCACTGAAAGAGGGAGAGCAGGACACACACAACACAGATGACTGAAAGTGTTGAAACTAGCTTTTTTTGTCAGAATCACAAATGGCACTGGACTCACCCCAACACACACACACAAACCCCTGCATACAGTACATGCGAGCAAGCTTTTTTTGGAGGACCCGACAACCCCCTCATCCAGACAGGAGGCTATGGTTGGCGTGACAATGCTATCCCAACTAACATCTGTACGGTAACTTCGGGCACAACGACTACAGGCCTAATCCCTACACTGACTGAGAGAGACACAAACAAAAAAAACAACCTCAAACTCAGGACCCAGTCCAGGATGCTCACTGTCTCTGTTTCTCAATTTCTCACCATTGTGCAAGAGAGTGTGAAGGCCAGGAATGCCTGTCCAGTTTAAGGGATTTGAATTAATGCAACATGTTTTGATTGCTGGACATCTACAATTGAACACAAAAGGCGACTCGAACAGCACCAGCCTCTGATCCCCAAGGCAATGCTTCACTCCTTTAGATGAGTGCAGTGGATGTGTAGGACTCTAAGAAGACGAGCACTGTTAAAGCAAGCAACAAAAAAGGCCAGGGACCAAACACAATGCAACGTTGAAGTGGGTCATGGTTATGTGTGGCCCATCAGCACACTCCACTGTCACGCAGAGAGAACTGCAATCTAGGAGATTCACCAACATCTACGGCAAAACTGATCTAAAGCCTGCTATTTACATGAACCAACACGCACAATAACAATTAATAATATAACAAAATAACAAATAGAACATTTTTTTTAATTATTGTACTTTATCTCATTTTATGTTATTGTTGTGTAAAAAAAAATAATAATATGTACCCTTATACAAAGGAAAAGGCACATTATACAGTCAGTCAAATTAAGTTGACACCAATATCTCACCGGATTTCATGGCATGTTTAGCAGACAGAAGAGGATAGACAGGGTGATTGACAGGTGAAGGGCGGGACAGCTTTATAAGCAGGTGAAGTGTGTGCTTTCACTTTGATCAGATTGTGTGTGTGTGTGTGTGGGTGTGTGTGTGTGGGGCTGCCAGGCATGGGAAAGTTTGAGGCTGACAGAGTGTGTAGTTGACAGGCATGGGGAAGTCTCGGGTTGAAAAAGCATTCTTGAGTAAATACTCCTGAGGTCTTTGTTGTTTGAAGCTAAATCAAAGAGCACTTAGAATGATCACGAGCCAGGAGAACCAAGCTGTACATTTGTGAAACAATGTGACAACCTGAAATGCGGTTGTCTTAAAAAACCCCTAAAGGAGGAGAAACTAAACACTCGCTCAATTACTTCCAGTCAGGTTTCAAGGGGCTGGAAATAAATGTAGTGCCTTCAAAACTCCAAACAATTGCAGGTTAAAAACGAGCACAATTAAAATAGAACCATTATGAGATATGTGGAATATAAAAGTTTAAACTCAAAGGTGATTCTTGTTTGTTATTTTGTTGCATATATGTTTGTTATAGGAATTACACTACAAAACTAGTGCTACCCTGACACCTATTGTTCAAGAGGCTGAACTGCAGTTCAAACTTCGGACACTAGAACAATGATCTAAGATCATTCTAAGAAATAAGTTCAATGATGGACATCACAGTTCTCACGTAACCCCATTGAGAGACAGCACATTATCAAGATGGTTTTTGCTAAAAGATCATGGAAAAGAGATAACAGTTGTCTGGTTAGGGATTTTGGCGAGTCACTGGCAGACAGTCCCAGATCACCAACAGATACAACTGCCTTTGAATAAAGCAGTTCATTGTAATACAGAAAAATATTTACAATCACAAAATAAGGGTATGTGAATCTTAATCCAATCAACATGGATTACAAAACATCCATGTACACATAATCCTTGGCACTTTTGTAGTGCCAATTCTGTCATTTGTACCATGGGTGAATGGTGATGGTTTCCGTTAAAAAGACAAACAAACAAAAAGAACTTCTATGTCTATGGAGAAATGACACGACCATAAACATGAACGTTGAACATGTCATGACACTTCTAAAATCAACTGTATGGAGTAAAAATGCCACTGAAATTGAAAAAGTCCCAGATAATAATAATATGTGGCCAAAAAATGTGTTTCTTTCATATTGTATGTATGCAATAAACGTTTGAGATCAATATTTTTAATAGTAATAGTCTTATGCTCACCAAGGCTGGATTTACTTGATCAAAAATACAGTAAAAACAGTATATTGTGAAATATTTTTATAATTCAAAATGAGTATGTTCTATCTGAATCTATTTTAAAATGCTATTTATTTATCTGATAGTAAATCCAAATTTTCAGCAACATCCAGTCTTCAGCGTCACATGATGGTAACTCTTTATAATAAGGTCTTATTTGTTAACATTAGTTATGTATTATTAACCAACATACAATACATTTGATACAGAATTTATTCATCTTTGATGCTATTAAAAAAAAAATACTGTCATTCATTTTTTGTTCATGTTAGTTCACAGTGCATTATATGTTAACAAATACAACTTTTAATAATAACAATGTAAATGTTTAAATTAACAAACTATAAGATTAATAAATATTGTAGAAGTATTATTCATTCTTAGTTCATAATGTCAACTAACAAAACCTTATTATAAAGTGTTACCCATGATCCTTCAGAAATCGTTCTAATATGCGAATTTGCTGCTCAAGAAACTTTTCGAATTATTATCAATGTTAAAAAACAGCTGTATTGCTTTTATTTTTGCAGAAACAGTGATAGTCAATGAATATGAAGTATTTGAAATGTATCTATTTAATGCCTTGCTGATGAATAAAAGTATTTATTTAATTTTAAGGAAAAAGTCTTACATGGAAGTGTAATTTGTATAAATATTTCATATTATTCAGTTAATTTCAAACACATGGATAGTAAATAAACCTCAAAAACGAATAAATAGTCAAATATATCTCACTTCACTGTTTAAAAAGCTATGTTGGTCTGACCTCAGGTCACATTAAGAAAGTTTAAGAGGTCAAAAACTCCCAATTTTTTTCCTCTTTCACCTTATAACTCACTCGGTCACTGACGTGATAACACATCCCATAGTGCACCTCTTTATATGCATAGTTTGATGAGGTCAAAGAGTGCAGATGTTCTCGGATACCATGCAGGTATTGTTTTGATTTTCTCTCTATATGCACAGACCATGAATATCCTATTCATTTTACCAGGTACAATGTGAGCATTATACACAATAATAACAAACATTCCTACTGACATGACACAAGCAACGCAAAATCCACAACATCTGTGAAAAACAGCGCAGTAAAAAAAAAGGGCAGAAACCAGCTAAAGTCACTAGAGTGTGAGTTGATAGGTGCACTGAATCAGGAATAACATCTGAAACATGACAGCTGAGATATGACTTTATAATCCACAAAGAGAAGCCTGAAATCAGTCGACTTATTGTTTACTTAGAAAGTACTGAAAAACTCAGCTCAGTAAGTCTTTTAATGGTTGAAAAATTAATAA
This sequence comes from Pimephales promelas, assembly GCF_988280905.1. Classification (NCBI taxonomy): domain Eukaryota; kingdom Metazoa; phylum Chordata; class Actinopteri; order Cypriniformes; family Leuciscidae; genus Pimephales; species Pimephales promelas. The sequence goes on from NC_142783.1 coordinate 21,622,389, forward strand.
AAAGAGAGCATCTCACAAATGCTTGATAATAATTAGTGCTTCATGCTAATAAAAATACGGCCCTTCCATTTTCGGATGCAGTCAATCTGTTAATGATTTAGTTTGAATGAAATTTAATTTTCAATAGTTTGACATGGACAGACTTGACTAACATCACTGATTTGGTCTTAAAATGGGGGGCTTGTTGAAGCAGGTCTGGATTATTCTTGAATTTCAGTTTTCAGAGGGTGCAATCTGATACTGTGCTACTAAAATATTTCAAAACAACTGCATTTGCTAGTGTAACAATCCTGTCACGGTTAAGAGCAAAGGTTATGTGATTTAAAGGTTAATAGGCCTATTTTCCAAAGTGATCTGATATTTTCTGATATAGTTAACAAATATTAACTAATTGTTACATTTTATTCTGCATCAGTACAATTTCTCTATCCCATAAGCATAATTCAATTTTTTTAAGTTAAATTAAAACTTTATTACTGTAGTATCTGACTAAAATAACGTATTTCATAACAAAAAATGCATTATATTGTAAAGGTGTGACACTTGACCTTTTACAGAAAACTGAAGGTGTTATAAATACCACAAAACACAGCAGGAATGAAACAGCCTGAGGGAGAGAGAAAGAAAGAGAAACAAAAGAAAGACAAGAAGGCTTAGATGTTTAAAAAAAATGTCTTTCATAAAATATTCTCAATACTCTATTCCAAATAGGCCTACAATTAAATGCATAAAACTATATCCAGTGATCTGGCAGCACTTCATAAACTGTCTTGTGGAGAAGAGTGTTTTGTGTTTTTGTTTGTGCATATCACATGAAAAAGCAACATTATCCTCAGCTCCTTTGTCAGGCAGTTTGTAATGAGCCTGTAATGAGTTCATGTAAAATGCAGGAGGGAGATCATCTATCTCACCCAGAGCAAAGGTCCTCACAGCACCAAACTTACTATATCAACCTCTCAATATACAGTAGGAGGGAGCGAAGGCTATCTAACATAAAGATACATGTGTGATGACATGGCTGCTCTCTGTTGTATTTTCAGACAGAATAAAGTTAACAGATCAGTTGAATAAATTATTTTTGTTAGTACAACAGTTAGAAGAAACTATTTGACAATTGCTTACAAACTGAAAGTATTGTTTTCAGAATGGGGAAATAGCCTATGGTTTAATAACTAACACCTGCACCCCAAAACAGATTTGGGGTATATTTATACGTTTGTAAGGGATACAAGATAGATAGGCTATAACCTAGTTTCGATAGGTTCTGACATTCCGTAGCCTATCTGGTATAGGCTATATATCTGTTACTATTGAGTAATAACAGTCTATATTCCAATTTCTGAATAGGATACCACATGTACACTAATAATATTTTCCACACTCTCAACAAAACCATAAGCCAGCAAAGAAATCAGTGCCGAGACTGCCGACACCAGTGAACATTGACCGTTCAGCAGAACCGGTCCAGTCCGAAGTGGTGGTGGTAAGTTAAGTCCGCCGAATTCCGACATATCTGACTGCTGCTAATGTCAATTTTTCGGGTGAGACGAGAAAAAAACACATCCATTGTTTTGCACTGTAAGTACAACAGGTTCTACTAAATTAATTTTCCATACACATGTAGCTATGATTCACCACTTAAAATAATCAGCGCACAGGCTGCTCTGACTCATTCATAGACTTACCGATTAGTTTACAAATCTGTTGATTTCCACTTGATTGAATTGATGCCGAAGTCGCCGTGTGTGTTTGTTGCCAGACGACTGCAAATTAATTTTCGGGAGAAAGGTTTGTAAAAATTAAACTGTTGCCGTTAAAGGCGATCTCCTCCACTTATACTTTTAACAGTGTCTAAGCAACGGTAAACTCTCCATCACTGTTTACTTTTCTCCCGCGTTGTTTTCCCAAACATTACGGTAAACTTTAATATCTTCCGGGTTGTTCCAATAACAGTCAGGATCAGGATGAATGGGATGAATTGATATTTTGTAGTAGGCAGCAGGTCTACCATAAACATACAAAGACGACAGATTCTTTAAATAATTCGGTTTTTTTTTTTAATTGGAAGTTTCAATTAGGAATGTTTTGGTTATTTTTCATAACTGCTTTATTGTCCAATAATTACACACATATATTTAAATATTAAACCATTAGCACCTTAATTTCACATAAACGGCTTTATGTTATTTATGAGCAAATAATGTTTTTCACATACATACTACGTTATACCACAGCGAATTGTTGTTAAGAGTCTAATCATTTTTTATTTTTTAGTCGAAACTGCACGTACTAATTGAATAAATAATTACTATTTATTGTTAATCAGTATGTTGCTATATATATATATATATATAGCATTTTTTCCATTTGATTATTTTTTATTGTTATTATTTAATGTGTAGGCTATATATATATATATATATATATATATATATATATATATATATATATATATATATATATATTTAGCATAAATGTTAAACGACGATTTTATAACCTGGATAATGACTGCAAACAAATAGTGTTTATTAAATAGTGTTGTATTGATGCTTTGAAACGAGCTGTTTAAAAGAACCGATTCGTTGTGATAAGTCGTATGTCCGACAAGTGGAAGAGGGGTCCCTTGCGATAAGTATTTTATAGGAACTGTAGTCTTTATTTCCATTAAATGAACGGCTGTAAACTCAATAAAAACTACATTTCCCAGTAGAGACTTGAAACGCAGGTGCAGACAACTTGTTGCCTCGTGAGAGAAATAGGGGTGACCTCCGCAATCACAGGAGTAGTGGACAAGCCTCTGTCATTCAACCAGCTGAAAATGGTAAGACAAAATAATATTCCAAATATATATGAAAGTGTGTATTTAACTGTCAACATATGATTACGTTAGCGGAAAGGGACAGTTTTGTGGAGTACTTTATGATTTATAGCAGAACCAAAACTTTAGCATATATCTGTTAGTTCAGATCTTTAATGTAAGTTACTGGAACCAAGAATTGCATTATGTTGATTACACTTCTTAGAATATAACAGTCAAGAACTTTTGTTTGCACATGCGATATTCCTTATATCAAACATTTAAATGCATTTTCAGGTGTATTAACGCTATGATAAGTCATAGATTAGTGATTCTGAATATAATGCAGATACATTAATTTGCAACAAATGAATGTTTCTGCAGAATTGCCAAATAATGAAAGGGAATTATTTGAAGAAATGTATAAATGTCTCCCAGTTTAAAAATATCCCACTCAGCACTTCATTCTGGCAGAGTTTGCCAGGACTATTTATGTTCGTGGTGAGCCTCCTGAGCTTCTCTGTCCTGAGTGGTTGATTAAGATCAGTTATTTTCTTTGCTACCTTGTATGGCATCTATTGTTTATTATTCTATCTCTCTTATTTCGCTGCAGGCTGAGCCTATTAGAGTCCTGGTTACCGGCGCCGCAGGGCAGATCGCATACTCTCTGCTGTATGGAATCGCAAAGGGAGATGTCTTCGGTAAAGATCAGGTAAAGGCAGGATTTGGCTTATGTAATGTCCCATCACATCCAATTAAAGGATGTTGTATACCATGCATGCTGTTCGACTAATTCCAGGAATAAGCACCATGTCTTTGACAGTCCGTGTCTGATGTGATTAATACTTGCAGGTCAAAACTATTTTGTGACAGTTGTGCAAGTAATGCAGTAATGTTCACTTTCCCACTCTCTTTCAGCCCCTTGTTTTGGTACTGTTGGACATTACTCCCATGTTACCTGTGTTGGAGGGTGTCGTTATGGAGCTGCAGGACTGTGCCCTCCCACTTCTGAGAGGTACACTCACACAGAATGGACTGTCATGGGGCCCTGTGTTCTCTAGTCTTTGTGCCAGTACTGTAGTCTTAAAGGCCTGTGTTTTCACTGCACAAATGACAAGAGCTCAGAGCAATCTGATTGGCTGCCTGTATGATCCCCAGCTGAAAGGGCAGCTAAACTTAGAATTGTGGTTCCCATCAGAGGATGGTATGGGAAGGTTGTGACAGTATGTGAGCTGTCAAGTGTATGGAACAAAACTAACAACCCAAAACTCTGGAGTGCCAAACTGGATGGGTGAAACAAAATATGCCTTTGGTCATATTTCACCCCAAAAAAAAAAAAAAAAATCAGTGGCTTTATGTATATATAAACAGTATATTTTCATTCTGACATTACATTCATAATAATCACCAATTTTTTTTATTTAAAACAAACAGATGAATAATAAATACACGACAGTCCGTGCGTTCACACCTCTGCCGGAAGTCTATCATTTTCAATTTGAGCCGCCGGCGCGGAGCGTCTTGGACGACGATAGCGGCGAGGAGAAGTTAAACTCAAGTCAACTTTATGGTAATAAGCTATGACGCGGTTCGGCAGCAACCATTCGTAATGTAGAAGTGCTCCCCTTGAGAGGATACCAGAGAACGCAGTCAAGTCAATTTTGGTTCCACCCACATTAGTCCCCAAGCAAAAAAAAGGAGAAATTGATCATTTGAATTTCATAAGAAGATGCACAACACAAGATTGTCGTCCGTTTGTTTGAAGAAGAAGCATTAGGCTGCTCTTGCCACGAAGAAAACAACACAAAAATAGCGACATTTTTTTATTTTTTTGAGTTCAACAAATATTACCATGATATATACTTAATGTAATGTAAATAATACATTATTATTTCATAAATTCACATTTGATGAAAATGGGAGATATTTTAAATATGTGTTAATAAGAGTTAGGGCAATGATTGTATACAAGTAGTATTTCAGCAAAATATAATTTTTTTTCTGTTTATATCAGTCTGAAACAAGTTAATATAAAAAAATTAAAACTTTTTACAACAGTAATAGCTGACTCTTTTTACATATCACATTCAGTTTTAATAATGAGGTTTTTCACATTATTCAGGTTCTTTAGTTCTGAGATTGTTCTAAAAAGTGTATTGTTGTTTTACACTTGCTGCTGTTGTTTACCCTTCATCTACTATATACCACTGTCTGTGTCTTATTGTTTCAGAGGTCATCCCCACCGATAAAGAGGACGTTGCATTCAAAGATTTGGATGCTGCTATCCTGGTGGGGTCCATGCCAAGGAGAGACGGCATGGAGAGAAAGGACCTACTTAAGGCCAACGTTGCCATCTTTAAGTCTCAGGGGGAGGCACTAGACAAGTATGCAAAGAAAACAGTCAAGGTGAATATCCGTGACTTAATTAAGTGCTTGCACAGTTAGAAGAATTAAAGTTACTCAAGTATGAAGGCAGTATTTTGACCCTTATGTTTTAATATGCAGGTTCTAGTTGTTGGAAACCCAGCCAACACTAACTGTTTGATTGCGGCCAAATCAGCCCCGTCCATCCCTAAAGAGAATTTCTCCTGTCTGACACGCCTGGATCACAACAGGGCTTGCTCCCAGGTAAAACACCCCCTTGCTGGATGGTCCACGCCAGACGCCACGCAAATGGAGCACAATACAAAGATGCGAAATGATTCAATTTACCCTCTAACTTGTACCACACAATGTGTCCTCTAGGTGGCAATGCGTTGTGGCGTTTCAGCAAACGGTGTGAAGAATGTGATCATCTGGGGAAATCATTCTTCTACGCAGTACCCTGACGTCCACCACTGCAAGGTGATTGTGCAGGGAAAGGACGTGACTGCCTTCGATGCAGTGAAGGACGATGCCTGGCTAAAGGGAGAATTCATTTCTGTAAGTGTTGTCTGCTATGACTTCCTCCTCCTGTAGATGTCACTGTTGGCCTATTTACTATGCCACATTACTGAGTAAGCAAGAATATTACAATATGTTTAATAGCATTCATGTGAATGACATTTGTAATAATAAAGTCAGTTTAAGTAGGTTCATTGGAACAACATTCAGTTTGCACATGACTACTGACTGGAATAATCTGATCAGAATATTTCTATTGTTTCTCCTGTTTCACAGACAGTGCAGCAACGAGGTGCTGCAGTCATTAAGGCCAGGAAGCTCTCCAGTGCCATGTCAGCCGCCAAGGCCATCTGTGACCACATGAGAGACATCTGGACAGGCACTTCTGAGGTCAACTTTTTTGGGGCCCTGGCCCCCTAATTGAGAGTTACTGCTGTAGATTTTTGATTGCATCTTAAAAGCAATCTCTTAATAATTTCTACTCTAAATGTATGTGTTTACCAGCAATTTCTGACAAAATAAGGCTCAAAGTCAGCCTAATAAACAGGGAAACACAATAAACATGGAAACCTAGGGAAACCTAAAATCTTCTTTCTTCCTTTAATCTTCTGTTAAAACAGCCAATTGAAATGTCTTATAGATGCTTGATTTGGCTATGTGGAGCTAAAAAGTCAAGCAATAGGAAATAAAAATGCCCAAGGACTTTGTAATAACATTGTATATTTACATAGCATTGCTCAATAGTCTTGTTTCCACTCCCATTAAAAACAGTATGAGTTACATTATTAAGTATTTACTTCTCTCATCTCATCTTCGGTATGATGATTACATAATATGATAGACAAATTGAAGTGTTCTCTGCTTATTGTTTGATATTGCACACAAGGCAACAACTTTATTTGGACTGATGCTAGACATTTTGATTGGGCGGCCACTTGTTCTGAACTCTTCTTGCATTTGTTTTATAGGGTGAGTTCATCTCTATGGGTGTCTATTCTACTGGAAACTCTTATGGAGTGCCCGAGGACCTAATTTACTCATTCCCTGTTTCAATCAAGGTGAAACTTGAAACTTTCCCAAGATCTGTGTCTGATATCTCTTTCTTAATCTCCACTCCATGGCCTTATTTACTGAGGTCAATTCTGAGATCAAATTCATATTCACATCAACTCATCATAGTCTAATCAACTAGAAAGGTATTATTTTAGCCAACATTGCAACATTTCTCTTTTTCTTCAGGACAAGACCTGGAAGATTGTTGATGGGCTGGCCATCAACGACTTCTCAAAAGCCAAGATGGAGGCAACAGCAGCAGAATTAGTGGAGGAAAGAGACACCGCTGTCTCTTTCCTGGGAGTGTGACTGGAAACCCTGCCACATTCACCACTCTTAGATGCCCAGAAAACTCCAGAAGCACGTTTGTGAAACACTCGAGAAATCTTTATCTTCCCCTGAAACTGTTACATAAATCGTAGAACTGTATGTACTTGAAATCTTTATTCTTCCATTTCAGCTGGGTTTTGGCTGATTTTTCAGAATTGGAACCTAGTTTTGTTGTTTAGCGGGGACTTTGGTTGTTTCCCTTCCTGTTTTTGGTTTTCCATCTGAGCACAGCTGAGAAACAATAGTCTAAAACAAGATGTTATTTATTTGTAGACTGCCCCATCAAATTAATGCTGTGTAAAGGAGGAACAAAGCCTGGAAAGGACACGGAGTACATAAATTAGGTCTTTCTTTGTCATTTCCCAGCCTTTAATGAAATTTCAACTGCTACCTTAATTATGTGTTAAAGTGCTTTGGCAGTGTGGTTACTGTAACAGATTTTATATGTATCCAGCAATAAAAACTAGACATTAAAATGCTTGCACTCATTTTTAAAATACATAGTTGTCCTGCATTAATAAATCATTCTTTTGCACACTGCATTTTACAATGAATAGGTGCTGAATTTGTTATTATGATTATGTATTGTCAGTATTGTAGTGTTAAGAGTCAGGATAATTTTGGCCTAAATTAGAAATATTAGAAAAACTAAATATTGCACTTGGTCCCTGACACATTACATATTGTGTATGAAACGAGTATAGAGCTGTACGTTCTGTACTGCAAGGTCATTGGTGTGAGGTTGCTGACGTGGCCTTCTTGACTGTGTTGCCAAATCTCGATATAAAAACAATCTGTGCTGTCTTTTCGATACTTATTAAGCTAGGTGATGTTTTACTGTACTAAGGAGACCAAGCACTCGAAATCCCCAAAACGTGACTGTATTCTACGGATAAGCTAAAAAAAATCTAAACCCGCGACAGAGCTCATTGTTATTAAGCAGAAACACTAAAAGTCGCTTATAGTACACGGACATGGCAACACTGCGGCCCGACTGAAGTCAGCCAATGAGATTCGCCGTACTGAAATTTGGTGCTTTCATTGGTTACTGGGAGTTTACATTTTTTTCCTCTTTGCAATACATTAACACTTAACTTGCTTTTGTTAACATCATAAAATAACCCGCTGTTCCGTTTTATCTATTTATGTTAAAATTTAAGTGTGAACTGATACATTTATCCATAATCACAATTCATTATAACTGGGTGACAAGGATAAATCACAATAATTGCCGAAAATAATAATAATAAAAAGAAATGAATGACAAGTGGCGTGAATTATTTTGGTGTCAAAGCAGTTCTTTTCATGTAGCTAACCATATTCAACGTATGATATTCAGGATGTTATTAAACAATGATTTTGGTGAAACACTTCCGCAGCGTTTCAGTGACCCCGCAATGCTGTTTCTGAGAGAAGAAAGTTGGTTGGTCAGAGAGAGGGAAACACGACACGTCGCTGTTCCGGAACAACCTTCAGCAGCTCCCCGACAGCATCCTTCAGCCTTCAGAGTAAGACGCTTCAAATCTACTTTCAAATTCGTTTTGCAATCATAATACTTTAACGCCATGGAACCGCCTCGACCGTGTTCCTAAAAAACAAATGTCTAAAAGTCGACGTTTTTTTTCGATGCAATTACAACGTCAAGCGTCTGCTGGTTTTATGCATAGAGAGAACTGCTCAGTGATTGCGAAGTAAAATACTGCAATAAAGCCTGAAGTCCATGATAAACTATAAAAAAATTGAAGCTTCAAACAACTCATTTCTTAGTTCTATACCAACTTAACTAATCAAATCTGGCCCTAATATCTTTAAAATGAAAAGTAAGACAACGCAGACAGGATCGGGAGGATGTGATCGAGGAAGTGCGAGTGGAATAATGTGACGTGTTAAATAATGACTGACCAAAAGGGGCTGAGCAATTGCTTCATCTTTTGATATCGTCTCCTTTGAGCAATAAACGCGCACTCGAGTCGAGTAAAGGTTGACGAGGCAGTCGTTTATCCACCCTGCTTGATAGTCAGTGGGAGGGAGGAGAGAGGGAGAGAGAGAGAGAGAGATGGTTCATTTAAAAGTGCGTGTACTACAGACGAAAGCGCCCGTGAACAGAGAAAATCGATCAGCTGACCTTCTGTCTTATTATTATTATTAATACAAATTAGCGTAACATCTCGACTGGACTGTATCTATGTTGCTGTTCTTCCCATGACAGAAAAAAACAGGATTATTTTTGTTGTGATATTGAAACGAACTGCATTTCATAGAGTTTATAGGATACTGTAGCACTATGTCGCTTTACGTTGAAGGTAAGAACATAAATTAATCCTTTTCTTTTAGTATTTATTAGTATTATAAAGTACTTTTAAGGTTGTGATGGTTCTCTCGATAGAACTTGATTAATTAGATGAAAGTGATGAACTGGATCTCACCGCACCATGTAAAAGCTGTCAGTTGAATTCTGATGAGAGTGAGAGCTGAATGGACCCTTCAGTCAATGTTGACTGCTAGACTGGAAAAGTTGCTCAAGAAATCTGGCTCTACTGAAATTGAAGGGTTTATGCAGGGCATTTTGTAAACTCTTGACCTTTCCAGACTGTCGGTCCATTCCTTGCTTTGGTTTTGCTGTTTGAGGTCTGGTTCTCTGACAGCTATTCATTTGGCTTGAAAGTGTCTAATTTAAAGAGATTTTACATTAAACATAATTATATGAGTTACTGAGTTAAATCTTCTCTGACTGTTTGTGTTCCACAGTGTTAAGAATGCGCAGTAGTCATTTAAATCTTGAAATTAAAAAGCTTTAGGATTTAACAAATATAATACTAAGAAACATGATGATGACTTACTTACAGTATAGGCTACCAAGAGTTTGAGGTCAATTAGATTTTTAAAAGTAGTCTCTTATTATCACTAATTATTATTAAGTTATTCTCACCAAGGCATCATTTATCTGATCAAAAACACTGTAAAAACAGTAATATTTTTACAATTGAAAATAACTATATATTTAAATATATATTGAAACATTTTATATCACTCTGATGGCACATGTCTTATACATTTTGAAGACTATTTTTGTGGAAACCATATTTTTTCAGGATTATTTGACAAATAGAACTTTTAAAAGAACAGGTTTGTTTTTGTTTTGTTTTTTTTTTTAATTATAAACTTTACTGGCAGTAACCCTGACGAAGGCATAAGCCGTAATGCGTAGGTGTATCTGTCACCAATTTTATGGACAAAAGCCATGATCTCATAAAGGCTTTTTAACTTTTGTATATACAATTTGAGTGCCTTGGAGTATTACTTTGATTTCGACTTTACTGGCAGTGTCAGAAGATTTGACTCCTGCTATGTGACTTCTCCTACGACGACAGTCAAATTGTCTTTGTTTTTTCAAGACAACCCATGACCAAAATCAATGTTGGAGATTTCTTTCTAGCCACCATTTCTATCTCGCATGTAAATGCAGCCCACTGTCACCAAACTGTCATTGATTGATGTAAAAAAGTTTTCTTGTGTGCGTCCATTTTTTTAACACATCTTCATTGTTGTACAGTATGTATGACCTTAATGATAAGTGAGATCTTATGGGACATGGATTGCATCATGATCATGTTTGTATAGTCTGACAACAATCATAAAAGACAATTATAAATCGCACTGTCTGCACCCGGCTTTAGACTTTTGGACCTCTGGAGGTACAGTGCATGGTTTCTTTGCTGTGAAGGTGAAATTAACTATTGATGTGTTGATACACTGATCTATATAGAATGACATGAATATAATGACATGTCATTATATAGATCAGTGGTTGGTACAATCATTTATAAATGGAAATTTTCAAGTTATCTGTTTTACTGTGTACCTTTACAAAATACTCCCAGAGTATTGGTAGTATCATACTTCCTGCATCACTCCATTGTCATTCTTTATAACATTACAGCTTATTTATTATCCTTTTTTAAATTGATTTGGTAAGTAGCTGTGTACATGAAATAATGTGCAGTCAGCCTGTCATTAATGCAAAATAATCCCTTCTCTGAGGTCCATTTTTCAAGCCTAATTTAAAAGTAAAAAGCTGTTTTCTATCCTTAAATTTTATTTACTTAAAATGTTTAATTTGATTTACAGACTGAAAAACGTTTTGTGCTGTTTTCTAACAGTTTGGACTTGAGTAAAGAGAGAAAAGCTGCACTTAACCTTTACTGGCATTTTGTTTTCATAGTTAGTCTGATATTGTGATGTATTATTATAGGATTGTCAACCAAATATTGATTAACACAGAGTTGCTGTATCATGGTATCGTGAGCCATGTATCGCATTGTCACAACCTGTGTTTTCATCATACAAAAGCACAAATACTAATTCTGAGAAATACAGAAATTGTCTCTTATTTAATGCTCTGGCTGACATTGTCACTTAAGAGGCTGTTGTAGATGTTAAATGTCACAAGCCATGCAATACGTGAGAAGATAATTATTGGGGGTTATGCACAACATCATTGTTTCTGAATCTGGACTGCTTCATAAAGATGAGCTTAACCAATATCAATATGCAGATTGATATTTAGAAGTTTTTTATTTTTTTCTTCTCACTAACATTTAGATATTTAAATCAAATAAAACGACAATAACTAGTCAGGCTCTCTCTAAGCAGATGCAATGATGCCTGTTTTAATGTTTGTTCATGTGACATTCAGCATTAAGCCTATTTTGGCACACTGGCAGACGAATGAATTAAATTGGATGGTCAAGCGGAATTCAGTCAGGTAGTCAGAAATATAATGTAGAAGGAAGCACACTTGAACATGACCGATATAAAAGCTGATGTCTAAAGGTAATCAGAGTTGAAAGGCCCAATAATAATAATGATAAAGGAAAGCAGTTAACCTGTTTCTCCTTCCCCCTGACGTCAAGCTCAGAATCTATTATTGAATAAACCTAGTCAAACAAAATGTGGTTTAACCTCTCTATTGTCCACTTTCTCTCAAGGATAAAGGGGTATATTTGTGGTAGAACAGGGAAGTCTTGAGTCACACCTTATAGTTCAGTCAGTGTCATTGCCAATGCAGGAAATTAATCCAGATTCATGATGCCCATTGATTAAACCCATTGATAATGTGTGCTTTACACTCTTTAAATGATAACAGACTGTATCTGTGGTTTCATGCCTTGCCTTCTGGTATTTTCATTTTGGGCCAAAAGTAAGGCAGTGGAATGTACAATTATCAGAAACATCTGCCAGCTTCCTTATCATATGGAGATACTGTACTATCACTGCAAATGATATTTATTAACAACTGTATTTAAAGTTTGAACACACCATCTATATTCTATAGTACGACTACTCATACATCATTAAAATGATGTGAAAAACTTTAACATTAAGGTGTATGGTTTCAATTGTAGGTCTGAGTAAAGAGGGATTACCAAGCAACCACTACAGGATGGCTCAGTTTCAGGAAGTAATGCGACAGCAGCTGGAGAGCTCTATGCATGTTGAGCTGGAGAAACTCTTAAGCACGGTCGAAGGTCCAGAAGCTGAGGTGAGATACAAGCTTAAAAAAAATTCAACACATTTTCAAAAATTCAGCGAACTTTGTTATGATTTTAAAAGAGTGATTTAGACACTACCATTAAGTTTTTAAAATGTTTTAAAAAAAGAAGTCTCTCATACTCACCAAGGCTGCATTTGTTTGATCAAAAATACTGTAAAAACAGTAATATTGTATAATAGTAGATATTAGAAAATATTATTACTTTAAATAACTGTTTTTATTTTAAAATGTAATTTATTCCTGTGATTCAGCATCATTACCCTTCAGTGTCACATGATTCTTCAGAAATCCTTCTAATATGCTGATTGCCACTCAAGAAACGTATGTTTTTATTATTATCAATGCTGTAAACATTTGTGCTGCTAAAATATTTTGTGAAAACCGTGATACATTTTTTTTTCTTCACGATAAAGATAGTAGTATTTGACTGATTATGTAATCTCAACATGTCAGACTAAGAGCCTATCTGCTCCATGTTAAATAAAACCTTTTTTTATTAGGCTACTGATATGACTTGAGTTTTTATCTCAAGCGAGTGCACTTTTAATTAAAAGTAAAAATCCTTTTTTTATAGTTTCACAGTTTTAGTGTGTTTAGAAATGACAAGGGAGCAAAGATGAGAAATGAAAGGAAACCTCTTTGGGTGCAATCTGAGTGCTGTAGCTAATGAATGACGTGCCAGGATGACGGGAGAGATTTCATTGCACTGCTGAGCTGATGTTTAATTAGTCTCACCGTGAGACTGGCTTCATCATTCATGATGCATCTTCTCTCTGGGATTTCTTCAGACCCTACACACTTCCTTCTGTTCATCTTTTACCCTTCTTTCATTTTTCTTTCTTTAGCTACACTGAAATTCTCAGTTAGTTGAGTTGATTTGATCATATAGTAAAACTCTGAGCTGTTTGGTGATCCACCCCAGTGTTTCGTCAGCACCATATGGTAATAATCAGACTTAGCCGTCCTCACCGTGACACATGCTGACTGCTTGTCACCCCTCCCTCTCCATAACACAGAGTCCAATAAACCCACCCAAACATTTACTGCCAAATGACATATTAAAATCCACACCCTGCTAGATCAAATAAAGTATGATAAGATAATGTGAAGATAAGTCATCAGTTTACAGTTGTAAACATTGTAGCTGCCTTTTAAGTAGGGATATCAAAAGCACTGGTACTTCAGTACCACATTGATTCTTGACAATCAATAAACCAGTAGTGTTTTCTGATTCACTGGAAGCAACTTTTGACTCTTACATACGTATTTGTAATGAAATGAAATGTATGTAAACATAGTAAAGTTAATGTAAACAGATGGGACGAAAATGGGATGTTTAAATATTAGACCTTCCAGGGAAATGCATTCTAATAGACCTATTGCTGTCTATCATTAATCAAACAGTAAAGTAAAGTGTTGACAATATAATTATTATTTATATATACTTCTGCTCAAAAGATTGGGGTTGGTAAGATTATTTTAATGTCTCTCATGCTCACCAAGGCTCCATTTGTAGAAAAAACAGTATGTTTTAAATTGTAATTAGTTCACATTATGTTTTCTATTTATAAATATATGTTTATGTTTGAAATATAAATATTTAAAATGTATTTCAAAATGTAAATGTTTACTATGTATGCAAGCAACGGCAGCGCAATGAAACCTACAATTGAGTTTAGCAATGCATGACATCACCCATTTAAAGAAGCGACCGGTAACGCCGACCACTACTTTTTCCTCCACAAAACCATCTAATGGAATAATTCAGAAAGATATTAAAATTTAATAAAATATTTACAACTGATGCGTGTTTGCACTATTGTTAAAAAAAACAAAAAAAAACCCATCTTGAATTAAAAAAAAAAGGTGATGCCGACGCCCCCTTGTAAATGCACCTTAACTGTTTCTTCTCTGCAGTCAAAACTTCATTATCTTCTTACAAGGTTTATGTATCAAATTTACACTTTGATTAAAATACAGAGCTATGGAAGTAACTTTAAATTCTCAGCAGGCACAAGGAGTTTTATGGATTTTCATCAAACAGGTTTTATTTATAATGATGTGCTCAGTGAGAGGCCTGAGGACCCAGCAATCTTTCGCAGCAGGGTGGTAATTGTTTCAGAAGTTCTAATTGTCGGATTGTACAGAACATGATAAGAGAGGGTTTTTTTATATACTTTTTGTTGTTGTTTTGTTTTTGTTTTTTTTTTTAAAGAAAAAATGCTGATGTCTTTAAATTTAAAGGCAAATATAGAGGTTTAAGTACTAATGATTGAAAAATCCATATTGACTCGCCACTATTCTTAAAATATCTCTGTGTCTAATGTCAATAAAGGTTATGACCTGGTTATGGAGGTTAATTGGAAAGGTCTATAGTGGCATCATCTGCTAAAATAGGTTGAGTTGTAAGTATTTGTTTCTCAGAAGGAGAAAACAGGAAGGACAGTCCTCAATAACTTTTCTTTTTTGCTTGCTCTCTTCCCCAGGTGTCTAAGAAGGATTTTGAAGGCTTTAGGAAGATATTCCACCGATTTCTGCAGGTGAAGGGACCTTCAGTAGAATGGCCAAAAATCAACAGGCCCCCTGAAGACTCGGTAAGATAAGCAATTGATTGATTTCACAAGCATATTTCTTACACTTGCTTGGATTCCTAATTTAGCCCACATTTGGTTACTTTGATTGCAGACATAAGCTGAATATGCAAAGAAAGTCAAAAACTATAAGACCGAGAGGTGAACGGCACTCAGAGCCTCTGCTTTAAGTTTCACGTGTGGCCATTAGTATCATCACAGGCTCAGGAAATTAGCCATCTGTGATTAAAAGCTTCCCACATTCCAGCATTAATTAATTTGTATGCCATTCATACACTTAAGTACATAAGTATCCAAAGACTTTGGGTCCAGTTAGAGTTACAGTATATTAGCCTGTAGATAGACATAGTGTGAATAATTGTGTGTTTACAATAAAGGAAAATTATATATAAAGTTAGAAAACTATATATAAAGCTTCGTCAGTAGCGGAGTGGCAATCGGGAGAGTCGGGAGTTTTCCCGGTGGGCCGGTAACGTTAGTGTTACGAGGCCGCAAGGGCCGGCCCGGTCTGATAAAATGTATTTATTGGAAGTTCGCCATGGCCCAAGCTAAGGGAAGAAAACAATTTTTTTTTTAACATTTTTTATAACGGAGCATATATTTGCACTAAATGCCGGTCTTTATAGCAAAACGACACCCGTCATAAAACAGCTTCAGTGGCGTAGGTCGTAGGGCGTGAAGTGTTTGAATGCAGCTTTTTGATCCGCTGAACGCGAGTTCGAATCCGCCTTGCCGAACTCTCTCTTCTCCCTTTTCCCAACACAGATATGTAAAGATGTAAAATGTAAAACCTAATTTTATATTTTATGTTATATTTTGCCAACGAACTAAAATTGAAACCATATGGCGTTGCGCCATTATAAGAACTGACATTAGAATAGCATCCAGTTTGTTCTGCGTGATTACTTTGCTCTCGCGATCATCTGGTGTTTTCTCCTAAATAAAAGCTCAAGGGTTTATTTCTTGCAAGTGAAGAAATTAGGACAAAAGTATTTTAATTTTCCTATATTATAGTGTAATGTAGGTTAAAATATACTTTTGAAATACTCATTTTCATTTACACATTTATAGGCTATAAATGGATTTTACAGTACGTCATAGGAATAATTATAAATCATTATTACATTATTATAATAATTGTTTGGCATCCTAAAACACCATTGATAATGTAATGCAAACTGAGACTCTCATAACTAAAAAAATATTTGAGCCCTCTTTATTGTCCTGGTACAAATTAATGTTTTTTCTTTGTTCAACGAGCAGTTCATGGGTCTTAATTTCGATCTCTCAGAGAGCATGAGATTGATGCATTATAACCTTAAAATGTCCAAAATTTTCTTGCGGGGGACCATGCCCCCGAACCCCCCTAGAGGCACAGAGTCCATGCTACTTTTAGAAAGTACTATGGGAAAGAACGACCGCATTTATGAACTTTACTCCAGCATACTAGTACAACAAAGTTCCCTTTAAATCAGCAAAACTGTAAATGCTATTGGCTAATCGTGCCGGCGACGAGGGCCGTGGGTCTACGAAATTTCCCGTTTTTTTGTGTTTGTGGGCAAGGGAGAGGGTGTAAGAAAGACAAACAGTGAACAAAATTGTCTCCTAATTTGATTTGGCGGTGTGTGTTTGTGTTTCACATAAAGAATCCAGTGTCGGTCTGCTTTCCTCTGGGTCTGTGATGATTATGCAATGCTCTGTAAGAGCCAGAAACCCACACACAAGTCTTTTAGCTCCAAAAGGAATCACATGCAGGGTGTACTTTGAAACTGCTTGTGAAATGCTATAGTCTGCAGCGTATAGCAAGGTTATCTGAACAGGATATTAAATGCATCACTCCAAAAGAGTTCGAGTTATACTACTCGTGCAACTGTATTTAAATAGGGAAAACGTGAAGGTGTTTGTTCGCTTCTCTGCTTAGCCCATATTGAATGAATTGGGCTAGTTAAGTGCTATCAAAGTGTCTCGCGCTCCAAAGTGATCGGGTGCACACACTGAGACGACAGAGGTATGCATCAACTCGTCTTAGTTAAGGGAATAACATTTTAATATGAAAAAAAAAACGGTGGAGTATCCCTTTAATGCTAAATCCTGAAGTATCCCTTTAAGGATATTTGGAGAAGGTGAGGTTATTGTTGGAGAAATTCCTGCTATATGTTTGGTTTGGGATGGGAGGAGATAGGACCTGAGGGATAGGCTCTATGTACTGCAGTATTTTCTGTCATTGCGACTTGAGAGTGTGTCATTTGTTGTATGTCCTTATGAAAAATGTCTTTGAAAAATGTCCTTATGTCTTTGAACAAAAGTAAAACGTATTCTCCGCTAAACATCTGCTGGGTGTATAAAGGCTAACAAATTGTTGCCAGAACTTGCCACATACCCTCTGGAACCTGCAACATAATGCCTTATGTTTGCTGTAATAATGACCAACGTCTTCCCATTAGATATATTATCCCCAAGATAAGTTGCTGATTGACTTGTTTGTGGTGTAAAAACATCAAGTCACTGGAACTTTGACCCAGACATTTTTACCCTCATTTTATGTTGATTTCATCATGATATTTCGCACCCAAACTCAGTTCAAAAACCTGATTAGCTCAACTGTTGCATTTTAATGCACATTTTAAATTTAAAGCTACAGTCTGTAGTTTTTCCTCTTTGTCGCCATCTCTTTGTTGTCTTTTCTTTCTGAATGAGTCTAGTTCAAGTCTTCCTGCCTTAATTCACCAAAGTAATTACTCCAATCTGTATGCAGTGCGTTTTTAAATCTGATCTTAAGGTAATGTTTGTCATCAAATGCCTTATTACTTCTGTGAATCTTTAAGCACTGTAGTTGTTCATCAGCCTCTCTTTCTGCAAGATGGAGAAGCTCTTCTAATGTGCTTACGATGCAAACACTTTCTGACTGAGCAAATTACATTCTGGTATTGTGATGCTGTGGGAGTTGTGTGAGGTTTTTTATCCTGTGTGATGTGTGAACCGGTTTTAGGTTTAGAGCAAATGGAATGTGGCTGACACAGAAACAACAATTCAACAATCTGACCAACTCAACCACTGATCTATATACACGGCTCATGACGTCAAAGTGAATCCACCTCGCCCACATTGGTATTCCCTACCCTAGTATTCTCACATTCTAGTGAATAATCATCTGATTTTAATGAGAAAACTACGTAATGAGTCAGTGTTTTTATGTCTGAAGTAAACATCATAAACATTTGAATGGTTATTTGGGTAACACTTTACAATAAGGTTCATTAGTTAACATTATTTAAGGTATTAACTAACATGAACTGACAATGAGCAATACATTTGTTACAGTATTTATTAATATTAGTTAATATAATTCCAGCTGTTCATTGTTCATGTTAGTTCACAGTGCATTAACTAATGTTAACAAACACAACCTTTGATTTTAATAATGTATTAGTAAATGTTGAAATTAACATTGACTAAGATTAATTAATGCTGTATAAGTATTGTTCATTCTTAGTTCATGTTAACTAAGGTATTTAACTAATGTTAACTAATGAACCTTATTGTGAAGTGCCGTTATTTGTTTAAAGTTAGGAATTTCCCCTGCTTATTAAAAGTTACATTAATCTTCATTATAGTTGCGGATGTCGATCAGCTGATCTGATCGACAAGACACCTCAAGATTTGTTTTACAAATTTCAAAATGATTCTTCTGAAATCTAAATATGCTTTATAAGGCAGGTGCATACAACTTAATTCACCATGTACAGTTATTCACTGTGCTTATGTAATTATGTTGTGTTATGTTTTTATTAATACAAAAATTGTTAATTATTCAACAGTGTTTTCAATAACGGGATGTATATTGAATCAGTAAAGATAAAGACTTAACAAGGCTATACAAATTACACTTAATTGATATGCAAACTGTCTTGCTTGTAAAAAGCCATAGAATTTGAGCTGACCTGTGGCTTTTTAACAAGTTCTCTAAGAGTCTAAAAGAGACGTTGGTCAACAAAAAAGCTAAAAATAATAATATATCCGCTTCACAGCATGTTCTGAGAAATAAAGCTGAATTCGTATGGATTTAAAGACATGAAGCTTTATCTCACTCTTTCTTCATTTAAGCTTTATTTCACTCCTTGGCAATGTAGAGAAATCCAGTCATTTTGTAGATCAGTGGATTCAACCTGTGCACCTGGTTTAATGTAAAGGATTCCTACCCTTGTTTTGAAGCTCATGTCTCTCATATTTTCTTTTCTTTATCAAAGTTAGGAATCCCTGTTGTTTTCTTTATAACTGGTTAGTTAATTAAGTCAGACAGGTTTCTGGATTTGGGTTTAGTCATGTGCCTTTAGTTGGCACAATTATTCCACCTCAGTTGTATTAAGTAGTCTGCACTAAGAATATAGTGTGTGTGTGTGTGTGTTTATCTTGTATTTCGGTCTCAAAAGGAAGGATTTAAATGCTGATTACTACCGTAATCTGAGCACACACTTGAAAAATAAGACTTAAGCCACATCACCACAATAATTACAATGCCTGATCAGAGGTTAAGGACATTGGGTGTTATTCATGAAACATGAGCAGAACAATTTTCGGTCTAAATCGTAAATCTGTATATTAACATTTGCGCACAAACCTCCCCCCAAAGTTCAGAAATATCATGGATGTATCTCATCGCCTTTTTTTTCTTTTCTTCATGTTTGTGTTTATTTGTTTTTTTCTTGTCATAATAACAGAAACTGGGGCTTTGTGTGCTAAAAATTAGCGTGTTTGTGTGTTGATATTTTATTGGTATCTGACTCATCAGTGATGCCTCATGACATAGCTCTATGGCCCTCAAGAGGAATGAAGAAAATGGAATATTTTTTTTTCCTTTCAAAAACACACCCATCATTCTTTCTCTTCTCGCCTTCCTGTTTCCCACTTGCCATATCGATCTAGCAGTTGGACTGTTTATTTCGTTAAACATGGCCATTTGTTCCTGTCTCTATGAGAAATGTTGTGCTTGCACAATGTGTGTGATGGTTGTTTGATGTGCTTGTAAGTTGATCCTAGTGATTCTTGAAAATTGACCGCAGGCATGATCATAACAGCTCACTAACCTCAACAGTTGACCTCTGCTTTTGATTTTCCGTAGAAGAATCCAATGAGGCAACCAACAACCAATAGCAACAGCATCTGGATGAAATTTTGAAACTTGTAACTCCAGTCCTTAAAATATAAACCTCCAGATGCTGAAAAAATTTAAGTACAATCATACACAAAAGTTTACATACCCTTTGCAGAATCTGCAAAATCTTTTTTTTAGTACTGTCCTTAAAAAGATATTTTACATAAAAGATTTACATATAGTTCACAAGACAAAAAAAGCAGAATTTATAGAAGTGAACCTTTATAGAACCTTTTTAAAAAATTGTATGCCCTTTACATACCCTTAGAGGGCATAGCTATCAACCCTCCCGTTTTTTTCCGGGTTTCTCACGTATTTTAGCTCTTTTCCCGCTGTCTTCCCATTTTATATTTTCCCGTAAAATATTCTTTATTTTTATGCTCTGACTGTGTGAGACATACAAGCTCGGACAGATTCAGTTTGAAGTCGTTCATCCTCGGGCGCGGTCACTAAAAAAGTTGTACACAGCCATGCGAAATGAGGTCTTGCTGGTGTTGTGCCGAATTTCGACCCCCGCCAAATTATTACCCCCCTAGTATTGGTAGGTTTAGGATTAGTTGTGGGGGAGGGGTTAAGATTAGGGGCGGGGTTGGGATTAGGCAATCAGGTACTGACTTCAACGAGGGGGTAATAATTTGGCAGGGGGTCGAAATTAGGCACAACACCGGTCTTGCGCACCCAACGCGTCATTTTTGCCGCGCTCGTGCGGACACGTCGAGTATACGCCTTATTCACGGCAGCGCCATCTTTGATTTTTAATGAGAATGAAAGCGAGGCTGTGAGGGATAGACTTGCATCTCTTCAATGGGCTGTACTGTTATTTAATGTGTTTTTGGATTGTTTTGCTCATGAAACACTGGAAAAATATCTTTCAAAGAAATGTCAGTTGACCAAAAACTCCCGACAATGTAAGCTGTGGAAAATTGTAAGTAATCTAGCCACTTTATTCAGCTTTTTACGGCGGATGACATTGGAAACACGGTAAGTCTATCCCTCACAGTCTCACTTTCATACCTGTCATGGTGCTGCTCTGAATAAGGTTTATAAAGGCTTTACTCCATGTCAGCGCGCGCTCTGATCGGTAAAGATCCACAGACCTCTCAAAATCATCTCCTTCACTCAGCCTCCGAAGCACCACTAACTCCCCCTCCATTTCCCCAAAGCCCGTCGGTTTCCCTCATAAGCTGATATTAGAGTATTTAAACATTCTCTATGATATTTTTTTTAAATGACACAGTGTCTCTTTTTCTCACACATATGTAGGCTAGTTATAAACTCTTTAGACTTTTAATGGTTAGTGCTATATTTTTTAAATTTGAGGGTAAGAATTGTGTAAAAGAAAAAAAATCCCTTATTTTGGGGAAATCTCACTTATTTTCAATGTTCAATGTTGACAGCTATGTTAAAGGGTTAGTTCACCCAAAAAAAAAAATTATGTCATTAATGAAAAAAAAAACATCCCATATGTGGCAATTCTATGGGCGAAATTGACTTGATGCTAGAGGTCAAAGGAGAATAGGCCGACTGATTTGAGCTGATACAAGAGCAACTTTGACTGAAATAACCACTCGTTACCACCACTGGTTTCTTGAACACGACACATAATATTAAGAAAGGGTACGTAAACTTTTGAACGGGTTCATTTTTATAAAATCAGCTATTTTTTGTTTTGAGGCTATGTAAACATATTTATTCAGGACAGTTCTAAATAAAAAAAAAACATGCATTTTGTATTCTTATTTTGTTAAAATAATTAACATTTTTGCAGATTCTGCAAGGGGTGTGTAAACTTTTGATCACGACTGTATGCCCTGACAAACAGTTGTTTCTCTTTCTTGTCTTTGTTTCAGATCCAGCCATACGATAAGATTAAGGTGAAGGGTATACCAGACAACATAGCGGACAGTCTGAATAAGCTGGTGGTTGTGAAGCTGAATGGAGGACTGGGAACCAGCATGGGCTGCAAAGGGCCCAAGAGCCTGATTAGTGTCCGTAACGAGAATACCTTCCTGGATCTGACTGTCCAACAGATCGAGGTTTGTCACATGACACTGGCAGTTACTCTGTATAGTTTAATCCATGGAGGTCTATAATATCTTCCCATTCATCTCAATGACAGTTTTTCAGCAGCTAAAGTGGCCATGCTAACAAGTCAAACATCAACCCTTGGTTTAAACGTGTCTAGTTTATTTGTTTCCATGAAATAGAAAATTTCCTCTCTACTGTGTATAATTTGCATTTTATTATGTAATCAGCTTTTGGTAAAAAAAAAAAAAAAAAATACATTACTGCAATTCTCACATTCATTGCACATTTTGCAAGATGATGTCTTTCTAATATCCTTCAGTGTTTTTTTTTTTATCTGTAGAGGACACACATTCAAGTATTGTCTCTTGTAAATGTATTTAAAATAGGAGAGATTCTCCGATTTGAATCCAAAGAAATATAAATCACTCCAGCTGTGGAAAAAGCAGCAGCTGTCTGAGAGATTTGAAAGTGAGCAAATAGACCTCCACCCATAAGTTTTAAATCACAAACACATGTTCCTCTGGCTTTCCCTTCTCTTGCTCTCCTCATCTACAGCTGTAAAACACAGGCACATTCCTTAATTTATACAGAGCAAGCA
Organism: Pimephales promelas; assembly: GCF_988280905.1. Lineage (NCBI taxonomy): Eukaryota > Metazoa > Chordata > Actinopteri > Cypriniformes > Leuciscidae > Pimephales > Pimephales promelas. Next base: position 21,645,375 of record NC_142783.1, read on the forward strand.
TTTTACACCAGGAGCAACAGGCTCTGTGCTGGTTATTTTTCTCAGTGCCATGGACTGTAGGTAGTGTGCATGAAAGAGAACTTAGGGTGAAAACGAAACAGAAAGGGCTGTGTTCTGGGCAAGAGGGAAAAAGATAGGGGCAGAATACTGAGCCCTGTGGGACGCCCTCGCTGAAGAACACTCAGCCCAGTGTCTCTTCGGCAGACCATTTACCTGCCTCATGTCGTCAGATATCCTGCTCACTGAATAAGGCCTATTAGTACATGTAAATAGGTAATCTGTCCTTCTTCTCCCACATAAATACAGCCTGTCGTTTCTGTTCTTGGCAGGCCTTTAGCAAGCCCTTAGGCCAGTTTATACCATTTGGATTCTCTTTGGCTTGGACTTCATTACAGGAAACTGACCTAAAATCTGTCAACACATCGAACAGTGTCTGAAAGAAGATGATGCATATTTTTTTTTACAAACTTTGTAGTTATTAGGACAGGTACCATAAATACAGGGAAATTGTTTGTGGGTAATTCTTCAATTAGATGAAGATGACATGACTGTAAAAAAAAATTAAACTTTTAATATGTGACTGAACTTTCACAAGATAGTTTATGTATGTTTGTGCTATGTTGAAAGCTATCAGCATTCATTTGGACACGTGTCTTTTTAGTAAAGCGTTTCTGTTAATTTATCTGAATATTTTAAAGTCAGCGTGAAACGGAAGTTGAGATTTGACATTTGTCAAAATTTGTCATTTGTCAAAAATGTATTTTTTTTTCTTGCTGTGACGTATATCCGTGTATATCAAGTATGGCTGAACTCTCGCAGTTTAACTTTACAGGTTTGGGGGTATCTAAATCTTGCACCCAGCCGCAGCAAAATTTTCATAAGCTTCTAATGACTTAAATCTTCTGAACTCTTGCATTGTAATGTCTTGGGCAGTAACGTTAGGCACTGATACCATAAACCAGGTAATTGATTATGTCGGGGTATGTGAAAGGTGGTAGTGCTTTGGGTCTCTCGTCCATTCTGTAGCAGGTCATAGAGGTCCATATGCTCTGTTGATGCCAATGCAGCTTGGTGTTGTTATTAAGTCTCTCCTGATAGAGCCCCTTTCCTTTTGCTTCCCCCTTCTTCATTTATTCCCAAGAAACTGTGCCTTATCGCAAAAATGCAAATAAATATCAAGCTGCTCTCTCTCTCTGTCTCATGGTCGAAGTAACCATGACAACAGATAGTGTATCCTTCCAAGATGGCGAATCCTTCCCACAATGCAATGCGGAGTGATACGCATGACGTCCCATTCTCATTCTCAATAAATATTTTTGAGTCTTTATTTTCTTTTATTTGCTTACTCAAGTTCTTGTTAAAACTATCCCAACTAAAACGGAATGTTTTATGTACAGAATGTAATAAACCTGCTAAAGTGTCTCAGACACTTTGAACTTCTCAAATCAGTGATTCAACCGGAAATAGTATCAATGAGAGACATTGTGGGATTACAGTCATTGTTAGCTTGTTTACAATGTTAATAGATAAAACATGAATTAACTTGCTTGATAATGTTTTTTAGTAAGTCCTTTCTTTTTCTTTGGTCTCTTCAGCACTTGAATAAAACGTATAACGCAGATGTTCCACTGGTGCTAATGAACTCTTTCAATACGGATGAAGACACCAAGAAGATCTTGCAGAAATACACGCACCACAGGGTCAAGATACACACTTTCAACCAGAGCAGGTATTACTTTAAACTTTAAAGTTACCTACGCAATGTTAGAGTATCAGATTTCAATAAAACACATCGTCAGATTAACTGAAAGGACAAATATTTTAAAGGATTATCGCTGCTTCCATAGACATCCATGTATATTTACTGTACATATGTTTTTGCTAGAACTTATGTGTATTTAAATGTTATTTTAACATAAAATAACCATTATATGATTGAAAACCCTAAACAGTCAGTCTCTGGTTCAGCTAAAGCGCAAACGCAGATTTAAATTTATTTAGGAGTTGACCACATGACACACTGAACGTTCTAATCGCACTAGCGTGATCATACCCTTCAAAGGGTTAACCAAATGTAAAAATATACGTTTTTGTCTTTTGGAAGCTGTATTCAAATCCTTTGGCAATAAACTTTGGGGCTTGTGCTCCCTCGGTTTGAATGGGCATGCAACTGCATTTATTCATAATTTTTTATATCTAGGAAAGGATTTATCTGACTTCTCATAGCAATTATTCTGAGTATAGCTATTTAAACACAGAAACGACAGATATATACACAGGAATAATGTGATGTATTTAGTTTGAGCACAAAAACTCAGCAGATGACATCACATTAACACACTCATCTAACAAAAACGCATTTTGTCATTCAGGTTTTAGCGCAGGGTGAAAAAAGCTGCATTTCTACACGTTCATAATGCATGCTGCTGACCCTTAGCCTGCTAACACTTTAAACGTTTTGTAAAAACAAGTTAAAGATTGATGATGTTTCTAAGCAATAATAGAGATACGGTAATATTTAATGGACTTGTCAGATTTGAAATTTATCTCAAAGCTAACAAGAGACACTCGTGGGGAACGGTTACATATACTATTTAGAATACAGTGCTAAATAGTATGAGTAGAATAAAGACAGCACATACTCAGTCTCGGTTGAAGCTGAAGCTTGTGGAAGAGACAATGTGATAAAAGGAAGAGGAGGAAGATGAAGGCTGCATAAAACGTCAGATGTTTTCCCTGGCTTCATTTGACCTGAATAAGCCTGAAATGCGGGAGCTAGAGAACATTTTAGAGCCCCTCTGAAAAAACATTTGCATAAGCAAAGCATGTATTTTTTGTGCTTATAATCATAAACAAGGCTTGTTTTTTCTGTCTGTAAATAGGAAACACTTTTTGACACTATGTGTGTGTTTGCATCTATTTTAACTGTCCATTTGATCTATTTTATGACTTGTAGTTTTTAGTGATGTGTGATGCAGAAATAAAGTTTTTACATGATAGTAATGATCATTTTCATATTATGGACTACTGTTTTAGTATTATTTGTATATTATTATAGTATTTATTAATATTTAGAATTATCTTTTATTTTTGTTTTAATTTGACTTAATTTTAGTAGTTTTGCTGTGTGCTTTTGTCATTTCTTCTATATATATTTGGCTTTAAATATATTTTTATTTCAGTTTTAGTAATTTTAGTAACTTTTTGGTTTTAGTTAACAAAAACAACATAGAAGATAACAAATCCGATGCTCAGTAATATAAATCTATATTAGAAATTCAGACTTCTTTCACTGAATTTTCCAGGTATCCACGGATAAATAAGGAGTCTTTGTTGCCGGTTGCTACGGACATGGGTATGACAGGAGAGAATGCAGATGTGTGGTATCCACCTGGTCATGGTGACATTTATGCCAGCTTTTATAACTCGGGTCTTTTGGAGCAGCTCATCGCTGAAGGGAAGGAGTATATTTTTGTCTCCAACATCGATAACCTGGGCGCAACTGTAGACTTGTGTATATTAAATCACCTGGTGAGCCAGCCAAATGGCAAACGCTGTGAGTTTATCATGGAGGTCACAGACAAGACCAGAGCAGATGTGAAGGTGAGAGAATATTACTTGAGTGATATCATACAGTAGTACAAAAAAAAAACAGTGTGACTTGTGTAACAAGAAATTCTTAGAACAGATACATATAAGCAATTCAATAATTTGCATTTACTTCCGTAGGATTTTCCTTTTACATTCATTGGCTTGGGTAAAAGATTTGTTAATGCGTGTATAAATATATAAGTGAGGTTTGTTTGTGGGGAACAAGGCTTTTGTTGTATTTTCTTTTAATGTTTCATTTTTTTTGTTGTCTAGGGAGGTACGCTCATTCAGTATGATGGTAAGCTTCGGTTACTGGAGATCGCCCAGGTTCCCAAGGCTCATGTTGATGAATTCAAATCAGTGACCAAGTTTAAGATCTTCAACACCAACAACCTGTGGATCTCCCTATTTGCCATACAGAGACTACAGGAACAGAATGCCATGGAAATGGAAATCATAGTAAACCCTAAGGTAGGAAAATTCTAACTGTAAATACTTTCAGAAACCGCAGCTTGTGTGGAAAATCAGGATGTTACATCTACATGTTATACTGAATCTACATGGACACTTTCCGTTTCAGTCGGAATTAAAGCATTTTGATTAATGAATCTGAACATAATGTTTACATTAACGCTAAATAACCGGTAGGTGTGCACGTGCATTGGATTTTATTTATTTGTTGTTGACATGTTAGAAAAGAAAACACCCCCATTCGCACTTAGTGCTTTACACCTGATGAAATAAGTGCGGCAAAACTGATTAAATGAACGCGGCAAAAAAAAATTTGGTCGAATCAGAACTTATTGACCAATTAATCGACTGGAACAGTACAGCCCTATATTTTTCTATTCTTTACACAAGCATTTTAACAAGCTAGCTAATATTGTGGAGACCGTATTTGAGTGTATGTTTTGAACCATACCCATTATCTGATTTGAGCAGATACAGATTCAGTGTGACCAGGGGATTTACATTTACATTTATTTATTTAGCTGATGCTTTTATCCAAAGCAACTTACAATTGCTATAAATGTCAGAGGTTGCACACCTCTGGAGTAACTAGGGGTTAAGTGTCTTGTTCAGAGACACATTGGTGTCTGCGTCTGGTTATGACACAGTATAATGCATAATTCATGCATAAGTTTTATTTTTCACAAAGTAATTTTTTTAATGAAAATGTCATAACTGGAGTGACAACTGGTGATGTACTGAATGCTCGACTTCTCCACTCATTTAGTCCCCACCCTACAGTTTTTCAATAATTCATTTAAGGTTTAAAAATAATTTCAGGTCCAATTTTATACACAGTGGGGTATTAGACTTCACTGAATATTTGAGGGGGATTTTATGTTTTGTTTTTTAACCTGCATATATATATATATAATGTTTTAATATTTTGATAAATGTATTATTATTTTTATTAAATTTAAGTTTAACCTAATTTATGGCGACTGTGTGATGTACAAATAATTCATTTCTTTGACATTAAGAGAATTACAAAACTGTTGTTTAAAATCCTTCTCTTTCTCTCTCTCAGACTATAGACGGGGGTTTGAATGTCATTCAGCTAGAGACTGCGGTGGGTGCAGCCATCAAGTGCTTTGATAACGCCTTGGGTATTAACGTGCCTCGCAGCCGCTTCCTGCCTGTCAAAACTACATCTGACCTCCTACTGGTTATGTCCAATCTGTACAGCCTGGAGGCAGGATCTCTGACCATGAGCGAAAGGCGCGAGTTTCCCACAACTCCTCATGTCAAACTAGGCAGCTCTTTTACCAAGGTACCACATTTAATGAAGCATTCACAACAAATGATCCATTCAAAACACATGGGGCCCTATTTTAACGATCTGAAATGCAAGTACCAAGCGCGAAGAGCAAGTAACTTTGTGGGCGGGTCTTGGGCTCTGTTGCTATTTTAACGATCTGAAACGCAATTATCAAGCACAAAGAGCAAGTAACTTGGTGGGTGGGTCTTGGGCGCTGTTGCTATTTTACCGGCGGGATAAATTATTCTTGCGCCCGATGCAAGTTTAAAAGGGGCTGGTCTGAAATTGCTTCATTATTCATAGGTTTCATCAGAGCATCATCAAACATACCCTTTAAGAACAGGTGCGTTTGTCGCTTGGCGGATTGTTATTATTAAGGTGGATTTACCAGGTTTGCGCCAGGAGCGGTTCACAGCCGAGGAGACCGACGTTTTTATCAGGGCAGTCAAAGACCGAGAAGTGACGTTGTATGGGGATGGGAGAAACCCACCCGGTTAAACAGTTGTGGAAGGAAATAGCCACAATTGTTTCATCAGCTGGCATCCCCAGGACATCGCACTCATGGTGTTCCTCTCACACATTACCAAGTCTGCGAGGCAGAAACCCACTAAGATTTGAAAACAAGGACATCCTCCTGATCTCAGCTATTGTTTCAGAACAATCATTCTCAACTAATACTTGGCAAGGCTTGATGCAGTTCTCTCGTCTTTCAGGTTCAGGAATATATCTCACGATTCGAGAGCATTCCAGACATGCTAGAGCTGGATCACCTGACGGTGTCTGGTGATGTGACCTTCGGAAAGCACGTCTCATTGAAGGTAATAGTAATATATATATATATATATATATATATATATATATATATATATCCTTATATATCCTTATATATATATATATATATATATATATATATATATATATATATATATAAGGTGTTCCTTATATATATATAAGGAACACCTTGAATTCTGCAATCAGATGTTTTTGCAGGATTTTGATTATTCCTCTGTCCTCTCCAGGGAACAGTCATTATCATAGCCAACCATGGAGACCGAATCGACATTCCGGCTGGCTCTATGCTGGAAAACAAAATAGTGTCTGGAAACCTTCGGATCCTGGACCACTGAAGCCTTTGTGTCATGTGACCTGGATGCAGAATCACGTGACTGATCCACACCTGCCACTGTCCTCATAATTATAACCAACCACAGAGACAGAATCAACATTCCGGCCAGTTCCATGATGGAAAATAAAAGGCAGCACTTCTGTGACATGACCCGGATGCCAAATCACATAACCAACCCACACCTGCCACTCTCAGAGCCTCCATCATTGGTGCTGAACGCAGCACACACCGCCACAGACACCATACAACTTCCACATCATTCCAAAAACATTAGTTTTGTAGTAGTATGTGTGTGTTTTTCCTTTAGTGGTTTTCAAATTTAATGTGTAACAAGTCTTTTAATTGTGTTTTGTTTGCGTTTTTTACTCTGAGAATTCAGTATTTCTCTCGTTGTATCTATGGCATCGCAAACTGACCCGGGATCGACTTCCTCTGTTCTACTTGCTCGAAAATGTGAAATAAAGTGCAAAGCAATAAGTGTTCTGCGACAGTGAAGGATGATGTTTCCATCTTTGTGTTCTAGAATCTGTTCTAGATCCTGAAATATCTATGTCTACTAAATAAATAAAGTGCAATATGTAACAGAACACTAGCAGTGAATATATCTCCATTTCTGCTCAAGGTGGATTTCACAGAATCTCCCTGAAAATTAAACACACATGCTTGTTTTCGGCAGTAAATAATGAACTGTAATAAGGAAGCGAGGGAACAGGTATGTGCACAAGGAAGGGAAAGAAAGTAAAAAGAGTGTCTTAACATTGCAGCAGTGTTTAAGGGCTCTACACAAGGCCTCCCAGACTCCCTGGAGGCAGGAGGTTATTGTGTTCCACTGGTCCGTTAATGTGAAAGCAGCCAAGCATTAAACCTGCTTTTAATAACCTGCACACGGACCAGGAAACACACACACACACACACACATTGGTGATTTACGATCAAAGAGATCCTTAAATTGTATGTATAGTAAGAAACATGGGTATTCATTTTGAGATTTGCTATAGATACATTAAACAGTGCTATTAAACGATTGGTGTTTTTAAAGATTAACATTAAGGGAGCGTTCGATGATGGCAAAGGTCATTAAATTGTAAAAATAAGGAAATGAGTACATGTCCAACATTCAATTTGAAAAAATTCACTTTCATCTGTGTTATGAGTGTTTTGGATTAAAATCAGTTCCTGTCACATTAACAGAACCACATGGGGATGAAATGTTATTTTGGCGAACACTGTATTACTGTTGCAATATGCGCTTGTTTGAAGCAAAAACAGGATATAGGTCTTACAGATCGTGCTCTGATATGATAACCGCACAGCTGCTTTCCAGAGTCTGGTTAGTAGTTAGCAGAGGTTTCAACCAGAAAAGTCCCATGAATCCTTTTCACAAGAGTGCATGAGGCAAATTACCTCATTCAATAAATGAATCTTCTAATCAAATAGCCTCTATTTAGAAGCGTGAATCTTTACTGGCCTTACAATTCAAGTGCATTCTCAATGTATCACATTGAATTTTGTCCTTTTTATCATATAGGGTTTAGTGTTTCAGTAGTCATTAATAATAGAAATGAATATAACGATTCTCAATACTAATTTCTATAATAAAGATGAACCATGAATAATGATCATGGTTCATTAAAACATACTGAACACTTTTTTTAAACTATTTTAACTATTTAATTTAGTTGTAAAATTTAATAATAAAAGTACTTTAAAAAGTAGCTATGATAAGTAAAAAAACAATGATAAAAATAATAATAAAAGATTATAAGCAATGTGCTTTCATTATCTTGATGGGGTGATTTGGGTATTAGGTTATTTTTCCCTTTTTGCATCACACTTCGGAGAAATGTGTTGCTTATTATCATATCAGTGGTGGGCTAATATTAATAATGTTGACATGTAAAAAACATTTACCTGATACAACCAATCAAACGCAAAAACATCCTAATTCAACTGTCATTGTGCAAAATGCTGCTCCAATAATAACAATCCTACTGAAAACAATATTCACTGAGAACACACACTGTTAACTCAGCATGACTATATGGGACTTTCATGATATTGTTTCAGGTCAGTAATGAGGGTTATGGGGACTATTAACCTCAAATGCCATGCTGACATGTTCAATTATTTTGCTCATACGGAAAAAGACAAACTAAATGAAAGCAAAGAAGTGGGTATAAAGATGATTCTTAAGTCATTGCTAATCTAGATTATGTATGTTTCATCTTATTTCATTATAAATTATTTTATCATATGCACTATAAAACTTCCTGAGGCGCTTCGTGAAATGGGCCTGTTTGAGGGAGGTTTGGAAAAGCATCCATGTTTCAAAGAGTAATCCAGTTTGGGGTTTTCTGTAGGCTCATTATACTTAAGATATTACATAGTTAAGTTTCTTGATGCAGATTTTAATCTTATTTTACGGGTTGTCTCTTAAGTAGCACAGTCAAAAAATAGACTGGGAGTTTGGGTTATACTCCCATCTGCGTTGATCCATTACACACTCTGCTGTTGTAGTACTGTATATCCCTGAAGGACATCACATGACTTGATTTTAGCTGCTGCCCTCATTCTGCTGACAGAGAGGCCACTTATGTAAGTACAGACCTATCAAAACTAAGAAGAACACATTAAAAAGGGGCTCTTTGGTGAGAAACTTGAGCCTTGCTCTGCTATTCTTGCTCTGTCATCTGAACCAGAAATAAACTCCCTATCCAGACTACTAAACCCTTACATGTTTGGAATATTTTAATTAATGCACTGACATACACATCTCTAATATATTCGTCTAGAAAGTCTCATTTAGACTTGAAGTTTTTCTTTCGTTTTAAACAACTTTGAGGAAAAAAATAGGAAATTGAAAAAACTAGACATTAGGAAAAGCCTTTTTTATTTCGCCACCTTGTGGCCACCCTATTGCAAAGTGCTTTCACATTCACACCAGAAGGTATTGAGAGGGTTGGTGATTTGTTTTATAAATACTTTTTGATATAGCCTACTCGTTAATAATCTCTTCATATCCTGACAGCAATCAACAATAGAAGTGGTGTAAATATTAAAACATGTATATTCTTTGGAAGTCACAGAACAAAAAATGCTCGTCCAATCATTGCATTAGGTCTGAACACAAACACACACAAATCGGCCACAAAGAAACAGCAGCTCCTTTTACAATGAGATTATGCTGCGTTCAAACGAAATTAGCTACCAGACGCTCTACCGTTATAGGCCTTGGCCCACCCAATCAATGTCAATATCTATTTTGTAGATGGTCAAGATGCAGCCCACATGCCTAAAGCTCTTTAGTGTGGATAGTTCACTTTGAAATTAACTTTTGATATGTTTTAGCTTACCTCAGGGCATCCAAGATGTAGGTGTCTTTGTTTCCACAGTATTTTCAATTTTGACATTTTTCGGTCAAACCGTTGTTGTCTGGTCCATCCATGTCAAAGAGCATGCACAGAGAGGTCAAAATTAAACACGATTTAATGACTCGTAAATGTAAGTACACATTGATGCCCCAAGACACGAAACGAGCGGTTTGTTTGAGAAAAACAGTATTTATATCGTTTTTTACCTCGTGTAATGTCCAACTGAATCACATTCCGCCTGAAGCGTTCGCCTGCGCGTGTACGTCACTGATTGTTTGGTTTACACAGAGATTTCGGAAGTTTTACCTTTGCGATTTCCTGTGCATCTAAATATGTTTTGATCTTCACAGTGAAAGGTAAAACTTCCGAAATCTCTGTGTAAACAATGAGCTTAGCTAGCAGTAAAAAAAAAAAAAAAAAAAAAAAAACAGTAAACCACCCCCTTTAACCACAGAATTTTTATAGTGATATCAGAAATGTATTTTTAGAAACTGTTTAAAAAAAATATTGAGATAGAAATATTGGAAATATTATATATATATATATATATATATATAAATATAATACCATGGAACTTGTATAATATAGGCTATATAAGTATAAGACCATATTGTTCTCATGTGGCCATGAGAGAAAAACTTAACACCAAGAGATACTGAACATGCTTTTTAAGATTTTATTTGTTTAAAGTTGGTACAAAAATGCTAGATCAGAAACATTCTCAGCACTTGCCTTTATGCATTCTGATTTTATAGAACACAGGGACACACTCTCTCACAATCTCTCTCACACACACACACTAAGATCAAGAAGACCAGTTAGAACAAAATGACATGTCAAAGAACTCAAACAATTAAACAGAAAATGAAAAGGAAAAAAGCCCTTTACACGCCGTCTCTACAGAGACAAACGAGCGATGCCCTTTAAAAAGTCAAATGTGTCTCACAAATCTGTGTTTGTTTAATACTTAGAAAAACACGCACACGTGAAGGGATGAAGGAGAATTACTTTGCTAATGAAGCATCCTCAAAGAGGGGTGGGGGGTATGGGTGTCGGCTAAGCACAGGAGAAGAGCTAATATGTCTGTGGCGGGATCAAGCTTCATAGTCGCTCGTAGCACATTTAGCAGATTGTGGTCTAGATCTCCCCACACGCAACAGACCTCAAGATCAGCTGTCTGAATCTGAAATACTTCATGAACACATGTCCTGGTGGTAAAGATGGAGGAAACTCCCTGAGGTGAAAACTGCACCAGTATGCCATGTCTGGGTGCTGTTCAGAACAGCAGGAACTGAACAATCTCTGGAAGTTGAGCCAGAACTTCTCTGGAAGAGAATCCATTTCACACAGTTCTGGGATTCTCAACCTTTCAGACTCAACGAATGCTTACAAGTAACACAGTACAGCACATTTAACATTCGCACCGTACATACGGCAGCACGTACTACATGAAATCAAAGTCAAAAACATCATTACACAAATTCAAATATATTAGCGTACTCAGACACATATACATACACATAGAGGTTCATTCTTTGAGGGGACCTAAAATTTGTCAAAAGAGAAGAAACAATAAACACCATCATCCCAAATCTATACTTTCTTTCATAGAACAAAAAATCTTTAGTTCCTTGCACATGTGGGGACTGTCATTCATTTTAGAAATAACATTATATATATTTTAATCTGAACAAGGAGCAAATGACCATTTCTGCTTTTATCAAGTTCCCAGTAGCTGTTGGGTACAAAACAAATCACATCTCAGTATGACCAGAGTAGAAAAGCAAATAAGAAACATTAAAAAAGAAAAGAATGCTGCTTTTTGCACAAAGGATGGAAATTATTTCCCAATGTCCACAATATATCCAAAACAAGGGTGAGACAACTAAAATCATCTAAACAGAAAAGGCTCAAACAGAAAACAGACCTTACGAACACTCTTATGAACAACACATTTCAGCAAACACTCGCTGACGTGCAGAGTCAGCGACAGGACATGTGGTTTTGGCCTGTGCTTGAAGGGAGGTGAACATTTGTAGGCCTCTGGAGCTTTCTGGAGTTCAGCAAGAACGTTTCTGTTTCTCTGAGCATGACCTTGTTGGTTCACTATTACAGAGAAGATGTCACTTACATAATCATATGTATCCTATTAAAATGAGAACAAATGAGGGAAAATCTGAAGACTAGCGATGCTACAAGTGGAAGAGACTTACAATAAAGACAGAGAAAGAGAAAACAAAAAACAGCTACATAGAACATTACTCCCCAAAAACACACCTATACATTTTTACCTTTGATAAACATTGATAGTGTATTTAAATAAAAAAAAACTTTAAGTATTTATTTAAGTTAGACATATATGGAAAATGGTTATCTGTAATCTATATGTAGTTGCTTTTTGAAATTATGTGAATTACTGAATGAATGGAGTACTCATCATAAACATTTATGAATGGTGTATTGCCTCTCTATTGCTGAGTATTACTGTTAGCAAATAAACAATGTACATGCCACCATCTGTAATGGCCACCCTCACTACTTCAACTGAAAAGCAGAGCCACCCAACCAGATTGCTCAAACGTGGGTGTGCATGTGCTCTGCTGTTCTGAAGAGGTCTATTTTTTTCCTTTTTTTTTTTTTGCTTTTATTATTTTATTTGAAAATATATATTTGTTTTTCTCTGTATTTGAAAAAAGCATTATAAAGGTCACTTACAAACCAGAAAGGGAGGGAAGAAAACAGTCTGAGAGCGCAGAAAATGTCATCTTTATAAAATCAAATTATAGAAACAACAAAGAAACGCCTGACTAATGTTTGTCAAATGGGGTTACTGGGGCAAAAGGTCATAGGCAGGTGTGTTTAGTCCACGGGCCCCTGGAAGATCAGTCTGATGTATCCCTGCTCACCGTTGAGCTGCTGGGCGCAGAAAGGACATGCGGCATGGAAGGTGTGCGTTCCGTGAGGAAGAGGGATTTGACTCCAAAATGCAGCTGTTTTTTCTGAGCACACGTGACCGCACGGGCTGAATCCATGAGTGGGAGGGGCTGCATCTAGATAAAACCCCGCCTCACAGCCCAGCCACAGCGGCACGTATGGGCCACGAGCGCGACACATGGGACATTCCCGTTCCCGGCCCTCCCTTCCTTCACGCTCTGCATCTCGGTTGCCCCAGTTGTGGTAGCCGTGAACGTGGCCGCAGTTTAGGTAGACCCAGGGCTGCTTCTCGTCCACGATGTCCTTCCTTCGCATGCTAGGGAAGGCGAGAGTGTTGAAACCCACGGGACACTGGGGACGAGCAGCATTCAGCTCTTGCCGGAGCGCCTCCAAGTGTTTGACCGTGGGGGTGCGGGAAAGCCCCTCAGCGGTACGCCACAAGAGAGTCGCTCCACAGAGATCGATCAAAGAGCCATCCACCAACTCTTGAGTCTCATTGTCCACCTACAGAAAAAAAGAAGAGAAGAGGATTGAGTTATAAATTGAGCCCATATTTCTGCCTTTAACACAAAACAAATCAAAGTCAAATCTTATCAGCAAATGCATAGATGCAAAGTTTGCCTGCAGGGGGCAGTAAAGCTCCACCACTATCCATACAGTAATGATTCGATCTTGATAAGCAGCAGCAGCAGCAAAAAAAAAATAAAATAATAATAATCTAACCATTTAGTGATTAAGACGTCTGTCAGTGTGATGACACAGACATAATGTGCAAAATACACACCCTATGATCCACACATTCACACATGGTTGCGACAGAGAGCCATTACATGGTTGATTTCAGAGAGCCATCCTTGATCGACCTTTACTTTGTCCTTCGCTATACTGCATTAGCCACACCTCACACACTAACTTAAACAGCTGTATGGACACCATGTGTGTGAACTGTGCAGCGTCTACGTCTGAGCTGTGTTTTGTTGAAGGACACAGGAGTGCAAGTGCAAATACGACAGTTTTGTATTCGAGCAAGTGCGTATACGTGTGTGTGCGCATATAATATGTTGCTCTCAACATTTATAGTCACATTTCACATGTTCTGTATACAGTATTATTTTAATAATACTAATGTATACAAATGAGGAAATACTAGAAATGATCAGTATAGAGAAACAAGAATGAAACAAGAATAATTATAATAGTAATAAATGATACAAAATAAAATATATATTTCTAAACATATTTAATTAGATAAATATATATATATATATATATATATGGTACTTTATATATTTTTAAGAATAATTAAAATAATAAAATGTTTGGGCTAGATTTTTATGTTTTTAAGGAGTCTTTCACCAAGGCTGCATTGATTTGAGTTAGTTGCGTAATATATTATATATATATATATATATATATATATATATATATATATATAACGCAACTAACTCTAACTCAAATCAATGGAGCCTTGGTGAAACCAAGTTTAATTGATTTTTTTTATATATATATATATATATAAACTATTAATTTATTTAAAAACATCTTAATGACCCCCAACATTTGCACAGTAGTGTACATTATTATTACTTAGTACAGAAAGTCAATCTACAACTCAAATTTACAAAAAAAGAATTCACAGAATTCACTGAAGAATTTTAGGTCTGGTTTTCACTCGCCAACAGGTTTGGGAGATCGCTGACAAATGCCTGAAATCATAGACAAATCGGTGCTCGTTCACGTGAGCGACAATCACGAAGTGTGAATTCTCAAAGATGCCAGTGTTATATTTGGCATGCTATATCTGGACCTATCGGCGATTTAAAATCCTGCTGTGTGAATGTGTTCTGACTGAAAACTATATCGGCGATGACATACAGCCAATGAGAGACCAAGGTACAAGGCAACGGGATGTTCGGGGAGGAGTTATACACCAGAATATCAGTATTTTAAGAGATATATTTACAACAGAAACAAAGCACAAACATTTGCTTAACCAACAGCAGCACAATGCAAAATTATTCACCCCAACTCTCTTTGCAGAGCACACAATCCTTGCTCTCGCCTCCCCAACAATTTCCTCCTGCAAAAGCGGTTTTTCTTTTTCTCCTTTTCGCTACAAAATCAACACAGACAATTTGGATCGCAATCTTCTTCTTTCAGGCTATAATTTTTACTAACAATTTTTTTTGGAGTGATCTCTTGCATTATTTCCTAATTACTTCTTGCACGTTTGGTTGTGAAACGTAGTTTGCGTCGTTTTTGTGTCGTTTCACAAGTCATGCATTGTGAAACCTCATGCCGCCAATCCATTGCGTGGTTTTAACGCAGCAGCAACTGAATACAACCCCAGATAGTCACGCTGTGTGAAAGGAACAGTGACACGACTACTTTGAAAATTGTGCAGTGTGAACTCAGCATAACTTGGATGGGTTAAATGTAGAGGACCAATTCGGAGTATGGGTACTAGTATACTTGACCTTCACAGCTTAGTAAAAAAACAAACAAAAACAACAACAACACTAGAATCTGCTTAAGATTTGATGAATTTGATGTTTATAAAATTAAATATAACTAGTAATAACTAGTGGAGCACAGTAGAGGCACACAAAAAATAGCAAATCCTGCATGTGGTCAGCACTAAAAGTGTCCACTGGAAAATTGTGATAAATGTCCTAACTTCTGAACTACTTGACTGTTTTCACCAGCATCAGGCCAGTCTGAGCAGTTGGGCTTGAACCTGATCTGTTCTGGGCCAGTAAAGCCGAACGTCTCTCCACAGCAGCACAGTTGAGCAGTGTTTGCCCAGCACTGAGAGAGCATTAGATCCATGTTTAGCCAGCATTGAGCCATCAGCAGGACTCCTCAAGAGCACGACATGAACAGCAATCAGGAGCGTGTTTGTTCTGCCCATGACAACCCAGATTAATGGGGCGCCTCCGAGACTCTTGACCGTGAGTGCATGCGAATCAGAGAGAGTGTTTGAGTTGTGCACCAAGAATACATAAGCATTTTGATTTGCGTTCCTCAATGTGGCCAAACACATCATGGGCCCCATGCATATCTAGGAGACTTTACAGTCCTATATTTGTCCAGATAACAACTAAAGATAATAACTTGTCATGAGCATGGGAGGAAAGTGTTGAAAGCGGTAGTTCTCATTGGGCCTCCAGTTTGACGCACTTAACAAATCAACTTCAGATCATCTTACAGCTTTGTGTTACACCGAACAGGGCAAAACCGTCTCGCCTGGGCCGTTACTGTGGCAACAGCGTCCCAGAGCAACCGATCAATGCAATCCAACGAGCCGCCTAGCAGGGAACCATATGATTGTTTAACAGCTTAAATTTTAGAATCCCATATGACATCACATTAAAGCTCACAAATGCTGCTTCATAAACAGGCTGATATTTATGGTCTCATGAATTGAAACAGAGTATGTCTCCAATAGGGCTGGGGAGCATGATGGTACTGTATATACCTTGTGGCGGTAGAAATGCGTCAGCTGGTAGGAATTATGCTAAACCATTTAACTACAGTAACTTGTGGTAATATTTTTTCTTTTAATTTACTGGATCATCAAAAATAGGACCACTGACCATTTTCCCTCGCTGCTGAGCCGAACGAGTCTCTCTCAGTGTGAACACGTTTCCGCACACCGAAATTTCTCTCCACACGCCTGGTTTGGAGTCCTCTGTGAAACCGTGACGAGGATGCATTACTAACACACCGTTAGTAGTCAGACCATCCATCTGTCCTTCCGATGTCTTCCACTTTGCTGCTTTCTCCTGTAGGAATTTTAAAAAAAAATGATTTAAATGATTAAAAGTAGTTCACCTGAAAAGGAAATTTCTGTCATTTTTTACATGACATTCCATTCCAACATTGGGAACCATTGGACCAAACACTGGAGACAATTGACTTCCATTGTATAGACACAAAGAAAAGAACTACTGAGATATTTCTCAAATGTTCCACAGAAGAAAAAAAGTTTGGAACGACATGAGATGATGACAGAATTTTTAGTCTTGTGTTAACAAGCACTTAAAAAACATGATACAAATATTTGATTCAATGAACACCGCAGTGTTTTTAACATTTCTGTGAATTAAAAGTTCTATGATAGGTAGATAATACAATATTCAAATGAGGTTAATTCAATTCATGAGGTTGTAACTGATTTCAGAAAGAGGCAACCAGTGCATTTAAATCTATTCTGATTCCAAATCTCTTTTCATTAGAGATTTAGATATATTGGGTCTTCAGATGTTAACGCTGCTCAAAAGTAGTGCCAGTTTCTCATGCCCTGTCCTCTTTACATAAGCTCAAGTCACATTTTCTCGCTCTCTCACCCCAAGGAAGATGTTCTTGGAGGAGTCGAATCCGGCGGCATAGATGCGGGCGGTATAAGGGGGCGTTCGCTGACACATGATCCGGCATGCGAAGCGAGATATGGTGCTCTGAACTGACTGAGTGTCAGAGTTACTCTGACTTCCGGGAACTGTGTCGGTCACCACAAAATCTATTGGACTCTCAGTAGAGCGGCCAATCTGAGATGCAGAGAAAGATTAAAACATCAGACACTGCAGACATTCACAAATCAAAGCAGATGATAGTGACACCTCTTTTCTGCCTATGGACAGCATTAATTCAGGCTGACATTTTGAGCAGTGAGATTAATTGACGTTTTTGTACACAGTCCAAGACGAAGTTTGTACCTGAAACATGTCTGTATTGCTGTCTTGAGTGTACTCCACCACCACCGTCTGTACTCGGGACAACGTGTAGGAAATACTGTGCTGATCCTTGTTACTTATGGCCTAAGGAAACAGGAAGAGATACAGGCCCAAAAAAAATCAGCACTTAACCAATAAAAAATTATTACAATAAAATAGATATTTAAAGATTGTATTATTAAAAATATATTTTGATATTTTAATAATAATATAATTATATTATATATAAAAATAATCATTTATCAATGTGGCACACATATATATGTAAGCAATAAGGTACAAGAGGCTGTGCTGTATCGTAAATAAGCAACGGCTGAAGGCACGACACGAAGCCACACCATTCCACCACCACCACCAGCCTGCACAGTGGTAACAAGGCATGATAGAGCCATGTTCTCATTCGGTTTACGCTAAATTCTGACCATCTGAATGTCTCAACAGAAATCGAGACTCAAAGTTGTTCTTCCATCAGCTTGAATCAGTCGGCCTATTCTCCTCTGACCTCTAGCATCAACAAGCTAGCATTCTAAATGCATTGAAGCAACTGCCATGTGATTGGTTGATTAGATAATTGCATTCATGAGAAATTGAACAGGTGTTCGTTTCTAATAATCCTTTAGGTGAGTGTATATATACAGTATTGCAATTAATCGTTTTTATCAAGCCATCAGAACCAAACCGAACTGAAAACCGTGGTTAAAAAAAAAAAAATCAAGGTATGTATTGAACCGTGGGTTAACTGGATTTTTGCATCCATAATATGTGTGTGTGTGTGTGTGTGTGTTTATACACACAAACACAACACGGTTTGTAGATCTGGTAAAAAAAAAAAATCCATAAAAAGTTCATTGGGTGAGAGTCTAGCAGAGTCTAGCAGACTGTGGAAACAGGCTGAGAGCTGTTTGTGAGTATGTGTAAACGTATGTGTTTGTGAGGGAGCCACAGAGGGGTCATTCATGAGCTCAACAGTATCCAGATGTGTAAATGGGCACACCCTGTTCCAGCTACATTACAGCTCAAACCCACCTAGTGTTTTAACTCAAAACTTAACCAGAACCAAATGACATTGTATCTGCTGATTCTCTTGTAGTGTGTGTGTGTGTGTGTGTTTGGGTGTGTTTGTGTGTTTGTGTGTACCTTGGCCGCCTGTGGGGTGCAGGCTACGTGTACAGTGCTGGGTTTGACGCCGTTAGATTTCGGTCTTTTGAAAAGGGCAAACCTGCTCTTCCTTCTGCCACGGTCCCCGTTTGGTAGAGAGCCATTATACCTGCAGAAAGAGAGGGAGTGGGAAATTCAACTGTAAAAAAAACCTGCGCACAATATTTACTCCACCATCAATTCAGCCACAGGCAACAGGTGGTGAACAAAACAGATACAAGCATTCACAAAAGCAGAAACAAACATGAGCTCTACGGTAGATATTCAATCTAATGTTTTTCTATGGAAAAGCAAACAACCATTTAGGTTGTTAACTGGAACTAAAAGCTAATCCCAGAAATTCAAAACAAAACCCATTCCAGTCACAAAGTTCAAGATACACTCTTCATTAAACTACATATTTAGCTGTGGTGACATACTGAACTTACCAACCCCCATGGAAACAAGTTACAAGGCTGTTAAAAGTTGTGTTAATATTTAACAATATTAATGTTTTTACTATTTAAATGACGTAATTTGAATATAATTATTTTCAAAAGCATTTTATTCCTGTGATGGCAAAGCTGAATTTTCAGCATCATTACTCCAGTCTTCAGTGTCACATGATCCTTCAGAGATCATTCTAATGTACAGGAGCACCATTATCTTATGGTGGTACCAAGAAATCTTATGGTGTCATGCTGACACTTCTGTTGCCATTACTAAAGGAACCAATGGATGTAGCAAATTGATCTGATATTATCAAGATTCAATCAGTACTAAAGTGTGAAGCCCATGTACATAAAGTATTACGAACACTGCACTCGCTGTGCATTGTGATTTCCTCTCAGTGGAGGTTTCCTCTCAGACCTCCACCCACACTAACTGCCCAAGTGTGCTCCAGAAACAGCACACAGACACACAATGTTTGCAATGTGATTATAAAGTCTTAAGGACTTCATTAAGTCTTTGTTTTAACATCAACTCTTTGAAAGCATGCACTGACGTTGTTGAGTGCATTCTCAACATATTTTGGCAAACCCACATTATCCCAGTGTACTCTACAAACAAGCTGACCGATTGTGCTCATTTCTCCCGAGACTTCCCTCATTAAACTACATTCTTTCTTATATGGAGATCAGAAAAGTGAAGACATCCACCATCCACATCTTAACTTGAGTAAGTCTAAAAAAAAACACACCCTTACGACAGAGACTTTTTCTGTGATGATCTAAAGAACTGACGCATGGGGGAAAAAAACAAAGTTGAAAAACAGTGAGTCAGCAAGAACCGGGAATTTCATGGATTGAAAACATGCTGCATGTACACACACAAGAACCGGGCTGGGTATTTCCGCAGCTGTGACTTCTCGTATACGACTGCATTCCTTCAGAAACACTCCGGGAAAGACCGATAGAGGGAGGAGAGATGAAGGAAGTCTATCAGTGTCAGCTGTTGCTGGGAGGAGAGAGTAAAAAGCCATGGGAAAACAAGGTGGTGGAGGAAATGAGCCGCCTCATCAGGACACGGACACATGGAACAGTGTGTGGTCAGATGTAGGTTGCTCAAGAGAGCTTTGTCAGACCTAGAAGCTCAGTAACCAAACTTAAATCACAAATATCATTCCCAAAACATTCAAGAGAATTCATATCCGTCTCTACCAAGATGAAAAACAGAACAAAACATCCACAGAAGTAGAGTTAAACAAGATGTTTCCCGCATGTTGCGTTCCCAAATGCACATTAAAGTGACCCAAACTCAGAGCAGATGCAGAGATGGAGTTTGTGTGGAGCATGATCACTGCTGAAAATAAGCTTCTGTGTAAGAACAGAGTCATGCTTCACTATGAAACAAGCAGCGCATCTATTTATTTAATTAAATCACACTAAGCCATATCATGATTTCTTTTTTATTCCAATTAGTTGTCCAGCAAGGTAGCTAAAACCATAGTTTAGCAGTAACACAACACTTAAATCAGCCATAACTCAACACAATAATGGAGTCGAGTCCTCCAAGCGCTTCAGGATGAGAATCTAATCCAATCCATGACCTCTGAGAGCATCTAATCAAAGAAGTTAATACACAAATGCCCCTTTAGGCACCAGTGGTCATGTGATGGTATAGCGAAGTATATCGCATAGGAGGCTGTTCTGCAAATGAAAGTCAATGAAGTGCATTATGACACCCCAACACCACATTGAAAACCACATTGTTTTCTAACTGAGGGCTCCATTGTTCCCTTAAACATGCATCACCCTCACAGTTTGCCCACAATGACGTTACTAACAACACCACCAACCAACAAAAACCTCATGGCAGCTGACTTTTTTCAGAAACACAAGAAAAACAAGGATGCACATGCATAGTTGTCACTAAGCATTAGAAACATTACAAACTCTCAACTCTGGCATTACAGATGCCTCCTGATGCAGAGTCAAAGGTCAGAAGGCCTTACCCGAGCACAATGAGTTCTCCGTATTTGACTGGCACTTTGGTTGACGACGTGGAGATGTTTTCCTGGTCAGGGGAGAACATGGATGCAGTGTGTGTGGGGGAGGGGGTTCTTTCCGCTCCCAATGTGAACGCAACACCACCACACACACTCAGCTCTCAGCTCTGTCTCCTCTTCATCACCCTCATCGCTACAACTGTACAAAACAGAGAAAGAAACCTGTAAGAAAACAGTTAAGGGGCTATTTTTGGTGAGTGCCTTTAGCTGGCATATTTAGGTTAGTAAACCACAGGAAGGAATTGTAAAATTGCACCAGGCACCAGTTAAGTGATGTTTGGTGGCCCATATTCTGCAGTCTTAACCTCAATCTTCCTCATTGTAAGCTGGCTTACAGTATGGTATGTACTCTTAGACATGAGATTTGCTAACAAGGTCTAAAGGACAAACAGAAAAGATTGTGATCAGCTAAATGCAGACAAACTCTCAGACAGACACAATCCAATGGAGCTTAATGCCAAGCAAATTTTTTCCTCAGTGTTTCCAAAGTTCACCTCAGTCTGCATTTCATGTAGGAAACCTGTCCAAACTGACCCTCACACAAAACCGTGATTTGAAGGCATTGTCCCTGAAAATTCTTACAGCCTATGCGTGCCTTACTGAAGGAGGTCTTATCTGATCAGTATGGAGACAGAATAAATCCAGGTTTGTTAAAATAATACCTAAATAGCTATTTGGCTATGGATTAACATTATCTATTAGCCTGCACAGCCTAAATGGCCATTCACACAAAGGACGATAAAGATATAGTTCTAAAAAACAATCTAAATATAAAAGAATCCACACCACAACTATAACGATAACAGAAATTATATAATGGGAATCACTTTCGGAACATAGATAAAGACATTGATAGCCAATCAGAATCTATCCTGCTTTAATAAAGAGCATATAAAGCAGCGACAAAACTGCTGCACACACATAATAAACAATGATATAATCCGTTGGTGTGGATGGTAAAACAATTATCTTTATAGTCATCGTTCTTGGTGTGAACGGGCCTTAAGTGAAGTCAGAAGAAACTGAAAGCTATTTCAGAGAAGAAAAAAAGTTATTACATTTTAATTAAAGATTACAAAACAAACAATATTTTCTTTGGAAAAACATTAAGCAATGGGACCAGGGCCGTGTATTAAAAGGTTTGATGTTGATGTTTTTTAATAATATGCATTAAAGAATCATTCAAAATATAACCATGAACATGAAATTAACATGAAGTGTCCATTTGTATATATGGGAGTTGTGTCTCTATACATCTTCTCGTTCTTTGTCCCAAAACAGCAACGCCAGCAACTCTGGGGATTCTCACCCTCTACCATCCCTCCATCCAGGGAGTCTTCTTTTTCACACCTCCCTCTTTCCTTCCACAGCAATCCCTGTCCCACATACCAGACTGTTGCTATGGGCTTAAACTGCGTGTATTACTGCTGGACCTCTTGCTTTAAGGGTGTAGTGGAGAATGTGGTCTAACATATACAGACCCTGTATAACACTTTAACAAGGACTATGAGCATTCATCGGCCACTGCGCTAATAAATTCCTCACACTGAAACAAAATCACCACCTGCCCTGTATACACAATCCTGATAACACCATCAAAGCATGTGGTCTAATTGCCATACCAAGCACATGAATTGCTAACAAACAGGTGTTAGCCCGAGCTGTTAACTTAACTTTTAACAGGGAAAAATGACATTTAAAACAATTAAGCAGTGACAAAATTTCAGTGTGTTGGTTTTCCATTGTTGTTCTTGTGCTCACATCTAGCATCATTTTTAGGAAGAGTTTTGCAAAAGTTAAAAGTAGCTTGTCTCTAGACCTTGCGTCCACTACACAAAAGCAGTACAAAGTGACTTACCACAGGAGCGGCCACATGGCATAGGCTATCATTCCTGAACTGTTTAACACAACACATACTATCAGTTGAGTAAAAGTGCTTCAATGTGCACAATGAATAACTTTATTCTGAGTATGCATATCATCTAAAAAAAAAGTATTTAGAAAAATCTGAATGGATGGAGTGAGAAAAGAAGGTTGACTAATAATCTGCACTGCAGTCTTACAAGTATTGTAACTCTTAGATCCACAGAACAGGAAGTCAATGCTGCTTACAGATGATAAGAAAGAGGTGTTGTGGCAACACTACTTACATCCCTTCCTACACCAAATGCAGAGACCATTTCTCACACTATTGTACCGTGAAGTATTATAACCACAGTTCTTCCTGTTCTAAGAAATCACACCGTTACACACAACCCTTATAACCTAAAACAGAGAGACGGTGAGAGAAGGGAAGGGAAAAGAAAGGTAAAGACTTCCCAAATTACACATCAGACAAGAGCATTACACAACATTAACCGCAAGCAACCATACTAAAGAGAGTATGAACCTGTATTAACTGTTCATTTGTATGTCAGTTAGTCTTAGGCCTAAAAAAATCCAGTAATATTAAGAGGACAAACAAGCTAACTATATTTACACAGCAAAACGCACTTGATGATCTCTGTTACAATTTTACACAACAGATCATTTTAAAACCACTGAAGTCATTTGTAGTAATGCAAAGAGGGAGAGAGAAAACGAAAGGAAACAGGAAGGGAGAATAAGAGAAAAAAAAGTGTTATTTTAGAAGGTCATCTGATTTATCTTTCACTCATGCATGCAGATTTTTCAGATATTTCTTTCCTCCATCTCTCTCGGTTTCACACACAAAACCACCTCACAAAATCAGTCAAATAAAAACACTTTCGATATCTGCACATCTCCTCATCTAACTGCGCAAAAGGGTTTCCATTTCATGAAACCCAAGTGAAACGGTTACATAAAGGGTCACATGGTAAAACAGTTTTACCTTACACACTAAATAACAATAGAGAGACAGACAGCAACACACACACACACACATTAGTTATTAGTTCAAAGAGCTATTTTACAGTCAGCATCTGTCCCAAATACAGTACAGGACAGATGCAAACCCTGTTTCACACACACCCCTGCTGTTTTTGTCCTGATTTGTCTCGCACAGCCTCTGTATAAATGACCTGAAAAATAACCCGACTCCATGAGGAGTGAGACAGACCGGGTTAGCATTAAGCCTGAACAGAAATGCGACTGAGAATGAGACCCACGCAAACTCCTGATAAAAAAAAAAAATGAAATCACCCACAGAACTAGCACTGTTTCAGAGCTGATATGTCAACAGCTCTCAGCCCACAGCTTTCAAAAATACTGAATATAGTTCATCCTTTGTTTCAGTGCTGGTGAGAAGAGAGAGTAGCCAGTTCATAACAAATCTTCAGTATGCAGAGAGATTCATTACTACAGCTCAGGTTGGGCTTAAGGCCCAGTCACCACGGCAGGTTGGCTTCATTTCCACAACTTTACGAGCAAGTTTGAATTGAGTTCTTTCGCATCTTCTTGAGCTCTAACAGCTTAAAATTGCTTGAATGTTTAAACTGACAGAACCTAAAACACTTTTAAATAATAAGCTTTCACTCTACGAAGGTTAAACTTTGTTATTAATCTGTGAATCAAGTACATTTCAAATATGATCCCTATACTTGACATTGCACATCCTGCGATGTGACTATCGCAATATCGATGCTAAAATTATTGTACAGCCCTAATTTATAGGCCCATATACATGTATATATTCACACACACTGTATAACATTGACATTGGTAGATACAAACATCTGTATAAAAAAAAAAAAAAAAAGGTAGACAAACAGGCTCGATGCACACTTTTGCCGAGCCCACACTGAAGGGAGGTCTGCAGCAGACTTTTTCCTGACACTGACAGTAAAATAGGAAGACCGGAAATGTTTAGGGTGCCTTTTGGGACAGGGGCTATGACTCAAATTGTCCAACAGCATGTACGCTAGCCATGCTGTTTAAACTTTAAAGACAGCATGAACTAGAAATTGCAACTGTCTTTTCCTCCCTATTGTGACAGAGTGAAACGGATCTCGCATGAGAAAAAAAAAAATCTAATTCGATGGGATTTGACTTTCCATCAGGTATTGACTGGATCATTGTTGTTTGCTTACTGCTGCAATCTCACATAAGGGTGACAGGTTGCTGGAGGATTAAAAAAAAACACTGAAATATTCCATTAAAAATAACAAATAACGATTTTGACTTCATGGTGACTATCTGAATATAAATCCCTTCCTTTATCTTTTACACAGAACATGGCTTCAGACCTTGCGGAATATGATATGACCCCCTGTCACAGAACATAAAACATTTTGAATTGTACACATGTTATGAGCCGTTTCCATTCCTCAACAAATTTTACACGCATTTTGGAACAGTGATATGCTATAGTCTGCAAGACTTGTCAGGCTTTAGAGATGTGTGTGGGGGGGCTCAGGTACACAGCCTGAATCCACTTATGTGCTCAGACAACTCGCATACAACTTAAGACAATACCTTAAGAAACAACATGCATGCATTCAGACACACAAACACACACAATACACAAAATTGAAAAAGCTCATTAGAGTCCACAGCTGATATAACTGCATTAAAAAGAGTAAATAAAACCAGACTCAGTCTGTATCAAAAGCTTAGAAATCAATAAGTCACTTACAGACATTCAAAATGAGAGAAATGGGATTTCCCACATGCAAAGAAACACCAAAAACTCAGATTCAAACGAAAGAAACCATTTTTCTGTTGGAGTCTCCCTTTTGAGAGCTCTTGGAAGGTGAATGAAAATGAGAAAATGAGATTTTTAAGACTGAATCACAGTCTTAGGTTCTAATCTAGAGTCACTTTGCTGTCAGGGGAGGTATGAATTACAACCTAATGGCGAAGAGAACTCCTTTCATGAGTGGGTAGGATGTGGAAGCTTAAACCGTTCCCATCGAAAAATTAGGGACAAGTATCAGTTGCATCTGTGGTCTAAAATAGATGCAAGAGTAGAGAAGGAAGTTGAAATGAGAAGTTAGGAACCAGAGGGGAGGTACACATCTGCATTCAGCATGGGCATCTGGTCTGTGGGCTGGGAGTTTGCTGTGAAGCAGCTGCACACCCAACATGCCCCACTTCAGAGAGGGCAGACGAGTGATACCCACCCGCTGAACACCCATACGCATGGCTGACCACAGACGAATTAAAGCTGTCTGAATTTGCACACAACCGTGTCAAAGGAAACTTCCAGTCTGTGTGACATTACAAGCTTTTTTTTTAAAGGCTCAGGAAAGTATTTCGCCTTCAGTATTTAACAAATCTTTCAAACTGCTCTGAAAAATCAAATTATAAATAAAATGAAACTATTGTTTTGAGTAAACACAAATAAATCAACTCAAATCATTTTAAATGCTACAAGAGAATTTAGGCCTCACAAAATTATAATGTACACTATGTAAAAATGTATGCATCTAAAATAAGACACAGCAACTAATGTTTTCACTGAGCTTGCTGCAGTGCATTCTGGGATTCTTTTTTCTGCAATAGATGTTATGATGCCTTACAATTTTGGCTAAAAAAATTATGCTAACGGGGAAACATAACTTCTGGAACAGCAGGTATGTAGGCTTCGGAAGAGTGCAAATGTCTCTGTAAAACACACCAACGCACTGAACAAGTCACAAAATCCATTAATTACTTCACAAGTAACAACACAGACTGACTAAAGGATCCTAATGAACACATTACAAATATATTCCACCATTAATGAGAAACTGGATGCACATTTGATCACAGTAAAACTGCAGAAAGGAAGCAGGTGACCTTCACCTGGGCAGGAACACCAGAAATTACCACATATAACCACCTTTCCACCACTCTACACAGACACACACTGACAAATATTTGAAATAATACAACACTGTTGACCAAGACAGATGTACAGCATCAACACAATGATGAATTTGAGCTAAAGATGAAAGAGCAGATGGTGAAAAAGAGATATGTTGAGACGAATCAGATATCCAGGAGCCTGCATGCATGCACAAGAACGCAAAAGAAACACCATAACCCACAAAATGAACTTCTGTCATAATATACTCACCCTCATGTCATTCCAACCCTGTATGGCTTTCTTTCTTCTGCAAAAGACAAAAAACATTATTTTGAACGTTTTGGTTACCATTGACAAAATAACAGTGAGACATTTGTCAAAATTTATATATATATATATATATATATATATATATATTTGTTTTTGTTTGTTTGTTTGTTTGTTTTTGTTTTGTTTTTTGTTTTTTTAAGTTCCACAGAAGATAAGTCAAAGTTTTGGAACAAGAGGAGGTGAGGATGAGTAAATGACAGAATTTTCATTTTAGGTTGAACTTGAAACCCTAGTCGCTTTAATAACCAGACAGACATGTAGGCATCGGCAAAGAGTGGCCTTAAGTCACTTGAGACTTGGTGAAAAACAAAAATCAAAGCTAGAGAGAAAATTCAGCTAGGAACAACAGGCCTTTGAAGCAGCAAGAGAAACATCAAACGTTTCCTAAATTCCTACATGCTGCTGTAAAACATCTAAAACAAAGTGTTTTCTAGGGCAAGGGACTACTGACCCTATACATGCTTTGGAAATGCAAGTGGGCGAATTTTTGATGTGCTCCTTTTGTAGGTTATGCACCGCTGAACAACGAACCATGTTGGGTTTTCTGCAAATTAAAGAATTGTGACTGAAAACTAAATATCAAGCCATTGTGCTACTTCTGAACAAGTGTCTTGTTTTAGCACAATGAAGAGGATGTTGAGAAAAAGAGAGAAATGAAAGATGAAAACAGCAGACTAAACTTTATTATCTTCATGGGAAAGATCGTCTTGAGGCATCTACCAAAGATTGGCTATTCTAAACAATCAAACCCTGATGTCTGAGAAAGTCAGTGTCAGTCAGTGTTTAAAAAGTGTTTCTTAAAGGTGAATTAACCTAACTATATTCTAACACAAGGCTGGTTAATCTCCAGAGTACCATTTGGATCACACACACACACTACCTCACCATGCCCATTCACCCAGCACAGAGCTAGCAGTCTAATTGGCTTAAAGCTTTCTTTCAGGAACAAAGAGTGCATGGAAGCTGTCTTAAACCCAGTTTACAAAGTCTCAGCTCAGTCTGTGTTTGCTTAATAGAGGATCAGAAGAAAACAAGAACTCCACTTCAAGCTTACCAACAAACAAATTGAGAGTATAAGATCGAGAGTGGGTCAGGTGACGCAATTAGGTGTGTCACTAAGAATACGACCACAGATTCACCAGCCAGATCTTGAAGATTTCTTTGAATGTGCGTTTCGATTTAATATGTGGGGTGAGGAAAAGGAGGGGCGTGCATTAACACACACACACACACACACCTCTCCATCTGGTACCGATTACACCACAAAGGAAGAGGCCTCTGCATTGCCCCACCCTCCCGTGCCCACACAGGAACACGTGGACATACTATGCAGGCTATGAAAGTGAGGCAAAACTGAGTGTTTTTTGGTACTAAAATGTTCCAAAAGATGGCTATCAGGTATCTCATGTGCTGACCAAAGGTAACTTATCAACAGTTATCATTTATATATTTAACATCTGAAATGTGTGACAAATTCATATGCAGAGTGACTCAAAACAATTACTCCAAAAAGTGAAATACGTAATCACTGTTTTTTACGAAAAGATGTAACATAATGAATCTCTGATGACTCCCTTCTGACCTTCAGTTTCAGAGATAAAACATTTATGAATTAGAGGATGGGTGACATTGGTTAAGTAGGTGACTACAACATTGGTTGGTCATGCCTCAAAGACATCAAATTTGGGCCAGTTGGACTCAAAACCAACCTAATTGTTTCTTTAAAGGGATAGTTCACTCAAAAACAAAAAAAAAACACTGTAATTTTCTCACACTTATGCATTTCCAAACCTGTATGACTTTCACTTATCCATTGTTTTTCCTTTGTAGATATGCACTAGATGGATGTCTTTGACCACTGCACTTGTATCTCTTTTGCATTGTCTCGCATGCACAACATGGCTTTCTAAAAACGTAGTGCTCAAGGTAATACATTTAACATTTTTTGATGATATGTTTTTCCCCAATAATAAGATGGTATTGCATTGGAGAGTTGTCTTATTCAATTGTATGTTTGAAAAATCTTAATTTTAATAAATGTTAAAATAAATTCATAGTAACTTTGTTTTTGGAAAAATATCTTCGGGGTTAAAAATTTAATTTTTTTAAACCTCATCTGCATTACCATTTTAAAATAAGTATACATTATAAACATTAAATCAACATAAAAAAATACACTGGAGTTGTGTGATTAAACACCATAAAGTGTTAAATGTGTATAT
Source organism: Pimephales promelas (assembly GCF_988280905.1). Classification (NCBI taxonomy): domain Eukaryota; kingdom Metazoa; phylum Chordata; class Actinopteri; order Cypriniformes; family Leuciscidae; genus Pimephales; species Pimephales promelas. The sequence goes on from NC_142783.1 coordinate 21,674,845, forward strand.
TTAAGAGTAATAATTTCTAACACCTTGAGTGATTAAATGAAACACTAACACAGTGTTTAAAAAATAAACACTATCGTCAGTGTTGTTTTAACACTAGCAAAGATGGACCTGTATGTTCACCCGGAAAGTGATCATTTTAACACCCATGGTGACAAATCTCCTGACATTTTTTTGCTGTGTACTGCTCACGTCTTTTCAACACAAAAAGGTCCCTTCACACAGAACGTGTTTTTGCATTTAAAAAAAATCAACAGGGTTACGTTTCGTTTTAAAGTGAATATACTTTTTTTCTAAGCCATGCAATCTACCCGTCTAAAAAGCAGAAAGTCTATAACATAAGAGTAGTAACTTTCACTGAAATCTGAATAGCAACTTTGCACACTTCGAACTTAAGTTTTTCGAACAACTTCGAACGTAATATAAAATCACAAAAAACAGAGAAAGAGATAGAGAGAGGAAGCAATATAAAACTAAAGATAGTCATCTAGGAACAAGAAACGGTTACGAACAACACTCAAGCGGAATGTGACATGGCGAAACGGGCGGCTATAGCTTTCTTAAACGAGTACAGAACGGAGAGATGGAGGTAGATGGTGGGAGTGGCTGAGCTTCAATTTCAGAGCTTTTTAATTATTCAATGACATGAGCACTGAAACCAGAGAGAAACAGACTGGACTGTGACAATGATCTAACCATGCAGACACAAACACATATGTACATGAAACCACAGAGAAACACATGGTATTGGGACTTTTGAGGTGATGTGTGCAAATGCTAACCTTATACACCTCTAAAGAACCACTTAGGGAGAGCACAATCAACTCTTCCCAGAAACAGTCAAATGATCCAGTAAAGTGGGGGATGTTCTTTTGATATGGCTGTGTAAACAGGAAACAAGTCATTTTTCAGAGCAGTCCATATGCTAACACTAATTTAAACGCCACCCATCTGGTTTTTAGATATACTTTAGGGCAGTTCGAAAGGATCATGTGAGTGACGCAAGCACCAAATGCATGCCAGAGCTCATCGTTCTGTCGCTTTCAGCTTTGACTGGCAGAGGCTGACCTCTCAGTCTTCATGACAATAACTCATTTACAGCCACAGTGATCAGCCCTGGCTCTCCCCAAAGGAAGTTTGAGGGGAACAGAGGCCTGTGATGGGGGTTGGTGTGTCCTTCAAGTCACGTGACCAGTCTCGTCTTTCACACACCGCTCGCTCAGAATTAAGCTGCTCAGAGCAGAAAAAAAAAACGCACTGAAAGCAAGAGTCAGCAGGACATATTATCAGAATCAGGTTTTATTTGGTACGTCAGGTACCGGAATTTAAACTGTGTTCGACAGATACACAAGAGCAGAGATCTACCTATCATACACACAGTCTGAACAGGTGTGAACAAGTTACCTCTCTGAATCTCTGTCCCCTAGACTACTATTGAAAAGCTGATGTTGGTAAGATTTTTTTTTTAATATGTTCAAAAAAAAGTATATGGTCACCAATGCTGCATTTATTTGGTCAAAAATACAGCAAAAACTGTAACAGCATATAATACAATTTAAAATAACTTTGTGATGGCAAAGCTGAATATTCAGCAGAAATTACTCTAGTCTACAGTGTCACATGATCCTTCAATAATCATTCTAATAATAGCTTATTTGAAGCTCAAGAAACATTTATTTTATCTATGTTGAAAACAGTTGTGTTGCCATATGGAAACTGTGGTAAATGTTTTAAGAATTATTTCATGAATAGAATAGACACTTTTGTAGAAAATGGAATTAAACATAACAAAACAGGAAGAGTTTAATTTACTGAAAATGTAAAGAGAACTCTAACCTTGCCATTTAAAATAAAATATGCATAAATTTCCTCAGTTTTCAAGTGTTGCAACAAACAAACTCAAAGGGCTAAAGTAGCCAGTCAGCAAAGCCAAGCATGTGAGAAAGAGAGAGAGTTCTTCCTGCTTCCTTTTCCTCTGAGGTGCCCACTGTCTGACCTAGTTTCCACAATATACGTCATCCTTTAAACTTTGTATATAGACTCCACAAAGTGGCCAAAAACAGTCCTGACTAAGGAATATAATGGCTGAAAAGTTCATTTAACATTTAACAAATCCTTCTTGAAAAAAATGTTTAGGCCAAAATGCCAAATATCTTTTTTATTATTATTATTATTATTTTACTGAGCCAAACTTTTGAACAGTAATGTATAACTTTACATGTTTGTGAGAAATAATTAATCTGATGAAACACATTGCAGTTATGTAGATAGATCCAGATGAGGTGAACTGTGCACTTGGGCCAACAACTCAATTCCAATGAAATAAATAGACAATCAGCAGGTTAAAGGTCTCTGGGGGTGCTAATATTTAAATGCTGAGGTTTGGCACGGTTTACAAAAAAGCACCGTGCTCATTCTTCAAACAAATGTATATCACTGGAACATATAAAGTATGGATCACTCAAAAAGTGGGTGACATCTCGCAAGATTTCACATGGGTTTTAACACCTTCAAAGATTTGTGAAACCCACACAACACTAGATGAGTTTCTCATTACTGAAAAAACAGTGACAAGCAAGTGAAAGTATACAGATATTGCTGACTACTGACATTTTAAAGGGACAGTTCACCCCAAAACTCAACTCTCTCATGTTGTTCCAAACCTGTATGAGTTTCTTCCTACTGTTGAAAACAAAAGAAGATCTGTTTAAAGAATGTTGGTAATCAAAACAGTTGACGGTAGCCACTGACTGTAGGGAAAAAAAATATGGAAGGTAATGGCTATACCGTCAACTGTCTGGTTACCAACATTCTTTAAAAATATATTATTTTGTGTCAGAAGAAAGAAACTCATACAGGTTTGGAACAACATGAGGGTGAGTAAATGTCGACAGAATTTTCATATTTGGGTGAACTATCCTTTTAAGAGGAATTTACTTCAACGCTGCATTCTGATGCCTCCCTAAAATCATCTCGCAAGATCTATTCCCTAGGCTTAGTAAACAGAAAATTAATCATAATGACAGCAAGTCAAATTTGGGAGAAGATCAAAGCAAAATAACACATAAAAAGTTAAACTGCAGGTTGCAATCTTTAATAAAGAATGATGACATGGCTCAGGAATCAATTCAGGCTTGGAGACATCAGACAGTTTCACAGATATCTGATCTGCTGAAAACAGAGTGCTGCTGATCCAGGAAGAGTTTTTTGCAATTAATGGCACAGCACTGGTTAAGTAGTAGCAGCTAAAAATGAATCCTAGACCAGCAGTCTCACAAGACACTGGAAGTGATACAGACTGAGATCATTTTACACTACAGCGGAGTCAGTGCGGCTACCGTGCTTGAGGGAATATATGTAATACACACGCTACATAAGGTGATGTGTACACAAAGACAAACAGCGTACTCAAATCACCAGTACAGCACAAAAATACAAAGCAAGCCCAATGTCGAATGGTAAGTCCTTTGCTCTTGTTTAAAGGAAAGCAGTCAAACAGCTGAAAATTAGTCCCTGGTAATTTATCTAGGCAACAAACACAGACTGAACAATTATTCTCTCACCAGTAAATTTGAAATACAAACAAGGAAACATCTGATAAAGGTAGAAAACGACACAACTGTATTGCCATCATTGAGGAACTGCAAGAACATGCTCTGCACTAAAGTTCTCCAACTAAGATGCCCAAGATAAAGTTTACCAAACAAAGCACAAACCTGAATTCACTCCAAAGATGTTCAAACCACACACATAAACAAAATGGATCCAAAAAGATCACTTCAGATTAGGTTTGTCAACAAATATTGTTTGATTTCAAACTAATTAAACAAATAACACTAAGTTAATTTCAAGATAAAAATTCAGCTGAATGTCCCTGTAAATGCATTATGTATTTTTTTTACATAATGCACAATTATGCATAATAATTAAGGATTACTTTGGGTTTGTCATTGGCATTATAATCTAAGTAAATGCATTACTAGCAGGCCAGGCTTAAAATGAAACATTCAAATTGTGTACAGTCTCTCTATTCACCTGACAGTTTCCAAACTTCAGCACACTTTGTTTGAGTTTCTCATTTCATCACCAGGCCTGAATGTGATAGCAGAAACAATGGAGTGACAGTATAAATGTTGTATTAACGCATGTTAATCCATTGATTGTTTTAATAAATAATTCAGATGTAGCACAGCACCGGCTGGTACAGGGGGGGTGATTGACATCCTGACGTCAGCTCGGGAATGGGACAAAGGCCACATAGGGTCGGACCAGATGCTCGGTCTGCCTATGCAAATGACTCGGAGTGTTTAAATACATCAGCAAAGAACAATGACACGTCTGTAATGAGCCTACAAAAGCCAATGCAAATTCTGCCCATAAAGTATATGGAGTGCACTGCTTTCTCAATTAGTATAAATCTCCATTGTCTAAGCAAGCACATTAAAATGAAAATGAGGAGGACTTAATGTAATTCACTGACTTACTGCTAAAAGGTTATTCTTTAACATGTCGAGTTGCTAAGCATGAACAATTGTTATGTCACTAAATCACAAAAACAATATCACTTATCACAATATCACATTTGTATATAACGTTATTTGACAGAAAGCCTAGAGAAATATAACATTTACACTTAACTAATTTACACCTCTTTGCTCTGCTAAATGACAAATGTAAATGAACTTTAGTTACAGATATTTATTCTCAGCTTTTAGAAAATCAAAACATATCTATGTCAGTAGACTGAAACAACACAATAAATAAACAGACATGATCTGATGAAATAAAACAACCTATTGTTTAACAAAGTCAACATGATAACCAGATTTACAAAAAAAAATATAACAAAACAGACAACATTACAGGAAACAAGTCAGAAAAAGAGAAGAAATAAATGCTATTCTATAAAACATCAGCTTTGTGTTGTTGTTTATTTTTCTAGTGAATATGAGGTAACGTTACTCACGGCGGTGCTGGTGTGTTTTTTTCCGAGGCACGAACAAAGAGCTGCTCCGTTAGCACAGGTTTAGCTACAACTGCTGTCTGACTAAATAAATTAATACATAAAATAAAGAATAAATAAAAAAACACAGATTAATGGACGAGGAGCTTCTATAAGGACACGCGAGGCTAACTTGCTAACAAAGGCAGGTGTTGAGACTTCTCCTCAAAATTCAAACAAAAATATTGTTTCTGCCGTTCTATGTGCTGTGATCCCAGACAGTCTCAGGCTCGGAAGAACAACAGAGAATTTAAATAAAAAGCTAATGCCTATAAAATGGTGTTGTCCAACCGCTGCTATTAGAGATACTGTAAACAGACGGTGGTGTTTTGTGTTGTAGTGGCTCGAGTGTAGATGAGCGGAGAAAAAAACCTGCCGCGTCACTGATCGAGTGAAGAGGATTGTGGGTAATGTAGTTCTCAACCCTGAACCAGACAGAAGGTCAAATGTTGCTACTGGATTATTAGGTCGCACATTATAGCTACTGTATCTTTGCAGCAAATCTCATATTTGAGCTGCACGCATGCCCAAAGAAAACAATCATTGTTTTGTATCACATTAAAGAGATGTCAGTAGCTTAAAACAAATCAACGAAGTAAGGCTCTAATCTAGGCCTACAACACAGCGGAAGGTCTGTACATTTCTGTGTAAATAGAAATACATACATAAAAATGGAGTTTATTCCAATGGGTATAATCGATTTCCTGAGGAATTTGTTCTGTTGGTTTGTTAATGAATGTTTAACTCACACACCAAGCGTTATTTGCTTTATTTTATTGTATCCTATATTTTATTAAATGCTTAACATTTTATAGTATTATTATCAATATTATTATTGGTATGTTTGTTTCCATTTTTCGATACATGCCTTTTTTAATGTAGTAAAGGAAAATGAAACATGACTCAGCAATCAAGAAGTTCTCTAACGCCTTTAACGAAAACAAGTTTGGGCAATTATATGAATAATCGTGAACAACAAGAATGTCATGGGTCAAGGGTTATGAATGCAGGATACCTCATCATTAGCCGTTAAGATTAATGTCAGGCCAAGTTTATTACCTTTGCAAGAGTAAGGAACACAAATGCAAAATAAACACAGCAGATAAAATCCCAAACGTGTTGAAGTGGGTTGTTGAGCATTCCAGAGACATTAATGGTTTTCATTTTGGGGGGGCACAGTGACACAGCCATATTTCATAGACAGTGCTGCTAGAGGAAACTTATGTAATTAAAATTATATGTGTGTGTGTGTGTTGTGATATTTTGTAATTCTTCTGAGTTCTGAGTGTTACAGATACTAGTCAGTGCATTATAAAACATATTTGAGTAATTGTGCAAGTTGCTGCCAAGGAGATATACTGTAAGTCACATTAACTGCTTAACATACTCCTCAAAGCAATCTCAACAATCTCTCTGCCACCTACTCTTTTCTGATATGGGACTTTCCTGCGCTTTAAAAGAAGACACATTATGACTAGTCCCGGTCTAGATAACATGTTGGAGAGGTGATTTAACAGTGCAGTTTGGGAAAGAGTTTCCAGTAGAGGTTGATTTGTTTGGACATGATCTGGTAGTATCCTCCTTACATCCACCTTCAACTCTAGCCCAAGCCTGCTCATAGCTCATTGCAATGTTGTGAAAACAGTGAAATGTTGGCACAAGTCATGTGATGAAATGCTTATAAAATTTTCACGGTCCAAAAACAATGTAAGCCAGAGTGATCAACAAAATAACAAGCAAACATAACACATATGCAGAAACTTTTACAGCAACGTGGTTAGTGGTTCATCAGTGCACACAGATAGGCTATGTATACATGCACACATATCACTTCAGCTGCAGTGTAGATTAATATCTGCTTATATCTGATGTCTGTGTTTATGTTGTCATGACAACTAGACTGACACATACTTATACAGTATTTCTGCAATTCTCACCTGTGACGTGCACACTCTTTCATTTTTCTCACACCACACTAACGATTTTGAAGGCTTACTCCCACCACATAATAAAAAAAAATACCTGTTTATCAACTTTTTAATCGAGTTTACAAGCTTGGCCTCATCAATGTTTGTAAATGTAGGAAAGAACATCCCATTTTCCTTATATGATGGTGATTACACATTGCAAATGACTCCAAAGGCTGATTGTTTTATCCGAAAGGTAATTTGCTTTTTAGTGCTGTCCTGATAAGATTCAAAACATATAAGATAATATTATATTATAATAATATAATAAGAGCTCTGCTGGGAAGAGAATGAATAAGGTGAGAAAAGTACAATTTATTTCCTTATCCTCATAAATCCAAACCTGTCCTAACACAACAATGAGATACTGGCAAATAATAATCTATTCTTAGTCTTTGATTTCACTGGGTGAGTTGCTAGTGATGTCATCTATAGTCACTTACTATAATTAGACACCAAACACTGGTTTACAACAGTTTTTTAATGCAGTTTACTTTCTTGGTATAGTTATTCGACCACTGTGGTTCTATGAAAAGTTGAATCGATTCTCATATAATAGTAAAGCGATGTTGTTGAGAGGGAAATTTCTTAAACCAGTTTATTAATCCATGCAGAATATTGAATATTTTGCAAACTCTTCTCAAACAGATACAAGAACCCATTTCTTAGAAATAAAATCCTAAATAATCAATCTATCAGCTGACTTCCAGTGATAGAACAGCTGCATTTCAAGAGCAACTTTGAACTTTTGGATCATGTAACTTGGGTGTGGTGTTTGATTTCCTGTAATGAATGACGTTTGATATGAAAATGGGCATTTTCCCCAGTCGTTCCTGGAACTTGAGGAATACTTAGGAAAGTTTTAACTTGTTCTTAAGAGTGGTTCCTGGTTCCTGACAGCATAGTGAGACAGTTCAATAAAAAATTAGCAATTAACACCTTAATAATCCTTGTTTGTTTTCCAAACACGTTACACAATCCTCCAAACCTGTTGCATAAAAGCTAGAAGTTAGAAGTTCAGCATTATGTCAGCAGCATGGATGATTACCTGATGTAATGCTTCTGGCAGCCTGACCTCGCTTTCCATGCCAGCCATATTCACATCAGTAGATATCAGATAAGATTACGACGTCTCAGATCAATAGGCTTCTTTGTTCATTGGTGTGCCGGCATTTTGGATGTACTGTAGCTGAACTTAGACCTCCATCTCAGATAGCTATGCTTGAAGTAAAAGGAATAGGCCTAGTTATTTTGAACTTTATATATTATTGTCTAACCTGATTTCACCAAGAGCAACATGTTCCTAGATCAACATCTTTGTTGATACTAGAAGAACATTCCAATCAACCAATCAGATTTGAGGGATAGATTTACATGTCAAGTTTAGGCTTACAATCAGGGTTAGGTGCTTCTACTTAAGTGTTAATTTCCCTCTGATTTTAGGAATAATTTATGGGTAGGGTTAGGTTATGGACAGGAATGTTGTTCCAGCACAAATATTGATCCAGGAACGTGCCTAACTCTGCAAAATCAGGACGTCTTATGATCCCTTAGATGAAAAATTTGACTGGTTGCATAGTTCATCAACACAAGAAATGTGCTTACTGATGATATATTAACAATGGAAATTTGTGAGGAAAATATCTGTAATATTTTGGAATACCACTTTAAACTTATTTGCGATCTGGAGAAGCTTTTGAAGCCAGTGGAGATTTGAAATGTCAAAACTGAATTGTGATAATGGACAGTTAATGAAAAAGAAAAGAGGCAAGAATTGTAAGAGCTGAAAGAGCAAGTGGTGTATTTTTTTAAATAAATATTATACAAATAACAGGCATTATACCAATAAGAAGATCTTATTAAAATGGTTTATTGTTGAAAAAGAAATCATAATTTCACAAAGATCATTTTACACAAAGAGCATTTGAATGTGCACACATATATAAGGGCTTTTTATGCAACAATTCAAGAGGTAGCAAATAATGGTCTTGTGTGTGTATGGAGGTGACATGATAACTTTTCAAAATGGCACAGAACTTAACAAACCTTTGCCAAATATTTGTCTCTAAGCCTGAACCGAAGCCAGACACAGAAAATCCAAAAATCAACAAAGCTTTAGTAAAATCAACTGTCAGGCGATGCTCTATCAAAACATGCCATGAAATTCCAGCCCTTATTGTGGACCTCATTATTACTACAATAAAGGAAAACAATGTTCCATAATTTTTAAATATTTGCACAATTTTTAAACAGTAGCAATTTCCTTTCACATATGTAAAAAAACAAAAACAAATTCCACTTGGTTTTTAACTGTTCAAAATACAGTTATTTGATATGATGTGGAACCAAATTTAAAGGTTGTTTTAAACGAACACTAACAATTTCTTCCAGCTTGCAAATTTTCAATTCAGTTTTGCAGATTTGTTTAATTTAGCTGTTATGTAGAGACTTAAATATAAACCAAACCAAAAGCTGATTGATGAAGGTAAAGGTAGAAATCCAGCATCCTAATGATGAACTTCAAGATTCAAAAGATAAAGAGGAAAAAATATAAATACATATAATACATTAGTTGTTGTCTTTGAATAGCAGTCATGCACACACACACACACACACACACACCTTTTTTACCCACAACCAATAATACATTTAAAACATGCATTCTCCACGTCAAATATTGCACTCTTAAATATCCATCAAACTATTGTCACCATTCCAAGTAACTTAGCTTTAACATAACTTACATTGCAATTCAGCTTGTGCTGTCTTTCACACATGACATATACTAAAATAAGAGACTAAATTTGTCTTTTCAGTTCAACTTGCAGGTTTAACATTGGCCTGCTATGTGCTCAAATGTAAACATTGTGGTTCTTTCTTCATTTTCTTTATGGCACTTGATAAATGAACACCCAAGCTGCTAATCTAAAAACATTAATCAATAAAAAAGCAGTAACTTGAAAAATCAAAAACACTATACGATGCAATGGGGGAAATGTGCCCAGAATTTTTTTTTCATCTTTGTTGTATTCTGATATCTTTTCTTTTTCTTTCTTTTATTATTAACCTTTGTCTCCTTGTTCTTGTTGTTTTATTATAATTTGTAGAATAATAATTTGTACTTTACAGCCAATTGGTCTACTTTGTAATGGAAAGGGCTTTATAAATAAACTAGACTTGAGAGAAGAATCCTCCCTAAGCATTGTGTTTTCGGTTTAGGATGAGGGGGTACAAGGGAGGTTTAAAATGGCTGACTCCCTGATCAGTGCCTTGACTACTGAAGCTGATTGAGACACACCCAAAGACACACAGGCATGAATTCAGAATGCATTACATAATCCAGGGGAAAAAAGAAGAGAGTGTGGAAAGTTCAAACAGTAGGCTTCAACAATTTTCTTTCTTATTTGATGGATGTTTAAAATAACTGAAGCCCATGTGAAATACACCATGAGCTTTATGCATCACAGTCAGTAAACTTGACAGAAGTTTGAATTGCTTGTTCAATAGGTCTCTTAGCTGGTTGAGAAATGCCCTGAGTCATGTTGATGGTCCTTGGATCCTTTTAGGTGAATGGCATTTTTAAGGAGAGAGAGGCTCAGATTGGCATTTCCAATGTGTCAGTTATTTTTTTGGCCTTGCTGGACACTACTATATCCAATCTGAAGCACCTTTCCTCAGGCAGAGCCTCTCATGTTCTCAGCTTGAGAATGACCGTCGCTAGCATAATGAAGAATGTGTTCCAGCCCAGAGTGACCACAAAGCCTCGCCAAACCATCATATGTGACAGACCCCAACCTGAATGCAAAATTGGAGAATCAGTACTCAGTAACAGGATTAGTAACCAAATCTGACAACAGAAAACAAATCAAATGTAAAATCATTGGAAATAATGTTATTCTTTAATCTGTGGAAGCCTCGTTTTGTGAATCTGTTGATTTACATGAACCATCTGAACAATCCAATTCACGAGAATGAATCAGATTTTCCAACACTACATATGAGAAAGGGGAACATTTAGGGCAGCTGCTGAGTGAACTAAACTTTATGTAGATAGTCTGGCTCTGCAAATAGTCAAAGTAATATTGAATGTCATAGTTTTATCCATTTCTAATTATGACTCCTCCCAGAGCGGTTATTTTAGTATAATTCATATTAATAAAATTTCGAATTAGCTGAAAATTTTCATTTTTTTCAGTTATTTAAATATATTTTTTGTCATTTTTATTGTTTTTAAATAATTATATTTATCTTTATTTTTGTGACTTTTTATTTCAGTATTTCACATTTTTTATCTAATATTTATAATTTATTTTAATTTGAGCTTTATATTATATATACAGTATATATACAGTATATATATATATATATATATATATATATATATATATATATATATATATATATATATATATACTTTCAGTTGTCGTTAACAATAATACCATTGTTTCTGAGAGAAGATGATGTGATGACATAATCATAAACCATTATCATAAAAGAGCTCAGGTAGATTAATGAAGGGGAAAACCATGTTTGTGTACAGTCTGCAGATGTTCAGTTACATGACCTGTCTCAGCTCTGATCTAACCTGTACAGACAATCAACTTCAATTCATTCGAACCTGAACTTCAACTATGTGGTGTCCTTGTCTATCCAAGCGTTTCCCAACTGTGAGCAATGCTGATAGGTAAACAGCAGGGAAGCTGTGTGTTTAAATTAGGAATGGAGGCAGACGCTCCTCCTGCTCCGTGAATAATTGAGACAGAAGAGTGTCAGGTGTCCTGGAGTCTACTGTAACTCAAGATGTTTGTATCAGAGGGAAAATGTTAGATGAGTGGGACTTCATAGAAGATTATGCGTGTGTGTATCGGGTGAAAACAGCACAGAAGAGACGTTAGTCATTTGAGGTGTGCAGGTAAGAGAATGACTGAGGTTTGTGATAAGATACTAGAGATATGTTACAGACACTCCATTTCCATTAATTGTGGTAGGTGAGAATACTCCATCTGTACCAAGTATCTCAACATCACTACAACCATCACACACCATCTGATACATCTATATATATTTATACACAGTGCTTAGCATAAGTGAACACACCCATGCTAAAGTTGACTAAAAACAGGAATAAAAAAAAGCATCTTTTGGATATTGATATTATTCCCTTAATTTAAAAAAAAATAGGAAAAATCCAACCTTTAATGACACCAATTTTCTTTGTGAATGAATAATGTATAGTAAATAAATAAATATCCTTCTTTAAAATACAGGGGGAATAAGTCAGGACACCCCTATTTTAAATTTCCATAGAAGCAGGCAGATTTTTATTTTTAAAGGCAAGTTATTTCAGTTTTTTTTTAAAAAAAATTTATTCCAAATAATAGGTATATTAATAAAAATATTTATATTATATATTATAGTACATTTATATAATATTATGTATTTATATTATACAAATATATACAATTTATATACAAAAATAATATATATATATATATATATATATACAAAAATATATATTTTATTAAACTAATATATAATATTTAATAAGGAATATTTTTAAGTCTACAAGGCATTATTTTCATTTAATTTGACTATATTTACAACAATATTTTGTTTTTTAAATGCTGTAGTGTCAAAACTGGCATTGAGGATATCCGAGGTTCTTGTGTGTACCACAGAAATGTTGTTGGTGGTGCAAGATTTTAAATCATACCTCTGTACATGATGCAGCGCAGGGCTTCAGATGCGTAGGTCTGGGGCAGGACTAGACTCAAATAACGCAGAGGATATGGGATACACTCCACCGGCCAGATAACACCTACAGGAAGTAGATAGAGGAACAGAGAAAAGACTAATTTAATTAATGTAAGACTTTGATCCGTAACATCTAATATGTAACCTTAGCCGTGTGTCTGTGTAACATCAGGAAACCATAAATGACAAATTAGAATTAATATGAGGTTAATGTGCGTTAATGTGAGGGTAGAGTGGTAGAGACGGTAAAGAGAGGGTTAAAGAGAATAAAGAGAATTCCCTTCCTTTTCTTTACAATAATCATCTTTTTTTCCTTTCCATTTTTATCTCATCCATCAATTATCATTCACTCTGTTGATTCTGCTCCACTATCAGCCCACAATTTCATTCACTGTGGAATCACATCCATTAATTCACTTGACACACCCAGATAGCATGACCCTCAAATTGCCCTTATTATATTTTCTGGACTGCACCATTTTAGGCTGGAGGGAGAAATGACAGACAGTCTTAAAATACAGGGCAGCATCAGTACTGGTGTGTGAGGTTTAAAGGTATTTAAATATAAATATTACCAAGTAAAATACGTAATTCACAGGGTAACCTTATGCCATCAAATAAATGTTTTAACATATGTGAGATCAGACTCTACCACTAATGATGAGGTTGGGGTAGAAGATTCCAAGAGCCGCTTGATTGGCCGACTGCTCGTCATCGATAGCAGAGGAGATGACCAGCCCGAAGGAGATTCCCGTCACTCCCTGCAGCACAATCAATGAGATCACCAAAGCCAGAGATCCTTCATTAGGAATCTGCAATAAACAGACATAAAAAAAAGATGGTGATAATAATGATGAGATGTATTCCAGTGCACAGTATATATACTGTATATGTATACACACACACACACACACACATATATATATATATATATATATATATATATATATATATATATATATACTGTATATATATATATATATATATGAGTGTGTGTGTGTGTGTATATATATATATATGTGTAATGGCTGGTAGGTAAGTTTCCTCTCAACTTCCTGTGAAGTGATATTTCAATTCCAAATGATCTAAGGAGTCAAATATACCATTTTAACATTATGTTACAAAAACAATACATATGTGTAATATTTAACAATAGGTTGTTTTAAAAGAGTGTTTCAATATGATAGTGATCTGAACATTCTGGCATGTCACAATGCCAGAAATTTTAAGTAAGTGTGAAGAGTATCTTGTGTTTCTGCTCTTAGCTCTTATTGGCTGATTTTACAGCACATGCTAGTCAGTGCTGCGTCCTCGTTACCCGTCAGAAATAGAATGTCTAATCTGCAGCTGGGTCTGTTACCAAAGCAATCCTTTTGTTGCTGTGGTGGTCAAGCACAAATCACTAAATACAAAGCAAAAAATGATTTATTAATAAACATATTTATATGACTCAGTCCCAGAGCTGTTTCTACAAAATTTACAGTGCACAGGACAATTCACAGATCTCAAATTCCCCAGACAACAGCCCTGCTCAGTCCTGATATGTTTATGAACATCAACATGAGCATATAGAAGTCTCCAAAGCCTATAAGGTCAACACATCTGGAAGGATCTAGAATTTTAAAGCATTTTAGGATTTAGCCATGTCAGTAAGTTCACTCTTTTTTCTCGTTTCCTCTGAAGAGGCAATTCATTTTTTTTTAATGAGAAATCAAACCATATTACATAAATAAAAACACAAATGTGACATTAAAAACAAGTAGTTTATACACTTTTTAAAGTAATACTGTTCAACAGCGACACCCGCAGGTGGTTGCACTTACAGCAGTAGTCTCTCTTGGGTTTTTGAACAGAACCCCTAAAGCATGTGCTGGGTTTGGGATAATTGAGAATGAATGGAGGAAATTCATGAGAGAAGAGGTAATGCCTTCATCATGGTAAGATTAGTTATGATTGGTTAATGCGATAAATCCTGCCTCTTCTTTCATGGATCTTCCACGTTCATGAATTAGTCTGAATAAACAAAAATGATGCAGTTAATGGGAAGACTAAATAAAAAGTTAGTAAACAACTTAGATATCACTGCTTTAAGTCATGTCAAAATAAAACTCGAAATGGCCTGAAAACATGATGATAGTGAGCAATCTGCTTGGTGAAATTAAATCGTGTCTGTGACCAGTGTTTACTGCGCTTAATGACTGATGCTCTGCAAATAAGTTGACTATTAAAAGTTCACAAATAATATATATTGTTTAAATTGTTATTCCCTTCAGTTATTATTTTGCAATAAACCTAAATATTCTTAAAACACTAACTTGAGATATATACTTGGTTAGTTCTATGAATAGAACATTGTCAATGTAAAAATACCAACTAGAATTGTGTTTGAATTCTTTTTCTTTCTTTGCCTCCTCACTTTATTTTAACACCACTGATGCCACTGATATACACTACACATTTTTTGTTGTTGTAATTAATACTTTATAAAAATGTAAATTAAGTAAGGGTGCAATAAATTGACCAAAAGTTACAGTATCACTTTTATAGTATTTTGTACAAAGAAATCTATATCAAAATGCAGTTCTTTTGAACGTTTTATTCATTAAAGAATCCTGAAAGGAAAAATGTTTTCAAACCCATTTCTACATGGATAGTAATAATAAATGTTTTTGAATACCAAATCAGCATATTAGTCTGATCTCTGAAGGATCATGTGACATCATTTGAAAATTCAGCTCTGCCATCATAGGAATAAATTACATAAAAAAAGATTCATATAGAATATTTTTTTCAATTTTCGTAGAGACTTAAAATCGGACCCCTTATTATTAAACATTAGTGTATATTTTTAATTATTTAGTTAATAAAAGGGTGAAAAAAGATAGCTTATTCGGGCAAAATATGATTGGCTCTTTGAATTTATTTAGCTTTAGTCATATGTAAAGACTTCACAGTGGACTACAAGCCAACAGTCTATCTGGTGTTATGTCTCCTAAGTGTTGAAGGACGGCAAGAGCTGAGGGTGGAATTTTTTTGCGACAGTAATGTTAATATGTATGTGTTAGGATTAACTGTAATTACCATTTCACTTTTAAACAGAAATTAACAGCACACACACAGATTTAACACTACGTCTAATTTATGCTGTATGCACACACACACAAATGCACACAGACACAGATCTTGAGACAGACAGATAGACATATGTTAATGAGAGATAAACACGTAGCTGGCAACACACATACATACAGACTCACTTTGAAGACCAGCAGGATGAAGATCAGCAGAAGGATTATCTGAACACTGATGACAAATAGCTGTGAGAAGAGGTGTGCCAGCATGGTCTCCAGAGAACTCACACCTTTAGAGAAATAACCACACAGAAACAAATACACAACATACATCCATGAAACACAAACTATATAAAATGCTCACCATGTGTGTTTAAAACTGCCATTGCTGCTCATGCTTTTATGTGCTGTGGGAGATCAGCTCCGCCTATTGGTAAATATCTGAAACTGCTCATTCATAACTCGATTGAGAGTAAGGGCTGAATTCAATAAAAATTATGGCAAACAAAAACACACCAAAAATTCTTATTCTGGAGGTTGGTTCGAAGTGCTAGTGGACGAGACAACAGACTACTTCTTAATTTAAATACATGAGGCATAGTGCTTATTCACCTGGATTGCTAGTGGTTAGTAAATAAGGTTTGTTTTTGCACACGTCTTTATGCTGAAATACTCAAAACAAGTGTCACAATTGTTTAGTGAATTCGTCCCTAAGATGTTAAATGATGGCCATCTGGTGGATGTGAGCTGTCTCACCTGCCACCCAGCACCTGTCCAGCAGCCCCTCCTTTCTCTCCAACACAAAGGATAGAGCGGTCAACCCCACTGCCAGGTAAAATGTGATGCTGAAAAGAGAAAATAAAGTAGAGAAAGGTGACATTGTAAAGAGGTCTATCATGTTGCAATAGTATTATCGGACAATGTAGTAATATTTATGAGGGGCTGTAAGTGTGTTTGTGTGTAAGCGCATTAATGGTGTGTGTATATGTGCACCTCAAAACGGCCCCTGGAGTCACAAACGTTGTGAAATCGGTGTTCTCACTGCCGTATATTGGTTTTTCAAACTATAACACCACATGTAACAAAAATAAGAAGGGCATTTTTAAGTAAGAAAAAAAAGAATCAAGAAAATTCCAAATACCAAAGAGATAAAAGAAAGGATAGAGTGATCAAAAGGGCACATATAGAGGAAAAAAGAGAAAGACAGGATAGAGAGAAATATAAAATATTACAAGTTTTATAGAAAAGATTACACAAATTTTTAAATATAAAAAAAAGATTAAGAACATCATCGCTCTATACTCACTTTTATAGGGAAGGCCACCATGTAAGATAAACTCCCCAGCTTTGTCTCAATAAAAGCCTATTGAAAGAACAAGGAAATAAGTATAGTGAATGATGGGGAAAAAAGCTTAAATGTAATTTTTAAAAACTTTTTTATTCACCCCAAAGGCCTCATGGAGTTTTTTCTGTAGCATAAGGGCAATCTGTCGATCTGAAATGTAAAAAAATTGCTTAATTTCATTTCATTTCTTAATTTGAGTTTGCCCAACTCAAACTGTGCTAATCATATCATTTAAAATAAAGCAAACTAGAAACATGACAAATAAAAACATTCCCGATGATGGTATTTTGAATCCAACTTCATGTACAAAGATGCATGCAAAATTCAGTATAAATGAGCTGAACTGACATGTAAATAAAGGCATAAAGGACACCCTCGTGTGGCAGAAGTGTGAGGTCATGTGAGTTCAAAAGCTGAATAATATTAAAAAAACTCACTAGTCAGATCCAGCCAAACATGCACGGATCCTCCCTCAATCACATCTCTGGAGACCCGGGGCTGCAACATCCTGCGCACACACACACAAAAATAATAATCTTAAATATAATTTTACAAATTTAGATGTTTATATGTTACATGTTTGTAACAAGGGCAAAGTTTGTGTGTGACATTTAAATAGCTCCAGTCGGGACAGAGATGTACAAAAATTATCAGAGAAACAGATTGACAGAGTAAAACTGAAAGACAGGACAGACCTGCTTTTCTCCCCCTAAAAACACTGTTATTCACTCCTGCTGCCTCTCCCAACACTATTTTCATCAGTCTTTCTGGTACAGTCATTATCACCTGACGCAACACCTTGTTTACATGAATGCTTGCGTTTTTAGGCTGAAATGGATGTCATGACTGAGGAGCTTCTGAGGTAATGACTCAGAGAGGCCTGATGTTTCATGTCAGGGATGGGTCTAAATTTGCATGCAAGAACAAATGTAACACCTTAAAGGGTTAGTTCACCCAAAAATGAAAATTCTGTCGGGAATTACTCACCCTCATGTTGTTCCAACCCCGTAAGACTTTTGTTCATCTTCGGAACACAAATTAAGATATTTTTGATTAAATCTGAGAGCTGGATCACTCCTTCATAGATTTCTAAGGGATTGAAACTTGCCGGCCCAGAAAAGTTATTTAAGACATTGTTGAATGTCTAAGTTAATCTTTAAGTTTAACTTAATTCAATTATTAATTTCCTTCTCTGTGGGCCTCGAGTGAGTTCACATAATGTAACTGCGCAGCACTTTGTGTTGTACATCACATGTAGGCTCACTACTGGCCGACGCTGGTCATGTGTGTGATGTGTATGATGTACAACACAGAAGCGCTGCGCTGTTACACTACGTGAACTCACTCGAGGCCCACAGAGAAGGTAACTTAAGATTGAGCAACTGTAGTCACTTGGACCATTTTAACAATGTCTTTAATAACTTTTCTGGGCCGGAAAGTTTCCCTTAGAAGCCTATGGAGGAGTGATCCATTTGAAGTCCTCTATTAAAGAAAAGTGTTGAGTAGCACTAGTGTTTATTGATTGAAGTAAAAGTTATTAGTTCCTCAGCGAGATGATAGCGCTGATATTTCAATAATCATACACAAAGGTACTGGACTGATCAAGTCCAGGGGTAGTGTAAACAAATGATACAGTGTAACATTTTTTATGTTTAATTTTCTAATTACATTTTAACTAGTTATTTGCAATGAATTTTTGAAAAGAGTCAAATTGTCTGAATAGTTTTTTTTATTATTATAAATGTATAAGATCAAATGACAGCTTACAAAAGTTAATAATAATTAAAAAAAAAAACTATGATGCAACTTCAATGTAGAAAGCTATCTTTGTTATCTAACTTGTATTGTAACTACAATGGTTAGCTTTTATTTTACCTTAGCTAATTTTTATGTAGGAGTTTGTAGCTTAGCTAGTATCTTGCCCAACACTTTCTGTTTTTCATTTAGCACATGCTAAAAACCAAGACTGCATATTGAGTTGGAGAATATGTACCTTTCTGAATTAACAATGCAAACTACTGGTGCTCACCTTTTGGTTAGATAGCTGGTGAAATTCTCCCCAAACTCTATGACAGCCCAGTATTCCCCATTATGAATACCAGCAAAAGCTTCAGAATGAGACAATTTCACCTGCAGAAAGGAGAAAGTTTTTCTCATGACTACTTATAAACTCGTTAGTTTGTTGAAGTGAAATTGAGAAAAGAGGAAGTGAAAGCGTAAGAGTCTGTATAATTTCTATTCTATTTTAATGTCCTGAATTTGTAAGAAAAAAACTGATTTACTGTGTTAAATGTAGTTGTCACAGTCTTCGTCTTCACCTGTTTGTCTCGTCATCTGCACCACGCTTCCCCGGATCCTTTTGTTTCCTCTCCTGATCTCACTTCCTCATCAGCCACCTGTTCCTCGTCTGTTCATCATCATTTTCACCTGTTTGCACTCCATTTAGTTTGATTCCTCTGTCTATTTAGTTGCATCTTATTCAGTCTGTCTTTGTCAGTCGATGTTGTTCTTATGCTGAATGTTACCCCGTGTTTCCCTGTATCCTTGCCTGTATTCCTAATTAAATGATATCTTCAGTGTGAATCTGGACTCCTCCTATTCCTTCCGTCTGCACCCCTGCTCTCCTGCACCTTACCCCGTGACAGATCGACTGACCTAAAAGCAACATGGACGCCGGGATCTTCCAGGGGATTCTACACCCGATTCGCCGGCCCCGTTTGATGCTCGTTCCCCGAAAGCCTGCGCTCACCGTCAGCCCTGCCGAGCCCGAGCTTTCCCCGCTGGTTCCGTCCAGTTCTCCCGAGCATAGACTCCCCGCCCGGCTGGTTCCGTCCAGTCCTCCCGAGCATGAACTCCCGTTTTGGCGCCCCCGCTTGATGCTTGTCCCCAGAAAGCCTGCGCTCACCGTCAGCCCTGCCGAGCCTGCGCGCACCGTCAGCCCTGCCGAGCCTGCACGCACCGTCAGCCCTGCCGAGCCCGAGCTTCCTCCGCTGGTTCCGCCCAGCTCTCCCGAGCACGAGCTCTCCGCCCCGCTGGTTCCGTCCAGCTCTCCAGAGACTGAATGCTCTTCCCCGCTGGTTCCGTCCAGCTCTCCAGAGACTGAACGCTCTTCACTGCTGGTTCCGTCCAGCCATCCAGAGACTGAATGCTCTTCACTGCTGGTTCCGTCCAGCCATCCAGAGACTGAACGCTCTTCACTGCTGGTTCCGTCCAGCCATCCAGAGACTGAATGCTCTTCACTGCTGGTTCCGTCCAGCCCTCCAGAGACTGAACGCTCGTCACTGCTGGTTCCGTCCAGCCCACCAGAGACTGTAAGCTCTTCTCTGCTGGTTCCGTCCAGCCATCCAGAGACTGAACGCTCTTCACTGTTGGTTCCGTCCAGCCCTCCAGAGACTGTATGCTCTTCACTGCTGGTTCCGTCCAGCCCTCCAGAGACTGTATGCTCTTCACTGCTGGTCCCGTCCAGTCTCTCCGAGCCCGAGCTCTCTTCCTCGCTGGGCCCGACCAGACCAGCCCCAGAGACCGTCCAGCCAGCGCCAGAGACCGTCCTGCCCGAGACCATCCACTCCCCATCTGCCCTTCACCCGGGGACTCAACCCAAATATTTTTTGGGGGGGGGCCCAGTGTCCCAGCCACGGCCTCCCGAAGGGCTCTCACCGCCGTGGCCTCCCGAAGGGCTCTCACCGCCACGGCCGCCTGAAGGGCTCTCACCGCCACGGCCTCCTGAAGGGCTCTCACCGCCGTGGCCACCCGAAGGGTCCTCTCAGCCTGCTCCGCCCTGGCCACGCCCTCATCCTGCTCCGCCCTGGCCACGCCCTCATCCTGCTCCATTCTGGCCACGCCCTCATCCTGCTCCATCCTGGCCACGCCCTCATCCTGCTCCGCCCTGGCCACGCCCTCATCCTGCTCCGCCCTGGCCACGCCCTCATCCTGCTCCGCCCTGGCCACGCCCTCATCCTGCTCCATCCTGGCCACGCCCTCATCCTGCTCCGCCCTGGCCACGCCCTCATCCTGCTCCGCCCTGGGGGGCTTCCTGCTCCTGACCACGTCCTCCACAGCCTCCAGGGTGCCCACCCCCCCTCCCCGCTGATGTTACGGCGTGAGGTCACGCCTACCGGGAGGGGGGAGTGATGTCACAGTCTTCGTCTTCACCTGTTTGTCTCGTCATCTGCACCACGCTTCCCCGGATCCTTTTGTTTCCTCTCCTGATCTCACTTCCTCATCAGCCACCTGTTCCTCGTCTGTTCATCATCATTTTCACCTGTTTGCACTCCATTTAGTTTGATTCCTCTGTCTATTTAGTTGCATCTTATTCAGTCTGTCTTTGTCAGTCGATGTTGTTCTTATGCTGAATGTTACCCCGTGTTTCCCTGTATCCTTGCCTGTATTCCTAATTAAATGATATCTTCAGTGTGAATCTGGACTCCTCCTATTCCTTCCGTCTGCACCCCTGCTCTCCTGCACCTTACCCCGTGACAGTAGTCCTATACAGTCTTAAAATTGTCTGTCTTTCTGTGTAAATTTTGACCTTGAAAACAAATGTGTGCCTACCAGGTGGACACTTGTGTTGTCAAGAAAAGACAGCAATGTGGTACTGTAGGCACTGGGACTAGTTTCATTATTGACCACAGCCACATCAATGCCTTTGGGGTCTCCACCAATACACAGGCACATCAGACAGATCTGAATTACCGGCAACAAGAACTGGAAACAGAGGGACCTGAGCACAAATCAGATGAACATACACAAATTACTGATTTGAGTTTAAAAAAAATTGTTTATCATTATCAATTTGATTATTTGGATATCATTACCCTGGCATTCTTCTCATTCGAACCATTGTCTTGATCATCAACGCTGCAATGTTGCGCCATTTTGGTATGAAATGTCTGGCTCGCACTTTCCAGTCAGCTGCAAAGACACAAGAACATTTCAACTGCAAGCATCAGTTTCAATGGTGATCAATGCTATTCTAAATATGTAACCGGTGACATTTTTGTCAATCTTGTAAAAAAGTGGATTTCTGTTTCAGTTTCAGTTTAGCTTTTGTATGCAGTATTTTAGAGCAAGTGAACTTCTACCTCTTTGTTGTACCTTTATATTTAGGTATGTCTCCTGGTGTACTCTTTCTCAGTATGGGCTCTCTGCTTTCATCTCTCATACTGTCTGGGGACGGACTGTTGTCCAGCAGACGGCCCTGCAGGCCCTGTCTGGAGTCCATCTGATCGAAGTCCTCACAAAGTTGCAAGAATGCACTCTCTAAAGTCTAATACACACACACAGATGCATTTCATAAGTTTGAATCATACCGAAACATAGTGCGTGTACATGCATGTGAGGCATGTGTGTGTACTCACTGCTGCATTGTGTTGCTTCATAACAGCGTCTGGAGGACCTTCAGCTAACAATTGACCATTCCTCATCAAACCAACCTACAGAGAGAGAAAAAGAGGTTTTAATAGTAATACTTAGGAGAAGTGAGACAATTGCTGACAAAGCAGGAGCACATATATAAATGAATGTGGACACCACAGCTTAGATGGTTTGTTCTGGTAAGAATTTGATGAGAAATATTTGAGTTCATAGTGAGATCTCCAACTTTGCAAGCCTGATCACAGTTTATACTTTTCAGAGAATGAGAGAAACAAGATGCTAAAAAGAGAAAGGGGTGGGTCATGTTGTTATGTAAGGAATAGTTCTGATATTTAGGTTCTGAGTAGGACTATCTTAGGACAAGTGAATGTGCGTGTACTGTAAATATGTATGTTATGATTGTGTCTTTGGTGTCTCTGTGTGTCATTTGTTAATGTGACTAATAAACAGGATGTAGCAACTGTCAGGCTGACGCTACACAGCCAGCATGGCATGACCTCAAGACAAACTGGTGAAACAACAAATTGAATGGAAATAAAATTAAACAATAGTCAGGTTGGCTTAAATCTTTGCAGATTCTTCTCCTAGAATGTGTTGTCTGATGTCTTCCAGCGATTACTGTGTATATTTTTTGATGATATACACAGTAATCTCCCTGATTATTGCAAGAAATAGGTTTATCAGTGGTCTCCAAAAAAAAAAGCATCATGAAACCAGCATTGTACTAACCAGCATTTAGTACAAATAAATATATGTGCTAATTTCAAACGTAAAAGCTCACCTGAACATTTTTACCAAAAGCTAGATAAAGGTGCAGTGTGTAGATTTCAGCGGCATCTAGCGGTTCGGTTGCGAGTTGCACTAATGGCTCAGCCCACTGCTAACCCCTCCGCTTTGAAGAAGCTACGGTTGCTAAAACGGGACAAAAATATCGTCGTCTGAGACAGCAGAGAAAAGCCAGAGTAAGCCAAGAGAGTGTACCACAGTCTATTATAAACTACATCATGAATAAAGTTTATAAAGCCATAGTCAGGTGAGGATCAAGGGTCTTAATATATAATATAAAAGTAATCAGCTGATTGTCTCACGAACGTAACCAGCACATTTCTCCCCAAATAGCAAACCCATAATACAGCGAGGGAACCACATGAAACTAAAGGTGCGCGCGGCAAAAATGACGTGATTGTAAAAGCGTGCGCACCTCTGCATTCCCTAGAAACCATTTACTACACACAAATTAATAAATAATAATGAATAAAAATATTGCTTTTTTTCTCTGGTTTTGAAAACTATTCGCAATCAACTTAAAATGCGTCCAAGATCGATTTGTCGACCGTGATCAACGGGTTGGTGACTCCTGTAACGTTTTACGGTCAATAGTAGTAATCAGCTGATTGTCAAAGCCATAACACAGCGAGGGAGAAGAACAAAGTTACATGAAACAGTGACAAGGGAAAAGTCACTACTCATGGTGTTTATGGCTAGCTTCTAGATTTCTGCAGCTTCTCTTTCAAGGTATGAACGAAACACGCTCTGTAGCGATGTTTGTTCGCGGTCGGCTATGGTAGAAAGGTGACGTCACAATAAGTGGACTTTCATAGAAGGGGGTGCCCGAGGTTATGTATGTAGATATAAATATCTCATTCTAAGGTAATAAAAACATGACGGTTCATTGAGTGAGGTCTTTATACACCACTGAACACATAGTTATGAATCTTATATTGCATTTTTGTCAATAGATACTCAGAAATATTACACACTGCACCTTTAAGGTTATGTAATAAGCCACAGTATAAAGTACATTTGGCAAATAAGCCACAACTATAATAAGGGATTGCAGAAAGAAATCTGTCTGAGTAATACTGACTGTTTCACACACACACGCACACAAAATTATACACTTCTGTTCAATATCCTGCTAAAATTGGTTTGTCAATACTAATAAATTATATCAAGACTTTATCACAGCATCATGTAGAGTGAGGTCTGAGAAGGTCAGTTTTAAGAGTTGGAGTGAATTCTGATACAGGTTTGTTGTAGGTCAGTTCAGGATGGTCTCTTACCGTATTGGCTTGTCTGGCCTCCTCAATGTAATGCGTTGTAATAATGACGGACACCTGTCCTCCTCTTACAATGTCTACCAGGTGCTGCCAAATCCTGAAAAAGTGGTTTGTTGCATGAGTTCAGTGCTTTTTTTTTTTAAATGGGACTTCTGTCTTTATGAGATTTACATGTCTGCATTTGGCAGATGCTTTTATCCAAAGCATCTGCCAAATGCAAAGTATCCTTTTATCAGCACACACAGAATGAAACCTCTGAATCCACAAAGCTAACACAGCTGAGATTTGAAGTAAATTCAAATTCCTTTGAAGAATTCCAAGCCGTATGATGGTTTTCAACACTGATGATAATAATAATAATAATAATAATAATAATAAATGTTTCTAGATTAGCATATTATAATTATTTCTGAAGGATCATGTGACACTAAAGACTGGAGTAATGATGCTGCAAATTCAGCTTTGCCATCACAGGAATAAATTGCATTTTAAGAAAATATTAAAACAGAAAACTTTTATTTTAAATTGTAAACACAGCCTTGGTAAGCATTAATAGACTTCTTTCAAAAACTTTTTTAAAAAATCCTACAGAACCATAGGTTTTTTTTTTTAGCTACCACAAAGATAAACAAAAAAATGCTTGGGTTTATTTTGCAATAATAAATTGTAAACCAAAAATGCTGGTGTGCATGTTCCATGTTTTAACATATGTTGCTTTATTCCTTCAATTAAAAAATAAAAAATAAAATGACCAAACTTTTCAACGGTTGAGCATATGTAGTAAATTAATGCTCTTAGCGCAGTACACAATGCATAGGTTAGTATCTTACAAAGCAAAGCTCCCCAAAATGTTTGCAGGCTTAGACAGGCTTGGCCCATAGACTGTTGTGTAAGAGGATTTCAGCAGGGTTCAACAGTCCCACCGAAGCATATGTGATCTCAGCATAACATTTCACAAAATGTATCTTTTAAAACTAAATACAACAATATAGAAAATGTTTTGTTTGGTGTCAGCTTTTCTAATCAATAAAACATTCTAATTAATGAAGCCACTGATATCACATTCAGGGGGCTGCGGTTGAATATATTAAATATTTTTAGTAGTTTTCATTACACACCTGGAACTATGTTCTAGACAGTAACTGGGGTATCCTATTAACCATGCTAGAATGTGACACAGTGACCCTCTTTTTATCCATCCTTCCTTTGAGGCTACTGCTCCTTCTATATATTCTGTACTTCCTTTTGTTCATGAATCACTCAAACTCAAGACTAAATGGGGATTGTCTAAGAACTTACAGCATAAAGCTCCTTTTCTTGAAAAGTTTATAATGAGTTTTAATGGTTTGGAATCTTGGACCTATACATTGCAGGATAATTCTAGGTATGCCACATACTCAGGCTGCGCTCGCACGGAAAGATCAAACAAAACCATGCAAAGAGTCAACCGGGATCTGTCTGCTAAGCATTGTGAAAGGTCTTGTAAAAAAATGCACTGAAGCAAGCCATTAAATTTTTCTGGAATAATTATAATAATTATAATATTATAATAATAACTATATATAGGTTTTATTCTGCAGTGAACAACGGATACTGGGAAAGCCTTTAATCCAGGGGTCTCGAACTCAATTTAACTGGGGGCCACTGGAGGTAGAGTCAGAGTCAGGCTGGGGAAAAAAATACTATTTTTTTTGTGTGGAATGCTTGATGCGGATCAAGCATTCCACACAAAAAAAATAGTATTCCAAAAATTAAACAACACATTAATATGATATTGAATGTTTTTTGGAAGGCACTTTTCCTTTTATTATACTTTGAAAAACAATTATTAGAATACAAATATTTGGAGTCATGTCTGCCCTTCTTATTGAATTTTTTCTGCACATGTATAGTGTCTCTACTTTACTGACTTTGCACAAATCAAAGCAAACCTTCTTATCAACCTGTTGGACACGTATTACAAGCTCAAAATGATTATTCTCACATTGTTTTAGAGCAGGGGTCTCCAACACGTCGCTCGCAAGATACCAGTAACTCGTGGCCTGATTGGTGGTAGCTCGCCAAGCGGGCCTGATCACATCACATTAAGTTCGTTATTTCAAATGTAGGCATGCGGCAAGCGCTCATTTTTTTCCAGGCGCAGAATGTTTGTACTTCGTGGATATTTATGACAACTATTGACAACAAACCAAAACCCACCGTAAGCTGTCACGAGACTATCTATGGTAGCCCATAAGGGATGGGATAAAAAAAAAAAAGTCACAAACTTTATAAACAAAATATCACAGAGAATATCACACCACTCCTTTAATCTAATAGGAATGCCAAGAGGAATGGAACAGGTGTACATACAAGCTAAAATGTTGCGGTGAAACGTCAGAGAGAGAGAGAGAGAGAGATCAGAAGAAAGGAGTGGTACAGCATAACAACCTCAGAGTCATGTTTTTAGAATGCAGTACAAGGTTCATCCACAACACACACAAACACACACTGGTAGTGCTAGTAGTTCAACAAATGCATTGGAGAGTGAGTGAAGGGGATGGGAAGAAGCTGTGGAAGATAAAGATAAAGGTATGTAGTGCATACTTGGCCCGCAGAACAGGGTCCACTCCCACAGTGGGCTCATCCAGGATAAGTAGTTGTGGGTTCTGAAGCAAAGCAGCTCCAAGAGAAACACGCCGGCGCTGGCCTCCACTGAATAAAGTGAATAAAAATATATGTAAGTGATCAGTTATGAATTTTCATCAAAAAAATAAAATAAATGTTGTGGATGTTAAAAAAAAACAACATTGCAGACACCTGTACTTGTTTACAATGAAACGTATTTTTCTGCGAGCTGTAATTTAGTAAAAATTTAGAGAAATTAAAAGAAATTGCATAAGTTAAAAAAAATACATAAGATAATTTGTATGAAAAAAATAATAATAAGTAGTATAAAAAAAGAACAGATTGTAATAAAATATAAGCAATAAAAAAAAGTGTTCTACTCTTATGAATTGACTAATGCTCCCTCATTTCCTTGGACCTGATGGAGTAGTGGACTCTGAATGGTGTTCAGTCCAAAGCAAGTTTTATAAACAATATTTGGCAAAGGAAAAGCTTCTTATTGCTAACACATTGAGCAGCCAACTATTACACTAAAAGGCTATAAATTACAATTAATAAATTAAATAAATTAAACGATAATCAAATCACAAGGCATCACAAGACCTACCAGAACTCCAACTTAACTAACCAAACCTGTCAAAGAGAAACTGACTTGTGTGACAAACTAGTGTGATCTCTAAGAACTTCAGTTCCATTGTCTTGCTTTTCAGATGGATAACCCGTGCATAGAGCCAGCTCATTGCTATGAAAACAAAACCAGACAGACCTCACCCAGAGGACAACACCGAACTAAACGTTTAATGCTCCACATCACTCTGCCTTAGTGAAAGACAATTTCCTTTGTGTAGATAGGAACTTTCATTTTAAAATAATGTTAATAATGATAAATTATTTCTTATTTCCTCCAAACAGTGGACACACAAGTCACAAATAGCACAGAGGAATTAATTCATCTTTCACTTGATCTGCCAACATCTGTGTCAGATATATCTACAAATGTCAACAAACACGCATTAAACAAGTGTAGTGTATTTACAATCTTTTAGATTCATTCAGCTGTAATTGTCCATATAATACCAACTGTAGTCACATGACCATTTGACCCTTATAAGACCCCTATTTTTAAGTGAGCAATGACTATCCCTTTGATAAAAGTAAAAAACATTGCAACAATCATTGAATAGCACAAGTCATTCTACCTGAGATTTCTCACAAGGCTGTCTTTCTGCGGCAGGTCTAAGAAGTCGATGAGGAAATTGATCCTGGCTTCTGTGTCTTTAGATGCAAGGCCATGAATTCGACCGTAAAACCATAGTGTGTTGTTGATAGTGAACTCATTGTACAGAGCTATGTCCTGAAGGCAGATAGAATGAAAAAACAGAAAGAGAAAAATATGCGAGACTCAAGAGGACTCACTTGTTAAAATAATCATGCACTAGGTTTTGTGGGCACACTAGTCTCTTCTTATCTCTCACCTGTGGCATGTATCCCACCATCCTTCCTGGCACTTCATGTCCTGGGAAAGCTGGTGGTTTCCCCAGCACTGAGATATGACCATGAGAGATCTTTAGAGTTCCCACAATGCATTTCAACAGTGTAGTCTTCCCACAGCCACTTGGCCCCAGCAGCCCATAACTAAACACGGGGGGTGGGGACACACATATCCAAAGAACACGTCATTCCTCCACAGAACATTAAGTATGATAAGTAATTCCAATCATTCAGGCGGGAATAATTAGGTCAAAATATATAACAGCAGGGGTTAATAAGATTTAAAAGTATAGACATACAATGTTACAAAAGTTTTCTTTTTCAAATAAATGCTTTTTGAAATTTCTATTCAATAAAGAATCCTGCAAAAAAATATATTACAGTTACCATAAAAATAACATGCAGTACAGCAGTTTTAGAAGATCATGTGACATGAGACTGATGTGGAAAATTCACAGGGATAAATTACATTTTAAAATATATTCAAATATTCAAAAATAGTTATTTTGAATGTAATAACCAAGTACTGTAATAATAATTACTGTAATAAATTATTATATTTATATTTCACAATATAACTGCTTTAATGCATTCTTGTCCAAATAAATGCAGGTTTTACTTTCGAAAACAAACAAACAAAATGACAGGCTCCAAACATTTGACATCTGAAATAAAGTTAGAAACCAGCAACAAAATTACAGACTCATGTGCTCAAAAGACACATGGTTGATAGAGATGTCTGTGAGGGGATTTAGGAGTAGAAAGTGAGAAATGTTAAAATAATACACAGAGATCACAATGTTTTGAATGGAAATTTCTGGAAGATGCAGTTTTACAAACCTAATTTGATCCATTTCCGTTCCGACAGCCAGCTAAATATATTAGTCATTGTTGCAAGGAAACAACACTTGCGCAATATTTTAAAACAAAGCTCAGATAAGACTTCAGTAGACCATGAACAGATGATAAGACAGATCAGCACTGCAGTAGATCATAAACAGATGATAAGAGGATAAGATAACAAAAGAAAGTTCAAGCTGCTACTGCAGTTCCATCGCATTCACAGATCGAAAGCCAGGTTATAGATTCTCTAATCCCCATGTATAAAGTATTTAAGAGTTTTGTTGTATTACTATTGGAGAACGCCTAAAGGACGAGGCAGTGGAGACATATGAATGCATGTGTGTGACATGTCATGTGAATATCATGTCAGCATATGGGCATGTTTTCCTGCATGGTATAACCTAAAGACAATTATAAACACACTTATAATGAGAATATACTGGACTCACATTTGGCCCTGAGGTACTGCCAGGTTGAGATTGTTAAGGACTTTAAGTTTCCCATATGAGCGACACACATCCAGACAGTGGATTGCAGCGCTGCAACTCCCGGCCTCCAAGTCAGTCTTCATAGTACCGCTCTCCAAACTCTACATATAAACAGAAGACAATTAGCTCAAAATAAATATTTTGACAAAACAACATATAGCCAAAACAGCTTAAAAGAAGCAAAAAGTAAGCAGGAGATAATTCACATTTCTACAAATACAGCATTGACCAAAAGTGTAAAATGAAATATCTTTTTTCTGTTGTCTATAACAGTGGTTCTCAACTGGTTTGGTTTGGGACTCATATTTTCCCATTACCATAATATATATATATATATATATATATATATAGTGATGTGAATAAGTTTGGACCCCCATGCTAAAGTTGCCTAAAAAGAGGAATAAAAAAATCATCTTTTGGATATTAATCTTAATGCCTTAATTAGAAAAATGAGGAAAACTCCAACCTTTAAGGACACAAATTTTCTTTGTGAATGAATGATGTATCATAAATAAATAAATGTTTTAATGTTAAATTAATGTTAAATTCCCATACAGTCAGGCAGATTTTTATTTTTAAAAGCCAGTTATTTCATGGATCCAGGATTAAATGCATCCTGATAAAGTTCCCTTGGCCTTTGGAATTAAAATAGACCCACATCATCACACACCTTCCACCACACCTAGAGATTGGAATGGGGTAAAATTAATAGTATATTTGTGGGCTTTAATTCAAAAACGTTTTGGTGGTGTAGCTGTAGGCTGACTGGATATTGTAAATAAGAAAAGGCCCATTAAAATGCTGACACATCAGTGTGACAGGTCCAAAATGAAAAAAAAGTTATATACACTTATTTTTAATTTTGTTGTGTACACTCATACACTACAGGTGTAACTGCACAGTATTTTTCCTACTTCAAACTTTAAATTTTAGAGTCATTAAATAAAATATAGTCTAAACGTTTTGTTTAGAAAATGTATAAAAACACAACAATTGGTGTTCCAATTGCTTGAATATGTATTTTAAAGTAGGTTATTTATATTTCATTTGTCATCGACTCATGCGTTTTCATTTCTCGTTTATAGAATCCTGCTCACAGAATGTTTAAGGTGATGATGTGAAAAGAAAACAGTCTACAAGAACCGTTCGAATGGAGCTAACGCTGCCTTCACACTGGCAGTTGAAATCAGCTCCGTAATACGCATTACGCAATACGTTCCCAACGGACGTCGTACACAGTGAAAAGCGTCGGACGCGGGTAGAACAAAAATGGCGGAGAGATTAAAGTTTGATTCTGTCAGTTCTGTATGATCTCTCTGATTAGGGTTTATGCTGCGTGAGGAAAGTTGCTCAGGACGTTGACATGTCAGGTCGGCTAAAAAATGTGATATAGTGGTCAATAGTTCAATGTCTACCTTCAATTTAATTGTATTAACTGCCCTTATAAACGTTAGAAAGTCATGAAAATAAAAAATGACATCACAACTTATCGTTATAAAATCAATATTTATTTTATTAAAAGTTAATAATTCAGGTTTGTTTATCAGTACCATAGCAACGGTCAACTTCCGCTGGAATTGTCGGATAGGAACCGCCCGTAGCTTTTCGCACGAGTTCAAATTTTTGAACGCATCCGGATGACCAACGGACACGATTTTCTTCGCACCGCACTCGGTCGGACCCGTTTCGGACCCATTCGCATGCGGTCTGCGAATCTCCATAGGAAATGAATGACTTCCGGTCGTTTCGCATCCGCATCGGAGCTGATTTCAACTGCCAGTGTGAAGGCGGCGTAACTTGGAAGTCAGCTGACAATTTCGTTTCAACATAGCAATTTTGAGCAGCTGAACTGGTTTGGTATTCAATATCTTCATTGTCTAGACTAGAGGAAGTCCCTCCCTCTGTCACAGCAGCACCTGCATGAAGCTTCATCACGAGCAGTTTGGGTCCTTCAGACAAACTTTCCAACAACTTCCCTTTTTACATGCAACCATCAGTGATATAAAATGTTATTTGTACGTTAAAATATGATTAAAGACAAATTACAACAGATTACAAAGCATTAGTTTCTACAAGTTTCTATGCAAGTTCAAATGAGCGTCTGTAGTCTGCATTATAAAAACACTAAACAGCCGTTTAAAAGATTATAACAATCTACAAAAAACGTAGAAAGAAAAAAAAAAGATTTTATACCAAGCCGCTTTACAATCTTTGAAGAAAAATCACGTCGATTAAATGAACAGTCCAGCTGCCCGTTCGGGAAAGACGGTCTATTCTGCCTCAGCTTTATATCATGACAGGTGCAACACCAACGATGCGCAGCGTTTGTTGCTGTTCTTGATATTTTGCCTCCTCCACCAGTTTACCGACAAGCCCCGCCTTCTGAGCAGTTTGCCTCACTAAACCAATCAGCTTCTGAGAAGCTTCACAAAAGAGGTCTGTGATTGGCCAGTTGTGAAGTAGCCATTGCAGTGGTAACATAACCGAACAACATAACTGACAGAAAAGGGAATACGGGGGGGAAATAACGCTGTTGCATACTGTATTTCTACAGCCTTAACACAATAAAGTAAGAAATCAATTAGTGATAAAAACTTACAATCTTAACTGAGGGTTATATTAACGCGGTATGTTGCTGCTTCTTAGTGATGGGGAGTCTGGTTCAGTCACGCGAGTCGGTTCTTTTGAACTGTTAATTTTAAAGAACTGGATCAAAACCCGATAAAGAAATTATTTTACGCCCTGACCATAGACTGTAAAAAGGTCCTGACCTACAGTCTATATACGTTACAACGGCATATTAACACGCTTTAAAACGCCCCAATAATTATATGGCAAAGCTGTTACATTTTATGAAGACGGCTATAGCTGTTTGTTTTAGTGTGCTTCCCAGATCAATTTGTTGCAATCATGATATAACGCATAAAACAAGTCATTTAGAACCTAAATATAATTTGCATTTCCGTAATATTAAAATTAATTTACACATCTTTGCTTAAATGGTTCTTACGTTATGCTAAACGCCGTAACTATGTTCCTTCTGCGTTGACGCTGCCATTTGTTACTTTTATTTCACCGTATATTTATAATTATTTTAAATGGTTCAGCCGATTCAATTAGAAGACTCGAAAGAACGATTCGTTTGGACTCTGACATCTAATTACATCCCGCTTCTGCGTCATGGGACGTACTGCAGTAGCAGAGAAATTCGTCTTCTGGGCTCCAGCCACCACATTACATCTATAAACATTACAAACACGAATGAACGCCTGTCGAAAATCAGTTTATGATTGCTCTAGGATTTCGAGTCTCAAAAAGAGACCATGAAAATCACGTAGGCTAGCCTACATTACATCGTCTGCAAATTGACAGATGTGTCGTATGATGTGCATGCTCTGTTAGTGTAAAATGGAAGCATACAAATCAAGAAAAACAAAAACTCACTCTTTGCTGCATCTCTGTGCTGTCGTTAAGTGCTTCCTCGGTTCCCTTACCGGACATGATCCCCCGAACGGCGATCAAGATGCGGCCGGCGAGGAGCAGTTCTCGGTTCAGTGCGCGCAGATAACCGGGTTAACTCATTCTGCTCCAGATCAGATTATAAATTAAATCTATAAAGGCATATGGGTCGTTTGAATAGCATTCAAAATTCAAAAAGATTTGTGATCACCTGTGAATCTTTTCTCTAATAGCCTACAGAGTCTCTCATTCCGACAGCTGCTATTAGTCTAGCTGTGTCGTTTTCCTCTTGGGAAAAAGCACTCTGGAGTAACACGTTATTTGCATGAAACATGGAGTCGGAGACACAACAAATAATGTAAGGGCATGTAAAAAGCAGATAAGTAGGCTAGGGGAGAGCAAGAACAAGATTTAACATATTAAAAAAGATTGAGAAATAAACTGATATAGTAGCATTATTGTATACAAACGGGAGAAAAGTACAGAAAATACATAGACACTTGGAAACAGCAATTCCCTCCAGATACATAAATCACAAGAGAAGAAGCTAAACATTTCAGATTGGCTACCAACAGTACCGGGCAAATCTTATACACTGAAACCATTGAAAAGGGAATAACTAGTTTATCTGCCTTTTTATTGTTAAACTTCAAAATGCAAATTTACAACAGAAGACAAAGACACAAATTCCTTTATACACTCTTTTCCACAGGAACAGTACAAACTATTTCAATCATTTCTTTAAGACGTCATAGAACTGCTGTATATTCATATTATACCAGATTGTGCAAAAGATCCACCTTTAAAATAATTCAGTGAAAAGACATTGATAAGACAAAAACAAATCACAAATAAAAAAAAGCAGACACACACATACGCAGTTCCCTTATTGAAGTTCTAAAAATTAAATGATATAATCTTCTCGTGTGCTTGTCAGTTGTGGGAAAATAAAATAAATAAAATTACTAAACTAAAGGCAGTAAAAAAGAAAGGATGGTTAGAATATCAGGGCAATTCAGTACTACACTGAATAAAGTGTACAAGAACGTAAAAATTGATCAAAATGAGTTAAAGGAAGTACTGAACTGAATAACATTTAAAACAATACAGAGAAATAAAAAGAAAAGCACATATTAATGTGTGTGTGTATAGCAACCAGGAGTCAGTATTGACTTAAATCAGGAATGGGCAATTTCGGTCTTTAGCTCCTAAAGTTTAGCTCCAACCCTGATAAAAATGCACAGGCCAGCAGCTTTCTAGTAATCCTGTAGACATTGATTAGCTTGTTCGAGTGTGTTTGATAAGGGCTGGAGTTAAACTCTGCAGGAGAGACTCTTCAGGACCAAAGTTGCCCATTCCTGATTTACAGGCTCAGATTTCAAGTAGTAAAATGTGCAATTCTGCATTTCACAGAGTGAAAAGTACTCACATTTTCACAAACAGCACTCAAAAATAAAATCATAAACACATGTATCAGACATTAACAGTAAATCTACTGTTCTAAATACTGTGTATAAAAGACAGGTGAGTCTATTTTCTGCTGGAACATTTTCACACATAACAGGGCGATTCAATTCACCTAAACAAAAAAACCTGTAATAACTGCAGGAGTGGAGAAATAGGGAGCTTTTAAAAGGTTACTTTTTTATATTAAATGGGATTTTTTTTTGAAGAAACAATGACTTGATCTGTTTGTTTTTTTGTAGCTGTCTATGAACTGAATAAATGATGATGCCATAATGACTTTGAAATCTTTGAAAGGTGATTGGCTGATACCGTGTTATATTTGATTGGCTGCTGGAGTTAGAATGGAGGGGAACATTAAAACCCTGGCCTGCATGAAGGAGAGGTCAGGGAGAAGAGAGATGACCTTTGCTGCTTCCTCGCTTGTCTTTTCCATTTTTTCTGGCCTCCTGTCAAACACACACAAAAAGAGCTTTTTCTCAGACGTTGACCTTTCTAGCACTCTAGCAGTAAACAGGCATGTAGTTGCACTCAACATGTTATGGCATGCTAAGTATATGCAGTGCATGCATCTCACCTGGCTGTTGTAGTTTTCTCCATAGACTCCATGAGTTTTGTAAATGCATCTGCAATGTTGCGACCAGTGGTGTTTTCAATTTTAGCAGTAGTCAGTTCATATATCTCTGGATCAACACCTAAATAAATGGCGAAAAATAAAAACTAAAATAAAGGAGACACAAATATGCACACACACATTCAGTTATCATTTTGTTTAAAGTGCTTAAACCTTACAGTTCATTATACCATCAGTAACGACAATGAGATTACAGACAGGATCTCAGAAACAGTAAAATCAGTTCATGCGAGACTATCCTTTCTTCATAAGACTTAAAGAATTTCCCAGACAAATAAAAGCAAAACACTATCAATAGTGCATTAGATTAAAGGCAGAAAAACAGAGATACTCACACTGGCAGATACCGTAAGCAAGTCCAGAGAGCGTAAATCAGGGACAGAACACTAGAGTACGAACAAATGCTAAAGATGACAAGCTTCCCTAAAAAGTTGATTTTGAAATTACAGACACAAGGAAAAAGGAAGAAAAGAAGGTTTCACAGCAAGCCAGTCGAGGGGAACCCTTTCTGTTCTGACCTGGTAGTGGAGTGTCATTTTCACTATCTGAGCTACATTCATCCACAGGCCCAAAATAGTCCAAATTTAGCACTGAGATTCCACCATCTTGTGTTTCACATGAGAGCCACATCAATGACAACAAGACATGGAGGGTTAGTGTGTTGTTAGTAGCTCAGGATATTCACAATATATCAACACAAGTATATACAGTATATTACTGTTCAAAAGTTTGGGTTCTTTTTGGAAAGAAATTAATATTTTTATTCAGCAAGGATGTATTAAATTGATCAAAAGTGACAGTGAAGTGACTTGTACATTGGTACAAAAGATTTATATTTCAAATAAATGCTGTTCTTTTAAACTTTCAATTCATCAAAGAATTAAACACAAAAATATTGTGCATGACCAACTTTTTTTAAAATTTTGATAATAAGAAATGTAAGCATATTAGAATGATTTCTGAAGGATCATGTGACAATAGTAGTGTAGTGGCTGCTGAAAATTTAGCTTTGCCATCACAGGAATAATTACATTTTAATATAAAAATAGTTATTTTAAATGTTTTAATTTGCCTAATATTACAGTTTTTACTGACTTTGATTTTTGAAATAAATTCTGAATTTGACAGCAAATCTTACAGACCCAATCTTTTGAATTGTACAGTGTACACATGTACATAAGAGCAAGAAAAGGAAAAGGCAGTTCAGCACCAGAAAACTTTTATTAGGAGTGACAAAGCAGGAAAAGATTAGACTGGAGATGAAAGCAAGAGATGAACTGTCGTGTAATATATTTATTGACAGATTTAATAACCACTTGGTTCAACATAACTGGAAAAAATTACTATCCAGATAGAGCTCAAGGTCAACAATTTTGGTTAAAGAAATTTTCTTCATACCATTTAAGTTTGACATTTGCGACATAATGCTGATTATCACTGAAAATAATTGACTTATCCCTCAATATAAAAAGCTAAAATATCGAGGCGATTGCAATTGAAGGAAGCCTTAAAATACACAGCTTAAAAAACAAAATATAGCCACAAAATATAAAAACATAAAAAATTTTCAACAAAAATTAAATAAGGGATGAGTTGAAATTATTTTCTGTCATAATCAATTGTAACTGTCAACATACCACAAATGCCACAAATTCTGTTGACTGAGCTTGTAATGAATCCAGAACATTCCCTCAAGATTGAGAAGAAGTGGTATATCACAGTTTTGCAAGTTAAGTTGGTCAAAAAAGTGCATTAATTAATGTTTCACTGCTAAAAAGGACAACATCATACATTAAAAGACTGTGTAACAGAAATCACCACCTAATTAAATAATTTTAAAACAGCCTCTCAGTAAGTAGTAGCATCTGTATGTAAATCTTTGAAAATATGGTGGTGTTCCCTCTTTAATCTTAGCCAAAGAGGGCTACACAATGGCTTCAAGTAAGCACCAGCAGTAAGGTCAGCTATTCCAAAAAAGATATCTTTTTTAGTCAAACCTGAGACAGTAGCTGGTGCATAGGGACTAAATTGGTTGTCCTTTTGACAACACAACTGAGAATGTATTTAATATTGGGTAAAGTTCTCTTTATCTCAAGTCTTGCATATAATGGCAAGGTAATAAACAACTGCATATGAAGCTGCATACTTATAATCTGAGGTAGTACACTTCGGCCTCTGTGTGTACATGAGTGTGGACAACATAGTGACATGGACTTTCAGATGCAGAACAAGAGAGGAGATAGGCAAGACGTAAACACAAACTAACATATGAAAGGGAACTGATTATCTAAGATTAACTGATTTGTATCTTTGCTGAATGATGACTGAATAGTGTTTCACTTTTGAGAAGAGGAAAAGAAAAGAGTTTCCTGTTCTTTGGATTATAAATAGAATTTGGACCGTTACTTTTCAAACTGTTCTGCAAATGCTAGTTTGGTGTTAAATCAACATTGATAAAACAAACATACAGGAGAGAAACTTTTCTAAGTGGTGTCACTGGTGTGTGACATGTGAAGGAAACAGGAAGTTTGAAAAATGGAGAGAAGAGTGTGGTGAGAGAGTAAGGAAGTGCTCAGACAGGGATGATAAGCGAGACAGCATCAGGAGTAGGATTTCTGCCGTGAGTGGCGAGTGGCTTTTTCTTGAACTCTAGAGAAGGAGGCACGGCGAAAAGACGTACCGTCAATACTAATGGCCAAAGAGGACGCCACCTGCAGCACAACAAATGTAGTTTAGCAAGCATACAAAGTAGGGTAGTCGACTTTAATACTCTGCCAAGATGATTTGAGCTTGACGACGACTAGTCGCTGATCATGGCCTATAGAGGGCGCAACGGCAAGTCCACTTTTACGCTCCATTTCCAACAGTTAAAATGACAAATAAATAAATGCATACTCCGAGAGCACTCCACATAATATATTTGATTATACCATCTAGATGGTCAAAATTTATCAGGTGAATGCACGTTTTAAACAGATATTTGTACACATAAGTTATTCGCCGTTCTAAACTAATGCGCTGCTGCATTATAAAACACGCACACTGACAGTAGCCTATTTCTCGCATATCTCTTGCAGATCGTGCACACAGAAACATTAAGTAGCACTTAAATGTATTGTCTCTCTCATTAATGCATGTATATAAATGAAACCTTTACTGTGCTACCTTATCTGCATTTAGAATGAGCAAAAATCTGTTAAACATATAACGAACCAAAGACAAAAAAAACTGATAAAAATAAGCTGTTATGTAGGAGCGCTGTGTCATATGCAATAGCTGAGCACAAGGCAACCTATGTTCGAGACTCAGCTTGAGGTTAAGTCTTATTTGATCATTAATGACGTCATCAGCGACTAGTCGACTCGACTTTAATCACATAAATGTTCATTTAAAAAAAAATTGGTTGTTCAACCCCTTAATACAAAGTACATATAATCAACTTTTAATAGTGACAAAATGTCCAAGATTTACAGAAAGAAGATTAGATCATCATTAATATATCGGCATCTTTATATCTAGATAACTAATATCCATGTGCATCTCTGCGCTTCTCACCTGAGTGCATGGAATATTTCCACTCTCCACAGAAACAGAAGGGGAAAGTGCAGGGGAGGCTGGAGATTTTTGAGACTCTTTGGTGGGTTCCAGCATTCCCTGAGAAGAGGGACAGATGCTTGGTGAAAAAAAAAAAAAAAAAAAAATCACAAAAAGTATGATGCGCACTAATGTATCAAAAATATTAAGACTTTTATTCATCAAGAATACAAGTTAATTTAAACAGTCTATTGATAAAACAAACAGTTTTTCATTAAAACATTGATCATCACAACTGATAATAAGAAATGCTTAATGATCAGCAAATCAGCATAATTTATTTGAATGACTGAACTATGAAGGATTATGTGACTGAAGACTGGAGTAATGATGCTGAAAATTCAGCTTTGCCATCTCACAGGAATAAATTACATTTTAAAATATGTTAACATAGAGAACAGTTATTGTAAACCGTAATAATATTTCACAATATTATGTTTTTGCTTTTTGGGGTTTAGGGCTTCACTCACCAGTCCAGCAGCAAACATAGGCACGATCACTGGCTGCTGCTTGTCTCCAGTGAACAACTATTAGAGGGAAAAAAAAAAAATCAATCATGTAAATCACTAAAAAGAAAGGAATAGTAAAAAGTTAGTACTAATTAGTCACAACTAAACCCTGTGACTGTTTATTTATCAATGTTTACTGACTAGAAATATACTTCACATGAGAGAGAAACCAGCTGTAATCAACAATACTGCATGTCTATGAGGTATGTACTTTCAAGAACTCACAATATTCCTGATTCCTAGGCAATCCAGAAGAATTCTGTTACTATGGGAACCTGCCCACTTGAACTTAAGGCCATGACTGCTGTGGATCTCCTGAAGGTGGCACCACAAGGCCAATGAATTCCTGCCGAAATTAAAATGAAGTTATTTCCCAGGAACTGGTCGAACCAAACACACAGGATATATTTTAACTCCTATTAATAGAAACCGCCTCAGGTTAAAAAATAGAGATCAAGTTTCAAATAAGAAATATAGTCGCATTGTTACATATATTAAGTCACAATTACAACAAATGAAGTCACAATTGTGAGATATAAAGACTTATTTTCTACAGTGAGGATAGGTTTTCATACAAGCAAGCTCAAATATGCGACTATATTCTGGAAATAAGTGCAAAAAAGTCTTAGAAGCTTGTAGTCAAGATGAGACTCTTACTCCTGTGCCCTTTGCTCCTGAGGATTCTGAGCCTGCAGGAATTTGTGGAGGGGCAGAACCTCAGTGACCCCGCTGACATCAGGATGGACATCTAAAGGGAAGGCGGTTCTGAAGAGATGCTGTAATTTGCAGCAAAACTCAGCCTGTGAGATGAAAACTCAGGTTGGAGTTCATTTACATTTTATGTTTTAAAATCCGTCAATCAAACTGCAATTCATTTTAACAAAAATGGATTGCATGAATAATGATTAACATGTAAATGACTCACAGTGCTACCCTGGAGGTCACCACTAGAGGGCGATGTTGAAGTCTCAACATCTAGTTCTTCTTTACCCAGGTAAGTAGTCTGTTCCTCCCCAAATGTGGCCCATGAATCCTGATCCACTTTTGTGCCTTCATTGGGTCCAAATGCAGTCCAGTTGTCTTGCAACTCCTCCACTCCTCCAAATGGAGCTGCACTAAAGTCGGCAAAACTGTCACTGGGAGGCAGCTCAGAACAAAAAGCTCCTTCATCGCACGCTGCTTCCTCAGCCAGCTCGTCGTCCTCCTTGAAGTCCTTCAGGGTGTCCGTGTCACCAAACTCATCATCCGTGGAGCACCTGGACATCGCTGTGACAAATTCAGGAAATCCTTCTTGTGTTATAGATTCAGTCCGGCTGAAGTCCGAGAAACCCTGAGATGCATCTCTGAAAGCGCCAAAATCCTTGTTCGCCGTGTTTGCAAACGATCTATGAATTTCCCTTGTGTCTCCACTTATCTGAGTGTCAGAGATTAGATCTACATCCATGGAGGGGGCCGTCTCTGCTTCGGCTATGTCATCACAGTCCACAGACCCTTCATGTTGACCACAAACAACAAAGTTCTTCGTTTGTTTATGCTCACCTTCAGGTTCTTGTGCATCTCTACAACTAAACAACTTGGAGTCGCCACAAACCTCCAGTCTGACTTCCG
Source organism: Pimephales promelas (assembly GCF_988280905.1). Lineage (NCBI taxonomy): Eukaryota > Metazoa > Chordata > Actinopteri > Cypriniformes > Leuciscidae > Pimephales > Pimephales promelas. Next base: position 21,716,111 of record NC_142783.1, read on the forward strand.
TCTCTTCAGGTTCAGATGCTTCTTTATGGGATGAGTGATTGTTTGAATCAGGCAGGTTGTCCGTTTTGTTGATCAGCTGGTTTCCAACTAACACATCAACTACGTTGACGTCCAGTCCAGAGTGTACTTCAGTGTCCGTGCTTTGTAAGCAGGTGGAAAGAGCTCTGTCCAGCTCTGAATTTGCACAAGACTCACTGTATCCATTACTGAGGACGTGTCCATCACTTGAAATGCTGATTCGGACATCAGGAAGTATCGAGGGAGTGTTCTGACCATGTTCAGCAGAGAGTGCCTTCTGATCGAAGGATGACAAATTTGTGACCGTCTCAGATAATTCCTGTTCTGTTTTCTCGACACTGCTAATTGATTCTCCTACCATTTTTCTCTCGTTAGCCCATCCACTCTTCCCTGATACAGCGACATTCTGTATAGATTTGATGTACAGGTCAGGTGGAGATTCATCCAGCGCGTTTGATTGGTTGAATGTTGTGGGCGTGTCGATGTCTGAGGAGCTGAAACTGGATGACACTCCTCCGCCATCAAAACCCCCAAACTCACCAAAATCACCAAACTCATCCTCCTCTTCTTCCTCTCCAGCCTCATCCAGTGGAGGGGGAGAGGAAGAGTACAGACGGATGACATCGGGCTCCATGGTCCTCTTGCGCCACCTGTGGCCACATGCACACACACCCCTTGAAAAAAAGGGGAGAAAAGACAAAAACAATTATAGAAAACTTGAGAATGTTTTATTATCATTATTGGTCAAGAACAAAATTCGCTTTCATCCAGCAAAAAAAAAAATATAATAACAGTGACTGACCCCCCATTTAGCCGAAACAATCCCCTCTTTTGATTAGCATAGACACGCACCTTATTAGATATTATAATTAGACATTTTATACACATCTGCACCATGAAATGCTAAGAGCAAATAATACAACAGCCAAATTCACTAGCATCAGCAGTACATTTCTGATATTTCTGGATTTTGAAATTTATATATATATATATATATATATATATATATATATTTATATATATTTGAATTGAAACAAAAAAAAATTACATTTAATTTTTTTAAGAGAACTGTATCAGCTCTCTTTGTTTAGGAATGTTTCTTTTCCTCCTCTGAATTATAAGCCCTTATAATAGCCCAGTTTAAAGAAGTAAACACTTCTTAGCTTGCATAAGCACCAAAATGACCTGCAATTATTGACTAGGATCAAAGGATCTGACAGGTCTCACATGATGGTTAAAGTAAAAACAGCTACTAATATTTAACTGTTTGTCTACAGATTCATTACCCTGCCTGGTGTAGAGTATAACAGTGGTGCAATAAGGAAAATCAATAATAGTGGAAATATGCAAATTCACTTTTCACTAGTTTTAGTAGGTTTATGTTTCTTGATTCTAGTTTCTGACAACATACAATACTATTCTAGCTATGTTTCCATCCAAAAATGCGACTGTAACTTATGCACAAAATGGGAATATCACATAAAACATTTGCGAATAAAGCAGCTTTTCCATGAGTCGAAGAGAACAAAATCATCACTTCCAGGTAAATTGGCACTAAATATAATTCACACCAGGAAAGTTCACTAGTTCACTTGCTTTGGTCCGAAACAAATACAATGTTGATTTTTGTTTATTTGGTGTGGTTCGCTTCACACTGCCGTTTTTGCATGTGAACCAACATTTGTAAACAAAACCACATGTGTGCTAAGGTCATCCATTCATCGGACAGATTCGAACCGTACCAGGGTTTGTTTGAAACTGGTCCAAGACCACCTCTTCAGCTGAGTCTCAGTATAGTTGTTTGGTCCGCACCCAAGTTTTTAGTTGCTGTATTCACACCTGCCACACCAAGTGGGGGAAACGAACTTGAGTTTTATTCAATCGAGCCAAACAAGACAGGTATGAATACACAAATGTAGGAGAAGCCATTGTACATAATTATTTTCATATGTAATAAATTACTTGAGTCTCAGAGCGTACAGACGAAAACAAAAAACGCATTTCCGAGGAAGATGACTGCTGTTTGGGAACGCAATCGTGTAAGACAGTTCTGGAAGGTAATTATACAGAACCACTTTGACACCAGACTTCAATTTCATCAAAAGTGATTAAAATTACTACAGTGAATGAGTTTTTTTTTCCTTTTTATGAAATAAAGTGAGTATATTGCCTAAAAAACGTTTTTAAAAATCCTTAAATGACTTTTAGCATAAAAATGTAACCTAATGTTTTTGTTCGAAACAAACATAGACTGGTCAATCTCTGTATGACCACAGCAGTCTTTCCAGTTTGATCATGGGGGTACAAAAAATCCCCCCAAACTGGTTTTGTGGATGGTGCTGGACAACTATCCTAGTTATTTTCCTTTCAAAAAAACATTTAAATGGTGGATTGGGCTAAATCTGAATTTTAGGCAGTAGATGCATGGAGTTTTTGTCCTTCAGTGTTTGGACTCCAACTCGGAGTCTGTGCTGTTTGTCTCAGAGTACAAAGGAAGTGGATTGGGTTTCCTCATCAGTTTACATTCCCTTCAAAGAGGACATATCAGCATTTACACAGTGTGCATGTGTATGTGAGCGTGTCTGCTTGCCTAAGGCAAACAAAATACTCCAGTATATGGGCTAGTAATCAAACTATTTCAAATTATATTGGCCCAAAGTCACATCAGTGTACTTTTGTGCTTGTGTAACAAGACATCTACTGTATAGGGAAATTTCCAGACAGTGATTTTCCAGAATCAAAGAGCTTCTGTACAGTTTACGTGTAGGTAAGAGTGCACTTTAAACTTGACTACAAGTTTGTGTACCCTCTTTAAACACACACAAAAACCACAGTATATGCTACAGTTCAAAGGTTTGGGTGGGGGGTGGGATATAAATGAATACTTTAATTCAGCAAGGATTACTTAAACTAATCAAAAGTGATGGTTAAACACATTTATAATGTTCTAAAATATAAATAATTACTTCTATTTATCAAAGACCCCTAAACAATTTATATCGTGGGTTTCACACAATAATATTAACAATAATTATTATTATATTAATAATCATTACCAAACATACTTTTAAAGGATGATTCCTGGTAGATCATGTAACACTGAAGAATAAAGTAATGGCTGCTGAAAATTCAGCTTTTTCTCAGTATTAAATTATTACATTTTAAAATATATTCAAATAGAAAACTACTATTTTAAATTGTAGAACTATCACAAATTCTGTTTTACTGTATTTTGATTTAAAAAAATGCAGTCTTGGTCTCGGAGAGCATAAAACACATTTAAACTGACCCCTAATGTTTGAACGGTAGTGTATACGGGTCACATGAAGGTCTTGTTTAGTTACACTATCTTATGTTATAAGTTTCTCTAAGTGTTCATTAAACTCTGAGAGCCTAATACAAATTTTCTATTTTGAGTTACCAACTGTCACATGATTATAGATTATAAATGTGTAGATCTACTAGCTGTGAAAAATAGTGCCGATTTTAGCAACTTGACAGAACAGCTTTTATTTTCATATTGGAGACTGCTGTATAGTGTTAAATGAGAACTCTTTTCTTAAGTCATTAAGGCAATTTTTAAGTCAATCTTGATTGTTATACCTTTGAGGACCGTCTATAGAAAAAAAGAAAAAAAAAACTGGTGCTACACGGAGCTTCTAAAGCTAATACCCAGAGCTCCCACTCAGCTAAAACTGCAGTTATGGGGGCATATTCATAAAGAGTGTCTTTGTGCCTCTTAACAAACACAAAATGCAATTATGGGTAAAATATCTGTTCAACATGAACAGGGCCCTTACATGACAAAAAGATGCATTTAGGCATTGTTTAAATTCACCTTAATAGTGTTTTAGACAGCTAGCTGTTGTCTCGCCCCCATAATATATAATATGCCCCCATAACTGCCGTTTTAGCTGAGTGGGCGCTCTGGGTATTAGCTTTAGAAGCTCCGTGTTGTAAGAAGCAACAATCCGGTTCGTTTTTTTTTTTTAAACCTGCCCCTAACCTTACCCATATCCCACCTTGACAGCAGCAAATGTGTTTTGAGTTGCAATTTATTTTGTACACTTACACTTGCCTGTACTTGTGTATTTACCTAAGAAAGTACTGGGTAATATAAGGTAACTACATGGATTAAGGTTAGGTTTAGGGGTAAGTGTTCACAACATGAACACAAATGCCATGTATTTAACTTTTTTTGACACAAGCACATAGTAGTTGAAGACACTTTATATAAAGTAGAACCGAAATATGGATGTGAAGGCAAATGCATAAATGACTGTTTATAAATATAATGCCAATGAAAAGCCTCCTGTGTAATGCCTTTGAGTAGACATGGACATAATATAAACATCTAGATACCACGATAATGCAAATCAGGTGGCTTTCGCCCTCAAGCTTTATAAACAGACAGAGATAAACAGGCAGATATTGTGTATGGCTTTCAAAATTGCAAATTGAAGACTGTTTTCTTTTTCTTCTGTGGAACAAAAAAAAAAATTGCTGTTAATCCGATTACAAAAAAAAAGAAAAAAAAGAAGAGGCAATAAACGTAAAAGATGACTGCCTGCCTGACAGTCACTACTTGCGTTCATTGTATCTTTTCTTCATATAACGACAGTGAAGGACTACGACTAACATTCTGTTCCATGATGAGAAAAAAATGTATACCTTTCACTTGCACCTCGACAACAGGAAGTATTTTGAACGAGCTGTCAACGTCTGTTTTGGTATTATGACACGAGACGGCTGTCATTAGCCGGTCAGGTTTCTAATCCACTCAACGCCTCAGAACAACATCACAGGACAAAGCTTTAACACCAATGGAAAAATGTGTACTGCCATAGACGAAGTAACAAAATTGGTCATTGGACGCTACTGTCGTGAAATCTAACGTTAAGTGGTTTGACAACAATGCATGCAGCAGATTCTTCTTACCTTCACCTATACGCTATGGATGACCATGACGGACACTCAACCTGTTCAGCGAGAGGACAAGTTTCGTCTCGTCTTGTCTAGGTAAAGTTAAACCGGTTCTCACTGCCAGTTTCTGCGCTCATCCGGAGTTCCGTGTCCAACAATACGCAACCGGAGACCCAGGGACCTTTATCACTATGCAAGATCATAAAGAGTGATCTACCACCCCCTGTTGGTACGGAGCAGAGACACGACACCATGATGTCTATGCACGACACGAGACAACAATGAATACAGATAGATGGAATAAAAAATAAATCTTATAATAGAATACAGAAACATAGCCGTTACGGTTATGTTTTAAATTCCATGTTTTTGTAAGACATATTAGATGTTTCATTTATATATTATTTGAAATGAATTACCAATGGTAGTTTAAAATTCATGTTTGTAACCCCCGTTAAAATTGTATTTTTGTCCGTCAAATAATGCTGTTCAACCCTGCACCCACGTCAGTGAAAGAAAATGATCAAACAAATATGTTTATTTAATATAAGTGGATTTAAGATGATTATAATTAATACTAAACCATAATCTAGTCCCAAACATACTAAATTCTGAATATGCTTGAGGAATCTAGTCCATTTCATGCCATGTCTAATAAATATAAAAACATATAAATGTATCTGTATAAGTCCACCTGTATTTGTAAAAAATAACGATAAATATTTATTGGCAGGGCTGTCAATGTTGCACCAGTACCCTTCGTCTTCCGTCTTCCGTCCCACCTGGAGCAGGAGGCCCTTCACCATCACATGACCGCATGTGTGCGTACGCGCCGTGGCTGCCAGTGAACATGGCGGATGAGAACGCAGAAGCGGAGCTCGACTGGAGCGGCCGACACAGCCTGCTGCTCGACGAGGACACATTCTTCGCTATGGAGGGTCTGCAAGCCACCCTTCAGCAACTCGAAGCCGAACTTCGGCAGCAAGACGTTTCTGAAGAATCGTCCACGGAGTATTGCAACAACTTCTGCCAGGTACGCGCAGCCGAAAACGCTGCATGCATGCGAACTGTTTATGTGCAACATTTCAGAGCTGTGGCGGCTGGCGTTAGCTAACCAGATGCAACCGACCATGCGTTGATGTGATCTTAAAGCGTGGGCCGCTTAGTGAGCCTAATTACAAGCGAATTGTGTTGGCATGCACGCCCAATGACCAGCAAAATAAGAGTCGATGCAAGCTTTTAAGTTTCATTTTCTAATAGGTTGTTTTTAACGTTAGTTGGCTAATACTGTGGGTAGTGTGTTGCACGCTTCCCCATGCCCCCCGTATATGCGGATATAAGTTTGTGTTTACGATTGCGGATCTATGATCTGTAAGATCATGTATTAGCGATTTGGTTGTAAGGGCCTGCTGAAACGGCATTTCCATGTTTTGTTTGAATAACAGGTATATCTTGAACCGGGGTACAGCACGTTAGTGGGGTGGGGCTCGGTTGTTTATCTTGTGCATGGTCTGGTCTCATCTCTACCAACTTTGATGTCACGTGTTTCCTCGAGTCTAAATTCAGACCTCTTTGCATTCACACTGAGATCTATTTTTATGATTCGGTTTCAGTTCAGTTTTCGTTCACACTGTTGTTTTTTGGAACCAGCCCTCTTAAAAATTATTGTAATAAGATATTGATGATATTGTAATACTATTCTATTGATATTGTATAACTATTGTAATAAGTCATGAAGATATCAATCATGATACTGTTTTTAATATAAGACCTGAGTACAATTAGGCTACTCTGTAATTGCACTCCAGTACTGCCTGTCAAAGTTCACAGCCAGGGAACAGTGTATGTGTATGTTCCACTAAGTGTTTAGTGGAAACATTTTATTGATCTTTTTATTAAACATATTTTTTTATGTTTAATTCAAATATTTTGATTTGAAAATACTATTTTAAGGCAAATTTCAGTCATGTTGTATTGAGTATTGAAGGTGCAGTAAGCGAAACACTGTTGAAATTTGATGAGATATTTGATGAGAAACACAGCCTTGCCTTCATTCCTTGGCCTCCAAAATAACATAACATGCAATGCAACATGACTGGCACATCAGAGATCAGACTGTCATTCAGCAATTACAACAGCATATCTTTGTTCTTTAAAAGATAGCAAAACCAATGTTACTCACGTATCGAGCTAAAACAAAGCAACCTCTGTGCCCCCCCCCCCCCCCCCCCCACGTCCACATTAATCTGGAGACATTTGAAAACGGGGTTTTCGTTTAAAAATGCTCTCCGTCCACACTAGCGTTTTCAGGCATTTTCCGACGTTTCAGTGTGGATGAGAAATTTCTAAATTCACTTTACTGCGCATGCGTGAAACTTCACAAAAGCTCACTGAGATGATACAGATGGGAAAATAAATAATAATGTTATAGCACAATAATAGGATAATTTTATTTAGCAAAATATCTCACCATCACTGATGCGTCCAGGTCGCATTCAGTCATCATATGTTTGGTCTAAAACGCAAGGACAGCAGGTCTGTTTTGCCACAGGACAGCAAATGTAAGTACATTATCTGTCATCTTTGCAGTACTGTGCTATGAAGAATAGCACATATTAAGTAACATAGAAAGTAACATATTTTAGCAACAGTGTAAAAATTAATAACATAACAGGCACAATACTGATAAACATGAATATCTATTGGTACTACATGGATCACATGACTAAACTTACGTCATCGTTTTGAAATACCTCCGGTTTCACTGTCCACACTACAACGCGAAAACGGCGTTTTCAAATTTATCCACTTTGGACAGCGTTTTCCAAACGATACGTTTTTGTTGACTTAAAACGCCGTCTCAGTGTGGACGGAAGGCCAAAACGGAGAGAAAAATATACGTTTTCAAACGAAAAATATTAGTGTGGACATGGCCACAGGCAATGACTGTGTGAAACACAATTACTTTTCATCACACACACAAAACAGACTTTCAAAAAATATATACACAAAATAAATAGTTTATTTGCGGTGTTGATATAAATGTATAGCTCTTCCCAGAAATTGTTTACTGTACCTTTATTCTTGTTAGTACATTAATCTCAATTAATGTATCAAGGAAGTCAATGTAATTATATAAAAAAGTAAAGACTTTCACATTGATAGAAAAGATTTCTATTTCAAATTTAAAAAAAAAAATCATCAAAAAATCTTGAGAAAATGTATCATGTTTTCCACAATTTTACAAAGCGCAATTGTTTCTTGAGGACCAAATCAGCGTATTAGAATGATTTCTGAAGGATTATTACACTGAAGTGACACTGAAGATATGGTTCTTTGGCCAGCTTTGCCATCACATGAAAAAAATAATTATATTATTTTTTAATAAAATATAAAATAATTATATATATTGTAATATATCATAATATTACTGTTTTCTGTATTATCACATGACCCTAAAATTGACTAATTCAAAAAACTTAAATGGTAGTGTATTATGTATTATGCTCCTTGTTCTATCTTGCATTGAAAAAGCTTCACCTTTTGTCATCATGATTAATGTTGTAATGTAATGGCAGAAATGATTCGGGATTATGCAAATGTCAACATAAGAGAACTCAGAGTGCATTGTATTGCAATACATGCTAGTATTAACAAGCCATAATCGCAACACTAACCAAGTTTGATTGTTTAAAAGGGTTTTTTGAATGTTTGGAACATTCTCGCATCAATATTCAATGCAAACTGCATTCAGACAATACACAAAATTCAGACAATGAACAAAAAATTGGTCTGATAGATTAATGAGCCAGGGTTTCAGGGGCCTCTTTTCAGTTTGAAAAAAGTTTACCTTTATAAAAATATTTTGCGGTACCGGCTATGTTAAAATGATTACGCATTGCGTTTTTCTTTTGTTGTTGTTGTCATGGTTAAAGATTGAAAACTGTTATTTGTGACAGCACATGTCAATCATGCAAAGACTTTTTTTGTGTGTGTGTCTATAACACCATAATGCAAAATTTTCAGTGTTGGTGCTGAACGTGTAATTTGGTCATAACAAGCACATTAAAAGTATCCCATTGGGAACCTAGAGGCCCCATTTAGGAGACTACATTTGAATCTCAGCTCAGCCTCTTTTCCTCAGCTTCACTGTTGCTGTGGCAACCGATCCAGCAGGACTCTGTCCTGACTCCTGACGGATATCACTTTCCACACAAACTACCTGTCTGCTAGGGCATACTTCTTGTCGATACGAGTATCGATACAGCTGCTTCTCTATCAATTCTGCAGCCTGTGCTCAGCAGTGTACCTCGCTTAATTTGAATACAAGAACAGCGTTTACAACAAAGTGGAAATTTGCTGAAATTAGCCTAATTAAAACAATATATAAATATATATAGGCTAGCAGAAAGTTTAATCTGTCCCTCAGAGGAACAAAATAATCCCTCAATCAGAGCTTCAAACTTGTTCAAAACGGTAATGAGCGTTTTACTTTTTCTCAACCTACCAAGCATGTGCACACGATCTCTTCACCGTGGATAAAATCGCTGGCTTTCTGAAAACACCGGTAAGCTTGCAGTTTAGTGATCTCCAGTTTGATATTCTATTCACAGAAAAGTGTAATTCGTTAATACAACCACTTCTGTCCTGATTTTTTTCAAAGGGCAGTGTCTGTGGGTGGGTAAATGTATGGGTTTTTTCAGCTCTTTCGATCTAATGGACAAAATAAGCTCACGCCATTTCATATGAACATGCCCGGACAAGACGGCAAAACATATGCAGCTGCAAACAGTTGCAAGACCATTTTCAGCGCTGTGAGTGTGTGTGATAGAAATCAGGAATGGTGAGAGAACATTGTGCTTGGTACGTTTTCATCTTCAAACCAAACTTTGGTCTTAACGCCAATAAAGTTTGAATCCTGTCTGGCTAGCATGCTTCCCATAATGTTTATGCATTAAATCACAAGGCTGAGTTGGCGGTCTTTTGTGGCTGTTCGAACCCATTCAATCACTTAAGCGTCTACACTAAAGCAATCCGGTCGATACACCTTTGGAAGTGGTCTGAAGTGGACAAGCTCTAAATGTTTTAGAACAGTGCCTTTGTTAGTTTGAATCCAATGAGGTAAATTTTATAGTCTTCTGAAACTGCAAATTGCTATTGTCATTCTATACTTTGTACTTTTTACTATTTGCTAGGCTTTTTTGACATTAGCTGAATAATGATCTAACACAACGATTTTTTTTTCTTCACTCAAGTGATAGTCTCAGAAGAAAGCATCCCAGCTGCTCTGGGCTGACACTTGTTAACAGGGCTATACCCAGTTACCCAGAGGGATACTCTCCTAATCTTAGTCGTAGAGGTTAAATATGGCATTTCCTTGCTTGTTCTCTATAATAAGGTATCAGCTGGGATTTAACATCCTTGAGGCTTGATGTTTGTGAAAGGAGAGTTTGATTGTGTTGGCTACATCAGGAATGATGAGGCTATCTGGAGTTGCTCTGTGCTCTAGTTACATCTGCTTCCATCCCTAAGGTCCAATCAGAGCATCCCAGCACAGATGGAGTGCTGTGGAAGTGTTGTATCTGGGGTTTCTCATCACATCCTCCCTTGTGTGGACCCGTAGGTTTTTGGTAAAGACAGTATGCTAACAACATGTTAGAGCCAGGCTCTCAAAAGACCCTTGTCAGCACTCTGCAAAAGTCAGGCCTCATCCACCTTGGTCTTGTTTTTTTAAGCATAATATACTACCATTTAAAAGTTTGTGGTTGGTAAGATTTTTATTTGTTATTTATTTTATTTGCCCGAAGATAGTTATTTTAGTCGATAAAGTTTTAAATGGGTGGTATAATGCCCTTTTCACAAGATCTAAAATAAGTCTCTGATGTCCCCAGAGTGTGCATGTGACATTTTAGCTCAAAATACTCCACAGATATTTTTATATTCACCTTATTCTGCTCTAAACAATGTGCGCTGCCATAACAACGACTCCAGTTGCCAATTTCCGGTTCGATTGTTTTATTATATCACAGATAAAAACAAAATGAACCTTTTTTTTTCTTTCTTCATAACTTTCAAAGGATAGCTGATGCATGACTGCACAATCTCCCTAATCCAGCAATACATGAAAATAAAAGCGAATATTTGAGGATTGAGTCTGATGTGGAATTTTAATATTTTGATATTTTAGTCTGATGTGGAAGCAAAATGGCTTTAGGAAAAAAAAAATTTTTTTTAGTTCAAATTGTTAAACTAAAATTGTTCACAGTAATAATAATAATAAAAAAATTACACAACCAACCACCCAGTTGTTTGCGATTTAGACTATGTAAATAGAAATGTAGAAATGTAAATCGACATAAATGCTTCTGTTTCCATGCGGACTTGTCGATTTGACGCTCTGTTAAGAATGTCTTCTGAGTTGACTGATCTTACTCCCAGATAACTGTTGAAAAAAGGTGAATAGAAACTTCAAAGATACTTGTGTTTTTTAATATCCGTTGGACCTCTGAAGAGCAGTAAATTGGACTTGACTTGAGTGTGGTGTTAAAATGGCTTATTTTTATGATCTTGTTTATTTGGTTATTCTTGTAGGTTCTAATGCATTACGCTGGGAGCAGGAATTCAGTGGAACACGGATTGCCTCTATTGGAAGTTTACTGTCTATCAATCAACTGTTTTGCTGCTGCCAGGCCATATCTCACAAGCGACTCCCCCAATGTTACCCTTGTGCTCAAAAGACTTGCATTGTAAGTGCTATTTTTAGGATCATTTTTTATTTTCATACACATTCAGAAACACAATTTAAATTTTGTCAAGTTGTCTGCTGGCTCACTTGTTCTTAAAAAAACAGTATACCTTTTAAAACTATGTTGACAGAATTATTTCCAAATGTTGTGATCATCTGCAGGAGTTGCCTTGAATTGTTGTTGTCTGTGCCTCAAAATGAAATACCGATGGATGCCTGGCTGCAGTTTCATGGTTCAGTTCAGGTAAGATATATCAATGAATTTGTTCTCCAAGATAGATCAAAAGTTTAATTCAGACTGAATAGAAGTGGCATGTGGCGTGATTAAAAATTTATGGATCCTTAAAGAATTAAAGGCTGACCTATATGTAGTAGGGGTGTAACTGTAAATGTATACATCACGGACGTCACGGTTCGGTGTATTCGTTTTCATGCATAAATTTGTACAAAAAAAAATTAAAAATAAAAATAAATTAATAAAGAAGATGCAATTTTATGTTTAGTTTTCTCCCCCTGTTGCTCCGAACCGTCATGTTTGTGTACCGCCGTTACAACTCTATGGTAGCATATTTATGTATTTACATGCTTCATGATGCATACAGCATAATAAAGCCACTGAAATAATAATTTGGATGTACAAAATCTCACTGTACTTGTACAATAAATGGTTTTCTTAATATATTAATTTGCATTTATTTTAATGTATTTATAATTATTGAAAGGGCCTGCCATTTATGGTTTGACTTTTTAATAAAGTTCCGCCAAATGTTGCCTGTCCCCTATTAAAGACCCCTGTCGCAGACAGTGTGTACTGGTGTTCAGTGAGCTAAGACAGGCTTGTACTGTTTGTGTACTGAACAGAAAATATGGGACATACATTTTTCAGTGGGAATCTGTATAGCAAGTACAGTCACCCTGGACAATACAGAAAAAAAGACAGTAGCATTTGATCTAACATTCAGTGTGCGGTTTCTGGAAACTATTTGCAGGCAGATGCTATAGACTTTATATATTTTTCAATGTGTGGTTGTGCTCTTTACAGGCGGCCCATGAGGCCATGCTGCAGTATGGCAGTACAGATTTGCATGCCCTTCTGAACATCACAGGTGAAGGTGGAGCTTGGAATAATCCTGTCATGGTCTCGCTTCTTACCGGTCAGCCCACTGACCCAGATGAGGGTGAGTAACACTATAGTATTGCAGTTTTGTTCATTGTGCCCACAATATGGGTTAACTATCTCAACATGTCATTTCGTTTTCTTTGATTGAAAGTTTTATTTTTGGTTTATTGAGAGATGTGGACCAGCTGACATTTTATTACACAAAATATCTAAAAGTAAAAACTGAAGTTTAACCAGTTTAAGGGATTTTTAATAAAGTATGTGATGTCAGACCTTACAACAATGTTAATATCTCCATTAAAACACAGTCAGCTGTTTATTTACCATTGCCTTCCTCTGGAACAGTGAATGCCTATCTTGCTTTGGAGGGAGAAGGTTTTATGGAAATGCGGATCAAACACTTGGAAAAAGTAGGGGAGGTAGAGAAAGCACTGATCCTCAACAAAGCCTGTGCTAACTGTAGCCTCCTGCCTAGTCAGTCCACTTTTCGCCAAACCTTTGTCACCCAACTGTGCCAGATGCTGCCTGGTGAGGAAGCTATTTTAGAGGTAAAGTATACAGTTTTACTTAAAGATTGTGTCTGATATGGTTGAACTTCATCATGGTGTGTTTGTTACTAAACTAAATTATATTATCATCTCTCCCTTTGTCTATAAGATTTCTAGAATAGATGCAAAAGATGTCCTGGACATTATTTGCAACATGGATTCTGAGGGGGATGAGAGCACAGCCTTCATCCTGTGCACTACATATTTTACACAGCAGCTACAGCAAGACAGCTTGTACTGTTCCTGGTGAGGACCTTTTATAACCAAAAATCAAGCACATCCTGATTTTTCATTCATGCATGTTTCTTTATTGCTCTAAAGTGTCAATATCTTAAAGCAGCAAATATGAGAGAACAAAAAATTTGGCATGCACATTGTGTATCTGTGCTAATAAAATGAGCAATCGTACCGTTTTTACTGCAGGGTATAGTGATACATTTTTAGTACTGTCTGGTATATCGTGCAACACTAGGGTGCACAGATATATTTTGGCGTGAAGGCCATAAATGGGTGTAATTGTTTGCTTGGATGTCTTCTCTAATGAAGCTTTATTTTCTATGATGTCTGTCAGGGAGTTAACCCTCCTTTGGAGCAAACTGCAGAGAAGAATTGATGTGTCCCTTGAATCATTTATTGAACGGTGTCTCCAGTTTGCAGCCATTGCCAGGACTATCTACCATCTCCTATTCCTAATTCGTGTGATTCAGACAGAGGTAAATAGACATGTTTTCTTCCTCATTTGGTTATCCCTTTAATGTACACTAAGCTTTTTCTGAATTTTTGTTTGTTGTATTTTTCAGGCAATGCAGCTTGGCCTAGCAGTGTCAGTTGACCTATGTGTGAAGGCTCTTCGGCTTCCAAAGCAAGATGACGTAGATGCAAAAACAATGGTCTGCAAAGCTATTGTCTGTCTCCTGCCTGAAGATCTGGAGGTGATAAGGGCTTGTCAACTCACAGAATTCCTCTTAAGTCCTGCCCAGGAAGCCTTTGATGTCCTTGAGGAGCTCTACACACGCCCTGATCAAAAATATGATGAGGAGAATGCCATTATTCCAAATTCTCTGCGTTGCGAGCTTTTACTTTCTCTGAAAGCACATTGGCCATTTGACCCTGAATTCTGGGACTGGAAGACATTGAAACGCTACTGTGTTCAGTTACTGGGGCTGGAACCTGAGGAAGAAGTAGAGGATGAAGAAGCACCCGAGGAGCTGTGTAATCTTGGAGCAGTTTTGAATGAAGACGTTGGGAAGGAGGGAGAAAATGAATGTAAGGTTAATGCATTTAGCAGCACTGAGCAAGAACAGAGAGTGGAAGAAACGGAAATGGAAAAGGGAGAAAAAGTCTCAAAGAAAAAAGACTCTCAAGACGTCTCTAAGAAATCCGACATGCATCAGAAGGCTAAATTTATCTGCCAGATATGCCATAAACAAGTGGTGGAGACGCGAATCTGTCACCATGCCAGAAAACACATGGAAAATGACATGTGGACATGTCCTGTGTGTCTACAAAAGTTTAAAAGTAAAAAGGAGTTTGCGCTCCACTCCAAAAAACACATTCAAATTCCTGCAAAGGGTCACTGGAAAAAGAAAAAAGTGAAGAAGAAGGTGGACCTGCAAAATTATTTCAAGGAGGATAGTTTGGATGAGCTAGAGCCTGGTCAAATTCCTTTAGACCCTTCTCTTGCCATGTACTATCAGTCCACCCATGACCCTGTTGTATTAGAACATATATTAGAGCAAGCTGCCAGTGTGCCTGATAAGCAAGTAGACGATGACTATATTACATTTGACTACATCAACGCATACTTTAAGTTACAGGATCGTGATGTTTACCAGTGTCCAGCCACTAACTGCTCAAGGAATTTTAAACTTTTTAAGTACTTGGGTGTACACATAAAAAATGAGCATGGTAGTGAAGACCCCAATTTGAAACATTATCTGGAGATGAAAGACCGCCGGGAGAAGTGCACTTTCTGCCGAAAGACCTTCATGACAGCCTATCACCATCGCCAGCACCGGTGGGTCCATTATGGAGATGATCCTTACATATGTGTAGTCACAGGATGTGGTGCCCGTTTTGATACCACCAATGAACTTATAGCACATAAGCATAGTCATGGGTTCCGCTTGTCTTACAGCTGTGAGTTGAAAGGCTGCAGTTTCTCTTATTGTGACCTTGGGCAGCTCTACCACCATGAGGCGCAGCACTTCCGCGATGCAGCTTACACTTGTACCAGCGCAGGGTGCAAAAACTTTTTCTACTCTCGCAGGGAATTCCTACAGCACTTGGCCACTCATGACATCACTTTCACTGAGAAAGACTTTGAGACGCAGAGAAAAATGAGAATGAAACTCTTGCTTCCAGTTGTAGAAAGTGACTTGGGTTCTGGGTCAAAGGCAGAAGTAGAGAATGGTGTCCAAAAGGTTGGTTCAAGTTCTTCACAGCTCTTGGCGAACAGTGAATCTAAGGTCTCGTTGACGTGCGTTGCTGTTTGCTTTGATGGGAGAAAGTTTACATGTGGCTTAAAAAAGTGTAAAAGGACTTTCACTACTGCAAGAGAACTCCAGAAGCACTTAAAAATTGCTCATTCAGGTGAGTTTAACGAGGAGGATTCATTTTGCAAGAAGAAAGTACAAGAACAACATTCAAAGACTCAAGCCAATGAATTGCATCAAAGTGGCCAGGATAAGACTCCAAAAAAGGCATCTACAGAGGAATCCAATCACAAAAAGGATATCTCGCCTGCTCCTGAGTCTGTAGATTGTGATGCAACACTTTCAAATGTGGAACTCTGTGAAGCATTTACCGAAATCATGCTTGGATTAAGTCAACTAAGCCTTAATTCTCCCAGCACTAGATATGCAATGCGTAATTCACAGAGCACTTGCACACCTACCTTGAATGCAAGGTCACCTGCCAAAGCAGCTAACAACAAAAAAGAGGTGAGATCTCATGTAGTGAGTAGTGATTCAAAGAGGCTGTCAAGCAAGTCCGAATTGCCACAAACACATGACTACATTAAAGACTCTGAGAAGGAGCAACCGCAAAGCGAGCCCCCAACCAAGCCTTACACCTGCGAAGCCAAAAGTTGCCACTACAAGAGCGTTACCTGTTGTGGTTTAATGCAGCACTACATTAAAATTCATGGATACTCTGAGGAGAAAGTGCAACAGATGGAGGTGTTTCAATCTGAAACACTTGAGCCTCTCAAAACACCTGATGTCACTGAAGATTCTGTTTTGGGGAACAATCAACCCCAAAGTGAGTTCCTTGTGCAGGCTACAATCAAACCTTACACCTGCGAAGCTAAGAGTTGCCACTACCAAAGTGCTACTAGTCGTGCTTTAATGCAGCACTACATTAAGATTCATGGTTACTCTGAGGTAGCGGTGAAAGAGATGGATGTGTTTCAATCTCAAATATTCAAGCCTTTCAAGTGCCATCTCTGCTCCAAGAGCTACAGAAACAAAAAAGAATTGAAGATCCACTTTATACAGATGCATCACATGAATAAAGCTATTGTTGAGCAGATGAGCTGCAGTTTTAAAAGGAGACTAGTTGATAAAGCACCTGTGTTGTCATCTAAAATGAGGAACAGGAAGAAGTCACAATCTTTGAAGATGGATGACATTAAAACCAAAATACGGGACAAACACCTTTGGCAACAGAGATGCCAAAAAAAAGATTATCAGTTGTGGAAAAGAAAACTAGATAGAAAAAATGGACAAGTTAAATCTGAAGAGAAAAGGCAAGTCCCTTCTGAAACTGATGCTGATGTAAACCACGAAGCAGTTGATGTTAGGGGAAGCCGTCGCTTGGTAGCAAAAGGGAATCTGAGCCACATCCTCACTAAATACAATAAACCCTTTCATTGCGTGCATAAAAACTGCAATGCTGCCTTCGGTAATCAGAATGCCCTTGTTGGCCACCTTCAGTTAGTGCATCACTATAACCGCTCACAGTTGTGCTTCCCATGTGAACACAAAGGATGTGATAAGCAATTTAACAACTTGTCTAGTCTTACTAAACACTACCGTAAAGAGCACAACTTCAACAGAAAGAAAATTACATCAAAAGTGTCCTGCAAATCTAAGAACATACCAAAAAGACAGATGACCTCATCAGAGGAGCCCATACCAAGGTTCAAGTGTACCTATGCTAACTGCAATGAGTCGTACCATCTCAAAAGCAGCCTCTTGCGTCACACAAATCAGTTTCACCAGAACCCCACTCCACTGAATCCAGCTGCCACCTCTGTGAACAGCAAGTTCAAAATGAGCTTTAAAAAGCATGTGTTCTATAGGCACTGTGATCCATCTGATTCCCTTGTTGTGCGACTCCAGAGTACACCTAAAAAAGAGTCAAATAGTGGATGCCAAACGAAGTTGATCATCTCGCCTTCTTCCCAGGCAACGAAAGATTCCCAAAAGCTGCCTCTCAAGCAACCTTTGAGATGCTGCATAGAGGACCAGGAAATCGCTCCATCTGAGGAGAACTTTGAGTCCATTGAAGGAAATGCAGAGGAGATGTTGGACAGGGTACCTAAGACACAAACTATCAAAAAAAAAAAACGATTTGACCAGATTGTCTTCCGAACACACGAGGAGGCTTTGCAGATGTGCCAAGACCGCTGCCTGTCTGTAGCCTTTCCTTGCATGTTACAGAACTGTGACTCTGTTGTAACTAGAATGAGTAGTTTGAGTCGACATTATATTGCGGTTCACAAACTTACACGCGGACAGTTCACTGATAATAAGGACAAATTATGTTACACTGCAGAAAAGTTAGAAGAGATTATACAAAAAAAATCTGCTGTGCCTGCTATACCTGATTTAACAAGGATTCCAAATGGCGTCCTCAAGATGGAGTATCAGTCTGAGCCTGCGACCCCAGGTGGCCAGTCACTGCCAATGAGCCTCCATTCAATCAAAAACAAATCAAAGGGACATGAAGTAACTGAGTTTTCAGGGGAGCAACACCCCGACACAAGTTTGCTTACTGCAGCTGAAGGTTTGCTCTGTGGCTCCCCGAAGTCAAGCGGGCACCCTGAAGAGCCTGTTTCTGAGGAGAGTCCAAGCAACAAAGACAGGTCAGACTCTGAGTTAACAGCACCTCCCCTTATTCGACCTCCACCACTTGACCTCTCACCACCCTCTACTCTCAGAATTGCTGTTGATGAAAGTTCATTTGAACCCTCTGATAAAGACAGTAAATCTATTAACATTCCTTCTACTGTTTCCATATCAGTTCCCACCCCAACTCGGCAGCCCCTCAGACGGAGGAATGAACTCTCCGAACCACCACCGCCAGTCCCTCTTTCGCCAAACCCAAAGGATCCTGTAGAGCACAGTCTAGCACCACGAACTTTTGACATTGCAACTTACAAACCTATGGGCTTTGAGTCCTCGTTCTTGAATTTCATTAAAGAGAAGGAGGAGATCAAATGTGAAAAGCCGTGGGCTGCAGTAGTTACTAATCCTTGTCTCAAACCTGATCCACCTCGACGCAGAGATTGTTTCAGACGGAACTGCTCGGTCAAAGAAAACACTCAGAGAGGAGCCCCCATCTCTCGAAGCCGCAAGTTTCGGTCATCCCCTCTGAGGCACTTGATCTCTAAAGGAGAGTGTACCTCTATCCAGAATCTCCGTCTGATTTTGGAGAGGGCTTTAGCGGGCTGTGGCGACCAAGCTATAAAACAGCTTCAGTTCTTGAAGCCTGTGGTGGTTCTAGAGAGGCCAAAGTCCTTTGCCTCCATTCTTGATCTCTTACCCTCTGAAACTAAAGCATAAACTTTTGCTGGGCAAAAAGGCAGTAAAACTCTTGTCCACCTTTTTTATTTGAGAGACTTTCATAGTATTTTTTATATTATTGATACAATTTTGGTTTTTTTCTGCCAGAATTAGGTACCTTGATTGTTAAGTTGTGAATGTTTATATCTGTAAATAAGGTCAAATAAAAAAAGAACAAAAAAGATTTTGAAAATACATATTCTATTACTTGTGTTGTTTACACATCAGACCCATAGCTGAAAATGACTCAACAGGATCCATTTTAAGTTTAGTTGGTTTTATATATACTATGAAAATACATAGACATTTAGAATTGGAAATAAATGTATTCAAGATACAAAATT
This sequence comes from Pimephales promelas, assembly GCF_988280905.1. NCBI lineage: Eukaryota > Metazoa > Chordata > Actinopteri > Cypriniformes > Leuciscidae > Pimephales > Pimephales promelas. The sequence goes on from NC_142783.1 coordinate 21,735,598, forward strand.
GAATAGGGACAGCATTGCTTGTTTATGAGCCTTTCAAAAAGTTTCAGAAATCTTTGAATAGGAGATAGGCCTACATGTTGATATTCATCCTCAGATGGCAAGCCCAAAAACACTAACTATGCTGTATATGGTTTTATTCTCTCACCGTATTGTGCAGCTCCCTGTGGAAAATAAATCAATGTCATTAAAAAAATATGTATACATTTTTCGATAATAATTGGAGTATTTAAAGTAAGAAATGAAATCTGAAGTACTTGCCCGTTCTTACATGTCTTACCATCTTTAGTGTTGTCCCAGAAACTCGAGCTGGCAGTGTGCAAAGAGTGGATTTGGGAAAAAAACAGGTTTGTTAACCGAAGTATTATTGTTGTTTAAATTGCCTGTTACCATACCTATGTACTTAAAAGGTTTTCCTAATTTAGTCAGCTGGCTCAGACTTGACTCTACAATGTTTGACATCCACTGGTTGATTTTGTTGTGTTGGTGCTTTCAACAGCCTGTAATCAAAAGACCCCATAATACATGATTATTGCAATGAATATATTGATCATAAACATTTTATAAAATGTTTACACATGCAATCAAAGTAACTGAATTTATAGTTAAATACTGACTTAATGTCTACACATTGGAGTAGTAAATACTTATTTGTTTGATAAGCGTGGTAATCTCGTCCACAACAAATGTAACGTTAGTCTGTGAATGAAAGTATTACATGGTTAAGGTCGCAGTTTAAGCATGGACAAATCGAGAGATTATTTATACTACACATAGAAGTAAGAATAATAACTCGACAAAAAACCTAACAATAATTATAATTGTGTAGTACCTCCACAGCAGACTGATCTTCGTCCATTGCGTGACTTATCCAGAGCGTTTTGTAGTTTCTATGGAGACAGAAGGGTCCCTCTCTGTGCTGTTCTTCAGTGTTTTGTTTTTGTCTCGCAAAGCAACGAAAATAGTGTCAAAATATCACCAGTTACTTTTTCGAGGATCTCGAGTTTGTGGGGTGAATTATACTGGGAAAATAATTTATGACGTTTTTTTACGCAGTAGGACAACAAAACCTGGTGGAAGTAGCCATTTGGGAAATACTTTGGCACCCGAGTTGCTTAACTAGCTAGCTAATTTAATATGAATCAGATTCCTCACTTGATCTCTCACTCAGCAGTTCTCTGTGAATACAGTAGCTCGTCACACACGGGAGAAGTTTGTTCTTTCTGGCAAGTTGGCAACTTACAGTTATTGTATTTAAAACAACAACACCACCTGGTGCAAAGGTGCCCAAAGTTGAAGAGAAACACCCATGTACATTTATTATATTTCTTCTGACTAATGTAACATTTGTGACTACTTTGATACTATTTTAATGTATTAGTGCTGAAGACTTTTGCTGATTTGCTCGCATCATTTTGACTGCAGTGGTGGAACCGTTTAACTAAAAACTAATATAGCTTACATAATATATGATTAATCAGTCGTTTTTTATACATGAATCCAGATTATCACAGAACCCTCATAAATTATACATTTTAATTGACCACACTATCATACAATTACAAATAAAAATGGTTCAGGAACCCATTTTGTTCTGCTCTGGTGTCCGGTCGAACACAGTTTCTAGTTACACCATAATTTCACATGAATGGGAAAGGAAGTGATATAGCATGAGTTATCGTTATTTGTGCATCTCTGCATCTAGTTTCTCCAATTAATGGACATAGCACATACACATTCTCGTAAGGTTTAAGTCTCGTATTGGGTCGGAACAGGTACGAAGGTTATCTGTTGTCTTGAATGAAAAGGCAGCAGACTCCCGAATTACTGGATTTCCCGTGCTAATTAACGGTGCCAACAAACAACTACCAAGACGGAATAATGTTGCAGGAAATTATTGCATTACCAGTTGAAGATAAAATATTTTACGCTGTCCTGGTCTTCTCATGGACGGTGTACATTTGGGAGGCCTACCTCGCCTATAGACAGGTGAGCATATGTTCATTGCTTTGTTTGTGGAAAGCATTTAATTGTCAGTCACTCTATGCATGTATGAATGTTTGTTCTAGTTTGCATATTTTGATTATTAAAATCGAACTTCTTCCCTTTTAGAGTTTTGTTCAAATGCATTTTGATGTACTGAAACAATAAACACTAAATAAACACACAGACACGTTTGACCTTTCACAGAGGAAGATCTACAGGACAACAATGCATGTGCCCACTGAGCTGGGCAAGATAATGGATTCAGAGACCTTTGAAAAATCCCGCCTCTATCAGCTGGACAAGAGTAACTTTGGCTTCTGGTCTGGACTCTACTCAGAGGCAGAGGGCACGGTGATTATGTATTTATTTTGTTGATTTTTTTTTTTTCAAGATTTTTTTCTTTTTCATATAATACACTGTTTTATGTTCACACAACTTCATTTCTATTTCAAGTTTCTTATGAGTTTTCTGGTGGGAAAATCATGCATGGACTGAATAAGCGTGGACTGCAAAAATGAACTTCTTTTAAGATATTTTTTTGTTTTACTTGCATCTGTCTATTCATCTGAGCATGCTTAATCTTTTTTTCTTTTTGTCTTGTTTTATTTTGTAGCTGATACTGCTCCTCGGAGGAATTCCATTCCTTTGGAAAGTGTCAGGGAATCTCACAGCTCGTTTTGGTTTTGGTCCAGAGTACGAGGTAGGTTATAAATGTCTTTACTCTCACTTTTGATTAATTTAATACATCCTTGCTGAATAAAATTAATTAAAAAAAAACCCTGAAACTTTTTAACTGTTATGTATAATGTTTCAAAAGCTTTCTATTTCAGATGACTGTTCTCTTGAACGTTCTATTCATCAAAGTATCCTTAAAATTATTAACCGTTTTTAACATTGATAATAATAATAATGATAATAATAAATGTTTCTCCAGCAGCAAATTAGAATAGTATAATCATTTCGGAAGGATCATGTGACACTGAAGACTGGAGTAATTTAGCCTTGCCATCACAGGAATAAATTACATTTTAAAATGTATTAATATAATATTTCACAATATTTGTGTTTTTGCTGTATTTTGGATCAAGTAAATGCAACCTTGGTAAGCAAAAAAGACATCTTTGACATCTTTAGTGTACATTGATCTCGTCATGAAAATAGCCATAGATGCTGGTATGGCAATAAAAACAAACAAACCTGCCCTCAAACAGTAAGAGTCTGGAAGAGTTCAGTTTGTGTTGTCGACATGCTTTCACATTGTTTTCTGCACTCTGAAACCAAATCCACTTTACAAGCACTGTAAGTGGTAGACCAATCACAACAGACTGGGCCGTCTGACCAATCAGAGCAGAATTGGAATCTCAAAAAGGCATGGTTTAGACAGAGAGACTAAATCCTTGATTATGCCGATTCAGACACGGAGAAAAAATAGGAGAGGATGCATATTGAGAAAATTAAAGTTTTTGTTTTGTTTTACTTGGATGCATGTAAACCTATTGTAGGAGACCTCCAAAACAAAAAGTAACAACCTTTAAAATAGCATAATAACTAAAGAGTTTGTTTTCAATTTTAATGACATTATGTGAAAATATATATTGTATACTGTACATAATATATACTGCTAAAAGAGTTTTTATACTAGTATGGTTTCCTGAAAATCTCAAATGGTCTTCTTACCTTCAGATCTTTCATTCTTTGGCATTCCTGATGCTAGCTACACTCTTTAGTGCTTTCACTGGCCTTCCCTGGAGCCTCTATAACACTTTTGTGATTGAGGAGAAGCATGGATTCAACCAGCAGGTAGATAAAGACTAGATCACTATCTTTCTGTTGTAGCAGGAATAAAACTGATGATGAAATGTACTGAAATCGCTTTAATTTGTCCCTTGCTTATAGTCGCTGAGTTTCTTCCTGAAAGACGCACTCAAGAAGTTTGCTGTGACTCAGTGTATTTTGTTGCCAGTGACATCATTACTCCTCTACATCATCAAGATTGGTGGTGATTACTTCTTCATCTACGCCTGGCTCTTCACACTCATCGTCTCACTGGTCAGTTTTTCGTGCTTCTGCTGCACGTGTTGTCTGTGAGGATAAACAAAAAGTGAACTGAACTGTCCTTTCACTGTCTACAGATTCTAGTGACTATCTACGCTGACTACATTGCTCCTCTGTTTGATAAGTTCACTCCACTGCCAGATGGAGAGCTGAAGAGTGAGATTGAGAGCATGGCAAAATCCATCGACTTCCCCCTCACCAAGGTCTATGTAGTGGAAGGTACAGCTATAATCATCTTTTCATTTTTGTTACTTTCTATCCACAAGTTTCCTATGCCCCATGAGGCCTTGCGTCAAAAGTGGGCACATTTTCCGGTTCGAAGTAAACAAGTGAGACGTGACACTCATTCGTTCATTCATATATTTGACTATCATTAATCATTAATATTTATACTAAAATGTATTATTTTATTTGTTTAACTTTTTATCAATTAAAAATGCAATGAAAATTGCAAAAATACAGCATGTTTTTCTACGATGAGTTCTTTATTACAAGAAGACCAACTTGTGGCAGTTATAGTGGACATTCGGTTATGGCTAAGCTTGAAGATATGGGCTGCGGTGCTCTGGAACAGCTGGCGTTTCTTTAAACAGAGACTCTTGTTTGTTCCTAAATAATAATACAAAATAATCATTTTAAATAAAACCAAAATCGCGATACTCAGATCCACAAACCTGTCGTGGTGATGGTAGGCAGAATCACAGCACACCCATTCCAACTCCCAGAGATATATCCTTCCTGTCCAGATCCAATATAGCCACCTTATCTTTACTATTATTTTTGCATTATTTAAAGTTAACATTATAAAATTCATAGACCTACACCACAAAACTAGTTGAGGATAAATTATATAAAATTGAGCGATTCCAGCATTATGGACGTGACATTTGCAGTCAAACCCTGAAATAAAAATTCTCAAATGCATTTAGGGTATTGAAACTTGTTTATATAAAGGAGTCCAGACATTAGAAAAATATACCACATACATTTTACATTTAATATGAGGGAAATACACATGAAGGATGTGACAAAAAAATCTTTAACTTTTAAAAAGCACTGAGCCTTTATTTAAAATTAATTTTGTTTTGTATTAGTTGTATCAATGTTTCATCTACAAATTACCTGGATTTAATAAATAAGAAGTAAATATAGCAGACAATAATCAAGATACGGAGGCGCCGGCTCCTGAAATGCAGCTCGTCTCATAATACCATTGGTATGCTACTTCCGCCGCCTGACGGGAAGTTGCACCCACTTTTTTTTTTTTACTGTAGTGCCCCCCGGAAACAGGTGGATAGAACAAAAATGGTCTCAGTCTTGATATCTTGCCCTCTTTTCTCCCTTCTCCTAATATTTCTGTTCACTCTTTTCTAGGTTCAAAGAGATCTTCCCACAGTAATGCCTACTTCTATGGTTTCTTCAAAAATAAGCGCATTGTGCTATTTGACACTCTTTTGGAGGACTACTCCCCTTTAAATAAATCTGGAGAGAAAGAGCCAGGAACAGTAGAGGAGAATGAGACGGTGGCCAATGAAAGCAAGTCCAAGCCAAAGGTCAGATGGTCAGGGCCAAAACAATAACAAATGTGATAAAATGCTTTATTATAGGGATGCACAGAATATGGCGCTCTTTAATACGGCGTGAAAGATCAATGAATCGCTCAGTTCAAGCGAAGGCACGGTTCAAGCACACATAAACCAATCATCTCATCTCCTCTTAACTAATAGTTAGTTATAGTACGAAATAAACATGGGTGAACAGAACACCAGATGGTATGTTGAAAGATGCATCCTGTCTAATTTAATCGCTCAATCAGTGTTTCAACTGGGAAAGACAGCAGTAAAACAACTTGACAATACAATGTCACATTACATTACCTCAAGAAAACTATTCAATGTCTGTAAACTCTTTATAAAACTGCAGAAAGCAAAAGCTGAATCCCGGATATCGACGGCCGGGGAAAAGAGGATGGTAACCCCTACTACTCATCTTTCTCCACAGAACAAGAGCCTGCTAGCTTAGCTTCCAAAAAAAAAGATGGCTGACACTATGTGTTCATTCTGTGAGTGAGATCCCACCCTCTATGGGCGGGTTGAAAACATGCGGGACAGCCCCTACTACTGACTGTAGTCTTTAGCCTCTGGCCAAAAAATCCTCCAATGACACAAAATTACAATTTTTGCATCATCTGAGGATTTTTCCAGACAAAAAAATACATAAATCTCTCGTCTCAGGGGGATATGAGGGTGGAAAGCATGGTAATTCGAAAATACTACAGGTTTCCTACTAATACAAAGCTTAATGCTAAATCCTGAAGTATCGCTTAAATAGGAAAAAAAAAAAAAAACAATATTACAAAAAGTGGGTTTCCATGCATCTCTTACACTGCATTTTGAATTTGTAGCCATTTATTTTCAATGTTCCAAAATGTTTTTTTTTTTCTCTCTCTCTATTTAGAACAAGAAACAGGGCTGCAGTAACCCTGAGGTTCTGGCCGTTCTTGGACATGAACTAGGACATTGGAAACTAGGCCACACAGTCAAGAACATTGTCATCAGCCAGGTGAGTTGCTGTCTGTGTGGCTGTGCTTTTTTGTTAACTTTAGGTGTCAATGGCCAGATTAATAATCTTCACAAAGGAAATGCATTCTTGTCTTGTGATATTTCTCACAGCTACTCTATCAATTGTTTTTGTCACTGCACATTCTTGAATTCTGCGATGTCAGTTTCTGCAGAAACTCTTGTTTTAGTGTTGTTGTTTTTTTGTCTTTTTAAGAGCGTATGAAAAGAGGACCATAAATTTATGATATTAATGTCTCCATGTTTCTTTACAGATGAACTCCTTCCTGTGTTTCTTCCTCTTTGCTGTGCTGATTGGTCAAAAAGAGCTCTTCATGGCATTTGGTTTTCATGACACCCAACCTACTCTTATCGGGCTGATGATCATCTTTCAGTTTATCTTCTCACCTTACAATGAGGTAATGCATCTTACTTTTTTTTCCCTGCCCCTTCCTTTCGCTGAAAAATACATGCGGGCTCATTTGTTAACCTGTGTGCGAGCATTTTTTTATTAGACATTATGAAGGACATTATAATAGATTTGTAAAAGACACGAGCTGCATCCAATATCACATACTTCCCAACTGTATAGTAGGCGAAAAACAGTATGTGACACAAGAATTATGTTCATATTTATAGTACTCATAAAAGAGTAGGCGAAAGTACCCGGATGACCTAATCTTACGGTGAGATTCTGATGTGTGTGTATATGCTGAACACTTAACTATCCCATGAGGCCACTGGAGAGGATTTGTGAATGACAGTGAAGCAACTGGTAGGTTACGAGATAATGACAGCATAGCGAATGTAGTACATCCAGATTACATTCATACTACATATATTCATACTATATAGATAGAACTTAATTTTTTCATCAGTCATAAAGTAAATATTCAAAATAAGTACCCACTCAAGAGTATGCGATTTCGGATCCAGCAATGCTAATTTTCTGAATAAGCAAATACCTATCTGATCTATGTTCACCCTTTTTTTTTTCCTGCTGCAGTTGCTGTCGTTCTGTCTGACAGTGTTGAGCCGAAGGTTCGAGTTTCAGGCAGATGCATTTGCGCGCAGTATGGGCCGATCGTCTGAGCTGTACTCCGCTCTCATCAAGCTCAATAAAGACAACCTAGGCTTTCCTGTAGCAGATTGGCTGTTCTCTATGTGGCATTACTCCCATCCTCCCCTGCTAGAGCGGCTCAGAGCCCTCACTGGGCCCAAGCAAGACTGACAGTTTAGCCAGGGGGGGCCACGTTCACCACTCGCTCCCCCGAGAAGGGGTCTCCGTCGGCCTCTGTTGGCCCTCTGATATCAATGCCTATTTCTCTCTCCTTCCCTATTTTTTATTTCTATTCATCTTTCTAAGTGTTTGGGTTTTGCCATTTGTTTATCACCCTGGAAGAAAGTTTAAATTGTTTTCAGATGGCCTCAGACAGTTCAGTGTACAAGATATTAAGTTGTATGTTCCGTATGCCTTTTGCAATTGTTCTTGATATGATTTTGATCGTTTTAATTCGATTGTCCATTTTAGCTGTGAATTGCCCCTGACCTTTAGAACCATGCATTTCCACTTTGATTTAGTGTAATCCACTTGGACTGTGAGAGAGAGGAGGTTGAAACATTTCAGAGGGGAATGATGATTGTCTGGTTCAAAAGACAGATGTTATGCGAGACCGCTATTCTTAACTTGTATGGCTCAATAAGGCCTACTAAAATGTCTATTCCAATTTTAGTTCATTTGACATAATTTTGTTTTTTGTTTTACTTTTATAACCAAAAAAGGGTTTGAGCGTTTGTGTAAATAAATATTTTTTTTGTGAAATAAAAGCAACATACAAGGGCAAAGATGACTTTAAAAATATTTAATGAGTGGTTAGAAATCTTGTTTTAGTTATTTTTCTCTCTGTGCCTGAGTGTGCAAGATGTTACTATGATAATGTGTAGAAACATGATGCTGTCACATCTTTTTTCCTCATTTGCTCAATTTAATCCCTGAATCATATCAGATTTCCTGGTGGCTTGGAACTGCATTTGTATGGATTCTTATGAGTTTTAAGATTAGGAATAGACATGGCTGTTAAATTTAATGTCAAAATGTCTGACTCTTAAGGCTTTTACTGTGCCTGATATGTTAATGGCTTAAAGAGTCCATGAAATGCCTACCTATTGAAAATTAGACCTAAACAGAGTAATATGGCTGTAGGTTCATACTTATCCCCAAGAATATGTCTTTGATATCTGGAATGATTGACTGAATTGATTGAAAGATGAACTTTTGCATCACAATGAATAAACAAACCCATCACAAAACCTTTGTTATAAGCTTATTTTATGTATCCATTTAATGTTTATGTGAATGTTTAGGAACTCACATCCCCCAAAATTGCGAGACGTCAAGCAAAACATTCCGCTGTAAATTAAATTATACACTCACCTAAAGGATTATTAGGAACACCATACTAATACTGTGTTTGACCCCCTTTTGCCATCAGAACTGCCTTAATTCTACATGGCATTTAAACAATGCCCAATTGGCACTTACGGACCTAAAGTGTGCCAAGAAAACATCCCCACAACATTACACCACCAGCAGCAGCCTGCAAAGTAGTAACAAGGTATGATAGATTCATGTTCTCATTCTGATTACGCCAAATTCTGACCATCTGAATGTCTCAACAGAAATCGAGACTCAACAAAGTTGCTCTTCTATCAGCTTGAATCAGTCGGCCCATTCTCCTCTGACCTCTAGCATCAACAAGGCATTTTCGTTCACAGGACTGCCGCATACTGGATGTTTTTCCCTTTTCACAGCAGTCTTTGTAAACCCTAGAAATGGTTGTGCGTGAAAATCCCAGTAATTGAGCAGATTGTGAAATACTCTGAACGGCCCATCTGGTACCAACAACCATGCCATGCTCAAAATTGCTTAAATCACCATTTTTTCCCATTCTAACATTTATTTTGGAGTTCAGGAGATTGTCTTGACCAGGACCATACCCCTAAATGCGTTGAAGCAACTGCCATGTGATTGGTTGATTAGATAATTGCATTAATGAGAAATTGAACAGGTGTTCCTAATAATCCTTTAGGCAAGTGTATAATTTGGTAGTAAATTATAAACTCATTAGTCCCTAGTCTCAGATTATAATGTACGTTTGAGCTGTTTTAAGCGAAACTAACTTGCAGTAACATATATCAAAATATGTCAATGCCATTGTTTTGTAGCAATGTCTTTTTAGACCTCTCTGCAAAACCGGGGCATTGTTTGTTTGTTCCATCGGGTAATCAAAAGTTCTACACACACATTTGCAGTGTTCACGCCCACACCAAATGCAGGAAATATAGACAAGTGGTCAAGTGCAAAGACCACAAGTGTGGGTACCTGGACTATGGGCAAATAACTTATAGCTTCTATACTCAGCTTCAGATGCCACAACAAATGCCTGTCCTTCCCATTTAAAATAGAGCCCTTTTTAACCCTTGTGTCTCCTTAGGGCCATTTTTGGTATTTTCAGTTTTGTTTTGTTTTTCAGTTCAGTTTTTTTTCTTTTCCTGTGTTAATGCTACATAAAATTTGGCACATGTGTTTTTATTGTAATTTTACTATTTCACCACTATTTCCTTAAAAATATACATATATATTGGCACTAGGTACACAAAATACTCCCACTCAGTGCCTTTAGGACAAAAATGGCCCCTGGGCCATTTAACTATAAATTGATTTATTTTAAGAGGAAAAGAATCTTTGTTAAGAGGCTTTCATTCTGTTGTCAATGCTTCAAACATTTAAATTTGTACAATTTTTTATCAGATGGTGCCATTTTTTTCAGGCTTGGCCAATAAAACTACAATATTGAGTGAGGAAAAACACGACTGCAAATCTAAAATCTAATCACTGTGTGCACCAGTGGAGTTTTGCTGGCACTCAATGGGGAAAATTACTGCGCCCAAACAGCATTTTGATCCACGGTTGTCGAGTGTAGGCTTCCATTGTTTCTTAGTAAATAAAACAAAAATATCCTATTAAGTTATTGTTGTTTTGTACTGTAGTTTCAATAATAGAACAAACTCACGTTCTAAATTACCCGTGGATAACAGTGATTGTAAGTAGCGCTCACCTATTTTTCTATGATAATGGTACGTTCCTGTTTTTGAGTCTACATAAGATAGAAGCGCACCACACGTTCATGTCAGTGCATGAATACATGAGCACAAGAAGAGAAAATGGCGAGGTTTCTAAACTCTAATGTAAGGAAGTTTCTGGCCACACAGATCAGGATGTCGTCTGACCAGGTAGATATATAAAAAAAATGGCCTGAGTTTTCCATAGCTTGGGAAATAGGATTTCACAGTATTTCAAAGCCTTTTAAGCACGCACTGTCAGTTTTGGCAATGGCAACCGTTTGCTGAATAAATGCGTATGTTATACACGTGACCCTACTGCGTTATAACGTTGGTAAAAAGGTGTCAACACTGGACTTTTTTACGTAATTATACAACGAGCGCTTTCAGCTTGCCCTTGTGGTATGACCCTTTTGTTTACATTCAGGATACGTCTACATTATTTGCTTTTTTACTCAAACTGGAGTAGAACAGTGTATTCATATGTTGAGGTCTCACACACACACACACTAATATATATATATAGCATATATATACATATATACATACACAGAATTTTATATAATTGCATACTTTATTATAAATAATATAAAATTACTTTGTATATTTGCCTTAATTTGTGCTTGACAATCCATGGAGCTGTTACTGGTAGGGTAATAAATAAACAATTCTGTCTTGTGCAATCTGTGCCTGTCTCTCTCCCCCTAATAAAGCTAGGAGAACTGGGTAAAGGTGCTGGGAAAGGAGGTGGTGGTGGAGGTGCAGTGAGGGAGGCAGGAGGTGCGTTTGGCAAGAAACAGGCTGCTGAGGAGGAGATGTACTTCAAGTGAGCTTTTATTTCTTAATCTCATTGTGAACTTCATCTTTGACACTAGATCTCTACTGATTACATGGGTATCAGCAAGTTCAATACTCTCTATATTTGAGTCTGCCATGTGCCATTGTAAAGCTTGCACAGTCTTTCATTGCACTGTTTTACTTTAGAAGGATTTATTTAAGCTATTTACCCATTTGAAGCCACCCAAAAAGTTTCATGCCTTAGTCATCCTCTCCATCACTTTCACAGGAGAAAAGAGAAAGAACAATTAGCTGTTCTGAGAAAACACCACCAGGATGAGATTGACCACCACAAGAAGGAAATTGAGAGATTACAACAGGAGATCAGTCGCCATGAGGGCAAAATTAGAAAACTGAAACATGATGACTGAGACTGGCGAATCCAGACAATACATTTCATAAACCAATGCCCCACACAGAAATGTTTAAACTTAACAAAATAATTGTGGATGCCTTACTTTAAGAAGTCAGCTATGTAAACTCTGCTCTCATTTATGATAAAATTATATTATGATACATATATGATTGAAACACTGAAATAATATAATGTATTAATTCAGTGCAGTTTCTCCTCTTGTCAATAAACATGTCTAAAAAATGAAGTTGTCTTGGTATAAATCAAATAATATGCTTGGTGCACAAAAATAGCAATTGATTTGAGCATCAATATTAATTTGTAAATTATAACAGTTTCAGTTAATCAGAGAAAATTGTACTGAATGAAATTACACGCATTTTAGATATTTGTATTATCTGACCAACCCATTGCAGGTCTTGACACTAATGAGCCAACCAGGTGTGTTTATTTAGGCTGTATTGTTGGGCCTTCAGGAACATGTTGCTTTAAAAGCAATTCACAACAGAAATGAATTTATTTGATTTTGTAAATTTAGAGCCCTTGTAGCTCATTTTCGCTCCAGATGATGGCAGCCAAAATAAATAATCAGATTACAAACGTCCTCTGAACATCTGAAGAACAGCGAGTCTTACACGTCATTTCCGATTATGCGAAAAGCCACGCCCATGCCCCTGTCTTTTACGTCGGGCGGCCCCTCGTGTCTTTCTTTTCCCACATCATGGCGGACCGGTTCAATAAGGTGCGTTCGGGTGGTGTGATTTACAATAAATATTTCAATTTTCCTCAGCGAGGGAAAGTGATATTTGAGCGATAAAGTGTTGGTAACGTCACCTGCCGCTGTTTGCGTTATTTGGGTTCCGTTTTAAGCAGTAGAACTGTTATTTTTTTGGCGAGAAATTTGATCGCGCATCATGTCTTGCTGGAAGTCACAGGCCTGTAGTGATCGTAACACTCGTGGTGCAGTAAAAACTGGACTAGCGTTGCCGTCAATGTTCAGGTACTCTATAAATGAGCTACATAAATTTTAGAATGTTTTGCGAGTATTTAACTGACTAATGAACTGTTTTCGAAGTGTTTAGTTCAACGCCATTTAGCTTGAAATACGTTTTACTGCTAGCGGCGCAAATGGTTTTAGCATTGCTTCTTTGCAAATATGACGTCTTCAAAAGTTTTATATCATTATCTTTAATAAATGTATAAAAAATATGTTGCCAGCGTATTAAGCTGCTAGCTAACACATGGCTAACGTCAGATGTGCTTTTTGTCGATGATTAGCTCGCAACCACAATTAAGTATTCGAGTTTAACGACCATGAGAATACTTTACGTGCACTACCATCTGAGACAAAAAGCTATGTTTTGATGGAAGCACATACGTAATTATTCGTTGATTTCATAGTAATAAAACACCTGGTTTCACTTCTTAACAGGTTCTGATCATTGATGGCAGAGGCCATCTACTCGGTCGACTCGCCGCAATTGTGGCCAAGCAAGTGTTGCTAGGTATGTTTGTGCTTGAAGATTTTTGGCTATTCCACTTATTATAACTTCTCCTTGTACACTATGCATATAACTTTACCAATTATGCATAACACTTAATGTACTTATAGGTTTAGGACACCTGTGGGGTTTTTTTTCACAGCAAGAACTGTTTACTTGCCCTCAAATTACCTTAAACTCATGTCAACTTCTGTTTAGCGATCAGATTGTCATATGCATAAAAAGGGGTTCGATAGATATCAATGGCAGTTTTTTTTAGCTGATCATTTTAGTAATAATTCTTGCCCTCTTTACAGGCCACAAAATTGTGGTAGTGAGGTGTGAAGGTATCAACATCTCTGGGAACTTCTACCGCAACAAACGTAAGTTTGTTGACCACCTATAAGTATGTTGGGTTTTAAGTACAGTGACTGACCAATGTGAAACTTGAATTGAGTGGTGCTAAATGGAATGTGTTTGTGCAGTGAAGTATTTGGCCTTCCTCCGCAAGAGGATGAACACCAACCCTTCCCGTGGACCATATCACTTCAGAGCCCCCAGCAGGATCTTCTGGAGGACGGTAAGAGGTGAGGTGATTTTTTTTTCTTTTCTTTTTTTTTTCCCCCTCTCCATTGACTCTTTGCAGTGGTTATGCTTCAAACAATGATGAACCCATTTATCCCGAATCTGAATCCAGTTTGATGATTCCAATCTACGGATCTGACTACTGAGTTTGAATTTCACTGAGATTATCTGTGATTAGCAGCACACTTTGAATGGATGTGTGAGGGATTGAATATGTTGACTTTCTTGAACAGGTATGCTTCCACACAAAACCAAGAGAGGTCAGGCTGCTCTGGACAGGCTGAAGGTTTTTGATGGGATCCCCCCTCCTTATGACAAGGTAGATTATTCTGAGTCAAATTAGTATTTCACAGAATAGTACTGTCAATGATGCTTTTTCACTGCCTTGTTTGAGTGTCAACTGAGAATACACAAGACTATCTGAGACTTGGCTTCTCTTGGAGTTAAAAAATTGGCCTTTTTCCTTTTTTTCATCTCTAAATCTTTTCCACAGAGAAAGCGTATGGTCGTCCCAGCTGCACTCAAGATTGTGCGTCTGAAGCCCACACGCAAGGTGAGGTTTCTTTTTTCCGTCTTCAATGGTATTTGAAATCGCTTTTTGTCAGTGATGTTTTTCCACAGCATGTATGAGTTTTAACGACCATGAGTTCACTTCATGCACTACCAGCTGAGACAAAAAGCTGCCGAAATTAAATATTCCCTTGGCTAGGGATAAAATATTTCCCTTCCCTTAAAGTTTTACCTTGGCTATAAGTTCAAGAATATTTAAAGCCCCATAGATTTTGGCATTTAATTCTGGGCCTTTAAAAAAAAAAAAGTGCCCTACTCGTAACAATTTTCTGCTTTCTCTAGTTTGCCCTGCTTGGAAGATTGGCCCATGAAGTTGGCTGGAAGTACCAGGCCATCACCGCCACCTTGGAGGAGAAAAGGAAGGAAAAGGCCAAGCTGCGTTACTCCAAGAAGAAAGTTCAGATCAAGCTCACCAAGCAGGCAGAAAAGAACGTTGAAAGCAAGATCGCAAAATACACTGATGTTCTTAAACAGTATGGTGTCCTTGTTTGAGCTGTTCCTGCAGCCGGTTGAAATAAATGTTTATAGAACCTATTGTCTTGAGTGGGTTCCTTTTTTTTTTTTTTCTTAAATGGCATGTTTGGTAAACTCGTAATTTAATGTTTCTGTGGCACCTTTTCATAGAGGCTACTAGTGTATTTCTACAACTGTTTAAATGTTGACAACTTTTTCTTATGGCGGTGTACACAGATGGTTCATTGGAGACTCTTTAAAACTATGCTTTTGAAAGCTCACTCTGCAAGCTATTTAACTTACAGGAATGTTTCACTTAAATTAAAATTGTCATTTACTCACCCTCATGTTTCGAACCTGTATAATTTTGTCTTCTACTGAACAGTTTGTTTTTTTAAGAAGGTTTGTGACTAGACAGTTTATGTACCCCATAATGTTGACTTCCATAGGAAAGTTAATGGGGTAAATCAACTGTTACAATGATCTTCAAAATATAATTTGTTCAGCAGAAGAAATTCATATAGGTTTGAAACAAAATTAGGTTGAGTAAATTGACTATTTTAAGTAATTATTCCTTCAAGTATTTTTACTGGGCATGTACACATAATTCCTGTTGTGAATGGGATTGTTCTGAAAGGCATGGTTCACCCTAAAATGAATGGTCATTTACTCGGCCTCAAGTTGTACACCCCTTCGCAACTGCTGTTAAAGGTACGATCAGTCACTCTCATTCATATGCATGCAGTTTATCTTTTTCTGTTGACTACATTGAATACCCATTCATTTTGCCACTTATTTCTGATTCAGGCTCCAACTAAAGATGCGCAGCAGATCTGCACTGAGTTTCCCAGTCGGAGCCTCCCAGACCCAGTCATTAATCAAAAAACTGCAAATTCTGTCTTTCCAGCTGTGAAGCGATGCAGGTGGGTTCATGCCGTATGATTTCAAATATATCCCAGCTAAAATACTGTTTCATTGCTTATTATTGAAACTCAAGTATGAAATTGCTCATTTGGTCTGTAAGAGCCAAAAGAAATTTGCAAACAATAAAGCAACTTTGTATTTGTCTGTCAGGCATTTGTGAGGGTAAAGGGTGTATGAATATCAAAGGAAAGAATAAATAAATGTAAAATATATTAATCAGTGCTATAATTTTTATATCCATTTATTCTGTGAATGTCACAGTGCTTTAGGTGTGTCCCTGATTAAGGATATTCATAATAAAATCAGAATCGTCAAGTCATTCATCAACTTCAAGAATCAGATTGTCCACATCACTTCAGAGCCCCCAGCAGGATCTTCTGGAGGACAGTAAGAGGTGAGTTTTATTTATTCATCTTCCTCTCCATTGACTCTTTGCAGTGTTTACGCTTCAAACAATGATGAACCCATTTATCCCGAATCTGAATCCAGTTTGATGATTCCAATCTACGGATCTGACTACTGAGTTTGAATGTCACTGAGATTATCTGTGATTAGCTGCACACTTTGAATGGATGTGTGAGGTATTAAATATGTTGACTTTCTTGAACAGGTATGCTTCCACACAAAACCAAG
Source organism: Pimephales promelas (assembly GCF_988280905.1). Classification (NCBI taxonomy): domain Eukaryota; kingdom Metazoa; phylum Chordata; class Actinopteri; order Cypriniformes; family Leuciscidae; genus Pimephales; species Pimephales promelas. The sequence goes on from NC_142783.1 coordinate 21,752,154, forward strand.
AGAGGTCAGGCTGCTCTGGACAGGCTGAAGGTTTTTGATTGGATCCCTCCTCCTTATGACAAGGTAGATTATTCTGAGTCAAATTGGTATTTCACAGAATAATATTGTCAATGATGCTTTTTCACTGCCTTGTTTGAGTGTCAACTGAGAATACACAAGACTATCTGAGACTTGGCTTCTCTTGGAGTTAAAAATTGGCCTTTTTCCTTTTTTCATCTCTAAATCTTTTCCACAGAGAAAGCGGTTGGTCGTCCCAGCTGCACTCAAGATTGTGCGTCTGAAGCCCACACGCAAGGTGAGGTTTCTTTTTTCCCTCTTCAATGGTATTTGAAATCGCTTTTTGTCAGTGATGTTTTTCCACAGCATGTATGAGTTTTAACGACCATGAGTTCACTTCATGCACTACCAGCTGAGACAAAAAGCTGCAGAAATTAAATATTCCTCGTTTTACATTGGCTTTCAGTCCAAGAATATTTGAAACCCAATAGATTTTGCCACTTAATTCTGGGCCTTTAAAGTGCCCCACTCGTAACAATTTTCTGCTTTCTCTAGCTTGCCCTGCTTGAAGATTGACCCATGAAGTTGGCTGGAGGTAGCAGGCAATCATCGCCACCCTGGAGGAGAAAAGGAAGGTAAAGGCCAAGTTTTTGTGCAATGAAGAATTTGGCCTGTCTCCGCAAGAGGATGAACACCAACCCTTCCCGTAGACCATATCACTTCAGAGCCCCCAGCAGGATCTTCTGGAGGACAGTAAGAGGTGAGTTATTTTATTTTTTTTCCTCTCCATTGACTCTTTGCAGTGGTTGCGCTTCAAACATTGATGAACCCATTTATCCCGAATCTGAATCCAGTTTGATGATTCCAATCTACGGATCTGACTACTGAGTTTGAATGTCACTGTGATTAGCTGCACACTTTGAATGGATGTGTGAGGGATTGAATATGTTGACTTTCTTGAACAGGTATGCTTCCACACAAAACCAAGAGGTCAGGCTGCTCTGGACAGGCTGAAGGTTTTTGATGGGGTCCCTCCTCCTTATGACAAGGTAGATTATTCTGAGTCAAATTGGTATTTCACAGAATAGTAGTAGAGTTAGAAATTGGCCTTATTCCTTTCTTCATCTCTAAATCTTTTCCACAGAGAAAGCGTGTGGTTGTCCCAGCTGCTCTCAAGATTGTGTGTCTGAAGCCCACACGCAAGTTTTTTTTTTTTTTTTTTTTTTTTGTGATTTTTCAATGATATTTGAAATCGCTTTTTGTCAGTGATGTTTTTCCACAGCACATGAGTTTTAATGACAATCACCACCACCCTGGAGGAGAAAAGGAAGGAAAAGGCCAAGCTGCGTTACTCCAAGAAGAAAATTCAGATCAAGCTCACCAAGCAATGCACTGATGTTTTTAAACCGTATGGTGTCCTTGTTTGAGCTGTTCCTGCAGCCAGGTGAAATAAATGTTTAAAGAACCTATTATCTTGAGTGGGCTCGTTCTCTCTCTCTCTTTTTTTTTTTTTTTTTTTTCCAAATGGCAAATTTGGTTTGGTTAACTCATAATTTAATGTTTCTGTGGCACCATTCCATAGAGGATACTTGAGTTATAAATCAAGTGTTTCTACAACTGGTTAATTATGTTGACAACTTTTACTTATGGCAGTCTATGAAGATGGTTCATTGGAGACTCTTTAAAACACTATACTTTTAAAACCTCACTCAGCAAGCTTTTGATTAACTAAAGGAATGGTTCACTTAAAATTGTCATTTACCTGACATTTGTTTCAAACCTGTATGAATGTCATCTGTTGAATACAAAGAATATTTTAAAGAATGTCAATTACCAGTTGATGTGCCCCATTGACTTCCATAGTAGGAAGATACAACTACATAATTCATTAAGTGATCTATTCATTTAAGTTTGTTTACTGGGCATGTATGATTCCTATTGTGAATATGCTTGTTCTGAAAGGGATGGTTCACCCAAAAATGAATGGTCATTTACTCACCCTCACGTTGTTCTAAAGCTGTATGGATTTCTTCTGCTGAACAAAGAAGAAATATGGGTAAACAGATAGTTGGTTGACCCCATTGACTAAAAACTAAAAAAAAATATTTTTTCCCCTTCTCCATACTACTGAAGTCAATGGGGCCCATCAACTGTGGTTCTTCATTTTGTGTTCAGCTGTGAAGAAAGAAATGAATAAATAATGACAACGATCCCTTTGGCTGAACTCCCTTTAACACTACAACTTCTGTCCGAAGTATTAATTTCATGTAAACTTTTTTTTTTTTTTTTAAATGTCGAGATGTTTAGATGTAGATGTGACTAGCTGCAAACAAATAAATAACTTTGTCTCTAGTACCTTTCTCTTAAAAGCTTTTAATGCATTAAAAGGCCATTGGAGCATTTGTACTGATTGAGAACAGAAAGAAAGATGGAGAATACAAAGTTTTCGCTTTGCTGTCTATAATGATTCTATCACAAAATGTACGCAGCAAACCATTATAGTTGGCAATAAGTCTACGTGTTGCTTAGGGTCTTTTATTTTGACACTAGACTCGTGAATTCACGTGACGTAGACTTTCAGTCTGAAACATGGCTTTTCTTACAGATGATCAGTTCACTGCTTTGCAACTGCTGTTAAAGGTACGGCCAGTCACTCATTCATATGCAGTTTGACTACATTGAATAGCCATTCATTCTGCCACTATTTAATTCTGATTCAGGCTCCGTCTAAAGATGTTGTGCGGCAGATCTGCGCTGAGAGTTACCCAGCCGGAGCCTCCAAGCGTCAGTCTTTAATCGACAAAACTGCCAATTCTCTGTCTGTTTCCAGCAGTGAAGCGATACAGGTGGGTTCTTGCCATATGATTTCAAATATTTCCCAGCTAAAATACCGTATGTATTTTACTCGCATGGTAATGTGAAAGTATGCGTTTTATTATGTTTACTATTGTAACCGAGTCAAATGGCTTTTTTGGTCCATAAGAGCCTAAATAATTCAAAAAGTTGGAAGCAAGCAATGTAATATTTTTTTGTCATGCATTTGTGACAAAGATTCAATAAATGAATATTAATTAATGCTTTATAAGTCACTTATTTATTCGATTTTTTTTTTTGCTGGTCACGTTACCACTGTTACTGTAACCATTTTATTACTCATTATATAGGCTGACAAATATGGTTGCTGTATTTTTCAGATAGGGAAACTAAGCAGCTTTGATCATGTGAATTTACAAACATGTTCACATACTTTCAAGACGGTTTTCACTTTAATTTATTGTTGATCACTTTGAGAAATTGGCCTACTTTAGCAGCTCTTTTCAGTTCCTTCAAACCCAGAACTAAATTTTGGTCACAGGTGTTATTGGTTGGATTCAATAGGTTAATGTTCCTTACAAAGCATACAAAACCACACACATGTTGTTGGTGTTTATACATCCTTTTTTTATTTATTCCTCAACAGTTGCTGACAGCTTTTCACACACTCTCGCATGATGTTGTGTACCAGAATCTGACCTCTCCAGAACAGATCCTGTCAATTTTCCCTGAATCATTCCACTCAAACCTAAAGAATCTGATCACCAAAATTATCTTGGAAAACAGGTGAATACTCATTCTTTTAAATCTCCCTTTAGATCGTCAAATAACTGTACTGCAGAAATGTTCCCTGCAGATAAGCGCATAACATGTTTTTGTAAAAATTTTCAGTGTCACATGGAGAAATGATGCTTTGTCAAATCAAAGTGAGTGTGATTTCTCATATTTTCATTGTATTGCAAGATGTTTGATGACATTGTATTTTATGCTTGTGGCCCATAATGAAACCATTTGTGAAGTTATGACGTGTGTTTCATAGTTTCACTGCCAAAGCTGGTTGATATGGAGTGGCGAGTGGACATGAAAACTGCTTCGGACTCCTTGAGTCGAATGGCTGTGCCAACCTGTCTGTTGCAAATGAAAGTAAGATGCAGACACAATATATTCTGAAATTTAATTTTATTAACAGATATGTCTAATTAAAGATATTTATGTAATATAATAATGAAACTTTGGTTTACAACAGTTATTATTCTGAAATAAGATTAAAACATTGGTTAAAAACTTTATTTTGATTGATATAATATTTGGTAGTCCATATTTCAGACTTATAATTTTTTTCATAATACCTCTCACAACTCTGTGTGTGTTTACCAAAGCTCCAGGACACCCCGTGCATTAGCAGCGGTTCAAGTGAGTCCACAATTACAATGGAGCTGAGTAGAGAGACACTGGACACCATGATAGACGGTTTGGGTCGCATCAGGGACCAGCTGACTGCAGTGGCAAGGAAGTAGACCAGAATGACAGATGTTGCCACTACACCTTTCTGTGGACATTCAGAAAAATGTTTGTTTGTTTTTTCCTTTTTTTTTATGCAAAAAAACAATGGACATTAAAATACAAAGAATTGTAAACTGGGTTATCTGATTCCTTTAGTTGGTTCTTGTTTTAAAATCCTTTTTTTTTTTCATGTTTATAATCTTTATTATATAAAAGTTGCCCCTTGATGTTTTTTTTAACTAAATAAAATGCTAAGCTAGTTTGCAAGTTGTTATAAATTGACGTAATGCAACTGGTTTGGGGTACTGTTTTATGACATGTGATTTAAAGAGTTGGTTGTATGGCCACTAGAGGCGCTGTAAGCTTTCAAATCTTTCATGACAGTAAGTAATATTTCAAGGTAAAAGTTATTTAGTTATAACACTATATGTTATTTATGTTATTTAGTAATAACACTAAATACTTTACAATACTTTATTCCTATCTTGTGAAATTGAAAGGCTAGGATCTATTGGCTAGTGAAATTGAAAGGCTAGGATCTATTAACTAAGTAAAAAAATGACAAGGAAAACAAATGTAAATAACAAGGCAAATAAAACTAATGAAGACTTTTTTCTCAAAATAATTTTTCAAAGGTACCTTTAGGCATTTCAAAAAAAAAAAAAAATCACTTTGCAGTTCATGGTTTCCATGAAATAAGAGCATTTAAAATAAATAAATAATGTAATAAATTCGAGCGAAAAAAAGAAAACAGACTTCGCACTAAGGCAGGTTAAATATATACATTCATAAAATCAACATTGAGAACCAGATATTTAGATCTATCAAATCTATATTTAGAAAGTAACAGATGTGTTAATGGCATGAGGTTTAATCAGGTTTAATTTTGACAGGCGGGTGAAACCGGAAGAGTAAAGCAGTGTTTACAGTTGCATGCGGTTGCATGCTGCTTGTATTTGTAATGGTGCTCGCTTTTTTGAGGTATTCATACAGGTTTTTTACAGTTCATATACAGTGATGATGAGGCACTTGTACTGCACTGCAGGCGCGGGGATGGAGGAGCTGCTGGCCGAGGAGGTGCAACATAAACTCTGCGCTTCTCAAGTGAGTTGATCACCCTTAGTTCATTGAAATTCAATGAAATTTCATAAAGTTCCATGAAACTGACATTCTCCAAGCTTTTTCAAACACCAGACAGCCACTACACAGGGCATTTAAGTTATGTAAGCGATGCATTACTAATTAACATAAAATTAAATTAAAGACGTCTGAACAAAGATCTTTCCATAATTAACTAGATAGATTTACTCTGCATATTAAAGCCATGTTCCACATTTCCATGATGTTGATAAAGATTTTTGTTGTTGTTGTGCTATGCGTCAGGTGGAGCAGATTCCAGGTAGAGTGTTCTTTTGCTGCAACGCTGATATGCACACTGTGACACAACTCAAGTCTGCAGAGAGGCTGTTTTTACTTCTGCGCAAAGCTGAACCTATCTCACTTCCCAAAAACCCAGGTGTGTATGAATGAGAAGTCTGCCCTGGCAAACTAACTCTTACCATTATGTCATGGGGAAATTTAAGTGAACTTTTTGTGTACCTAAGTCTTATTTGCATGAATTAAGTAACATTTGGTTTTAGCCAGTCTGCAGGCTGGTAGAAGCCTTTAGTTGCGTTATTGTCCTACACGTACATTAAACTTACAGGCAACCCATTTTAATGATCTTCACTGGCTTTATTTTAATAGCAAAGGCAGCTGCTGTTATAAAGGACAGAGTGGTAGGAGATCCAGACCTTTGGAAGCAGACCCTCTTAACATGGACAGGCCTACAGGAAGAACTTCATTACAGCCAGCAGCGTGGATTCAAGAGAAGGAGAGAGGAGAATGAGGAGGAGAGATTGACTATAGCAGATGAATCCACACACACTCTCACCTTAAGCACACATTTATTTAAAAAAACTAGTGAAATGTATAAGGAGTCACATCAGCACACACCATCCTTCAGAGTGAGCTGCCGCTGCAGTGGAGTCATTGCCCGATCTTATACTGCTCAGGTGTGTATGTGTGTGTGTATGCAATGTTTATACTTTTCAAAATACAGTGGCATTTGTTCTGTATGTGTAGTGCAGTTCAATTTAAAAAATCTGAATCTAATTTAATTCTGGTAGTAAATAGACACTCTAAGGATTATGATTAGGTGAATTTAAGTTTTGATAAATACTATGTGTTATGCAGATAATATTAATTTTAATGCATTTTGGTTTTTAATAATGTGAAATATATGTAAGGGGGTCTCAGATTTGGACCTGAAACTAAAATATTTTCATATTTATAAACCTGGCTTAAGGGCCGTTCACACCAAGGACAACAACAATATCGCAACTGTAACGATAATGGCGTAGAACAGTGATATCATTGGAATCACTTTCACAAGGATTTTGTCCAGTCAGAATCCATTCTGCTTTAAAGTGGATGAAATAAACTATATCGTGGTCCACATGAATCGTTGTCTTCATAATTATCATTCTTAGTGTGAACAGGCTTTTATTGTGGTTGTGTGTGTGTGTGTGTCTTCAGAGACTGAGTCGTATCATTGGGATGGCTATCAAAGAACATCTTGGGTGGAAGGTGGACCTGAGAGAGCCTGTTCTTGAGGTATGCACACTCACTTGATAAAAGAAAATAAGTTCATAAACACTCTGAACCACAGGCATTCAAATGTTCATGCGAAAATATAAATAGTACAAAACAAATACTACATAAACTAATATGTTTACAGTTACAATCAGGTTAGCCATGACTATTTAAATGTTACTATTTGGGTTGTCTCTTTGTGTAACTAGGTGAATGTGTATTTAAGCGATGACCACTGTGTTGTAGGTATCCCTCTTTTGAAGTAAGTATCTTTAAATATAACATTTGAAAGTCTACCAATTTAACTCTACCATCTAATTCAGTGTGTGTGGTTTCTTCAGGCATCCTTTGGCCAGTCGTTCTTATATGAAACACAACGGGTTGCGTTCTACAATAGCCTGGGCAATGACCTCTCTTTGCCCTAAACAGGTGAGGTCCGACTCCAGAATGAACTTTAAAAAGGCAAATGCACACACATACAAGGTAGAATCATTATTAACAGCATTAAAGCAGTATATCAAGTTTCTTGGGGTGAGTGGTGGGAAAAGTATTTATACCTGGCTGGCAGGTCCTTATCTTTACAAGAAAGAAATGGGTAGTTGACATGACATATCTAGCATGTTAAAGATATACATTACTGTTCAGAACTTTAATATTTTTAAATGTATTTTAAAAGTCTCTGATCAAAAATAAAGTAAAAACAGTAATATTGTGAAATAAATTACAATTTAAAAGAAGCGTTTTCTAGTTTACTATATTTTAATATGTAATTTATTTCTGTGATGCAAAGCTACATTTTCAGCAGTGTTCCATGATCCTTAAGAAATGATTTGACTTTATGACTTTATGCTTTAGAAACTTACATTTATTATTATTAGTAATGCTGAACTGTGTTTATTTGAAATTGAAATCTTTTGTAACATTATAATGGGTAACACTTCCCTATAAGGTTCTGTTAGTTATGAGTTGTTAACACATCAACTATTATTAACTAACAAACAATGAGCTATACATTTGTTACAGAACTTATTAATCTTTGTTAACATTAATTTATAAAAAATACAACTGTTCATTGTTAGTTCAGGTTCATTAACTAATGTTAACAGATACACATGTTGAGTAACATGTATTTCATATAAAAGGTCAAAATCAAAATGAATATTTTAATATTAAAGGGATAGTTCACTCAAAAATGACAATTCTGTCATCATTTAAGAAGTTATTTTTTAAGAATGTTGGCAACCAAACAGTTGATGGGCCAAACTGACTTCCATAGGATTTTTTTCCATACAATGGAAGTCTATGGGGTCCATCAACTTTTTAATTGCAGACATTCTTCAAAATCTTCTTTTTGCGTTCAGCAGAAGAAGAAAAAATCATACAGGTTTGGAACAACTTGATGGCAAGTTGAAGGTAAATGATGACGGAATTTTTATTTTTGGATGTACTATCCCTTTAATGAACAAGCTTTTTAAAAGTTCTTGTGCTCTTTCCTGTCTTTCTCTCCACAGCTGAATGATTGTGTGATTTTAGACCCAATGTGTGGAGTTGGAGTTGTGTTGTTGGAAGCAGCTCAGGAGTATTCTGTATGTAAACACACCACTCTGAACACCACATGCAGCTCTTCAAACACATAATTGACGTCTGACTCTATACATTGTGTGTGTGTTCAGAATGCTATATTTCTAGGTATGGATACAGAGATGTCACAGTTGCAGAAAGCTGCAGAGAACATAAAAGCATCTGGAATGGAAGGAAGAGTGCAGCTTCTTCGTTCCTCTGCATTAGGTTCGGACAAACTCTTTCCTCTTTCATTATCACTGACCTCATTTAGCCAACATCTAGTATAAAAATCATCACGGTAATGTATACAAGTGGACAGCGATACAGATGTTAACGAGGTAGAAAACATTTTATGATCGAGTCAGGAATGTGTGTTAAAATCAGCATGAAAAGGAAGTTGTGATTGTCTTTTCTTGTTTTTTCTTCTATTGCGACATATATCCGAGTGAAACAGATTTCTCGAACAAGAAAAGATTTGGGGGGGCGGGACTTATTTTTTTTCTATGGGAATTGATTGGATGGTTGTGGTATCTCATGTAAGTGACAGGTTGTCCCGCTCTCACGCCTGTAAACACGTCAGCAGAGAAGAGAAGAGAAGAGATGTCGCTGCAAGAGGAGGGAGGCAAAGCTATTTTCATTAAAGATAATGAAAAATAATGATGTGCACTGATAAAAATGTGCACTTATATGCAATAAAGTATTCCATAAAATAGAGAATAGTTGATTTTGACTTCATGGTGACATTAAAGGGGTAGGTCACCCAAAAATGAAAATGAGGGAACAACATGAGGGTGAGTAAAAACGGACAGAATTTTCATTTTGGGGTGAACTATACCTTTAATGTACATCCTGACACACCTGACAACCGTGCCAACCTACACTAAAACAAGGGCTTAAATCTTTTTCTTGGGAAGAAAATTAAAGAGCTTTTTGTCCTATTTTTTTTTTTTTTTTTCTGTTCCTCAGAGATCCCTCTTGCAGATGGGGCCGTTGATGTTGTGCTCTGTGATGTTCCATTTGGCAGGAAGTTCAGCTGCAGCTCTGACATGCCAACTGCCCTGCCACTCTTACTGAGAGAGATGGAGAGGTGCATTCCTTGAACAAATTTGTATTGGTTCTCTTTCAAATTTCTATGCTTTTAGACTGTAGTTGTATAGTCAATATGTTTTTCTTTCTGCAGGGTAATTCGTGTTGGTGGACATCTTGTTCTGTTACTGAGTTTGCAGCTTTCTGCACAGCTTAAGAAGATAATTTGCACACACAAACACAACCAACACTTAAACTCCTCAGACACAAACAATGTTCACACTGGCCCCTCAAACAAACCAAAAACCTTAACTTTTCACAAATCAAGCTCTGAAGCGTTGAATACACCGTTATTGATCAGCTCATTGCAAGCGCAGAGGACACACAAAGTTAGTCTGGGGAGCACGGATGCATTTATACACACCTACACCAAAATACAACACTCACACTGAAATAAGTTCACCCTGAAATGCTTGTGGACAATCAGAATTGACAACAAATGACCAAAATGTTAATAAAATCTATTTAAAAGATTTTTATGCTGTATTTTATTAAAAAAAACTTTACAGCTAATGAAATTACTTAATTAATAAAATTACTTTGTTATGTTTTAATCGTGACATAACCCTTCCTGGCTTATTTTATGCACAAATATCTCTCCATCCTCAGTGCGTGTGCTATATGACACCATGCCACTTTGCTAGTCTGTCAGTCGCTGTGCGCATGCGCGTAGGAGGCCATGTTGTTGTAGTTCGGTGGGACTGGACCGTCATATCTCTCCGTTACTGTATGTCTCAGCGATCATCACCCCCCTCCCGTTTTTGACACCGGGAACACGTACATAAACCGGAGGGCGCAAACGGTGACTTGCACAATGAATTTAAGCTTGGATCTGTCGCGCAGAAACCCACAGGAAGACTTTGAGCTGATCCAGAGGATCGGGAGCGGAACCTATGGAGATGTGTACAAGGTAGAGATCAACTGGGTAACAGATATTAGAAAGCTACCGACCTAGACTGCATTTTTAAACATCATAAACGCTTTCCAAACGGTCTGAATGCTCCTATGGTGCACAAAATGCTGCCTATGTAGGCAAATCACTAGGGATTAAGACGAAAGCATTTAACTGACCAGTGTATTGGGGAAACAACAAATGTGTGTTTATGGTGGACCACGGTGTATCTGTGTTTTGTGGCATTTTTGCGTCTCGGATATGCTGTAATATCCCGAAAGGCTCTAGAGATCTTTGTTTTCCATAATGCACAGGGCCTAGCAGGTCTATTTCACCAGCGAGAGTCAAAGCAGGGCTGTCAAACTCAAAGTCCTGCATCTCTTTATGTGATATGTGACATAAACAAAGGCAAGAATAGACCAATATGATGCAGAGAGGCAGTACAGTGGCAGATGGTCACTACTAAGGGGTGTTGCAAAGTGTTTAGGGGAATCTAAGGGGAAAGGCAAGTGCAATCTTGTTCTTAAGAAACACTAAATGTGCCTGACTTCCTTTGGTGACAGGAAGTGGCTGAACTTTAAACTACAAGTGTGTGAGTGTGTTTGCCCACAACTATGTCCATCCTGTTTGTTCATAATTGTTCCCTCTTCCTGGGGTTTTATAGTGTGTGTGTGGGTTAGAGTGTGTGTTGGGTCATGCCATGTAATAACGCACATCTACTCAATCAGATCCTTGTTGTAGGTGGAGATGTAGGACCAGAATAAATAAAACCAACAAGCTAAATAATAATAGAGACTTTATGAGCATTTCACCAATTCAACTGGTTGATTATTGCAATGCAATTTAATTGACTGTTTACGCAAAGATTTATCACTTAACACGTTTGAATAAATAGTAGAAACAGTCCTGAGGTTATTTATTACCGGACAGTGAAATGCCTCACTGCGATCATAGAGGCTCTATGTGAGTGTGTGTGCATGTGAAAGTTATTTGATGTTCTCCTTGTCCTACTTATTACAGCCATCACAGCACTGTGAACATCGATACACGCATTTCAGCTGCCTCTGTCCCATATTACTTGGAATGCTGAATGCAATTCCATGTAAAACTAAGATAAAATGTTGGAAAATCTCTCTTTCTCTTTGTCTCTCTCTGATGACATCATCCTCACTTCTGTTTGGCAGACAGATGTCTCTTAGTTCAGTTTTATAGATGAGGCCTTTGTCAGTGTGTTTGTGCGTTAACTTGTCAGAGAACATCCAAAATACTGTGTGTATTCTAGAATTTCCTGCAAAATATTCTTAAACTGATATATACATAGCCTACACACACACACAAACGTTTTTACTGACCCCAAAACGTTTTAAACGTTTTCTAATGCTCACCAAACTTGCATTTATTTAATAAAAAATCAGTTAAACTATAATATTGAATGTTAAATAATATTCAAACTTCCTATTTTAATATTGAATTTATCCCTGTAATGGCAAAGCTTATTTTTCTTAGCATCATTATTCCAGTATTCAATGTGACATGGTCCATTTAAGAAACATTTAATATAGTTACACTTTATTTCAATGGTCCCCTTTAGACATTCTGTTGACTATAAGTAGCGTTGCACCTACATGTCACCTAACTCTCATTAGAGTAGCTGTTCTTTGTTTACTGGTCTACTTCAGGCTTCTCATTGGATCGTAAAACATTTCTGTTCTCAATTAATTTTTGAGTTAACATAGTCTTAAATCATGTATAAAAATAAACATGTATTATAATTCATTTTCAACAATCTCATTTGTTGTCATTAAATGCAAAGCTGGCAGCCTTGGTTTCAGCATTAGCTACTGATTAAAATACTTTCTCCAGTGCCAGCTTAATGTTCAGGGAGAACGATATGTATTCCATTTATAGGTTAATTTTTCCAAACAACCGAGCTTTGAACATTGCTTTTTGTCTTTGCAATCATCAATAATCAACAACTGTCTGTATGTCCAAACTGAGGGTAGATGGGAGGAATGTTTCCAAAAATGGTAGTCGTTTGTACAGTATCTGCAAAAAGCCCTAGTTAAAGTCATTTTTCTCAGTTCTGCACTCTGCGTAGTTACTGCCTTTTTGCTTTGTAGGGCAGAATTGGTATCAGTGAGTTAGCATTTGGCTTTAGCACTTGTGCTATTGTACACCTGTTGGGCTTATGGAATCGCAGCTCTAATGCTCTTCTTTTCCAGGCTCGTAATGTCAGCACCGGAGAACTGGCTGCTATCAAAGTCATCAAACTAGAACCAGGTAAGCCAGCGCTGCTGCTGCACACACAGTGCTGTTTAACCACCGGTAGATAGTGCTCTATCACTATCCATCTATCCTTGAATAGTTAAATATTACAAGTATGGTGTGTTCATGCATTGTAATGGTGTGATTGTGGATGCATTGTAAATAGAGGCAGTGTGATCACTCACTTTTTAGCACAGAATTCAGTTTTCCATTCCATTCTGTTTTCATCAGTTTCCAACATGGAACTGTTTTCATATTTTAGTCTGTTTGCAACACTGCTTCAGCTTGCTTTTTGACTGAATTATTTTGCGAATTGATTTGCAGGAGAGGACTTTGACGTGGTGCAGCAGGAGATTATAATGATGAAAGATTGTAAACACTCAAACATCGTTGCATATTTTGGCAGTTACCTCAGGTACATGTACACACATGCAATCAAACGCCCTTATGTCTCTAGCTTCAATTAATATGTTTTATTCATTGTATAATGTAAAATGGGGGCAGACTGGTTGTTCATTAAATGTCAGCAGTTTTTTTTTTTTTTTACAATGAACTGTTTTAGCATTACAATACCGTTTAAAAGTTTGGAGTCAGTGAGATGTTTTTTATTCTTTTTCTGAAAGAAATACTTTTATTCAGCAAGGACACATTAATTTGATCAAAAATTACATTAAAGACATTTCTAATGTTACAAAAGATTTCAATTTCAAAGAATCCTTAAACCTGTTTCTTGAGCAGCAAATCAGCAGGATCATGTGACACTGAAGACTAGAGTAATAACGCTGAAAATTCAGCTTTGCCATCACAAAAAATAATTTAAAATACAATAAAATAGAAAACAGTTATTTAAAATTATGAAAATATTTCAAAATATTACTGTTTTTACTGTATTTTTGTTCAAATAAATTCAGCCTTGATGAGCATTAGACAGAGCCCAAACCTTTGAACGGTAGTGTATATTCTGTTTCTCTATATTGTTATTAATTGTTGATATTTTTCACTACCTGTTGAAGTACACATCACAACCCAACATGCACTTCTTTTAAGCTGTTGAGGCCAGAAATGGTCTGACAAGGCTTGATAAATGACGTCTTAACGTGCTTGTTTCAGGAGAGATAAATTATGGATCAGCATGGAATACTGTGGTGGGGGCTCTCTCCAGGATATATACCATGGTAACTATTGTTACTGATTCCAAAACGGGAGATTTTAATGCATTTATCATGTTGAGCTGTTCTCTCATATAGATGTCTGTATCTTCAGTTACCGGGCCGTTGTCAGAATCCCAGATTGCGTATGTATGTCGGGAGACTCTGCAGGTATGTACACGCATTTACTGATGCATAAAAGTTCTTATGTGTGACAGTTTTGAATGACTAATGTGGGTTTCTGTGTTCATGTCAGGGTGTTTTCTATCTCCATAACAAAGGCAAGATCCACAGAGATATAAAGGTACAAACTGGACTTTCAAATATAATTAAATCTCACAGTGTTGACACAATTCAGCTATGCTCTAAAATATTTCATTGGCCAGTAATTGCTTTTGTGTAGAGTAAAACTTGAGTGAATTGCTTTCTTAAGATGGTTTTGTTCACTGGTTTGATTCATTAATGAATTAGTCAGAATCAAATAAACATGTTTTACTGTTTATTTCTCACTTTGTAGGGTGCAAATATTTTGTTGACGGACAATGGCTACGTTAAGCTAGGTAAAAAAAGCACTTTATATGACTGACTTGGCGGTTTATCATTTAAAACAGAACCACTGAATTCCTCTCACAACTTCCTTTTGTCTCTCTCCAGCTGATTTTGGAGTTTCGGCTCAGATATCAGCCACTTTAGCAAAAAGAAAGTCCTTTATCGGAACTCCTTATTGGTATGTCTGTCCTTTTTTGTCTCTTCTGTGATAGGATGTTTTTAATAGATTGATTCAAGTCAGCACTGTAGTCACATGTATATCATTTCTTTTCGTTATGCGTCTTACTCTGCAGGATGGCACCTGAGGTGGCCGCAGTCGAGAGGAAAGGGGGCTACAATCAGCTGTGTGATATTTGGGCAGTGGGCATCACAGCTATTGAGCTGGCAGAGCTGGAGCCGCCGATGTTCGACTTGCACCCCATGAGGTGTGTGTCCAGTTTCCTCCATCATGTCAGATTCTGCTTAATGAATTGGATCGTTTCATAGTTAATGTATATTACTCAGGTCACCCGTAGGATGACGACACTCTAGTGTTCTCCCTCTTTTCCACATTTTTCTTACTTTGGTCCTCTCTGTTGCGTTTCCCCTTTAGAGCACTCTTCCTAATGACTAAGAGTAGTTTCCAACCACCTAAGCTGAAAGACAAAGTTAAGTGGTAAGTATTTCTAAATGATTCATAAGTACCATTCCAAATCGAATGGTACTTTTTTTATGTAAGTCTGTTATGGTCACCAAGGCTTAAAAAGCAATAATATTGTGAAATAATAATTTTTCATTTTAATATATTTTAAAATGTAATGTATTACTGTGATGGCAAAGCTGAATTTTTAGTGTCCTTCAGAAATCATTCTGATATGCTGATTTGATGCTCTGGGCCCAGTTGTTCAAAAGTAATCTGACTGGGTTTCGGCAATTGGATTGGATCAAACCTTGAAAATGGTTTGTTTCAAAAGAAAGAAAGAAAAAAACGATTCTGAAATCAGATTAGATTAAAAAAAATCCAATCTTGCTTTTGATCTGGATCAAATAATCAGAGTGTATTCCAAACTTATTTATTAAGATTGGGATACCTTTGATCCAAATCCATGTCCCTTTAGTGGCGCCGTAGGTCAATAGTAATCCAGATTTGTTAATCTGAAAAAATGTGTATCTGGATTATGGTTATTCAATCCAATTTTGCTCTGGAATCAGTGGCAAAATGCCAGTTTGCTGTTATTGGGTTCCCCTAACCAGAAGGTCATTCACCTAAAAAAGTTTTCCAACTACAAAAAAAGATGATTTATCACTCAAAATAAATAGGCATTATAAATTCCCAAAATTATTTTATCGATATGAGATATCTGCTTTCAAACCCTCCCTATTTCTATTCTACCCTGTTACTGTAACAGCAAACTTAGATTTATTCAAATGTTTGTACATTTTTTTTCATTCTCATCTGGTTTGTTTTGGTTCATGAAGGACAAATAATTTTCATCACTTTGTGAAAATGGCTTTGACCAAAAACCCCAAGAAGAGACCAACGGCTGACAGACTACTGCAGGTAAGATCTGCCCTTCCTTCAGAGAACATATATGATTGGCTCCATTGATCCACAACATTGCATCACTTCTGTTTTTGCAGCACCCGTTTGTTACCCAGCCGCTTAGCCGGACTCTTGCCATTGAGCTACTGGACAAAGCCAACAACCCTGACCACAGCACACACAGTGATGCAGAAGAGGATGACATTGACCCAGAGGTAATTCCATATAAACGACTCTTTCTTTACATTTAACCATTGGGAATTCATGCTAGGGCTTTAAACTGAAGCACTAATTGGTTGTTTCTTTAGATGTATAGATCCTAAGTGAGGGCAGACAGTTGGCTCTGCCAGCTGCCAGGTACAAGTGTGTCAGGTTACCAATGCTGCATTGTGTATATGCGATTGTGTGTGTATATGAACGCATGAGTTTATTGGTTTTAACACGTAACGGGAGTGGCTTGCGGTGTTGCCTTGAGGAAAGATTAGGGTCTTGTTACAGATATGCAGAAAAGGTGTGTATATAACTAAGGCTTTTTAGCTTTCAAGTTTGAAAACGTAATATCAGGTCCCTGTGTTTGCAGTCTCCCGTGTCTGTTCCACATCGAATCCGCTCAACTAGCAGGAGCTCACGAGACGGAAAGACCCTGTCTGAGATTAACTGTAAGTCATTTGCAAGCAGCCCTTGACTCACTGAACCGAAATAAACACAAGAATTCACTTATAAGCACAAAAGGAAATCTGAAGTCTATGTGTGGCCCTCTTCTAGTTGATAAGGTGAAGTTCGATCCACCTCTGAGGAAGGAGACCGAACCGCATCATGAGATGGTTTGTGACAGTCTGACATTGATTTATTGTTGTTCAGTCTGTTTGTTTGAATTTCTTGTCTGACTGTCTTTTTGATTTATGTAGGATCTACCGTTAGAGCCCCAAAGCATTCTGGGAAATAACAAGTGAGTGTGTTTTATTCTTTATTTTTTGAGTTTATCTATAAATGAATGACTGAATTAGGAATAGTCTAAAACTTATCAACCTCATTGATTAAAAATAACAAAACTGAAGTGTCTAGTCTAAACTAGTCTACCTGACTAATCAACTTGGTTCTTGGTTACTAGTTGATTATGCTACAATTGTAACCAATACCTAGTTTAGAATAACAACATTGTAAATAAATGGGAACAGTTTGCAATAAGGTTTCATTAATGTATTAACTAACATGAACTAACCATGAGAAATACATTTTTACTGTATTTTTTAGTCTTTGTTAATGTTGAGTAATAAAAATACAACTGTTCATTGTTTGTTCATGTTACTTACCAGTTCATTAACTAATGTTAACAAATACAACTTTTGATTTTAATAATGTATTAGTAAATTTAGAAATTAACATTATCAAAGATTAGTAAATATTGTAGAAGACGTGCAATACATTATTACTTCATGTTAACTAATTTAGTTAACTAATAAATTAATTCCTTAATAAATAAAGGAATGCCTAAAACTAGCCGGACTCGCTAATCGGTTGTTGGTCAACTAGTAGTCATCCATCATGACTCATCTCTAGTTTAATTTAAAGCAACAAAGCTAATAAAATATAAAGAAATAAGAGAAAGTCTACAACCTGTCTCTACAGTAATTAACTAGTTTTGTTGTTTGATGACTAGTTGACTAGTCGCTTGTCAATTTGGTGTTGCAACACATCTCTGGTTTACTAATATGTTTGTGCATGTGTGTATGTGTATACATACTAATATGTTTGTGTGTGTGTGTATTTGTTCATAAAACAAGTTCTCTCTTTTATTCATTGTTTTTCAGGAGTCTATTAAAGTCTGTTGCTGAGGAGCTCAATCAAAGGTACCCCCGGTGTCACTTTTGATTGGTCAGCTAACCTGCTTTGCAAACTAATCACCTCTACAGTCTTATCTCTGCTTGGCACCGAGAAGCTCTTACTGCTGAGTGTGTGTGTGTGTGTGTGTGTGTGTGTGTGTGTGTGTGTGATCTCTGCATTCTTCTCTGGCTGCTTTACCTTCTTAGCCTCACCCTCTTCATCTCTCTCAGGGGTCATGTGACACATTTAGAGGATGAGGAGGAGGATGAAGGTGATGATTTGCAGTAAGTGAGAGGAAGATGTAATGTTATCAAAAACATCTGTGATCATCCGTGTCTTCCTGTCTCTTAGTGTCAACTGGATGTGAGATTGAAGGATGTGCTCGGTTTGTTTTGTAATGTGTCTGGTTGTAAGTTGCTTGCTGGTGCCCAAATGCATGATCCTTGTGAAAATATGCGTTTGTGTTTGTAAGTTCATTTATATTATGAGAGTTTATGGTGAGCCAAGAAGACATTTAAGTACGTATTTTGCTTTATTAGATGCTTGGACATATTAACGTCACCAAAATTGAGAATTCTTTTATTTAAATGGCTAAATGGTTTTATGCCTACTTTAATACAACTGGATATGCTATTGCTTTTCTACACTATAAGACTTAAAAAATCTGCCAGATGACAAAATGGGCAAAAAACAAAACAAAACAAAAATCTTAAAATTTACTTTGAAGGAGTAACCCGAATATAATACCCGGGTTTTATTGACTCAGGACAGTTAGCAACCTCCTATCAATCACATAGCAACACCCTGGCAACCACCAGAACACCCTAGCATTGTGGCAATCCATTTTGCTGGGACAAGCACCACTCACATTTTCTACTCCCAAAATCTATTTATAAAAATCTACTATACTGAATTATTTGTGTATGTTGTGTGTGGATTCTGTTTTGTGTTTCAGTCATGGACTTTGATCAGACATTTGCTTTGTTTAATAAGTTGACAATGAGCACAAGACATACACTTTTGTTTTCCATCAGTTTGAAGGATTGAAAGAGTGCACTTTAAGAAGTTTTTAAGATATTCTGCTCTGGATTAGGTATATTAGATGTGAACATATTTAACACTATGTTTGTGTGTCTTGTGTCTACATGACCATTTCTTGCTTGCCGGCGTATACGTTGACGTTGTATATGGTCTCTTTCTTCAATCTGATTGCATCCCTGTATGCGTTTCCACTGTCCAAAGAAACCGTGCCATTGGTCCTTGTGTTCTTCTTTTGTGTTACCTAATCTTGTTTGGCATTATGACTATAAATCATTACAATATGCTCTTGTGTGTCTGTGCTTACAGCTGTAACTCCACTTCAACCATGAGACCTAAAGTACCACCTCCTCTGCCACCCAAGGTAAAAGATACGCATACATTTCTCTGTCTCACAGACTTGTGACAGAACGTGTAACTCACACTCTTTCTCTTTATCACTTCTTAGCCGAAGCTTCTGTCTCCCGCACAGAACAGTTCCATCTCAGAGGACAATACCGGAGAAGGGACCATTAAGCGTTGTCCAGCTTCTGGGAGCTCCACCCCTCCTGTTCGGCCTGCTTCCTGTGTGCCCCCCAGACCGCCACCTCCTCGCCTGCCCCCACACAGGCGTAGTAGTCTAGGTAACATACCATCTGAACACGCTCAGACAGAGCCAGCAGGGGATGATGGGATTTATAGGTTCTGGGAATGGCTTCATGCAGAACAACAGAACGAACAAAGTAAGCTAAGCACGGCCTACTTGAGTGTGCCCTCTTGTGATTGGTAGACAGCCTTGTCAGTCTTCCTCTGTTCCTTGTGTCATTTTGACATTAGTTCAGTCCCACAACATAGAAAGCTGTAGCTTTAGCATAGTTTAGTTGAGAGCTACTTAGTGTGACCTAGAAGTTAGAAGGTGTTGTTTTTACAACTCATTAACAATTGGATTATGGATTATGCAAATAAGCTTAGCTAACAAACATGCCCATGCTGAATCATCAATCATGAATGGCTCTTCTCCATTATTTTATCATTTGTTAAATTACCACTGCATTAATAGAAAATGTACAGATATTCTGTTTACAGTTGTTGGGATCAAGTCACATGAATAGCAGTTTTTTTTAAATAGGAGTGCCTCTAAAATGAGCCTAATTTACATGGGTGTGTCTTTGTTCCTTGAATGTGATTTCAGCTTTCAAAGGACGTATGATACAATATGAGTGTTTATGTGCAGGTAATGGAGTTCCGGTTCAGGAGAATGGAGAGAAAGAAAAACTGGCCTCCCTTCCCTCATCTAGTCTAAAGGTGCCATTAATCTCCTCATGGTTATTACGTTTATGTTTTTTGATATATAGAATTTTCCTTTTTTTAATTTATTACTTTCTTTAAGCAGCACTATGCAGGTTTTTTTACCTTAACTGAACAGCTTGGGACTTATTGCAATGGTTATATGACTATTCCCCCCCTATTTTGTGACTATTTTGTCAGAGTGTGTGGAATTTTCAGTTATTGCCATGGAATTACGATTCCCTGATTAAACAAGGGGAAAAATAGTTTAATAAAACATATTTTACTCTTGTAAACTGTGATGGCATCTTACAGACTATCTCTTTCTCTTTTTGTAGCTACCATTTAGTAATGGCCTCCCACCAACCCCTCAAGTACATGTGAGTCATCCAGCTCTTCCTCTTTCTATCTGTCTTCATCTCTCCATCTTTCACTTATTTTCTTGCTATATCTCGTTCATACACACAAACATTGAAATATCAACACACCTGGATTAACACAAATGTCATAGCAACTATAGTACATTTTGAGCCCTGCTGCCATGATGTTGATCTTTCTTTCTGTTGTGCAGATGGGAGCTTGTTTCTCCAAAGTGTTTAATGGCTGTCCCCTGAAGATTCACTGTGCCTGTTCATGGATAAACCCAAACACCAGGGGTGAGAAACGGCACATGCAGAGCTCAGGCATTCTCAAATCAAAAGCTTCTTACATCATTATCATAATTATGGGTTTTGTCAGTTTTATGAGATTTTCTTGTGACTCGTTTTCAGACCAGTATCTGATTTTTGGTGCAGAGGAAGGAATTTACACCCTCAATCTGAATGAAATTCATGAGAGCTCCATGGAACAGGTCAGGAATAACTTAGATGGGCTTGGCTATATAGCTAAAAATGTTTTTTTTTTTTTTTTGTATTATGAATATATATATATATATATATATATATATATATATATATATATATATACACACACACCAATGATCCAAATGAGCCAAAATATTATGACCATGGGCATGTTTTGGCACATCAGTGTAATAAAATATACATATGGGAGGAGGAACCGACATTGAGTTTTTATTTTTTTATTATTACATGCAGCTGGTTCCACGAAGGTGTACATGGGTGTATGTAATGAACAACTGGCTGCTTTCTATATCAGGTGAGATAAAAACCAATAAGGAAAATATTTACATGCTTTTGAAGGATATTTATAATGTAATTCTATGCTCATATGTTTGTGTGTTCCACAGGTAAAGCGTCGCAGCTTTACTCTTACAACCTGGCAGGGCTCTTTGAGCAAGCTCGACAGATGCAGAAGTTACCTGTTGCCATACCAACACATAAACTCCCTGACAAAATCATCCCACGGTATGATTCCGACTAATCCATTTCAAATCTTTTTATTTTCAGAATTTTTTTTCTGATAAAACTCATTTCATTTAAATATTTGTTAAATGCACATCCTATGAAATCTCATCATTTTACATTTTATTACTGTCATGGTAATGCCTTTCTTTCAGAAAGTTTACCGTGTCCAATAAAATCCCAGATACAAGGGGTTGCCAGAAATGCTGTGTAGGTCAGTATAGAACTATAGTTGCATTCTTATGTTTTGTGTTTAAATTATGTGATACAGATACAGTCTGTATCATATAAGACGGATACAGTCAACATGCTTCTGTATGTGTATCTATAGTGCGAAACCCATACACAGGTCATAAGTACTTATGTGGAGCTTTCCAGTCCAGTGTAATGCTGTTGGAATGGGTTGAAGCCATGCAGCGCTTCATGCTCATAAAGGTAAGTGAGATATTGAGAAACACAATGTGAATCTATCTATAAATCTATCTTGTACAATCCTGTGTATCTGTGTCTGTCCAGAGCATAGACCTCACCCTGCCGTGTCCATTAGAAGTCTTTGAGATGTTGGTGGTTCCTGAACAGCATTATCCACTGGTTTGTGTGGCAGTCAGCAAGGGAAGTCACCCTGATCAGGTGGTCACATTTGGCACTGTTGATCCCAATGCTGCCACCCCCGCGTTCACAGAGCCCGGTCAGTTTTACAGAGTCTCGCTGTGTTCAAAACAGAAGGATTTTTTGGTTTTGATTGGATTGCTTCAAAATTTTTTGAAGTTTTAAGAGTGTTGCTATTGGGTCATCTATGAACCCTTCTTGTCTTTTGTCTTTCCAGAAACACCTCAGACATGTGTCATTCATGTGACTCAGTTGGAGAGAGACACTGTCCTTGTGTGTTTAGATCGTAAGTAAATCAAATAATATAATCATATTTTCTATTTCTCCTAAAATAATATTCAATTTAAAGCTGCAGTCTGTACATTTTTTGAGTTAAAAAGTATCCAAAATAAATTTTTGAGTAAGTACATAACCAGCCAGTGTTCAAAACTATCTGCTTGTTAGCTATCCACATCGGCGCGGTGACTGATAGTCTCCTCAAAACATTAGATTCATCCATGCAGTGCCGTGACGAGGCAGAACCCACGTAAAGTTGATAATTCCACGAATAACTGCAATTGCAGATTTCGAACAGAGGTGGCGACAAAGAGGAAGAACTACAGACTGCAGCTTTAAATATAATAGCGATAATAATGAAATGCATAAATATGTATATATACTAATTAATATTATTTAGAATATTGTTTAAACTAATTATAATAGTTTTCTAAAAGCAATAAAAAACTTTAAGCTGTGTGTTAAAGGTGTATTTTTTTCACCAGTCGAGGGATGGTTTTTGGCACAGTGTGATAAAACCACATGTATATTAACTTGATATTGCCTCCTTAGTGTTGAATTCGCACAGGATTTTTCTCTCGATATTTGTCAGCGCTTGTAGCACAGATTCATGTTCAAACAAGCATTTGCACAAACTCAGTTCCATCTCTGGAAAGTCATTACTACATTATAATTAGTTTCTACTGTATATTTTCCAGGGTGTATAAAGTTGGTGAATTTACAGGGCAGGTTAAAATCCAACAAGAAATTGTCAACTGAACTTACCTTTAACTTCCAGATTGAGGCAATAGGTAAGAACTAAATTAAGTTTTAAATTAAGTGAAGACAGATGGGAGAATTCATTATGAGCTTTGATTAATAATAATTTGTCTTTTTTCAAGTGTGTCTGCAGGACAGTGTTTTGGCGTTCTGGAAGCATGGAATGCAGGGGCGAAGCTTTAGAAACAGTGAGGTGTGTTATGCCTGTGATCTTTTTACTCAGTGGTTCTCAACTAGTTTTGTTTTAGGACCTAGATTTTACAGCTGACAACAAGTGGTGCCCAAAACATACAACAATGATTTTAATGGACATGCACACACCATCGAGACCCACTGAACTAGATTATACATTCATAGCTGGTAACCAGCACTCTAGCTTTAAGGTGCGGTCACATTAGCGTAATTTTGTGGGCAAAAAAGTCTATTGTCCATGTGGAGCAATTCATGAAGTCACTACCAAACCAAACAGCTTTGTAACCTACCTGAACATGAGCAAAATCTTTGCGGGGAACATTTCACCTGCATGCGAAACAATGACAGAATTTTAGCCACAATGTTTTGCAGACCAACGATAAATGTGACCGAACCTTTATAG
The DNA here is from genome assembly GCF_988280905.1 of Pimephales promelas. Lineage (NCBI taxonomy): Eukaryota > Metazoa > Chordata > Actinopteri > Cypriniformes > Leuciscidae > Pimephales > Pimephales promelas. The sequence goes on from NC_142783.1 coordinate 21,775,858, forward strand.
AAATATGCGTGTAGTTGGTAACTATGTAAAATGGTAAAATTGGTAAAAATGTTCTCTGCTTTAGATTACTCAAGAGATCGCTGATAACTCACGAACCTACAGGCTGCTGGGTGCAGACAGGTGAGAGCTCACCAACACTTAAACTATACCACAGCAGAGCCACAGTCAGCACGGTTCTCATAAACATTTCTGTCTTTCTCAGAGTGGTGGTGTTGGAAAGCAAACCGACGGAAGACCCCACGGCTCAAAGTAATCTGTACATCCTCGCAGGCCATGAGAACAGCTTCTGAAAACACACTGCCTTAACACACACCACGTAATGCACGCAACAAAAGTCATATTCCTGAGACTTATACACCTCATTTTCATTTTTAATCTATGGAACACAACACTACTGAAAAACTAAAACACTACATATTTTTGGTTCAGTGTGATACCAGCCCCTGGAACCTTGTATTGATACAAAATCAATACTTAATACAAAGGTGCGTTCACGCCATGTCGTAATTACTGTAATTACATACTCGTAGAACTTGTAATTAATTGATAGTGTTGCCATAGAAACACATAATGTCCAGTCCGAGGATGTGAACAGCTTCGATTTAAAAGGCTTATGTCGAATGCTATGTCACATGAACAAACAAAATCTATCCAAAGATAGTCAATCGCATAGCAATTTGCTTCTGCTGAACCAGAAGTGATGCGACCTGTTTTACAGAATATGGAAGTTTGTTGCGCATAACCCCAATAGAGTGGTGCAGGTATGATGTCACTTTGCAGGCCAACCGGTCGTTAGTATCACACTGTGGCTCCCTCAAAAAATTCAGTAGGAATTTTCCATAGGTTTTTGGATTATCGCAAAAAAAAAAAACATTTTGTCCATTAAGATCATTTTTCAGAAAAATACTTATGAATTCAAAATATATGAATTTTGAAGCCTAAACTCAGTCACCAGAAGTAAAAAGATGAATGTAGGCTATAAACGCTTTCGGTTTTTATCTAAAAACATTTTTCCAGAACGTTAGAGTTAGAATAGTGTGTAAAATTGTAAGCATAACTATGGCGCAATGGATAAGACGCATGCCTTTGGTGTGAGAAACCCGGGTTCGAATCCACTGTGAGACACCAATGTGTCCCTGAGCAAGACACTTGACCCCTAGTTGCTCCAGAGGCGTGTGACCTCTGACATATATAGCAATTGTAAGTTGGATAAAAACGTCAGCTAAATGAATAAATGTATATGTAATGATGCTGTAAAAGTGGACTGAGCTTACCTTTTCGGCGTGATGGCGTTTAATCTTCTCGACAGCCTCTGTACTCAACCGCCTTTTTCAAGACACGTTACAGCTTCAAATAATCAGGAGTGGGGTATTACTGATATATTTATGTTACAGAATAAAAACCTTATTTCAGCCATTTAACCAAAACCCCATTAAAAAAAAAAAAAACCTTTAAATTTTGATGCTGAAAGTGCTAAAATGCTAACTCGTTTCCACGTTTTGGCCTACAAAGTGATGTCATACCTGCTCCACTCTATTACGACATGGTGTGAACGCAGCACAAGCAGACGTAGGTAGACCGTTTAAAATGCATTATAGATACGCATAGCATGTAACGGCAACATTAACAAATCTAATAATGGTCAAATCAATGGTACTGGTAAACTGCATAACCTTACTATAGATACATTTCAATACAAAGAAACTGTGCAAACTAAACTCGACAGACACCTTGATACACAACCATCAGATCAGTATGACTTAAGTAACTAATGTAAAAACACAGCCGTCTAGTACAACAGTTGTCTAAAAGAGGAAACAAATTACCTGGCTTTTATATCTGGCGTGATTTACAGGTGTCGTGCCATCTTGTTGGCTTCGTAGCTTTCAGTACTGCAGTGAAGGCAGCCCTGTAAACAGCTCCTCTCTGTCATAATACATTTCACAGTTGTTTACATAGAAAAACAATTCAAAATAGTCCAGTGGAACGCCAAAATGCGCTTTGTGTCAACCCGTGTAATTCCGAATTCTGTTACCCACCTAATTATGTGACCGTACACATAATGTAGGGATGTTTGGTTAGGATTTGCTCAGTACAGCAGCTACTATGGACAAAGAATTCAGTGAGTCACAGAATTCGGCACAACACTCACCAACTCACTGTTTTTTCCTCCTCCATCTCTTTCTGTTCATTCAAATTTATAGCCCCTTTTTTATCTCAAAAGTGTAGTAATATTAGTGAAATTTTGTGATCAAAAAGATCCATTGTCAAATATAGGGATCCATGAATCACTGTTCACACAGAAGTCACTTTAAAACCAAACAGCTTTCTGCTGGTCGATGTGGGGAATTTATGTGACTAACTTTATGTGAGTGTGGAAATATTTTGGGCGATCACAATTCCTATTTAAATGGCTGGATTTTGCACACAATATATAGCTCCATATTTCATTTCTAACAGCACGGGAACAGACAGTGGAACCTTAGAGTAGTTGTTTCTATTGTTTTATAGATTATGAACCATTTTTGTTAGCACAGCCTTGGTGGATTATAAGCATTGAATAATTAAATTATATCGCCTATATTTGCTGCCCTACACTGTAACAGCGTCATGTTTAGGATCATCATGAGCCACTTAATGAGAATAGAGTGATTTTAGAGATTTTATATTTCATTATTTATGCAGAAAAGCCAAGTGTCATATTTTCATTACCAAGCACTGTTATTGAAGGTTTGCACAATACGTTTGCTCACATGTGCTTTTTTCAGCGTGCCGCGTGTGATAATGAGTAACGTCTGCGCACTTACAGGCTGTGATGTCAATAGTAGAGTATAACAGGCAAAGAAAACCTATTTATCAGACTGAAAACCGATTAGAGATAACGATGTCTTATGAATGCAGTATGTGTAAATATGAAGGGGGAAGTCAGAAAAAGAGCTCTTTCTAGAATGTAGCTGTCTGTAAAGCTTTCTAGCATCAGTTTGTATGTGTCCTATCTGTTCCTTTTTTGTTCCAAAATAACAAAATCATGTTTTGTTTAGTTGAATGCGCAAATTTAGCATGTCGCCTCTACCTCTAACATGCATTTAAAACCATTATAAAAAAGAAAACATCACTTCAAATAGAGTGTCTCCCTAACAGCATTTTTAATGGTCTTGTCACATGGTCCATGATTCTGATTTTGATACCGAATGAAACCATGTCTGAGCCTAATCTCCAGTAACCTTTACTCGGTATGTTTGAAAGAGTCACAAATGTGATATTGGATGCTTTGAGTACAGAGCGTGTGTTTAACTACTCCATGTCCACTACAGCATAATTCTCTCATGTAATGTGATGCACATGTCTTGTATATAGTGTAAAATAATTTGAGTTTTACAGACTGTATAAAGCCAATATTTTGTTTCAAATGTGAAACTCTTTTATGAGATTTAACACATTAAACCAAGGTGGAAAAAAGATCAAATGCAACTGAATGGTCTTATTTTTGTCAAATATACAGTCATGGTCAGAATGATTGGCTATGAAAATAAATCTGTATTGTTATCCTTTGGATATTTCATTCAAAAATCAAAAGATTATTGGTACACAATTATTGGTAGCCTACACATAGAATTTCTTTTGAGTAAAATATCTATGAAGTATAATCCCATTCATATTAATATTTTTTTTAGCACTGAACCCTATAGAAAACTGAAGAGAAGAGAAACCAACATGGACCTGGAAATGTGAAGGTCCTGGAGAGATTCTATATGGAAGAATGGTCTCTGGTCTTTTGTCGTCTGGTGTTCTACAAACTCATCAAATCTGAATATTTTATGCATACGACATTTTTGGCTTTCGGCCGCACATGCAATTTTAGTAAGGATTCTACGCACAGTTTTTATAAATGAGGCCCCAGGCCTGTACAAATACACACATTTATACTCAAGAATACATTTTTTATATTAAAATATTACTATTTGTACTTTATTCTAATTGTTACCATTTACATTGCATTCAAAGGTATGTACATGTGACTTTTTTTTAAGTATACAACATGTATTTATAACATTTTTATTTATGAGTAAATATTGTAATTAAGTTAAATAAGAGTTATTAATATAATTTGTCATTTTATCCCATATAGTTTTACATCCTGAAAGCGCAGCCCAGCAAAAACCCAACAAGGGGATAATTCTGCCTGTTTGTTTATATGTTTGAGAATATATTTGCGTCAACAATGCAAGATGGTCTTTATTCCTCAAAAATCTGACCAAAATTATATTCAAAATGGATTTATCATGCAAAATGTTTCGTGTGCTATGTCAGAAATGTTTAATGATGCTATGAAGCAGCTTGAGCTCGGGCTCATTTTGTTTTTTTTAGTGTGTTTGTGAGAAATACAGTGGTTCTCAACTGGTGTTGTGACTAAAAAAATGTGCCATAGCCTTGCAGGTCTATTCTAACAATCCTAAAATGCCTCCAGAAAACACAAGGTTTTGCTTCCAGTCTTCCAGTATTTTGATGGAAATTTACCTGTCATTTGAACGACTTGTGTGTGATAAACCACAAAAGAAACCCACATAAAAACAAAGGTTCACTTGCAACTAGAAAAACAATTGTGCCAACCACAATTGCTGGTTACCGAAAGCATGAAAAAAATCAACATTCAAGAGATATTTAGAGACCAAACACTAAAAACCAAAAAGTGTGTTGGGTCACCCCTTGATGTTCATTGTAAAATCTGTCCTGAAACCAGTTGAGAACCTCTAGTTTTAACCTCTGTTTAAACAGCAGTTCCTCTGTCAATGAATCCTGCATGAGGGGCTTTGGTGGACTCCAGATCTCCACTGCTCTGACAATCAGCTTTTACTGTTGTCTTCTCCTTTCCATCACCACTAGACCTGAGACACACATACATGCATCATGGCTTTAAGTGTGAGTACAGTATGGAAAAGCAAAGCATCTGTGTGTCTAGTTCTTATGAACTCACTTCTTCTTAAAAAGTTTTTTGAAGGAGTTCCTAAATCCTTTTCCTTCTTTCCGACCACGTTCACTCAGGGGTGTGTGGTCATAGTCGTCAGAAACACCCCTCAAATTGAGCTCCTCCCACACCAGGCTTCTAGGATCCTGAGGAACAAGCAGAATGAGCTTCCACACACACGTACAGTTAAATAAATGCATACTAATTCAAATAATATTTCATTTTAATTTATGACAATTTTAGTTTTGCCGGGGTTGCCATGATGTTACTGGCTAAGGTGTTTTTTTAAACACATTTCTACTGCTTCGCTGTTGTGGGTGGTTACATCATTGATATGAATATATAGATACCTCAAGACTAATAACCAAGTCTGCGTGCCTGCCATCTTGGAACGGTCAGAATGTCGTCATTCACAGAAAGAATCAATGATGCCACAACATTGTGCAGCAATGCATCTGGTTGTGAAACGGCCACTAATGAGACATCTATGTATGTAAACTATGGTTGGCATGACGTTTTTTAGTGGATTTTTAGTGGTAATTAGGAGTTGCTAGTTACCACTAATTGTCAATTACACATGTGTGTGTTTGAGTGTTAATATGTAAATGTGCGTGAGTGTGTACCTTTTGATTTATTAGTCTTGGCTGCTCCTCTGTGTCAGTGTGTGTCTCGAATCTGTGCTTTGGGCTGCTGGATCTCAGTCTTGATTTGCCACTTGACTGACGCTCCAGCCTCGGATGGGCAGGATTTTTTGTCTGGTGGGTGTGGCTATCAATACTGTCCATTTGCAGGCCATTCAGTGATTTGCTCTTTCTCTGCACTGCCTGTAGAGGGTGTGGTCTCACAATGTCTGCAGAGTCAGGTGACACACAGGCCCTGTTGGGCCTATAAACCACACCCCCAGCACTTCGCCCCCTACTGTGGGATTGTGGAGGTGGACTATTGGAAGGACTACAGTGCACAAAGGCAATATCAATGCTGGAGTCCGAGGAATGAGATGGGCTTGAGCAGCGGTAGTCTCCGGTTCCGTAGGGAAAGAGTGCACCCAGAGCGTCAGTGGGGGCAGATCCTGCTCCTTCCGTCTCTGGGATGCTGCGCAGAGGAACTGAGACAGCTTTGTGGCGAGAGTCAGAGTCGGACAAGAAGGAGACAGGGGACGGGATTTCTGGATCATAGTGATAGGGCGTCGCTTCATAGTCAGGGTAGCGTCTGCTACGTCGAGAGGGATCTCTTACAAACAAAGACAAATTGGAAATGTATAAGTGTGTCTCTTCAATTCCAGGCAATTTTTCTCATTATTTGAGATGTAACTGTGTAACTAAAATTAAAATGTAATTGCAATTTTATAACTTGTGATTTTGAGTTTATATCTCCCAATTGTGAGTATATGTCTCACAATTCTGACTTCATAACTTTACAGGGTTGTTCACCCAAAAATGAAAATTATGTCATTAATGACTCACCCTCATGTCGTCCAGAGCCAGTAAGACCCCCGTTCATCTTCGGAACACAGTTTAATATATTTTAGATTTAGTTCGAGAGCTTTCTGTCCCTCCATTGTAAATGTATGTACGTTCCTTGTCCACAAAGGAAATAAAGACATCATCAAAGTAGTCCATGTGACATCAGTGGGTTAGTTACAATGTTTTGAAGCATCGAAAATACATTTGTAGTCACATGGACTACTTTGATGATGTCTTTATTTCCTTTCTGGACAAGGACAGTATACCGTACACATTTTCAATGGAGGAACAGAAAACTCTCGGACTAAATCTAAAATATCTTAAACTGTGTTCCGAAGAAGAACGGAGGTTTTATGGGCTTGGAACGACATGAGGGTGAGTCATTAATGACATAATTTTAATTTTTGGGTGAACTAACCCTTTAAAAACAATAATTCAGAATTCATAGTTTATATCTTTTTGTCTATATCTTCTTGTGAGATTTAAACACTTCTGGAAAAAAAAGTCGCAATTGGGAGAGAAAAAGTCAGAATTATGAGATTAAAAAGTCGCAGGTACTTTAGTTTATATTCATTGGTGAAAATAAGCTGTCATACCTACTCTATATACTCACTTTTGTGCACTGTTACTGCTGTAATTTTTCTCATAGTCGACTTTATACAGCTGTCTCACTTTAGACCTGACATGAAAAAAAAAGAGCCAGTAAGTCCTAGAACACAATAACTCACATATTTGTTCTTTTGCACTTACCTGCTTAGCTCTTTTCGGGTGTGTGAGGGGCGCTCCTGTTGGTGTGTACACAGGTTGTGTGTGTGTTCACGCAGGGCATGACTGTGGTCATGCAGAAGCTCCTGGTTGAGCTGTAGTAAATGGCTGTACTGGGTCATGAAAGATCGGAGTTGTTGCACAGACACAAGTAACAGGTAATAGTCTGGATGCTCTGACTCTGTCTGCTGGAGAAGACTCTGTAAAACACATGAAATACAAATAGACACACATACATACAGCATGCATTTTCTTGATTGGACAGTTTTTATGTAGCAATACTTGACCCAAGGTAATTTCACAAGTGTCACTTCATCAAACATGCACAACCCATAAACATACAGTGCTGTTGGTATGACAGTAACGAGAAGTCTGATTACCTGCAGGTGTGTATGGTATTCTGGGATACGTTGGACAGGCTGTAAAAGCAGAGAGTGCAGCGATGGACGTGTCTCATCCCCTGCGATGTCACTCTGGATTGGAATGTATACAGCAAATCAGAAAGCAGCCGTATAGATTCATCTAAATTTTTGTCAGGTAACCTAAACGTGTTTCATGTGGTAACATCTAAATGATCTGGTTTTAGTACAAAAAAATTAATTTCAATGTTCAATAAATGTTTAATCCATTTTTTATTATTTTCTCATCTTTTTACATACAAAATGACATAGACAAACAATCAGCCATGCAACAGTAAGTGGAAATCAAAACAAAAGCAACAAAATAAATAAATAGATAGGTAGACTGTTTAATTATACAGGAGGTTGAATGACGAAAAATACACAAAACAAATAAATGAGACATAATATGCAGCAAAATATACACAGGACAATGCGTGTATCAAAAAATGTTGTAAATATAGAGCCAATACAAACATCTAAGATACATGAGTATATATCTATATGTCTTTATGAGTGGTAGAATCCAAATTAATTTACTGAAAACCTTGGACTTTTTTACCATTAAAATAAAGCTGAAAGTCTACGATAGTTAGAAAACAGCAAATTTCAAAGTAAACGGGGAACCATAAAAAATTACCTCTCTCTATATAAAAATAACTATGTATATTTAAAAAAAAAATAAGATTTCAATGTTCTATTATTATTCTATAATATATTATATTATCATTATATTAGTAAATATTAAATAAACATTAATTATTATTTATTCTTGATGATATATATACGTAATTCTACTAATATAATAATTTAAATGAATATAATTGTATTATTTATTTATTTTTGTAATCATTATTACCATTAATGTTAATATTATTTAACATGACTAATTCAACTCAACAGCTGGTGAAAATGAAATGAAACTGAGACATTCATAGAAACATAATGTAAATGCCATTTCTCTGACATAATAGTATTAAATCTGCCTCTATGTGCCTCAAATATCAGGATCTTTAAAAATATGAAATGTTAAGTCTTTTTAATTTTGTATTAATTAAATATAAAACATGTGTATGTATACATACCTCCAGTAAGCTGCCTGATTTTGAAGAGGAAAACAGACTTACAACCGTCAAACATTCTGGCAAGTCCCGTAGATACGATACGTAATGGTCCAGAAAATCACTCTGCAAAACACACATTTGATATTAACATAGTGGAATATAGGAGAAGGTAGGATGGTAAATGTAGCTCATTTTCACTCATCATAATATTTTACTTCTTTGCTGGTGAGCCTTAAAAATACATCTCCCATGATGCCTTGCCAGTGGCTCTTAAGAACCCTCTCCTGGAGGACGTGCAGGAGCTCCAGATGCTGCTGAATCAAGAAACGCAGAGAGGGAGGGAAAGGCCTGAGAGAGAGAAAAGAGAATAATAAAGCAGCGTGATGCACCTCAAAACGCTGTTTTACATTATATTCTCTTCTCCAAATGTGTCAATACTAAAATCAACAACAGATGAGAGAAGAACATATGTAGTTGTGTATGTGTTGAGTTGTGTATAAAACCTGCTTTATACTGTCCTGTTCATATTAGACATTCAATTTAGAGTCTCTGTTACACTAAGTACTGTCATGTCTAATTGCAGTTTGTGTGAGGATCTGCATACTTTTGTCAGGGGAATTTTGATCAATTGGGCCACTTTTTGACTCTGAGATGATGCTATATGTGTGAGAGCGATACATACTTACCGTTTATCTTTGACGTTGAGGTTCTCTGAGCCGTTAAAACTGATGTTGGCCTTTAACAGGAGTGAGAGATAGGATACATACACTCTTTCAGACTCCAAAAGCTCCAGCGCTGCCGCCTGCCTCTGAGCTGAAAAAAGACATGATTTTAAAACTCTTTGTTCATTTTTCACTTCTATTGTTGTTATGACAAATGGAAAATAGAAACACTTTCACTTCTATTCCACTGCATATCACTCACTTATAGCAGAGTTGTTTTGTTCTTTCAGATCTCGGCTGTTTTTTTTCTCCCTCCAAATTGGAGACTTTTTTTGCCCGTCATGCTCAGGATAAGAGTCTAACCAAACAAACACAACTTGTAGTACTCTCATACACTCTCATGCAATCATTTCTGGCTATAGCTCATGGTTGTTAGACTTTAGTACAAAAAAAAGAGAATTCATTAGACATCTGTCTCTAAATTGTTATACTCACTCGGATTGGCTGACAGGCTACTGATGTAATGCTGAATGAGATTGAGTTCTGTTTGGCTGTTCGAAGAGGCGTGGCCATCCATTGACCCCTCCCCCCTTGAGCCTTTCCTGTCAATGATCCAGCATGTTTATATGTTTTGAATGCATGCCCAAGCTTGCTAGATTGCTTTTAATTTAATGTTTAATATACTGTAGCATAAATTGTAAAATAATATTTAACAATTTAACAGACCTGTGTTGTGTGCTCTGCATGAGGTCCAGGTCCCTCTGTTGGTCTTTTTGGTTGTTCCGGACCTCAGAGAGCTGCGTTTGAACTGTACTTATGTCTTCCTTCAGACACACAAAATAAAAAAAGACAATATAGCCAAAATATGAGCAATATTTTTAAATGAAAGTACAGAAAAAAAACATGAAATTGTTCTAGAAAAGAATTGCAATATATTTTGACTATTTTAATATTTAATTTATTTTAAAAAATATTAATTTAATTTGTACATAGAATACACTACCATTCAAACGTTGGTACATTTTTGAAGTCTTTCAAAAATTTTGAAAGTCTCATTTTTTAAGTCTTACCAATGCTGCATTTATTTGACTAAAAATAGAGTAAAAAATATTATTTAGTTATTATTTATAAGTATTATTACAATTTAAAATAACTGGTTTCTATTTGAATATATTTTAAATTGTAATTTATTCCTGTGATGGTAAAATTTAGTTTTCAGTAGCCAATAATGTCACATCATACTTAAAAAAACATTTCTTATAATTATCAATGGTAAAAAACACTAGGGATGCTCAACACTTTTTTTCTTTCAGCTTTGATGAATGGAAAGTTCAGAAGTTTTTTTAATCAACTTAATACATCCTTACTGAATAAAAGTAGATTTTTTTTAAGAATCTTGCTGACCCAAAAATTTATGTGTTTATCCATTTGTTTTAAGTCACATAATATGTGTGTTCGAACCTGTAATGTGTTAAGTGTGTTTCTGAGAGACAGGATCTTGTCATTAGTTTCTTGCTGATAGGTGGAGACCCTGTCCTCCAGTCGGCTGTAGGTTTGCCGTAGGGTGGCGAAATCTTCGACCATGCTTCCAACTCCAGATTTTAGCTCCACCCACATTGCCTGCAACTGAAACAAGGAGTCAGAGGTCACCAGGATTGAGAGACAAAACCAGAGAAGACAGAAGGAAAAAAGAGGTGAAGGTTAAACAGGATTAGCATTAGGGAGAGTCAAAATAAATGTGGCCTGAGTTCAGTCACACTCTTCCTATTAGCGATTAATTGTCTCAACAGCTGTAATCTGTGTGCATGTGATTAGAATGAGCAATTATTTAAACAATGTAAATAAGTCAAATTAATTTTCTTACAAGTTCTTAATAGAGTATGAGAGAGAGCAATTTAGATTACCTGAAGGTCTACAGCATCTATGTCATTACCTGTACCTGCAACACACATATATTTTCATACAGATTATTTTTTTACAGATAATAGAAACATGCACCTATGCAAGAGAAGCCATTATTTGAACTATAAAGTGGACGTCATTAATGATCAATTATGTATGTAAATAAAGAAGCATGATGGAAGATCTAAGCATTTCTTCAGATTTAAAAGAGAAATTGTTTACCCTCTATTTTGCCATTCTCCATGATCTGATGGTCTTCCAGGTCCATATCCAAGATTGTTTCAGATCCTGTGGTTTGGATCCTTCCTAGTCGAGTTTCTTTACTCAAACTAACAATTTTACAACTTGATGAAATGTCAGTCTTCTATGAACCATTTAGAAATGGTTGGAAATGACATGAGAGCTCTCTGACTCTGGTCTTTCTAACACTTTTCTTTCTTTCTCACTTCTCTAATCTGTCCCACCTATCTCTTCCCCTCCTCTTTGAAACATGTGAGTCTGATGAAGTCAAGACAAAAAGAGGCCTTGTTTTACAGTAAGTGGATGGATAAAGGGAGAGAGGGAGAAAGATAGAGACGGTTGTTAGCATTTTTATGGCTCAAAATCAGACTATTTAATTTCCTCTTCAACCTTTAAGACCAATTTTCCATTTTACAATGAACTCTGTATGAGCTCTGGAAAGGATCCGTTAGACACATGAGCAATAACACCCACAAAATTATTGTCATGAACTCACAATTGAACATTGAGTCATACCAAATTAAATTAAGGTATAGCAATGAAAAGTAATTAAAAAAAGAAGTTCAGTTTCAAATCTAATCAAATGCACTGGAGCTTCAGGTTTATTTAAAGCAGGATTAGAAGTGGCCTATAGGGCAGTAGATCTCTAGGAGCAAGATTGAGCTTTCCTGATTCACAATAAACATGTTCTCACTCCAGAGGACAGGAAATTGGGCTTCATGCTTTTACAAAACTCCTGACTTCTCACTGCAGTCATGAGCTCAGCTGCTTGTGCATGCTCGTGTATTTTGAAGATGCACTCCACCAATGGCTGTACACAGAGAGTCACATTCCTCCCACAAAACAAAGTCATGATTCTTTCTGAAGTGCAGTGTGTAAGAACATGTGTTTTTAATCTTAAAGTGGATGATGCTGGAACTGGAGTCATTTAATCTGTATAACAGATCACATCAATGCTTCAGGGCTGCTAGCTGTGGTAATGCATCACTGTGTATCTTAGGTCTCTCTTAGTAGCTTCACAGGCGTTAATTCTTAATGATTATCCGCAAGTTGACTCACTTTATAGTCTTGAAAAGATGCTCATATTTTACTTTCACTATTTGATAATTCAGTGCTTCAAATTATATTTTAAAGTTGAGCTTGATCCAGTGATTAAAGTAAAAAACGAAACAAAAAACAATAAAACACTTTTTAGTGAGTGCCATCAAATTGGGGTCGAAAATAAAGGGTTTCACTGTATTCATTTAAATGGTGTGTGTATCTGTGCATGTCACATGTTGACTTTGAGCTTCAGCCCCAGTGCTGCTTTGTTATGGAACATCCCAGTCCACACAAGTCCTTGTGAATCTGTGAACTCTCCGTCACCTTCTAATCTGTAAAAAAATAAAGTGAACTTTTTTTTTCATATAAAATCACTTTTTCATTGAGACCAAGGGCTGATTTAATATTGTTTCACCTGTTGTTGTGGAAGTTTCCAGTGTATTTTGTCCCATCAGGAAATCTGTAAATTCCTTTGCCATGGTACATGTTGTCTCTGAACAGGCCACTGTAACTTGCCCCTGATGGGTGTGTAAGAGTTCCTCTGCCATTCATCTGCTGGCCACAACAACAGAAACCAAGACTTAATTACTAAATTCACATTTGATTTCACTTTTACATTTTAATTTACATTTAATGAACTTTACTGCATAATCCATTCAAAACTGAGACAAAAGCATAAATAATAGTAGGCTATGAAAGGAGATCATATGACTGAAGCTCCAGTATGTCACTGACTTTCAGTCCAGCCCAGAGCTTTAGCGCACATGTGACTGTTTCACTTAATTCTTTTTTTAAAATCATATCACACACACACACAGAGAGAGAGAGAAAGAGAGAGAGAGAGAGAGAGAGAGAGAGAGAGAGAGAGAGACCTTATCATTGGCCCATTCCCCAGTGTATGTAAGTCCAGAGGGTGATGACTGTGTGCCAGACCCTTTCCTTATAACCACACCATCTGAAGTACGAGAGCACTCGCCCTCTAATCACAACACACAAACAGACACATTTTAATGTGCTTAATTAAATAGTAGTGAAAAATCACGGACATGTCAAAAACTTACAACTAACTCACCATATTTGTCCCCATTTGGAAAAATGTAAGATATTTTAAGTGTTGTAGTCTCTGCAACAAAGAGTAGCAAAGTTAAATCAATAAGACTGTTATATCTTGAAGTGACAACTAAAAAGCAACAACATAGTTTAAGTGGTTCAGCAAGTAACAAGCGTTTATATACAGAATATTTATTATGCATTATATATTATGAATATATTTACCAGACATGATGCTGTATTCAATTTGTTTTAGTAAAAACTACTAAAAACTCTAGAAACCTCCATAGCATAGACTGTTCTCCATAGCAACGATGAAACAACTCTGCTTCGTCTGATTGCTTTCAGTCGTGTGCTGTCTACTGCCCTCTAGAGATGAACGCGCACATAACACGAGCCCGCGTGCCGACCCGGAAGTTATTCGAGCGGTTGTCCAACGTGTTTACGGTGAGGCAGCTGCGTGTTAACGTGAGTAAAAGAAAATGTATAACGTTATATCTTTATCACTTCTACTTTAATTACACATCCATAATTCATAATGACAACTTGATGAAAGTGCGCTTATTGCGAGATAGAAAGCATGTAAAGGGGGTTTGAGGGGATGTTTTTGGTGAATGTATTTGATTGGCTGTTCTTTGCGAGTGATATAACACTGTCATACGAACTGGTTTTCTCTCTCCCAAAGACCCCATTTTGCTAATTTTCAGACTGGAGCTTAAATTGTAATTTTTTTTTTTCTTCATTTGATAGCTCAACTTTTCTGTTGACAGATTAAAAGCATAGTTCACCCAAAAAGGAAAGTTACCCTCAAGTTGTTCCAAAGCTGTATGAGTTTCTTTCATCTGCTGAACACAAAAATATATTTTGAAGAAATAGGTTGGTAACTAAACACTTGATGGACCCCATGTTCTTCCATAGTATTTTTTTCTATGCTATGGAAGTCTATAGAGTTCGTGTTTGGCAACCCATATTCTTCAAAATATCTTCTTATGTGTTCAGCAGAAGAAAGAAACTCATACAAGTTTGGAACTTGCAACTTGAGGTTCAGGTGGCAGATTTTAGTTGTAATGACATTAGTTCAATGATACAGACTTTTGGAGAAGTTCAAAACTCCCTAAACTCACTTCAGAAATGTAAAAAAAACTGTTTTCTCCTCTTGTTTTCAGATCATGGGTAAGTCCAAACAGGTAGGAAACCACAAAAGTGGCAAGAAGAAGCATATTGCCAAGACATGGAAGACCAAGCGCAGAACAAAGGACCTTGACCAGATTCATGCAGACATGATCCCTGGAAATGCTGCTAAGTTATTAAAGCAAGAAGTAGATTATGATGTTACAGGCAGTGCCCAGCATTACTGTCTGCACTGCGCGTAAGTCACACCTCACCAACACGGAAAACAAAGCACGCACACACCATACAATTCAGTTTTTTATCTGAAATGTTTTTTTGTTTTGTTTTTTGCAGGAGATATTTTGTTGATTTGAAAACCATGAAAGAGCATTTCAAGACCAAAGTTCACAAAAAAAGGTGAGCAGAGCCTTGATAACTTCTTCCTCTTCTCATCCTTAATGTTGAATCTTTGGATCATATGTAATATACATGTACCTACATAACTCGAATAAAATTATGCTTGGGTTTGCCCGTTTACAATTAGAATGATGCTCATTCTAAAAGCTCCATAACACATCCCTGGTTGTTTAGACTTCCTTCCTAATATATGTATATATTTTATTTTATTTTTAGATTGAAAAAGCTGAGGGAAGAGCCGTATACACAAGCTGAGGCAGAGCGGGCAGCAGGAATGGGCTCTTACATCCCCCACAAAACCATAGAGGTTCACACACAGCAAGTTGAGGAGAATATGGACTGAAATCGACTACCTATCTATGGACTTTTCTGAGTAAAACCATTAGGTCTGAGGACTCAGACCAATAGTTTAACTGTTTTCAGAGTTGAAATTAATTTATGATAATGGAAAAACTCCTACATTTAACCAGTGTCAGGTTTAAAATTCCAGTGTCAGGTATATTACAAGTTAAAATAAGTTGATATAATATTTGATGTATATTCATTCTCAGTAAATTTGGACCCTGTTTGATTTTGGAGAAGTTCTGGAACAGCTGACTACTTTCATACACTTGTGAAATTACGTTGTTAAAATCATCTTACAACAAGCAAACTTCTGGGACTGTAAACCTCATAGTGTTTACTCTGTGTGAGTGTGTATATATAATAAATGTGCTTTAAGAGAGCTGAAATAAAATTATAAATCCAGTAATGTCTTCTCTCAAATGTAGTTCTTACTCTGTGCCAATATAGTTTTCACCTATAGTATTACATTTTGTCATGTGCCCTTCTTGAACCATGGTATTTAAATGTATAATATGAACCATGCCAGCAAACTATGAATTATTTGTTAAAACCCTAATCTGTCATGGAAGAAACATGGACATACGTTTATTAAAGAGTGGGACCCTGCATTATGTTTGAAATTTGCTACAGTTGTAAATGTACAGATTCTTCTTATAAGTAATTTATTCATTGTTTCTTAAATGTTAATAATAATAATATTGACCCAATTCTTAATTTTTTCACTTAATATTAACTGTTCACGTCCAGTATCCCTGTGGTTGAAATGCCCGTATCTTTCATGGACATTAAGCGAATATTTACCATTAGCAACACGAAGGACAAAAAGACATTATCTGACCCCGAGCCGTAGTATTATGGTCACACATTATACTGTGTTTTTAAAACCCACTCTGCTGCCTATCTAGACAGCATTTTCCTCATCATAGCCACGTTCCGAATGTTGTCTAAATAGGCAGCGCAGTAACTAGATTTGATCATCGATCACACACCCAAAGTGTGCGCACTGTCCCTTTAAGAGCGTCCGACATGATCCATATTAGCAGGAGAAATCTCGGGGAAGCAGGAGTGATTTCCTCCTGCTCCACAACAGTGTGAGTAGTTTTCATCCTGGGCTGTTTTTATGCCCCTGTAGTAATTTACAGAGCAGATAGAGACATTTATTAGAGTATGGCCGCAGACGTGGATAAAACTACTGCTGCAGACCCAACGGCTGATCATGATGAAGATCGCGCGACCCCATCCAGCAGACGCGCCCGCTCACGTCTCAAGAAGCTCTTCAGTTTATTCTTAATCGCTGCTGTTCCTTTCATCGGCTTTTGCATTAAATATTATCAGGACACCCAGCTTGTCAAACGACATGTAAGTTAATATCAGTTTGTTCAGGATTTCATTGCAGTTTGAACCCCGGGGGACTGGAGGGATGCTTCCCAGAGAGCCATTCGAGAGATATTGCGTGATTGTCTTTATTGTAGCTAGCGGTTCAAGCCACTGACATATTGTATTTGTAGTTGGCTAAAATGCGGTACGTTTATTTATCTCTAAACACTCCTTTTTTAATATTCGTCGTTAGTGAAGTAACGTTAAAGTGTAGATTATTTGGCAGTACAAACTTGCGCTCTCTTTGCCACGTCCTCTTTTGTTATTTCCGAACAGTAAACTCACATCTGTTGCCCCAGTTGTCCGCTGTTTTACAAGGGTTGGGTAATTGCCACTGCTGGGAAAGATTGAGAGCACCAACCAACCCCCTCCTTTTCATACATCACTGTGTCACTTTCTAACATTCTCCTGGTTGCCCTCCTTCTAAGACCGACAATAAACCCAGACACAACATAAAAAGTATGTCAGTAATTCAGTGACGCAGCCATCATTGTTTTGTTGCCCTCTGGGCAAGTATTTTTAGCTGTGCTTTCCAAACGAATGGTTTGTTCTTTTGAGTCGAATCTTTTCAATTGATCAGTTGAACCGGTTTACAGTACCTGTTCTAATGTTTAAAATCAATCACCCACAAATCTGACTGGATCGGTCCCAGTTCTGTAAAATTCAAGTCGTGTAAAACAATAAGCACAGAAGCATGCTTATTATAATAATTACATTATAGTAAAATAATAAGCATGAAAATATTATTATTAAAACTCGCCGAGAACTAAGACGACATTACAATAAACGGGAAGCCAAAATTACAGCATGGTAAAATAATTTCTGACCCCCCCCCCCCCCCCCAGTTCTTTCAAACAAACTGTTCAAAATAACTAATCGTGAAGCCTGTTGTACAATTACTAGTTCTGAGCTTGCTGAGCTTTCTACTCTGTTTGGATTGCATCTTATTGTAGGAAGAAGGATTGAAGGTGTTGGGAGCAGATGGCCTCTTTTTCTTCTCATCCCTGGATACTGATCATGACTTTTATCTCAGTCCAGAGGAATTCAAACCTATTGCAGAAAAACTCACAGGTATTATTTACCCTGTATGTTCTCTTGCAGAGCATTAACAACCTTCCACAGGCAGATATAGTCTTTTTAAAGCAGAATTAACGTGCTTCAAGGTCTGTATCCATCACTGTAGAAAACTGAATGCCAGATTAGAGTTTTAAAGCAATGTATTTTTCATTGTTGTAATCTGTAATGCTTGATGTCCATCTCTGTTGCCTAAAGGTGTGGAACCTCCTCCAGACTTTGAAGAGGAGATACCACATGACCCAAATGGAGAGACGCTGACCATGCATGCTAAAATGCAGCCATTACTACTGGAAAGCATGACTAAGAGCAAAGATGGCTTTCTAGGGGTAATTTAAACGTTAGACTTCATTATTTACATTTGTCACTAATATATATATATATATATATATATACACAATGTTACAAAGTAATAGAATGAACAATTCAAAGTAATAATAATGTATTTATTAATTTTTATTATTATTACAATTTTATAAGTTATAAGTAAATTCAGTGCAGTGTCCTTCTCAACAGGTTTCACACAGCTCTCTTAGTGGGCTGCGGTCTTGGAAACGTCCAGCTGTTCCTTCATCCACATTTTATGCCAGTCAGTTCAAGGTCTTCTTGCCACCCAGTGGTAAATCTGCCCTGGGTGACACTTGGTGGATTGTTCCCAGCGAATTGAACATTTTCACTGGCTACCTTCCCAATAACCGTTATCATCCTCCCACTCCGCGAGGCAAAGAGGTACACATATACCTTTACCATTTTGAAATTATTTCAGTGAGTTTAAATGCTCATTGTTCACACCCATTAAACATTTTTTTTAATATCACTTGTATTTATTCAAAGCATGTTTTTTGAATAATAGGTTATCTAAGATTTTGAAGAGTATTTTGATTCGATTGATTGATTTGATCTCTTTAGTTGTAGATGTGTGACGTGATTGTCATTTTTTTGCAGGTGCTTATCCACTCTCTGCTGAGCATGTTCCACCCGCGGCCCTTTGTGAAATCCCGCTTTGCTCCACAGGGAGCTGTGGCTTGTATACGGGCTGCTAGTGACTTTTATTATGACATTGTTTTCAGGTGAGTTAAAAAGAACTGCCATGCTAGAAATCTAAAATAAATGGGATTTTCTTCAAATCCAGTAGTAATCTAGTGTGCAACTGAAATATTTTGTTTTAACTTTATTTTAACTGTGAGCCTCCAACGGATTCTGATGGTATTTTGTTAATAATTACAGAATTCATGCAGAGTTCCAGCTAAATGATGTTCCCAACTTTCCATTCTGGTTCACTCCTGGGCAGTTTACTGGTAACATCATCCTCTCCAAAGATGCTTCTCACATCCGAGAGTTTCATCTCTACGTCCCAAATGACAAGTCAGTCTTCCCTCCACTATTTCTAATTGCAAGAATAAGCACTTGCAGGTGTTGAGTGTAGGGCTGCGTATTGTGATCAAATACTTGTGATTATCTGCCATTATTGTGCAGCCCCAGTTGAGTGTGTGTTTTATATGGCAGAACTCTGAATGTGGACATGGAGTGGTTGTATGGCGCCAGCGAGAGCAGTAACATGGAGGTGGATATTGGATACTTGCCTCAGGTTAGAGCTGATAATTATGCACAACACATTCAGAGGGTTTTGATTGATGGTTATACATAATACTGAAACTGCTTCCACTGACTTACATGCCCTTTAATCAGTTTTTCTTATTGCTGATGAATCAAAGCTCAAATTATTAGTTTACTGTCATCTTGGCATGATTAGCTAAAACATGATACATAAAGTAAACGGGCTGTACATGTTTACAGATGGAGCTCAAGGCAGCAGGACCCTCCACTCCCTCAGTGATCTATGACGAGCAAGGGAACATGATTGACAGCCGAGGGGAGGCAGGTGAGCCCATTCAGTTTGTGTTCGAGGAGATTGTCTGGAGTGCAGAGCTGAGCAGAGATGAAGCATCAAGATGCTTGGAGGTCGCAATGTACCCATTTAAAAAGGTGAGTCTACACTTTTTACAATTGCTACAATTTACTCCCTTGCTACAATTCCTACAAATTCATAGTTGAACATTAGCAACACGATTAGACATTTTTTAGAAAATAGACGCACTCAAAATTTCACTTTTAGAAACAAAAATGGTTATTTATTACGAAATGCCACCAATATATATCACCAATAAAGCTTTCAAAAGGGGGTTTTCACGCCAATGCCATGGAAGAAGGGTTCCCCAAAGAACCATTCAGTGAACATTTCGTAATAAATAACCATTTTTGTTTCTAAAAGTGAAATTTTGAGTGCGTGTATTTTCTAAAAAATGTCTAATTGTGAACATTCGATCCATGCATGCTTTTTTGGAGGCCATTATTTTCACACAAAATGTCACATCAATGGGTGGGTCTTCTCTTTGGAAGGTGCCATATTTACCATTCAGTGAGGCCTTTAGCAGAGCTGATGCTGAGAAAAAGCTGATTCACTCCATTCTGCTCTGGGGATCCCTGGATGACCAGTCATGCTGAGGTAAGACACCCATGGTCGACTATAACAAAGTTATACTGTATATTCATGCTGCTGGAAGAGCTAATTTGGCCATAAGGGTCAGCATTAGGGATGAACTGAAATTTCGTCAGCCAAAGATTACTGGCTGAAAAGGCATTTTTGGGTTTTTTTTGGGCTTAAAAAGCAAAAAAAACAGCCCCTCAGTCCTTTCCTCTCGCTCTAGCTGTTATCACTGCAGGATTTGATGCTCTGCTCAATTTCATCGGAAAAGTCTACTCAAATAACATGCCGACATTAGTTATATGTAGTAGTAGTACACCTTTTTTCTGTTTGGAACAGCTGTACTGTGCTGTAACATGGTTGGTATATCCGTGCTAGGCAATGCTGGTAAAATTACTCTAGCCTCTCGTTCACAATTCCGCTATGCTATGCTTATATACTCTGATAATAATAGCTTTTTAGGACTACTTTATCTGGATAATTGTTCAAATAATAATATATTGAAATTTTATATTAATAGATTTTCTGTCCAGTTACTTGCAATAAAAGTGTGGTTATTTTATTTTATTGGCTTGTCATTTTTTTTTTAAATTCGGGGTCATTAAAATGAATGAATGATTGAATTTCAAGTCTAATATTAATACAATACAATACAATAATACAAAAAAAAAAGCAAGTGCCCAGAATTTTAATTTCGGTGTATGACATAGATCAGTATAGATCAGTCAGCATGACATAGATCTTCTGGTAGTGTTAATCATTGGTCAGAGTGTGTTTTAAAGCTAGAGTACTGAAGTTCTTTCAACTATATTAGTTGTTTCTCTGATTTGCGTTCTGTACACTTCTGTTTCTCCTTATCTCTGGTAGGTTCAGGGCGGACTCTTCGGGAGACAGTCCTCGAGAGTTCGCCCGTACTGGCCTTACTCAACCAGAGCTTCATCAGCAGCTGGTCTCTAGTCAAAGACCTGGAGGATCTGCAGGTGAAGACTTTCAAAGTTAAAATTTAAAACTTACAGTTGTAGATGGGTATCAGTGCTAATTAAGTGCTTTTCCTTCCATTTAGGGTGATAAAAAGAATCTGGATTTGAGTGAAAAGGCTCGTTTGCATTTGGAAATGTATACTTTTCCAGTGGAGATGATGGTGGCGCTGCCTAACGGCACTGTAGTGAGTCTGCTTTAGATTTCTTAATTTGTGCAAATCTTATTCAAGTTGCTTAGATGAATGTCACTGTAACTTCTCCAGGTCCATCACATCAATGCTAATAATTTCCTGGACCAGACATCTATGAAACCTGAGGAAGAGGCGCCAGCTCTCAGTTTCTCTGCAGGTTTTGAAGATCCCTCAAGCTCCACATACATCCGCTTCCTGCAGGAAGGACTTGAAAAGGCCAGACCTTACCTGCAATCATAAAACTAATTTAAAGATCAGATTTCTGCCTCTGGAAAAATCAGTGCACTTCAGAGAGAACTGAAGGGAGTGTATGAGGGGAAAATGAGGGAAGTGCTGAAATCAGCTCTACTCCCCCATGTCTGCTTTGAGGAAAGGTATGCAGAGGATCTGATGCAATTTCTTCATTCAGAAGGCAGCTGTTGACCACATCTTCTTGTACATGGTCCTTAGTGTGACATGTAAAAAAGCACAATATAATGTCACTACGATCACAAGAGTGTGGTTTGTCACCCCAATGAAACCGGGGTGTTAGCTATACACAATCTCAATTAAGTTATATATTTTTATATAGAAATTTGCCGTTTTATGTGCAAATGTCTTTAGTCTGATCTATTGCTCAGATTAATGAACTTAAACAGCATTATGTAGTATTACTGATCTGATAAAACCACTTTTATACTTTTGTTTCATTAGATACAAAGCCACTTATGTTTTGCTGCATCATTTTTCATTATTCCAGATGGTTCTGTAGGAGACAGAATGATCCTGGCTGTGGCTTCCACGACTAGGCAGTTTGTGATGGTCTCGTCTGAAAGCCCAATCAGGGTGAGGCTAGGCCTGATGTTGTTGTTTAAGTCTGGAAGCAACGCCTGCTTTTCTGTCTCAACAGAATACTGTGCTTAAATACACACAAAGCACAGCTTTGGATCTCTGCTCAACCACACAGCTGCAGGAAAGCTGCCATGGGCTCTAATATATCTGCTGAAATCCTCTTTTGTGTAAAGTTGGAGATGCATAATGGCTAGTTAGGAATATACATTTTTTTTTCTTTTAAAAATTAAATCTATTGCAAAGAGCTCACATGCACTCACGGTGATTCTTTCTACCATATTTAAGCTGAAGAGCAGAAGGAAGGACGTAATTTGTAATTACAATGTACAATGTAATATGGCATAGTATTCACTGCCTTTACTAAATGATGCAATTGAATTAACTTTGCATTACTAATTATCTACCATTGTCAAATAGATGCAATTTGCTTTTTTATAAATACAACAGTGTTTATTGTTAATTTGAAGTTTATTAGGCAAGTTAATGAACACTTTCAATATTGAGTGACTGCATTTTCACATGTATAAATATTGCATTGGTCTTGTATGACTAATTTATATTTTGACCTTTATTTAGAGCCATTGTTTGTACAGATATCTTTGTGAACTGATTTTATTACCATTGTTCGAGTTTTTTGCAGAAAGAGTTTTTCCTACAGGCTAGGAATCCATCCACAGAAGTGCTTAAGACTTTGTGAATGTCTAAGAAAGTATTGTGACACCAAAAGTCTCAAGACATGAAACATGCAGCTCTGAGGTTTGTGTGTGGTTTTTAAGCCAAAATCATTTCAGTCTTGTTTTTGTTTTGGCTTGAGTGACGAGGAACCTTTTCTATGTGTAAAGTGTAGCAGAAATTTAAACTAATGCCTAAGCTACTGTGTATTGCAGATGCTTAGCTTACTAACAGCAGGTGAGGCTTTAATCAGTACCATTTAGTCAGGTTGTGGCTTATTTAAGTTGTTATACATTAACACAGATAGAAAAGGTTTCTTCATCAAAGTAACATGCGCATTGTAACTAGCGCTGCAGTAATAATGTGGGATCCATGATTGACCTCACCAGTATGAACACATACAATTCAGAGGTTATTTGGGCAGATAGTTTTCCATTCTGTCCCAGAATTCAACTTGAGATGTAATTTCTTGTACGATGAAATGCACTCATTTAAATAATGAAAAGAACCCAAATGGATCTTAATCTCTTAATCACAAGACGAAACAGGCTTTCTTTTAAGTGGTAAAGATGATAGGTGAGCTTTCATCCATTGGTGCAAAACTCTTCCCTTGACTTCACTTCAGGAAGAATATTCAGTTTGCAGGGTCTCTTTGCCTTCATTTACAGGTCTCATATTTCCCACTAAATCATGATTATTTGGAGCATGAGTCAGCCAAATGTCCAGGCTTCCAAATCCAAAATTGTGAAGTCGTTTGTCTCAGACAGGCTGCAGTTATTAAAGGTGAAACAGGGGCTGCTTCTGCCCAATAACAACCTCTCATCCACCCACAGACCAAAGTGACCACTGAAATGAAGAGAGACAAAAAATTAAGTTTACTTATACAAATCACATTTGCAAGTCTAAAATAAAAGACAAGAGATATGCAGAATATTAATATGTACCTTCCTCCTCCAATGGCAAAAGAGTCCAAATCCCCTTTGATGAAAAATGAGTTTTCTCCAGTCCATCGAAAACACTTAAATGTAATAAAAAATAATCTCAGACGTGTTTAAAAGAAATTCCCATTGAGAATTTCATTTGATCTCATAAATATTTACAGTTGTTTCCCTCAATGATAATAAATTTGCTCAAATTAGTCTTTATATGTACCTTAAAGCGTGGGTGAGACAGGAACAGGAAGGTCTCTCCAGTGCCATAAAATGCATCACTAGGGTGCAGAGGATGTGAGAGGAAGCTCCCAAAAATCTGAGGTGGAAATTAGAACCACTCATATAACAATAGACATTTACGAAAACAAAATTTCCAACTTGGGTCAAAATTAAAAGTGGAATGAATATTGCAATTGAACAGTAACCCATGACCCTCAGCTGTCCACTTCACCAGCTGTGAAATAATGACCTGCTGGTTGTGGTCCTTGATGATTATCAGCACAGGCGAGTCGGTAGAGCTGAGTTTTCTGTATAGAGTCTTGAGACTTGCCCCGTGTTTGTCCGTGCTGTAGGACAGCTGCCACGTGCGTCCAATGGTACGTGGAGGCAGCTCTCTAGAGATCTGAGAGAAGATGCATGCTACATATTTTACTACACATTACACACACCAGATTAAGATCAGTTCTTAATTTTCCAAAACTGCATGACCATGCATAAGTATTCATGTATACTGAAGTGTGTGAGTACTGACCTCTCTAACTTGTTGGGCATCCAGTATGACACTCTGCTTCAGTATGTTACTCAAACCGTCTGGTTCAGTAGAGACAGAAGCTTTCAGCCCACTCTCCTCCACTGACACCATCTGTACAGGAACAATATGCGTATGACTCACCAACCCATACACTACCGTTCAAATGTTTGGGGTAAGTAGGATTTTAAGTTTTATTCAGCAAGTATGCATTAAATTGATGAAAAATGAAAAAGACTTTTCTATCATAAAAATGAAGATTTTTAGCATGGTCTTAATATGACAATGTTAATGTAGTCGGTCTTGGTAGAATAGCTCTGCTATGCTGCTGTTGATTATTGGTGGTATTGTAGATTATTACTGCTTCTGCAGAAATATGAAATATTCAACAATGATTCTCAAAACTTGTTTACCGCACATTTAAATGTTGAGCAGCAAGCTCATTGGCTGCAGATGCGACAGGAACCAATGAACTTGTTCCGTGTAGTTAAAAATGTAAAAAAGGATGACCCATCAACCTCTAGAGTTTCACAACAGAACTTACCATTACTCAATTTCAGAGAAATTTTTATTCATCAAAGAATCCTGAAGAAAAATGTTTCAGTTTATTTAAAAAAGCACAAATGTTTTCAACAGTGATAATAACAAATGTTTTATTGAGCAGAAAATCAGCATAGGATGACTTCTGAAGGATTGTGTGATAAAGAAGACTGGAGTAATGGTTGGTTAAAATCAGCCATCACAGGAATAATTATGCACTTGGTGAAAATATGAGACTTCTTTAAAAAATGTTTTTATAAAAAGCGTTTAACTTTAAACTAGCACCTATAAATAATGAAAGCATGTTAACTACTAGTTTCTAGTTTAATAATAAGGAGCACTGGACAGGTATATGAGAGGTTTAAACCAATTTGCTCATTCATGGTGTGCCATGTGCAATAGAACTCCACTGCATGAAAATCTACAATATTTTTTAACCTGTGAATTAATTTGTCTTCACATTTAAGTACTACTTACTCAGAATTTGCTTTACAAGAACTTTTGTTTTGATAAAGTAATGATAAAATCAAACTCCAGTTGAATATTGAAGTTTTTATTAATATACATAAACATTTACATCTGTGAAATAATATATATTTATATGTCTCAGTGAAAACATTATGCTGTTTATGTTTGAGTTTTTTGAACAGCTTCATACAATACTTGATGGATCTTGAATTTAACCTCAGGCTTCCGCTGAGGATCAATTTTTGCCAACATGTCAGCAATGACGGCAGCGAATCTGAAATCTTCAGTGTCCTGCATCATGGTCCTCTCCCTCTCCCAGTCCAGCTGCTCCAGTATCTTCAGTAAGGCTTCCTCAGTGGTAGACATTCTCTTTGGCATTAAGTCAGAAGAAGATGGTGAGGCATTGGAACAGGATGAGATGCTTGTGGTAGGGTAAGCTGAAATTGAACAAGGCGAGGAGCTGCGTTTGGGTAATGGACAGGGTGGAGGAGTGGATGGAGTGGGAGGACGCGGCGATGATTGCATGAGGGACAGGGGTGGAGGTATGGCAGAAGTCACAGTCTCTGATGTTTCTGATGCCGGAGAGGTTGGGAAGCTGTTTGTCTTCAATTGTTCCTCGATGGAGACCACTTTATATGTTTCCTTTACACGAAGAAACAAGAAAAGTAGAGAATTACATTCAGGTCTAAAAGATGTTGTAAACGTACTAAACAATAGGTATAGTTTTCAAACATGTATACAACTAACCACTATATTCAATATTAATAAAACATTTTTTTTTTAAATATTGAGTATTAAAGCCACAATGAAATAGAAGTACAAATATTTAATTCCATATTAATCAGTACCATATTACTACTATTACTGAAACCGACTATTTATTTATAACAAGTGTCGGACTCGGGCATCCCATTCCACACTAGTCTGAGAACACAGTAATCGTTTCGTTCAGTTCGATCGTTTTACATAGGAAGTTAGCAACATTCATGCAAGAAATGCCTAACTATATGCATTTGTGCATATTATAGCGATAAAAAAAGGAATTAAATATAATTTGTGTTTCTTACCTTCACATTTGGGCCTTTTCCCCGATGTTTAACAAATTGGCTTAACCATTCCAGCTCTGTCGTGATCGTGTATGGACTTGGATCAATGCTTCCTGTGTAGACCCTCTTCTTGATCCTCACAAACTTGTCTCTTAAATTCTTCCACGCTTTACGGCAATCTGCCTCGTCTTTTCCGGTGGCAGCGGCGATATCGTTCCATGCATTTTTAATAATTTGAACGTCAGTATTATCGCGCATAATCGGGTCATAGAGGTACCTATGTCGACGGACTTGGTCCGCGACCATTTTCTCGAAATTAGTCATTCTCATATTGGTTGCGAAAATCAGACTGTAAAAACATGAACGCGCGAAACCTTCCGAAGCCAACGCGCGCGATACTGCGTGCGATGACGTCACTGCCGCGCGCGAGTGTTTGCTGTTTGGACGGTCACGGCTGGTGGCGCTCTTTCTTACAAAGATTGATATGACTGGTAAGTACTTTAATCTTATATATTTCTTATAATGCAAGACACACATATTTCACGAATCACAACAGGTAAGTTACGAATGCCCACTCACTCTTTATCCAGTCCTATCTATCACACAAATAAATCCAATTATATGATAAGTTTACCACGCTCTACTCTACAGAAAAATATAGAGCACCACGAAAATAACTATAGGCTACTGCCAATAACTGAGCTGAAGAGACAAACGCTTCCAAACAGTAGTTTTACAGATGTAGATGTTTGAAAACCTTGAATGAATGTTCAGCATCTTTATTCATGTTTGAATTCCCTAACATACAAACATATTTGTGAAAATATGATTTAAGTCTCCAGGTTAATGCAGATGCAACAAGATCTAAAACATAACAGATAAAGCTAAAAAATATTTACATTATAGTTAACACTTAAAGATTAAGGTTACGGTTAAAGTTTATTTATTTATACATTCTTTTTTTTAAAATACTGTTTTGTAATTTAATCTATTTTAAATGTAATTTATTACTGTGATGGCAAAGCTGGATTTACTGCAGTCTTCAGTCACATGATCCTTCACAAATCATTAGGTGTGTTTACTTGAGTCTAACTATACCAAGCTTCCACCAATAAGTGACATCTCATCTGCCAGTCGTGGGCATGGAAGAGTTAAAAATGGAGACCCGAAGTTGGACACTTTCTGCTTCTTCTCATGACATTTGTGAGATGTTTGTGTACTTTATCACATATGAAGTGCATAAGATGCAATATTTGTCAAATACATTGACGTTTAGATGTTTTCATGAAGACAACAAAAACACTTTTCATTCAAGTCTTTATGTACTGCTTAATACAGCACCATCTGTACAAGCATAAAGTTCAACATAAGCCTATACTATTTAAATACCAATTAAGTGGACCTCAGTTTTATTTTGATAAACATGACTTACTATAACATTAAGGTTACATGAAAAGAGTTTTTACTTTTATAAAACCAAAAAAAAAAAATTGAACATCACCTGAGCTGAATGTGTCAGAATAAGGCTTCAAGTTCTTGACCTTTGACCATGATTGATATACTGAGGGTGTGAGTAATCTGGTTGTCATAGAAGCAACATTACAAGTCCATGAATATTGTTAAGCATATTCTACCAGTGAATTACCATGTCTGTATCTACAAATGCAAAGTGTTTTAGTTTTAGTATGATTAAAGCGAGCAAAAAACATCCTCTGCATATTCCAACCAAATCAGGCATTTTTTATTTTCATTCCTGCTCTATTGGCATGTATTATCTCAATGTATTTATTTAATCCATGCATTTAGAAAATTACTGACCTCCCAGTCCTCTCCGGCCTGGCCTTCTCGTGGAGAACCCTCTTCTTCCTCATCATCATCGAGAAGCACAAAATCCTCTTCATCATGCTCTGCTTCATCCTCCTCACCTCCCTCCAGGATGCACAGGTCCGGTCGATGCTGGCTCATATAAGCGTACAGCTCATCTGAGCTACAGCACAAAATCAAAAGGCAGAAATGGAAAAAGAAAAAGAAAGTGAGATGAAGTAACCTCACAGTTAAGTTCAAGTACTATAACATTATCAGGACATTAATTAAAACATTCTGCCATGTTTAGCTGTTTATTTCAAGCAGGCTGTGTACTGGTAGTCTAGGTAAGGCTTAAGTACCTTCCCTGCTGCATAGTGAACCAGGTGTCTCTTGAAGAAACTTTAGGTTTAGAGAAAGCCCTTTTCTTCCCATGCTGCAGTTTCTGTCGAATTCTCACAAACATCATAGATCTGTTTATACCACTACTAGATGTAGAAGGGCTAGGACCTAATGAGTGAAGAGAGATAACTAAGTGGATTGGCTGATGAAAAAAAGAGTGGTCACTGTCAGTACAAGTTAAATGTCAAAGTTCTTGAGTAAAAATCTTGATTACCTAACAGCTGTCTTTCCAAATATGACCGCTGTTCGGATTTGTCACAGAATTCATATTCTTTGTTTCCTCTCTGAACACTGTCTGGTCCTCCACAACAGAAAGTAGCAGCAGCAGATGTTAGCATTTCCTCAGCTTCAGACATGTCCCTAGTCTCTCCAACTGCCTCATCCTCTTCTTTAGCATCCAGAGTCGCTGTCAGATCATGTGAAACGGAGGACATAGGAGCGGGAATGGCCTCTAATGCTGACTGATGGGTTTTCTTGTGGCTGTTTGTTTTGCTTTTTGATGACTTGCAACTGTTAAATCTGAAAGAAAAATTTGATCAATGAAACATTTGCCTTGTTGTGTGCAGTAGAATTTTGATGCATTGCAATGCATCATAGAATCAAATTGTTACCTGGTGAATCATAACCAAATCGAATTGGGAGGGCAGTGCCAATGCACACCTCTAATATATATATATATGAAGAGTTCAGATGCAAAAGCCTCTAAATGCCATTTGAAATTTTCTTCTAAAATGACCATTTTTATCAAGCTTTATATATATATATTCAAGCAGTGAAGCAGAAAGTACCTGTATGTGGTCTTGTTGAAGTGAATGTGAGAGATATCTGTGTAGAAGGACACTGAGGCAAGATCATCCACAGAGCAGGAGAATACATATTCTTCACAGCCATTCTCCTGAACAAGTGGGTGAGACTTCTGAGGGTCAAAGAAGATCTTATTGGACGTCACCAGCAATATTCCAGAGACCACACCCTAATGAGACAAGCAAAATGGTGAGTCAGAACTCAAGTTGATTATGCTCTATTTTATTAAATGTAATGGAATATAAAACAGTGTTACATAAACCTAACATTGTCACCTTTCTGTCTGTGATGTAACGGGAGAACAGTTTGAGGCAAGACACTGCGGCTGGTCCCTCCCCCTGAGAGCATTCAGATGGAAGAGCCAATAGACAGACATTTCCATCAGGTAAAGGAACTGCCTCCACATCCTACGAGTGACATCACACAAAACAGTAGAAGAGAAGCCATTGTGAGTCACTACATTACAGTTTGACTGACTATCACAAAGAGCTTAAACTCAGAATTAATGCTACAAACAAGCTGTACTGAGAATTGTCTGGCTGTTCACTATTTAAACCCCAATTCATTAAGCGCCAAGGTTTGTAAACACACTATTTTTTACTCACTCACCGTCAGTTTGTCATATTCCGCATCCGTGGAAGGAGACACAAGAGTTGCAGTTCCCACAACACCAATGTCGAGCGCAGGATCAAGGCTGTGCTCTTGTCTCGGATGTGGGTCAGAAGCTGTCGCCGTAGAATTTGAGACCTTGTTCTTGGGTAACTGTTTGAGGTGGTGCATAAGGAAAGACATTGTCACACTGAGAGCAGTTTCACTTCCCTTCCTTCTTTCCACAATGCTGTACATCCCCTCATTTCCTTATTCATAGCTCTGTGACATCAGATGTCTGGATCTAGTCACAGCACCCAGAAACTATTAGCTAATCACAAAGATGCATAATTCATGCAAATGGGATCACATGACATTGTCACTTCCTGTCATAGATTATTTTCCTTTGTCATGTTCTGTCCCGAGAGATCTTATACAAAAGAATAAAAATTAATATGATTTTAGCTGC
This sequence comes from Pimephales promelas, assembly GCF_988280905.1. NCBI lineage: Eukaryota > Metazoa > Chordata > Actinopteri > Cypriniformes > Leuciscidae > Pimephales > Pimephales promelas. The sequence goes on from NC_142783.1 coordinate 21,806,691, forward strand.
TACTTTCTTTTAAATAACAAAATTAAAACCATAAAAACTAGTGTTTGTAGTGTTTACCTGTGGGAACTGAGAGCACATTAGAATGAACATAACATAAAAAATGTAACTTTTGAACGTTATTATATAATAAAATGAAGTATAATACATTAATGTGCATAATTAAAAGTACATACGGACACCATAAAAAGAAAACCTCTGCAAAAAATATTCTGATCTCTATTTCTGATTTTATTCACATCATTAACTGAAAGGTGGACTTCTTTTTGCTCCACAAATGTTCCACCAATCAATGAACTGCGCACAGTGTAATATCTGACCATCGAAATTCTTCATTCCCTATGGCTTTTCTACAGACAACTGTATCCAGACATGCAAATAATGGTGGTAACATGTATTACTTATACTGGTAGTGGTATCTAATGATTTGCATAGTTTTATCTTTAAACCAACAGCCCAGTGTTTTATTCTGAAACTGTTTAAACCCAGCACACTTTTCTAGCAAACTAATGTCAGTTTGTTTCCAAATGACAGAAAGGTCCAACTGAGAATCTGAGGATTGTTTATGCTCTTGTTACACATTTCATCTGGTGAAGCTTGAATAACAACGGACGTCATGTATTTTCAAGGGTGTCTCTGTGTAATACAATTAAATGGACATCAACTTGAAAAGAGAAAAGCCCGTTTGAAATTGAACAGAAACATTTGGCTGGGTCATCAAATTAGCCTAATTTATGATTTCTAGTTTATTAATTGATTTTAAATAATAAAATATCAGTTACCAAAGCCTTCGCAGTCGGCATTCTCCCATTACATTTGCTGTAAAGTTTCCAAGTTCTCCTTGAATTATCCATCAAACAGTTTCATTGAAGATCTTTTAAAGCTTGACAAAACAGCATGGGGTGTTTCAGTAACCTTTGTTCCAAAGTTATCAGTATATGATAGCAAGGAATGACAGTGTTGGCAGTTATATATATGGAGACTTCTATCATATATCAACAGGAAGGCGAAGGCGATGGAGTGTGTAAATAAGCTTAAAAACTTTACTCACTCCGTGTTCATTGTTTCTGCATGACTCCAAAATCTTTGTTATTGGATCTTTGACTGGAAATGCCGCCTCTATGAAGATAGATGCAAAAACAGTTCAAAATGCATACAAGTAACTAGAGTGAAAACAGATGTGTTTGTTTCTTCAGCTGTTTAAACTACAAACATGCTGAGTACATTTAGTAAGCAGGAACTGTGATTTTAAACCAGTGTTTGTGAGTCACAGTTGAATCTAAGTATGTTAACAAAAATCATCACCATTTACAAAATGTCAGTTGGGATTTTAATGTCAGTTGGGAATTATTACTATTTAAAATTATTACTAGTATTTTGTATTAGAACTATAATATATTTTAAAATGTAATTTATTCCTGTGATGGCAATGATTCTTTGATGAATGGAAAGTTTATTTGATACAAATATTTTGTGACATTGTAAATGTCTTTACTGTCACTTTAAAATTTTTGAAATTATCTTGATAATTTTAATGCATTCATGCTGAATTAAAAAAGTATTCATTTCTTCTAATTATTTTTTTTTTTTAATCTTACCAACCCCAAACTTTTGAACGGTAGTGTAAACCCTTCATGCAGTACTGAATTATGTATAGGTGTGTGGTTAGGTGCCTAACAAATCAGAAGCTAATTGTCAATCATTGTTGATAGTCATTCACTTACCCTTTAGATAGTACTGTCTTAGTTTGGGGTTTCGGATTTGGTGATTTCCTTTGCCACACTCCTGCCCAACACTGTTCCCCAGCACACTCTGAGCGCCAATGGAACATTGAGCTGTAATGAAGCCTGGAGACTGCGAAATTCCAGCCGGCAGCTTTGATCCCAGTCTAAAGACAAGATGACAGGCCTCTATATGAGCATAAGCTACACATTAATGATTTCTTTTTTATCTATCCCTTAAGTCCCAAGACTCCCAACCAAACCTTACCTATTCTTAACATTTCCAAAGTAGCTAGCCCTGCTCTTGTCTCTCTGCGCTCTGTGGTCCATGAGGTCTCACTGCTAAAACTGAGAGTTGACCAGTCAAAAAAATGTAACCCTTCCAGTACAGGAATCAGTGATGGAACGACTGCCCACTGCTGTGTCGGCATCTGGAATTCTTCCTCCTGGAAGTCCTTCTCTCCATTCTCATCAGCATTCTCTGCACTTTACAGGAAACCTGCAATATGAGAGGAAGAGGAGTCTGTAGGCTAATGGGTGGTTTACTTTGTACAAACCATTTTTATATGCACAAGACATTCTCATTGTATTCAAATATACACACAAGTATTATACATATTATAAATATATTCCATAATAAATTATAAATATTATGGAATTTTATTTAGTTTTACTATTCATTGCATCTATGTTTACAAATACTTTATTTTCTGCAGTATTTCAATACTTCAGTTACTATGTTCTGTTACTTCAGCCATTTTATAAGGATAGAAAATAATGCCAATAAAGCGTAGTTGACTGAAACAAATCAATCTCTTTCGGTCAAAATACAACCATTTAATATTCAGGAAATGCATATTGTAAATAAGACAGATTCGTTCAAAATGGTCTACTTGAGGCCAATATTACAGCAAATACCCAGAGCTGCTTTAAAATTTAGTAATTTAATGTTTAAGTAATAATCAGGCCCAAAACACAGTACAAGGTGTGGATTGTTGATAGTGCTGTTGCTCCAGGCCCCAAATGCAACACATTTTCGCACTTATGTGTCTAGAATCCACAATATACAGTATTAATAAACGATATCTTTTCGGAATCCATTATCTCTTCCGATTAAAATTCGTCAGCAGTATCCACTGAAGGACCACTCATAGTGCTCAAGTTTTATGTATTACTTTAAACTTGGAACTAAAAATGAGTTCGAAAATCACCAAATATGTGCGTTCAGCTTACCTTGGTTTTTAATGATCCCATATAAAGACCAGCTGATCGGGACGCTCCGAATGATGCACTGTCATGTGTTTTGATTCCTCTGCAGTGAATCTGTCACCAGTCATTAAATAATAGATAGGACCGCTCAATTCCCTTTCGCTAAAATTCCCAATTACAATCGAAATGTCGTTGCAGAATGTACCAGTTAAAAATATCTTCCTCAAAATATTTGAATTTCTAAATCTACATTTGCTTCAATGCAGTTCCATCTCCCAGGTGACTTTTATTTTGTTTTTATGTAGTAGTTTAAATAAACCAAATTCTTCTGTATTTAAAATTGTGTAAACATATCAAATATAAAATATATTTACATTTATATTAAAAATATATATCTATATTTCAACGGTATATTTTATATTTTAAGCAGTATATTTCTACTGTGTGCAAGATTACTTTTATTTTGCACAGGATGATGTTACCTTACGCACTTCCGACTCATGCACCGCTTGCTAAATTCCTAAGGCAAAATTAGCCGGGGGCGCGCTGGTGGGCTAACAGCTAAACAGCTAACGAAACCGGGAGAAAGGAGGCTTGGACGTTCACAACACACAGACCATAATAATCTGCACCAGTGCAGAAAAATAAACCGAACTAATCTGACCACACACGGTATGTCTTGTTTGTTTTCTAAATGCATAATTAGCAGCAGTACATATGAGGTCGTTTGTTAGCTGTGATGCTAAAAGAACGAATTAGGGTCACAGGACGTCTTTGATTTGTTTACCTCCTTGTTTACATTTGAGGTTTTATTGTGTTTGTTGATGTGCACAATTTGCACCGTTACTCTTTTCTATCGCATAACGCTAACGTATATAACATTATCGTCTGTTCATTTAATTTCCCATATTTATTTCTTTACTCTTATAATTTTAGTACTCAACTTATCAGTTCATTTACTTAATTGATTACGTATAAAGCTACATTATGTAATAGAGCAATTGCTCGTCATAACCTTATTGATTTGCTTACACTGCTCAAAGCTTTATTTACTTTATTCACTTGATTTACAGAAACTAACACAAATGAGGCAATCACTCACTGTGCTTATGATTTCTTGATTTGCATTCACAGTGGTGTTGCACATAAAGTGTAGATTTTTGTTTTAATTTTATGTTTTACTTGCTAATTTTTCAAGGCAAAGGAACCCTCGTCCCAGATGAACATGTTCAGTGTGCTATAATTATTATCAAAACACCACTGTACAATCCAAGGCTGCAAGTGCTCACTTTCAGAAAAATGGAGACAGAAGCAGTAAGTAAATAAACATCTAAAAGTGCTTTTTTATTTATGTTCTGTCAGTGTTTATATATTTTTATAAAATACTTATTATTTTGTTTACTTGCTTTTTAGGAGGTAATCCCTATTTGGCAAAATAAACCACATGGATCAACTCGTAGTGTGGTGAGACGAATTGGTTCTACGCTGCCTCTTAAACCCTGTCCCAGGGCTTGTTTCCAGGTATGGGAATAAACATTGTTCATATAAACTAGCATATTAAACTAGCATATTAACAAAAAAATAATTTTGAAGTCATTTTTGCAGAAGATGGGTCGGTGTTTGAGTTTTTGCTCTCTAAATGTATTGTAATCCCACCCCTTTATTTATGTGTGTATATATACCAACATTGGGGCTGATATATAGATTTTATTCAACAAGCTCTGCATTAGGGTCTTTCCCATGATTTCCTTAGGGTTGGGGTGTGACCTTTTTTTATGAAGACTTATCAATGAAATTATAAATTATGAGACTTATCAAATGAAGTCCATTTTTATTTGTTTGTTTAAACTTCCTAAGAACTAAGATTGAGGAAAGAAACCATATATACATATACAAAATCTGTCTGTTTTCTGCTTGTGTTCTTTAGGAACTCCCAGGCCTTCCTCCAATGCGCTCTTTGGATGGCCCACTGGTGCCTACGCTGGCAGATATTGCCTGGATTGCAGATGATGAGGAGGAGACATATGCCAGAGTGAGGTAAGACTGCTAGCCATGCTAGTGCACTGGATTTCCTATTTGACTGCTTTATTAATGGTGTTTAGTATGATTTAGAGTAGAATTTGAATTTAGTGTTGGATCCTCACTAAAATATCAAATGAATTAATTTTATCCCAATGCTGTCTTGCTTTTTGTCAGGAGTGACACACGTCCCCTAAGGCATGAGTGGAGGCCAACACCGCTGCTGATCATGCACAGGAACTCGTCTGTGCCCAACTTCAGACGAGAAGGTAGGCGAGTCGAGGGTCTGAGGAAACCAGGTGTTGCTGCTCTAAACCGCACCACAGCTTTACAAGATGAGTTGACTCGACTCCGAGCCCAGATCGCCAAGATCGTTGCTTCAGAATCAGGTTGAGTATTTGACTAAATCATTTTTTTTTTTTACATTGGCAAGTTAATACTTATGATGTATTTAGCTTTAGACTCAAAATTGAGAATAGTATGCAGTAGCAGAAATGTATTTGCTTAAATGTTTTGACCTGTAGTGCTTCATGAAATTTTTGACCCGTTTTAGATTCGAACCCCATCACCCCTGACCTGCTGTCCCCTGATGACACTAGTGTGGGCTTCTCCATGGCTCCTTTTGAGACTGCTGCTTACCAGGCTGCTCCCACAGCCTCCTTTGTCATTAGTGATGTCACAGAAGAGGAAGAAGAAGAGGAGGAAGAAGAGGACGAAGAGGAGGAGGTGTCAGAGCTGGTGCCTGATCCTGTGCCGCCAGTTTCCATGACAGCATCTGCAACTTTTGATCTTGATCACCCTACTATGGACTTTCGAGAGCCGGAGGAAGACACAGTGTCTCTTTCAAAATCGACAAGCTTTGCTGATGTAATGGACATCCTGAAAGACATGAACCGCATGAAGATGAGCAAGGACAGGTGAGCACTGTTTCAACACCAGCATGACACACTGACTGTGCAGAAATTTGGTGGTGGAGGCCTTTTATTAATAAAGGCCTTGTATTAATATTCATTATTGTATTAATATTATATTACTATTCTACTTATTGAGTCTATGGCAGCCCATAGAAACGCTTGCAGGAAAGTTAGAGAATTTGGCACATAGAATGGTTTAATGGTCTCATGTTACCATAGGAAATCTGGAGTCTCTAACCCAATCTCTCTAGCGCCACCATCTGTCCAAAGTTTAGCTCATGTTTATGCTAAACTTTTAAACCATAAGGGCTAGAAATTTTCATTAATTCATTTAGACAGTTATGTTGTGTTTTGTGACCAATAATCATAATAATATATATTATTTTATCATTGCTATTGATTATATAGTGAATACTGTTATTGTGCACTGTATTCAGATATAACCGTGGGTGCACCTCACTGAGGGAGGAAGATTCTGCCTCTCTTATATCTGAAGCATTGAGGAAGAAATTCGTTCTGAAGGATGATGACATCAGTATGAGGAAATGATCTGTTATCCAGACCTTCTCAGCAGACTCTCTATGTAAGGCTGAACTTCTTGGATTTATTTTCTCTGGTTTAAACTTTTAGTCTGAGATACAAAGCCGAGAGAATAAAACATGTGGAATTTTAACTACTTTTGTGTTCTTAAGTCTTTTTTTTTCTACTGGGTCAGTAGGGCTGTGCCTGTGGACTGTTGCCATGGAAACCCCATAAAGCCTCTGAATAAAACAAGTTATTCTGCATTCCTCAATGCTTCCACAATGCTGCGCTGTTGTGACACGTCTGAAAGGAAAAGAAGCAGATTTCGTCAGCACACACACATACATACTCCAACTGGGACTGAGCGACCAAGTTTGTAATGTGTGTGTGCGCACATAATGATAGCCTTTATACTCAGCAGATCAGTGATCACCTTTGTCGTTCCATCATAGATTTTGTGAAATCTAAGCACTACTTCCTGTTTCACCATCATTGTTTTGTTAATTTCAATTGGACATTAGTATCTTTAGATCCTTTATCAACAAGCGCGCAGTCGATATTTCAAAACCACATCATATTCAAGCCATGAAATGACAGAAGAATCCTGAAGGATCCCAGTTCCAATTTTGTATATGTGTAGTATGGAGCTGTAGAAGTGTATCTCTTGCCTTACACTTTCCCTCATACAACCCTGTTATACTTGAAGCAGTTTTGATGACTGATCTGATGTTACGATACATGCGTATTTTTGCCTCCGTTCAGAGACTAAACAAGAGGCTGTTCTATTTAAAGGGTTTGTGTGTGTGTGTGTGTGTGCCTGTGCACTGAAGACTTTGAATTGCATTTTGATGTCATTAGCACTCTGTGATTTCCCCTTCTACCCTACAGACTTTTGAAGTGTATATTGTGTAAGAAGACTGATGTGATTCTGCAAGAAAAGTTTTGAATTAACAATTTGTGTGGTTTATCTTTAGTTGGTACATGAGGGGAAAAACTGTATTTGGCTTTTGCTTGTGTCAGGCAGGTTGTAAATGTTTCTGTAAAATCGGAATAGCATGTGTGATGTGGCTGTTGGCTGTGACTGTAAGCCAGTTGAGAGGGTGCCTCATGTTTTTTATTATGATAGAAGATGTTTTTTCCTTTTACAAAGTGTAACAAGAAGTTGTTTTATGCATACATTGCTTTTGTGCCAGGATCGCTCGTCCCTCACTAAAGTGGAAATTTAACCCGAAATGTGCTTTTCTTTCAGTTTCTTGTTTTGGACATGGCTGCAGCCTTTCCCCATCTGTCTGACACATTGCATTAGAAGACAAAACAAAATTTAAACCCACTACTACATAAAATTCAATTCATTAAGTGATATTCTAGTTTACAGACTGTTTTCATATCCACACTATATTCATATTTGAGTCTGATTAATGTTGTCATCAATGCTAATTTGTGTAATATCATGCACTGAACGTACTAACGTATGTTCCTGTACCTGTCATTAACAGGTAAAATGTGCTGCGCTTTCATTCTGACTGCAGGGTTTCATTTATAGTTTTTACCATAGTAAACACTTCAGGTTTGCTTTTATTCAGGTCAGTCTTGCAGTTCCATGGTTTGTTTTAGAGGACAGAAACTTGTGTACATGTGTGTTTGGTTTTTGTCAAATAAGGATATTCTATCTGCCTGTTGTTTGTGTGTAAGAGGAAATAAATGGTTAAATGCATTATAATTTATGCAGGGGTTTTTTTCAAAGTGATGACGTTTATTTCCCACATGGGGTGGCAGAATGCAGTCTTAAAGGATTAGTTCACTTAAAAATGATAATTCTGTTATCATTAACTCACCCTTAAAGGGTCACTTCACCCATTTGCATTAAGCTTTGTATCTTTAGAAACCCAGTCATATTTTTGAATGGTCATGGTTTATGCCCTTATTTTCCCCTGAGATGGGAGGAATAAGGATTTAAGTTTTTTATTTCCTGCTTATCGTGATGTAAAAATCGTCATTTTGTGTCACAATAAGCATGAAGTCACATTTCATTGAATTGTCAACAGACTACAATGATTAGCTCATTATTATTCAAGGGTGTGGCACCCACTCACCAACAGGCCTATTACAGATCAGTGGGTGGGACTTCACTTGCAGAGACTGAAATCAATATCCGCCATCTTGTTTGGAAGCTAAGCTAACAAGCCCTGTGGAGATATGAAGTTATGATAATGATGGAAGAAACTAAACGTTATATGGAAGAAGAGGATTTTGAAAGTCTGCTGCTCGAATCCGATGTTCGTGGCTATCTTTACGAGCTGCAGTATAGTTTAGAGCAGCTGAGGCTGATGAAGGAGCAGGAGACGCCTGGCTGTCGGTCGAGACGCCCGGACTGGGTCGAGCTCGGCGGCCTGCTGTTGCTTGTACTCTCGCTGCGTGTCACGGCCTACAGACACAGAGTCCGTCTGCTGCAGAGAATTTCAACGATGGCAGTTTCTCCTGGAGGAAATCTCTGAATCAGACGAGCACACGGACGTTTGTGTTGTGATAGTTTCGCCTTCAGAACATCCAGGTATCATGCAGTAATTCACCATAAAGAAATAAATACAAACGCGAGTAATTCACTAATGTGTTTACAAATGTAACGTGAACTGGGTTTGTTGTTGTGGAAAGAAAGAGGCTTTAACCACCGAACATTTATACATTTTAATAGTAAAATGAACAAATACAAAACGAAAGTAAGCCAGCGTTACACACAACAGAAACAAATAAACATAAAATCAGGCCTGTTTCTCTCTCGATCTGCCGTCGTCGCTCCCCATTTTATGCATTCGCTCCTTCGTGACGAGAGACGCACGCGCGACTAACAGGTGTCTTTCATTATCACTCACGCCACCGGCAGCGCGCTGTCCTCTTACATCCCTCGCCCTCGATCGTCCTGCTCGCCACAGCCAACTAGACATTTTGTTTGAAATGAATTTCAAACTCTAACTCTGGTGACAGCTAATGTTAGCGTTGTAGACGGAAGAGTGTGTTTGCGTCTCTGTTTCCGCTGTTCCGTTGGGTGGGTGGGTTAGTGGGTGTGGCTTGCGGAGCTGTGCAATGTTGGGGCATTCTGGGAACTGTAGTTTTTTAACACAAGAGGTCAAGAGGGCACCAAATTAAAAAATTATTTTACATTTCGACTACATATATGATCCACTTTCAATAAAGATTAATGTTGCAATGGGTGAAATGCTCCTTTAAGATGTTTCAGATCTGTATTCATTTCTTTCTTCCGCTAAACACAAAAGATGTTATTTTGAAGAAGTTTGGTAACCAGACATTTGATGGACCCCATTGACTTCCTTAGTATATATTTTTTTCTCCTATAATGGAAATCAATGGGGCCCATCAACTATCTGGTTACCGTTGTTCTTCAAAATATATTCCTTTGTGTTCAGCAGAAGAAAGAAATTAATACAGGTTTGAAACCACTTGAAGGTGAGTAAATAATATTCTTTTGTTTAACATTTACAATACCGTTCAAAAGTTTGAAAATTAATACTTGTTTAGCAATGATGCATTAAATTGATCAAAAGTCAGATTTTGAAATTGATATATAAACTTGTATATATACATTCTTTTCTTTTGAGCTTCTACTCATTAAATATCCAGAATAAAGTCGTTGTTTCGAGAGAAAAACTAGTTAAATTTCGAGAAAACAGTCTAAATAATCGTTAGAATATACTCATCAAATTTCAAGAATAAATGACTTTATTCTCAAAATTTTAATGAGCTTATGCTCAAGATTGTATTTCGACTTTTTTCTTGAAACAATGACTTTATTCTCTATATTTACTTTTTTCGCATTACAATGACTTAAATCTTGAGATGTTTTTTAAATTATTATTATTATTGCCTGGCCCTAATCCTCTTCCGTATTCTTTGGGTTGTAAGTGTTTTTAAATGATTTATCTAGTCACATGATCTTCCCTGAATACTAGCTACTGTTGCTAAAAAACGAACAGTTTTTCTTCTTTGACACTGACAAATATGCCAGCTACAGTGTTTGCATGAGTGTCCTGTCTGGTAAAATGATGATGTCGCTGCACCTCTAGCACTGAGTCTCTTGCACCTATCAATGCACGTGGGGCCTGTTCCTCACATTACCCCCCAGGGACACCAGTGACTTCGAAGATTCTAGTTAACCTGCTTTTTTTTTAATTTTCTCTCAAAGACCTGATTTGATCCAGGCCAGTTTTAGTGTTTAGTCTATTTTCTGTGGCAGTCCTTGGCCTACTTCATTACACCTCACCTCTGGAAAGCAGTTTCTGTCTATTTTAGATCAGAGAGGATTTTTAGATGTCTGTGGAGATTTTGTTAAATAGAGTCCAGTGACACAGTGGCATTGTTTGAGACTATAAATATTGACCTTTGTGTGACATTGACACACTAATTTAGCCTGTTGCTCAAAAGTTTCACAGATCATTTTCCGGCTGTTAAATCTACGTTTGCATTCTCACAAACTGGTCAAATTTGATTAATTTCAGGTGTCGCTATGTTGCTAAGATGAAAGCTGTCACACCAGCTCCTGAAAGCTTCTATTCAGACCTTGATTTACTGAACAATAAATTAAATCTGTCAGACTGGCCAGTTTATGAGAATAACAAATAAAGCATATTTTTTCTTAATATTTCAGTCTCCAGAAACATGTTTGCGATCCGCTTTATCTTGAAAACCAGAATGTTTATGTCTGACCTGGGGCCAGTTGCATAGCCATCTGTTAAGAACAGAGTCTTAAGAACTAGTTTGACCAACTAGCTAACTTTAAAAAGTTAAAAACTTGTAAGACTAGTCTTGGCAATTTATGCAACTTCTGTGTCAGATACTTTGTGATTGAAACAGTCTCATGTTGCCATATGGAGTTTCACCAATAATGAGCTTGATGATTCAACATGCAGGTTCCTTTATTAAAACATACCTGAAGCACAGAGTCTGCGTTATTTAAATTAGAGCTCGACTTCAAGAATACTAGCCAATAAAACCATTTCCTTAGAAACCGAGTCTGGACTGAATGCATCTTTTATGCTTTAAATGTGGCAGAAGTGGTGTAGAGGTCTACATGAGAAGTATAATGGGCCCAGAAGAAAAGGGGCGCCTTCTGCATGAAAAATGTAAAAGTCTTCAATAATAGATTTTGCATTTTTGAACAGTTCAGAAAGGCTCTTTCGTGGTTGCAAGATGTCACCAATGGGAGAGTTTCTCCACAGAGAAACACAGACGTGTATTCGTCCATATGTGTGAATTGATGGTCTGATTGAGATCATTAAAGAAAAAGGAGAAGTGGGTTTATTCTAGTTTATACTGGGTCATTTTTTCAAAGACTTGCATCATACACATTTAAGGCGAGACATGCCAGGCAAAAACATTGATTTTTCATGCAGTGATCAGTATTGAGATTTTATGCTAGTTTACTCCTTCGGTATGTGTTCTTTCAAGCTGCTATAAAGAAAACGTTGAAAATATACATTAAGATGTTTATTTTATTACATTTTTTTCACTTGCGGCAGTAAATTTCTCCCAATATTATCAAGAAAATTCCAACGCGTCACGCCACCATCCATATGTTTACTGAAGTCTGTGGTCATGACCGGTATCGTTAGAAAGGTGCTATGTAATTTTCTTTAATATATACACATATACATATATATATATATATATATATATATATATATATATATACCTTTAATATAAACTAATACTTAGTTTAATTTTTAACTGAAATTATTGAATATAAATAATCAGTCCTGTTTTGTCAGTCCTGTTTCCTTACAGCTAAACATTTTTAATCCTTGCTTGCTTTAATCCAATGTGTTTTATCACTATAGATGGCCTTGTACACACTTGCTTCGAACACACCGAACACAATCAGTGCAAACATGTCCTTTGTGCTTTAAAGGACAATTGTTGCCATGCACAAACGTGATATATTTGTTTCTGATGAGACATGAGGATAAAGAGGTTTGTCATCTGCTCGAAACAGAATGATAAACAAACTTTGTCTTTCAAAGCGTTCCAAGTGTGTTTCAGCTGATGTGTGTTTGATGTGGAAGTGTGTGTGTTAGATTAGGACATATCAATAGTCTCAGACAGGTTTTGTGCACTAAATAGAAACGATAAACACGTCTGTCAGAGAGTTCCAAGTGTTGTTAGCAGATATGCGTTTGATGTGTGTGTGTGTGGGGTGGGGGTTATATTAGTAGACATCAACAGTCCCAGACAGTGTTTGGAAAACATATGTCATCACATGTCTGTTATTTATTGGACAGTGTTCTGATCTTGATACTATTTTTTTCCCTTGTTTTTAATAAACACATCTAAATTTGACTCTCACACCTTTTGTATTCAGTTGCGTAGTTAAACCTTTTTTTTATCGTATAATTCAGCCATCTGCCTCCACCCATGCATCTGAGGAAGAGACAGGCGGAGAGAGTGAAAACAAACTAGGTGGTTTTCTTGGCATGTTATTATGAATTACTGCCTTCAAGATATTTTTATTGTTTGTGATCAAGTTTTGAAAACAACAAACTCCAAGAGGACCAAAGCTTGCCATGAAGTTTCAAGCTAATCTGACATCATCAAGTGCCTTCTGAAAGTGACACATTTATCTGTTCTTTTTCAGAGTATCAGAGAGAGATTTTGGCATCATTTTATGGGTATTTTTGCTTTTATAAAGCAATAGAACTAAAAGGGGGACTTGAAATTGGGATATAACGCAGGATGAATTCAAACCCGTCCCCAATGAGTACACAACACTCATCGGACGTCTACATGAGCGAAAAGCATGTGATTTTGCAATAAAAAAAATTGTCAGTTTGATTAGTTTAAGCAGATTATTTAAGTTCACAATTCATCATCTGATTATATATATTTCAATCTGCATTAAAATCTCAGACTGTTTCATGAGTCATTCTTTCCATTGGAGCTGACAGTTGTGCGTTGTTAAAAAAAAAAGAAGTCTGCCAATAGTCATAGTCATTATGTAATTGTGCCCAGAGTCACCCACTCACTTCCATCTCATGCTATAAACTTCAGTGTAACACTTTTTATACCAGTGATGAAATCAATGCAAAACATTTGAAATATTTACATGTGCAAGTACATTACAGAAAACTCGCAGTACATGGCATTTTCCTGTGAAATGTTATGTGAACTGAAAATCAGGCTTCAAATGCAAACTAACGCACTTCTTTAAAGTTTCTGTGGTATAAACCGAAACTGATATATCTTATTTAGATAAATGATGCACTAGAGTTGGATTGCAGTTCATTGGAAGTTTGTTGAGGTCCAGACCCCTAGTTAACCATTGCTCTTATGAATTACAGCAATCCCAGAATAATCCATATATATATAAACCATTCCTTTATCCAACCTCTGTGCATACACTAAGAGCAGCACAATATTTCACAGGAAGCAAAATGCAACCAGTAATTACAATCTAATTCTGAATGCATTTTGTTTAGTAATGCTGTGCCATTAATGAGCCAACTGGGGTCTCACTCTTATCTGCTCTAATAAAACAGAAATAACTTACACTCAGTCTAGGGCATTATTAGCAATATAACTTATATCATCAAGTCAGAATACACTAAATCACTGTAGGGGGATCTTAATTATAATTCTAAGGACAATAATGCATTGTGGGCAACCCAAACTGCACAGGTGTTTCAAGCTGTTGCATATGTGCATGGATGCAAGTTTGTGAATTAGGCTCAGCCCAGAACATATGTGTGTGACAGAAAGGATGTCCCTCTGGTAGACACACAGCACGCTGTTTTTAGCTCTAGTCTCATTAGAGATGGCCTGAACAAGTAGCAGTCTTAGGGGTTCATTGTGCGTCAGAGCACTGCTCACATTCCCCAGAAGAGAGGAAATATTATATTTCACTCCCTGACTCAATGTACTGAACAGGAAATGATGTGCTTTATTAAAGGGATAGTTCACCCAAAATGAAAATTCTTTCAGTTGTTCCAAACCTCTATGTGTTTATTTGTTCTGCTGTACACAAAGGAAGATATTTGGAAGAATGTTTTATCAAACAGATCTCAATCCCCATTGACTACCATAGTATGTATTTTTTCCTACTATGGAAGTCAATGTTTAATTGTTTAAAAATATAGGTTAAAAATATAGGATGAAATAATGCAGCCAAAGCATATTAAATGGCTGTTGTGAAAGCATTGAACTTTAGCGTTACCGGAAGAATCGTTTGCGTTGTAAATCATGACTCCCATCTCCCGTTCCTCTCATTCTCTTGCTCTCTTTCCTGCTGGGATGGATGCTTAAATCCCTCGTTAGGGGGTGGTTTAATTGGTACTAATGCTCTGGAGAACTTCGCAGGAAATCCATTTAGCACATTCCCGAATTTTCCTGCTGTTCTGTCTATCCAACATCTGGTCTATCTAACAGCGGTATTAGAGAGGACCATGTTCACCGTGTGGACGTCTTGTTTTGGGTTCATATTGAGTTCAGTTTAACATCTATGCTGTTTAATTTCATGCTCTTTGTGGAACAAAGTCATTTTTTCCTTAACATCCTAATATAGTAATTTATGGGAAATAATTTTTGACAATTATTCAACAATAGCAGCAAATCAGTGTAGGCCTATGTCCAATCAAAGTATGCTTTTGATTTTTGTATCCCTCGGACTGTTGTGGGCCAATGAGCCCAAAAGTCAAGCGCCCTCTGGTGGAGCCAGTAATAACTGCTATGCTTCTGACAGTCTTTCTCATTTTGATCTCTCATCTACGCACAGGCTACACCTTCACCTGCTATAGAGGATATGGTGTGTTGAGGGTGTTGTATTGCGTGTTCAGTTTTTTAATTGTGTGTTGGGGTTGTTTTGGTGTGTGTTTAGGATTTTATTGTGCATTGAGGGCGGCGTTGGATTGTGTGGTGGACTTGTGTTGTAGAGATGTTTGTGGATGAGCAGTTGCTCTTTTTGCAGTATTGCTATTTTTTCTGGCTGTACCGTCATATGTTTCACTTCCTTTAGTTTTTACTGTTTGATTGTATTACCTGAATGGTGCTGTTAATTTTATACGTATATTATATACATTTATTTTAAAGCTGCTGAAGAAATAAACAAACAAGACTTTTTTTCAGCTGAAAATAACACTGTATCAAACTGTTGCACACAGAACTTGCATTTGGTGGTTTGCTGGCATCTGGATATGCATGTAAAATTAGTTTCCCTTAAAATTGTTTTCTGTTCTCTGCTTCGATGTTGTTTCATCCAGAAGTGTTTAGAGCAGAAGCATGCCGACCTGCCCTGGTGAAAACGAGCATGAAATGACATTACTGCCACTGCCAGTGTGTGTGCGTGTGTGTGTGTGTGTGTGTGTTTTCTCTTGAGGGCATATTGCAGCTTTTATGTTTTTGACTCCATGATTCATGTGGAGCTTCGAATAGAACAGATGGAAAACCCCGAAAGCAGTTTCATCACACTCTTACGCTGAGAGTTTAAGATTTCCCTCTGTTTGTGTTTCAACAGTGGATGGAGAGAGACTAGTTCAATGAGGCTGTGCAATGAACTGGGATTAAATACAAGTAAATGACCATAATTTGTATGTCACATTAAACTGATTTAAGGATGAGGAATATCAAGTATGATATTTAAGTGTGGATACTCTTTAGACTAAGATACTGTACTGATCCTCTCCTGTTTTATGATTCTGCTGTCACACCTTATGTGAGATTCCATTAAATATTCAGTGTCATGGATATCTGTCTGTATGTCTGTGTGTCTCTCTCTCCCTCTCTCTCTCTCTCTCTCTCTCTCTCTCCCTCTCCTTCTCTGTTTGTTGAGTCATCTGACAAACAAGCAGCAAGCGCAATTACCTCAGTCCATTATTCACATGCTAAACTTAGCAGGGATCAGAGGTAAAAAAATATTGTTGAATCCATATATAACATGAGCCATAGTTATTTTTAGAGACGGATCAACACTATTTTAAGGTAACTGCTCAGAAGGAAGTGCATGGATCTCAAAGCTGATGTCTGATTGAATCAGATTCATTTTATTTTCAAAGCAATGCCAAATCACCCTCTGATCACTTTGTTGATTCAGCACATGGGGGAAATGTTTGAGCAGTGATTTTATATGTCATATTGTAAGCAACAGATGAAGCCTTATTTTAGACTGGGGAGGAATTTGCTGAAAGAAAGTAAAGCGTGTTCACAGCTGATGATTCATTAGCTGAAAAGTACATCATGATTCCCTGAGAAATGTTTGATTCTGGTTGAAGAAGTAGATATCCTCCTTCTTTAATTCTTGTGATTCTAGAATTGATCTGCTGTGATTGGCTTAACCCATGAAGAACTCATATCTAATTAACACATAAAAGGGGGGCATGAGCCATAGTTTAAGTTGAAAATTTCACACTCCTCTCAGGAAAGATAAATTTGAAGCCCTTTTTTTTTCAGAATTACAAATCAGTTTATACATGTGTATCTGGCATATATATAGCCTGTTAAGATATTTCATATTTAACAGCAGCCAGCTTAAGATTGAAACTTTAATCAGTCTTAATAAGACAGTGATGCTGGAAAATACTTGTGTCATTGTGCGAGAACTTGAACTAATAGAGCAAAACCCTTCTGTCACCTATAATTAAGACCCTGTTTTCCTGCCCCGTGGCCTTCAATGCTCTTCTGCAGCTGGGGGTGAAAATTACAGCCCTTCCTCGCTCTCCTGCATTCTTCCTCTCATACAAATGAGATGCCATCTGTTGCCATCACAACTGATGGACTTTTAAGAAAAAAATCTGATGCCACTAAAATGCATTAAATTGGTAATTCTTGCTTATTTTCGGCCAAATCTATAAATGACGAGATTAACTGGATTTGATTGAATGAAAACAGCAGAATGTTTGTGAGCCGGCTCCAACAGCTCATAGGATATTGATGCAGAAGAATCGCACACATATGGTGAGACTAATTAAATAATGATGGGAATTAAGCAGACCAACAACCTTGACAAAACAGAATGTGATGAGTTTTAAAAGATATTTACAATATACAAAGGATGCTCCAAACAGTGTCAGTTGCAGGTGGTCTGTGACCCTTTTATGTAGCCTACAGTAAAATCATAGGTGTGTGTGTGTGTGTGTGTATATACACACACACACACACACACACACACACACACACACACACATATTTGGTTCCCTTATACTTTAAAACATTAATTAACAGATTCTGCTTTTGTGCAGGCATATCTGTAGGTTTAAAAACATATTGGCCCTTTTTCAATTTGTTTTCCTGACTTTATCCAAACATTTTGTTTAACCGCGTACTTTTTTTTCTGGATATCTTTTGGGAGCTGAACATCTGAACACCTATACTTTTTGAAAAAAAAAATTGAAATATACGGCTACATGTGTTAAGCAGTGAAAATTACTTTTTATCAATGAATATTTTTATTTTATCGTTGTAACGCAGACTACTGTTGCTATCCTTAGGCAAATGAAAATTCCATTCACAACTAGCAAATTCATCCTGCTTAAACTGTAAATATAGCTTTTTCGTAGGCCTACGTTGGTGTGGATATAGGCGTGTCATCTTTGTAACCAAGTTATGAATGGCCTTATGTAGCCTTGCCCCACACATTTACTAATTTATAATACAATTTCTGTGCGTGCTGAAATGTTGTCCATAACCCTATTTGGCCTAAATAGAATAGGCTACATCCTTTTTGACACCCAAACTTATGTTTTTAATTCCTCCAATGCATAAACCTTAATTTGGGAGTAGGCTAAGATTCTCCCCAAATCACACATATCATTGTGTGATTTGCACATATCATTCCAAAAATAGAAATAAACAGTAACACTAACTGTTATTCTTAAACTGACAATTTGTGGATGAATGTGAAGATAATAATACAGGTAATAACAGCCAGTCTACTCTGAAAAAAATGCCTACTTAAATAAGGATGAATCAGATCTGAACTCCTCCCTTAGTCGGTTCTGATTGGCTAATCCACACCCTGACAGCCAGATGATGAGATCAGTCAATCTGCTAGAGCTGGACTGTAAAGTGAGTTCATCTCGAGCGGACCGTGTCTCCACTGCATTGTAGCCTACAAACTGATGGAAAGTCGATAAACGTGTGAGATATTGTAGCCTACATTCAGACCATTTATTCTCAGCGCATTTGGCAGTCACAACTTCCATCTCAACTCAGCATGTAGAGCGCGCTGGCATCCAGACGTAGGCTACCCAACAGACTGGTCCTTTTTAACTGTTATTATCAACATGATTCCGCCAGCGAACATGATTCAGGAGGACACGATGGGCAAGGAGAACGAACGGGAGCACCGTGAGCCAAAGTCCCCCACATCCATCAGCCAACAGGAGTCAAAGGTTTGAAACGCACATCTTATAACAACATCAGTCACAGCAAACCGACAGAGATACATGTGTGTAGCTATAGTGCGCAGTTTACGAGTCCTTTCACACTTTTACTGTCATTACAGAGACCGCGGAGTGTTGTGACAGGTTTTCAGCGTCTGTTTTTCACGCTATGTGTCAAACTTTGCATTCTTAATAATAGCCTATTCATTTACTTATGAAAGTTGTCATACCACGTATCCTCGTGTCAATTGTTGTTAATAACCTTGTAACACTAGGCTACTGGGGCTTGTGTTTTGTTAATAACAAACAGAATGGACGTTTTAAATTTTGTGCATAGATTAGGCTATACTTACAAATTGTTCAGATAATTATAATGTCACCTCCATACCTCCCTCGCCCTCGTTTTATTTGAAACTTTTTAATTCAAAATGCTAAACAAATTCTACATTACATTTTAATTCAAAGCAATAGCAAAACAAATAGTAAGGCTGCTAACAAATGTTAAGATTAACATGATCGCAAATATGAAGTCATTAAATTTCACACAGAGTAATTGGTAACACTTTACAATAAGGTTCGTTAGTTAACATTATTTAACTACATTAGTTAATATGAACTAATAATGAATAGCACATATACAGCATTTGTTAATCTTTGTTAATGTTATTTTCAACATTTACTAATACTTGATTAAAATCTTGTTAACATTAGTTAATGCACCGTGAACTAACATGAACAAACAATGAACAGCTGTATTTTCATGAACTAACATTAACAAAGATGAACAAATGCAGTAACAAATGTATTGCTCATGGTTAGTACATGTTAGTAAATACATTAACTAATGTTAACTAATGAACCTTATTGTAAAGTGTTACCGAGTAATTTTCTTTATTTTCTCCCCTGTGTCTAGGCTATAAAGTACAGGCATGGCTGCATCCGACATCGCACATAGACTTTCCTACTACAATATAGGAGAAAAACAGTAGCCTAGGCTATCTGACAAAATAAGTATGTCCGAATTCACAGTAATCATAAAAGAGGCAAAAGGTACCTGGACTGCTTCCTGTGAGATTCAAAAGTGGGCATATGATGATCCCATGAGGCCACAGGAGAGGATTTGTGAATGGCAATTAAGCAATGTAACTGTTGCTGGTAGGTCACTTGATAGTGACAGCATGGCAAATGTAGTATGTCCAGATTACAACCATACTACACACACTCAGACTATATAATGTACTTTTTTTTTAGCAGTAATGATGTAATTGTTCAAAATATGTAGCCTACCTACTCAAGAGGGTGTGATTTTGGATGCAGCCAATGTGTTACATTATGACTTTCCTCAGTCTCTCATACAGTCAATTTTAAGGTGTTCACTTATCCTATGAAAGAAGAATCCCCTTTTCAAGGGGAATTTGTGATAAGGCTGTATTTTCTGCATACGGCTTGTATCATCTTGATGTCTATCTGTTGTTTTAAGATGAGGTTGTAGTTGGTGGTATTTTGTAACATTGGCCCTGAGTTTGAGCTCATCTGTTTTCTGGGTCATCTGTGGCCCTGAGTTCTACATTCAGCCCAGAAATGTTGGACGGGTCACTGTGCTTTTAAAGCTCAATGCCAGTTGGGAATTTTGTATATTTATTGTCTTTGAATCAGTAGAGATAAGTCATGAAAGACAGTTGTGCTTTATTTATTTATGTATAGTTATTCAGAAACTAATTTATCATTTAGATTACTTGGTGTCATTTCCCTTCACTCCACAAATGCTGTTTGAGCGTCTGAGTGAATGTTTTAAACTTGAACATTGATCACTGAATTATGAAGTTAAATGTTTTCTTCACTGAAGAGTCTTGAGGGCTTTGTATAAATACTGTAGTACACACAGTGCTGTTACTTTGAGCACTTACAATTTTATGTTATTTACTGAAGTCCCGTTGAAGTATTTTAAAAGGAAAATTATTTTTTGAAATAGGAAAAATCTGAAAACACATTATATTCGATTTATGACTAAAGGCTAGTTCTCTTACGAGAGGTTGTCTCGTACTGCGTGATAGGGGAAAACCTCTTTTCCACGAGATATTGAAGCCCAAAATTATCCTTAATTTTGAATTAATTTAAAACGTGTTGCGGCAGCATCCAGGCATAGGCAGGACGGCTCGGGTGCCTATTTGGTGTCCTGCGCAACTTCAGCAGCCTATCGAGAGAGGCCTTTGGTGACGTCAGATCCAATTTTCTTATCAGTTCTTTTGGGCATCCATATAAAATACATTCAAGAATATGTCAAATCAAGAATGTAATATCCTGCTAAAGGAATATGACCCATTAGTGGTTAATGGGAGACTTTAATGCAAAATTAAACCATTAATTCGTAACTTAACCCTCCAGTGCTGGTTGCATTTCACAGATTTCCAAGATGCGAAACGAAAGGCTTTTAGTGAGCAGGGTTTTACATCCCTTGTTTGAACCCGGTTATAGAGTAATAATGACTTCTAGAGAGGAAATTGGGCATAATAATCAGAATTTTTTTTTCAGTATCAGGGCTTTTATTTGCTAATCTATCAAGCATCTCATCTGAATTACTGAACCAAGATCTGGTTATTTCTGTCCCTATTAACATATTCTTCGTGAGCACATGGCACCTTGAATGGATCCAGGAAAACCTTTTATGACTAAAACCCAAAGTGAATTAGAATCTCTATGTGTTTCTGTTCTCTACTTTGTGTCTGATTGTCTTGTGTTTTATAAGAAAATGTATAAAAGTCAGGGTAGAACAGGACAAGCATTTGCTGCTGACAGCACCTGAATGAATTCCTAATAGATGTAGAATTTTTGTGATTTTCTTGAAGTACTGGCCATTATTTTTGGAAGAGACACATTCATTGCATTTTAAATTCAAAACTTCATATCCTATGTGAAATTTCTATAAATTATCTGGTTTCTCTAATGATCATATTTTAGGTCACATTTTAATCAGTGCAAAAGACTGGGGTTATCTTCGATTGACATTTATAATATCTAATTTCTAATATGTGAGGAACCGAGCCTCAAAAGCTTGAAATAAAGAAGTACATTTGTCAGCAGCAGTAGTCCCAGGCATCATTGATTTTTTCTCTCTCCCCGTTTCATTAATTTTATTGTAACTGCTTGGCAAAGTGTAACTTGAACCAAGGCAATGGTTTTCTTGATAACCTGTGGTTTACAGTTCTGTCACAAAGCAAGTGCCTTGTAAATATCAGGAAGTACTTTTAACAATTTTTTTTTTTACCAACAGCGCTTGCACTTTTATACTTGATTTGATGCAATTTACATGGATTTCAAGTGGAAAAGCTGCTTGTAAGTGAAATTGACAGTGAACTATGAACGATGAGGGACAGAAGCGGCAAGTCGGGACTGGGGACTAATCGATCTTTCACTCTCTGTTGGGCATTAGAAATCAATAGGTCAGCATCATCATCATACACAGGCATGAAGCTCACTAAACTCTGCAATGATTCTCTATTCTGATTGGTGGAAACACAACGTCAGAGGATTGACCAAATGGGCCATATCTCTCTCTCACACACACATTTACATACATGCATACATACATATAAACAAACATACACATTTAGGGTTAACTATTTTTTTTAAATCTAATAGTCTTTCTTTGTACATTGACCATACTGCAATCTGTCCTTTTTCACAGGTTAAAAGTTTGGGTGTCATCATGGATATAGCACACTATCCTTTGAAGCTCAAATTAATAATATCATGCGGATTGCATACTTCCACTTGCGAAATATTTACCATTTCCGTCACTTTCTTTCAAATAATAATACTGCAGTTCCTATTCACGCACTAGTCACTTCAAGTATAGACTAATGCTCTTCTCATACAAGGGTGAATTTGGGTGTTATGAAAGGTGCCATTGAATAAAATGCATTATTATTATTATTAAAAAGGATGGCCAGATGGCAAAGGACTTTTTTTTTCTTTCTTTGTGCCAGCAAATAGAACAATCACTCATTTGATCATTAGTTCTGTTGATCTTTTACTGTACATGTGTTTTTATGCCTTGCAAAATAAACTGAAAGCTTTCTGATGGAATTGCTCTCTGTTCTGGAATTAACTTCAACGCATCAGTTAAAAAACAAAAATTATAGACCATTCATATAATAATTTGCATTATATGTCATTGTTTTCCAGCAGATGTGTGATTGTGAATGTAAAGATTCTGTATATTGGAGCTATATATTGTGTGTAGTATAATTTCAGTTATTACTGCAAATAAAAAAGTGTGTTTTTTTGTGGAAAACTTTTTAATAAGTTTTTGCCACATAAAATTATTTGCTAATATTAAATTATTTTAATCATTTTAATTTATATATATACACAGCAAAAAAAGAAAAAAAAAAGAAACGTCCCTTTCATTATACTTTATTTTAAAGATAATCATGTAAAATCCAAATAGATCTTTATTGGAAAGAGTTTACCCTTTCCTTTACCCTTAATGGTTCAATGAACAAGCATGTTTTCCTTTTATCACTTTGTTCATATATTGGTAATATATGAGGAGTTATAGAAAGTAAAGCTAAAAACAGATTTAGGTACTTTTCATTTTTATTCAGATTTGAAATGCGTTTTCTGTGCATAGTACTCGGAAGTAGAGCAGGTTGGTGTGTCCGACAGGACATTTTTAGTAGGCAAGCATAATCCTGGTGGGTGTTGTCAGCTAATTTAGAGGGCTGTCAGAGTATGACTGATATCATGGGTAATGTGCTCCGCACAAAGAGGTTATGTACCAAGAGACATGACAGCCCATCGTTCTCTCCTTTGTCTTTTTGCATTTTTTCCTTTAAGCTCAGTGAGTTACATGAACATAAATAATATGTAATTTTAGCCTTGTTGAGGTTGGGTTAACTTATGATAACTGGAGAGATCATATAATCATCTGGAGGTTGTTTCATGGAGAATGCCCTCATTTGACTTTCTGCCAAGCATCAACAATTACCCACTCACAGAGTTTAATGTTTTGGGGGCTGTTTACGCCATATGGAGTTGAACATTTATCAAAATCAGATGCTAAAAGGTGCTTCTTCTTTTTCTGTACTCTGTTTTGTGTTTATTTCAGCTGCAGAGGCTAAAGCGTTCACTGTCCTTTAAGACCAAGAGTCTTCGGAGCAAAAGCGCTGATAATTTTTTCCAACGGCCGATGGAGGATGTGAAGTTTCAAACCGAACTGCTCTCAGATGTCAGCAGCAGCACAGGTCATCTGAGCACCATCGGTATGTCCGTCTCAGCCTCCCCAGCGATGTCCCTTCCTCCACCACCCCCTCCGCTGCCAACCGTCATCCCGGGCAACCTACCCATCACAATCTGTTCTCCATCCCGTGCCCCCCGCCAGACGGACTCCAATGCACACACCTTTCTCGAGCACATCTTCAAGAAGCCACAATTCTGTGACATCTGCAACCACATGATTGTAGGTAAGAGGATGTGTTTTATCTTTATATACCGATGACAGGCTCAAGAGTTTCATTAAACAGGAAATGCACAAACAAACCTGTGCTTGTTTAGAAAGAGGAGCATATTTTGATCCCTAACATAATGATTTTAGATTAGACGACTCAACGCATAAACCAGAATATTACATTACCCATCTGTTGTCTCGCCACCAGACACTAATGTTCTATTATTTTGGACGACGCCAACACACAATGATTTGGCCATTTACAGAACAGTGAACAATGATAGAGTGGCAAAACATAATGAGTTAAAGAGTGACTCCATGAGAAACAAATTGTCTTTGTGTTTTTATTAGTTATTGTCTAATAGCTTTAATGTCATATTTGAGTGCTCTTTTGAAAGCTTCAAATCATGGTTAAAGGGTTAGTTAGTTAGTTCATCCCAAAAATGAAAATTATGTCATCATGTCGTTCCAAGCCCGTAAGCCCGTTCCAGCTCATAGTTGTTAAAATGTATGCGTTATATATTAGAAATGACTCCTTCTACCTGTCCGAAGCACAGTGAGTAGAATTTTTCAGCCGTCCGGAACAACGTGAGTCAACGTTAGCCCCTTTAATGGAAGTTCATCAAAATAAGACAAGGAAGTGGCTTCATACGCGGTCTTTAAGGCTCTCAACTCTTTCCAAATTAAGCCAATGTTTTTTTTTTTGTCTCCAAATTGTATTTTGGCTGTTGTAAAGGGCTGTAAGACAAAATTATGTCACATTGAGGTGTTTTACAGCCAATTCAAAGTTTCATGCCCCATATTTATGCACCTGTCCAAACTGGATTTGCTTGTCTATATCAAGTAAATAACTAAGTTGATTCAGTTTTAAACATTGAGGTGGTTTTACGATAAAGAGCTCTACTTGTGTGTGGTGTCTAAAAGCATATGTGCTCAGCTAAGCCTACATACATTAGGGTATTTGTGGGTTTATCCTAAAAGAAGGCAACAAGGTTTTGGCTCAGCTTTCAATTTGTGTGTGTGTGTGTGTGTGTAGTGAGATGGACAGATGTCTATCTGTTTAAAAAGAAATAGTTATTTATTGCACTGCACAATGGGTGAACAGAACACACCATACACACATTTTTTAATATATGTATTTATTGAATATGTATATAACCCCCCCCCCCCCCCACACACACATATATATATATATATATATATATTGTATATTTAAATACATTTTAAATAGTGGTTTGTGTTTTTGTATGTGAATGTGCAGTGAGAGAGAGAGAGAGTCTGCTTGTGGCTGGCATATGGATCTGTCAGGCCTCATCACTTCTTTAGCTCACTAACATTCACTCAGAAGAGCGCACTAATGAGGGCAGGGCTCCTAATCCTGTCCTGGCACATCCTCAAGAAAAGGACATCCATAGGCCAAATTATGCATTTGAAATCTTTGTAGTAAATGTTGAGGAACCTGAGCTTGCGCAGCACTAGATGAGGGATGATCTGTCGGTTCATTATCCCACAGAATTCTGATTACTGCCATGCAGGAAGGTGGATTTTATGAAATCTCATCAGCTGTTTGGAAAAAATAGCGAGTGGAGGGTATAGTTCTTCTGCTTGTGTGTCAAGTCTCAATTTCCTTCTGTGACTAATGGGTCATTACTAGATATCTAACCGTGAAATCTCCACATGTGGATCGGATATCAGGATACCTGTGTACATGTGTTTGACCCAAATCTCTACAGGTTGATTAAATATGAGCCCACATATCACTGACCCAAATCTCAGCATTTGGATCAGATATCAGGACACTGCACACAAGTGTGTGTGTGTGTGTGTGTGTGTGTGTCTGCACGTGTGTGCGTGTCATTAACTTGGGCCACTTTTATAACACAGTTTTTAGTTTTTGCCTTCATCATCATCATCATATTTTATTATTCACTTTGTGTAGATTTCATTGTTTTGCTATATTTTTTCTTTTTTGTTTTATTGATTTTGTTCTCAGACCCAGATTTTCAATCTTAATCTATGAAAATCCATCATAAAATATGAATTATTTAGTTTAACAGTGAAATAAACATAAACCATTTTAATATTTATTTTGTGAAAATTGTTCATATAAACTTAAAAATAAAAAATTACACCACAACCAACAATTTTGCCCTTTTTAGTTAGGGGATTAATCTAGTTTCATTTCATTGGGGATCATTTCCAATTAAGCTGTAATTTTTTTTCAGTTATTCTTAAAAAGTATTTTACAGAAATAAATTACATTCTGGTTGCATATATTTTCACGGTTGGGCATTGTTAGTAGACATATTAAGTAGTGTGGCTGTGCACATGTGTCCTTCTAAAAGACACCCACTCAGCTCTCTGCTTTAATGGTCAGCTGTGCAGCTGTAAAGATATTTACTGACCATAAACTGATTGCGTATTTCTTTCAGAACAAGATTTTAACAAGCGTGTTCTGTGTTAATATTTATTGAGTTTATAAGGTATTGAGTTTATTGCAAAATGTCAGTCAGCAATTTACAAAGCAGTTTCTGGATCGGAGAGCAACACGTTTTTCATGGTGATGTTCTCTCATGTTTGGATGGAGCAGAGGCATCTATTTCTGAAGACACAGAAGCCATGCTGTATATCAAAGTATAAAAGGAGGCTTAGCATATTGGGAGTATGGTTGGCTGTCTGTGTGGGTGGATTCCCATTCCATTGGGCAACTGATGACATTAACAACATTGAAATTAAGTCCACATAACATCTCATGCTGCTTTTGCAAGTGTTGTTCAATGATGAAATCATTTTCAAGTCCTAAAATAAAGAGAAAACATTGAACGACTTTCTAAAAAAACATTATATACTTTACTTTTTCAGGCATTTTATTGAAGAATACATTCAATACATTATTGTACTTCAATTTACATTATGAAGAAATTCATGATAATTGTTCTGCCCAGTGTTATCTCTCGACCCCAGAAAAAAACCCTCAACACATAAATACCCAACCATTAAACACATTAAAGATGCAATAAAGATTTTTTTCCGAGGCTGAAGTGATCAGCTCAGGGATGCATGAGAGAGTCTGGGCAGAGCATGTGATGTTTGATTAATCGATGGCTAGCTGGAAGCAGCTTGTTGTAGCAGACAGGGGCAAATGAGCCCTGTGACAGTGTCATTCCCACAACAGTCGGACCTGATGTTCTCACCCTATTAATCATTTCACATTCATATTTCTTTATAACAAAATTTTCAGTTTTCGTTTTAAATCTTTAGGTCACTCAAAATGAGAAAATGTATTTTTTTTCTACTCTTTGATCTTGTGTAGTTAAATGAATAGTGAATAGTTCACCTAAAAAAATGAGAATTGTTTTCATTTATTCTTTTTTTTTTCATTTTAAAAGTCATTTTGGTCAAATATTCTTTTGGTCCCCATTGACTTTCATTGTTTGGACAAAAAACAGATTTCTTTTCTTTTTTTTATTTATTTATTTATTTTTTACAAAATTCTCCTCTGTTCCACAGAGGAAAGAAAGTCATAAAGGTTTGAAACGACATGAGGGTGAGTAAATGATGACAGGATTTTCATTTTTTTGGTGAACTAGTGCTTTAAGTCTTTTACATTGCGTCATTCGGAGAGACTTTTTTGTTTTAACCTCGAATGAGCTGTAAATAATGTCATGTTGACTTATATGACCACAATTTTATTTTTTATGATACATGGAATAATTGTAATGCAAGAGGGATTCTCTCCTGTAATTTTTTTTTTTTTAGCTTGCCAAGGGGGAGCAGGCAAGGTGTTCGGTAAGTCTGTTCTGTTTGATAATGAATTGAACCGAAGAAATTTGATTCGGTTTCTTTACTTTAGAAACCGAATCAAAATAAGATAACCCCCTTCATCTTCCCCCCACCCTCTCCCTGCTTCTGTGCTCATAATGACTTTTTCAGCACTCTCAGGAAATGCATATGATGAAGTAGCTCCTCAATGCTTGATAGAATTTTTCACTAGAGCGGTCAATATCAAGCCCCGGTGGATTGAGGGGTTTGTTTTTGAATGTTATTTCTTGTTACTGCCAAAAGAATATAGATTAAATTATTCTGTGTGTGCTGTTATTTTCCAGAGCTGTGCTATGCATGCTGTTATATATATGCTGTAAATTATGTGTTAATTTTTTCTAGTGGTTGAAAGGTACACTATGTAACTTTTTTTTGTTGTTTTTCTATAACGAGTGAGTCCATCATGAAACTATTTTCCAAATCATGTTTTTGTCTTATCCTGTATCACTATAGCATGCCTATTATAAGCATTTCTATTTGAACTATTTTAGACCTGGGAACCGCTGCAGAGTACCTGAGTGACTCGTCATAAACATAAACTGCGAGAAAAAGTTTATAAACTGAGAGAAGCTACAATTTTTTTTTTTTTAGCAAGACGCTTGGAGTTTTCTTTATTAACCGCTAAAAGTTACATAGTGTATGTACCTTGAAAGTTAATGAAAACAGCTATTGTGTGTGCTGCTGAGATACACTCACCTAAAGGATTATTAGGAACACCCGTTCAATTTCTCATTAATGCAATAATCTAATCAACCAATCACATGGCAGTTGCTTTAATGCATTTAGGAGTGTGGTCCTGGTCAAGACAATCTCCTGAACTCCAAACTGAATGTCAGAATGGGAAACAAAGGTGATTTAAGCAATTTTGAGTGTGGCATGGTTGTTGGTGCCAGATGGGTCGGTCTGAGTATTTTACAATCTGCTCAGTTACTGGGATTTTCACACACAACCATTTCTAGGGTTTAAAAAGAATGCTGTGAAAAGGGAAAAACATCCAGTATGAGTGTTGATAGGTCTTGTTGATGCTAGAGGTCAGAGGAGAATGGGCCGACTGATTCAAGCTGATAGAAGAGCAACTTTGACTGAAATAACCACTCGTTACAACCGAGGTATGCAGCAAAGCATTTATGAAGCCACAACATGCACAAACTTTGAGGCAGATGGGCTACAACAGCAGAAGACCCCACAGGGTACCTCTCATCTCCACTACAAATAGGCAAAAAAAAAAAAAAGGCTACAATTTTCAAGAATGCTTTCAGCACCTTGTTGAGTCAATGCCATGTAGAATTAAGGCAGTTCTGAAGGCAAAAGGGGGGTCAAACACAGTATTAATATGGTGTTCCTAATAATCCTTACGTGAGTGTATAGTATACTTGAAGAGACTTTTTCCAATAGGTGATTTTATTCTCAAGCTCACTCTTGGGAAGCAGCTGGAAAGACTAATGACTTTAACAAACTTTTTTTTTCATTAATTTGTATTCATCGTATCACTGCAATAAAATCTGATTATGTTTATCCCGCAGAGGCACTTTTTTAATTTCTGTAAGCAATTAGGCCTTATTAATTCTTCATTACCTAAAGATCATCAAAGAAGCATGCAATAAAGTGATTCATAATTTGTGATGGGAACATTTTTTTGGGTAATAAAACATTCAGTACTAGCTGTAATAAATAAGTGTAATTGTAATGGTAATATTTAAATACGCAATACCCGGAGTTATAATAAGAGAAGTTGGAGGATTATTCATTTATGGAATAAAGGATTGTATTATTATTTTATGGCACAAGAGTGTTGTTGTTACTGGAAAAAGCAGAGAATGGATGTTGTAACATGCTGTCCCTTGGTGAATTTATTTATCATTTTGTTTACATTTTGTATGCAGCTTCAGAGTTTCACTGCTTACACATAATGCCTTTTGAGTAGATTTACATTCCCTGCTTTCAAATGAATAAAAATATTATTTTGATAGCAGGCGAAGCACACATGCATTGCTACTTCTTCCTACTTCATTCTCCCTCTAAGTCCATCCATAAACCGTCTAAATCAATGAAACCTGTCTCTATATACATGTCCTGCGCACCAGGTGTTGTGATATTAAATGCTGAAACTGAGCAAATAGAAGAGCAGGATTAAGGATTCCTGTTAGATAAGAAGACTGCTGTTTTATTGGATAGCTTCTTGTACATGCGTTCTCAAACTTTATGCTTGGCTATTGTTTGTCTTCTGCTGTCTCTGTTCAGCTTAGCAAAGCATTAACACCTGCATTTTCCAGTAGTACTAATAAGTTTGGATTCTGCAAGTGTTTCTGGGACTGTGAAGCCAAAATTTGATGATCCGCTTAAAAGGGATCTTCTTTTTAGGTAAAAGAAACGTAGGCCAGAATAATGACCATCAACCTGAACACTTGCAGAATTGCACCCCTTAAACCCTTTAATAAGAATATACATTTATTTAGAATTAAATATTTAATTGCCAATTAAGAATTAATAGTGGATGGAAAAGAACAAACTGTTAGTCTTGATTATCGAATTTCACATCAAAACTGCACTAATGGGAATTTCCTACTCTGACCTGTATTTATTGATCACTTTTTGTTTTGCAGTAATATATCATTGTTTTTTACAAATAGTTGTTCAATACATGTTCAATATGTTTGACTATTAAACCTGATATTAACTCAATATGACCTCAACTGCTAGGCACCAATGCTAAGCTGGGGCTCCGGTGCAAGGCCTGCAAGATGGGTATCCACCACAAGTGCCTGGATGGAGTTGGACAACAGAGATGCATGGGGAAATTGGTAAGATATTTTTTTTTCGCACACACACTTTGTTTGTTTTGTTGATATTTGGTTAATCTTGGAAATTAAATGTGGAACTAAACAAGTATTCAGTGTTCATTTGTTGCTCAGGTTGATCAATGTTTGTTTAAGGAGCACTTCTCCTTTGCCGATATAGTCCATTCAGCTCACAGGTGGCCAGCCTAAGGCACACCTGTGCAATAATCATGCTGTCTAATCAGCATCTTGATATGCCACACCTTTGAGCTGGGTGGATGATCTCCGCAAAGGAGAAGTGCTCACTAACACAGATTTAGACAGATTTGTGAACAATATTTGAGAGAAATAGGCCTTTTGTGTACATAGTAAAAGTCTTAGATCTTTGAGTTCAGCTCATGAAAAATGGGGGCAAAAACAAAAGTGTTTTGTGTATAATTTTGTTCAGTAATTTGTAATACCACTTTCTTGTTGTTACTTTCTGCCAGTAGGTGAAGATTTGTGTTTGAGTGTTAAGATATGTTACTCTTGAGAGTGTTATTTTTGGTGATTTGAAGGTGTGATTCATCAGTCTGTCTTTTCCTTCTGTGAATTGCGGCGTGAGTATGAATGTTAATGATTCTCTGGTGTGTACTAAAGAAAGTGAGGGAGAGGAAGGATAGGATAGTTGATACGGAATATCAAGATGCATCCATCATGTAAACACCTCTGTGCTTTACTCGGGGGACCCACAAGTCACGACTCTTATGGGAAATTCACACGCCCCCCCACACACAGGAAAAAAATGGCAAGAAGGAAAAGAGTGCTAAAATTTCCATCGGTTTTCCCATGGTTTCACTGCGATGCCAGAGTGAGTCCGGTTTCTCAGAGAATGAGTGACTGACCATGAGAACAAGTTCACAGCTTTCTCAAAAAAATTATTATCTATTACTATTGTAGAAATTTTTTGCATACTTCTAGGATAAAATCAATCAAATAACAGATTATATTAATATCAAGATATATTTTTATATATGTAGAATTTTTACTTTTGAATACACAAAATGCCATTCAAAAAAATCGTACTAATCCCAAATATGTTTTTGTTAGAAGGCACTTATGCTTATGGCATTAACTAAAAATGCAGTAAATCATTAATATTGTAAAATATTATTACACTATGATCTGAATAGTAATAGATAAAAATTTATAATAATATAAAATATATAATAAATAATACCTAAAATTTAAGGTATTATTTATATATCTGCATTATCTCACCCATTCTGCTATATAGAGCCCATTATGATACATTATTCATCCTAACAAATGTTTTTTTTTTTTTTTTTTTTTTTTACAGTTGTTGAATGTCAAGTTACAGTTCACCATAAAACACTACAGAAGCAACTGTTGAAAAGAAAAGTACTTTGGGTAGAATCGCCTTTGACCAATGTTTTTTTTATTCTTAGACCCAAGCACTTTTGATTCTAGATCTCTACGATTAGATCATCAAGAAAGGAAGTGGAAAAAATGCTGTGCTTGTGCTTGAGACGGTTTGGCAGGTTTGAGTCTCCTGATGATGTAGTGGGCTCTCGCAGATGGAAAATATAGCTGTGGGGGGTCAGGATTAAAAAGAGAACAACTCCCCACAGGATTCGGCTCTAATTCCACTTTTGCTCTAAAGTGGACAAGTTGCTATTTTTAAACTCTGTTTATTTCTTTTGGCTTGTCTAATCAGTGAGAACCTTTGAGCTACGAGTGCTTTTCAAAAGAGTGCTTTACTACAGTCCTGATTGTTAGTCAACCATTAAAACTCCCATTATTTTCAAGTGGTGTAGCTGTTGTTGTTGAAAAAAAATCACATGGACGTTTTTCAGTTAAGTCAGTTCTGTATTTTAGGCCACTTCCAGACATGGTGCACTTTTGTTAAATGCATTTATTAGCATCTACTTCAGCGCTGAACATGTCTGTTTACACGATTCCCCTTGTGAGCTCTTGGAGAAATGTGATGCAGTAGCACTGGAGAGCTTCTCGCTGGGTTCGAGTGGTACTTAAATGAGTCCCTAACCCCAGTCATGGCTAACAAATAAGTCTTTAAAGTAGATTTGTGATGCTGATTGCGTAGGTAGACACCCTGCCTGGACTAAACACAACAAATACTAATAAGGGCATGGTGAGGTTTCTTTCTTTCTTAGGCTATGTGTGTGCCTGGATATAATTCTGGAGGAGCTTGTTCTTTGTTGATTTAAATCACTGTATCTTGGTGTATCTTAAGGGCATAAAATCATTCAAATGTATTCAAAAAGCTTTAATCAAATTAATTTGCCTCAATAACAGTCATTTATATAGTGTGTGTGTGTGTGTGAAAAAGAAGTCGAATGCTATCAGACTGACACTGGATTAATAATTAAAAAGTTAACCTTTTAAGTCATAACAAACCAGCTGTTTTGCCAGGCATGAAGCAAATGTACACTGTAATGCTGCAGCTATAAAGAGGCCTGTTTGAGAACACTAGGAACATTTATAGGTGTATACTAGTGCATATTAGGGCTGAGAAATATATAGTTAAAATTATACCTCAATATTTTTCAGTTTGATTGATAAGTAATGTATCTCAAAGTTTATGTATAAGCTCTGCTCTGAAATATTTACCAAACCATCATTAAATAATCAAGGCGACTCAATAATCATGTTTTTAACACAAGGAAGAATGAAATCTAATTATTACCATTCATATGCACCAATATACTGTATGTACATATATTGGTGCATATGACATAATAAACACCAATATTTATATTACCAATATTATTTATCATCATCTCTTTATACCAACATGGTTTTAACAATAATGACTCTAAAAAATGCATTTGCATTTTTTTTCAAAAAAAAAAAAGCATATTAAAATCTTTGTAATTTGTGAGTCTCTCTGTAATGTCTTTGATGTGATGTTTTTTTTACTCATTTCAATCTTAAGAATCAGCTTGAAATGTTGGCATGGTAACTGTTTGAGGCACTTAACATGAGACTATAGCAGTGTCAGAGATTAAACAGAGCTCAAGTTAAAATGCCACTGAAGGTATGAGTTTGGTGTGTTGTGCTATCTTGCGATTTGTTTACATTTTTATTTGATGTTGGGTTTTTTTTTTTCATGATAACAACCATTTGTTAACATTAACAACCAATTGTTCAGATTTAGAATTATTGGTGTTTTAAATAATTGATTCAGGTATTTTTTGCATAAATACATTTTATTTTTGTTTTTACATATCATTATCAAGGTGCTCATGAAAACCAAAAAGATATGAAGTTATGAAATTAATGAAATGATAAAATCCACTGATCCTGTTTGTTTGATTGCAGCCCAAAGGTTTTCGGAGATATTCTAGCTCCCCCCTGCTGATTCAGGAACAGTTTGGCTGCATTAGGGAGGTTATGCCTATTGGTGAGTAATATGTAGAACTTTATTTATTTAATTTTTTACTTTTGCATAATATGGCATAGCATCACCAGCTTGAACATCATGGTCACTGACATTTTGTAGCATTTTTACGTTTTTTTTTTTTTGTCCTAGCCTGTTGCAGTAGAGTTGACCCGGTGTATGAGACTCTGAGGTTTGGAACCTCTCTGGCACAAAAGAACAAGCGGACCAGTGGATCGGAGTCACCACAGAGAAACTCTGTAAGAAACACTTGTTAAGTTGTATCCTTTTTTTCTCATACATTTTAAAAATAGATGATTGTAATTAGTGTTTTAATTAAAATATTTAAAATATAATAAAAAAAATATATATTTAAAAAAATATTACTATTTAAAAAAATAGTAAAAAAATAATATTTTTAAAAAATATTAATATTAAATATTATATTAAATAAAAAAAATTTTACCTACAAAATTAAATCAACTGAATTTGTTAAAATATTCAAATCATTTTTTGTTTTGGAAGTTACATAAAAAAATCCAGTCTGATGGGAATGTGTCAGTTAGAATGGATGCAACGCTTGTGTGTGGTGTGTTTGTGTGTAATGGTTTGACCTACATTTTGAGGCCCCAAAGGATGTTTTCACACTAGGCGATCTGAACCGTGCCCGGGCACGTTTGACATCCAATGTCTGGATCGTTTGACATGTTTGTCCACTAGTGTGCCCAGACGTGGTTCGCGGTACACTATAGTGTGATCACTGACCGTGATAGAGCTCGGCATATCTACTATTCATGTGTGCGCTACTGTCATCATTACTACAGAAAAAACATCTTCTATTACTATTTGGATGCTACACTTTTATAGGGCAATCAATAGGCCAATCGTGCCAGGGCACTGTACAAGGCAACGTGCCTAGTGTGAGTACACCATAAGCTTGTGCTAGGTGCTATAACGGTTCAACTGATGCACATGGAAATTTGGCTTATCATTGACATAATCCCGGACAGCAACACAAAGTTGATTCTGTGCTAATATGATCAAATATTTAATGAATTTTGATGTATGTAGATTTATGTAGCAAATGCTAATCGATTAAAATTGACTATTTTGAGACAAAGGCCTTCATAACGTTTTTCAGTTTTGTTCTAGGTAATTAAAGCAGTGGTATAATGCCTTTTCACACAATGTAAAAAAATCTCTGATGTCCCCAGAGTGTGTATGTAAAGTTGTAGCTCAAAATACCCCTCAGATATTTTTATATAGCATGTTAAAGTTGTCACTTTTTGAGGGTTAGCAAAAACGCACCATCTTGTGTCTGGCCCTTTAAATGCAAATTAGTGTGTGCAATAAAATCGACTGGGGTTTGGGTTAAGATGATCATAGTAAACATGCATCCATAATTTACCTGCAGACAATCTGCTTCAGTTTCGGCTTTTAAAAATTGATAACACATTTTAATGTGCATTTGCTCGGCTGTGAAATGAAGCTCTTGTGGTAAAAAAAAAAAAGTGGTGATGATTAATTCAATGAAACATTCAAGACAATTAAATTTAATCTCTTAAAGCTTCTCTTTGCTCAAGTCTTAATTCACAATTATTATTTCCTATATATATTTTCTCTACAGTATATAAAAAGTGCTTCTTTATTCATTTATTTAAAGGGCCAGTTCACCCAAAAATGAAACCCTCATCTTGTCATTCCAAATCCGTAAGACTTTTAGTCATTTTCGGAACACAATTGAAGATTTTTTTTTTTTGATGAAATCTGAGAGTTTTCTGTCAGCTTTCACAGCTTTCATTGACAGCTACGCAACTACCACTTTGACGCTTTAAAATGTTCATAAAGGAGATTGTAAAACGAATTCATATGAACCGAGTGGTTTAGTCAAAAATTTCTGAAGAGACACGATCACTTTATCTGATGAACAGATTGAATTTAGGCTTTTGTTCACATATTATAAACATTCATTAACACATCAGTTGTGGTAAACAGATAAAACCAATGAGGTTCATTCTTGTGTTATGCAGCATGTTTGAGCTTCAGAAAGCTTCCGTCTCTTCAGAAAATTTGGACTAAACCACTCAATTCATATAAATTAGTTTTACAATCTCTTTATGAACTTTTTGAAGTGTCAAAGTGTCAGTCGCATAGCTGCCAATGGAGGGAAAGAAAAGAGCTTCATTTTTGTTCCAAAGATGTATGAAAGTCTTACGGGTTTGCAACGACATGAGGGTAAGTAACTAATGGCAGAATTTTCATTTTTGGGTGAACTAACCCTTTAAGACATTATCCCAGGGATCTGTTTCTGTAAATCGCTCTTATAAAACAAGAATGTTGTCATCATTATGTTATTTATAGATTCATCTTTGGTCCCTATCATATGTACAACAAATTATTACTTTATTACATTTATGTTTTTTTTAGTACTCAAGTTTTCAAATCTGTGTGTTCATGTGAATGTTTAAACCATCTAATGTGAAGTTACTATGGTTGTAAGGGAATCTAAGCGTCCCAGATGTAATGTTTTACTGCTTGAAACAAACACAGACACGCATACCCTGAAAGGAAGTGATGGTCAGCTTCAGATAATGCCTCTCTAAAGCAAATATGACCAAAAAGGGAGAGAATGAGATGAAAGAGAGAGAATAGACATAAGAAACAACATGAAGCCAGGATGAAATAAATCAACCATGAAATAATTTGCATAAGAAAGATAAAAGCATAATTTATATGCTATTAATAAATCTGTCAATAGTAATGTTAACATTGTCTATTATGTATTTTAGACATAAAACGTTTAAAGACATTTGTTAAGACACATTGTGTTCATATATGTGTATTTGAGAGAATTCATGTGTTTACTCGTTTGTTTAGACCAGTGATGTGGCTCAGGTACCAGAGGAAAAGGCGGCCCACTGCAGTCGTGCTCAACTCACCAGGAAACCCAGCGACAATGGTGAGAACTTGTTAAAAAAAAAAATTATTTCCAGACAAATTGAGCTTTCCTAAATAAGAATAAATCTATATTACAAAACTACAATTGTAAAAAAAAAAATGTAAGAAATTAATTTTTTATTTAAAAGTAGTTTTTGAATTCAAACTCTGCCTTAAATCACCCTATGAAAAAACTGACCAAGCAGAAACTGCTCATACATATCTGCTCATCCATCTCACAATCCTCAGTTTAACTCCAAACTGCCAGCTTCTGATCAGAGCCATTATTCACACTTATTAAGCCTAAATGGCACACCGTTGTTTGGACAGACTGTGATATAGTATCAGAAAGTCTTCAGTTCATCACAGACTGACCTCCAGCTTCAGTGAATTCATGTGTCCACGACTGTGCTTGCTCTGGGAAGAGAGACTTTTTTTTTCGCTGGTGCCAGCATGACCGAGAAACTATGATTATTTTTGTCTAATCAGTCCACCACTCTGACCAAATGACCCACTATAACAGCATCATTAATTTAACTTCATGTTATAATGAGAAAACAAGCAAGGTTTGTTCTTCAATGAGAGTTTTCACTCAATGATTTTTACTGTACTGTGTGTTTTAGTTTTTACACCCTTGGAGAATGGAACGGAACATTTTCATATTGCTGAAAGGAAATCTGAAGAATCATCTGTAAGCATCACAAAATCTCTTTTTACACTTTGTATATATATATATATATATATATATATATATATATATATATATATATATATATATTTAAATATTGTTTATGCCATTGATGGCTGTCAAGCATCTATGGGTCAGTCAATATAGGCACATACTGTAAGTCTTGGTTACCAAAAAGCTATTGAACTTTGCATCGTTATTCTCCACGAATAAAAATATAGAGTTCATTGAGTTGTCATAATAAGGCAAATTAAACAGCAAAACAAATATGAGATTCACTACTATTAGAAAGTTTGGGGTCAGCAAGTTTTATACTTACCAAGGATGCTCAAAGGAACAGTAAAGACTTTTCATTGTTACAATTTTTTTTAATTTAAAAAAAAAATGCTGTTCATTTGAACTTTTTATTCATAAAAAAAATCAGTTCCCACAAAAATGATAAGCATTGAAACCATTTTCAGCATTGATGTTAATAAAATGGTTTATTAAGCACCAAATCCGCATATTAGAATGATTTCTGAAGGATCATGTGACACTTAAGACTGGAGAAATGTTTACTTTAGACTCAAAACTTAACCGCTACTGAGCTTTAACCATTATGACAACAAACCATCTTTCCTGTTTGTTACTTTCTAAAAATTAACCTTTTTTCAGCTGTGTAGCACCAGGCTATGTAGCACAGAGTTCTCTGTGTGTGTGTGTGTGTGTGTGTGTGTGTGTGTGTGTGTCTGTGTGCACACACTCATACTTAAAATTTCCCAGGAGCTGGTGGAAAAAGTCCAAATTTAAGAAACATATCCACCTTTGCCAATGTCTGCAGCCCAGTAATGTTTGCATTCTGGAATCTGTCTTTATTTAACTCATCCTTCTGGCAATAATGTGTTATTATTAATATTTCCGTTCATTGCATTACATAAATGCTATCTGAAATATTTAATAAACTCAGGAGTGATGGGAATTTAACTCTAAAACATTAAACATTAACACCTAAAATTAAAAGTTTAATGTCATTTTTTTCACTACACACATTTTCAGTATAATTTCTGTTGATTTGTGATGTAAATTGTAATAATCTCTTTCTGTTTATGTCCCTGTATGTTTAAACTGTAGTCAAACAGAGAACTGAAGAGGGACCCCCTGCAGCTCAATACTTACGTGGCTTTGTTCGGATTCACCCAACAAGACAACCAAGACCTGGAAATGAGGTGAGAACAACGCATTTTTTTAGATTTCAAAGGAGGCAAGAGCTGCTGTTCTATTCCTTTCCTATATTTATTTTGTGGTATTAACAGCATTAACTATCCTACTAACATCTATAATACACTTCCTTCTCCCTCTCACACACATACTAGAAAAGTGCTGAGATATTCAGTGTCACAGCTGATTTGAGTCTTCACTCATGTGATCGATTTCTCTCTCTCTCTATTCCCGCCCAATATCCTCAACAGGATATGCAATTGGTTGTCACAGGAAGGCTGTTGGCTGTCTTCTGGACAACTTCCTGGTGATAATAACAATTAGCTCAGGGTTTATTTGTATGCTGAACACACACCTTATGCTTACAAGCATACTCCTGAATAAACATGAGTTTTGATGGGGAAAAAAGTTTTCAGTTTTCTGCCTAGAGTAGACGGATTTTATGTTGTTTCTATTCATCGTAATCAAGCTTTATTAAGGACACACATGGTCCAAAACGCAAACAGTAACAGACAAAATCAAACAAACAAAGAAAAAAAAACTCAATTTGTTAAATAAACATTTAAATAATCTGTTAAATAAACATTTGTTCAAAAAGATGCTGACCTTGTAATTAAGGTTTGGTCACACTGGAGCGTGCAAAATTTACTTCAGAATATGGGCAACTGTACAGGGTTTCTGTTTTTGATAATAAATTATAAATAATAGATTCTAATTTTAATAAATGAATGAAGGTCAATGGCTTTTTAGCAGTGCAACTTTTTTTCTTGCAATAAAATAACAGGTTGAATAGTGCCATAGTACTATTTGTGATGCAGCTCACCACCAATTTGGAAAGTAATGAGGAATTAAGCTTTCAAGCTTCAAAAAGGACACAAATCATCGTAAAATATCATTGAAGTGATCTACAAGTTTTACTCTATATGTGCTATATTCCTGTCCATGGAGCGCTATAAACATAAAAACTGTATAAACATGAAATGTCCATTAACATAAACCTGTGGTTTTGGCAGATGTTAAATTGACAGAGTTTGAACAGCTTGGTTTGGTACTTTGATTGTGACCTCTGTGTTATTGTCCCTGCTGATTCTGATTGCACGCTTTTCTCTTTACAATCACTCATACAGTAGCACTTTCATATCCTTTGGTTCAGGTCAGGTTCTCAGAACCTCGCCGGGAAGCTGAGGCAGCAAATGACTGTTGACTTTAGATCTCTTTGCATGTGCAGTTTCATTCTGGCCTCGTGTGATGGAATGAGGGTATCGCCAAATATTTTGCCTCATCAAAGCTTTCAATCCAAACTCAATTCCAAAAGTTAATTCGTACTATTGAAAGGGGTTGTAATGTCTAATTTGTCCTAATGTGTTCCTATCTCCCTGCAGACCTGGAGATCGAATAATCCTGGCAGATGATTCCAATGATGATTGGTGGAAGGTAAAATCATGACAAATTTGCAGACTTCCACTCTCATAGTTAAAAATTTATTCTCTCTTTTATGAAATGTTCTGTACCAATCTGCAACTTGATTTAAAACTTGATATGCTCACAAAAAAAATTAATTACAAAAAGTGCAATTAAAGTGCTATGTAACGATCATTTCAAGTATTACAAAATTTAATACACAGAAATTCTTAGTGATTAGTCAAACAGGAGAATGCCCTTATCCATGCAATTACAAATTGATGAGGAAAAAAAGCTTTCAAATTTCAGAAAAAGACACCAAAGCACCATTAAAATTTTTTGAAGGGGTCTATATAAATTTCACGCTACATGTGTGCTGCTTCGTGACCAACTGAACAAAATTAATTTTTATGTCAAAATTATTACTTTATTCAATAGCATATTTAAACATACATTTCAGTGAGTTAAAAATGTTGTTCTTGTGTATCTTACTAATAATTCCAGGGTGTTATTGAAGATAGAATAGGTTTTTTCCCGGCATCCTTTGCACATCAGGTGAGGGCAGGCGACAGGGTGTTCAGATGTCACCGAACCTTTATTGGCTGTAAGGAACAAGGGCAGATCACCCTGAAAGAGGGACAAGTGAGTACATTTAAGCAATTGCTGTAGTCCAATCATTTCTAACTTGGATTTCCGCCACAAACAGCTTAATAATGCTGCACTTTCAGATTTGTGTCAGCAGTGAGGATGAACACAATGGCTTCATCAGAGTAGCCAGTGGAAAAAAGAGAGGATTTGTGCCCTGTGACGTCCTGGAGAATATATGAAATGAAAGAACAGAGAAAAGAAATGGTTTAGGTTGAAGAAAAAGAGACTTTCCAGGGCAACAACTCGTGCCACACCTGTAGGAGGAGCAGACACTGCCGGGCTCACGGGAGGGATCACAACAGCCCTGTTCTAACC
Source organism: Pimephales promelas (assembly GCF_988280905.1). Taxonomy (NCBI): domain Eukaryota; kingdom Metazoa; phylum Chordata; class Actinopteri; order Cypriniformes; family Leuciscidae; genus Pimephales; species Pimephales promelas. The sequence goes on from NC_142783.1 coordinate 21,848,084, forward strand.
CCTGCTGTGACAAAGGAAGAATGTACACTGACTCCAAAGAGTATTTGGACACCTAAGTTGATAATTCTGCGAATGCAATTGCAGATTTCGAACAGAGATGGCGACAAAGAGGAAAAACCCCGGACTGCAGCTTTAAAGGGTCACTTCACTCATTTGCATTAAGCTTTGTATCTTTAGAAACCCAGTCATATTTTTGAATGGTCATGGTTTATTCCCTTATTTTCCCCTGAGATGGGAGAAATAAGGATTTAAGTGTTTTATTTCCTGCTTATCGTGACGTAATAATTGTCATTTTGCGTCACGATAAGCAGGAAGTCACATTTCATTGAAATGTCAACAGACTACAATGATTAGCTCATTATTATTCAAGGGTGTGGCACCCACTCACCAACAGGCCTATTACAGATCAGTGGGTGGGACTTCACTTGCAGAAACTGAAATCAATATCCGCCATCTTGTTTGGAAGCTAAGCTAACAAGCCCTGTGGAGATATGAAGTTATGATAATGGAAGAAACTAAACATGATATGGAAGAAGAGGGTTTTGAAAGTCTGCTGCTCGAATCCGATGTTCGTGGCTATCTTTACGAGCTGCAGTATAGTTTAGAGCAGCTGAGGCTGATGAAGGAGCAGGAGACGCCTGGCTGTCGGTCGGGACTGGGTCGAGCTCGGCGGCCTGCTGTTGCTTGTACTCTCGCTGCGTGTCACGGCCTACGGACACAGAGTCCGTCTGCTGCAGACAATTTCAACGATGGCAATTTCTCCTGGAGGAAATCTCTGAATCAGACGAGCACACGGACGTGTTGTGATAGTTTCGCCTTCAGAACATCCAGGTATCATGCAGTAATTCACCATACAGAAATAAATACAAACGCGGAGTAATTCACTAACGTTAATGTGTTTACAAATGTAACGTGAACGGGGTTTAATGTTGTGGGAAGAAAGAGGCATGAACCGGCGAACATTTAAACATTTTCATAGTAAAATGAACAAATGCAAAACGAAAGTAAGCCAGCGTTACACACAACAGAAACAAAACATAAAACCAGGCCTGTTTCTCTCTCGATCTGCGGTCGTCGCTCCCCATTTTATGGGAGAGACGCACCGGCGCGCGCCGTTACAGGTGTCTTTCATTATCACTCACGCCACCGGCCTCGCGCAGCGCGCCGTCCTCTTACATCCCTCGCACTCGATCGTCCTGCTCGCCACAGCCAACTAACTAGACATTTTGTTTGAAATGAATTTCAAACTCTTACTCTGGTAACAGCTAAAGTTAGCGTTGTAGACGGAAGAGTGTGTTTGCGTCTCTGTTTGCGCTGTCTCGGTGGGTGGGTTAGTGGGTGTGTCTTGCGGAGCTGTGCAATCTTGGGGAATTCTGGGAATTGTAGTTTTTTAACACAAAGGCGCCCCTTGGTTATTTTCTGTCTTTTCTCAGTCAAGAGGGCACCAAATTAAAAAATGATTTTACATTTCGACTACATATATGATCCACTTTCAATAAAGATTAATGTTGCAATGGGTGAAATGCTCCTTTAAAGGAGAACTTCGGCGAACAATGAACCTTTGGTCTAATAAAACATCGGTACCTAGTCAATCGTTCTCTGAGATTTGTTTTCATGATAATCGAATGTAAAGAGTTTTATCTCTAATAACTGTTTAGCGTATAATGCTAGTAATGGGGGCATTAACTAAGTAAAAAGAAACTGCTAGTTTATACCACTAACAAGGCTCAGCCCCAAACTAACAAAGTAACATAATGAGGCTCCATAGAGATAAAACTCTTTACTTTCGATTATTATGAAAACAAATCTCAGAGAACGATTGACTAGGTACCGATGTTTTATTAGATTCATTGTTCGCCAGAGTTCTTAAATAACAAAACCATCAAATCATCTGCAAACAAATGATACCAAGCTTTTCTCTGAACAAATTTCACTTTTCTAAGACATTTATTTTCCAACGAATTTTAACCAAATAGTATCAAGGTTGTTGACAACTAGAATGTATATGTATTATTTAATTTCAATCTTAAACCTATATTTCTTTAAACGCCACTTGGTTTGATATTTTGATATCTAATACAATGATATGCATACTTCAAGTTTAGCTAAAGTGTCCAAATACTTTTTGGGGCCCATTCTATGTGTTTTTCGCATACAATGAATGTAAGTCATACTTTCTCTCATCCGAGAGAATTGTGTTTTCTGTATTTAATTTATTGAATGCTTGTGTAAGGGGTCAGCAATTGCAGCAGTTTTAACAATCAACTATTCACTATAGCATTAAAACTCACTTCACACTGTTTTAAATTCAAAGCAACATATTTAATGCTTCAAATATTTCCATAAAAGTTTTTTTTCTTCAATAAATGTACAGGTGTTTTTTTTTTTTTTTTTTTTTTTTGTCTTTGTCTTTTGCCATCAGTAACACTTCAGAATTTGACCATTTACTTTTATTTTACTTAAAGGGACAATGTAGGAATTTCTCCCATCTAGCGGTGAAAATGTATTTTGCATTCAAACGAATTGTGCTCTCCAGCGCCTCGCTTTTTCAAATGCGTGTTGCATCTACGGTAGCCGTTATGTACCAAAAAGCTATGACAGGATTAGTACTTCGTTGAGTGTTCCTTCGGGTGAACAGATTTGATCTCTATCCACCTGGAAAAAGCTATCCCGACATTAACTGATATTTTTTGTAATCTACGGTCACGTTTCCTTTTACGATTTATTTTGGACTTTTCTGACGACAAGGATTTGCAATACAGCCTTTTAAACTTGCCGGGCAGTGACAAGTGCCTCTCACTGCTCTGCTCCTCCGTTTCTGCTGCTCTCAGTCACGTCACGCTGGCTCTGAATGAAAACGCGTTGTGGAAATGCGTTGGGCTAGTACTTTATGTCATGGAAGTATAGACATTTAATTTAATTTAATTTTAAACAAAGTTAACTCATCTTGTCTGGTCTTTTGATATTATTTTAATTTGAGTTAAATGCTGGTATTAAAAGCGAGTTAAAATTTAGAAGCTGGCTGATTGTTGAGCATTGTCATGATATTTCTGTGTATATACTTTATGTACAAAAGTAAAGTTTATTTACTGATCTTATTTGTGCTGTGCTTTATTGAAATAAGTCTGCATCACATTTAACAGACAAACAGATATGAAATATTTTGAAATAACAAGGTATTAAAAGCTAAATGTGGACCCCCAAAGGGGCGACTTAACCTGATATCAAGTAAAGTTTTGTTTTTTATCATGAAATTGTATTTTTTGTATGTCCTAATAAAATGGAAAGATCAGATCCTGATGGATTAAACTGGATTAAGATGGATTAATCTTATTATTAATAATACTAATAATAATCTATAAATAATAGTTGTGATAAAGCATTCCTGTTCATTTTTGTACATTTTTTTAAATTGAATTTTAATGTTACGTGTAACCAAACGCTTTCTCATGTATTCAGGTTTGACTGTAGTAATGCAAAAACGTGTACACTTCACATCAAATTTATTTTTTATTTTTTATGAATCTTGAAAAAAGTAATATTTGAGGATTTATAAAAAAATACATTCAAATCCACATCTTAAAAGAAAGTAATTTTGTCCAAAAACAACTAGAGAATTTACAAGCCTCTCCATAGAGAGCTAATACAACAAGCATGTAAACCATGAAATGACTTGTTTTATTTTATTTTCCATCAACAGATGGTGCTATTTTGACTTAAAAAATAAATAAAATGGATTTAAAAGGCCTTGTCTCTATATTAATCTGAAATATTGAATTAATTGAAAAACTTTTTTAAAATACAAAAGATGAATGGATGGATATTGAACAAAAATAAATTGCATTGGTTTATGGGATGGAGGAAGTTTCATTTTTAGGTGTATGGTCACTTTTGACAGGGAAGATAACAAGAGCTACCCCCAATTGAGGTGCACCTGAGGGTTAAGTGCAGTTTTCACGTGTGAATCTAACACGATGCACTTTTTTAAGCTGACAGTTCAGCAACCTAAACATCTCTAACTTCCCTTATTTGCCATATAAATATAATATTCAGCCATAATAGCAGGCAGATCATTGAAAACTGTGATACAGAGATGACAAAAAAAATCACTTGTTTTTCTCTTGGGGTCCCTGCTGTGTTTATATATTGACTGTCTGGGTGTATGATTTGAAAGCTTTGTTTGATTTTGAGAACAGTTGAAATGGGTTCGAGCCGATTGTTTGAATTTGTCAGAAGAGTCAGGGGCTTGGTGAAAGTAGATTTTATATGCTTTAGAAAATGCATCCTAACACCAGAGAGAGAGAGAGAGAGAGAGAGAGAGAGAGAGAGATGAAAGAGAGAGAGAGATGAAAGATTAATCTACAGGGTTCCTATTACACATACAGTATAATTATTAGTAACAGTAACTTTATACAAGGGAAATTTCGGTAACACTTCAGTAGCCTATAGTATGGGGAACACATATTCCCCTTCAATACAAAGTTTGTACGTTGTTGAAATTGTGTTTAAAGGATAATCACACTGCTGACAACTTTTTAAAATAAAAGTTGCTGATAACTTTGAAATACAAATGTGTTTGTGGTAAAGCCGCGGATGGATCAGTTGCGCACTGCAAACGCAGCATATGTGAAAGCACTAGTGCCTGCTGCTCCTGTACCGTACGCACTGCACACTGAGTAGGCCATATGTGTGAAACGAGCGTTACTCTATCCTCTAGTCTACAGTTAAAGACCTGGGTGATTAGACAGCCACTTGTCTTCCACCTCAGCTATAAAACATGCTTTCTGTTTCTGATACAGAAAAGCTAGTTCATGCATTCATGACCTCTAGACTGGATTACTGTAATAGACCTACATTATGGTTGTCCTACATCCTCAATTAACAAGCTAAAATGAATCCAAAATGCAGCTGCTAGAGTTCTTACCAAGAAAATATGATCATAACACCAATTTTATCAGTTTTATACTGGTTAACTATATTAAGTTCCACATTGATTAAAGTATGCTTCTGACCTAAGGCCCAAAACAGTTTAGCTCCTGTATATTTAACCAATCTTCTTCTATCATCCTACAATCCATCACACTCTTTTAAGATCACAAAACTCAGGGCTTCTGGTGGTAGCCTATATGCTAAAGGAAAAGGAGGGAGAGCGTTTTCACATTTGCTAGTCACATTAAGTTTTAAACACTGGAATAGCATTCCTGATAATGTTCGGGGCTCAGACTCAGTCTCCCAGTTTAAATCTAGATTAAAGATCTCTTTAGCCAAGCATTCACATAATGCATCTCATAACCTTGTAATCCATTTATATCAAAGGCACATCATTATCCACGATTAATATTATGAACAGCAGCTACGCTAATTATTTTCCATTTGTACATCAACTCCAGTTTGGATCTTGGTTCTAAGAAAATGGTGAAATGTTTCATGAATTGTGTGTTAGCAATCCAGAAAAAATGTACTTGCTTCTGCATTTTCTCATGTGTTATTCTCACGCTTGCTAAAAGAAAAAAACAGTACATTTAGTGCCTCTCAAACAAAAGATAAAGCAACCGTTTAGCACTGTGGTGTTGTGGTGCTTTTTAGATTTCTCTCAGCTTCTTTACAGGACATGAGTAAACAGTTTTAAATCACCAGAAGAAAAAAACTGCTGAAACAGTTTTGGTCAAAATAAAATGAAAATAATACAATACAATAAAATAATTAATAAAATTAAAATTAAATTGACTTCCCAGTGCATGTATTTTTATTTTCTGTGTGTGATATTAATACTGCACCTCCAAGAAAGGTCATCCTAATCACATTGCAGTGACTCCAATGACCTGATTTCATAAATTAGACGGCAGTGTATTTAGTTGTAACAATGTCACATTTATAGTTATTTGAGACTGGTCTGTTGTGCCTCTGCACAAAAAGAGTGAGAGTGAGAGAGTGAGAGAGAGAGAGAGAGAGAGAGAGAGAGAGAGAGAGAGAGAGAGAGAGGTAGAGAGGCTGGTAAGCTAATATTAAGCAAAAAGGAAAGTGAGAGGGAATCAGTACCTGAATCCGACACAATGTTTTTAATCGTTTATTTTGTTTTTCTGATCTCTTGCTCAGGTAAGATATATCATTTGTTGACATTCCAATATTGATTTGAATTGATTTATTTACTATGGAATCATACTATCATTCAGTTTATGTGAATTAAAATAGTGATTTTAGCATTTTCATTTAATGGAAAGCCCTAGGAGAGAGTGAAAATGAAGCTCTTTCAGTTTGGTGGGAGCCAGAAATGCCTTCGCATTCTGAAAACCTACACAGTTTGACGGACGGCTATGGAAATGACTTCTCAGTACGTACATTACTACGGCCACTTTGCATAAGACTCATTCATTTCATTATTCTGATTTTTTGAGCTCATTTTCCCATTCCTCGCATGCAGAGAAAGCGTCCGAACATCATCTTCTGTTGCGTATGCCAAGAGGCCGTAAGACGAGCTAGGAAAGCAGTTAATCTAAAGATTTCCAAGGTAATGTTCAGTTGTCTCAGAACAATTGAGAAAAAGCTCAAGTTTGATTTAGTCTAAGTAAAGTATTTGTGATTATCCAATTTAATCAAATGAGTATAGCTAGAAGTTAGAATAGTTAGAAGTAACTTCAATGTGAATTTATTCATTGGACAGCTTGTGTCACACAAGGACATTTAATTAATAATGAAAAAGAAAATATAGCTTTGTAGCTAACAGTTGTTTCCGTTTAATCATAAAGTTCTATTTTGTACATTTTTATTTTTATTTTACAGAAGATAAACAATGTCTGTTACAAATTCATAGAGGGTTTTCGAAAGATCTGCTTGAAGCGTGCATGGAGATATCGGGACATCATACTGCACAAACTCTTCCCTGGTGGGAATCCAAGGGGCACATGTTTGAAGATAAAGTTATGCTAACAAATGTGACAATGGCTGTAATGGGATACATTTACATTGACTGTTACTAGCTAACTTCACTGTAATCTGTTTTTAAAATGACCAAAACTGCATGTTTTTCATTTTTTGAGAGAAAATTGGTAATAGAATATCAGTGTATTTTCAATGCATACACATTTTTTTTGTCACCAACTTGAATGTTTGCCTATAGGGTTTTCTGTTTTTCTTTATGCTTTTCAGGAAATCGTTAAAAAATGTGCTAAATGGATTGAACCCTTTAAATCTTTCTGCTATTCTGTAGCCATCGGATACAAAAATTCCATACTGAGAACCTTTTTTCCTGGACGTACTCCTATAGCCACCTGCAGAGTGATGAGGTTATGTGATTACAAGATCAACAAATGCAGTTAAAAGATATGTTTAACCCCTTTAAAATATAATCTAGATGGATGTTTATTGTACTGGAGGTGCTTTTTTGTGGATCCTGGGGTATAAGATTGTCTTATGTTTCACATAAATTACACATTCAAAATCAAATAATATGCATGTGACTTTCTGGTTATTTTCTGTTGATTGTAATAATGCATTTCCTTGTTTTTTCATTAAAGTTGTTGTCTCTCCCCAAGACCCAATAATTCACATCAATGCAGTTCAAAAAATCTATGCAAAATTAAAATAATTCTGTGAAATAAATATTTTTCAAATGGTGCTTTAGAATTTAAACTTTTGTTTGCTCCATTCATAGTCAAACAGTTGAAGTTTATGATACTTTATCAACCCAATAGAGAATATTTTAGGTGCTGTAGAAAAACGTAGTCAATTTAGTAGAATACTAGAACTTTATGACATCATTTATTATAATGTTAGTCAGGATTTGAACACTGATAAATTCCATTCAATGAAAGTAACCACAGGGCTGTCAAGCTTCAAAAATAAAAATAATAAAGTGAATGCACTTTAAACACTGTTGAAGTTTCCAGACCCATGATGTCTTTTAAACTTATTCAATACTAGAGATCAGCAATGAGAAGCAACGGAATACTTTTGTTACACCATTGGAACTAATGAACAGTTGGTCCAGGGTTGGGGGAGGGTTCAACTTTCTTTGTTTAATTTAGCAGCTTTGTCTGTGCTCATATCATGAAAAAAAACAAGGAAAACAAAACGAGGTTTTTGCTCTTATAGAACAATGTATCTAGCCTGTATCGTTGGATCTTTCGTGATTCTCTTTGGTAAGAAATGTTTTAGTACCACTTTTGTACTCATTTAGTACTCATTTGTTTGATCTGATTACCTATATATATATATATATATATATATATATTTATATATATAATTACATTATTTTATGCAGCTGCTGCTGAAAGTTCTCCATATGAGGCCAGTTGTGAGACGTTACAGACAATCACCTTCTATGACAACGAGGAAGATCTGTGTAATTCCAAGGTAATAAAATGGATATATCTATAAGAATGTTGTCATCTATCATGCTAAAAGTAAAGATTATGTACAAAATAATCCTGTGGTGAAGTTTGGATGACATTAGTGTGGAATATAAATTCTAGCAAGGAATTTCTTAATTACAATCCCTTATTATTTCTCTTCCTAGATGGCCATAAAATGTTGTATATGTTTGAAAGCGATAAAGACATATATACCCATTATAAACGCTCTAATTGACAAGGTAAATATCACTTTTATTCCTGAATTACTGTTTTTTTTTTAATTTTTGTTTGTTTGTTGAAAACACACTATTAATGAACTTAAACACATACATTCATTTAAAAGGGAAGATAACATAATATGATTTGCTGAGCCCTCCTGGGATCTTGGTATCATTAGCCATATTATGGTTACAGCTCTGTTACTTTGTTTACGAAACTATTCACATAAAATGTCAAGAAATGTATGTGTGTCTTATATTGTCTTACACTGATGTAAGTTTACTTTTTATTAAAACCATCTTATTATTTGTTTTCTCTCTTATAGTATATGCGTTCTGTATGCAATGCCAACAAGTTTCTCCGAAAAAAATGTACAAATCTTGTCAAGAAGTTGAAAATTAAGCTCTTAATTGTATATCTAAATCCTCTACAGTCCTGTTATAAAAAGAAAATGTGCAATGTAAAGGAATGATGATTAAAGCTAAAGTAACAGGTAAATCAAATATCAGTTTGTTTCCTTTGTTTTGTCAAAAGGTAATAAATGTTTTAAATGCAAATGCATTGTGTTGATGATTCATTTGTTTTTTTAAAAAATACTAAAATGCCAAAAAGGAAGCACATAAATTCACATCTGAAACACAAAAGTAATAATTTAATAATGCTGATGGTTATCTTTTATCTAGCCATTTCACTTTTATAGTGTAATCTAGTATTTAAGGACATCTGCTTATGTATTACTGATGGTTAGGTGGTGAACTGAACAGACATGTGTTAGAAAATGCTGACAGGAGCTCCATTAAAACTTGACACTCCTGACTCCTGTCACGAATTCCACATGGGTTCAGCAACTCGCCTTCAGTGACACATGACCATCTGTCAAAATAACTTGTAGATTTTAAAAAAGCATGATCATATTATGAATGGAAAGTTTAACGATATTTGTAAACATTTCTATTTACATTAAATGGTGATCTGTTAATTATTCTGGAATGTTGAAGTTAATTAGTACACATTAACATGAGCATTATCACATATTTATGTGAATATATAACTAATGATCTGTTAAGCATAATGTTTAATGATTTATTAATTATAGTTATGATGTTACCAAATAAATTCAAATAAAAATATTTTTAAATACTGCTTTTGATCATTTTTGTTTCCTCACCATTCTTAATCAAACAGTTGCTCGTAACTGGAGATTGGAGTTTATATCGGGTGTTTTTCAGCTGCTGTTTAGAATAGTTTCAAATGTAGTCAATTTAGTAAAAAAAAAAATTGAACGTTTACTATTTATGAGATGTTAGTCAGGATCTGAACGCTGCTCTTTTCCATTCAATGATTGTAAATGGGGACCAGAGGGCTGTCAATCTTACAAAAAAAAAAAAAATGGAACTTTTGGGTGTATAGGATGCTAATATAAAATGCACATTGAACACTGATGAAGTTTCTGACCTTGGGTAATTAGCATTGAACTATCAGGACTGCGGTTCCAGACCCATGATGTTTAACAGAAATTGACTTGTAAACTTGAACTCAATAATAGAGATCAGCAACAAGATGCAACTGTCTACTTTTGTTACATCATTGGAACAAATGGTCCAGGGTTAGGGGAGGGTTCAACTTACTTTGCTTAACACACTTCATTTAGCAGCTTTGTCTGTGCTCATATCAGAAAAAAGAAGGAAAAAAGAAATGAGGTTAGAGTGCTCTTTTAGAAAAATGTATCTAGCCTGTATCGTTGGATCTTTTGTGATTCTCTTTGGTAAGATATTGGTATATTTTAGTACTTTGACTCATTTATTTTATCTGATGATTAACTTCAGTGGAATGTTAAATCAGAATCACATTTTTTCTGCATTTTGTAAGATTATAATTTACAGTATTATATACATTTTTGATGTTATATTTTGTGCAGCTGCTGCTGAAAGTTCTCCATATGAGGCCAGTTGTGAGACGTTACAAACAATCACCTTCTATGACAACAAGGAAGATCTGTGTAATTCCAAGGTAATAAAATGGATATATCTATAAGAATGTTGTCATCTCTCATGCTAAAAGTAAAAATTATGTACAAAATAATCCTGTGGTGAAGTTTGGAGGACAGTAGTGTGGAATATAAATTCTAGCAAGGAATTTCTTAATAACCATCCCTTATTATTTCTCTTCCTAGATGGCCATAAAATGTTGTATATGTATGAAAATGATAAAGACATATATACCCATTATAAACGCTGTAATTGACAAGGTAAATATCACTTTTATTCCTGAAGCTGTTTTTCAATTTTTGTTTGTTAAAAACATAAGGAATTTAAAGTTCTATTCAATTAAAAAGGAAGATAAAATAAAGTTTATAAATATGATTTGCTAAGCCCTCCTGGGATATATCTTTGTATTATTAGCCATATTATGGTTACAGCTCTGTTACTTTGTTTACGAAACTATTCACAGAAAATGTCAAGAAATGTATTTATTTGTCTTACACTGATGATAAAAACTTTATTTTTATAAAAATCTTTTTTTGTTTTTTTTTGTTTTCTATTTTAGAAAATAAAGTCTGTATGCAGTCCCACCCTATATTTCTGGAAAACGTGTAGAATATTAGGCAGATTTGTGAAAAATCGGGTCATCAAAGGATATTTCCCAGGAAGTCCTCTAAGGTCCTGCATTAAGTACAACATGTGCAAAGAAAGGTTCAAATATTGATTAAGACAATCAAATTATCAGCTGTTTAGAGAAGACTTTTTCCTTTGTTTTGTCAAAATAAATGTTTTAAATGGAAAAGCAGTGTGAGTTTATGATTCATTGTTTTTTTTTTTAAATGCAGAAAGCACATAAATTCACATCTGAAACTCAAATAACCTAATAAGCTGATGGTAATTTAGCCATTTACACTATTTTACTTGTAGTGTAATCTAGCATTTAATTTGGACATCTGCTTTAAGTATGTATTACTGGTGGTTAGGTGGTGAACTGAACAGACATACAGTACAGTGTTAGAAAATGCTGACAGGAGCTCCATTAAAACTTGACAATTTGGTCCACTGTGGTTTTGGTGCCCTGAACATCATCACTTTAAAAGACTTGCGTAGACATTTATTATCTTCAACGTTACACATAACTGTGAGAAAAGGAGAGCACATGACAAACACAGAGCGTGTCCGAACTTAAAATCACCCAGACGTGTAGAAGCCAAGCAGCTTTTTTCTAAGGAGAAGATTTGCAGAATCATGTCACCTGTCATTCATGTGGGACTGCTTATCATGTGCTCAGGTGAGTCTCATTTAACTTCAAACTTCTACTGGGGCTCTTTTCATTATCTCACATTTGCTCTACTGAATTTTTTACAATCACATTCATTCAATTCTGCACATAAATGTTGTCTGTTTTTATGGTTCAGTTCTTGTTGAGTGTAGCAGCACTAACAAAGCAGATTGGAAGAACATGCTGGAGAGAAATGAACTGAACTTTCCAGAAGAAGACAAAAGTCATGAATTAAGCATAGAGGTAAACTGACACACTATATAATGCAATACAATAAAATAGATATAAAGTTACTAATGTTCAAACACGTTTTCCTTGAAGTCTGATATGAACGTCATTACGTGCTGGGTTTGCAAGAAGTCAATTCATGAGATCAAGGGCATTATTCTCCATGAGATTAAAAAGGTAACTAATACTTTGACCTAAATTGATTACAGATATGGTGCTTGAAAATACCTCCCCAGGCTTTAATTAAATGTGTTTTTTGTTTCAGGAAATAAAGGCTGTTTGCAAAGCTATGAAAGTCCTCGAACACATCTGCGAGAAATATGCATATAAATACCAATTCCTGATATTTCACCTACTGTTTCCTGGTAATAGCGAAAAAACCTGTCAGCATTTGAGCATGTGTAAATAAATGTTACTGATCTGACTTAATGAACATGGTAATTTTGAAATATCTGAATAAATCAGCCTGTGGTCTGTTTGAGTTATTGGATAGTATGTGCTCTAATTTCCTGCGCATGTTCTACAAAATAGAGGAACTGTCTAATGTTTGGCTACTCTTCTAAAAATATTTGTGCATTATTCACTGTAAAATCTAATCTAATAGCAACGATGCAATAAATACTAGGCAACTGCTTTTCATGTGTATATTTTGTTCACTAACCACTTGAATTAGATCTTTGTTGTATAGTCAGTTGAGTTATCAAACTATTTCAAAAATAATTTTATAAATATATGCGCAAGTTTTTAAATGCAAATAAAGCCTTTCCTAAATAATCCCAACTTGATGTTTTACATATCCATTAGTGTTCTGACCTCTGATTGAAGAATATTTGACCATGTGACTGCTCACATGATTCCCGGGCGGCCCAAGGAAGAGCAGGTGCACGTGCGCGCTCGCGCGAATAGCGTGTCTTTCATTTTGAAATATTTATTAAATGTTGATTTTGTTTTAATTCACATTTAGAAAAAAATATTATTAATGCTAAACAATTTTTCGTACCAAAAATTTAATCGTACCAACTCCAGTAGTCTATCTAAACACATACCTGAGAGCGCGTGGCACCATGCGCGTGCCACTAAGCCGCGGTTTTTTAAACTGAGGTAAATCTGGTTTACAATTGAAAACTCGCTTATATAAAATTGTAATTACCACAACCACAAATTCGGCATATAAACATTTGTATTTATATCTTAGTCCGATAGAAATTGTGAGAATTTGTTTTTATCTTTCTTTAGGTCATGGATTTCAAGACGCTACTTTAAATTGATTTGTATTTAGCAAAAGTCTGTCAAAACGAACAGGAATTCAATAGATAACGAAATACGCATGCCATTCATACTAAAATAAATATCGAATAGCAGCTAATCATATAATTATACTATTTACACAGTGGCACTTTTGTAATATCGGCTGATTTAATCATTGAAACATGATTAAACTGAGTCGACCATGGGCCGAAACCGCCCCGTCTGCACCCACTCACGGTCTGCAGATCCGGCGAGGCCCGCGGAGAACGAGGCCGACCCCAACGGGTCGGAACCAGCCGGACTCTTCATCTCAGCAGCCTCGTAGGAAGACGACCGGACCGACAATACTGATCCAGAGGCAGGAGATGGCCGCCTTCTTCAGACTGTTCGGTGGGTTCAGGAATTCTTCTTAACAAAATTAACCTCTGTCACACTGGTCACTTTTACATCAGGTTTATTTCTAGTTTAAATAAAAAAAATTAAATCAAGATCTATATATATATATATATATATATATATATATATAATTCTTTAGAATAATAACGCTTTGATTTGCTGTCTGCTCAGATGATGATTTAATACAGGACTTTCTGTGGATGGACTGCTGCTGCAAACTTTCGGACAAGGTAGCAAGACGTATTTTGGTGTTTTATTAATATTGAGTGGTTTATAGATTGTTCTCATTATTGAATTTAGAAAATGGTATATTCAGCTGTCTATAAACCCAGTTGTGTATGTGTTTCTATTATAGTATTTGTTGGCTATGACATTTGTTTACTTCAGGAGGGCTCGTTTCAGTATCACTGAACACAACAGAATGAACTTCTTCCTTGCCCTGTGAGTTGATCATTATGTGCATGTTCTGTACACTGTAAAAAATATCCTGTTACATTTATCATAAAAAAATAGCAGCTGTGGTTGTCAGAAATGGACTGTAAAAATACTGTGACAGTGTTTTACGGGATGCATGTATATTTAACAACCTATCACCATTTTATTTGATAGAATGTCAATATATCTGTTTTGAACTGTGAACCAAAGTCTGAATCACCAATAATAAATAATAATGGTCGTACAATTGAAAGCCACATGATGAATCAGAGTTCATCATAAGTGTCCATAAAACATGCTCAAAACTTATTAGATCAGGTAGGTCAGACAAAACAGTCAGACTTTATTAGTTTTTACTTTAGCATTTTTCTGTATTTACAGTAGTGTTGTACTTGGCGATGTTAAAGTTTTTCAATAGAACTGCAATATGTTATTATGAGCACAACAGAGAAGTCCTATTTATGGGTACAACCTTAATTCCTCATTACATTTTTCATACTCTAGCTATCTGGCAAACACAATGGAAGAGGATGAAGAGGAGACCAAATATGAGATCTTCCCATGGGCTCTAGGAAAAAGTTGGAGGAAAAATTTCCCACGTTTCCTAAAGCAAAGAGACCACCTATGGGCACGCATAGAGTATCGAGCTGCTGTCAGCAGACGATGCTGCGAGGAGGTACGCAGCTCACTAAACATGCACTGTAAATCATTTTAGTAGTTGCTAGTCCTGAAATATAGCTCTAAATCACTTTTTGCTTGATTGCAGGTGATGGCTATTGTGCCATCTCATTTCATCTGGCAGCGTGAGCGTGCAGAGCATCACAGTGGTGCTCAGAGGTTGTACCAAAACTGTGAGGGGATCCACATTCCCCGTGGGCCTTCTGCTTCTCCAGAGCCTTGTTCTCTCTGTGCCAAGACCTCTGCTGTTCCTGTGCCTCGCCCATCCTCTACTGTGGCTGGTTCTTCGTCTGTACCCCCGAAGACCAAAGCTTCACAAAAGCCCCGTAAGATGACCAAAGCTCAGTACACCTTTAACTGCTCAACTATAGCAGGTAAATGAGTGTGTGACGCCCTCTAGCGGTGGAAAGGAAATGTATGGTGTGCACCACTACATTTTATGATTGATGGGTTTTACTTTGGCCACTCCAGCTGAAATTTTCACTTTCAAATTTTTCAGGAAGTGATGGGGTCAGCGAAATGTGTCAAGATCATTCGATGGACTGGATCAATGAAGAGTAGCTTGATTGCGTAACATTAAAACGATCATATTTGCCTGTTGTCTATATCAGAGGCACTTCAGCTGTCTAAGGGGCAGAACAGAATTTCAGTCTCTAAACTGACCTTAAAAGAAATGTACAGCATTGGTGTGAAAAGAGTAATGGTCATGTACATTGTTCATATAAGATCTATAGAATATGTCAAAAAAAAATTCCTCTCACTATGTGAAGGTTTGTACATGTATTTTACTGTATCATAATTCTCATCACTATTTATTTATTTGTTATTGTTGTACAGAGTACTTTGCTATTTCTGTGTTGTGCACTTACTGTCGGAGAGTCTGTCTTAATGAAATAAGTATAACATTTGTCTAATATGAATGTGAATGACCACCTATGAAATGAATTGAGCAGATATTTAGATTCAATATACTCGTGTCTTAAATACTCAAGAGCATGAAAGAAAAATGTACAATAAAAGACTTTTATTGGACAAGTTTATTGATAAAGCATATATACGAGACACTGCAGTTTGTTGTACTCTTGTATGCACGTAAGTAGTGCACATCTATTTCAAGATCTTTCGTAGTTTTATGAGGAAAGCTGAAAAGAAACACAAAGAATCAGGTACACACTTCTATCACATATAAAATACCTAGGTATGGTATACTACTACTATTTCTATTAAATGCAACAATTTACTAACTCACCTGTATGACCAGTCTGATCAGGATGAGGACGTGCAATGTACGGGACATCTCCAAATGGCACCGGATCTTGACAATTCAAATCCCCTTAAACACAGACAGGTTAGAATGATTCTAAACAGAAATGTTTTTTTCTGATGTTTGAAGTTTTGTGTAATATAAGCAATGCAGAATCTGTTATTTGTATGATACGAGAAAGACCATGTTATAAATCACCTGCCGTGTCTTCACTTGGATCACATTCATCGTCTTCGTGTGGAGCTTTTCGTTTGTTAAATGTTCCATCCTTTTTGAGTGACGGGCCAACAAGCCAATCCCTGTACTGAACCTCAACAATGCGTTCACACACCAGAGGAAGCGCGGAGCATCGCAGACCCTCCATCAGATCAATGACCTGTGTGATACTGGCAACAAAATCAAGAAAACATTATTTATACAGTCTATACACTACTGTTATTTTTTTTATTAATAAAGGTATAAATAAAAAATAAATGTAATATTAATTATTAATAAATGAACTTTCTATTTAAAAAAAAAAAAATGGTTTCCACAAAAAAATATGGCACAACTGTTATCAAAGTGGATACAATAAGAAATGTTACTTGAGCAGCAAATTAGAATGATTTCTGAAGGATCATGTGACTGTAATTGTGCTGAAAATTCAGCTTTGCCATCAAAGGAATAAGATACATTTTAAAATGTACTCAAATAGAAACCAGTTTTTAAATTGTAATATAATTTCACAATATTGCTTTTTTTACTGTACTTTGATTAAAAAGACACAGCCTTTGTGAGCTTAAGAGACTTAAAAATTTTATATTTTTAATTTTATACAGAATTTTATATTACTTTGCTTGATAAACAGCACACACAGATCCCGGATGGAGGTGAGGAACCACAGCAGGTAAGGCCAAATGTGGATTAACCATGTCCAGAGCGATCTAAAACACAAGAAGTCTTGAATATACAGACAAATGATTCTTATATTATGATAAAAACATAAAACACATCACAGGTTGTGGCTCCTCACCGAGTTAAAACCCCGCCCAGCCAGAAGAGCACCAGCAGATATGAGGTCTCCATGGTGAAAGTGAACATTATCAGGCCATTCCTCCCCTCGACGAAGACTCCACGTGGACCGCCAACGCTTGTAGTTTAATACAGCAACTCTGTGATGGTCCTCTCTTATCTCCACACTCAAAACACTTCCTTTATAACCCACTGATGACACAAGCATAAATTAATTCCTACAGTAAGTGATATACTGTACTGCAATAGTATACCCACATCTACAATACCCTCACAATCAGGCGACTCATTTCATTGCTTTTAATGAACACTTAAAAGATGGAGGAAACCTCACACACCTGCCCTGGAAAGGAAAAGGCTCATAGCACCAGATCCAGAGCCTGATTCCAGAACACAATCTCCTTCGGTCACATCCATCATTGTCAACATCGCACTGGCGTCCTGCAGAGAGAAGAGATTTGAGAGATTTGTTTTCATTGGCATAAAACTCGTGGTGTAACCATCAAGTAAAAAGTAATAACATATTTTCCTTACACTTTGAATGTAAATTACCTTTCAAACGTTTGGGGTCAGTTGACTTTTATTTTTTAAGTATTTTATTTGTAAAAAAAAGAAAAAAAAAAGTAGTCAATATTTTTTTATATAAAAATGTAAAAGTCTTTGTTACTATTGATCAATTTAATGCATATTGACATTAAAATTATCAAATGAACCAGATCTTACGAGAGTGTCTTACGAAATGCAAACAGTGCAGATATTACAGATTGACTGATGTATAGATGACTGACTGCAGTTTTGTGATGAAGATCATTTCTTACTTTAGGGTATGCAATGGCTGGCCCTCTCTTCATAAAGAGAGTGAACTCATCCAGGCTGGGTCGGCGAATGAGAATCGGGATTCCCATTGAAGTGCGTATGATGCTTCCAGCAGGACGTCCCTCCATGTCCTCATGAGCTATTAATCCCCAGTTACTATGGAGCTTCATGCCCTCCTTTAGCTGGAACATCTTCCGAAACTCTAAACGTCTCTTTCGACTGAACTCGGACAGTACAGTCTCTCCGAAACACATTGGCCTTTCCCCAGGAACACATACATGATGTGGAGCTGGAGCAAAAGATTGAGGTTCCTCTGTTGCCTCTTCTCGCTCCTTCCCCAGACTCGGAGTGTCATGTTCAACCTCATTGTTTCGAGTGTCTCGTAGTTCCCAAACCTCTTGACTCAGACTGTCTTCAGGCATAAGTTGACTGACTCTCTCCAGTGGGGACAGAGGTCGACGTCTTCCAAACAAAGAAGATCTTTGAGAGAACGGTGGAAAGGTGGACACGGGTGGATCTGAACCCTTGTCAGAATCATTTGGGTCAGTCCCAAAGCTCCTCGGGCCACAGAGAAATGGTTTAATCCGAACCACATGATGTCTGGCAAATTTACGAGTCATGAATGAGAGACCCAAATGCAGTAAAACTGTCATGGTTTTGAGCTGAAGAAAGAATAACTTGAAGGATGAAGATGGCACACGTTCTTCTCACCACACAGATATCAGAAACATCACACAGCAGCAGCTATTGAGCCCTTCTACACAGACCAGAATAGACGTACTGGTAGGAACTCGCAAATCATGCATTTAATTCACTACAATATACCTCTACTCAATAACCTTAGCTTTGACAAAAAATAATAAAGTCAAACAAATTTGTAGTAATTGGATCATTTCAAACGACCTGTAATAATACCTAAATAATTCGCTATATAATTATTTACAGGCAGGGTATTAACGTAAATGACAACTTAATCTGTGTCCATTATGTTAAAAGGAAAAACAATCCAGCATGATTCTCAGAGGGCGCCGCCATGATGGAAAAGACGTCACTGACAGATGCAGTACCATCTGGTCACCGGTAGATGGTTTCTTTCTCTTAAACTTGTTCAGATTTGTCTGTCCTGATTGAGTTTCCCTAATAATAAATATCTTTACAAAAGCTCGGTTACAATATTAAATATAGCAATTTACGAGGGTTGTATGATTAGGTCAAGGGAATTATTTTCTTAAAGCCTATATAGTCTATGTGTTTTCTTTATTATAAAACTTAATCACCTTATTAGCTACATTTAGGTTTAAATCTTTTTGACACAATACATTTCTTTATACAAAATAAATATAAAATAAATAAGTAAATGGTAACACTTTACAATAAGGTCTCATTATTATTATTATTATTATGTTTTACAGTAGGCCTATTTCTTATTCTTTGATAACGTAATAAAAATCCAGCTGGTCATTGATTGTTCATGTTAATTCACAGAATATTAACTAATGTTAACAAATACAAATTTGATTTTGAAGTAGGCAAATAATAAATGTTGAAATTAACATGAGATTAATAAATGCTGTAGAAGAATTGTTAATTCTTAGTCCATGTTAACTAGTTAACTAATGTTATACCTAATGAAACCTTATCATAAAGTGTTACCAAGAAATACAAAAAATATATATATTTGCAGCAACATAAACAAATGATTGTACTCCTTTATAAAAGTACATATATCATATATAATGAAAATAAATTTTCAAAATAGAACGTTTTTGGAATTATTTGTTAAATGCACATAAATGTTAGTATATGCTAAATAGCCTATGAAGACACATGATGACCCATAATTATTTAGAATAATTACAATGTAACCGTTTCCATTATATGTTACAGAATTATAATTTTGAATAGATGTCTATTTTTTTCTGTAACAGTTATATATTTTTTATATTTTATGTTACAGTTAGTAAATATATAATTTAAAATGAAATATACTTAACTTACTATGTAGTAAATCGCATTCATTTCAGTTATAGAAAGCAAATAAAATTGCATTTGATGATGATAACAAAGATAATTCAACTTCCATCACAAATTTTTTATTTTTATTTTTTATTTTTATTTTTTTTTTGCATTATGTACAGAACAAACTTCCATCACAAATTCCATAGCAAAAATCGAGTATGAAACTTCCGCGTCCGTCTGTGGTTGGTTAAAAACAATGGCACGCCCACAGAACCCAGGAGGGCCAATTAGCGTCTTCGTAGCGCCTGTGCAGCTGCGCATGTGCACTTTGCAATTTTCTCTCACACGTGTTTCCCGTGAAGCAGACGGACACACGCGGACTGCTAAGATGGCGGCGGACGGAGGCCGAGCTGCGCTTCCCTGCGCCTTCAGCCCCAAATCACAACAGTTTCTGGCTCTCTGCGCACAGGACGGGAGACTACGAATTTGGAATACCGAGAGCAAAACTCTACAGCAGGAATACGTGCCTTCCGCGCACCTGAGCGCAGCCTGTACCTGTGTGACATGGGGACCGTGCCGAGCAGTACAGGTAACGTTAACACACAGTATTCGGGGTTCAGTCGTGGGATGCGGCCTGTTGGATCGCAGTGCACCGTTGCACTCTTCGGGTTGCTTTGTCTGTATTTACCTAGCATATCATAAAACTGATCACTGATAATTTGACAATGTAGTTTACTGGGAGCTTTAGAGCTGCGCTCGTGGAGTGCGCTACGCACATGTTGCGTGTGGCACATGTTCAGACGCAGGCCGCGAGACACGCAGATGCTACACTAAACTAATAGGCATATATTCTCAACATACAGTCTTTAAAATCACTACACTGATTCCAGAAGTTCAGCTACATACGCATATTGGGGCTCGTAAACATTGTTGTTGTCTTCGGTTGGTTGTCTGTGGCTAATAACGTAGGCTAATAAGTTGATGTTGGCTAAAGTTATGGTTCCCTGCTATTTATTTTATAACTATAAAAACATGTCAACATCTCTTTAGTATTGCTTAATTTTGTGCAGTTTAAATGACCAGTGAATGTTGGATTTAAATGTTCTTTAGCAAACTAACAGTTAGCACATGGTCACATGGCTGTACAACCCTCACTCGTGAACTGTCTCTTGATGCTGTATGTAACGTTAAAGTGAAATCAGAAATCTGTCTTTCTGTCAAACTAACAGTAACGTTAACCGTCAGAGTAGTTGATTCTATCTAGTGTTGGAGAAAGTTGAGCTTAAACATCTTTGACAAGTAACTTTTCCATTGTTACTAGTAACAAATGTTAAATGTTTGACTTGGAGTTCTGTTCTGTTTGTGATTCAGACCTCAAACACTAACTTACTAGTTCTCAGATGCTTACAACTGCTATTGATTTTAATGTTGAGTTTTCTGATTGGTGTTTTAGATGTACTCTCCATCATTTGTTTTGCAGTCTGTCTTGCTTTTTTAGATATGTATCTTGTTGTACAGTACAATCATGGCAAACTATTGTTGCTTTTATTGTGCTATATAAAAAAAGTTGATGGTACGTTTTCTTTTTTTGCTTTGTATTGTGAGTTTACTGTTTATTAGCTATTAATAGTTCTTTAGTTGTAACTGCAAGTGGTTATTCATAACTGCTCCAGTTTCCTTGTGCAAATGGATCCTAGTACCCATATAATGGATAATAGCCAATTACTGGAAGCTAGATATTCTTTTTAATACTTAATAGTTTGTCACCAGTAACAAAACACGCTAGTTTTTGTTTACCAGTATCAAATGAATTTTCTAGTGAAATTATGAGAACTTGTCACTACAGTATTTTAATTATTTGCTTGTAATGTTAAAACAGCTCTCGACAGGTTACAGACATTAATGTCTTTTTTTAATGAAAATGACCGGGTAAACAATGTTCAGTAAGAAACGTTTCAATATTATTCATAATTAAATAACAAATAAATTGTTTTCCTGTTGGACTTCACTAAAAGGAAGAATAAATGGCAATTAATGGTAATAATTTTTCTTTTTATGTGTTCACTTTAGGATGTTCCACAGAGGAAGAGGAGGAAATGTGAGGCCGGGTCGGCAGTTGAGCAGACAGATCTGTTGGCTCTGGGCACTGCTGCTGGGTCTGTCCTCATCTACAGTACAGTAAAAGGAGACCTGCATTGCACTCTGGTAAGAATTCATCAACAACTGGGCATTATATTTGGCCAGTGCAACTCAAATATCTAAAGACTTAGTTCTAGAGATACACCAATTGATCGGCTGGTGACCAGAATTGGCCGATTTTCACTCGATCGGCTGCCAGACGGTCAGTGTGACGTATGCAGGTCAAATGCATTTTGGCGCCTCATGATTAACATCGCGCACATGTAGGAAATCTTGCGAATTACGGCCGTTTCACACCACAAACTTGAGCAGCGCGTATTATTCCCTGCGTCCATGTAAATCAATAAGTGCTTTCAGGAGCTGCGGTGAAGTGCGGGTTTTGGTGCAGAAAGTTTTTGCTGCACTGCTGACGCTCAATTAAAGTGAAAGCACACTTTTGATGGACAAAATTAATTTTTCACGCAAAAGTGCCCAAAAAGCACAGAATTTGCATGTCTGGTGTGTTTTATCAAGAACTGGAGTATATGTCAGAAGAAAAAAAAAATCTTTTTGAAATGAAGACATTTTTTTAGTTGGATATTGGATGTGAAAAGGAAATGGTTCTTCCATAACAGTGCTCTTTAGATGTGTGTAAATTTCCCACACCAGGAGTAATTTATATAGTCCTATTTTATAGCGATTACTGTTCAAAAATGTTCGATGTAAAATGTTCTTCTAAAGAAAAAAGAGAAAATAAATATTTGTGTGTGCTGTAAAGTAGTTAGAAAAAATGAAATCGGAATCTGCTAATATAGTTATCGGCAGGTCAAACTCTGAAAAATCGGAATCAGCCTAGAAAATTGTAATTGATGCATCTCTAGTTAGTACACTCAAAAATGAGAATTGTCATCAATTACTCAGCCTCATGTCCTTCCAAACTAGGGATGTTAATGATTAATCAATGATCGATTAATTGATGTTAATACATTAAACCAATAAAACAATCGTTGATTAAGCAGGTTTGTGCGTGTGCTGCTCAACTTCGAATCTTGTAAAGCAGACACGAGGATAAGTGAACAGACTTATGTTTTGGACCATTTTACAACTAGATACATTTTCATCACAACTATGAATTTGCATGTGCATTCACAGCCTTTTGTCCTTGTGTTTTGTGCCAATGTAAGTAAGTAATATTATTTATTTTGTGTAGGCCTATCTATATCCGATTCATCTCATATAGGATTTGGTTGAGAATTAACGCTGTATAAAAAGCACCGGTGATCCGCTTCAGGGCATGCAGCTCAAACAGCAATTCACAAATAATGACTATTATTGGGACTGTCATATTACATACCATTTTAGAGAACAATATTGTAATGAAACATTTGGGTTATTGAACAAAATTGGGTTCAGATGCCATGTTTTGTCACTTTGCTCCAAGAGCGTATCCACAACATGAGCCACACATTGTGAATAGAATGTAAATAAGTTCAAGTTCACTTGTACATTCATGTAATTTTGTGCAGATATAAATTGTAGGATTTATTTCTTTAAGTAACTTGCTAGCAAAGGGCTTCAGTTTACCGGTTTTTCATTCAGTGTGCGCAGCTCAAACGGCAATGCACAACTAATAACCATAATTGGACTGTCATATTACATAACATTAAAGACTATATTAATAAATTGTTGTGAATTTATTGGGTTTAGTTGTTTTTAGCGCATTGTTCCTGGGAGAGCGTGTCCACAACAGGAGTAAACTTTATGATAAGCATACATCTAAGTGGTTGGTGACACATTGTAGTAATTGATATATTTGATTATTAAATAGGTAATTTCATAAATAATCAATCACATCGACTCATTTTAGATTTCTACTAGTTAGGACTAGTAGGAATCTAAAATGAGTCGATTCATTTGGTGAGGAAGTGGTGTTTTGAGCAGCATTTGCACATCCTGTTATGCTGTTGGCTATATGCCATTGCAGTATTAAGGCTAACGACTAATTGATCGTTAATTTAAACGACGATCGAACATAGGAATTTGTGTAAATTGACAGTTAGCAGTGCAGCTGCGCTTTCCTGGCATTTTGAGACGCAATATGTCAACAACCCCTTACACAGTACCTGCATTTGTGACACTTCTTAATTGAAGCCAAAATATTGGCATATTTCAGATGGACAGTTCATTTTAGGAACAGGTTCTTCGGTGTTTGTCTCTACTCTTGCCATTAGTTTTCATTAGGGATGCACCGAAATGGAAATTGACCGAAAACCGTAAAAGAGGAAAGGAAACCAAGGCCAAAATAAATTATGCCAATTATTAGTACGATTGCATTTATGGCTATGACTGTACAAACTTTACTAAAATCAAGGCATTGCAATGGCATAAATTAAAAAAGTTTCAAAGAATAACTCAATTAAATTATGTAAATCTTTATTTAGCACATTGCAACAATGCACAGTATAAAATAAAATTTGAACTAAAATGTTTAATTTGACCCCACTCAAGTGTACATTAAATAATAAGCTACTAGCCTGCAGAAAGGTTTCAAAATTAAATGTTCTCTCATTAAAACAAAGCACAGCACAAACTTCTCATCACACCAGCACCCAGTTTGCCCATCTTAATTAGTTGCTTACATTTAAAAAAATTAGCATACAATAGCATAAAAAGCCTTTTTAATGAACAAAGGTCCATGTTTAATACAAATGTACACGAAACTAATTGAAATGTGTTGAAATTAGAAAATATTTAAGAAAGCGTTAATTTAGTTGTATACTTACAAACATACATGTTCCCATATACATATTTTTTTGTAATGTCACAAGTAATAATCTCAGAGTTTACGTCCATTGTCTTTTACGGTCTATCTGGTCCACACCACAGACATGTTGCTTCAGACAAGCATGTGCAGGTTGCATTTCCTGTTTGCATCATCACAACATTACGGCTGTGTTGTTTCGGTGATAAAAGTCTTTCGGCCGAAAACGAAAATGAACTTTCGGTACTTCTTCATACAAAGACTTTCTGGCCCTAGTTGCATCCCTATTTTTTATTTTCCACTCTCTGCTCCTAGCCACTAGCATAATAGCACCTACTGGAAAGGCTAGTATAAAGATTGTAAGGTCCCATTTGATTGGTCGAATTTGGATAAATAACCTATGCATGCATGCAACACAGAAATGCTTGGCACATAATGTTTTAAGCATCAGAATTTTGGGCGAATAGACTGTCATTGGAGAGACCGAAATCTCTAATTTTTTTTTAATATCTTAATTTGTGTTCCAAAGATGAATGGAAGTCTTATAGGTTTGGAATGACATGAGTGTGAGTAGTTGATAATTTTTAATTTATTGGTGAACTATCCCTTTTAGTGAACTACAGTAGATTTGAAAATGGCAAGCAAACCGCACACGTTACTTCCATAGGTTTGTAATACCCAAGGGAGAAAGTTCACCTAACTAAAAAAGACACGTATGAGTGATTTCTGTTAATTTAGGTGAAATTAAGAATGTTCAAAGGTGTCTTATCCTCATAGGATGGAGAACACAGTGGACCAGTCAACAGCGTCCAGTGGCATCCAGAGGACTCTGTATTATACAGTGGTTCAGATGACACGCACATAGCCGAATGGGACCTGCAGAAAGGAAAAGTTAGTTGGTGAGTGTGTGCAGTTATTTGTGTTGGATGTTGGACCAAAGTGGGTTTCCTCTGGTTTTATTCAACGTAATAATTTTGTGCATCTAATTTACAAGCAAACATGTTCTGTGTTCAGCAAATGGAAGGCAGACAGATCAGCCGTCAGCAGCTTGTGTATAAGTCCAGATGGAAAGCTGCTTCTCTCGGCAGGAATGATCATCAAGATGTGGAACCTGGAGACTAAGGAACTGTACAGGGTGAGTCTGACCTCTATGCTATTAGCAGCCACGGGTAAATAAAAAAAGAAAAGTTTTGGATTTAACAATACCTCCCAAATTTGCAGAAATTCACAGGTCACTCTACCATGGTAACAACTCTCTGCTTCGCCACAACACGACCCCCAGACAGCAATGGGATGTACTTTCTGTCAGGGGCTGCTCACGACAGGCTCCTGAGTGTGTGGTATGTTACACCTTTACTAGCTAACCATAGCACACAGAGATACACCCATAATGATCATTTATTGTTTGTGTACAGTTGTTGCAATTTGGCCTATCTAATAATTAGGGATGCACCGATCCCAAATTCGACGTGCTTTTCAGATCAGGTATCGTTCAGGAGTGCATTTCCCGTACGAAACTCGCTATTTAACTACCATAATATGATGCATCGTTGAAGAAATCAACTAGCTAGTCACGAGTGATTCCCTAAACCATATCGCTGTGAATTGGTCATTTAACCACATTGGTTAATGATGTCACACAGATGGAGTAATAACTACTTTTAATGAACGTTTCAAATCGAATTAATGCAAGATGTTTTGCTATAAATTATGGACAGGGCATCTGAGGACTAATTCTCATTTTTCTCAGTAATTACTCAGTATATATAGAATATTATATATACTGTATATATCAATGTATACAGGGCTAGTATGAATTGTATAGATATACACCTAGGTATCGGATCAGTACTCGGTATCGGCCGATATCCTGAGTACAGGTATTGGGAAGAGAAAAGGTTATCGGAACATTTCTAATATACACCTAGGATGGCATCAGGGTATGTAAATCATGGGCAAATTTTCATTTTTGGGGGAACTGACCCAAACAATACAACCAAGACTGCTTGTTCATGATATTGTAAAAAACAAAACAAAAAACAGGCTCATTGAAATCTGAGTTTCAATAAAATGTCTGATTTAGTTCCATCTGTGCTTCTCAGGCAGGTGAGGTCCGATGGCAAGGACAAGAACTCAGTCGTGTCATTTACTCTGACAGATGAACCACAACACATAGATCTTCAGACATCCAGCCACAAAGAGGAGGTGAGGATTTAATGGGCTTAATCATTATCCATGATTGGAGTTATGTGTTTGGGTTATGACACCTCTCTGTATGTTTCTCAGGCTATGAGGTTAGCAGTGGTGTGTAAGGATGGTCAGCTTCATCTCTTTGAGCACTTTCTGAATGGGTGAGTCTGTCCATCCTCTGCTTATCAGTGTGAATGGTTATGCTTTAAACCAGGTCTGTGAAGCTCATGTTCATATTTTTCTTCCTCAGGATATGTAAGAAGCCACTGTCACCAGTGTGCTCCTTGCAGGTGTCCACTATGAAGGGAGACACACCTGTGCCAGTGCCTCTGCTAGCAGCAGCTTTGTGTGCAGACAGACAGAACCTAAAGCTGGCATACGGACATCACCTGCAGCCTGTGATGGAGAAAACTGTAAGTTCAGCAGAAATTGATCATTGATTTAAGTGGGTTATTCAAATGGTCAATTTTCTAACATGCCGCCTCTTCCACAGCCATTTAACACGTCAGAAAGACATGCGTGCTTAGTCCGAGATGTACTTTCCACACTTTCTCTCTCTGTAGACATGGCTGTCTCCAAGGTAAGACCCCATCTGTGCCATCAATAAATGCTTTGTTACATGTTCAAATGCATACGATCACTAGGGATGGGGGTTGTTTGCGGTATAACGGTACAAATTCTCCTTATAAGAATTAGTCTTCCCGCGATAATAATGATAAAGCCTTCTTGATTGACATAGAAAACAACTATGGCAGAAGGTAGACTTGATGCTAGGGTTGTGCAATATCACGGTTTGATCGTGGACAATTAAAATGTCTCCACGGTCTGCTTCTGAAGAAATATTGTAGTATTGTGAGCAATTTATCGGCGCTTTTCCATTACCAGTACCAGCTCGACTCGCCTCGGCTTGCTTTTTGCTCCGTTTTCCATTCTAGGCAGTAACGCCAGAAATAGTACCCGGTCGTCATAGCGACGTCTTTCGTTTCTCATTGCCCCATCAAGCTCTCGCTGGATCCTCTCTTCGGCAACCAAATAAAGGAAAGTCTGCACCTCCGGTGTATTTGACCACAGTGTATTCTTCTGAGTTGCCATAATAGTAGTAAGTTTAGTAACTATCTCTGGCCAAACTATTTAAAAATGGCTGGGTTATTCTGGATACTCCATCTGGTGCATGCAGTGATGACACAGTGAATAGTGACGATTCTCTCTGACCAATCAGCAGTCGGCATTGTTTTCTTATCACATTTTAGTATCACCTCCGCTTGCCTCAGCTCGCTCAGAACCTCGCCGGAGGCGATACAAAAAAAAAGTACCCGAAAGCAGGTACTGGTACAACTTTTACACAGTAGAAAACCAAAGGCGAGCTGAGGCGAATCGAGCTGGTACAAGTTAAAGTTAAACTGTTCTGGACAGTGGGGCTCCAGGAGCAGGATTGGACACCCCTGATTTAGAAGAAATGGAATCCAGTTACAGCATATGAATGTACACCACAGTTCAAAGTCGACAAGATTTATATTCTCTAAGGCTGTGTTAAATCAAAAGTAGTTATTTTAAAATATAATTTAATCATTTATAAGCTCCCTTTTCAGCAGCCATTACTCCATGATCCGTCAGAAATCTTTTGTTGCTGATTTGCTGCTCAAGAAACATTTCTTACTGTTATTATCAGTTAAAAACTGTTATTTTTGTGGAAATGCATTGAATAGAAAGTGAGAAAAGTGAAAGTGAAATCTTATGCAACAATGTAAATGTCTTTACTGTCACTCAAATTAATGCATCTTTGAATAAAAATGTTAATTTTTTTTAAAGAGAAAAGTTCCTGAGCCCAAACCTTTGAACAGTAGTGTATATGTAAAGAAAATAAAACCTCAAATCAAATTGTTAAATAAGTTCATGGTCAAATTACTAAATCAACTACCCATTTCCTCTGTAACACTGGTACGGTAATGGTTTAAAACAGTTTATTGACTGTGCATTAATTAGAATTTAATTAATGCTTTAATCTTATAGGTGAAGACACCAGTTGTTAATCAAAATAGCAAAGTTTTAATGCCAGGACAAACAGGACACAAGGCACCAATAAAATTAACTCCCAATGAAGCAGAGAAAAGGAAAAAAGAGGCCAGTACCACAGAGGTAAGACTTTGTAAAATGCTTAAATTTTATCACCCAAGAATTCAATTAAGGTATTTCTTAAACTGAATATATGAAAAAAAAACCTCTTCATCCTACTAGTTGTCTATCGAGGAGCGGTTGGAGCAGATTGAGTTGACTGGCGGCAAGAAGGGTGCTGCTAAAGGCTCGTCCTCCCTGCAGACGGACAGCTTTGCTGTACTGCTTGTTCAAGGCCTAGAGAGCAAAGACGAGAAGATCCTTAATGTAATTAACACTCAGATTGTTTTCTGTATATAGGCCCTTTGTCAATGAACGCTGTTCATGTTCTCATTCTGATTTGATTGATTCTAACAGAAAATATTTCAAACCAAAAAAGAGATATTGATAAAGAACACCGTTTCCCGGTTACCACCCCCAGCTATCCTGCCATTGCTGGAAGAGGTATGTCGACATTGTTAAAAAGTATTAAGTATTTTTAAACAAACTACAACAATCTTTAAAAAGATCTCTAAACTTTTTGATATTATATACATTAAATCTATGTTTTTTTTCTTTAGCTGTCCAGAAGATTGCAGGGGCATCCGTTTGCGTGAGTATATTCTTGCTTTTGTTTTTTGTTCCTTTTAAGGCATTGAACTTTTTGTAATGTGATTCTTTTACTGCGTGCAGGGCCTTGCTTATAGTTCAGTGGTTTAAGGCTGTACTCACACAACACGCATCATACTTGTCTTCGGTAAGTACGTGTGTACATCTATACCTGTCAAATAGATTTGCATAGATAATAATTGGTTGATAATATTTCTCACATTTTTGGGGCGGTTCCTCATTTGATCTGTTCGTCTTGTTGCCCCATAGCTGCCGGATCTAGTGTCTCAGTTGGGCTTGATCTACCATATGATTGAGAGCAGGGTAAAGTTATATCATCAGCTCAGCAGGCTTCATGGCAAATTGTTCCTGCTTATGTCACAGGTGAGCTGCTCAAACATGAGCAACCAGAACAAATGGCTGAAAGGGATAGTTCACCTAAGAAGGAAAACAGATTTTTCTCACTTTTGCATATATTACCACTAGGTGGCGACCAGCAGCACCTCTCAGAAAACTGATGTCGATCGCACAGCAAAACTGGTTTATGAAGAAGGTAATAAGCTCTTATTTTGTAGTAACCATTAGCAGTTTGTTTTTGTAGTAAAATACACTCAAATATAATGACCCAATAATATTGTATTTTAAACTTTTAAAAGTATTATTCAGGATTTAGCAGTAAGCTTTTTAGAAAACCTTTAGTATTTTCTTTTGCTTTCTGCAGTCGCCATTCATTGTTTACATGCACATTTTTTGCTTTAATCTAACTGAATTAATTCCGATTGGTGAATCTGAATGTAGTGTTTACATGAACGCTAGACAAGTGATCCGGTTTAATCTTAAAAGTGTTTATTAGTGTACCTATTTCGACTGATTTTACCCATCAAAATGTCATTGAATATTGTCACGGCAAAAATAGATAATAAACACCTTCCTTTTTTCTGCAGAGTCTTCAGATGAGGATGAAGGTTCAGAAGATGAAGGCCGTCCTGAGGATGACTCTGATGTAAGATGCCCTCTCACAGGTTTTCCTTCTGGGGTGTTTGGAGAGTGACATTATGGGATTGTTCTCATGTTGACTTGTCTTTTCAGAACTGGGAGGAGGATGAGACGACAATGGAATTGACAGAAGACAAAAAGAACCACAAAGAGGAGGATGAAGACGAAGATATGAAAGATGAATCAAAAGCAAATGGTGATTCAGATCTGGACCCTGAAAATGAAAGCGAGGAGGAATAATACCCCCCCTAAAGCACCCTTGCATTTATATATGATTTCATTTTATTTTTCATTTTGTTGAATTTTATTGTAACAAAACAAAAGGTTATGTTTTATAGAATTCCGATACACAATGCAGCCTGGACTTGTGGTTGTCTTTCTCAGAACAGTCATAAAGGGCATGTGACCCTCATTCTGGGTGACTGACAGCTCCTTGTGCATAGAGAGCACACACACATTTGAGGTCCATTTGTGACACTTTTCCTGTGACCTCAGAACTGCCTCTGTTTTGTTGCCCAGCTACAATGGGATACTGTGGGTTTCCCCAACTCGATCCCCCTGCTCGATTGCATCCTTAAACAGACGTCTGATGTCCCGGTGGTCCGAACATATGAGCTTATCATGATTATGCTCATCAGCATTTGTCCTCTTCTCACATCCTTGATTTATCTGTCGTTATTGCTCTCTTCGTCACAGTCATTTCTCATGTTTGATTTCTGTCCTGTGTGTGATTTCAGATGAGGTTTTTTTTACACCCTCTGCAGTCATAACCCAGTTCTTGGTCTCGAGAACAAAAAATGTGAACCTCTCCCATTACAACATATAAATATAAAAATATAAAACACAAAACCTTAGGCGTGTATGTTAATTATACAGTGGGTTGCAGTTGGCGTCAACCAAAACCTTTCATGCAAACAATATATCGGCGACTGTTGTACAGTTTAAATGAAATAAATACAGCTTTGTTCTCATCTCTTGTTTGGATTCATTTCATCTCACATTTTCTTTCCTGGCTCTAAATGACAGCAATGATGTGAAATGTATCAACCTGAAGACTGTCTGGATGCATGGCCTCTAAACGATTTCATCACCTATTTCTGGTTAGTGCAATCTGTTAATGTTTTTTTTTATAAATGCTTATTCAGTAGTCAAAAATGACTGGAAAAATATGTAAAAGATGAAAATCCCTGGGTCATTACCATAAGAAATGAATGTATTAATGGTTTTTATCCAGTCAGCACAAGTGATTTACAGTTTTTAGGATACAGTTGCTCTCCTCAGGTGTTCATTGTACAGGTACATCTAAAAATGAATTGAATATGAAGTTGTTGTTTTTTTGATTATTTAATTATACAAAGGAAACTTTCATAGATTTTAGGTTTATTGCATGGAAAGAAAATTATTTCTAGCAGTTTTTCTAATTTGGGTACAGCTAATCAAAAATCCAGTATAGCAAGATATCAGACTACGTTATAAGATCAATCAAAGGATTTTTGAAGGGCATGTGCTGAAACTGAAAAAGGGCACCCCCCTGATTTTTCTATCAAGATTAGTAAGCCTTCATAAAAAAGGAGGATATGGTCACATCTTCATGACAAATAAAAAAATAAAAAAAAGTCTCAAAAGCTTTAGATTAATTCACTATTAATAACAACTATAATAATAAGAATATAGATATACAAGGGCTTCTTTAAACCTTCTTTATTTCAACAGAAACCTTCTCGAGTCAAGTTTATGACTTCACTGTGATCCAATGCGTTGTGGAGAAGTCTCTACTCTATGCAAAGGCTTCAGAGTTGGTTCTTAACCGGCTCAAGAACAGAAAAAAATTATGAAATAGTGTGAAAAGTAGAGTTGCAGTGAAAAGCATTTCTGAAGGATCACGTACGTGACACTGAAGAGTACTGACCTGGAGTAATGATACTGAAAATTCAGCTTTGACCACAGCATTAAATTACATTTTAAAATATATTAAAATAGAAAACAAGTATTTTAAATTGTTAAAATATTTCACAATAAAAAGAACTGAAAAAAATGTTTTTGCTTATTTTGGATCAAATAAATTAAGCCTTGGAATGAATTAAATCATGAATTAGCCTACATTCTGCATTATAAAATATAAAGATTTCATAGTGATCTTCTTTGCTGTTTTTTTTTTCAGTTACTACTACAACATTACTATAGTAAAACCATGTTTTACTACATTTATATATGTGAGGATGACCGGAGAATATAGAATACTATAGAATAAAAAAATTACATAGAATACGTGCATATTAACAGCATTGAATTAACCATAATTTAATATTATAACCATAACATGATTAAATGTTAAATGAAGTATCAGCAATCATAAATCAAGAAATAGCCTATAGAAATATATGTTACCTAGGCGACAGGCCCGGATTGGCCACCTCCTGGCCAATTCTGGTACATGCCAGAAGGTCCGGTGTGATTTTCTATTGTTTTGGGCCGAGACACTAGGTGTTTCTCAATGTCAAGGATACTTCCTTGGCAGGACGGGTCCTTCCAAGTCATTTCCTTCAGAGGCTAGGCAAGGGTCCTCTTTAGCGTTCGGAGAACATGTAAATGGAACAGGCTAGCAAGTGCACGTCATTGCGTCATTACATCAGTGAAAGGTCCGCTTCGGCGCTGCAAAAATCATTGTGCCGGTGTACTGCACTGTTTAAATACACTTGACAGTCCTTATTTTGTCTTGTCAGTCCTCATAAATAAATAAATAAAGGGATAATGTATAACCAGGCGGTTGTTATAGTGAATACAACCCCGCAAACTCTAAAGCAGAGGGGTCTTGATCAGCCGGTTGTATTCGCTGTAACAACCGCCTCGCTATACATTTTCCCACTTATAACATGGCTACCTACCAAATAAATCAATAATTTGACACAAAATATTGATTTAAAAAGGAGTTTATTCATTCAAAAACGATTATATTACCGGAGTTAACAGAACTAAGTTACCTCCATATAGCAACATGATCTAACGTTAGCTGTTAAAACACATGCAATTGTAAAATATGTGACCAACAAAAAAGGCTATGAAAAAGTTAATCACCAGTAAAAGGGAACAGCTTTAAATCCCCTCAGCAAATTTGAGCCGATATGTTAAATAGTTTAACAAACATTAAATAAATGGCTAAACTGAAATTATACTTGCTTACATTTGAAAGCATATTGCCGTTATCACTCCGACTCCGCTAACGGTCGACATTTTTTTATTTTTTGAACAAGATAGCAAAGCTGCGCATAGGATTGTGGGTGATTTAAGAGCGCGAAGGCTACACATATGCATCCTTTCCTGTGTATGGGATATTTTCCGAACGAAGGACTCAGTCCTTGGTTGAAATTCTGAGGATCCTCGACATTGGAACAGTCCTTCGACGGACGTCGATGACGTAGCATCCTCGAAATTCCGGCTTCCGAGGATCCTTCCTTGACATTGAGAAACGCCTACTGATAGTTGCGTGTTCTGAGTCAGTTAACACAGTCAGAGCGTAAAAATATGGCTCCAACAAACAACTCCACTTTCCAAGTATTTGCAAACTAGTGGAATGGATTTGCTCACGGCCCATCGCTTTGTCACAAGCACACAAGAAGACAATCTGAAAAAATATGCAAGGGATTTTAAGGGGGTAGGCTAAAGACAGCAACAGACGCATTTGTGCAATGGGCCAATGGAGAATGGGCTTTAGTTTATTCACAGCTGCACTACATGCTTTTTTTGGTAACAGCCACTAGATAGCGCTTCGGTAGCGCGGCAGCCATATCGGGGTGAAAATTCCAACTGGAGTTACTGGACAACAGCACAGATAACAGTTTTTTGAGGTAGCCTAGTTTTTTCTTGCATTAGTGAGTATTTCTGCTGCTGGGCGCTGGTGTTGCAATGGGACGTTCTATTGGCTTTCACTTCTTGTCAATATACGTTCTTTGCTTAAGCCAGCTCCTTGTTTCCTGTCTGCCATTATTGGCCTTATTTGATTGGCCTCATTAATTGATTAATTCAGGTGTGTCTAATTATTGTTGCCGTGACTACTGAGGACCGTCAGGCACACCTGAATCAAACAATTTGGCCAATAATGGACAGGAAACAAGGAGCTGGCAGAGAAAGTCTAATATGACTGGCTTAAGTTCAGGGTGTGTGAGACAGACGCAGAGGTGGAACATGCCAAACCGGAGACCAAAGAAGACAAAAAAAGATGCCAGACGAGTTATGTAATGACACAACCATGCTGACAGCAAGTATGAGGTACAAGTGCACAATGTCATTCTGGATACCATCATTGAAAGTATTTCCCGACGATTTGTTAAAAACAGAGAACACCGATTTCGCCCTGCTTGATCCCCAGAATTTCAATGACTTGAAATGTAACGGTGTAGCTACCTGCAGACGCACTCAATGCCCTTAGCGCCAAACTGATCAGACACGATAGCAGAGCAACTCCTGAGGCCTTACAGGGTGAACTACTTAGCCTGGCTACGCACTGGGACAAGCTGAAGGTGTCTGTGCGCGAAGAGTAGGCTATCTGACCAAGATGAGTACCGAGGAAGATGATGAGGAGAGTCCAGATGAAGAATGGGATGTTGTGAACAAATCCTGCCAATCTTGCAGAAAATGTCCCATCTGTTGTAATTATGTCCTACAAAGGTACCTGCTCACTGACTCCTATCTAATCGGACTTGGATACAAGTTTCTGTTAACTCTGTCTGTGACACAAGTTGCATGTGAGCGAAGCTTTTCCACCCTAAAATTAATCAAGAATCGATTAAGGAGCACAGCGGAGGAGCATCTTGAAGCCTTTATGTTGATGGTAATCGAAAAAGAGACTCTGGTTTCTTTGGACACGGATTGCATCATTGAAAGGGGAGAGGAGCGCGCTGATGCAAGCTGCTGATAAGGTAGGTCATGCTTCTTTTTATCATACCCATTTTCCGCACTAGGCTATACGGCGAAAAAATATACTCGGGTGCGTGTGTTTTTGGCCGCTGTGCCATGCTCGTGTGCGTGTGTTTTTGGCCGCTGTGCCATGCTCGGGTGCGTGTGTTTTTGGCCGCTGTGCCATGCTCGGGTGCGTGTTTTTTCTGGTCGCTGTGCCATGCTCGGGTGCGTGTTTTGGCCGCTGTGCCATGCTCGGGTGCGTGTTTTGGCCGCTGTGCCATGCTCGTGTGTTTTTAGCCGCTGTGCCATGCTCGGGTGCGTGTGTTTTTGGTCGCTGTGCCATGCTCGTGTGCGTGTGTTTTTGGCCGCTGTGCCATGCTCGGGTGCGTGTGTTTTTGGTCGCTGTGCCATGCTCGTGTGCGTGTGTTTTTGGCCGCTGTGCCATGCTCGTGTGTGCTGTGAGGGTCCGAAATAAACTTTTTGGCTCACCTGCCACGGGGACTATATGAAAAAATCCACAGCAAGCATTTTTTTTTTTTACCGGCCAAAATAATAAACAGCCTTTTTGTGTCACATATAGGCTACATTAATTTATATATAGGTAGGCTATATAAACATTTTTGTCATTATATTTCTGGCCTATTATATTCCATTCTTACTTTTAAATACACACATATTACACAATTTACACACATTAAATTAATATTTTTGTTGTTGTGTTGTGGCGCCTATGAAAATAGTTCTGTAAAAATTAAATGTATCAATTGTATATTAAATAAATAAAATGTAAATAAATAATAAAATGTATGCAATAATAATAATATAGGCCTAGTATAATTATATTTTAAAAAATAGTTTTACTCTGCCTATTTTTTACTCCATTCCCTGACTAATCCGATCAGAAACTGAAGGACTGGGAATATCCATAGACAGTAAAAGGAAATATCAGTTGTTTTAACCATTCATTAAAATGAATCGGTAGGAGTCATTAGTTCGCGAATTTTTCCTGCCACACTTCTTCCTTCCAATCAACTTGATATGCTTGACGATGATCGTCTTCTGGACAACTGTCAAGTCAGCAGTCTTACCCACCGTTTGTGGTTGCATAACTAGAACTAAAGAGACTGGTATATTTATAACAGGTACAGTTACACACTTTACTGTTTTCTCCTGACCATAGATGGCGCAACATCCTTAAATTTGTCACCTGAAAAATCCTAAAAATTTCATCTGAAACAGTTTTGAGGTGAATGGGGATTTATGACATTGTATTATATTGAATATCAACGTTTTTTTTTTTTTGTTTGTTTTTTTGTGGAGAACGTTACTGCTTTTAGATTTGTGGGGTAAAAGTTTTTTTTTACCGAGATTTTACCCCATCTTACCCCTCTTTAATATTTGAAATTTTGTCATTTTGTAACTAAATTAGCAAATATCACAATAGCTGACGCATCATCATCATCATTCACATGCTAAACATATCTAAATATGTTACAATTTGAAAGTAGGCCTAAATCCAGATTGTTCTTAAGGGGGCCATCTTCCCCATCCTACCCTGCTGTATGTTTAATGTTATCAAACTTAAAATTAAATATTTTGAGACAATATGTTATCCGTATCAACATTGAAAATACAAATGTTGCTCGAAACATTTTAGTTTATGAGTCTAATATAGGCCTAAATGTATTACAAAACTCAAAGCGTCGCTCATGATGTTCTCCACTAGGTGGCGTCGATGTGTACACTTCATCACACGTGTCACGGTTGTGTTTGGTTTAATGTTAACAGTTCGCCAGCCCGACCCTGTACAACAGAATCACGGCGCTGTGACTTCAGTGAAGACGACTGTGAATCCTCAGACTGTAAGTAGGCTATACACTAAATAATCATTCGTTGGTTTTATTAATACATCTGGTGTTAATATATGATTATCAAGTCTCATCTACACATTCCGTAAGTTTTTTTTTAAAAAGTCAAAAACTTTTAGATGGCTTTTTGTAGATGCATATTTGTGAATCGAGTCGACAGTTTAAAATATGCGGCGATTGTACACAATATAGCTACAAAACATTAGAATAAAAGTCTCAATATATTTTTTCGTTTAATCGCATCTTATAAAGTTGAATTATAGCCTAAAGGCATTTCTAAACAGTTTTTGCCTGAATAGTGAAACACAAACAGGATTTTTACCATTGTCTTGTTTATTCTTATAATTGTTTGATCACAGCTCATTTTATGATAAAATAAATAAAGCATGCAATGTTAAGTGAACTTTTTTTGGTGGGCAAACGCTGCTTAAGTGAAAGTTTAGATAAATGCTAATGAGCCCCCTTCATTCAGATGTAACGTTATTTAGTATCATTAATAGCCTAGAAATATAAATGACTGCACATCACTAGCAATTATTTTAAAGGCTTTAAAAGCAACATAAAGTAAGTAAATGTATTAATAAGGTACTGCTTGTAATTATAAGCCTGCCTTCAAATTCCACACTCAGTTGCATACAATAGAACTTGTTTAAATATAACTTTCTAAAAGATTAAAGACCTCCTGCTAATGTGTAGTTTAACATTATATAACAAAAACGACCCAAATAAATTGTAATGAGTGATAATGGCAAGTTTCTTTGAGATGTTTTGTCTAAATCACTCTCTTTATCTCTACACCCCTCCCTTCCGGATGAAAGGTATTCAGGTGAGATAACCTGATCGCTCGCCAGGTGCCATGAATTGGGCTTTCCTTCAGAATCTCCTGAGCGGGGTCAACAAGTACTCCACCGCTTTCGGTCGTGTCTGGCTGTCCATAGTCTTTCTTTTCAGGATCATGGTCTTCGTTGTTGCTGCAGAGAAGGTGTGGGGCGACGAGCAGAAAGACTTTGCATGTAACACTGCTCAGCCTGGCTGTCACAACGTCTGCTACGACCACTTCTTCCCGGTGTCCCACATACGACTGTGGGCGCTGCAGCTCATATTCGTCACCTGCCCATCATTACTCGTGGTCCTGCATGTGGCGTACCGCGAGGAACGCGAACGCAAGCAACGCCTGAAGTACGGTGACGACTGTCAGCGATTGTACATCAACACTGGAAAGAAGCGCGGTGGTCTTTGGTGGACGTACGTCCTATCGCTGGTATTTAAGATGGGAGTGGATGTGACCTTTGTGTATCTGCTATATCACATCTATGAGGGCTATGACTTCCCCACCATGGTGAAGTGTTCTGAGTCTCCCTGCCCTAATGTGGTCGACTGCTTCATCTCTCGACCCACAGAGAAACGAATATTCACCATCTTCATGGTGGTGTCAAGTCTGGTGTGTATCCTGCTCTCGCTCGTCGAGACACTCTACCTGGTGGGCAAACGCTGCTTTGAGTGTGTCCACAGGGTGCAGGGGTCACGGCAGGTAAACAAGGCAAGGTCCATTGCAAACTTGAGGGGCTCAAATATTCTTTTGGAGACAAACAGCAAGAAACTGACGAGGAATGACCAGCCAGCACCAGCATACAGTGTGGTCATCTCATCTTAAAGAAAATATGAAAATAAATAAATAAATACTTTGGCCCAATGTGGGACTTCAAGAGATGGAAAATATTCTTCACGTTCACCACGATGTGAACTTGAACCAGACTGACTCAATGGACGGTTTGCAATAGAGGATGCTGCTTTTATGCTTACACTATATCCACTGGATCTTTTTGCTGGAAAAAAAGTTGTGGCCTGATAAAAAAAAACTTTGTATATTTGAAAAACGCCATCATTCAGGTTGACACTGTCTTTAGTCTGACTAAAGCATGTCAGTTCAGGGTTTTGGGTGTGGTGTGGCTTCTGTTAGGCCAAGCTCCAGAACACCAGTGGGCACTTTGGTCAAATAACAAATACAAAACACTTGGTATAAGACCAGATAATTACTATTAAATACTACATATTTGCCAGTTTTTGACACTAACAAGCAAAACGTGACTTCAAATGATGCTAAATAACTCTTCAGTTCACATATTTTAATAATTGTTCAATTGTACTGATTTTTTGTGTGTGCAGGAAACAAAAAGGCCATTATCTATGAAAACCTGTTTCCATCTTAATAATTCACAATTTGAAAAATCTGTCATCATTTACTCACCCTCATGTCATTCTAAACCCATTTAAAATGGGATCCAAAACAACATTTCACCCCAGTGACTTCCATTGTATGAACAAAATACAGTGAGGATTTCTTTTTTTTTTTTTTTTTTTTCAAAACATCTTTTGTTTTCCACAGAAGAATGTAAGTCAGACTGGTTTAGA
Source organism: Pimephales promelas (assembly GCF_988280905.1). Lineage (NCBI taxonomy): Eukaryota > Metazoa > Chordata > Actinopteri > Cypriniformes > Leuciscidae > Pimephales > Pimephales promelas. The sequence continues at coordinate 21,887,894 of NC_142783.1, forward strand.
ATGACATGGCAGTGAGTAAATAATCACTGCATTTTTATACATTTTTATAAATTTAAATTTTTGTGTAGACTATCCCTTTGAATATCAGAATTCTGATTCACAATGTGACTTTATAGGTCGCAAATTATTTCTTATTTTAGTTTAAACTCATCTCATAATTACCTTTTCTATTAATTCTTTGAGGCGGAAACAGGTTTGATTATCTTCAATCGGCTTTTACTTGAAAAATTGTTTTATTCTGTTGGATGTAAGAACAGCATGCAAAGATGTCTACATTTCTTTTCCATCTATTTACAGTCATCACATACAGCACATGCTGTTAAACTCAACACATTTTTACAAATACATCCCCAAATCCATTATTTTGTAAACCTAGAAAGTGAGCCCTAATTTATACTTCAATTTGAATGTAAATTTGTTTACAAATTTGTCGATTTTATTTTTTATTATTACTATTCAATATTTTGTCATTTTTGCTGAGTTATTTTTTTGTATATTAGCTGGTGTGTGTATGTGTGTGTGTGTGTGTGTGTGTGTGTGTGTGTGTGTGTGTTTATGCTAATGTGTGCATAAACTGTGGTGCTTCAATCCAATATTTTCCAAGAATTTGCAGTATTTAAAATTTCAAGAATTTATTGATGAAGACTGTCAACACTGCCAAGATGAGCAAATTCAAAAGAGGCTGTTTAGCCTGTGTGTGTGTGTGTATGAGAGAGAGTTCTTCATTCAGTGATAAACATGTATCCATAAAAGTAAACATTCTCTGAGGTTCCTCTGTTTGTATGCTAAACTTTCGGGATTCTTTCCTCATTGCTGTGTTTAGAGTTGTTTACATTTGAGATACATTAAAATCTGCTTTTCTATTTTCTTACAATCTGTTGCCTATTTAAATCAGTGATGTCTGACTTTAGAGGAAGCAGATGAAAGCTGTGACTTTGCTGTTTGCAGATTTGATTTAACTTTTAAAACCAGTTAGGCCTACTGTTCGGCATGTGAGTGTGCTGTGGAGCAATAAAATGGCAAGAATGAAAATACACAGAGATAAACATCATGTGCTGTGTCGACATGACATTTCATTTTCTGCATCAAGCTGCAAAATGGCAAGACAGAATGAGAAAGAAATCTAGTTTAATTTTTAATGTACTTTCAAGGAAAATATAATTCTTCATATATATATGAAGAGTTCAGATGCAAAAGCCTCTAAGTGCCATTTGAAATTTTCTTCTAGAATGATAATTTTTATCAAGCTTGTATATTTAAGTTCAGTGATTTCACTTAAATGGCAATGATAATTACCTATTAATTGTTATTTAAGTGAAATTACTGAACTTAAATATGCAAGTTTGATAAAAATCATCATTAAAGAAGAAAATTTCAAATGGCATTTAGAGGCTTTTGCATCTGAACTCTTCATATATATATATATATATATATATGGAGAGAGAGAGAGAGAGAGAGAGAGAGAGAGAGAGAGAGAGAGAGAGAGAGAGAGTGATTTTGCAAATGCCTGTCACACTGTGGAATAACAAACCACTTTTCTGAAAGAATCTTTAGGCCGTTTTGTAACTATTTCAACTTCCGCTAACACCATTCAGTAATCACACCTTTCAGTAGATAACATTACCCCAAGACAAAAAAAAAAAAAATGTCCCTCCCTGTTTCACTACCAGTGTACCTCAGCCTGTCTCTCTCTATTATTCTTCATATCTTCGTAACCTCTGTACAGTGAAAGGGTAGGGTCGATGTAGTTAACTTCATGTTGAAGCAGGTTTTGTAAGTCACATAAGGCGTAGAAACCGATCCAACGAGTCTCTTTCCTTTTTTAACACAACCGACATTCCACTCCCTGTTGACTGGGTTCTTGCTTTACTTCCTCCATCTCTTTTCATCATCGTTAATGCTTCAATTCACAAATACCAACATTTGGTAATCATACATATTCTGTATATGCACTGGTGTATGTTTAACTAATGTTTTTGTTGGTAAAAACCAAATTTAGAAGTTCAATTCAGTATACAAATGCAAATCCAAATGAGGTTAATCATTTCCCCACATAAACAAGAAGTGTAAACCATTTGAAAAACTTTAAAACAGACCTGACTGATCTGGTTCAGTGTTTCTTCTGCAATGTTTCATAATGTTTCCTCTTGAGGAACAAACAAGTTCAGACAGCTCACATGGCCTGAATAAGTCAAAGCAGGCATGATTTCTTTTAATACTTTGAAAACACATTAAAAGGAAGACTGGGAGTCCTGTAAAAAAATTATGGATATTTTTTTTTTTTTAACTAGAGCTTATTGAATGCCCCAAAGCAGAGAATGAATCATCATCTTGTGGATGTTTTAGCAGTGAGTCAGAGGGCTTCACACGTGTGACCGGACAGAATTTCTCTTTGCTTTGATGGCAAAACCACAGAGAACTTTCCTGTGGAAAACTCAACTTTTGGCTTACTTGGAATCAAATCTGCAGTCTTTTTTATTACTATCCCAAATCCTTAACCATTAGATTCCCACCACCAGCTAAAACTATAAATAAACTCACATCCAAACCAAATGAAGGGCTTTTGCCAAGGATTTTCCATAGCAAAAGTTGCTTGGGATACATAAACAATAATTACCCAAGATAATTAGTACCAAATTCTCAGCATAACACTAAAAGGGTCTGACAAAATATTAAAAGTATGCCTCCGCAGACCCACTATTCAAGTTTCTAGGCAATAAAAAGTAAAAAAAAAAGAAACATTTAAAGCTATTGTTCAGGACGAGGTGTGGTCCTTTACGTGACTAGGGAGCACAGACATTCATGGACAAGTTTGAACAGAGAAGCCTGCAGACGTTGGCAACTCCACAAACCACTAACAAGCAGTGTTTGGTTGACAGAGCTGTCCAAACAAAGGGAGTCTTATTTATTGAGCAATAAGATGGAAAATGTTACTAGGCTTCACAGGCAAGGGTTTCCTATTTGTCCCCACAAACATATACAATGCAGTATCATCATGTTAACTGTAGGGCTATACAAAACAACAACAAAAACTTGATGGAGTCATATTACCAAGTACATTTAGACACTGAAACTTCAGAATAGGAACAATGTTACCAATGTTCAACAATGTTCACCACATTGGACATTTAAGATAATAGGCTACACGGGAATGCATGGTGATTTTACGGGCATTTTACTTAGCCTACTTACTTACACACACACATATATATTTTAGGCTATGTGTTATTATATTAACATGCTATATCTTTAAAGTAAGATGTTTATAGTAGGCTACAGTGTCCTTTTCTCTGGATACTGAACTCCACCCTCAGTGAGGCGTGATAACTAAACCAGTTCCACAAGGAAGAATGAGAAGAGAAGAGTTTAGCCTTTGAATTAGCCTACAAGAGAACAGAAACATCCAACGTAAGTAGTAAACTTTGTTTTGGGGCAATTTGTTCAAATGACAATCATCGGCGCTTGTAGTGAAGTATTTAATCACTGTAATTCACTCGTTTCCGTTCATTTACCTTCATATGGATTTTCTGCTTGATCAAGAATTGAGGGCAAAGAGGTTTAACATTAAGAATAGCAATTAAACATTCGCTTACGAAACTTTCGCTTTTAGTCGGTTCAATTTTTTAAAGCTCTGTCACAATTATCTCATTATAATAAATATGCCTGCCTTAACAAAAATGAATATTTATAAATTATAATCAGTGTTAATAGTATAAAACCGCGAATGGTAACGTTAGCCTAATTAAAAACGAAAACCGCCGACAGCCGTAGCAAATAAATTCTGGACATAAAGTAGCGAGAAAGAGAGCAGCACTCGTTTTACTTTGATTAACGTTACAGTGTAGAAAAAAAAAAAATACAGACTAACATCAGCATAAGGGTGACCAACAATCCTGTTTTCCTAGGAGCAGCACTCGTTTTACTTTGATTAACGTTACAGTGTAGAAAAAAAAAAAATACAGACTAACATCAGCATACATAGGGTGACCAACAATCCTGTTTTCCTAGGACATGTCCTGTTTTCATGTTCTGTCCTGGCAGTTTTTAATAAATATATATTATATTATATAGCCTATTTTTTAATACAGAAGAGACATTATGTCTATCATTATTTCATTCATTATTTTTAAAACCTGTAATAAAACATGTTGAGTAACCTCTGAGAAGCCTATCATAATTTGTGTCTTGTTATATAATCATTTTCTATTCATACAGAGGAGCAGCCTACTTTAAATGTATTGAAATTAATAAGGCATCACTGAATAAATTTAGAGTATAATTTGAGAGTATAAGGTTTGTCGGGCTGAGTGTCCTGGTTTTTGGTAATCAAAATTTGGTCACCTTAATACAGATTCAACACGTGTAGCTACTACATCGCCTACTTAAATATCATCAAATGTTAAATCACATTCATTCAGTTGAGGGAAAAATGTTATGGGTCTGTCACGTTTCAAAATAACAAACGAGCACCATAAAAGTATCTTTACTCTGTAGACTATTTAGCCTTCTGAAGTCATACAATAACATTCTGTGACTAACAGATTAACAATTAAGTCATTAATCACTGTTAATTCTCCTACTCGTGAACTGCTGTTTTCAGATCATTAAGTTAATATAGGCCTATTCATTGATATTCTTAAAAAATAGCTTTGGGGGCCGTTTACACAACACCATTTTCAACTAAAACTGGAAAACTTTTTAATGTGTTTTGGTCAGTTATTTACACGCCAACTGCGTTAGCAGAACTTCACCTGCTGTTAGCATCCCATTGACTTCTATTCATCTTGGCATCACTTTGATAGCGAATACATTACATCTTTACATCTGAGGCGTTCAAAGACTTAATTTGTCCATTATTTATTTCTAAAGAAACACAACAATGTATAAAATGCTCCATTACTTTGTATCTTACGTTACGGCCACGTAGAAGCCGTTTTTGTAAAAATAGGCTAAAGATGGCGTCTTAACCACGGGACTTTTACACAATGCAACGCAAGTGAAGTTCTGCTACAAGATGTCAGCTCCTGCGAGGCTTCAACTTCTGGTTGATGGATTACCCCCTTGGGTCGCTGTCTATATTTCTAATCTGTCGAAATCGCGGCACCAATCAGAAACATTCGGGCAGGCTTTACACGATGACGACAGCACAGCGACGGTGAAGCAGATTTTGTACATTCACAAAGGTGGATGCTGCTGTTGAACTAGGGGTGTGACGGTTAGTTGAGTTCACCCATTGTGATTTTTTTTCCTCCTGTTTTTTTCTATCAGACAGATTCAGTGTCGAAGAGGATCAGAGGAATAATTCAGAGAAGAGTAAAGTGAGTTGTCTTTGCCCTGAGCCATGGACTGGAAGACTTTTCAAGCCCTTCTCAGTGGGGTGAACAGATACTCCACTGCGTTCGGCCGCATCTGGCTGTCTGTGGTTTTTGTGTTCAGAGTGATGGTTTACGTTGTAGCGGCCGAGAAAGTTTGGGGCGATGAGCAGAAGGACTTTGACTGCAACACCAAGCAGCCTGGCTGCTCGAATGTCTGCTACGACTACTTCTTCCCCATTTCCCACATCCGACTGTGGGCTCTGCAGCTCATCTTCGTCACTTGTCCGTCGTTGATGGTCGTCATGCACGTGAAGTACCGTGAGGAGCGCGAACGCAAGTATTGTATGAAGCATGGTGATAAAGTCAAGCTCTACGACAACACAGGGAAGAAGCACGGTGGACTGTGGTGGACGTACTTGATCAGCCTTTTTGTCAAGACCGCCATCGAGATCTCATTCTTGTACATCCTTCATCACATCTATGACAGTTTCTACCTGCCACGGCTGGTGAAGTGTGAAGTCCAGCCATGTCCCAACATTGTGGACTGTTACATTGGCCGACCCACAGAGAAAAGAGTCTTCACCTACTTCATGGTTGGAGCTTCGGCACTCTGCATAGTGCTCAGTGTCTGTGAGATCATCTATCTGATCTCCAAACGAGTCATTCGCTGTGCCAACAAGTTTAAGAGATCCCACAGAAGTAGCACACCGCTTGATGGACGATTCCGAGACGAGGACAGCAACTGCACGCTTCCTATGCATGAGTTGGACAGAAAACCCCATTATAAGACAGAGTCTAAACCAGACTTTAAATCGGAGTATAAACCTGGGTCTAAACCGCAGTTTAAATCTGAAGTCAAGCCAACATTTAAGCCAGCCTACAGGTTGAGCGTGGACATGAGAGCTTCTGCTCCAAATCTCTCAGTACCTATGTACAAGTTGCAGTCTGATATCCTCTAAAGAACATGTTTCCCTCTGTGTCAAGTATTCACAAAGTCACACAGAGTTGTAAAACAGGCTTTAAAGGTCTGGAGAATCCCAAAGTCTTTCGTTGTCTATCAAGACCTTTTGAACTGTCAGTCTTAGGTGTTTGACATTTTGCAGAAGGTTCTGAAATTCTGTGTGCCAAATACATTTCCTTGAAAATAGCAGGGATAAAATGTTTTGCCTAATGGCGAAGTGGGGATTAATCAGTATTTTGATTTCACTGCTACCTGGGTTCAAACCTGGAATAACAGCTCAAATGACAGAGCATTATCACAATGATCCTAAGAAGTAGTGCTGACGAAAGCATTCATTTTCTTCTGATTCATTCTTCTCATCATTTCTTTGAAAGAACAAAGGTGAAAAATTGCGAAAAAGCAAAAGAGTAATCAAATAACCAGGAAGGCATTCATAGAGAACACACCTTACAAAACCCACCTCTGTCTTCACACGCACGACGAACGATAGGAGGAAGAGTGGTTGTATTGTATGTGAGATGTAATGAAAATTCCTCATGTGTCATTAATTGTTTACTATGTATCATTTCTCAATGTCCTGGATTTGTAGTAAAGATCAGAATCAAGTTTCATTGTTGAAGCTGTTTTGACTATCACAGTTGACTATCAGAGATTGTAGTTGATGTTTATGTGCGAAGACTCCTGAACTCTATATAAAACTCAAATTCTTATGCTGGAAAAAAATGAGTGGTATATAAAATAAACCACAGTGTCTAAAGATGGACAACAGTGGAAAGTTTTTTTTTTTTTTTTTTACTATTTGTTGTAAAAGACTGTGGACTAACCTCTTCTGATCTACACTTGGCAAGCATTTGTAAGAATCTGAATTTGTTCAGACTTGCTGTTATGATATATGATATATGTTATGAATATGTTACATATTTTTGCTGAGGTGTTTCATGCTGTATATGCTGCCTTTGTATAAAGAAAAATTCAATCAATGCACTGACATATTATTTTATGAAATATTTTCAGGTTATTGTTTAAATAGCTTTTATGACAATATGAGATGGTTTTGTAAATTGAGGAAGTTTTAAAAAGTTTATTCATTTTGATACTCTGTAAATAAAGTATAAAAGAACCATTTTGTCACATTTTTAAAAGATTTAACAGTGCAAATGTTTAGGGCCAGTAAGATAAAAAAGAAAGAAATGAATACTGTTATTATTCAGTAAATTGATCAAACCACAATAATACATTAACTATAGTCTATGGATAGTGAAAAAAATATACAAAAAATGGATCAGGGTTTCCTTTAAAGTAATGCTGTCCAAAATAATATTTTAATAATCAGAATGATTCCTGAAAGATCATGTGACTCTGAAGACTAGAGTAATGATGCTGAAAATTTACCTTTGCAATCACAGGAATAAATGACATTTTAAAATATTCAAATATAAAAGCGATTTTAAATTGTAATAAAATTTTTACAAAATTACTGGTTTCTGTATTTTTGTTTTGACTGCTTTAAAAAAAAGTTTAGTTGCTTCAAAATCTTAATGGATCAAAATCTCTGGAACCCTACCCAATGTATAGGTACCTTTTGGACATATGAACACCATCAAATTAAAAAATGAAAATTGTGTTTCATATAGAGACATTAATAGAACGTTTTTTTTTTTTAAAGTCATTCTTCAGAATAATCGCATATATGCAGCTCCCAGCCGTACATTTACGCCACTTACTGATGAAAGTACAAGAACGATTTGATCAAATTTTAACTGCTGATGAACCTTAGTAATACATGAACTGTAAAATATGTTTTTGAGGGTGTGTCTATGATGTCAAACAAAATGCATAAATATACAAGAGTTGTTGATCCAGTACATCAGCCTTCAAAAGATAAGTACATTCTTTCCTCTTGGCAAGAAGATTCCAGTTTGATACAATTGTAAAAAGAGTTAATCTGCCTGTCAGCCTAACCAGCCTAACCAGCAAGATGATTCCAGTTTTTTGTTCGTCACAGTTCAGCTGTCAGCCTAATCAGTTTTTTTAGTCTAAACATAAGTTTCCCACATTGCATAAGGACTCATAAAATCACTTTTTTCATTTTCTTGTCTTTAATCAATACAATTAATTACATCAATTAAACATCATAAACTGTGACCAAAAAAGATCAAGAAAAAAAATCACACAATGCCAGTTAACAACACAAAGAGAAACAATAATAAGCCGTTTCACCCACAAGACAAGTCTAAAAACCTTTAGCTTTAGCTTGATTTCTGCCTGTAACAAACATTTGCATTTACAGTTGCTTGCAAATGTAAAGGGATTTTCCTTCAATAATTTTCCTCAAACTATTCAAGTTTTTTCCTGGAGAGGAACAAAATTCACCAGTAATCAGTTATCATATTGTTGCATCAATTCCACTCCCAGAGAGTCTTGTAATGAGTTTGTTATGACTACCAGTTTTGCAATGCATTTTACTAGTAATAACAGACACTTCCGTTTCAAAATTAGCCAAATTGGCACTCGCAGACACATATCTGGGGATGTTAGACATAAAAATGTGTGACGCCTCATTCCATGTGGCATTACAGTAGTTATAATAAATTATCAACATTAGTAATGTGATTCAGTCTAACCAGCGAGACATTTGCACCTGTATTATTAACAATATTCAGCAAAGTCAAATTAGGTCCATTTCAAGCATTTATTGTTTAGGCATCATAAATGAATCTTACTTCAGCTGTACATAAAACACTTAATTATTTATTAGAAATAAAAACTCTGTATTTATTGATTGGCTGTCATCAGTTATCAAGGCACAAGAGAACATTTTTGGTCTGTCTAGTTGTGAATATTAGGTGATACAAAGTTCACGAGCTTCCGTTTACACCACCAGACTAATTCCCACATTCACAGAACAGATGTGTTCATCCGCAGACTAGCTTCACTGTGATTAGAGATACTTATTTTAAATATGCTGTAAATTAAGAGGGTTCTCTGCATACTAAGGGATAACACCGTATGACCCTCACAGTATGACCCTCCACAAGAGTGAACCCAGACTACGATCACTAAGAAGAGAAAAAAGACTTCAGAGTTTGCAGGAGGCCTGAGCAACTTTTGAATTTGTTCTTCTGTTAAGTGAATTGCAGATGTACGAGCCAGCATCCAACAGTTTGGGCAAGTCCACTCCCTGAAACACAGAAACAGCAGCCTGTGATGACTGGGTGGTATAATCGATTAAAAATATTTTTTTACCCAGAAAAAACCCAGCAAAGATATTTTTGTGACATATTTCATTTTTTTCATAACATTTCATGGCAATTCTCAGTCCCCATTTTAAGCCGGGTACACAGTACAAATTACAATAGTCCGTTATGACTGTTGCTTGTCAGACTGTATGAACATGATTCCCACTGTAAGCATGCATGTCACACTGCAGGATCTCAATTAATTAATCAATGTTAGACGGTACGGCAGTCAAGACGTGTTGAAAAGGGATGCAGGCAGGAAGACGCATAGGGGGTTTTACATCTATCCGTGACAAGAGCTAAATTACATGCGGGATTGAAATGTTGGCTGGCAAACAAAAACAATCTCTAGCTTTAATTTTGATCATGGTTCTCTTGAAAAGTTAAAAAACAAAGACGATGTGTGTGGAGCAAGTGGTGATTTGCTGTATCACTAATTGCATCATTAGGTTCTATTTGGTTTTGAATTGATTGTTGTCATAACAAGACTTCTGATACTGCAATCAAATTTGACCTCAGATGAAATTCTGGCAATGGTCATTAATCGGCTGTCGGTAAACATATCAAAATAATTGTCAAAGACATCTTTTAGGATTTTCTAAATTTGTCTCAGACAGACAAATCGTGGTCAAAATCACGCAGTGTGACTGTGAACCAAAGTTCAGATTGTTATGAAGAATATCACATGGCTAATGCTAGTATGAATTGATTGGCTGGATTTTACAAGTCCCTAATTTTAAGGTTCTCTAAATGATTACTAAAATCAAAAGCAGAGGCAGAACAATTGGTTTAATTTATGATTCTTTGTTTTTATTTCTGAAGCTGATCATTACCTTTTACTCCCTTACAGCATAACTACTGATCAAATAATGCAGCCTTGGTGAGCATAAGAGACTTCTTTCCGAAAACATAAAATCTTACTGACCCCAAACTTTTGCAGGGTGGTGTACTGTACAGAAAGCCCCAATTAAGAAGATACACAATCATCCAGCAAAATCAGTAATTAGGTGTAACAACACCTATCAAAACCAAGTTGTTTGGGTAGGGCTAGTAAAATAACACATTTATATACGCAGAACTTTCAAAAAGAAAAACCCAGATGACAGAAAAATTTACAGAAAGAATTAGTACAGACACAGTCGTGTTGGACTTACAGTATGGATTCCCAGTCCGTGCAACATATAGACCACATCTTCAGTTGCAACATTCCCAGAAGCCCCCTGAGCATAAGGGCAGCCGCCTAGGCCTGCAACAGATGAGTCCACGACACTTACCCCATTCTAGAATAGATCGCAGGAAACAAAAGTGTTTTGCATTTAAAAAGTAGTTGCTCATTTTAAGAATGTGAAAAATAACAGAAATGCACGGAATGTACACAAAGAGCAGGTCTCAATAGCCAATTATAGCTGCAAGCATTGAGGATGGGCCCAAGCCCTGACACCACCGTCACCCCGATGATACACACACACACACACACAAAATAGTGTGCTAAAGAGCCCTTCTAATACAACCATATAAAAGGGTGCACCATAGAGCCCCCCTTATGTCAACTTGTGCCTGGCCCTGAAGGCGGACAATTCCAAATTCAAGAGTTTTTGAGCATGAGAAGGTCCACAAAAATGCCAAAAAGATTGGATTTTTTTTTTTACCTTAGGAAAACAATAAGGCCCAAGGCAAATACAATAAAACAATACAAATATAGTAAAAAATATCCATCATGACAGACAGGCACACCATGATTCCACACACCCTCTGACTCACTCACCTGTAATGCCACAAGTATGTTAGCAAGCGCTTGTCCATAAGTGTCATGACAATGAACTGCTAAAGCCTCCACAGGAACCTCTTTTTTCACAGCATTCAACATCTCCGACATGCCGCTCGGAGTGCCTACTCCTATCGTATCGCCAAGTGAAATCTCATAGCACCCCATGGAATACAGTCGCTTAGCAACCTCTGCCACTTTGTTTGGCGATACCTTCCCTTCATATGGACAACCGAGCACACATGACACATAGCTTGAAAAAAATAGAGCAAAAGAGGATTTTTCAACAATAAGAGCATAGTAATTTTAACTTTTTGCACACCGGGTTATGAAAAATAAATAGAAAGACAAACTGTGCAATCTGTGTTTGTCTCACCCTCTCACAGGAATTCCTTCTTGTTTGGCCGCTTTCATCACCTCCTCAAAGCGCACAAGACTCTCGTCCACTGAACAATTTATGTTCTTCTTGCTGAAAAGCTCTGATGCAGCACCAAATATTGCCACCTCTTTTGCACCAGCCTTCACCTGAGATTAAAAAATAGATAAAAGATGAAAAAAATTGTACACTGCAACATTACTACCATTTAAAATCACTGTTTTCTATTTTAATACGTTTTAGCAAGGTTGAATTTTGAGCATTCATGCCTTTAGTGTCTCATGATGCTTCAGAAATCCTCCTAATATGCGGATTTGGTGCTCAAGAAAAATGTCTTATTATTATCAATGTTGTAAACAGTTTAATGTTGTTAAGAGTTAACTGATTAATATTTTTTGTAGAAACCATGATACGATTCTTAGAAAATCAAAGTTCAAAAGAACACCATTTATTTGAAATACATTTTTTTGTAACAATGTAAAATGTTTGCTGTCATTTTGATCAATTTAACGCATCCTTATGGTGAATAACAGTATTAATTCTGTTAAATCTAGTTTACTTCATATTAAATATTACTGACCGAAATCTTTTGAATGATAGTATAAAAATATATGTTGTACAGCACTAGCACATGACAGTCTGCTGTTATTCACTCACAGCAGCCAGGAATCCCTTCAGATTAGGGGTTAGAACGGGGTAATTCACGCCAGGTTTCTTGTGGAGACCACGCATCACTTGCTCCTGATCAGCCATCTGCCAATCAAATGCAGACAAACTTCAATGGTTACATCAAAGATCCTCTCATAATTCCATATTTTTATCGCAAGATGAAAAAAAACAAGAAAAAAAAAATATAGAAATTAAACCATTTTAACCATACCACTAAATCTAACTGATGCTAACATGGTCTTCGATGGTGTTCAACACACATTTACCTGTTAAAATCTCAGAAAATTTTGTTTGGGGTTTCATGACCCGTTAATGTAATGTTTGCATGCTTCATTGGTGTGCTGTAGCTCACCTGAGGGACCCATTTAGGTGAAACAAAACTTGTGGCCTCAATGACAGGAAGTCCCGCCTCAGAGAGCATGTCAATCAGACGGATCTTCACTTCAGTGGAAACGATGGCCTGATGGACACAGAAATTATATAGCTCCTCTATTTCACATCACATGGTTCTCAGAACTATCACACTAATACATTTCCATGAACTATCATTTTCGATGACTTGAAATGTTTTTTATCAAATAATTAAAAAATTAAATAATAAAAATATATATATATATATGATTATATGTATATGCATACATACACCCACACACACGTATGCTCTCATATGTGTATACATACAGACACACACACACACACACATACATACATACATACATACATGCATGCATACATACATATTATATATAAGTACCTATATGTATGTGTGTATATATATATATATATATATATACACACACACAACTATACCTTTGAAATTCCATGATATTTGCAAGACTGGCTTAATAATTTACTTTGAGACACCCGTGTTTGACAGTAGGTAAACTCAAAACAGAAGTGATAACCACATTTCACTTTGTCATGTTGGATTGTGATCCAGGCTGATTAACACTGAAGAATCTTTACCTTCTCATTCTGGAGTCCATCTCGGGGTCCAACCTCCACAATCTTAACCCTCTCTGGGAATGACTGAGTGGCAGACACACTGACCTGTTAAATCACACACACAAAAAAATAGACAAACACGCACACAAAAGGGCAAATACAAACCACATAACATCGTCACATTCAGAGCAGCAAATAAAAACTTACGGATCTGAGCACGACGGCAGCAAAAGAGTGCAGAGCAGGTCGGTGAACCCGAACAGAAGTGAACGGACCAGGACCAACTCTCATCATAACAAAAGCCGCCATCTTCACACGCCCCCATTAGCACTGACGTCATAACGCCATATAGTAATTTAGTTCTCGCGATAATACGGGGTCAGACTTCGAGAGCTAAATGTTTTCTCGTTTGCACAAAAAGTCAAAAATTCCAAGAGTTTTTGTTAAATGATAGTCTACTCTAAACAGAATGAACAAATTGATTTGCGTTTTATTCTGGTTAAATGTAAATGATGATTCTTACACACAATGCATGTATAAAATACATTTCTTAAGTCTAAATAATCAAAGCAAATAATTGTCATGTCAAAATTAGACAAATTGCAAAGATGGTATTTCCAGAGTCAAACAGAAACATATACATTCATACATACAATATTTTATTTAGACAATGTTTAAGTTGAGCATGTGACTGATAATAACTTGTTGCAATTTAAATAAATAAATTAGACTGTTACACATTACACAAAGTAGGTCACGTGGACTCCATGCAGGATAGTATATAAAATGATAAATGTAAACCTTGGCATCAACTAAAGTTTGAAAGCTTGATATCACAGATTTTTTTATTTATTTTTAATTAAAGTACAACCCCAGTGTGTCAGCCTTGGATATAAATTGAATTACCACCACATTGTCCTTTTGTCCATAAATGCCTTTTTGAAATAAACTAAATATACTTTAAATTACAGAAATATACTTGTACTTTTATAAAAAACTTTAGATACTTAAATACTTTAGATTTGTGAGAGAGTCTTTTTATTTGTACAAAAACACAATCATTTCCCTTATGAAATTAAGAGAAACATGAACAGATTTTAAACTGCCAAGCTGACAGCTCTTACCCATTCACCATCACAAACACAAACATATCATCACTTTCCACTGGCTTCCTCGTCACTGTCCTCCACTTCCTGGATTATGAGATCTGCTCCAGAATCTTCCGCGAGGTCATCGTCTTCCATGACCCATGTAATTTGCCTGTTGTCACTCATGTTCTCTTCCACACCCAACAACAGGCCTTCCTTCTCCTCATTGTCATCAGTTCCATCTGTGATTAACTCACTGTAGCCGCTCTCCTGAATGCAAATGTCGCACAGCCTGTATTTGCGGGTTCCCTCGCTTACCACTCGCCCATTGACTTCGGTTACATGCCGTTTACACTTCCTGCACACCAGCTTACGGGCCTGATGAATCTGCGTAACAAGTGTTAAAAAGGAGAGTGGATGTTTTAGATCTATCTCACATCAATATCATTTTTCTTTTGTTTAACAAGCTGAAAAACGTATATATAATAATCATATCTAAATACATTTGACTGAATTTAACCCTGACTTAATGGGATCACAAGGGACGTACAAGATATGATGAGTTAATGAACTGGACATGTGTGAAGCTTAGTGTGTTTCTCACCGTCTCAAAATGGCTGCGCAGGTGTTCCAGACGAGTGAAACGTTTGCTGCAGGCCTGACAGGGATACGGACGCTCACCTGTGTGACAGCGGAGATGACGCTTCAAGTCTGCCTTCCTCTTTACAGTGTGCGTGCAGAACGGACATTTGTAACGCATAGAAGGAGTGGAATCTGAGACAGAGAGAGAGAGACATTGACAGTCAGATTCCTTTCACGCATTACCACATCAAATAACTGAAAGCCTGTTTAAAAAAAAAAAAAAAAACACACCTCTTGTTTACCCAGAAACGGTGCATAATAGAGAATAATAGAGATATAAAGAAAGAATCGGGGGCAAAATGTGTGATAAAGGCATGAAGGAGAAATGTTTTGCCTTTTTATCTACTGTCCAAGTTTTGTCTGTTGATTAAAATCTTGAATAGCTCCTATTTACAAAACAGATTGTCCAATATGACTTGACTCTTTCACAGTGGGAGGCAGAGAAAGTCTTGTTGGAGGACAAGAAAAACACTTAATATTTATGTTAAATAGAAAAGAATAAAAAAAATAATTTCTATTTTTTTTATAGAATTAAAGGGAACCAATTTTTTGGGGGTTCCCTTTAATTCTATAAAAAAATGTTTTTAAAGTCTTTATGCTCACCAAGAACGCATTTATATAATAATAATTAAAATAAAAACAGCAATATTGTGCATTATTACAACAATTTAAAAGTTTCACAGTTTCTATTTGAATATATTTAAAATTATAAAGTGTTTAAAATATAAGATATAGTGTTTAACATTTAAAATATTTAAAAATATAAAATGTGCTGCTTAATATTTGCTGAATAGAACTTTCAAGCAAACATCATTTATTTGAAAATAGATTATTGTGTAACAAAGTTAAAGTATTTACTGTCATGTTTGGTTAATTTAATGCATGCATCCTTGCTGAATAAAACTTTTAGACGGTAGTGTAACAGTGCTTGCTTACCTTTATTGAACACCCCAACTACCCCAACAATTGACGGAAGGTTGGCATACAGCTCGTCTGCTTTCTGTGAGCAGTGTGACACCACCCCCTGTAGGTCAATGAGAGAAGTGTCTTCTGTTACCAAGCGACTGGTGGCGGTTCTTTTCCTGCTTCCTCTTCTCCTGCGTTCCGGGAGCCCAGAGCCGTACTGCTCCTCCTCCAAGCTAGACTGCGGAGGAGAGTTCTGCTGAAGCCCTGACGGCTGTGGACTGGTTCCTCTGAAGTCTTCCTGTGGCTGTTCATCCTCTTGTTGATCCCAGAGTCTGTTCTGAGGGCTCATACTGACGTCACACATGTTGGACGGCTCGATGACGTTCTCACGTCTGTCCTGAAGAGGACTGCTGTCCGACAGACACAAATACCGATTCTCATCCTCCTCTTTTGCACTGATCTCAAGGAAAGATTTAATAAAGGCCTTGCAGTAGGAAATTACGTCATTCATCTGCAGGTAGCTGGCGGCTGACATCACTTCTATTACATTAGAGCTGTTGAGCTCAAGTTGACCAGAGTAAATGAAGTCCAGGATTATGGCAAAGATATCAGGACTGAAGACATCAAAAGAAGCATTTACAGACTCCAGAGTGTCTTTAGATCCCTGAGACAGCAACATCCTGAAATATCCACTGCTGCCGTACAGGACATTTCGGTGCGCACGGAAAATCTGACCCTCAACCAGGACGTTGCAGTCACAGAACAACTCCTGCTGCCTCTGCTGGTCCAGCTGTTTTAGCAAACAGCTCTGGTGAATGGCTGACATATCTGCACTGGTCCATTTGTGAACAGGTCTGAAAAATAAGTGAGAAATTTAATGGAAAAAAGCGTTGCCTAATTAACTTATTATTAATTTTTACATTAATTCTGCAGCGTGTATGTGTGCTTTTGTGTGACGTAATGGCAGCGATTTGATTTCACAAGGAGGCAGCAAGACCCCGCCCACTGTTCTCTGATTAGACCACACATCTGTCAATCATACACATTCGCTCTGGAAGGGGCAACACCCGACTTTGCGCATCGGGTAACAAGGGAGAGAATCAGGGAGAAAAAAAGGAGGAAATACAGAAAGCGGGAGAGAAGACGAGAAAACGCGGTGTTTACACTGACGTTTAATACATTGAAATAAAAACAATAAAGAAAAATTAGGGGACGTTCTTGCTGTTAAAAAAAATCTCAACATCATTCGTCTCCCCTCGCAGCACTGCACTCACACAGTACCAAAACTGGGTTACACCGCAAGTCAAGACATAAATAAATAAATAACCAAATTAATATAAAGCCATAGAATTCGTAGCAACCGAGAAAACACTGGACAAGTCAATCAGGTATGAGATGAAGTGCTCTGCCCCTTTTATGTGTAAAACGCCCGCCGGAAAATAAAATATCTGAGATAACGCACGCACACGCTTGTACTTTAATAAAAGGACATTTAAACATTAACCGGACACAGGATTTCTTACATTACGAATTAAAGGTGTCAGATAAGGGAATAGAGGCAATAAGGGTGGCTTCTGACGGGAGCCCTGTCGTCCGTGGAGAGCCGCCCACCGAACCGACCTAAGGCTGGATCTTAAAACGCCAAACACCCGGCTTGCAACACCGTCGCCTTTTTTTTCATTTTTCGGATTACCTGAGCTCGGACGCCCCGCGGGTTGACGCTGAACCTCGTGCTGGCCCCCTTTGCCCACCCTCTTCACCCGGGCACCGTTTCCCCCAGTCTCTTTAAACATAATACTCACAGATGCCCCGCGTCACCCGCACTCCGGTACGGTCGACATGTCCCACTTTCACAAACCATCTCCATTCTCTCCTTACTTTGGATGTATTCGTCCAGCTTTTGTTTTCAGGGCGAACTGCTTTCACTTCCTGCTTTGCCCGAAAGACCGAAACCCGTTTGTGCTGGAAAAACGTTTTGCTGACGTGGGTGTCCGGAGCGCCCGGGACCGGAGAACCGCTTAAAGCACACGCGCCCCCGCACAGCAAAACCAATACATTTACGCCTTCTGGCCTTAAAATTAATAAATGTCCCATTTGATTAGATATTTTAGCACTATTGTTGGCCCTCTCGTCTCATAGACAGGAAACAGCGCAAATGATTTGGCGGGAACTAGTTTACTTTCATACACTCGAGTCTAAGGTGTTTTATTGAAGCATGTGTTTTGTTACAGTAACTTGCCAGGTAAGCCAATAACCAATTAGTTAAATGCTGAAAAAATACTGCAAAAATGGAACCCCCTTCCAGATAAAAAAAAAGAAAACAAAAAGAGACCACCACATATGAAATCCGTTTTATTATGTCAACACTGACAAGGAAGTATAAATAATTCTATATTAAATCAATGTACTTTAATACAAGTGAGATGACATTAAAAAGAGAGAGACAGATGCTGAATTAGTTTGAATCATTTGGTTAGATTCAGGCTCCGTGTAATATAATGATTTTACATATAATTATTACAAATGAAAGAAACCATAATCCCAGTTTGGCTTTGTTTTGCCATGAGTGCTATTCCCTTATTTCAGCATTCAGCCAGCTTCAATGCATTGGTCCATTACTGAATCCCGTGGGATTCTGGGATTGCCAACGCCATAGATCTTCACCTGTGTGATCAGATAAAACAGTCAAATTAATCGTAAGCTGTCAGTATTTATCTATTTATCTTATCATCTTATCTAAATCTATGTAAATTATTTTAGTTTACACTTACACATCCTCTCCAGGCCATATTCAGCCTTCCAGCCCAGTTCTTTCTCCGCAAGAGTTGGATCTCCATAGCAGGAGGCCACATCTCCACTCCGGCGAGGGGCAATCTGATAGGCAATCTGGGACCAAAGTAAAAATACTGCCATTGAAGAAAATATTGGTATTTTGGAAGTTTAAACATCACATTGAGATTTCATAAAGGTGGCCACAGGCTAAACAAATTGTATATGCATGCATGCATATATAAATTGTAAATATGTGCTTTGGACCACAGCAGGTTTACCACTCACCTTTCGACCTGAAGCTTTTTCCATGGCATTCACCATCTGTAGCACTGAGTAACCTGTACCTGTGCCAAGGTTATAAACCTTCACAGAGACCAGGACAGAAAGGTAAAACTGAGAAAAAGGGATGTGAAAAATAGTACATCAAAGAGGATGAAAAAATGTCGTACTTTACACCCACAGCTGTCTTTCAGTTTCCTGATGGCAGCAATGTGCCCCTTTGCCAAGTCAACAACATGGATGTAGTCTCTCACACCTAGCCAGGAAGAGTAAATCAGTTTTGAATAGGAACTCGAAATGGAAACGAAATGAACTGAAATAAAAACTGTAACTAAACAATTTTCATGAGTACAAAGAAAGCAAACTAAAATAACATAACATAACATGGTATTATAAAACTTGAAACCTTTGCAACCCTTCTGCATTAAACATTGAAATGCTTCTGACTGAATAGAAAAACATTAGAAATTGCAGAGAATTTTAATTGCATTCAGTAAAATGATAAATGATACTAGAGTTAGACTGCACTAAAATTAAAATAATGATTAAATAAACAGAAATTCTCAAAAAACAATCAATGTTATTTTAGTATTATTTATATACTGTTACAATATTTTATTCGTATTTTGAAATAGCTTTCATTTTTATATTTTCAGCTTCATTTTAACTTGAGTTTAAGGTTTAGTAATTTTGTTATGTGCTTTGTCATTTTCATCAGTTTTCAAAAAACAAATACATTTTCTATTTCTATCTCCTAAGTTTAGTTTAGTCATTTTAGTACTTTACATTAAACTGATTTTTTCAGTTAATGCCAAAGGGAACTTTTCTAAATTTCATTTTTAGTTTAAGTTTATCGATCTAATATTTACATTTTTTGTCAGCTTTATTTCAATTAAAAGTAAATATATGAATGAAAAACTAATTTATTATTCAAAAGTAATAGATTGTGAAATGTATGTCATTTGATATGAAATGTATAAAACTCCAGAAATTAATAAATAAGAGACAGATGTTAATTAAGACAACAATAAAATGCTGAAAACCATCTCTTATTACCAGTCCCATCAGGTGTGCTGTAGTCATTTCCAAACACATTCAGATGTTTTCGTCTTCCAACAGCAACCTGCCATACAAAGTGAGAAAGAACAACATCCTTTACAATGCACAGAGACTCCTCTGAACCTCAAGTGCTCAGACAGGTTACCTGGGCAACATAAGGCAGAAGGTTGTTTGGGATTCCCTGAGGATCTTCACCAATCTGTCCTGAGATGTGAGCACCAATGGGATTGAAGTACCTGAGCAGCACAGCATTCCAGTCCTGCGAGACATTTGATCAGTTACACACCTACCACACAGACACAAAGGCGTCATAACAGAGCGGTCAACTACCTTATCTGCAGTGCACTGGTCTCTGATCATTTCCTCAATGAAGTACTTGGTCTTGCCATAGGGGTTTGTGCAGCCGCCCACTGGATGCTGCTCATCAATGGGGAGTTTCTGAGGGTCTCCGTAGACGGTGGCAGAACTGCTGAATACCAGATTACGCACCCCATGAGACTGCATCACCTGATTCACACACACACACACAGAGCCACAGCCAGTAAGGCATTCCTTAAGAGCTGGAAGCACTAACATGAACAAACAGACCCCTAACTGTACTAAATTTGGATTTCAAGAATCAGATACAAATGGACTCTCCATGCAAAGACATTTACATTTTCACATTTCTTACCTCCAGCAGATTGATGGTTCCTGTGAGATTGACTCTGTAGTATCTTAAAGGCTGCTCTACTGATTCACCCACAGCCTTCAGTCCAGCAAAGTGCATCACTGCATAGAAGGAGTGCTGAGAGAAAACAAAAAAAACCATTTAACCATTAGGGTACGCTGTTATACATTTAACCAGCTCGGTACAGAAATGAATAGATTGATTTGAATCAAGAAAATGCTAGTATGAATGAAAACACACACACACATACATATAAGTGGTGTGGACGGTGGTGAAGTCCTCACATATTTTTTACATATCAAATGTAAATTTATGTCCCTGTTAAACTTAGTTTTCCTGGTTAAATAAACGTTATATAAAAAAGAGAAATAATAATTCTCCAACTAGGAAACTCGTATTTTCTCACTAGGAAGTCTGAGTGTCTTAGTGGGAAATATGATTTGAGAGAGAGTTCATGACCAATTTCTTCAGCAACGACAATTAATTATATTAATTTTCTACAAGGAAATTCATATTTTCCCACTAGGAAAATCTATTTAATATTTTATGTATTACACAATGTAATGTTCTATTTATTAAAACCAAGTATAAATTTAATCAAGGTAGTGTTTTTATGCATTTTTACATTTAATCCAAAATAACTGAAGGCAGTAACAATTTAAAATTTGTAAACTAATGTTCAGCTTTTCTTGTTAATAGTCAAGACTGCACACAGACAAAGACTTAGCTTTAATTTTCCCAAACTGACTGCTCTGATGTAACTTTACCTGGGGGTGTCGCTGTTGGACACTGTAACTTTATAAAAATGAGTGACATTTACACTTTGTAATGTCACATTTCCAATACTTGGGTATATATAAACAGTAGACATGTGGCTCAATGTATTACAGCAAAATGAAGAATAGATTTCCATTATACAGGATACGTTGATACAAACAAGAGTAGGCGTTCATTTTTACCTTTTTAAATATTGTCTCCAGTCCCGGTTTGTCCAGAAGGTCCAGCTCATGGAACTCAATCTGAGTGTTCAGAAACTTCTCTATCCTCCGCAAGCTCTCTGGAATATCACCCTCTCCTCAACACAACACACATCCACAAAGAACGACGGACATTTAAAAAAAATACATTAAAAATATATATAACAAGAAACTGAAGTTGTCAAACCAAAATGCAGAGCAAGCAATATTATAACAATATTTTTTTATTTAAATTTCAAAATGTAATATATAAATATTCAATACTATAAATAAATACTATGTAAACTATTTAATATTGTAATAAAATACTTTTAGTGACTTTATATATTCCACACATGGGCTCACTGTGTGAGTAGGATATTCTGAGACTTTTTGTAATGCAATGTGTTCAGGATTCTACCAAGGACCTTCAGCAGTGTAATGTGATTTATAGAAATCTGTTTACCTCTGACAGCATTGCTGAAATTATCGATGACCACAGGGTGATAACCAGCCTCAATGAGCTCCACAACACAGTGGCTGCCAATGTATCCACCTCCTCCTGTCACCAAGATCTTCTGACCCATGTTGAGAGGCTTCAGCACAGACAGAAAGATAGACATACAAGGGTCAATGTAATTACTGGATCATTGTTAACAGGTATGTAGGTGTGTCCTATCCTTCCTCAGCCTGTAAGTTACCTACACTACGTGGCTCTGCCTTCACCAGTAACAGCCCGTTTCAGTGTATTTGAATGGAGCTCTTTCATTCATCAATGACGGTCAAATCACAACTGCATTTAAAACTCACTAATGATTCCCAAAACTTTCAAGAGATCAATTTTAAAATCAACCTCACTACACTGATATACACGGACTGCACTGATATAAAAACACAGTAACAGACTGTAAATGTCACCTGTCCGAAGGAAGAAAGTAAGATATCTGATCTAGAACAAAACAAACAATATAACACAACAGTTCACATTCATATCTATTTACACTCACCATGCTGATGAATGCGGTTCAGTGTGGGTTATTGGAGAGCACGCAGGTGACAGGCGGGGAGAGTTTACAGAGTCTGTTTGGTTTATTCATTCTTGCTTCCTGGTTTCAGAGATACGTGGAGAAGTCTATGAAGCAGCTAATGCATGTGCTGCGTTATTCATTTTCAAAGTAAAAGTCTTTCATATTTTGATTAATTTGTCATTTTCAACTACCTTTCTGTCTTTGTCAATCACTCATTCATCCATGCAGAATTTAAGTGTTCTTTAGCAGGAGGTCAGTGTCCAGTAAACCAAAACTGTAAATGCCCTCCTAAGAATATGCTCATTAAAATGCGTTCTTTGGAGAAAAAAAGTTATATAAATATATTACAAATAAATATATTACAAAAATATATCAAGTATATCAAGGGAAGCATTGAACCATAGTGTGAAAAAATGTAATGTATTAATGTTGTGAAACATTTTTATTGTTGTACATTTTTTGTAGCTTTATTATTTTTGTTGCATTTTTTCAGAAAAAAAACAAGGGAGAAATGAAAAAAAAAAAAAAAAATCACAAAGATTGAAAAAGTAAAATACAATTCAATACAAAACCTCCCAAAACAGAAACACAACACAACACATTAATTTACAGTACCAACATGAAGTAGCTTTGATTAATTATGCCACAATGACTTGTATTATGAAAACAGTTCTTTCCTCAAAGGTGAAATATTTTCCCTTACGCACACAACTTTCATTCTGACCTATGATTCTGACGTGTCCAATGATCATGTGTCAGTCAACTGCTTTATTCATTCAATTCAAAACAGGAAGAGTCACTTTTATCCATCAAAGACCACTTAACTAAAAATTGCATGTAGGAATATGTAAATAGGAATGCATTTCCAAGAGTGCCAGAGAGAAAAAAAAATACTGAAATCAAATGTGTGTATATTTCTGTTCTACTAACATTTGAGACTATTAATCTGTAAAGTGCAGTTAACCATTTATGAATTTATGATGACGCCGGTCTCTTTCATCCACACTTTTAAATAAGGTAAATTCATTCATGTTCCTACACACATTTTCAATCACTTACGCATCACTCTAAAGTTTTGCCAAGCCGTCACTCCTCATTGATCAATGAAACAAACAGTATAAATAAAATAGTTATTTATTAATAATTGTCTTTGAAATCTTACTTCCTACGCAACGTAACAGAACAGGATATTACAGGCGCTGAATGAATCAGCTTTGTTCCTTATCCAGACTTTTAATATCACAGAGAATAAAATATGGCACACATACAGAAGTAATGATTTCTGTTATTTGTGATTTACAACGTAGTTCATGTCGTGTTGTATCTGAATAAAAAAAAAGTTCCACATGAAAACCAGTAGAGGGCAGAAAGCAGCAATAATAAAAACAGGTCACTCCTCACCAAACTCAAAACAAGCCGCTCTTCTTAGGGAGTTTTGCTCAGGAGCTCCATAATACTACTAGGACATCAAATAGCATTCCAGTTCATCTGAGTGGGATGAATGCAGAACCCCCACAAGTATGCAACCTGTTTGTTTTGTGTTCTCAGTTCTAGGCACATCAATTATGAGCTAATTAACTGAGCAGTAAATGCTTGATTAATGGCACAACAATTGATTGATTAATGACACAACAAGAAAGCACAGAGTCACCATGAAAAATGGACAATTCTTGTATTTTTATGGAACATTGCAGTATAATGCCGTATCCATGCACATAATTATTTATTTATTTCATTATTTTTAATTCATGTGCACTAATAATCTAATAATAGCTCAATAACTTATAATAACTGCAATAGAAAGACTATTGCAACCTTTGTCTCATGCCACCTTTAAGTTCATTTGACACTTTTAAGAGCCCTTCAGTAATGAAACAAGCAATTCACTTGTTCTGTTGCTTGCAATAAGTCAGAATACATGGCAGGGTTAGCGGGCCATGCTAACCAGCCAAACTCAAATACAAATTCAGCAGCAAAAGATGAACTTTCAGATCTACTTCAAAGGCCAAAATGAAAATTTGAAAGCATTTGTGATGACTGTGCAAGTGATCAGGACATGTATCTAGACAGAGTCTCACATCTCAAAATGTTGGTAGATGCGCTCTACGTATTCCAGAACTCTGTGCCAGTCCGGTGCATCATCTTTCAGCATCTCCTCCACTGTCTGAGGAATGAAACATTATTCACAAATGAACAACCACATGAAATCCTGTTTGCATTCATGTTTGCATTATTCCAATGAATCATGTCAGAGTCGTTTTTTGAATCAGGCCAATCAGTTAATGCATTCAGCCAAGCATTTATATATCCAGTTCATCATTTTTGAGTAATTATCATGTTCAGCCATTCATTTCTGAGTCAATTACATACCTAATCAATCATATCTTTCTCATATCTATTCAACCACGAGTCATTTTCACATCTGGCCTGACAAGTTTTTCATTCTCACGTCTTGCATATTCTGAAGTCAATCTGACAGAACGTTTTTGATTCAAGCTGGAACTAATTAATTGTGCATTGGTTGGTTAGTTTGGTGGCTGAATCAGGGTGGATTAATTATAGGATTAAGTTATGAAATTAAATATGACAGCTTAGAAAAAAACTCAGTCATCTCACCAGTGATGCAGAGATCCCAAAGTCTTCTCCAGTCTGGAATGCTAGCGTCAGGTTCTCTTTCTGTGGATAAAATCATTATCATAACAACCCTTTTTCTAATATGTTTGCATATATAAGATGATGTGTGTATTACCTTGTTCTCTGGACTGAGTTTGACATATGGTATGTGAGAGGGGAGGTAACTGTGGTAAATCGCACAAAAGGCCAAACCGTCCACCCAGCAACTGCTGAAATTAGTGATCTCTATATTCTGCAGGAAAGACAGGAGGCAGCAGAATGATAGAGAGACAGGCAAATATTTTACATCAGTCAGGACAATTTTGTTCAAATTTGTTCTGGCCAAGAACCACCCACTTAGACAGGAAGAGACTTGGGTGGTTGATATATAGTGACCAACCACAGTTAGTTTAGTCTTTGTTGCATGCTGTTTGGTTTTATAGTGTGCATCACAATAATAGACCGGTGTATAAAAAGTTTATTTAAACAATGGTGTGGCAGTCTTAATGAATTGGTTGTACAGAAAAAAAAGGTCAAAAGAAGCAAATATGTTCACACTCTGTGATGACAATTCCTGTCTATAATAAAAATCATGAATCCCTATTGTTTCACATATACAATTAAAGAAGGCAGTGGAAAATGCATATACACTACTTTTCAAAACTGTTTTTGCAATAAGTCTCATGCTCACCGAGGATTTATTTGATAAAAAAATACAGTGAAAACAGTTAATACATATTTATATTATTTATTTATATTTACGGTATATTATAAAATAGAAAACAATTTAAAATAACTGTTTTCTATTTTAATATATTTTAAAATTTAATTTATTTCTGCAATGGCAAAGCTAAATCATCAGCATCATCACTCCAGTCTTCAGTGTCACGTGATCCGTATAAGAAATCATTCTAATATGCTGATTTGGTGCTCAAGAATCATTTCTTATTATTATTAATATTGAAACAGTTGTCCTGATTCATATTTTTATGTAAACTGTGATAAATATGTTCAAGATTCTTAAAGAACAGCATTTATTTGAAACAGAAAGACTTTAAGTATTATTATAAATATCTTTACTGTAACCTTTGATTTATTCAATGCATCTTTGCTGAATATATTACTTTAAACATAAATACATTAATTTAGCTGAATAAATGTATTAATCTTGCTACTAACAGCCTCAAACAAAACCAAAATTTCACTTTAGGAAATCCAGTGACAATTTCTTTATTTATAGTGTTTGTTGTTTCAACCCAGTTACTTGTAAACATGACTTCCGAGGCTTTTATTTTTTTGCAGGCAGACTGATAAATAAAAAAAAAATCCCTATGAGACAGACTCCTGGCTTTCCAGACTGAGAAAGTGCTTCTGAGTTGCCTGTGCATCAGATGGCCAGTGAAAGGACTGTGGGTGGTCTGTGCTGTCTAAGGCTGAGACAAGGGGGTGTGTGGCTGACTGCCAAGTTTGATCTGTCAGCTATATCGTCTAGTTTGGTTCAATTCAGTACCTTGTATCCCTGAGTTCTGCCTTGACTCCAGCGAAGCAGGGAGTTCCGCCTAGAACTTCCATGAAGCCTCAGCGACCTGAGTCCTGATGGGAAATCCTCCTGTGTCCTGATGGGAAAGGAGATGGATGTCAATTCTCTATTATTTGACTCATCATTCCACATCAAACATCATTCCAGTGTTTCTCATGAATGAATGGTAATGGAAAAAGAGATAATGGTGTTTGATTCACCTTGTCCTGTTGATCTTATTTGTCACATCTAAACCTGAAGAGTTGCATGTTTGTAGTTGTGAATTCTCCACTTTCTTGTCTGTTAGACATGCACAGACACGCACAATAAATCATTTGTGTCCGTATTAGTCAAATATTCAATGAAACAGGATATTGAGCCAATAAAACCTCTGTTTTGATACCTTTAATGGAGCTGGTCATGTTGCTCTGACTCTCTAAACTTACTGCTTGAGTCTTGCTCTGAGGAGTGAGTAAATATGTCACATGTATTCATAAAAAACTGAAAATAGCAAAAAAAAAAAAAAAGGATTATGTTTTACTTTTTTTTACTCACAGATTCTGTTGTCATAGCCATGAAGGGTTGGGAAGTACCATTTACAACAACATCAGGGCAATTGGAGGGCAGTCTGCACAGGCTCCTGCAAAATGATGGAATGATCCATGAATGTAACATAGGTCTCTTTGACAGACTGTGGGCTGTAAACAATGAATCATTTAGAAACACTAAACAATACTCTCAAATCAGATATGTCTACTGCATGCATTACAGAATGTGCATTGATTCAAAATGGAATGACTCACTCGATGAACAGACAAGCTTGATTAAGACTGAATTGAAACTGATTCTTTGATTCAGTTGGGAAGTGAGAGAGAGAGCACTGTAGATTCCAAAGGTGGGAATCGATTCCACTTAGGCAAATCGACTCGATTCAAACAAGTTCAGACGAAACAGATCCATTACCTCGAATTACAAACTACTACATGTTCAAAGAAAGCCTAAAGAGCTAAAATTGAGGATTTTTATTCATTTTAAATTTACATGAATCTTTTGATTCAGATCACCCACAAAGCTCGGTCAGATCTTGCTTTATTCTGTGACTGTTACATCAATCCTTGAAAGGGACTTTGGCCATTCACAAATCCTCTCCCGTTGGCTCATGGGATAGTAAAGTGTCCATTTGCACACTTCTGAACCTCGCTGGAAGAAGTAGGCCTTCTGGGAACTTTTTGTTTACTGTTTTATGACTAGTGAATTCGGACATACTTCTTTTGTCACATACTGTTTTTCGCCTACTATATAGTAGGAAAGTATGCAATTATTTCGGATGTAGACAGAGTCATTCACAACCGAAACACCAGCAAAGAGGAAAAACAGCTAAAAGGTACATTGACATTAACTAAAGATAACTAATGGGACCTTATTGTAAAGTATAACCAGTTTACATTATATTAAACTTTTATAATTCACATTTATTTGATCTCAAAGCTTTAGCCTTTGTGTGTTTAGGATCCATTTTTCAAAATTTTTGACATTTTGAATCCTGGATAATACTAACCTTGACCTCTCTGCAGTACCAGAGATGCGAATTTCTCTTTTCCCTTTAATCTCATCTGTCCACAGTTGCTCTTGGGGTCCAGTGCTCTTTTCGTAACCCTCCACTCGTCTCTCTAGGCCCCTCAGTACCGGCGCCCCCTGGTGGCTGCCTGTGACCTGCTTCAATTCCTGTTTGCTCTGCTCCAGTTCAACTCTGAGGCTCTCTAATTGACTTTTGAACTCCTCGCGACCCTGTAAGGCATCGGCTAGCTGTGTGCCCATGTCCTGCATTGTTGCTCTTAAAGAACATAGCTCTTCCTCAGATTCTGCCCTCAGTCTGTCTGAAACCACTAGCGCCACCTTCAGGTCAGACTGGAATTGCTGCCACTCCTCACGTTCTGCCTACAGAAGGAGAAAACAGTGGTAGAGTTGTATTAATAGGCATGTTACATATTTATATAATATATTTAAATTCACATTATTTTTATTTAATATAAATTATGTATTTTTATTATAAAATATTTTAATTACACACACACAACACACATACATATATATAGAGAAAGAGAGAGAGAGAGAGAGAGAGAGAGAGAGAGAGAGAGACTGATAGATTATTAAAAAGTCACTGTTTGGATTAAAATAGGCAAATGCTTAAAGGGTTAGTTTACCCAAAAATGAAAATTATGTCATTAATGACTCACCCTTATGTCGTTCCAAGCCCATAAGACCTCCGTTCATCTTCGGAACACAGTTTAAGATATTTTAGATTTAGTCCGAGAGCTTTCTGTCCCTCCATTGAAAATGCATGTACCTTAAACTGTCCTTGTCCATAAAGCCAATACAGACATCATCAAAGTAGGCCATGTGACATGAGTGGGTTAGTTCAAATTTTTTGAAGCATCGAAAATCCTTTTTGGTCCAAACATAGCAAAAACAACGACTTTATTCAGCATTGTATTCTCTTCGGGTTCTGTTGTCATTGCTCGTTCACAATTCCAATGACGCTGCTGACGTGTTATCTTGTGCGCCCGATTAGGACATCCGCGACATGCACACTTACGAACCATTTTTAAAAAATATTGCACTCGGGCGCACAAGATAACACGTCAGCAGCATCATTGGAATCGTGAACGAGCAATGACAACAGAACCAGAAGAGAATACAATGCTGAATAAAGTCGTTGTTTTTGCTATGTTTGGACCAAAAAGTATTTTCGATGCTTCAAAAAATTCGAACTAACCCACTCATGTCACATGGACTAACGTTATTTTGATGATGTCTGTATTGCCTTTGTGGACAAGGACAGTATAAGGTACATACATTTTCAATGTTGGAGGAACAGAAAGCTCTCAGACTAAATCTAAAATATCTTAAACTGTGTTCCGAAGATGAAGGGAGGTCTTACGGGCTTGGAACGACATGAGGGTGAGTCATTAATGACATAATTTTCATTTTGGGGTGAACTAACCCTTTAAGAGTCTATGACTATAATTATTATGTTTATTTTGTTAAATGTTTGGCAATAGTTCTTCTAATCCCAACTGATGGAGTGTGTAACTTTTCATTTCTTAAATAACCATGTAGGACATATCATGGCCATATTCCAGGATGACAATGTCAAGATTCATCAAGCTCAAATTGTAAAAGAATGGTTTGGAGGGAGCATGAAGAATCATTTTCACACATGAAATGGCACCTCTGAGTCCAGATCCAGATCATCAAAGTCTTTGGGATTTGCTAGAGTAGACTTTAAAGAGTATTGCATTGTTGTATACTCTTGTATTGTCAATTTGATCTAGCTTTCGATCATAATATGTAATCATAACACTTGCTCTTCCGAATGACAATGTTCTGAGTTCCGCACAGGTTCCACAGATAAATAACTAAAAGAAACGTCTCTACATATGAAACATGAAGCCAAATAAATACGTGATTAACAAGATATACTGTATGTATGTATATATACAGTATATGTCAAGGTTCCTTGATTACTTGATTACAAAATACTAGGATGTAGGGGCTTCGAGAGCAGAGCAGTAGACTGAGTATATGAATGTTTTCCTCTTGGATTTCCTCAAGAGTTGTAATTCAGCTGTGAGTCTATGAGGTCAGAAGGTTTGTTGTGAATCTCACTGCTATGGTGATCATACTGTCCACCTCTCACTGTTTGATAAACACACACTCACACGCAACATTCTTACATTAAACTTAGCTCAGCTCTAATTTGAGAAGGTTTCAGCAACAAATTCTACTTCAAAGTTATAAAACGTATCCTGTATTATTTACATGCAGTGGTCCAGAGCCGTGTCAAATTTACACACACACACACACACACACACACACACACATAGACACACAGGAATCTTACTCCGCTTGCAGCCCTGAGCATGTTCTGGCAATAAAATGATTGCTCAATAGTCAGATGTCAAGAAATACAAGAGTGATTCCCAGGCATGATAACACATTTGTAAAACACATACAATCTAAATCTATTCTTTCTCTATTTCATCATCTCTTTCTTTTCTTGTCTCTCTCTTAATAAAGAGAAAGTCTCTTCTCTCTGAAAGTCTGTCTTGATTCAGCCAGAGAGGAAAAGTGACTTAAATGAACACAAACGACTATACTAAAGTTATCAAAGTGAGTTAATCTCTAAAATCCTGTACAATAATATAAAGCAGAAAGAAAAAGGTAAAAACAATTAGCAGGCAAAGTCATCTAGCACAAGAGGGGCAACAAGTAGGGGAAAATTCATGAAAGATGAAAGAGTGGAGAAAAACTATATAGAAACGTTAAAAAAAAGAGTCAAAGAGCTAATCACAAGCCTGCCGATTATCAAGCTCATTTTTGTGGAGAAAAAAGAAAATATCAGTATGTTAACTTTCACCAAAGTTATTCATTTACATGAATAATGCATGGAATTGCAATGTTAGGATCATTTCAAAATATGTAAATACATTATGACACTATGTATGTTGGTATAGGTCATACGTTAGTTCCTTAGCCTGAAAAAAGTTAAAGACCCCATCTGCAATTAAACAAATGAAGGAGGATGGACTTAGAGTAGGAGGAGAGAGAGAGAGAGAGCAGGAAAAGTCTCAGGACCTTCTTCATCATCACTGAGGCCTCCAGACCCCAGCTGGAGCTCATTATAGCAAGACTTCCTCCGACACACACACACACACACATGAGAGTCTATCTGATATCGAAATGCATGCATTAGAGAGTATTTGGGTATTTCTATGCTGTCTAGAATGTTAAAACCATTTTAAACTTTAAACTGAGAAAGCACAATTGCCAATTGTTGACAGCACAAGGTTTTTGTGAAACCTTGAGAAAATACTCAATTGTGTATTTTATGCACAACAAGTATTATTTTTTTCATTTATAGTATTAACTGTTAATGTTACATTTGAATTTCCAAACCAATATTTACGAAATGTCCTGATAGTAAAATCCACTAAAGTCTGAAGAGATTTTAAAACGCTATAGGGATCGTACACTTAAAGACAGGATCAACACACTTCATCAGACTTTTAAGTGCATGGTTCAGAACACAACAAACTCATACAGAAACATGTGCCTCTCTGCTAGGAGACACGAGACAATTGAAAACAATATGTGTTCTAAAATTTGCTGAAAATATCCTCCTGTTGGATGGAATCAGAATCTGAAGCTAAAAATAGTCTGTGCCCATCATACACAATTTTCAATGAAATCTGTCAACTCCAAGTGGCCAAAATCTGCAGACTGCCTCTGACTTTCAGCAACTATTCCCGACTGTAAATCATGGCAAAAGTTGTGTTTCAAAATTCCAGCCTTAAACAAAACACAAGTGATTACTAGTTAAGAATCGATTAGTTAAGAATTTTCTGACACAGGAGAGATTTTCATGAACTTAGCCTAAATCCTGAAGCATTTGTTTTAAAAGGATACTTAATTTTATTGATGGATAAGGAGTGAATGAAAACACATTAACACATGTGGGCAATCACCCAAACTTGTTAAAGTAAATTCTGTCTTTCTCTCCCTGCTGATACTCACTGCTTTCCAGGCATCCCAGCACAACTGAAAATGACCCCACCTCTCTCTCTCTCTCTCTCTCTCTGGACAGTGGTGATGTTTTAGACATCAGCTCATTGACTCAGTGGGATTTCTAAGGAAGTATCACACCCATCTCAGATAAAAAGCAGTTGTTGCTCTTTTTTGGGGGCTTTGCACAGTATGTGTGGGGGTGGGTAGAGTGTGACTCCATCATCCTACTTGACAACCCCATGCACACTACATAATCACTACACTCAGTTATACACGCACAGAAAAGTGTGCCAAACACAATGGCCTAATACACTGTGTAAAGCTTTTTCCAGCCAAACCCAAATCCAGTGTGTGACTCCTGCATTCAGAGCAGTCCATCTGGAACTGATCCGCCAGCTTCTTATGTTCATAACGTCTGTGTGTGTATGTGTTTGTGTGTGTTATTATGAGTGGTGGTGGGTTGCTCCATCCATAGTTATTTGAGCTCCCTGAGTACAGTCATTGTTAGAACACCAAATTTAACATTTTTTTTTTTTTGCGATTTCCAGTGGGGCAAGAGAGCACTTGTTTGGGTCAAAATGAAACTGACAATATTACCAGAGTGACTTATAGATCTTATGAGTGAATATGAAAGTTGGGTGGTAAAGTGTGAGAGAGTCATTGAGTAAATGTACATGTGTAGTTATGTCGTACAGCTTTTTTTTTTTTTTACATAGTTGAGATACAGTTTTCATCTGTTTCAAGTATACATGACGAACATTACATTGTGCATTACAATGTGAAACCAAATATTTGAAAGATTTAATACACATTGCATGATGGAAAGACTACTCGAAATCGAATGCATTCAATGAACACTTTACAATCCCATGAGGCCACACTGTAAAAATGACTATGCTTTATCTAATCAATAGAATTGTGGCAATGGATTACAAGCAATATTATTAATTAAATTTAACAAATTAGAATTGAGTAATAATTAATCAAATTATTCATTAAAAGTTAACATGAGTAAAGTTTACCCAAAAAATGTAACAAAAATATCTCACTAACAGACAGACGTCAAAGATTAATTAAGAACTCTTTATTTTATATTGCCAACATTGAAGACACCTGATGTTAACAAGCAGAATCACTGAAGGAGAAAACCGTAATTTTAAAACAAACCTAAAATAAACACCGATCACCATAATGGTGACTTCAGTTTATGTTTTTTTGGTTGTTGTTGTAAGTTTTACTCATTTTAAATGGTTAACTTTTAAGGAATTAATTATTTTTTTGATTAGATAAAGCACATATTTATTTTTACAGTGCATGGGAGAGGATTTATGAATGGAGAAGAAGGAACCGAATGAACTCAACTGACGCTGGTAGGTCACATGATAATGACAACATGAGACCTGTAGTACATCCAGGTTCATTCATACTACACACATTAATACTATACAGAAAGTACCTTGTTTAACCGTAGGGAAGTAAATTCAAATTCAAATGTAGTACTTGCTCAGACCATACACGATTTCAGACTCAGCAAAAGCCAAACTATAGTTGCATTATCAAGGTCCTCTGACTGTCCTTATTATGACTTCAGAGGCTTCTAGAACAAGATTTTATTTTATTGTTATAAAAAGGGATTTTTTGGGATAATGGCTGTGATTTTAAGTGACAGCAGGTTTCTGGAAGAGTTGGATTATTGTCCCGCCCTCATGCCGGTGAATGTCATCAGAGAAGAGATGTGAGATTTAGAGGGAAAGTTAATTAAAGATTATGATGGCACATTAATTAAAAAGATTATGTTGAACACTGATAAATAATGTTTATTTAAAAATACATTATTCCTTTAAAACAATTATTGTAGTTAAAGATCAGTTACTGCTTTAGTCACAACTGAAGTGCATGTAAGTGTACTTGGTAGTTGAGTTGCATTTTAAAGATAGGACGGCTGGGGAGGAACACACTCACTCTGTTGTTTGGTCAGTGAGTCGTTGCATGCTGACTTCTACTGTCACAGGGACCAAACAAAAAAGTTTTGTTCTTGCAGGAGCTGAACAGAATTCCCCACATCCCCCTCATTATGTCCTGTTCACTCCCTGTTTCCATCTGTGTCTCAAACACTCCTACTTCTTCAGGCCTGACACCCTGTAAAGCTGCTGAATGGTGACCAGAGCACCATTCTGTTTTTAAATGTCGCTATTACTAGCTAATATTGTTTCATATTAAAACTATAGATCAATGCTATATCAATCTATTCATAAATCAATGCAAGTCTAAGAGAAATGCACAATTTCACCCTCTCTTTTTTATTTTTTTCTTCTCTGCCCTTTCTTCTCCTCCTACCTGTCAAAAATAGATTTGATTTTATCTGATTCCTTGAGAATACCAGATTAGGCCCATGTCGTAACACAAACCACTCATAAAAACAATGTCCATTCCTGAACTAAGACAGGAAGGGAGTCATTTGTAGGATTGCATGTCCCATAAGCCTTTGTTGATGCTGACAAGCTGTTATCAAACCCTCCCTGACCTGCCCCTCTGGGAACAATGTTACTTCCTGTTGCATTTTCCTGTCTTCAAAAGAGGGAATTTTAGAAACCAAAGTGTCAAGCAAAAACTGAGAGTACATGGATGGTACAAAAAGTAGCAAGTGTGATTTACCTGAATCTTTTCCTTACAACTTCTCAATTCCTCCTTCATCTTCTCCCTCTCCACCAGAAAACATTGTAACAGATCTGAAAAACAAAAATGTGATTTTAAATATTTATCAAATTATAAATTATACAGGTATGTGCTAAGAACATAGTAAAGTGTGTAGGTTTGCAGCAGTGGTAAAATCACTGCAATGCATGACCTGATATCTATCCTTGTATTGTTTACCTGGTCGAGGTTGATATGGGATTTAGAAAGTAATTAGTAATAAGAAATGCAATACTTTTTAAAAGAGTAATTAGTACAGTAATCTAATCACACTGTTGAAGACGAGTAACTTTCCTAATACTGTGCGCGGACCACTTCCTAAAAATGTTTGCAATTCATTATGTGTATGCTCTAATTTATGAATGGATCAGTGGACATAACATGACTGTCTGACTCACCATTCAGAATGTGTGTAGATTCTTCAGTGTTGTTGAGCTGCAGTGTGTTCAAACACTCCTGGAGGAGTTTTGCGTCCACTTCTGTGTCTCCATGCACACACACACACGACGAATGAGATAGCAGACTAGGTACTTCAGTCATCTCACATTCTTTAGCTTCTTTTGGAGACCCCGTCCTGCAGTCCAAAAGTGAATCATTCTGATTGGTGGAGATGAGTGGCGGACTGAGAGCATCTTGAGGCGTTTCTGGGGTGGCTGTGCTTGTGCAGTTGGAAATGGACACCAGCTGAGACGTAGGTGACAAAGTAGAAACAAGACTGTATGGCGAGGTGGGAGGTGTTTCATACATGTCCACACCAGTACCTGCAGAGAGACAGAGGAGGAGCTCTCAGAATACTTTAATGAAACATTACCTTACATAATAACTTGAGTGCATACATTAGTCTGTCACAGAAATGAAACTTTATTTCCGTTATTCATGGGATGTTCAGCATGTGAGATTTCAGGGGACAAGAATTATGTGACTACCATATACAGTATACAGATTTGACTACCAAGTACAGATTTTTTTGTCTCTCCATTTGGATAAATGACACTATCACTGATTTTTTCACATTTTTTTCTTGTTTTCTAGCAAAATATATCTAAAGATCCATTAAAAGAAAGAAAGAAGATTTTTTTTCTAAATTAAATTATTTTTTAAATAATAAATAAAATAAAAATAAATAATAATCCTTTGTAAATAATTTATATATGAATTATCGTTCTGCCCCTTTTGTCAGTAAACAATAATTCTGTATACAGCAAATATTATTTTTCCTTTGTTTGCACATTATATTGTAAATCTGTGGAATGGCTTTAGATTTTGTATTTGTACAATGTAGTCCAATGACTACAATATGATTGTCCTTATTATTTTTTATTGCTATTCAACATTGCTATATTTTATTGCTATATTTTATTGCTGCACAACAATAAATACCTGTCCAAAGATTTATTGTATTCTAAAATGACAAACTGGGTAAGATCAGTGAGGTCAGATTTAAACCACTATCAGAGTGATTTAAACCACTCATACTCATACTCGGGTTAGAGTATGAGTAAATGATTTTCAATAATTATGTGAACTAATCATTTAGGGAAATGTTTAATTTTCTAAAATAGGCAGGTTTCACTATTTTCCTTTTCTGAATACAAACCAACAGGAGCAGATTAGATTGAATGTGTGTGAGTAGGTGAGTATGCTTCTTCATTAAAAAGCGTTTGTCGTCTCCAATAACAGGGAAGAATGTACAATACAGTATGCCAATAATGACTCTCTCTCTCTAATACATTAAATAACTGTTCTGCATTTCTTTATTTCACAATAGTTTACAGTCACGTGTCTAGAAACACTTTACATAGCACTCTTTCCTCCTGTATTGCTTTATTTTTTGTTTCTATATCTCTCTGTCTCTGCATGCTGTGATTTTATCTCTTGTGAAAAATGCCTCTGTTGGTCCCAGCCCCTTGAGGGTTATTGCCTCAGATCTAAATACAACACGGGGAAATTCAAATATGTGTGTGTGTGTGTGTGTGTGTGTGTGTGTGTGTGTGTGTGTGTGTGTGTGTGTGTGTGTGTTTGTTATCAAAATCTAGTTACCTGAAGATCCATGTCGTTCTTTTCCAGAGTTATTCCCCATGTTACCAACAGCCTTTTCAGTCTATTGAATGAGTCAAAAAATGAATTATACACATCATTTATTTTCTTGGTTACACTTTATTTCAATGATCCACTTTAGACATTCTACTTGTGTAACTTTGCAACGACATGTCAACTAACTAACTAATTAACTAAGTCCAATGGGGAATTAACCTTCACCTTAAATTAGCCAACTGACCCACTCTTTATTCAATATCCAAATAACAGTGGTGCCGGGTCATAACAATAACTCAAAAAAAAAAAATATATATATATATAACAAGATTGTACATTAGTATCTCTCTTACTCCTCTTCCAGGTCTCTGAGAAATTCAGAAAGCTCTCCAACAACTGGTAGAGCAATTTGAATGAGGTTTGTGGTAAAGTTTGCATGAAAATGCAAAAGCCTATTGACAGCACTTGCTATTAGCCTACATTGAGGTAGAACAAATAATTAGGGAACACCATGGATTGTTGTAAGACATTTGGTTTCGATGTAATTAAAAAAAAAAACAGCATATATAGAATATAAAATGCTGTACTCTGCAGCTTTTTCCTCTTTGTCACCATCTCTGTTCAAAATCTGCAATTGTAGTCACATGCGGAATTATCAACTTTACGTGGGTTGTACCTCGGCACAGTGCGGACGAATCCAATTGAGGCTGCCAGTCACCGTGGATACGGTGGATGCTGTCATAGAATCAGATTCTACTTTTTGGATGTGATAATGCATTGATCGTGGCCAAAATACAGCAGTTTTACCCCAAAAAACGCATTGATATATCTATTGTGTTTTAAACTGTCAATCAAATAACCAATCAATTTAAAATGAAAACAAATGTCCAAAAATTAACTTGTTGCCCAAACTACAAAAACAATGATGAACCAAAAGTTATATAATATATTAATGAATAAAATAAGCTTATTGACAGGGCTTTTCTCTTAAATTAATTTGAAAACGAAACCAATGCCAACGAACTTAGTAGCCTATCTGTACAGCCGCGTGCGTCAAACGCTGCCAGTGTGAAAGCAAAGCAAACCGACGTTCACAAAATAACTTTAGGGTAAGTAGCCTAGTATAGAAATTACGGCGATATACGCTACTAACAACAACAATAACGTACATTGTTATTAATATATAATATCTTGTAGTGTAATTAATTAATATGATTGTATTTTATAACAAAAACTGATAGAATACATGAATAAATAATCGGTTCACCTTTTTGAAAAATTCTAATGGGTTAAAAACTGTTAACTGTTGCTACCCAGTGTTGCAACAATCTCCGGCCTCTTATACTTCAAGTTTAACGAACAAGCAACTTTAAACCATGAGAATAAAGTCTATCAATAACATATTTAAACCAAGATAATAAAACAAGAAAATAACATAGATTACACGGACAGCGAGCATCACCATCTGGAGAAAAGGACCGCAAATCATACTTATATGAATAAATCATATATAAAAACGTCTAAACGATAGAGAAAACTAATGAATCGTTTATGTTACACACCTTATTGAAGGTCTTGTGTTCACCGGGACTGACGGGGAAGTTTTACATGCTGTCGCTGGTAGAGTCGCACCTCTTCACGGACACGAACGGGAGCGGATCATGGGCAGAGACAGCAGGATGTGGGAATGAACTTTGAAGCTCGGTTAAAAACGGTCCTTTTGCCCCCTCATGAGGACTGAGCAGTACTACTACTATATAAAAAAAATAATGATTATGATCTTACTGTCCTCAGCTTTAGAAGGACCGACAACTCACAAATAAACAACTCGCGGTTATAACACGTTCCGCCAGGATTCAGTAGACTATTCCCTCATTAACATCCACAGGGTTTATGGTTAGGCCTACTCTGAGGTGTGACTTATATTAACGAATACTACAGGCAGCCTGTCAGTTTCATATCCTCTGACCTGATTATAATTTAAAAACTTGAGCACTGAGCAACAGAAGGTTAAGATTGTTGTTTAACCCTTGTGTTCATATTTTTGTTATTCAGCCAGTGTTCGTTGGTCTGGTGGACCCGCTGCATTTTGAGGTTTTTAATTCAACACAATCAAACAATTTTATGTTAACTTATCTGACCTGTAATGTAATACTGCAATGACTTCAAGGCAATAAGCTGAAGTGATTTATTAATAAAATAATGTATCACAGTATATATAAAATAAACTATAGACCATACAAGTCAATAGCTTTTAAATAAAAAGGCCAAGAAAATTAAGTTAATTCTTTATTTGCATATAAAATGTAAATGTGTACACAGCTAAATTTACACAATAGTTTGCATTTCTTGTTTTTAAGATAGAGTTATCAAGACTGCAGCCATATAAAAACTAAAATAAGCATTGAAAAACATTAATACAAAATATATCAGAACAATCCTCCCAGTTGTGTGCATGTAGTTTAATGCTGTGTGCAATATACGACTGTTTTTAATGCCACATTCTCTCTGTAAGACGTATAACAGGTTAATCTACCACATCTCATTAACAAGCCCTAGTAAATAAACTCAGTGGACTAATCTTCAGGAAACAATTTAGCTTAGGAACATCCCAGTCATAGGGTGATATTGTTACTGTAAATACATTTCTAAGAACAGTCATCAGGATGTCACAATTCACAATGTTGTTTTACCAGTGACATCGCCTAAGCATGACATCATCAAACCATATGCCTGTATTTTTAAACAGATTTAAAAAAAAAAAAAAAAAAATTCAAGTAATTTTCACAAACATGTCAATTCAATATTTGATCAACAGTTGGACATTAATACAGATCTGCTGAATCCTTTGTGCAACTGTAGCCGACCTCATAAATAAATAAAAACTAATCAGGGCAAACCGGCTTTCTTGTACAAAGGCACATTCCCTGACTAAATTATTGACTAATGCTCCATCTTACCCAGTAAGACCTTGTATGGCTAATGTTTTTTTCTTTATACGGCAGTTGCCGTCTTCACAGGCTGCTCGATGCCACCTGTGTTTTTGTTTGGTTGATCCTCTTCATCTTTTTTGATGGATGCCATGGCAGCATTGGCTTGAGCCTTACGGGCTCGGGCTGAAGGGGATCCTGGACTCTCAACATTAATGGCGGGTTTGGACAGCCAATGAAGGATGCTAGTGGAGGGTCGGTGGTGAATAGTGAGTTGGCGAGAGCTGTATCCGGACATTGCAAACCCCAAAGCACCCAGAACAACAGCCAACCTCGGCACTACAAGATCGTGAGCCCTGTAGATCACAGTCTGCACTGCTGACGTCTGAAAGAGAGTGTAAACACATGGTTATATTGTGTGATGAACTGACACACATTACATTTAAGATCAAATTTAATGCTGCAGTCCAGCATTTTTCCTCTTTTGCAATCTGTGTTAGATCAATTTTACGTGAGTTGTACTTCAACACCCTCGTCACGGCACAGCGTGGATGAACACAATGTTTGAGGAGAGTGTGGTATGGGGTGGTGATGGCGCAGTGGATAAAAACACATGCCTTTGGTGTGAGAGACCCGGGTTCAAATCCACTGTGAGAGACCAATGTGTCCCTGAGCAAGACACTTAGCCCCTAGTTACTCCAGAGGTGTGCGACCTCTGACATATAGAGCAATATTAAGTCGCTTTGGATAAAAGAGTCAGCTAAATGTATTTTGGATAATTTTAAACCCCAAAAAAGCCACAGACTGCAGCTATAGGAACACCTCAACCTGCATGAGTGAATGATGACTCTTTTCCTTTGGTTGTGAAACATTAAATATTTTAATCATAAAACAAATCATAATCATTATTAACACATAAACTATTATAATTAGATCAAATAGTTCTCTTGTGTAATAATTATTGCAGATTTAAGGCTTAATTTGAGATTATAGTGATTGAAATCACACCATGTGGAATGTTATAAAAATTCTTGAAATATAGAAAACAATTATTCACCCATTACATCAATGTCCAATCAGCTTTATGTTTAGCACTGGAGTTCTGCCTCAGTTCAGGTGTAAATACATATATAAAACTATAAACATCTACAGATGATTACTTTAGACTGTTTAGCTTTTCAGTTTTTATCCATAACATGCACATCTGGACAGATTATTTTTCTTACCTGCAAGTAGCGAATGTATCCTGAAATAGTACGTGGGAGACCAAAAAACATGTCAAGTTAGTCACTAGGCCTCGGAGCTGTTTGTGAGCAGGACTACCTCTTCCTCTGGTTCCTTGTTTCTTTCCTTTCTGACAGAGAGTCTTCACAGAGGATAGAGCTCACTCAGGTGTGGATGTCTTTCACGTCTTCCAGTGATCGTAGCTTATATAGAGTCCCCATCTGTCTGTCTGTCTCTCAATGAGATTAACAAAAGAGGCTATCTCACACTTGACATGCTAGCGATGACGACATCTGCGACAGTACAGGATATGAGGTTAAGTTGTTGTGAAGGACGACAACCTTGTGTTGGCGTGTGTAAAGCCGGAAAGGGCTTTAAAGTCTACTGACACAGGTCAGAGGCGACCCAGTTATCAGAACAAAAACAAAATGAAAAAAAAAAAAAATTTGAAGAAAAAAGAATCCCAAAAAAATAATATACAAACATGACTTAAAACAAACAAATTTTTAAACAAAAGTCAACAACCAATCAGATGATCAGATGATTAACATGGTACCGTGTACACCAAGAATACCAATGTATTATAACTGGACAGACAAGAATACCAATGTATTACAATAGTCCTATCAGTATAAACTACTATTGTTGTAAGTAAGATTTGGTTTACAAAATTTTTATATATATATATATATATATATATATATATATATGAAGAGTTCAGATGCAAAAGCCTCTAAATGCCATTTGAAATTTTCTTCTTTAATGATGATTTTTGTCAAGCTTGTATATTTAAGTTCAGTGATTTCACTTAAATGGCAATGATAATTACCTATTAATTGTTATTCAATTGAAATTACTGAACTTAAATATACAAGTTCAACAAAAATCATCATTAAAGAAGAAAATTTCAAATGGCATTTAGAGGCTTTTGCATCTGAACTCTTCATATATATATATATATATATATATATATATATATATATAATTTATTTGATTTTTTACATTTCTTTATAAAATCCAGTAAAAACATTAATATGTGAAATATTATTCAAAGTAAAATAACATTTTTTATTTTAATATATTTTATTCTTGTGATGGAAAAGCTGAATTTTCTGCATCATTCAGTCTTCAGGGTCGCATGATCTTTCAGAAATAATTCTAATATGTTGATTTGCTGTTAAAGAAACATTTCTATTGTTATTATATTATAAAAATAATATTTTTGTTGTTTATATTTCTATGGAAATGTATTTTTGGGGGGATTCTTCGATGAATAGAAAGTTAAAAAAAAAACATTTAACAGCATTTATTTAAAATATAAATCTTTTGTAAAAATGTAAAAGTTTTACAGTTACTTTTGATACATTTAATGCATGGTTAATAAACCCCAAACTTACTGAATGGTGGTGTAGATTCTAGAAACAGTATTGTGTAGAAATGCCACCACTGTGTCTTGCTTATATACCTAGTTAAGTATCTGTTTGTTGCTACACACACCGCAAAGTGAACCTGTCTGGAGTTTTGCCTCAGGGTAGAGAACATAATAAATACAGAATATTCTCTTTCCTAACACAGTCCTGGACCCTTTAGCCACACAATGTTATATCAGTCTTTGAGTTGAGGGCCTCACTGGGGACCGACAGTTAAACAAACAGACGTCAGTCAGAGGCAGATCATTTAGTATGTTTACATTAAATAGCTTTTCCGAGGATTTATGACTGGCAGATATTTGCTCCACCTCTTTGCAGTATTGCCTTTCATCTTCTGAGTGGATATGATCTATAATCATAAATAGTTTAATTTACTTTCGTGCCTGAAGCAATACGGCTACGTAATAAACTTAAGTGACTTTTTTTTTAATGATTCTTATTCTCTATTTGTTTATTTATTATTATATATTTTTTTCAAATGTATGTGCTAAGTTTTTTATGTGAGGCACCATGTAATCTCACGGGGACAAATAAAGCTCTAAACTAAACTAAATCAATAAACTGCGATATTAAAGCTGCAGTGAGCATTTAGTGTGATGATATGCTGCACTTAGTGCTAAAACAAGATGATATTTTGTTCTTTTCAGCTGCTATAATACCACCATCACACCTGCTGTGTCGTCCGCCACATATTCCAGCTGGCATAAGAAAACATTTCTCAGAGAAACAGAAGGGTTATTATTTCTAAGCATTGTAACCTAATGGGAAGCAATAAAAAACGTATTCTCT
This sequence comes from Pimephales promelas, assembly GCF_988280905.1. Taxonomy (NCBI): domain Eukaryota; kingdom Metazoa; phylum Chordata; class Actinopteri; order Cypriniformes; family Leuciscidae; genus Pimephales; species Pimephales promelas. The sequence continues at coordinate 21,931,365 of NC_142783.1, forward strand.
GTCTGAGCCAACCCAGACCCATGTGATCCTATAATGGCATCAAAGCCCATTCTGTGGGTTGCCTTGAGTATCGCAGATTAGCACAAACACACACGTGGCTGTCTAGAGATGCTTGTTTAGCTAAAGTCATTCTTCCTTGACGTCATGGATAAGACATTGTATCCGTTTAAATGGATTTTGGTATGTCGTGCACTGCTCTTAATGCAGGTAGGTATATCAAACAATCAATGGAAACAAGAACACATTTGTTTATCTTGTGAATTGAAATAAAACTTTAATATCTTTATAGCTGCACTAAGACATTTTTCTAGTCACACTTATAGTCACAGTGGCTTCTCACGTCAATGCCCCAAAGTAGCTCATTAAATGTAAAAAAACCCCCCAAAACCCCCTAATGAGGCTTTGTGTTGGTGAAATGAGCAGTCTAGTGAGTAAAAGCTCTAAACAGTCTCTGAGATCATTGAGCTGACGTTCTGATGTTAAAGTAATTAGCTGCTAAGACGCTAAACCACGCATAATGAGCTGTGGAAGACCGGTGATCCAGCGCCACGGTCAATAATAGGCTATGGATAGCAGAAACAGCTGTGAGAGTGTGTTGGTGACTTGCAATAAAAAAAAAAAAAAAAAAATAGCAGCAGATAATAATTGTTATTGTGAAGGCAAGATAACTAGAATATATCATACTGGTTAAATTATGCAATTTAATCCTGAGTTTCTTGAATTCCTTGACTATAAATCAGACTGACGAGATATTACAATCAGACACCTGCTGGTTATTCACAGTCGCTATCCTCTTAGGCTCTGAATCTGGGGACGTCATGTCTTCTGCTCTCTCTGTATGGGCAAAATCTCTGTCAGCCAATACTCAATAAGAGCACATACCACTGAAACCTCATCTGTAAAACGAGAAAGAGAAAGATCATCTAAATATAACATTTGCCCATATTTATGCGTGTTCTTATGTTGTTTGCTTAGGTATCATGAATTTATGTTTACTACTGTCTAGATTTGGCTGATATTTTGGAGATTAAAATCACAACAGGACCAATCTGGTCAAATCAGGGCTAAATAAAAAAGTACAGCTTTATTTAAATGCACTATTAGATATAGATCCCCATACATTTTTTTGTTAATAGGACATCTCAACATATCTGCAGAGTAACATTAATGGCCAACTATATTAGGGACACCAAACGTTTCCATTATAGTAGTTTATATATTTGTGGGCATTTTTAGTCTTTTGGCAGTGAAATCAATATTCTTTTGTTTATAACTATTACTATAAAACAAAAACACACACATGTGTGATGTTCACAGTTCACACATGGGAGGTCCAAGCGCCCTCATTCACCTGCAGGCAATGTGCTTGTGTGCCTGAATTCTTGTAGCTGTGATTTTAACTGCTCTTCGTTATTCACCAATAGAGACCCGAGTCCACACAGCCTGGAGATCTCAGCAGGGGGCAGCGTCCTACCAGACAGACGAGAGAACAGAGTCTCAGCTGCAATGAGGGAGAGAGCATGTCCACTTTCTACACAGGAGCCTGAAAAGAAGAATATCAATTCATTATGTACAGTACCTTAATAGTTTTATACACACACATATACACTGCATCAAAACTAAGTTTTGGATCGGTACGATTTTTTATGCTTTTAAAAGAAGTGTCTTCTGCTCACCAATGCTTCATTTATTTGATAACAATAATATTGTGAAATATTTTTACTTTATTTTTAATATAAAATCATATTTTCTACTTGAATATATCTTAAAATGGAGTTTATTTCTGTGGTGGCAAAGCTGAATTTTCAGTGTCACATAGTCCTTCATTGTAATATGCTGATTTGCTGCAGTGCTCAAGAAACATTTATTCATATTAGCAAAGTTGAAAACAAATTCTAAATCGTTTGATGAATAGAAAGTTCAAAAGAACAGCTTTCATCTCATATAGAAAGCATTTGTAACATAATAAATGTCTTTACTGTCTCTTTTGATCAATTTAATGCATCTTTGCTAAATAGTATTAGTATTATAAAAGTAAAAAAAAAAAAAAAATTCTTACTGATTCTAAACTTTTAAATGGTGCTGTATGTTACAAAAGCTTTCCATTCCAGAAATGGTGTTCTTTTGAACTTTTAAACAAATAAATGCAACCTCGGTGACCGTCAAAGACTCATTTCAAAAACATAAAAAAATCTTGCCAACCGAAAAAATATTGGAATGGTAGTGTTTATTTGTCCTCAACCATAGATATACTAGATGTTGCCTTGGCTACAGCAGTTTATTAGAACGAATGCGTCAATAGAGCCGCCATCTTGGAACAGGGGACCCCCTCCACTTTAATGCATCAGCGTCAATGTAGGTCTAACGGAAATAAAATCACCATAAATCATCATTAATGATCATCATCATTAAAATCATCATAAAAATCATCAATCTCGTTTTTTTTTGGTTCGTTTCAACAGTCAGACATGTATTTATCATTGATTCCAGGAAAAATAAAATTATTATTATTATTTTTTAAAAACATTCTTTCTCGTGTGAACATCATACACAGCACAAAAGATTGCCACCATCAATTCATTTGAAGTAAAGGCAGCGTTACCTAGCTACTTCCTACGACAAGACCCCTGTTCCAAGATGGCGGCAGTTTTGACGCATGCTTAGAACCCCAACGTGACATCTAGTGTGTATGTCTATGGTCCTCAACATAGAAAAAAGTGATGCTATAGTAAAATGCTATACCAGAGGACTTGCGATCAGACAGGTATATCTCCTGTGTGGTACGAAGGAAGTGGAGCAGCTCCTCTGTATTTCCATGTCCACCCTGTGCATATGTGAACTCAATAGCTCTCACATGAGGCACCAGTCCAAGAGCGATGAGTTTCTCTTTGTGCCGTTTCTTCTTCATCTTCCTCTTTCTGTTTTTGCTGATCCGTTCATTGCTCAATGAGCTTCCAGTGTCCCCTTCATTGCTGGGATGTACAGGATCTGTCTGGCCCTGTATAGTGCCCTCTACTGGAGGGGTGGATACCTTGGCTGAAATAACAGGAGACACTTTTTTCTTTCTCCTCCTTTTCCTCTTCTTATGTAACTCATGCTCATCTGCGTCTGAAAGATCCAAAAATGGCTCATTGGTGAGTGGGATTATGGACTTTCTCACAGTACTAGAATTATTACAAAGGGGTTTTAAATCCGACAAGCATCAGGCTCCATTATCTGGGAAAAGAGGTTTAATGTGACTGATTTGTCATGAACAGATTAAAATAAATACACTATCAAAACTGAATGACATCAGTTACAGCCTCATTACATTTATGCTCTTGGTAGACTCTTTCAAATAAAAAGCATCCTTCAAGAAATGTGCACATGCTGTATAAGAGGCAATTACTAGAGTGGATAGTGCGCGCACACACACACACACACACTCCTTTGCCCTTTCATGGGTTTTCTGCGAGGCTTTTCAAGCTACTTAGGACTATACAAACACACTGAGTAGTGCTGAGCTATTGATTTTTTTCATCTGTATTCAGAGCAGAGAAACTGACCACACATCTGAGTGACACACCGCAGGAAGCAAAGATTCAGCTCATCAGCATACAGCTCATACAATGAGACCGGTTTGCAATAAAGAAGGGATGAGGAAAGGCCTCAATAACATGGACAGTATGAGTAAATGTGTGTGTGTGAATGAGAGAGAGCTTGTGAATGAAGTTATTGCTGCTCTGCGGGTCTTTTGAGGTCTATTCAGATCAATAGCAGCAAAAAGACAGTAGGATCTACAGAGCTTTTTTAGTGAAAGAGGAAAGAAGTATTGCATGCATACTAAGCCAGCAATACGACACCTGAACTAATAGACTCATGATGGTGGGATGAGTAATGTGTAATAAAAGATGTAACAATGCAACCTTGTATAGAGGAGGTGCTTGGTTTTGTCATTAAATATTTTTATTTATTAAAATGTAATGTCATATAATACAAGTACCAACAGACCCAAATTCTGTTAACCCTTGATTTGGCTTGTCCTACCTGTATAAATACATCAGGAAGCAGGAAAAAGCATGCATCAATTGGGCCACAATGAAATATCACAAATGATCAGGGCAAATCAAATATCTCAAACGGTCTGATTCCTTTTGTTCTGTGATATTTGTGCAAATTAAGCATAGAATTGACTAATTTTGTGTCTGTGTAGATGATAAATCCAAACTGTTTTCCTGATCAACAAGGATGTTATTTCTGAGGTGTTTCCACTGAATCAAACGATTTGATCATTTGGATCCACAACAGGAGTTGCAAATTAAAATAAACAGAAAAAAAAATCACCCAATATTTAAAAAACACAATTGATTAGTCTAAATAATTCAAAAGTAAAATATCTATCAGGATATCAAGATACAGCTGCAGACAGGCTAATATAATCTGCAGTGACTAATAATTATTTACAGGGATTACTAGGATCACTTCACAGCAACTAGTGGTATCCATTTCATACTGGAATGTGTGACTGAAAGAGAAATCAAATAAAGGGGAAAAGCGATGGTGGTCTTAACCAAAGAGGTGTATCATTAATAGATAGAACACGGTTTTCACCAACTCACCGACTGGGCTGTTCTCAGAGTCAGTGGAATCTGGATTGGACAGTGTGACAGGATCATCCTCGCTAGTGAGCAGGTAGCCTTGAGGAGGAGGAAGTACAGTGTAGAGCTTTTTGCCTGGTACAGCTGTACTTTTCTCATCACCTAAAAAAAAGGGAGATGAAAAGGATTATTTTACTGTACAGGATTATAGAGGCAATCACAGTGATCAGAGGAGGGCTCATTCAGCCCATCAGGCAATTGTTTAAGCATGCATGGATTAAAAAAAATGGGTATTTTTAACATGAAATGTTGCACGATGGTAGACCAATCACAACAGACTGGGCCCCCTGACCAATCAGAGCAGAGCTGGCTCTCGGAAAGGAATGATTTAGAAAGACCGATTCATGTATCGTACAGGTGATACAAAACAGAATCAGGCACCTTTAAAATAGGATAAAAGGGTCACTTTTTAAAAGTTTAAGGACTTAAGCATTAAGCTAACTCCAACCTGGCTTTTTGAGTGGGTACTGAGGTCTTTCCACAGGTGGCACAGGTACAATGCTCTGCTCTTCAGCAACGGGTTGCAGCACACTCTGCTCTTGGGATGCAGCAGGATACAATCTCTGCAGAACCTTGGACTGGAATACTAACACACACACACACACACACACACACACACACACACACACACACACGTTGTGTTCTAGTGTGTCAACGATGACAACAATAAAAACACGTGCAGAGCACAAGTTCTGTTACACACTGTCATACACTTGTATTCAATGCTCTCTTCTTACCTTCTTTTCTGACAGACATATCAGCGGCTGAGAATCACGAAGACCTTTCTTTCCTCAATCGTAAATAAAATGACACTCCATTACAATTTTTCTGATCGGTGTGTAAACAGTGGCTTTAGATAAAGCGCAAATCAGATCAATCGTCTTTAAGCCATTTAATTTTTGACTATTTTACACATTTTTAGGAATACAGGATTTAACATGAAAGGAATATAAACAATGAGCGGTAAAATCGCACACATATGTCATAAAACGTGTTTCCGACCTCACCATGATGGCGCCTGAACGTACAGCGTCCTGAACTGCTCCCTCCAGCGGCGTGGATAAGCGCTACATCACCTCCAGGGGACCGCCGCATCTGCACCTGATCTGCACCCGCGGGGCGGCGACTGCTATGCATGCACTCTGAAAACTTCGCTGCATCCTCACCACCATGTAGCCGCAAGCTCAACGAATACCTAGAATGTCAAGGTGGAAGAAGGTACGTTTAGCAATTTCTGCATGCTTGTTTTTTGAAAGGCGGAGAAGAAAACAAAAAAGTCCACTCTAGTCTACTCTAACGAGCTTGTGTGCGGCGGCGCGTGAGATGCAGAGCTCAGCATTACATCACTTACCTGACGAGAGAAGGCGTGACATTTTCACCTGTCGGATTCAACAAATATTTTGCTAATTTAGGTTTGTTGTCAATTTTTATTAAGCCTTTTATTTTATTTTATTTTAATTCCGAAAATTCCTCCAGTTTGCTCAGAATGTTCATTCTTGAATATTCAAGATATATTAAACAACTTCTTCCCGTTTCTGTGTAGCTTAACTGGGTGTGGGTCAACTGGAGTGCAATTTTCAAAACTGATAATTATCCATCTTATTATGAATGTAAGCTTAAATATGCTTAAATAATCTCAAATAATATTTTTTCTAGTTCATGTAAACATTCAGTGTTATGCAATTTACAGTCACCCAATATTAGATTATAGTTACATCCACTTATAAATGTAAACTTTTTAAGAATCGGTAATTAAAACAATGGGCTCTATGCACAGCTGCACTACTTCCTGAACTTCAGACAGCTCATTGTTTCCTGTCTGCCATCATTGGACAATTTGATTAATTCAGGTGTGTCTGACTTAAGTAGTCACAGCAACAATAATCAGACACAGACAGGAAACAAGGAGCTGGCTGAAGTTCAGGAAGTATCAGCCCATTACGTTGATCTACCACTAATCTGAATATTTGGGGTGACAGTGGGACATCCCCTTTCTTAATGTTGGAAAGATATTAAGTTGTAAATCACTAAAGAAAGACACACTCTATCACATTGTTTAATGAGTGATTAGAATTGTGGAATTTTTGGAAGTATATGACCAACATAATTTTCACTGAAAAATGTCATCTGAACAAGTAAGAAACATCCACGTTTGTTCTCATTCTGACATTGCAGTAAATCGCGCTGATTGAATCTAACAATCTCTTATAAGTTATCATATCACGCAAAACCGAGCAAATTATACTTTGTTCCCAAATTGTTAATGTTAGCAATGTCAGCATTGTGTGACTACTTGTAATGTCCTTCCGATATGTAAGTTAATGTTATTCTTGTTTTTGCATGGGCCCGGTTTCAGTCTCTTCTTTCTGTAGCCACTCCGAAGTCCGAACGAAGTCTTTAGCATTTTACAGCGTGTGAATCTTTTGTCACTGGTGATTGTCATTTGAACCTTTCTGGATCCGCCATGTAAAACTGATAAGTTTAATTATCTCAAGTGCTGTGAGAAAAGTCTATAAATCTCCACCTCCAACATCCAGCAAAGACAGGCTCGAATTTCCCGCCGAAATCCACCAGTACCACTGGAATTAAAAACATTACAAGCTTCCCGCTTTGAATCGAGCTAAAGCAAGCAGATAGTTTTGAACACTTACTGGTTATGTATTTTCTCAAATATGTAGGCTATTTTGGATATTTTTTTACAAAAAACAAAACAAAACAAAAAACAACAACAAAAAAACAACAACTAAAAAGCATGTTTCAGCTGTTTTAACTGAAGACACATGTACAGGCATATCTTAAAATATGTCATTGCCTTTGTTTTTTTCTCTCAAGATGCACACCAGCAATGTTCATTTCTAAGACACGTTTATAAAAGCTACTTAATTGTCGTCGTCTCTGAAACCAGGCCTAAGAATCTTTTGCACATCTCAAAATGAATATCAAATCTGTACATGTGTTATGATACCTAAATTCACTTGTAGCATTTAAAACAGTTGATTTTAGTTTATAATATATATATATTTTTTATTTGTTTATAAAAAAATAGCGTAGAATTTGATTACGGGGCATTTATTGGTTATATCAGGCATAATATAGGCTAATTATTCAATATCAGGTCATCCCTGATACAATGTTGCAAATAAGAAAAACTACCATTTGTGGTCACCCAAAATGGCATTCACACCTCACTCCAGTAAATTGATGCTGTTAGGATAACAATGGAAGTCTGTGTCTGTGTACCTTTTGCTTGAAAATCTTCAAATGTGTGTGTGTGTGACTGCGATAGAGCAAATTTGACAAAATATGCATCTATTATCTAAGCTGTTCTCTAAAATGACTCTAAGATGCCCATTTTAAACATATTACATAAGCCAGCAGCAGATGCAGTACAAAGCTTCCCAGATGCAGCTGTCTGTCAATGTAAGTGCGGGGTGCTGCATTCATTTGCAGTTTCAAACACCAGCTCTACAGAAATAACTCAGACGGGCAGAATCAGCCTTCTCTGTATCTTACACTTATGCTGATAGACAGCACATTTAGCTGAGGATCTGAAGGGTTCGTTGGCCCATGCTGAGAGTTTATTAAAGCTTCTTATATAGCTGCTTTACCTGTAAATATCTCTAAAAAATCATTTATTCAGTTCAGTGACTCAGAATACTCAGAATAGGTTGAAGACAGGTGTGGAATTTTGTTCTACCTGCTATGCCAATATTAGCATTTGTTTATCATATCCCTATAGTTTAATATTAGTATTTGTATTATTGTTCAGGATAATTAAAGGGTTCAGTCCGATATTGGAAGCAAATAATATTATGTCATTTTTCCCCCAATTCACAGTATGTTGTTTTTCTCTGTTGGGTTTCAAAAGTATACGTGTCAGTCCAACATTTATAGAGCTGTACGATTAATCGTTAAAAGATTGGGATTCCTACAGTAAATCAAATCAAAAGTATAGGTGTCTTTTGATTTGATTTGAATCGAGCTAAAGCAAGCAGATAGTTTTGAATAGAAAATGTAAATATAAAAAATGTTTTTATTAAGTGACTCTTTGGAATGCTTAATACTTTTTTGTCGATCACAACTTTCTGCGAACAGATGATTATGAGCACTAAACTAGATATTTAACCATACTACATCCCTACTAGTTACAGTGTATGATGTGGATCATGATGCAGGTTCCTCTGTTGTTCTTTTCCCATAAATATTTCGCCTTTTGAATAAAACACTCCATGGGATTGCCTTTATTTTCAGCTCATATCTGGTAAAGCGTGATATGACAGGAGAACTCATGGACATCAAGCCACAAGAAGCTTTTCGTGTCTCGCATGTGTGCTTGTGTCATCAGCTTAACGGCAGCTACAGTATTATTTCTTTGTCTTCTCCCATTTATAATGCAGGCATGTGTAAGTGCTTCTGTGGAAGCTCTGCTGCATGGCAAGATAAGTATAGGAAACGACGAGAGGATGGCACAAAAATTAATGAGTGAAAAAAATGAATGAATTAATGAGGCAGGGTCAGAAATATGTTTTCCGTGCTTTCCAGGGACCCCAAGAAAAATGTACACAGTGAAGAATCAGATTGACATTACCAGTATATACGAATGTTCAATATATTGGTTCCATATGAGGTAATTGTTGATGCTAAAAAAGTTTTTTATTCATTTTTACATTAAGATTATTTAGTTCATCCCCCAACAGTCACTAAAATGCTACTAATTTAATGCAAATTGTAATCGTTAAATGTAATCTTTAGCAAATGTCAAAATAAATTAACTCTGCACATTATATTGTTATAATGCAGTAAGTTTACTTGTAGCATTTAAAACATTTATTTAATTTATTTGCACAGAATAATGTAGAATTCTCCCCATTTATTGTTTACATTCTTAACATGAAAATTAAATATTGATTTCACCCAAAATGTTTGTATGAATGTATCCCTACTAGAATAGAGACCAGTCCTATTTCTGACAAAAGTGCATGTTTTGTGGAAAACCTTCACAAAACATGATTGAAGCTTCAGTAATATCTGCATACCAGTGTTTTTTATATTGTTAATTAAAACTAATCAAAATATTTTTTTTGGTAATTGAAATAAAGTTGAACTAAAATATAAGATGCAAACTCGAATTTAAAAAAATAGAAATGTTGCCGTGGCCTCTAAGTAAAATAAAAATATGTTTAAATTAAAGTACAAAAATGATTAACTTAAATTAAAAAAAAAAGACATTTAAAAAAATAAGTATATAATAGTATATTATAATAAAAATAGGTTTTAGATACTTACTAAAAGAAAATGAAGGCACAATATAGGCTAATTTAAAAATGACTATACTTATTTTTACATTTACATGATTGGAGTACCGAAAACTAAAAACCGTAACAGAACACAAGAGTTCTTCACAACTTCTCACCCTTTCTGTGGTTGTTGACCTTATCATCTCTGACTGTAGGTTCAAATGCCACAGCATGAAACATTTCTCCAGAAAACACTGTAATTAGTACTGCTGTCTCAGAGCTACGCCTTACTCCGATTACTCTGGGAATTAAGAGGTGCCTGAAAAACAGTGAGTTCTGAGAATGCACACACACATGCACACAGAGAGTATATCTGCTTGTGCGGCACAGTGTTTTTTCCCCTTGATTGTGACAGTTGGAGCTATTTAGTAATTTAGAGAGCTGCGATTAGACACACTGATTATATACACACTGATTAAGCACACCGTAAGTGTACACACACTGATTACACAGAGATTTCACACATGCTCTACCATGAGCCAGCTGGTGTCCTGTGGTAAGAGGGTCAGCTAGGGCAATGATTATTGGAGAGATGGAATCTCTATCACACTATATATTTCATATATTGTATGTTTGATATATCAGATTGTAGCCAGATGTATGTTTGATTTATGAATGAGAAATCAAGTTTAGATTTTTTCAAGATATAGTTTTTCTTTAGATGACATGCACACAAACCATATTGATTGTGACACTAGACACATAACATAAAACTGTTCAATTTGTATGCATAAAGTGGTAAGAATTGATTCAGTGCGATTCTTATGGGGCCTTTGCAAAGCATTTTATCTGTCACTTTTCTTGAAGAATTTGTTAAATTATGCTGTAAAAGTGGTTAAAGACTTTGGAGACTGTGAGGCAAATGCTCCACACATACTAAAAAGAGAAAAGTCTCATTTGAAAGTGTTTACAGCTGATAATATTAGTTTAAGTGAACAGAACTGATTACTATTTTACTCTTTAGTTTCTCCACAGTACAAATATGTAATGAAATAACATAAAACTAATAACAGTATTTATCTTGGAGTAAATGTACTTGTTTTAGTGGTGTTCATTTGGAAATGAGGCAGAGAGATTAATCCACAGTATGAACTTTTTATGATTTATTTAAAATTTGGAAAAAGAATAACATATTGCTTGTATCTTCTCTGATAATTGTGACCCGGCAACAATTATTACCATATTTTTTGATTGTTTCCATTATATAATTTTTATCCACCATAGACTTGCAAATAACAATTAGCAAAACCTTGTCTGAAAAATTGCAGACGGCAACAGTTACTAAGGTAGGATTGATCAGTAACGTTTTTAAGGCAGGGCTTAGCAAAAAGGGTTCATATATATATACATGCATGCTGACTTATGAAAATTTTCTATTGCATATTTACCTCACACACATAAGTGCTTTAGTATAAGATAGTTGCTTTTGCAGTTGGAGTAAGCAGCATTGAAGAATAATGACATATAGGCCAATGCTGTTTACGGTAACCACTTTTATTCCGCTGTGCTAAAAATGGATCATTGTTATTAGAATATATATTTTTTTATTTTCTTATTATTGAATACTTAAACTCACTCTTTGAGTCCAGAATAGATTATATCAGTGACATCTGCTGACTGTCTCAAATGGTTAAATGAGTTTTAATTGGCTTTTTTTTTTTTGCTGGGTGAACTCCGATGCGTAATCTTATCTGAGATGAGTGGAAAACCCTTGGGTTTATGAGTCTCTCTTTTTTTGTACTCTTTTCTCTTTATCCTCGTCACAGGCGACTAAGCAGAACATTGAACGTGACAGTGCACTTTAGTTTGGGCAGAAAAATGAGTTCTGGGATGCCAGCTCCTCGGTGTCAGTTCCCGTGCACTGGGAGTTCAGGGAAGAGCAGAGGTTCATTAATTCTAAAGAAAACAGTCAATTTCATTTTGTGCAGTATGATGCCGGTGGAGGAACCCACACGTCACCAACCTCTTTTCTTCATTGCTTGGCTGTTTCTGTGAGAGCTTGAGTTGCTGTGTTGATAAATAGCTGAGATTTTCTGAATCTCAAACAGATGTTTTCGCCTTTTTCTCCTTAAAACCTCTCTCAAAACCAAAAATTATATCTTTAACATTCGGTTTGCAGTTGATCTGTGATCAGTACGGACCAGTCCCCACGGTTTGACATCCATGTGATTTGCGTATTAATTGCTAAGTTTAACTGAGTGAAAGTTAATCATTTGCACATCTTGACAATTTACTCAAGCGATTTAAGTAAAAGATAACAAACACCGATTTGATTCCCCTTTAATGTCTCATCATGGCGCTTGAACTGATATTTTAACATACTTTTGTGTGTGTCCGTCTCGGCAAGTATTCTTATAAACACAGCCAGTATGTCTTAAGGCAGGGGTCAAAATATTGGAGTAAGTGCAAGGCCATATTGGTCAATATCAGCAGAGCCCCTGTTTGTCCTTTTGCAAGGACTGGTTGGCAGTTCTCTGATTTGCTTTGAGTTTGATGTGACTGGTGTGCTTTAGTTCAGGATGCAGTTTGTGAAGTCTGTGCAGGGGAACCTTGGAATTGCTCTTGCGTGAAATTTCTCTCTCTCTTTCCTCTCCCTTTCAATTTCAGTTCTCTCTCTGATGGCTCATCTGAATTGCAAGCGCAGGTTCCACAGCTTGATTAGGATTCTGAGGATGTAGTCTAGACTAGAGAATGCAGAATTTGGATTGAGAGCTAGAACTTTGAAGTTAAGCTGAGTCTTCTTTGAGTTCACCTGAGATTCGGTTTAACTGCATTTCAGAGTGGTTTATTGCAGGCTGCGTTTAACTCCACTTTTAGACATACTCTCGCAAACTTCTAACTTCCCCTTGGGTGAATCCCGACCACTATTTTGAAGTGCATTCAACTTCGCTGTGGACGAGAAGTTTATTTAGACAGACCCTCGACGAACCATGAAAGGTCCGCGAGCCGGAACTTAAACCCGGGTTGGCCGAAGTGCAACGGTGCTATATGTCGGTGCTGCCCACAAGGCTATTAGAACATTAGGTTACATGTTTTGCTATTAAACTTATATTTAGATATTATGAAATTCCTGTTATAAAATAGCAAATCAAGAAATTAAATTTTGTGAAAGATTAGCAGTCTTTGTATTTAAGTATGAAGAAAGTCTCATGAAAAACAAAAACTTCTTAAAATTGCAAAGAATTACAAAGAAAGCAAGTAAGGAGCGTACTTGTTATAATCAATGAATCTGTATGTCAGTTCAGCATGATACTATAGAAGAACAATGGTATATTTAATAAGAGTAGAATATTAAAATGTTTGCCTATAAAACTTGGTTGTTGTTAAGTAATTTTTATCTGCATCTCAACTCAAGCTCAGTGCTTTACTGTCAAATGTGCATTTCCAAGAAATAAACACAAACATTTACAGCCAATCCGAATCCACCTGTTAAAAAAAGCTCAATCATTTAAAGTGACAGGCAACTGAACTGCAGTTGTTCTTGGAGGGAATTGGCCAGAGAATCAGAGTGAAGTGAACACTAGTTTCTTAAATGTGAAGGCATGAAGACATTCAGAATAACTGAACTGAGAAAGTCCCAATTGTGGTTTACTTACCCCTTACTCCTGACTTCAAAATCCATGTTTACTGTGTGTTGCATATCTTGCAACCGATTGGTAAATGAATTGACTCTGTTCTAATCGGATTCCTCATTTAGCTTATTTCATCAATGTTAAGCCGTTTTCTAAAGCTTCCTCTGATGAGCTAAATACAATTCATGTAAGATGGAAAACATTTATTTCGGGAATGATTGTAAAACTAATATTTTTCCCTTTTCTTCCATCCACACTACACACATTTAATTTCATTCTCTTTAATACAAACAACACAAAACCCAACAGTCCTGTCTACTTGATTTAATCTCTGCCAGCACAAGTGATAATTTTCCAGCTGATTGGTTAATAATTCACTCTTTTGTGTGTTGTTTACTGTAGAGTGTCTGAGAACCTGAATCATCAGATGCAGCGTGAATGCGCAGCATGACCAAAACTATTCTATTTTATTCTATTCTATTCTATTCTATTCTATTCTATTCTATTCTATTCTATTCTATTCTATTCTATTCTATTCTATTCTATTCTATTCTATTCTATTCTATTCTTTATGATGTGTGAATATTGTTGTTGTGAATGCTGCTTATAATTTAATGACACCAAGTTAACATTTTCTAGCTAACAAGAGTTTTTTTTGAAATTGTGAAAATGGATTATAATACATTATAATGCTGAGACACTTAGTATCTTCAACAATTGAGCAATTAAACTCTAGAAATGAAACCGGATGTCGTACTAGTATCTCAATTGTACTACTGTGTGTGTGTGAGTCTGTCTGATAAAAAGTCTAGTGCCAAAGCCACCCAGCCACTAGATGGCAGCATCATTCCTATATCCTTTAAGAGGGTAAATTTGTTCTGCTGACTGAAATGAAATGACTGCTATGAAATGCTGTTAAATTGAGATTGATTTCTGGTTTTATATGTTTAATTCAGTATAACCATAAAATATGAGCAGCATAAATGGCTCAGAGTGTGAAGGATACTCTGATCTGGAACTTTTCAAAGTTGCATTCTGTGTTTCTGTTTAGAGAGCAAAATCATAAAAAACTATATGAAAAAGAAAATGTAATTCCATGTTATTAGCTCATTTTAAAACTTCCAAGCTTCATCTGAACATGATTACTATTGAACAAAATACTGTTATTTGCAGTTTACTTGTAATTGTGGCCTTGAAGAGACACAAATACCATGTGAGCCTCCAAAAACACCTGGTAGTGTGAAAGAAAGCTGGATTTACATGGGAATTACTGAACAAAAATTAGGCTGAGTTACATCTGAGTCAGCATGAATGTAAAAACCCAATTTATTACTGTATCCTAATACTCTAACACACTTTTCTCATCTTGTGTACTTGTCGAGGGTGTCGAATTGGAGGATTTTGTGTGTAGAGTGGCCTCTGTTTTCTCTCAGTGAACACATTTGTGCGGTAATCTCCTGTTTTGGCTTCATTCTTCCCTAACATCCATGTAAAGACATCCTTGTTATAAAATGTTTCACCCACACAGCCGTCCCTGCCACACACACACACACACACACACACACACACACACAGAAGGGAAACCGCCACTTAATGCTTTCTAGACCTGACAGCTTCTGCCTGTAATTAATGGCTGTTTAGACTGAATGTCCCTTCATGCATGCTTGTTCTAATTTTCTTTTTTTTATTTCTACATTTCTCTCTCTCCTTCCCAGGTGCTGCTGAGCATAGTGCAACAACACTGCTGTATCCTCCCAGACAGGAACACAGGTAAAACTATACACCTGTCATTCAAATGCAATGCTGTGTTTAGGCCCAGAGCCAGAGGCGCTTCCGCTAACGGTGTTCGACCTAGATGTTGATCTACCAGTTTGTGTGTGTTTTTGACGTGATTGATTGGGCAGGTAGATTTACTGAGGTACTCGCTGTGCGCTGCGACTCTGACTCGGCTAGTGTCGGTCTTCTGATGTAGATCCAGCTTCGCATATGAGTCAAAATAGACCCAAAAAACTGTCTTTTGGGGTTTGAAAATCAACATTTGCAGCAAAACCTGGAACAAAAT
The DNA here is from genome assembly GCF_988280905.1 of Pimephales promelas. Taxonomy (NCBI): domain Eukaryota; kingdom Metazoa; phylum Chordata; class Actinopteri; order Cypriniformes; family Leuciscidae; genus Pimephales; species Pimephales promelas. The sequence continues at coordinate 21,946,933 of NC_142783.1, forward strand.
TGATTTTGAGTAAGGGTTAGTGGAGGGAAGAACCTAATTGGATGACTCAGTGTGTATGGATTGTACCTGTGCGTCTTGCACTTACAGTTTCATCCATTTAATTGTAACCATTTACACTAATTTTAGATAATTAAGCCCAGCATTTGTGAATGTACTTGGGAGTATAAAGTACTAGGAGTCCTGGAGGACTTTAAAAGCTAAAATTAAACGCATTTATTATTGTACATCAATGTTTATCTTATAATAGGCAATTTAAAAAAAAAAATTAGATTATCATTTTGTGTTTCCCTAATTGTCATGCTGTTGTACACTTTTGATCTTTAAGTGTGTACTATTCTTCTTTATTATTCTTCCAGTAAACATATAGAAACTAAAATTGTAGTATTTTATTAAAACTAAAATTATAGTATTTTATTTTATTAATTATAATATTTTATTGCGAAGCAAAATAACATACAATTTTATAAAGTATTTTCATTTTTGTTTGCAATTTGCAGAAAAGTGTCATTTTTCGTTTCATACATAAAACAGCACTAAAGTACTGATTAAGAAAATTATTTGTAAATAACTTGAAGTGTGTACCTTTGTGTAATGAGGGAATCTAGTGGTCTTTAGGGTGAAGTGTGTTTATGTGTTTTTTAAAGTGTGTGTCCTGTGTAGTACAACGTTTTCTGTTGTAGTAGGGTATGAGTTAATCTAAAATGTTTATACAGTAATTAGTTGTATTTAAAATAATAAGTCAATGATATGCCCCATTTAGATAGCTAAAGTGTACAGTGCGTGTGGTTATAAGTCAGGTTTATTGCAGGATAATCCACATGGTGGATGTTCACATAACTGTCTCCATAAATATTAAGATTAAGATGCCAGGTGTTGGTTTAAAAAACGTTTCATGGCATGTAGACCTTCAGTTTTTGCATTATAAAAGTCTTAGAAATGCAGCAATTATTCACTGCCTCCATTGGGCATTTTGTATTAAACCATTGTGCCAAGTTTGGAAGTTGGGGGGTTTTATTCCCAGTGGATGTTCTGTAGAGTTTGAATGAATTGGTGGTATTGCATCAATGCTGTGACCATGGTTTTATCCTGTTTCTATGGAGACAATGTAGACCATGTCAGTATAGGTTTACTATCATTTTATATCCGTCCGAAAGCCATTTTACCTAATGCATCTGAAGCATTCACAGGCATCAGCCAATTTACATTTTAAATTTCAGGTTTGGCCTTTGCTTTGGAGCTGATCTCAACTCCAGGCATTGAAGGTGGCCACCACAGATTTTCCCCTCATTATGCAAATTGATGTCACTGATTTCTCCTCTCTCTCAGCTTTGTATAGACCTGTTGTAAGGCAGAAAGCTGCATCTGTGAGTACAAAAACACTCTCTGCGACATAAAGGGAGAGGCAGATGTTTAGGCTATATGTAGCAGCTTTTGATGACGAAGAAGACAACACACTTGCTTCTGGCAATGTGCTAACAATACAGAAATATCATGAATTCAAGAATCAGTGAGTAAGTTTCAGTTATAAATGTGCTGTAAGGCAGAAAATGATTTTTTTCCCTGACAGCTAACAACAGCCACCCACACAGCTCTTCTGGTTCTGCTATAGCTACGGGAGGCTGTGATAGTCAGCTACAGAATCATGTCATGAGGAGTGACACGTAAACACTTTACAGTGGCGTGTGGTGGACTTCTTGAATGAAGAGGCAAAGCCTCCTTTTCCCCAGTGTACAATGCACAGTTTCTTGTGCTAAAAGCCTATGGGGCACCTTATATCTTACATTTTTAGCAAGAATACAGTACCATGACATTTTATTTACAGTAAGTACATAGTACATACTACTATTCTTTAAATCAGTTCACATTGATGTCTCATCTATTTTTTATTTATTTATAGATTTATTGATACATTTACATTACATTTAGTCATTTAGCAGACGCTTTTATCCAAAGCGACTTACAACTGTGGACTAAACCAAGCGAGTCATCGTGAAGAGGCAAAAACAACGCAAGTGCTCAAAATACAAAGTTCAACTTCAGACATTGCACGGGGTAGCATAAGCCAGATAATCAGGGATTTAAAAGAAAAGGATTTTTTTTATGTAAAAATATGAAAAGGACATTGATAAAAATATAGATAGCTTAAATATTGATAGTACAGCTATATAGTATTTAATAAAAAACATTGTTTAGAAGCTTTTACCAAGCATACTGCTTTTGTATTTTTTGTTATTATTATTATATTATTAATTTCACTGCAACGTGATATTGTCCTAAAGTGTATGAGTGTGTATCGCCTGCAGAAACACTGCATCCGTAGGGGCTGCCATTGTTGTTTTGGGAGTACATGGATCTAGTACGAAGTCACGGGTTGGACTGCCGTTCCAGTGCACTTTCATTGGTATAAAGTTGGAAAAACACTTACAGGTTGCCTGGAATGCGGCATTATATTCTGTCATCTTCCTTTTGGAAGTTCCATTGGAATTTTCCCGCACGTTAATTCTGGCCAATGATTGATGTGGATGTTGTCATATGACTATATTTTGGTTCGTTTCATCCACTCATCAACTGATTCAGACCAGAGCAATCAGTGTGGTGTAAAAACGAACCAAAACCCCTGAAAATGCTACAAAGTATAATTTTTCACCCTTGGTCCGGACCAAATGAACCAAACTAAGATAAAGTGATTTATATGGATACTACTCAGTCTCATATTTTATTACATTCCTTTTTTTTATTGTTTTATTATGATTTTCTTATCCACATTTTTCTTCGAGAAAAAACACCTGCTTTAAACACTTATTTGTTCCTGGCTGTTTGACTCCATCATTGTCTCATTTGTTCTTGAAACACATTGTACGCCTACGGCTCCTTCATACTAGTAAATGATTTAAGGTGTGTGTGTGTGGTGCATACTCTTAATAACCACGTTAATATTTCAGCATTACTTTCCACTGCTTTCACTGTTGGTGGTTTGGAAGAAGTCAAGCAAAATTTCTTGTGTATATTGAAAGAGTTGCTATCGTTAAATAACAGAATTACCATTTGCTCTTGTGAATGACTTTCTTGTTTATGCTAATGTTTTGATTAGTCTGCAGAGGTGCAAAGTTTTTTTTGGGAATTGCTGATGTTCCACAAAACTTTTTGTGTGGCTCTGCTTTGCATTCTTAGAAGAGTGTTTGTATTGATTTTTCAGTCCCTGTAGGGGTTATGTGCTCTCTCTCTCTCTCTCTCTCTCTCTCTCTCTCTCTCTCTCTCTCTCTCTCTCTCTTTCTGTTTGATAAAAGATTGTAGTCGACAGAGAAAACCCTCCTCTTGCTTCCTCTCCCCTCTATGTCATGGTCATTCAGATTAGAAGACATTTTAACACTATGTGTTAGTGTTTCATCAGCATGTAGTGGGAGTCCTGCTAATGAAAATTGCTATATAGAAACAAATTTGTCCTGTATATAATGGCCAAGGTCTTTTTACCCCCCAGTAAAGGCATTCTTGAAATGCATCCAAAGTAGGACAGGATTATAAAAATGGATATTCACAGTATATTTACATAAAAAAATGAAGCAACATTGGGAATATTGTGATGATTTTAACATACTTTTTATTTAGACATTCAATTTTGTTAAATACACGCCATTTCAGTTTTGACTGCAGCTGGTCATCCAGAACAATAAACTTTTCTCTTTGTTTGAATGAAGCGTCCAGAGATTGTTGATTCTGGCGCGGCTCATCTTTCTCTGCACTTGCTATCATGTTCTGATTTCAAATGCTTTATTAAGTGTTGAAGCTGCTAATCTTGTGCCACCCCTCGCAATTGCACTATGGCATTTGAGACATGTCACCGTTTTACTGGCTGGTTGGTCCAGTCTTAAATACTGCCTAACAGCGGACATACTGCTAGCGCGCGCTTTCTTCTTCATTGCTCTAAACAGTGGTTGCTTGTGGCAACAGCACAAGTTCCTGTGTTGCCACAAGCAACCACTGTTTAGAGCAGTGAAGAAGAATTGATCTCCGATTTGCAGCGTCAAGTAAAGGTAGTTTGCAAAAAAAAAAAAAAAAAAAATCGCAAGAGCAACAAGAGATTTGGAGCTTATGGCAGACGCACCCAAGATGATTTGCGCTGTGATTGGCTGAATGTTAGTTCACTCAAGTCTAAGTAACAAATCAGATAATTCCCATTTGTGTACTGTTACCTGAGCACCCCTGTTGAGAGATGGAGATTTCTGATTGGTTATAAAAAAAACTCTGTTGTTTTGAGATCTGTTTAACTCCCAGAAGAAGGCATAGCCGAAACGCGTTGGAGTTTTTTAGATGGTTGATTTGACCAGGCCATGGTAATAAAGGCTTTTTAACTTTCCTACTTGAGAGTGCCTTGGAGTTCTCTTGCTTTTTCGTCATATTCAGTTTCCCATCCAAAGAGCACCTCTATTTTAACCAAACTTTGAAATCCAGGAAGCGCTCCTTTACCCCTACTGTTTGCTAACAAATCAGAGAACACGGGCGGAAATAGTGGCGCAGGGGACAGAATCACCTGTTCCTAAAAGTGCGATTGCATCATTCCCCCCGTTTGCTACGCCCCTGCATATACGTCAAATCAATAATTAATTCAGTGTGTTGTTGATTAAATGTTTAGCCAACTTACAAAAGCCGGTCTGAGTAGTTCCTGAGAAAGAGTAAATAAATGAAACGAGAGGGGAAAAAAGTGAAGAGAGGGGTGAGAAGAGGTGCATTGTCTGAGGAGTAGTTGATTCCTCTGATTTGATGGGAGGATGAAAGCATTATATTGAGGTGAAGAGGTGAAGACAGAAATGGTGTGCATGAAGTGACACTCGCTATGTGCAGTGAGTGGCCAGTGCTCAGCAAATGAAAGCAAACGAAAGTGTGTGTGCTTTAAAATGTGAAGTACGCTCTCTGTGTCCTATTCTCTTGTAGTCTTGTCACAGTACTGAAATTTGATAAGATAAAAAACTTAAAAAAAAGAAAACGATTTTCGATACCATTTTCGAATAATGTATTATTATCTCATAATTTTTTGATAGTTTGAGTAATTTGGTTGCAATAGCTTACACACAGCACAGGCTGTAAATTGTAAAACTAAAAAGACAAGTAAACAGTCAGTAATAAAATAAGAACAAATAAACAAAATGCAAACGATAGCACAAATAAAAATAGTAGAATAAAGTTATAAATAAACAAACATGGCTTTAAGTTTTGTCAGGCCTAACAGTAGTATTCCAGTAAGAAGCTCTACAGAAATGAAAGTAATTAAATGTAAAAATTAAATACAGATTAATGCTTAAAGTTACAAAAGTTAAGAGCATTGAATGATTTTCTCAGTCTTTTGTTCTTTGATTAACTTGACAGACAGCAGCAGGATTATTAGGATTGTTGTCACTTTAAGAGCTACTGCACAGATCCAATATACTGTTACACAACATCAAGATGCGATTTATTTTGTAACTATTTACATTCCAAAACCAACTGTACCTTAATACTCGGCAAGGCGGGCATTTTGACATAATTTTGTAGGTATTTGACCATTTAAGTCTAATTATTATAAGCCAAGAAAAAGAGGTAAATTTGACACTCGCGAGCTGTTTGAGATGCGGCTTTACGAGAGCGCCACTTATATAGATCAGTGGTACGTGCGCTTTTGATGTGAGCATGAAACCTGTGGGAATGACCAAAAAAAGCGAAATACAAGCACTACTTAATCGTAGCGAATGAGATAAGTGAGTGACAGGATGCAGGTGTTTGTCAATTCGCTGTCCATTGGAAAGAAGAGAGTGTGAGAATGCGAAGTTTGGTATCGGTGTATCAATAGTGCGTAAATTGAGTATTGGAACTGTTTCAGATATTTCAGTATTGATGCACATCAAAATATAGATATTTTTTACAAATCGATATTTTTTGTGATGAAAATTGTATTATTTGTCTATGCTTAATACACATGCAGAGAGGGGATGCGGGTGGCACCACACACACCTACACAGGGGATAGGATGGTTCGCAAACATGAGGGAGAGGAGGAGATAAAATGAAAGCGGGGGAAAGGAAATCACTGTGCTGCACAGGAAATTAGATGTTGGAGAGCTTGATATGGTTCTGCTGTGTGTTTGACCTGTCTGAGTCAGCGCTCAGACCTGATCTGACCTTGTACGGCATGGCCAGAGAGCTTAGGACCCCATCACACAGCTCATCAGCACTGCTGACCCCTGAGAGCTACTCGCCGAGGACAAGAGAGCTACCGCGGTTGGGCGTGTTTACTAATCCATTATAATAAAGGATCGCATGTTGTTGGTTTCAAGTTAGATATGTAAATCAGGGAAACATGGGACAGTCTGGAAGGTTTAGGGGTTACAGTAAGAAGTTTGATAAATGGATCAGCATGATCTGTTCATAGAACTTGAAGGTCAGATCAATAAAGAAGGATGACTGATGACTAGGTCTAATGTGAGAATGATTTGGGTCAATGAGGGAACTGTCACTTGCCCAACCAAGTTAGAGTGAGTTATTTTGATTTAAACATGTCACAACTCTAAATATACTATACCTTTCATAGTTTGGGCCTGAATTGATTTGATCAAAAAACATAAAACAGTTTTTACAAAACAGTAAAAACACAAATAGGTGAAAAATTAATGTAATTTATTCCTGTGATGGCAAAGCTACATTTTCAGCATCATTACTCCAGCATCATTTCTCCAGTGTCACGTGATCTTTCAAAGACATTCTAACATGCTGGCTGGTTTGATGCTCTAGAAACATTATTATTATAGTATCATTGATGAAAACTTTTGTGCTGTTTGATTTTTTTGTGGAAACCATGATGCATGCTATTATTTCATTAATGGAAAATTCAAAAACACAGTATTTATTTGAAATAGAAATTTTCTGTAACATAGTCAAAAAACTAACAACACTGACAAACTTTTGAATGGGTGTGTATATGTTGAACTTGGAAATAATTGAAGGTTGTCTAAGGATTTGTAGCCATCATGGATTTAATTGCTGTCACTTCTAATAGCTATAATTGATTAAATATTTATCTTAAAATCTTTTGTAATTTATTACTACTTTAATTTAATAATAATAATAATAATAATATAAGGAAAATATACCAAAAAAAAAAAGTAATACATTTTTAAATGGTAGAGCCAGTGAGAATAGTGGCAAGGAAAGTAAGAATGTAAACTGCTAAACTAAGAAAAATATCCTTATTAACTTGTTGTTGCACAGTAAATTAACAATTTACAATGATCCTGTTCCCTTTCTCTACACTGACCAATATAAAGAAGAAAAAAACCAACAAATATTGCTTTGTATAATTTTTGAACGTGTATCCACCCAAACTCTTCTTTTCTCTCTTCCTCCTTCCCCTGAGCTTGTTGAGCAGACAGTCATGAAGACAGATGGCTGTTATTAGAAGGTGTAGGGCCCGGAGAGCGCTGGATTCCACTTCAGTCACTGCTGGCCATAGACCACAAGCTCATTAAAAAAAATGCAATGTGTGATTTTGTTCACACCTGCTTCAGCTGCGGCCAAAACTTCAAGCAGATGCACACACACAAACACATATGCACACACAGTGCATTTCACAAAGAGACGCATGCACCCACGCACAAAAACAAACACAGATGTGCACACATATACAGTAGTTCTTTTCACCCATACTATACTAAGGACATCTACAATTTGACTGTGATATGGCTTCTTCAATGTGTGAAAACAATACATGAGCATTTAATATGGTAAACTAAAGCATATATAGTTTAGTGGGTGAACATTTAAATTTACACAATAGGAGTTTAAAGTCTCGAATTCACATTTCAAACCCATTTTATATCTGTAATATGACATACACTAAAATGTTTGCAGTCGGTAAGATTTTTTTTTTGTGTGAAAGAAAATGATACATTTATTCAGAAAGGTTGTTATTCATTGGTCAAAAGTGACAGAAAAGACATTTATAATGTTGCAAAAGTCTATTTCAAATAAATGCTGTTCTCTTGAATTTTCTGTTTTTTAAAAAATTATCTAAACAGCACAGGGGTTTTCAACATTGAAATAATAAGAAATACTTGAACCCAAAAGTAAAGTTTTACACTTCTACCGTCTACTGACTTTGTGCGCATAAAAGACTTACTGACCTTACTGACCCCAAACATTTGAACTAGGTTAAATAGGCTAAATAAGGCGACGGTAAATTAGAGCTGCACTATTAATTAAAAAATAGATTAAAATAGTATTATGATTGGCCAATGGCTATTGTGACTTTCTTCCAATAAACACTTCAAGCAAAAACTACAGTGCTATAATTAACAAAACATAGACAGTGTGTAAATAACTATTTCGTTTTTCACGCTGCTAAAGGAACAATTTCAAGTTGACTGTTAGGTCACTGTCTTGAATTAATGATAAATGGTTTCAGCTTAAATGTTTTATTAATTAGAATTGTAGTATTAAATGATTCATGGAAAATAATCAACATTGTATTATTTTTGACATAACCGTCAATTTTGGTGTAATCACTACTTAAAGTGTATGTTTCTTTCCTGATGTTTCATCAGTGAGGTTAATGCATATTTTAGTTTCCTATTTTGTTAAATCAAATATTTATTAAAACAGTTTCAAACTAATAAATAATAAAGGTTTAGATATTGTTTGTATGTGTTTTTAGGCTATTTCTAAAATTAGGACATGGTGGTATCATGAATTCAACAAGATCAAATTAGCCCCTCAGAGAAATGCCCTGATGTCTTGCTTGTTGACTGCAAAATATTGGCAGCCGCTGTCTCCTGTAATGGCTATTAATACCATTAGATGGTGCTGTAGACTCGTTTTGCCAGTTTAAAAGGTTAGTTCACCCAAAAATGAAAATTCTGTCAGTAATTGCTCACCCTCATGTTGTTCCAACCCCGTACGACTTTCGTTCATCTTTGGAACACAAATGAAGATATTTTTGATTAAATCTGAGAGCTGGAAGGGATTGAAACTAAGGCTGTCAAAGGATTAATCGTGATTAATCGCATCCAAAATAAAAGTTTGTGTTTACATAATATATGTGGGTGCACTGTGTATAATTATTTTGTATATATATAAATACACACACATGCATGTATATTTAAGAAAAAAATATTATTTATATATAAAATATTTATATTTATATATAATATAAATTATATTTAAATCTAAATACCGTATACATGAAAATATTTATTAAATATATACAAGCATGTGTGTGTATTCATATATATAAAATAATTATACACAGTGCACCCACATATATTATGTAAACACAAACTTTGATTTTGGATGCGATTAATCGCGATTAATCGTTTGACAGCCCTAAAACTGGCCGGCCAAAAAGTTTTGAAAGACATCGTTTTTAATACTTTTTGTGCGCAAAAAAACAAACATAAATAACGACTTGATTCAACTATTCATTTCCTTCTCTGTTGGCCGAGATTTCACGCAGTGAAACTGCGCAAAGCTTCTGTGTTGCACGTCGCATCAGCTCATTATTGGCTGACACTGGTCATGTGTGTGATGATGCGTGTGACGTACAACCTAGAATCTTTGTGTAGTTTCACTATGTGAAATCTCAGCCAACAGAGAAGGAAATGAATAGTTGAATAAAGTCATTATTTTTGTTTGGTTTTTTTTTGCACACCAAAAGTATTCTCGTCGCTTGATAAAATTAAGATTGAGCCACTCAGACTATTTTAACGATGTCTTTACACAAAGAGGATCTGTAATGGTCCATCACAGCTCTATAATTAAATCACTTTAAAGATTTATATTTTTAATCAGGTTCTCATAGACCGAGGGCTTTCCCCTCTCAGGATAGTAGTCTCCCCAGGGCAGCGAGGATTGTGGGAACTTGAACTGATCTCAGGGAACAAGGGTTCTCTAATATAACAAAGTAATGGGTTCTTAAAGTAAACATATTCATATACAGTACAACATGTTTCCATTATATGTCCACCTTTTAAAATCATTTTAATTAATTGTTCTTAAATTAACAACTGAGTCTTTACATTTTAATCGTCCCCGTTTGGGTGGCAATAAGGCCTGTTCAGCACTCATTAAAATGGTGGATGTCTCATCCAGTTTCATTCTTTTTTTCCTTTATTTGTTTATTTTTACAACAACTGCTTAACCTCATGTTCTACAGGAAAGTCAAATCTGAATCTCTAGATAAGAACCAGCTTATAACATCACCAATCACCATGGCCATTTGTGTATCAGTTGTCATAGAAACTATGCTTGATCTTTCAGATGCATAGCAATATGATACACAGGTCACCAGGGGTTTGAAACATTATGGATAGTGCTGAAGATGACAAATAGGGAGAGGCTGAAAGGAATCTAAGCAGGATTCCAGACTAGAAAATGATTTTGGGAGCCTTTGGCTTCTACAGTAATGTAAACATTTGAGAGCCAAAAATCTTTAGTTGAAAGAATTGCTGAATAAAGATGTTTGTTCAGAAACACATTAGTTCCTATTTGATGCTGTCATTGTAGTGATCTTGATTTTAGTGAATGCATATTTTTATGTTTGTAATATATCACTACTGTATTTATAAATGTCACTGTGTTTTGTAAGAATTTTTCTGTCTGAAAAAAGTCAGATATTGTGTTGATTATGAATCAAATGTCACCTACACAGTTTTTTTTTGATTCAACGACCGATAATAAGGTGACCAATAATATTTGTTGTGTAATATTTGAATTCCATTTGCACCAATTGACCCATTTATTGCAACAGACCACTATTGAAAATATGTATCTTTAAATACATTCATTTGAATCAAACAGAAAAATGATTCATGATTCAGTCAGTTAGGAACTAATGATTCTAAAAAATTCACTCACTAACATGTCTAATTCAAAGACCTTCAAAGTAACTCATGTGCTAGTTCGAGAATGTTCTGTGACTCTTTTTGACAGAATAATTACAAAGAACCAGTTCATAGTCATAGCTCACGCTCAGTACTTTTTTGACTCTCAAAAAAGAGTCCGAATGTACATACATTTGCGAACCCAGCATTAATAGCGCCATGGCCAAGACGCAGAAAGCCACCCACTATATCGTAAATTGGGCGTATTTAATATTCCGTAGCTGCTTAATCTTGGAGGATAAAGGTCGGCGCTAAATAAAGTTTACTTTTCCGTCCCATCTCTTTATGTGACACTCCCACTTTCCCCTTGACCATCCCATGAATGCATAGTATATGCATGACACGAAAAGCACATTTTGCCATTTTCAGTACCCACGACAGGCAGTCTGCGCTTTCATCTTGGTGCGTCCCGTTCATTTAAACAAACAAAGTTGTCCAGACTACAACTTTTAAATTATCGTTGCAATTTTTTTTTTTCCATTTTATTCAGTCTGGAGCCCTTCTAAGTGTGAGGATTCTTCAAAGCAATCATCTACAATTACTTAAACATAATTACTTTTTCCATCCTTGTTGACCTCTAGATAGTGAGTCAGTATGAAAATGTCTAATGTCTTCCGAGGTGACAGAAAATCAGATGGTGGTGCCAAATAAATGTAGAAGATTTTCGACTACGTTGGTTGAATTTAAATGCAGATTCTTTGTCTGTTTGAAACCATGCATGGTATGTGTAGTTCAGCGATAATCCCTGGAATCATTCAAGAGAAGCAGTAATAAGCTTGAACAAATGTAAGCAGGAAGGATCAAGACTGAGGATGTATCTTGCTTTGCATTCGTTCAACGTACCTCTTTCCCAGAGCAGACTTATGAAGGTCAATACTCTCTCTGAACTTTAAAGAGTTTGCCTCACTACAATCAAATGTCAGTCTTGTGTGGATCCTGTCCTAAAACAATATAGGCTACTCAAGTACATTTTACAAGAATACACTGAAGTCACTTCAATTTTTATCTGAACAGACACACAAAGTGCTCTTTTCTTTTAGGGACTAGGGTTGTGAATTTGAAGTGATTTCAAAGGGGGAGCCATTCAGTTGTGTGCTGATGCAATAGCGGAAACCTTACATATTCATTTCACACTTCAACAAGTTTTGTTGATTTTTATGGATCCTCAGCAAATTTTATTTAAATTGATCTAAACGGTTTTTAATTAATTAATTATTATATCAAAAACACTATCACTAATCAAAATTAAACAGCTAAAAATGAGCACACAAAAAGGATTTTGTTTATTTTTATTTTCCCTCAATAACTTTTTATATTGAACAACATACATTTTTGGATTGCAGAACATAACTTCTGGAATCACAAAATAAATTATGTTTAATTTATTTTGTCATGAATCGCTCCTCCGTGGCTCTCTCCGCTCATCATAGAGCTCCGTCTCCCGAGTATTGAACTGCATTTCCCATAAGCCCCGTACCTAGGGTTAATCACCGGCACAGGTGTTCCCTATTTACCATCCTATATAAACAGCCCGTTGACTCTCAATCAGTGCGAAGTCTTGTTTTGCCCCGGCGACATCTCTGAGCGTTTTCCCCTGTGTTTATCTGTATTCTCTGTGTATCAACCCTCGACTGTTCTTGGACTTTGATTCTCCGTTGGCTGCCCGCCCTGACCATTGCCTGTGTTTCTGGATTACGACCCTTGCTGCCTGCCCTGACCCTCGCCTGTCTCTTCTGGACTTTGATCATTGCTGCCTGTCCTGACCCCTGCATGTCATTGGTGATTCTTGTGGATTGTCTGTTATACATCTATGCTGATCGTTGACCCGTGCCTGTATTACTACTCTTAATAAATCTACACTGCATATGGATCCGCACGACTCTGCCTCTCCATTACAGAAGACTTCGCCGACACAGGATCCAGCGGCCATGCATCATCTAGTATCTGAACTGTCTACTCAGGCTAACATTCTGGCGTCTCACCAGCAACAGCTGGTCAAACTCACGACACTTACTGAGCAGTTAGTCAAGTCTGTTCAGTTCCTGACGCCACCTGCCGTCGCTGCGGCGATTCCCTCACCAGAGCCCGATCCCTCGCCTCCTCTCGGGAGTAATGCAGCCAACCCTCCTCGCCTATCTCTCCCTGAGAAGTATGATGGCAGTCCCGTTAAGTGTAAAGGTTTCTTGCTACAATGTTCCATCTTTATTAATCAACAGCCCCAATTCTATCAAACAGATGAAAGTAAAGTGTCTCTCATCTGCTCATTATTAACTGGCAGAGCTCTGGAGTGGGCAACCGCACTGTGGGAGGGAGGTAATCTATCATTCCCGTCCTATCACAACTTTATGCTACAATTCAAAGAAGTGTTTGAGCATCCCGCCGGAGGAAAGGAACCAGGAGAGCTGCTGCTTGCGTTACGTCAGGGCGATTCTTCAGCAGCTGATTACGCTCTGTCCTTCCGGACTCTTGCTGCACAGACAGGCTGGGGCGATGATCCACTCAAGCTGCTGTACCGTAAGGGTCTGAATACAGAGCTTCAGGGAGAACTGGCTTGTCGGGATGAGGGAAAGTCACTACAACAACTCATCAACTTATCAATTCGGCTGGATAATCTTATACGAGCTCGGAGAGTTCCCCAGGGTCACAGAGGCAATTCAGCTCCATTTGCTGTTCAGGAAAGTGAACCCATGCAGATCGGCTACACCCATCTAACTCAGGAGGAGAGAGAGAGAAGAGTACGTAACCGACTGTGTCTCTACTGCGGGGAATCTGGCCACATGAGGGCGACATGTCCCAAGCGACCCACATCACGAGATCCCAAAGCGGTGAGTTACAATTCCAATTCCTCTAATGTGTTTGAACTGGATGTTACGCTGTACTTTGGAGGAGATAGGATTAATACTACAGCACTAGTAGATTCTGGGGCGGCTGGAAATTTTATTGATCTATCTTTCGCCAAGACTTACCATATCTCTCTTCTCCCATGCTCACCTCCGAGGGCTGTAGCAGCGTTAGATGGACGTCCGCTGGGGAATGGCGAGATACAATACATCTCGCAAGAAGTAACTTTAAAGACCAGCACCCTTCACTCTGAAATCATCCAACTGTTCACCATTGACTCACCACGACACCCAATCATTCTAGGACTACCCTGGTTGGAGAAACACAACCCCGTCATCTCTTGGTCTGAAAAACAGATAGTTCAGTGGTCTAATGCATGTCACAGGGATTGTCTCCGTTCCATCACCAAGGTGTCCTTATCCATTCCTCATTCCGAAGTTCCAGAATCAGTCAAGATTCCTGTTCAATATCAAGATCTCTCGTTAGCCTTCAGTGAGGATCAGGCAACCAAACTTCCTCCTCACCGTCCCTATGACTGCGCGATCGATCTCATTACCGGCGCCTCTCCTACTCGAGGAAGAATATTCCCTCTTTCACAGCCAGAATCTGAAGCGATGAAGACCTACATCGAAGAACAGCTATCCAAGGGCTTCATAAGACCATCTACTTCTCCTGCTTCAGCTGGCTTTTTCTTCGTTAAGAAGAAGGATGGAGGTTTACGACCCTGTATTGATTACCGCAGTTTGAATGAGATCACCGTTAAGTTCCGCTATCCATTGCCTCTGGTTCCCGCTGCTCTTGAACAGCTCCGTACCGCCAAGTATTTTACCAAGCTCGACTTGAGAAACGCATATAACTTGATACGGATCCGAGAGGGAGATGAGTGGAAGACAGCCTTTTCAACCACTACGGGGCACTATGAATACACCGTGATGCCTTTCGGATTAGCTAACAGTCCTTCTGTTTTTCAGTCCTTTGTTAATGAGATCTTCCGAGATATGCTCAATCGGAATCTCATTGTCTACATCGATGATATCCTGATCTATTCCGAGACGTTTGAGGATCATGTGAAAGAGGTGAGAGCAGTGCTACAGCGCCTCATTGAGAATCAACTATACGCAAAACTACCTAAATGTGAGTTTCATCAGACGCAGATCGCTTTCCTGGGTTACATCATCAGCGCTGAGGGGGTCACCATGGATGGAGACAAGGTTCAGGCCGTGGTAGATTGGCCACAACCCAAGAACGTCAAACAACTACAACGTTTCTTGGGCTTTGCAAACTTTTATCGTCGTTTCATCAGAAACTTCAGCGTCATCGCCGCACCACTCACTTCCATGTTGCAAGGTGGTGGACATAAATTGAAGTGGTCACCCAGCAGTCTAAGAGCTTTTCAACAGTTGAAGGAGAGATTTACCACCGCTCCTATTCTGCATCACCCCGACCCAGAGCGAGAGTTCATCGTTGAAGTGGATGCGTCGGATACAGGCATCGGGGCAGTACTGTCACAACGACAGGGCAATCCAGAGAAGCTCTTCCCTTGTGCATATTATTCACGAAAATTAAATTCTGCTGAGAGAAACTATGATGTGGGAGACCGGGAACTTCTAGCCATGAAAGCAGCCTTGGAGGAGTGGCGGCATTGGTTGGAGGGAGCGCATCTCCCATTCACCGTTCTAACCGATCACCGTAACCTAGAGTACATCAAGACAGCCAAGAGACTGAATCCCAGACAGGCCAGGTGGTCCTTGTTCTTTAGTCGATTCGACTTCAAAGTGACGTACCGTCCCGGATCCAAGAATGGTAAGGCGGACTCTCTCTCAAGACAATTTGATAGTTCACCCAATGCTCATACTTCAGAACCCATTCTGCCCTCCGCCGTCATCGTGGCTCCCATCCAGTGGGATATCATGACAGAAATTTCAGCCGCTCAGCAGGAGGAGCAACCACCCTCGGACTGTCCTCCAGATCGTACATATGTACCGACTTCTCTTCGCACTCGAGTGCTGGAATGGGTGCATAATACTCCCAGCTCAGGCCATCCTGGAATCACAGCCACTACTCACCTAGTCATGAACCGATTCTGGTGGTCAACGCTTCAGGCGGACGTGATCTCCTTCGTAAAGCAATGCATTGCATGTAACATCTCAAAATCATCTCACCAGAGACCTGCCGGATTACTCCAACCACTTCCCGTACCACAACGCCCATGGTCCCACATCGCAATTGATTTTGTCACCGATCTCCCGTCCTCACAGAGTTTCACAACCATTCTAACGGTGGTCGACCGGTTTTCTAAGGCTTGTCGGTTCATTCCATTGGTCAAACTTCCCACAGCGCTACAGACAGCAGAGGCTTTGATGCAACAGGTGTTTCGGCTGTACGGACTACCCGAGGATATCGTGTCTGACAGGGGTCCTCAGTTCACGTCGCGGGTATGGCAGGCTCTATGTGAAAAGTTAAATATCAATGTCAGTTTAACCTCCGGATATCATCCACAGGCCAATGGACAAGTAGAGAGGCTCAACCAGGAACTCACTCGTTTCCTGCGGACATACTGCAACCAAAATCAACAGGAGTGGAGTCGTTTTCTGGTGTGGGCTGAATATGCTCAAAATTCCCTACGTAAACCGTCCACAGGTCTAACACCATTTCAATGCATTCTGGGTTATCAACCACCTCTATTTCCCTGGTCCGGGGAACCTACGGATGTACCGGCCATTGACGATTGGCTTCGGAGAAGTGAGGAGACCTGGAATAGTGCTCATGTTCATTTACAACGGGCAGTTCGACGTTTCAGAGAGCAAGCGGACCGTCATCGGAGAGGAGGGCACAACTATCAACCAGGACAATGGGTCTGGCTGTCATCCAGGGACCTACGCCTCCGTCTTCCCAGCAAGAAGCTGAGCCCTAGGTACGTGGGTCCATTCAAAATTCTCAGACAAATCACCCCTGTATCATACCGACTTGCATTGCCATCTACTTACCGTATCTCTCCCACTTTCCATGTTTCATTGCTCAAACCTGCCGGAGCTCCGAGTGGAGAGAGGGACCAGGACGAGGTAGCGGAGACGAGCTCCCCTCCCATCATCATCGAAGGCGAGGAGGCGTACCGGGTGAGAGAGATTCTTGACTCAAGACGCCGAGGCAGGGAACTACAATATTTGATCGACTGGGAGGGGTATGGTCCTGAGGAGAGATCGTGGGTAAAGTCCCAGGATATTCTGGATCCATCATTGATCTCCGAGTTCCATCAACAACACCCCACTAAACCTGCCCCGAGACCCCGTGGAAGACCTCGGCGTCGCACACATCCTCGCTTCGGGAGCCGCTCGCAGGAGGGGGGCTCTGTCATGAATCGCTCCTCCGTGGCTCTCTCCGCTCATCATAGAGCTCCGTCTCCCGAGTATTGAACTGCATTTCCCATAAGCCCCGTACCTAGGGTTAATCACCGGCACAGGTGTTCCCTATTTACCATCCTATATAAACAGCCCGTTGACTCTCAATCAGTGCGAAGTCTTGTTTTGCCCCGGCGACATCTCTGAGCGTTTTCCCCTGTGTTTATCTGTATTCTCTGTGTATCGACCCTCGACTGTTCTTGGACTTTGATTCTCCGTTTGCTGCCCGCCCTGACCATTGCCTGTGTTTCTGGATTACGACCCTTGCTGCCTGCCCTGACCCTCGCCTGTCTCTTCTGGACTTTGATCATTGCTGCCTGTCCTGACCCCTGCATGTCATTGGTGATTCTTGTGGATTGTCTGTTATACATCTATGCTGATCGTTGACCCGTGCCTGTATTACTACTCTTAATAAATCTACACTGCATATGGATCCGCACGACTCTGCCTCTCCATTACATATTTACTGTTTTACATTAATTAACCACATTAATAGATTCAAAATATCAATGAAAAAGTTTAAAAACAAGTATCTTTGTCCTAATTACAGCCAGCAATACCGGAAATAAAATAGCATATTTGTGTATATACTTTGAATATTGTGTTGGATTATGGAGGGCTTTCGCACCACTGAGATAGAGTGAGATGTCCTGCAGTGAACTGGAATAATATTATTCCTTAGACCTGTATGCAAACACAAAAAAAGATTTAGACCAGTGCCAAATAAACAAATAAACTCTCGTTTTATTGTCCCCTGTCAGGATAAACACACTAACCATAATCCATCAGGCTGTCATGGCGCCAGATGTGGGGGTAAATATCATAAAACGATGCCGTTTGCTGCATCACAGACTCCCTAATGAAGTCAGAGGAGCCATCCTGTTGGATGTTCATTAATCTTAAGCTCCCTTTGTGAGCTAAAGCATCAAACCATTGTCTAAAGTTAGGATCACTGACTATTACACAATCATTTTCATGTATTGATTTTTTGTTGTTGTTGTTGATTTGGGTTTTGAGATATAGCGAAGGCCTTTCAGATGTGAATGAGCTAGGTGGCCTCCTGAAAGGAGCTTGTGAATATGTTGGTATTCAGTATCCATTTATTTCCCTATAATCAAACTGTGCTTGAAAGTAATTGTATTTGCTAATTTCTTGCATTGTTAACCATGAAGAAAATTTGAACGGATTTTAATTTATCCCTCTCATTAAGGTGACTTTCAGTAGAGGGAGTGATATCTCCCTAATTGAATAAATAAATATATAAATAAATAAATGTGTTTAAGTAAGACTTAAAGAGAGCTTCTTTGGTTCTAATCAGTATTAAGTTCTAGTTTAAACCATACATATTGTGTGTGGGGGAAAACTGGTAAACTAGTCCTTGATGTCAGATATTGCAGTTATACATCACTGCATGTCTGAATTGTAAAAATAATTTGAAAAAGGAGAATTGTTTACAAAGCTCCCAGGCAGATACACAAATACTGTAATAATGTGCTGGTGAGGTGAGGTTAGCACATTGGCATGTCACGGCCTCAGGTTCATTCAGATTTTTACAGAGGCAGGAAGCGCAGATGGTGTCAGACGGTTATACACGGCTAGCATGTCTTTACAGATGCATACAACAAGTTATTAAGCTTTACATTTTAAGCTAATATACCTTGAAATTAAAACATGCCGAACTGAATTGCTACTGTCTCTGTGCTTGCTTGTTCATGTGGAGAAGTCATTCTTTCCTCTTTGTCATTGTGCCTAAGGCCTCCATTTAGCTTCCGTAGACACTAAGCACAGAGTTTAAGATTGTATTTTAGGTTAGGGAAATCGAAAACGGCCGCGGATATGGAGACACGAGATTCAATTTACTCTGTTGTGGAGAATATTCCCGGCATTTGCAAACTGAAGCCCGGACAAGAAGAGTGTTTGTTAAACATTTGGAGGTGATGTTGTGGTCTTACTCCCGACAGGTTTTGGGAAAAGTTTAATTTCTCAACTATTACCGATCGTCAGCAAGAAACTGGGCAGGCCAAAGGCCGGCAAGGCGGTAGTTGTGATTGTGTCCCCCTTGGGTGCACTCATGGAGGATCAGGTTAAGGAGGCAGCAAAACTCGGCCATGTCAGCCATGTTCACTCTGGTATTTCGCTCAATGGTTTCGTTTTCGCAGCATACATGTGTTTACAGTGGAAGTTCGATGCGGCTGAGCTGGCGAATAACACACGTCATAACCAAACGTTATGTCATTGGCTTACGGGTAACCAATGATTTTATATTTCAGACAATTGTCTCCATTTCATTCTTCCCAATAAACTGTACAGTACTCTGTTTTTTTCTAGTCCTATTAAATTCCCATCTTTTTACTGTACAGGCAGCCATGTTTTATTGAAAGCCCATTTTGCCAGCAGTAAAGTACCCCTTTAAATATTCGTAATAACCTTGCCTGTCTTTCTATAAGGCCATTAATGTCTATACACTTTCAAACCAAAACTTTATAACTAGTATACGAAGATTGTCGACAAACTTTCCTTTTTCTTATGAAAATTACACTTATTTTTCTCCTTTAAATTTTTGTGAAAAAAAAGTTTTTTGTTTCTATTCTGGTTTTGATTTGCAATGCCAATTCACATACAATTCTGATTCAGGAATTGAATTAAAATGTAAACAAATTCTCAATTCACTTCTGAATTGCGCACAGAACTGGTTGGTTGTTCTCAGAGGCTGTGAATTGGGAGGGCCATTAACTCAGCAGGGAATTGAGTTGGTGGGGCTGTTAATGCTCACCCACGCTGACAGACACAGTTGCGTGCACCAACACCCTTTGATTAATAAACAATTATGGGAATGTTTTAAAAATCAGTTGAAAAATCAGTAAGACACTATCTTTTCACTCCTCTATAGGATTTTCTAATGAGATTTTGAGACTGAGTGACTGAAACAGCTCCCATATATTCTACCTGAACTCTAATGAGCAACAAGTTACATTGAGAATGCAATGATACTGTACAATTCAGTACTCATTGGTAGTGAAAATTGTAGAGGTCTTGTTATCTACCTCCTGATACAGAATCCAACAACTCCTGTCCTGACTATTAATGAGTGTTGATGCTCTAAATAAATATTTCATTGTGTATTGTAATAATCTACTGCAATTCTACTGGTTACAATTTATAGTTGCTGAGACAGGAACATGCTGCACTTTTAGGTTTAGGTGTGTATTTGTGCGTTTTGATTCTGGTGCTTGCACAGTGTTTAAAGCCATTTGTACAGTGGGCTCTAAAAGCTATAGAGACCACCAGAGAGAATGCTGCTATTTTTAATATTCATTGTTTTGTTTTAATGATTATATTATGATAATGAGTTACACTGAGTGAAAAACTCTTAATCTGTATATCTGGTATGCAACCAATTATCATTTAATGATAATTAATCATTTTAAATCCACAAAGTTACATTGTAAAAAAGAAATCTTTTCATGATTAGTAATGACAACAATTTTTCTTTCGTCAAATCAACTTAAATAATTTATTTAGCTAAGATAACATATCATTTTGAGTTTCTGATGATTAAATCATTCTTTTTTCTTTTTTTTTACCTTTATTTATCCAGGTAAAATGTTTGAGAACCACTTCTCATTTACAAACATGACCTGGCCAAGAGGCTACAGGTAAAAATAAGAACATAATGTACATAATTCTCCTTCATTCTATTAACTCACTTTTTCCATTTTAAAGAATTTAACATTTTAAGGCAACCAGGTTACTTACTTTTTTAAGTTAAACCATTAACATTTTTTTTTACAGTGTAGTGATGCACAATAAATTTGGCCCATTGGCTATCAGGCGATTTAAAATATACTATATATATATATATATATATATATATATACAGTATATTTTGATAAATTTGCTAATTTTCCATATTTTTACATTTTGATTATTTTTCCATCATCTATCGCTCACTTAAAGTTAATCTTTAAAAGCATTAGTAGTTTAATAACACTGTTAAATGTAATCTCTAGCAAATCTATCTATTTTTCATACTGTATATTATAATATTGTGATATCTAAATTCACTTTATTTTTAAATATGAACAACGCAAAAATTTAGAATGTCATTTAAGTGTTTTCTTTGAAATTTATTTAGACAGAATAATATAAAATTGAATATCAAGAATGTATCGGTCATAACATGAAAATAATTATCAGCTTAATGATACAAGCTGGTATTGAAATAATAGCATAACTTGTATCATTTTATAAAAACGTTCTTGTGCCTCAATAGAAGCAAGAACATCTGACGACTGTTTGTACAATGGATCAATGTCACACATTAAATGTCAAACAATCTTTTTTGTTAGTGGCCATGAAATTGAATGTTAAATATTTCTTGCCATGGTATTTCCTTTTAAAGAAAATGTTCAAAACTTGAAAATTTGTTTATTTCACAATATAAATTACATTTCGAATCTTTCATCCATTTCGACAGCCAGCATCTTCATCACTGAGGCATAGAAAACATGAATACACACATTAATAAATGAAACAATCATGTCTCTTCTAAAGTATCAATGCCAAGAAATAGAATTGTGATTCATTGCTTAATCAGTTGTATTGGCAGGGGCATAATTTATGAATTCATGTCATCTTCATACCTCTGGCCGCACTACTCTAAACTGCCCCCTTGGACACCAAATCTGGTCTAAATGCCTGTCTCCGTTCAGCTGTTTTTCTTTCATGTGCAGTGGCACAGATACAGGCACCAACTCTTTATCTCTTCCCTCAAAACGCCCCCTTTCCGAATGTTATCATGACACTCGACTTTAGGAAGTTGCCCATGTTTGGACTAGGATGGAAGCGATGTCACTTGTGGTTTGCTCTCAGAGGGAACGGTCACATTTAAGAACAAAAAGAAAGAGTGAGACAGGTCTTGAGTGGGCATAAAATTATAGAGCTGTGCAAGAGAGAGAAAGATGGGAGGGGAGGAACCAAATCAAATTAAACGAGAACCAAAGATCCTGGCCACCATTCCTTCCTAGACTCCATCTCCAGGTTTTCATTGTGGCTGTGTTTCAGTAGATCAGTCAAGAGCGTGTGTGGAGTGTGTGTGTGTGTGTCTCCTGCGTGGTGCTGCAGTAGAGAGGGCTTCGCTCAGCCAACTGCTACTTCTCTGTGGAGGGCATTGCAGCCTCCCTGCCTTTTTTTTTTTATTTTTCTTCACATTTTTTAAAATCATGCTTGGAGTGCCTGAATGAAAGAGGACGGATCGAGGGGAAAGGACGACACTATGTGTGTGACAGAAGAGCCAAGCGTACTGCAGTGAGTCAAACAGAAAGAGTGAGAGCTCTCCACACCCATGACCGTGTGCCTGTCTGTGATCGAGTTGAACACAGCCAAACGGACTCATTCGTCACCTGACAGGTAGGCAGACGTGAGTCCCTTCATCTAATCTCACGTTCAGAAATCAGGAGCTCTGAAACACTTGCGCTTGCTCAGAAGAGATATCATTTGGAACAGGTTCGGGACTTGTAGGGTTGGTGGGCAGCTTGTTTGGGACGCTAGATGTTCAGAAATGGGACTTGTGATGTGTGAATGACATTTATTTCAGCAGAGCAGGAAATGCTGCTTTTTTTTGTTCCCACAGGTTCCTGTCATACCCCTTTTTGGCCTTTTGATTGTAGAATACTTGCACTTTCTGCCAGTCTTGAATGGGAAATTCGGATGCTTTTAGACTCGTGAGTCTATTCTGGGGAATTCTGGGAGCGGGTTTGGTGACTTTATATAAGCAGTTTTTGCTTGTGAGAGAGGGTTGTCCTCCACAGGGTCACGTAACAGACTGAGCCGTGGGTGAGGAGTTTATTCATAATATACTGGCTGCAAGACTTCATCCATGTGTGTGGGTGAATGGACTCTGTGAAGCACATCTTTGAGTTTCTATGTGCAAGTTTGTATAAAATAAGAGAGATATTGCATAAGCAAGTCTTTTTCTCCCATTACTGACACATTAAGTGGATCTATGCTAATAACCAGAGATGAACCTCACTCAAACGGGACTTTTATGTTGTATGTGTGTGTGTGTGTGTGTGTGCCTGTGTGTATGTGTGTGTGTGTGTGTGTGCTCCTGGCTATTGCCCTCGGAGAATTTACTGCACTTTCTGTCAATGTCCTAGCATATATATCAGCAGAGAGACAGAAAGGGAATGAAAGAGGAAGCACTGCAGGTCTAAACACTTGCTCCTGCAGTGCATTCCCCCTCCTCTCCTCTCTCTTTAGGTGTCACGCACACTCACGCACCCACACACACACACACATATATACACGCTCTGTATTCTCTGTAGTCCTGTCACTCAAACACAGATATGAGGACTAGAGTTCAAACTTATCTCAGTGAGAGTTGTCGTATTTGATCAAGTGGCAAAGACTGATCAATGTTTTCATTCCTGGATTACTCTGAACTGCAGTGTGTGTGTGTGTGTGTGTGTGTGTGTGTTTATAGTGATTATAGATTATTATAATACAGGGCTGTTGAATACTTAAATCTGATTGGTTGACAAATGTTTTAAGGTGTGCAAATATTTTTAAGGAAACGCACAGTTAAAGTAGGTCTTGACCACATAACAGTTCCATATCACTTTTGCCAAATTATTTCAGTTATTTCAAAGGACTTTAAAGCCTGCAAATGCAAAAGATCCTCCTAAAATAGGGTATGACAATTTCTTTGTATTGTTTTCCAGTAGAACTAACTTACTTTATTTTTTACATTTTTTATTACCTTACATTTTTTAAATTACTATTTAAAATTATTTAATAATTATTTTCTTTTTCTTTATTTTTTGTTTTCTACATTTTGTGAACTAAAGCGAGTAAAAGTTTCGAAGTTTCGCAAGTTTCGTTTTCTTCCACAATTTTTCTTATTTTTTAAACAATTTTATCTTATTTTAAAGATGTTTAGCTAGTTATTTTTACTGGAAAACAAGACTGAAATATACTGATTAGGAATTTTTTTTTTGCACTGGTATGTATTAAAATACTTTGGTCTCACGATTTAAATACACCTCTTCCACAAACAGTTTTGATGTTACCAATGTATTTAGTACACATTATAATATATATTTCGCAGTATATTTAGTACCTAATGACTATTTGCAGACTGTGTATACAAAAGTTTATTAGTTCACACACAGAGTGTGTGTTCCCTGTCACATCCCAGTGTCCTCAAACACATCATTATTAATGGATAAGTGTGTCTCACTCTCAGTGACGTGTCACACATCTCTAAATGAATATCCATTTCTCATACTGTACAGTATAATGTTGTCAGATTTTGACCTGAATTGTAATATCTATGCATCCTAATTACATTTAATTGTACAGAATTAAAATAAAGTCAAAATTTGTCACTTTATGAAACTTTATGGTACTTTTTTACCATTTTGCAACTCAGCGACTCAATTCCCCATTCACTTTCGCAGCAATGAGTAGCAAGTACATTTTTCAACATTTTTCCTTTTAAGCTCCACAGAAAAAAAGAAAGTCAAACAGGTTTGGAATGACATGAGGGTGAGTAAATGATGACAGAATTTTTATTTTTGGCTGAACTTATCCCTTTAAAATCAAGTGTCTGAGACAACAGAAGCACGGCAGGGCGCTTTGATGGTGTAAAAAAAATACACTCAGACTCCCGCAGACTTCTTAGGCAGAAATGGTGAGAGGAGGAAGAGACTTTGACCAAAAGCAGGTGATGAGTTGAAGTTCTGACGCACACGAGAGCTGTGGGAACAGAATGCCATGTGAGAAAGCTCTTTCTGAGGCTCCATTTAAAAACACTCTTAGAATTGATGGAATCTGCCTCCTCAAGGACGTCACTTTACTGTAACTGCGCTGCGATAAAGTGAGTTAAACAGTGAATAGCGCGAGAAAAAGAAAGAGAGGGCTTGAAAGCGCGCGCAAAAGAGAGGAAGAGGGGCTAGGTTAGGACAGGTCTGTCCCCCGCAATGACTCAGAGATGAAAGTCGTCGGGTAATCAGTTCTGTTCCTCTCATAGAAATGGAAAACCACATCTCCGTTTTTAAAAAAAAATCGTACTTTCTCTTACATTCTCTCTCTAGCTAACATTACATTCCTGTTATTTGACGGTGCTACACAGGGCTGTGCTGCTCTTGTTGCCATGGAGACGTAGCTAGGCAGCAGAGTCTGCGATTCTCGCATGGTTCTGCATACGTGCTGAGCCACGATGCTACTTCTTAGGACTTACCGCATACTGGTGTGTGGGTGTGTGCATGAACGGGCCAGAGTGTGTTTCTCTAGATGCATGTGTGTGTGTATCAGCATGTGCTGTACTGTATGTGCATCTGAGAGATGCTGCAAGCCAAACTCTTTATCTTCCATGCAGAGAGAAGAGGAGGTGACAGAGAGACAGAGTGAAAGAGTGGGTGGGAAAGTCACACATCCTTGTGCACATTGGAGAAGAGAGGGATAGAGATGTGTGTGGGTGGGTGGGTGTGTGTGTGTGTGCAGAGACAGGAGCTTGTTTTTCTGTGTATAATCTCTCGGTCCTACGGGGCGACTAATGAAGCAGGAAAATTTCTCACTCACCCTCTAGCATTAGCATTAGCTTGAAAACACTGTGACATGACCTCGCGTATCTTTTCACCCGGAAATTAAAGATGAAATATAATGTAATAAACATTTTACAAGCGTAAAATCAGGTTGTTCCTGATTATGTAATACCATGATGCGCTCCATCTATACGAGTCATAAGTCGCGTGGGGCGTTTTTAGATAAGGCTTTCAAACTTCAGTGAAGAACATATCACGAAAATTTTAAATATAATGATACACATACAATGTGTATGCACTTCATCATAAGTTAAATATAATGCATTTAACTTAAGTGATGTCTTAGTTATTTAATATTTACTATTATTCAAAAGTTTGGGGTTAAGTTGGGGTCAAGTTACATGAAATTGATCAACATGGATTTTTTTTTCATTGTAACAAAAGATTTCTAGTTCAAATAAATGCTGTTCTTATGAAGTTTCTATTGCTGGCCCTGACTCCACATATTCGAAGAACATGGACGCGTGATCATGCATCTGCAAAACTCAGATGCGCGAGATTGCACTCTCTCTCTCTCTCTCTCTCTCTCTCTGTACCGGTGAGACTTGCACTTACTGTGACTGGGTCACGAGCTTTGAGTATGCGCACGAAGGGAACACGCGTGCAAGGGGGGACGGGGGTATGGTACGACTGTTTGATTGACACATTGACTGTCCAATGATTCTAGGTGGTCTTGGAAATGATTGGCTGGAGTTTTTCGAATCCTGCCCATTCCACAAATGATTAAATTGCTTAATTTTCATTTAAGTGCTTCTAACTCAGTGGCTGTAAGTGGATTAGTAAACGGAACTTAAGTGATTTTGAAAAAATGGTCAAAAAAAGAAAATCACATGCCCCACCTTTAATGTTTCTTGGTTTCCAAAACAATATCAAGCTCTACTGTTTTCACCATTGATAACAATATGAAATGTTTCTTGAGCAGCAAATCAGCATATTAGAATGATTTCTGAAGGATCATGTGATCCTTTGATCATGTGAGTAATGATGTTGAAAATTCAGCTTTGCCATTATACATTTTATACAAATAAATGGATCCTTGTTAGGTATTAGAGACTCCTTTCAAAAATATTAACACATATTAACAACCCCAAACCGTAGAACGGTATAGCTCGTGTTTGAATAAATGTAATCCTGTCGATGAAAATATGTCAAACAAATTAAATGTTTCAAGTTTTTTATGGCAGTTCTCTGCCATTTAAATGATTGTATCTTGAAGAAACATAATAATTATGCATTTAGAAAACAGTTCATAAAACATGATAGATGGCTTTGGCTCTGTGAATCCACCAGACAGCACCCAAGGATGATGGGGCATTGAAGAGGGAATCCAATGTAGTTTAGAGGAAGTTACTTTGTTGAATGTTGCAAAAATATGGACTTCAGTATGTTGCCATAAGCAGAACTTCAGAATCAGTATGGATTTGGGGGCTTATTTGCCCTACTTTTTGTTTGTTCATGAATCATGAAAGAAGCATGGCTGTCTGAAAATCACTGAACTTAACATGCTGTGATAAATATTCTGATGTATTCGGAGTGCTTTTTTGACTCTCAAATGAATCTGTGTAAGAGCTCTTATTATTTTGAGTTTTTCTCTCTCATGACTCAATATGCTGCTGTTGTAATTGTAGAAATAGATAAAGCACATAGGTGACTGCTTTTACCATCAGAAAGACCTTTCAGTCATTACAACAAGCAAGCATAATACATTGTGATGTATTTCAGCTCATGCTTAAGAGCCTTTTAATACATTTTTAGTCATCTTTTTGGACATCTATGTACTAGTGTACTTCACATATTGGTATACACTTTTAAAATGTACAGTATTTCTGTTTCAGGAAAGAAGACCAAATAATATTGGTCACTCATCCAGCACACACAGCATCTGTTTATCATCCATCCATCCATTTTAATACCAATATTCAAGGTTTGTCCTGATAAACTTTGCTTTTCTCATTAAAAAAATAATTTTTAAAGTTAAATATTTAAAACAAAATTCTCAATTAATTTCCATTCTTCTTCCTCACATTCAAATTCCAGTTATTTTTGCTACCTCAGTTAAAATGGGTAAAGGATGCACTGTTACAAATTTCTGAGCAGAAGCAATATCTAATTATTCAGAAAGGTATCTGCTAATCGATACAGATATTTTGGTTGTAATATCTTGAGCTTTTGTGCTTTATGAATTATTTTTATTTGAATTTTTGAATGCTATTTCACTATTAGCTATTGATTTTGCAATGCTTGCGCTTTAGACAACAATTTCTGAAAATATTACTATTTACAGTATTACACACAATTTGATTCAGTATTGATTCATTTGCAAATAATGTTAATAATCTCTCTAGTGTATTTTATAGTTAGCTAACTAATAAACTTTAAACACTTGATAAATTTCTTGTGGTAAATGTAACAGTAAGTGACATGTACACAAGCGGTTTTATGTCTTTTCATGAATGAAACAATGATTGAGTGATTACATGAGAGAGATTTTTTTGTAAGTTGTACTGTATCTTTCCGATACTGATTATTGGTCGATACATCTGTGCATCCCTAGTTTAAATTCAATTCAATTTCAGGATATCTATTGGATTTAAAAAGATTTCTTAGTTCAATTCAGAATGGCTTTAGGCGTATTGAAATTTTAATTCTAGTATTTTTATTCTTAATTTCTATTATGAAAATACCTCACCTTTAATGTATC
The DNA here is from genome assembly GCF_988280905.1 of Pimephales promelas. Taxonomy (NCBI): domain Eukaryota; kingdom Metazoa; phylum Chordata; class Actinopteri; order Cypriniformes; family Leuciscidae; genus Pimephales; species Pimephales promelas. Next base: position 21,975,379 of record NC_142783.1, read on the forward strand.
ATCCCAACTTCTTGTTTCAATAGGAAATACATCAGCAATTTAAGGAAATCTGTGCTTGTCAATCGATTTCTTGGGGTTTAATGAACTCTGAGCTTAACGAGTTGATAATATACCACTTATCTGACCGTTAGCCCACTGGCTTAGAATGCTACACTTAAATTGTTGTAATTACAGTCCACTAAAGACTGTTTTTATTATGATCTGGTATCCATTAATAGCACACAGTAATTGCATACCGATGGATATAATGGTAACAGTTTACACATCTTAATACATGTTACATGTAGTTGCTGTAGTAATTACAAAATCTTATGCATTGTCATATGCAACTAACCTTTAACTAAACCTAACCCTAAAATAAGTACTCATAGTTAATTACAGTATAATTACTCGGCACATAATTGTATAATTATACTGTAACACACCTTAAGATAAAGTGTAATCGATACAATATATTGACAAAGATCATTTGACAAAGAACGACAAAGAACCAATATATTGTATTGGTTACACTATATTTTAAGGTGTGTTACAGTAATAATTATACATTTATGTACTGAGTAATTATAATTGTATCGGTTTTATCTGTTACATATATAGGTAGATGCCCTAACATATGTTCTATTAAGAGACACCACGCAATTGTTAGTTAAAATCTATTTACTGTAGATACATATTTTTCATGGCCCCAAAGGATTCCAAATGGTTTTTAACAGACAAACAGTGGCTGATTATAAAACGCTTGTGAGACATATTGAAAGTGGAGTAAAACACCATATCAATAGAAGCACTGTCAAAGAAATCAATTTGGCTATAATGGTCTTGGCCATATACTAGTAATCTATCTGACCCTAGCCATATTGGAACATTGGAGCTGCATTTTAGACCACAGTAATATACACTTCCTCCAGTATATCTTGAAGTGTTCAGACACGAAAGATTGCTGTTTGACACCTCAAGAGTAAGAATAAAGTAAATGCCATCTCCCTCTCATAGATTTTCCTGTAAATGTTCTTTGTCAAATTCAGAGTCTGTCTGTAATACAATTTCTCTTCTGTCAGTGTAAACTCAGGTAGCAAGAAGAGTTATTTGACATGCTTCAGAGCACGAAAGAAAATTGTCCCACACAGTTTTGCAGACAATCACATTATAGTGTTCATAAGTGAATCGTACATTGTTGACTACTATTTTGAAGCGATGTGTGGAGAACGGAAGTGAAATGAGTAAACAAGATGAATGAAGTTCGCTACTCCTGTTTTGTGTGCTTTATTCCTGCTTATCAACTTATTTGACAGATAGGCCTACTGCAAATTGACAGCGAGAATTAGGCGTTTTTTTTGGGTCACAAATATAAGTGTTGTTAACCTGCTTTGCCCTGGTGAGCCTGCTATGCCTTTTATTTATTTGAAAATATTCGAAAATTATCTACGCGTTATTGATGCTACAGGACATGCCTGGCTGGACGAAAGATGGCGAACTGTACTGCTTTTCTGTCTTGGCACAGAGACAATGGATTTTCTACTCATTGACTAACATGGGTATGACGTATAAGGATGCATTGAAAGCCTACTCCGTGCCAAAAGCTAACAATCAGCTCCTCTTAAAGCAGCAGCACAGAAAAGACTAGAAAAAGAAAACAGAACAGAGAAAAACAAAAATGACTGCCCACAAAACAGTACAAAATACATCACAGGACATAACCATTAGTGTAGTTTTTAGTTTTTTACACCTTCCATAACCGCTTTCATGCACCTCACGAGACTTGCTCCTGCTTTGCGCAAGCTTGTTGTTTCATGTGAATTCCCTGCCAATACTGATGAAATGATTTGCAATCAGTTAGTAGAGAATGCGCTTTGTCCACTAATACGTGAGAGACTTTTACTACTGTAGAAACTAATCTCACACTGGATAGAGCTGTTACGATAGCAAGCCAGATTGAATCTGCTGCGGCTGGAATCTGCAAAGACTTGAGACCTATTGAAAAACCCAAATTCCGATGGCTGGATGTTCGTCAGCGAACGTTTCCCTACATGACCACTCAGTTCCTGCGATGTTCTTCATCGTGGACAAAGGGACACGAGGGATCTAATGTCTGCACTGCATGTGAGGACTGAAAACAATCAAGTCCTGTCTCCAAATATACTTCGTGTGCAAATATGCTTCTCATGTGCCAATCTTTCAGTGCACTGACCTGTTCCTTAGAGATTGGCTTCATTGCCTGTGGCATTTCAGAAGATGATAACTATCATCCTGACTGAATATTATATGGACGACATCATCATCCTCTGACATGACATATCATACATGACAAAGCAGTTTGCTGCTGGCTTGCAGCTCAATATAGACAAGCGTCACTTCCGACATACCAACCTGACCAACCTCAAAGGTGATTCAAAATACCCCTGCTGCTGTTAATCTGTCAGGTTTCCCCTTACTTCAGCAGATAATGCTGAAGCTCCAGTTCCTGTTGATGATGTTGATGGAGTTTGTTGCTTTTCTATCTGCTGCCTGTAATTCTCTGTCTTCTGCTGATGCTGCATGTGCTTCTTGTCCTGCTCTAACCAAACTCCGTACACAGATTTCTAATGGTTGGCCTCCTTCACCCAAGGTCCTGGACCTTGAGATGTTGCCATACTATAAACTGCAACTAGAACTGTTTTCGAAGGACATTTTTATCGTCCGATGCTCTTGGCTGATTGCACTTGCTGCTCTTCGATCTGTGCTGGCCTCACAGAGGACATCAGGGAGAGGTTAGAAACAACACCTTAGTGATCTCTATTGGAGGGAAGTGATGGATACTCAGGTTCTTGATGTTGTACATTCCTGCCACATGTGTCAGCTCAATGACAAAACTGTCAAGTCACATCCTGCTCCTCTCCTGCCTGTGGCACTGCCAGATGGACCATGGCAGAAAGTGGCTGTAAATATAGTCGGGCCACTTGACATTGCTGCATCCGACTTTAGGTTTGCTATAACAATACACGGATTTTATTACAGTAAAAGTAAATGGTAAATGGTACAGTACACTTTACTCACACTATCACTGCGGATTCTGTGGTTTTATTTTTGTCATCAGTTATCAGCCGCCATTGCAATCCATTGAGTATTGGTACTGATAAGGGTGTTCAGTTTACGTCTGTTACTTTCAATGATTTGAAGAAAGGAAGGAATATTCGTCACCATCGTTCCTCTCTCTACTACCCTACATCTAATAGTGCTGTAGGGAGGTTCAACTCTGTGCTCAAGCACACTGTCCAAATGGCCTTCCAGCAAAAGCCAACAAAAGCCCTGAAAACCTGTGGTAACTAACTTCTTGCAGGTGTACTGTGCCACTCCTCATGCTGCAACTGTTTTTTTTACCCATTAAGCTCCTGTATGGCAGGCAAATGCGCACAAGCCTGTCTATTTTGCCATCTGCTCCTGTGCAACCGCCAACTGACATGACTGTTTGCCGAAGGGTTATGCAGCTGCAAAACAAAATGAAAAAATACACTGATGCCAAATGCACTGCCCGCACTCTTTGTTTCCATGAGGGGGATAAAGTGAAGGTATGGAAACCCATACCAAAATTTGAAAAACTAACTTCATCCACTGTTCCCCTAATGTTAGATTCTTTGGGAAGCTGAACAAGGTTATCTTTCCCTCACAACCAAAAACACACTGATTTCGTGGTCTAAAAACAAAATAACAGTGCTGCCGACGGCTTTCGTAACCCAAACGAAGCACATTCTGGTTGATGTGTGCACGCACTCTTCCAGGAGAAGTGCCCGAACAAGGAATTCGGTCCTTTATGACGTCATACTGTCACGAACACACAGTCATCAGCGCCAGAACTCGTCACTCCGCCCACTCGTTCCTCATCCCCGGAGTATTGATCACGGCCACCTGTCTTCATCAGTTGACGGCAAACTCCCCTTTATTAACACCGTCAGTTTCCTCAGACCTTTGTCTGGTCTCGTCGGATAACCTCAGACGTCCTGACTCCCATTGTTCTTGTGAACTATCGGCTATTTAAACTTACCTGTTATACTCACCCGTTCTGCAGAGCTTCCCGTGCATCACCTGGTTCTTCTCAGCATTCTTGTTCATCATCTTCAGTTTCATTCCTGCCTTCCACGCCTGCAACAGATAAGAGACTTGGGTTACTTTGATTCTTCCGTGGTGCTTCCAAAGACTATCCATTTGAAATTACCCACCTACCGTGTCTGTCCTGTTGATCAATAAATTCCTCTGTTGAACTTCCCTGTTGGCATTCTTCTCATCTGTGACACATACAGGGCCATACTCGGAAGAAAAAAAACTTTCCGAAATGTACACGAATCTTGAAGGATTTGGCTCTTTAACTCTTTCAAATTTGAAATAAGTCACAATGCATGAAATAGCATTAGACATCCCGTTTAAAAAGGGGAAAATGTTGTATTCGTAAGTAAATTGTACATTTTGAACTGTTATGTGGTGTTAGTAGATCTGTGGAGTGAAATGAGTAAACAAGATGGATAAGGTTCACTACTCCTGTCTCGTGTGCTTGCTTTATTGCTGTTTACTAACTCCTGACAGACACCACACATATCCTTCATCCAATAAAGACAGCATGAGCTCAATTAAACCGAGGTGTAGTCCTTTTTTTAAATTAGTCAAACTGACAAATCTATTTTGTTTAAATATTTACATCGTTTTCCTGCGCATTGGGGGATATTTTGGTCTTTCTCTGTAATTACCGCTTTTCCCAAGGCAGTTACTCTCATGACTGATTTTTCTTTTCTCGCATGTCATTTGTCTCAGGGCATCTAAAATTTGATTCTGCTCTGATTTGTTTTTCAGAGACAACACATGCCTCAACGGCTACGATAGATTTACTCGCACTGGGTCTCATTCACTAAATGTGCATATGAGTGTATTTGCACGGAAGACCTTGTGTGAATGCTGTCAGAATGATGACTCATCTGTAAGTTTGCACTTTACTTAACATTTAAGTTGTACTTTATTAAGTTTGCCCTAATTTGCAGTTTATTTTGAAGGGATTTTAATATATATATATATATATATATAAAAGGTGTTATGTTTTCTATTCATTAATAAATATTGAAGAAATTTAATTTGTAAAATGATTTCACACTATTATTTTTTTTATTAAAAAGCCTTGGTGAGCTTGAGACTTTTGATCTTACCTCTTATCAACTCCTAAAATTTAGAGCCAGCCAACTAAAACGGCAAACAATTAAATTCAATGTATTAAGCAGAAATATATGATATTATGATGACATATTATTTTTAGAAACTGAATAATGACTCTACAGTATATATTTTTTCAAAAATTATGTCCTTTCCAGCTCAATCTGGGATGGGACAGTGCTCACTTGTACTCCAGGCTTATGTAAAGAGTGTTTGTTGGGGCGTGAGTGTAAATATTTTCTTTTAAGAGTGATGAATGACTGTACGGGTTGTGCTGAAAGCCCTTATGGGCAGATATAGAATAATTTGTCCATGCATTATGCAAATTAACCGCATCCGTGTGCTCCATCATTTAGAATAATTTGGGTTAATCAACATTTGAATTAATCTATGTGCATGTTGTGTATTATCAATACATGTATGTGTGAATTTATGTGTATACACTCCTGTTCTAGTATGCATTTTGTGTGAGAATGTTTTCTGTGGACATAAACATGACATGTTTTGTTTTATTTTTTAATTTAGTTATTGAGAACTGCTGTCTCTATCTTCATTTAGGCACGCTATGACCGTTTACAAATTCGTCTTCATCTGAGAAGTCAGCATCGTCCCAATTATTATCACACACAGACACTTTTGAACCAGTGTTATGTATTATGTGCTAAGAGTTTAACAGCATAAATATATAAATGTATCTCCTTGTGAAAGTCAGGAGGACAAGCAAGTTGGCTCGCATTCTGGCATCTCACTCCGAGCCCCTCTCACTGAGATAGTTTGTGACGGCTGCCAGATGCATGCTGGGAAATAAGAGGCTGAGTGGTTTGCCGTGTGGGGCAGCAGCAGCACAGCAAGAGCCACATGGACATGTTAATGAAACAGGCGAATACTAACGGACGCAGAGAAGCGGCAGCTTGTAGCCTTCCAGAGAGCACATACGCACCCACACAGTTACGCTGAAGACTCATAAATTGAGACATTTATTAGGGCTCTGGGGCTCTGCGGATGACAGCTTTCTGTTGACCTTGCAAGGGCCAAATAGATCATGTTAGATCCTCTGGAACGCATGATAGAGTGATTAACTCTTTAGTTTAATGCATGTGTCATTTGTAACACTGCTGATTATGCCAATAAATCAGCCAGAGCTGTTCAGAAACACTTCAGTTCAGATAATGTTTCAGCTAATGGTTGTCGGTGTCATGGATTCTGGTGCATTGAAGTCATTTCTGATTATCAAATCAAGCTTATTTTGACCTCTTTTCAGATGCTGATTTTATTGATATGTGTGTGACTCGGCTGTGGGCCGTTCTGTCTTCTGGATGGTTGTGTGACTCTAGGGAAAAGTTTGTACTGGTAACAGGCACAATAGGATGTTAATATAATCTGACACGCTTCTCCTCCATGTCCCTTCAAATGAGGGGGGAAATATATCACTGCTTTCAACTCTGTTGGAGATAAACATTTTAAGGAAATTCTTGCATTGAGAGAGAACTTGTTTTCCTTTTTTTGTTCATCTGCAAAAGGCAATTCAGCATTTGTAATTTAAAATCCACTAATTTTGTGACACATCTCCCCTCCCCTCTAATCTCCTTCTCTGTCAAAAACAGGAATGAGGGATTTGCTGTGCTCTGCCTACATTTCAGAACACTAATCAGACAATGACATTTCAGCAGGCTGAAATTTTCAAGATGATCTTACTGACCTACTAAAATAGCCTACTTATGGCTATTGCCAAATTCCTCTAACAATTTTCTCACTGCTGTGTTAAATAATGATATTCTGTGATATGATATCTCTGTCTTAGTACTTCACTTGTATCTACAGTAGAATATATTGTCACCATATTAGCAAATGGTATCTTTTTTTAAAATCAGTGTTTAAAAGTCAGTCTTTAAATGCTAATAATGTTAAAGCTGCAGTTCGGCGTTTTACCTCTTTGTCGCCATCTCTGTTCGAAATCTGCAATTGCAGTCATTCGCGGAATTATTAACTTTTATTGCGCAGTGTAATTCATAGAATTACTAAAAAATATTTTGCCACCTAAAAGTTGAAGATTGGCGTCAATGGAGAACATTTTTATTTTAAGATTATTAAAAAGTGTGTGTGTTTGTGTGTGTGTGTCACAGAGAGATAGCCTACTTTAGCGTATTTTAGCGCAAAACAGTACAGAAGTAATCAATAAATTATCGGGGAGGGTCATGCCTTTTTTCACAGAGAAAAATGTATTGCTGGCAAAGGGAAGGTCAAGTCTATTGACTATAGATCTAAAAGATATTAAAGATCTAAAAGATCTTATAGATCTTAACTATAGATCTCCTCCGGTAGCCCCTTAAATATAAAACGTACAGTCCCTTAGATGAAAAAACATACTTTTATTTGTTATATTTAGCAAATATATATAAAAAATGTAAATAATTCAATAATCTAAATAAATGAATTTTAAAATCAGCCATTTCGGGAATTAGTTATTAATATCATTAATATTATTAGTTATTAATATCAGCCAATTTGTTAGTTATTGGTCATAGCAAGAAAATAATTATCGGAATTGTGATATCAGTGCATCCCTATAAAACTATAATCAAAAGATGAATCTAAGAATCATTATTTTGATTTTACTAGTGGTTCTGTAAAACTGTGTTGGAAACATGTCACTGTTTGCGGCCCCTGGAATCCTGTTCCGCTCTCTCTTTATACTTTAACCAAATGCTTTAACTCCATTTGTTTTCTTTTCCTCTCCCACTGAGAAGGACTTTAAATCATGTTATCATGTGGCTAAACACATCAGGGGATTATTGCTCTATTTCCCAGAGAAACCGACACTCCATATTTAATATCAAACTTTCTTTGCCCCTCCTCTTACTTCACTTCCCTCCATTTTGAAGCTGAGTGATTTGGTCTGCAGAAAGCCATAGTTGTCAGTTGAATCAGGCTTCTAGAAAAGCTTTTGATGCTCGGGCCAGAGTACACCCTGAAGAAACCCCCTTTTAATGAATCAGCTGAAGCTGAATGGAGTGCTGTTGTAAGGAACAGATGCTAGCCTAGTGTGCTCCTGCATGGCTGTTAGCGCTAATCATGGCAGAGCAAAGCCTGCTAATCTCTCCATGTCCTCTTGGATGTGTCTGAGCACACACAGATGCTGCCTGTTCTACCAGAGCCACTGCAGGGCCCAGGCTAATGGATGCTGCTACTCTTACTCTTGCAGCTATATCTTAGCACAGCGGTAGATCAGAATGTTTTTTATGCCGTTGTTTTTGGTGAGGTTCTTTTATTTGTGTCACAAGTATAATGCTTCATCTGTCACATTACAGTAATTCAGTAAGGAATAGTTCACCCAGAGATTTCATTATTTACTCACAACCTCATCTTGTTCCACAACCATATGTTGTTATGTTTTCCATTGAACACAGTTCAGGTAGAAATGCTTTAAGAATTATGCATGCAGGTCTTGACATATGAGAACAGTTAGTGACCAGGCTGACAAGCTCCACAGAAACACTAAAAACAACAGCATAACAGCACCACAAATTCAAATCTGAAGTTTATCAATATTGTATAGTATTGTTTTTTACCCTGCATGGGGTTGACATTTCTGATCACATAGAAATGTGATTCTTCTTCTTCTTCTTCTTCTTCTTCAATATATATATATATATATATATATATATATATACGTATATTGTCAGTATTGGATTGGGTTTAGAATAACACAAAGGTAAGTAAATAATTTTGAATTCCTTTGTTACGAAATAGTGTTTTGGCACTTAATTTTGCACACAGTTCGTTTGAATGCAAAATACATTTTTACCGCTAAATGGGAGAAATTCCTACACATTGTCCCTTTAAAGGGTTAGTTCACCCAAAAATTAAAATTCTTTCATCGTTTACTCACCCTCAAGTTGTTCCAAACCTCTATGTGTTTAATTGTTCTGCTGTACACAAAGGAAGATATTTGGAAGAATGTTTTAATCAAACAGATCTCATTCCCCATTGACTTCCATAGTAGGAATAAATACATACTATGTTAGTCAATGGGGATTGAGACTGTTTGATTAAAACATTCTTCCAAATATCTTCCTTTGTGTTCAGCAGAAAAAATAAACACATAGAGGTTTGGAACAACTTGAGGGTGAGTAAATGATGAAAAAAATTTCATTTTTGGGTGAACTATCCCTTTAAGGTCAACTGGAACGTTTGGCTCACTGCACTTGAGTAGCTTTGTATCCACACACTGGGCTCACTGATATCAGTGAACATCTGTACAGACAGCGGGAGACACCCACAACACAGAGCTGAATGTGCGCTGGGTTTGTAGCTCTCTCAGTGCTAGTTCACAACTCTTTTGTAATATAGGCCTATCCAGTACCATGTGGACCTAATTCACTTAAGCATTCACAGTGTTAGCATTGCAAACTTTAATTTGACACAAAAATGCTATTTGGAAAATCTGACAAAAAGACAAAGATACAAGACTGTCGGTGCTTATCAATATTCAAATGGATCCTTCCTTGTTTCCTCATTCCTCCAGCCTGGAATTCAGAAAGTGATCAAAGTAAGCCATCTGGAAGGACAGATCAGTTCTCTAGTTGCACCTTGATGATGAGGTAAGGAATGAGGAGTGAGGAAGCTTCCAGAGGAGCTATAAACAAGGACGGGTCCTATAGCGAAATCTTACTTGTTGAAAAAAGCTAATGCGTGTATGAATTTTCCTTCCCTTCACATCTGTCACAATAATTAAAAAAATATATTACATTTGAAATTTAAATAAACCATGCATCTCAAATATTTTAGCAGCTTTATTAATATTTATTATGAATTTCTTAAATAACTGTATACTTTGAAAACAGGGACAAGTGATGCTTGAGAGATCAAGAATATTTCAATGTTCCAATAAGCTTTCCTTCCATTTTCATTTTCTTTCCTTGCATCATGTCCTCGCATCCTAAGGGGGTTGGAGTTAGGAAGCGAGGATTCACATATAAGAAATGAGAAGTACCTTGTGCACTTAAAGGCTTTAATAAGGGACATAACGACAATCCTACAAAGCATTGGGAATGGCATCATTTAATAAAAAAAAATTACAATTTATGTTTATTGCAAAATATACATATAAATGCAAAATATGCTTACACATCATGGGGAGTGCTTCATGGGAGTGGACGGGCACTAACATTTATTTTGCCAAATTTTTCATTGTTTTAATTCTGGTGGAGACTTTGCAGAATCATGGGTAGTGTAGTTTTTCAACAAAACCACGACAAAACCTTTGATTACCAACCTCAGATCTCAGAGAATGTCTGTTTTTTAAAGGTTTATAAGTTATTGTTAAAAATCTTAAGTCCCTCTTGGAGAAAATGAATGGGATTTTTACTTCTGGAATCCAACTTTTGTTACATTCACATGATGTGAAAAAGAGTCAATTCTTCCATTCTGAATTTTGCATAACCCTGCAGACTGGGCCATGCTGACCCTTTGGTCTAAACAGATAGTCTGAAATTGTCAGAAAACTACAGCTCTGGATTGGTGTTTCTGATGGGTTTACATTTTTGATTCATTGCCATGCCTCCATCAATAATGTTTTACACAGAACAGTTTGAGCCAAACAGCTGTGCATACTGTATACTACTGTATATTGTATGTTCAGTATCCTTAAATGTGCAATATACATTGAGTTTATCTATCTAAGAACAAAATATTATGCATTTCTTAGAAAACAGTGCACCAGATAAAACCATCTCGTTTCCTGGCAAATCCCTCCTTAAAGCTTCTCAGCTTTGCTGCACTGTGCATCTCTGCTGAATTGTATGATGGAGCTGTACAGTGCTGCGCAAATCCAGTTGCCGCTGGCTGTTAGCTCAACTTCACTTTAATGTTTCTGGTAATGGCAGCCTAACACAGGTTGAATTTAACCTCTGGCTCAGGTCCAGCTCCCTCAGGCATGAAGATCTTTGGCACAAACAGTGATCTGACAAGATGAAGATATCTTTTATTAAACATGCAGGAGTCAGATCAGGTCTGTGAGGCTTCTTTTGAGGAATTAGCATATAGCATTTGTGTGTTATCATTTTAAATTAGCATATGCAATGAGAGATGCTAAACATACAAGAACACCTCAGCTCTGAACATCACCATGGCAACTAGATCAGAAACGGTCATCTAAACACTTTTTTTGTGTTGGTTTATTCTGTTTGCATCTTGACCCATTCATGTGAAAGGTAAGCACTTGCACAAACATACTTTCAGGTTACACCTCGTTCTTCGCCTGAGGTAACGAGACACAGTTCCCCTCACCTATGAATGACTTAAGGACTTCCTTAAGCTTAACGCATTGGTCTGAACGGCAAACTGTGTTGGCGTTGGTTGCTAGGCTACTAAGGACTGAGAGAGTCTCGGGTGGCTGTTCTACCCTTGTTTAACATAGAGTCTGTTATTAGGTGAGAGAGCACTTTATTGATGCCCTGCTAAATTCGAATGACATCCTAAGCTCAGGTTCTTCCCCATATGAATTCTGAACTTGCGGACAAAATTAAAGCATAAGGCTGATCAATTGAGATTTGTGAGGAGAACGCACACAGCATCCCCCATCATCTGCCTCTGGCCTGTTTACTGGAAACTTTGTCTGTGATGTTTTCTTGCTTAAAAGCTCCAGAAAGGCTCAGAGGAGGGTGCAATTAGTGATGGTTGAGAATTCTCAAAAAATAAAATAATACAACTCCCCTGAGAACTAATACAAACCTGCAAGTACTGTGTACAATTCCACATGCATTTATATGCAGTTAAAGGAGTAGTTCACTCAAAAATGAAGAGCATCCCATAATTTACTCACCCTCAAGTGATTCTAGGTGTATATGACACTCTTCTTTCAGCCGAGTTATATTAAATAATGTACTGGCTTTTCCCAGCTTTGTTATGGCACTGAATATAGAATCCTAGTTTTTAAAGCTCCAAAAGGGCATCCATAAAAGCGCAATATGATTCATGTGTTTTATTCCAAATATTTTAAGCCATATGATACTGTAGCTTCAGATATTAGATATTTCACTGACAATTTTCTCCATTTGCAATTTTGATAGATTATGATAGATTTTTTAAAATACATTTTCTGTACTAGAATCCATTCACTTTCGAACAGTTTCCAAATTTTCTGTAGTCCTCCATTCAGATTGTCATTTGTACAGTGTTGATGCATGTAGGAGTTGTTGCTTGGCAACTGTACATCACTAAACAATAATGTTTGATTCACATTTTCTTCAATGGCTTTTCTTTCGTTTCCAATTAATAAATAGTGAGGGAACCTTCAGATCAGTTTATATGTTGGGGTTTTAGACACACATTCTCTCTCTCAGCAAATAATAGGAATAATTTATGAAATCTTTGGATGTGATTAATTTTCCAACCAGCCATTACAGTTAAAAACTGAAAGTGGGTCAGTCTGAAATGATGCTGTGTGTTGGGGTGGACTCAGGCTTCACATCTGGTGCCCGCTACTCTCTCTTACTGACACAGTCAGGTAGCAGGTGCATTAACTGAAAGTCTAGTGCGTTCTGCCAATTAATCATTACTGCCAGTCTTTGAATGAGTGGACAGCGTTTGGAGAGGGGAAGTATGTGAGCAGATGGAGGATTGTTTTTTGTTTTTTTTTCAACTTTTTCTCGAAGAAATCCTGCTGTTAATGCTGCCTTAACAGGGGTAATTGACAATTTTGGGACCTTTTTTTAGCATTCTTCTTTAGGGCATTTGAAATGTGTAAGAAACAAGGTACAGTCTTAAAGGGTTAGTTCACCCAAAAATAAAAGTTCTGTCAACAAAAATACTCACCCTCATGTTGTTCCAACCCCGTAAGACTTTTGTTCACAAATTAACACAAATTAAGATATTTTTGATTAAATCTGAGAGCTGTCTCACTCCTCCATAGGCTTCTCTGTAATTGAAACTTGCCAGCCCAGATAGTTAATAAAGACAATGTTTAAAAAGTGACTATGTGGCTACACCATACTTTTACCAAGCGATGAGAATACTTTTTTTGTGTGCAAAAAAACAAGAAATGGTGACTTCATTCAACTTCATTTTCTTCTGTGTGGGCCTCTGACGTGAGTTAACATAACTGTGCAGCGCTTTTGGGTTGTACGTCAGAACGTAGGCTTACTATTGGCTGACGCTGGTCATGTGTGAACAAAATTCTTCCGGGGTTGGAACAACATCAGAGTGAGTAATTACTGACAGAATGTCAGTGAACTAACCCTTTAACTGTATGCTATCCCATGCACTTATTACATACGGCAGCTACTAATAATACGTACATGGATATTAAATATTGATTTAAGCCAAAATAAATTTTGTATTACTTGTAAGACTAAACAGTTCATAACAATGTAACAGTCTAGCTAGCAACAATAATTAAATTAATACGTTTCTCCCCAAAGATGCATTAACCTTCTAGAACTATTCACTTGTCAGTCAAAAATGACAGATTTGTTTTTTATTTCAATGAAAGGATTGTACTATATTTAGTTTAATGTATGTTAAGTTACCACTGTAAAAAAATGATTCACAATCTACTTTGATATTTAAGTCCTTTCAACTTAATATACATTAAACTGACTTAATTTAGTTGAATCTTGTATAACTTATTTAAAAGTTGAAAATTGCTACTTGTTGAAACTTATTTTGATGAGTTAAAGCATCAAAATAAAACAAATGTAAAAACATTTGTTGTCACAACTTATCATATACTTTTTTTTACAGTGTTTTCAATGGACTATCTAACATTTTTAGCTATATTGTAACTTTATTTTAAGCTCTTATCCAGCTCTTTGTATCTCATATCAGTTCCCTGTTCTTCCAAATAATGTTTTCAGTTTTTGGACTAGGGAGTCCTTTGCTTCTACCCATTTAAGGTTTTATTCTTAACATTATATTAAAAATAATACTGTTCATAACACAGCACTAAAAGCCTTTTTCTACAGTAAGTTATTTTGAGTCATCATAAGATGTCTCTGAAAAAAAAAACAAGTATATGAAAGCAGCATTTGTTTCTTGTATACAGTGTACATCAAGTAAATATCTTAGCTATCATAATGAAAAATAACCCTTGCCAAGTTCATGAGGCCTTTTATCACCATGAATTAATTTATTTCGCAATAGTGAGGGACTGACTGCATTATCCCACATATACATGGCTACTTAACAAGTAAATAACTGCAGGAACAGGAAGGGATTAAGACCTCTCAATTTTCTGCATCATTTTCTCCTTTTCTTATGCACCCTGTGTATATCTACCACACAGTCTCTGGACACAAGTCCAGAGCATAAAGATGTTTGTCTTTTTTCCTCTGGGGTTTTCCTGTAACTTTAGGGTTTTGAGGAAGAACAGCATGCACCTTCGTTCCTGTCAGATTTCTCCCAGGTCTGTCTCATAATCACCAGCAACTTATTAAATAAATGACAGGCATTAAGCTGGCACACACACACACGCCTAGAGCTGTCTGAGTGTGTGACTGGACCAGAACTCCAGCTCAGAACACTGAGGGGGGAATGAGAGACTGATAGCAGGTTTTAGACAGATTGTACCTGTGGGGGACAGTAAGTCACATTTCACTGTGCAAAAGCATCTGCTCTCTTTCCCTCTGTCTCTCTCTACTAATGAAACCATACTAGGGAATCATATAAAAACGCCAGTCTTAGTTAACTGTCTGTCTGAGATTGCAGAAGTCCCCGTATCCATGGCAGCAGTTGCTTTGCCAGGCCGTGCTCTTGCTGTACACTCTATTAGTAATGTCTCACCTGTAAAGCACGTCTGATGCAACACCAGCAGCTCAAGGAGGCACTGCACAGATAGCATTCCTCATTGCCATTATCTGTTAGGCTTTTCACTCACCACTTTGACACATTGTGGGTTAAGCCCAGTCAGGTTTGAAAACAGAGCTGTTTTTGACCAGGTAAAATTTTTCTTACAATACTAAAGAGAATTTTTAATCAAAGTATATTACAAACTTTTCATTTAGACCCTAAAGAATCAAAAATTAACTTGTATGAAATGGCATTATACAGTATGTGACTAAACTAATTTAGTCACACATTCTCTTTCATATCTTTACAATAGCACTACTGATCGACTGACAATGCAAGGAGCCAGTTTAGAAATAACCTCGAAACAAGAAATGTCCTTTCCAGATGTTCATATAGCATTATGACCTATGCCACTTTGTCATTGCCATCAGCACTGAATGTTCACAGTTCAGAGGAAAGCACTGCAATGACCCTTCATGTCAACCCAAACTCTCTCACTCTCCTCCTCCTCATCTGTCATCTCTCTCTTCCTGTCTTTGAGGTCTGTACAGACCTAGTCCTGCACTTGACGCCTCAGTGATCCTATTCATGAAGACAGAGAGAGGAAGCAAGGAAGTAAAGAAGAAATGGGCGAAATAGAGATAGTGAGAAAAATGAGAGAAAGGGAAGGCCACAGGAAGAGAAGAAGAGAGGAGTGCAGTGAACATCATTAAGGGGTGTAGAAAGGAGAGGCCGCGGAACAAACGCTTCTTGAAAGATTCTCTTATAATACATGAGGGTGTTCATCCGTGAAGAATTTCATCAGTCCTCCGAGCTCTCAGAATTTCTCAGGACTACAGCTGCACTTAATTTACTCACCACACAATAGGGCTGCACGGTTAATCAATAAATAAACGAGATTACAATTACAGCTGATATACACTGAACAAATTTATGAACGTAGCACTTTTGTTTTTGCCCCCATTTTCCATTTGCTGATCTCAAAGATCTAGGACTTTTACTATGTACACAAAAGGCTTATTTCTCTCAAATATTATTCACAAATCTGTTAAATCTGTGTTAAGGAGCACTTCTTTGTCGAGATAATCCATCCAGCTCACAGGTATGGCATATCAAGATGCTGATTAGACAGCATGATTATTGCACAGGTGTGCCTTAGGCTGACCACAATAAAAAAGGCCACTCTAAAATGGGAAATTTTTATCACACAGCACAATGCCACAGATATTGCAAGTTTTGAGAGAGCGTGCATTTGGCATGCTGACTGCAGGAATGTCCACCAGAGCTGTTGCCCATGAATTAAATGTTCATTTCTCTAACATAAGCCGTCTCCAAAGGCGTTTCAGAGAATTTTGACTGTACATTCAACCGGCCTCACAACCTTAGACCACTTGTAATCACACCAGCCCAGGACCTTCAGTATCTTTGACCATTCTTCAATATTTGACGTTTTAGGCGCCCTTTAGCGTCACTTACATGACGCGATCCTACGGCGTCATCTAACTGACGCTAAAGGAAAGCGTCTGTTAGAGGACGCGGTTAGGTTTAGGTGTGGGGTGGGGGTAGGGTACACGCGATCCTAGGGCGTCATCTTACTGACGCTAAAGGGCGCCTAAAGCGTCAGATATTGAAGCATGTCCAAATGCTTCCCAAGGCGTCAGTTAAGTGACGCCTTGGGGGTGAGAATGGGCTGCAGTTTTTAGTGATGTACACATGACTAGTGGCTGGTGTGTGTGAAATGGAAGACCTTCTGAACACATATAAGTAGTAGAGATTTTTTATTTTATTTTTTTTATTTTTCACATTTTTATTTTTTTTAAGGAAAATGTAAAAGAAAAAAAATAAGTAAGGGGAATCAATAATTCCTTTGTGAGAATTACAGGTAATCAGGCAATCAATTTTGTTTACATTTTTTTTTTTTAATCTGATACGGAATCCAGATTACATGTATAGTAATTGGTTACTAGTACGAAAGTATGCATATAAGTATGCATATGCTGCTTCTATAATGATAGTTATGGCGACATATTAAAGATAATTTTTCTAAGGAAGTTAGTTCAAGTCGATATGTTAAAGCAACTTACGTGATAACATATTCTGTTTAAAGGCACAGACATTTAAATGCATCTATAATACAGTGCCTAGGGCTGTCAAACGATTAATCGCATCCAAAATAAAAGTTTTGTGCTTACATAATATATGTGGGTGCACTGTGTATAATTATTTTGTATATATATATATATATAATATATATAAATACACACACATGCATATATATTTAAGAAAAAAATATTATTTATATATAAAATATTTATATTTATATATAATATAAATTATATATAAATCTATATACTGTATATACATGAAACTATTTCTTAAAGGGTTAGTTCACCCAAAAATGAAAATTCTGTCAGTATTTACTCACCCTCATGTTGTTCCAACCCCGTAAGCCCATTATTAAATAAGATCATTATTAAATGAATCATCAATCGATCAGTATTAAAGTATAGGAGTGCAATGTACTGTACAATAACACTATGACAGTACATTTTTGAAAGGGACATTTTTAATGGTTTCCTTTTCAGGCATTCACATTTCTGCCAATCTCAGGCTTGTTACATCAAAGAGGTTGGATGGAAAACAGGTCCATTACAGAGCAGCTTTTAAAGAAATGTGGAGAATCTTCAGCATCATCTAAAACAACATTTACTTTGCTGGATACCCTTCAAATGAGATTAAATGGAGATTGGGGTAAATGCTGGAAGCTTTTAAACTAATTCAAATGCCCAAATGCATGAGACCTTTATGGGAGATAACAACAGTTGATTATGTTTACATTCCGGGTACACTAAACAGGTCATATGCAGAGGAACTTTAACTTTGTTTTCCTGATTTTTACAAGTTTATTTTAAGATGCTGGATGTTAGGTAATTTATGACAAGTCTCTTTTGTGCCTCTGAGAGCGTGGAAAAAAAATATAAAAGAACAAAATATAATCAACAGTCTAACACGCTTCTTTCACACTTTCAAAATAAACACACGCTCACACTTCTCTATTTTAGAACTTTTGTAGTTCTCTCTTCTGTGAGAGGTAATGATTTTGTTCTTTACTTGTCGCCCCATGTTTTAAGATAAATGGCCCAGTAAACAGCCCAGTCAAGGACTCATGTCTGCTCTAATGTAGAGATGAGGCTCATACTTTGTTTTTGCTCACCCGCTCCTTTCTAAGTGCACTGATTGGGTGAGGCTTTATTAAAGGAGTAGTTCACTTTAAAAAAAACTTTTGCTGATAATTTACTCACCCCCATGTCATCCAAGATATCCAAGTCATTCTTTCTTCAGTCGAAAAGAAAAAAAATGTTTTTGATGAAAACATTCCAGGATATCTCTCCATATAATGGACTTTATTGGGAACCAAACAGCTCAAGGTCCAAAAGACAGTTTCAGTGCAAACAGCAAACTGTTCAAAGGGCTTTAAACGATTCCAGACGACGAATAAGGGTCTTATCAAGCGAAACTATCGCTCATTAAAAAAAAAAAAAAGTTTAAGTTTTGTAAGCTCAAATGGTCACCTTGCTCTGTTCTGTGATGCGCGTTCGTGACTCTCCTGTTCGAACTCGCTAATCAAAATGAACAAATCTTTTTCCGAGTCAAGCTTGTGCAGCCGCTCTTGAGAAACTGCGCTGGCTGAGAACTCTGGCTACTCTCGAATCGCTCTCGCGGTACTTTGATAGCGTACGTCACAGTCATGTGGAGTCAGTGCTGCATCAAGTCGGACAAAATTTCTAACCGCCATGCACTGCTTCGAGTCAGCCACCGATCAGTCTGTGCTGCATGAAGTCGAACAAGCCTGATAATACTGAAGGAGCTTACACACGTAGATGCTGTGATAGGCATATTCCAATATTCGTATTCCAATAGGTAGACGTAGATCAGCTGAGAGTCAGCTGATGCAAGCTTGACTAACATGACCTGCCAGAACTGATGCTATGCTTGATAGAAAGAAAAATATTGAATAGTTACAATTTATTTGATTAAATTCCCATTAAATGTTTTACTTTAAAAAAATCAACCTCTGAGACAAAGTTTGTGAAGAAACACATATTTACAGTTTTTTAAAGTAATTAACTAATTTGCTTATTAGTATATTAATAATGTTCGTCTGTTAATCTGCTAAGAGCAGTTTAGTAATGATAAAAGAGACTAAGATAACTTTGCGTGCATGCAGATAAGCTCTGTTAAAACACTGTTAAAGGCTAAGAACAGTACAGATTTTCCAGCATCGCCCCCTGGAAGAAACTGTTTAGTCCTCAGTCTGGAGCTCTAGTGGTGTAAAGAAAAGACAGAATGTCCCTTGTTGTGTCAATTAGTTGACAGCTTTATCAAAACTGCTCTCTCAATTTTTCTAAATGTAGTCCCATACAAAGTTCAGCCTTACTGAACACTGGCTCTTCTGAAATCGAACTGTATTGTCAGGTGCCTTGAATGATTTACTCTTGCAGACTAGCAGATAATGGCACCACTGGGATCCTTAACATTAGGTCTTCTTCATGCTGAGTATTTTTCCCAGAGGAAATACTAGAGGTAAATATGAGATGTGCTTCCGAGTCTGCAGCTATAGGGCAGAAATGCAGGTGTGCTTTAAAATTAAAACTGTGCAGTAAGGGATAATGCAGCTGATGATTGCAAAATAAACCTAGACTGGGTTAATTCATTTGGGATTCAATTAATTTATCATGTGAGATGAAAGAAAGCGTGGCATATATGAAGAGTTCAGATGCAAAAGCCTCTAAGTGCCATTTGAAATTTTCTTCTAAAATGATCATTTTTATCAAGCTTGTATATTTAAGTTCAGTAATTTCACTTAAATGGCAATGAAGATTACCTATTAATTGTCATTTAAGTGAAATTACTGAACTTAAATATACAAGCTTGATAAAAATGGTCATTTTAGAAGAAAATTTCAAATGGCATTTAGAGGCTTTTGCATCTGAACTCTTCATATATTAACACTGTAGACTACAGTAGGTGACTTTCTGCATGTTACGTTCAAACACTTTCATTTAGAAACAAAACAAGTTATGAGTGAGTCGTTGACTTATTCACTCAACCGATTCATGCAACAATGCTAATTCATTCAGGAGTCACTGGCTGCATCCAAAAATTGCATAACTTCCTACTACTGTTTATAGTAGGCGAAAAACTGTAGGCCTAAAAAAGAATTGGCAAAAAGTACCCAGATGACCTCCTACTTCCAGTGATATTCTGAAGTGTTCATACCATGAGGCCACGGGAGAGGATTTATGAAATGCAGGGAAGCGACGTAACTGATGCTGGTAGGTCAAATGAAAATGATAACATGCATGCTGTATGGTCAGATTACATTCATACTACACACATTCCTTCTATATAGAACATACTGTTTTTAGTGTTAGTGAAGTAATGACAAAACAAGTACCTACTCAAGAGAATATGCGGTTTTGGACGCAGGCACTGAATGGATTTATTCAGGAACAAAACACCACTGTGCTGTTTAGAGATATGCAACTGGTTATTACACCGTGGCTATGTTTGGAAGTATTATGGTTGCCAGAGTGAAAATTGACAAAGTAATGACAATATATTTTGTCTAAAAGTATTAACGTAAAGAAATCACACTCGCATACACGTACTGTTGGTCTGAATGCCGTATATTCGCTCATCCTTTGGTATGTTGTTATCTGTTTTACTCTTGAGGAACGAGAGCTCTTACAAGCAGAGTGCTTATGATAGCCTGAGTGCTAACAGTCTTCATAAAGTCTGATGTCGGATATCTGAAAGTACAGAAGTGCTTTGTCAGCTCCTGCAGGAGCAGTTAGCCAAGTACAAGAGGGATTGTTTTGGAGTGCAGAACCTGAAATCAATAGTAATCTAAATAGAGTAACAGGCGTACGTATGTGCGTTTCTGTGTGTTTACACAAGCCAGGAAGCTTGTCAATATATTGTATCTGCACTGATCATCTTTGAACTGAAGTCTATTAACTATAGGCTGACTCGTTTATCTCTGTACATGATTCTGCTCATGTTAATCAATTTGTTTCTCATGACCTCATCAAATGAGATTCGGAGTTCGCAAAAAATAGTATTTAGAATTGTTCTATAATGATATAATCGGGCATTAACACTCCGTCTCCTCACACAGCCGAAGAAAAGCCTCTGTGT
Organism: Pimephales promelas; assembly: GCF_988280905.1. NCBI lineage: Eukaryota > Metazoa > Chordata > Actinopteri > Cypriniformes > Leuciscidae > Pimephales > Pimephales promelas. The sequence goes on from NC_142783.1 coordinate 21,996,538, forward strand.
GCCTGTGAAAAAAGACCAGAACAGAAAAGCTAATTATCACCACTGACACTCCCACTTATAATGCTACGCCAACTAAAGCAGAGAGTGTGAGCTCACAAGGCTAATATGCAAATACTGGTGTTAATTATGGAATGCTTCATTGTGGAATGAACTGAAACACTTTTTACACTCACAGGTTGGGCAGAGCCAGTTCACGCATCTTGTTTTGGCGAATCACAAGACGAAATTTGAATCAGATGATGCCAGTAGTCTCTGTGTACATATTGTTTTTCCTGAGTTTCCATGGGAATTATAAACCTCAAATGGGACACAAGTCAAATGGATTTGTAGATACAAACTTTTAGACCCCATTTACACCTGGTATTAAAATGCGATCTGTATCCAGATGAGTTATCCAGATAATAAAAAACGCATGTTAATGCAAGGTGTAAATATGTTGTGATCGGATCTGCCTGACCACATCTGGAGGTAGTCTGGCTCGCATTGTGTTCGGATCTTTACTAGGTGTAAACGCAATCTGGTTGTTGGAACCACATATGTATATTTTACTCCTCCCAAAAATGCTAAAAAATAAACGAGTGAGAGCGTGTTATATAGGCTATATGTCATGTTATAGTCAGATATGATGGCGCTACTGTGACACGCATCACCGCAGATGAGCAGCTGAGCGTCTATTCATCAAGCCAACGTGCAAACATCGCAAATAAAAGTGAAAGTAAGTCACAGACGCTTAACACACAATCATCTTCAAGTAAAGAAACGAAATGATCTTACCAGGGCTGTTGCCACTCTCTCTTATTGATGTATTTGATTTTGAATTAGCTGATGATCAATAAAATGAGGTTCATATCTGTTGCTTTTGGTGGCGTGCAATCCATTAAATCTGCGTAGCCTATAACGTGGGAGTTGAAGATCGGATTTGTATCCGTTTTGCAAAAACACATTTATAAAATGGAAATGGAATCGGTAAGATCAGAACACTTATTATCCGGATGAAGATCTCATTTTGATACCAGGTTAAATCTTAGAGTCTTGGTCAGGGATGAGTTCTTGGATCAGTGTGTATGTAATCTGCATTATTCTTTTGCTTAGAATGTCTTAATGAATATGGATGTCGCTGTCCAGCTCAGTTTTCTGTCCAATTCTAGTTCCTGTTTAAGCTCCTGTTCTAGCTCCTGTTCCTGTCCAAGTCCTAATTAAACTTCTTTCAAAATTTTGAGGAGTAATAGCAAATATGTTGTGTCACCATGTAGACTGAGGTTGCATTGGTTCCCTTTTAGAGAGGGAGTTTAAAAACTTCAGGAAATAAAAGCTCCAGTCATCATGCCAATAAAGGCCTGGTAAGGAATAAATTAATTTTCATTTAATTTTCATTCATTCATTTACATTTTTGGATTTTGGAATGATACTAAATCACGTACCCAGTTTAGGCATCATTTATGACGTTTGGACTGGATTGTATATATTTGGAGTCTGCCAGAAACACAAGTCACTTGATGAGAAGATTGGTCTGTTGAGTTTGTTGCCTGTTCACAGCTCTCAACATGATTATGAACAAATGTCAGTTGTTTCTTAATTAACAGCATGGGAATATGGCTTAAATAGACAGCGCTAATGAATACTAATCATATACTCACCGAATCATCCATTCAACACAGCAGAATGACTATTTAAATCTCTGCTGCAATGCCTCAAGGTCTTTTATAATATAGTGGTTCTTTTTAATGGCAACTGAAATGAAAATTTAATTGAAAAGGATACATGACAGAATTTGTGTAGTGTTTAATTTTTTATGGCATTCTCTTTTGAAGAGCCCATGTTTTACAGATGACTAGAATTGTTTTCTTGAAAGGAAAAAAATATTTATTTTATATATTTTTATATTTTGATGCTAAGAATCTTTACATTTTTAAAGCATTTATTGTAAATTGCATACATTTATATTGGAGTTTTGCTTTTATGTTTATGTTGCAAAAATGTGTTTGTGTGTGCAAGCTTGTGTATTTAGTGTTCAGAAAGTAGATTGAACGCAGAAATATTTGTTTGTGATTTTGCACATTGAGGCCACAGATATAATGATTATGGAGTACAAAATATTTTACGAAAATATTTAACTGGTAATATGTGCACAAAGAGAATACAGAGTGGTGATGCCGGTCAATGTATAAGCAAATAGCACATAACCTGACACAGTACAGCTCAACCAGAAGAGCTAAGTCATATGAGAGTAGCCTGCGCACGAATGCCTGGAAAGAACTGACATCTCACTTAAACTGACAGCAGGGCGGGAAAATCCAGGTTATAAAACCTGACAAAGCTGGACGGGGAGGCCCAGCCTGCCACCACACATATGCCATGAAGAGAAATTCCGCTAGACCATGCCGACGAAGAGGCCATGCCTTTGGTGGAATGAGCCCTGCCGCCCAAAGGGCATTGCAGACCTTTTTCGACGCATAAGCAGCTGCAATAGCGTCCACCATCCATCTATATAGGCTCTGTTTCGAGGCGGCGAGACCTTTCGTGCACCCTCCAACCAAAATGAAAATCTGCTCGGAGCGCCTGAAAGGGACGGAGCATGTAATGTAAACCCTCAGCACCCTGACCGGGAAGACGAGATTAACATCGCTCTCACTATCGAAAGCTGGCAAAGCCGATAGGGAAATGACCTGAACGGAATGCCAATCACTTCAGGAACGCATCTATGTCTAGGTTTGAAGATGACTTTTGAGTCATTTGGTCCGAACTCAAGACACGCAGCGCTGACAGACAGCGCGTGTAAGTCCCCCACACATTTGACTGATGACAGTGTGATCAGAAAAACGGTTTTGAGTGAAAAGCATTTTAGATCCGCAGCCTCTAAAGGACCTCAAGAACCAAAGAAAGATCCCACATAGGAACTGATGGCAAGCTCATTCCTTCCTATTGGCTCGCCGTGCATTAATTCTGAGAACGCTGCAACAGCTGCCACATAGACTTTAAGTGTGGAAGGGGACCTTCCCTTATCCAGCAGCTCTTGAAGGAAACTAAGCAGACGCAAAATCCCACACCTTCGTCGGTCCAGGTTTTTGTCAGCACACCATTTGGAGAACACAGACCATTTAGACGCATAGAGCCTTCTGGTAGAAGGAGCTATAGACTGCTTGATTGTGTTCATTACTGTGTCTGGCAGGGCAATGGGTATCCGTTGATCAACCATACACGCAGAGACCAGCACTCTGGATAGGGATGCCAGATCGAGACACGAGCTTAAGAGAGGAGATCTGCCTTCCCTGGAATTGGCCACGGGACTGTCTGTGCTCCAGGAACCAAGTCTGGTTCTCCCAACGCGGTGCTATGAGGTGCACTGAGTGGCGCGTTTTCCTGATTTTCTTGATAACCTGTGGCAACAGAGAGATCGGAGGAAAGCATATAATGGGTGGCTGGGCTAGGTTTGGGCCTCGTTCTTTGAAAAGAACTTTGGGCAGTGAGCGTTGTCTTGTGACGCAAAGAAGTCGACTTCCGCTTTGCCAAAAAAGGCACCGTAACAAACATGAACATCCATGTTTGGGGTTCCAGGGACCATTCCCCCATGGGAACATTGTCCCTGGACAGTTTGTCTGGGCCATCGCTCAGGTGGCCTGGTGTAGCCCTCAGCGAGCGCAGATGGTGCTGAGACCAAACCAAAACTTCCGCAATACGAGAGAACCTCTCGTAAGAGAACTTTCAGTGTTATTGTAGCGTAAGAATGTTTTATATCTTGTGTATTTAATTTCTTTATTTATGCATATACGTATGCATTTATTTATACAAAGACATTTTATATAAAGATATCAGATTCCGAGTGTGCTCTATATTGCTATTGGTTTAAATTTAAAATCAAGCCCTAAAAATAAATCAACCTCTTGGAAGTGCCTGTAGTTGAAATTTAATTTTAATGCTTTTAAATGTTTAACAAGGAGACTGTCCTCACACTATAATACAATTAACATATCACTCTAGTTATGTAAAAGTTTTCACAAAGTTCACTTTCTTTCTTTTTTTTTATTCTGTAGAGTCACAGTGCACATTGTGTGGTGAGACCGAAGGTGAGTTTGTTCCTCATCTAAAGAACTATGTGTGTGGTAGTTAACACTTAACCCAGACTGTGTTTGTGTGCTCTAATGGCACGGTGGGGAGTTCAGAAAGCACATGCACTTTTTATGCTTAAATGCTTAAATTCATCATAATGCTGAGCTGCTTGCGGTCAATTGTGTTGTGATTCCTCGCTGCTTGCATCATCACAGCTGGCTGTGCTTCAGTAGAAAAAAGGATGTGTCTCTCTCTGCTTCACCGCTGCTAATGAGACTGATTCACAAACAAATTTAGCTGGAGACCTGCGGATCTGCTTTCATTTCCTCATCACTTTCCTTTCTTTTTCAATCATTCAGTGCTTCCCTTTGACCTAACCTGAGGTTTCTTTTTCAAACTTTGTGTTTTGCATGTTGTTTTAATGTGAATTAGTGCTGGATATGTACAGTATTAGTGATTAAGGTGTTGAAACATTACAGTGATAATGATTTTGCTGTGTTAGGCTTCACTAGAGTAATATTTCTTTACTCAACATTTATTCACCATATTCCATACATATTTATCTGCTATAGAATGTCATAGGCCTACACATTTATCTGCTTAGATCAGACACAGTGATAAAACTGATAATTGGAATAATTTTGAACGTGAAATTGAACATTAGAAGTGCTGTGGTGTTGAATGATCATGGTTACTTCATTGTAGTTCATTAAGCATTACTTTTTATTACCAGGGTTCTTCCTGATGAACTGCAGAGACCAATCAGAAAGGAAATTAAACCAGCTACATGAGAATTAAATATTCAAATGAACATGTTACTGGTTCTCGCTGGAGTTATTTAATGTTCTCTGATGGAAATTGTTTTCCTTTGTTACATGTCAGTGATCAAATGCGGTTTGAGAGAGAAGCATTAGCTAATGTCTGTATGGAAAATGTTTATTCACTTCAATGAGCATCATATTTGATATCGATTCACAAGAGTCCAACTAGATTTCACAGATCCTTCTGCTTGAATGATTTTAGAATATTGAGAAGCAAGTACTCAGAAGGAGGGGTTTTGTGGCGTTGTGGGTTTGTGTGTGTGAGAGAGAGAGTTTAATTAAAGCTATAGAAGATTCCCTTTTCATCTTATGTTTTTCTTCTTTTTTATTTATGAGATATTTAAGTGTTTAATCACTTTGCTTTTTTGTTGTACTGGCAGAATTCTTGCCCACTGTGTTGCCAGGGAGATGTGTGTCTTCACTGTAAACAAGGTTTTTATTGTGACCCAGCTCCAGAGCTGGTTCACACTCTCTGTGCGCGTGAACCACAGGGCCCTTTATTGAATTTATTGGCAGGAAAACAAGTTGGCACTCAAGACTTGACACTAACTTCTTCCCGATATGGACTTTTAAAAAAGGACGTACTGTGTAATGAAAACTAATATAAGCTGTTAAGTATGATCAAAAACGTACAACAGTTAATTTAATTAGCAAGGCAGTGTATGTATGGTATTTAATTACAGTTCCAAGAGATACTCAATTTGGACTGTAGGGGGGCAGTTCTCCGCTGCGTCGCCGATCAGTCAGCCCAACCTGGGAAATTGGGGAGACCAGACACTGAACCTTGCCCGCATCCACCATATCAACCAGGCCGAGCCAACGATAGCGCTCCTGAACCTGTAAGGTGGACATCGCCAGACCATGCCCCAGATGGCGAGGTCAGATGCAGTGAGGTCAACTGCATCTCACCTGAGCACATGGTTTGGGTTACCCTCGTGCATGTCCATAAGTGCCCTACCCTGATAGACCTGTAGCAGGACCATGGCATGCAAAGAGAAGGCGGCTTGTCCACAGGCTTTGAAAGCTCTGTCCGTCAGAACGGATAGGAATTCGCAGGCCATAAGGGGAAGACGATGATCCCCCGTCCAAAAGGCAGGGTCCACCTGTGTCGCGACAGACCGTTCCACTGGAGGGATAGTCTGGATACCCTTCACCGCTCCTCCGTCAGGGGTAGTGAGGGGGAAAAAGGCAGTTTCTGGCAGAGAAAGGTCCGTCCACAACCTGGTAAGCTCTCCATGCACTTCGGGAAAGAAAGGCACTGGGGTGGCGATACCAAATACCAAACCGAGACTGAGCGGGAAAGGGTGGAGGATTCCACTTGAGCCCGGCCAGTTTCAGCATAGTTCACAGATCTGGATCCGGCTCCCAGAGGGAGATGTCATCTCCAGAGGCCAGATCACCCTCCGATACTGTTATCGAGATCTTATTTTCTGGGGGAACCCCAATTGAATCAGCTGATTGGTCCATTACAGAGGGACCAGGAAGTTCAACAGGAAATTCCACCAGCTGCAGTGTCATGGAGGAGTGAGGACCCCACAGGGAATGTTTACCGGGTGAGAAATCCATCACTATCCTCCGATCATCCATCCCACACGGCACCCGGGGGTGGGGCATGGTAATGGGGACTCCAGCTTCGCGGACATAGGCGAGTCTCGATTTCAACACCGCGACAGTCATATTCCCGCAGAGGCTTGCATGATGCAACAATTGTGAATGTCAGAAAGAAACAGGGAACGACCGCATCAAGAAACGCACGGGTGGAATGATATCTTTAAAAAGATGCAAACGCACCCTTGTTGCCCTTTCAGGAAATAGACCGCGGCGACACTGAACAGTGAACTGAAACAGTGAAGCACTCACTTTTCCGCCCTCTAACCAGCCGTCAACAACACAAACATTTAGAAATTTGTTGCTAAAATTTGTTGCTCAAAGCTCGTGTTCACCGCTGCACTCGCGCTGTAGAAACCACCAGACACAGACACACTCACTCGTTGTAAACAACAGAACTCTTCAGAGACATCACACGATCGGCTCCGAAGTGGAAGGCAACTGTGTGTGTGCATCCACTTCCATTTTTATACCCGTACCGTGGGGGCAGAGTGTGTGGTGCAAATCATGCACGCCAATGTGCATTGGCTCGTTTTAACAGTATACTCGAAGATGACAGGCTCCCTAAGTGTGATACCATTCAGTCAACGTCGACTACATTGAACGTGAACGACTGAAAGGGAACTTAACGGATCCTTTTTTTCTGTGAAATGTCTATGTAGTGGTCTTCAGTGGACAGTAGACAGTAATGGACATTAGTGTCTTGTCATAACTCTGTGAGTCCCCAGTGATGAGGATAAAATCTGGCACTCTCGTTAGTCATCATGCAGACAGTAATAAGGAGGCGGATAGTGGTCTGGTTTCTGCCCTGTCCTCACATGGTATCTAAGGAGGTCCCGCCAGTCTGTTCTTGCCCCACAGCTGTCTGTAATGGTATTATGCACTAATGCACAGTCCCTCTGTGGGGAGATACATCAACTCACACTGAATTGGGCAGCATAGATTTTTAATTTTAAAAATCCATTTACATTGATTAGATGGGAGATGGACAGGATGTCTGCCAAATACCAACTGGGGACTAAAATCAAGTTCAGGGATACATCTGACCATAAACTCATGTGCTCATAGAGTGAGTTTTGTCTTATAGGCCAGTTTTATAGCTTTTACAGCAAACCTTGACTTTTACTAATCTATTTAAGAGGTTTATGTTCTGTACCAGCTTTTAACTGCATAGTGCTTTGTCTCTGGGAAATCTCTCAATCTCTGCACTCCTGTTGAGCAGTCCTACTGATCCATGTAAAATCATGTAGACAATGAGTAAAAATATGAGTAATGAATTTATTTAAAGGATTTGAAGGAATGTTTTGCAAATTACAGAAAATCAGAAATGTATATATATTATAGTGGGCAATGCAAAGTGAGTGCAGTATATGGAACATAACATGATATACATGTATAGTTTGTTTAAAACTTCAAATGGCAAAATATAACCTCAATTCTAGAAACATTGGGACATTTTGTAAAATGCAATAAAACAAGAATGTGGTATTTGTTAACCTTTTATTTAACTGACAAATGTACAAAATGATATTGCCAACTTAATTGTACTCAATTAACTTATTTGTGTTTTGTAAATTTAAACACGTTTTGATGGCTGCAACACAGTCCAAAAAAAGTTGGGACAGAGGCAAATTAAAAGTGAAAAGATCTGCAGAATAACCAAGTTAAACTGTTTTGAAACAGTCCACAATTAGCAGGTGAATTGGTAATAGGTATCATGTTTGGGTATAAAAGGAGCTTTTCAAGCAAAGATGGTTCATTGCTCACTGATTTGTGCCAAATGTCATAAGAGAATTGTCAAACAATTAAAATAAATCGAATTTCTCAATGCAAGACTGAAAAGAATTTGGGTCTTTCTTTTACCATTTACCATACATAATATTGTGAAAAGATTCAGGGAATCTAGTCTGTGTAGGGCAAGGCAGGAGACCTCTGTTGAATGTGTGTGACCTTCAAGCCCCAGACCACATTGCATGAGAAACCATCATGCTACTATGTTAAATATAGCCTTAATGGGCTCGGGTGTTCTGTGGAAAACCGTTGTCACTTAAAGGAGTAGTTCACTTTAAAAAAAAAAAAAAAAACTTAAGCTGTTTGTTGCAACAAAATTACCCAAATTATCACAAAAAAAAACTGAGATAATGACAAATTATCTGTATGACTATGGCAGTTTTCCCAGTAGTATCAAAAATGGTATCGGATAACAATATTTTTTTATTGGTTTTATTTTAAAGGTATCGTATCATAGTTGGAAATTCCAGTATCGTGACACCACTACTTCCTGCATTTTTCTCTGTCAGAGAGAGGAGACGTTCTCTGATGCTATCATTGACCTTTCCAGTTGTGCCGTCTAATGGTTTTTAACCAGATTTGGGCCGTACTAGCCAGACAGCTGTTTTTCCTCAGTGTTGCTCCTGTAATTGAATCTATCCAGCTCTGTACTCTGCTGAGACATATCTGTCCCACACGGTGAGACGAAGATTACAGATGCATCTCAAACATCGATCTCTCAACCCCTCCTCTGCTGGCTGACATGCCTGCATGAATGGATTGAGGTTTGCTTTTGAGGCCAACTGAAGGTGACGTGTTGTAGAGAGAAAGTTGATGCTATCTCGGTCCTAAGAGAAATGTAGCATCAAGGTTCCTTCTGAAATATTCACTGCTATAACTTTTTAATATTACAAATTTATTTTGTATACAAGGATAGACATTGTTTATGGGTGGAATTTTATAAGATGCAACACCAGTATTGTGCGCATATAGATATAAATAAAATATAAATGAAACATAATTAAAACATATATAATAAAACATGTGTTTGTGTATGTATAACTTATTGTATATATACCTATTATATATATTGCAGTTCACACTTACATGGTAAATGGTAAATGGACTGCATTTATATAGCGCCTTTATAGACCTAATGGCCACCAAAGCGCTTTACATTTGCCTCACATTCACCCATTCATACACTCATTCACACACCGACGGCAGTGTCAGCCATGCAAGGCGCCATCCAGCTCGTCGGGAGCAGCTGGGGTTAGGTGTCTTGCTCATGGACACCTCGACACTTGGTCAGGTGGAACCGAGGATTGAACCACCAACCTTTCGGTTTGTAGACAACCCACATGAACCACTGAGCCACTGCCGTACATATACTCATAGTATAAAATATGTGTATTTGGATAGGAATAATAAGGATAGTGAGAAGTTGGGGTGGAAGAGGGATGTTGGAAAAATTGTCATGGAACAAAGCTGTGTTGGCCTTATAAATAAGCCTCTTCTCGCACTGATTGGGTATTATCTGAACATGCTCCTCCCAAACTTTGTTAATAGAACATCATTATAAGCTCACATAAACATGTTTACTTTCCCCTTAAGAGTTTTCCACTGGTGTAATTTTCAGAGCTGTAGAGATGAAGTCTTGGGATTGGATCAGTTCTGGGATCCCCAATGCAATTAGTACAGAGGTGCCACTGTGAAAAATGTCACACAAGGGCCACCATCCAAATGATGTTTGTTGCCCACAAAGGACCTTTGCCTGATGGGACATGTTTTAAATGTTGACAGCAGGTTAAAGACCCTTCAGTAGATAGTGGTCAACATTAAACATCTGTTTGGCGAATAGCACTGATTGAAGCAGAGATTTTGGATTTAGACTTAATTGGATACACATTTTATTCTTCTTTGGAGTAACTTTTTTAACTAAGTACTTTTTTCCTATTTTAAAAGTGTTATTTAAAAGATAATTTCATTATTGTCACAAAAACGGATTTTGCTCAGGCACTTTGCACTAGTATATTTAATTGTGCACTTTTACACTTCTTTAAAAATCTTGAAGAACATAATTTTTATAAATATTTTAGCAAATCTCAAAATAAATATACATTTTTCATGTTGTATTTTAAAATGTGATGCATAAATTCACATTTAGCATCACATAAAGAATTTTTTTGAACAATGTCTGTTTGTACTTTCCTGGTTATTTTTTACGTTTTACATTTCTATTCACTATTCTTTTTATACAAAATAAGTGGTATAATGTGATAATCCACACTTTATTTTATCATCCGAGCTCTAAGATATTTCACAGTCATCTGAACTGGACTCAAATGCTTTTAAATTTAGCACTTGTGAGTTTTTCAGTGTGTATTTGAGTCCCCCCCTTATTTGACCTCTGCATTTTGCTTTTAGCATTTTGCTGTCAGCCAGGTGATTATCAAAGTCTAAGTGTGCTGACCACAGAAAATTTCCAACGGTAACAACAGACCAGACCCTTCAGTGTGTGTGTGTGTGTGTGTGTGACATGTAAAGCTTTATTTGTGTGTGTGTTCATTGTGTGACCCCTGCAGAACCTTAACTACATGCCATCTATGAGAGATTAAGTCACCAGCAAGAACACACACAGTCAATAAATAAAACCAGAAACTGTACACAATCAATTTTTGCACAGTCAATACAATCATATGCTGCTTATGGAGGAAGATGAAGCAGTGTTTTATTGACTGTGTTTGCAAAAATGCTATAGTTTGATTTCTGTCTGCACTATCAGGGTTTCACCGATTCAGGGCTTTCCAATTATGAGGCTCTATGTTTGATAAGAGAGATGCCCTGAGCGGGTGAGCTGTCTCCCACTGCTGCCAGTGTTCACCCAGATTCACCCAGCATCAAATATGACAGGCCAAACATAATTAAGTATTAAATTGCATTAAATTGACTGTGGAGAAGTCGTGCTTAATATATTTTCTGGTAATTCAAGTACACCACCAGTAATTTGCAATAAATGTTTCTGTGGTATTACATCCTTAAATCTATTTCTGTATACCAGCAGTTTTGACGAATGAGATGTTCTTGAGTAGCTGTAGCATTGTAATCAGATCTATCTGATGTACATATTTAAAAAATATATGACTTTTAAGTTAAATACATTTCTTTTTTCTTAGCTTTTAAAATGTGTAAATTGATGTCTAGTCAATAGTTATAATTATATACAAAGTGGATGTGTGGGTATATACTGTAGATTTTTTTTATGTTTTTCAGTCTCTTACTCACCAAGGCTGCATTTATTTGATCAAAAATACTGTCAAAACTATAAGATTGTGAAATATTCTCATATTTTAAAATGTAATTTTAAAATCTTTAAAATTCTTTCAAAATCTTCAGCGTCACACAATATTTCAGAAATCATTCTCAAAGGCTGATTTGGTGATCTGAGTTGTGCTGCTCAATATTTTTGTGGACACTGTGACATTATTTTTATTTTATAGAAAGTTCAAAATAACTGAATTCATTTGAAATAGAAATCTTTTGTAAAATTATAAATGTCTTTACTGTCACTTTTGATAAATTTAATGCATCCTTCCTGAAAAAAAAAATAGTAATTTCTTTCGAAATATATCTTACTGAACCCAAACTTTTAAACAGCATTACAGATGGATGGAAGGTTGGATAGATCTGTCTACACGCCCAGCTAAAACTAAAAAATCAATTAAAGGACAGTAACAACTTTCAAGGTTAATCATAATTTGACAGGAAGTGAGGTCATCATCAGACTCCCAGTTGGTCTTGGTGTTACAAATGCAAATGAGGGTGAAAAAAGACATAAGATAGACTTCAATCAGCCTGGTAGAAGGCAGCAGATGTTTTGTAATTACTAAACTCTCCCTGATATGCAGATGCAGTGACTCATTCTGTGAGAGAATGCTCTCATCACACTCTAAAAAATGCTGGGTTGTTTTAACCCAATTTTGGGTAAAATATGGACAAACCCAGCCATTGGGTTAAAAATGTAATTTAAAAATGTAACCCAATTTCTGGGTTTGTCCATATTTTACCCAAAATTTGGTTAAAACAACCCAGCATTTTTTAGAGTGCAGCCTTTACCTTTCATTTGTCCTTCATTCGAACTGATAGTTAATGACAGAGTGCACAGGACAAATGCATGTCTGCATTGAGTATCATGAGTGAGGCCGTCTACTCTAGAATCATGGTCACTCAAGCATGTCAATTATCAACTGAACCACACTAAATTTATAATACAGGGTCTTTACCCTTGTCAAGCTTTTCAAGGATCCCTTGGTGAGAAGAGTCAAATAGCAGGGACCCCCATTACATATTGTGTGAAATTGAGTGTTACATTTTAAGCCTGGCCTATAATAACACAAATAAAGTACCATATTAATATATTCACACACTTATTTATATTCACATTATATTCCATATTAATATATTCACACACTTACTTATATTGCAATGCCATTAAAATAGTTATTAGTGATGATGTAGAGAGTCATATATTTGCACTTGCTTAAAAGTGCATTTTGCCAGATTTTCAGTTACTGTTTGTAAGTGTGAAGTTAGAAGTGCAAACCTTCTCCCCTTGCAACATTATGTAGTTGTAATTAAATTATTGTTTCTTAAACTAACTTAATATCACATTTTAATCATGCTGATTTTTGGTGGAGAAAAACTGAAATGACACTCTTTGTGTGATATTGATTAACTACATATTAAAATTATATAATATATACATTTTCTAACCCCCATATCTTGAATTGTGGGATTATTCACATGCATTCATAAATACATTTTAGGGTCTTGATGTTTGTCAATAATATGAAATATTTAATCCGGAAAGGACAAAGCAAATGATAATGAATGAAGCCAAAAGGTTCCTTATAAAACCTTTTTCCTGGTTACAGGAACCCTAAAGGGTTCTTATTATTGAACCCTTAAAAAGGCTTTATTAAAGGCACCTTTAATACATTTCTATGTGGAAGGGACAGGTGAAATGTTTAACTTCAGCTTATTAAATTAATATTGTATTTAATATTGCTTTTGGTTTGCTTAATATTGGATTTTTAGGGGTTGTAAGACTTGGTTGCACTATACGTATTTTACAGTACATGCACTTTCAATGTATACTTACAGTGTACTTGTCATGGTGTGGTTTTGGAAGAAGTTAAGGTGAACAGGCAACAATTCCAATATAAACTCCTTTACTAAATATAGCTTCTAGTGGTACAGACAGGCATTTAACACACAGACACGCTAGGTTCAGGTTTAGTATCTAGTTCAGTTAGTGCCATTACCACAATAAGTACATAGGATGCTCATGCAAAATGGGACTGTAAAATAAATTGGTACCAAAAACTTTGTTAAAGACTTCTCTTTTAAGAAGTTTTGACACTGAAGTAAAAGTGGATTCTGCTCTTATCTTCAGTCCCCTTAAAAATACAGTGAAAGTGTTGTTATAGAGCAAGCAGTACAATGTTATGACAGCTTCCTCTGAAAGAAGCACAGCATACTCAGATAAAACCAGTACATTAGCTTCAGAGAGTGTGTGCAACACTGAGGTTTAATAATGCGTGTGTGTTTTAATAAATAATGAATTAAAGATTCATTTTAAAGAGAACCGTCATAAGGTTGCCCCAAAGTGCTTTGTGAATCATCAGTTCTGGGTTATGGTGGTTGTTTTTACCCTTTGGGAGCCTTTATGAAAAGGTTGCTGGATCTAGCAATCTAAAATTACACCGATAAATTCAGTTTGCGCACTGACAGTCCTTTGGTTTACACAGCTTAGATCGAAAAGAGTTTGCATTCTGTGTTTGTTGTGTGCTGCAGAATCTCTTTGCTTTTATAAGTTTAGTATTCATTTGTTTTTGCCATGATTGTGTTTAATGTGTAAATAATCTTTGTTGTGATTGGTTTACTGTCTGCTGGGGTTAAGGTCAATTGTGTTGCTTTGATCTCTGTGTCAGTAAACAGGCAGTAAAATAGACACAGCACTTAATCTAACAAGATTTCACATTTCCTCCAGGTATAAATGTAAACTCTATTATAGTGTGCTTGTGTGTGTGTTTACTTTTTACTGGTTGGTTATGTGTACCCTTGTTTGTTGGTATGCATGTTGTTTGATTGCACCTTTGTTTATGCGTCTGTATTTGTGGTTTCTTTTTAAACTGACATTCATTCAGAAGTAGCTCTGTGTTTTAAGGGGAATTTTGTAGGTATTTTGGGATATTTTGAGATGCCAGATCATCTGAGTGAGACCAGGGACGTTGGTCCTCTCTGCTTGACACTGAGGTTGGCAGGGAGGATCTTGCGGGACACATCACACGTGATGTTTTCTGTTTTTGAGTGGCTTCCTTCGCGGCGACGGCTTCGTTGTCCATGTGAGGAAGGCAACCTTTGTTCCCAGATCAGTGCAACTTTTAAATTCTCAACCATTTTTAGCCCCTTGTTGTTTATCTGTCTTGATTTAGTTATTTTTAATATATTAGGTATTCATTAATATGTATTTATTTATACTGTGTTATTTATTTAACGTAGGATGTTACAATGCATAATGTTTCGTTACTATATGTGGCCTCACAAATTGCCCCTTGGGGACAAATAAAGTGTTTTGAATTGAATTGAATTGAATTGATCTCCTCTTAGTTTGGTTATAAATATTAGACAATTACAAAGTACATTTACTTGAGTGCTGTAGCTACTTAAGTATATGTACTTTACTTGAGTATTACTTTTTTCTGGAACCTTTTTTACTTTAATTTCACTACATTTACTTTTTACTCCACTACAGTTCTGTCAAGGTCCTTGAGTAGAAAGTAGTAATGTCTGTCAGGGATGATTTTAGTGGCAGGGGTTGCATTTAGGTTGGAAATATAAGTCGAGTTGACGTCAGTACCCGAGGTCAGATTTATATTGATATGAGGGTAGGTAGGCGTAGATTCAGAGACATAAGGTACTGTATATATTTTGATACTCAAGAACTTTTTAAAACGAGTTCTTCTGTACTTTTACTTGTAACAGAATAATATTTGACCTGTAGTGTCTGTACTTTCACTCAAGTAAGGAAGTTGTGTACTTTGTCCACCTCTGATACAAAGATCTAACAGTGCTTCATAGTATTGTCTTCCTGTCTTTAGTTCTTGTTTGCGTTGTGCCTTTTTAGTTTCCATATCTTTTACCCTCATCTATTATCATGGCTACTCATTGGCTACACCTTAGCCCTTTGTTACCTTGTGTATATAATCCCCAGTGTATCTTCTGTTCGGTGTTCGGTGTTGTCGTACGTACGTGGATGTAATTGAAGCATTGTTCTCATTAAACTCTAAATTATTACAATAGACTGGGAGCTTTTAAAGTACAGTAGTTGCAGTGGCTGTTATGAAATCAAGCTTAAATGATGAGGTGCTGTCCATGGTCCTGGAGAGGTCTAGCAAGCTGCTTTTACAGAGCTTTGAGTTTCAAGAATGTACATTATTTTCTTACAAGTTTTAGATATGTTTGCAATTTAAGTGGTGGAATTCCATGCCAATTAATATTGAGAAGGAAGTCAGGTTTGGAGGCACGTGGTACGCCTGATATATGTTGTAGCTTTGTTAATATGATACTGTAAATAACTTTGCTGAAGAGCTGAGATAAGGAGTATTTGCAAGTTTTTTACTTTTTAGGTTTACAAATGTGAAATATTGTTGGTGCATTAATACCTAATGAGTTTATGCCATTTCTGCAAAGATCTGAAACTCTTTCTGTCACGTGACATAGCTGAAGACACTTTACATACCGGTTACTATGGCAACTGCACTTTTTTTTTTTGCAGGTTTTTTTTTTTTACTTTTAAAAATTTGCCTGCGAGTCTGCCTTTGTACAGTATGTCACATAAATGATTTACTCCTGAATGATTTCCTAGAGAAAACTGTTCTGTGTTCTTTCCATGTATTTCTGTGTTCAGACACTTTTAGGCCAGTTGCATTGTGTGGACCCTCCAGCTGCGGGTTTAGCGTCATGATTTATGAAACACATTTCACCTTCCAGAATCTGCTGCAGCAATATTAAGAAATGCAGCACTGTCCTGCATTTTACAAAGACACGTTTTAATGTTTTTCAGTATGTATTCAGCAACTGAATAACATTCCTAATTAAATGTATAATTGAATAATTTTATTGTGTTAATCGATTAAAATTAATAAAATTAATTGCATAATTTGCTGCTTAAGTTAATCTCAAATAACTGCATATGTCAGAAACCAGGAGTCACTAATGTTCCCAGAAATCAACTTTCATTGAAAACGATTGACTTCTTGTTGTGTTGTCACTGAAAATCAGTATCAGTGTTAACACAAGTCAGCATTGATTTGTTCATTTTTACTAATGGTGTTTTAAAATTTTCTAGTATTTTTATAGTCCATAAACCTGTCTATATGCCAAATATTTGTCTTTAGTCTGCTGGAATAGGCATGTTTTACCACGCTGAGCAGAATCAGGCACAGATAATAGCCCTCGTCACAGTAATGCTAATTCACTCCTTTACGATAAGCATTTAACAGGAACTCACTGGGCTTATCAGACTCTAGGAATCTCTCACTCTCCTGGGCAGGAGAGAATGATGTCCTTCCTCTCTAAAAGTGAGTTCATATGAAGTGAGATTGTTTGAGACGCAAGAAAAGGACTGCTGTGGCAATCACTTTTGAGGGGGGTGATTAATTGGAGGATTAATTGTCAAGCTAGAACAAAGTACATTGTGGGAACATTCTGCTTAATGACGCATGTTGGAGTGACAAAATAGAGATATCTCCTGCATTCATATGGTTTCTTACACATAATTATTCTGCCTCTTAAGATACCTCATTTTAGGTAAATCTAAAGCAGCATTGCATGTAATCCCAGAATGCATTGTAATAAGGTCTGAGTAAACCTTTTTTATATGCCTATTTAAAAGTTTGTCAAAAGTGTAGTAAAAAACATTGCACAATATGTATTTTTATGCTCATGTTATTTTGCTGCTAACATCTAAATCCATTGAAAGTCTAAAGTGTGTTCACTTATGAGGATCCTTGATGGCAAGAATGGTCCCTATGTAGTCTATAGGGAGCTCACTTGTTTTGTCAGAGCTGTTGTCGTGGCTGTGCGGTTTTAACAGATCCATCAGGTCCTTTTTCTAGTGTTAATGTGGTAGATGGATCATTTGTCTTCTCTAGTGCTGCTGTAGTAACAGAGTCAGCAAAATGAAGCTTCTACCTGCTGTCCCCCGCAGAGAGACAAGAGAAAGAGAAACAGGGAGAGATGCAAAGGCGCCTGTGGCTGATTGCACTCATGTTGTTAGTATGCAGGATGCTGCAGTAAGCCGTATTTATTCAGCAGGGACCTTCCAGGGTAAGAATACTGAAATCATGGGATGAGGAAATGCTTGAGGCTGTAGAGCACCGGCAAACAGTGGGATAACACTCACACAAACATCTAGAGCCTCTGATGACCTCCTCTGAACCCATACTGAGATCAAGAGCCCTCTCCATTCACCACAGGAAGGCCCATTTCAGACATGGTCAAGAATCAGACCTTATTTTCAAAGTTTTCAACCCTGGTAAATACCCGGGTGTTTTATTTACAATTCAAAATCGAGAACTGGTTCTTACTCTCCAAGCAAAAAACATGCAGCATGACCCCTGTAGTCCGATTCACGAATAAATAAACCTTTTGAGTCAGTTCTTCTTAACGAATCAGTCAAATTGGTGTGTGTGTGTGTGTATACACTACCGGTCAAAAGTTTTAGATCAGTGAGATTTTGTATGTTTTTAAATGAAGTCTCTCTTCTGCTCACCAAGGCTGCTTTATTTGATTAAAAAAAAAAGACAAACAGTAATATTGTGAAATATTATGCACAATTTAAAATGACTTTTCTATTTTAATATTTTTTTAAATGTGATTTGAAAGCTGAATTTTCAACATCATTATTGTTGCTGATTACACATCAGTATTCAGTGTCACATGATCCTTCAGAAATCATTCTAATATGCTGATTTTATGCAAAAAAAAAAAAAAAACCCACAAAATATTATTTTCAATGTTGAAAACAGTCGTGTACCAATTTTTCCCCCCAAAATTCTATGATGAATAGAAAGTTCAAAAGAACAGCATTTATTTAAATAATCTTTTCTAACATTATAAATGTCTTTACTGTAACTTTTGATCAATTTAACTCATCCTTGATGAATAAAAGTATTTGCTAATTTCTTTCCCCCAAAATAAAAAATAAATTCTTACTGACATCAAACTTTTGAATGGTAGTGATTAATGCTACAAAAGCTTTCCATTTCAGATCAATTCTGTTCTTTTGAACATTCTATTCATCAAAAAAATCCTAAAATAAAAATGTAAAAAACTGTTTTCTACATGGATAATAATCATAAATGTTTCTTGAGCATCATATTATAATAATTTCTGTAGGATCATGTGACACTGAAGACTGGAGTAATGATGCTGTAAATTCAGCTTTGATCACAGGAATAAATGACACTTCACTATATTCACATAGAAAACCGCTGTTTTAAATTGTAATAATATTTCACAATATTACTGTTTTATTTTTGTATTTTTTATCAAATAATTGCATATATATATATATATATATATATATATATATAAAGCCCTTTACCATAACCCTAATGTTTTATCTCTGGAGGCACTGTAAATACTACTTATGTCAGTTTTGCCCAAATCCAAACCACCTTCACATGTGCGACTTGGACCTGTATATATTTTTTATATACCTCTCTTACATTCTTAGGAAGTCCATGCAATGATGTGTTTCCAGCATTTCCTCGACAGCCTTCCAACTACACATTTATTTAGCTGTCATATGTTTCAGAGCTCATAATTTTACAGAATTACAATTTTTGATCATTACCATGTTTGATATTTGTGTGTGTGTTGAGTTTGGCTATATGTGCTTGCTTCTTATTGCAACTTATGCAATTTATTTGCCTGCAGATAAAAAGTATTCCTCTAGTTTAAGAGGAAAATGTTGTTCATATTGTGTAGCTACGTTGAAAATAAAACATGGAGATGAAAAAACAACGATTATAGCTCCATGCATTCCTAAACATTTATTGGTGCCTTGACAAGAAATTTTAAGATCAAAAAAACTACCTGCTACTTAATTCATGAACAGCAAAGTTGACTTTTAAAGTTGACTTTATCTGGAACAAAATAGTTTGTTAGAAATAACTGAAAAATTAGAAATAACTTAAAAAGTTGAATTTGATAGGTTGCCTTTTTTAAAGTTAGCTTTTTACAGTAAACAGTGCAAAATGTGTTACATGGTGACATAGTTAAATTATGAAAGTAATAGCAGGACTACAAATTAGGCGTTCAAGGCAGGTTTTTATTTATTTTTTGGAGAGCTTCACTCCCTTTGGCATGGACTTTGTGCTTTGTTAATTTCAGTCTGCAATCTGTGCTTCTCTGTTGTTGTCTCCAGATATTTCACTGCAGTTGTGTTGGATTTGGATGAAGGAGAAATAACCAACAACAGACTGCTGCAAGACTATTACATCTCCAATGAGACCAGAACCATTCTGATCCTGTCAGTTTTATCCGTCCCCTCAGATTCAGAAATGTAACTGTGGTTTATTACAGAGCCTTCTGGGAGTTAAGGACACAATCGCATTGCTTCGATTTTCTGATGAACAAATCTGATTCCTTGAAGGTTCTTTGCTTTTAACCTTTGGAAGAACGTAATCAAGCGGCTGCATTGGCTGGAGTTTACAGATGTTGATCCAAATAGGACTGTTTGTTCTGGCTGTGCTTTAATGTGATTCTCTGTGTTGTTCAGCCTCTTACAAAGTTTCATTTTAATGAAGAGCCTCTTTGTGATTCGCTATCTTGATTCTTTCACACACTCGGAATAAACAAACTTGACATTCTCCTTTAGGTCCTCTTCAATCAAGATGGACTCGGGCATCATTATGTTGTGTGCTGACCTGAGCTAAGGATCTCCTTATTGGTCAGTACTCTGCTTGTGCTCTAATTAAACACAGGGGAGAATTTCTGAATTAGTTGCTTTCCAAATTGACACCAAGTGTGAAGCAGATATGCGTACGTTCTTCTTTTCTGAAGTCGGTGTGTTTGTTAGAAATACACTACTGTTCAAACATTTGGGGTTGGTAAGTTTTTTTCCCCCCAGAATTATATGATGAATATAATTTTTGTATCATTACATGTCTTTTACGTCACTTTTGACCAATTTAAAGCATTTTTTGTTGAATAAAAGTATTCATTCTTTAAACTTTTAAAAGGTAGTATATTCTTTATATGTCGATGGATGTTTCAAGACAGGTGTAAGTGAACTCTCAGTAATTCTCATAAGTTTACAATCAGCTATGCTACAATATGATTAATGTATGTTGTGTGAGTGAAGTTATTGAGATAAAGTAAGTAATATTCAGTTGGCCATGGCACAACCCACATGAATGTAGCGCTAATAATTAAGGGAAATAATCTTCAGTCTGACTATGTACTGTGCTTTGCATTGTGGTGTGACCACGGTACTGCTATCATGTTTGATTCTTGTGGTCAAATTCAAGTCATCAGAGGTCTAGAGGTCTGTACCAGTGTATGTAACACTTAAAAGGACATTATCAATAATTTGATATAGATTTTTTTAATTAATATAATTTGATAATTTTTTTGTAGATAAAA